>NC_087553.1:50325308-52725308 GCF_036250125.1 Pseudopipra pipra
TTTTTCTGTATTACTAGATTTGACATTGAAAGTTTTAAAGTTTAAGATGTGCTTTCTGTCAATAAAGTCCTTTTTAGCTGTAAGGCCCTTAAGGAAGTGGTTTGCTATGTCTGTATAATGCTTTGCACTCTGGGGCACTGATGTGGTTGAACAAACAGAATTATCCAGTAACTTCTGACTATGACCTGTTTCAGTCACGGCTGAGCCTTCTGAAAGTCCTCTGTTGCTGAGGTCAATAGCAATTCCTTACAACTTCCA
The DNA here is from genome assembly GCF_036250125.1 of Pseudopipra pipra. NCBI lineage: Eukaryota > Metazoa > Chordata > Aves > Passeriformes > Pipridae > Pseudopipra > Pseudopipra pipra. Next base: position 50,325,567 of record NC_087553.1, read on the forward strand.
CAGGAGCAGCTCAGTGCAGAGGTCTGTCACAAGTCCCATATCATGTGTGGAAGCTAAGTTTGAAAGTCTTCTTGACTCCTTTCTCTATGTATAAAGCAGTATGAAATGTAAATTATTTCCTCCCTAAGTAATTAGGAAGAACAGAAATTCATATGTGAATAGTCTTATTACAGCTTACAGATTAATATTCAACTCCTAACTCTGAATTTTAATAAAGGGCCTCCAAGAGCCATGACATAAACTGAACTTCTACTAGATATGGAATACAGCAGAGAACAGAAATAGGGATTGATTCCCCACAAGAACAATTGATTTGAGCTTGAAAAAGGGTACAAACAGCAACAAAACCTCTTTAAGAAAAAGTAGTTATTCTCAACTCGATTCTTAACTGTATGTAAAATACGTTGCCCTGGTGGACTTAAACCTGAGTACCTGAACATTTTAAGAACTGAACATCATTAAGCTAAACACAACTATTTTTCCAAAGTGGAAACAAGTTAAGTATCTTCTCAGTAACACAATAAATAAAATACATAAACTTCTTCTTATATTCATTTAAAATGCTACAGTCCAAAGTTAGCTCTTTGTTAAATACAGCAAGAATATTATCTGATTATGAAACTAGTCACATTAATGAATCTTTCTTTTTTCAGTAACACAATTCAGAAATTGAGCTTTTTCCCTGGGAATTGCATCTTATTTTAAATCCTGTCTCTTATCTAGTAAGCAGTATATCTTATTTAAACAGTAGCAAAAGCCTAGTGTTCTGTTTTTAAATTATTGCTAATGATTAGGAACTTTCCCTGAATAATAAGTACAGGAATTATTATTATCATTAATATTATACATTTTTCATGAACTTTCTGCACTGCACAGGACTGTGATAAAGTAAATGAGGGATCTCAAGTGTTCAGAGGAAAAGGATATCTATTTTCAGATGTGGAACATCTGAAATATAGCAAAGAAATACAAAACCTGGTTCAAAATTCAACACACCAGTCAAAAGCATTGATTTGTTACACTACCTTAACAACTGCAGTATAAAAATAGACACAGAGGATCAGCCTCAAAATGGGTGTAAGCTGGAGAAGTATGATAAATAAAGTATAGCAGTAGTCTTTCTTCTCATGACAATTTCACATATCACAATATAATTTGAATGTTGCATACTGACAAGCAATAGTGAGAATGATACTGCAGTTTCCTATGGATTTCTGTTATGTTTCCCTTAAAGCTTTCTCTCCCAGGACTCCCAGTCACCTGTTTTGGATTGTTTCTCATGATCATTGCACTGCATCTTCCAAGAGTTGATCACATCTGCTGCCAGGGAAGGGAGCTTTCAGCCCATGGGCTTCTGAGCCAGAGCGCCTCATAAGGCCAAGAATCCCCACACAGCTGCTGCCCTTGCTCATGACTCTGCAGACTCATTAAGAGCTTACTTTCCTTATTGAACAATTTAAGCTTTTTTTCCCTATCCACCTGTGGATTTCCGTGACACCTCAAGGCAGTCCTGTTGAAACTGGCCTGCAGGGTCAAGAATATTGAGATGGAAGGAAAGAAAGGTTGATGGCAAGGAAACAGATGGCAACTGCCATCAAAACGTGCCGCTTTTCTTTAGGAATCTGTGTTAAAAATTATCAAATATTGCTGCCTTGGGAAATTGATGGAAGTCAGTTTTTGAAACTGAACCTGAAAGGAACATAGCTTCACTATGAGGCATATTCAAAAGTTTTTTTTATTTATTTAATACAGCACAACTTAAAGAAGTACCACAGATTTCATCCCTGTGGGAGGTAACGGAAGGCTACTAGCATAGGCTACTATGGATTTCCATAGTACCTCTCCTTATAAAAACAAAAATCAAATATATTTGTTGAATCTGAATTTATAGGAATTTTAGGAGGTTTTACACGAAATCCAAAACTCTCAACTGATTTCGGAGAAGTTACAAAGTCACCATGGTATCCTTCGAATCCCACAAAACCACAAAACCACACATCTACAGTGATATGAAGATGAGACAATACAGAAGGAATAATGCTGTTTCAGCAAATGTTATTTTAAAAAAATTGTATTTTCTCATAATGTGAAGAATTCTTGTGGAACAACTCTCTAATGTTAAGTAAGAACAGATATGATTGAGAATATGAATTCAGTGAGTTTAATATGTAGTAAATAGCAGACATCAAAAGAAGAAAAGGTTTTAGGCAAAGGCATGTACAGGAGAAAAAATCTGATGCAGTAAAACTTACATTAAAAATACTAGAGGGGAAAAGAAACAAACAAAAAAAATCTGAAAATCAGATATTAATCAATCTGCACTAACGTGGATTTCAAGCAGGTGAAGAGAAGCTCCAATCTTTCTTTTAAGTTTCTAGAGTCTTATGATTTTCTCAAATATACCATATGTGTCTGTTGCTGACTAATATATAATAATTGAAATTATAGTGACTTGCACACTGAAAGACATTGCATTAAGGATACATATTAAATTCATTGAAGTCTTGAAAAGCACCATTTAATATTTCACTTGGGAATATTCCCTTTACAATGAGTATTTCAGAAATACTTTCTGAAAGAACTAACATGCATGATGAACTTAAGAGCCACAAAGAAAGCCAGTGAACCAACTGACTGCATATGGCCAGCAATGGCAGCAAGGAAATTGCATAAGAGACTAATAATATGCTTATATTTTGAGGAACATCATGGAACTATAAAGAAATTGCACTTTCATCTTCCAACTGTGAAAAAAATAATTGTAGAAAAAAATAATTGGTAGTGTATTTCAGATTAACTACATGAATGATGCTGACACATCACGGAGATTAAGGCATTACTAATAAAAAAAGAAAATTTTATATTCACCTGTTTGCTGCAGCACTCACTAATTAACTGAAATCATAGAGAACGCGTTTCTTAGTCTTGTAGGCATTTTTGAGAATACCAACCTAATGTGCCTCATCTAAGCATCTGATCTAGGCACATCTATCTAGGAGGTTAATTTTTAATGCCCATCTTCTGGTACTGTAACCAGTGGGTCAATTACAGTCACTAGCATCTTTTTTTTAGTAACAGTGCAAAGGTAGTAAATAGCATATCACAACTACCTGAACACAGGTTACTTGTTTGTTTGATTACCAGGTGCTTATTTCTGTGATGAAACTGTTGATCCATTATGAATGACCAGAGATTAGACTCTTAGGTGGCAGGCACTTGGCAGCACTAATTGACTGCTCATATGCGCATTTTTTATGTCTTCATCAATGGAATGACAACAGACAACTCATCACAGCTTTTGACCTTTATATACACTTCCACACATTCACACATATATATAGAAGATATTTTAAGCAAGTGTATGTATGCTTAGAGAGGGGTGATATATATATTTATATATTGAGTATAACAAATAATCAGAAAAAAAACTATTGACAAGAGCCTACACCTTCTAGTGGATTCTTTTATTTTGTTTTTTTTGAAAATAAAGTCCAGTTAAGCTTCATTTCTTCCAAGTCCATATTCCACAGATTTGTATTGTTTTTTGAATCAATGGGCATAATGCAGAGAAAGATGTTTCTATCTGCAGAATATCATCACATTTTTTAGAAGCAATACTGTTTCTCCCAGAAGAGTGGCCCATTAACTCTAGCACAGCAGTGAGGGAATCACTTCTGAATTGTCACCAGCACTTCTTTTGGCAGAAACTGTGCTTAAATTACCCCCGTACACACCAAGGTCTGACTTGATATAAAGATCTTAAATAAGAGCACAGAAAAGTTTTGCAGATTTGTGGATCTCTTTTTCTTTTTATTTGTGTTTAATTTTATTCATAAAAACACGAGGTTTCAAAGAGCTGGATTCCCCATAAGCTTTATTGCCTATGATCCAAAATAATACCTTCCATAGCATGTTTTTTTAATAATGATTTAAATATGAACCAGTGGAGTGTCTTGTCAGGCCAAGTCTCTTCAATGAATCCCTGGCTGGAATGCTTTCAAAATGTTTTCACAGCTTATTTTTCTTTTTGAATACAGAATGATTCTTTGTGCAACACTAAAAATAGTGCTTTTGCAGACTGAAAGTAAAAGTCAATAAAGTTAAATGGTTATCAGCAGGCTTTGAAATTGTCCCCAGGTCTTTTGGCTTACAGGTGGCAATCCTTAGCCCATCTGCAGGGAAGTGATGTTTGCTTTTTGCAGAACTACTGTAGATAATTTTTTTTGCATTGTGTACACTCCAGATAGTTAACACATAGCACCTAATGTGAAATATTTTGTGTTAGATATTGGAAGACATCACATTACCAGTTCATCTTGTTCTGCTTACAGCAGTGGTCAGCACCAGAGGAGCAGAAGGCTGTAAGATGAGCACACTTGTCAGGCAGGTCATAAAGTTGTCTGTATCACTATCCTAAAATATGAGCTTTAGCATCTCACAGTCATTTGTGGAGCTGTATTTGTTGTAAGAGGTGCTGATCCTGCTGTGAAAGAATGAAGTGTATGTTACTGACTTGAAGGGAAGAAAAGACTTCATGCTTCACTTGGTGTAAGAGAAGTTGACTGTCTCTCAAGGAAGATCATCTGGCTTGCAAGAAGAATGGCTCAGTGGTTACCTCCTACACAAAGACATCAAAGAGTCAGGTGCAATTTCCTACCTAAACTCAGGTCCCTGGATAATTTTGTGCATTCATCACACATGACATTCATCTCTAAGAGATAGTTTTCTAGTCTATGTCAGGAAAAAGTCTGTCTTTTGGACAATAGCGAGAGAAAGGACCTCCAGAAAGTAAATCACTTTCAGATACCTCTGAGAGACATTATACAAAGGCAGGATTATTTCTTTTTTTTTTTTTTTTTAGTCCTCAGGACGTGCTTGTCTCTTATGGGTCATCACAGAGTGAGACTTGGGCAACTAACTTTAATTAGATGCCTATTATTTACATTACTAAAATGCTGGATCCATTTAGGTGTTTCTGGAAGATAAGCCTTATACTATGAGGAATTGAATGTGTGTCTCTGCATCTTAAATTCTTACCTGCAATGTGTGACACCTTTCTTACAGTAAGCCTGGGGGGTGAAACTTTAAAATTCATATTATATTGTCAAAATCTCAGTGGGGAACAAAAAATTACTTAGCATAAATATATATGAAAGGATGCTGGAGTCAATGGTCCCCAACACCTAAAAGGTATGAACTTAATATTTGTATTGTAATCTTGTTGGCAATTTTACTAATTAAATGAAAAATCTAGAAACAGAACTAATATTGGAGTTTGAATGATCTGGAAGATACTTCAAGCACTCTGTATGAAATGTATTTTAACTATTAATATTATCACTTAAGCCATAAAATTCACATTTTCAGTAACACAAAGTGGATTACATTGCTTATTTGTATTCTGTCCCACTGAATTTTTCAAAGTAAATTCTCACTAAGTCAGTTGGAGGTTTTTGCAGCAACATTATTTTTTTTTCATTCTCCCTGTGTTAGATACCATAGCTTATCTCCAGACCTATTGCAATCTGGTTTTAATTATTCACACCCTTTGGCCTGTAACTGTAATCTGCCTCTTTCAATATTAAAAAGGCAGGACACAGTTCAATTATTCATGGTCTAGATATGAACAAGATGTGAAGTCTGTTCTTCAGAAATATATCTATGATTTGCAACAGCACTAATGAAAGTTACAAGCTTATATTTATCATGTGGTTCCAATCCAGTATTAGTTTCATAATTTTTGTCAAAAAAAAAACAAAAACCACAAAACAAAATGAAACAAAAAAACCCAAAACTTCCATTTGCTTTAGAAAGCAACTGAGATTTGTTCTGTGTACAGAATTGTCTATGATTACAGTTGTATTAATGCACCTCACAAAGTTACCAGACCTGCATGGACGCAGTTTTGGTCTGACCTTACAATGCAACAAACTCTGAAGTAAATTAACATATAATATTAACGGAAAAATTGGCAAATAAATAAAAATATCTGTGCATTGATCTGAAATCATAGTGCATAGAGCAGGTTTTTAGAATCAAATATTTCACTTTGGAACCAGTTTTTCTAACATTGCTAATTATACAAATGATTCCTCTGTTCTGGTCTCTCTCCAGTTTGATCTCAAATCATTGATTATAGCAGTCCCAAGGTTATCATGGTGAACATGCACTATAAGCATAATTAAAGCCAAAGCCTGTAATTCCCAATGCATAAAAATCAGAAAAAATGGCAAAATAAAACTTACAGAAATTCTTAATTAACTGATTTTATAAATATTGTTTAATCGGGGGTAGAAATTATTTCCAAAGTCACCAAGTCAATGGCCATTTTTTTTTTTGTTTCTTTGACCCTTGAACAAATTCACCATTTGTGTCTTTGAACAAATGTACGATTAAATGTTCTTGTTTAGGGATCTGAAATCAAAGGGGTGGTCTTTGTCCTGGGTGGTCTTTGTGCTTATTTTCAGTCATAAGCAATTAATCCACCATTGTGTGCATATCTTATGAGATGTTCTGCTTTAAAAGCACAGTCATTTAAAAAGTACTCAAATCCAAAACATCATCTACAACTAGCACAATTTCTAGTTATCTGCAAAAGACTAAATGGAAGATTTAAAACAAAATAGCTCCTGGGTTAGAATCTTGTATGCTGTATTAGCCTTGAGCAAAATTTTACAGTGCAACTACTTAACCTACAAGCAAAATTTCATAATGGGAGTACTGAGAAACCTGTAGCTATAACCAGTACTACCAGGCACCAGTATAATATTTCATTTACACTTCTTACAGAGCAATTTCTGATGATCTTGCTGCATGAATGAAAAATCTCATCCCATAGTCTCCAATTCACTACCCTCATGAACTCATAAAAAGGTCTTTTAACCACTGCTGTAATTTTCAAGTGGAAATAATAAAATGGCAAGAGTTAAATATTAATATGCAGTTCTTGCATTGTGCCTTTCTTTGATACCAATTACAACTTGAACTTCACCTAACTCAAAAAGACTGCAGACTTCTCTCAATTAGCAGTAATAGGATTAATACATAACTTTGGAATTGAAGATTTAAATAGGAGAGAAAAAAACTTGGCAAATGTACACTACATGTACTAAATTAATCTCAAAATAAATATGCAGTCCTGGGTGAAATAAGTGGAATGTGGAATGCTAAAGATATGGGGGTTATTGTGGTTTTTCTGCTTTCTTGACAACCTCTACAGGTAGCATTGCTTTGAAAACTATCTTGGCTGCAGAATAACACTGCCTTTTCTTCCTTTATGTTTATGGACACAAGAAAAAGTTGTTTCCATTCACAACAGGTATTCTCCTTCGAAGAGCACCAAAGCCATTTCTGTTCATTACACTTTTCTCCATTACCAATTTCTCTGGTTCTCAGCTTTGTGAGATTTAAGCAATCTCACAGATGCAAATTATTGCATTCAAATAGCTGTCTCCTGAGAAAGGATAAACATTAGGTGAAAAATGTTAGGTGGACCAAACATATGTTTCTATACTATGAAGTAAAGAGCAGGCAACTGAATTTTTGACAAAGAATTCTTGTCTTTCTTTACTCATGCTGAATTTTTTGTGCTTTATTTTGTATTTGCATTTGATGGGCAATAAATCATTTCATTTTCCCTGCATTTTGAGTAACTACCTCTACAGCATAAGATGCAATGATCCAAAGTGAAGATGCTTTCTGTTTCAGGGAGTACATCTGACTTCTGAAATAAAATTGTAATATCCTAAAATTCCCTACCAAATCAAAAAATGCTGACATCAGTTATAAAGAGCTGTTTGTATCCTTTTCTCAGAGGCAAATATGAGACACTTACATCATGTTTTACCAATTAAAAGTTTGTACAGCGGGACATTTGAAGTATAACTAAACTAATACAGAACCAGCTGTGAATCGGGACAGATGGGAGACATGCTTAGCTTTTTTTATTTCCTTCCAACCAGTGGAGAAATCAAGACCAAGATCTACCACAGGTTTCTGTTGACAGAACCCATGTTCTTCATTTCTGGAAAAATGCGCTTCAGGAAATACCAGAGAATGACTAAGTGCTCTTCTTCAAAATAGTACAGGAAGATGCTACAGAGATTTGGAAACAAGCATCAGTTGCTGCATATTTAAAAAATCTGGCCCTAATATTATAACAGATAACAACTCCACAAAAGAAAAGAAAGAGTAATACTTTCATGGGTAAAGTTGATCACCAAGGGTTGCTTTGTATTAAGTTCACTAATAAAAAAATTTCGTGGCAGTAGGTGTAGCAGCAATCAGTATGAGGAAAGATGGTGTACTCAAGATCACAACATGCCAGAGATCAACAACGGTTTAGAAGAAACAAGGCTGACAATAAAAGAGGAAACACCATGATGGAAAATATGTGAGATGTTTTGAATCAGATTGGCTTCAGCCTCTGTTGTTTTGCTGAATTTGCATGTAATCGTAGATAAATCATGGCATCTTGACACTACTGCAATCATATTTTCAGTTTGATTTCAACTACCTGTAAAGTCTATCTGGAATTTTCATTCATTTCAATCTGTTTACCTCTGACTCTAACAAAACAAGTTAAACCACAAATCAATCGATCTATAAGTTTTAAGGATTCAATCTTTTATTTGTAGCTCTCATTTTTAATGTCCTGTCTCTGAAAAAAGTATCACTTTCTCAAGTTTTGAAGTGCTGGCCTCCACAAGTCCTACACCCTTGCACAGAAAATAATGTACAGAAGCTAATTCAATTATTATATAGCTATAAATGAAATCTGTCTGGTACTGCTCAGAAAGTAGACAGGCTAGTTAATTAGAAAAGATCATCTGCCTCATGGTAAAAACATACTGACATTTTGGGATGGCTGGAAATAGTTTTGAAAAAATGTATGAGATATATTGCCACCATTGCAGGGGTAGTAAATGGCAGCTGAGATAAGCAAAATTCTCGTTCCACACAGCTGGATCACAACATAGCCCAGAGGTCTTCAGCATATCCAAAATAAAAATCTCTCTAAATTTTTCCAAAGTTTGATTTAAAATTTCCCTAAATTTCCCCCTTTTAAAGCAGAGAATCATCTAATCACTTTTTCCAATCTGTCCAGATACAGAAGTGGCCTACACATGAAAAAGATAGTCTGTAGAAGTTGATCTGGACAGATTTGAAACCAATAAATCCCACTTTGGTGAGGAGCAGAGGACAGGATGAACACATAGGCTCTAGCCATTTAGACATGGTTGTCATTCCTTATGAAGATTAAGAACTTATAGCTTTGCATTCCTATATTAATCCAAAAGCCAGCCATTGTACAAGCTGCCAGAGTATAGGCTTCCAGACACTGCACTTGTGATCAGAGCCTTGAGCTAAATGGACTCCCATTTCTATGCTGTATTTTTGTGGCTCTACTGTGTTAACATTACATGGCAGATATGCAACACTGATTGCAAATTTCCCTAGAAAACATGTGAGAACAAAAAGAGAAATAAAGGAGGGCAGTTGAAGAGGACTTTCTCATGCAATGGACAGTTTATTTGAATATTGAAAGAATATAACTCTATGAATATTTTTCAAACTAAGAAAGCTCTTAAAGTAAGAGATAGGAGTCAAACTTCTAGACAATATGCACATATGATTTGCTTAATATCTACACAAGCTTCAGCGCAAATGAACTAAGGCTCAAAGAATAATGCATGAAGGGCTTTTTATTTTTAATATATTCATATAGTTGAAAAGAAAACAAACAACCCTGTTTTTTCTAGGGATGTAAGGGAACCATAAACACTACAGGGAATTAACCCTAGTACCCAGTGATTTACACATTTTTTTATAAAATTAAGAATTGGTTTGAAGTCACAAGTAGACCAATCATTTTTAAAGTGATAACTTTTCCTCTGTTATGTCTGGGTCTGATCTGTGCTATCATATTCACAATTCTATGAGCAATATAAAATTCAGACACAGTTTCCAGTTAAAAAGGAAACTATTTGTGCTGTGTCTTCCTCCCTTATTTTTTTTTTAACTCAGTGACAATTCTGATATCCAAAGTGGCAACTAATTGCCCTGACAATTAAATGGTATTGCCACAGCACAGCCTTTATGCATTTGTCCTAATAAATGTCAGATGAGTCTCAACTGCTCACTTCAGCACATGCTAATTTAGGCTGAATACCACCAGCTATTCAGAGAGAGAATTTTTGCTTTAAATAAGATTAATCTCACAAATTAAGTGTGGGATTCCTTCTTATAAAAAAGACCATTGGTTATTCATTAAATCTGAATTACAGGTTTAACAAACACTTGCATAAGAATCACTAATATTTTCTGCTATATAATTACTAATGCAGTGTATAATACTTAATTCTCAACATTCAGATCTTTTCAAAATTCAGTTACTATAACCCTTGTCATAGAGACTAGCACTGCTGTTTCAAAGGTCTTTTTTCCCTAGTGACCCTTCAGCTTGACTACTTCTTGCCTGGCTGCCATTTGTCAGTTCAGGAATAGTATGACTGTCAGCTGTAGACTTATATCGGACTCCTAACTCCCATCATGGTCCTCACTTTTACACTGAAGTTGATAGTAGGCTGGCAGTCCTGTTATGCTTTTAATGCTGGGCCAGCATTTCAAATAATGCTGATCTTCTTTGCAAGTCTGTGGAGCTTTTCTCTGTTGCAGGTGACAAGAAACTGAGTTTCCTTTCATTAACACTAGAAAAGCCTGAATGCCTTCAAGGTAGAGACAGCAGTGTTTGCACTATTACTGTCTACTTTACAATTGTAAAATCTTTGCTAATTCTTAGTAGGACCTGTTCATATTCCCCATGGAAAAAAAAACATTAAAAATAAAAAAAAAAATGCTTGAAAATGGGTTCTGCCCCTATTTGTACCACCTATTTTGAAATATACATTGAACAGCACATAGTTGTCAAAAGAGAAGTTTTACAGGACCCACTCAAGCTATTATTTTATTCATAAAATTGACTTAGAAATGGTGGTGGACACTGAGCCCAGAAGTCATGGAAGACCCCATATTCTTTTCACTGAATTCTTGACCAACTAGAAGAACATAACTGTTTGCAAAATGCTGTTATGAATTGTCCCAGGACCCTGTAACTTCCAAAACCTCAGTGAGGGAGAGCACTAGTAGGCATAGGTTAAAACCATGCCAGGAACTCTTCTAAGAGTTGCTGAGAGGCTGACTGCCTGCACATGTCCTGGACATACTTAAATGTGCAAGTGCGGACAGAGAGCTTACTGCTGCTCAGGGTTCTGAGCTAGGAATACATGGGGAGAAATCAGGACATCCTGTGATTAAATCATGACTATTTTTCTTCTTAGATCTGTCTTCCACACTTCTTGGCCTCCTTCATACAAAGAATCACAATAGACTTTAGACTGAACCATCCTTACAGTAGACACCTTCAAGTCTGAAAAATTGTTACCAGTGATTCTAATTTTGAGTCAAAAATCAGCTTTTGATTGAGCATTTATGCTTTCTTCAACTGATGAAGGTGATGGACCTGCTGAACTTACTCTTTCAGTTGCAGTGACATCAGTGATTTCCATGCTATGAGAATTATCGCATAGAAGTAGGTCAACAGCTGTGCTCAGATGTGAAGAGTAGTGTGCAAGAATAGACATAGCAAAAATAAAGAGGTCTAAAAAATGACCAAAAAATGATGAGGTATATGGGAGAAAGAATCGAGACTGTAGACTTTACACACTGTAAGGTTAAAAAGATGAAGTCTGTGAAGTTTGAAAAGGAGAAGAAAAGAAGAGATATTATAAAAGTCTACAAAATAATGAGTGAGCCTGAGGATCCTAGACAGATCTCTCTATTTATTTCCCACTTACTCATATCTTTTGGTCTCCATTCTGCTCCTCCTCTTTCCAGATTTTCCAAGAGGTATTTTGCTCTCCTTCCATTTTCCCTTTTCTCTCTTATTTATGAACCTCTTTACATAATTTCCACCCTTCCTCTTCTCTATATACTCTTTCTTATGGTATAAATATCAATATAAAATCTAAAGATTTTCTTAGTATTAATAAATGTATTACATTAAAAATAAAAATACTATAGTGCACAGAATTAAAAAGTAATGTATTTTAAATGACTGCCATGAAACAAGCTACAGACACAGATAGTTGTGCTGCTACAAACTGCTTCAGCAAACAGTCTAGGAAGACTTAAAAAGCATAATAACCTCAATTACTTTACTTGTGGTAATTTGACAAAATTAAATTTTAACCCTCAAGCATTAGCTCATAAGCTAATTTTAAAGTGGGATCAGGAAGTTTTGAAAATTCTATACATTTTCTGAAGCAAAAGACATAGAGGTGTAATTCATTTGACTGTGTGTATGAGAAAATGAAGATGCCTACATCCAAGCTAATTATCTAGACTTTTTTTTTAAGTCAACAGCAAGAAAAAAGTCACTTTGAGGGTGCATTCCATCTTACTTCAGAGTAAATGCCTAAGATAAGCCAGATAAATTGGATTTTAAACAGGCCTGCTTGCCTCACTAGCTACAAAAAATTGATAAAGCATCTAGTTCAGATGTAGATACCTGTTTCAGAGATAGGAGAGATGCCAGTGAGGGTATTCTGAAACAAATTACTGAGCAGATGGGATATATGCATGGATCTGAAAAGGTTCTTCTTGAATACATAGTGCATTTTCATGCTTTAAAATGATGTATTTTTGTGGGAGTAGTAAGACACTGCCATTCTATTCTCCCTCTCATACTGTCTCCTAATCCATCAAAAATCTATCAAATTATGTGCCAATTCACTAAAAAAAATCAGCTTAAGAAAGTGTTTGCATTGTTGTATGAAGTATGGGAGTTGCTTCAATCAGCAGAAGATATCTGAAAAAGGAACTGAAAGGATGTCAGTGTGGCAGACACTGGGTAAATGAGTCTCTCTACATGGGAAATATAAGGTAGGCAGCATAGGACTTTTAAGGTATTTGTGATTTTCAAAATACTTTTAAAATGCCATGACTTCCCTGAACTGGACCTGTTCTGTTTTTAAACATAAAATTTGCCCGCAGAAAGGTTTTTAAAGAGTAAGTATTAAAATTAAGCCCCAGCAGCTTAAAATTATTATTTCCAAAAGAAATGTAGCCAATTTTAGACTTGTTTGTGAGAAGCTTGTCTCCAAGCTTCCTCAGTGTCCCAGGTCACTGCAACAGTATTATTCTCCCTAGCCACTCATACAGAAAATCATAGTAGAGTGGGGATTTTAAAGTGGTTAATGCACAGCTTTTCCCAATATATACAGTCAAGTATTACTCTTGTGTAATTATTCATTACTCAGGTGCCTGAAATTAGCTTCCAATCACTGTCCCCTGCATACCTTTGCTGTGTATATTGGAGAGTTTGTTCTCAGTGTTTTAGTATCTCTTAGCTGTTGGTGGATTTTTCTGCGGGTTGCCTTTAAATTTCATTTTGCACTGGTTAAACAGATAATGCTCCTCAAATCTTTCATGATAATTTAAATCTTTTTTATACTTTTATAATTTGCTGGACTCTTTGGCTAGTCCTCACCTTCCTACAAGTTTCCTACGGGGTCTCTCGAGATATGAATTGACACAGCATCCAGTAATGGTCAGAGCAGCCTCAAATACAAAGGTAAATCAGAATCCACAGCCCTATTAAAGTATTGTTTGTTTATTTATATACATTTTTAGATATACAAATCTGATTTATTATTTTGCTGCAGTGTTACTCTGGCAGCTCATTTCCAGTTGCTCAAGGTCTCTGACTCATATGTCTTTGACAAAATTACAGGTTTCTAGCATAAAAAGCCCCAAGAGGACAAGAGGAAATGTCTTCAAGTTGCTGCAGGGGAGGTTTAGATTGGATATTAGAAAAAAATTTCTTCACATAAGGAGTTGTCAAGCACTGAAAGAGGCTTCCCAGGGAAGTGGTTGAGTCACCATTCTGGGAGGTATTTAAAAGAGGTGTAGATGTGGCACCCAGGGACAGGGTTTAGTAGTGGACTTGGCAGTGTTAGGTTATCAGTGGACCTAATGATCTTTATTTTCTATTTGATTCTATTCTATTCCGCTCCATTCCATTCCGCACCATTCCATTCCATCTTGATTTTTTTCATTTTCTGAAGTGCAGTTTTTATGCTTCACATTAAAATACACATTATTTAGTTATGCACATAGTTTGACAGTTTGAAAAGTCCATGCTATTCTATGCTGCACTCTTCTCCACCCCCTCAGCAAATAAGTCACTTACTTAAAATGTTTTTGGTAGTTGACAAGATATTTGATATAGTTGATAATATATTTATGTAGCACTGGGCCAAGAGGTCATTATTGTACTACTATTGTACTACTCTAAAGGACTATGTCAAAAATCAGCAACGATCTCCCACTTCCAAATCCATTTTCAAATCTGTCAGTTATTTAGTTTATTAATTCAGTTATTGCACAGAAAGTAAATTTGGCATGGGTACTAATCAAGCACCTTGAAGAAACATGACTATACTATATGAACAATCTTAGTTCTATCAACCAAACTTGAAACCAGATCAAAAAAAATACAATTTTTTTTTACAAATCAGGTTTCCATAAGTCACATATCTTTTTTCACGCTTTCTTAAAAAGTCCCATATCAACCATTTTTTTGCTATTTATTATGAATAAACTAACTCTTTTAAAATACTGTCACAGCAACAAAGTTTTTCCAATCATAACACCTCTTCACCAGGGAATGTATCATGCTTAGAATGTTTGTATTTTAGTTATTATTTCTTGTTTTAGCAATGATAATTAACTAAAAGTCACCAATGGTCTTTGCAAAGGACATGCACAATGCTAAACTTGGGAACACACATTCTATTAACGACAACAAACAGGCACGCCATGGAGATGGGATAGGCTGCAGAAGGAATATATATATAAATTAAATAATTCAACCTCCATCCAAATGTGTCCATTAAAAGATGAGATAGGAAACAAGATGAGTGGCAACCTGAAATACTAAATAATTAGTTTCCTTTCATTGCTTGCCGAATAAAAATTTCCACCAAAACTAGTATTTATTAAAAACCATTCCTAGAAAAAACAAATTTTCCTTCAAAAGGTGTTTCTAGTTGGTATCTAAGCTGAACTTTCACTAATATACTGGAACACTCCTGAGAAAAGGGCAGCAGGGTATAAACACAGAGAACAGGAACCTAGTCCTTTGCCCAGTGACTGCCAGATGACGTTTCTCACAACACATTGCCTTTCACCTTATCAGGCATTCATTCAGGAGCGGAAGTCACACTTTTTGAGTAACAAATGGCATCCTACTTTCATCTGGATTTTCTTTCAAAATCTTCAGTCAGGATGTTTGCTAAAGCTGAAGTTTATAGGGCTTACAAATACCGCAGAGGAAAATCTGGCCACTCTTTTACTTCCTTGTGTATTTCCATAGGTTAACCTGCCTTCTTGGAGAGTGGAGGTGACTTCGCTTGATCAACAGACAAATTAATCTGGATCCAAGTTTTGTGTCACAAAAAGAGGCCTCAGACCTCAAACTCTCTTTCTTAGGCCTTTGTTACTGTTTTCCTAAAATACCAAACTAACCCTTTTTTGCTACTTCCCAAAGCCTTGATCTCAAAGACAACGTTCTCAGTGGCATTCTGTGGTAAATCTTCACTCAAGATGGATTACACATTAGTGCTCACTCTGGGCAATGAAAGACTTTTTATCCCTTGACTGCAATGCAAACATGCTCCACCTATGAACACCAGAACTTCCATGCATGCAAAGAAAATTTGGGACTTGCAGAAAGGTATAATGGTCCGTCCTTACATGCTGTCAACTCCAAGATCCCACTTTATATGTTACAATTCCTCAGAGGTTTGTAATTCTTCCATTCTTCTCAACAAATCCCTTTTCTCCTTTTCGACAGCCAAAAAAGGAGAGATTGGCTTTGCTGTGAAGTCTCCAGTAGAAAATTTGCTCAATCATATGTCTTGCTACAGGGTAATGACAGTGAGTCCTTAATGGCATGCTGGGACTCCACGAATGGGTGAAAAGAAATAACGTCTAGAAGTCAACCTATCTTTAGATATGTACCTTAAAATGCTACTACTTAATTATGGATTGAGCATGATTTCTTGCCTAAATCCTGAAACCTGCCGTGAAATATTCCTCTGATGACCAAATCTTCTTTGAGACCTTCTGGAGATGTTGCTTCCTGTCCATCCTGACCACCCTGACTTATGCATAAGAACATTTTTAGTTTTCTCTCATTTTTATTTTTTGCTTCTAGTATTTCTCTCCAGTAATATGTGACTTTCCACATCTTTTTTTCTTTACTTCTTTGTCTTTTTCTCTCCACTTACTTTCTTTGTCACCACTTTTCCTCAGTCCTTCCAGCTTACCTACCTCCTATTTCTTTCACCATTTCCCTCTCCTACCTCCCCCTTGCTATAATTTTCCTTAGCCCCTCCTTTTCTCCACCTTTCCCCACTTCTGTTTTCATTGTGATTTCTGACCTGCAAAGTGCTATGCCTACAGGTTCTTCAGCACCCGCCAGCCTCTTCAACCAAGATCCTCCAGCAGCTCCAGCTGCCTGAGTTAACCCAGAGATTCCAAAGAGGCTGAGAGGCACTTGCCTTCCAACAGGAGCTAGAGGAGGGTTAGCACTGCCCTGAAAGTTGAAGCAGAAAGGGTCAGTTTGCCAAAGCAGAGAGACTGGCAAGAAGACATGGTGCCAGCCACATGCTGCCTTATTTATGTTCCCCCAATTAAAGCAGTCTGTAGGGAAAGTAGCATGCCACTGCACTGGTGTACTGCCCCCTCTGAGTGCTTGTTAGTGCTCACCACACTCAGCATTTCCTCTCACTGATTGATAGGACGATATGTGTGTGTGTGGCAGAGAGAAGATTCATTACTGCGCATTAGCCAGACAGGCAGACAAATGCCCACAGGGGCAGAAAAGCTGCAAGGAATAAATAAAAACTTTATTATTTTTCTAAAACTTCTTTTCCCCAGGCTACAGTGAGGAACACTGGAGGAACAGGAGAGTGGAGATAGCCCAGAAGTGAAAGGGAGTGGTGAGAACTGGAGGGAAAGTTTATTAGCAGTCAAAGAAAGGTTTAAAATATTCATTATTGAATTCAGAGTTTGGATAGTAGCTGAATCTCTATTTATATTTTTATTTTCAGTCCCATTGCTAAATGGGAAAGAAAGGGTCAGTGCGTCAGACACCAAGTTATCAGGACATTCCTGATGTAACATGTCTGAAATGTCTGAAACCTGGCTGCTCCACTCACTGGTATTTATCATCCCTCAGTTTAAAAAATGAAAAACAAACTACTACCAGCCTTTATCAACAGCTGCCACCATGTGGTATTTGAAATACCACAGTTACTTCCAAATAAAGAGAAATATGGTGGTGTCATCTGATCTGTTCAGTGATGGGTTTTAAGCATCCATTCTGTAACAGCTTGTAATAGGTGATATGGCTGGTGTGGGGTAGCTCTGCACCCCTGCACACACTCTACTGAGATGAAGGAGTGGGTAGCCTGTGCAATATTGTCCCTTACACCATCACCACTGTACCAAACCGCTTGCCCATCACCTGTCCTTGGACTTTGGAGTCCAGACTACAGTCCAGAACTGCCCTAGGCTGTAAACAACAGTGCAAGAAAAAAATATCCAAATGGCTGATGCCAAAACCACATCTGTCAGATACAGATTTGCCAGGAGGCAGCATCCTCTCTCCCCTTATCATGAGATGCTGCCTGCTCTGCCACAGCGCAAAGAAGCAAACAGGGAGCTGCTGGACCCTGTTCCTGCTGCCCCCCAGCTGGCTCTTAGCTTGTCTGCTGCCTAGAAATACGTTGTGATGTGGAAAGAAAACTCCAGAGACATTCCATTATCCAAAAGGAAGACAGAGTGTAAATTGTCAGCCCTGGATCAGTAGAAAGTTGACCCTAAGATTAATGATTCAAAGAACATGTTTTGAGGCAGCACAGGGACAAGACCTAGGTAGTTAATAACCTACCATTTGCTTGCTTGAGCCCTATGTATTTTTTAGGACATGGTAATTTCAACAGCTTCACCCTCACCTTCCTCCTGGATTTCATTTAGGTTCACTCTAAATGTTACAATTAAGAATAGCTTTCTACAGATAACACAGCATTCCAAAACACGCTTTGTAAATATCTGTTGGTAATATAGGTACCTCTGAAATTGCCGGAGCTTTGTCTGATGAAAAGTGAGTTCCCATCGGAAAAGATCCATTGAATGCAGGATGCTGTGAAACTGGCATGTGACACTGTGAATAATGTGCATGGGTTTCTTCTCGAGGGTGCTTGTCTGGCCACTTTTGATCCTGTAGCTTTCCTCTGAGCTGAAACTGTAGTCCAGTCAGTGCCTGTAGCATTGCTTTATTTCTTCCCTTTCCACTATTAGCAGAGCTGAAAAAATCACTATAAAACACACACAAAATAGAAGCAGCAATTTATTTTTTTGAACTCTACTCTACTATTGAAAGAAAAAATCCTTAAATATAAACCCAAATTAATGTTATGGTTATAGGGCACCCATAAGGACACAATCCCTAACATACTACTGAAGAAAAAAAAAAAAAAAAAAGATGAGAAGAAACAGTTGGCATTCAGTTAACAGTCATGTTTGGAGATTTGTGACTGACTTTGTTATTCCAAGGGAAGCCAGGTACTAGTCTCTTGGGATTAGGTACAAAGGCAAGAAAAAAGTGGACACGTATGAATCTCAAAGGTGACTGCTGGGTTAATAAAACAGTCTGTTTTCTGTTCACCCACTCTTCCTCTCAGTGTGCAAGTACATTAAAATGTGTCAAAAGGAAAGCCATTTGCTGGGGAAAAATAATTCCGCTAAAAGTCAAAATTTCCAGCTGGTGTGTTACCTTGGTGTGTGCAAGTGAGCTAACAAAGTGACCCATACATCTCACTGGATGAAAGTTGGTATCCTCATTAAAGTAGAAACAAACACTTGAAAACAGGAACAACTGCCAGTTAAAAAAAAAAAGGACCACAACAGAAATGAGAAGCCTTCATTTTTCCCCATTCTGCTTCCTACTTGCTCTATAGCAGATACTATATATATTTAAGCAACCACTTGAAAAGTAATGAAGGCAAAATTGATTCTGTATGCAGTAACCATTCCCATTTGCTGGAGGAATTGCGTTGCTAACAACCATCCACATTACCATTCTATGTTTAGAAGAAGAAATATTTTCACAGTCCGGTTTCTAAACTGCCACATATAGACAAGGATTGGTTCCTGCAAAGAGTCACCCTTTCAAAAGTAAATAGCTCTGGGGAAAAAAACTTATATCTGAACTACTCACAGTAAAAAGTATTAGCCTCCAACTCTTCAAAATAAAAGCACATTTATGCTGGTGTATACTGCCTTTGCCCCCAGGAAAAACAATGAGGCTTGAACACAATCACTAATTCACTGCAGTGTGAAGGTTTTATGTAATATGAACAGCATGAGACATTAGATCTCCGGTTCCTTGGCCCAAGCCCTGGCAGAAAGCACTATCAGTTAAACAGAAAGCAAAATGAGGGAAGTGGTACACCACACTGTGAGAAACCCTTTTTTTTATTGATGACAAGATTTTTCCTTCGGCTTGGAAAGAAAAAAAAGGAATAAAGAAGTTTTCTAAAATCTCTAATAACCACAGCAGAGTTTATTATGATGTACCACAAAATCCCATCATGTGTGAGATGGAAAGACCTCTGGGGATCATCTAGTCCAGCTGCCCTGCTCAAAACAGGATCAACCACAGTATGTTGCTCAGGACCATGTTGAGTTTTAAATATCTCCAAGGACAGAGACTCCACAGCCTGCCCAAGTAACCTATTCCAGTGTATGACCATGCATACACTATTTTTTTTTGTCATGAGGAATTGAAATTCTGCCCATTACAGTTTGTGCCCATTGACTCTTGGCCTGTCATTGGGCACCAAGAGCCTGGCTCCACATTTTGTCCTCCCAGTCCAGCAGGTATTTATACATACATGAAATTCATCCTGAGCCTTCTGTTCTCCAGACTGAACAATGGTAGCTCTTTCACTCTCTTCTCATAACTCACAAACTCCAAGCTCTTTAATATCTTTGTGGCCCCTTGCTGGACTGACTCCAGTACATCCATGTCCTTCTCATACCACACAGCCCAGAACTGAACCCAGCACTCCAGCTGTAGCCTCCACAGTGCTCAGGAGAGGAAAAGGATCACACCCTTAATGTAGTGATGCAGTGTGGTCCCTGATGCACCCAAGGTGAGGCTACTGGGTTTCCTTGCTGAAAGGGTGTGCTGTGGGCTCATGGCCCACCAGGACCCCCAGGGCCTTCTCTGCAAAGCTCCTTCCTAGATGGCCAGTGTCAGCCTGCACTCATTCATGCAGTTACTTCTCCCCAGGTGCACTGGAAATTTGGCATTTCCATTTGTTGAATTTTCTGAGATTCCTGTAAACCCATTTCTCTAGATAGTCCCTCTGAAGAGCAACACAATCATCTCATAGAGCAACCAGTCTTCCTGATTCTCTGTTGTTAGGAAAATTGAACTCTGTCCCATCATCTAGGTTATGAATGTAGATTTTAAGCTATACTGGACTCAGTGCTGAGCTCTGAGGAACACGACTAATTACTGGTCTCCAGATAGTCTTTGCAAAGTTGATCACGACACTTTGAGCTCAGCAGTTCAGCCAATTTTCAATTTAATCACCATCTACTGTCTATTTAAAAATTCATCACTTTCTCTGTGATGACACTGTAGGAGAGAGCTTCAAAGGCCTTGTGAAAGTCAAGGTAAACAACACCCACTGCTCTAAGGTGGGTCTACCAGGCTAATAATCTTGCTGTAGAAGTCTATCAGGTTGATTGCGCATAATTTTTCTTTTTCTTTAGTCTACATTTTGCTGTTGATCTACCTGTAGAAACAATTCATGACTCTCTCCAGAGTCAATGCCAAAAAACCCAAACAGCCACTGCCTTCATGCCTGAAGTGGCCATGCAGTCAGACTAGATGATCGCTGTAGATCCCTTCCAGCTGAACTATTCTATTCTATTCAAATGGAGATTATTAATTTAGCCAGTGTTTCAATGTATATCAACAGGGCCTTTTAAAATGTGCATTATGTTTCTGGCACATAGAATTCCTTCCCTGTTATGCCAACGCCTGCTTAGGGTCCTTTAAAAAAAATTTTACGAAGCTGTTAAACTATAATAATCACTAAATAGCTGTTATGCACCAATATATATCGAAGAACAAAACAAAAATTTTAAAACATTATGTAGAACATTTTTGGTTGTGCCAGCAACAGCAGTGGAGAAGAACAAAGCCTTGGGAGATTTTTCCTTTTGACCAAGGCTCTGTCAAGGTATTTTTTACCAGCTAGTACACACTAAAGAGAGAGTAACTGTAACTGCATAAAAGTGCAAGTTTCAACACTCCAGCATCCCCTCTTCTTTTTGCTCACAAAATAAACATCACTTCTGAAACTTACTCCACTAATATTGACCCCTGCAATTCTGCATAGAGCAATGCTTGAGTGTCTAGAATAATTGTCAGGACAAGGATCTGGCTTTGCTCTTTCAGAGCACCTTCAGCTGAGGCTCTGATATTATTTACATCACAAAAACTACAGTGCAGCTTCCCACAGCATTTCCTTCCAATAGGTACAAGCAAGAGGAAAAGCTGGGGAACAGTCTAGCTAACATATCTATGCTGATTCAAAAATAAAGTGAATTGTACTATATCTCCTAATTGCTAATGTTGTTCCTTACCCAGAGAGAGTTCTTTTGTACTTTGATCCATTGTGCCTGCATTAATTACCTGTTCTACAGGTATGTTCATAGTCAGCTCCTGAGTAAAGCCCAGCAAAAACCAAAGTCTTCCCATGTTCCCAGGTCACCTTTGTCTTGTGCCTGAGCACCAGGCTGCCTCAGCCAAGGGACTAGCTAGTGTTGCTTCCCAGATGTTCTGCAGTGTGAACGATTTCTCTTCTTTACCTCACTGGCCCCCTCTCCTTTTTTGGCCAAACGAATTCAGCGTGAATACCTACAAAGTTCTGAAATATGAAAATTGAGAAGACGGCTGTACCAGACCCTTCCTGGTCACTGCAGTCTTATCATGCCTGTTTGGTGGTCACATTTGCATACTAAAAACCTAATCTTGCAGTCCTTTTGCAAACTAAACTCCCCATTGACTGATATGTCTTTTGTATTAAAAAATTTACTGGCTATGCAGAACAGCAGCTCTGAAGAAAGGAATTTAGTAATTTTTCTTTTAGTTTTCCCTTTCAAAAATGCCCTAAGGCAATCATCTATTTCAATCAATGGAAGTCTGAAATGTTCAATCAAAAAAAAGTCTAGTTTTGCACCAATAGAAACATAAAAGACATCTAAAACCCAAAAATATTATTTTTGTACACATTGAGGACCAGATGTCTTCACATTTCATTGATTTTTTGTTAACTCTTTACTTGCTGACTTTTTGCCTGGAGTTACTTCTGACAGTGAAGGAATCTGTGTTTAATAAGGAATGCATACTTATGATCCTTTAGTTATGTTAGTGGGGAAACAGGAGGACAGCCACATATACAAATGTTATGTATAACAGACATACAGACATTTCAAATATACTTCCATTTATAATTTATTCATTTATCTCAGCAATTTTGCAATTAAAATAGTAAAAAGTAAGTTGAATTAGTATTTTGGAACTGAAATCCAACTTAACTTACATGATTTGCACAATATCTTACAAATATCTAAAAAAGAAAATCCTACAGTCATTTAAAATATACTTTGCCTCTACCTGATGTGCTTTCTTCTGAAGTGATCAAGTAGTATCACCAAAAAAAAAAAGTAATATATTTTTCTTTTTTTTAATATATAATTTTGGGCTTTCGAAATTTTCTCCTCAGACTATCAAGTCAAAGAATTCCAATGGAAGCCAAAAAGTTTGAAAGATGCATTAAAATATATGAGTTATTTCAAAGTAAAAAATCTCATAAGAATTTTGCATGAAGGTTAAGTTTAAATGCAAGGTAATTATATACTGGTTTGGAAATATTCAAATGTAATCCAATATAACCATAACTCTGATCTGACGCAATGGCAAGGAATAAATGCGTATTTATTTTGGTAACAGTTTAGTCCTTGCAACTCTGGAAAAGATAAAAATGATTTTTAAAAATTCGATACAATTTATGTAATTCAAAGTCTGGCTTTTTTGGTTTTTTTTAATTTCCCATTGGAGTAAAATATAAGATACAGAAATTCTGAAAGAGAAAAAAAGTTTTACATTTTACAAAGGGGCATAGGGAAATAAATAGGATGAGCTTGAATATTAAGTGATGAAGATAATGAACAAGTGGACTTGGAGACTAAGGAGACTTGGAATTATATATCCAGATACATCACATTATGACTCAGACAAAAGCCCTGCTGTAGAACACTAACACCCAAGAATCACACATAGAATAGACTAATGAGCAATACATATCTTTTTGAGCAGCCTATACCAGAAAGATTATTAAAGTGGAAGAAAATTAAATGAAGGTAAACAGCAAACATTGATAAGGGACTTAGGAACTGAGTTATGAAGAAAGCTGGAAAGAATTACATGACAAATACAGTGCTTCTAATATGATATATATGAAAAACATGCATACCAAGAAAAAGAAATATTACAAGAAGAAAATGAGTTAGCCTTGTAATTATGGTAATGTTAAGACTATTAAGTAGAATATCATAACAATTTTTCATAAAAAACATGAAACAACAGGGATATATTGTCCCCCAAAAAGTGATATAATCCCCACCATTTGATTTGTTTAAATTGGGACTTGGCAAAACATTAGTGAAGTTATTGTACAGTAGGTCATGATCCTGTATTGGCAGGGGATGGACAAAATGACCTAGCAGGTCTTTTCCCTCTCAATCCTCTTTGATTTTAAAAGACTCTAAGTCAGATGCTTCCATCATTTGTCTACAAGATCAGCAGAGCTAGAGCTACCACAGGGAGACCCATAAGGGTGAGGGTGAATGTAGACTTGGCTAATAAAATATCAGAAGTCCATAAAAGTCAAGAAATTCTTTCTCTTTTATTGTTATAAATATATATATGTAACTTCTTTTCAGGGTTCAGTGTGAATGACTGTACAGAAAACTAAATTTTAAGACATTGAAAATCAAAATAAGTGTAGAGGTCACTACTGCAGAGGGATCAGGCTGGAGTAGCAGCAAAAGAAAATGTACAGTCCCCTGCTATCAGCTTTTTGAAAATGCAAGTCTCAAAGGGAAGGCAGTAGCAGGATTTCACGCACAAACTTCTTTTTTACCCTGATTACCATTCTCATAGAAACAAGTTTTAGAAGAAAAGCTCCTATCAACATCTTCATTACTGCCTGTCTGTGCTATTTCTAAACTTTCTTTAACAATCAGAAGATTTAGAAAGTAATGTTTGAGAAACAAACTAGAACCAAAGAAAGCTATTTCATATGAAGGTGCTCAAGGAAATCCAATACCCTCTTGACAATTAGAGTTTCTGTTTATGAAGGCAGGAGGAGGTGACACATGATAGCAACCACTGGTTATAAAGGTATGTAATGCCTGGGTCTGTTTTGACTATAGGGTCTGGCCATCAGCCCTATATTTCACTGAGGGCTTCCTATCACCTCTCTAGATCAATTGCATTGGGTGTCAGCCTTACAGTGTGTGAATGGGACAACTAAATATTACCGCTCACATCACCAGTAAGGTTGTGTGTCATGCTGACCTTCTGTAGAAGTGACCAGCCTAATGCACAAGTGTAAAAACACAGAGAAAAGGCAGCATCAGTAAGTGTTCAGCTGGTGACCTACAGAAGCAGGAGCGTGGATGGCTGTGCCTGTAGCAACCCTCACTTGCTGTCCTCTGAAGCTGAAGAGAAAGCCCTGTGATTTGCTGCCAGCTTCATCTGAGGGAAGGCTTAGCATTAGTTCTTTCTTCAGCTGATTGCATGTGTGGATATGATGTTCATGCCAGACCAATAGAATTATAAAAGTTAGAGACTGTTAAACACACACAATTATGGTGACCAACCCTTGAGGGGAGGAAAGCTTCCTTCCCCTCAAGGGTGGGTCATTGCAACAATAACTACCACAATGCAAGGAGATAGAGCTGATAAGGTTTTTGCTGAAAAAATCTCTTAAATTTCTTCTTCTCCTCTTACCCTCCTCCAGAAGCTGTACAGAGCAATGAGGTCGCCCCTCAGCCTCTTTTTCTCCAAACTTGATAAGCCAAAAGTCCCTGGCCACTCTTCACAGGACATTCTTTCCAGTCCTTTCACCAGCTTTGTTGTCCTCCTCTGGTCACATTCAAGGACCTTCACATCCTTCTTAAACGTGGGGCCCAAAACTGCACACAGCACTCCAGGTGAGGCTGCTCCAATGCTAAATAGAGAAGGATAATCACCCCTTTTGCCCAGCTGGTGATGCTGTGTTTGATGAACCCTAATATGGGGCTTGTCCTCTTTGGCTGCCCAAGCACGCCGTGCTGACTCATTTTGATCCTGCTGTCAGCCAGCACACCCAGATCCCTCTCTGCAAGGCTGCTTTCAAGCCACTTCTCTCCCAGTTTATAGTTGTGCCTGGCGTTACTCCATCCTAGACAGAGAATCCAGCATTTGGATTGTTTAATTGCATCCCATTAATCATTTCCCAGTGCTCCAATCTATCTAGATTCCTTTTTGTTGCTGCTAGCAAAATCCCACAAGTATCACTGGATGCTCCAAATGTTCAGAAATTATCTCTAAAAACTATAGTGAGGAAAGTAACAAAATTTTCTGATTATTGAAGGTAGTATAACTGAAGAGGTTCCTGACATTGACTGAACAGTTAAAAAGTAGCAGATGAAATTCACTGTCAGCAAAAATTATGTGAGGTACTTGGGGGAACACATTTCTGAGTTTATACACTTATGTAACTAGTTGTTACCACTTAGGAAACACTTTAGAAGAAAAAGCTCTAAGTTCTGAAGTTTTGAAGCTCTAAGATGGCAAATCCAATGGCCAGTGGCAGTCAAATTAGCAGATACAATATTAGAAACAAACTACACAGAAAAACAGGTAATGTCATGAATTAGATGCAGTGTATTCATACCTCAGATACCATTTCCTTCTTGTCTGTCTGTGTGAAAAACAACACTGCAGAAATGAAAAGCTTCTAAAAAGAACAGCAAATGTGGTTGAAGTTATGCCATGACTTAATCATGAGGATCAAGTAAATAGGCAAAATTCTCCATCCTGGAGAAAAGACATCTCAGAAAAGATAGGATACAGATATATTTAAAACTTGCAGGGACTGAAGATGAAAACATGTCATACTTTGCATTAGTCAAGAAGAAAAACCATTATGTCCATGATGAAATGAGCACAGGACAAGCTCAGAACAAACAAAAGCAAAACATTTTCACCTACATCTAAATTGTAGACCTTTTTTTCAGACAGTTACATAGAGAGGCAAAAGTTACTTAGGTTTGAAAAGTCTGTGGGATAACTAATGGAAAAATATGAAGAGCTATAAATCACAGATACCATATCCCTGGCTCAGGAATTACATGAACTGTAGATTGCTTGAAGATGGGATTGCTTCCTGAAAGAGTAGAATTACTTTCTGGAGATGCCCTTTGACACATTTAGACTTCTACTACTACTGACTGCTGAAGACTGGATACTGAGCCAGAAGGATGCCTCATGTGATACACTATGGTCTATTATCACATTCTTATGAGGAATCACAGAAAAGCATCTCTTGGGAGAAAACATGGAAAAAGGATAAAGTCACGAAGTCTTTCGCAAGTTAACAGCTATTTTTTCTATTTTCCAGTGTATAACAACTAGATACTGTCACCTGTTAACATTATCTTAATAAGAAATAGCCTACCCAGCCTACCCACTTTGTGTTCTACAATATTTTTCCTTTTGACTTTTTTTTGGTTTTTGAATGCGTACACGCACGCTCATGTAGATGTGTGCACATTTTCTACTCAAAC
The DNA here is from genome assembly GCF_036250125.1 of Pseudopipra pipra. NCBI lineage: Eukaryota > Metazoa > Chordata > Aves > Passeriformes > Pipridae > Pseudopipra > Pseudopipra pipra. Next base: position 50,352,612 of record NC_087553.1, read on the forward strand.
TAAAATGCCACCACCAGTTTGCAATCTAAATCTGTTAGCTAATATACTGTTGTGGTGTAATTTTAAGTAGAATGTTTCTGTAACAGAAGCCTTTCAGTAGGGCACGTGCTCCTCAGTCAGCAAGAGGCTTTGAAAATTCCACTTCAGAGCCTTTTCCTGCCTTCAGCATCAATGGCAGATTCAGAATTAGAGGACAAAAAATCGCAATAATCTATTCAAAAGATATTTAATACAATAGCAGACATCAGAGACCATAATATAGTTAAAAGAGAAATTTAAATCATTAGCTCTAGATGCCCTCAGCTGTCACAGCACTTTCCGGTGTGGAAGGTATTCCTTAGAATATTTGTCCCAGGGTCCTTGATACTAATCCATTTGTCAAGACTAGCAAAACAAAAAAAGAGTATTTTCTGGTTTTTTGAATCAAAGACCATCTATTTTCTTGTCCTGGAAAACATGCTAAAATGTCATAATTTCCTTTTTAAAAAAAAAAAAATTATCCTCTCTATTTTTTTCAATTGTATATCAGCATATATGGTGGTTTTGCAATAATTTTATGGATCACTCCATATTATCCTACAAACTAGCAACAATCCACAGTTCATAACTGAGATACATTTCCTTAGAGCACTCCAAATGGAAATTAATACACCAAATGGCCAATTAGTATATTAAAATGCTGATTAGTACTGTCAATTTTGTTAATGAAAACATTAGGGAATCTGAATATTATGTGTAGGCATCTCTTTAAAAATATTACAGTTACTGTAAATAATCAGTCTGTATATTGACACAGAGCATGGAGTTTGATTTGAAAGGTTCCTTTTCAGCTTGGAACAACACTATTTTTATGGTTAGATTTAGGTTTCCAGCTCGCAGAACCAAAACCAGCACAATGGCAACTCTTCTGTGTGAGGGCTGCTTGGGACAGATGATCCCACTGTGATGGGCAGTTCAGTCCTTGGGAAGGGGCTCCTCAGGGGTATATGAAGGAAGCAAATTTTACCAGCAATCCAGAGTCCAGATGATGAATGATGAATGATGTAACCCTTCAATTTATTTTGGGTTTTTCCATTTATATAACTCACTAATTAATACAGCTAAATATGTTTGAAAATATAAAAGCATGAACATTTATAATACAGCCTATAAGGATACATGCTTAAAGAACTGTGTAACTCCATAAAAGAAATTAATCCTTTTCACCAACAACAATAAAGAAATAAATGCATAGTCCTTTGATCAGTACATTGATACTGTCAAGACATGAGAATCCTGTCCAGCCAAAACAGATGGAAGAAGTAACCTCTCCTTGTTACATCACATTTTTGGCACCACACCATGAAGTCCCTATCTCAGTGAAGCAGCAGGATTAGTTTACATTAAATGCCTGGGACTATATATGGACTAGAGATGATGAGGAAGACTCCACACAGCACTCTCCATTCCCAGAGCTTACCTCCCAAGATAGACCACTTTTGCTGACAGTCTGCAGGCATCCTGATCAAAACTAGGTGTATTGCCAGGAACTCTGACTCTGTATCCCTCCAGGGGCAGCTCCACTGCCCAAGCCAACCACATACAACCTTCCTAGCCCTCCCACAGCCAGACAATGGACACCACCAGACTCTAAGCACAGTGACATGCTAGCACAGAAGCATCTCATTAAAATCAAAAGGCATGACATATGAGACCCTCCAGAGTTCCCACTTCCACCCAGAAGCAGTCACCCTTATGTTGGTTCGGATGCCTCAGCACAATGGGGACAGGGACAGATTGCCTCCTGACCCAAACTGGGCCTTCTGCAGTCCTTTGGATGTCCCTTCAGTAAGGGCTTTAGGACTTTCTAGACAATGCAATAAAATGTTCTCCTTGACCTGTGATAAAATAAGTGTCTTTCAGATGAATGAAGAACAAATTTAATTTCCATAGACCCTCTAATGAAAACATACTATATCCTGTACAAAGTACAAATTCAGATCAGATCCTTGTCCAAAATACACCTAAAGCAGTGTTATGAATCCACTGATTTCAATAATTGTAAAGAAAGCATGCTATTTAATGAAATAAATTTTAAAAAATCATAATTTGGGTTTAAGCTTGTTAACTCTTCAAAAGCTATTTTTTTTTTGGAAGACGTAATGTATGAAATAGTATTATATTCATATTATATTCATAAAATTTGAGGGAATGGGGCATTAAAAAAAAAAGAGCATAACAAAAAATACCTAGATAGTGTATAAAATACACAAAAAATACCTAGATAGTGTATAAAATCGCAATACTTGTTGGGGGATACATCTCTGAAGAACACATCTGTTTGTATTTTTACACCAAGTATTAAACTTTTTAAGCCAAATACTAAGGAGGGAGGGAAAGAAGAAGTAATATATTCAATAAATGGGCATATACAGGTTATAAAACCTGCCTATGGCATGAATAGTTATGCCACAATATCCCGAGGAGGCCTTGAACTCTAATACATTGTGTGACCTTTGTATAGGAAAAAAATACCAGGTTCTCATGCTCTAGGACCATAGGCTAGTCTTGCAGCAGCCACCCACACAAATTGAGAGCAAGGCAGAATCCTGTCAGTCTTATATTTTCTCTGAGAAGTCTGTAACAATGTGTGCAGCAGACCTGTTACCAGAAGCAGAGTTGCTACATATTAAATCAGATCAAGAGCACAAAAATTCCTCCACAGACAGGAGGAACACACAGATACTCATGGATAGTGTGAATACCTGCTGGCTGGTTTTAAGTTCCTGATATTTCTCAATTTGCAATAGAGCTGACTTTCCTGCTTCTATATTCTTCTCCATCTCCCTGTCTCTGTACCAAGGGGACTCCAGAAAACAAAGCTGAAGCATCGCTTTAATCTCCTTTTTGTGACCTCCAGCAGGTCACAAAAAAGGTCAGTGGTCCAATAATTTTTTCTTAATCTCTGCAAATTTATTCTGGAGAAATGCTCAAAAAGATACAAGAGTTTTGTAGCTATAGTTTAAGTAACCCCAAGAAATTATATGTAATCTACAACTATTGAATGCATTAATATGAGATGATGATGATGAAGATTTTGTTTTACATAGATGAGACCTTTCTGATCCCCTATAGCCTGCTGGGCAAAGGTAAAGAACCATTTCCACCTCATGGTAGCACAATTGCTTTTCAAATAGGGAACTATAAGAGGTTTTAACATTGACTTAATTTATTTTGTCCATAACCTTCTCTCAGAAATGATGGTGCTTTTTCTACAGAAACATGCACACAGAAATTTGCCTGGGGCCATGGCCAGGAATGAGAATGTTTCAACAAAAACAGTCAATAGTTCAGAAACAATCACATGGTTAACAAGTTTAGACAGCCTAAACAATAGCTATTTCTGTCATGTTCACTAGAACACACAGATATTTTTAAAAAACTTTTAATGCAGCACAAGTATTTCATTCTATAGGTTTCAGGATAACTTTTATTCTAGTCTAACAACTTCAGGCATTGAGCATAGCATCACTCTCTAAGGCTGCCCTATCCTGACAAATATATTTTCTTGTTATGTCTTTCTTGCTTGCTTCAGATTTCTTTTTCCTTGTGGTAGGTGCTGGTATGACAAGCGGGGCGGATGGCTAATCTCAGTGATGAGTTCTGTCATCAAGTAAATGTTGATATATATTTCCTGCATTCAGAACTCACTTCTCAGAACACTTGATCTCTCATAATTGTACTTCTATCTATGATGTTGTAAAAATGATATATGCAATCATTCATCTTCCTTGCTAGAGAGTTATAACATCTGCAAAAACTGACAACCTTTAACCTGGACAAGATTATAAATATCATTTTGTGACTACAGAAAACTGCTTTAGAGGAACAAAAACCTGATGTTTTTACCCTCTTCTTGTTTCACATGCTTTATTTTTTGTTTTCTCAACTCTGAAGTCTCATGGCATATGAAGAGAAAAGTACCTTTTCAAATAGCTGAAAAGACTTGGGGATTGCAGATACCATACATAGTTTCTTATTACTTATATTCAGAGCTTAGAGAGTAAACAAGGGTTTACATGCAGGGCACAAATTTCAATTTTAAAAATAGATATGTATCTGCAAATCTGAGAGAACGAGAAGCAGAAAAATGTCTGAAACTTTATTTCTAGAATAAGTAGCACAAGTGTCCTGCAGTAGATTGGAAAGAAATATAAGCAAACGTCACCTGACTTCTCATACTGGGTGGTTGATATGGTATGTGCATGGCACCGGGCAGAACTCTCAGCTCACCAGCAATCATGGAGTGAGATTCAACAAGCTAGACAAGAGGATCAAAGTCTCTGCCTACTCACAGTTATAATAATTAAATAAGTTCTGAGTCCTAAGACCAGGATTTTAAATCTCATTGATGAGGCTTTAATAAATGCCACCACTGATGCATAATTACTGCATTTAAGCTACCAGCTTGAGTATGAAATTGGCAGCATCAAGTGAATAGTATCAATTATGAGGATCTTGTACGTCCTTTATATCTCTCACTACTTGCCTTCCCTCTGCATCTTTCTCTTCCTGTTTTCTCTCCCTTAATAATATTTTTCTGTGCTGCACTGGCAGGGATAACGGGACAATACTTTTTACTCAGACAGTTTCCTTCTTGTTCTTCTGGGATACAGTTTCTTTTCTCACGACTGCCACAAGATGAGTGTTTGGCTTCCTAAATTATTGGGTCGTAATGACAGATGATAAGGCCATTTACCTTCATGTTTTGGGGCCCCTTCAAGCCATATGTCACCCTTGCCTCACTACACTGTGACTGTCTATTAGGTTCCTTGTGCTAGATTTCAGAAAGATTTTCTCCTCTTGTATTTCACATTTCAGTCTGAGCATGAACCTGCAGGGCTGCATAGAGGGAGTACACACAGGGTCCTGAGGACAAGCAGAATCACCCTCAACAGAAGACTAAATGCTATCCCAACTCTTCTCTACTAACAGAAGCAGAGATCAGTGCTCCTGTCTTGGCATTCTAGAAACCTTGGACCTGATTAAGTGTAAGTGATTGCACATACAGTGTTGTAATACAAATAAACATCAGGATTTAAATATATATATATACATATATATATACACACACACATCGCTAGAAGAATCATCAGTTACTGAGTTCTTGGGATTTATTCTGTATTAATTAGAGCTGCTGCCTTTTTCATAATGCTATGATTTAGGATCCTCTCTATTCACCTGTCTCTCCTGTCACTAATTGTTTTTTTATAGAAACATGTTTTATAAATGGCCTCTCCCATTTATGTACAAAGAACTTCCTTCTAAGAAGGTTGCAACCTGTGACACATAATAGCTTTTTAAAAGATATAAGCAGGACTGTGCAATAGGTTATGAAGTGAGAAACCCCCTGGATGTATTTTTCTGCAACAGTTGAGTCTAACAAATTCATCTGGAGTTTGGCTGGGTACAGTTTAGCATTCCTCCTCCTGCTAAAACTACCATGTAATCTGTGGTGATTGCAATGAAACTCAGTGTTAAATTTATGTTTCAAACAATAACTCAGCAATGTAAAATATCTCACAGCTCCATATGGTAACACTGGTACTTTCTTGACATAATCAGCTAACCATTTGCTTTAATCATTTCCATAGCTGTGTACAGCACCTAGACTGTCCTTCTGTATGTCTCACATTCATAAAAAACCTTTCTTAAGTCCTGAAAAGATCACTAAGCATGAGTAGCATGATAATGCAGTTGCTATTTTATACAGTGCACAATCATATGTAGATGTATACATCTGCTTTCCAAGGACCCATCAGGTGTAGCTCACTGGAAGAGTCTGTTTTCACTGAGTTAACATTTTAAGGAACAATCCAACAAGAAGTGAGGTGTAGTGGATTTAATCCAGCAATATTAAAACACAGGTGCATTTACTTTGGTACCAATAGACATTTTGTTTAGTACCAGTAGACATTTAGAGTGGCTTCTTCATAAAAATGCTGTGTCAAAACATCATGCTCTAGAATAGAAAGTTCCTGAGAAATCTGTTCTGTATTACAGGGTTTGACCTCTCTTTTTCAAGATCTGCTGTAATACCTTGCCCAAAATAGCACATAAGTCTGTTTCAAAAATTTTGCACTTTTGTTTACTGAAACACTGAGAACCAAAACTATATGAAATGAAGTTGCAAAAATAATTTTGATAAAACTACCAATTATTTTTCTGTACAATTGATATTCGATAAAATTTCAGAAGATTTATATAACAATATAAATTTTACAAAATATTTCTAAAACTTTTAAAGAAAACACCTACATAAGCAAAACAAATATTTTTGAAGACTCCTAAATCAAACTACATTTCATACATTTTTAGTAAAAAGATAAAATACATGCAAGAAAACCACAAAATTATTAATCGACAACAAATCACTAATAATAATACAAATAAATACTCAACTAATAATAACATGTAATTTTATATGCAAATATCATGATGCTTATACAATCTCACAGATATTTTAGTTTATGAATAATTCCATTTTGAGGATATATGTTTGCCATTTAATGAAGAACATCACTTCTAAATAAAAAACCCAAAAAACTAAAATACTGGCTTTGGATATTGTTGTACATTTTGTTTGTTTTCTTTACTCAAAACCAATTTTAACAGAAGAGTGATGGTTTACACTCTGCAGCAAACACTTATTTACATTTTTTCCTTGATTGTACCCACTTATTTAATAACTGTCTACAATTGTGGGGTTTTTTTTCAAAACTTACATTTTTATGTCTCAAGGAGAAGTTAGACATCTATTGCAGTCAATGAAGTTATTAATTGGATTTAATAGCATTCAATTCAGGAACATTAAGTAGTGTCTTGTTTTATGGCAGTTATATGAAACTTTCCAAGAGCTGCCCACATTTGCTATTAAAGGACCCTGAAACACTTTTGCTTTAGTCAGAGAATCATTGATACTCTAATTATAAAAGCATACTTACTAGTCAAACTGCTCCAGGATTTCTACATCACAGCTTATTCACTGAATCAAAGTCTTTTCTCCTATCGTGTTGATTCGCAAAACTTACACATCATTACTGCCTCTAGATGTACTTGGGATAATTGGAAGCAAAATTCAGAATTTCAGAATCTCCTTTTCCTTTCCCTCTCTTTTTTTTTAACATTTATTTTTCAATGCTTTGCTTACAGTCCTGTAACAAATACTGCTACCATGCTGGCCAAAATCTCTATGCATAACAGCTAATTGGCTTTCTAAGACATCTTCTTTCAGTGAGCAATGGTTATTAAATAGAATACAGTGGTATTCTTGGAAAGGAAAAAAAAGAGAAGAATAATGGGCACTAGAATGACAATACAAGAGGAGAAATCTCAGATTAGTCCAAACTCCCAGGCCCTAATCACTGACAGAAGAATCTGGTAAATCAAGGAAAAAGACATCAATCCATTCAAACAGGATTAAAGGTTTAAATGGAAAACCAACAAACTTGTTAGCCTTTGTGGGAAAAATTTGTATCGGGATTTTTTTAGAGGTAAAACAGACAACTAAAATATTCCCAAATGCCTATTTAGTTCCTCATGTGGAAGAGAAGAAAACTATACCACAGAAAACAAAATTAGTGTAAATGCTTAAGTCAACTGATTCACGTGAGAATGTTGCAGAGTGCAATGACTAGATAAAAATTAATATTTAAAGCTGTAATATTATTGCCATAAAAATAAATATTCATTACTAAATGTATTTGTCAACGAGAGTACACCTTTGTTAACAAATATGTATATGTTTTTGTTGTAAACTTTCAATATTCGGGTTAGAATTACATACATCAGGTGACAGACAGATATTAGTGCTCTTTGCACCTGAAAAAAACTGAGAGAAACTGCTATGAAAGAGATTGCCTTTCTGATTACAGAAGAGAGTTACCAAATTCATTTTCTTCCATTATTTAGGGGAAAAAGAAGAGACAGGTGTCATACAGTACGGCTTATGTTATCCTTTCTTCTCTTAACATTGTGATTATAATTTAAAAGAACATGCAATGAAATAATTAAAATAGAATTTCTATGGCACAAACAATACCATCTACAACAGCTTTGTATTATTGTTGCTGATGCTTTTTCAAATGAAATTTTATTACAACTATTCTAAAAAGAAGGGCTGGTTTGTTGTACAGCTCTCTATTTTAACGAATAGATAAGTAAGTCAAGTTTTAGCCAAATTATTAACTATTATACCTGATTCATGAAAGTTTTTTGACATACATTTTTATTCTTTCTTATTGCTAAAAGCTTTGAAAAAGAGGTTTAGAAATCACTATTTTAATACCTATTTCTTTCACAGGAGCAATTGTTTATCAGGAGTAAAAACCATTGTCAATTGCTAGTTACTTGTTTTTTGTAATTATTGGCAATCCTGAACACATTTCAGTTGTGATATGCCCATAACCAGTATCTTCTCTCTGCTAATTGTCTCTCTAAATATCTTCAAGGAAGCTTTTTTTCAATAACTGCATAGTGGAATATATCTTATTTATTAAATTTACAGTGGACTTCTCCAATCCTAGTCAGCATATACACTATGTCACAAATTTAAATAATGATATTCTATGTGGAACTTGTTATTGGGCTGGGGATATTTGACCTGGAATACCATTAACTTAACTTATACATTTTAAAATCACGTTTGAAATGCTGCAAAACTAAGATTGTAGTGAATTTAATTTCAAAGTCATTTTGGATGTCCTTTCAAACTGCATGTGGTAATCCTTGATTTTTGCACTGATGCTAAATGTTAATGAACAGAGCCACAGTGTACCATTTCACCTAGAGCAATGAAAACATTAAAATCTCTTTAGAAGACTGAATAAAACTTTATTTTATAAATATAATCCTTGTTGAAGCTTTACTATTTCACTGTACTTTTGAAATAAGAGCACATGGAAAATACGGAAGAGTTCCTTTGAGATAGCTAACTAAAGCTACAAAATGAGCACGGTACAGTATTTCCAAGGAACATGGTTCAAAAGTTGTACGATTACTACTAAGGTTGTTTTATTCTTTACCACATTTGGAACAGGAAGTCTGTGTTGTTCTTGAAGAATTCTGAAAAGCAATGTCACAGTCTGATGACCTCTTCTCCTCATTAAAACGTTCCCAAAGACAGCTCTCTGCATGATGTTTTGTAGCTTCAGCAGCCATGAACTAATTTGTACCTCTTATTTTGATCATGCACTGGTGAAAGAACCAAACAATATTTTTCTTTAAACACAGAGAGGTCTTTCAACAGCTCAGCATGCACTTCTACCCTCTTTTTAATCTTGGAGCACCTATTTATTTGCTCTTTTCACCACTAAATCTTCTTTGCTCCTTTCTGCCCCCCTGCAAAGCTGCTAGTTAAAATCTTCAGTGTTTTTTCTTCATAGGCTTAAACCATTAGAAGGGTATTACCATAAAAAGGGAGACAAGGACTTAGAGACATGGTGCTCCAGAATTTGCATTTCTAATTTTTAATCCAATTAAACTAAAATAATATTTATTTAGCTACAACCTTTCTATAATGGGTATAAATTCACCAAAGCTAATGGAAAATTTTCTTCCTGCAGGAAATTAGTTATAGGTGTTCACTGTGATAACAGATTGGTTCTGCATACTGAATGTCTCCAGATTTTGCATATAGGTAATTAGTATTCAGCTAGTTGATGTGTTTATTTTGCAGACTTTCTTTTTTGTGCATGTGCAATTCATTATGCAAGTCATTTTTTGTCTACAGAGTTGATTCAGTATATGCAAATAATTAGAAGGTACTCTAAAGGCATTAGCTTTTAATACATAAGGCATATACCTGGAAAGAAAGGCTGTATGGGTTGCCATATTTGCATTACAACAAAGTGTCATTTTTTCAGACAGCTACTTGTATTTCATTTTCAATCAATACATTTTAATCAGTAATGTATACTTTGGATACAACGTATGCATTTTGTAAATCCAAACCTATCTAAACTCATGGAGAGCTTGGTTCTGCTCCCATTGATTTTGGTTCAAGTAATGAAGTCAGCATTGCTTTTAGCCTCTCAGGCTTTTTTAGTAAGGAGAGAACAGACAGGAATGTCTTGGAGAGAAAGTACTAAATCTTGCCTTTTAAGAGGAGAGAAGCTCCGTGTTCTGACTCAGGAGCTCAGGGATAGCTGCAAAATGAGAAATTCCCTGCCCATCAGAACTTTCTCCTGCATTCCTGTGTCTTCTGGGGGAACATGTCCGTCAGGGCCCACTCCATGCCTGAGCAGACATCATGTCCACAGGGACTGCCATCATGCTGCCACTGGAGCTCTGCATAACAGAATCTGAAAAGATACCCACTCTCCTTGAAGAAAGTCTGCTGTAAATCTCCATTCTTGCTCCCCATCCTATCTGGCTGTCTGTTTCCAGAACTTTGTGGTCCAAACTACTCAGGGTAGTCACAGGCTCTGAGAATGATGGAAAGGATGATAATAACACAGAAACAGCATTACCTGTATCATAGCTCCCAGTAATGGTTATTCATCTGCAGAACTAAGGATGAGGAAGTATTTCACCCATTTATTCAATATTGTACTGGATATTTCCCAGAAGTATGACCTATTCCATTATCTGGAGAAAATTAAGCCATAGCCAGTTAACCATTCCTGGTTGCTGCTCTGTATTCTACAAAGCAAGGAAATTCATGGTTCTAGAACAGGATGTTCCCATCTAAAAGATTATTTTTGAAGTTTTGTTTTGAATTCTTGGGCTACAGGGAGCTTCTCAATAGGGCAAACAAAAACAAAAACAAAAACAAAATAAAAAGACCAAACCAAAACCAAAAAACCAACCAAGAAAAAAATCAAATTCTCTGCCAACTCTTGCATTACCCTTGGTGTAAATTTTTCAAATCCAAATGATCTTAACATTACAGGAAAACTTTCTACCTTGCATTCTACAAGGAACAGCTGTAAATACCAATTGCATTTTTCAGAATCCCAAAGAAGTAGGCAGACTTATATTCACAACTTCCCTTCTTAGTTGTAAGTATCCTTTGTACATGTATGGCTCAGTGAATCATCATCAAGTACTTTCTTGCTGACATGTGTTATTCTGTTTTTCTACAGAATATCTACATGTTTTATTCAGTCCTATTCAGAATGAAGTTAATGTTCTAGTATATTGCTCAGGAGACAATTCTATATTATAATATGACTTCTCCTATCTTTATATGAATAAACAAGCTTTGTCAGAAGATAAAATGTATGCATTTTACTTTGATTGGGCTTATGCTTTTCATAAGAAAGAGAAATATCATTGAATAGGATTTCGTGTTTGATTTTTAAAATTAAGTCTGAAATAAATAATATGGCCTACATTAGAGGGAATTCTAGCCAAAGAAAATTCTGTTTTGTGAACACATCTCTGACAGAAAATGGGCTGTATACCATTAGATTAGTCCCCCATCACATTCTGGCAACTCTTGTTACAACATTTTTCTGGAGCAGCAAGACTTTCCCTTGATGGAGAAGGATCAGATTAGGGAACATTTAAAACACTGGATGTATCTAAGTGCATATGACTTAGTAGCATGTCATTTGTGAGGTCACTCTTGATTATCTTTCCTAGAAGAAAGCAAATGTCAGTACTACTTCCAAGATGGGCAAGGAGGAGGATACAGAGAGAAAATGATCAGTCAGCCTCACTTCAATCCCTGTGAAACTGATGAAGCAAATCCTTCTGGAAGCCCTTTACAAAGTAGTTAAGCACAGGAAGGTGTCTGGGAGTAGTCATCATGGATTTACAAAGAGGAAAAATTTTCTGACCAACCTGATAGCCTTCTACAGTGACATGACTACCTCATGAACAAGGGGAGAACAGTGGATGCCTACCTCCACTTCAGAGGTAGGCAATTTTCTACTTCAACTTCCACAATTTTTTGCCATAGTGTATTCATAGACAAAAGGATGACATTCAGAATAGACAAGCAAAATAGATGAAGTAGGCTAAAAACTGTCTGAAATGTTGGACTCAAAGAAGCACAAAGTCTAGCTGAAGGCCAGTCATTAGCAGTGTCCCCCCCATGGTTCAACATTGTGTCCAATATTGTTCAGCATCTTCATCAGTGACCAAAATGATGGGACAAGCTGCACTCTTAGTAAAACTGAAGATACAAAACTGGGAGGAGAGGTTGATTTGCTAGATGGTTGTGCTTCTTTTTGGAGGGACCACAGCAGCATGGAGAAATGGGTCAGTAAGAATCTCAGGAAGTTAAAATAAAGGTAAATAGCCCTGGGAAGAAAAACATCATCAACTAGTACAGACTGGGGAATGATTGGTGGGAAAGGATCTTTGCAGAGTAGGCCCTGGGTTTTGTGGTAGACAATGAGGCAGCAATGAGCACTTACAACAAGGAAGGTTAGTAGTCCCTCCTGGTCTGCATCAGGAACAGTATCACATCGCCTGCAAATCAAGGGCGTGATCTCCTCAGCTCTTGGAACACCACAGCTGGAGTGCTGGTCCAGTCCTGGGCTCCCTAGTGCAAGATACACGGGCTTACTGGAGGGAGTATGGCAGAAGACCATGAAGACGATTTAGGACTTGGAGTACATGAGCTACTTGAAGAGAGCTGGGACTAGTCAGCCTGAAGAAGTCTAAATGCCAGATGGCAGGGAATAAAAAAATAGATCCAGACTTTCTCACTGGTGCTCAGGGACAGGCCCAAGAGACAGTGGGCAGAAACTGAACTAAGAAATTCCAATTAAACATAAGAAAAAAAATTTTTTTACTGTACAAATACTGGAGCAGGTTGTTTGGGGAGGTTGTGGAGTTACCATCCTTGGAGATATTCAAAAGTCAGCTGGACATGGCAATGGGCAATGTGCTGTAGCTGACCCTGTTCTGAGTAGGGAAGGTGGACTAGGTGATTCCCAAAGATCCTTCAAATTCAACCATTCAATGATTCTGTGATTTTTTCAGTGCAGGTGCATCAGAGACACAGGAACGACTTCTGACACAATGAAAAATGTTTTGAATTAGTTTCCACAATCATGGAATAATCCCAGGGAAGCTCTGTAACCGTCATCACTTGTTGTTTGGATTAAAACTATTTACAAGACAGGGAGAGGCTGTATTTTCCATCATGAAAATATAAAAAGCCCTTTCAGTGTTGGGAAGGATGATGTCAGTGGACTGTTGTGTCTTGTTCATAATCCAGGTAATCCAAATAACCCCCACTGGGTTAAAGAGATACATCAGTTGTATGAAGATTTCTGTAGCTTTGTGAATGAAATTGCTTACACCTAAAGAGAGCCTACTGCAGCAGGGATAGGCTGGAATTTTGAAAGGAAAAAAAAATCAGTCCCATTTTGCTTGAAGATTATTATGTCTTCCTCCCCTAAAATCTGATGTTTACAATACTATCTCTGTTTATTACATGATCTTTTGACCAGTTAATACCAGTTTGGTCTAGATTTAAGGTAAGAATTTTCACAAGTGTGTATGTAAATCACTAAAGATTTTTTGCTCCATAAACCATTTTTCCAACTTTACTAAGCCTCAAACTTATTGAAACCTTTCACTCTGATGAAAAATCACAGATAAGGACATGACAAAACTGAGGAAGTTTCTGAAGTCTTCTGATTCCCTAGAACTGAGGTAGCTATTGAATGTGACACAGAAACATTCCCAGTAGGACTAAGCAGCTGTCTGTGACTTCTGTGTAATGGTTATGTTTCCATGCTATTTCCTCTAACTGCTGGGATAAAGGAGTACACTTTGTTTATGAAAGACAGGCTCTGGGGAAAAAGAAGTAGATGCCACACTGTACATCAAAAATGTAGATCCTTGCTCAACTGCCAGAAGAGGTGAGAGGTGCATTGAGCATCTCAGGGAAAACGTAAAAAGGAAAAAAATAAAGGCAATGTCATAATAGGGAAATGCTAGAAATAACGTAATCAGAAGGACATATCAGAGTGGGGTTTGGTACATTTTTGGGGTAGATTTTTTTTCTTTGCAAATAATAGAAGCATCCAAAGGGTGCCCTCTTACTTGTAAAGGAAGACTTAAATTATACACAGATAAGTGCTGGAAAATAATGTCAGGATGAAGTAGGCTTTCAGGACACATTGAGGACAACTTTCTTTTAGGAAGATGGAAGAAGGTACTGAGAAGTTTGCAGCTGTTTTAGAACTGATTCTGACTAATAGGGAGGATCTGGTTGAGAAGTTAGAGGTAAAAAGTAATTTTGGTTAAAATAATTACAAAACTATAAAGTTCATAAATCTAAAGAAAGGGAGGAATGAGAGCAGCAGAATAAGGATAGTGGAGTTCAAAAAAAGCAGACTTCATCAATTTGAGGGAACTGGAAGGTAGGGTCTCTTGGGAAGTTATTCTAAGGAAGAAAAAGACTGCAAGAGAGTTCACAGTTACTGAAAGGGAGTATATTAAAGATATAATGGCAGACTGTCATGATGCAAAGGAAACATATGGAGCATAGTAAAAGACCAATATGGCTCCAACAAAAGCTCTTTAAGATCCAGGAAAAGAAAAAGGAAAGCAGAAAAATATAAATATAAATATAAATACAAAAGCAAGAACAAGGAGCTACAAGTATAGGTGTAAAAAGACTATAAAGAAATAACATCCAGTGTAGATCAAAGTGAATGTGAGTTTCATCTAACATAAAATGCAATAAGAAAAGTATTTTAGAAATGGGAAGACAGAGAGAAAAAGAATGCCTATTGCTTAACAAGATAAGAAAGAGAACAGCAGATAGTAAAGGCTGAAAAGTTAGTATAATCTTTGCTTCAGCACTCACAAAGGGTGAGGTTTGATCAGATATTTGGTATACACTGCACTTAGTAAGGCTACTGACATTGTTTTAAATATCATTTTTGCTAGCAAAACACACAGAGTATATATAGATAAACATTGCGAAATAGGTATGTAACTACCCAGGAAAAAGAAAGCACTCACAAGGTATTTATCAAAATTTATCCACCCAATTGTGAGAGGAAATCAAGTGACAGGTTGCAGACATCCATTGCAGGCTGCATTCAGTAAGTTCCTCAATACTTTGGATGCCTGACTAGAGAACATATTTGTCACATTTGCAGAGGAGTTCAAACTAGAATAGGTTGCAAATGTTAGTAGACTCGGATTTAAATTTTCAGCAGTGTTAATAAACAAAAGGCATGACTTGAAAGCAACATGATGAAATTCAGTAAAGGCTAAGTAGAGTGCCTAGTAAGGAACATTCAAGTGATAAGTACAACAGGGAAATAGCTGACTAGTCAGCAATACTGAAAAAAAGGCTTTGGGTTTTCACTGAATAAGATATTTAAGTAAAGAATGTGATACTATTGTAAAAGGACATTCCAGAATACATTTTGAGGAGCATTATATACAAGACACAAGAGTTGTTCTGTGTAGGAGACATCACCTAGGGTAGAGTGTTCACTTTCGGACACTGCAATGTAATACAGAGATTACTTCTCCTTTGGGAGACAGCCCAGCAGTTACTAACAGTATAAGAAATTTAGAAAATATTATCTCCAAGGTATGTTAAAAGAAATGTTCTGTTTCATTAAAAAAAAAAAAAAAAAAAAAAAAAGAAAATTAGAGGAAACATGAATATTTTTTCAATGTATGAAAAGGTTTTATAGGTAATATGTCACCTACTGTCCCTTACGCCCTCTGTAGATTTGATGAAAACTAAAAGGATTAAGGTTTGCTGCCAATAAGAACCTTTTAAGATTTAAGATGGCTAAATATTTGAACAGGCTGCTTGGAAAACATTATTGGAGGTGTTTAGGAGTAGGTTCAATAAAGAGAATGACAAGGCTGAAAAATCCCCAATACACTGCTTGGTCAATCTTCCTGGTATTGTCCTATACTAATTACTCTACCTCGATTTATTATATCATGATTTCACTAGACTGAATTTATTCTTAAAAAAACTATTCAGCATCTCCAAAACCAAAAATTAGATGAGACATGAGAAACATGAAGAAATTTGCAGTAATGATGGCCAGTTGTTTCAAATCAAGTAGCCAAAATTCTAGAAGTGAGTGTTTTCAACAGAACAGAGGGCAAAAGATTAGTGACTAGACAAAAATATTGCAGGCTTCCCTTCCATTAAGTATTAAAAATTTCAGGGCCCTCCTTTTCCACAGTTGCATGAAACTCCCTTGTCAAGCAAAATTTTTCTTATCTTTCCAAGTATACAATTGGTGATCTCCCTGGCCTAGCAACATCACAGAGCTTTGAGAAATCTGAGACTGAGAAGTTTCTGGAAGTTTAGTCAAAATCTGAACTTAGAAGACTTGGATTTTTGTGATGTTCTATTCCAAGTGCCATGTAAAGACTTTTCATATTAATGAGTTCAGAAAATGTTGTCTTTTTTATTACCTAAGCCTATCGAAATTTGAAAAGTGCACAGATCTCCCATACAATTTCACTGTTTTGAAAGGGACCAGGAATGGTCTTGGGATTAGCACCAATCCTCAGTAAATCCCACCTATGCTACACGTAGCTTTATATCACTGCGTGTGCCACTTTGATAAACCAGTCCTAAAAAACTCACTTAATATTTTTCAGTTTTTGCAATTAGCAACTGATCTTGAAGGTGATCCAACCCACCCTTACCCAAGAGAACATATTTCTCTTTTGCTCAGATAGAAATAATATGCTGTTGATGTATCATTAGGAAAATACCTTTATTCTCCACAATGAGCTCGTTCACCAGATGTTGAAACTGAGTCTAGAGGGCAATAGCACCTAATTAACTTCCTTCCATAAGGAAAAATGCACTGTGCAGCTTGTCTAAAACCTCATCAGTCCTAGAGTGAGAATTTAAGCCTTCCTGTTTTCACAAAGACCTATTAGTCTTGAGTCCCAGTAACACTAGCAGGGGAGTGAACAGCTTGTTTAGCCTCTATCTTCACAATGTCTCCAATTTCATGGGCAGTTTCCCCAGTAACTCGTACGAGAGTTAGAAAGTCTGACCTTGGGCATCACCCAGAGACAACCACCTGCTTACAGGACTGACTTTTGTTCCCTTTGATTTAATGGAAGGACAGACTCTCCTTCTATTAAAGAGGTCAACTGATCCAAGAGGGATTCAGCTTACAGCAGGGAAAAAGTCTCTGGTGCAATTTTGTCTAACAGTTTAATTTTTTTTTTTCTAATCCACTGTTCAGACATCACTATGCCTTAACTATTTCCGGTTCAAATGTCGTTTTATCAAAGCTGTAATTTAAACTGTCTCAGTGTGAAATATCTGAAAAACATTCAAAAAATGTAGTTTGTCTTATTTAGCTACGTAGAGACCCTAGTGGACTGGTTGTCACTGCAGTAAGAGCTGGATTTCAATACTGTGTGATTTAGCTATAAGATGCATAATCTTGGCAAATCTTAAATTTCTTTTAAGCTTAAAATTTTATTTAAATAACTATTAGACTTATGCTACTGATTCTTCCTTCAAAGAGGCTTTTACTATCCCCTCAGTCCTTATAAAATGAAAGATGTAGAAGGGAAGATTTCTGAGGACAATTCTTGTAAA
This sequence comes from Pseudopipra pipra, assembly GCF_036250125.1. Classification (NCBI taxonomy): domain Eukaryota; kingdom Metazoa; phylum Chordata; class Aves; order Passeriformes; family Pipridae; genus Pseudopipra; species Pseudopipra pipra. Next base: position 50,370,172 of record NC_087553.1, read on the forward strand.
CAAATAGCAGATCAAGTAACAATTTATCACAATCCCATAGATTCCAATACATGAAAATTTGAGTCTCTTCCTTTGCTGATCTTACAGTAGAACTCCATAGCAATAGTGCCTGATCACACATTGTTCTCACTAGTCTCTGGAAAACAGTAGTCAGGACTAGTGAGAACCTGGCTAATGTAACCCAATTTGTGGGAGAAAGGGTTATCATGGCATTTATCTGGAGACAAGAAGGCCACTATTCTAGGATTCTAAGGAAGTTGATTTTACTCCTGCTTACAGATAACTCTCCCTCAATCTACCTGCCTTCCTGATTTCTGCTTTTTATAATGACTCCTAATGGGAAAGGCTCAGGGTTCAGGTACATTTATATGACTTTTCCTTTTTAATAGTAATTGTAAATTTTGCCATTCTGAAGAACTACCACAAAAGCTCTATGCTCAACTAAAAAGCCATGGCGCCATTCCTTTATCCAAAGATTTCTTGATGCACTGAGAATAATACAAGTATAAACTGAGCAGAACAGCTTGAATATTACCTCTGAGGAGCTGCTGTTTCATGATTCTCTCAAGTTTCAGATCCACAGTAACCCAGTTATTCCTTAAGGTGGTTGCTACACAAACTATGCTTCTCTGCTTCTTTACAGTGACACTACTCAGTTACATTCCCTCTCTGAAACTGCTGCTGCTATTGGCCAAAAATATAGCTGACTTTCACCAAGGAAAATGGAAAACAACATGTATTGGTGGTGTACTACTTCCCTACAGGGCCTTGGTATAGCTCAGTTCAGCTGCACTACCACAATATGTCCCTGTACATAGCAGGGAAGTTGGAACTAGCTGATCATTAAAGGTCCCTTGCAACTCAGACAATTCTAGGATTCTAAGATTATATCATAACACCTGCCCTCCCATGCTTTGGCTCCTGAAATCAGTCTCAGACTGCTTCATAAGTGATTTAGCATATTACAAGCCTACCTATACATACCTGTGTGGATTTCTTTCTAAGTGAACTGGGTATGTAAGTGTAATGAGATAGATGGGAGGATGGTTATTGTGTTTATTAAATATTATTTGGCCTGTCTATATTCATAATTGCATGTCAATAATTGTTTTTATACTACTCCCAAGTAGCTTCTAAAACATGCACGGTCCTTTAATTGACCAATCTCAAGGTACAGCACTCTCATTGGAGCCCTTGCAAGTCAATGTGACACTTCCTGGAGATTTAAACTTGTCCTGAGAAGGACTCAGGATTCTAAATCTGTGGTGAGGGAAGTCAAAGTAAGCAATTTTCTTCCAAGTATGACAGAACAGTTCCAAAACCAAGTTGAGTTGTATGGTTGTATATAAAACGTCAAAGATGAAATGTAGTAACATTGGTAGTGTCAATGGTACAAATCAACTTAATTGACCACTTTAATTCTGACAATTCTGAATTCTATGATTCTATGTTAAGAAAGGAATATTTAAGCTACCTGTACATATTGCTTTTAATATCTTCCATCCAAACATCTCAAAATTAATAAAATAGTTGGCAACTATTTTTTGGCAAGCATTATCTTTCTTTTAATTCAGGAAAAGAATCTGAAATAAATGTAAGCAATTTACTTGCCAAATAAATGAAACTATGGGGGGAGGACCCAACATGAAATAAACTCCTACATCTATAATTAAATGAAATGAATTATAATGTGTTACCTAAAGACAACTACAATTTCTATTTCTAGAAATAAAAAACAATTTTATTTTGTCCAGCAACATTTAATTCAGGGTTTAAACAGAGCAGGACGAACCTTTGCTCAGTCATGCAAGTCCTGATTTTGATTTTACAGTGACAGCAGGAAACGTTCCTGGTATTTTTAGTATTTTACTTTTTCTCCACTAGATGTCCCCAGCCAGTCACCGTACTGTTTGCTTTCACTGCTCGTCTCTTCGTAATCTGAAAGGGTAGATACTTCTTTCGAAGTACATATTATTAAGATATCATGATAAGTGACTTGCACTGCAGAGTTCACTTTATCTGGAAGATTAGCAAGACACAGATCCTCAAGAAGAACACAGCAATTTAATTCTCTGCTTAAGGTACAGCAGCTTCCCAATTCAGGAAGCAACTAAGAATCATGTATATTTTCTTCTCTGAAAATATGTAAGTAATCAAAGCCTTAAAACAAACAAAAATCCTTGTTGAATAAATCCTTCTATATCAAAAGGGAAACCTTAACAAGTTTGGTTTTCTCCTGTTACTCAGTTACTTTCAAAGGATGTGTAAGAGTTTTACAGAACCATTCACAGCTGACTGAGCTAACAGCAGGAGTCTTGCTTAATTTGAGTTTTAATGGCTCTTTAAAGTAAGATGAGAGCAAAATCTGGAAAGATCACAAATATCATTTTAAGCCTTTCTCACCTCCCCAAAATGGCCTCTGCAACAAAGCATAGGAAACTGGAAACAAAACTTTCATATTAGACTCTTAAGAGCTGTCTGCTCTTGACCCCATCTTGTTGATATGACTTTGCCACCAGCCTTTTCCCCAGGGGACAGCTGGACACCCAAGGTAGCCTGTGCTTGCCACCTCCAGCTACGGAGCGAGCAGCCCGAGGGGTGGCAGGTGGCCCTGGGGAGGAACAGCCATGCTGCTGGACTCCCCCCACATGCCTCACTGGGCACCTGAGGGCTGTGGCATCTCTATGTCCCTGTGCCATGGGGTGGGCCAGGCTCCAGTCCCTTTGCTGGGATGGGGACAGCAGCTGGGGGAGTCTGTGCTGGCAGAGGGAAACAGGCATGGTGGAGACAAGAGCAGCAAGGCAGCACAGGTATAGTGGGAGCAGAGTCATTCCTGCTCTGCTCGTCCTGTCTTACCAAATCAGGTGTTTCTCCCTCCCACAGCAACATGCAGCCCCAGTTCCTTCTTGTTTAGACAGAGAAATCAAACAGAGAAACATCAATGCCACAAATATCTTAGAAAAAGTAGCCATCCTGGCTAAATATAGGCCAGATGAGATCCCTAGTTCTTTTTTTTTCAGCCTTTTTTAACTGAACCAGCCGGAGCAGTGTATATACTCTTCTACACAAAACTAGCTGGAGGCAGCACCTTGTGAAAGGGCTAGTTTGGTACTTCTTCACTTAGGCCTCAAGCAAATTAAGCCAAACAAATTGCAATAAGTGGGCAGGGCATTACTCCAAAAGTTACAAGGGCTTACAGCACAGTTTTACTGCTGGCTTCTTGTGTCACATTCAGGTCCCTGAAGAGCTGCCTACCTGAGCATCCCCAGCTGCAAAGTGGAGATAATATGCAACCATTCTGTGTGAGTCTGTAAGAGTGTAGCAGCTTCTAGGAACTAATCTTTTTCATATGTTCTGCATGCTCATTGCGTCTTATAATGACTAGCAAACTCTCACAGAGTGAGGTAAGTTATAACAGAGTTAAGGTTTCCCTGAATAATGTGAAGGGGTTTACTTTTACCTCCTCTGTACCCTAAAACTTGTAGAAGCATCCCAATATTTCCAAAACTGAGAGCTGAGGAGGACTTTAATTGTCTGGATTTTCTCCAAAACTAGGACAGAGTATATGAATTAACACAGTGCAAAATTTCTGTGACTTCTTTGTGGTAGAAATAGTGTTCAGAGTGCTCAAAATGTAACTTGCTCACAAGGGATGTTTGACAATGTAAAAGGAGAACATTTCCTCCCTGAAGTTCACGTGGTAGGCTGACTAAAGCTCTCTGGGGGTTCCCCTTCTGCAGACTTCAAGCAGTGGAAATATTGCCAAATATATCAGATAATCTCTTTTTTTTCTACTCTTTCCTGTCTGCAGACAGAACTCCCCTTCGATACCCCATAGAGTTCATCTAGTGGACAAGGTAAAATCCTCAGCTTTTCTTTCTGTCATATGCTACACTCATAAATTTTTCCTTCCGCGTTCCCAATGCTTTGTCTTCTCCCAATTAGAAAACCAGAAGCTTTCTCAGTGGCTCAAGTGTCCTGATAGCATAAAGCAGGGAAAGTTCATTGACTACATAAGCCCACTCATTATCCTTTTCTACTGAGTTGAGCTCTGCTTTATTTATCCTTCTCATCTTTTTCCAGACTACATTCATCTTGCTGAAAGTTCATGTGTGGTCTAAGCTCGCCATCTAGGCTCCTTAATAGAGACATAGAAAATAATTCATTTCATGTCTGTTTAAATTTTCAGAGGATAAAATTACTCACTTCGGGAGGACTTTTTCTACCTCTTCTCCTCTCTCTCTCTAGAGGAAGTCTAGACAAAAGTTTAGAGTGAATGCTTAACATTTCTTGGATGAAAATTAGGTGGGATGACTTTCGGTCCCACTTAGCAAAAGCTCCCCTTAAGTAGTTGCTCTGCTCCTCCACTCACTAGTAGTTTTGTAAATTGCAGAGGCTTCTCAAGGAGCCTCAAAAGGAAGGAGTCATGCCATGATTTATAAAGCTTGCTATGCAATTGATCCACTGAGCCAAAAAAGGACTGGAAATACTATACAATCTTCTCCCCTTGAAAAGGTTATTGTTGCCTGTCGTGTTTGTCTCTGCAAAAGATAGGATGTCCAGAAAAAGGGGATACTTTACTTCCAAGAACTGTCACCACTGCTTTACTGTTCAAAAATTAAAAGTTAGAAACCAGGAAAACACTAAGTTAAGTTGCACCCTCAAAAAGAACATTCAGATTACCATAACTCAAGATTCCATGCACAGGCCAATTGTCTAATACTGTAATGAGTTTAAAGTCATGAACAGATTGCCTTACATATATAGGTCCAGGATTCTCTATGAGGAACTGCCAACACAAGTACTATTTCATGTAAATATGTGACACGTAGTTTCCCTTGAAAGTCCAATTTTAACAACTCTGTTAGTTACCTTGCTAGGAATTCCTTCTGAATGTAATTCTCTTTTCTAATATAAAAGCTGACAAACTATCAGATGTTCTGCTAGACCTCAGGCAGGCCTCAGACCCTGTATTAAATCATTACAGTCTAGGAATAACTTTAAAAGACGCTTGTTTCACACTTCTTTTTTTCTTTTTTCTTTTTTTTTTTTTTTAATGCAGATTAAAATATTCCCAAGAATTAACAGCAGTGAAGAGGAAATTGCAGTAATCCTCTGGGAGTCCCTAAAAACAGTCCTCAAAGACTAAACAAATGCTTTATTGAAAGGCATAGCACTGGGCAGAGAAAATCCTTATGATCCTTTAGGATCATAATTGCACAATTGCACATTTTAAGGAATGTAAAAAAATCCCCCAGGAATACTGCTAAAATCTGCAAAGTGCAACAGATTAGAATAATAATATTAATAATATTTCATATAATATTAATATATTGTTATATTATTATTAATAATAATATTATAATAATAATAATAATAATAATAACAACTTAACCTGTGAGATGTATAAAATGAAGCTTGGGATGGATGGTGCTGACATTTTATCTGAAGAGCAGCAGCCCTCCAACACAATCTTACATGTTTTGTATTTGTTGTTGACTAAACCAACAAAGGAGATAGAACTCCAGGTTTTCCTTACTATCAAAGAACAGGAACACGGACTGACAGCAATCCCATAACTCAGTACCGAAATACAGATCTGCCTGATTACTATCACATAGCATCAGGATTTCTCAGAGAATTGTTGGGAGAGTAGAATAGTAAAATACTCATCGTTAAACCTTTTAGCAGGCACAGAATTCTACCCACCACTGAAAAATCTTTACTGAACTCTAAATAGTATAAAGTAGCCACCAGTACAATCATAAAATACAATGTAAAAACCAGCACTCATCTACTTCTACATCAGACCATCCAGATTAAAGTGCACTGCTGCAGAAGTACTTCAGGTATCGACTGTTTAAAAACCATATATATCAAGGGGACTCTTTGGCTGAGGTTCAACTCAAGATTAAGAGATGTCAGTCAGAATGCCTATTCGTAAAAATCCTCACTGCCTTAGGTGTCTGAGCTTCCATTACAGTCAGTGATTTTAAGGCAGCAATCCAATAGTAATCCAGTTCACCTTGGAGAAGCTGGTCAGTTGAAACACTCTCCAGGCAGCTCTGACCATATTGACCATTAAGTTTAACAGAGTTTAGACAGTTAGCTCACAGGGAGACACACAGACGTCTGAATCCCAAAGCAAATTCCATCTCTTTAAAGGATTATAGCACGATATTAGGGACCTTCCTGAGTACAGCATAGTTTCATTCTGTTCCAACCTGCTTCCACTAAAATTCAGTGTTGTCCCTAGATTGGAAGAACAACTTAAATCCTGTATGCCAATAAAGGTATGCAATTGATTTGCTTCTGACCTTTTTGTATGAGACAGGATATATTATTTAATTGCAATATCATATGCTCTTATATTTTCTCTCAAGTCCCTGTTTTATTCAGTGCAGAAGTCTGATGGTACATGTGATACAAGGAGAATTTCAGGCACAGAAGAAGACACTGCACACTTGCTGAGATCTCTTTCCATGGTTCTTATATGATTTACAGAATCTTTCTGGGAGTATTTATCATGTTCTTTGCCATTGTACTCCTCAATGATTGCTTCTCTCTCTCTCTGAATCTCTCTCCCTTATTATTTTTTTTTTTTTTGCAGGCAAGTGACTTTTATTTTTTCCCCCTCCTTGATTCTAATTCAAATCGTCTGAGAAACAACTTACATGTAGAAGCTGGATACCTCAGTTCAGCTAAAACATTATCAAAAACACAGAAGGGAACTGATCTGTGATGCATTCTCAGACTACATCTAATGTACTTAGAAATCACTGACTTCAATGAAAAATAACAGAAATCACACTGAGAGAAGAAAAAGTCTCTTGCAGTAATTTCTTATATTAAGAAATTTTTACAGTGCTCCAGCAACTGTAAAATCAAGCCTTTGGGGATCTCCTCAGTCTGCTGAGTCTGAAACCTACAACCCACTGCTTCCCAGGAGATTGCCCTAACCACGCCACAGCTTTTCATCTCTTCTCTTCAACTAGGCTAGAGCTCAGCCAGGCCCACCAATGAAAACCATGAGAAGGAGGGATAGAGGTATTGGACCCTACTCAAAGGCCTAGTTATGCATCACAGATTAAAACATTAATGGAGAAAATGTGCACTCAACTTGGTTAGTGGGGACTAGATTCCACTGTAGCTACAAGGAAAATAAACTGGATCTCCAAAGCCTGGCCCTAGCCCCTGCCCTTCCATTGTTTATAAACACATTTGGCACCTACTCTAAAGAACTTCAGTAGCTTCTGCTCTATTAGAATGATTTCATGGAGTATTTTAAATCCCTTTTTCAAGTAAATGAACACAAAGATCTATAAATAAGTTCTAAGTTACTGTCTCTAACACACACTGCTGTGGAGGACATAAAATCTCCTGGGAGTTTGATCTGTGTTAATTAAATCAAAAAAAAAATCTCCATAAGGTCTAAAGCATGCTTAATGAATTAACATAGAGGCCCCACTGAGCAAAAGTCTTTTAAACTCCAGTGAAACAAATCAACTCACATTTTATTATTATCCACTTTACAAATTTAATCTGTTGCTTTATATCATGTGAAACCAGTTTTTCATAAATGCTAATTAAAACCATTAAAAATGGAAATCTTCTTCTAAGGGGCTTATGCAAAGTGTGAATATTGATGAAAAGAGATAGGCCTGTTTGTCCTTAGGAAAGAAAGATAGTGCTTCTGCTATAACAAACTGTACTTGGGAAATCTGCTGGGAGTAAGCATAGGCACCTGAATCAATCTGAGGTAGGGAGTGGCTACAAAAAGCACCACTTTAAGGAGGGTGGTATTGCTATTTCACTGACAGGGTACCACCAGTTTTGACGAATGCCATCACACTGAAACCACAAAAAAAGCTGGAGAAAGGAAAACAAACGAAAACAAAAAATAATACACCTCCTGATTTGAATCCTTAGAATCCATACATATTGAAGCAAATTTAGTGATACTCTGTAACTTGACCCATGATTGTTCAATGTAGGGAATAGTGATGCTTATAGAAAAGGAGTGGAACTGAGTCTGGTAGGAAGCTCAGAGCATCTGAGTGAGTAACCCTCCCAGCAAGCAGCAGGAAGTAAGAGAATTCACATGTACTACAGCTCTTCTTTAACAACTGGTTTTACTCTGCCAGATTTTTTTTCCAAGCATGCAATGAGGAGCACATGCACATGATTCCCGCCAGATTTTCCACTGTTAGATCCTAAACAGGATGGAAGATTAGTAGGAAAAAACATGAAAAGTTCACAGTTTAAAAATCTGCTTAAAGTCCATGTAAGCAGCCTTTAAATCTCATTTTCTTTATACACACACCTGCTCTTTTCTGTTTGTCATGCACATACAGAGTAATTTTTCTAATTTTTTCTCAAGCTCTTCAGGTTAATTCATTTCCCAACACTTCAGCACGAATCAGAAACATTAGAGCCCCTCCCACACAAAATCATAGAAAAGAACAATTTGAAGGATCATCAGGAAATCATCTCATCCATTCCCCAGATCTACTGTGTGATAAACTGTACCCACATCCTTCCTGATGGATGTTTCTATAACATGATTCTTAAAAGCTGCAGTGGTTGAAACACCCTCACAGAAAACCAGACACTTCTCAGTAGCAACATGTAGGCCTTAGCATAAGCTCAGTTTTTACTAATATCTGTTTACTATATTTGCTAAATCAGAAGTCACTAATTTTATTTTTAAATTTATGCCATGTTTATATTATATATTGAGGTATATGCATAAACAAAATATTTGCATATTATATAACAGTATAGTTATTATTATAAACTTTATATTTATAACATGAAAATTCTCCTGGCTCTTTAATTTTCTTAGAAAAATATGTCTCACTTTTAGAGACAGTAAGCGTTTTCTAGAAGATGCATGTCATGATTTTAACACAATGACGATTTTCTTTTAGTCTCAACTACTCTAACAGCATGTAGACCTCCAAACAATATTATTCATTTATAAATGATGCTTGCTGTCTTACTTTACATTTAGACATGCCACAACATACAATAAATAAGCTAAGTTTACTAAAAAGGGGTGGCACATAATACTGGTAAATGTGATGGTATTTTATTGACCTGAGGGAATCCAAGACAGCTCTGAGTCACTCGCACTCACATGATGTTCGAGTGCTCACACACAAAAAATAATATACACAACTTTTTACCCCAGAGACTTTATATCTCAAATGTCTTAGATCTGTGCTTTCACTCTAGTTTCACTTTTTGTTAAGATGACACTCTGAAAATGACATTTTGCCAACGTGGAATCACACCCTCAGACCTGTTTCAAGAGGCATTACCTTGGCTCAGCCATTCGAACATATGGTTTTTCCTCCATCAGGGGATTCTTTGCACACTTTTAATCCAGGATATTGTCTTCATCCTTTTTCCTAAAACTTAGTTGGAATGGGAAAATCACAAAATAGAGGAAGGCTACTGTGGTAGCTGCAGTTACAAAAAGATTTTCTGATGAATGGGCCATATCCAGGACACTGAAAAAGTGACAAATTGCCACCTTTGTCACCTCTTTCTGATTCTGTGTCATAAACAGATGAGAAATCTGAGAAGACAGACAAACTCATAACAGTAAAACTGATGCATTTAGGAGGGGAGAAAACTGAGTCATTTCTGAAAAGCCAGTAGTCAAGTTCCCTCATATTCAGTAGGACTGTTCTGAAGAAGGGAAAAAGAGTAAATAACTATAAATCCACATATTGGGTGGTGGTAGTAATAATGTAAGAAGGAAAAAAAGGCCAGATAGTCAAGCAGGAGGAATACAGTGGGGCATTTCAAAACTTGGAAATTTAATGATGGCTATATTAATTTCAAAAAAGCCAATGGGAGTATTTAGGCAAGAAGATGACAGTGATTTCTAAACTGGCAGAATGATGTGAAAATGGCAGACTGAAAGACAGCCACAAGTTAGTGCAAACATAGACATAACCCTTAAACTCAAGTGATAAAATAAAACTGTCAGATAATTTCTGTGTTACAAACTAAAGAGTGGTTTCTGATCAATAAGTACCTATCCTATTGGGCCTAGAGCACTGCACAGCACTGAACAATCACCATCAACTTCCACATTGAGTAGGAGGCACATGCAACATGCTTGGGACCTAACAAACAGATTCTCTGAGAATTTCGAGAGCAATTCAACAGAATACATAGAAAAACAAAAAATAAAGAAAAGCTTGTATTTCATCAGAAAAGACAATTATATGCAAATATTAGGCTGTTTTATGTAAGGAAATTATTCATTTATTTATTTATATTTATTTATGAAAACTGAGTGTAAAATGAAACCAAAGCAAAATGGTAATGTTAAAATCTATGACATAAGATAAACCTGTCGTGTGTACACGTTCACATTTTATTGTGATACTATTTTATTGTGTAAGTCTGACATAAAATAAACACCCTTTTCTTCCAGCTTCTAGATTTTTTAATTCTTTCACTTTTCTACCCTTTCCTTATATTACCTTATCACCCAACAGTCTTAGATCCACTGAGAACACAGTACCTTATTTTTTTACATATTCTCACATAGGTAAGATAAATAGAGAAACTTTCTGTGTTAGACTATAAACATTAGAGGTAAAAGGGTCACAAAGATCCCAAAACTATGTTGAGTCATTTGGACATAACAAAGAGACAATCTTATAGAAAAAGCTACTGATAAAAACATGGTGAAGAAACAAAAACATTAATCCAAGCAATAATAACAAGGAAAAAGCACCATTTTGGAATTCTAATACATGAAATTAAAAGAGCTACTTACAACAGCTCTTGTTGTAAGAGCTACAACAAATTACAATTTTAAATTAGCTGTTTAGCATACAGTCCTGCAATAACCTCTTCTCTTATTGACAGCACAGACTTTTTTCAGATAAATGCATACATAGCTCTTCTTCCTTCTTACGCCATAAAGATAAAGCTCCGGATCATTGAGGGTAAGCAGAGAGAAAGAGAGGATTCATGATATTTCCCACTCAAAGCTACTTTCAAAGCCATAGAGAGCTAGATGTGCTGTACCATATACACACACACATAGATGTGTACATGTATTCTGTGCATGTACACCCATATATTGCCTGTATCTGTCTGCCCAGTTCCAGATACTTGATCTACGTCACAAGCTGGTTGACACCAAACAGTTAGACAACATGCACATGCACAAAACAAGTGCGTGTAGCATAACGTCAGTGAGGGCTGTGCCTCTGTGGGCACAGTATACACATATAGGGACATCTACTCCCTGGGAAGACCAAGCCCTTGGATGCAAGACAAGACATTTCTTTTATGCAGGCCAAGTCCCTGGTCTAGACTCCAGGACTTATTTCCACAGAATGAACTGATGGAGAAGCATAACTACATCTAGGATCAATTTAAAAAGAGCATGTTTAAATATCACATGTTTTGCAGTATGTTGAAAGACTATAGATGTCCCTTTCTTTAAGTCTAAAAATATGCAGTGACATTTGAAAGAAGGAAGTATGGTCCAAATATAGATGTGGGAGATTTCAGCATTGTCATCCTGTGCTGCTAAAAAATATGATAAAATAACTAAATGCCCATTGTTCCATATACACAGAGCCATTACCAGAAACTGAGCAATTACAGAACACTGGGTATTTTCCATGCATTCAGGGTATGATTTTGATGTCCTTGCCCATGCTTAACGTGTTTTAATTCTTGAGTAGCTCCACTTATGTGAGTAATAGTACTCATGCAATATGATTAAACATATTCTAAAATTGTATAATTTTTAATATTCCTCTATTGTTCTTTTAAAGTAGTAGTATCTGTAAATATATCCTTCCATTTTCACAGGTTTACTTTGGAAGAAATGTTCTTACAAGAATAAATGAACCAAAACAATCACTGATAAATTTTTAGCAGAGTAAAATAATAAAACCTGAATGCCAATAAAACATTAGGTTTGAGATTAGGTTTGGGGAGGAGGGGTTGGTCTTTTGGTTTGGGTTTTTTTTTTAATAATGGACTTCAAGTATAAATTGACTAAAGAAGGGACAGAAATATCAGGAGCTGGTTACCTTCTCAGCATCAGAGATTTTAAAGAACACACTTTCATTTTGTTGTTTTCTCTCTTTCATCTAGCTTCGTTTTTCTTGGCTTTAGAAACCTCTGAGTTTACTACTACCTTGTATCCACGCCAGCTATTCCAATTAATAAATAACACTCTAGATCTGTCACTGTGCCATTCTAAAACCTCTGACTGACATCAATTATGATGCAACTCTATGTCTCATGCCATTTATACCTACTTCTTGCAGCCAAGAGAATAGAAGAAGTCAATGTATGAGAATCTAATTGAGTGTGAAATCATTGTTACACCAGATTCTACATCTTTCAAAATCCCACACCATATTTGCTGCTCTGTCTTTCATGAAAAGCACAACAAAAAGCCAAGAGAAGAGGGATCAAGGCTGGTTAACTATGCACACAATGAGTTTTACATGGCTGGAAATCTTTCCTCCAGAAAACCTCAAATAGAGAATGTGGCTCCCAGGAAGGCACCAGACCTTACAGAATCATAGAATGGTTTGGGTTGGAAGGCACCTTAAAGGTCATGTAGTTTAGAACCCCCTGCCCTGGGCAGGGACCCCTTCCACTAGACCAGGTAACTCAAAGCCCATTCCAACCTGGCCTTGAACATTCCAAAGAAGGTACATCCACATCTTCTCAGGACAATCTGTGCAGCCTCCCACCACTCTCACAGTAAACAATTTTTTCCTATTACCTAATTTAAACCAACCCTTTTTCAATTTAAAGCTATCCCCCCTTGTTCTATCACTACATGTCCTTGTAAAAATTTTGAACAGGTTGGAGCCATCAGCCTTGACCCGGCTGTGGAATGTACCTGGGACACACAGGTGCTGCTGTGGGTAGCACAGGGACAGCCATGGCTCCATCCCCTGTTGCCCTTCCCTTTTCCCATCCTCGACACAGATGGGGTTGCACAACTGAAGCACAAACAAGAAGCTGACTCAGGCCTGGGCATCAGCCAGCACCAACTAGTAACAAGCACTGCACCTGCACACATTGCTCTAAGTTTGACTTTTAGCAGCGGACATCTAAAAATGTGATTCAGTCAAGAACACCAGGCCTGTGTCTAGACATCCTAGCATCAACCTTCTGAAACACCACAATAGCCATGTAATAACATCAATGCACCCAGTATACCACATGAAAAATTTTACACATAACACTGAACTTCACAACATCTTTATAATACAGATAGACACACCGGTGTAAATGTTACTCTCTCCCTTAACACATTAGTTTTCTCACTTCATTAGCCACTTAAACTATGATACAAAGCGTTTTATGGCAATTAAATGTTTTTTCCTGTTTGTCCAATACAATGACCTTCAGCCTGTTTGGAACATCCCTGGACATCACCATAATACAAACACATAATTAAAAATAATTTTAGTTGTTGGAGCTTGCTGCAGTGATTTTTATAAATAAGTAATATATTTCAAACAGTAGTATATACTTTCTTGTTTCTATTTCCTGAAGAAATAGTCTGAAAAATATTACCTTCAGTAATGTTGCAGGCACATTATTTGCTGTATGCATTTTCTGTATTGCTTTTTCAGACACAGAACATGCTCTCCTCCAGTTCTAAATGAGTGTCTGTGTCTCCCCTCAGACAAGGTTATGCTATATAAACCAAAGTCGCTTCCTCTTTTTTGCAGAAAACTCGTTCCCCATTTATTAAACAGAAAAGTTAAGCGGTGACTAATATAAAAGCATAACTATTTTGACTACTGTCCCTCTCAGAGAAATGTCAGGTTATTAGTCTAAAATTAGAAATTAAAACTATTTATAAAATGCTCTTCCTCTAACACAAAGAGGCCACAAAAAATAGTGCAGTATCCTTTAGCAAGTATTCAACACTGCATGTGATAAAAAATCAAATACACATGGGTCTAATGAATAGGAACACTATTCAATACCAGAAGCTAAACTGAAAGGAATACACAAGATCCTTACAAGACCTACTGTATGTAGAAAAAATTTTAAAATATCAATATTTTAATATAATTTTAAATTATGCGTATCATTTCTCTCCTTACTCACTTTACCTGTTGCGGCAAATAAATACACAATATGTGTTACATTTTGCAGAAAATATTTTATAGACTTTTCAGTAAAATCATGAGTAACAGGCATTGTGATGGTTAGATTTAGAAAATAACGTGCCATTTCATTAATAATGGATGCAAAACACATTTACTACTCTGCAAATGGCTCCAAATCCAATTTTTCTTCTATTATATTTGATGTTGAAATGTATTTTTTGTCTATATGAGTTTTAGATGTTTTTCTAATCATCCAGGAGAAAATAAAGTCTGTATGTCAAATCTCATCTATTTATTAATATTGCATTCACTGTACACAAAAATGGCATCTCTGAAGAGAAAAAGTATTAATCACTTCACAAAGGTTTACAAATCATTTTTCTGAGTTTGAGGCAGTCTTTTCAAAAGTTGTCATGCATACGGTTTTTTCCTTGGGCATGCTATCTTTTTCCATAGGAAATTTTTTTTCCAGGCAAAATTTTCACAAAATTTTTTTTCTTTGTTCAGAATTTTAAGATACACTTCAGCATATTCAAAATGTAGTCAGCTCTGGATATATCTGAAGTACATGGACTTCTTAGAAACATCAGTGTAGTATGACCAAGGCTAATTTGTATCTGTGAAATATGTTGCCATGTTAAAAAATTTCTGGATATGAAGATGCACATCTGTCCATTCTTCAGTGCTTTTCGGAACCTCTGGTTTATATAACTTCTGAGCTTTTAAGTGCATGCTCATAAGAAGTAACGTATCTGTCCTGGAAATTCTCCACTCAAGTGCTCCTACTCTTCCCCTAAATAAGGATCCACATGTTTTGACATTCCAACCATTTTGTTGGTTTTGACACCTACCAACAACTTCCAAATCAAAAGGCCAAGACACTATAACCGCAAAGATTAGCAACTCATAACATTTGGATTACAAATCCTTTGCTATAACCAGTTTGCTTGCTGTTTCTGAGTTTTGACATTGAAATGCAAGCAAACAATATACGTGCTGACATTTTGTACTGCTGTCAGTCACGCCAAAGCCACAGCCTTTCTGAGTGCCAGAGAGGAGCCAGACTGGGACCCCATGAGTGTACGGGAACTGCCTGGGTTTCTCCCACCCCTGCTGGGAGCACACTGAAGGCCACATTCCCATCTTAACATTAGACATAACAAAATTTGGTCACATGTGAGTTATAGACCCTCAGGATGTCATTTTAGTTGATTTCCACCCACGCTACCCTTCTCTATACTCCCACGGTTTCATTATATTGCTTCACCTGAAAATTCCCTGTCTAGATACCCAATCCCACCCACACATACAAATGTTGCATCTCAACATGCCATTTGGCTCATGCACTCTTGTATAGGAACTGTAAGAGAAAGTATTCCCCGTGCCCCAAATCTCCCTTTTCTATAGTTCAACCTCACTGCAAAGTAAATCCTCATACCATAACAATTATCATAGGAAGCTGAAAAGAAGTATCAGCAAACGGTAGAAACTGATGTCACTATTAATACTGCCTAATAATTTTCTTCTTTGTAACATACCTGTTCTCTGTGTCCAATACTTCATAAAGCATAAGCAGCAAAATCTCCTAAGTCTTTAGAGATTAACCAGATCTTCTAGCTTGTAATATTACCTAGAGGCTGCTGTGACAGGTCATTCTAAAGCATTCTCTAAGAGCCAGAGCTTCTGAGCACTTTGTCTCTTTCTCCAGAATTTTTAATTGTCTCAACAGTCAAGTTGAAGTAGGAAAAGGAAATATTACTGGCAATTTAGATATAATCTATTTTGTTATAGGAAGTTTTTCTGTTCTTCTCTACTCTACTTACTGGTTACTTCCTCTTTATCCAATATGACTAATTTTTAAACTGATAGCAACATAGTTCTTGTTAGAAACTCCCAGGAGCAGATGCTGGAGTTTAACTGCTGAATCATTGTGTCATCTGATTATGTAAAAAATTACTTCTAAATTTACAGGTTTATATCAAAATCACTAGATGCTTGCAAAATGCTTTGTTCTGGATCTATATTTGTACTATAGGACTTGTACTAAATGTACTCAGGAAGAAAATACACTGCAGACTTTTACAGAGGAGTGGCATGTTCGGAAGAACAAGGTGTCTGAATTTTTTATCCACTACTCAGTGGGATTGTGTGTGCCTGTCTCCCTGGAAGAGACATTATGCTAGAAAATAGTGTTTCTAAAACTTAAGAAGAAAGAAAACTCTAGACATATAGCCTCAACTGACATCCTCAATGTAGAGAACCAACATAGGTGATGCAACATTTTTTGACACTGCTTTCATTTAGCAATGTACAGAGAGATTTCTTTATTTTTAAAAACTAAATCAAATGCATTATAATGACTGCAAATAAGAAGACAGAAATAAATAGAGGAAAACTAATATGATTACCAAGACAGAGAGGCGACCAAGGTATTGATACCTCTGTCCCTTCCAAATTATCTGTAAGAACACAAAAACTCAATACCGATATTACAGGCTGGGTACCACCACAGGCTCTGTTCTCAGGACAGAGACAGGCAGAAGGGGGACACAGGGTGAAGGCCACTTCCCCAGCACTTTCTAGTGATTCTCTGTCTAGGGAATAAAGAGAGGCAAGAATATAAACTACAATTCCTGGACATTTCCAGTAGTTCCTACCAGTCCATTCCGATTATACGCCTGCCTTAGTTAAACTAGTTGTCCCACTTTTTTCCTTTGAGGATGAAAACTTAATTTCAGCAATTAAATTCTAAGCCTGATGTCCTTTTCACTTGACTAATATATGCCTCCTATGTACCTCTTCTTACAAGATTGCTATGTACTCTCCATTGATTGCCGAATTATCCAAGTTTAGGAGAAGAAAAAGGTATAAGGGAAGAAATAGTCACTTTGTACTCAGGCAATCTTTGGTCATGTATTAACAAGGAAGTTTTTAATGACAAATAATAAATTACATCACAAATAAGTTTTTCCTTTCTGGTAAATAACTGGGTGTCAAGCTAGAACAGGAACAGTAATTATTTCTTTAAAAATTGTTGGAGTGAAAGCTATACAGTGACATA
This sequence comes from Pseudopipra pipra, assembly GCF_036250125.1. Taxonomy (NCBI): domain Eukaryota; kingdom Metazoa; phylum Chordata; class Aves; order Passeriformes; family Pipridae; genus Pseudopipra; species Pseudopipra pipra. Next base: position 50,387,365 of record NC_087553.1, read on the forward strand.
CATGTTATCCCGTTTTGGCTTGCAGAGTTATTCATGAGGCTTATCATGTGACATACATACTCCTAAACTCCCTGAAAGGAAAAACCCTGATTTTTGCAATTCATACTGCTGAAGTATAGCTGCATACAAACCACCCTAACACCACTGTCTTCAACAAGCACAACCTGCCGCAATGAAGAAAACAGTAAAAATGCTGGGTGAAAAGGCTTAAGGTTCTGGCTTCACGCAGGGAATAAGGTGTGATGCAGTGTGCATTGGTCCAAGCACCGCCAGCAGCCCGCCCTACCCCGCAGTCTGCCACTAGAGGGAACATGGACATGCTAGAATTAGGAGTGTAGGAAAATCAGACATTTGAATTTTCTTGTTCATATCCCTTTTAGAATTCTCTTATCAAAATCGTCACTTACATAAAGTTTCTGAAATATGCTCTACTGGGCCATTTCAATTCCAAGAAAGTACAGTATTAAGGTTTAAGTGAAAGTGAAAGGGAAATCTTTTGAAGTGAAAAATACTTACCTGAAATTCAGCTTTCTGCAAGCCAATCTGCCCCATTTTCTTTCAGACTTGCAGAAAAACTCAACAATATCACTGAGTTCTTTGTAAGTAAATCTGAGTGAGAACTTTTCAAGGAAAACAGCCCAACAGAAAATACAGACTCACTAAAGAAATTTGTAGCTTTTAGTTTAATCTAAGACAGTACAGATAATTTTAAGATCACAAATTTCTGTATAACAGAAAATCTTTGCCATATTCAGATCTGAATATGGCAGTCACAACAATGTCATGTTTTGGGGTCGTCTTCTTTAATGGGAAGCATACTTATAGAAATACAAGAATTCGATTCTGCTTGTAGTTGATCTTCCCTTGGATTTAAAAAGTAGGCAGTTTTAAGTCTGAGATTATTTTACTCATGGTTTCAACTGGACCAGCTACTTCTATGTTAAAGAGTATGGGAAAACCTTATTATTTAATATGAGTATTTGTTAATAATGTGAAAGAAGTTTTACACAGTCTTGATCTCTGGTGAGAGAGAAGGGCATTCACTATGTATGGCACTCCAGAGTACAGGGCAAGACCAACATATCTTCAGTAGACATAGAAGCCATCAACAGGTAAGCCTATGAATGTAAAGCAGTAAGAGAGTAGAAAGTTAAATGTCTGTTATCCAGACTTCTAACTGGGTTTTTAAGTAGTAATTTAAGATCTTAAAATAATTTCCACAAAATAATAAATAGGTTATATAATAGACAAAAATATACATTATCTGCAATTAATAAAATATAAAAATGTGTATTGGGGGTGTGAATATCTGCTGAGAAGACTGAGCTTTAAAGAACTAAATGAGGCAGTGAAATAGGGAAAAATATGGCAGGTTTTTGATTTTTTTTTTTTTAACTGAAAAGCAATTAGTAGTTAGAATAAAAAATTTAGACTCGAGACAGGACAGGCTCCCCCAAGATCATCTACGGATTAAGGAAAATAATTTTAAGAACTATTCATAATAGTGTTGCATTACTTTTAGGAAAAAAATACTTGTCAAGCCCATAAGATGGCAGCAAACTCCTTTTTTAGTTGAGAGCGGTAACTGTCCACTGTTTTGCACAAAGTTTATATTTTTGATGTGCTTCAATACCGCCCCCTCATTGTCCAATTAACACCAAAAAATTAGTACACCAGTAGTATATGTATTCCTCTAATTTAAAAAGTATTATTTCTCACTGTGAATATCAGATGCTAAAGTAAAACCAAATGCCACTTGGAACGTCAGGTTAAAAAAAAAAAGGAGAGAGGAAGAATAAAACCTCCCACAATGAAGAGACAGAATGTGCCCCACTGTGAACTGACTGGTAACTTCATGACACATCAGTTGACCTCACTGCTCTGGCTATTGAAAGAGCAGAACTAACAACATGGCTTATGCAACATCTCACTGCAATAAAATCCCCTTCTCTAAGTTTTCACATTACTGAGCCCCATACCATTTTAATGCTCAGCATCTCCAGAAGGCATACATTTACAAGCAGAGTGGAAAATATATTAACTTTGACAGTCATGTTTACAGATAAGAAATCTCTCTCTCTGTGGGCTAGAGAGGTTCACTGTCAGAAATCAGTAAGCTGTATTGTATATGAAATACTGTCATTGCTTCTACAACTCTATGTCTGAAACATAGTATCTGTAGTGCTAACAATTCTATAAGCTCGGTCCTGTTTTTCAAATCTGGTTGCTGCTGGAAACAAGGCGCCATATGTTTGGGTTTCCACAACTATTTTTTTTTTTTTTGCACTGAAAATGCATCCAGGTAGAGAGAGTGTTACTGTACATCTGTCAAGGATTGCAAAGCACAGATTAATGGCTAGACTGCTGACCTCATAGACATCCCAGACACAGATAGCTAGAGAATCACAGAATCATTTAGGTTGGAAAAGACCTTTAACATCACTGAGTCCAACCGTTAACCCAACACAGCCAAGTCCACCACTAAACCATGTCTCTAAGCAGCACATCCACATGTGTTTTGAACACTTCCAGAGACAGTGATTCCACCACTTCTCTGGGCAGCCTGTTCCAATGCTTGCCTACCTTTTCAATAAAGAAATTTTTCCTAGTATCCAATCGAAACCTTCCCGGCACAACTTAAGGCCATTTTCTTTTGTCTTGTCACTTGTTACTTGGGAGCAGAGACCAGCCCTAACCTGTCTACAATCTCCTTTCAGGCAGTTGTAGAGAGAAATATGGTTCCCCCAATAAGGTGTTCCCCACTCTGCATATGCATTTCTAATCTCAGTACACATAGTTAGCCTGGAACTTCTGCCAAGTATTTGATTCACTGAATCTATATTGCACAAATAGTTTCATAATTTCAGCATACTTTCTGATCCTGTATAAATGCTAGCACATTAACCCACTGCACATAGGCCACACTAACAAACACACACAAATAACAGTTAAGTGTATATAGCAGACATTTAATTTTGGTCATTGTATACATTAGCTTAACCACATTACTAGGGTCTATATTTAAAAATGGGAGCTTGTTTCTTCAATTTCCAAATAAAGATTATTTTTATGCATGTTACTCCTCACAGTCTGGGCCTGGAGTTTTGCAAATCAAGCTGTCTCCTTTTCCTTGCCTGTGAAGGAGTGAGAAGGATTGAATTTGCTGTTTCCTGACATTCTCACAGGTGTTTCCTATTTCTAGGCCTCATCTAACTTAGTTCATTTTCAGTTCAGTAGGCACTGTTTTCCCTGTTTCTGCTTCCATAAACAATCACTGAAGATTCCGTTTTGTCAGCTGAGACAAAACAGGTCAGTGCACACTAGGTTGATACAGAATTACCCAGTGTCAGAATATTTCTCTGATCTTCAAAAATAACATCCTTTTTGTATGCATTTCATGAATTACTGTGAGCCATCTGTTTTTATGATTGCCTGATTCCATAAGATCACATATTACTTTGTCATAATTAACGCACCAATATTAATGACTATACATTACTTTAAATCAAAATAGAGGAAAAGAATTAAGCAAGTCCCACATCTGCTCATGAAATTAATACAATATCAGCTGTGAGCTAAACTTGTCAGAAGACTGAGCTGGTTTAATCAAGATTTATCAACAGAGCTTCCAGATGGAAGAACACTAACTTTTAGTTAGCACTTTCTTCTTTGGACTTCGTTCAAAAGCTAAACTAACCTTGTCTCTTGGGGCAATGCAAAATAAGCAATAAAATGTCTTCTCTATGTAACCAAGAATAATTCTTCGTGTGACTAAAAGATGTTTGTGCTTTAACACATACATATTTTGGGAATGGTTTAATAAAACCAAAACTACGGTGGTCTAATTCTGAAATGTTTTCTATATTGAATAGACAAATATTTATACATGTAACAAAATCATGGCATGGGAAAGACATCTTTATTCAGCACTTATATGAATCAATGACAGGAATAAATTCTCTGATGTCATACAGTTACTCCATTCCTTCAGAGCAAGAAACAGCTTTTCGGATTGCCTTCTTGGGAATGGAAAACATGGACCATTCATACTGCTGCTTCTTGTATCAGTGGCTACTTCTTCCTTTTCTCTATGTGAGGTGTAACAATCTGAAGTTTATTTATGTAAGAAAAACCCTTAGGAAAATTGAGCTTTCTAAGTAAGGCACATCTTGTTTTTATTTGTATGTAATTTCAACTGAAATGGCTAGTACACTATTAGAACAGAGAAGAGCACTGCCAGAGCTGTTCTGCCTTGTAAGAATTTATCAGCCTTACCCTTTTATTCTGTTTTACTTTCTGAGATACCTGCTGAGTTGAACCAATTACATTGTTTTCAGAGTCACATGTTAGACAAGACTGCCGTGATCCATCCTCGCCAGTGTGGGTACAGAAATGGTATGTGAGCGCAGTTAAGAAGGAAGGGAACTGCTTTGTGAAAGTCAGTGGTAATTTAGATGTATCTCCAACTACAATCTGAGGTGTTGTTTTGACAGCTTCAGGCTCTCTAAGGTAAAGGTGTCACACTTCCCTGTGGTCCCTCTGGTCACTTGCTTCCTCCCACCCCTTGATGTCAACCCTGGCAGAGTGAACTCATCGTAACAGGTAAACCAGCAGAATATTATCCTTGCCTAGGTTTCCTGCTGGCTTAGACAGTAATATTGCCATCACTAACTGATTCAAGCATTGAGAAAAACTGTTGGGGGATGGGGTTAAACAGGATGATTTGGAGAAAAAAGAGGCAAAGAAACCAAAGTCATCCATGCAAGATGAAACCCACTGGCAAAAGTCCTTTGCATTATGCCACAGCTCGGTAAATCAAAACACTACTGACTGAGCATCCAGATTGTCTTTGGGTCCTATAAGTAATTTGGTTTAGCTATTTGGTTGGGTCTCTACAACCCAAAGGGGCTTTCAAGGTTATTCTCTTCTGAGGGTCTACAAATAGTCTTGCTTTTGATGAAAAACTCTAAGAGAAAATTGTATGCTTAATAACAGCTGAGACAGCCAAAGTGAGCAACATTTCTTGGAACCTTATTTAATGGTTAAACCCACTGGAGAGGCCCTCCTGCCACCTGTGCTTGGCTCCAACAGATGTCCAGAGACCCTTCCAAGCTCAGCTGTTCTGTGATTCTGTGAAAATGAGTTAAACTATTCTGGCCGCAAGGCTGTAAATACTCACCAAGCTAGAGGTGATCTGGCCAGAAGCAGTGTGATTAACTGTGTATCAAAGATAAAAAGAAATTGCTGTCTCTAAAGGATGAATCACATCACCCTAAGACTGGTGTGTAAGTAAGCCAGATGAATTTTGCCATAAAGGGAGCTCAGAGTGACTAGCTGTGACTCATGCATTTAAGGCCTACACATCTAAAATTAAATGATGAAAAGCTCTTGCTTAATAATGAGAGACAACTGTATCTGCCTTCAGAGGATCTTGCTTAATAATGAGAGACAACTGTATCTGCCTTCAGAGGAAGTACAGGAAGTTGTAGACTACCCTACTATCTCCCTTTATACCTGAGAAATAATGATGACTGGACAGATTTCTGCTGAGAATGATCTGTGGTAAAGCAGTATCTGTTACCAGCAGCAGCACTGCTGTTACACCACTCACACCTCCCTTTGTAGCTCTTTTCTCACCAGTACTTGTGTTTTGTTCTTTTATTTACCTATTCTATGTTTGATGTTTGTTCTGTTTATTATTTTTCTTCAGACTGCTGCTGCTTGTCAATTCCAGAAACATCCACAGTCTCTCTGACCAAGGCTTTTTTAGATTGGTTCAGAAATAAAAATTGCCTACCTCTTTAGTCATTAGCTTCCTACTGATCAGAGAGCAACCTGCTGTTCATCCAAAGTGAGGCACATTGACTGCTGAATAGAAATGCAGCAAAGAGATTGGTAGTTAGTAGAGCAGGTAGTTTAGAGAGGCTTAAAAAAGCCTGCTCCAGGCTGTGTGGAACTGTGCAGCAATGTTGGTGATGTGCCATGTGACACAGTCTTTGCCACCAGCTGGAGGAAGCACATAGAAGACCTCAACCCTCATGGCAGTCTGGAGGGCAGGTGGACGCATCGTGGCCAGGTGACAGGCTGAAGGGCATCTGGGATGGGTTTAATGCTGGCCTCACCTGTGGGAGGTGTGCTCTGTTCAGGCTGACAGGTGAAGGGGTCATGAGGTGAGCTGACTGACTGCACACCATCATGGAGGAAGAAAACATCACTGGCTCTTCCCAAACACCTTATAGAGGCAAAAGCCTGAGCCACACAAAGAGTCAGCATGGCATGAGGCTATACCTGAACCCATGGTGGATGGAGACTCCCACAGAGGGGAAAACTGGGAGTTTACGCCTTCTGGCACCAATAGAATGGGTCCTCTTCTGCCCTCAGATCTGAGCTTACAGTGCCCTGAGAGTCAACAAAGGGGCACAAGGTCCACTGAGGAGACTCTAGAGCTTAAAATATGCATTAGCACCAAGATGAAGTGGTAGGTGATAACGGTTGGAGACCCCCCTGTGTAGAGGATGGAGTTGCTGTCATAGGAGGTTTCCTGTTTGCTGTGATGATTCAGGACATTGTGGAGAAACTGCTGGGGTTCATAGTGCCCTCAGGCTGATATTTCTCATTGCTTATCCAGAGAGGCACCAAGGGAGACCTGGAGCAAATCTAGGAGGTCTAGTTTGCTGAACGGACAGAGGTGAAAGACATGGGAATCCAAGGCAAATTTTCCACAATCCTACAGGTGAAAGGGAAAGGTCTAGGAGGATTAAACATACTCTGATTTACCAGGAGGTTGCATGGATGGTGTCATGACCTTTAGTTTTTATGACCATGTTGCAAATTCCTTTTTCTCTCATGGGGGAACAAGTCAGAGGAAAATGCAGGTCACAGTCAATATTTATTAGAGCATTTATTAATTAAGCTATTGTTATTAACAGAAGATAACTATTCACACAGTACATTTCCCTCACACAGTTCACTTAAACACAAATACTCAGCTACTAGTCAAAGCCAACCTCGGCTTCTCACTCAGAAGCAGAGGGTTATATTGATGCATCAGTGGCTTGTACGTAGGCGTTGAGAACGGTCCCTCCAACAGTCCTTTGTTCCACCAGCTGTATGTTGCCACGGCCACAGGAGTTCTCCTAATATAGGAGACCTCAACTGGGCCCCACGTTGGGCGCCACTTGCCACGGCCCGCAGGGAAAAGGGAATGGGGACACGGCACTGCAATCAGGTTCGGGACACAGCTGAGGTGAAGGAAGCAATGCCTACTTTATTGAGGGTAACAGCAACTTAAATAGGGTAGGTTCAGGGGGTGGACTCAGGCTTGGGGAGGAGCAAGAGACTGACAGCTCAGGGAAGCATACGATAGGATAACAGGGTAAGGGTGGGAGGAGTGCTGGTGTCTCTGGGGGAATGGGCCAATAGGAGCTACCTCTGCACTGCAGCAAACCACAGCCAATCGCAGGCAGAGGAGCAGGAAAACAGGGGAGAACAAGGAGATAAACAAGTTTAGGCGGGAAAATATGGGGAAGAAGGGGAGACAAAATGGAGGACACAAATTTTTAACAATAAACTGGGGTACATGGAACTTCATAACAACATAACAATAAACTGGGGAAAACTGGGGTAAAACTGTCTGTCCAGTGAATGTCTAATCCGGTGTAGGAACGTCCATTTCAGTAATACAGTGTCCTTTCTGGTATAAAAGTGTCCATTCAGGGTTCATAGATCTTTCTCCATGCTTGATATTTTTCCCATTCTGTCTCCTCTCCTCCAACAGTATGTGCAGTCCTGTAGCACTCATCTACATACAGTAGCCTCCACTGCTTCTTGATGTCATCTGAGCTACACAACCCATTGTTGATTCTAGTACAAGCTAGTGGCCAAATACAGATTCAAAAAACTCGTGTCCCAGGTTTTTCAGTCATTGTGGATTCAAAAGGATCGCTAGACTGTGGAGATCCTGAAATATCTTCTTCACATGCTACTTCTAGCATGTACTTTTCCTCTCTTCAGATTGCTGTTTCCTGGCTATTATTTCTCCATCCATACTCACAAATACCTATAGAGCCCATCCACACAAATTCATACAGAAAGGGTTTTTATGACAAGCATGGGTTCCTGTATCAGGAATGGGGACTGCTGGCAAAGATCAGGCCCATTTTGAGGTGGCGAACTTGGTGGCACCTCAGTAAAGTGGTGTAGGAGTTTGCAGCTGAGGAAACAGAGGTCAGTAACTGTTAGCCCAAGAGGCAAGGTGGTGGGAACAAGCAAGCCCTTGTGAAGGATTAAAGAGGGCAAGAGTTCCCACCCATACGCAACTGCACACAGTTTGGGGGAATAAGAAGGGCTGTGCATGCAGACACAGAACTATGGCATCACTGGAACAGTTGCTAACTGCTGGGACAAAAATGACAGGACATCACTGATGGATGGACACAAGATCTGTAGAAAAAACAGGAGAAGAAAAGAGGAGAGGGCATTGCTGAATACGTGAAGGAGTAGTTTGAGTGTGTAGAGGTCTTTGGAATAAGCAAAGAGACTGGGTGAGGACTTATGAGTCAGGGTCAGAGAAGAGACCACTGAGGGTAGCACTGTAGTTAGGAAGTGAATGAACCTTTTTTAAGCAACTCAAATCAGACTCCGGTTCTTATGGGAGACTTTGTCTTTTCTGAAGGGGGCAACGCAGCGGGATCACAATCTAGGAGGCATCTGGAGGTTGTCAGGGACAACTTCTGACCACATATTTTAGGGGTACCAACCATGAACTTGAACAAGAAAAACTGCTTGGCAATGTGATAATCAATGGCAGCCTTGGTTGTAGGGACCGGAAAACAGTGGAGTTCAAAATCCCAAAGGAGGAGGAGAAAGGTGAATATACAGACCTCATCCTCAGGAGACCAGGTTTTGCCTTCTTCAAGGAACTGATACATGGGATCCTGGGAGAGAAATCTCTGAAAGCAAAAAGGAGTTCAAGAGACCTGGCAGGTCATTAAGGGAAACTGCCAAGTGCAAAACCGGTCTATCTTAATACTCAGGAAAATGATCAGATGTTTCAGGAGACCACTTTTCCTAAACAGGAAACACAGCTATGCTCCAGTGTAAAAAAGGCATTATACAGATTATATAGGAGGTAGAAGCAAGGGCAGGCTACTAAGGAGAATACAGAAACATTGCCCGGACATGAAAGGATGGTGAGCTATTCAATGCTACCTTTGCCTCAGTCTGCACCTGGCCAGGTGCTTCACGCTGGCCTCTGTGCTTAGAGCAAGGATTTAAGAAGAGAACCATCAACAGTGGAAAGGAATAGAGTCAAGTATCTTTAAGAAATATTTTTTCATACAGATCCATGGGATCAGGTGATATGCATTTGTTTGCCTGCCATCATCACCGTAAGGCTGCTTCACACGATTTTTGAAAGACTGTAGAAATCAGAAGAGGTCCTGATGACTGAAGAAAGGCTAATGTTGCATTCATCATAAGATCTTGTTGATTGGAGGAATGGCAATCTGGTCAGACACGATTTGGTCCCTGGGAATATCACAGAACATGTCCTTTTGAAAGCTATTTCTGGTCACAATAAGGTAAAGAAGGTGATTGGGAATAGACAGCATGGTTATAGCAAGAGTATACCATAGTTAACAAATCCAGTGCCAAACGCCTTTTACAATGAAAGAACATCTGTCGATGTGGAGAGGACAGTGGATGTCATCTGCCTTGTCTTTAGCAAGGCCTTGAGAAGATCTCCCACAGCATTCTTGTATCTATGAGATACAGTCTAGGTGTTTGACAGCTGTTTGACTACCCGATGTTTCTACTCCTCGGCTGGGATAGAGTCAACTTTCTCCACGGTAGCTGGTATGGGGCTGTGTTTTGGATTTTTGCTGAAAACAGTGTTGGTAACACAGGAATGTTTTAGTTACTGCTGAGCAGTGCTTACACAAAGTCTTTTCTGCTCCTGACACATTTCCCCTTTCAGTGAGGAGGCTGAGGGTACACAAAAAGCTTGGAGGGAAGGAAGCCAGGACAGATGACCCCTACTGACCACAAAGATATTCCAGATCATATGATGTGCTCAGCAATAAAATTGGTGGGGCCTGGCTGAGCATCAGTCAATTGGTGGTGAGTAACTGTTTTCTTTTACATCATCAAGAAATAATTCTTGGATTTTATTTTCCTTTCTCTTTGTTTGTTTTTTTTCCTTACATTTTTTAAATTTGCTTTTAGGTATTACGTTGTCTTTATGTCAGGTTTTCTTCACTTTTACCTTCTGATTCTCTCCCCATAGCACTGATGGGGAGTGAGTCAGTGACTGCTTGGGGATAAGTTGCCACTTGGGGTTAAACCACAACAATTGGTTAAAAAAAAGTCTGCTTCTTCAAACTAACTCCATACTGGGTTGTGAACTCCATCCTTGGAGGTTTCCAAGACCCAAGAGGACAAAGCCTTGAGCAATACAGTCTGATTGTTGACCCTGATCTGATCAGGAGGCTGGAGTAGATGAGCATGACCACCCTTTCAATCTGAATGATTCTGTGAAATATTCTTTTTCCCCTCCATCATTTGAATGCTGTGACAAATCATGGGTAACGTGAATGAGAGTGAACATAACTGCGAATGGAGAGGCTCCCACTCCAATCCATGCAGCAGCAGTTCCAGAAATCTTATCTGGCTTTTCAAACTCAATTCTTACTTTCATTTACAGGTGGGAGCCTTAAAAATACTTACAAAAAATAAGCATTTTGAGAAAAGTGTCACTTTCCCTTCGCTGACACTCAAAGTATGCCAAGATTACAACCTGTGTAATTCTAAGATCTCACTGTAGTGGGATGATCTGCTTCTCACAAGGTTCACCTTCCTTTCAAAAGAGAAAAGAAAATCATTAATTTTCCCACAAAAAAAAATAGTGATGGTAATCATGGTAAAATTTCATCCCTAGTTATACTAGAGTTTCAAAACAGAAGATATATTCCAGCTATACTATGCTTATACAGGGTTTATGGTTTAAATTGTAATTATCTCTGAAACCTAATTTAAAATCACTGGCATTTTATAATGATCGTCCAAAGACATGAAAGTCTGCAAAGCAACTGGAGCATTCTTAGGCTTTACAATAAGACTTCTTTTAATGTAATTATAGCAATTAAGATCCTACTATTAATAATTTTCTTTTCAGATTAACAAGCCACTTATGTAGTACAATATAAAGAGGCTTCTAATTACAGTGACAACATTGTGATTTTTGAAAACTGTTTAATAATCCGTGATAAACGACTGCCAACTTGCATTAAGATGTTTTAGGAATCCTGCATAGATCTGATGTTTGATAATCCTATTTTGAAGACATGATTTGAATTGCAAATTGAATTTAAAGGAAAAAATACAGCATTCTTCTGCCAAAAGGAATCTTTATTTGCAGTGCTGGGCAGACCATTAAAAGCATAGCAGCAGTTGATTAAAAAAGTCTGTAATTTGTTGCTATTTGATTTATCTGGCCATGTGACACAAACCACACCGGTGACAGAAAAACTTCTCTTAATAATCTCAGTGTATCAAAATCTTAAGTGAACTATCTGTTTTAAACAAAGCATCCTCTCAATAGAGAAGCTAATCCAGAAGAAATAAATAAATATAAGTTATTTGACTTAATTAACATCAGAAAATAACAAAATGTTGGAAATGAGTCTCTTATTTAATTGCTCCAGAGCAATGTATCTATTTTCGGTATTTATGAAATTACCTTGCTGCATATGAAACTCCTGGATTCTTGATTTTTTTTTTATTAATTTTTTTTCAAATGTCACATGGGTTTAAGGAAGAGTTATTCTTCAAATTTTAGACATGAATACTGAGATACAGAAAGGTCAGATTTTTCAAAAGAGTAAGGTTTAAAGAATGTTAGCTGACTCTTCTTCTGAAATTTTTATCCCCAACACATTATTCAGTCATGTAACCTTTTCAGGTTGCTGAGCCTAGGGTGAATGGTTGCTGAACTACATGGTATAGACAGGCTTCAAACTGAGCTACCAAACTGAGAAGCTTTTGAGAACACAATTTTTCAGAAGCTTATATTACTATAAAATTACAATTAAATTCACCTGTTCTTTAAAAAAACATGAAAAGAGAAACTCCAGACTTACTTTCTGCAAAAATTCAAGTATTCATTGCACAGATTAGGAATATTAGGAAAAAAAAAAAAAAAAAAAAAGACCAGCCATTTTCAGAGGACATCTACAAAACAGAGGAAATTTACAATATACAAGGGTATATTTTCTTCCCAGACCTTATCCACTAGTGAATAATAAAATTGCCAGGAATTATAAAAATTGCCCAGTTTATATATTCGAAGTGTGACTACACTCACAATTATCTCATATTAAATGGAATGGGTAATTATACATAAGCAGGAGTTACTCCTTCAGAGCAGGGTTTCTGCACAAAAAGGGATATATCAGAAAGAGAACGTTTCTTGTCAAAGCTGTTCTGTTCTATACAAAATATTTTAAGTACATACTTGGTGAGACAGAATGCTTCCTTATCCTAGAGGTTATAGGATTTGTGTGGGAGATTCACTATAAAAAGAAAAAATATTAGACAAGGATGTCCTATATTTCACCTACGGTTGAAGACCCTAACCTCAGGACTATCCAACAGGAGACCGACATATCCACTTAGGTTGAAACACCTGAATTATCTGGCATTAACAACAAACCAACTCCTTTCTCTCCTCTACCATTCCACCTCCATTAAAAAAAAAAAAAAAAAAAAAAAAAAAAGCAGTAACAATAAACAACTTTTAAAAGGAGAATTATGCTGCGTAGGATGTGAAGGAGCAAAGTTTTAATCTCTTAATAAAGATATAACAAGGTAAAAATAGACCCTGTACCAGGAATAGCCTTGGCTATTGTACTGTATTTTTGTCACATTTTTGTAGGGGGAAAACAAGCAAAGAAGTGAATGAAAAAAGCATTGAGAGGTAGGCGTGTACATGGGCACACTGAATGCTGGCTTTCTTTTCTTGTGTACTTTCTTGTATATACTCCCTTAGTAACTGACAAATACAAAATGCTATGAAGCTATATTAAAATATTTTTTTTGAGAATGGAAGGCAAAACATGGATGGGAAAAGTAAACTAAGACTTCAGTCACTCCATATAAGGGAGTGAGAAGAAGACAGAAACCAAATAACAGAGCAGCAAAGGGTAAGAAAAGGCACACGTAGAAAAGAAAAAGGAAAATGTATGAAAACATCTAATCTGATGAACTCTGTTGTTCATACTGTTTCTTTTTATTAATGTCTTATGAAACCTTTAGTCTTTACCAGTAAAGGAGTACAGCTGATGTATATATAAAACAGCTGTAAGAAATTGTGTTGTAATATTTCATACCTAATACACACAGAAGATGTACATCATTCAGACAATGAAGTCAAAAACACAAAATGAGATACAACTTCAACAGTTTCTGTTTTCTTCAGCACTCATGTATCATATTCTATCCAACAGCTTTTGAAACAGTAATATACCCATTGTTCATTAGATGTAGATACTTGACCAGTGAGCGATAGGGTTTTCAGTGTTTAGCTTACATACTGTAAAAATTTTACTACTTTCTATTGAACAAGCAGAATCTAGACAGTACTGTATTTCAAGACATGCAAACATGCTGATAATCTTTGGGATTCATAGACTTCTTTCTTGGTCTGTACAACAAACAGCTTCCCAGTTATACAGTATAGAAGACATGAATTCTAGTGTCTCCTGAACAACCAGCCCTCCATGTTTGTCTCTGCCTATCCACCTTCAAGACCCAATCCCTAATCCCTTCTGGCATAATTTTGTTGTAAAGCTGTCTCACAGCTCTATTTAATAATCCTTCCAATTCTGCTTCTACAATGACTTCTCCTGTTATCTGGCTCCCTCACTTTGAAGTGCCATGAAAACTTCTCTGCTCCCAGCTACACCATCGTGCCCTTCTCCTTCTGCTCTCTCTGGTATTTGATTTCTTTCACAAGTTCAGCTCACTAAACTGACAGAAAACTAAATAATCAAAAGATTAATACATTTTTTCTGGTTACAGAGTTGAGCTGTCTACTCAAGGAATTGGAGAAGGACTAGAGATGGCACAAGGAAAAGTCATAAGACTGGACAAAGGGCAAAAAGGAAGGAAGGAGCAAAAATCAGAACTGCTGCTTTAACCAAAAATGGCTGATAGTTAGGATCAGATGTCTTCTCTAAATGCTCCTCAGTCACATAACTACTGAATGATTTTTTTAGTCCCATGGGAACTGACTATTTCTCCCCAAAACACACTTGTTAATGGTATGCAAGCCATCAAACCACTTGAAGTCAATGGCACTATCGTGGCTGTGTAAAGCTAAACACATAGACAAAGTACTTGTAGGACAAAGCCTAAGAAAGACCAAATGCAGTAAGCACATATAAGCATCTGCCTGTGGCTGAACTCATGCCTTTGTAGGCTCTTTGCCCCAGAAAACAAAAATCAGGTTTTCTGAAAGCCTTTGGAAAATCTTTTTTTTATTTGTTGAAAATGCAGTTTGCTTTACTTCTCGAGACAATGTCACCTTTTTTGCAGTGAATACCACTCCTGCAGATCAGATCTGTTGAGCCACGCTTTTCATCTGTTTCAGAGCTAGCAAACCTCTACAACAAAGGCCTCTAAGTCAAACAGCAAAATGCAACATCCAAAGTGAATTGCATGCCACAGATATAAATTACACCTTTTCATTTTAAATGAAAGCACAAATGTAGGGAAATTCTCTCTGTGGTTGATTTATTAATCTCAACTAGCATTCCCATCTGCTGGATTAGGGCCTAAACTTGTATTTCAATAGAGGCAGTAAGTTCTAGACTCATAGCAAGGCCATATTACTGTATGACATTATTATATGAAGAAGGATTAGAGTGCAGTAGAAAATCTTACAGGACTTAAAAAAACAGAAGTGGCAAGCCCAAGCAGGAAGTTTACTTATTGTAGTTTAGATAATTGTCCTAATTTTAATTTTTCTTCCTTAATACCATACATACCATCAGAAACTATAAAACATTCCCACTGAGACTAATCCTTTGACAAGATGTAAGTTACCGGGTAAGATCTCAGGTAGCTACCTTTTCAGCTGGGCTAAGAGTGGATTTGATCAGCGACAAAAAAAGGTGTTTGACCTATCAAAGTGACAACTTGGAGACCTATGACCCTAATGACAACCAAAATTCATTTAAGAGAAAAATTTGTGCTTGCAGAGTCAAGCCAGAAGATTTTTTGATGGCTCTAAAAGGAGTCCATTATGCAGAAAGGCTGATGATCAGTGCCTGTTTCCTAAGACTTAACAGGCTTGCTTTTCTCAGAAATGGGTGGCAAGTATCGCAAGATACTGTAATTATGAACAGACATATAAAGAATTCAATTACCTATTAATGTTCCTTGGCATTTGTAGTCATAAAAGCATGATCTCATATACTGTAACTACTTTCTTTCAGCAGTGTTAGACATCATCTCTGCAAGCCTCAGCTGAAGTTATTAAATATACATTATAGCAAAAGAGTTGCTATGATTCTGTCCAGATGGTACTTAAGTTATCCCTCTCTAGACATATACAATCTTTATGTAAATTATTACTAATGGAAAATCTGAGAACCACAGAACCTTTGCTGGAGCTTTCTTGCATGGGAAAGAAGCCAAACAAGTGTTCACAACATTATATGGTCAGCAGAGCTCTATAGGAAATTAGTTCCCATCTCTTAATTTTTTGAGAGTATAAATAAAAAATTCTGTTGCTTTGCATTGGAACGAAACCAAGAATGTTCCAAGTGAGAAACCTGACAGAAACAGGCTTTGCCCTTTACTGAACTAAGTACTCCCACAGTGAAAGAATTCACCAAGGTTACATTCTTCTAGTCTGAGCCAGGCAGAGCAGGGTCTATGATTCTGTGATCAGATATTGGTCTTCTGCAACTCATGTAAATACCTTAATCCTAAGTGAGATGGAAATTATTTTCCTGTGTTCCCTACTGTGATAAGAAATTCCATTCCTAGTGTTTGAATTCCTGCAGAAAGTTTTGATTTCAAAGAAATGGTCTGTTCTCATGACAAAATACAAAACTGTTTGTCATAAAATTTCTAAATAATTCTAGTTTAAAAATTTTGCCTCTGGACATTGAGAGACCTCTGACGTAATTCACAACAATAAAAAATGGTTAAACTCACTGACTTAGATACCATGCTAATAGATAAACATCAAATTTTTGATCTCTCTCCAGATGGAAAATACAAGTATGTAGATAGCTGTTCCAAATCAAAGTAAAATATTCAAATCCAACTGAAATTATAATAAGGAAGAATGGCGGCAACAGAATTCCCTAAAATAAACCTGTTTTTGCATTTTGCTATTTTTTCATATCTTTAGATGACATATATCTTTAGATGTCAAAAATCAAATCACAGAATATACAAAATCGTTGAGGTTGGCAATGACTTCTGGAGGTCATTGTCCAACCCCCTGCTCAAGCAGGGCCACCTACAGCACATTGCACAGGACCATGTCCAGCCAGCTTAAGAATATCTTTGGAGACTCCACAATCTCCCTGGACAACCTGTGCCAATGCTCAGTCTCCCTAAAAGAAAAAAAAAGTGATTTCTGATCTTCAGATGGAGCCTTCTGTGTCTCATTTTGTGCCCATTGCCTCTGATCCTGCCTTTGGGCACCACTGAAAAGGGCTTAGCTCCATCCTCGTTTCACTCTCCCTTCAGATATTTACAAACATTCAAGACTCCTCTGAATCTTCTCCAGGTTAAACAGTCACAGCTCTCTCAGCCTTTCCTCATGTAAGAGATGCTCTAGTTTCTTAATCACACATGCTGTCCATTACTGGGCTCTTTCCAGTATACCTGTTGCTCTTTTGTACCAGGGACCTCAGAACTGGACATAATACTTCAGATATGGTGCTGGATAGAGGGCAAGGATCACCTCCCTCAACCTGCTGGAAACACTCCTAATGCAGCTCAGGAGATCATATGCCTTCTTTGCTGCATGGGCACATTGCTAGTGCACGATCAACCTGGTGTTCACCAAGACCCCCAGGTCCTTTTCTGCAAAGCCACTTTTCAGCTGCTCAGCCCCCAGGAGGTACTGGTGCCTGGGGTTGTTCCTCCCCAGCTGCAGAGCTCTGCAATTCCTATTGTACGTCCTGAGGTTCCTGTCAGCCCATTCCTCCAGCCTGTCCAAATCGCTATAGATGCCAGTATGACCCTCTGGTGTGTCTGTTACGCTATTTTGCATCATCAGCAAACTTACTCTGACCCAGCACCCACTGATGAAGATGCTTCTCTCATCTACCAAGCCAGTCATCTTATCATAAAACGCTATCAAGTTGGTCAAGCATGACTTGGTAGATCCATGCTAACCACCCTTTTGTTCTTTACATGCCTGAAAACAGTTTCTGGGATTAGCTGTTCCATCACCATCACAGGGATAAAGTTGAGGTTGACTGGCCTGTAGTTCCCTTGGTCCTCCTTCTTCTGCTTATTTTTGAAGATAGGAGTGAAATTTGCTTTCCTTTTCTCCAGGCATGTCACCATGTAACCATGTCTCCCTGTCACCATGATAGATCCAAAACTATCAACTGGTCTCACAATGGCATCATCCAGATTCCTTGGCAGTCATGGGTACCTCCCATTAGGACCCACAGACTTACATATGTCCAATCTGCTTGTGTATGCCCTGACCTGATCCTCTTCCACCAAAGTTATGTCTTCCTTGTTCCAGTCTTTCCCCTTGGTCTCTGGGATCTGTTAGGACTGTGGCCTAGCTACTAGACTTTGGGTACATAGTTAAATGAGATGTGTTAACTATGCTTTTGAAGTAGTGCCACTGTACAGAAGAGAAAAAAGGCTCCACCGAAGTAGTGACAGTGTAGGTCTTCTAAGTGGCTATGCAGTCCCAAGACCGACATTGGCCAGATTTTGGATAAACTTACAGTTTTACAGCTGAGACTTATTATCCAAAGAACCTTTAGCACAGGCTGCAGTCATACTCTTCCTTGTTCGCCCTGACTGTCCCTGTGACTTTTTGGTTCTTGAAATAGTGGGAAAGCAAAATGGTGGAAAAATGGGCTGTAGCTTCATGATTATGGCACTTGCTGGGACAATCAAATGACTGTAGTTTGATTCCCCATCAGGCTGAGGAAAGTTTGCATCCTTGTAACCCGACTTGGGGGAAAGTTCACTATATACTTGGACTTTATAGAAAAGCAGGGCAGCCTCTTCTCGCTATATTCTTTTTAAAAAGCAATAGCTGTTACCAAACTTCACAAGGTTCTTAAATCAGCCTTTATTTCATGCATGATCTGAAACTTGCTAATAAATTAAGCCTCTTTGAAATACAATGAAGTTTAGTCTCTAGATCTTGAATAGGCCAAGCACGAAACAACTATCAAATTACTCTGTCAAAATTCACAGAATCTCAAATCTGAGACAGTAAAAATGGAAAACTAAGTATACACTTACCTGGGAAGCAGATAGTCAGCAATGCCCCAAAACTTACAACTTTTGATTTCTGCACCCAAGTTCCCTTCTGTTTTTTTATTGAACCTGCCACACGGCATTCCACGTAACTTTCCCTTGTTTTATTCAAATAGATATAAAAAGGCAAATGTTATTGCTTTCTCAAACTGAAATGTTTTCTGAACACTCATATTTATATTACATTTCAGATTATACTTACAAAAAAAATCTTAAAAGCACTTCTAACATATGAAGCACTAAGTAAACAGCACAACTAGAAGAATTTAACTGGAAGCTAGTCTGAAATATTTGCTTCAAAAGTTTAAACAGAAGAACTGTTTGTTAAATAACAGCTTTTCTAGAAACAAATTTTCAGCACTGCTAAGTCATTATGACACTATCCTTTCTCTCATTCAAGGATGGACTTATAAATCATCTATATAACCTACATAACTAATGCTTGGAGAAATATAGTTACTCTAAATACATTTATCATAGTGGTATCTGAGTGCAAAGGAAATTGTAAAACCAGAAAAATGATCCAACAAATCATCCACTCCCTATGTTCCCAGAAGTGTGCATCGTAGAAGTATTAGCCTTTTCCCATCTTCTGCCTGTTGTGTTCATTAACATTGTTGTGGAAAGTTAATGCTGGGATGCATCTTGCTCTTTCTTTAGAAAACACTAATATTTAAATCAGGTATTCAACAGTTCCTAGACAGTTATGAGAAATCCCAGCTCTGTGCCCTGGCACATGTCAATACTGTGCTCCTGGAAACTTCTGAATCCTTAAGGAGAAGAGCCATACAGGATCACATTCACAGGACAGGAACTTATTTCTGCCAGACTAATTAAAGCCATAGAAAACACAAAAAACAGAATCTTAAAATGTACTCTTTATTGATCCAGGTCTCAGAGGAAGTGTGTTCCAACAGCAATCTGCTGGTTTGCAAAACAGAAGTCTTATATTACTGCCTGCATTTTCCATTATACATATGAATTTGTAGGCCTCATACAAAGTCATAGATAGGAAGGTTGTTAAAATTTACTGTATTTCAGTACTAAATGACACAACTGAAAAATGCACAAATCACAACCAGAGCATCTCCAACTAAGGAGGTTTAGGAAAAACAGCAGCAAAATTATTATTAACTAAGCAGTGTCATAGTTTACTAGAGAAAAAAAAAAGAAAAATGTCACGATCATTATTATGCTCTTATACTTAGGGAGATAAGAATAAGCAAAATACACTTAAATCATATGAGATTTTCTTTCACTTTTTAGCTTCCTAAAATGAAAATATGCACCTACATCCATTCTCATATGAAAAACATATAATGAGGACTATGATAGTTTCAATTCTCTGCTTACCACCGTCAAAGGTGCATAGCTAGTCTTTGTAATTGCTGGTGGTTTTCACTATTACATCATCTGACAGCACATTCACTGAAAAGGAATAATGTCCTGCTTAGTCCTTTGATCTTAGCCTGAGAAAGTTATGAGCATTGTTGATATTCAGACTATATGGTCCCAGGTACACCAACACTTCAGGCACCCTAACTTCCCCCGTCTTTTACCCCCAAAACCAGCAGGAAGTGACCACTAAACCAAACAAAACAGAATGAGAACAAGAAAAGAAAAAAAAAATTTCAAAACCAACCAAACAAAATACATGCAACAGCTCTTATTATTCTCCTCTGTTCAGAACAGACCTATGCACTAAGCACAGCTGCATTACTTGATAGTCTATGTTCTCTCATTTTTTCCAATGTTACAGCTTGAGCCCACCCTCTATTAGTTGCAAACTGAACTTCTTGGCCAAGGTCTGCTACATAGACTCATCTGTAGGAGCAGTTGGCCCACAACATACACCTGTCCTAGCAAAAAGTCAGAGCTTTGCTTTTATCAGTTAACAGACAACAAACAGACCTCATTTTTGCTTTGTTGCCAACATCTTTCAAAAAGTGATGCCAGAAAAAAAAATTAAACACTGAAAGATAAGCATATTTGGCCTCTGGGGAAGAAACAAGATGACCTAAGACCTACTTGAGAAAAGTTGGTATGTGTGGAGAGAATAGATTAGATTCTGCAGATGAATGACCAAATAATCTACCAGATTAATCACCACCAATGCCCAGGGTAGCTCTAAAATCTATATGAAGGTTTGTTACTTTTTCTAAAAATCAAAAGAAATATGAAGCATTAAAATATTTATGGAAGTATTCAGTCTTGCAAATACTTCGTTTTTCTGTCATTTTACATTACACATACATTATAGGTAAAATATATATTATCAGTGACATTCCAGGACTGAACACGTGCATATGAGTTTGAAGACTGGGATCAGAGCCTAAAATTTTTTCATAATATTCTCACAGTGTCAACAGGAGAAAAAAACCCTGCTGTTCAGTTCAATGAAAAGAAAAAAAAATCTGTTATAAAATGTGTGGTAACATGATGAGATCAGGTTTTGGAGTATCAAAACCTCTTGACTGGATTCAGGTGGAAGAAAATCCACTTTGGCAAAACCACTTAATTTCCTGCAGATGTAAGGGGGGTGAGAGGGAGCAGAATTAGGCCACAGAACCTGCATCAAAGAGCAGTTCTACTGTAATCTCAGGTGACTGGGCTGGGCAGAAGGTTGGCAGGGTGGTCCTGTCCCAGTCACCACGTGCCCCAGCTGCCATAACTCTGCCAGGGCCACCACCTGCACACAGCCCCTCTGCAAATGGGCACAACCACTGCTTCTCCACGGCCTCGATGAGAGCTCAGCCCCTGCAGGGTGACATTTTAACTGTGTTTCCAGAGATGTGCACAGCCTGTCCCCAGTGTAGCCCAAGCACCCGGAAGCCTCCTGGGCGCTGGCAGGAAGGTGGAGGCAGCCCTTGTGGACACGGCACTGCCCAGGAAGTCACTGTGATATTGGGACCAGTCTCAGCCAGGCGAGGCAAGGGCGTACCAGCTGCCGCCTCCCACTTCTCCTCATGTCAATAAACCACAGAGTAACAGAATCATTAGGGTTGGAAGGGATTCCTGGATCCTACTCCAACCCCCCCGCCAAGGCTGGGTCACCTAGAGCAGGTCACACAGGAACACATCCAGGTGGGTTTTGAATCTCTCCAGAGAGGGAGACTGCATGACCTCTCTGGGCAGCCTGTTCCAGTGCTCTGCCACTCTCAACATAAAGTTCTTCCTCATGGTGAAGTAGAACTTCTTGTACTTTAGTTTATGGCCATTGCTCCTCACTGTCACTCAGCAGCACCAAAAGAGTCTGGCACCATCTTCTTGGCATCCACCTTTCAGATATTCATATGCATTAATGAGATCCCCTCTCAGTCTTCTCCAGACTAAACAAGCCCAGTTCCCGCAGTCTCTCCTCACGGGAGAGATGCTCCAGACTCTTAATCACCTTTGTGGCCTCTGCTGTATCCCCTCCTTGTCTTTTTTGTTCTGAGCCCAGAACCGGGCACAGCACTCCAGATATGGCCTCACTAGGGCCGCGTAGAGAGGCAGGATCACCTCCCTAGACCTGCTGGCCACATTCTTCCCGGTGCACCCCAGGATACCAGTGGCCCTCCTGACGGCAAGGGCACACTCATTACAGCCGGAGATTTCCTCTCTTCTCATCCTTCGGGAGGCTTCGCGTTTCCAAGCGCCTGTACTCCAAGGCAAGCGGCTGCAGTAGCGCTCACCTCGCCGTGCCCTGCCCTGCCCGTCCCGCCGGGAATGACTCACGGCCGGGACCGGGGGCGGGGCGGGGCGGGACCGGGCGGCGCGGATTGGCTGCGGGGCCGGCGCGGCCGGGCGCGGATTGGCTGCCGCGCGGCCTTTGTTCGGCTGCAGCCACTGCCCCGGGGCAGCGGAAGTTTGAGCGCTGCGGAGCGCGCGAGCCGCCTCACCTCCGCGCCCCGCGGGAGCCGCCTCACCTCCGCGCCCCGCGGGAGCCGCCTCACGGCCGGACCGGCCGGCCCCGACATGGACCTGGAGGGCAAAGTGAAGAAGGTAAGGGAGGCTGCCCGCCGAGTCACCTGCCGCGCCGGCCGGCGTCTGCTCCGCGGGGAGCGGCGGACCCGCCTCGTTTCTGCCGCCCCCCGCGGGCGCTGCGCTGGGGTCGTTCCTCGGCCTCCGGGTCAGCCCTTCCCATTGCCCCGCCGCCCCGACTCAGAGGTGGGGCAGGGGAGCTGCCTGCTAGGTGACCTCCTGGTGTGGAGACGGTTGAGCTGCCCCGATGCTCCGACCGTAGGTAATCGCCGCAGTTTGTGTCCGAGGTGGTCATGTGGGGACGTACCATTATATGCGAGTAAAAACATGTATTCTCCCCTCCCGCCCCAGTAAACCTCTCAGAGCTGATAGTTGTCTTCAGGTTTTGCTCATTGTATGTAAGTATGAAACTTAAATTGCAAGCAGCCAAAGAGCTGTTTGTGGACAGGCTGAAGGTTAGTTCCTGACCGATGATGTGACTGGCTCCTTACAAGTGCATTGTCAGCGTTCCTGTGGATTACCTGCCTGAGACAGAGACCTAGGATTGGTTTCTCTCTCTTTTTAAAGGCATATTGACCAGTTAGTTTGGAGTCAAACTGGCAAGAAGCATAAGGTAAGTAACAAAAACCAATAGGTAATCCAGTTGTATTAAATCTCTCTCTAAAACTCGCTATTTAAAGCTTCCTATATAAAACTGACTTCATATGGGATGCACATATAAATCTTTGCTTCTGGTACTTTTGGAAATTAAATGCAGTGCTAAATCACTGACATTTTTCTTTATAGTAGCTGTTTCAACACTATTTGATAATGGCAGAAGGAATTTTACATATTAACATGGGTTAAGTCTGTGCATAATAATATCACTGATGTTTGAAAACTAGTCTTTTGAAATGCATGTTGTGTGAACACTTGTAGGTTTTATTCCTGGATTTCTGTATTTAAAGGTAGCAACTTGTTTTAAAATACACATATGTACTTTTGTATACTTCTGTGCTCTTCCAGCTTGCAGGTCAGAAACTGACAGAAGTATGGAAGTAGTTGTGCAGCATGGAAAGCTACTTGTCAAGGCTGAATCCTAGGGAAAAAGTTAGAGCTTGCTTCAAGCCATAATGTCACCTGGATGAGGATCGTGGTTTGGAGAAACTACATATATCAACCCCTTATCAACCTTAGGCCGTCAGTGTATAGATGGGTGTAGCTAAGTACTATCGCTGTCTTTAGAAGATAGTTGTGTGCACAGGGTTGTTCCCCTCATATGACTCCTTGTATGTAATGAAAACAACCTTACTGAGTAGATTTACTTATATTATCAAAGCACTATTTAAAACTTAAAATTGATGGCATCACAAGGCTTGTTAACTGATAGTTTTTTGAACTCCAGGAGGTGAGAGATGCATATTTGTGGAAGATAGAGCATTCCTACTCAGAATTTCTCCATCTAAAGTGAAATGCCGTGAAATGACTGATAAAATTCTGCTCAATGTTGTTTTGAGTGAACTTGTAGTTGCTGAACATCTGCTTTAAATTACACTGTAATTATTGGGCAGTTGTGTGTGTTGTAAGTTTATTTGACTGTTTTTGCCATCTTTTTCTTTAGTCATCTTTTACTCTTCTTCATCATCTTCAAAGTTTCCTGAAGAGTTTTCTGAACCTGCTCAGACAGAGGCAGAAGCTAGCAAAGCTCTGTTTGTAGAAAGTAATTTGTCTTTTTGTTCTGTTCAGCTTTAGTGTTAATACACAGAGATGTCTATGCTGGGAAAAACTTTACATTTTCTTTGTGTCTACTATATGTATGTTCAGAAGACTGCTTCTGTTCTTCCCCTATGTCTCCTCTCCTGTTCACATCTCCTCCTCATCTTCTTTCTCTTTGAAACTTGGGTGAAGCTCATTTCCAAGAGAACAGACAAGGATCGGTGACAAGTCACTGCAGGGAGAACTGGGAAGCTTTGTTATGTACCAGTGCATTTGGTACCAAATCCTTTCCTTCTTTTATATCTACCAATATTTACTTAATCAAAACTTCCTAGATTTTGTGCGCTGGAAAAAGAGTGACAGCTCACATCAGCTCTGAAATAACTGTCTTCAATTACCATCCTTTAATTCCAATTCCAATTCTCAACAAACCTTTTTGCTTCTCTCTCTTTGTTTTTTTTTTTTTTTGGCCAACTTCCCTCTTTCTTGAAAGATGGAAGAACATTCTGAGAAGTTTCCAGTCAAGTTTATCAAAACCAGTAAACCATTTGGCTTGAAACTTGTCCTGAGCTGGAGATGTCCGTGTCAGATTTTTTTAGTCCATCAGCAGCAATGAGTTACTTTACCATGTGTTGTAGTTCTCACATATCTTTTGCACCCTTGGGCAAAATAACTTGAGTGCTTTTACAAAATGTACTTGCAACCTCATGTAACATTTTATTTTGTAGTGACTTGTGCCTATTTACTGCCTGGCAAATAGACGTAAGGGTTAGGTCGTGGCTGACCTGCCTGTTGGGTAGAAAGTTCCTAGAACACTGGACAGAAGAAAGCAGGAATTGTCACACTGTCCAGAAATAAGCTGTCATTCCCTTGCTTTTCTGAACTCAAAGTCTGAATTTAGAAGTTGACTATTGGGTAGCCCCAGTGTTCAATGGAGCAGAGGGAAATTAATGCCTGGTGGAGCAGTGTTCAGTGTAGGCACTCAGCTGATACTGTAGAAAAATTTGTTTCCCTGCTCACAACTGCTAATGTATAACTGCACAGGATAATATACTGGGGTGTTTTCTGTTTCTGGAAAACTCAATAGATGAAGTTTCCAAGGTGACATTTCTAAGGTTTCTCTAAGTGTCAGTAACCCATGAATCCATTCTTTAGTTGTAAACTGCTTCATTGTCTCTTTGGAAAACCGCTGCATACGTTTATATCTACAAGTCTAGGTTTGTACAAAGGAAAAAAGCACTCGGTAAAAGTCTATTTTTATTGTTGATATCAGGTTTTGGGGTTTTTCCCCTCAAATTTAACAGTTCCTCTGACTGGAATTGCTTCCCTCTAGTACAAGACCCCTAGGGCTCAAACAACATACCTGTCTTTCAGCAGGAAGAGTTACTGCCCCACCTGACACTATTTCTAACCCATCTTTTAGCAGTGGATACCTTATATATTTGCTCTTACACAGTAGTCCTGTGTAACATACCCTTCTGTAGTGTTTATCTGTGAGGAATCTGAGGACACAATTACTTCAGCTTAGACTTTTAATTCAACTTCTGTTTGGTTTCTTTTATGTGCTGTAAAACTCATCTTGCTGTCTTAACAAGTGGCTAAAGGAACCAATACTACCATGTAGCCAGATGTCTCTCCTAGTCTGAATCCCGGGCTCTGGACAACCACAGTCTGCCAGAAACAGAAATTTCAGCATGAATTTTATGCACTGAGAAATATATATGCAGAACATATGCAAATATTTGGAATAACATTTAATTTTTTTGTAATCAGTTCACCAGTCTTCTTAGACACATGAGATGACTGGCAAGTATCTAGGCAGTGAATACTGTCTTTTTGGCTGCTTTGTGAATAGTAAGCCTGATACCTTACTGTCTGTTATAATTTCCATTTAAAGGAGAAGGAGCGTTTAAGGATTACTGTACAGTTTTCTCCTTTTTCTCACAAGGAATTGGATTTGCTCTTGCATTTGAGGATCATGAAGATAGTGTTTTGTATAAAAGAGATTGCACAGCAGAGCTGAAGGGTAAAAACAGTAGCTCCAGCTTGAGAAGTACTTGTGCAACAAACAGACCACTGTTTCCCCCAAACACAATATATGCTGTGTTCTCAAACCTTGCTTTGAGGGTATAGGGAGAACGAAGACTTAATGCTTTGTGTTGAAGACTCTAGCAGAACTTTGTTCTAACAGTCTGGATTCCTGCCCTGTCTGTCACCTCTGTGAACTTGGTAAAATGAATCAGCAGGTCACAGTCATGCTTTGCAGTCCTGCTGGTAGCATGGTCTCATGCTTCATTAGAGAAAATAAGAATCTGGCAGTGAGTCTGTTCTGTATAAGCTTTCACAGTATAATACTTGCTTTATAAAAAGAACTTTGATTGCGATGGAGAAGGGGTGGGGGAACTTGGGGGGAAGAGTTGCAACTTCTCTAATGTGAAATTTCTGCGTGGTTCTTTTTTTATGGTGTGAGACTTAATTTGTTCTATTACAGGTGGAAAAGCAAACATGGAATACTTTAGACGTTAAGTCAACAACTGTAATGATCTTTTATCTGATAAATGAATGGTGAATAAAGTATGTATAGGAGCAAAGTCAACTTTTTTGTGTTTTGCAAAGCATGATTTAGTAACCTGCTGGACTGCACTTCCTGTTGAGATCACTATTTGTTTTGGTGTTACTGCCATGGGAACCCTTTATAGTAGAGCTTTTTTTTGCTGTTTCTTATATGTAGTAAGATCAAAGAAATGTAGTTTTATTCATGGGTGATTTTTGCCTGCAAGTAGAAGTACGAAAGTGTTGGTGGAGATATAAGAGGAACTACTTCAGTTTTGTTAACAAGGAAACTGAGTAACTGCTTCCTGCATATGCTGTGGTGTTTTGCTTGGGGTTTTTTTTCCCATCAAAATTTGAAAAAAATATATCATGTGAATAGTTTTTCTGAAAGACCTATCTGAATCCACATCCCTAGTTGGTTTTTTTTGTCCAGCATCCCTCCATATCAGCTTGGCAAATATGGCAAGGCTAAATTAAACTTTTTGAGTTTTTCTTTTTCCTCTTGTGGCAGAAGTATTCCCCAGGTGTCTGACCATAAAATATCATGAAATGCCTGAATAGCAAGTCAAAAAAACTCTTTGAATGCAGGACTATATGGCTTCTAAGATCAAGTGAAACTTTCTTTGATATGGCATAATTATAAGCCAAGTACCTAAGAGTGAGGTGGAAAATTAACTTACTTTGAGTTACAGTATTCTGCCATTAAAATAACAAAGATCTACTTCTGAAATTGTTCCTGGAAAAAAAAGAAATGTGTTTATTTCCCTCTAAGTAAGTAATAGTGAGTAGTGATTGTCAATGAAATTTTATTGGTAAAAGTTGCTTAAAACCACATTTTTTTTTTTTTACCTCAAGAATTATACTCAACATGTTATGCAAATTAATGGCTTCTTCCAAGCAGATACAGGTTTACAGATGTAAAGGCATTGATGTAAATATCTATAATGTGTATTTTAAAATTGTTTTACAGTCTAACCTAAATAGATATGCATGTTTCATTTATATATATAACTAATATGTATGTGTATGGGATGTATGCATATATATATGTTTTATACAGGGGTATATGAACAAAACTCCCTAATACATACTTTTTGCTAATGTGCAGAGTTGGTCAAGTTCTTTTAGGTGCTGGAGACCTGCAAGAAGAGTAGAGTTGTGAAGATGAAAGCTTGTCACACCTGTTTTCTAGACTCTTAAACTTGGTTAAATGAAGAGGGCGAGTGTCAAGGGAGTGAGGAGGCTTCTGTCATGGCATTCCAGATTACACAAGATCTAACTGTAGTCATGTACTGCACTGTGTGTGTTTCTGGTTTTTTTCATTTTTAAAGTCTTGTTTAACACTTTTTCTTTATGCCTGGTTTTTAGTTTGAGAGCATGCACTCTCCTGCATGGCTAAAGATCGTAAAAAGTGAGTCTGTAGGTTTCCAGGTCCACTTCTGAAAACCTATTGGTAAAAGATGCAACTGGGTAAAAGCGCTGATGTCAAAACAAATACACAGAATATTGTGAAAATGCCTCTGCAGCATTGGGTGATGGATAGAGTTGTATTGGAGGTTTATAGATAGTGTTAGATAGTGTGTATAGATAGTATGTCAGCTGCATTCAAACTTAGCTAGTATGATGCTGGACTTTGTGAATAAACATTTGTTTTCTATCCAGCTGAGGTATTTTTATTACCTGTTAGTCTCTTGATGATACTCTGTGTAGCAGTGTCTTAAATATTTAGATCCTGAGCTGTATGATATTTTGTTGAAGACATCATAATAAAATAAATTCTTAGTACTTGTGTACTATCATAGGCTACTGCAGCTCCTCGATTTATTCTTCTGCTTGTCCTGCCCGGATCATCTTTCAAATATTTTTCTTGGATGCAATCACTTTTTGGTATCCTTCTTTCTGTGCAAAAGGGGCTTTCATACCCAGTCTTCTTAATTCTGGTCAACTTTTCCCTAATTCAAAATGCGTATTTAAAAAAAAAAAACACAACAGGATCAAACTTACCATCAGTTTTAATAGACATGTTAAATAATAACAAATATAGAGTGGTTCATGGGATGCTGCTCTTTGCTACAGATCTGAAATTTTTTCTTTCTTCTCAGTGTCTGTCACAGTTTTATAAGAGCATTGTCCAGATATGAACATGTCTTTTGTAGTGGTGTGGTTTTGTTTTTTTTTCATTCTGGAATCATAAGAAATATTATTTTTCTTTTGTTTCTAAAGTTTAAGTGCTGTAACCTATTTTAATTTTCAGTTTGTCTTCTCTACTAGAGAAGACATCTCATAGTACAGAATATAGTAGTACAAGATCAGGTCTCAGCAATTAAGCAGGCACAGCGTATGAAATTCCTAATGTGTCTTGTTCTCATGGTCTCTTTTTTTCCCCTCCTTTTTCATTCTTGCTTTACCTTCCCTTCTTTGAAAGTCCCTAAAGCACATTAGGATGTGCTAGAAATCTGTTGTGCTATGCAGGTGTTTTCCCATCTGTTCCTCAAATAGATCAATAGTTAGGTAACCTTCAAATCAGAAGATTCCTGGGATTTTGTAGTAAATCTAAGAATAGCTTTAGCATGGATCTCTTTGCTTCTCCCCTTGGAGTAATGAAGAGCACAGGAGAAAGATCTGCAAAATGATATTGAAGATTTAATTTTTAAGGGTTTAATCTGAGGCTCACTGTTAATTGTTGCAGCCCATTAATAACAACATTCTCACTGTATAGCCACATCCTTTCAAATTCTGGAGATATCTTGAATGTTGGAAGGGCCCTATCAATCTTCTGCAAAGGCTGAGTAACCAGTGTTGTGTCTTACTGTCTGTGGAAGGAGAAGGAGTAATGCAATTCACCTGTCTGGTGGTTCAGAAGTCCCCTTTGGGGAAGGAAGGAAGGAAAAGCAGCTGAGACCTGAGTTATCTCTGGTCTCTTGGTGGGTAAAGAAATGTTGTGGGGGGAAACATGGAAATGTCAAGTGGCGCTTCTACCTTTTGTTACAGGTTCCTCTTTTACCACATTCCTACCATTGCACCCAGGGGCTTCTTTGTAAAGGGCACGGAGATCAGAGCAACTAACTTTATTTGAGGGATGTATTTGTGTTGGGTGTGATGACTATTGAATACTAACTATTAAAATAACTAAAGACTTCCAAGGGGAACTCTGTCAAGATACTCTTTCTATTGTTTGTGCCCAGCTGCTTAGGAGAGAATAGACAAGACAGAACCAGACTAGTCAATGTACAATGATAATATTGAAAGACAGTGGGCAGAAGCTGCAGTGTGAAAAATACTAATTAAACAGAGATTTTTTCATTCATCTGTGAGGTCCAGTGTTGTTGGACAAGGATGTTGTACCTACATCTGTACAAGACCCTGGGCAAATACAGTTTTGTGGCACCTGTTCTTTGTGAGCAACTGGGTGACCTTCAGACAGCTCTTTGAACTTAAAATAATCTATACGTATTAAAAGAAGTACAGGCAAGCTTTAAAAACTACTGCTCTGCCTTATGTTTTAATTAATCTAAGATTTTTCAGGGCTTATCTCTGTTTGTCCTGTAACTGTCAGCAGTAGTCTTTTTCTGTGTCATTATACTATTTAACTATTAAAAAACTAATCCTTTGTTCATC
This sequence comes from Pseudopipra pipra, assembly GCF_036250125.1. Classification (NCBI taxonomy): domain Eukaryota; kingdom Metazoa; phylum Chordata; class Aves; order Passeriformes; family Pipridae; genus Pseudopipra; species Pseudopipra pipra. Next base: position 50,417,728 of record NC_087553.1, read on the forward strand.
AGAAAATTAATTTTTTTGCTGGCACTGGGAGCTGTGGCACAGTTTATTCAATGTAGGAACAAACTTCTTAACAAACTTCTCCATATTTTACCACATAAGAGAAACTGTAGCTGACAAAATGTAATTGCATCTGTTTTAGCCTGCAGACTAAAATGGCTATGTACCTCCACATGCATAACCATTTGCATCCATGTTTTTTTTTTTTTTTCATAGAATCCCATGTGGGGAGGTATTTATTGTCTGATGGTCTCTGAAATATACTCTATTTGCAGGAATGCAAATTCTGAAATTGATATTCTAAAACTGCAACAAGGCAGGACTTCCACGTTTGCTGATAGGTTTCAGTTAATAGGAGGGGGAAAGTTGGACTTTGATTCTTGGTAATGTTCAATAAACTTAGTTTAAACCTAACTTATTGTTATTGCATAGCAACTTCTCTGTTAACATATCTGAACAAACTATTAGATTCTTGAATATGATCATTTGGGGTTTTTAAGATGACAGTAAGCTGCCACATATGACTCCTTACTGTAAAGACAGCCTACTTTTGTCACTGGATTCCAATCTGAACTGAAACAGGATGGTCTGTCACTAATTCTCACTTAGTGGTAACCATTTAAAATTCTTTGCCCTTGAGGTACTATTTAGTCTTGAAAGCAGCATGTAAAAGATGATCTCAATCATAGTTATATCATCTTCTGTACGCAGAGTATTTAAATCCGTATTGAGTATTTTAGTAGTACCAGTTGGTTTGGGATAGCTTTTGCTGTTAAATGAAAATTAATGGTGGTAGACAGACAGGAACCTTCTTCTGGCAGTATTCCAGCTGACGTATCTGCCATTTCTCCCATAGCTCCATTTATGGGGAAAATGGATTCCGTCCTGTTCTCAGGCATGCATTCCTGCTCCAGTGGGTGCTCAGCCAGCTCTGTATCTCTGGGTGCTCCAGCATGGAGCTGACCATGTCTTGCAGAAGACATGGGGATAGATGCAGGCAGCAGCAAAGCGGCAACACACTGCAGCTTTGGGCTTTCTGAATTTCCCAAACTACAATAGAATTGGCTGCTGAAGAAGAAACAGTCACTTCAGAGGCTGATGCTTCTTTACAGCTGAAGGATGTCCCATTACAGGACTGTGGAGGAACATGTGACATGCACTGACTTTTAGATAGCCAAACTTAAAAGCACTGTGCTGTTATTTTATATCCTTATTTTCAGCAAACACCCATGTAGTTTCTCTGTCAGAACAAAGGCTGAGGCTGTGTGTGCATCTGGAATCTCATCTAATTTGGTTTTCAGTGTGCCCCTTAGTTGTGAGCTCAACCTTTTCCATAAGGTGACCAGACATTGTGTATAGAAAGGTTGTCCCCTTTCTGTTTCACAATAAAATGAAAAACCTATTTCAAAACAAATCAGTCTCATTTGCTAATTCAATTTATTTGTCTCAAGCTGCACAAGCATTTACTTAATAATGTTCTCTGTATTTCTAGCCAGGGAATATGGAATCCTGCATTTCTGAAGAAATGTGCATTTAGACTGCTGGTTGTGAAGGTGCAAGTAGGCTTGGCTGATGGCTGTCTCTGTAGTCTGCAGAGGGAGTATGTTCTGGGTGGAGCATTTAGACAGCACAGATTTCCTCTCCTTAATTTGTTTCTAAAGAGGTATTTTTAGCTTTTAAAAAACCTTAAATGTTAAGACACTTGAAAATATGTTAAAAAATTGAAAAAAAAATTTGTTTTCTTACTTGCATTTCAGATTGTTTTGGGAATTCTTGAAACGTCAAGGCTATTTCTCTGTGCACTGTAAAAAAAGTACACTCTAAACAAGTGATCCTAAGTTTCTAAGTCTTCTAATTACAACATTAAGAAGATTATTGTTATTTCTTCCCCTTCAACTCTTTTTAAAGGAGGAGAGAGCCAAAGCATAAAGAAGTAATGCCAGTTTGTAGCTGAAGTAGTAGCAAGAGAGAATGGGTTTAATGTTGTCTTTGGGGTTTTTTTGGGCGATGAGGGTTTTGTGGGTATTTTGGTTGTTTCTTAGGGTAGTGCAAGCATATTTTAAGTTTAACAGCTTTTAGGGAGGATGATTTTAAAAACCAACCAAACAACTCCAAACAAAAAACAACCTGTCCCTCCCAACAAAAAAGGCAGCTCTTTTGTGTTGCTTTAGCTTCCTCTTTCTCTTCAGAGAACATCCTGGCCAACATTTTGTTCTAATTGAGTGTGACTTGACAAGAGCGTTTAGTTGTTTTGTGTATGTGTGTTCATGAGGTACAGTATTCTTATGGGGGAGCTCTGGATTCCAGATAAGACCCCTGTAAATGCCCATCTTCAGTGGAGGCAAACTTTTATTAACCTGTTAGCTTAGACAAAAGTGTAGCCGATGGAGAACTTAATCTTTAAAGTTATGTTTATTTTGCATGTCTTCTGGTAGGCTTCAGGTTAGCACTTATAGCATGTGAACTTCTTGAGTCCTCAGGTTGATGATGATGTCACCAAGATCACAGTAGGCTTGTATTTTGTCTTGCAGATATGAAAGAAATAATTTTATGTCCCTCAGTCCATCCCTGCAGTTGCAACAGTAGCTTAATAGCTGCCAAAGTATTGCTTTCCTCTAAATAGACCACGATCTGCAGACAAGCTTTGTAATTCCTCAGGGATGTCTAATGACTGTAAAGGCACTGATTCTTTAAATTATAAAATAACTGAAAATGTGGTATTCCCTGCATCTTACCACATATTCTTCATTAAATAAGTGGTATATGAATAATCTGTTCCTTCGTTTTGGACAGAAACAAGTTGAAAGTTGAGCTGTTTACATCCTTGTATATACAACAATAGTAGTACAATTTCTCAAATTAAATGGCAAACTTAATAATAAAACTGTATCACAACATCTAATCAACTTTGGCATTGTGCTATTGTTGCCAGAACTAAGATTCGTACCAGAAATTGTCAGCTTTAGCTTGGTTTCCATTTGTGGTAAAAGCTAAACTGTAGGTGAGCTGTCTCCTTCACAATGACCATCCCTCACACAGTGTCTACCCAGAAAGCTGGGAGCACTCCTCATGCTGCTGGAGCGGTGGCTGGGGATGTGGGGATGGGTTCCTCTCTGCGCGTTGGGCATGAGCCTGCATACCCTGCTGTGGCCACAATTCTGTGGTCCTTCATCTGTCTGATTTAAGAGCAATGTTTCCTAAAGGTTTAAAGAGCTGGAATGATACATTTTAAATTTACTGTGTTATATGAACACATAAGTTATGGTGCTTCATGTCTGTTTTTCATCTCAAACTTCAAGTGGCTGTTACTCAGTTAAATTTGTTGATGTGTTGATATATTATGTGAATACCTGGCCTTCACTCTGCACTGTTTTTTTTTTTTTATATTCTCTCATATTTACTCTGCATTAAGAATTGGTCATCTGTCCTTTTAATTTTTTCACCATGAAACCCTTTACTTATCACTTATGGTCATTGCTTTTGCTAACTGTGCTGTTTCCATTTCCCCCAAAAAATAAGCTGGTATGAGTCCACTATCAGAGTGCAGTCTCAAATATACTGAGAAATATTAGACTAAATGCTTCGTTGTTACCTTTATTCCTAAATAAATGTAAATGTGGGGTTTGTTTATTTCTTGATCTCCTGTATTTTGCCAAGTCATATATTTTAAATCACTTGGTCCTGACAGCTGGATTAAATGTCCTTTGACTTAAAGTCTTCTGGCCTCACTCACTGTGGTTTCAGAGCTTCAAACCTAAGGAAGGGATGCAAAGAATCTGCTTCTTCCCTTGTCTGATGCTTGTAGAGCAAGCTGGGCTGGGGAGACAAGTCACCAGAAAAATACTTGCTTTTGGCTAAAGCTAGCTCTGCCTGCTAGCTCAACTCTATGAACAGGCTGGTGTGAACACTGTTAGTTATGCAGATACAATAGGAAGGTGAGTGGACCCCAAAATGCTGTCCTGATGTCAGCTTACTCAGGTGCTTAATCTTTTGCTTTAACTGTAGATTGCAGATTATAAAGGCAGCAGTAAGAGCACTCATGCAGTATTATTCTTGAAGCTGACTATAGTTATCTTTGCTCTGTACACAGATGGGCTTGGGCCACGAGGAAGGGTTTGGTGCCCCCTGCTTAAAATGCAAGGATAAGTGTGAAGGATTTGAGCTTCATTACTGGAGGTAAGTGACACCAGATGTATCCTATACTGTGACTCAGCACTGTAGACCTAAGTACATGTATGCAAATGTCTAAGTGACTGCTTTTGTTCTCTCTTTTGATTAAACTATTGAGATGCTTTTAAAAAGCTGACAAGGTTTAGGGCCAAAGCTTCTCAGATGCATTACAACAGAGTGTTTAAGTATCTTGTGAACGTACATTTCATCTACACTGAAAAAAAAATGGTAGTACTTCTACTGAAGCATTTGCTTTAGCTGACTAAACATGTGAAGTAGGTTTGTAAAAACATAGCTATCCTTACTGTAAGAGAATTGACAGGGAAGAAGTGTGTTTTATCTCAGTGATAAAATGCATTCTCAACTCCTGACCAAATAGATAAGCTTCGATCTGAGACTCAAGGTAAAATTATTTTGAAAATATGTTGAAACTTTGTATGCAGCTACAAATGACTTAAAAGGGGGAAGAGGTGGCACAATTCAAGTAACTTGGATAGTACTCAACCTTGGATAATGCACTGTTACTGTACAGTGAGTTGATGATAGCAGTAAATAGTCTGTGTTATGATCTGTGCCATTTGGGCAGAAACTTTGTATGCCATTAAGACCCTTCTTGTTTTATTGGAACAACATCTATGTATGTATATCAATGCATATATATGTAGCTGACCCAGTTCACTCATTGTACTGGGTATGCTTTAAGATGTAGCTTAGTGATTCTGATTTTTAAAAAAAGTCCTTCTGAAAAGGAAAACACCTGAAAAGGACATAAAACCAGATAATTGTTAGTAGCGCTAGCACATGCTAACATTATTACATATTGTCATTATAATAAAAATTATTACATATTGTCAGCGCTGTTTAGCTAGAGCCATAACTGTATCTGCAGTAGAGCTTTATTTTGTGGGGTTTTTTGAAGGTAGGCTTTGTATCCCAGTCATGGTGGCATCAGGTGCTAATAAGGCCTAGGAAATTTTGTCTTTGCCCAAATATTTGACTGCAGATGAGACTCTGTTTAGAAAATAGCCAGGCAAACAAAAACAAAACACAGCAAAAGCTTGCTATAAGTTGATAAGAATATAGCTTGTTGATTGTGTATCTGTAATATGTAGCTATAGAAATAACTTAGAAATAATGATATGGAGCAAGAAGTGGTAATGCACTAATAAGTAAATGTGATCATCTAAAGATAAAAGACACAATTTATGGAATGACTTTTTCAATATGCACTGAGTCACTGAAGGAACTTGTGTAGAAGTACTAGTAAAATAAAACAGAACACACTTAATGTGTGGAGGTAATGCAATAAAAGAGAAAAAATGCAAGAGTAAATAGTGTTTATCTATGGTTAGATGAGAAATGTATTGCTTTCTACTTGAAAGCTCTTTGTTCACAGTCACCATGATAGATGGGGAAATCACAAGTGTGGGAGGAAAAAGATTAGTCCAGTGAACTTTTTTTTCTCCCTTTTTTTTTTCTTCTTTTGCTTAGCTCTCAGTGTTAGACTTTGTAATTGCTAGCTTATTTTTTAAAAGGGAAGAATTTGGTGTAAAAAGAAATAAAATGACTGAAGTGATTTAGTCACATATTAGTATGATTGCCAAGTTAGGAAGCGTCTGCTTTTCTTTATATGTGTTTCACTGTCTTCCTGTGGTTAGGCCTCATTGTGCCAGGTCCTAAATTCATAGCTCATCAGAACACTGCCTCTCCTAGAAAGGAAGAGCTTGTAGACAGCAGTGGACTAAAGAGCAGGTAAGGAAAAAGATGTAAAAACAGTGACAATTTAAGTAAGATTTCATTTGGAAATTGAATCTATATAGGATAGACCAGATAAATAAGGTGGCTGGAAGTGTTCTGAGAAGCTTCATCTATGAGTCAGACAAATGTGGCACATACCTCTGAAACAGCTGAGAAGTTAGCAATTGGGACAATTCAAGAATAGGTTAGAAAACAGCTGTTTCTCCAGCAGAGCTGCTACTGGGGACTGTAAGGGTATGCATTTGAAGTCTTAATTCAGTTTTGTGTAAACAGTTTTCAAAGAAAAAAATATTAAGATACTTTACATGATGCAGGTATTTTGGGAGTCTACAACTTGAACAGAAAGATTCTTTTCACTTAGTCATTAGCCTTAAAATTTGAAACTGAAGTAGAAACAAACTGTAGCACAAGTGAACAGAATATTGTCTTTGTAGCATGAATGATCAAAATCAGTTCAAGTTTAATCACTAATTGTACTGTTACTCATTTGTAAAAGACAAGTGTTGAAGTAAGAATTGTAGTTAGAGAATCTGTTACTCATTGGGGGAATAACTGGGGGGGGAGATCGAGGCCAGCCAGCAGCCAAGCACCCACACAGCTGCTTGGTCCCTGTCCTGCGTACACAGTGTGGGACCAAAAAGCAAGAACAAAAACGAGAACTCATGTGTTGAAGTCAAGTCAGTTTAATAGGTGAAATGGGGGGTGAGCAAGTGATGCAAAGGCAATCACCGGCCACCTCCCAGCAGCAGACTGATGCCCAGCCAGTCTCCAAGCAGTGTCTACTCTAGAAGTCAGAAACCCTGCCTTCTTGACTCTTTACCTCTGTCATACTACTGATCGTGACATTATATAGTATTCAGCATTTCTCTCGCCAATTTGAGTCGGCTGTGCCCCTTCCCAGCATCTTCACTTGCTGAGGTAGGGGCAGAGTGCAAAAACAAAGGAGCCTTGACTTTGTGCCAGAAGTGCTCAGCAACAGCAAGTGCTGTCAAGGCTGTTTTAGCTACAAACACAAAGCACAGCCCCCTACAGGCATTAGAAAGACGGTGGTCTCCGTACGAGCCTGACGCAGCACGGTAAGTGAGGCAGCCGCGGCTGCGGGCGGTGTAAGGGTGACACTGCCCTCTCCTGGGGGGAGCCGCCTCACACAGCCCTTGGCCTGATCCGCTGAAACGGTGTTCCTCAAACAGCTACCAAGTAATTTCTTTCTGTATTTCCGTACAAAAGAGTCTCAGCTCTTCCTCTGGGGGGTCAGATTGGAAAGAGCACAAAAAAATCTAAGTACCTATCTAGTGGCAGAGTTTTACACAGAGTTGCTACACCCTTCTTCTCTGTACTGGGAGTGTTTGGAAAATATCTCTTCTGGGATGGCAAGTTTGTGCTGTAAATTTTGAGACACTATTGTGTGAAGGTTTTATAGGTGCAGAACTGTAAATTGAGGGTAGTATAAAAATGGTGGTAAACAAAGGCTTTAGTAATTTTTTTTCCTGAATTTTGAAATTCTGGTAGCCTCAGTGTTGTGAGCTGAACACAAAATGAATAAAATGAAAGACAGGGTCTACAATGTAGATGAATGATTAGAAATTATCTACTTTATCTTAGTGAGCTCATAGCTTTTGCTTCCAAAATTGTCCTCAGAATCATACTTCTGTCCAAGTGTAGAAGCAGCATCAGGAAGGGTTTTCTTAATTTTGGTGTTATACTTTGTTCAGTCTGCAAAACAGCCTCCACGCACATGTAGCAGGGCAGGCTGGATGCAAGACTGCTACTCAGTTACATGTTGCTCTTTGGGAACATATTTCCCATTAGAGGGAAATATGGGACAGGACTTAGAAGTTGTTAGAAGTGGGAGGGAAGGTTCTGATTTATCTTGGTCGTGTATATTCCAGACAGTGATAATGGTCTCTGCTGTGGCTTGCCAAGATATGAAGAAGCTTCTGGGGATAAGAATCTTAAGCTTGGGAATGACCTTTTTCAGCGTCTGGCTTCTCTGCACAGATAAAATCCCTGGAAGGCAGGGAGAGCTTTAAGTTGACTTTAAGATTCTCTGATACTACCACTGACAGGCAAGTATGAGATGCAGTTCAAAGCATTTGCAATTACTATAGCTTCATAGATAGCAAGGAAACATAACAGAAGGAATCATAGAATTACAGACCTGAATGAAGGGACAGATGCTTTCTCAACAGGTTCACTGCTGACACAAAGCTGGAGGAGTGGATGATAACGAGGGTTCTGTGCAGCCCTTCAAAAGCACCTTGACACGTTGGAGAGATGGGCACAGAAGAACTGTCTGAAATTCAGCAAAGACAAATGCAGGGTCCTCTACCTGGGGAAGAATAACCTCAGGTACCAATACTGACTGGGGCCGACCTGCTGAAAAGCAGCTCTGCGGAGAAGGACCTGTGGGTCCTGGTGGACAACAAGCTGTCCATGAGCCAGCAGCGTGCCCTGGTGGCCAAGAAGGCCAATGGCATCCTGGGGTGCATCAGGAAGAACATTGCCAGCAGGTTGAGGGAGGTGATCCTGCCCAGCCCTGGTGAGGCCACATCAGGAATGCTGTGTCCAGCTCTGGGTTCCTCAGTACAGGAGATATGGAGCTCCTGGAGTGGTCCAGTGGAGGGCAACAAACATGATTAAACGGACTGGAGCATCTCTCTTATGAGGAAAGGCTGAGGGAGCTGTGACTGTTTAGCCTCAAGAAGAGACAACTGAGAGGGGACCTCATCAATATCTATAAGTATCTGAAAGGAGGGCGACAAGAATGAAGTCAGGCTCTTCTCGGTGGTGCCAACAATGGGACTGGAGACAACAGACAGAAACTGATGCACAGGAGGTTCCACCTGAATATGAGGAAGAATTTCTTTACTGTGCAGGTGACCATGCACTGGAACAGATTGCCCAGAGAGGTTGTGGAGTCTCCCTTGCTGGAGATACTCAAGAACCACCTGGATGCAGTCCTGTGCCATGTGCTCTACAATGGCCCTGCTTGAGCAGGGAGGTTGGACCAGATAACTCACTGTGGTCCCTTCCAGCCGTACCCATTCTGTGATAGGAAGAGGTTAGTCTTTCCATGTGTAGGGCACAAGCCTCAGGACTTGCCAGGTATTTGTTGAGGGTTTCTCTGTGCTTGCATCTGCTGCCTCCTGTCACTAATAGCTAGCATAGGAAGGATCATGGTCAGAATGATTTTTCCTCTCCATGCACCAAAACATAGGAAAGCAGGAGGATGCAACCTTTGGTTGGATGCAACATTTGGTCCTGGAGAAGGGACTGGAATTGTTTGATCCTTGCAGTCAGTAGACTTCCAGGACAAAGGAATTTACCACTTGAGAGAGAGGATGGAATTTGTATACCTTTCTTGCTTCTCTGTAGTGACTCAAGACCTGGAGGCAAGGCGCTATCTACTAGATCTCTATTTTACAGATATGCAGCTTTTAATTCCATAGATAGGGAGGAAATTTCACAGTCTTCCATGTTTTGAATGGGAAGACCTTCCCAAATTGTTGAGAATTGTGTGGAGGAACATTTCTGCTCTGAGGTCCTGAGAGCTGTGAACATGTAACTACGAGTCCGTAACATCTCCTTCAGTAGGGATCTTGCCAAATGCCCTCAAGTGGAGGGGAAACATTTTCAACAGTACAGGTGGAGAGAACAAGAAATTTTCACTGCCTGTTGTTGTGATAGAGTCAAAGGAGATAAAGTTGCCTATACATACATACGTGTTTATATATGTGTACGTCTGTGTATGTATATAACAGCAACTGGGGTTTTTTTCTGGCACATTTGAGGTGTTAACATGTTAACGCCAAAGATGAAGCACCAATTATCAGACAGACTTGTGAAGTATAAGTTTGAGGTAACGGCATGGGGTCACTTCAGTGAGATAGCTGTATCGTAGCCAGAAATGTGTGCATAGCCAGAAATGTGTGCGTAGCCAGAAATGACCAGTCTGTCTGTTCTAAAAAGAAGTAATTGGCCATATTCCTTCTGCAGAGGGGACTGATAATGAGCATGATTCTGATGTGGCCCTAGTTGTCCACAAGTTCTAGTGCCAAGGCCACTACCCTTGTAATTTTGCAACATAGCCCCTGTACCAGCTTCTTCCAGACTCTATGTTGGCAAAGAGTCATTCACTTAACCATGAAAGAGGAAGGAGATGGCATTATACTGAAATGTACACGCTCAGATTCTTAATTTCAGTAGGTGCAGGGGCAGGAAAGATTAGTATCTCGTTATTTTCAGTGCAAGTACAAAGCACAGTAGTTCTATGCCAGTTTTCACAGTGGGTCCCAGGAAGGATCTGAGGACAAATTGTATGCTTTCACTTCTTTGCAACCACCTATTTATGAGGAAAACAAAAAAATAAAATCTCTCACGGATACTGAAATTAGTGAAACATATTAAGCCTTTAAGGTAGGACAGAGAATGATAAGAGCAGTTATTGAGTCTAGGCATTCACATAGTTGAAAATAAAAACAGGATCTCTAAGCTGTTCTGCATTCTGAAAGAATGTCATGACACTGCATATCTTTTCCTAATAGCATAATGTGAGCAAAAATAAGGTGCCCTTGTGGCTCTTCCAGCACATGTGAACGTCTTGGGAAGAATTCCACCACAGCTTATGAGGAGTGGTCTGGTCTCTGCAGGCTGTCAGTGCTGCCTCTCTGTAGTTGGATGCTTTACAGATGGGGAGAGCTGCACGGCCTGTCACATTGCAGTTGTGACTGCACAGGCAATAAAACAATACAAACTGTTCTTATTGAGGTTTGTCCTACAAGCAGAGCAGTTCTGGACAGCGAGATTATACTTTACTTGCATGAGTCTGTGCAGGTTACTTGGGAATATCGGTTTGCTCACCAGTGTTATTAGATCACATTCTGTCAAGCGGTAAGAGTAAAACCGGGGCTTACTATTGCTTAAAGATTTAAGTTGAAAAAGTAAACAAAATATCTGGTAGGATGTTGTTCAGATGGACTAAATTCTTCAAGTCCAGTTGCATGTATGTGGTGAGGCACAAAGCTGCATTATGATCATGATATAATAATCACTAAATTTTTGAAAAACAAGGTCTGATTCTGTCACCTCGTATTAGATTTCAAAGAAGATATGATGAAGAGTTGGTAATAAGGTATAATCACATGCATGCCTTAAAAGATGAGCAAAGTGAGTATGAATTTCTTTATTAGTTTATTAAACAATCTCTAGGTATTAGCTATGTAAAGGGCTCATGTTGACTGATGCTGAAGATCTTGCAAAACTTTGTTTCGATTGCTTGAAATGCTCAGTACAGCTCTTATGCTTAATGGGCGATGCTGGTTCATGTTTGAACATTTTGGTAAGCTGGAAGGTTGCAAAGGTACTTAGTGTTTAGTAGCTATTCAGATAAGTATCAGCTTTGACATCGTGCATCTTTCCTGTTGTGGAAATGAGTTGGAAGCTGTTGGACAGCCAATTCTTGATCTCTTTAGATATTTCTGTTGTAAAGTGAAGTCCCTTCTGCTTAACAACCTTATTTTGCATGTTATTAGAGTGGAGTGGTTCATTTTTATTGCAGTTAGCTATTATTTTTATTTGTAGTTGGCGTTATAACTTATTACCATAATTTGTGGTTGCTGTATAGCCACATGACCAGGGCAGCATCCACCACACACTGAACTGATAGTACCCCACATCATAAACTGGTGTACATATGGAGGGCATATATTTGAGGCTGGCTGTGCATCACTTCACATGACCAGTTAAACTCAGGTCCTCCTTCTTCCTTCCTTACTTATCCCCTCAGAGGCCTGCTGGGGTCAGTGGCATGTTCTTGTCTTGTACCTGTGACATACCTTATCTTAAGGCACCTAACTTGTTTTCAAGACTGTAGAAAGCAAGATGCAGAATAAGGTTAGAGTTCAATGGGTTTTGGCATGCAGGGTTGAGAAGCAATTTATAGGTAGTAGTTTATGCTGTTTGAAGGATAACTAATGGGGTAAAGGATAGATAATGGGGTAAAATATTGCTCATTCTTCTTCAAACTCCAGAGATCCAGAAGGTTGATCTGTTTTCTTAGTCTATAATAAGAACCTTTAGTTAACATCCAGCTTCACTAGTTTCTGTATACAGTGACTGACTACTTTGAACTGAAGTTCTGGGGAAGCCATGAATAAATAATAAACTAGCTTGTCTAATCCAAGGTTCTGCTCATTATATGTGAATTGTTTAATTATGCTTAAGGTAATAAATTGCTTTCTCATATCCATTAGCCAAAGCAGTTGAAGTGTCTTGTATATAAAAGAATACCATTTATATCTAAGTAAGTAGATATGCTTCTACCTTTTAAGGCTGTTATCCGTGAAAATTCTCTCTACAGCGTGTGCCAGAGTACTTCTGACTTGGTTCAGAGCTGTTCGAAAGGCTTTGTCCATATAAGCCTTACACTTTTCTTTCATCTTCTCTTTAAATGGTATGCTTTGAACAGAACTTGGTGCAGTTACTCTGCATATATGAATGTATGCACTTTTTTTCCTTTCTAAGAAATACTTGTTTCCACATGATGGCAACTCTGTGATAACCCAATATCATGCATACAGTGAAATGCATATGAACAAAATAGTATGGTGTATGTAACTCTGAGTGTATAAAGAGCAACTGAAAAACTAAAAGCCCAAATAAGTGATTGCTGAGGGAGTCATGTAGATGCATCAAGGCAACTTAAAATAAATCTGGTAGGTGGCTGATAATGGACATGTATGTGTGTGACCAGTGTTGAGATGTAACTGAAGGAATGATATGGCATCATATTCAAAATGCATTAGTGTAGTTGACTGGTATCTATCTGATAACAATATTTGTAAACAATGTAAATAATACAACAGGAGAAATAAAGAGGTGTTTAACATGTTATGGAATAACTTGTAAAAAGCTTCCTAATTTTTTAGGAAACGATATTTCCTAATCAAAACACTGGAAACAAGAGGTTAGGTGATGTTACTACACACACAGCTGGTGTGAGATGTCATTTTGATTGAGATGGTAATTTTGTTGCTGTTTCCATGAATTTCAGAAAAATATGCCGTAACTGCAAATGTGGCCAGGAAGAGCATGATATCCTCTCAAGCAATGAGGAAGATCGGAAAGTGGGGAAACTCTTTGAAGATACAAAATACACGACCCTTATTGCAAAGCTGAAGAACGATGGCAATCCCGTGTATAAACGCAATGTAATGATACTGACCAATCCAGTGCCAGCCAAGAAGAACATATCCATCAATACTGTGACTTATGAGTGGGCTCCTCCTGTTCAGAATCAGACACTTGTAAGTCCAGCTTGCTTTTTTTCATGTTCAAGGCAGGAGTTGATGGGAAATAAAGTAGTAGAGCTTACTGGAAGGATAACTTTACCACTTGTAGCCTTCTCTTCCTCTTCAAAATTGAAAATATGGTGCCTTTTTAATGAGTCTTGCCTCTGTCATCTTGCTTCATGGATGCTTGTATGTGGAAGTTCTTAAAATCTGGGGAGATGAGATGGTTTTTAATAGCAGATAACTCTTAACTATAAGTCCCTGGAGTCCTGATTTCTCTAACCTGCCTTTTTTTGAATAAACTTGAAAAATTTTCATGGAGTGTGGGCTTAAAGGAAAAAACAAACCAAAACAAAAAACAAACAAATGGAAAAAAAAAAAAAAAAAAAAAGAAAAAAACAACACCAAAACCAATCCCCATCAATTTATGTCATTGTTTAAAGTTAAGGGGAACACAGTCTTGCTTATAGCTTTTACTGTATATGGTAAGAATAAGGTCAGTGTTGACATCTAAAAGAGCAGCTCTCTGCCAGTATATTTTCAGCTGAAGTAGATGAGATGGTAGATAGCCTTCTGAGGATTTTGCTTCACTTTTCAAACTCTGATTGTTAATTTATTGTACTGCAGGATTGTGTGATCCATGCCAGAATCACGTTATCTCTGACCTACCCCTTTTCAGTGAATTAATCAAACCTTGTGCATCTAAATTAATGTTCAATTACTACTTTGATTTTTTTTTTTTTTAGACTTGTCATTGCTTTATTAAAACTAGAGGGTTGGAGGGGTTTTACCTTTATTTAGCAAGAGTTATTTTTTCAATGGTCTATATCCCCCAGGCAGACTCTTTCAGATTCTATTTTTCTAAGACTATGTTGATGATCAGTAGTTATAGATAGAGACAAGGTGCTGTGTAAGTGTTACTTACTCTGAGAACTAATAACTCTTTTCTGTATGTTATAAAAGGTTTAAAAGCAAGCCTTTGTCTTACTCTGGGAAGAAGTGAATTAATGCATCTGTGTTACAGTGTTTCTGGAGTTTAATGTTTATGGAAAGAACTTTGTTTTTGACAAATTCAACTGTCGCTAACAACAGTAAAGATTATTTTAGTTGTGTGTTTGCTTAAGAGAATGGGTCAGTAGTTGAAGTGCTATCTGATTCCTTCTTTATTCAGGCTAGACAGTACATGCAGATGCTACCAAAGGAGAAGCAGCCTGTTGCTGGCTCGGAAGGCGCGCAGTACAGGAAGAAGCAGTTGGCTAAGCAGCTGCCTGCTCACGATCAAGATCCTTCAAAATGCCACGAGCTCTCCCCCAATGAAGTTAAGCAGATGGAACAATTTGTGAAGAAGTACAAAAATGAGGCACTTGGCGTAGGAGATGTCAAGCTCCCTGGTGATGTGGAAGCGAGAGCTGCTGACGAGAATAACCTGAAGGATGGTGACAGAGGCACCTCATCTGCTGTAGGAGCAATGGAGGACAAGTCCTCAGATCAGAAAGCATCTCAGTATGTAAGTATAAGAAGGGAAAGATAAAGCAAGAAGGTATATTATCACCAGAGTGCTCTATTTGGTCATTTTAACCAATTAAATTGTTTGTTAACTTGGAATAGTGAAAATCTGGGGAGGGAAAGAAAGAAGGGGAACTGGAAAATGCTGTGAGTGTCTGCAGAGAGCCCTGGTTTCTGACAGTATTTAATGTGTTGCAGCAAATAACTTCCTAGGTGTCATTTTCATCCTTGATGCAAAAACGTTAGCTTGGAGATAGTATAGCAGTGTGGCTTTTACAGAATAATAATCAAAAAAACTGGTGTAGTCTTAACAGACTAATTCCTACATTATTCTCCTGTTAAAGAGTTTAGTTTAATTTTAGAAGCCTGTTTTCTCTTCTTTCTTGGAAGAGCACCAAAATTACCCACTTGACAAACTGTGTTTAAAATTAAATGAAACTAAGAAATAATAAAGTAATGCCTCTCCATCCCATATCTAACAAGTCAAGCCATATAATGGCTGTTTTCACTAGCCCTCTTTTCATATTCAGATCCATTTTCTTATCTATTCTTTGGCATCTGATTTCTGCCTGGTAATAGTTCAGCAAAAATCAGTTACCCAGTTTTCACTGATATTTTGAAAACTACAGCCTTAATCAAGTATTTCTGTCGTAACTTGCTGATTTCTGCTGTGCATGTCACAACTACCAATTACAAATACAAAATAGGGGTAATGTTACTGAAGTAACATTAAATTAGTTTAATGGAGGTAGACATTGATTTAAGAGTGTCAAAAGCTACTGTAACTTGATTTCTAGAAATGTTGCTATTATACGTATGAATCCCCAAAGTTATTTGTCTGCAGGTTACTTACAGAAAATGAATATACAAGTTCTAGGTAAAGAAGAAAGTTTGCTTGTTAACATGGGTTATAGAATATGGCTTTTGATGTTATTGGGGAGTGTGGTATGATTTTTTTTGGTGTGGTTTTTTTTGTTGTTGTTTGTTTTTCAACTGACACAGTATATGACTTGTGGTGTGAAATACAAAAAATACTTAAGTTTTAGCTTTGAACATGTACACTTACCCTAATCAGTCTTGTTCTGTGCCACTTGGCTACCTGTAACTATTTTCTAAATTTTTTTTTTTCCATTATCTTGTCCTGGGAAATCTAAGATACTAAAAAGTTATTTTATCATGGCTTTATTAGGCTACTGTCATTTTGGTTTAAATCAGACTTTCCTACTGGCTTACTTTAGTTTCACCACAGCAATTCTTCACTTACCTCCTCAAGGGAGACCTACAGAAATACACACATTGCAGTGTACCCTGTAGGCCAACTGCCTTGGACTACATTAAGTTAATGGCAGGAGGCACTCCGTCCTCTTGAGTAATCATATCAAAAAGTGCTTTGTTTTTACGTTACACCTATTTATCACTTCCAGACTTTCCTTACTCCAGCACCTGAGTATTCTTCCTTCAATTTAAGCCAGGCATGTCTTATCACTGTGGGCAATGATAAAGAATAAGGCTCAGAAGTGTTAAATAGTGTAAGTGAATATTTGAGTTGCTTATCTGTTGTCAGGTACTGAGTTTATGCTGAGCTAAATAATCAGAATTCAGATAGGTTGGTTTTAAGTATTTGGGGGAGGGGTCTGATTTCTGCAGTGATACTTCTGTATACTTTATCTTTACTTCTTTTTAACAATTCAAAATAATACACAGAAGAGCTCTTAAATCCTTAACAGAAGAAATGCCATCTTTGTCTATACTTTTTTCGATTGGTTCTACATCTTTGGTCATCAAATTTTTTTCTGTGTTGTCTTTCAGACTGAGTCTGAAAGCACGTGTTCCTGTAGCTGTGGAAAATTTATTTTCGCTACAGGAATAGATTGCAGTTCTTTGAAACCTAATAAAAAGAAAAAAATAACAGTAAACCACTAACAACCAGGTCTCCACTATTAATGTAAATATACCTAGAGTAGTTGTCTCTGTATTTAAAAAAAAAATAAATCTTTCACCATGCCTGAAAGCTGAATAAAAGGAAAGTAGATATTCAGCATATTTTCATGTTGTAAAGAAGCAAATTTTTATGTACCTTTTAACCACCTAGGCTGGAGATGTTGTAAATGGTAGGTTAATGAATCATGTTGCCTTCCTCTGGGTCTATGCAGCTACTTAACCTTCCAATTGACTTCTCTTGGAGTATGAGGTCTAAAGTAGAAAGAAAAGTTGCAGAGCTTTATATACATATATTTACACTTTCCCTTTCATTAGTTTCCCTACATATTCTGTTCCAAGTTGTTCTTCCTCCCCTTTTGGTGTCTTTCTGTGTATATTTTGAAACTGCCTCAGATCTGATCAATATGCCTTACAGCCAAGGCACTTCGTATGTATTTTATTTTTTTATGCACACACAAAGCCTTTTGTGGCTGGGCTTGTCATGTTGTGGGTCATAGAGGAAAACCTTCCCAGGATGTTCAGCCCAGTCCACAGACCAATTGGAGTGCAGGAAATGCCAAACTGGTGATTAAACTGTAGATAAAAAAAAATTGGGGTTCAGTAACATAAATTACCTGCCTTTTTTGACTTAATGACAAAACCCTCTCTGTAACCAGGTATAGAGCAGAAGACTGACTACAAACTCTTTGGCACTATTTGTAGTGTAGATGTGTTCATGTGCTTTGTAGTCCCTTTTCCACAGTCACTCTCCCTGTCCTAAGATCATTAATCACAGTCTGTTGGACAACAGCCATGACTGACTAGCATCCCTAGAACACAGCTTTGTTTGAAATATTCACAGTTTTTTTTCTTCACCAGTGATGCAGGTAGGGCTTGATCTACTCATGATGTATAAGTACAGCAATTTTCCTGTCATGTGTGCTAGTCATGGTCTAGTTGGTTAACTTTGATGGAGGCTCATTATTCTCTCCTTCTTCTTGAGAATGTAAGACTAATAGAGCATAACATAAATTTTAATTGCCTGTTGGTTTTTTTTAAACACCGGACTGTAATTGCAGAATATGAATATGGCAAAATACAATATCCTTTTAAGCAGCACTAATGCTATGCCAGTAGAATGTGCATCATCTTGAATTGCTTAGTTAAACCTCAAATATGGCATCCTGTACCACTGCTGTCTGATCGTGGGAGTAAAGTAATACTTTAATTTCAGTCTGGGAAGGTGGAGTTTATTAAATATATTGATAATATGTAATTTCTATAAATGTACATCTCAAAGACGTAATTAACTTTGTAATAACCTCTTTCCAGTCCTGCTATCACTGCAAACTGAACATGAAAGAAGGTGACCCAGCTGTCTATGCAGAACGTGCTGGATATGACAAATTGTGGCACCCAGCTTGTTTTGTCTGTTGCACCTGCAGTGAACTTCTAGTAGACATGATCTATTTCTGGAAGAATGGTAACCTGTACTGTGGAAGACATTACTGTGATAGTGAGAAACCCCGCTGTGCTGGATGTGATGAGGTAGGAAATATTCTAGTCTTTTCTTGTAGGGCACAAGTTTGTTCCCCTGGGAAGTGATTAATGTTTTTAGTAAAACATTTCAGTGCAGGGATAGGATATCCCTTCACTAGCCTTAGCTGATAGTAGTTGCAAACAACCAAAACTGATACGAATACTGCACATTTAGGAAGATCCATAGTTTGCTTTGGATTTGGTGGGGATTTTGCACGGTCTGCAGGGACATAGGATGTGGAAATGTGAGGGGAAATGCTTCCAACAAGTCCTATTGTGCAGTTCTTTGCTCATGAGGGGCACTAGAGGGCGAACCGACTCTGGGCAGCACACAGGAAACACTCCTCCTGGGCCTGCTGGCAGCTGCGGGCTCTTAATGAACCGCATGGAGGCTTTTGGGAAACAAACAATGCTGGAACCACCGGGAATTCCTTGAAAATTACAAAACATCCTGAAGCTAGATGTAGTAAAAGAGATCCTGTTCAAATGAATGTATCTGTTTATATCTTCCTCATAGCTAATATTCAGCAATGAATATACTCAGGCGGAAGGTCAAAACTGGCATCTGAAACACTTCTGCTGTTTTGATTGTGATTGTGTTTTGGCTGGGGAAATCTATGTAGTGGTGAATGACAAGCCAGTCTGCAAATCCTGCTACGTGAAGAACCACGCTGAGGTAAGGTCCTTACTGACATCTTAGTGCTGAGAAGGAAGGGAACATATGTCTATGGAGCTTGAAATTCTTACTTTTTCCCAGTGTGGGAATATCTGAAGAGTATAAATTGAATGTATGTTTAGGCTTGAGTCAGTGATCTTTCTCAAAACCCTTTGTTTAAAAAAAAACCCAACCAACCAAAAAAACCAAACAAACAAAAAAACCACAACTTAAAATCAGGCAAGTATTTTGTCAGCTTATAAACTTAAATAAAAGCCACTGCCAAGGGAAGAAGGTTGATAGAAAAATACCTTGATCTTAGCCAGTGGTGAAGGAGGACTTGATAACAGAAGGGGCAAGGTAGGTAAAGATAAGTGATGCTGCTAAATGTTTAGTTCTTGTCAACTGTGGTTTATTGAGACTGGTGGGAGTCAACTTCAGCTGATCTGGTAAAAGCCTGTAGTGGCAACTGCAGTCTAGGTACTTTGTTTCTTTGTATTTCTGACAACATGAGATATAAAGGAGAGTGAATGACAGGATAAAGCCAGAATTTTGGAACAAAATGGTGGTTCTTGATTCATGGTTATGATGGAAACTAATCTGAGATGAGGGTCCATTCGTATCATATCAGTTAACTAGGTGCTAGTTGAGAGTTCGACCTAATGTGCATTAGAGTGTTTATATAGTGAATGGAGAGAAGAACTGTTATCTCTAGCTGGCAGTTAATAATCACCTGAGGTAGGTATGAGGAATTGTCTTTTGGAGAGGCTTCTTTTTTTTTCTTCTTAAAACATTAACTTCCTTGATCTGAGTGATAATTTATGACCAAACAGATTTTAAGATGAATAACATCCAAGACTTTCTAATAGCATTTAATTATTGGGCATTGCTGTACAGCTGTCAATGCATATGAAGATTTGTAACTAATCTCTTCAGATGTATAGGTTAATATATAAAGATCTATGCTGTTTGACATAACAGGTTTTTATGAATATTTGGATATTGGGAAATCCTAACCATCCCAACTATCTAAGTTTAGTCCCAACAGCAAATAATTTCTTATGTCCATTTTATTATTTTGTGTCCTCAACTGAATTCTAATCAGAATGCTGCTTTAAAAATAAGGAAAAAACCAAAAGCTGGTTTAAAGCTTTAAAAGGCTTCTTTCAACACCTCTTTTCCAAAAACATTTAAGAATTCTAGCCTTTATTGGACTTGAAGAGAGCATGTGTATGCTTCATTTAAGTGTTGTTTTATTTCTAAGCAGATCTGCCAAGGCTGTCATAATGCTATAGATCCAGAAGTTCAGCGTGTGACATACAACAACTTCAACTGGCATGCTACTCAGGAATGCTTCCTGTGTTCCTGTTGCAGCAAGTGTCTAATTGACCAGAAGTTCATACCTGTGGAAGGGATGGTTTTTTGCTCAGTGGAATGTAAGAAAAAGATGATGTCATAACACATGCACAGAACCAACCAAGCATTGCTGTGTTCCAAAGGCTCTTGAATTTCTACTGTAAAATATATAGTATCAGGGCATTTGAAGTTATTGAAAGTATTAAATAGCAATTCCCAAAGATTTTTTTTTTTTTTTTTTTATTACTAAAACTTCCTATGTAATCTTCATTTCTCAGCTATAATAATACTTTCTCTTTTGGAATACCGTTCCTGAGTTTTATTTCAAATTACTTCACATCCCAGAAATGTAAGAAAAAATGCGTTAGGAACTACATACACTTTAAAGGAGCTCTTCACTGTGAAGGATCTTTTTGCTGCATCTTGTCTAATGAAACAAATTTTGAAAATGCTCCAGTTTATCCTGGTTTGTATGATAAATGTAACTCTTACACCTCTGGTTTCACTAATTTATCATTTTTATAGTTTCCCTGCTTTCATCAAGCACTTTAGACAAAATGATCAGTTTTACTGGCACATACAGCTTTGTTCACCTGACCTCAAGTATGCAGGGAGAATGACACTTGAAAAAAAGTTTACCTGTAATCATTTGCTTGTTTTTGACACATGGGTTCTTGAGGGGTAGTGACTACTCTTGCATCTAGTTTTGAAAGCAACTCCACCAGCAGAAAACTCTGTTGGCTCATGTTTCTCTCTTACAACTGTTCGTGCTTGGAAAAGTTTTAATTTTATGAATACTGAAGTTAGGTTATGGGAGGGGGAGAGTGTTGGTGTTAGAAAATAAGAGCAGGTCTTGCCTAGATTTAAAAAAAAAATCCACCAGAAGTAGTGTGTCACTCTTAGCCTTTCTGAACTGGCTTCTGTTTTATTTCATGAATGTTCTTTTCCTAAATTGTGCCTTCTATCAGAGGGATGTGGCACACAATACTGTATGCATTTCCAAGAATGTATTTCTGCAAAAGGATCCTGCTTAACCTTTTGATTTTTAAGTTCTTAACCAAAGCACAAAGAAGCCTTTCCCAAAAGACTTCAGTATTTGAGTGAAAAAATTCCCAGCTGTGTATTACCTTTGCTTACTAGATAAACCAAATGTGGGCTATTTCTTTTTCTTAAGAATTACAGATCTACAGTGAAGCGTTTTAGTTATCTTTGTGCCAAACACTGAATGGGGAGTCTTTGGCCTAAAAACATAATAAAATAGCTAATTTTTTTTTAAAAAAGCCGTGCAAGTCTTATGTTCAGCTCTTTTATGTTTTACGGTGACTATATTGTAACATTTACAAATAAAATTAGTGTTGTTCACTTAAGTTGTCTCCTAATTCTGTTCTTATTGAATCCCCTTCAGGGGAGGCAAAGAGGAGGGGAAATGTTTCCATACTTTTCTTTGATTTGAATGTTATTTTCAAATAACTTAAGGCCTGTGTTACTGTACAGTGCTTACTGTCTTGTGTAACATTGTTGATGTGCTTATAGGTCTTGTTCCAACAAATACACAACTCAGAACTCAGTGTTAATTTATTCTTTGTTCACATAAACTATTTTGAGACATTGTATGGGAAATTTTTAATTCACACAGGTGAGTTAAGGTGCTGAGAAAGTAAAGTGCATTGTGATCCTTTGGGTACTGCAAAAATGAGAAAGTGGTGTGAGATACATACTTAATATGTTGCCTAAGTTAAGAATCAAGTTTTATGTCCATGTTCTGGAAGCCTGTACAGCTTTTCTCAGAGTTCCTCGGAATGTACAAAAAAAGTATATGTATTTCAGCTCATACCAACAGGGCTGTATTCTTGCCAGTTTTGCAGTTTTAAACCCGGGAAAACCAGGAAGTCTCAGTAAGAGAAGGTTTTTCCATTTAAGTGCTACTTAACCTGTAGCAGGTTGTGTACCTTAACCTGTACAGGACATGCTGTGAGAATGCCATTTGGGGGATGAGATAAGGTCTTCTTTAATTATTATATATAAGGATGGATTAATAGTGACTGGAGTTTATGTGTCTTGAGTACATCTGTCCTCACCCACTCACTAACATCTATTCTTGAAGATGAAGCTGACCTTTATAAAGAACTCCAAAAAGCTGTTGTGCACCTTTCCCCACCCTTCCCTCGCCACCTCATGTAACAGCTTTCTCCTTAACGTGATTGCTTGCACTGATGGCACTATTTTCAATTTAAATCTTGTTTTCTTTATTAAACATTATTATCGTGTAACCTTCATTTACAAGGGTGAGCAGGAGCTACCTCAGGGCTCACTCATTCCATCAAGATAGAATTGCTAACGAAACTGATGTCAAACGAAACATCTCAATAGTCCATCAGCTTCTGGGACTGACTTTTTCCATGCCCCTCCTGAAGCATGTTTGCTTGCTGGCTTTATTTGGCTCTCTCCTTGAGAATCCTGCTTGCTTGATCCCTTCTGGCTCTCCTCCCTGGAACCTGATGCATGTAGGTGTTTCTGCTGTGGGATAGCCAAAGTTTAATTTCTGTTCATGCAGTAACTGGAAAGGATCATGTCATAGGAAGGTCAAGTGTAATGTGCAGGTGATATGGAGAGGAGACAAAGATACTGCTGTGTGACTACACAATAGATCAGGAGATGATTAGGAGTGCAAAACTGTTTTTATAATGAGCTTGGAAGGAATTTATGTTCCTGCAGATAACACTTTTTGTGTTAGCTGAAAGATCTGTCAACATACTGGAGTTTGAAAACAAGCATTAAGGAGATTTCATTCTGTCACTGTCATAATAAAAAAAATGGCAGTTAAGTGTTGAGTTTGTTTCTCTTGTATTTTTTGGCTATTTCATTAGAGGTCCCTTTGGATCTATTTATCTTAGTGAGCTAAGAATAGAAGCTGGAAGCTTTTACAGAGTTCAGTAATAAAAATATATACTTTGCAGATGAAATTTTGAACTCTATGAACATTGAAGTTATTTGCTTAAGAGTAGAATTTTATTGGTAAGAAAATCTTATAAGAACTCATTTTAACAACAAAAATCTCTTTATTTAAAGAATAGTTATCCTGTGGGTCTGAAAAAATGAGACTGGTAAAAGCTTTGCAAAAACTTGGAAAAAAAACAAAGCCAAATTAATGCATCTTTGAATTAGTAACAGATATTTATATATGGTGGGCATAACCTGTAACACTTACTGAGTTTTGGATTGCATCTCAGGTTATACATATGCTAGAAATAAAAGAAAAACATACTTTAAGCAGCATTTATATATATGTTTTATACCTCTGGAAGTCTGAGGTTTGTGTCTTTTAAAATACATGCTAAAGAGCAATGAGCTGAGCAACTTATCCTTTGCTTGCAGAATCCTAGGTTTTGAGTTTTATAGAACACAGTTAATGGTATCAAGCAAAATTATCTGGCTTTGAAGTAATGACCATTAGCACACTTGAGGTGCTTGGACAATCTAGACCATCTGTTCCCAGAAGAACTGGTGAGGTGGGAGTGGCAGAATGTTACCATTTTGCTCAACAGCCTCTGCCAAATTTAGTGAAGAGGAGATTGGCAATCCAGAAAAGGGTCAACATTTCAACAAGCAGCAAGCTCTCTAAGGGCTGTACTAAGAGGACAGGAGGAAGGGAGCTTATATGAGTATGAAGCAGTTCAAAGGCAGAAATTCATAATTTGTGCAGGGTGTCCTCAGCTCTTGGGCATGCTATGCCACCAAAGTAGCGTCCCATACCTTGTGGCATCTCAGTGGAAAACCATCTTAAAAATCACCTCTACAAGAGCAGACCTGTGAGCCAATGTGGTCTCCTTTCCCAGCCCAAGGAAAACACTGTCAGGGAAGATTACATATTCACGTCAATATGTAGGAATCCTTTTGTGAGGTGAAAAAGGGTGTGAGAGGCCAATAGAAAATATTTTGCTGGGTCTCCACAGTTCTTCACGTGTCAGGATTGTGGAATGCCCTGTTTTATCCTACAACAGACAGGAACCCAGTCCAACTGCTCCCCAAATACCCTCCAAGCTCCACTGAGCATGAATGTTGTTTTCATTATAGTTTTTGGTGTGAAACACAGGGGGGTTTATTCACCTTCTTTTGTGTCTCTGGATGAGTGAAGTATTTGCTTCCTGAAGTGGGAAGTCTGGATTCAGGGCTCTCCTCAAGTGTTTCAGCTCTAAATTCTGCCTCACACCTTCAGGGAGAATGTCCCAGCCATCAAGCTGTGGTGTCAACTCCAGGTAAGCACCCTTCATGCCATCTGTTGTATGTAGACTGTAGCTACACATATGCAACTAATGATTTTTAATGTTGGCTGAAATGCGCCATTAAAATTGTATTCCTGTGCCATCAGCAGCAAGTAGGATCACACAGAAGTAGATTTGGTGATTTTTGTCTTGCAAGTTGCTGCTTGCTAATGGTATAAAGTTGGAGCCTCTCTACACTTAAAAAGGTGGTAACTGATCACCCACGTTCATGTATTGCATCCAGTACTCTGTTGCTTCAAAGTGCTAAGGCTCTAAAAAGTCTATAGCCCAGGGCCTTCTGACTGTGCCTTTGCTCAATCCTTCACTAAATAACTAAATTGAGTTTATTAATTAAGCATAAGGCCAAAACATAGCACTTAATAAAGGTGAGTGCGCTACTAGAAGTAGGTGTTAAATAGAAGGCATGTCATCTATAGATCATCAAGTACTGAAATAACATGTTCATTTTTTCCATGTCTTTATTAACAAAATGATGGGTAAAGGAGCTTTAGGGAATAACAGTCCAAAACCATATGAGCCAGACTGGGCTCAGATTGTGGATGTGTTCACTGTTCACTCAGATGTGTTCACTGCCTGACTCACAAAAACTGACCCAGGTAGGTTTTGCCTCTGGTGAGCACCCAGGGAGTACCTGATTGACTGTGCTGCCACCAGAGCAACAGTGTTGAGTTAGGTGTTTGCTATGAACAATCACAACAAAATGTAACTGATCAGTTTGCCCCATTGCCTTCCCCATGAACAAGTGAAAATAGAACCAAAGGAGAGAATGTTTCTGCTACAAATTAAGCCCAGCATTGTTGTAAAAAACCTTTGCACCCAGTTTATGAGAAACTAGTCAAGCTTCATGTATTTAACTTTTCATTTGTTAAAAATAAATTAGTGTGACAGTAAAGCATCGAGAGTATTTATTGGTTGCCCTGGATGAGTTGTTTACATGAATAAAGACTTGTTTTTTCATGTTGGTAGTAATTGTACTATTGGAAGCAATCACATGATGTTCCTCGGTTCCCCAGCAGATGCCGTCTGTGCTGCACTCAGCACATGGTCTGCTTCATCCACAGGACAGGGTCTGGAGAAACAGCAGGAAAATAAGTTTTGGACTGAAAGAGAAGAGATTTTCTGAAGGCTTTAGGAAAGGAGCAAGCTGAGGACGGGGCCATAAGTTCAGGTCACAGTGCAGAAGTGGAAAACAGCGTGATCAGGAATTTGGATAAGAGGAGGAGGCACAAGAGAAGTATTTTAGAATGAGCATGAGTAGAGTAAGAAAATAGAGGGGGGAAAAAGTGCAATAATCCAGGTGGGATAATGCTGAATCATGGAGACACTCTGAAATAATTTTGACTTACTATAAAAGGTAGAAAACATAGAGTTCAGTTACTCTAAAAAAGAAAAGGTTGGTTGGTTGCTATGGTTAGAAATCAGAACATGAGGTAGGAAACAGGCTGCAATAACCAAGGTTGTGAGATAAAGAGAAGAGGATGTCCAGGGGACAGATGGTGAGGAAAAGTTGTTCTTCAGGCCTTGTGAGGCCACATCAGGAGTTCTGTGTCCAGTTCTGGGCTCCTTGATACAAGAGACGTGGAGCTCCTGGAGTGGGTCCAGTGGAGGGCAACAAACATAATTAGGAGACTGGAGCATTTCTCTTACAAGGAAAGGCTGAGCGAGCTGGGGCTATTCAGCCTCAAGAAGAGATGACTGAGAAGGGACCTCATAATTGTCTATCTGAAGGAAGGGTGACAATAGGATGAAGCCAGGCTTTTTTGGGTGGTGCCAACAATGGGACTGGAGACAACAGACAGAAACTGATGCACAGGAAGTTCCACCTGAATATGAGGAAGAATTTCTTTACTGTGCAGGTGACCACGCGCTGGAATAGATTGCCCAGAGAGGTTGTGGAGTCTCCCTTGCTGGAGGTACTCAAGAACCACCTGGATGCAGTCCTGTGCCATGTGCTCTACAATGGCCCTGCTTGAACAGGAAGGTTGGACCAGATAACTCGCTGTGGTCCCTTCCAGCCTTATCAATTCTGTGATTCAGCAGTAATCCATGCTCCTAATGCTGTACGCTTATGATATATCTAAAATGTCATCAGTTACACTTGTATGGTGATTAATAGATGTGCCTCACCTAAATTGAAAAAGCAAAATGTTTTTTGTGTGATAATGGTCTTATGCACTATGCTGAAGTCTGCTGTCTGAGGTTAACTTTGTGACACTTCCTAATAAGCAGATCTGATTTGGAAGAATTTCACTTCTGATTCTGAGAAATCAAATCAGAAATGAAACGCAGGGATAGAGCCAGGCCAGATGTTCATGCCCTGGTAACAGTTAAGCAACACAAAAGCAAAATCAATTACCCATCTTTTAACTATGAAATCAGTATTTGAGGGCTCATAGGATCACAGAAAGATTTAAATTGAAGAGACCTCTAGGGGTCATCTAGTTTGATCCTCTGCTGAAAGCAGGATAAAATTTGTGGGTACATCAAGTTACTCAGAGCCTTGTCCAACCAAGTCATTGTCACCAACCTGCTTATTCCAACAGCAGATGTAATTTAGTTCTTTGTACCCCATAGCCTGCTCTGGTTTTCACTGTCACACATCACTGAAAAAGTACCTACCAGGTGCCCTTTCTCCCTCTACTTGAGATCATTGCTCCATAGTGTCTTCTTTACTTAAGTCTAAAGCCCCCAGTACAGAGATGCAGCTGGATCCTGGGACTTGAGCCAAAGCAGCTTAGCTCCCAGAGATTTTATGATTAATTGACAATCTAATTGTATTATATTAAGCTGCAGCAGTTTATCCATTACAGACTTCAGAGAATCTAAGTGGGAAACTATATTCAAAAATGTATTTATGGCTTCTATCATCATCTAGATTTGCTAGGCAGAAGAGACTCCATACAGGCAAAAACTGCAGTCTGAGATTTTTCTGCTGCTTAATCCATAAACTCTGACTAAAGCATTTCCCATGGTTAGAGAATTCATTAGATCTCATTTGCCCATGTGAAATTTCTCTTGCCTTTTAGAGGCTGAGGCTCAGCAGAGGTTCAGCATTAATAGACAAAACTTGTTTTGCAAGTTTTTCAGACCTTTTAGGAACTTAATATTAGATCTTCATCCCTCTGCCAAGTTTGGCTGTGGTTCCAGGAGAAGAGACTGCTCTGTCTCTCTCACACACACAGACCGCCTACACGGAAAACACATCCACACATGACTCACTCTGAAGAGTCTTTCCAAAAGTACCTTGACTAGCATTTCAGTGTGGTCTGCACCCATTTCTATGACACTAGTAAACTTCGGAACAGGCAGAAAAATCCATGTTCAGCATTTGGAGCATTTCCTACTGGTGTGTTTTGGTGGAGTGACTGTTCAGCATGTTGGTATTTTGGCACTAGTCTTTACCACATTTCAAATTCTGGACCCAAAAGTTACAGATTCTGACAGCTAAGTTTTAGGTACTGGCATAATTTTGTTAGATTGTGTAGAAATTTGACTCAGTGGAAGCTATTGAGGCTTACCTTGTCTCAGTTGGACACATATTCATCAAAAAAAAATGGAAAAAAAGCCAAAATCATAGCTTAAATTTCCAGCTGAAACAAGCTGGGAGGCATTTTTATTGAATAAATTTGGTAGTGTATTTAGGAGAGAAATCAGGAATAATCAGTAAGAACAAAATCAGTAAACAGTTTGTCAGTTCTTAGAAAACATTTTAATGACCTTCCAGAGTAGGAAGCCAGAACATTGTGGGCAGAATACAAACAGCATCTCTCTCATTCCATGAATTCAATGCACTTTTTTTGCTTTAAAACTCTCTGTATGATGGGCATTCAGAAGCTTTTCAGCTGCTTTTGTGGAATTTCATCTATTTCATTGCTTCTTTTTTTATTATTTTTTTTAATATGTTGGGGAAATTATCTCTAAAATGAATATTCCTCTACAAATTTCTTAATAGTACCAAACAAACAGACTCTTAGCCCCCTCTAATTTAATCATAATGCATGGAGAGTATCAATATAAGTTGTTTAGAATCCTTTTTATGTAATACTTTCTTCCTGTCTAAAAGCATAAGGAATCGGCATAGTTTAGGGTACTGCAGACTGACTGCAAAGCAGAAACATCTGATGTCTAATTCCAGTCTTCTGCTGAATGCAATGGGACATTGTCTAAATTCCTTGGTAAGTCTGTTCCTCAGCTAACATCCTATGTGAGATGAGTGTAATAGCAACGTCACAGTGATATTTTGAGCCTTAGTTCGCAGTGCAGTTTATACAAATGGTCTTAATAGTCTTTTCTGAAATAATTTTTATCTTCATTTTGACATTCCCATATGAAACTGCCAAGCAGAATCTGGGCTTTATATTTATCAAGCCTGTAATTGTTCCATGAAGTTTAAGAAATCTGGCAGTGATCTGAAAAACTTAGGAGGCAATAAAAGGTTACTAGGAGGAATGCAGAGCTGCCTTGTATGGTAATGGAGAGTAGAACCAGTACATATTTTGATAATACAGCACAGCTCTTGTCTTTGGGGTGGGCCTTGGTTGTATAGCTCTGCCTGCATCTGAAATGCATGTCAGTGTAAACATTCTTCTAATAACACAGAGGTTCTCTTAAACATTTGTAAATAGTCCAGCAATTTTGAGAAACTGGGTGGGGCCTGGAGATGGCTAAAGAAAGAAACGTTATTCTAGTGCTTCTTGAACTTACTGTCCCAAGCCCAGTTCTGATCCTAATGTAAACCACTGCCACTTGCCTTCGGGCACAGTTGTACAACGCGCATCTGAACAGACTTGGAAAGCACACACTGTTCCAGAGAGGGATGGCTCTGTGCTGCATCCAAACCTGACCCAAATGTGATACCCTAAGCTGAGGATTTGTTTCTACATAGCAAGAAAAGGTGCATTATTGGGTACATTGTAGGTGATTTGGAGGAAATACAACTTTTTTTACTAGGAAGTAGTTATAGTGGAAAATGTAGAGGGAAAAAGAAAATTGTAGGATCAAATTCAGTAACATTTTTGCCAGCTTTGATTATGTACAAAAGCAATTTTGCAATATAAAGTGTGAACTCTATAGAGGATAGGAAAGTCCTAATTTCAACCATGCTTAGGTTAGTTAACCAGTTCATTAATTAATTAGTTTCATTAGAATTACAGTAATACACTTCTGGGGAAAGATAACAATACCACCCTGACTTCCAATAATAGTTTCAAAATCAGTCGTGTTCATGCAGGACCAGGACTCCTCTTCATTTTGAGGCTGATTTTTCTTCTTTTCATTGCTAACCGCTCATAGAAAGCCACTACCTTTTCTAATTCTGTGCTCTCATTTTTTAAATGAGGATGGCAGGAAATTGTCTCTGGGATCTTCTGGAGCCAATTAATAACTTTAAAACAATTTGAAGATGAAAGGTGATAAATGTTTACTCCAGGTGACTGCCTATGTTTTCAGCATTGCAGTTTCACTGAACTCAGTATAGAATTTTTCTTGGCCAGCAATACCTGGCCATTACACATGGGCCTTGAGGCCATTGTGTGCTGCCACTCAGCTCCTCTGCTCTGAATCTTGGCTCAAGGTGCAGTATCTTGTATTTCAGAAATACTCTCATGCTGTTACTGTGGGTAACTTCTGCTGCTTAGTTCGGCCAATTGAACTCGTATACTGAGTTAACTGCAACTATTTATTTACTTGCCAGAAGACAACATTTTAAAGAGATAAAAAATCAAATAAAATCAAATTTTAACATCCTTTAATCCGAAATAATCCCAAATAGTCTCATTAAGCTTGCCTGATTCTAAGTAGTGTTTGCTATAGCAACACTATTACTATTATTCTCATTAGTGCAGGAAAAAGTTGCATCTTTCAAATTGATAAGAACAGGTTCCTACTGACAGAAGTCTGCGGGAAGGGAATAGGATGTGGAATTTTAGACTCCCGCCTCAAAGGAGCCTGCCAGCATTCATCATTCATAGTGGTACACAGGTCTCAGTCCCATTAGCAGAGCTAATAGGAAGACAGAGCTCTTTGGGAGTGGTCTCTAGGGACTCCTGAAACAGGACGGGAATTAGAAGCCTCTGAGGAATGTCAAAGTCCCACCCAATTAGCTGGCCCTTATCCTTCACTTTACTTCGTAGTGATAGGCTGACATCCACAAATGAAGCAACAGTAGATCTGAGTCATCTAATCTAACAAATTATTTTCACAGGATTCTCCACATAAAATGGACAAGAAATATGAAGATATAAGTTTTGTTCAAGCACAATTCTTTTACACCAAGCCAGTGCCATCACCTCTTCTATTGCTAATAGACCCTTACAAGAAAACTAGAGAGGTACAGAAGTGAGACTGGCCAGCTGCATGCATGTACCAGTCTGAACCCAATTCAACTGACCAATAGAATCATAGAATCATCAAGATTGGAAGAGACCTTTAAGATCCTCAAGTCCCACCACCAACCCAGCACTACCACTGTAACCTCTAAACCACATCACCCAGCACCAGCTCCAGACACCTCTTAAACACCCTCAGGGATGGTGACCATCACCTCCCTGGGAAACCTATTTCAAAGCCTGACCACTCTAACAGTGAAAAATTTTTTTCTAATGTCTAATCTGAATCTCCCATGTATTGGCTTAAAAAAAAGATTTTATATTTTATATAAGCTGCAAATAAATCAATATGTAAGAGTCTTCAAAATCTGAAATGTTTTCTTTCCTTTGTTTTGACTAGATTTGTAATAAGTCAAACAGTATAATGAAAGTCAGAGCAGAGCTTCTAAAGCAAATCTCCTCTTTGGCCTAAAAAACCAGTAATGTAGGCAAGAGAAGTATTTTACTCTTTCAGGTCATTTCGGAAACTAAATTGGGTGGCTAAGTGAGTCAAAATTTAATTTTCTGAATATTTGTCACAGGATGATAACCTGCTATATTCACCCTGTTCAAAGTCAATGTATAACATTGTTCAGACACTTCTATTTTATCATTGTGACATGTACACCAATAGAGTTTAGCCTTCCATACTCAAACTGCAACACAGTTTATGCAGGTCACTTATCTAGATTGCTGTGAAATAGTACTGTAAAATATGGTAAATACTGTGTGAAAAACATTTTTGTGTTGCTTCGACACTGGACATCAGTGAAAGCAGGGTTTTCTTGTTAATTTACAGGGAAGTTAAATGGGCTCAAAAAGATGCTCTGTGTTCCTGCAATATCTTATTTTTCCATGTGTACTTTATACCTTGCCAGGAAACAACCAGGCACTAATGTTGCAATTAAATAGCAAAATGGGTAACATTGAAGATTGCAGGAGCTAATGCTGATGTTACCGTCGGCACTTTCAGTGTCTCTCCCATGGGTTTTAAAGGAAATCTGGATTCCTAAACTTGCATTTTCTTAATTGAATCTAAGATAGATGCCTAAAGTAAGCTTAGTATATCACTAAGTAAATTTAATAATATTATGTTAAATCTATTCCCACTTCAGTGTCTCCTTGTGCTTCTCCTTTTTCCTGACTGTTCAAGATCACAAAAGAAAATAACTTTCAGATGCACGGTATTCAGATGTGAGATGTGCAAGCTCTTTTTTCTACACCTTCACTTCCCTTCGGTAAAGTCGGATTCATGGACAAGTGATAAACAAATCCTTTCAAATCTGGCCCTCACATTTTGAAGCTGTAACTGCACATTAGAGCAATGGTATTGATAGGAATTTCAAGTGCTAAACACCACTAGACGTACAGTATTTAATCCTGCAAACTAATGAGCACTCTTGACCTGATCCAGCAATACACTTAGAAAGATTTATGGCACTTATCTTACATTTAAGTATAGCATTGCTATTAAATACTTTGCTGTATTAGATGAAAATGCATAATGGCAAGATGAGGTTTGTGCCACCTAATTTTAGCCATTTAACAGTAAGATGTCAAACTGAAGCTGATCGTTAAAGCTCAGCCTGTTACTTAAGAGAGGAGGTAAAAGCATCTCCAGAGGGTGATGCTATTTTAGACATTTATTTCTGGTCACAGCCATCACTGCTTCATAAAAAGAAAGTCCTGTTATCAAACCTGATTTCCTTTTATGACAAGGTAACCCTCCTAGCTGATCAAGGGAAGCCAGTTGATGTGATCTTTTGGATTTCAGTAAAGCTTTTGATACTTTCTCTCACAGGATCCTATTGGACACAGCTGGATAAACAAATCATGCAGTGGGTGAGCAATTCGGTTCACAGGTCAAGCACAGAGGATAATAGTGAATGGGTTAGCATCAGACTGGTGACCTGTCACTAGTGGGGTTCCACAGGGCTCCATCTTGGGCCTTGTGCTCTTCAACATCTTCATAAATGACTTGGACATAGGACTAGAAGACATACTGAGCAAGTTTGCAGACAACACAAAACTGGGAGGAGCTGTTGACTCCCTTGAAGGAAGGGAGACCCTGCAGAGAGACCTGGACAAATTAGAGGACTGGGCAATCACCAACCATATGAAATTCAACAAGGGAAAATGCTGGATTGTGCATCCATGACAGGGCAACCCCGGGTGTATGTAAAGGCTGTGGAATGAGATGCTGGAAAGCAGTGCCTCAGAAAGGGACCTGGGGGTCCTGGTTGATGGCAAGTTGAATATGAGTCAGCAGTGCCCTGGCAGCCAGGAGGACCAACTGTGTCCTGGGCAGCATCAGGCAAAGCATCACCAGCCAGTCGAGGGAGGGGATTGTCCTGCTCTGCTCTGCACTGGTGAGGCCTCACCTTGAATATTGTGTGCAGTTTTGGGCACCACAATATATGAAAGACGATAAGCTAGTGGAGAGTGTCCAAAGGAGGGCAACAAAGATGGTGAAAGGCCTTGAGGGGAAGCTGTATGAGGAGTGGCTCAGGTCACTTGGTCTGTTCAGCCTGGAGAAGAGGAGAGTGAGAGGAGACTTCACTGCAGTCTACAACTTCCTTGTGAGGGGAAGAAGGGGGGTAGACACTGATCTCTTCTCTGTGATGATCAATGACACAACCAAGGGAATGGCTTGAAGTTGTGTCAGGGGAGCTTTAGGTTAGATATTAGAAGGAGGTTTTTCACCAGAGTGTGTTTGGGCACTGGAACAGGCTCCCTAGGGAAGTGGTCACAGCACCAAGCCTGACAGAGTTTAAAAAGCATTTGGATGATACTCTCAGGCACATGATGTGATTCTTGCGGATGGTCCTGTGCAGCTAAGAGTTGGATTCAATGATACTTGTGGGTCCCTTCCAACTCAACATATTCTGTGATTCTGTGTTTCTGTGATTCTCTCAATTGTACCTGCTCATTCCTCTCTCATTTTCTCTTGATGGTAGCCTTTTAGCTTAGACTACATGTCTGACTTTCAGAGAGTCAAAGTAATTCAGGTTAATTACCTATTCATTTCTTCAGAATTTGCACCAATTTCACATTTAAGCTATGTATTTTACAGACCATATTTAAAATAGTAAGTCTTATCAGCTCAAAACCTTAATATAATTTAAGTGCAAAATTAAGGCCTGCATCCCTCAGTTATCACAAGTAAGCAGAAAGAGAAAATAAAAGCAATCAGCCTCTTGAACTCTTTTTTTTTTTTAATATTATACAAGAGGTGAAAGCACTTGGCCACGAAATTGTCAGAGAGGAATAATTTCTTCTCTTCTTATCTGTTACAGGATCTGAAGATTGCTGTCACACCCATGGTGATAAATTTATACCTAGTTCTCTTATGGAAAGAATTCAGGGAGTGAGAGATAGGTGAATGTTAGGAGTGGAGCTCTTATCTAGATGTGGAGTATCAGCTAAAAATGAATTAATAACTTGTTGAAACAGAAAAGCACAGCACTTCAGTTCTTATATATCAAAGCATTTTCTGGAGCAATGAGTCACTACTGAAGCTAAAGATTCCCAAAAAAAGCACACACAGAGCATTGTGGAACACTGTAGTTGACCTCTGAGATTAGCTCAGTTGGTTGGAGCCTGGTGCTGGTAACACCAAGGTTGTGGGTTTGATCCCTTGGGAGGCCATTCACTTAAGGGTTGGACTTTATGATCTTTGTGGGTCCCTTCCAACTCAGAATATTCTGTGGTTTGCCAAAGACCCTCTTGTGTGGTCTTGAGATCCTCTGAATACAAAATGAAAAAATGTGATAATATGTAACATCTTTTTCTCTGGAAGTACACTTGGTGCTGAAAGGAAGATGTGGAAATTTTGATTATAAAAAACAAGGTTGAGTGGATAAAAGTAAAATTTTGCATGGTACCTGGCCATATTTTTAATATACACGTAGTATCAATAAAATAAAACTTTTATCACAACCTTGACGCAATATATGTTTTAGTGTGGTGAAGTACTGCATAAGGCATTTTAATGATATGTTCCCACAAGCTCAAGTTAGCACATCTTAATTGCCTGTCAGTCAAATGGCAGTGACTGGTTGTGGGCATGGTCCTAGCCCATTGCAAACAGGCAGCTTAGCCAATCTTCATGGGTGACTACTTACAGACCCATTTTACTTAGCGTTTGCAACACTCTAGAAGTGTGCTTGAGTCACTTGTCAGTCACTACCAGGTCATTGAAAGCCATTAATGTCTTGCAGTCAAGAGAGCAGATGGAATTAGAAATGGGAACCTGAAGAACTACTGATTCTCTCACCAGTGGATTTTGGGGGGAAATGGTAAGATTTTCCAGTTTACTACATTTCTCTTTTTTTATTTGGCAAATAATTATATTACAGTGTAAGTCTGAGCTGCAGTTTGATTAAATTTTTTAAATCCACAAGTCAGCCTGCTGGAGGAATAATTGACACATGGTTAGTCACTAGGAAGAGTAACTCTTACCTGAGTAAAAGGCTTCAGGAAAGCAATTTATTTGCATCTTCCAGCTTTATTTTTTTAACCATAGATTCCCCTCTGTTGAATCAAGGTGGAAAATTAAAGTGTCACCTACCTTTTCTTTCTTCTGTTTCCCCCAAACATGGCAATATTTGAAATAACATTTTAATTTTTTTCATTTAAAATGCTTTGTATGTTTCAACATTCCTGGGTGCTAAATTTAATTTTCTCATTAGGAGAAGTAACAAAATTGAAGTATACCCATCAAAAAAAAATCTATACTAATTCTAAAAGGTATTGCACTGCCCTGTAGTGCAGCTAGCCTGTATGGATGCAGACAGACCACTAGGGTTCCTTGTGAATGCAGGAGTCAGTGTGGGATGGAGGGCTGGGGCGGAAATATCTGTTTGCTTTACCTAGGAGATGGATTTGAAATATTCCTGGGAGGGCATTCAGGCTCTACCCAGATGAATGTGTTCCATCTTCAAGATGGATTATACTGATAACACACAGATGTTATTTATTTGTAGAAACCCATTTCTTAGATTTTAGAAATGTCAGGGGTATACTGGGAAAAAAAAGATTTCCAGTGTGGTGCAGCCTACCCCTATTAACAAAGCATTTGACCTCTTCCATACGCTGCAATTCAAACAAGTGACTCACAGAGAGTCTAAAGCAGCTAAAACCATGCAGAATTGCTTTATTTGTGGGGCCAAGAGATTCTGGGAAAAGGCATCTCTGGAAACTACTTAATAGCCACAAAACCCACATAGCATCTAAGAAAACTTCCAGCAGCTGATGGGTTAGATCTTCAGCTGCTGTCAGTACATGTCACTCACAACATTGTAGCCTTGGGACAGTTGTAGGTAGGTCATAACAAAACCCCATTTACACCAACATCCTGTCTCCAGCAGCAACCACAAGTCAATGTCTAAGGAAGAGTGTGAGAACAAGAAAAACAGAAGAAACGTCACTGAAATGTATTCTCACCCTTGAGTCATTTTCAAATGAAAGTAAATTAGCTTTCCCAAGATCAATATGGGTGAGTTGTTTGGTTCAGTTTGGTTTTATTTGGCTTTTATTTGGTAATATTTACTGATTTCTTACCCATGGCCTTGCCCAGTTTTGCTATAATGCTGTGCAAACTTTTAGAATTCACAGCATCCTGTGTCAAACAGTTCCCAAAGTGAACTATTTCATGAAGAGTAGTAATTGTGCTCTTTTGTTTCACATCTATGTCCTTTAACCTAGACAAGAGCAGTACAGTTTGGCAGTCCATTGAGATTTTTCACAATGACACTCATTAAGAAAGCACTAAGCTTTGCAG
Organism: Pseudopipra pipra; assembly: GCF_036250125.1. Classification (NCBI taxonomy): domain Eukaryota; kingdom Metazoa; phylum Chordata; class Aves; order Passeriformes; family Pipridae; genus Pseudopipra; species Pseudopipra pipra. Next base: position 50,454,348 of record NC_087553.1, read on the forward strand.
CTGGTTTTGCACTGTTGAGCACTCGTTCATTTACAACTGATGCCACTTGTGTCTCCTCCCAAGGAGTAGCTGAGGTCAGTTCCATCCCTCCTGCAGGCTGCCTCTGCAATCTCTTGGGCACTGACCTTATCTGTATAATCAAGTGTTGAAAATGTTGGCAGTTTAATCTCCTTATGCTTAATTTCCACATTCTTAACAATAGTTTGCTTCCCCCACCCTTTGCTTATCTTATATATGTAGACAGAATGATTTGTCTGAAAGTGAGTTTGCTTTTTTCTTAGTATACCTAGCCCCCAAATCTAGAGGAAGGGCAAATAAACTTTTACTTTGACTTTAAAATTGTAAGACTTAACTGAAAAAGAAAAAAAATCTGTCTTCTTCCTTCTATTCTGTGTCTGGTCATGAACTCTTAAGGTTCTCCTGCAGGGTTATGTGGATTAAAATCTTTTTTTTATTAAGCTATAGTTGAGACTTCTATGGCATGACTTTCTCATGGCATGAGAAAATGGAGAAAAAAGATTGAAGAAGAACACTAAAAATCTTGAAAGCCATAATCGAATCATGGATATTGTTAACTTCAGTCACTGTAACTTTACACAGTGCCTAGCACAACTAATACTGAGTATTATTTTTACTGTTTTATTTTTGACAGTTGCTGGTCTCAGGAGTTTTATACTTCTGAGGAAAAGAAAGTGGAAAAACAAAGTCAACTTGCATGTCTGCAAGTAATTTTGTCCCTGGTCTAGTTGTATTCATGATCATTTTACTTGTAAGAGGTTATCTCGTAGCTCACACTGTCAAATTCAAGAACATTTGCTTTGCGGGTATTTCAGGTAAAGCCACACTAAAATTGTGATCACAGTGGTGTGTCAAGTTATCAGGTCAGAGTAAAGAATCTGGGAATGTGTCCTAACTAAGTTCTTCAAGATAAACACTTCTGTAGGTCTTCTCTAAAGTCATAAACACTATAGTTTTGAGAATGAATAGGGGTATGTTTAGAGACTCACTGACTTCCAACAGAAATCGAATTAATCTTCTTTCAGGTCAAATTGTGCATCTCTGAATTCAGATCAACAAACATGGTTTCCATCATTTTATCTTTCCTTTAATAGATAAAAACAGAGGGGTGAAAGAGATCTCAAGATATCGCTGACACACCTTCCACTGAAACCGTTCCCCACAAATGATTGTGTATCTGGTCTTCACAAATCCCAGTGAGGAGTAACCTGCAGTATCCCTTGATCATCTGATGTTACTCAGTGACCATACAGTGCTAAGCAAAGCATACTATTTACTGAAAAACACTCTCAGCTTGGTAATTTGGTAAGTGAAATCTTCTTAATAGAGAAGCAGATATTTCTTAGTATAGAAGCAGATCTTTCTTAATAAAGACATTGTTTGTAGAAGTTCTTATTGTAATGCCTCCATCCCTGCTAAAGTAATTGGGCGGTCATGCTTTTCTTATACCTAACAGACGTTTCCTCATCTCAGAGCCAAAGACTTTTAATATCCTAGAAAGTACTGATTTAAAAGAACTGTGGATTGCTCTGCAGTGTACTTTTTCAAGTATGTAGCTTGAGGAACTAGAGTTTTTGTAACTTTTCTTCCTAACATACTCTTCCTCAACTGAGGCTCTTAGTAAAACAGCGCATTTATCACCTTCACAGTATGGCAGTACCGAAATGCAGTGAGGACAAGCCACCCCCTCATGGGTACAATGTTCAGAGCCCCACAAACACCAGGGATGCCAGTATTCCCTTCATGGCCAGTGCATCCCAAATGCTGCCAGCCCATGCTGCAGAGCCCATGCTGCAGAGCCCCACTGCACCTTCTCTCAGCACCATGTTTTTCATGGCATTTGTAACCTTTTGCTAGCTAAACACAGAAGGGAAAAACATTTAGAAATAGCCGGCTTAGAAAACTATGTAACAAATGCAGCTGCAGTGAGGAATAATGTTTGTTGGCATTCCCTGAACATATTGCAGATCATTTACAGGTCTCAGCAAAATTCCTACAGAGTGCCAGGCCTAGGGAGTGAATTAGTGCGCTTCATGCTAGTGAAGCCTTTTTCTTTAAACAAAATGCAAAGTTTAGGAACTGCATGAACTTTCCAAATGGCATTTTCTCCTTATCTGGATAAGAAGCAGTAATCAATTAATCATTTCTGGTTAGGTATTCTTAGCTTTTTCTAATTTCTTTCAGCTCCACTGTCATTGAGCAATCTCTAAATGTATTTTACGTCTGTTACCCAGATTGCTGTCCTTGAGTTGTGTACCACAGTCCCTGCCTGCCATCTGATTTTTTTTTCTTGTAATTTGCATGAGATATGTCTGTAATCTGGCAGGAGGATGTTCTCTGTCCAATAGTCAAGCATGTTGCAAAAGCCTCTTATTATTTTTTTCCAGCTTAACGAAGCTATTCAAGGAACTTTCAGTGCCTTAATGTTAAATGGTTATCTAGGTATCCGTTGAAAGGGAACAATGTTTCCTGACTGACTCTAAAGCATATGGATTCTACTTTATTTGTCATAAATAGCTTATTTCTGCTAATGTAAAAGAGTTCCTCAGACCAACTGGAATAATAATGTGGCATGCAGCTACAGTCCAAGCAGCCAGCCAACCACAGCATGATCCTTTATCACAGCTTTGCATTGTTCTGCTAACTACATGATGCCAAAAAATAATAATAATAAAGAGAAATCCTTTGTTCCCTTCCACTAACCTAGAAGGTCACAAAACAGACAGTTCCTTCTTGATTACACTAAATAAATAAAAGTCTGATTCACAGAGGGGAAACAATCATCTGCCAACTGCCAAACCCTATAAAGGGTAAATCTGTTTTCACTTTGTGAGCCAGATTGATGAGTCACCGAGGCTATGACTAATACCAGCAAGAATTAAAATGTACCCAACAATATAACCTCCCTTTGTACTACACAACAGTGCCTCAACAGCAGTTCCCGCTCCAACAGGTTCTGGTGAGGAGCAGCAACCACCCCAGCATCTCCTCCCCAGAACCACTGGCCCTCTCTGTCACAGCTACTGACATATATTTGCTGTATTCATAGGCATAAACCCAGCATGGGAGATAAATAATTAGGTTCTTCATTTGGGAAATTAGCCACTATGGAAATAAACACCCACCTCTTCTCCCTCCCCCCTTCCCTGGGTAAGCCACCTTCAGAATATGCCATAACCAGAGGTTCCGCCCAGAGCGCCAGTGCCGTGCGCTTGAATGGAGACAGCAGGGTTTCCAATAGGAAAACCCAAGCAGGCAGGTTCAGAGAAAGACAGAGGTTTTTAAGGTAAAGATCAGGGTTTAATTGGGGTCTTCTTGGGAAACGTAAAGTCCAAGATGCTCAAGAAAACTGGATGAATTGAACCGGTCACTTACTATTTTGAAAATTATGTAAGAAAAATGTTACAATAATGGTAACAACAACAACAAAAAGGGTTTGTTCATTCATTTCATTTCTTTACATCGGTGAATTTGCAAGTCCAATGCAGTGACTAACAAAATTCCTGTTGATTGTAACTGGGCCAGGATTTCACCAACTCTGCTTATCCCCCCAATGCATGTCCTAGTTGCTCATCAGAACTATCTAATGCTGTAAGCTCTTACCACTGAAACACATCAAAACCCAACAGAAACTGTCTTCAAAGCAATAAAAAAATCTTTACTTAATACAACAATACGACTTCTGATTTGAGAATTAACTCTGCTGCATACTCAGCCATGCTGAGGGGCCATGGATAACACCTAGAAATTGCACAGAAGAGTTACCTAAATGAGGAACTGAGGAAAAAAACACTTTTGCCTATGGATGAAAGTATTTGTCAATCTGTAGATAAGCATCTATACTGACAGCCTGGCATTTGGGACTCTCTGCAGGAAGACCTAGCATGGAGCTGAGCCCCTAGATTTGGGGGTTGTTGATTAAAAATAGAAACTAGAATATCATCATCTATTAACTCTCCAGTCACCTGGTTAGAAATAATTTTGGTGAGGATGTGTCAATGAGAATGAGAGAATGACACTGTACTCAAACACTTACTCATGAGCAGGAAATAATGTGAATACCTGCACACTTTTTTAGGCCCTACATGAATCTAAAAAGCAGAAGAGCTTCAACCTATTCCAGACTGAAACAGCTGCAATTAATACTTACTGCTGGTTAGAGAAGGTACTTTTTTGTTCCCTATTGCACTGTAATTGAAAAGTTACCGGTGGTGAACTGGAAAACAGTACACCATTTTTTACTGAATTTTATTTGGTTTTATTTAAAATGCTATAAATTATTCATTTTTCCAATCCAGCAAAGTGCTTACTTTTATTCAAATATTTAGAATTAGTTTTATTTTTATTACCATTTAATACATGAATATGCTAAAGATAATGGGGTTTTGTCATTAGATTTTGTAAGTCAGCCTCTGAACAAAAGAAGGAACTATTTGCACAGCTCCATACTTTTGCTAAGTTTGGCTTGAGTCACTTTTCTAGAGAACCCAAAAACTCTCTATTAAAGCTACTTTATTTTTTTTTAATGCTTTGATCTTCAGTGGAATGGAGTTAAAAAGTAGGCTATTCCACTTTTTTACTGCAATTGCAACCTTTCATATTCAGTTATTGTAGCAATGATGACAGTTGGATATGTAATGAAATAAAAAGAAATATGCAAAGGACAGTCAGATATTTGACCTGTGCTGTCACAAAAAGGTGGAGGAAGCTCAGATACCAAAACCACCTGTCTTCCCAGCATTAGTTTGGATATAAATACCTACTTTTTTTCCTGGTGGTTCCATCAGAACAAATTAGTGTATGTCCTGTAGGAGAGAAGAGTTATAAACTGCAGTCATAATCCTGTCTATGAAACCTCTGAATAATACATATAATTTGTGACTCATATGCCAAAAATCCCAATTCAGTGTATCTATCAGCAGTATTAAATGTTCTAACATTTTTTAATAAATTAATGAAATGCTATTAACCAGTCATTTAACAGTTATAAAACTCTCAGAAGCACAAAAGCACATACATACATACATATATATAAACCTGTACAAATGGAGAAGTCATTGAACTGGAGCTGAGTCTGTTTAAAAATCCTTCTTTGACCTTGTGCAAGTGGCTAATTTCTCTGCACCTCAGTTTTCCAGTCACAGTAAGCTCGTATAATTCTCTGCCTTGGAGAAGTGTTGTGATGACAAACCATAATTGTTTGAGAGGTTTACATATACAATTGTGAAGGGAGCCATAAAAATAAGTAGGGAGATAGAAGTGATTCACTGGCTGAAATAAAATGTTGCTTGTTAAATTCATTTCAAATTTCATCTTCTTGACTGTATATAGAGACCTATGGCACAGGAAATAAACCATAGGTTCACTGCTGAGGACCTGACCTGAAGAGAAATTGAAAGTCTTGAAATTGAAAAGTTGAAGTCTTTTTCTGGTTTTTAGTATTTTTTTCTTCTTTGTTTCTAGATCTCGACTGCTTGACTTAATTTTTCCATATCTCTTTGGAAATTTCAAAATTGTTTCCACCCAATCTCCTTCTCCCAGTCTAAATATCTGGACAGATGTGTGGGCACGGGCTGCTCATGAGAGCTGGTTGACAGAGCAGGATGAAGCACAAGGCCATGAGTCTTTGAAGAAACAGGGCCATGCCCCAATCTGTTTGCAGAGGCAAGATGACAGACATATTGAGGAATCTGACTTGAATTTAGAGAATATCTAGGAGTGTGAAGAGATAGAACCCAAAATACCAGTAACAGAGAATGTTGTGTCCAGTCTTAGAACTTTGTGTGAATGGTGACATACTTCTACGTTATCTAGAGTGAAATTAAGTGTGTGTGTGTGTATAATCAAGTATAGGGTTTAGAATTTTTTAGGCTACTATTCGTTTCAGCTATCGTAGGCCTCTAAAGACCTGCACTGTAAATCCATATAACACACAAGGATGGAAGGCTTCAAGCTGTATCCATGAATTTGGCCCCTGAATACTACTGGATTTCTGTGCATCCATGGAGAAGCAAGCAGAAAGCAATGCATACAACTGGTGTCTAACTAAGAGCATGACAGTAGGATCCAGGGAAGCTGAGGAATGAGCTCTATATATAAGGCTGACTAAAGGCTAATACAAGCAGCCTAATGGTTTCTTTCCAGTAAGCTTAAGAAGGTTACTGCAATAGCTAGAAAAGAAAAAAGAAAAACAAACAAAACAAACAAAACCCCAATCAAAACAAACAAAACAAAAAACCCCTCTCTGAAATTATGCCAAACAAAAATTTAGCTAGAATAGAGCCTTCTGTATGGGAACTGTAAACTGCACCTCTGTGCATGTGATGTAGCAAGAAACCTTAATAAAACCCAGTGATGAAAGAGGAGAGTTTGTAGTAATATTCACAAGTGGTAACAATATAAAATCTACTGGCAGTGAGCTAATTCCCTGCTTGATAGCACATGGTTCTCCAAGTCAAGAGTGGTTTTAAAGGGGACAAGCTTTTAAGATCTTTAACCTTTGTGCAGTAGTGGTATAGTGACTTTGAGAACTGTCTTCAGGACATGCCTTTTAAGAGAGAACAAGGTGCAGGGAGGCAGCAACAGTACTGCTGTTGTGGATATAACAGCCTAAGTTGATGAGTAAAGTGCTATGTTAGCATTCTGTGATTATCTACCGTGAAGTTACCAGCTCTTCCTACAGTCTGGCCTCACTTAGGAGAAGGATAAAGCCTTGAAGTTTCTTTCTCTTGGTGCTTTTGTTTCTCCCTTGCCTTTGAGCAGTATGTCAAGACAAGATGGTTCTTTTGGGATGCTTGACAAATGAAAATGGGGCAGAGAGGGGAAAATACATTGCGGTATATAAAATTCCTGGCTTTAGCAAATGAAATGGAAACAGGGTAACGTTAGCTTTCTGAATTGCTCTATATCATGAAGTTGTGAAACTACAATGGAAATTAAAAGAAAGGTAACAAAATAAAGTGTTGTCACACCTTAGCTGCAGCCTCTAGCAGGAGGGAAAAGCACATCCTTAATGTGTTCTTAAAAAAATAAACTGCAAAGACTTTTATCAGAAAAGCAGGTTTCTACAAATGTGATGAAGAACCTTGACATCAGCATGATAGCAAACTGAATCAAACTACTAATATATGCAACCATTACATATGATCAATTCTTTTTGTAACATAACGATAGTGGGATGAAAGTTGAAGGACATTTGGAGTAAGAATAGAGCTGTAGATGTAGGTGAAGCCTGTGAAAAAGAATATGAAGTACTCAAAGCAAAGTCTATTTGTGAGAAAATATAAAAACTGGAAACATATCACAGGGGTTCATTTGAAAGAACACTACCAAACACCTCATGCTGAAAAACCAAAGGAGACAACTGACCACACCCAAAAAGATGGCAGCAGAGGTTTATGAGTTGAAATTTCCAAGTCCAATACTGTTATATTGTATGGCAAGAAAAAAGACTGATTAATAAGGTTCAGATTAGGGCCTGGCTCAAGCACAGGGCAATGGCAAGGAAAGAAAAAGGAAATAATAAAGCAAACAGAAGGAGTAGCAACAGCAGATTGCTATACTAACAGTTTGCCTGGAGCAATAACCAAGAGAAGAAGTGCAGTTAATTAAAACCAACTTTGAATAATATGGTGACAATATCAATTACTAATAGAATCAGATAAGCTTATGTATTAATGTTGCTATTGCTATTTTATATTGGGCTGATTCCTGCCAAATGATTTTTCTACGTGATATTGGTTCTCTGTAGATTTGATCCCTAATATAATTTTCAAGCATATGAGTCCACCGACAGATTATAGTGGCAGAGAAAGAAGAGTAGATCCTAAGCATATTCCTGCTTTTCACTCTGACAAGAACTTGTCAGAATGAAAACAAGCTCTGAACAAGGGCAAACTACTGCTGGGGGAAGAAGCTTAGTTACAGGCCTCTGCAGTGCAAGCATTGGCATTGTTTGCTGGAAAAATATATGTTCAAAAACCGTGTATGTACAGCAGAAATAGCTGGGATCAGAGAGGTGAACAAGTGATAAGAGTGAGGCATGGGGGAAAAGGCCAGAAGAGGCTTCTTTTAGAGCAGCTGCTCACTTTAAAAAGAGGAAAATTGCCCTTCTTATTCCTTACTGACTTCAGGATAACAGGATTTTTCATGCATTCTTTGCAACCAAACTGGATTGTCATTGGGAGGTACCTGAATTTCCAAAGGCAACAACCCAGAGAGTTCTCTACATAGTCATGTCGACTCTGGAGCAATATAATTTATTGGCCCAAATGCTGCAGGTAACGCTACAAAACATTGTATAAACACATGAGAAGACCATTTACGTATAATTTATTCTCTGCAAGGAACATCTTTTGGCTGCATAATGTGTTCAGTTTTAACAGCACCATGCCAGTCTTGAAGACTAATGTACAGTTTATAAATTCTGTTTTGAGGGTTCAGCCTCTGCAACCATGGTCCTATCCCAAAATCAGGGAAATACTCTGGAGTCCCTGATTAATGAAAATCATGTTTCAATAATTTCTCTTTCATTTGTGTAAATCACTGGTACACGTGTGTGCAACTGCTGCCAAATAACAGAGGATGTGGGCCTGGAAAAATTATTAATTTACCAGTTCTTCAGTAAGGAATAAAGACTTTTGTGTTTTAGCTGAAAAAGCCATGGGTTTATTTGCCAATGCTAACCAAGAAAAGGATTCATACAGCCCTGTCTGAAATCTAGTGTTCTCTTTGTAGAGAATGACGAATCAATGGACATGGATTATACATGAATTGCCAGAGCCTTTACCCTGTTATGAAGAGTATTCTGAGGGAATGACCTTGTCACAAGCACTTCACAGAAACCGCACCCAGCCGAAAAATGACACTGATGGTCTTTTGCCACTCTTTGAAGAGCTTTGTTCTTTATGTGCTTTATTTCAATAACCACTAAATGGGAATAAAGCCATGGACAGACAGTCTGAGGCATACAGTCATATCCCCGTTCCTACATACTACGTGGAGAATAGCAAAATGAGGTCCTGATCAAAAGAAGGCAATGTGAAGAGTAGAAGTAAATATTCTGCAAGGGAAGGACACTGCGGTGTGAGAATCTCAGGAATAGTTTTTATTCTTTGCCTTCACCTTCAAGTTATTATTTGAATTTTGGTGGAGGGACACTTTTCCCCAGCTGCACCATGTGCTTGTCCAAGTCAGTTTTGTTTCAGAACAAGAAATTCAAACCTTGACAAAGAAAGATACAAAAGAAAAGTGCAAGAGCTGAGAGAACAATGAAAACTTTTATTTGAGGACAAGAAATAAAACAGGCCATCTGAGATCAATTGCTTTGCTATTTGTTTTAAAACTCAGGCCCAATTGTTTCTCCTAGTAGTCCAGCTGGCAGCCTTCACTAGCTGTTCCTACACCTTGACTCAGCCAGCAGGGGTGAGTCAGCGACCCACAGAGCAGGAATAGCAGCAAGTCTCAGCGAGGAGCTGAGCACGTACCAGACTGAACTTGTAGCTAGAACTGAACTGAAACCAGGCAGGAAAGGAAAGCTGTTCACCAGCATGGTCTTCTCATTTCAAATAATTTAAACATCCCTGTGGGAAAAGCTCTGTCTGTGAGTCAGCAGAATGCCTTGAGCACAGTTCGCTGGTGAAGCCCTATTTATGTAATAAATGAAAAATGCACTCAGGTGCTAGAAAATAACATATATAATTTAAGAATTACGGTGGTTGAGGACCCTAAGAAGAGCTGGAGAAGGAAGAACAGTTCTGTTCTCCTAACTAATGTATGGGTTATAAGCCAGCTGCCATCAGAGCCACCCTTGGGATCAGTGAGGGCCCAAGCTGCTGCTGGTGGGGCTATATCACAAGCTGCCCCCTCTGCTCTGGCCTGTGGTGAGACAGTCATAAAGAAAATTTCTTCCAGCTCTATCTCAGCTGTCAGAAAGTGAGCTCAGCTGGTCACCTGCATTCCCTGCACTCATCTCTGACCATGGTTATTTGGAAAATTGTGCATTAGTCAGATCAAATCCTCCATAAGAACCAGCTGTTGCAGTTTCACTGCTGCCACTTGAACCAGCTTGGGATGTAGCATTCATTTAAAAGGTACTACATCCAGGATTTTTAATAATCACCAGAGAAGGCATTTCAATAGAATTATAAAATTCCATGAGATGATGAAAATAATCTCAAGAGCCAGGTGTATATATATATTTCTTATGAAGAAATGCATTGTTTCTCTCCAGGTGCCATAGTATACTACAACCTTTACTAGATTGCAATATATATTTTCAAATTATAGTGTTCATGGCAGAGAAAAACAACCAAAATGGACAAGTAGTTACAGTAGCAATTGAATTAATTACAGGTAACAAGAAAATTTTTAAAGCTGAAACATCCAAGTAGTTAGTGATAGAAAATCTACACACTTTGGAAACTACTCTATTTGATTCATTTGTGCTTTAGCTTTCTCCACTGGTCTATCTTTCCTGAATTAATTAATTTTCTTGTTCTCAACCTTTCTCAGCCCTACACAGCAAATCATTATGTCAGCACAAATGTATGTTGTTAAATACACATAATGCTGTATCTCTTCTTGAAATTAATCATAAAGAGAGACTATCAGATTACTTTTCAATCTTTTTGAGTCACTTTCATTTGGTAGAGAAAAAGAGAATTACTTTTTCGTATTACCTCTTTGTACTCTTAAAATACATGAAATTGCAGGTGTTGATTTTCCCTGTGCTTCATCCTCATTTTCTGTTCCACCAACCCTCCTCATCACATGAGAGTGAAGGATTTCAAGGTCTCATTTTTGCATTTGGCACATCCTTACTCTGTTCCTTCATTTATCCCAACCATTTTACAGTTGCACTGCAAGCCCTGCATCAGTTTCCCAGATAGATTTCCCTGGAGTTCATACGCAGCGGAGTATTGACAAGCAGCATTCCTCCCTCTGTGGGCCATGAACATCTTTCATTTTCTGATGCTTCTGTCCTTGGCAGTCTTGACTACCAGCACTTTCTAAGCAGGAAAGCTCTGGCCTGTTAGAAAGACATCTCACACATCTCCTGTGTGCCTCATTTCCATCACGACCTTCCTCTATCCATCTTGGATAGGATACCCTGGTACATGGCCCTGATGGCTGAGACTTAGATTAAACAGAAGGAAGCTTCTTTAGTCCTCCCACAAACAGATTCCTCCCCTAGTAAGTCACAGACATCTATGGAAAGTCTTTTCAATTGCTGGGCCCAATCCTGGAGGCCCCTTTCTCCCTCGGGACATGGCTTATAGGGCTCTGGTCATCATCTAAGGTTCCCATCAGCAACCCCAGCTCCTCATGATCAGGACAAAAGACCTGAACACCTCCTGACCGAGCCTTCCCTGAACACAGCACAGTGCCCACCTGGCTGGGTATTTCCAACACTTGAGCATCTACTCCCAAAGGCCACTGCCAGTGCAATTCCTGCCAAAGTCCCACCTTAGGTGTGCTGGGTGGACATGGGGAGGACAGAGGGACAGCCTCTGCCCTAAGCAGATCTAAATCCTGGTCACACCAGAGGAGAGATAATGTTTCAGCTTTTCCCCTAAAGGGAATTGGCTTTTTGAGAGATGAATATTTTTTAAACCTGTGAAAGGGCAAACCCTGTAACATTTTCATTTTCCCATTTTTCATTAAATCTTTTCCCCTTTGATCATACCCCAAGCGGAAAGAAAAAATATTTTTAACAAAAATGCAGTTTTCTCCCATGTCAAAATGAAAATTAGTCTGTGTAACTTTACGGGTATGGAGATCTTTCTATCAGAAAACATCTTTTCCTTGCATTAGCTAATTCAAGGGAACCTTCTAAATAGTCCTCCTGAGACTCCAGTTCCCTTTTATTAGCATTCATCTACCCTTTTGGCTTTTCTCTCATGGAAGATTAATTGCTGCAAAGGTCAAGGGTCATTGTGAATATTTAGTCTGACCTGCATAGCATAGGCCATCAAATTTTACCCAGTAATTCTTGCACTGACTCCCATTAATTGGAGATAAAACATCATATATCTTTTAGCAAGAAAGGTTTTCTTGATTTAAAGGCAGCCAATGAAGAGAAACCTGCTCCAGAAATTTGTTCCACAGTATATTTACCCTGACCTACAAATTTTCACTAGAGCTGATCAGGATTTTTTTCAATGAAATATTTGGCACTGAAGAAATGTGGGTATTATCAAAAGAGTGTAGTCCTTGAACTTTATCTCACCCTTTTAATTCCAAAAAAGAAAAAAAAAAAAAAAAAAACACAGAAAGTAACATGTCCCTCAATGCATTAGACTCTTTGTTCGGATTTGCTTTCTGGATGTTCCTCTTTCCCTCAATATCAGAGCAATTGGGAAGCAGGCTACTGATGTTACCTGTGTAATGCTAGGCAGTGGCAATGCCTCTCGTGAAGTCTCATCCAGACCAGACATTTTCAGACACACTCACCTGGGAATCCTATCCTCATCAGGTACATGTGCCCAAATACCAGCAAAACCCTGTGATTTCTATCAGGCCTGTGGTCCTACTTAAAAGTGCCATAAATCCCCTTTGTGCCTCCTGTATTTGGAATATGGCTTTGGCCTCAGAAAACTCATCCATTGCTTTCAAATAAACCACACAAAATAAATTAATCTGGCCGAAGTTTATAGCTCTTAGGGGCAATCCATTAACTTTCTGGAGAAGGGTTTGCTATCAGCCTGTCGACAGATCGATGGCAAGCCAGAGCCTCTGGTGATGTACAGCCTGAGCTACACAGATTAGTTTGACCTAACAAAGCAGTGTAACATACAGATAAGGAAGTGATGATAGTACAGCCACGGTTTTGAATTTCTTTACGTCCTTTCCCAACAGATTACCTTTCCCATAGACTGAAATTTAGTAACAAGAATTTATCAGAGTGCCTTTAAAATGGTTTTCTAAATAATTTCTTCCCTGGTTATGGTATAAACCTTAGTCTTCCAGATATAAGAGGTGGAAAGACTTCAAAGAAACTTTTTTTCAAGAGATGATTTAGTTTCTATAAGATGATTTTTCAAAACAAAAATGCTTTTTGCAGCAAATCATTTTCAAAAAAAATTAGCATAATTTCCTCTTTCAAAATATTTTTTGTTTTCATATTTGAAAACTTTTAATTTTGTAAATAAATTTTTATACATAGTCAATTATACAAAATACTTTTTCAAAGAAATATACCAAGAAGCTTTACTTTAAAACATGTTTTTCCTGAAAATTTTAAGAACTTTTAGCATATGCAGCAATGTCAAATTGCCCAATATTACAAACATAATTTCTGACCTCACTATGACTAAATTAATCTGCTGGTAGGAGAAATTTGCAATACATAAACCCCACAAACTCTATCACAATCTTTTGAAGGTAGAGGATAATGGAAGCCACTTCCTCAGATGCTTGCTCAGAGACTTTTTGGACAGGCCTGAGAATTCAAGCACACTGTTCACCTCTCCCCGTTGTACAAGAATCTCAGGGCAAGATTTCTCCTTCTCTTGTCACCTCTGCTCACTGGATAGTGGAGGGAGAATGAGTCCAGATCCAAGCGCCCATGATAACGTAGGATGCAACAGCAGAATGAGACACAAAACCTGGGAGTTCAGGAACACAGGCACAAAATTAGATAATTCACATTTAAAAATACCAACTCATATCAATTTTAAGCAATGTTTCTTTTTGCCTCTTTATACAATATTTCCTTTTCTTCTTTCTGTGGTAGTGAAAACACGATAAACTGAAAGTATCATGCCAAAAGAGTTCACAGCTCAATCACACAGAACACAAGCAGATTAGAAATGATGACAGCAAGACCACAAAAGTAAGGTCTGATGAGCCAATAAATACATTCTGGTTACAGCCACAAACATATCAGATTTTCTGTCCTTTCAGTTACATTGGCTGCTCTCAAATGACTTTGAATGGGAATATTCCTGTATGACATGAGTGTAAGTAAGAAGAAAACTATGTTCACTATCTTTTAGACTGGAAGATAGGAGGTGATTCTTACAGGTGTCAAACAATGGTAACCAAATGGTGACTAAAACTGAACACTGAAATTAATTCTCTGACATGCTGAAAATTGCTAGGATAGACTTCTCCTTCCGCAGCGGATTTTCCTTTCTGTGTCTGATACTCCTAATAGCTATTATGCTGGGCACATTCTCACAGTCCATTGTTAAATTCAAGCATTTTCAAGAACTTCCTGTTTTTTGACAGTTAATTTTTTTTCCTTTTGTAAAATGAGTTCTGTGATTATTTTTACAGTGCTTATTGTCTCAACTTTTTAGCATGCTATTTGAAAACAGTAAATGGTTAGAGTTTATGCCCCATTCTAAAAAATTCCCATTAATGTATGTATGTTGTGGGACCTGGAATCTGTAATATTCTGCTGAAAGAGCAAAAGCCTACTTAGTTGCAAATAATTTATTGAGAAGTCAGTTTGGCTACCCAGAAAAATACCCCTTCTAATTCTCAAAGTAACAGCTGGAAGGCTTCCAAACCACATTCAGAATTTTGAATTACAGTGACTCGGCACAGGTCTTGGAGCTGTGATGGGCCTCACATGGTGATAAGACTCCAGAACCGTCTCTGAACATTGCATTTTACAGACACATGGTGTTTTGCACAAATAATGCCACAGTAGCCCTGGCACAGACCTGCTGGGCGCAGCTAGACAGGGATGTTGCAGCAAAACCTGACACTGCCACCACTCTCATTTATTCAGTTTGACTTTGGGAACTTCTCACATCATTTCCTACAACCCTGGCTTTCTCACCTAATCAAAGCACTTGAAGATGGAAGGCAAGAATGCTGTTGAAACATATGGTTTATCGATGGGAATCATTGCTCTAGTCACAAAGACAACAATCCCAAATCAAAGCTAACCTTTTGACTTACATATCTCACCAGATTATCACAGTTATTTGGCTGATAAGTGTTCCTCATTCTGTCTTTAATGTCCAGATCTGTATTATACTTGTCTTGTGCCAGACACAATTTTGTAAGTGTAATGGCAACAGACCATAATCAAAACACTGTTTTCTCATTCTTTCTTCTACAAGATTTAGACTTAAGCCATTCATAAAATTTTTACTTCTCCTGCTGCAACTTATGGTGCTAAACAGCAGGTCTAGCCTAAAACTTGCTGATGCCTCTCTGTGCTATGGCATGTACTGTTTCTATTTAAAGTTACATGACATCCTCATTGCAATTGCTTATACAAAGAAATACTATTTGAAAATCATTTCACACTTTTTAGTTGACTTTTAGCACCTTTTCAGATCTGCAGGACTATTTGACACTGGATTGTTAAACACCTACACAAAAAATATCAACATTCAATTTGAGAACCTCAGCTGAATCACAGAAATAGCATGAAAATCCTGTCTACTTAAACACAACAAAATTTTCTTTGCTTTGTTCAGCCTGGAGGTACTGATCTCTTCACTCTTGTGACCAGTGACCAGACTCAAATAAACAGCATGAATCTGAATCAGGGGAGGGTTAGGTTGGATATCAGGAAAAGATTTTTCACCCAGAGGGTGGTTGAGTACTGGAACAGGCTTCCCAGGGAAGTGTCACAGCATCGAGCCTGACAGAGTTCAAGAGATGTTTGGACAACGCCCTCAGGCACATGGTGTGATTCTTGGGGTGTACTGCACAGGGCTAGCAGTTGGACTTGATGGTCCTGATGGATGCCTTCCAGCTCAGCATATTCTATGGACCTGACAATCAGGCAGTTTGATCAATTGATCTCTGTATCTTGCAGAAGCCATTAAATCTGTTTTCAATCCATGATGACACAGGTTCTGAATGATACATCTGCTGACTTAAATAATAACCATTCACATCTGTGACTTTTTGGTTTAGGACTTAGGTTTTCTAGAGCTGAAAGTGACAGGAAGATGTGGGTCCCATGTATTATTCATATAGATGACACAGGAGGCTCCTCATAAGAGGTTAGTTCAATCCAATACAAAATTATATGTTTTCTATTTTTTTTTCCCCTGAGAAAAACACTAGCCTTGAAAAACCAATGTGTGTTTTTGCCACACATGGGCATAAACATCTTACTGAAAGACATTCCTGGTACTAAGAGGCCAAACACAGCAAGAGCTAACAGAGGAAGGTCAGACAAGTCAAAAGAAAAATGAGCTTTTAAATAATATTTTAAAATTAGGACACATAATTATTTAAAGAAGTAATCACATCAAGTGATGGATTATCTGTCTGCTCACATCTGTAATCAAGATTGGATGGCTTTCAGGAGTATATGCCTCAACCAAAGACAAGCTGTTAGATCAGTTGCAAAATAACAAGATGAAACACTTTAGCCTGTGTTATAGAGGACAGGCAGGGTAATCTGCAGTTTTCTACTGCCCCTGAATATTCTTTAAAAATCTGCTCAGTCTTTTATTTTCATATTTTGTTATTTTAAACAGAAAGGTGTTTATCCAAAACTTTGGGTACCAGCCGTCACTTATAAACAATATTGCACAATAAATAAATAAAATGCCCAACTTTACTGCAACCAAATAAAACTATAAACTAATGTCTCATCTTTTTTTCACTTTATAAATGTAGTCCTTTATTTGCTTCGTAATTGTGTCTCTTGGATTAGTAACATGGCACTGTTTAACAACTTGCTGGTGACATGGACAGTGGAATTGAGGGCACTTTCAGTAAATTTGCTGGTGACACCAAGCTGTGTGGTGCAGTTGACATGCTGGAGGGAAGGGATGCCATCCAGAGGGACCTTGACAAGCTTGGGGCCATGTGAACCTCATGAAATTCAACAAGGCCAAGTGCCAGTTCCTCCACCTGTGTCAGTGAAACCCCAAGCACAGATACAGGCTGGGCAGAGAATGGATGGAGAGCAGCTCTGAGGAGAAGGATTTGGGGGTGTTGGTGAACACAAAGCACAACATGACCCAGCAATGTGCATTTGCAATCCAGAACACCAACCATATTCTGGGCTGCATCAAAAGAGGGGGGGAGAGCAGGTCAAAGGAGGTGATTCTGCCCCTTTACTCCATTCTGGTGAAACCCCACCTGCAGTACCGTATCCAGCTCTAGGGCTCCCAGCTTAAGAAGAATGTGGATCTGCCAAAGTGAGTCCAGAGGAGGGTCACAAAGATGATGAGAGGGCTGGAACACCTCTCCTATGAAGACAGGAGGGAGGTGGGGCTGTTCAGCCTGGGCAGGAGAAAACACCAGAGAAACCTTAGGGCACTTTCCTGTACTTAGTGGGGACTTACAGAAGAGCTGGAGAGAGACTTTAGTTGTGTAGTGATAGGACAAAGGGGAAAAGCTTTAAACTGAAAGACCATAGATTTGGATTACATATTAGGAAGAAATTCTTTATTGTAAGGGTGCTGAGGCACTAGAACAGGTTTCCCAGAGAAGTTGTGGAATACCACAGCCCTGGATATGTTCAAGGACAGGCTGGGTGGGTCTTTGAGCAACCTGATCTAGTGGGTAGCAGGTGAATTGGAACTAGATGATCCTTAAGGTCCATATTCCAACCCACACCATTCTATGATTCTATGATGAATGTGGGGAGTTTTATCCCTTAACTTTCATAGAGTTTTTCCTTTAGCAACTGACTTTTGCTTGTTGCAGTAAGTGGCAGTTACCTCTTTCCACTTGTTTTAGAACACTTTAGAACTCCCAGACACCAGAGAGGTCTGACAACTTGACGTAAACCCTGAAAATTCCGGGCAGCAAAAAACCCCAAAAAAACAGAATTACTCACATTTTTATAACTCTACATGTGGACAGTACCTTACATTGTGCTTTCTCATGGGGTCTTGGTTAAGAACAATGTCTAGTTTTGTGTTGGGCTCCTCTCCTCAGTGTCATTTTGACCACAGACCATACAAGTGCTCTCTGAGTGTGGAAAAACGTAACAGTTCTGCTCCTTTGCAGGCAGAAGGTAGATTGAAGCAATGATGACCAAAGGGTAAATTCTTGCCCTTATGTGTCCTAGTCATTATGGAGAAGCAAATAGAAAAGCTGAGGCACATGGCAGGAAACCAAGCCCATCCTGGCTTGGAGGAGTGTGTTCTGGAACCTGCAGCTGGCTCCTCTGCAAAAAGCATAGTGCACATCTCTCCCTCTGTGGAGGTGGCTGCGTCATGGGGCTGGAATAGTCCATGTCACCCTTCTAGGACAAGTCCTCTAAGAGCAGGCAGCTGTAGGCATGCTGCCCCTGCTCCTGCTGTGCAGCCCTTCACTGGACACTAGCACAGCAGACTGGCCACAGAAACAAACTCCAAATCTTGTTTCCTAGAGATGATCACTGGACAGAGGCAGGGACATGTTTGCCCAGATGATAATTGTCTTTGCAGATACAATGTGATTTTATAAACGAGGTGCACATCCATTAGGTTGCTCATGGCAGTGAGACATTTCCTATTCCACCCTTCACCAAGCAGAGATTATTTTTTTTTAATCTGTTACTAATTGGATAGTGATACAGTAAAGAAATATGAGCTTGTGACTCAAGCTCTGCTAGCCCTCCTCAACAGCCAACAAACATCTAAATGTCTATCACTCCTCCAACAGTCAGGACAGCCTCTTAGTCACAGTAACTAATGGCATCTCTGACCACAGCATTTTTTTTTTAATGCATCTGAGCTGTTTATTCCAGGCTAAAATCACCCTGGATCCAATGAGTGATACATTCCAGCTACACGCTCCTGATCCCCCAAGGGAAAGTGTCCCTACAAGTGTTTAAGATGACTCCTCTCACTAGATTCTAACACCAGTGACTGAGATGGTTTTAGGAAGCTTTACAATGCTGTAGTCCCCTGGGATTTAGCAGGGACAGCCTGTGCAGGATGAATCAATGCCATATGTCAAGCACTGTTTGTATATGTTTCAGTGTAACCAGGCAAAGTCTTTTAACTTTCCATCCTAGAGCCCGAGCAGTACTTTCCTGAATGTCAGCCAGGAAAATTTTGTAGATTTGGCAGTAGGACTGTGGGAAGCCTGGTTGAAGACCAGCCCAGACTGCTGGAGCAGAGGCTTTATATACGGAGAGAGAATCCAAACACCTTCCTTTGTTTCGCACTACAAACGAACACAAATGGAGCCCTGAGATTGCAATCAGGCTCCATTGTATAAGCACAGGCCTTTCCATTACTCCATTACAACTTTTTGGCATGTAGAACTTCATTATTTTTCAACTGGAAAACTAATTAAAATTAATTCTTTTTTATTTATCAGAGTGTTAATGCTTCAGTTCTCGAGTCTCCGCTGGCTTCCAGCCATTTAATTTTGGTCCCTAGGGCAAAGCCTGACAAATTAAGATAAAGCCATTACTTAATGTTCCACTCCTGAGAGAAAACAAGAAGTATTTCCTGTTCTTATTAATTGCACGAAGTCAATTTCTATGGTAAAATTTCAGCATGACCAGACCCTCTGCACCCAACATCTCTCTCCTCCCATGCTCCCCTCTCAGCTGCAGTGGCTGAGGCAGGGAGAGTTGCCAGCTTTCAGCTGGGCTTTCTGCAACACCCCGAAAATCACAGGGTGAACAAAGGCTTTGCTCAGGTGCTTGGCCTTTGCCATTTAGGAGTCACCCTCTCCAGTACCTCTAAGAGAGGTATTTTTTCTTCAGGAGTGCTATGCTTTACCTCCAAGGAGAAGCCGGCCCTGGGGATCCTGGCCGTGCCAAACAGCTTAGTCAGAGCTGCGGTATGGGCACTGCCCAGCTCAAGTGCATTCAAAGCAGCCAAAATCCACCTTTTTTTTTTTTTTCCCAATGTGTGTATCACAAAAGTTCACATACCTTCTAAGCAGTGTGTTGACTTAACCTGTACCACTTCCCTGCCCTCCCCAGCTGCGGAGCCTGGTGCAACAGGTAACAAACAGCCCCTTCCCATGGCAACACAGCTTAATGCCTGAGCACCGGGGGAGTGGGAGGACTCCAGTGAGCAAACCAGCTGCTGAGCCTCAGCTCGGGAAAGCAGCCAGCATGATGCAAAAAGTTTAGAGGGGAAGGAGCAAAACAAACAGAAAGGAAACACAGCTATATGCCGGCAGTTTTGAGGGGACAGGCAGAGAGCAGCATCACTGTGTTTCCCTCCCTGTTCTTGTCCCTAGTACAAACCTCGCACCCCTTGTCCACCAGAGCTCTGCCTAGGATTGCTTTGGTCTTCAATGCTCTCTTTATAACATTCTTGCATTTAAACAAAGCTGAAAACATTGAAGCCCAGCTGAATAGTAGAAGTTCACCCAAATATTTTCATAAAGCTGGCTTGTTTATGGAAAGACTTGGCCAGACAAGGAGACAGCTTGCTGAGCTCTGTTGAATTGTGTTATCCAAGATGTGTTGCCATGTTTGGGACTGAGCAGATATTGCAAAATGTCTGTTGACTCCCCAGTGGCAGCAGTAGCAGCACAGGGCTGGCACACTGGGCCAGACTGTGCCAGTGCCCCTGAGGGATAAATTTGCTCTGTGACGCCCCTCAAGGCTTGGGACACCCTTCTTCATAGGCCATGCTGGTGCAAGCCCTCACTAGGAGCAGCCTGCATGAGTGCCAGCACGTCTCTGCTGTGCCAACATGTGCCAGGGCCAGCATCTTTATCCCCTACAGGAACAGCCCATGCCATCCAGCCTTTTACTGTCCCGTGAGTCTGTCTGGGACTGCCCAAAGAGGGCAGGAAAACATGGCCCTGAGGTGCTCCCAGACAGTGCCACTCCACAGCTTGTCCATGCCACCACTGAGGCCATCAGGTCCCCCAACACTGAGAGACATAAAGGGAAGCCGGGGAGGAGATGGAAGTTCCACAACAGCTCAGATTTGGGAGGGAAGGGTGCTGGAAACCCCCTGCTCCCACAATTTTGGGCAGGCACAAACAAAAACATCCTCAAGGGCAGATGTTTGGAAAGGAAGTGAAGCACATAGCTCCACTTCTGCTAAGTTACACCTACCAAGGAAGCAGCTGAAAAAAGCACGTGAAGAACAAAAGCTATTCACAAAAGACCTTCACACTGCCCAAGTTAACAGCAATATAACCCTTGTTTACCTTACCCTCTCCCAAAATCAGCTATTCTTTGCTGCTATTTTTAAATGTTATTCATTAAAAAATGCATGTAAGATCTGAAGATGTCCTTTTAAATACACTTTCAAAACTTCAGCATTTTGGAGGAAATTATTATTATATAGTTACAGCTTTGTACAGAAATTCATTGCACATCCTCAGTTTTTCTAATCTCATCACAAATCTCTGATGGGTAATCTTGTCCTACCAGCTATCCCTGAATTCCATATAGCTGAACTGTACTGAGGCACTTATGCAGTTAAAGCAGCAGACAAGGTCATGAAGATTGGAGAAATGCATCCTGATACCATTTGAGATGATTCAATGGATTAAAATTCAAAAGTGAGCAACAGGGAGAGTCTTGAACACATTTTGTACTAAAGTGCTTCAAATAGCTTGTTACATACCATTACAGAAAACTCATAGCACCCAGTGCTATGTGACAAACACTACTTAAATCAACATAATTCAAGGGGTCTTTTTCACTAAACATCCTGAGAATTACATTAAAAAGTGTTATCTTTTTGAAATGTTTTTGAGGAAGATATGAAAGGCCAGTTTTGCGAATAGCCTAAGTAGATGCAGTTTCTGTGCACTTTTAAGTCCATAGGGAATTTGATCTGTTTTTATTTTTTCATATCCAAGCTTTAAATCCCCAGCTGTGGCTGTTGTCCCAGATAAGGTCAAGGAAAAATACGTGTTCTCCCTATGGTAAAGTATTTTTTAAGGCATTTTTATTGGGAAAATTTTCTGCTTGCTTAGGAGGAGGGACTTGAATTTAGTAGAAAGGTAAGAGGTAGGATGTACTTTTTGAAGTCCTTAATAAAATCACTAATACACTGTGTTACAAATCCCTGACAAATCCCATTTCCCACAAACAATAGAGTTTTATTGAAACTTGGTCTGTAGTTTCTCCATTGACTCCTCACCCTCTCAAGGTGCTCTACGCAACTGTGCCATAAAAAGCCACTCTCACAGGTCTGAATGTGAAAGCTGTGGGCTTGCTGAGATCCCACTCTTCGAATGCTTGGGATCTGAAGAGAGAGTAGAAGCAGTGACCTTATCACAGAAAACTGATAAATGAAAGAGCAGTAATAAGAAATTAGCTCAGAAGGAGAGTTGTAGTGCAACAGGCAGTAACAGGAAAGGCCATGGGAAAAGAAAGGATGAAAGAGGGAAATGAGTTGTCAGCAAAATTATTAATCTAGAGTGCAGAAAATAGGGAAAACCTGATTTCTCACACACTGTGTTCCACAGATTTTTACTTTTTCCTCACTCCCCACCCCTTTGTGCAGTAACACAGAAGAAAGATAAAACGTGCTCCTACCTTCTCCCCTCATGCCCCCATCTCACATAACAGATCTATTGGCAATAAGGATAGTCCTCTTGAGTACTCAGCAGAGGTATAGCATTAGGTATTTCTCTGTACATAATTACTAATTACTCAGTCCTGAGACAGATGCCAAGACATTTTGCATTTGCACAGAAAGCCCCTGGAGAACTTTGAAGTAAAAAAAATCAGCATTCAGTGATGTTCAGGCATCCCGAGTTTAGGCAGCTGAACAGGAGAATTCAAAATCTGTTTTTGAGCTTATACATCTACATATCTACAGTCCATGTTAGAACTTTCCTGTAGCCTCTCCAAACATCAAAGTGCTTCACTTTGCACTGCTAGCTAATATTTCATTAACTTAGGTGTTTATATAATATTTATAAGAAAGCCTGTCATTTTAAGCTGAGTTGATTGAAGACAGGTATTACTAACACTGACATAATTTTGTTTCCATTTACAGTTTTCAAAAGAGCAGAGGCAAGCCCTATTGAACTGCTAAAAAGGCAAAAGCTTTTTTACCATCAAAATTCCACCTATAGCCACTGTTAAAGGTGTTATAATTGGCTTCTTTATTCTATAGGAAAACTAGGAAAACAAAGGATTGGCAATTTTGCTAAGTACATCCAAAGTCACAAGGGAACTGGAAAAGAGACAGCACCTCTGTTTTGCAATCTTGGGAAACCTTGTAGCCCCAAGGGATACAATTTTCAATAGGATCCAACATTTTATCATGGGATCAGATGTTTAAATGAGTAATTTCTTCTGAATTGCTGCTAGCAATTGAGAAAATAAAACATATAATAAATATATCTACATTGCAGGAAGAAGGAATGATAATAACACATGCAAGCTGGATTGAGTTTTCATGAGATGATGGAAAGTTGTTTAAGCATGTTTATATCTACACAGCCTTGGATTCTCTACTGTGGTAAACTGCACTTGGTTTTGTGTGGAAAGCACAGCTAAAAGTTTTCATACCAAGTCTCTATTCCTCCCTTTTGGGGAAAGGTAAGCTTCTAACATGAACACATGTGATTTAAAAAAAAAAAACAAAAAACTAAACAAAACAAATAGATAAAATGAATAGGCAGGTCCAAAGCATTTCCTAAAAGAGGTTGACTTACAGGAAAAGATATCTAAGGTCAAGATGTATGATTTATTGCTGAATAGTTTGTGGCCAACAGAAAAACGCACAGATGAAAACATAAAGACATAAAATATGACACCGTCAAGTTCATTTTCTTAATTCATTTTGTTCTAGTAGTTATTCCCCACAGGTCAGAAGTGAGTGGTTTTGTGGGTGGTTTAGGGAATTTAGAAATTATCTGACCACACAAACTTAGGTTTCAAATCATTTTCTCAAGTGCACACTGTTTTCCCTCATGATGTTTCTTTCTTTATATATGGGGTGCTGCTTCTTTTTGGATTGTTGTGTGGAGCTCAGCACTGAGCAGGATCTGCACCAATGACCCTGAAGTATAAAGGCACTGTGAGAGGAAGGTGGGTTAAACACCTTGCTGGACCTGCCAGATTGCTCCATGAGAGGTATAGGGTGGTTCCCCTTTCACAGAGCAGGTACTCAGGTGATTCTAATGCTGCAGATGTTCCTGGTATAAAACCATAATGCCCACTTCTTGAATGGTGTGCATGGTTCTGATTTCCTAATCTTAAAAAGGTATAGGAGATCTGGAAAACAAGCAAAGAAATGCTACCTATATGAACCTAGCCATAGGGAATAGCTTTTATATCAGGAATAAGAAAAGTTAAATGGACAAACATGATTCAGCTTGAGAACAGAGAATATTGATGGAGATTTGATAACAGTCCCTACAGCTACCAATGATGGAGAGGATGAACAGGGAAATGCCTTCCTTAGCTATGAAAATGCTACTGCAGCTACAAGTTTACAGAGGTTTAGAAAGCAATTAGACTGATCACTGAAGAAAAGACCTCCACAGGAAAAGACCACCAAGGGCTGTGGCATACATACAAGGATGCTGCCTACAACTATGGACACCCCTCAGTTGTGATAAGCTGGAAACACAGAAAGTATGCTGGGCAAGTAGTGTAACCCATTTGCTTTACCCTATATGCCTCTCTTTGAGCCAGTGACAAGATGCTGGACTAGGCAGTTCTTTCATCAAGCCCAGAAGGGCATGTCTTAGGTTCTTGCATCCACTTCCTGGAACAGGCTGAATGGGACCTTCCATATAGCAATGAATAGCTGACAAGAACGATATAACGGCCTAGAGTATATTTTAAACAATGTTTTTTGAAACAAAGCTGTTCCACAAATTGGATGAACAATCCTGCTTTACATCATCTGTACCACTCCTGTGTCATTTTTGCTACTCCTGTAGCTCCTCCAAACAGAGATCCTTCACAGCCCCAGGACACTGTTGCACACTGGAGATGCTGCCAGTTTGAACAGCAGAAATACTTATGTCAGAGATGGTTCTGACGTCCAAACATTTTGGACATCACTGATATGTGTACCAGACTGGTGACTGGAGCACAGGATCAAGAGATTCTGCTTCCAAGTACCCAGGGTAGAGTACAACAGAGGAACTGACCAAGAATTGCATAGCTAAATATTTTTTGAGTTTTTTTAATTGGAACTATGGTTATATTCCCAATTACTCCAACATGAAAAAGGGAACAAAGCATTATGTCTAGCTTAACAACCATCTCAGAAATATCCCTAATGTCAAAAGGAAGTAAGCGAAGTTGGGCTACTTCAAATAATTTACAACAAGAGCCTGCAATTTTGTCTTGGGATGCTGGAGAGTTAACCATACAGAAATATGCTGCCCCTTTGAAAGAAGATTTGCTTACTAATCCTATGATCTTTCTGTTAAAGGCCTTTAAACAGAACATACAGAATATTTAAATAAGATGAAAATAAGATGGAAAGAGATGTGTGGTACATAATATCTTTAGGAAAAACCCTTTAACAAATTTTGAGTACTTGAATGCCTCAAACTGGGGAAAATATGACTTAAAGTACTTTAGTACCAGAGCTATCAAAACACACAGCTGGTACACTCTGATTTTACATGAAACTCCTCATATTGAGTCCCTAATCATAAAGCTGAGATTAGACACTGAATCAAACCAAGACATTCAACCAAGACCCCAAACCCCCAAGCTGTCAGAAGAATTCAGATGTGATGCATCTATTGTAGAGTTATTGTAGACATCAATACTCGGTCTTGATACTCAATTACTTACCAAGCAGGAACGACAACAAAATTATTACTTCATAACAATCCTTCATTATTAAAAACAATCCTAATTTTAGGTCTGAATTCAGTTCCAGTTAAATTCATATAACCACCTCACAGGAAATTTTTGCTTTCCCTACATTTATTAAAATGTGAGATCCATAAAGTTATTTAGGTCATTCTCCTGAACAGTGTTTTTGGTTATTTTTCATTCCAGTGTTGATGAACTTATTTGTGAACAAGCCTTTCTTCTCTCAGACTCATCAGCAATCAGATGTAGACATGCATAATACTTCTCCAATAAACTATTTTCAAGACTTTATTTTTCCTTTGTCAGTTAGTGACTAATGTAATTAAAAAGAATTCCACAGCATTTGTTCACTTTCATTCAGGGGTGGCATTGTCTTTCACTAGAGTACATTTGGCGGCTTTTAGTAATTAACCCAGGATGAGATTATGATTGAAAAGGGCACTAACAAGACAGGATACTCTGTACTCTTGAGGTGGGTAGGACCAGTATCCATAATGCTGTTATAGGTAATACTTCTGCAAGCATGGAAGATACACTATGATCAAGGTGTCAGTAAAGAAAGCAATATCATTTTCATCACCCTATCCTGAAATTACTTATTGATCTACTAAATCTCTCAGCATAGCCTCCAAATCTCAGACAGGGGTGACTTTGGTGGGTGCTGGCATTGCCAGGGAGGACTCTCTACAACTATAATCCCATTTTAGAGTCTAGTCTATCCTCACAGCTATTTTGTGCATTTCAAGCACTCCAGAATATCCTTTCTCTATACAAGGCCATAAGAAGCCCTATAGGACTTATTTTTTCAACATACAAGACAGATTTTTTTCCTACTCTGCAAGCCCAGCAGAAGAGTATCAAGATTATGTCCTTTTGCTTTGCTAAACTGCAAGAAGGGCAATGTGTTGGCTGTAGGAGCTGGAACAGGCATTCAAAGCAATTCAGAGAGCAGGAACTGACAAAAGCTTGAAGCATCTGGGCTTTCCCCAGCTTCTAAACCCAAAGCTGCACTTGCAGCCGCAGGATCTAAATACTTCAGTAGTAAATACTTCCTTCTGGAAAATCTCCATTACATAAATGGAAAATAGTACGTAGGTACACATGGAGGTACACACCAGAAAAGGAATGAGTACTCATAAATGTATTTGAAAATATTTCTTCTTACATTTTTGCTTACATTAATCAGAGCATTAGGGAGCCAGAGCAATCATTTTCCCCAGAACAAATAATTTGACAGTTTCTGCTTCACATTGCAGTGGTATGCATGCAGCTGTTATCTTTGTACACTGAGTGTTTCCTCAAGAATGATGTTTTCTGACTTGTTCATAGCAAGTATCTCTGCTTATAAAGAATCCTGGAAAAAAAATCACTTTAGAAAACGAGTAGGTTTTTTTCTGTGTGTGCTCTACAACAGAATATCATGCATTTAAGCTTAACAGGCCAGTTAATAAAATCACAGAGAACTGATGAGACAAAAACCAGAATATTATGGATAAAGTGCCTGACTGTAGAAAATGAAGGTATTTAAAAGGGGTCTTTTACCTTAACTGAAATCCCAGGAACTACCAGAGAATAGCTGTAATAACTCAGCATCAGGTTTACCCTGATGCTACTTTCTAAATGGTTGATTTAGATATCCACATAGGCAAACAGGGCTGTATGATTATTGAATCAAGAATAAGCACACCCAGCAAAAGTTTACCACCCCCAAAAATGACAAACTAGAGTGCATTTTTTTAAACACATAAGAGTGGATCCTCTGTTAAGCTTATAATTAATGAGTTACATTCATGGATCACCCAGGTGCTATAAAACTGCTCAAAGCTAGTCTCTGTCTGTAAAGTGTAAACCTATGATATTTTGGCACAAGCCATTTTCTCTCCAGATCAGCCCAATATTTGCTTGAAAATCTCCACCAATAAAACCTCCTCTCCCCTGGGGCCCCCTGAGCAGCTATGTGCAAGCAGGGGAATGCCCAAGAAACTGACTTTCTAGGGAAAGCTCCAGCTGAATGCTTTCTGCAAAACAAAGGCAGCTTTAAAAGGAAACTGGGAGGTCCCTTGAAGGGTGATTCCTACCAGCAGCTGCTCTGAACACACAAGCATGGCTTCAACAAAACTCATCACTGCCCTTTCCCCTCCAACAGTGCTGAGTCCTGACACCACCCCCACCACCCTGCGGCAGAGATACAAGCAGCAAAATATAATTACAAATGACCACGTGTACTTTAAGGTAAGTAAAAGTATAAAATATAAGAAAAAGCATCTTGAAGATGAATGTTTCTCAGTGATGGCAAAATGATTTAAATATATGAAGTCCATGAATCATTTTGAGATCTTTAGTGAGATAGATAAAATATTATTATTACTTCATGTAAGTTATGATTACATTGCATTTGAAATGGCTTTGTAATTTCCTGTCTAATGCTACCCTTAGGTCTTTTCTATATCACTGCTTTTCAATTATCTTCTATTTTTCTTCTTGAACATATATATGTCTTGAATTATTTTTTCATCTGATGTATCAGCCCACAGTTATTCAGATTGAATCTTATTTTTATATTACCTGCACACATTTCTACATTTTAGAATTGTAGCAATTTATTACTGTGCAAAGCTGAAAAAAAAGAAAGACTAAAAATAAAATATTCCTGTCATATGTTTGTATTTATGCCTGAAAACACATAGCTCTTGCTACAAGCACTTTTTGAAACATCTTAAGGAGGTGCTCCAAATTCACTGTCATGCACACAGTCTGTGCACTTAGACTGAAAAAAAAGAAGACTCCAGACTTTATAATCATATACTGCTGTCTAAAAACCCTTTGAATTGCAAGGCACATTCATGCCAAAAGGAGGTGGGTAAAATCCAGCTCTGCCAGGCTGGGAGGTGGAGAATTTCAAGGTCAGTGGTGCTTCAGAAAAATTCTCCAGCATTGCTGTTTACTCCTTACAAAATGAAATCGCACAATCCCAGAGCACAGCCATAAAACTATAGAGAGATGAACCCCTCCAAAGACCCACAGGCAAGGGCAAGAAAGCTCTCAAGAGGAAGGTCAGACCTGTGGCGAGCATCCAGGCATGGAACAGGCAACCATTCCAGGCAGCACCAGCAAGGGGACCAAGGGAGTCCCTCAGCCACCATCTCTCTACATCATCTCAGGCAAAACTGTCCCTGAGTGACTAAAGAGCTTGACCTGTTCAAAAGTGTTCAGATTCAGAACACTGGAAATTTCACTTACTGAGTTTCCCTCAGCTGCAGGACACATGGCAATCATCACATGAAAAATCAGGAACTTCCTTACTTCTATATGCAGCAGCTTCATTTAGACTTCAGTGAGGCTGTATACAACCAAAAGTGATAAAAAGTCTTACACAGACTTCTTCACTGCCTGACTATTTAGCATTATCATCAGGCACATGGTGTGATTCTTGGGGCTGCCCTGTGCAGGGCCAGGAGTTGGACTCGGTGATCCTTGTCCGTCCTTCCAACTCAGAATATTCTGTGATTCTGTGATCCTATGATCTTGTGCTCCTTCCTGTCAGTCACTTTGCAGTGTGAGCTACACTGCTCATCTCAGCAAAAATTTAAATTACTCTTTGGAAAAATCTTTTCCATTTAACTGGTAGTGATTGAGGGTACAGTTGTAGCTTGAATTGTTTTCTATTAGTGAAATATTTCTATTAGTGAAAAAGTTAAAACTGGTAAACGTTCCAAAAGAAAATACTAAAATCATCAGGAATAAAATTTTTTCTAATTTCTCTGTGGGGTTTATTTTCATCATAAAATAAAATATATCTTATAACCGTTATAGGGCTTTAAAAATTGATAAATAACTTGTCTAAGATGGATGCCATTGCAAGCAGATGGGTAAATAGTATTTAAAAACAGAAATTTGATTAAAACACTTCAGGGGCTATTAAACTGACTGTCACACACTCTCGTGTACAAGAGATTAGCGGGGCTATACAGTGAATTGCTGTCACTCCTGCTTCTCAGTCATTTTAGGTGAACTTAGGCTGGGATGGGCTATTTGCCTTTCTCAGGTTTCTGTTTGCTTTGTTTTCATCAATTCAACAACTTCTGTGTATTGTTTCATTTTCAAGGCCACAGGTTCCCTAATGAAGTATATTAATTTAGTAGCATCAGAAAGATGTTCTAAAATGTCCAACTGGCTCTCCTGGGAATCACTGCAGCAGTTTAATAAGGCTTGGTTTTCTCTTACTAATCTAAAATAAGACTTGACACAAGATATTTGCCAGCTGTTGTACATTTACTCCCTTAAATGCATTTTTTATTGTCAATGAAGCACCATGAAGAGCCCATAGCCTTATTTGGATTAAACTGTACACCATGACATATCAGATCTCTTTTTTATTTGCATGTCTACTTGCTTTGTTCACTTATTTTTATTGGACCCAGATAACAGCAGTGTACTGTATTCCTTTAATCAGTACAAATCATTAGAGGCCTGGAAAAATCAGATTTAGTTCTTCTATACTGGGAGACATTTTAGAATACTTGCAAGTAAAAATGTTGCCATGAGACTGTGTCTCCACCCCAAAAGAACTGCAAATCCTATTCGTAATTAATTGCCATATATCAAAAGGCTATAAAGCCTGCCACACACCACAGCTCCAGGATTTCTAAGGTGGACATTATTTGGCTTTGCATGGGAAACTTGTAGCTGTATATCAGTCACATTTTAGCCACAAACAATCCAACTGCTCGGGCTTAACTAGGTTGGATCTCCGCCCTTTTCAGTGAGCTTTTGTAACAAGACTCTGCACACTTTGTCTCCTTGAAGTCCCTCACTGAAGAACAACAGTGGCCATGAATCTGCAGCAGAAGCAGCATCAAAGGAGGAAGCTTCCCCCCTGTTTAAGGACTGGGCACCTGCCCAGTTCTGGTCTGCAATGTCCTGGTCTGCACCATCGCTTGATGCCAATACCGTCCTTCTGCCAGGAGAAGCAAGTTTTCAGGCCTCAATGGTGTCACTTGCCCTGACATTCATCTCCAGAGTGACCTGCAGGAGGGGCTCAGGTCTATGATGTAGTGCTGTCTGTGTCCCCGGAGATGGCTCCTTTCCTGCCAGCAACACCTGGAACTCCATGGCTCCCACTGGCATGGTGCAAGGGGAGCCCGGCATCCATTTGTCTCCCTTCTGCCTGTGCCTCCAAGACAAAGCTGCTGCATTCATGTCCTTCATCATGTTTGTTTGAAATGCCAATGATAGTAAACCCTCATTACCCTATAACTGGGCACGTACTGGTTTCATGCAGTAGAGTAGGAGAAAGAGGCTGATGTTGGAGTGTTTGTAGACTCATAAACACAACAGTCACACAGGTCTAAACAGAAGTACTTAAACCGACCAAAACTGCAGGTTTTGAGATTCCAGGTTTAGCATTTTAAATGCTAAATGAGATTCTTTCCATCAGTAATGACATGAGAAGAAAAAAAATGGGTTCTTTAACTCAGTTCAGATCCCAAACCACCATACTTGCTCACAGAGCAAAGGACTCAGGAGAAGTACGGAATTCAGAGAGTATCCTCCAATGTATCTGTGTCCACAAGAAAAGCATTTAACCAAACTATATAAGAAAGCAACTGAAAGGGTGCTTGGCAAACTTCACCATGCCATATTCTTCATTTTCACTCTAGGACTTATAATTTCATAGAAAAGACTGTTTCATTTGAATGCAACTGCAAATGTCTTGGTGAAAGTCATTACCTTCTCGAAGTCACTGCTGAATATTCATTCAGAGCTAAACATCTGATGAGAACATTGTGCCTTTTTCAGGAAGGCTGCACCCATCAAGGTAAATCACAGCTTGCTAGTGAGACTCAGAGGACTCATTCTTTTGTCTTATGGCTGTTACAGAAACATAACTAGGCCCATATTTACCCCATACCCTTTTCTGTTGCTCTCAGAGCACAGCAGGAAGAATATCTGTGAGCTGTTGTAGCAGTGTGGCCTGCAGACAAAGTCAGGATAATCCGGTCAAAGAAAGGCTTCTCATCATTCCCTTTAATGAAATCCTAAGCTTGCTTGCCATTGGCTTTCTGGTGACAGTCACAGGGGAAATTCCCAGTCACTTGGCCATCTGAGACCATCATGATATAAAAAAAATTACTTTTCAAGAGAGATCATTTCTGGTCCACTCTTCCAGATCCTCCCAAGTTTATAAATGACCTATTTAAAATAAGGAATTATAAATTCTCAACTTCCCTCCTCTGCTGAAGAGTAGTAGCAGTTCAGTGCCTTTGTTAACCTTCACGGACAAGCAGATAACACTCCTGCAAGAGATTACACTAGTTTGAAGTAAAAACTACATCTCTAGTAAGGCAGATTCAAATCTCAGACATTACTTTCCCCTGTGCAAAAGGATTTGCTACTTACAACTGTACCATCACGATGACAGAGTCACTCCAGCCAAAATAACTTATCCTTTCAAAGTATTACTTTTTTCATGGCTTGGACTCGATGACCCCAGAGGTCTTTTCCAACCTAATTGATTCTGGGATTCTGGGATTACACAGCCTGCCCAAGATCCTTCTTTGCCTAGTGTGCTGCACTTCTAGTTAGCATAGCCTAAAGGTTCAGAAAACAGACATTTTTTTCTCCATTTGAAAAATACTTGTCTTGGTAAAAAACTCTAATTGCTGCTTGTAAACAGATTGCAAAACCCCTATCCTTGGCTTGCTCGTTTCCCATTCACACTCTCATTTCTGCTTGCTAGTTTGATATACTTCATCTCACAATAAAAATTAGGATAAGGTTTTGAAAGAGAGCAAGAAAAATTAAGAAATGAAAACCCAAGTAAACCAAACTGGACTGGAGAGCCTTACTACAAGAAACATATTGCATATATTTACTTATGAGGTTTTGACATGCACCTGCTATATGCCACTTGAAATTGTGCTGTTCTCTGTCTACACTGTGAACAAGAAGGTGTATAGTGGGTTCAAGTGACATTTTAGCTTATTTGACAAAAACATTTGGTTAGTCTGCTAACAGAGAGAGTGCTACTGAACACGGAGTCACCTGTCAAACTTACACATTATTGATGTAGCAAAAGGAAAAATATTTTATTCCTTGGAAATTTTCTTGAACCTTTTCATTGTGTTTTAATGTTCTTAGAATGTCTTCTTTTCAAGAGCATTTTGAATTCTTGGATTATAAATCCAGAGTCTTCTAGTGTTAATAGGAGATGTGGAAGCAACATTTTATATTATAATTAATGCAAGAATCACTCAGGATTACTCATCTGTATGAGTATTGACAGATAATATTCTCAGGCTATTTTATATTGACTTATTTCTAAGGTGAACGAAGGGATCAAAGTCACTGAGGAAATTCAGGAATATTTGCTGTACTTTTTGTAGACCGGATTACATAGTAACTATAGAAAATTAATGGCTGGAAATCTCCAAAGATACAGACTGCAATGGGAATAGGAGCCAGTCGTTAGTTTTAAAAGTTCAAACTCCAACCTATCAGTTATTTTGTTTACGTAGCCTGGGAACTGGAGCACAAAGGAAGATTAAAAGAATTTTAAAAGCTCTTGGAATGGACGATGCACTTGAGACATGTCTAATAAACAGAGAGACTGAGACAGACTAGCTATGTGGAGGGAATTCGGTGCCCTGAACTGGAGAGAGGTAAGCACAGATGAGGACATATGCAGGTCATCTACTATTTTGGAGATAAACTCTTTCTGAAATGTTCTTGTTCTGAATAGGGCAGAGTTTATGTGAAGAGAGAATATCTTTAAAAAGTAATTTGTTGATTAAGTTCTTTTATATAACACATAAGCGTGAGAGGCAGCACCCAAAGGGTGGTGGTAACTAGTTCCTTTTCAAGCTGTCAACCTGCTACAAGTGGGGTCCCCCGGGGATTGGTATTGAGCCCAATGCTGTTTAAAATCTTCATAGTTGATGTGGATGATGAGATCAAGTGTAACGCAAGGAAGTTTGCCGATGACACCAAACTGGATGGGGAAGTGGACATCTTGGAAGAGACAGCCATCTTGCCCTTAGACCTGGATAGTCTGTAAAAGTGGACTAACAAAAATATTACGAAGTTCAACAAGGATAAGTGTAAGGTCTTGCACCTGGGAAAACATAATCCAGGAGTGCAGCACAGGCTGGAATATACCTGGCTGGGGAACAGCTCCGTGGAAAGCAACCTGGGGGTCCTGGTGAACAACAAGCTCAATATGAGCGAACAATGTGCTCAGAGT
Source organism: Pseudopipra pipra (assembly GCF_036250125.1). NCBI lineage: Eukaryota > Metazoa > Chordata > Aves > Passeriformes > Pipridae > Pseudopipra > Pseudopipra pipra. The sequence goes on from NC_087553.1 coordinate 50,488,262, forward strand.
GTTCTTTCATTTTAATTAACACTAGCTTCTGTTTAAGAAAAGAAGAAAGCATGGCATTTGTGACTGAAATATAACAGCTTTGGAAACTTTTCTCAATTAAAAGTGCTACTTTCTTTGCTACGGCTAAAATATATGTTAGGGATATATAACTGAAATCAGCACTTAGTAAGTTGTAGTTCAGTACAAAAAGCTATAAAAAATAAAAGCTATGTAAACCAGTAGCATTGTACACAGAAGCAACAAAGGTGGTGTTCTGGGGTTGGCTTTGATTTGTCTGTCTTCCTTTGCAGATCATATTACAGTGTCTACCTCATTTTCACATTACCCAGACAAGACAAATTCTGAGGGGTTCCTATTCAATTCCACAATTTTCTTCAATGGTTTCCTCTAGATCTTAATAACAGTTATTGTGCTTTCCCTCGGCCAACTTCAAGAGCAGAGCATGTCTCCCGCTCTCTGTTGGAAAAAGCATTTTGTTCATTAACAGAAACCTCTTTACAAACTATTCAAGTGAGCTGAAGGAACATATGTAAAAGAATGAAGATGGGAGAAAGATTTAGCCTTATACAGCAAGAAAGTGAAGGATAGGGAAGAGTTCAGTCAAAATACACATCTGGCAGCCACATGGTGCCACCTTGAATAGATGACATCTGAATCTTGAGTTTGGTATCATGATTATCAAGAAACCCTGAGATCCTGTACTGTATTAGTTATCCTATGTTTGTTAGAAGATATTTATTTTTCATTATATTTAGTAGTAAAGGTAAAAACCCTGATACTGGTAATTTGGATTTTTTTAAGATAAGGAAAATTCCTCTCTAAACTCCTCTGCATATTGTCTCCAATATTCAGCAAACCTAAGCTTTGTGTACTGATGACAAAAAATGTTGCAGATTGGGGAATTCTCTAATTCTTGTGTTCTGTAAAACACGTTTTAAGTTTATAAAGAAGATTGTGAAAACTGGTGCTGAACAGTGAGTGTGGGCCAATAGAGGGATGGCATGTGTCTGGCCATGTCAGCAAGGGCACATCAATGCCACCAGCTTAGGTGGAACTGTACAGTCACCAGGACATGCTGAAAATACAGGGGTGTAGCCCACTTGAGTTCCCGTTTCCTGTATAAGAGAAAGGAAGTACTGAAGTAAAGGGAAGGCAAAACAGTAAATGATGGGAGGGCAAAACAGCAAATGATAATCATATTTGCCAGATTAAAAGATTATTCTTAATTTACTGTACAAATTTGTTTCTAATCCACAATTTCGCTGACTTGATGAAAAATATAATATGCCATTAAAGAGCATCTGCTGTATGTTCTATCTCTCTTTGTGGTATATTTTTTCAGAAAAGCAGGTTTAAAGATGGACAACTTAAGATGTGTAATAGCACTCCCTTGGCTGCTGTGTTGTTCTTGATACATGTAGTGTGCTACATGTAAAGTTCCACCATCTGAAGTTTGGCTCTAATTTTTTCCATGCTTCCTCAGTACTGAGAAGGAAACTGGAAAATCTCTGACCTGTTCCATCTGTTTGCTTCATACAGTGACACATGCTGATCCCTGTGGAGAATATCAATAGAATTGGTTCGAATGACTGAGTGATTTTTGTTATAAAAACTAAGATAAGGCCTTTTAATTTTTCTTTTATCTTCTAGCTCATTAATAAAACTGATTAGGCTTCTTGTGGTTTCAGCAAGAAAATGAAGCACAATGAAACCTTTCATTTACTTGCAATTCATTTTGGCAGCTAATGGTCTTGAAGCTCCAGACTAGCATGAAGCTCAGACAGCAAGGTAGACTTCCTTTTTATTCATTCACATGGAACTCACAGCCTTAAGAATCGCTCATGATTTGTAGTGTACCCCAAAGAAATGAGAGCTTCAGTTGGAGCAGGATCTTCCTATAATTAGTGCTATCACTAAACTAGCACCATATTTTCACCCATGCTGATAAAGGAAGTAAAGGCAAAAGCCAGCTGGGCTGTCAGTCCCAAGTTGTCCTGTAGCACCCTGCAAAATACCTGGGCCAGCGGCTTGGAGTGGCAGCCTACCATCAGAGCTCAGTCTTCTGGGAAGGCTTTCTCCAAACCTTCCCACTCTGCTTATCTTAACAATATCTTGCCTGTGTCAGGACCACTTGCAGCCAACCAATCAGCCAGGGACTGTGTTCAGGAGAAGCATTTCAGAATTATTAAGAGTGCAAGCAAACCAAAGTAATGCAGGAAAGTTTCTGGGAGCTTTAAATGGAAAAATATACATTAGACCTGCTCTGATGGTACGGATATTTCTCCTAGAATACCATGTACAGCTCTGGGGCCCTCAACAAGGACATGGACCTGTTGGAACAAGTTCAGAGGAGGGACTCAAAGATGATCAAAAGTCTCTAGGATAGGAACACCTCTCCTATGAAGACAGAGGAAGAGACTTGGGGCTGTTCATCCTGGAGCAGAGAGGGCTTCAGGAAGACCTTAGAGCAGACTGCCAGAACCTGAAGAGGTCCTGCAAGATAGATGGAGAAGGATGTTTTGCAAGGACATTTAGTGATAGGACAAGAGGCAATGACTTTAAGCTGAAAGAAGGGAAGTTTATATTCCATATTGAGAAGAAATTCTTTACTCAGAGGGTGGTGAGGTACTGGCACAGGTTGCCCAGAGAAGTTGCTGATGCCCCATCACTAGAACATTCAAGACCAGGCCAGATGGGGCTTTGAGAAACCTCATCTAGTGAAAGGCATTCCTGTCCATGGCAGGGGGTTTGGAACTAGATGATTTTAAGGTCCCTTTCAACCTAAACCATTCTATGATTCTATGATTCCATGAGCAAGTTATGTAGCCCTCTGTGCTTTGAGGTAGACAGATGTTGCTATTTCTGATAATACCACTTGGAGTCTTTGATAACTCTATTTTTTATATAACTAAAACAGAATGAAAAACTACTAATTCCGAGCTCCTTAAGGGAAAAGTAATCATCACGTTTCCATCTGCTGCCATTGGGGTGTTTACAAGTGTGCGGTTAAAGTGAAGAGTGGTGTCCAGGCACATTGCTCCTACAGATGGAGCCTCCAACCACTACAAATTGTATGAATCGTGGTGTAAGCAAGTGCACATACATTTAGCAAAGGCAAAGACATTGCCCTTGAGTAATACTGTGCTTTGAAAAGCAATGTGTCACAGACATCACTAATTTTAAAGGAGGAAGGAATTCCATCCATGTGTTTCTCAAAATTGCAACAAAGGACCTGTGTTCATGGATACACATAAGCACAGATACACACACAAGTTATGAAATGCAGTTTATTCTGCCCTTACTCTTTACTGGACTAAATAATACTGATATACTTCAGAAAATTCTCATCCATTATCTTAACTTATTAAAATTCACTTATTAAACTTAAAATGAAATGTGACATTTCTTCCTCTCCATTTGGCAGACACTTTGGAAGAGCTGGTAGAGAGCAAACAGCCAGATATAGTAGAGGGTTTTTTTAATTTATTTTGAGAGACAATGGTAGTTTTACAGAAATGCCAATAAGTCAAAATATTAAGATGTAATGTGTGACCAACACTCAGTACATTAAAGGTCTCTGTAGAGTTTATGTTTTTTACTTTAGTCTACTTCACAGTAATGTTAACCACACCATTCTGCTATTGAATCTGGGACACTGACTCCACCAGAATAACTTCTGATTAACACTGGTGTTAAATGAAATCATATTACCTATTTTTCACCAGTTAGTATACAGGGCTATATGCCATTCTCTGATAAATGTTTACTCCTTCTGGAAGGTTGTTGTGAAATTTGGCACCTAACTGCCATTCTTCGGGTGAAAAATTTCTCCCTTCTCTGCTCCAAATAGTTTGTATGATATTATTTCTGCTTATTCCTTTGAATTTAAATTCATTGATGGAAAAATATCTGAAATTATCTTTCCAAGAAACTGATCAAGAGAAATCCCAAGAATCTGGTGTAGTACACAGAGGGCAGCAACTTGAGATGTGCAGCAGCTGTGTATTCTGCATTGTCTCTGCAGGGGCACTGGAAGACTGAGCTGCTATTGCCATTTTTGCAGTGGAATTTTCTGAAGAAGTCTCCTTTTCCAATAGTTGCTAATCGTTCAAACTGCTGTTAAGGAAAGAAAGCTGAAAGTCAACACTTACACATCGCATGTCTATATCAGAAGAGAGATGTCAAAGCTGTGGACAAAAAAGAGAGTTTCCCACCTGGAAAGTGATATGTTAGTGGAAGAAACAGTTGAAACCGCTTATTTAGTCTACTCTACTGAGAGCAAAATACCCCATTAATTAAAACCCTAAAGAGTTCAGGGAGTATTTTACCATTACTTTTCACTATGAAGAAGAAGGAAGTAAAGTCAGCAGCAGAATCTGTGGGCAATACTCTCAAACAAGCACTTTGAAGCAAAAAGCATATGACTCACCTGTTCTACTGAAGAACTTGTCCTTCCTTCCTGGGATACCACCATTGATGTTGTTACAGCTGCTTCCATGCGGCATTTTCTGGACCGTTGTTTCTCCTTTTTCTTTACTCCCATTAGAATAGTTCTGCTGCATTTGCGATCAGGCTGAAGTGCATGCAATTTAAAAAGTGACAGCAACGGAGAGAAGGCATTGCAAACCATGTCACCCAGCCTGGGGCTCCAGGAGGAATTCAGCCAGAGAACTTGGAAAGGCCTTATTCTTGTGTCTGGGCTGGCAGTGCAAGTGTAGGAAGACTTTTCTCCAGGAGGAGGCTCCTAGCTCCTTTTGTCCTAACACAGATTTTACCTACACACTAATTTTGTATCAGTCTCAGCAGGCTCAGCAGAATTTTTACCAGCACCTCAAGAAAAGATGCTTAAACTACCACATTTACTGCAGATAGAGACAAAAAAAGTGGAAAACTTTGGAGCTGGGTTGGAAGGCTATGGGTTGGGAATCAGCAAACTCTCTGGACTTAAACAGTACAAGGGAAGAAAGGAAACCACCTTTATAAGTCTTGAAATATTAGTGAAAATTGAAAATTAGTGAAAATTTTGGCAGCTTTAGCAACAATATAAACTGATTTTTTAGATCCTTTTTAACTTCTTTCTTGGGGACACTAGCTGTAAGATTAATTTCCTGAAATGCAAAAGAAGAAGCAGAATTAAGAATCACGGAATCATAGAATGGTTTGGGTTGAAAGGCACCTTAAAGATCATCTAGTTCCAAAGTCCCAGCCACAGGCAGGGACGCCATTCAGTTGATCAGGTTTCTCAGAGCCCCATCCAACCTGGCCTTGAACACTTCCAGGGATGGGGCATCCACAGCTTCTCTGGGCAGCCTGTTCCTGTGTCTCACCACCATCTGAGTGAAGAACTTCTTCCTTACATCTAATCTAAACCTGATTTTTTCCAATTCTAAACCACTGTCCCTTGTCCTGTCACTAACTGCCAATATAAAAAGTCCCTCTCCCTCTTTTTTATAAGCTCCCCTTAGATATTGTAAGGCCACAGTGAGGTTTCCCCAAAGCCTTCTCTTCTCCAGACTGAACAAGCCCAGCTCTCTCAGCCCATTTTCACAGGATAGGTACTCCAGTCCTCTGATCATCTTTGTGTCCCTCCTCTGGTCCTGCTCCAACTGCTCCAACAGGTCCACATCTTTCCTATGCTGAGAACTCCAGAGCTGGACGAGGTACTCCAGATGGAGTCTCATGAGTGCAGAGTACATCCTTCTCTGTAAGGCTGCTCTCAACGACTTCTTCTCCCAGCCTATACTCATATCTGGGATTGCCCTGACCCAGGTGCTGCACCTCACACTTGGACTTGTTAAACTTCATAAGTTTCTTATTCACTCTCACAGAAAGAAAAGATTATTTGATTATTCATTCAGTATGATTTTGTTTGAAGTTTATAGGAATTTGAAATATGGGAAATACTGTAAAAATATTATTAAATTAATATTCCACACACATTCCAATGATTTCACCAAATACTGATAAAAGCTGCCTGGCAATTTATAGAGCAATTGAAGAGGCTTAGAAAACATAGTGTTACGGATATTATTTTTGTCCATTTGAAGAATAATTCATCAAGTGCTGCCTGTTGCCACTGTGAAAATAGATGCAGTGTGCTCTGCTTTTCATTGTGCTTATACTCAGCTAGATGATGGCTCCTCTTGGTGGTCCAGTGTCTACGTTGCACTGCTGTCATTGGAAGAGAACAACACAATGGCCAGGCCCTTCTGGTAGGAGCATCAAAAAGTAGAAAAAAGAAAATAAAGAGGAAAATACCCTGACAAATAGAGGTGAGGAACCTAAGAAAAGGCTTGAGTCTGTAAATAGAATTATTTGTGGAGAGAGCTCAGAAGTGTAAATAGTTAAAAGGCACTGAGAATTCTAGTTGGGCTTGTACTTGGGGTTTTTTTTGTGTAAGAGTTGGCATCTCAATAAAGCCATAAACTTCACAGTAGCTCTGTAGTGCTCCTGTTCTGTTTATTGCTTTCATTCTGCAGTGTTCATTCGTTTCAGTGATCCTCTGAGTGCACAGCACATGAAAGCTTCACTCATGTCTGCTTTACCATTAAACTTCAAAGGGTTGGCTCAGGGTACAATTTAAAATCACTTTCTGTAGTAAAGCACAGTAACTACCTCAAGCAAAGCAAATGGACACAGGGTGGAAAAAAAACCAAAACGGCTCCATAATGTGGACTTAGAATCAGCAGGTTAATTTTCCTTTGCATAGACTTTTTTTCCCAAAAAAATATTTTAGGGATGTTGATGTTTTTACTAAGCATTTCATTTAGAATGACTCATAGCTGTGACTTCCTATAACAGAAGGGATTCCTATTTGGACTCCCTACAAGGCACCTCCTTTCTATTTACATATAAATCAGATGCAGGAAGAGATTAGCAACTTCATTCCAGTAAGTGGGAGCACTCCAGGTCCTCTGACATTCACATTTAGCAGGTTTGTAAAGAACTGTGCTATGATCTGTATAAAAGACTTGGAGAGGGGAAAAGCAGTTTGTTTACCCTTCTCGGGAAAAAAAAAAAAAAAAAGAACAGTTGTTTGAGCCAGGGATTATGACTGAAAAATCCAGTGGAAATCCAGAAATAAAAGCAAACCTGTACTGACTTGCAATGCAACTGTGCTAGAGGTAACGTGTGTCTCTGATTTGTCTTCTTTGGATACAAAGAAAAAAATGAAGTCAATCTCCCAGGCTTTAATAGGAATGAGCCCTATTAAAACACCGATTTAAACCTAATAAAAGCCACTGAACTCCATGGACCAGGGTCATGATGTTAACAATCTGATCTAAAAGGTAAACAGAGCACTAATTCTGCATGGAGTAGATTGGAGTGTTGTGAGAACGGCAAAATAACCTACAGGGACCAAGAGAGGAAAATGGATGGGAAATAAGATTGATTTTGGAGTAACATGAACTATTATGTCCAGATTAAAACATTAGAGATGTTTGAAAAGAAGCTGTGGTGAGCTCCCTCAGCCTGACTGGAATGGATTTGGCTCAAGGGCAGAAAAATGGCTTAATTCTTTACAAATCAGGGCCTGGCAGGGGCAGCTGCCCTCTCCCAGAGAAGGGCAACCGGGAGTCACTGGGAGCTCTGGGTGCACAAATCATGGGGACTAATGTGATCCTGCTGAGAGCAGGGGGGCCATGTGGCTGCACAACCAGACCCTGACCCCGGGGCCAGGAGGAGCAAGCCTGCCACATAGCCAGGAAAAGGGGGAAAATCCTCTTTAGGCCACTGCTTCTCTCTCCTGCTAATCTTAGCCTGGAGTCAAGCTGACAGAAGTGAGCTTCTACCCAAGATAGATGTGCACATCAGTGCTTCATCTGTATGGGTATATGTTCTTTCTCTACATAAATAATATATTCTGTATACACACACAGAGTATTATATAAATACCTTATTAAATATATACAGTGTAAGATATATCATGATAATTTTTTCCTCCCTATTGCAACTCCCCAGGGTTTGATTGTGTGTTCACTTCTGTTGATGCTCACCTGGGAGCCAGCAGTTACAACCAGTGCAAAGCTGATAAAAATTTGCATTAGAATGAAGCTATTGTAAATTTTTCCCACTGAAATATGCATTTATATCTGACAGGCTGCAAGTTTTGAACAGAAAACTAGGGAATCAAAAAGCTCTTCCAAAACAATTTAATTTGAATATCATCCAGGTTATACACTCTAGCACTGTAAACAAGGTTCTCTTATGAAAGTGTATTTAAGTGTATTTCCATGAGGTCAACATTTAATACAGGTAAATTTGCAATTCAAACTTTCCTTTACAGATTTTGTCAGTATAAACATTTATAAGGCAGATATTAAATAATTTGATCTGTTTAAGAGCTGAACCTGAAAGAATGTTATTTTTAATCTGCAAACTAATTTGCAGGCTCTTAGACACAAAGACGTTTACCACAGACTTTTCCAAATACCCTGGTGTAACCGAAATTTGCCAGAGACTTTGTTTATACAATAGTCATTTTTTTCTTAGATCATTTTCTTAGAAGGTCGGAGGAAAGATAAAGGGACACAAAAGTCTAGCTAATGTTTATAGATGTCACCCTGGTATCAAGAAGTGCTCTAGACTTCTTGTATGGCTCGCAAACGTCACCTCTATGCTTGCATTTCTCTTCTTTGAAATCAGGGTGCTACTACTCCCCACTTACCAGCTAAGCTGCTCTTGCAATGTGCATTTTTTCCAATGCAGCAATAGTACTTCATGTGCAGGGGCTTCAGGAGCTGAGCAGAAGCAATGGAGACACTCCCCAGGGTAAAAAAATAAAGTAAATATGGGGGGGGGAAGACAAAAGACTCACAGGACAGAAGAGTAAAAAGCTGCTGAGCTGCTGCTGGTAAAAGAGGGCTGACAATTTCAAAAATCTCACTTCATTTTAAAAAAATTATTCTTTCTTTAAAAAAGGAAGTTGAACAGCATCTCTTTAAAATGTGTAATCCTTCAGTCTTAGTCCTTACAATACACTTTTTCTTATCTAAAGTAAAGCCACACATCAAATCACTCTTTCTGGATGATGTCATTAACTAATGATATAGTAGTTTTCCAGAATTTAGTTACCTCTGGTTTTGGCATTGTAAAATAATACAAAGAGTGATTTAGATTTTTGGCATTGTTTGGTATAGTCACAAGTGTTCACACCAACAGTGCTCCAGAAGAGATGACAAAAAGTCTAATAGCTGCAGTTTCAAAGTATATATATGCAAATCATTCATTTGCAGAAGGCAGATGTCAAAAGAAGAGGGAACTGAAGGTTCAGTCACATTTTACTTCTCTGTTCTCCCTATTGTTTTCAGGGCATTTCAAATAAAAATTAATTCATTAGGTTATTAATAATTAAATTATTAATTATCAAGGGCAAACATTTGAAAAAATAGAAGACTAAATAAACTAAAGATAAAAATAAACCAGTTACTAAAGCATGATACTACTCTACCAGTAAAAAGCTAGATAAGGATTTTGTTTAGTTTTCTGCCACAAATCAAGAAATAGAACATTGCATGAAGTTAAGCCATGGAGAAGGATGTTTTTTTTCATTATTACAATACCATATAGCATTTAATGAATGAATAACAGAAAGCAAATCACATCTTTTTATGTCAACCATGTGCAGCCAATCTGCATAATTTTTGTTTTCATAATATGAAAAGGAAATGGTAACAAGTATCCAAGCTAATACCTTTCCTGTAGCTAAACTATGCCTCTTCAGGAACTATGTACTCAGATACAATAGTATCATCATTCATCATCTAAGGCATTCAATACAACTTCACCCATATCACAGGGTCATTTCTTCCAATGGACATTAAAGAAAAATAATTTTGTACTCAAAAAAATTTATGCTGGCTTCAGCAAAAAAGTGTCAGATTGGAAGAGTTCTGAGGTCATGGTATCTTGAGGATGCTCAGGTTCCTGACATTTCTCATTGCTGTCCCACATGAATGTAGGGACTTCACAAAGAATCTTCAGACAGTTATATTTACAAATTCTTCTTCCTCTTCATCAGGGTCAAAGAGATTTAAAGGTGGTCAGGAATTCACAAAAGCAGGATCCTTTTTTATAATGTTCTCAGTGCTAGAGCAAGTGTCAGCTGGTCTTTGACCCTGTAAACAGAAAGATCTCCCCATGCTCTCATTAATAAGGGCTGGGAACTACCATTTTTCCTGGCCCTGTGCCTGAATCAGAAAGAGCCCCAGGCTCAGTACCTACCACTGTGATCCCTGGAGACATAAGCTTAAAAGATAACAGATAATAGACATTACAAAACAAGACCAAATTCTCTGAGTTAAGTTTTTATTATTTATTATGCATAATTTTAAAACTTACAGACTTTATCCCACATACATCTTGATATTCTATCCAGGTTTTAAGAGATACCCTGTTTTTCCAAGATGAACAGTTGACTGTGGATGATGTACAGGACACACACAATGGATGCAGGACCAGATGGTTCCCTCCCTTTTCCTACATGGGAGCAGAGAGAAATAAAGACTGTACTTGTAGAGACAAGCCCTGAAATTTAAAGCTTGCAGTCCCCAGAGAAGAAAAGTAGGATACAATCCTCTTTTGTCTGGGACAGCACATTTTGAAAGTGATTGCATCAGGAACAGAGGAGCATTTGTGTGCAGAAGAAAATGTCTTACCCTCCTCAAGAACAAAAGGAGGAAATACCATCACTCCTTCCTTTGGAGGTATTTTGTCAGCATCAGATGGAATTTTGTACAAGTGCATGAATATACTCACAGGCACACATGCATAAACACATACAGGCATTTAAGATTAAAGTTGCTCCATGATCTGGAATAATCACATTGCCTCCTGCTCCACTCCAATGAGGTAGATGGAACAGAAGGGAAGAAGGACAAGGATGAAGAAAATAACAGGGATCCCAGAAAATAAATTTTCTCCAGAAGGGACAGCCTTTTGATATTTTATTCCCTCTTCTTCAGCATGAGTTTCTCTTGTCTCACTAACTTAGGAGAAGCACGAACCCTTCAGCACCCTGTGTTTTGGAATAAGTGTACAAGTGTTTTCTTTCTCACTTGCTTTAGCACTGCCCTTTAATGACAGTCCAAAGGCTTATTATATTTCTTACATATGAAAAATGTTTAATGTCTTTTGAAATTCTTGCAAAAAATAATCTCAACTCATTAGTCACCTCATGATTTTGTATCATGGCCATTATTCATAACTTTTGCTAATTTGCTAAATGGGCCAAAATGGACATATTCATCCCACTGATAGTAATGATATATTCAGAAGAGAGTGTACATTGCAGATGTGCCAGTGAGTCATTCATATCAATCCAAAACACAGGCGGTAGCATTGCCTAGAAAACATATTACTCATTTAGAGATAACTTAGGCTCTGACGCCCACTTCCCAAGATGTTTACATATTCATACCTAATCAGAGATTTCCCAAGCTATTTACATGTTCACTCCTAATGAGAGAACAGAAGCCAAGTTTCCTTACTGCTTACACATTACAAGTCACATGGGAGCCCTCTTACCTACCATTTCTTTGGGATCTGTAGATGATTCCTTCATCTACACTATCAGTAGTCTTTCTGCAATAGGAAGGATGGAGTATGACCCCAACCCAGTCTAGGGAAAAGACTGGGAAATGGGAGGGGGCTGGCACTTCCTCAGGATGTAGAGGAAACTGAATCAGATCTTCCACTTCCCAGGCAAGTGCTTTCCCCCCAGATCATCTGGACAACATGGCCACTGTCTTTCCCTCTTCTCTTGCTGAACTGGGAGTGCTCAGACCACTTCTAGCAAATCAAGCCCTTACAGAGAGAAGTCCTGAACTGATTAATTTAACCAAAAACTGAGGCCCCATCATGTGTGGTGGTGCCACTAAAAGTACCTAAATAACTTTTGGGTCTAAGATATGTGTTGTAGCACCTACACAGCCCAGGCAGGCTTTACATTAATTGACCGGGGAAGTCTAGTTCCTTAAACTGAACTTATAGAGAAATACTGATGCCTGAATTGTGAGTCTGCCATTAATTTCTCTGACTTCGTCCATGTGCTGTGCAAAAATATGAGCCTGAGTCCATACTGAAATCCAGACCCATACATGGCTTTAAGTCAACCCTTGGAGAATACTAGAAAAGAAGATGGGAAACCACAAGCAAAACGCATCTGCACTATAAATATTAACATATGGCCTTTTTCTTTACTGCTAGGGTAAGAGCCTCGACGTGCTCCAGCCTTTCTCTGAGGGTCAGTGAAGAGGCAATGCCTCCATCATTAATCCTAATAGCTGGTTCACCTTTCACAGAAAGCTAAAAGTAGCCATAAAGTCAACTCTATTGTGATAATTTTCTAGAATTTATGTCTTTTAGCACTTGCCCCAAAACAGTGTCTAATACACCTTTCTGCGCTTATATCCCTTCCTGATTTCTAATGGCCCATTATAATAGTTTCTCTAACAAAACAACACTTGTATCAGAAAGTAACACAGTTACACCAGGTTTTACATAGGGTAACGTAATTGCACTGATGTCAAACCTGATGGAAAGAAGTAGGGACTAAGGAGCCTTAGTTAGTTGACACTAACTCTCTCTTCTGCCCTCCTTGCAAGTTTTTACCTGAGATTAAAAGCCAAGGTTGGGTGGAAGTTCAGAATGTCCTGGCCCTTCTCAACCTGGCTCTTCTTAACATTCTGAATCAGGAAATAAATTGGGGTGGAACCTTCACTTTCCTTTCTCCCTAAAACTAAATATAGAATACCTGCTTTTTCTTCTATATTTTATGAATCTATTGGGAAAAAAATTCCTCGATGGCAAAGTTGTTGGTTCTGGTGGGTTTTTTTTGTTTGGGGTTTTGTTGTTGTTGTTGTTGTTGTTGGTTTGGGGCTTTTTGGTTGGTTGGTTTTTGGTTTTGTTGTTGTTTTGTTGTTTTGTGGATGGGGTTGTTTATTTGTTTTAATTCCAGCTCAATAGAGCTGCTGAAGAGGTAGTGAATAGGACAAAATGAGTGGGACAAAAAGAAGGATTAAAATCTGGAAGTCAGTCTGGCTTCCATTAGCAGTTTCAACTGAAAAAAAATCTTCTCAGATTTCAATTTCATTAGAGGACATTTTATCTTGGAAATTATTCTTCCATTTAATTTCAGCCCATTCCTAATTAGAACAAAAATAGGTAATGAGTAACTTTTCAAGTGTTCTTTAAAAAGAGCTGGAAATCTAACAGATAATAAATTTAGAACTCCTTTAAAAATTAAATAGTTTCATCTTCGACTATTTAACAAAAACCCTGCTGGGGATCCTTGTCATTTTTTAATGACTCACTGCTTGCAGAACATTGTATTTCACAACAAGAGGACAATTTAGTGTAGAGAAGACTGAGTCATGGTATTTCATTCTCTTCTACAGCATAATAAAACAAGCCTTAATGGCATGGAGACTTTTCCAAGACAATGTGCTAAAAGCAAAGGATTTTGTTCATATACCACTGAAGTCACAAGTTTTGTCACTGAATTCATTCAGAAAAGGACTGGAAATGGAATGAGAACATTTAAATGTAATTCTGTGAAGAGCATACATATTTAGGAGTCATTGGATTTCCATTCTTTCCTTTCTTATATCCTTGCCATGTACAGTACTGTTTAGGCCAACCACCATTAGAAACCTAGCTAACAGGTGTGAACTATGTGCTTTATGTTGAATTTTTAATATATAAACTAGAATGCACTGTTCCCAAGGAGCAATAAAAATGTCTGCATCCTAAGGGCATTTTTATATTTGCATTTGGAAAATATTCCTCTCCTTACAGCTGTTACCAAGCCAAAAAAAACCAACACCTCAGGACAGCCAGCAGCTTGTAGTGGAAAGGAGCTATTTATTTCCTTGCTATAGTCCAAGGCATTTTCAGGATTGCAGAATAGAGTTTCCTGTTTTTTGAACTGTTCTTAAAAGTGGACCTTTGGGGAAGCAGCTTATTCTGAAAATTGCACTAACTTCAGGGTAACCTTGTTGATTTCCCTAAATTAGGCCAGGTTTATGTCACTGTGGGTCAGTGTCTATTGTATTTTATGAAACCACACAAAGTAACTCAATGCATGTTTAAGTATAGATGTGACCATAATGCTGGTATCCAATACTGGGAACTACTTCGATCTTATGAAGTCTTTGGAGTGATCAGTGCAACTGCAGGTGACATTTGAGATAGAAGCAGGGTCCAAACATATGTCTTTATCTTTTGCATGACAAGAAAGCAGCATTTCATGCTAGGTGTGTGTGCCTTTTTCCAGCACAACTTTCAGTAGACTATTGTCAAGTTCTTGGAAGCCAAGCAATTTATGGATAGTCTGTGAGAAGCTTCTACAGAGCAGCTTTCTCAAAGTCCCTTTGAAATAAATTCAAGACAAAACACTGCCACATTGCAGTGTTTTAAGTAATTTTTTTTTTTCTGCAGACAAGTATACAGCTTGAAATAATCCTAAATTAAGTGATATTTATCTTCATAATCAATATTCTGTTCTCTTAAAATGTAACACAGAGCTATTACATCCCTTTCTATCTTGTTTGTATGATAATTTTGTTACTCTGTATCACAGAAGTGCCCTGGTCTGAGGTTTCTGCTGGTGGAGAAAAATAAAATTTGGTTTCTGTACTAAAGCAGTGCACCCATTTACAGGACTACAAACAGACTTCAGATTTTTTTACAGGTTCTATGCAATTCAGTATGGCTCCAGCTGGGAACTGGTGAGCCTCTTCTTGATCTTTTTACACCTAGTTGCTTTATTTGTGGTATCACACACCTGCTGTCAGGCTTGGTTGCTTATTAAGGCTGGATGACATTCTTGCAGGCTCAGCACTTCAGCAGGCATATAGCCCATCTTTCTCTGTGTAACTTGCACCTGAATTAGATTTTGAATTCTTATTACATCAATACGGCCCAAAATTCATGTAACTTCAGCTCTACCATCTCTAATTATTAATAATGACAGTTACAGTAAACAAAATCTAAGTATTGTCCAGTAGATTAAATTAAACAAACTATGTTTCATAATGATTAGGTTTAAATCTCACTAGACCCAGGGGAATCTCTGCTCTGTAAATTTTAGATGTGAATTAGTTTGATTCCTGTGTTTGGGAAACTCACTCATGTCTTTATCTAGAAAATCATTCACAGAAATATATTTATTCACTAGGTCATTTATCTAGAATGTAAATATTTTAAGACCAAACCGGGACTGCTAATAGAATGTAGTATTTTTAAAAATACAATCCTATGAAAGATGTTCTTGAACGATGTTGGCTTCCTCTTCTACTCTTCAGGTTGTGTGAATTCATGCATAATTCAAGTCTCCTGGAAGATTTCTTAGCATTTAAGTACCAGTAGAATTATCAGATTGCAAAAAACTACAGAGCAAAAACTCACCAAATGACAGTGTTTTCAACTATTTTTCATAATGTGTTGCTTCCTTCTGTCAATACTCAGTATCCTCTGGACATCTGAAGACAGTGCTGTCCCTTCCACAGATTCGCTTGTCCTCCTTTCTTAGCTAACTTGTGCAAGCTTAGTATCCATAATCCTGAGGAGTGAAGGCTGGCTTTCTGTTGACAGAACCAGAATCAGAGCCCAGAATGGGTCTCTAAAAAGGGTGATCAAAAGCTGATGTTCAGTATTTCTCATGTTCACTATTTTTCTTAAGAAAAATACATAAAATTTACATGCATAAACATGGAAATATATATTGGTAGGATAAGAGTTTACTTTAGCAATTTCTGTACTTAATAAAAGTGCACAGAGCTGAAGAGTTCAGTGTATAGAACAAGAAATACTTGACAAATTCACCATTAAAATGAATTAATGAGGAAATTACTGGTTGAGCAGCTGCTCTACTTCAGCTGCTATGAGACTGGAAACAATTTTACAGTTATCTATATAAATTTAAATAATAGTATTTTCTCCTTTTAAACATGGATTTTCTAATCACACAAACAGATGGAGAAATTTGTCTAATCAATGATGCCACACAAGATTTTACAGTAACTGTAGTGGAAAGTATATTTCCACATATATACTAACATCATCATTAATACCCAACACAGATTTAATTGTTTTAGTAATACTGGTTTATTATTATTATTACTTTATTATTGGCAGTGAAATTATGTTCTGAAAATATCATCCTAATCATTTCTCATCGCACTTGCAATAAAAATGGGTCTCTATTGCTGGATTGATTCTTAGAATGAGAAAACAATTATGTTACTAAGGAAAAAGTAAAAAAAAAAACAAACCCCAGATGGTGTCATGAATAATACTAATACCATAACACATTTGTATAAGAGAATGACTGTTTTATTTTTCTTCTTATTTCATCAATCTGCAGTTTTATAATAATAGTCTACACATCACATATTCTGAGGAAATGATAGAACTTCCTGTTCTCTCATATCTGGAACATTAGTAAGCTCAACTTCCAAAAAAATAGAGTCTAAATAATTTACCACACTGTTTATTTCAAAGACCTCCTTCCAGAATTAAAGGAAATCTATTTGCATGTTTCTAAAGGCATTGTTCCTTGAGTCTGTGATGTTCATCAGTCAGGTTTGCTGCTTTTGTTTTTGTAATCTAAATAAATATAGTTCAATAGTTTGGAACTCCCTGGTTATCCCAGTGGATTCCTCTATATCTATTGTGTAAGGCAAATGGGGGGAAGCAAAGGATGACTAATTTTGTGAACACGAGATGATAGAAGCAAGTGGAACACTCTACATTGGGCTACAATCTGCCACTTTTTAAGACTCTTGTAAAGCCTAATGAATACCTTCTGAATCTCTCATAGTTACATTTGTGTTTTCCACTTTCACCAATTATTACCACAATTTTCTTTAACTCATTTATTCATTAGATATTGCTAGAAATTTGGTAAAACACCTTTTATCTACTCATAGTTGGTATGTGCACACAGGCACATATATCAAACAATAACTCCTGGGTGTTAATTGACACCTAGCCTGCAATAATATGTTCACAAAATCATGGCCTAAATGAGAAACAAGTGTTGAGGTAAGGGAGGAACAACCACAAAGAAACACTGGTTGAAAAGTGAAAGCCAATGGAAATGCAACACAATACACTGAAAGAAGGTGTTAAAGTGCAAGTGGATTATATTTTTTCCTGATACACTCTAAATTTTAAAAACATTAGCAAGATTGGAAGAGTTCTACAAGTTAACTAAAGTAAGCTATACTAATTTCTGTGTAATCTTTACTTGTTAATGGTTTTCACGGTAAAGCAAATATATGAGAAGGTTTGTAGCTCTAGCAGAGCTTTACAGGAATGAGATTTACCATTTGGTGGAAAATCATACAGAACGTGTTTAAAACTGTAAACACAGAATTTAAAATCTTCCTGTTATTTCCCATGAATCTGGATGTTTCTGCATATCATACTTAAATAGCATTGAAATTGTTGTATACTTGCTGAATGTCATGAAAAATACATGAAAAAAATACAGAAAAAAAAGATAAATTGGCTGATGCCACTTGGATTGTGGCCCAAACCTCCCACCTGTTCTTCCACTGAAATTGAGGTGACCCTGGGCAGGATCACACAGTGCACACTGAAAGACTGAGCCTAAGGCTATATAGAGAAAACCATGAAAAACAATGCATAAGTGAAACCAGCTATACAACAGCTGGATTTTATTCTAAGCCTGTCCCTTATACTGCCTACTTTTATGACAGGTAAATTTGGAAGAGATACATACTTTATGGTTTTATTATTGACTTGGAGATGGCCACAATTTCACCCAATCCTTTTTAAAATGGCTGTGTATATTTAAATACGTACTTACTGCCGCCAAGAGAATCTCAGAGTTTCATAATACCAGTGAAAATTAAATTCTTTCAGGGACCTCCAGGATATATATGGAGTCCATTGCCATTCTGAAAACCATATGCAGAAGACAATGTTCACAGACAGCTTGGGGAACTCCTTCTCATAATGTTGCCTAACGCAATATTTGTAGTTCATGGGAATTTGTTTTTGCAATTAACATATGAAATGTAGTAGCACTGAGCCCCTTTGAACATCATAAATTAATTCATCATTGGAGTAGACATTTGGTTTCAGCTTATAGAGGAAAGGTTTGGAAGACAAAGGGCAAAGTTTTAATCGTCCTTAAAGTTGTGTAGTGACTGAGGAGAAGGGTGGGACCATTTCCTTGAGTAAATCTGGGATTTAGCCACTGAACTTTGGACCCTGAGAAGCTCTGAGACTTAACAGCACAACAGTGGCAGCAGAAATAGTTAAGATGGGAAGTGATTAAGTCATGAACAATGAGAGGCTGGAAAGTACTGCAACAGGCCATTGGGAAATAATGATTACAGCGTCAACCAGATGTGTGTTCTACTGACTGAAGTGGGACCCAGGATTTCTTTGTTGCAAAGCAAGGCATTCCTAAAAATGCAATATTTGTGTCAATCATCAAATAAAATTTAAATAAAGTGGTGTTGCCTCCCACCTGCTTGGTGGACACATTCTATAGGTGGTCACGGAAAGCAGCTCATCGATGCTGGATTAATCATCAACTCATGTTCCTCAAAGAAATTTTCCTTGTGCATGGTGAAGTGTTGTCCAAGTGGTGAATACAAAACAGGACAGTGTGCCTTAGCAACATGTTTCAAGAAAAGGAAACATACTGAAAGTTCACTCTTAAATCAACACAATATTTTTTCTAAAAAGGGAAATCACTCAAGGGAACGTTTCTCAAGACTGAAGTTTGTGCAATCTAAAACTTGGAAAGAGGTTTTGTCTATCCTGAGCAATCTGCTGACCCTTCTGAGACATACTCTTGGTACATTAATGTGTACCAAAGGTATTGGAGCTGATTTACTATGAAGCAAGGCAATCAAGGAATGCCCAAATTTCGTGAAGAATGTGAATTTGCTATTTTTACAGGATCTTGAAAAAGTTACACAGGCACCTCATATTGTACAACCCTAAAGTGCTTTCCTACCAAACTATTAAAAACATTCCATAGATATAAATTAACATCACAGATGGTAAAATTGCCAGGATTCAATCAGTGGGCATGTTCTAGGCAAATTGTTAAGTTAAACATAACGGTATAGGGAATGTTGAGGCTGGAGGGCAATCCATGCCATAGTTCCCCAGCTGCTCCAAAAGTCACTTCATGGAGACAGATACACACTCTACAATAAAGGCATTTGGAGAAAGCTTTCTATTTTCTCCTGCAAATGGAATTTATCTTTTGTTTTCTCACTAGAAGATTTTAAGCCACCATTCACACTCTAGCATTCACCAGTTCAGTATTTTACTTTAATGTTGTCATCTCAATAAAAATATTCTTAGATGTGACTACACACATTCATGGAGAATATTATATCTGCCACTATTTGAAAATGCTTTGCCATTATTCAGGTGTCTCTAAATAAAACCTTTGCCTGGTAAAAGCAGGTTCTTTAGAATAGGTAGCACCACTTAAGTACAGCCATGCGTCTTATGGTTAATCCAGACAGTTCCATCATAGGACATTTTATGAAGCTATGTACTTCTTTTTCTGACTTCTCACATGGCCACATTACATCAATTAACAGTGAGCAGTCCCTGGGTTCACTTCAATCCAAGAACTGCAATTCAAACCATTCCTGTTGTTGCAGACTACACCAGATGGAAACGTCTTCACTGTCTGCACCAGCATTGCCTCTCATGTAAAGTCCTGGAGTGTCCAGCTCACGAGGGTTATGTCTCATCCATGGGAGCAGGAAGGGTTTCTGAGCTGCAGGACCCACACACCCAGTCCCCACTCGTGAGGGTGCTTTGGCTACCCTGTCCCTCCCTAGCATGATGTAGCTCCCACAGGAATGCAGCCTGCCTAAGCTGGCTGGCTGGAGGCTGCAGCACATTCCTGACAGATCTAAGGTACAAAACACATAAACAGGCAGTATAGCCCTTATTCTATTCTCAGTTACCCAGACATCAAACAACACCCAGAATTCTATTGTGTAGGGATTGTATCTTGACGGGTAAAAGAACAAAGAAATGTGTCAAAACATACAGGAATGTTTCTTCCGACATGTTCGCATTTTTTGGAGAGTTAATTAAATAAGCTCAGGTGGCTTTCACTGATTGTTTACACTTGAACTTTCCACTGGCTTAATATCCCATAAACCTAACTAGACAAATTATTCATTCACAGATTTTTAAAAATGGGTGCACTTTGTTTCAAGATACAGATGTTGGTATAATAAAATACTAACAAATCTCTCAGTATGAATAAACAGGAATCAGTGTTTATGCATGATACAGAGAATTGTGTAGGGAGTTCTCCACATTTAAATGGTAAACGAAGACCAATTTAATTACGGCTTGAAAGCCAAAGGGAAGTATGTTACTATCTTATCCTGCAGGACACAAGGTAATTTAAAAAAACAGTGGCATGTCAGTGATAGCATAAACAGAAATACAAAATCAGACTAGGCACTATTTGGAATGCTTCATACCTATACAGATCTGTTTCTGTTTCCAGTGATGATTTGCTGACTTGGCCACTTCCAAAAACCAAAAGAAAAAAAAAGATATTTTTTAAAAGCTGTCCTAAAGCACACTCCGTATATCTCCACTATATAATACTGGAAAAAAAAATGAAATGCATATAATATACTTTTTTACTGTAAGACAGTTTATACAAGTTCTAGATTGATGTTCTGCAATGAAACAGAGAGAAAACACTTGTAAAGAAAATTATATTTTCTTTCTTCTAACAAGAAATTAGGAATAAGCTTTCTTTGTTCCCTTGCATGGTGACAAAAGGCTGAAAAAAAGATATTAAGAAACCGAGCCACCAGTGTGGGCACCAGACTGTAAAAGTCATAGCACTGATAACTCTGCTGATGCTGCGAAAGGCAGCATTTTGGACACATATTTGTTTTGGTTAATTTTTTTAATCATTATTTTTTTCTGAAGGTGTTTCAAAAAGGAGCTGAGTTTGTCTTCCTTGTTGCTTAGCAGCAAAACAAATTCACAGTCTAAACAAATCCCCCTGCTAAATTTTTAAGCTAAAAGTACAGTAAGATGTCTCCATAAGTGAAAATAATGCATTATGTTATTAAAACACTTTTGGCATCTAGGTTCTCCTACTTATTTATTCTCACCCATAGGTATTGTTTTCTGGTTGAGCTAAGCTGGTATATCTCCAGCTGGTATATTGCTAAAACAATTTGCAAAGTAGATATCCCTGCAGTCAGCATATATTAATAGCTCTGAGACCAGAACAGTCTGTGATGCTGCCTACCTTTGCACAATGACACTGTGGTTAGCAGAACCACTCTATAAATAAGCTGTGAGTTCTGTGTTCTTGGCTTTTTCAGTCTCAGGAGGCTGGAAATTAAAGCCTGAAAATCACAGGGAAGTGCACTAACCAACCAACACAGGGGAAGAAGCAGGATACTGTGATTTTTATTGGCACACAAGACAAATAGTCTAGCTGTTCCCACCTAGCTGAAAATTTTAAAAAGAATTTTATCAAAATAGTATTAGATGCCAATTTTTCAGCAAAAATGGCTGAGCCAAATAAGAGCACCCAGAGTTAACTCCAAATCAATATCCAAGAAGCCTATGAATAAAGCAATCTATCAAACCTCACACAAACCAAACTTTAGATATGATGGTGTCACACAACCACATGAAAGAAATCACAAACATTTTTACAGTCCACAGAATTAAACCACTACAAACAAGGGTTCCCTTAAATGAGTGCCAAGGAACCAGAAACCACAACAGCCACCTCTGAGTCTGCCACTCTGTTCTCCTCGCAGTGGCTGAACCTTTCTGTTACGTCCCTGGAATTACCCTCTGCAGGTCGGCACTTGGCCAGGTCCCATCAAACAATATTTACATCTCTCGTATCTGGTCATAAATTGTTAAATTTGATCTTTTGGCATACTCAAAACAATTACCTGCCTGTCACAAAAGTGTGCAGTGCATTGCTAGGGCCATAAAAGAGCTTTTATTATGTTTGCAAGCTTGTGCTGGTAGATGGAGTCAGTAGACAGAGAGACCGCCTTTCCTGAATGAATGGACTGAGTTCCCAATCTTGAATTCTGATCTGGTGAATGGAATTGAGATGCTTAACCAACCACCCAATCAGTTGTTAGCATAGTTGTTACCTAACCTGACCTACTCCAGAGCTCTTCAGAAACCACCAGGACCCCTTAGCAGTGAGAATAGTTAGTATCAAGGGAATGAGACTTCGGTGGATCACTGATTTCAAAGTCTGTCTGCTAGACTATTAACATATGTGGGCATACTTAAGCACATTTTAATGCAAAAATGCTTTATTCTTTTTTTCCTTTTTTTTCTACTGTCCAAAACTGGAATCCAGGGATAGATGTTTCTCTTGTAATGCCAGACTTCTCTGCTGCCCTGTGCCTAGCAAGCAAATGGGCTTGAGTTTCTGCTTTGGTTACCGTACTTGTGTCCCCAGTTCTTCTTGGTTCAGATTGTAGAGAGGTGCTGTGCATGAACAGGTCTTCAGTGACTCTAATTGATATACTGGCAGAGCTGACACCCTGCTTTGAAAGACAGTGTGAATATAGGGAACTTTAAACAGTTATTTTCGCAGGTTATTTTCCCTATCAAACTCTTTGATCGTTAACAGAGGAACAGATATTGTCTCACTAGTTAACCTCAATCAGTGTATTATACAGTTAATAAACCACAAGCAGCTTGTTTCACAGGAAGCCTCTACCATATGGATCTCTACTTCAGTATCTTTCAAATCCTCCTCACAGAGAAATCAGACCAAATTAGTCTGTCTCACATAGAAAAGAATAGGAATAGGTGCTCTCAGCCTTTCAACCTCTCCATCCCTCAGGTTTTCAAAAGACTGAGTCACCCTGATTTCAACCTACAAAAGGGCAGCCCCAGAATGTAAACAATTTCTTTGTGCTGAATCTCTTTTTGCTTTCCCTGAACTTGACTTGACATGAAACATTTGGCTGAGCTGTGCACAGACTCCGAAAACCAAGTCCCCTTCTCTCTGAAAAGCGTGTTGAGATAAGAACACAGATAAGATTCACAGTTCCTGTAACTTCTGTACCTGGGAAATACAAAACCTTGGCAGCGTTCAGCTTCTTTTGGACACTGTGTAAAAGCCACTAGAGTGGCACACAAGTGGCAAAATTCTTCTGCATCGAGATTGTTCTATAAATTCCTGCTACAGAGGTTATTAGTGGAGATTTGTATAATATCCAAAAGGTATGATATGAGGCTTTTCACCTTCCCTGTATTTCATTTTCACCCATTCTCTACCATTCCAGCTTGAGTGATGCTGTTTCCCTTATTTTGCTACAGTGTCTGCTTTCTTGCAGCCATCAGGACTTGGATGGCCAGAGCACACACACTGCCAGGGTTGATAAGAGAGAACAAGTTTATCAGTGGGCAGGATGCCATAGCCAGTACTGTACTCTTCTGATTCTTTATTTGTTAGTCATAATCTGCAGATGTTATAGGGAAAACAGCTTTGCAACTTCTTCAAACATTGCACACAGAGAAAGCATGTGGCACTTCTCTGCAAACGCAGGAATGTTTGGCCAGCATTACCCACTGCCCAATTGGCTTGTACAGAGCACTTAGAAAGGAACAAATTATTGTGGTTGTTAAGGGCATACTTATTGCAAAAACATCCTTCCGCTAACCATGTCAGGCTTCAGCTCTGTTCCTGAATCTTTTTTTAGATTTTTGCCCACCGCCCACTCCTTGGTGAGCTCTGGGTAAATGCTCTCATTGTCTATTGTTAATCATCTTTGCATACATGATGATAGCTGGTTTTTGATCAGTGTCTGAACAAGAACCTTTCCTGGATGGGTCATGAAATAGGGTGGAATTTATGACATCTTTCTCCAGATTATATTGCCTACAGATATGTTCTCTCAGAGACACTCTGTAATACTGTGTAAACACATTCTCTTTCATGTCACAGTGATTTGGAAATAATGTCTCTGAATGGAAAAAAATGGAAAGAAAAGACGTTTTCTCACAGGTCTGTGTCAAAATGGTATTTTTAAAAATATCAGAATAATCTCTATTCTCTGTGCAACAGGTGAAGGTGAACTTTTTTTCCTTCTGACACCTACAAGAGGGACAGTTAGACTGCACAGCCCTTGTTCTGCAACTGCAGTCTCATTTATTTTTTAAAGATCCCTCCTAGTCAGCCTCTCACAGGTGGTCTTTCCAGGCAGACTGAGCATTTTTGGTAAAATACATCCTTGTCAATCTGCAGAATATCTGGCCCTAAGGGTTGCACTGCTATTTCTGCTGGTAACAGTTCTGGGCAGGCTTGTGCTTTATCCTATGCACTCACTGTGAGTAGAAATGGACTCCTCCATGTCCCTTGGCGCCTCAGCTTTCCTCCCAGCATTAACAAAAGTCATCGCAAGCAACAACTCTGCAGGGAAACTAGTCATCTGCTTCCTAACAGTGGGATGGGCAGGCAGTGAGCTAGGAAAAGAGTGGTGGTTTTTGACCCTACCCATACCATTGACCTGATCAACTGCAAATCAAGGACTGGACAAAGTATATCTCCACTGGAACAAGAGAAAAACCAGTAAACATCCTGATATGCTGGTTTTTCATCAGACATCGTGTTGATCCCAAAGTTGAGTCTGTACTGTATTTTCAAACTCACTTTGAAAATGCAGGTTGCATCCATTTCATCACATGCAACAGGCAGAGACTATTTAAAACAGCTTTCTCACTCCTCATAGATTTCCTACCAAGCATGCTGAACTGCACTTTTCCTTACTACACATCAGTTCAAGAAGCAAAAGATATACCAGTGAGGCAAACTAAGTGGCTGAAAATATTTAATATACTGTTTCTGAGAATTTGGGTACTTATACAGTATCACGCTATGAAAATATAGTCCCAGGATGTGGACTATAAAATTAAACTAAAAGAAAAGGAGAGTCTGTCAGAAAGTTTTGAATCTTCATGGTACAACTGGAAGTGAGGTACCCAGTATTCTGCAGCACAAACTAACATGTTTTTAAATGGCACACTGGGCATGTATAAAGGCAATTGTGTTCCCTGATATGCTTCACAGGATTAATAAACATGAGCTTGACAAAACTGCAATTCATTCCCACACAATGTAATGGTGATGAGTTACACAGATAAAGACAATATAGCACAAAAAGTCCAGTTCTCTTGCCAGAAATTATATATGTAGAAAAACAACCCTGATCTACCAGCTTTCAGCGTTCAGTCACCATACTGATGCTTTCATATTTATGTCAGAAGGTCCTCAAGAGATGTGTTCTCTTGTCTTCTCTTTTAGTAACAAATTTGAAGTAAACTAGAAAGCTTACAATTAAAAGAGTTAAATCTAAAATACACCAAAATAAACCTGGAGCTGCTGAAATGGAAAACAATGAGTCATAATCCAAGAAATTCCTCAGGGTTGCCATGCTCTCAATATATGTCAATAATAAACCTGATGTTCAAAGGTTCAGAGTGGCCAGTATATGTTTTAGACAGTTACCAACATGAAAACAAAGTGTAGATATATATGAAGCTTCGTTGCCCTTGTGCTCTGGGGACATGTTTCCCATGTGTTTCCTTAGAAGGGCCCCAGTAACCTTCTCAAAGCATTTCTTGGCCCAGTGTGAGAAGGATTTTTAAGGAACCAGAGTTCAGTTCGAGGGAACATTACCTCAAAGGGCAAGAGGGATCTAAGTCTCAGGAGTGGCCTAGAGTTCAGACTATTGCCTGTGTTGTTTTACCATATATAGCCTGGACAGAGGCTTTGACATTCAAGGCTCTGATTTTGCTGTCATTTCCAAAAGTTTAGCTGGAAAATCTGGAGCTCTGACTTATTTCAGCTCTATGATCTACAGGTTTCTAACAGAAGGATAAGGGTCTTCATGCAGAATTCTCTGTCAAAGAGAAAAAGAAGAAAGTCATAGAAAAAGTCAAGAACGCACACAGATAAAAAAATAACAAAAACTCATCTATAAATTGAAGCAGCCTACAGAAAATAAAAGGGACAAACCTTCAGCTGGTATAAACCAAAGCACTGACTAATCTTAAAGCTATAATGACTGAGAGAGAGCTCACACAAAAAATAAATGCACTGCTTGCAGTACAAACAAAACAGTTTTGAGCTATTTTCACAAACACAACAAGACAAAAAGAAGAGAGGCGAAAATCTATCTATAGATAACTTTACTCCCTGTGCGCCTGTCAGGAATTTTACAGGTAGTTATAGCTGTTTAACTATCAGAAAGACTGAGTGAGAAAATGGAAAGAATCCAGAAAACAGCAAAAATGATCAGAGAGCTGGAGAGACTGATATGTAGAGGCTGACTAAAATAGAACTGAATTTTTAAGACATTGGCACTATGACATTTAAAGAGATACAGCAATCTACAGTCTGAAAGGCATGAATACAAAAAGAGAGGGACCTTTATAGAGAAAGAGGAAGGGAAACTAAACAAGAGAAAAAAATGCATGTTGGATTTTCAAAGTAGACTGAAGTAGCCTCTCAAGAATGGAATGTGTAAAAGATTTGCCAGTCTAGGACTAAAAATGTTCTCTTTTCTCAGATCTATCTACAGCAGGTGTCTTAAAAATTTCTTATTCCTGTTCTTATTAATTCATCTCCACAGTTCAGTGTTCCTTGCTACTAAGACTGAGTAGTAGCTAGCATTTTATTCAAGGATCATCTGGCTCTGGTCAAAACAGTTTTTGAGAACAAACCAATCCCTAACTTAGTCCCTGTTCTCTGCTATGTCTCCTGCCACTGCTGCCGCAAACATAAACATTGAAGGAAATTTTAAGATGCAAGCATCACATACACAATACTTTCTTTCAGCACATGTTGAACTCACTGACTGCTGCCGACTCTTCAGGCAAGGGTTTCCTTATTACCCTCGGATTTAATAGAAAGCTGTGTGATAGACAGAAAGAGGAAGAGCTCATAGCCTTGGGAGGAAGTAACCTGGAGGGGAAAAAAATGAAAGCAGCCAACTGGACATTAACCACAGTTTGCTAGACTTTGACTACTGATCATGTGCATCCTGTCTGGAAAGCAACTTTGAATTCTATCTGCACCTATCTCCTTTCTTTGAAGAAGCTGAACACAGCAAAACACTGTAATACATTCATACATATAACGTGTATATATATTATATATGCAGGTGTTGTAATACGTGGACCAGTTGCACTGACATTACAGGGGCAGGCCAACTCATACTAGAAAAGTCCTAACAGAGAGAAGGAATGTAATCCAATGCACCTTTAAGAATTGGAACAACTACACTTCTAATCTAAATAATTAGAAAAATTATCAGTTGCTCACATGAGCATTTGTCTCCCATTCTCATCTCTTTTTTCAGTGGAGTCTTCAAAGTATTTTTCAATTTTAAAGGCATTTTTAAATTGTATCTCCTTTGAAAAAGTTTTTCTCAAAGGAGCAGCCAGATAATTCCTAAAAAACCCAGATGACAACTTTATGGAACACGTCCTAAGAGAGCTGACTCAGAAAAATGCCCTCCCTGATCTGCTGCTTGTCAACAGAGTGGGTCCTGTGAGCAAAGTGGAGATTGGTGGCTGTCTTGGCCACAGCAACCACAAAGAGATTAAGTTTAAAATCTATGCTGACAGGAGCAAAAGTGCCAGCAACACCTCAGCTTTGGACATGAGGAGAGCAGACTTCAGGCTGCTCAGGGAATTAGTAAAGTCCCCTGGGAAAATGTTTTTGCAGCTACTGGGGTCCATCACTGCTAGTCACTTTTCAAACATGACCTCCTAAGGGCACAGAAGCAGCAATTCCCAAATGTCAGAAGTCAAGCAGGTGAGGCAGAAGGCTGGCTTGGCTGAGCAAGGATTTTCTCTTGAAAATAAGGCAAAAAAAGGAAGGTGTACGCCCAGTGGAAGCAAAGTCAAGTGATGTGGGAAGAATACAGAGGAGCAAATTCATGCAGCCAAAGCTCAGCTGGAGTTGAAGCTGGCCAGAAATGTAGGGAAAATAAAAAAAGGATTTTTACATATATTAATTGCAATAGGCAGTATAGAAACATCATCAGCCTGTTACAGGATGCAGACGGTCACCTCACCAACAGGAAGAGAGACAAGGCAGAGGTATTTAACACTTTTTTTGCCTCTGTCTCCAACATGGATGGCAGACCAAGGGTATCTCAGTACCCTAGGCTGGAGGACCATAACTGCGAGAACGATCACCTTCCAGTCGACCCTGAAATTGTGTGGAATCTGCTGCTCCAGATGGATTCCTAAAAATCTGTGGGGCCTGATGGGATTCATCCCAGAATCCTCAAAGAGCTGGATGATGTCACTGTAAAACCTCTCTCAGTGATTTTTAAGCAGTCTTGGGAATCCAGAGAGGTCCCAGCTGACTGGAAACCAGCAAATGTTGTCCTGATTTTCAAGAAGAGCAAGAAGGAAGACCCCAGAAACTACAAGCCTGTCAACCTGACACAGTTTATCAAAGGAAGCCAGCTGATGTAATCTTTTTGGATTTCAGTAAAGCTTTTGATACTGTTTCACACAGGATCCTTTTGGATAAAATATCCAGCACACAGCTGGATAAACACATCACATGGTGGGTAAGCAATTGGCTCACAGGTCGAGCACAGAGGGCAATAGTGAATGAGGTAACATCAGATTGGTGACCTGTCACTAGTGGGGTTCCACAGGGCTCCATCTTCATCCCAGTGATCTTCAACATCTTCATAAATTACTTGGACTCAGGACTGGAAGGGATCCTAAGCAAGTTTGCAAGTGATACAAAACTGGGAGGAGCTATTGACTCCCTCAGAGGCAGGGAGGCCCTGCAGAGATACCTCGACAAGTTAGAGGACTGGCAATCATGAACCAGATGAAGTTCAACAAGGGGAGTGCCAGATTCTGCACCTGGGATGGGGCAACTCTGGATGTTTGCACAGACTGGGGAATGAGATGCTGGAAAGCAGTGCCATGGAAAGGGACCTGGGAGTCCTGGTCGATGGCAAGTTGAATATGAGTCAGTAGTGCCCTGGCAGCCAGGAGGGCCAACTGTGTCCTGGGGGGCATCAGGCAAAGCATCACCAGCTGGTTGAGGGAAGTGATTGTCCTGTTCTGCTCTGCACTGATGCAGTCTCACCTTGAATATTGTGTGCAGCTTTGGGCACCACATTATAAGAAAGATATTAAGCTCTTAGAGAGCATCCAAAGGAGGGCAATGAAGATGGTGAAGGGCCTTGAGGGGAAGCTGTACGAGGAGCGGCTGAGGTCACTCGGTCTGTTCAGCCTGGAGGAGACTGAGGGGAGACCTCATTGTGGTCTACAACTTCCTCGTGAGGGGAGGAGGAGGGGCAGGCACTGATCTCTTCTCTGTGGTTACCAGTGACAGGACCCAAGGGAATGGCCAGAAGTTGTGTCAGAGGAAGATTTAGGTTAGACATTAGAAGGAGGTTCTTCACCCAGATGGTGGTTGGGCACTGGAACAGGCTCCCCAGGGAAGTGGTCACAGCACCAAGCCTGACAGAGGTCAAGAAGCTAATTAGCACCTAATTAGCTAACTAATTAGCATCCTGCAAAGTGACACTTCATCAGTAGAAGAACGAATAAAACAACCATTAGCAGAGTCCTATTTCAAACAGAGCATTTAGCAATCTCCAGAAAACATGGTGTGATCCAAGGTAAAGGAAGCTCCTTCACTGACAGCTAATCACAGAATCTTTGCAGCAGAGAGGTACAAGAACAATTACTGCTTTTATCATGATTTTCACTCAGAATCTGGTCTAACTGTTGGATGCTCATGGAGAAATCCCCTGTTCTTCCTGCAGACCCCACCAGCACCAGAGCTGTTTCTGTATCTCCTCCACAATATCCTCTTTCCTTTTTCATTTCAGTAGGCAAATAGCCCAAGCTCTGAACTTCTGATGAATATTCAGATTCTGGTTTCATGCTACACCAAAGTTGAATGCCTTTCTTTGCTCTGCTCATATGAATAAACAGTCATAAACACTTGGGTTACCACATTTCTACAAGCTACCGTGAGTCAGCTGAACAGTGGCAGCTGTTGGACCACCATGCTGCAAGGTTAAAGCAGATGGTTCTCCTCCCCAACTCTGGCAAGGCTGAGGCACGAACAGGCTCTGGAGTTGCCATCCAGCATTGAGTAGCTCTCCATACCCTACATTCCTTTCTCACCTTTTACAATGTACAGCTGACCCACCAGCAGGAAGCCCATTAGGGTTTCTTATAATCTTTAACAGTCCCTGTACTGTTGCAAATGTTGAAGTGGCCAGCAGGACTAGGGAAGTGATTGTGCCTCTGTGCTCAGCACTGGTGAGAAAGACATTGAGGTGCTGGAGCGTGCCCAGAGAATGGCAGTGAAGCCGGTAAAGGGTCTAGAGAGAAAGTCATATGAGGAGCGGATGAGATTGTTTAGATGGGAGAAAAGGAGGCTTAGGGGAGATCTTATCACTCTCTACAACTACCTGAAAGGAAGTTGTGGCCCGGTGGGGGTTCTCCCAAGCAACTAGGGATGGGAAAAGAGAAAATGTACTCAAGCTACACCAAGGAAGGTTCACACTGGACATCAAGAAGAATTTCTTCACTGAAGGGGTGGTCAGGCACTGGAACAGGCTGCCCAGGGAGCATCCGTGGAAGTGTTCAAGAAATGGATGTGGCACTATGGTTTAGTTTAGGTGTTCAGTCAAAGGTTGGACTCGATGATCTTGGACGTCTTTTACAACCTTAATGATTCTATGATTTAATACATATCACACGTGCGGTCAGCCTCCGAATCCCAACCTGGGATCTTTTCAACTAGATCACCACTCCTTTCATCATTCAAATCTGAGTCTCACAGAATCATCGTGAGTTTTACTCTGTAACGTGCTAACACATTAATAACAGTTCTGCTGATACATCCTAGAAACTGCAGTGAGATTAAAAAGAATAAAAAATATTAAAAAAAATAAAAACACACAAGAATGAATTTTGAAAACACTCTAAAAACGTTACCAGACTTGTACTGAAGGGAAAAAAGAAAAAGAAAGTATTAAAAAATGTATGAGCCCAGCCCCTTTGCTATTCCCTGTGCTCTCCATCTGCTGACGAGGAACCGTATTCCCATTGTCAGCATTAAACAGCAAACTCTCTCACCCCTCGCTGGAAAGTATTTGAGCACTAACTAGTAAATCATCAAAACAGTAACTCAGGAGAACTCATGGGAGTACTTTCTTTCTTCCTTTCTCATATCAGAAATCAGAGGCACGCTGAAAAGTACTATAAACATCTCTATTACTACTAACCTAGCTTGGCTAAAAGAGATCCAGAAAGTCCTAAAATCATTTCTGCAACCAGTTCTTGACCTGAACATATTTATCGTGTCATTTCTACTCTGACTCTCGAAGCAGATTTCACTCCAACACATATAAAACCAGCCTTCGTAGAAGCATTTGGCTTAAACTCAGCAGCGTTGTATATAATTCAGCCAGCAGCATTGTATATAATTCAGTAAAATAAATACAAATGTTTAGCCATTGCTTACATTTATTTGCATTGACTGGTCACTGAAAATGCCGAATTTTACACTCCACAGGACAAAAAATGACAAGAAAAGCAACTGAGAGCAAGGGAGTTTCCACACACAGGGACAGGATCTAATTATGCTTTTAAATTGAACAAGTCAAGGGTCATTGCTTCAGTGGTGACAAACTGGCATACATATGATGCACATACTTTTTTCTAAAAGTCTCCCATCAGGTTTTCTTACGCATACTCTTCAAACATGTAGTCTATGAAACAATTTTTTTCTTGAACAGATATGGCTATATCAATACAATGATTTAGAGTTTACAGGTAAAACCTCTCTATATGTGTCAAATTTGAATATTTAAACTGCCCACTGTGTAAACAAGAAAATCTGCATTCTAATCAATATATTTAATCTGCAAGATCCTTCAGGTTTTGCTTCATTTTAACACATCTCGCATATCCCTGAATGCCACACAAATTTCTGAGTTCTCTATACCTACTTCCTTCATGTGAATTTCCATCCAGGCATACATTTATGAGAAGGAAAATTGGGGAAAGGGTTTGCAACTTGTCCACTAACACTGCCTGGTTCACTTGTTGAAATCTCAGCTGTGCAGCTGCCTTTCCCTTCCACCCTGCTGCATGGTCAGGGGAGGGCTGTAGCCACTGTTTTTACACCTCACTCCTAATGCAAATAAGTACTTAGAGCCCATCTGAACTTTTTATATGCCAGTATATTGTCTATCTGTGAAATGGTAGTAACAAAAACTCCCCAGATATGTCATAGAGATATGAGGGTAAAATAAAAGACTCTTTTCACAGCTCCTCTGAAATCATTCAGATTTTCAATACTGATCTTGAAAAGGGAATAACATATCTGAAGTACACATCTGTTAAAACTCCCAACAAAATTACAATGGAAATAAATTGGTGTCCTTTATCTCTTTGAAAATATAAAGTGCTATTTATATTATAATCTTATATGGTACTTTTAGATTAAATTAAAGATATTTTTTAAAGGGAAAGGAGAGAGAAAACAGGAAAAGGACACCCTGAGAGCTGAACTCATCCTGACAAGCAAAATAGAATGGATGAGGCCCAAGTGGCCATTGTCTATGTCTTGTTGCAAAGACAGAGGTTTTCTCAAATGCAAAATATAATTGTGAAAGCTTTTGCCAAAAGACATATAACTGACATCCCTGCTGTGGTCAAGAAAGACAGTTTCTATCTGTATATAAAGCACTACAATAATCAAAGCAATGCTCGAAGCTTAAACAAGAATATCCTTATAAAACAAATATGCTTTTTTCATGAAAAATATTCTTTCAGGAGCAATTGCATTGCTTTATTTTAAATCCTCAGAGATTACAAAGGTAAACACTTCATTTTCCATGGTGCTGTCTCAACATTTATCGGTCATTACAATAACAGATTTCAAAAAGCAGGTGGACATGAACAAGAGAGTGCTATTTGCTTTTTATAAGGGCGGCTGGTACTGCAAGCCCACTCTCCACTGGCAGATGGTGATTTGGGAGATCTTGCAAAAAGTACCACTCCTTAGCTGTCAGCAAAGTTGGAACTGAGCAACAGAGCTACAGAGTCACTGCTCCAGCTGGTTGGGTAGACTGAGTTGCAGCAGAAGTGGTTGGGAAATGGGCAGAGCTGTTCAAAAGCAGCTCCATGGTTGTGCACTCGCACCCCAATCCTCGCCTCTAGTGAGGGGAGAGGTAGGAAGTAGTTGGTATAAAGGAGTATGGTCTGACTTGTGTAACCAAGGGGCTAGTTTGGGATCCTCTGTTGGTTGCTCCTACCTTGGTTTTCAGCAGCACTAAACCAAATTTCTGTCCCTGACCCAAGTAGCCTCCAGAAGCCTGATGAGTGCCTTTGAGCTGCACTCAGCCCCTGTATCTATAGGCTAAAAAAAGAATAGTTTCTAGAAGCACCCTGAAGGATGGGGCTGGACCTTGACTCTGTCAACTGGCCTTTTTATTCCTCTCACTCATGGAGCAAAGAGGAATTAGGGGAGTAGAAATGCAGCTCATAAGCATATGAGTCATCACGCTGTTTCTTTGGTTGCCTTTGAACCTATTGTAAACTTGTATTTTCAGGCTTTTAGCCTTTAAGAGCCACAGCTACATTGCTCGGATCCAAACCATTTACGTGACAGCAGTATCAGTAAACTCATCAACATGGGAGAAAAAAAGTGTCAACATGAGTAAGACATAGATGCAAAGCTTTTCTGCAGAAGTCAAAAACAATGCAATGTGGTCCAGAGCATTGCAATAGGTGATTTCCTGCCCAAACTTTAAGTAATTTTTATATCACTTTCCTGTGAGCTTTTCAAACCGTAAAGCTATCCTTAATTTAATGCAGTGGTGAAAACTAAAGAAAGTTACCCCTAGCAACTTGCTTTTTAATTTAACAAGCCTGGATTATTGGTTAGTAATATCATTTCTCTCTGAGAGTGATGGTGATTGTGGTTATTGAATGCAGCAAGAATGAACTTCTGGCAGCTCATAAGCTCACACTGCGTATCAATATTTTCAGATACTTTTAGCAGTCATTATAATAATTTACCTTATATAGACCACTTTTAGGCTTAAAACATGTTCTCAAATAAAACAAAGAGGAAATAATTTGTACGGACTGAAGCTAAAACCAAAGAGGTCACGAAAATAGCTTGTAATGGCAGATTCAGTATTTTATTGCAGCAAAAATTATGCAGTTTAGGGAGAAAGAGTCAAGTAAATCACGCTGGGGTTGACGGGCCGGTGGGGCCGGACATGGGAATTCGGTGGGCAGTGGCGACACCTCCCTTCCCCTCCTCTTTCCCTGTTTTCCCTACAGCTGCAAAGGGTTGGCAGACACGGTCCAACATGGCCCAATGCATAATCCCCTAGGCTTTTTGTTCCCGCTGCCTGTTGTTGCGATGCCACAAACGATGACAAAGGCCCGTCACGCCGCGGTGACAGCCCGGCACCGCAGGGAACCGGGAAACCGAGCGCGCCGGGCGGTGCCGGGCGGCCGGGGGACCCTTCTGGAGGTTTGAGCGCCCACGGAGCAGCTGCCGAGCCGGGGGGCGGGCGGGATGCACGCAGGCGCCCACCCTGAGCCCAGCTCGGGGCTCCCCGTCGCTCCCACCGCCGGCCCCGGCGCGGCCCGCGGGGCGTGTCCCGGGCAGCCCCGCTCCGCCCCGGCCCGGCCCGGCGGGGCCGCCGCGGCGGACGGGGCAGGGCCGGGCCGGAGCCGCGGAGCGGCGGCAGCGCCATGGGGTTGGAGACGGAGAAGGTGGACACCCGCATCTTCATGGACGACGACAACTTCCCGCGGAGCGGCGGGCCCGTGCTCTCGGAGGCGGAGAAGTGCGCGGAGGACGAGCTGGACCGCGACCCCCACGGGATGAACGCCCACCTTCAGGTGCGGGCCGGGCCGGGGGCTGAAGGGGCCGGGGCCGGGTCTCGGGTCAACAGTGAGCGGGGGGTCCCCGGCGGGCTCCCCGCGCCCCAGCCCCGGGTGACGGCAAAGCCGCCTCTCGTTCCAGCTGGGGTTCGAGGATGTGATCGCGGAGCCCGAGCTCACCCACTCCTTCGACAGAGTCTGGATCTGCAGCCACGCTCTGTTTGAGCTCAGCAAGTACGTGATCTACAAACTCCTGACGCTGGTCCTTGCCATACCCCTGGCCCTGGTCGTGGGGATCATCTTCGCGGCACTCAGCTGCCTGCACATCTGGTAAGCCCGTGTTGTGTCTGCCGACAGCTCCGCAGAGCTCTCCGCCTGTAGCATGCGTTACTGCCCAGCCAGCGATCTCCGTCTTTACAACCGGTAGTCAATCAGCTGCTTTATTTTTGAAGGGAGAGAAAAGAAAACAGTGTTTTCGCTGTGATTCAGTTCCCTGCCTTGCTTTTACCAGCAGTCCGTCATGACTAAGCTCCTTGGGGCAGAGAGCTCATATTGCCATTTGGATGGCACCTACAGCTATGCATTCCAGCCTTGGCTGGCTTCTGGAGTAATAGTAATGACTGCGTTTTTTTAAGAACTGAAGTACATAATTTATTCAAAGGTGTATTTTAAATGAAAATGTAGAAGTATTACTAACACCTGACATCTCTTTAGTACAGTTACCTCTTTCATTTTTTTCCTCACAGACTGAAGAAAGCTTTTGAGGGCCCAGCCCGCTCTTTGTTAGTGCCACAAAATGTACTGTCACTGTCTTGCATCTGGTACATGGCTATCTCTAGATGCAGTGCCCCAAAGCCCTTCCACCTAAGCAGAAAACCCTGCTGAGCTCAGAAAAGCTGCTTCTGGCCATGGCCCAAGTTCACAGACAAATACAGTGGCCCTCCAAGTCACAGCAACCTGATGTACTTTAAATATATAATACACTGGCAAAATATTAGGGAAGAGTACCTTGAGACCACGAAGGGAGATGACTGTGGAGAAGGTAGAAAGGCAGGGAAAAGAATGAGATTGGGGAAAGAACTGAGAATCCAGCAGGCTGCAGAGGAAGGGATGATTGCATATACATGAGTTTTGGGCAAAGTCTCATTTGACTTGGATAACACTGGAATCATGAAGAAGTTGTTAAGGAAAGCAAAATGCAATACAGTGACTGGAAGCAAACTCAAAGCACTACAAATACACTGATTATCTGAACCGTAGTGTCAATCTTGTGGATGCAGAT
This sequence comes from Pseudopipra pipra, assembly GCF_036250125.1. Classification (NCBI taxonomy): domain Eukaryota; kingdom Metazoa; phylum Chordata; class Aves; order Passeriformes; family Pipridae; genus Pseudopipra; species Pseudopipra pipra. The sequence goes on from NC_087553.1 coordinate 50,524,494, forward strand.
TTCAGTTTTTGAAAGTGGAATGGAAGTTTGGCTTGATGACATGATCATTACCCACTTTGAAAACCGATTAACTTGAATTTTGGAGCATAGTATTTGCATAATACCCGAAGGAGCTGTAATGCAGTTTAGAGCTGCCCACCTGTTACACCTCTGGTTCCCAAATTGTTATGAACAAACAGTGCATAGTGTGGCCAGATTTTTAGGTCTGTCAGCTGTCACTGTGCCATAGTGTACAGTGTGACTGCTTAAGGGTACAGTGAGTATATATAAGTTTCCAGTAGTGGGACATCTATGGAAAAATTCATCAGTGTCAAATTTATAAAACCTGTAGTACTTTATTGTGCTTCACAATGATCTTGTATCTGGGTTTCACAGACTGGATACATAGACATGAATTTCACTGATCCAGGACTCAGAGGTCAGTTTCTATTTATGCAAGTAGTCCCTAGTGACTGTCTCAGGAACTGTGGGTTCTCAGTACATCTGAAATAGACTGTCTGAATGTGGCACTTAATTTGAAAAGTTTCCCCTGACTTTCTGTGAACACCCTTGCTTCCTCAGCAACTTATTTTCTTTCCCTGCATTTGTTGTCACTACAGAAGGGATCTCTCCCTTTGATCTTCCTTGCACCTGGGATGGGTGTGAAAGGATCATGTGATTCAGTAGTACTGTCTACACCTCCTTGAGCCCCATCCAGTGCTACCATCCAAAGCCAATAGTCTCATCTTCCCACAAACCCAAGCTGGATTTGTTTCAACACAGAAGTGGAACACACCAAAACTAAGTTGGTTTCTCTGCTCTTATTAGTGTTCCAGATTTCATGGGAGTAAGAAGTTCAACATTGCTGCATTTAAGAGAGTAGTGCAGGAGTAGTGCAGGTACAGAGGCCCTAAACACATGGTATTGGCTCCCTTGTAGCCCCATCGGGTCTGAAAAAAAAGTAACTTCTTGTTTTGTGGGTGAAAGGAAGGGAATTCCATTATAACTCTGTCTTCAGCTGTTTAAATGTCATGGGAAAACACTGGGCACACCCTCCCAGAAGGCTGCCACTCAGAGTCTCTGTGCCTCACATTAATCATCCAAACCAGTGAGATGATGATGATATGGCATAAGGGAGCCTTTCCTGAGGCTAAATTCAGAAGTGTTTCAACAACTTTTGGAAGTACTCAAGTACAAAGCTCTGTTGATTGTCACACATGTTGCAGTTGCATGATAAAATCCACAGAAGTCTGACTCAACATTTCTCATGCTCAAGGACACTTTGCAAGTTGCCCCCCTCATACCCGATAGTAAATGTTGTCTTTCACCAGAAAAATGATTGCTATAGAAGGCAGCAAATATGTGAGTCTTCCTGAAGAGCAAAAAGGAAGCTGAGTAAGAAATACGTAATAATACTTTAATTTTCATTTTAACCATAAAGATGGAGCATATTCTGTTCCTGTTCTCAAACTGGCTTCTTGAGCCAGAATCTGCTTTTACACTACCTGGTAAAAGATACTTATGGGCTGAAACTGGGCCAGCTAGCAGGTTGGTGATCTACATATAAGCCAGTTCAAGGAAGTCTGCTTTAATTTTCCTTTGCAGATGACTGTCATTCTCACCCCAGACTATACATGGCAGAAATTTCCAGACTGAGCTTTAACATCTTTCTGTGAAAATTAGCAAGCTTTTAAATATGTCCTTAGATTGCAGCTGTTAAGGTTATTGGTTTTTGAACATGAGCAGAACACTTCTGGTTTTTCAGGCAGCACATGCAAACCCATTATATTTATTATAGATCAGTGGCTGATTCTTGTTCCAAGCCACATATTTGCCACCTCTTGGAAATTAAAACTTGGATTTCATATATGCTTTTTTGTAGTCTTACCTGAATAGTTTTTGGGTATGTTGCATATTGACACTAGTAATCAGTGGTTCATTTGAGGATCCATAGCTTGAGTCTGGAATCTGAAATGGACTGTAAACCACAAGGACTCACACAGCCTTATACTCTTACCATCTTGGCTTGAGCTTCCATTCACGGTGCTAAGATGTAGCCAGGGACTCCCATGCAGAGAAGCATATATGGACATGCATAATTTCTTACCTTTTTTTTATTCCACAACTTCATTTACATAACTTACTACTATCATAATCAACTCTAAAACCATCTCCCTACTGACTGCCTGAAATCAAAATAAATTATAGTGCAGCTATGCCATGAAGACCTGGTGGTGTTGCACCTTATGACCTGGTGGTGTTGCCTTGATGCCTCTTCTTTGATGTCCAATACATATCCCTTGGTTTGTGAAGAGGAAGTAGGTGGATGTTCTCTTGCTTCCTTTATAGTAATTTTATCTTTTCCGGTGTACCCAGGTCCTGGAATAGATAATGTTTGGTTATAATGCACTTCATGTACTGCATAGGAGTTGTGAAAGACTTTGGTGGTTATCTGTTGCCTCACTCTTCCCAAGGGTTAATGGGACACAACAAGAAACTGTACAATTCTAGGTGATAGTTAGCCATCTTTTCACAATCCTTGCTTGTATTGTAGAGCCATACAAGACTTCTAATTCAAAATCATGATGTAGTATGTGTGCATACTTGTAATTAGGTAGTTTAAGCACAGAAACATGTGGGATCTGAAAAATAGCATTAAGACATGTCTGAGGTTCAATTTTGAAAAACATTACAGGAGAAGATGTGATTGTTCACTTTGAAGCAGGAATCTGAACTAACAGTGCGTGACTACTCCAACCTCATTGCCCAAGTATTTGACAAGTTGATTTTCCTTATTAGTGGGAGTTAAATTGTGCTCTGCCATTTCCAAGAGGTGTTTGGTTCTTGACAACATTCGCTCAGGAATTAGGAGAAAAAAAAGAAATGTGAGTTGAAGTGAGAAAGTTTGAAGGGTATGATTTTTTAAATGTCATGCCTTGAACAGAATGAAGACAAAATAGGATTGGATGGGAAAAAATGGGGTAATTTGCTTTTTTCAGTTCAATGGTTCCCAAAAGATACAATTCATTCTACTTAGTGAAAGGATGGGTGTTTTATAATAATGGGTGTTTTATAATAAATACATACATAGCAAGATTCAATGAGAGGTCATATAGGTAGCTGTCTTCAGCTTAGATGACAAATTTAATAGAGCTTTCACTTTCTTCCCAGTGCTGGTAACACTAGTAGTACCAGTATTTGGCATCAATGTTGATATCTGTGGGATATGCTACCTTTAATTTCACTGTTAGACATTATTCAAGCAAGCAGTTACCACATCTGTGAATAGAAGTGCAGACTGGAGTAAACCCACAGCATTGTGAGTAAAGAATGTGTATGTTATATTTGTCAGGTCACAAAACAAATACATGGCTTCTAATGGCATTTGGTTATTTATTTTTTGAGTGTGCCTGGTAACTCCACAGAAGACACATTGCACCCTCTGATGATTTGGAAATACTGCACCATAGAATAACCTGTCCCATGCAGAACAGGATGCGGACTTACATACATGTAAATACATATATACACACACTCATATTTTAAAAGCTAGAAAATACCTTTTATGGCTCTCTTGGCTGTAAAGGATTTTCTTCTCTGAGGAAAGGTGTTTGAGTAATTGTTGTCTAAGTAGAGTGACTTTTATTTTAAAATTGAAAGTTATTTACATTAATTAGCTTTGGTTGCTATTACGTCTCATGTATCCTCCCTGTGGAATTAGCCTACATTGGTTTTTGCCATTTACCATAAAATTGGATAGCAAGTGCTAAAATATTATAAAGCATTACCAAAACATTTTAATGTTTATTTTATTTAAAATTATCAATATAGGTTGAGTTCTGGTACTGTGTGAATGACCCCTACAGCAGTTGCAAGTAGTATGATCACTGCATTTCCAGCCTTCTACATCTTTCTATGAAACCTCTGCATAGTGTGGTGTTTGTTTAGTTTGTATTTTGTGTAATCCTGTCAACAGAGGGTCCAGTAGAAATGTCAGCTTCTCTGCTTCTCTCCAGTTCAGTTAGATTTTAAAAAAAAGTCATGCCAAATTAATTTTAGATGGCAGCAAAGGACAGTGACATGGAAACTGAAATGGAAAAGAGTTGAAGTCAACACAAGCTGAGTAGCCATTTCTGGCATTTTCCCTGTGTTGCTTGGAGAAATACCAATTATTTTTTTCCTTTGCATTACTGATGTTTATCAGCTGTATTCCAACAGGTGAAGGCCTGATTTTATTCTCTAGAAATCATCGATTCTATATGCAGTGGTATTATAGGTGGTTATAAAGCACATAGTTTACAGTGTTCGGTTGAAAACTAGAGACACATTATTCCAGTAACACCCACAGTTCTATATGGGGTGTATATTACTAGCTGTTTCAGCAGAGACAAAAGAGAAGGTTTTAGAAAAACTATTCTCGTTTAAATCCATCAGGGCTAGCTTAGACTGCAGCATGGACATACTAGTATATGGCTTGTATTGTGTGACAAAAGCTGAGAATCCAGTTAGATAAACAGTGAAAGTAATTAATTTTGACTCTGTGCATTTCTAACCTTCAACATTTTTGAATGGGTCAGGGGTTTTTTCTACACTGTTATTCTGAGAGGCACGCAATGTAAATGCACAGTACTTTTTTTTTATTTTTTCAGACTTATGATGAAATAGTAAATTAAATATTTTCTGTTATTCCCACCAAAGTCATTGAGAGTTTTGCAGCAGAATTATGTTGATGCAAGATTGGGAATTTAAATTTTGAATGCAACGATAAACTAGAACAGAATTTATTATCTTTATCAAAAGAATCTATAGCTTCTTTTACCTAATTTAGGAAATAAATATGGCACAGAGATTCTTTTAAAACTTTGCTTTAGTACACTTCAGTATTACATAAGTTATTTATACATTTAATTTTTCTGCACCAAAGTAAGAACATCCAGCTTAGTGAAATGACCAGGGTTTTAGGCTGGTAAATAATTAAGAAAGGAGAATAACTTAAAATAGTGTGGTCAGTTATCATGTACCCACTGGCCCTTGTGAGCTGCCCATAGGTGCAATTCAGGCTCACCTACTTTGTTAGTGTGCTTGGCTAAAGGCACCACTAAAGACATTGCTTTGGAATTGGCACATATGGAGTATTGCTTACCAGTTGCTTACCAGTGCTTAGGAGATGAAAGCACAATACTTTCAAGTATGCACCCTGAGTAAATAAGATGATCTTTTCCCCTGACGAGGCATTTTGACCTCATTCTATGTTAATTTCTCACCCACAAATGAAAAAATTTACAGGATCAGCCCATTTTTCTGCAGTGCGGCATGTCTCTGTACTGTAGTAATCTGATGTAACTGGATATTGCTTTCCTTTTCTGTTTTATTGTAGCAACTTGTAACAGGGATGTTAGGTTGGCAGGATTGAGACACCAATGGTGATGTGCATGTGTGCCTGTGTATTTGTGTGGGGGGGAGAGAGACAGATAGGAGAAACACCAGAAGAGACAGCAGAGCAAGAACAGATTGTAAAGAGCACTGTTTTCAGTCAATCAAAGTGGAGAACATGGTGTTTCTGTCTAGCCCCAAAGACCCACATTCAGATATTACCACAGCACAAGTAAGTCTTTAGGAGATGAGTCTGCTCTTCAGCCACAGCTGGTGGCAGCAGGGCTACAGCATATCATGTACACCAGCCCTGCCAGCAGCAGCGAGAGAACAGCAAAATATCATCATTCTAAAAGGCATGTAAAAGAATTTCTGACTAGGAAGCAGAGAGATGATGAAAAGAAAGCTGGTGTCTCCTGTACTGCACACAATTTATTCTCGCCTGAGGACCACATGCATCATGGTGCTTCTGCATGTGCAGGTATGAGCCTGTAAGCAAACAAAATTGATGGAGAAGGACTGCAAGAGAGTGAAATCAACTTGTTTAAATATTTTGAGTTATAAAATCACTTCCTTTGCCATAAGATGTCACACTTGTGTTTCATTATCCTTATTTCCCCCTGCTGTAGCAGCACCAATCTTCACATCTTTAATTTTCTCTTTTACAGGATTGTGGTGCCTTTTGTGAAAACCTGTCTCATGGTCTTGCCTTCAGTGCAAACTGTATGGAAGAGCCTGACAGATGTTTTTGCTGTACCGTTCTTTCAGAGCCTAGGCCGATGCTTTGCCATGGTTAATATACGCCTGGACCAAGAGTAAACATCAGGGGTGTGACATTGCAGTAGTCAGGGCTGGTGTTATACTTCTTTGCTAACCTAACATACAAGCACTTACCCTTCATTCCAAACTGTTAATTACAATGGCTGGTTTAAGTGGGAACATGCTATTTTTATTAAAACTCATTTTTTATCAGGGAGATCCGTTTAAGAATAAGTAGGCAGTTTTCATAGCTTGCTGTTTTAACAACAGTGGTTGCAGAGTATATTGGCAACACTTTATTTTAATGGTACATTGATTGCTAGATTACAGGAGAATTCTCATGGAGGTTTAACAGCCACCACAGTGATATGATTGGCATTATTACTATAAATATTTCGATGAATAGGCTGTCATACCTTAGACAAAACTGATCTCTAGGGTTTCACATTGACTTTACTGCAGTTCCACCAGGGATTATTTTTGGCTTCACTGTGCAAAACGATAAACACAGTCCTCTGTTATCAGCAGTTAAAGTGAATGTGACTCATTGCATAAACATACAGGGAAAGGAACTGTTGTGTAATTCTCCTATATTGAAGGTGAGGGGGAAGCTCACGACAAGTTTATCATTTAAAATAAGGTGTTAGCTAATGATTTGTAACATCAGCTAATCTGTATATTTTATTTAATGAGAGGTTAACTTTGCTGTATATTTTGTACCTTTGTAAATTACACTTGATTGGTTTTCTTTGATGCATTATTTCTCTAGTATTTGAATTCTAACCAACTTATTAAGCAGCAAGAGTGAGATGCTGCAGAAAATAACTTTAGATTAAACTAACTTAATTAGATAACTTAAGTAAATTTTGTGCAATTCTAGTATATTAATTATAAATGACTGCGTGTAAAAGCAAAAATTATAAGTGTTTTCATACACAACTGTGCAAAAGAGCTGGAAATATCTGTTTATGAGAAATGGTTTTTATTAAAATGGGGTATAGTAAACGCAACCCTGCCTATTTCTGTATATTATTGGTGTGAACACTGTGATATTTAAAGCAATAGACACTATGTTAGTACTTTAAGTAGGTAGCAAGCTCTTAAAGAAGGCAAGTGAATGTAATTGGTATCCTTGTCTAATTCTCTAACCTATTGACTTGACTCTCTGTGTTGCTTATTTACTACTTCAAAGCCTAACTCCCCCAAAAAAGCCTTTCTTTCTTCTGCACCTAGGCAGAATATGACATTTTAAATCAGAATAACAGAACGTATGCAGAGGTACCTTAAAATTACATTAGCCTTCTGATGGGCTTATGCTGCTGTTTCCTTTAAATACAGATGGTAAGTTGCAATTGTAAAATGTTTGTATGATTTAGAATGCTATTTTCTAAAATGATGTCTCAAATTTCTTATCAAACACAAGATATATAAATAAAACATCAACCGTTTCCCTTTTCGACTTGATCTTTCTTTTTTTTTCAGATTTATCAGCTTTAAAAAAAACTCTTAAAATGCCAAACAGCATAGAGTACTATGCAGTTCTTCAGAATATGTGAGAGGTAAAAAAATGGATGAGCATCAGTACAATTTCACTATTATCAACTGCATTTAACATGTTTATAGTAGAAAATTATGTATCTCTGTGTGTGATTAAGCCCATACAGAACGATCGCTTTCTCTGAAGCAGGTCTCTGCAGAATTTTGGCAACATTCAAAAAAATGCTTAATTCTTTTTACAGGCACATGCTTTTTTTACAGATGAGCTACAGAATTGTCCTTTTCTTGCTTATTGGCCTATTGAAGCTAGCTGACACTATTCTTCATACATTAAGAAAATATTTGTATATTAAAAGTATTTTTAGCATTTATGACATGTATAGAGGGATTCATATGGCTTTCAAAAACTGGATCTTAATGATTAGTGCCCATGGAAACTTTCCTTGGTTTTTTTTATTCATCAAGAAGTTAGCTTGTTAAAAATGGAAATAACTGTTTTGAAAATAAAAATTGGCCAGGCTAGACTTGAACTCTTTTGAGAGTTATTTTCTTTTACAGTGTCCAAGGATTTTTACAAAGATATTTTCCACTGAAAAATGTCCCCTTGATGAATTCATTTAAAGAAAATAAATCTATCAGCACTAGTTCTTATGTCTAAAAGGAGCCCTATAAAAGTCTAAAGTCCAGATATGAAGTTTTGAGAATGAGGCCATTCCCCAGAGAAAAATGTATAATTTTCTGGTTTGTACTCTTGGATATATGCATTCTTAAATACGTTACTGAAGTCATTTGGCTCTAGCTACCTCAGACAATTAAGTGGAATGGTTTTGGTTTGTTCTTATTTTGATTTAGGCTTGTCATTAATTAGTCCTGTTCACCATTTCTCTAGCTGCTACAAGACTCAAGCAAACTTGTAATTAAATAATTAAAGCTGTTAGTTTCTTATAGACTTTATAGCTGTATCTTTCTCTGGAACAGAGGTGCTTTTACTATAAGAAAATACAAAATGCACTGTTAGACTTTGGGTAAAATATTAGATGCTTGGCCATTACATTTACTTTATCTATAAAAGGAGTGGAAGGAAGCATGAATATATACAGACTCTCCAATACTTAGGTGTGAATCTTCCCCGGGCAACTCTGGCTGGCAAGTATTCTCAGGATTTTGTGGATTTGACAGTTCTGACAGACACCCTGAAGCTCTGGCACAGTTGATACTGTGAACAGTTTACAGCACTCTTGGACAACAGGGACTGTATTGGCACTGGCACTGAACTGTGCACTTAGATGTAGGAGTAGGTTCCTTATGTTCATCTCCAAATTTTTTGAAATGTGGACAAACCGTCCCAGCTGATCTCTTAATAGAAACTTACAAATGAGAATTTAGACAAGAAGGGAGTCCAGAAACTTGGTCTCATTGTCTGCAACAAATGTAGGAAAATTTACGCCTGATTCGGGTCATCTACTTTGATGCATCTTCTCTATGGAATGTAGAAAATATAACTCTTAACAAGAGTAGACTTTACGTCATCGTGGTAGAGCTATTATAAATAATAAAACATTCCAAATCCAGCCTGTCTCTTGTTATTGCAGACCTTAGATCTACACTCATGAGCTGGAGACTCAGTTTTGACATGCAAAATATTTCAGCATTTTGTTTTTCATGAAAATCACAACTAATATACAGAACTAACCCTGGATTTGTGTTTATGGGCTTTTTTTCTTTTAATTTGCAAGGAGGTTTAACCTGCTTCCTTACAAGAGCTGTTTCCTAAAATCCTCCAAATCTGACTCTGGAGCATTTATACTTGTACCTTATGTTTCCCCACCCTACTTGTTCACCATAAAATTGAAATAAATTCTTAACAGAAACTTTAATGTATTAGTAAATGAAGAGCCTATCCCACCTATCCAAAAAATTCACTTAGGCATTCACTGCCTAAAAAGTTCAGAACATCCCTGCAGCTCTGGGACCCCAGACCACACACTCGTATTTAGTGGAAGCCAAAGAATGGTAAGTCCCTTATTTTTACAGGGTGTGATCATTCCCCCACCTGCAGAGATAAAACTGTTGTAGTTATTAACTCTCTTTTAAAAAGACATGGAAAAATACATGTGTTTGGGGTTTTTTAAATAAAAATGCAAATGGAACAGGGTTAAACACCGGACATTTTACCAGTCTTGTTTGTTGTCTGTGCTCATAAAAATTACAGTTAAAGGCCTCCAGTGGGTATGCTGAACCAGCAGTTATGCATTAAAAATAAAGGTGCTTTCTTCATGCAGGGATTTACCAATTAGAGGTGAATTAATAAAGGCTAATTTTAGCCTGGTGACACTAATCTTCCTAAGCTTATTGCAACAAAAAGAAAATGTCTTCTGAGAGGCAATTCAGAGGATCGAAGATAGGTTTCTGCTCTGAATCATTATCCAGAGAAGACACTCTGCATTGATTAATGCAAAATGCTGGGCTTGGCTTGGCTTCTTTGCTACATTAATAGTTGTATTTGATGCAGAAGTTGGAAAGACTGATGGAAGCAACTAGAGCTTCATGTAATTAGCGAGGCAGGTTCTTTTCTACATGCTTCTCTCACAACTTGAGGCCAAGGGTGAGTGTCACCTGTGTTAGATGTTTTGTCTGTTGCCCGGGTTCCCCTTCCAGCTGCAAGTGGGAGAAAGAAGGACCCCTTCACATAGCACTGAATCAAATCCTACTTTAGGCACTTAAATTGAATAAAATTTAGAGATTCACACTTTTATTTCAAACCCCAAGGAAAGCTTGTCTACTTTTCCAGCTGCCTCAGTTCAATAAGAGTGACTTTTTCACGCCATGTACCTACCTCATCTTGCTTTACTTTACACTATCAGAGCTAACACAATGCTACAACTATCAGATAGTGTTAACTATGAAATTCTTAGGTAACGAAGCTTGGTGACAATACATAAGCCTTAAGGAGTTGGTATTCAAGTCCCATTAATGAGACTAGTTCTCACTAGTCTGATTTTTCTATAAAACACCTGAACACTTAATAATAAGGTAAACACAACAGAATGGTTCAGAACAGTGTTGACATAGACCAGTGTTCATGGTCCAGCTCAGTAGTAAGGAATTTGATACTGAAAAGCGCTGAGAACAGAGTGACTTGATTTGCACAAGGTCTGGCAGAACTAAAGCTTCCAATATTTGCCTCTGCAGCCAAGGCAGTTACAAGGTATCTTGATCAAGACCTTCAAGGACTAGCTCTAATAAAATATGTACACACCTACAACAACAGGATTGAAGTGAGAGAAAGCCAGGCATTTCAATCCAAAATTGTAATCCCTGCTCAGCTGCCACCCAACCAGGAACATGTCTGAACTCAGAAGGCACCTCCCTTTCGCATAAACCCTCTTAGTACCTACAGTTTTATTTTTGTCATGCCCAGAACTGCCCTTATTTGAGCAACTTGGCATCTTACATCTAAGCCCAGTCAGAATCCCAAAAGAAGGGAAGAGACTGCCTTAGACTCCTTAAAAAACACTTACTGCACATCAGCATAATAAGGTACTTCCCGGAATATACTTTCCCAGGAGTGAGTCCATATGCATTGGCACATCTCAGGCAAAATTGATTTCAGGTTTCTGCAGTGTTGGTTTACTTCTTCTAGCCCTTAGGCTATTGTGAAATGTTTTATGGCAGCAGCACGTCCACATAAAATGAAATCACTCCTAGCTAGAGGTTGCGAGAAGGAAGGAATGCAAGAGGAGCTACCCATCTCTCCTGGGAAAACTATTCCTTTGATGCCAGAAACAAATAGGCCAAATAACAAATGCATACATGAAAGTGCAGACCTGTATATTAGGGGCAAGGGACACCTATCTCCAAGGAAAAGTTCTGATCCAGGGACTCACAATTTAAAATACAGTAATTCTCCAGAGAGCGGGGACAGGGTGACCATTGTGAGTTCTCCAGGACTACAAGTCTATAAATAATGGAATGAGGAATACATTGTCCTGCATGTTAAACCCATGCTAGGGCTTGTTATCAGGCAGCAGGGTGAGGACAGTAGGATGGCTCAGAAAAGTTCGGTGCCAACAATTCTGGCAGCTAAGGCTTTCATCCAGCAAAACATAAAAAAATGCACATAAAATTATGTGATCAGGCAGTTGAACAGAAGATACGCAAAAAAGCAATGATCTTCCACTCCTAAGCCTCAGGTTTGTAAGTGCTCTGCATAAGGCAGGCTGCTAACGTACAGCCTCTGTTATCTGCAGCCTTGTTGCTGTTGAAACTATACATAAAGAAAACAGTTTCCCAGGACTGATTTTGATCTTGCTGACATTGGAATATATCAGGAGTATTGCTAATACCATAACTGGAATAATTACACAAGCTTAAAAAAAAAAAGGGGAGTTGAGGAAGGAGGAAGAAGGAGTGTTTGATACCAGACAAAGACACAAAGTGAGCAGTCATCCACATTCAGTTCAGTTTTTTGTGACTCATTTTCTGACACCACGAATTTTTTCCAACCTTTTTTTTTTTGCACTGGCTTTTTGGAAGACATGTTTACTACCCATACTAAAACCTTTCCTCTTCTCAAAACAGAAAAAAAACAGATCATAACTCACACACAAATTGCTCCATGTTTAGAGCAAGTTCTCAATTAAGGTAATCTCAAGGTTTGAAAGTTCAGTTAAAGCAAGACTTTGGAGCAATAAAAACTTTTTAAAATTAGATATGAAATGCCTAAGGCTAGTGTGATGGAGAAAGAAGAAAGGCAGTGAGGTGGTCAGTGCTCAGCAACTGACCTGGGCTACTAAAAGACACAGCAAAGCTCCATGAGAAGACTGTTTGGGTGTCATTTCCAAGGCCAGGTTGGGTGTCTACAACCTCTGGCAATTTTAGGACACCCCTGGATAATCCATTCATAGGAACCGAGAAGGGAACAAGAGCCTTTGCACTTTCAGAAGTTCCCTGCAGGCTCTTACCAGGCCCTTTCCCACTGAGCTATACTCTTATTTTGAATGTAATAGGAACTCCTTGTAGAACTCCTGTGTGCACCCACGCCAAGTCTCTGGCTGCTAAGTTCGTGTGCATTTCTCATACAGCCATGCTAGAGCCAATGGGCCATGGCTCCATCCCTCTCCATCTCTGCAGGTGTAACTTGCTCACTCTTACAGCTTGGTAGTACCCATTGCATTTTCTCTGTAGGCTGTCTCCTTGATATTTCTTCAGCTCAAGAAAACACCACTAAGTTTCATCAGATGTGATGGGTCATTTCACTTTGTATGCAGCCTATTCCAGAATTCATCTCATAAAACTTATAAATTCCACTAGCTTCTGATATTTTTCTAGCTGCAGTGGTGTTGTGTGATTCAGAAATGTCTTTTAAAGGGGACTGTGGTTCTGCAGAAACAATTCCAGAACCAATTCATCATTTCAAATTAACAAGTATCTCTGCTTTTTCAGTCATCCTTGAAATACACTATAATACTGAATGATGAATCAAAATGTTCTGATTTATGTGCAGGACAGGGACTAATTGAAAAACTTTCCTAGGTATGAGAACAAATAACTGTCTTATGGTTTTTTTCAGATGGGTATGTCCTTCAATACACTCATTTGACTCCATATACACACTCCAATGTGTGGACAGATGAAGATATTTTAATGATGGTTTAAGTAAATTATTGCATCAGTTAGAAAGTTACTTTTAAAAGTTACGACTCACTTGGAAAGTTGGAAAACTTCCATCCAAAGCATTTGTTCTAAAGTTTATGAGCAATATAAACTCCTAAAGAAAGTTGACTACTAACTGATGACCCTATAAGCAATACATGTCTATGTGGACTGCATTTTCAACAGGTGCAGTTATTTACATCTGTGGAGCCTACATCCATCTTAGCCAGTGGTTTTTCCAAGGTCATTTCTCTGTTGAATTGCCAAAGCCAAATATACTGCAGTTAAGAATTTTCTACTTCTGTTGCTGCAATTCTGTGCTAAACTAACACTAAGGTCACTATTTTTCTGTTAATGTTATAAATCTTTCACCACACTCTGATTTCCTAACACAAAACTAATGGCTGCAAGCACAAAAAAAAAAAAAAAAAAAAAAAAAAATTCTTAGCTTGCAGATGTATAGTGATGTTACAACCCTAACCTGAGCCATCTTGAATACAGTGATGAATCTTTACAGCATTTACACCAACATATGCCTCCGAGCTTACAAAGAACCTTGAGGACACAGCATGGCAAGACATCGGTGTCCCACCATTCCCCTTTAAAAGTAAATCCCAGAGGTTAATATGCATGGCAGACACGCATGGATCAATTCTCCTCCCGGGAAAAATATAGCACTGTTAAAGTTCAGAACTCTTAAATATTTGCATAGTTTTGAAATGAACCAGTTGAGAAAATCTCTTTTTCTTCATCCCAAGGAAGTCCAAGTTTCCACAATTGTTCCTGGAGCAGCGATGCTTCTGTGTAAACTATTGTCAGTGCCGGGAGGGGGGAGCCCGACAAACGCCTCGCTCGCTCTGGACGTGATACTAAATTTTCCATGTCCTCATTGCTTCCTTGCCCCCTCGCCCCTGCCCTCGTATCTCTGCCACACGCAGCCACTGTCGCCCCCTGCAATCAGCGGCGGGGACCCTCTGTCGGGGGTGGCGAGCGGCCGGGACAGGGCGGGCGACGCGGAGGGAACCCTGTCCCTATCACTATCCCCTATCCCTGTCCCGGTAGCGTCCCTGTCTCTGCAAGCGTGGCCCAAGCATCCGGGACCGGGACCGCCAGCTCCCAGGTTGCCGGGGCAGGGCTATTTTCTCCTCCCACCCCCGGCAGCTCCCGGCTGCCCTGCTGTGTGCGGGGCCGTATCGCGGCTGTCATCCACCCCAGCCGGAGTCAGGGAGCCGCCCTGGCCACCGGCCAGCCCTCTCCTCGCAGCTACCTCCCCCGGCCGGCTGCTCCGCTGAGCGGGATCTTCCTGCGTCCGGTCCTACAAGTCACAGGGCAGAGTCACTCGCGGCAGAGCCGTCAGCAGCCCGCGGCAGCATGTCCGGCACCAAATACGTAGACTCGGAGGTAGGACCGCCAGGGGATGGGGCCAGGATGCTGCTCCGTTGCCCTCCCGTCCGCCGCCGCCGTCGCTGCCGAGTACCTGCAGCGGCTTGGCCCCCCAAGCTCCTCGACCCGTCGGAGGAGCAGGGCCCAGGCGGCTGGGCGGCAGGAGGGCGGAGAGCCGGGCACCTGCGGGCAGGGACAGTGGGAGCCGGGGGGCTTGTGCCCCGCGGGACGGGGGGACGGGGGCTGCTGAAGTCCGTGGAGGGCGGTATATGGAGGCGGTATATGGAGGGTGCTACATGGAGGGCACTACGGCGGGTGCGCCGGGATGGAGGGGGCACAGTGATGGCTCTGCGTGGAGGGCAATACCGTGGGGTCAGTGTAGTGAGGACAGTACGGTGAGGGCGCCGTGCTCCAGTCAGCGCGGCGAGCGCGGTACGGCGAGGGCAGCGTGGGGAGGGCGCTGCGCGGGGATCCCCGGCCGCTCTCAGCTGTGCCCGCGGGGGCCGCGGGAGCGCCCTCCCCGCAGAGGGGGGGCTCGCTCCGCCCTGAGGGAACGCCGCTGGCCGGGTGCGGGTGGTGCGGGACCGGGGCCGCCTGGCGGCGGGAGCCGTGCCTGGCACCGCGGGGGTGTGGTGTGCGCCCCGCGGCCACGGTTAAATAGCTGGGCGAGGGCCTCCCCGCTGCCAGGATACTGCCGCCCGCGGGAGCGGGGCCGCCTCCCCCAGCCCGCCCCCCCCTGCGCGGAGCGGACCGGCCCTGCCCTGCCCTCCCTGCTTCAGCTGGGCTCTCCCATCCCGCCCGCACTCCCTTTCCTTCCCGCAGGGCTTTTTGTACACGGCGCCCGTCCGGGAGCAGGGCAACATCTACAAGCCCAACAACAAGATGATGGCAGATGAGCTGAGCGAAAAGGCAGTGCACGACGTGCACACCAAGGAGATCGACCTGGTCAACCGAGACCCTAAGCACCTCAACGACGACGTGGTTAAGGTGAGGGGCCGAGGCGGGACGGGGCGGGGGGCGATGCCAGGTCCTGCGGAAGCAAGGTACGTGGGTACTGTTGGGGCGGCAGCAGCTAATCGCATCCTTCCACCTGCTGCAAGAGGGAACGGGCCAGGGGCTGATTATGTATAGTTTAGGTTTTGGTTTGGTTTTTTTGTTCTTCAAAGAAAGGGGGCAGACAGCCGGAGAGAGGCGGACAGCAGGCAGAGCAGCCCGCCGGAGCTCGTCGCTCCAGTGCGGTGCGGGGCCCCCCTGCCGCGGGCTGTCCGCCTTCTCCCGCCGGGGCGCACCGGGCTGCGCTCGCAGCGCCCGCCGGGGAGCGGGGTGGCTCCCGCCGCGGTGTGTGCCGGCACTCAGCTCCGCAGCCAGGACGTCCCGCCCGGGGCCGAGGGAGCAGGGGGATGAGTTATGTGACCTTGTGTAACATCGTCAGAAGGATTTTCCTTCCCCGAAGCAGGCACAGAGGCAGGGCAGGGAAATGGCACAAACCGGATCGCTTTCCCTAAGCCTGGCGGGTGCAAAATCAGAGGTCCTGGTGGTCGTTTGGATTTGTGTCCTTCAAAAGCTGATAAAGGGAAGAAGGCTAAGCAAAATCTAACTGTGTCCTTGTCTAGATTTTTTTGTTTGGGTTTATAAATCAGTTTGACTATCTTCACAGGTCAGGGTTGATGGAGACTTTTGCTTGAAGTCACTTTGGTCAGAAAAATCAGAGCTTAATTTTCCTCTTAGCAGACAAACTTTACACTTTGCATGTGAAAATTGAGGATGCTGTCATCTGGACTTGTCAGACCCTAGGAAAAATGGGAGCTGCCCACTCGTAGTGGATGACTAAGCCACTAACTGGGTTGTTTAGTGTCCAGCAGTGTCAGTGTGTGTGCAGTTCGCCATGTTTCTTGGTCATGAAGACCCGTTATTTATAAAGAGAAATATTGTATTGTTTCTAGAGAATCAAGAAGCTAGACTCTGGTTTCTGAATGTGTATCTGTAAAATTATTCTTGCTATGTGCAGACAGTTTAGCAAGGTCCCCAGTAACCTCAAATTCCAGACTTCAACACAATTTGAAGGTGCTGGATATGACTAACCATCATGCTGGATCAATGCTAAGAATTACTCTTCAAAGCAGTCTATACCTTTAAGAAGCCATTGTCAGCTTTGCTGTATAGAAAGAAAAGGCAAGAAGTTGTTACTTGTTTAGAAAAATTCATCTTGGTACAAAACTTCCACTAAAATGGGTGATTTTAAAAGGAAGAGAGCAGTTCTTTTTTCTTCTAACCATGAAGGAGCAGCTGAGTAGACAGGGAATGAAAGAGCTGATGAAGGAGACTGCATCATGGCTTATTTCATACACCAACAGAAGTCCCCAAAGCAACCAAACCTTCTGAGGATGAGTCATAGCCCCCAAGCAAGTCAGAATCCTGGTGTCCACAAACTTAACTCATGAAAGAAAGATCCTGCTGGGAAAATAGGGAGACCACTGACAGCAAAAAACCCTACTGAACTTAAACTGAAGCATACAAAGCCCATCCTGCCCTCTCTGCCTCCCACAGGGGCAAGTTGATTAAGGGAGTTTGTTGCATTCAGTCTTCTAAAAGAAACTTGGAAAATAAGAATTATAGGAATGGGAAAAGCTAGCTTTTCAGTTAGTCCTATCGAAACAATTGTGGACCAACACATTCATTGAAAAACAGCAAACAGCCAGAATACCAGTATTGCCTCTGTGTCAACAAGTGAGCTCCTGGTAGGGAACGTAGTCACATCAAGACACGGCAATATACCAAAATGAATTTGATGTTAACCAGACAGGATCCATTTTGCATCATAAAAACAGCAGTTTTTGTAAAAAATGGCATTGTAAAGCAATCTTTTCTGTTATGAGGATAAATAAGAATAACTTTGCTTTTTGTAAGTGTATCACAGATAGGTCCAACCTGAAGAGTAGAGGGAAGAATTTTGCCACAATTTGCGCTTGTTTGGACACTGTGTTCAGATTCATCTGTCAGATGTAGCAATGAAATTCAGACCCAATACCTAGGGGACAGGCTTGGGTTGGGGTGAAGTTACACAGATTCTGTTCCTGTCTTAGCCATTGGTCTGTGGTCCCCTTCAGTCATGCATCTGCCTTTTGAACTTCAGCTGTAAGTCATCCAGGCAGAATATAAAAGATATACTTGTACAACAGAATGAGTCCCCAGTCTTAGTCAGGTACTGGAAATCAGAAAACAAAATGTTCAGGAGTGCTGTAAAGCCAGAAGTGTGGTTCAGGCTGAGCTTAATTTTGTTTTGAGCGGTTACATTTTTCTAGTTTCAGGACCCTCTGCTTTTTACCCAGTATTTTATGCATTTCTTGCTACTTGACTATGAGGCACAATAGCATGGAAACTGGGGACAAATCGGTCAGCCATGAAATAGAAATGATTAGACAGAGAATGAGGAATCTGCTCTGTAAGCAGCTCTCTAAAAGGCCTCAGTGTTGTCTGCATTCAAATACTTCTCATAGCACATTTTAAAAATAACCTTCTCTTGTGAGAAGCAGGAGACATGTTCCCTTGATTTGCAACACAAAGCATCTGCACAGCTTCCCCTGCAGCAGATGCACAGTGTGGGCAGCAATAGGGTTGGGATCCAGGCAAGGGGAAGAAACCTGATCCAGACCCTCTTATAAAACTAGATGCATGGAGCAGCTTTGGTGACTTTGCTTATGGTTTGTCTTCAAATTAGCTACCAAGTAGAAGCTAATAGCTCAGAGGATTCCAGAAAATTGGGGCAAATGACTGGATTTCTGTTAAGAGAGGGACGTGAATGAGGCCTTAGAGAACCTGAGGTATGCAGACAATGAAGTTGGTGACTCTGTGCTGGAGGAAGCACGATCTAGTGAAAATCACCAGAACTTCCTTCCTGTTCCAATTCCTTCAGTAGGGACCAGAAAGGAACAAGTTTCTTCTTCCTACAACTGCCCTCGTGCATCACCTTGACAGCAGGAGAACTTGTACTAGTGGTCCCTTTCCTTCAGGCACTGGCTTGTGAAGGTGGCTAATCAGGGAGGAGGCAAGGACAAAATCAGGCAAAGGAGAAACAGCCTCTGTGCACCTGGTAGCTCTCTGGGAGTACTGCTGGTGATACAGCTGTTTTGTATCTGTTTCATGTGTCCTTCACTGGGCAATTTTACCCTTGGACTTGTATCCTGCATTTTATTTGTGTGTGATGAGATGCAACAAACAGGGTAGAAAGCTGATTGCTGGGGTTTTTTTCCTCATTTGTTCCCCAATGACCCAACACTCACATGAAGATACCTGAAGTTCATCCTTTGCTCTTCTTGTTTTCCAACAAAATATTTGTGTTTTCCAGAGTATGGATAAATTGCAGCCTTCCAACTCTGGAGTCCAAAGTTTCTCAAAGTATCTGTGGTCAAGTCTGCACAGAGTTTACTGAATTTCAAAGACAGAGGAGGGAGCCAGTTCTCCCACATATTGCTCTTCTCAGTAACTTCCTTGCTCAGGATGGGGATGGAGCTTGCAGCCAACCCTGAAAAGTCTACTCCTTTGGGACTAGTGAGGACCAAATGTGCAGTCACATCTGCAGCCAGATTATGTTTTTTTT
The DNA here is from genome assembly GCF_036250125.1 of Pseudopipra pipra. Lineage (NCBI taxonomy): Eukaryota > Metazoa > Chordata > Aves > Passeriformes > Pipridae > Pseudopipra > Pseudopipra pipra. The sequence continues at coordinate 50,543,737 of NC_087553.1, forward strand.
CCTACAGTTATGTGCTAGGAAGAAAGGCCTGTGCCTTGTCTACCATCTAGAACATATTTATTATTTTCTTTTAAACAAGTGGTGTCTGTCCACTGTTTGTTATATAGGAGTCCTTTTTGCTCTGGGAAAAAAAAAAAATCCAGTACTTGGCTACAGATGTGAGGATGCAGAGCCTTTGTACAAAGTTTTAAACAGTTATGTATTCATGCATTCCACTTAAAACTAATGCAGTTAAGGACAATTCAGCTCACTGCAAGGAAAAGTCTGGAATTTTTAGTCAGATGTTGACAAATACCATAATACCCTTATGTAGTCATTAGGGAGGAAACTATTACTCAGCCATTTTAAAGCCATTTACAATTTCTGCCTCTTTTTAATGAATAGAGAGGGTTTTTGAAAAGCAGTTTGCCATTTTATTTAATCTTTCACAATGAAGGTATCTCCCTGTTGCAGTGAAAAAAAAATGTAAGATGCACAGAGAGATGACTGGGCAAAGCACTTCCCATCCCTACACCTGAGAACCTCCTGGAAGGAAAGCAGGTGTCATCCCCTGCTCTTTTTGGATGGGAAGGCTAAGGTGTTGAGGGCTGTCATTTGGATGTGACAACAGGCATCAACATGAGAGGCACACAGTTCTGCTCTTCAACATAATAAAATGAGAGAAAAGCAGAGCTCAACAGGATGCTATTTCTGACACAATTAAGTGAAATGTAATGCAGAGCCTTTTTCTTTGGTTTTAGGTATTGTTAAAATCCTGAGAAAATAGATATATAATTTTAAATATAACCACATAAATATATAAATATATAAATATGTAGACATGCAAATATGTGTGTGTGTGTGTGTGTGTTCTAATCCAAGCTTGTCATCTGGGTGCTTGCAGTTGGCAGTGATTGAAGTGAGATGCCTCTGGAGGCAGATTCACATCACAGAGTTTAGCCCTAACCATAGAATGGAACAAGCAGTGCTCTCAAAGGGCATGTTTCTCTCAGTTGCTGATACATGTAGTTTAGACATGACACCTTACTTGTACATAGCTGTGTTTAAATGTAATTATTCTCTAACTTTGTCTCCTATTAACGGGCTATGGGGTTTAGATTTAAAATGCAAGAAAATTCAAATGTTTGATTTGGGCTACCCACATGATCCAATTCTGTTTCAAATTTTTCTTCCAAGGCTAGTCTAGGAGTGAGACATTAAAAAGTCAGCATCATTATGAATGCCAGTTTATATGAGGATTGAGCGAGGTTTTGAGAGTTCTCAAAAACACTTTTCTTGCACTTTAATTAAGAGTTCCGAGACATGGAATTTCAAAATGTCCGTAAGATTACAGCTAATAATGGAATCTGTCCTAATGAAAGATTCTTTCTCAAAAAAAATGTGTTTGTACTTAAACTCATGGTGTTATTAAAGCCTTATGCACAGCGTTCTTGCTTAGCATGATGAACATGACTCATAACTCCATAGGAAAATGTTCATTTGATGTCCATGAGGACAGAGAGCCAACAATTCAGCATGGATGTTCCTTTTGTTAGAATTTATTGAATATTATCTCAGATTCAGAGAAGAGTAATACTTTTCAATTCTGTTAGCTTCATCAGAATTCAGATTAGGTTTGAAAATTTTAAGAACAATTTTAATTAATTGTAGAGTTTTTAGCCCATTATGTGGATAAAAACACCATCTTCTCTTGCATAGGTTATGGATATCTAAAACAAACAAACAAAAATATTGAAATACAAAACTCTCCAGGGAGAAGAGGTGTAATTTTGTACAGTAGAGTGGTCTGCTCATGAGGTCCCAAAGGGGAAATTTGATCTTTGTTGTATTCTAGGGAACAGAAAGAAGAAATGAACTTGGGTGATTCTGTAACACTTGTGATCTCTGGAGAACTGAAGACAGATATAGTTTTAAACCAAGATAAGTTCGTATTTCCCACAGCTCTCAAATACCCTTGTAATAAACAAACAGCAGGATGAAGTGTACATCAGTAATTGATTTTATGAGCTTTTTGATCCAGAACTACCATCTCTCTTTTCCAGGCAAATGACAGTAATAAAACCCATCTTGGACTTTGAACATGAAAGAGAGGTTATGCCATTTAATTTTGTTTGATTTATTGAGAAGGCAGGTTTAACCCTACTAGTCTCTTTATATTTTCCTGGCAGATTTCTTATGAAAATGTCTTTTGCTAGTTTCAAAACAAACTTTGAATTTCATGCAATATCATTCTTATCAGAAATAATGTTATCAGATTAACATTTGAAAGAACAAATATTTTCAGTACCACTATCCCCACTCTAATGAGCATGTGATAAAATACGATTTTATTCAAGATAAAGGAGCTGGGCTGTACAAGGGTGGGGTTTTTCCCTAGTCTTTTATTTATTTGGCCCACATACTTTATTTTCAAATAAATAGGAACTGATAAATTCAACTTCATAGATAAGTGAGAAGACACCCTCACAACTGAAGGTGAAAGCATCACATTCTCTGTCCAAATTCCTGCTGTGCTGAATTTGTATTCACATTTTCAAAAAAGCCTAAGGGAGTCTCCTAGATGGATTGCAACACTTCCTCTGTCAACTTTGAAATCTCTTCTTGAAATTCAAACAAATGCTACAAAAAAATAATCAGTTTCCCCTCAAGATCAGGTTAGTATCTCCTGTAGATATCAGTTGTAAAGTCATCTATTGTTCTCTGAAGTCCAAGTTCATGTATCGTAGAAATATAGAATGGTTTGGGCTGGAAGAGATCTTAAAGATCATCTGGTTCCAACTTCTCTGCCATGGGCTGGGATGCAACCCACTAGATCAAGTTGCTCAAAGCCCCATCTAACCTGGCCTTGAACATTTCCAGTGATGGGACATCCACAACCTCTGGGAAACCTGTTCCAGTGCCTCACTTATTAATTTCTTCTTATTATATAATCTAAACCTACACTCTTTCAGTTTGAAGCCATTCCCCCTTGTTCTGTCACTACATGCACTCCAGCTGTTTTGTAAGTCCCCTTTATGTACTGAAAGTGCTCAATGGTCTCCCTGAACCCTTCCCTTCTCAAGGCAGAACAATCCTGAGTTTCTCCTGTCTTCATAGGAGAGGTGCTCCAGCCCTCAGATCATCTTTGTGGCCCTCCTCTGGGCTTCCTCCAAGAGGTCCACATTCTTATCTTGGAGGTCCCAGAGCTGGGTGCAGCACTCCAGCTGGGATCTCATGAGAGCAGAGTGGGAGAATCACCTTCCTTGACCTGCTGGTCACACTTTTGACGCAGCCCAGAGTGCTGGTGGCTTTCTGGGTTGCAGGTGCACATTGCTGGGTCTTATTGAGCATCTCATCAACCAACACCCCCAAGTCTTTCTCTGCAGGGCTGTTCTCAGTCTATCCTCCGCCCAGCCTGTATTTATCCTTGGGATTGCCGTCAGCCAGGTGCGGGAACTTGCACTTGGCCTTGTTGAACTTCATGAAGTTACATGAGACCACCTGTCAAGCTCATCCAGGTCCCACTGGATGACATCCCTTCCCTCCAGCATGTCAACTGCACCACACAGCTTTGTGGCATCAGCATGCACTCAATCCCAACTCATAAACTAAGAGCAGAACTGTAGAATAATGATATCTTGATTTTTCTGAAATGCTAAAGAAGTAATTATCTCATAATTAGGGATCGGTAACTTAAGATCTTGCATAAGAAAGACAACCTTCTAACAGGATGAATGTCAGGGCAAATTTTTTTTTAAAGGAACAGAAGGCAGCTGGGCATCGCTGCACACTGTTAGCAATAAGCATGTTCTGGTTGAAATGAGGTAAAAGGTGAAAACAAGTGATAGAGATTTACAAAAAAGAATTGTAGCAGTTAACTGGAATGTGTTTATGGGTAGTATATGTAGTCAAGAGTCTTCCTCCCTTAGAATCCCTTTACAAACAATAAAGAGGAAAAAATGGTTTCCAGATCTAAAACAACCCCCAAAGGTCCCTGTCTCTCTCCATGCACAGCTAAGGAGTCTGAGATTTCTATATTTCCATTTCCCATTAGTGCCTAAATTTAGGAGGGATGAAGCTACACCAAGTTCCAAAAAGTTATACTTAATAGCACTTTATTACCTTAATAGCATACAAGCATACAACCATAAAATATAAATATATCATATTTATGTTTATTAAATAAAATATAGTGTAAAATATAAAATCCGTTTACAGGATGTCTTTGCTTTTATTAAAGTTTTTGGATTCTGCTTAACTCCAGACTCCACTGAAATAAGTAAAAAAATTCCCATTATGTTTAGTGTAGTCAAAACTTCACACTGGTGTTTATGTTGACGAATATACCTCTTTAAACATACAGATTGACAGACATATGTGGATGTACATATATGTAGCAGGGTTCTTTGCTAAACTAGCTGTATTGAACAGGGAACTGTGAAACATGAAACAAATAATGAAACAAAGAAAACTTCTCAGGAGTTTCTGTTAGGGAAAACTGCAATAACCTCCCAGCAGCCCAGTTTCCAGGGAGGAAAACAGTCATTTTGTTTTCTAACTGCTTACTCAAGCAACATCAAGATATTTTTGAAGGAACTAGCTGACATGATATCCCCACCTGCACAGGAAGTTCTGATGTGTTGTAGAAGAGTGCAGATCTCTCCTTGAAGATGATAGTCTTTTGTTCTGCCAGACTGTATTGAGACAAAACAGGCAAGTGCTTCAGGAATAGATCTCTGGAGAACAGCTGATTGTTACAGAGCTGGCCCGTTGGTATCAATTGCATTTTTCTCACAAGTACTTCTGCACATTTTGATGAGCCTGCCCATCTGATAAAACAAAGCCCATCACCGGGGCTCTTCTGGTATGTAATCAGTAATTGGGCAGGGAGCAGGAGGTTGTTCACTCAGTAATTAGTAGCAAATTAATTTTTGACTATTTTCATTGATTTTCAGTTTTGTGAAGTGATCTGCAGTCACCTTTTTCTAAGTCATGGCATCATTTAAAAATTTTCATAATCCATTTGAGTATTTTGTTATGCTTGCAGTAGGAATCACTCCTGACCGGACTGGTTTTCTTCCTTGGCTGGAAGAGTTCAGTCCTTCTATCCTGCTTTCTAACTTGAATATCTTGTTTGTCAAGCATTGTTTGCTTTTCTGGCATACTCTATAGCACTCAGGAAAAATTCACTATTTCCATTAAGAGATCTGCCAGCAGAACACTTTTCTTGCTGTATTGTGGAAAGTGGGCACAGGGACACAGGGAATGTAAGGCAAAGTCATTGGTCAATTTGAGCCAGTAACTGGGGTGCAACAGTTCTGCTTGCTTGTTTAGGCTTTCATTCACTTTGGAAGTACTTGTTGTCATTTTTCTGCACTTAATCAGCCTCACATAAGAGCTCTGGTCCTAGCCATCTGCAGTCATGGCCTTTTTTTTTTTTTAATTCATTTATTATTTTTATTTTTCATTTATTTATTTATTTTTATTATTTTCAAAAGAGGAACTGTTGTACCTGGTGATCTGGCCAGTCCCCAGAAGATCAGTGTGCTCTGAAAACAAAGTTCAAGATTGACAGGCAAAGCCTAAGCTTGCTGCAGCCCTGCTTGGAGGGACTCCTGGGGTTCCCTTGTTAGATGCTTGCCACCAATGCCAGGAGTCAAGGTGATGTCTTGAATGGAGCTGAACACTGCTAGGTGTTCGTGTTTTGTAGTCACTCGTGCTGTAGCCTGAGGTTTATATAAATACTGTGGAATAGAATGAGTTTGGGCTTTACTAAACACCTGAAAGCACCTAATGTTTGCTGTCAAAACCTGATTACGGAGGAAGTATCTCATCTAGGAATCACAAAGCTCCCTGTTTTCAGGAACAAAGTACCAGCTTCTCTACATAACTACAAGTAAACATTTGCCAGATGTTGATTAACAGTACTCTTTAAAGGGTAAATGAGTCTCCTGATGTCTGGAAGAGAAGGGAGAAGAGCAGCTTTACTCCTTTAAGTCTCAACACCTCCCCATCCTCTTTCCTGTGGATTCAGTAGAAATAGTACAAACTTTTTCATCATCTTCTGATAAACTGTGGCAGTGGTCTGGAAGACAAGCTTCAGTATATGTGGAAATATGGTATTCCAGAGAATCAAGGAAACACGTAGACGTTTAGCTTGTATCACTGATTTAACAGAAAGGTTGTGAGTTTATTGCTTGGGGTTTTTGTTCAGATGATGTGATGCCTTTCTTCTCCAGGCACTGTAACTGGAAATTTTTAAGTTTCAAATAGTATGTGGAAGTACAAAAGCTAATAATGATCTCGTATGCTCATGCATTTTCTTATTCTTAATAATACACACCATGGCCTTCTTCAGTGTTAGTAGTGTTGCACCTATCCTGAACGTCACAGCCCAGATGTGACTCATGCCATAGAAAGGCATGTCATTTTGTGATATTTCATATATTTTCTTCTGTTGATTGCTTCTTTAAAGGACATTGAATACATTGGGGATTTTTACAAATTACATTTGTAAAAATACCATATCTGCTTCAAGTCTTATAAGGACACAATATAATACGGTGAAACAATATTAAAGTTACAGTCTTGGAACCAGGGAAAACCTGTTTAAAAACAGCCCAGGATAAGCAGTAAATACAGTTTCCACAGTCTGTGCAAAAAAAATAAAGAAAGCTAGCTTATGACTCTTCCTTGTATACATTCAGACTAGACTGTAACCCTGATCTGACAGAGTGTGTGAGCATATTGACCTCAGCGGGACAGTTCACATTTTTCAGGTTGTGCGCGTATTTAAGTGGTTTCCCTGACTGGAGATAATAGTGATCAATCAAGAGATATCCAGTAATGATCTAAGCAACCTTTTACTGACTCCAAAATACATTGATGGCACTCAAAAATGTAGGCACCCTCACTGCTTGTTTGGGTTCCTCTTCAGTGGAGTAGGGGTGGTGCCTGGCAATGCAAACTGCATACTGTGAGCACAGTGTCAGCATGCAGCAACCACACACAAAGATTCGAATTATTATAGTTACAATCACAGAAGTGTAGATCAAAGCCTAATGCTCATGGTCTTAATAATTTTTTTTCTGATAGACCCAGCACAGTAATTTTTTCTATGTAATGGGTATTATGTACCTCGGAGAACAAACTTTTGAGGAAAACCACAACTGGTAAGTAGGTGATTTGAGGTTGGCATTTAACACGCCTTTCCAGCCTGCCAGGTTTTGATGCATAGAGATTTACAATGGTAAGGTCAGAATGTCAACTGATTTCGTACATAAGACATATATTCTTGAGTCAGATGATAACACCATTAAGCTTTTTTAATTAGTAATTCTTTTCCTTAAACAGACTTTTTCCCTTTCTTGTAAAAAATCTTGTAAATAAATCCCATACTGTTTCCCTCTCTTGTAAATAAATCTATTTTAGAATCAAAACAGGTTCCTTAATTTCCTGATAAACATATACAGAGCAAAAGAAGCTGTGTTGATTCTCATAGCAGAATAAGACAAAAGCTTCAAGCAACATAAAACCTGGCTTTGCCAAACTGAATAGTAGGAAACAAAGAATAGCTGAAGTCAGGAAGCGTATTGTAGGCATGGTACAGGAGTTGATAATGTTTTATAGTTTAGGCTAAAACAGAAGGCTGTAGCAAGTTATTACCATCCTTTAGAGGGTCAAATTTCCTGTACTTCTCTCCTTGTCACAAGTGAACGTGCCTATATTTTCATTAGCTTATCAACAACCTCAATGTAATTTTAGAGCACACCCTGACAGCTCTGGAGAAACAAACCACACACTGAACATGCAGTCTACTGAACAAGACCTGTGCCTAACCTAAGCATACCTATATGTAGATAAAACTGGGTTCTTCACAGATCTACATGCTTGTGATGCTTTGGCAAATATGGCCTTGAGAACAATACCCCCAAAAAGGTGTGTTATCCTTGCAAACCAGTTAGATTCATTTCCAGAATGAGTGTCTTTCTTCTGTAGCATTCTATTTCTGACCACTTCTTTCATCTATCAGTCCTATTTTTACTTAGTTCAGTTGGACTCCCATTATCAGTCTGATGACACTCACCATCATTGAGTGCTACTGAACTAAAAATCAGAGGAGAGTAATAGGAGTGACTGAGGAGTGAGTAAGTGACCTGAGTGATGTAAATGTAACCCATAGCAAGGCAAAATGCATCCAGTCACCTGTTCTTCCTGCTGCCTGTGGAGGACTAATCCCTAGGAGTTAAAAGTAAGATCCTTCATGGGAGTGGTTTAGTGCAGGAAGAATCTGAGTGATATCTCAGTTCCTGAAGCATAAGGACTTGTCTGTACTGCTTGAACAGTGAAATAATTAGATCATTTCCCAGCCAGTGCACTCTCTGTGTAATCTGTTAGCAGATGAGAAGTAGAAGAGCCTAGATTACCTCAACTCCTTGTCTATCTTTATTTAGACGTTGCTGCAGGCGAGTCTGGTTTTGGACAGCACTGCAGAGGTTCGCGTGCCAGGCATAGCTGGACTTTCTTGATGTGTATGTAGTTTCATAATGTTCTTACGGCTTTCAGGGAGATAACTTCATTTTAACACTGTATTCAGCTAAGAGTCTTTTGAGTTGTCAGGCTGTTTTTCTGTCTTTTCACTCACAGGTTCCCTTATTCAAACCAGAGTAATGCGGAACATGGGACTTGAGGAATAATAAAATGGGAAAGGCATAGTAGTGTTACATCAGCCATGGTTCCTACAGAGCCATCTATTCAGCTTCTGTGCATTGGTAGAAACATTCTGAGAGTTGTTGAAATTACTCCAAGAAAGTCACTGTGATAATTATTGGTGGCATGAGTATTTGCTATTTTCTTACAGACAGATTTATCCCTGAGCACTTTTAGGATAACTGTGTTTGACTTGAGCTGGGAAATCCTGACCAAAGATATATCATAAATGTTCTAATATTAGCAGCATCTCCTGAAATGAAGACAGGGCTGTCCATCTGGAAATGTTATATGGCATGATTTTTCTGTCAGCTCCCCAGGATTAACTCCATGGACATTCTGCTGAAGACAACAGGGTAACATTATTAGTTACTGAGAATTGCAGTTACAGAAAGTTTACTATTTGATTTGAAAACCAATGAGTTTATTGGCTTCCATTTCCAGTAAAACATTCATTACAATGGATTGTTTTGAAAGGAATCAAATTATGGACCAGTCTTACTGTATATTTTAAAAGTTCTAGAAAATTCACTTTAACCCGTGGTTTCTTTTTGCATGCCAAAAAATTCTTTTCTGATAAAAATAGGTCCCACTTAGCTAGATTAAAGATATAACCATGAAAAGTCCCATGGAACTCAATGCAAACTTGTTTTCCTTCTGAGATTTAATATTTCCCTTACCAATGAGTTGAAAAAATACAAGGTGGAGTCTACCACAACTGAACTGAATAAAAAGACTTTAGGTATGACACTGACTAGCCCTCAATACTCTGAACTTCTAGGATTGGCTATGCTGCCTTTGCCAAGGATCACAACATCAGCTGGTGTGAAGCATGCAATAAATTGTCATAAATTTTAGACATTAGATCTATTTTCAACCATATAGTTTTTCTGTAGTAATATTTTTTGAGAAGCAATTTTCTTTGCTGTAATCATCCTGGATTTTGCCATCATCTGCATATTTTTATTATCTGATTGCAAGGCAAATGTTGATGATAAGTCAAGAACACCCATTCATTTGAAAATGAACTAACATGGGATGTGGGCTACCATGAAAAGTTTGCTTTTGAATAGCGGCAGAAACAGATTCTATAAATATACTTACTTATGTATTCCAAAAAGAAAATATTTCTGCTCCATAAACTCAGGCATACATTTTCCCAGCTTGTGTACTCAGTTTAATGAGATTGATTTCAGTGGACAATGTACAGATCTTGAGATCATCTGGAGGGGCAGGGGTGGGAATAAATGTAAGACAAAATGCCGTCATTGGTAATAATGACTTCTCCATGTATACATCTACAACCTTTCCTTCTTTCTTTCATGATGCAGTCCTAAAATCCTGTGATTGATACAAGGACATCTGTGTTTTTCATTTAGTAAAAAGATCACAATACATCTGGAAAAGTTTTTTGCTCTATTTTATTATACTTCAGCTAACTTTTAATGTCTTATGATGCTCAACGTACTTCATAAAGCTAATTTTTGTCTGTTGCTTACTCTCCAGAGATGTGCATTTATATCTAATAACCCCACAAAGAAAACAGAGAGCATGTTGTTGCCTGTGATGCCTTCCCCAAAATTAGAGCTATTTCCACAAGAGCTTCAGTCTTGCACACATTGAAATTACAGAGCCCAAATAATTTCCAATTTCATGTCGTCACTGAGCAGTGAATGTAGTGTACTTCCTACACTGTCTTTACACTGCTTTCAAGGAAACTGTTTTCCAAGATTTGTACCAAAAATTAATTAACCTAGAAAAGCAGAGGTTATTGCATGCATGTAGAACTTTTACAGAACAGAACCATTATTCAAACTCTTTTAATTTTCTCATTTTGTAGCTATTACTTAAAATTATGCTATTCAGTTTCAGAAAGTCCAGTCAGACTTTTGGCCCTGCTTGCTGTTACAGACAAGCATGTAGAGATGACCTGTGTTCCTTGGGTACTGCACCACTGCAGAGTCTCACATTGGTTTCTGCATAGGTGGAATTTCAACTCAAATGCTATCTTTAGGTGTGATTGTGATGGTGATGGTGATGACGATGAATTCCTATCCCAAAGACTGACTTTCAGACCACTAGAACCTCCTTCAGAGTAGCAGACAAAGAGGAGGTTAATAGTTTGCATTACATGATGTCTAGAGAGAAGAACTGGCAGAGAAAGTGATGTTTAGGCACAATAATATGTCCAATTAAGCCAGCCTGATGTTAGGCATTCAAGATATTTGATATCACAGATGATTCAGAAATTTTCTCCCAAGGACTTTTGAGCCCTTCATGTAAGATTGCACCTAGACTGTGCACTTTTGCTTGGAATTATGTTTTTTTTGTTTAAGAAGCAAGAAAGTCCAGTGGTTTTGTAGTATTTTTCCCTTTGCTAGTAACTTATGTTTGGAGGTGATAAAAATTCAGCAGGAGAGAAGAAGGAGTGCTTTCCAGTTATTTTGTATATTTCAGATTAAAAGAAGTGATAGTGAGCTTTTTCCCATAGTATAAGGAATACTTACACTGAGTGTGTGTATATTCATCTGCTTCCAGAGTGCTAAGGTACTATTGCACAAGTTTCTGAGGCTGCTGGCCCATATCATACTTACACTGCTCCTGTAAATTTTCACTTTCAGCAGCGCTATCATCTCACTTTGGGATCCAGTCCCAGGAATGCAAATTCTTTTTTTTTTTCATCTGATTTAAACAGTCATTTAGTTTCTTGCAGATGAATAGTGTTGTGATGTTCTCTTTCCTGCTGAATGCAGTATCTATACAATTGGTTGTGCTAACTAAATTAAATATCCTGTACTGTGGGTTATATCAAACACATCTGTGCGACATGGAGCTGAACCATCATTGCAATTCTGTTAATTTTCTAATAGAAATGTTATGACAATTAAGCTTCCTGAACAGCTCAGTATTTCAACAGAGAGTGCTAAAATATGCCTTTTGGAATGCACTGCTTCCTTAAGTGACTTTTTGAATAGTCAAAACTACAAAATACATGGAAGAGTGTGTTCCTTCTAAATATTAACATGTTAGCCTGACTGTGTCTTTCATGAACAGAGTTGTCACATAAATAGGATAGGCTAGAACAAAATAACTCTAACATGAGTAGCCTTCTCATATTTAGTAAGATGAAAGAGTTCCCTAACACTTTAGGACTAAAGAGGAGCTCCACCTGATCCATGTCTAAGTCCATAATTTTATTTCTCAGTCTACTAGGAACTATCTATGCCTGTTTCAAAGTATGTATTTAAATAGCTAGCCTCACTGTTTATTCACTGCCAACATTCAGCAATGGAAAGATGGCAAAATTTGGATGAATAAAACAGATTTTATTGATACGTGCTTGAGGTGTGTAAAAAGTCAAAGTAGTGACTCCATTCATAAAGATGTGAATGAGTTAGGCAATGAAAGCATGATGATTCTACTCACCTGGTTTGTCCCTCAAGTAGACTAAAGGCACTGCATACCTTAGAGCTGTAGGAGATGAAGAAAATATATTCAGCTTTGTGAAAAGCTCCCATCTAGAAGTTAGATGTCTAATTTAGAGCTAATCATTGAGTCTCTCTGCTAGTCAATGGAAAAAAGATAATTACTGAAGATTCATTACTTAAATGATGTGTTATAATGGGTTGAAACCATGTTGGGATGTAAGAAGCACATGCTTTAGTGTTTTGTTGCAGGGGACCATAGCTCTCTAGGAAAGGTGTTTCTGGAATACACCCTTGATGCGAATGTCTGACTGACCTGACTTTGTGTTCTTTGCTGCAGATCGATTTTGAAGATGTGATTGCTGAGCCAGAGGGAACACACAGCTTTGATGGGATTTGGAAGGCCAGTTTTACCACCTTCACTGTAACGAAATACTGGTTTTATCGTTTACTGTCAGCAATCTTTGGTATTCCTATGGCTCTCATCTGGGGCATCTACTTTGCCATTTTGTCCTTCCTGCACATCTGGGCAGTGGTCCCGTGCATAAGGAGCTACCTGATTGAGATCCAGTGCATTAGCCGCGTCTATTCGATCTGCATCCACACATTCTGCGACCCGCTGTTCGAGGCTGTAGGCAAAATGTTCAGCAGCATCCGATTCACAGTACGGAAAGAGATTTGAGGGACATGTCAAAGAGAGCCATCAGCCTAGGAAGGGGGTTTTTGTGTTGTTTGGAGTGTTTTGGTGCCAGTTTCGTGTTTCCCAAAGCAACATACAGCAACTGGTGGTGGATATACTGGCCCAAAACAAAGAATCACTTGCTCAGTTTCTTTTTCTACTGTTTATTCTTACTGGACTACTTGCCTTTTTTTTTCCTTTCTTTTTCCTTTTTTTTTTTTTTTTCCCCTCCAGTCTGCATTTCAAACTAACCTTAAATGGCTATTCTTCCAAGCCAGCTGCATATCATTTTGCTGGACGTTCAATTCAGAGATTGAAGTGTTGTTGGATGCCTTTTTATCTTACCCTTCATTCCTTGTGAGATAAATCCACAGTGATACTGAAGAATGACAAAAATGCTTTCCAACACTATAAAGCCATTCATTTTATTGTGGCCAAAGAGTGCAGAGCTATCGCAGCAGAATGAACGTGACCAGCTGGCAGGTTTTAGCAGAATGTTCTTTTTCAATTGGATTGTCAGTTGACTGCAGCTATTTACAGTCATGGTCAGATATTGTGCACTATGAATAAATTAGTTAAGTAAACATATTACTGCACTAGTGTATGTCCTGAAAATTTAACACTTTATCAGGCTGTAAACATTGACACGTAAAAGCTTCAGTGGGTGCCTTTCTGTCTCATTCTCTCTTGGAAGTTTGCATCTAGTTGTTTCTCAGTCTTTGCTAGGATTGTAGAAGCAAACTGCAGTTGAGAGCTCTAAAACTGGTTATAATGGAAATGTTTTCCTGACTATGACTTATGACACATCCCTTAGCGACCATTTAGGTGCTTATGTCATAGGCTCCTGGGGTATTTTTGCAAAGTATTCTTACAAATGCATATCGCAGGTATGCCAAAGATAATCTTGAGTTTCAAGAAAAATGAAGGTGTGCCAAACAAGCCACAGGAGGCCAGGGAGGAGCTGCCCCTGAGAGAAACTTTTCCATCATCTTTCAAAACTTCCCTATCAGCAGAAGTCAGCCTGCCACTAGCATGTAGATTGTTTTCAGGATGCTTTGCTGAGTTTAAACTTATCCATCACAAGAGATGGTTTAGAATCTTTGCATTTGTGTGTTGGTTTGTTCATTTTTTTAGCTGACCTGCCAGGAAGTCTTAGAGGGTGTTGTGTGAAACTACCGTGTTGCAAAGTGGACGGCCTCTGTAGCAGAGCCTTTGCAACATGTTCTGATGCTGTGACCTGCAAGAGCTTTTTGCCCTCATGATAGTACTGTGTTCAGAGATGCTCTCTGCATCCTCATTGGTGTGCGTGAAGCATTTGTAAAAATAGTCGTGAGGCTAATCAGCTTTATTGTAAAGCAAGCTGGGGCCTGAGCCTGCTCCAGCTGCAATCTCCAGCAAACCAGTTCTTGCCCTCCAGGTGTGCAAGATTTGGCCCTTGGGATGAACATGGAGCTGTCTGGTACACCTATAGCTTTATTATTTAGCGCTGATATTTCACATACTGCTTTACCTAACGTGGGAGAGCCTTTGGTTCTATTTCTGCCAAAGCATTGAAAACTTTAGGAAATGCTGCATTTTTTTAAGGGGGAGGGAAGAGGGAAGGGGAGAGAGGGTGCACAAAAAAATTTACAAAACTATTAACTACTATTTGCATTTAAAACAGACACTGGTATGGATATAGTTTTATGTTTTTCTATGTACATAATGAAGAGTGTACTATTATAGATTTTTTCAGTATTAAAAACAAGCAAGATTGTAAACAAGAAATATTTTATCTTTTTATGAGGAAAATCACTCTGAAAGAAACCTTGATTTACGATACAAACTGTGTATCCTGAAAGATGTCTGTTCACTTAGATTCTTAGTCCCTAATCTAAATACATTGCTGATCCAAACATTTACATTATTGTTATACGCTTACAGATATAACTGGCACTTTTTTTTAAATTCTGCATGTACATTAAAGACTACAATAAAAAGATGCTTAATGATAGCTCCTGTCTGACTTCTTTTTCCTTGTGGACAAACATTGGTCAAAGCTTTCTTTGTCAGTCCAGTCGAAACAGGATTTTTCCTAATAAAAGCTCACTAGCTGAAGCATTTAATGTATGGAAATAGGGGAATGACAGCTTTTATTCAGCCATGCAAAGACCTAACTTGTGACAGGACAGTTTTTTTCTATGGTTTTATTGCACAATACCTGTCACGCTGTTAAGTTAGTATACACAAAAGCCCAACAAAACAGGCTATTACAAATGGCTTACAAATCTGTTAACAGTATTTTAATGTTCAAATGGCAGATAACAAATAAATGTAGTTGATTGTATGTTTTCCAGTAGCAGAATGGTGTATTTAGCAGTGGTTAATAGGCTAGTGGTAGCAAATAGTGTGTTGAATTGGACTGTGAGAAAATGTAAAATACTGTAGAAGATAAAAGGGAGGTTGTGATGTGAAAGTAAAGCAAATACACCTTCAGTATTCAAAAATATCTTGACAAAGCCTGATATATTCAGGCTTAACCATTTGTAATGTCATGACTACAAGACTTTATGGGAGAGATGTGCAAATCCACGCTGTGATCACACTGTCCCTGGCACTTCGCTGAGCAGCAGTCACAGGGCTGTGCTGTGGCTGGATCTCATATCAGTGCTCCTGCTATAACACTTAAGACCTATACGACAGCCACGATACAATCCATAGTAAGATTCAGGTTTGTCTACTAGAGGATTAGACATTGGGTGTTGGACAGTGGCACCAGGCAATCTCCTGTCATAGCTGTAAACGTGGCGTAGACTGTCTTACACTGCTGGATACAAAAGTCAGGACCTGTGCTCTCAGGTGGGCTCAACATCTCTTTTTCCTCCTCCTAGAAAACTTTCTTGGCTGTCATTGGTCACTCATCCTCTGAGTCACCAGTTCTTAAATTTTGCCATGTAGCTTGAACAGTTTTACTTTGACTACCTTGAGACCATGTATCAGGGAGCTGAACACTCCAAACCAGCTGGAGCACTCAAATATTGAGAAATGAGAAAGTGTCAGTTGTCTGGCTTTGTGGTTGATTCCTCTGATTGAACTTTATTTGATTGAGAACAAACTAAATATAGACATTTTATTAAAAATATTTTTATTGGAATGAAGTTGCAACAAGATATAGTGACAAACCTTAGGCTTTTAATAATGATCGAGAATTTCCATAGCTGTACCCAAGCTACCTTTTGACCCTCTCTTAGGTCAAAATAGAACTGTTCTTTGTTCACTTGTTTGCTTTGATTGCCTCATGTGTCTGCTGCATCCTCTTGTTTCCTCATCTCCCAAGGAGGGGAAAAGAAGCACAGAATAAAAGTCTTTGCTAGGCTAGAACACCTTTGTTATCTTCATTCTTACAAACTTTGATTTTTTCACTTCATGTTACCTGGCATTAGGACATCATGCAACATAGTTTTTTTTTTATTTCTATCTTGCTCTCTTCTGTAGAATTTTTAATTAAAATTTCACTTGTATTGTACAACCAGCACATCCTGTCTCAAAGATGCTTTTTTCAGTTATGGCCTTCTGAAGGCATAGTGGTAAAATGCACATTCGATAACTATGACAAGATATAAATGCACAGTATTTTCACCAGATTTATAACTACTTTTAATAAGTAGTGTATATATCAAAAATAGCATGGCCAGCAGGCCTAGGGAGGTGATTTTCTCCTAGTACTCAGTACTGGTGTGGTCACACCTTGAGTGCTATGTCCAGTTCTAGGTCCCTCACTGAAAGAAAGAGATTGAGAGGTGCTGGAGCATGTCCAGAGAAGGGCAATGGAGCTGGTGAAGGGTCCAGAGAGCAGGTCCTGTGCAGAGCAGCTGAGGGAGCTGAGGTTGTTTAGGCTGGAGGAAAGGAGCCTCAGGGGAGACTACCTGAAAGGAGGTTGTAGCCAGGTGAGGGTTGGCCTCTTCTCCAACAGGACAAGAGGAAATGGCTTCAGGCTTCACCAGGGGAGGTTCAGATTAGACATCAGGAAGAATTCTCCCCTGAAACAGTGATCAGGCCCTGTAGTGGGTTGACCCTGGCTGGGTACCAGGTACCCACTAAAGCCACTCTCTCACTCTCCCTCTGCAAGTGGACAGAGGAGAGAGAAAAAAAAACAGCTAAGGACTCATGAGTAGAGAGAAGAGCTGGAAGAGGTCACTTACTGATTACCTTCACAGGCAAAACAGAAGCGGGGATAGTACTTAAATTTATTACTTAACAGGATAAGAGCCAAAGAGTGAGAAATAAAACAGTCTTAAAAACACTTTCCCCCCATGCCTCCTTCCATGTTCTCCCTCCTCCTCCCAGTGGTGCGGGGGATGGGGAATGCTGGTTACAGTCAGTTGTTTCTGCTGCTGCTCAGGGAGAGGAGTCCTTCCCCTGCTCCCATGGGGTCCTTCCCATGGGAGACAGTCCTTGATGGACCTCTCCAGCGTGAGTCCATCCCTCAGGCAGCAGCTCTTCCCAAACTGTTGTCCGGTGGGTCACTCCTCCATGGGGTGCATGAGCTGTACCGACGTGGGTCCCCCACAGGGGCCACAAGTCCTACCCAGGAAAAAACTTGCTCCAGCTTGGGCTTCCTTCTCCATGGGCTCCAGGTCTCTGGCAGGACCCTGCTCCATCTTAGACCTCCTACGGGCTCACAGCCTCCTTCAGATATCCACCTGCTCCAGCATGGGCTCCTCCATGGGCTGCAGGTGGGTCTCTGCACCCCGATGGTCCTCCATGGGCTGCAGGGGCACAGCTGCTCCACCATGGGCTGCACCACAGGCTGCAGGGGCCTCAGCTCTGGCACCTGGAGCACCTCCTGCCCCTCCTTCTGCACTGACCTTGGTGTCTACCTTGTTGTTCCCATGTTCTCACTCCGCTCTTCCCTGGCCGGAGTTTCTTCTCCACAACAACCTTCTGTTCTTAAATATGTTATCACAGAGGCGTTACTGTCACTCCTGATTGGCTCGGCCTTAGCCAGAGGCAGGAAGTCCATCCTGTAGCCAGCTGGCATTGGCTCCATGGGACAGGGGAAGCTTCTAGAAGCTTCTAACAGAAGCCACCCCTGTAGCCCTTCCCGCTACCAAAACCCAGCCACAGAAACCCATTACAGGCACTAAAACAGGCTGTCTGGAGAAGTGGTGGAGTCACATCCCTGGAAGTGTTCAAGAAATGACTGGATGTGGTACTTAGTGCTATGATTTGGTTGATGTAATAGTGTTTAGTCACAGGGTTGGATTCAATGATCTTGGAGATCTTTTCCCTCCTTAAGTATTCTATGATTCTACAGAAGATAGTGATTAGACTGAATACAAGTATGTGCTCTCTCTCATAATCAAGACACATTTTAGTGTTGATTCAAGACACAATCCACAGTCCCTAGGCTCAATTTCAGTAGATAATTTGCTTTTGTTCTGAGAACCTGAATTTCCTTGGCAAATAATTGTCAGTAAAACTCACTGAAAAGGTGCCCAGGTCACACCTACATACTGCAGAGAAGTACAAATGAGGTGTTATTCTGACACCTTCTCCTGTAGGAACTGGAGATAATAGGTGTTCTCAGGGATAACTAACAAGTGCTGGGAAATGATGCCTCTCTGAGGCTTGTAGTCTAACATCTCACTCCTTGAGACAGAGGAGCCTTAAACTCCTCTCACTGCACTCCCAGATGTAAACTTCAGATGCTTACCACTCAGTATCCTGACTACTATGAATCCAATTTTTATAAGACTGATTCTCCTTGTGTGCTCTGCAGGAACTAACCATAGATCCCTGATGTGGCATGATGATTTCCAATGGGAGCCAGGTCACTTTAAAGGCACTGCCTGAGCTGTGAGATACTATCATTGATCTAAAGCCTTCAGAATCCAGATTTTCCCTTTTATCAAGTGATTAACAGTGCATTATAAAGGCATTATGGTCTCCAGTTCTAGCCCTTCTAGAGATAATTCTGTTTTCCTGCTTGAAAACTAGAGATCTAGGCTGAAGGTTGTTCTGCAGATAGATAGAAGCTCTCAGGAGTTGTTTTGGCACCCAGGGACTAACTTAAGTATAAGGCTGTCATAGGTGCAACCTTCTCAGTTGACCATATCTCTGAAACTTTATTCAGAATATTGAGTACCCCTGCAGCATATCTAGGTACTGACAGTCTTTTCCTGGCTATTTATTCTGAGCTAGAAAATGCTTTACACTAGAGGATTCACTCAGAGGAACCTGAAAGGATGAAGGGCTCTGTCGTTGTATAACTCTTTGGCAACTACCGGAATATAGGCGTTCATCTGTGACTGTTACTCATCAAAACAGTCGGCCTGCTGATCTCCAGCAACCAGAGCTTTAGATGTAGCTTGCCAGATGTACATGTGGCCAGAAACCCTACTGGTAGAAAATTCCAAGTGAAAAAACTGATGTGGAAACTAGCTGGTGCAATTGAAAAAAAAAACCAAAAACCAGAAAAAGGAATGTCATCAAACAGAGCAGATATATTCTATACAGAGAACAAGTGGATGAGAGATCTCAGGGTTCTGCCTTTCATATCCAAGGAATGACTCGAAGATGTACAGCAGATGCACTTCCATCTGGAAGTGATGGATGGAGATTTCTGAAAGAAAAAAGGAGAGGCATGACTCTTCATACCTTTTTTCAGTCCTGCGTATAACTTTTTGCAGGTAAATTTTGAACCAAAAGAGAATATACAGAAGAGCAAATATGAACAACACAGTTATAGGTACAAGTAGACACAGCAATAACCAAGGCATTAATGTATCATTAAGATATGCAAACTCCTACTTAAGTGTGAGGTGCCTTGAAGGGAAATCACTAGGTATGGTCAGGTAGGGTTATATTTAAATGCAGAGATAAGTAAGCTCAGAACTTACCTTGGATGTGGTATGTATGATGAGATTCATACAGCAGGAGCCTGGCTGGACAGACAACAGGCCTGGAAGCTGCTTCCTGTCCTTGAGAAGCACACTGGGAAGCAGGCTGGGGAATCACCCTGAACTGCCAGCAGCAGTCAGACTCATGCATGAAAACCCTCTGCATGCAACCCCAACGCGGAACCCAGATGTGCTGGTGGGTGATGCTTACCCTGTGTTTCCTGTGATAAGCATTTGCTGCCTTGTCAGATTACTCATATTACAGATATGCTCTGTCTCCCTGACATAAATCTTCTGTTGTAGCCTAGATTCCTTTCAGGACACTAAATAATAATAGGAATCGGCAACTGAATAGAGCATATGAGTTCTTGTAGGTTTAGACAAGTGCCTTTGACATTTGTTCGTACTTTGTCAACTCCTGACTTTTAATATTTCAGCTTGTACAGTATTTTATCTCTTTATTTCATGATATGTAGACTCCAATTCGAATGTTACAGACATTTGTCAATTCAGCTGTCTTCTCTTAACAAAAGCAGGTGTTCTTACTCTGTGCTAAAGAATGATTAATGATTCAACTACATTTGAAAGCAGCTAAAATTCTTCTTTTTCATTTGTGCTGAAACAGCCCAAAGAAACCTATGACACAAAGATGCTTAGGCACAAAAAAATGGAACAGTTTTTGTCATATTTTAGCAGGATTGGATCTTTTGGTCTGAATTTTAGTATCTTTGGAGCATCATTTCTATAGTTTAAAAAATTGCTTTGTGTATCTCTAACAAATATCCTTTGAAGGATGCCACTAAAAATACAGATTTACTCCTCCAGGTTGCAAAATTGTCTTACCAAATACCAGTATGCAGCACAGAGAGGTAAAAGCCAGCACTCTCCAGCTCTTCAGTAGAGTGAGGAAAGCCTTTCTGTTGTGGATTTCTCAGAAAAACTTGGACCTCACCATGTATCAGTTTACTCCTTCCTAGCCGAGAGACTAAAAATTTTACAATTGAAACTGCCCTGTTGGTAGATAGTCATTCAAAATGAAATAAAAAACCCCAACACCAAACTTAATTTTCAGTGACCTGTTGCATCATGGATTACTGAGGACTGAAACTCAAAGCAACTCTGTTGCTGATAGCAACAAGAACTAGACTGATATGCAGAGGGATTCATCTTAGCACTAGCAAAAGCCTCCAGTTTGAATTCTCGAGTCTTGGGGTCACTGAACCCTGACTCTCAATAAGCAATATTTGTCATTTAGAACATTAAGCCTGTATAGAGACAAGAGAAAGCAAAATAAACTTGGGAAGAATTAACAATGCTGAATTAATCATATATTTTTATTAGCAACAATTAAAGGCTCATGCTGTATTTCTTTGCCCTAAACCTTTTAGTCAGTTTCCCAGTGCCCACAACCGTGGTACTTCCTTCAGCTATTGCCCTTTTGTGGTCACTACTGACATTCACCATCAGTGTTAAACCACCACGACATCCAGGAATACCTTCATTCACCCAGACATGTCACTAGCTGATAGGAATGCTCAGCCCTACCCCACTTGTTTCAAGACACTTACAGGGAATTCACAAAGCCATGCTACTCTACTCAGCAGCTTCAGCTCAAGGTATTTCTTTCCCTCCAAAGCCATCTCCATATTCACTCATGACAATCTTGCAGAAGGTCTACAACTTGCAGGAATCTCAAAGAAAGTCCTTGCTCTGTTTCTGATTTAATCTCTGTTGTACTCTGCCTCCATTTCAGCATGAGCTTCCAGCAGTTACGTAGATGATTCTCAATAGAAAGCTTATACAAATAGAATCACAGAATCAATTAAGTTGAAAAAGACCTCCGAGATCATCAAATCCAACCTTAGACTGAACACCACCAAGTTAATTAGATCGTGGCACCAAGTGCCACATCCAGTCATTTCTTAAACACTTCCAAGGATGGTAACTCCACCACCTTCCTGGGCAGCCCATTCCAATGCTTGATCACCCTTTAGTGGAGAAATTCCTCCTAATGTCCAACCTAAACCTCCCCTGGAGCTGCCTGAGGCCATTTCCTCTTGACCTGTTGGAGAAGAGGCCGACCCCTTCCTTGCTACAACCTCCTGTCAGGCAGTTGTAGAGAGCAATAAGGTCCCCCGGGCCTCCTTTTCTCTAGGCTAAACAACCCCAGCTCCTTCAGCCACTCCTCACATGACTTGCTCTCTAGACTCTTCACCAGCTTTGTTGCCCTTCTCTGGACATGGTCCAGCACCTCAATGTCTTTCTTGTCATGACTGACCCAGAACTGGACACAGTACTCAAGGTGCAGCCTCACCAGTGCCGAGCACAGGGGGAATAAAAGCCCTCTCTAGCTGATCTTCTCCCTGTTCCACAATATTTCATAAGCTTCTCGTAGGTGGAGCTTGCATTCTTTTTGTCTCCATTTACAGACACCAGATTGAAACAAAAAGACTTTATTCCTTTAAGGAAACCAGATTAAATGTGGCTAAAACCTACCAGCTAACCATTTTATTCCTCTTTGTTGAGTCCTAGTACTATGTTTCTAAATGCCCATCAGATAATGACTGATGTAATCAGGTAGCAATGATGGATTTGATCCAGTTTCAGTATATGATGCTACTTACCACGGCTCCAAGGGTCACATCCAATGCAAATTTTAAATTGCTCCCCAAAACTAAGCTGTCCAGGTGGGTTAACAAACACTGCTATGGATGAAAGCCTGTTAAGAAATAATGCTTTTATTTTTAGAAATACCAGTTTATCTGTCAACCAAGGATAGGTGGGTGGTTGAGGCCCAGATGAGCAGTCATGCTGATCTGTTTTCACGGCACATACTATCAAATTTCATATGTATAAACACCAAATGATTTTTTGAGGCAGAACATAAGTCCCTTAGGAGCTTTACAGTCAGCAACTTAATTTTGCATAAAGAATGTAACAGGTGCAAATACTTGGCATAATGCATGTCTGAATATTTCTAAAGCCAGTTCAATAATCTTGGAAAAGGGTATGAAATGGAATAGTTCTCACAAAACCAGTTGTCTCTTTCCAGAACAAATATTGGTACACATGACAGAAATAAAAACACTTTCATATTGCCCTGCAGCATTGTCTATCCCATATCTTTTCAAAGGGCTTGTTCTCATGGTAAAGAAATAAGCTGCAGGATTTTTTTCCATACCCAGATGTGATCATGGTGAATCCAATCTCTAGTGTGCAGCACTTCTGGTGGAAATAAGCTCTATTTATCTAATTAAAGTTAGAATCATTTATTTTGCATTTCTTCCACTGGTAACTATTTTGTAGTTAAACACAACAAAATGCAGAAAAGAATAAGTGTAATTTTAAATGTTTGGCTGAAAAATTGTATAAGATACTCCTAGTTCAAGGCTGCTAATTCATGTAGTTACCACAGCTGTTGTAAAAAATTATTTGGTTTGGTTTCTAACAGAAATATTGCAGCCAGCCAAAAGTCCCATGGAGGTTGTACAGGATAAGAGTAAATCATCAGCTAACAAAATATCTCCCAACCAAATGGTAATCCAGCATGACCATAATTCTGTCTTAATCAAGTCTGGTCTCATATAATTTGCTGAGGAAACTTATAAATCTGACACTACATAAAAGCTTTGCTGAAAATGGGACTCATTCATAGAAATCTTTGACCACGATGCTTGTTACCATTTTGTACTGAATTCTGCATGGATGTTGAAGGTGGAAAGTGGGACCAGCTCAGACATCAGCTCTCCACTGATGGATGCCTTGCAGTTTGTGTCTCCAGGAAGCACAGAATAGCTTGGAGATAAATTGAGAACACAGAGCTCTTAAGGAGGTCAAAACTGAGCCCAAAGTATCAGATCAAGTCCTTTGCTACTCCCATCTATAAAGCCCATGAAGGGGGTATTAGTGTTCCTTGCGAGAGCTGATGGGAAAGGAGCCAGTGCCTTACTGAGAGCTGTGTTGCCATGTCAGAGCAGTGCACAGCTGATAGGCCCCAGTAACTTGTGTTCACCACTGCTCTTCCGTAGCCACACATATTGACCAGTCTCAAGCAGGGGCTGAACACCCTCACTGTGCCTAAATTGCGACTCTAGAGTGCTAATTACCCTCCGTAGTGAAATGTAGTATAATTTAGCATGTATTTTTCTGTCTCCCATGACATCAGAACCCTTCTCATGTTGTATATAATTATAAAAATGTCCCTCTGACTTCTTGTTGCTGAAAATACATGGGTTGTTTTGTTTTCAAAAAAACAACATGTTCTCTCCCTCTTGTTTGTCTATTTTTGGCACGTTCTACCATGAAAACTGTGGCAATTACTACAGCTGTAAGCTCGAGTAAGACTTATAAGCTTATAGCTTTCCTCCCAGGATTAATACTCGGGGTCTTTATGTAGTGCTCCTAAACAGAAGATGAAACACACTACTTATGTGTAACTGGTGCTAAGATCCTACTAGCTGTATCCACAGAGAAAACTATCACTGCAGAGCGAGATACACAGCAGCTGAAGGGGAGTAGGCACTGAAATACACAATGCAGAAGCCTGAGTAATGGGCAAAAAATGGGAGTGTAACCCTATGACCATATTTAGTTTCCACATGTGAGTCTTGGCTGGCTGAATCCTACCCCGAATGCCAGTGAAGCCTGAGAAGCTGGAAATCTTTTGCTCTGTGCATACAAGTAGTCATGACTCATGCAGAAGAGAAACAGTTTTCTTTTGCAAGAGGAACATTTTTCATTATTGGCCAGGGAGACACCCAAAAATAGCTCTGATTTCTGAGTGATTCTGTCAATTCACAGCAACAATGTGGAGGTATGAAAACCAAGAAAAGCATTTACAGCTCCAGGAATTTGCTAATAAGAACCAGAAATCTCTGTTCAAAGACAACCAGCCAAAATCACTATTTTAGTCAACTCCTTAAAGACAATTAATTAAACTGAGAGTAATTCGGATTGTTCAATAAATTTCAAATGTCAGACAAAGAAATTAAATTTAGGAAGAAATAATATTAATGCAAGATATTTAAAATTATGTGCAATTTAATCTCTTTGAGTAGGGAGCTCAGTGTATAATCGCATTTGCACTGGGCTTTATTTCTGATGCAGTACATTTTCAGCATCAAAAATGGTGAAGCATTAAGTTTCTGCAGAAGATAGAGTTCTCTCAATCACAGAAGGATGATGTTTCTCGGAAAGGTGGGACACTTCCGAGAATCCCAGATTACTGGAGTTTATTTCCACCAAAGCCGCTGGAATTTTCCGAGTTACTTCAATGGAAACTGAAGTAAGCCAACAAAAGTCCCATTCCATAGAGAGGGAGAACATCATTAAAAGGTGTTAGTAATCAGAGAAAGCAAAGAGTACTGATTTTAATGCTTGCTCTTTCTCTCTCTTGATTTGCTCCAATGACCTTCTGCTTCTTACATTTATGAATGACAGTGACTTAAACTAGCTGAAAATTAGGTGCTCATCTGCCAAACTGAGCTTCCCAAGCTTAGTGCGTCTCTCATCGTGGCCCCCTCGCTGCCATCCCGCTTTCCCCACGGCCCCACACTTCGCTTTGAAAGTGGCCGCAGGAGCCGCCCGGGCAGCAAGGCAGAGCCTTTCCCTGACAATGCCCCTTCGTCTTTCCCTTAAATCCATGGCAACCCAGTGTTTTATTTTTGTGCTTAACGAGGGGGAATTTCCACTCCTCTCGGAAGCGCCGGGAGCCGAGCCGGCTCTGCCGAGCCGAGGCTGCCACCTCCCGGCGCTCCCCCGGCCGCAGCGCGCCGGGAGGCGCTCCTATGGAGCTCCGACAGGAAATCCATGCGGTCCTGCTTAAGCCCTTACTTTATTTATCGAAACATCCCGGTGTACATCTGGCAGCAGGGCTCTGCTGTACTCGCTCGAACTTACAGTGGAGGGTTAAGGATGCATTTAAAATTATTCATCACTCTTCAATTCATCTGTGATAAAAATGCTTCAATGACTACATGCCCTTGCAAAAAGTCTCTCTCCAGCTCTCCTGAAGGTTCCCTTTAAGTACTGGAAGGCTGCTTTAAAGTTTCCCTGAACCCTTCTCTTCTTCAGGCAGAACAACCTCAAGTAGTGACAGAACAAGGGGTAATGGCTTTAAACTGAAAGCGTGTAGGCTTAGATTACATATTAGGAAGAAACTCTTTACTGTGGGGGTGGTGAGGCACTGGAACAGGTTGTCCAGAGAGGCTGTGGATGCCCCATCCCTGGAAGTGTTAATTGGATGGGGCTTTGAGCAACCTGATCTAGTGGAAGTTTTCTCTGCCTCTTGCAAGGGGGTTGGAGCTAAATGATCTTTAAGGTCTCTTCCAACACAAAACATTCTGTGATTCCATGATTCTATGAAAAGACTCCCTTGAGGACAGCAAAAATGAATCCCGCAGCGCGAACTATGGATTGACTGAAATCAGTAGCAGGCTTTCCACACCAGGAAAGTGCAGTCAAAAAGAGAACAGAGAAGGCAAAAAAATTAGACAAGCAGACCTCTCACCTATTAATCATTCGCAGCAGAGAGATAAAGCCAAAGCAAGATTGAAAAGAGCTTTTTTTTTTCTGCTGGTCTTCCCTGGAAATTTTGTTTGGGTTTGAGCTGAGCTAGTGGCCCCAGAGATGCCAGGTAGTGCTGTAGTAGGTGAACCCTTTAATAGGTGAACCCTTTAATCCTATGCTATGCTTATGAGTCTGTGGGGGGTTGACCCTGTCTGGGTGCCAGATACCCATCAAAGCCTCCCTATCACTTCCCTCCTCACCTGTACAGGGGAGAGAAAATACAGCAAAAGGCTCATGGGGTTGGGATAAGGATGGGGGGAGATCACTCATCCCTTACCATCATGGACAAAACAGACTCAGCTGGGGGAAAATAATTGAATTTATTACCAATCAATTCAGAACATGAATATGAGAAATAAAACTAAATCTTAAAACACCTTGCTCGCACCCCTTCCTATTCTCAGGCACAACTTTATTCCTGAATTCTCTAGCTCCTACCCTCAAGCAGCACACGGGGATGGGGAATGGGGGCTGTGGTAAGTTCATCACACATTGTCCCTGTCACTCCTTCCTCCTCTGGTGGGAGTACTGCTCCAGCATGGGTTCCTCTCTCCCCAGGGCCACAGGTCCTGCCAGGAGCCTGCTGCAGCACAAGATTCCCCTGGGTTCCTATAGAGTAGATAAAATATAGTCCCCAGGGGAGATGGTAGTTTTACCTCTAACTGCTATTTTCTGCAAGAATCTGAGATCCTTTAAGGGAATAACAGTGTTCTGAGAAGACCAGTCCTCTGCATCAGAAGCAGTGGTGCTGCCAGGAGGTAAGCTTAGGCACTCCCATGTTTGCTCAAGTTTTAGAGGAATAAAACTACTTGAGTAGTTGCTGGTTAACATCTAGCTGTTTTGTTCTTCTTCCAATATCATGAAACAGCCCTAGGCCTCAATTCACCAGCTGGGTTCAATCAAGCAGGCAGATCCTCTGTTTTCAGAGCCACACTAGGCACCAGGAGCAGATTGGTGACTCTGGCACAACATCTATTAATAAATAAAAGCATCAGGCTTTGCATTTGAATAGGCCCTTTTCTTTGGCAGATCTCGAAGTAATTTCTAAAGAAGGGCAAGCATTATAATCTCCATTATGGGGCTACGTTATATGACAAGTTCTCAGTTGGGGACTGGGCAGGATCTTGGCTCTCCAATAAGCAACAGCTGCTCCCTTGGTTAAATGCCACACACCAGCAGTCCTGAAAGTTGTCAGGTCCTGGCCAAGCACAGAGAGCCTGTCAGCCAGATGGGCAAGAGCAAGCGCTGGAAAGCTGGTCCCATTACCCAGTCCATACTTGAGGTAAGTAAAACTTCACTGAAGTCTTGTCCAGAATCCCAGAGAAGCAGTGCTAGTTTTTAACATGATTTAACTTTTATTTAGTTTTTTTTGCTTCGTCATGCTCAGTTTTTAAAGAGTACTCACTTTTCCTTAGGCAGGAATCCAAACTGACCCGCTGCAGGGAAGACATATACCTTTTTATTTCAAAATGTTCTGTTAGGGAAAGTTTTAAACCTCTTTCCATTTTCTGGGTTTGTTGTAGGCTTTCAAATATTTCTACAATGCTGGAAAACATGGTATCCTTGCAGGAAGACTGCCCTGCAGGGAGCCTGTTTCATTTGCATGCTTCCTATAGAAACACCGTCTATACACATCATAGCTGATGTTGTAGCTATTAGGTCGTGTTATATGTTAAATGAAGGATTTATCACAGTCATTTCTGATTTTAAATGAAGATGTCAAGCCAGCATCTCTCCTTTTGCAAAATATAAATAAAGTGTAGAGTCTAGTTAATAGTTCATTAAGTTACTTTAAGACATACACATTAACTTGGTCTTTTAGCTAGTGAGCCAGAGCAATGCAAACTGTGGTTTGCAAACCACAGCACAGGGTAATATGTACCTTTACGTGAGCCATTCAGTGCATTCATTAACAAAGAGAAGAGCTGCTTCCCAGCACAGGGTGGTTCAGAAGTTACACATGCACAACACAAACACATACACACAACGAAAACAGGCTCCTGCTGTTGGATATTGGCATTCGTTATCATCTGACAGCTGCTGTGAACCAGATGGGAAACAGCCATTCCAGTTCTGCTGTAAGCCACATCCCAACACCAGCATCACTGCAGACTCCCAGACTAGCATCTCAACCAAAGGGCAGCAGGGTGAGCGAGCAAAGAAGCCAAATCCCCCTTCCTCGGTGCCAGTGTCATCCCTTCAGGAAAGAAATGAGGCATATTTCATGTGGAGAGGAGAGAAGCAGAGAGCAGTAGGCTTTTAGATACTGCACTTGGAAAGATATGACTACATTTGTTCTGTACACAGGGAATGTCTGGGTCCAGTGTTGACAATCTGGCAGTGACTGAAAGCTGTCAACTTCACTGAGACACGATAAACAGAAGGAAAAAAAAAAGTAACAAGTCATCACTAAAAGCAGTAGTTCCCAACCCATGAGTCAAGCCCTCTTAGTGAGGCATGACAGCATTAAAGATAAGATATAGAAGAGAGAGCAGAGGTACTGCTGCGACTGAAGAACAGAAGAAAGAGAATTGTTAGGTTATGTTTCTTCACCTCCTCTTACACTCTCAGTTCCAAATCTAAGAGAAAAAGAACACACTGCTTGGTGGCAAGGAAATATAGTGCTATAGATCTCTGAAGGCAGGGACCGAGGAGTCATGGGTCATGGGATGATGGAGGAGAGGAGGAAAAAAGAATATAATGAAGAGCTGCAGCTGTGAGGTGTACCTAAAACCAATGAGCATTACTGCCCTGAAAAAAAGTATTACTCTGAAGCATTTCCATATTTAGAATAGTAAAATCAGGAAAATCCAAAACATTCTTATTAAAACAGGGAGTTGGACTCAGCTCCACCTGAAGTCCAGTGAAATTCAAAAAAAAAAAGAAATAACATTCTCAGCCTTTAAAATTAAGTGTTGGCAGTTATTTCCCCTCGAATTGTATCATTCTGGGACCCTGCACAAAGATAAGCTGTAAATTGATCATATGTTAAAAATCCCACTTAAACAGAGAGGTTTAGAACATAGTAGGAGTGTAAACTTTTATGTATATCAGCAACTTGATACTCATAAAAAACCTTTTTGTTCTATAAATAAGTGTGCTTCCCTAGATCCATCAAGTTACTGATTATCTCAAGAGTATCAAAGCTAAAAAAGAGAAAGCTCATATCTTTCCCTTTTGTTCAAATTTGAGGATTCCATTAGACTTCCAAGACACTTTTGATGTTCCAGTTTCACTGCATAATAAACATCTTGTAGTTTTGTTAAGTCCAAATCTGTGTTTGTTTTATGATTTAATAGCTACAGAAGGCATGAGGTTTCACCTTGGATTTCTATCTTTCATGAATATGCTGGAAGAAATCATCAAAAATTGGGTAATAATTGTTTGTTGGTGCTGATGTCCTGTTTATTTGACCAGCAGTTCCAGTGCAATGTAAACATTAGCTGTTGGCCTTGCCCTATACTAAAAATCAGATGATTTCTTCATTTGCAAGATAATCATCATTCACCCATGGGATGATACTCAAGCCTATAAATTCAAGGGGATTGTCTTTCAT
The DNA here is from genome assembly GCF_036250125.1 of Pseudopipra pipra. Lineage (NCBI taxonomy): Eukaryota > Metazoa > Chordata > Aves > Passeriformes > Pipridae > Pseudopipra > Pseudopipra pipra. Next base: position 50,573,533 of record NC_087553.1, read on the forward strand.
TGGCTTTGGGGTTAGTTTTGCATCCACAGTTCCTCTGTTAAAACTTCCCTCCAGGATCTCCAGTATTAAATGCCTGTTCTGTTTATAGTTCACATATTCTAGTCCACTCCCTTTAATGCCTTTAATCCAGTGTGGGCCACGTCTAGACTTGAAAAACCTGCATGAAAGAAAAACTGTGGTCATGAAACATATAAAGAGAAAAACTGCTACATTCAGTTCAGTTATTTTTGCTTTTCTGGAGACCCAGGACTTACCTCATCAAATAAAGATGTGAATAAAGCTCTCCTCCTATATAAGCAATGCAAAACTCAGCAAGTTGCAAAGGGCTACTACAAACACCTGTCCCTGGACAGTGGTCCTTTCACTGCCTTAGGCATCTATCATAGGATGGGATGTCTACAGAGGGAGTCTATACACCTCTGGTTTTTTTCACTGACTACAGAAAGAGCCACAATGATGAACTTGTAGTTGTCTGACTTTACATGGGCCAACAACAGGGGAGGTTGATCCCACTCACTGGATCCAGAGATGTTCTTTAGTATGTTGGGAGCATAATATTGCTCCCAAAATGAGTAAATACCTTAGAGAGGTGAAATACTCTTTTTTTTTCTTTCATAATGGTGGAGCATCATATTGAAATAATTTCTGAAAATGGAAACCTAAAATAAATGTTCTCCACTGTGAAGCAGTGCTGCCTTCCTTACCTAACATGTGATTAAATCATCAGGGTGCTGAGAAGTATTAACATGCAGACAGAGAAGTGCTGCGTGCAGAAGCACAAACCACAACATTTGCTCATCTTTGTGTAATACAGACAGGAGTATGCTGCACATATATGAAGAGATACATTAAGCTGCTTGCACAGACACAGACATACACACCTTGTTTGTACAAGGATGAATGATATCACCCTCAATACGCAAACAAATATACACAAAGTTAACATGCAGCCCAGATAGGAATGAACATTTAATATAAATGGCCTGAACACATACTCCTACACTCAGAAGACACGCAGATAAGTAATAATCTATAATAGTTTTAAATGCTAATAAGTAAAAAAGACCAACTGTACTCAGACAGAGAAAATAGCCAGTGAAATTTTCTGAGCCCTGGTGACCGATGTGGTGCCAGTTTGGGTCCCAGCAGGTGAAATTATAAAGAAGAAATCAGCAAATGGTATGGGAAAATGCACTTGTTGAAGGTATCACTTTGATGTGTGATGAGACATGACAGCCATGCACTGACCGAAAACCTTGGGAGGCTTCTTCTGCCTCAGAAGCCATAAGAGCAAAAAGGGTGCTGGAATGGCAGCCCTGGCAGGGCAGAGGCACAGAGCAACCTTCCCCAGGCCATGGCCAGGTCACAGGGCTTGTGACAGGCAGGAAAATTATTGCTTACACTCCTGGAACTGTCAGGTACACTGACTAGGGACATCAGGCAGAAAAAAATAAATCGAAAAATCATTAGCTGTGATATTACACCCACAGCTTCTGGGGCAGGTGTGGATGTTCGGCTCCTCTCTGCTTGGGGGAGCTCAGCTCTTGCAGCACTGGAAGAGGAGTAGCAGGGGCGATAAAATCAGGAGTGATAAAATCAGAAAACAAAGCTGTGCACAACAAGCTCTGTTGACAATTTACTTTCTTCTGGAAAATATGTGCACGCTGTGAGGAGCAGGCTGCAGACCTGCTGTGCTCTCGAGAAGGATGCTCACCCTGGGGCAGTACTGCTGCAGTGAATGCAATGAGGTTCCTGAGGGGGGGTCCCTCAAAGCTGCAGCAAAAGACCACGTAGTTCTGAGAAGATAAGTGACCACAGTAAGCTGTATTTGTGCAAAAATATTGTGTTCAAAGGTTAGATGTGAAGAAAGTCCTGTGAGCCAGTGTTAATTCAACCATCTGAAGTAGCAAAACACTGGCACAGGTTGCCCAAAGAGGTGGTAGACATGCCATCTGGGGAAACATTCAAGGTCAGTTTGAACCTGGACATAACTTGCTCAGGGTTAGACCAGATGACCTTTGAAGGTCGCTTCCAACCCAAACTATTCTATGATTCCATATGGAAAAACAACTGCATCCCACAAAATAACCATGGATGGAATTTCTAGGCCTTGAAGAAAGAAGACTTAATGGGATTTATCAAGGAAAAGTGACAGATGTTTGTGGATCAAAAAGCAGTGGAGAAGTAATATTTTCCACATCAATAATAAAGGACTTTTACTTGGTGCTTTTACCTGAGTGGATCAATAAAGGTTACAAATGTTACGGACAAAGCAATATATTCACTGTTCAAAATGCTGAGAGTTTAGGCAGAGAGCCAGGTTTAATAAAAATGAAATAAAAGCCATGGTTTGACTAAATCATTCTTTTGGATTTCTAGACAACACTATAAAGTGTTAGTGGCTACAGTAAAGAGCACTTTGAGGGTATGATTCATGGCTATTTTACTATAGTCGTACACTAGCTAAATATCCCTGGACTCAATAAGCACCATAGAGAATCAGACATGAAAGCTGTCAAGAGAAAGGAAACACAGAATGCAATGATCTTTATCACTAATCTGGTTAATATCGTGGTACACTGATCCTGAAGTCATGATGAAGGATCTTTGTGTCAGGCACATTGCTACCAGCCTTCAGCTCTAATTGTGATTATTGTTTTCCTTGTTGTTCTTCCTTAAGCTCCCAGGTTCTCAAGTCATATGATTAAATAAAAGCTGTTGGTTTTGTGGTGGTGTAATTTTTTTTAAAAGGAGCTCTCTAGCCCTCATAGGACTGATGGAATAACCTGAATAATAAAGTTCAGAAGTGCAAGAGACAAATAAAAAGGAACTGTGGTTTTACTGTCACTATTTTTAAAGGCTTCCGATTTTAAGCTACGGTAGTCCTGGAAGGTCCTGATACATCATTTTGTAGAGCTTAGAGCACTCACTGATTTGGCATATACGTGGTCCAAATTTAATATTTCAGAGTTAGATATCGCTTGTTAGACTCTGAAACAGTTAAAGTTAAGGGAGAATGACCTAAATAAAGGTAGCAAAGGTCAACATGGAAAATAACAAGACAAACCAGTAGCACAGATCTACCTTGAAGATTTAAAACCTCACTTTGCCGGATTTATTGCTGAGGCCATTAACTGCTGTGCCCAACTACAAAAACTAATGAGACCATTAAGGGGAAAACTAAGGTAAGGCAGAGACAACGTGACTTCTTTTGTAACTTACTGCTTGTAACTAGATTGTTAAATTGTTAGCATTGCCATTTGGTACTGGATTTAGGTAACCTTGTTGCCTGGACTTTGGGGGTATTAATATGAGGTAATGGACTGATCTGCCAATTAACACAGTAGAGAGCTCAGTCTGCTGGGGAGGAACAAGAGCCTGATTCTCTTGATAAGAACTGCACAAAAGGCCATGGTTCTCATGTTGAAAGAAATCGTAGGAAACATTTAGCTAAATAAATTCAGATCAGTGAGCTGTCAACAGACAGTTTTGGAAGTTGTTTGCTGTTAAATGTAAAACACATTTGACAAATAGTTGTCATCAGCACTGATTCATGATGCAGCCTGCAGCTTGCAACCAGCCCTTTTGCTCATATTGTCCTCACCTTCCCAAGGTATAAGATGTTCTGCAATATCCTGAAGCAGTTCAATGCAAATTGTAGTTTCCAGGATGGGATCGTGCATAGAGGCTTTTCAGTGATGTTGTCTGTAAGAGGCCTACTTGGGACACCAGCAATCTGTGGCCCTGAAGACTGGATGGAGATTCTACAGGGGCTTTAAGAGCCCGGTGATTCTAAAAAGATTTGCAAAATGGGTGCCACAGAAGGAAAACACTTTTTATTTTTATTCATTTAATTCAGTTACACAACCAGAGGTCTGTTCAGTGCAAACACTGTACACTCAATGCACACATCTCTAAGTGTGTGTGAATTAGCATTAATATTCTCACACAAGGCTAGATGTCAGTTTTAATGTCTTCTTATATTTTTTTCAATAAATTTTAAAGCCAATCTTCAGTCCAAAGCTATGTCTGTAGGCTTCAGATGGGACTTATTTTAGACTCACTGGCAGCAAAAAGTGACATAGTAAGTAGTTCTGTGCTGGGTTTACTCTTTTGTTAGTAGTAGGGTTTAGAAGTGTTACAGTGGAGCTTCCAAATCATCAGGTGTGTAATGACTCTTCTCAACTAAGCAAAAACAGGGCTTATGCTACAAAGACATAATCATCAGAGAAGAACTTAATATGTGGATGTTGAAGAGGGAATGAGTGGATATAGACCTATGGTAAACCTCCTCTAGCCAGGTGTGCCTGCTGGTTCAGTCTGCAGTTCAGATGGCTGCTCAGAAGCGTAGCCAGCAGTGTACAATTGCAGTGGGTGATGCTGGAAGCTGCACAGTTCTGTGTTCCTCCACACATCTAAACCCACGGATGCTATTCTGGTTGTTAAAAGAGTACACCATGTCAAATAAAATCAAAACCTTACAGGTACAAAGTGAGTCCCAAATTCTTGTCTCAGTGACATAGAGCTGTTATTAGTATCCTCTGTGGTGTATGAAGAGAATAGCAACGAAGTGGCCAGGCTCTGTCAGACACTCAGAAGACATCTTTTCCAGATCTTCTGTAGAGTGAGCTTTTTACTTTTGGTCCTTGAGCTACAAAGATGAGATGTGACAGGAGCGGCTGTCACTTTCGGTTGACAGTGCTTTGCCAGGTCAGCAGCTTCCAGCTCACCGGGGAGCACTCAGACTCTGTGGGTGCCATGGGCAAAGTCGAGACCCTTCACTGTCTCATTCCATCTCTTCAGTAGAGCAGGGTTCAGTTGCTCTGATAGAGATTTTCCTGCACCTGGATCACTGCATACTCTCAAGGGTACTTCCACCTCTTGGTGTCAGTGAGAATTGTGGACCTCCTGTAGCCAGAGTACATTTCATTGCAATTGTACCATGGCTGTATTACAAGGATCAACAACGTGATCATAGTTTTTGGGACAGGCACCTCATATTTTTACTTTCTGTTAAACACAATGCAGTGTTGTTTTGCTGTTGATACAATTGGCAGACCTTCAAAAAGTGTTGGGCAAAATTAAAAGCTTGCAAGAAATGCATCTTTCTGTGTTCATAAGACTTGCAAAAGAACATTTTCATTAAAAGTCAAATATCCAGAAAGTCATCCATATAGATGGGGAAAGCCTAATGTATTTTAGAGACAAGAGAAAGAGAAGTTTCTGAAGGAAGGCCCACTCTGTGAGTTACTTACTAGCTGTATCCCCATAGCTGACTGGGAAAGAGTAGGTTGGTTGATCTTTAATGTTCCACAGTCTGTAAGTGTCTAGATCTCCCTTACGTTCAGTTACCTTCTTCTGGTCATTGTAGTAGAAATTCACAGCCTTCTTTTTCACAGAAAAAAAAAAAAAAGGTTTTAGGCCAGATCTGACCCACATTTTTAAATTTCATAATATTCAGTAGGTCATTAGCAAAGCAAAAGGCCTCCTCAGGACCTCAATACTTTTCATAAAGCAGCAAAATCCATGTTACTTATTACCTTCAGAGCTCTTAAAAGCTGTTTCAGGTTAACAGGTAACAGATTTGTACATTGTTAGAGATACTATAGATTTTCAGCAGTGCTTCATGTGTGGACTCCTGGAAAATTCTTCAGTCTTCATTCTGGATGGGTAACACTTTATCTGCTCCTTTCCAGGGCATATCAAGCATCTACAATTAAAGCTTATTTTTTTGTCTTTCAAGTATGTGGCTTACATACACCTGTACGTACAGGTATATGGTATATGTGGCTATATACACCTGTATACCCTGTGGTTGTATGGTAGCCCCGTAAATCTGGGCCTGTTTGCCTTTGTAAAGAGCCAACATTTTTTTCCAAGCAATTGATGAAGGAAACATCACTGGGCAATCACAGTATTCTTTCTGCCACACAGTATCTTCTGCTACCTTGCTGATCATCTCCTTCCTAGTGCAAAAACTTGACTATGTGAAGTTAAGGAAAATCCATGCTGAAGTGTTTTATTTACATATAAAGAGGACCCTTGGAGCATCTAAATCAGGTGCTTGCATTTGCGGACTGTCTTTCCTAGGCATCCTGCCTGGAGGACAATGCCGTGCACCCAGGCTGAACTTTCCTCCTGCACTGCTGCATGCACTACCTGCAACCAAAAAAGCCTCCTTAAAAAAGGTATTTTTAAAAAGAGTGGTTCAAAATTAAATAGCCTCACAAATCACCAGCAGGATTCAGTATTCCAATTGCTATTGTATTTTTTCAACTGGAAGCAGAGTTTCAGATAAATCAAAAATATTCAGCAGCCACTTTTTAATTTCATTGAACTTGTAAATTAAAAATCTTGTTGCAAATTGATTTCTACAATGTTGAAACAATTCAGTGTTATCATTTCAGCTTTTCTGCCTCATGTAACATGCATTCTCAAATGTTTCACTAGGATCAGTCAACTAAGAATATATGAATTCCTACAGAGCAGGACTTTTTTTTTCTAGCCTGCTTTATAGCAGGCTGTAGGAGAGAGGAAGTCTGCACAGACCCCTCCCTCCAGAAGGCACTTCTTTGGGGAATCTTGTGTAAACAAAGCTAACATCTATTAGGCTGTCCTAGGACTGAAAACAGAATAAAAAGACCTGGAAGACAGTATATAATGATATTTTTTCTTGTATTTATGAAATCCTGGTTGCCATAATTCCACTGACTTTGGCTAGAGCAGGTTTAAACTTTATCTAAGCATATTGAGTCTGTACCTCATGCCCAGATTTGGAGAACTAAGCATCCTTCACAAGGCACTAAGCACTACCCTCAGGGATCATTTTCAAGAAAAGTTGAGGGTATCCTGGGAAAAAGTATTTGAATCTGTTTGGAAGAGACCTTACCTTTGAAAATGCAGATAGTTCTTTGGAAAACTTAAGTAATGTAGCAAAACTTTTACATCTCCCTGATTCAGAAGTGAACAAACTCAAGGTCCTGTCTGTGCCTGTGCATTAGTAATTATACTGGCTTTCCATTGCCTTGTGAGGGAGGTATTGTGCACCTTAGCACACCTGCCCTGCTGCACCCTGCCCTCACACCTTCACTAGAGGCACAGGGCTGCCTGGTGTCCCACACTGCCCCAGTCCCAGCCCAGCCACCCAGAGATGCCAGGGGACATGAGAACAGGGCCTCATGCTAAATGCTTCTGGTCAACACCTTTCTCATGCACATACACCTGGCCCATTTCAGGAGTCACTGGAGATGGGCAATAATCTTCTCAACTGAGGGTGAGGAGGGAAGAAAATAGCTGTTCTCTCAGAAATCATCAAACTATTATGTACAGAGAGAGATAAAAATCAGAGTCAGAGCTGTGATGTGTTATAAAGAATTTAATTGCAGAACCTCTGTCAGTGTCAGAATTTTGACTGTTTCGTCAATGGAAAAATTAATATTATTGCTGTAGAATTAATGCTGTTTTAATTAGAAATAATGCTTTAATTAAAAATTATGATACAATTCTCATTGTAAAGATGCCATGGTTGTTATCCTCTGTCAAAATATTTGTGAGTGAATAATATAATAATACTTTTTTTTTACCTTTTATTAGTAGATCTCATTAGTGTGACCCACTATGAATAGGATGATCTTATAAAAGCATTTGAAAGTGTTTATGAGACATTAATGAGTTCTATCCACAACCCTTGGAGGAAAAAACATGCACGTATAACAATTTAACAGTTGGATAAACTAAGGCAGGTGGTTTATGCAAATTGTTAGAGGTCAACACAGAAAAATAGCACCTCTTGTGTTCTGAATGCTCTTATCCTCAATGAACAGCTTCCGCACTTTTTCTGTTTCTATTTATTTTATTTAATTACAATTTAAAAGACTCTTCTAAAAGGCTGCTGCTATAGCTGCAGGCAAAGTAGTATCTGGAAAAATACACAATATCCTGATTAAATATAAATACATTCAAACAGGGAAAATATGAGACAGGCATCATGATGCTTTAAGTCCATCTTCAGAGCCACTGTAGGTGGTACATAGGTTTTAAAAGGTGAATTAGCTGGTGATAAAAAGAACATTCAGTTCCACATCCTCCTCCTTATTTCATTCCATATTCCATCTTTTGTTGTTTGTATAAAAAAAATCAACATATTAATGGAAAGAATAGTCTGTCACCTGAGCTTAAATGGGAGTGGGTAAGTGATAATCTGCTTCCCAATCTATTGCATCTGGAATCTGATTATACATCAGAGCCACAGGGCAGTTATACTATTTTGCTGTTGTACAACAATAAGGATAGAAAGGCTTTTCAGATTATTATTTTTTTAATAAATAAGAAGAGGCAGAGTGTGTGGATGCCTAGGTATTTACCTAAGTGGAAGAAACCCTCTCCAAGGAGGAGCTCATCAGAATACTGTCACTCATGATAGGGGAGCAGAGGGACTGCAGTGGGGGAATCACATGGGATCCTCTTTTGAGCAGCACCACTGCTCCTCCTCATTTTTCTCAGAGCACTTCTGTGCCTGGCAGCTTGTTTAATGGCTTGTAAAACCATCCTGACAGAAATTTAAAGTCTCTTTTGCTCTGTAAATGAACTTATATCTCTGAAGCCATTATTTAAGCTGAGCTAACAAGCCACGTTGCCATCAGCTGGTTTGTAAATGTGTTGAAGAGCCATTTGACAAGCAGGAGTGATGATATTTCTGAAGATTGTCACAACATCAGTTATTTAATACTGTACTGAACTCGAAGACACTTGTCTGTGCAGGGGCAAGTTTCTGTCATAGATCCAGCATACTAAATAATGAGTATTGGCTAAATTACTAACAGTTGAAAGTAAGAATTAATTTATGCCTCAAGCACTGAAGTAGTAATCTAGAAAGAAAATCTTGCTGACATTTTGTTGAATATTCAGCCATAGATGCTAAGCCTGGAACATAACCAACAAGCGATTAAAAAGATAAATACTGTTCAATTATAGTCTCAGCAGTTATGTTTACTGGTTATTTTTAAATCTACCTTAGGAATAAAGATACATGTTGCGATTTTGAAAACACAGTTCAATTAAACCTAAATTGATTAATTTTAATCTTCAAGAAGCTTTAGGTAGTTGTTTGGAAAGGATGAAATAAATATGTAAAATATCTAGAGGTTTGCATTCACTGCAGTCCTCTTCTCTGGGAAGCAAAAATTAGCATTCATATCTATGTTAGACAGAACGGACTAATAAATGAAGATCATCTGAAGTGTTCATTTACTCCCCAAACTGTGTCAGCACAGCAACCAAGTTTTTTATTCAGAAGGTGCTGCAGTCCTTTCGTAGATGGATACCTGCTTATTTTCTAGTCACAATATGCATCTACCACTCTTTACTCCACATGGCTCTGCAGAACCATTAAAGGCACTTACAGGTATACCCAACTTCTGCAGCACTGTCAGAGAGGTTACAGAGGCAGAATCTACACAGATGACATGAGTCAGGGAGAAGCAAACTTGACTTGCCCATGCAGATGAAACACCTCTAGGTCATTAAAAAAATAGCATCTCTGACTTTGAGATTTGGTCACATCCCAAAGAGTTGGCAAACATGGGAGCTAATGCTCCAGTTCATTTGCTCACATATCGGAGTAGGAGTGCCGGTTTGGTTACCTCCTCTCAGCCAATTCAAGCTCTTTGAATGAAAAGTAGATCTTACATGATATAGTCATGTTTAACAAAGGAAGCCAACTGCATGATAGGTAAACAGGTTTACCTATCAGATTATCAATCAAGATTAATACTGTAGAAGAGCAGCCTCCAGAAATATCCTGAAGGCACTTTTTTTTCCTGGGCACAATATAATTATAGAATACCACTATGGGAAACACAGTTGTTATATTAAAATTATCTTGGCAGCTGTAGATTTGCTACAGTAGCTTTATTAAGGCAATGAGAAAATAATACACCAAGTCATCTTAAAAGCCTATAGCTCTATTTGGCCATGACTTTCACCCCATTGACATCAAAGGAATCAGTCAATGAATCGTGTCTGCTCCATCAGGCTCACAGGACCAGGAGAGGTAGAAGGGAGAGACAAAAGACATAAGGTATCTTGGAAGACACAACAGTTTGTTTTTAGGATAATATCAACTAACATGCCTAAACCCCATCAATTTTCTGTGAATCTGCCATTCCTCAGTGCTTGCTAATTTAAAATAACACAAAAAGTCCTTAATTGGCCTCAAAATTTTCTGCTTGACTCCCACCACCCAAAGAATGCCTGTTTTGCTGCTATGTGGTTAAAAGGTGTGGGGAGAATGGATGTAGAAAGAAATGAACACAGGGAAGCTAGGAAATGAGAATACCTCACCATGAAGTGCACTGACATGAAAAACACAAGCTTAACACAGACCACAAAGGCACAAAGCGTTTTAGACAAAGCCATAAGGTCCAGTCAATCATTTTATTATAGGCTGAAAATCATCGATTCTCACAAAGAAAGCAAACTTGGCACCGAGTATACTATAAACCTGTGGATTTTAAATCGAAGGTTTGTATAGAAAGAAACTTCTCCCCAACTTCTTTTTAGCACTGCAAAACCTGTCCAAGGCAGCCCATTGCAATAAAAGAGAAGGCAAATCCTCAGAGATGAACTCAGGCAATTCAGAGACCTATTACACAGTGCACATAAGCGTGAGAAAGCCCCAGTTGTGCAAACAGCAACATGAGGGAACTGAAACAGGGAGAGGAAGGTGTCTGAGAACAAAAACTCAAGACCTGCTGCTGCCATAGGAGAGCTCAAACAACAAGGCAGGTTCTGACTTAAAAAAGATAATACATTTATTTTAAAAAATATCTAAGATCATATAGTAAGAATGAGAACATAGACAGGAAAAGAGATGACATTCAAGAGGCTGTCATGCAAAGCCTTACAAACCAGTAGCTAAGTAATCAAAAAAACTCCCTTGCAAGACCTTCTGATCCAAATACCTTGAAAATTAGCCTGAAATTGTTGGAAAGCAGTTGTAGCTAATGTAGAATGCTCAGCATTTTTGGGTGCTACAGGTTCGTTATGCAGCAGGAGAGTCTGATCACTCAAGTGCAGGTGATCAGTTCCTGTTTCCTAGTTTCCATTGTGTTCAGTGCTTTGTGTTAGCATATTTCGAGTGCAGCTATTTGTAATTTCATCAAGCATGTGTCTTATAAACCTTCCTCTGGCATGGCACAAATCAGCTCTCTGGCAGAAGTAGGGTTATTCTGTTAAAAAGGAAAACAATTAATGATATGCAAACTCTTTTTATCACACTGGTTTTTTGACAAGCTTTCAGCTAAACTAAATTCTTGGTGAGAACTATCTACTTACCTGATAAAATTTTGTGTTTTTCAAAAAGCAGATGTATTGAGTTTGGATGGCCAGGTTTTGGTAGCTGGGTTTTTTTTCAAGAAGCTGCCAGAAGTTTCCCCTATATCTGATGAAGCCAATATCAGCCAGCTCTAGGATGAACCCTCTGCTGGTCAAGGCTAAGCCCATCAGCAATGGTGGTAGCACTTCCAGGACAATGTATTTAAGAAGGGGGAAAAAAATTGGGCAGTCCGAGATAGGAGTGAGAATATGTGGGAGCAACAGCTCTGCAGACACCCAGGTCAGTGAAGAAGGAGGGGGAGGTGGTGCTTCAGGCACTGGAGCAGAGATCCACCTGCAGCCTGTGGAGAACCCCACAGCAGGGCAGGTGGATGCCTGAAGGAAGCTGTGATCCTGTGGGAAGCCCAGGCTGGAGCAGGCTCCTGGCAGGGACCTCTGGCCCTGTGGAGAGAGGAGCCCATGCTGGAGCAGGCTTCTGGAAGGACTTATGACCCTGTGTGGGACTCACACTGGAGCAGACTGTTCCTGAAGGACTGCACCCCATAGAAGGACACACGCTGGAGTAATTAGTGAAGGACTGCAGCCTGTGGGAAAGGCTCATACTGGCAAAGTTCATGGAGCATTGTTTCCCATAGGAGGGACTCCACATGGGAGCAGGGGAAGAGCATGAGCCCTCTCCCTGAGGAGGAAGGAGCATCAGAGTGAACCTGTGATGAACTGAGCACAGCCCCCTTTCCCTGTCCCCCTGTGCCACTGGGTGAGGAGCTAGAGAAAAGCAAGTGTGAATTTAAGCCAGGAAGAAGGAAGGGGTGGGGGGAAGGTGTTTTATAAGATTTGGGCTTATTTCTCATTACCCTTCTCTGATTTGCTTGGTAAAAAATTCAATTAATTTGCCATAGTCAAGTTTGTTTTGCTTTTGATGGCAAATGGTGAGTGATTTCTCCCTCTTCTCACCTCAACTCACGAGCCTTTCATTTCATTTTCTCTACCCTGTCCAGCTGAGGAGAAGAGTGATTAAAGCAGCTTTGGTGAGTATCTGTCATTCAGCCAGGGTCGAACCCTCACAACTGATTACCAGAAATCTAAATTACTTTTTTTTTTAAAGCAGATTACCAGAAATCTAAATAATATTTTTTTTTCTGGGGGATTTGTTTGACTTTTTGGTGTTGCTGTTGTGTTGGGTTTTTTTCTTTAAAAACCCAAAACATTTCAGGATTGTCCCTGTGGTAGTTCATGAAAGCTGTAGCTGTCTCCAGTCCCCTCTGTTGCTCAGATTTTCAAGCTGGACTAGATATCTTATGACAAGTCCTACAGCCAGGAACTCACACTGCAGGTCAAGGGAGGAGCAGTTTGTTTAAGAAGCCCTCACAGCTGAAGGCTTTGGAATATGAAGCATGCAGACTACTGCTCCCATGAGACATTTGAGGTATCAAAACAAAGCCATTTTCAATTGAAAACATGATCTTCATTTTTCATCATAAAGCATAATTTTCATTAAGAAAAATAATTTCTGAGCAGCTCCAAAAACAACAGTACAGTGGCATACACAGTTCAATGGCTTATTAAAACCAAAGTGGGGAATTCGCATGTTGGAAAATTGAGACATGGCCAGGATATTCTCGGAAAAAAAGAACCAGAGGACTTTTGCTAATCATTAACAGGCATGGATGCCAGTGAAAACACCTCATCCAAAACCTGTTACCTCTAAAGTCCTGTACCTCCCTAAAACGCTAATCAGGAAGGATTTAGAGGAAACTTAGTAACTAATAAATGCGTATTTTTGCCAAAGCTGAGTAAAACTCCTATCTTTTGCCAACAAGGGAATGATTCAACATGTGTACCTCTTTCTCCATCTATATTAAGATGGAGTGGTCTTTCCTATATTTGATTGCTGGTATTATTAGAAATATCAAATCAACAGTCAGGATGCGTATTACCAGGAAAAGCATCCAACATTTTCAGCACAAACTGATGTAACTTTCCCAAGTGCATGTTCAACAACCTTAGTGTGGCACAGCAAGCCCAAATTCTTTCAGATTACTAAATAGTTCTTGTACTCTCAACATCAGGCAGCTGGGGTTGTTTACCACTGTGGTATTTATTGGCAGCTGTGAACTTGTAAAGGCACTCAGAAAGTGGGCACTACCTTGGGGTCATATTGCAACATCTTAATGAAGTTTTTCCAGAAAAATATTTTCTGCCCAATGGCTCCAACATTGGGGACTTTTCTTTCGGTGATATTTCAGGACTCTCAGAGATTATGTGAGAGGCAACATAAAAAGCAATGGCATAGTCCTGAAGCTCACCACCAGAAGGTGCGTGACTGTCTCAACAGCAAGCTCCAGCCCCATAGGCTGGCACCCTTCCCCAGTGCTGCCTTCAGCAGAGGGGTGCAAAGGGCAGGCAACTGGGATGGACAGGCAGCCACAAAGCAGCTGCGGAGTCTGTCCATAATTGCTACGACAGTCCTAGTGTTTCAGTAGCCCCGGGATGGAGAAAGGCTGACTGAGGTACATTAAGGAAGAGTTAGATAACAAAGACAGTGGCTTTGCCAAGAGTAGAAGCCCAATCTGAAAAGGAAAGTCTGTGATAGCTGTTCAAGTCTATATAATAGGTCAAAAATCTGCAGGGAAAATCCCCCATTAAAGGATTATGGTGGCAGAGCTGCCTAAGAGAGGCAAATATGTGAGCCTTCCTACATTGCTCTTCACTACACACTTCTTATTAGCTTTTCTAGACTCATATAAATTTTCAAGACAGAATTTTTTGCAGAATTTCTGTATCTACAGAAAAGAAAAAAATGCAAAAATCATATGAGAAAAGGTGCAAAAAAACCGCTAGAATGATCGGTGGTTCATTACGAGATGTCTATTTTTTGCTGACTAGCATTTTTTAAAGCAGAATTTAGAAAGAGATTAATGTATTTATAGTTCATAGTGCTTAGCCATGTCTTTCTATACTTATTCTGCCTTGGACTCTAAAGTATCTGTTGGAGTCAGACTCCTTTCCTAAAAATTTTAATCTTCACTGATTTACATTCCAGTGTTCCTTTAGATAAGGTAAAGTCCTAAAATACAACCCAGTATTCCCCAAAAGCTACATTTGAAAGTATATCTGCACACTGTTCCCTAAATATGATTTGTAAATGCTCAGTCCTTTAATTATTTGCCAATGCATAGGAAAATCACGAAAGCACACACTATTTATGAATTTGAATATTTATGAATACAGACTGGGGACAGAGTGGCTGGACAGTGGCAAGGCACAAAGGGATCTGGGGGTACTGACTGACAGCAGGCTGAGCATGAGCCAGCAGTGTGCCCAGGTGGCCAAGAAGGCCAATGGCATCCTGGCCTGTATCAGGAACAGTGTGGCCACTAGGACCGGGGAAATGATTCTTCCCCTGTACTCAGCACTGGTGAGGCCACACCTCGAGTACTGTGTCCAGTTCTGGGCCCCTCAGTTCAGGAAGGATATTGAGGTGCTGGAGCAGGTCCAGAGAAGGGCAACAAAGCTGGTGAAGGGTGTGGTACAAGTCCTGTGAGGAGAGGGTGAAGGAGCTGGGCTTGTTTAGCCTGGAGTGGAGGAGACTCAGGAGAGACCTCATCACTCTCTACAACTACCCGAAAGGAGGTTGGAGTGAGATGGGGGTCAGTCTCTTCTCCCAGGCAATTAGTGACAGGACAAGAGGACACGATGTTAAGCTGCACCAGAGGAGGTTTAGGTTGGACATTAGGAAGAAGTTCTTCACCAAAGGGGTGATTGGACATTGGAATGGGCTGCTCAGGGAGGTGGTGGAGTAACCATTCCTGGAGATGTTTAAGAAAAGATTGTGTGTGGCACTTAGTGCCATAGTCTACTTGACAAGGTGGTGTTAGGTCATGGGTTGGACTCGATGATCTCAGAGATCTTTTCCAACCTACTTGATTCTGTGATTCATAAAATGGTGTTTGGCCTCTGCTTATGCTGTGGGATTAAGACAGGCTTGCAGGCAAGCACAAGGACATTGCACATCCATGGGTAGATGCTTTCCATATATACCCCTGCCTAATAGTTTCACTCAAAGCACCTGAGCTTAGGGCAACCCATGAGTAAGCTCTGGCTGTAGACTGATCCAGGGAGCCCAACCTCTCCCATGCTCATCTGTTCTCGTCACCCAAGAGGGTACAGGTGCCATTATAGTGACCAGACCCGAGCTTTCCTCCCCAGGTGTACACCGAGTATCTATCTGAGCCCACAGAAAAGCACATACTGGCTCATAAACCACTTAGAGGCTGGGCTTGAGCAAGGGCTTGAAAATAAAATATCAGGTTAGTCATGTCAAGGGTGCTTCTTCTATACATGGCTGCAGAAGTGTATTGCTTGTCACAAATCCATGCCCACAATTACTTCCTCAGGAAAGAGCAGAACTCTGTAGAATTCACTTTATCTGCAAATGCATATGAAGAAGATCAGTCCAGCACAGTAGAGAAAGGTATTACTTAGATTCAAACTGTGCTGCTTGTATCTGTCGATGACAATAATAATAGAAAATACAACACTTAGGTGGGATTGCTGACTCTCTAGTCTTTTGGTTTTAAAACACAATATTGATATTGATGTTAGATCTTGCCTGATTTACTTTAATTTGAGCCAGGCTTCTACAGAAATCTGTTGCCTAGGTAACAAATGCTGTGCACCATAATAAGGCAAATTGCTGTTGATATAAATAGTAATTATGGCCCTGGTTTCAAAAGTATTATCTTTCTCTTTGTTTTAAACTATCCTTGGATACAGCTGTAAGCACTGGCTCTGTTCACTCTCATTGTCTCTTTGCATAGCAGCCAGGGGAAGAGAGAGTGCCCACTCGTCTCTGCGTCCTCCCTCTGCTCTCTCAGCAGCACTAAGTGTGTTTGTATAGATATTTTCAAATGCTATTTAATTCTCAAGGGTACATCAACACAAAGTGTAAAATTCCTGTCAGGAAAGAGAAGGGTTTGATGTTATTCTTGTTCAACATCTCCTACAAGAATTGCTTACATGTGAGTGCTGTTTCACAGTCTTTTCCACACGACCTACAGAGTCCTGCCCTGACCTGGAGCCTTGCATAGTCATTCATATCAATCAGGTGCTGGATTTGTTCAGCATATATGACTCTTCATCTAATAGTTTTGTGATTCAGAGACAAGTATGAGCTTGAAGGAATGAATAATGATGGCGTGCCTAACATTGACCTATTTGTACTCTTAAAGTATTTGGACTGCAGAAACAAATGTGGAAGGGAATATGGATGGTTGCTTCCATTTATTGCCTTATTCATTAGTTTTTGGTAGGGTATGGTGGTCTCAGCTTTCATGTACCATGACCTGCTGTAGTGCAGCAGCCCTGTGGCTGCCCTGAATCAGTCATGAGAACACCAATCATGGGGAAGCACTCGTTCACCTCTATCCCGGGGCTCCAGTCCTAGTCAACCACAGTACACAGCTGAGACAAAGTCACACACCTCACCTCTCTCCATAGTAATCAGGTCCCAGAGCAAGGAACACTATTCCCAAGTAAATATGTGAGGAGCAGGGGCCTCTGGTGGTCTAGTGGTTAGAGTGCCTGACTCTCACCACTGCGACCCGGGTTCGATTCCCGGCCCCCTGGGCAGGTGGAGCTCGTCAGCCTTGGTAGGCAATCCACCTAAGAGAAGGTCACTCTAAACAAACCTACATCCTGGGGACCTCACTGCCACTGTCCAAGCTTTGCTCGGCCCCGGCAGATGAACCTCAGGACTAAAGGGTGGGCTCAGTTCAGCGCACACTGTGTCTCACCTAAAAAAAAAAATCCACTGCGCAGGCTGGAAGGGTTAATGACCTTTCCCAAAATCTTCGCTCGCGAAGACTGGCCATTATGTGAGGAGCAAAATGCAATAAAATCCCATCAGAAACTGTAACCCCACTGCACGTGGGATCCATCAGCCAACATATCTGCAGGAAAGGAACACACAGCCTCCTTGCTTAGTCCTACTGCCCATGCAGTGGAAGAAGGATATTCAGGTTATCACTCCACACAACAGGTCCTCTGCAGATGGGAACAGGTGCTCTCCACATTTACCCCTGCAGGAAGTGGAGTGCTGAAGACAAACCTTTTCAGCTGTAGAAGACATCTGTCTGTAAAGAGTGACATCAAGTCCATCCTTGGATATACTTTCTATTGACACCAGATTTACTGGATTGTAATGAACTAAAAGAACTAAGCGGTGGTCCTCCCCGGCTGGCAGTCCTCTGGAGTGGTGGCACTGTCTTTAAAACATTCTTTGTCTTAATGATTTTCTTGTGATTTTCCTGGTGTTTCTACCTCTATCATATGTTTGCTTACCAGAGCCTTCAGGCATTCTCCCTGATAAGCTACCATAGATCCTAAGTTAATAACATTGATTAGCAGCTAGGGAAGTGAGAGGATATGAATAACAGAAATGTTCAAAATACCACTTTCTTCTTTCCATTAGGAAAAGTCTTGGGGTGAAGGTGGATTTGGTTTTGGACATAAGGGGTAAGGCTAGTCCTCCTCTTGGCTTCTCCTCACTTCTCAGAAGGAGCTGCAGCCCATGGGGACACGTCTGCATAATCACATCCTTGCATCAGGATTTTCCAGCAAGGCTCAAATTTGGTCAAGGCTCCTTTCAAATAGAGTCAGGAGTACACTGTGTGTATCCTTGTACACTTATTCCTGGTAAGGTTTGCATACCTTTTTGAAAATTCAGTAGCAGCTGAAGGTCAGCAGTCATTGTGATGTAAGCTCTGGGACACTGCCCTGTCAATGGGTGCTTAGTCAGGCTTTAAAATTTCCATGGCTGAGCATAAAATGATCAGCCATGGAAAGTGAATTTTCACCTATTTTGGCTACTTTTTGAGATTTCCAAAAATGCAAGAGTATGAATTCATTCCCGCATTCAGAAAGAGTGAGGTTTTTCAGAGCTATCAGCCTGGATTCTTTAATAAGCCCTGAAATCACTAAAAAAGTGTGTGTCTGTGTGCATGCATTCATGCATATACTGGGGGGGAATGAAGACAGAGGGAATCAGAGATACTTTATCAGAAAACATGATCTGTTCTTTACAGAATTTGACACACACAATCTTATCTAATTATTCAGAATATTTAACATCACCTAACTCCAGATAAAAATCTCTTCCCTCCTCCCCTGCCCCCTCTTTGCTGAAACTTAATACACAGAGACTAATACGGCACAAAACCGTCTCATTGAGCTTTAAGATGTAAGACGACAATTCGTGACCCTTGCCTTTGATTGCCAGCCAAGTTGCATATGTCTCAGGGGCTCAGTGGGCCACCATTTGTCACCGCGCTGACAGTGAAATACGGCTCTGCCCATTGTTCTGCAGAAACACCCTCAGCCTGGGCTGGTGGCGACAGGGCGTTTGCAGGATGTCGCCCTGTGTTCCTGGGGCAGACCTGCTTGTGCTGCATTCCCTGGATAATCCGTGGGATTTGGGAGAAGCCACAGCCATCAGGGCAATGAGAGAGCTATTCCTTGGAACAGCTTTGGAAACCAGGGATTACAGCATTGCCCGCCTGGAAAGGGTGAATAAGCATCATGCTTTGGGAAAGATCATTTCATCTTGGATGACAAAAGAAAAAAAATAGCCTTCCTCAACAACACATTGTACTTCTACAGTAAGCTACTGTTTGCGAGCCCTGTGTTCTCCAGACTGAGGGTTGCTGTGTTCCCCTTATGCACATTTCATTTAGGCAAAGGAAAAAACCTCTGAATCAGACTGTTTACTTGGGTGTAGCTGCTCTCCCACTGTGCTGGCCAAATTTGCCTTGTAGGATTAGAAGAACAGCTAAAGGCCAAGCAGGCTGTCAGATAGCTCTTCTTTACCGTTTGATACCAACAACTACATGGGTACAGTTGTTAGGCACTTTGCATTTTGTGAAACAAGCACGTACAGTGCAAACAACTGGGCACTTAATCTGACTTACACTGCGTGGGAAACCTCTTTGACTCCAATTACCACCTTCAAAACAGGGACTGGTTTTTCCAGCTGACTTCTGAAGCCCCAAAAATTAACATCCTTCAAACCTCCATTTAATACTAGAGATAAACACAAAAAATCTTCCTGCTTTCTACATTTCTGCAGATGAGCATACCAGAACCACCTGCATTTTGGCAGCACTGAACTGTTCAAGCATACATCTTTCATTTAAATCCTAGCAGCACTGTTCCATACCTAGCACCACTATACTGTGGCCTTTGTCCATCCTTTGAGAGCTAACCTGGTAACTCAGAATGCATTAATCCCATAGAAACCATGTTGTGATGAAGATGTTGGTATTCTAATCAATGTTCTAATTAAGTACCTGTTTTGTATCTATTTGGGATGGCAGGGGCGCTTTACTTCAACAGAAGTAAAACTGCAAGAAAGTCATGTGGAGCAGTGCCACCACATCAGTGGTTCGGTGCCACCAGTTTTCTCCCCAGCAGTGGCAGATTCTGTCCTTCCAGCTCTGCCAATTAGACTGCTGGGTCATCTCAATAAAGGTGCTCTCAGTTCCTCCTATCTGAGGATGCTTCTGATCACATGCATAAAATATTCAGAGGAGACAGAGACTGCCTCTCCTACAGCCTACATGAAAGCTCTAAATGTTGCTCCTACAATGCTAGATATTTATTAATGCCAAACAGAAGCAAAAGCACTGAGAGAAAATGGGTAGAAGCACCTTGGAGATGGGAGATCTGTAGAGGGAGATCTGGGAGGCAGTAGAAGGATCTGAGTGTTCACCCACCCACTCAGGTAAGTCCCTGTATTGCCAAGAAAACAAACAAAAAGAGAAGGAAAGATGTCCAGACTGGTTACAAGAAATGAGATGTTGGGACTCCAGCTCTTAAGTTAGCCAAGGGTTCCAGACTTCCAGCCCATAGGGTTGGAAGTATCCTGGACATGGTACCTCCCCATCTTCTAGCATCCTAGGTTGCCAGGTTGATCTCATATGTGATTCTATATTTAAAAATGCAGAAGCACATACGCTTTGGTAAAAGAATAAAAACCCTAATTCTAAGTGCAAATATTTGTACTACTTCTTCTAAGCATTATGGTATTTGACACTGCTCAAATTAAAGCCCCAAATGTTAATCCGAGGCCCTAGTAACAGCATTATGAATACAAGCTTTCTTCTTTACTTGCCCAGTGACCTTAACCATTCTCTCTAGAAACAAAAATTCTTCCCTAGGATGCTTCCATGATTTCTGGCTCACCGAATAAGTATTGCTGTGATAAATCCAGTAGGAACTCACTTGTCACATGTAAAAAGAGTGATCATTTCTCTTTCTTGTATTTAGCCATACATCATTACAGAGTAAGGAGGAAGGGAGTTTGATGGGTTTTTTTCTATTTTGGTCATTCGACTTTGACTATGAAAAGACCCATAATTGTTAATTATGCTGGGTTTTGTTATTCATGCTGGCATTTTCAAACTCGAAAAGTGAGCTTAATTGGATTAGTCTTCTCAAGAGAGCATTCAAATAATTTAACAATGGAGTAGCAATCAGAAGAATATATCACAGTTTAGACCATGTCAGATGGATAGGTCCACTCAGCCCAGTACTCTATCTGAAAACAAGGTAACCTCAGGGGCCTGTGAAAGGGTGTTGGAATAGGGTCAGGACCCAGTAATACACCTCCAGCCTTCAACATTTTGCATATGCTCAGCTTCAGTTTGCATACAATAAACATCAGCAAGTCTTTCTTCCTTTGGCTTTTCAGAAGATGAAAGTCATGTTAAGACTGGAAAACATAGTGAGGAAATGAGATAAGTGTCAGAACTTGCTGAATTCAATAGATTTACATTTGAATAAAGCTGGTAGTAAATTAAAAATAAAGGTACATTTTAAAATAGGCTATGGATAGGCAGAGGAAATATCTTGACTGGAATCAACAGGAATATGTCATGGTATTGTTTCATCCATCTTCAAGCTGACTCTCAGTTTTGGAATGTAAACTCCAAGTACTCTATAACTTTCCCTCACACTGTTGAACATTTGTACTCTTCCATTTGATTTTAATTCAGCACATTTGGAGTGGGTTTAATCACATAAATAGTAAGATCTCTAGCGGTACAATTTGCGTTTTAATTTCTGTTTGAAATCAGGCTAGTATACCTCTTAGATGTGATGCACATCCTACAAAAGAATAAATAATACTGCAATTCATGTGCATTGTAGATAGATTTTAAGGTAGAATAAGTCAAACTATCTCAAAGAAAGTCAACTGACATCTGCCTCCCCTATGCACAGAGATGCAACAGCAGTGTGTAACACCCCTAACCAGGTGTGTTGGCCACTTTTGAAGAGAAGGTGGGAACATCCCACCATGTCCACCCTCCATTCCCTGTTCTGATAAAGTAGGGAAGCAGGCAGTATGCATGGCTTGTCATTCAGTCTTGGGTGCATTGCAGTTGAAAGGAAAAAGCAAGAAGCCTGGCAGCCAGGGGTGGGACAATGTGCAAAATGTCTGCAGGATACTGGCTAGGTCTCTGCCAAATCCCGTGCCAGGAGTCTCTGGGGAATTATCTACAATCTGTCTCCTTCTGATGATATGATTGATACCTTTTCTCTTGAGAATTTTTCAAAGCAGAACTATACCAGCAAAACCAGAAGATCACATCATGACAGATATGATCCCAGGGAAGTGGTGGAGTCACCATTCCTGGGTATGTTTAAAAGAGTAGTAGTGGTACTCAGGAACGTAGTATAGTGGTGTACTTGTTAGTGCTGGCTTAATGGTTGGACTTAATGATCTTACAGGTCTTTTCCAACCTAAATGATTCTATGATTGTATGGGACAGAAATGTTTTTATTGTCACAACACAAAACCGAACTGTTATCCTCTTAAAACATTTGTATGCATGTGATCAAGCTAAAAAAACATCCTGAGAAAGGAGATTTGAATTCTGAATGTCCTGGGGATCCTATAATCCTAGAATTTGCCGCCACTATACTCACTGTGAGTGTTTCCAGTCCTGGGAGATGTTTCCAGGTTAGTTTTATGTTAGTTATGCTGAGTACTGAAAACAACAGAGCTAAGGAGGCATGGACTATAACAGGTCAAAATACTTAATATTCCTGGCAGTTTTACTGTTCATAATGAAGCTCATTACAAGAAGGGCAGTTTCTTATTGCCAAGACCCCTGATAATTAACTTGTGTGGTGGAAAATAGGAAGAAGATGTTCAGTCCTGGCAATGACCATTCATCAACTGCTGTCTTCTGAAACTATTTCAAGAGTCTTAGCCAGTTTCCAGTGAACATGTTCAGACGACAGAGACACTGTCCACCTTGTACCTTCTCACATCTCCCTTGAGCAGAAGGGCCATCCTTTTGTTCTGAGAAATTCCTCTGTCAGAGCACTCCACTTTATTGGCACAGCAGTGTTAGGAAGAATGTAATTATCTTCTTCATAAAGAAAGATGAGTTCATACTTACACTGACATTGCTTCAGGGAGTAAAATTTTAAACAATCCCTCCCTGAATCAAGATTATAAATAACTCAAATTTCTAAACTTCTTAGGCTATGACTGCCTGAAATAATCCATGTTCACTTCTCATCCTTCTTGAAGTAAAAAGAAAAATGCTTCTGTAAAAACCAAGACAGGATAGTCAAGCAGAAAAATTCTTATCCATGAATTTAACTGCATTGCTACAGCTGAAACTTAACCAGAATTTTAGCTTTACAAAAAGTCAACAAATAATAGTGCCAGGGTTAGATTATGTATCTGTATAACGTAAGAGGTTCTCTGGTCTTCACATGCAAAGCCAGATTACTTAAGCAGCAATCTAGTGAAATCACTCTTATTCTTATACTCAAATGTTTCTTTCAAGCAGTCAAAGTCAATTAATATTTAGTCTAAATAAAAAAAGGAGCAATGATAAGTTCAAGGTACTCATAGTATTTGAGTAATCCTTGTAGAAAGCAATACTTTTTCTGGAAAATCAGAAAAGTTGACTTGGAAGAACGTATATTTTCCTTCAGAAAATACTTATTTCTATATGAAAAGCTAAGTAAAAAAAATTGCCAATTAGTTCCTCAAAACTTATTTTTTAAGGATTCCATTTATTCTAATTAAAAAATCTTTATTTCTAAAAGTAAATATTGCAATGTATAAAAAACCCATGTAGCTGACTTTGTGATGCAAAATGCATCTAATGCACTTCCAAAATGATTTCCAACTCTACAGGTTTCTCCAAAATCCTGTTTAAAGCCCAATAATTGATCACAAACAAACTATTTTTATGTATACCAAATCATATAAGTCCTCCTTTCATAAGAAGCATTGTACCTCTTCAAATAGTTAATTATAGTTGTAAGACTCAAAATATTCTCACAGCTACTGAAGTTTGGTTTGACTTTCACTTTTGCCTGCAGTGTTTTATTTCTTTTCTTAGTTTCCTTCTGTATTTCTGCCCATTAACTTTTCTCTGGAATTTATGCTATCATCTTACTTCCAAACACACTTTCATAGTACCTTTCCACTATCTGAAATATTGTAGTAGCCTTTTCAGTTTATGTGAAGTGTTGCATTAACTGGTATATTTCTATTTTGCAGTTCTGGGGGTCAGCCTTGAGACACAGGGCCATTGCCCAAAAGAGAAGTCAACCCCACACAGACTATTTTATGTATCATGACACCTCACCTTGCAGCACAGCCACACAGCCTCCTCTCCCTGCACAAAACCTGAACCACACTGGTAAGGTGTGCCCCTGGGGGAAGGTAATGAAGGCAAAAACATGGAGCCTTCTGAGGTTACTGGTATTGGCACCTCACTTCATCCTGCCTCTGAACTCAGCCACACCAGAGCACAGGTCCATGCATCCACGCACAGAGCTGCTGGAAAGCAAATACATGCCATTCTGAAAAATGCCACAGAACAGCTGAAGCTGCAAGACAGTAGAGCCATGAATGCTGTTTGATATCTGCTCTCTGAAGACCATTGATAACTTATCTTTTAAATTAACACCTTTTGGGGATGTACCTTTTTCAAGACTTTGAATAATGACCATCATTCCGCTCCTAGATTTTTCACATAGACTGAGAAGTGCAGTTACAAGCTGATTCCAGCTGCCTGGAGGAGAATAATGGGACTGGCTAGGTTATCAGTCAGGTTTCCCCTTAGGTTCCTTATCTGCTGTTCCCTTTCCAAGTAAGTTTGTTTCCCTTATGAGTATCACTCCATGGTGGCTCTCAAGATGGGATTCACCAAGCAACAATGCAAACTTTCTGATGAGGACATGCTAAAAGTGGAGTCTGAAGAACTGTCGCTCTCCAGATAGATCCTCCCCTCCTCATTGACTACAGAGAGTATTTGACTAGTTGACATTACATACCAGACTTTCACACTTTCAAAATTAGGTGAGGTGAATTTAATTTTCAGCAATTACAGAAGCTTGAGCTTTATGTTTTGAATTCTGAGGTGATGAGCTCTGTGAAAAGCAGCTCATCAACAAAATTTGGGGGCTTATGTCAGCTTCTGAGCCCCCTGCTCTAAGAGGTGTTGACCAGCGTCTTTTGTCATTATTCGAGGTTTTAATCCAAGCATGCTCTGGGAAATCTTCTCACTATTAACTATTTCAACAAATACCAATCACAGGAAGGGTAATAATAGCAGCATTTTCAGAAGGTTAGCAAAAATGTTCACCAGAATATCCTGTGAAGCCACAGCAGTATAAACCAAAGCTCATATTCAAATTTTAACCCTCAAGTCCACCTACACACAAAACAAAAAGAATTCCTTTGGAAGTACCTTGAGAGCAAGTAAATTATCCGACTGAGGCCTGCAGTTAGACCTGTTTTGTTTTTTTTTTCTAAGACAGTATTTTGCAGCGAGGATGCTGACTAACTCAGTCAAAATCTGGTAGTCTGCTAGTATTTTCCCATCATATCCCCTGAGGGATAAACAGCTTTTCCCCAAATTGACTGGGAAAACATAAGGGCTAGGAATTGCACAGTCAAATGCATGCAATAAATTTTAAAAATAATGAAGAAATAATTGTGCACATGTGGGTGTGCAGTTCACACCCAGCTTGCGTTAATTTGGCTTCTGACACCTGAGTGACCAACTCTCAGGCTAGTTTTAAATAGAAATATATTCCAAAAGAAATTTGTACATTCTCAAAATCTGAAACATTGTATTATTATTAAGAAAAGCTTATTGGTTTGGAAAGGATTTGCTTTCATGGGCTTCTGGGACTGACATTAAAACGGTGGAACTAGAAAAAGGTTTCGAATACACTGACAAGGATGATGTTCAAAAAAGACATTAAATTGATTAGGATTTGCCAAATTAGAAAAGTGACAAAAAGGAGAAAATGTAAATGGTACAAAGAAATTAAAGTATCACAGAGAAAAAAATGTAGGGGAAAAATATTCAGTATTTCTAAAAATAAAGGAGAACGAAACAAACAAAACAAAGCAGAAAGGATAAAATGTACAGGAGGAAGTGTTGGAGTTTTTTTTCCACACTGATTCTAGTTAAATGGTGGAACTCATTGGCAGATGACAATGAATGCCAGATGTATACGCAAGTACAAAATATGGCAGGAGAAACGAATGGCAGAAATGTCCATGAAGATAAATGAAACAAAAGCCTGTGGAATCAGCAACCGGCTCAGTAAAACTTCTAGATGCAGAGTGTTGGAAACGAGTGGAAAAACGTCCTTGTATGTTTGCCTTGTGCTTCTTCCCCAAATATAAGTTGTGGGTGGCTCTCATAGTTTGATGGGTTTCTTGGACTTCTGTCCTGTCCAATGTAGCAATTTTTATACACTTAATATAGTCAGTGTCTCTTCTTGGATCTTTCCTTCATTCATACGGCTACAAATACTTTATAAAGTTTCCCAGTGTAACCATAACTTCAAAGTGCATTTTGTCAAAGATGGTAAATATTCCAGTATTTCCCAGGACCATTCTTCTCAAGTTATCTATCAGGCCTTTGTCTCCACAAATTCAGTAATTTTGTCATATTAAGGACTCTGATCTGTATTTCTTGATACAAGCTTTGGATATAATGAGACTTCCTCTTCACATGTGTTTTTACTTACACCTTATATAAACAAAATGTTGGGGTTTATTTGTAAGAAAAAATATATTCAGTGATATTCTTGCCAATATTAAACAATCAAACTGCAGTAATGAGTATGCCTGTTATGAATAACAAGTAAGGTGAAAGTAGTGATAAAACTAAATAAACTGAAAACTCCTTTCAGCAATTTGAAGACCATATTTGATGCAATGCATTTTTTTAATTAGCCAGCAGAAGTGTGAGTATGAGTAAGATGCAAGAGCTAAAGCCAAAACAATAAGCCAGTGTTCAGACTTAAAGAAGAAGGAAGTATGAGCAACTTAAAAAGCAACTGAAAACTGGTAAACAGAGAAAATAATAAATGCAAATAAATCACAGCTGCAGAGGGAATTGCAGAAAGTTAAATGTTTGATGATGGGAAATCTAAGTAGTTTAATTCTAAGTGTTAATTATTTCAAGTGCCTTTTGCAGCATGCTGAGTTTAGTGAAACAGCATGAATCACTGTCTAGCCTTAAATATGAACCATAATGGAGTTTATTTCAGCAATGGTGTCTGTTTTCCAGTTTTTCTACTACAGCAGTCTTCAGGCATTGTTTATTTTAGGGGTTTTAGGTCCTGCCCCTAGCTTCTGCTTTGTCTTTGTACAGCACAACAGCTCTTTTTTCACAAATGTCTTCATAGCTGATTTTAAATATGCAGAAGTGATATTTTTCATTCCCCTAAAGGGAAGAGCAGCCTTGATACAAATATTGATATCACTGGTTATTACAGCTGCCAGCAGTTTGGTCTCAGAATGGATTCATGCTGCACATCAAACTGCAGTAATGTTTTACAAAAGCTCTGCTTCAAATATTGGCTCCCACATGTATGGGATTTGGGATCCTGGTGCTGTTCATGGTAAACTCAAAAAGCAAGGACAGCACTGAAGTTCCCATAATATGTTAGGTTTTTTTCTCTCATACCTTGACTCATTAGCAGTCACTGATACTATGCTGAAGGAATGGTTCAAATCCTTCAGGAAAAAAAGAAATTCTTTTGCTTTTTTCACTTTTTCTTGATACATTTGGTCCAACAGAATAGGGTGCTTCAGACCCCACATTATTTATATACCAGAAGACCACAGGTGAAAGGACTTCTCAGATGCACATACCACAGACTTTCTCAGAGATGAATTATGAAATTCAGTTTATATTACAATGAACAATTACATATGGAGAAGTCTTTCCTTCCCTGTGATAGCGGCCTTCAACAACTCAAGAAAAATTAAATTCCAGGCACAATTTGCAAGTATCACTACATCTCAATTCAGCATTAGCTTTTGTGGATGCTACAGAGGAAAGAATTGTCAAGTTTTGACTACTACACTGTCTATGTGAGAAGGCCTCATAAGTTTCAAAGAGAAAGTAAGTGTTAGGAACTTAACTTATGGAGTTGCTTACATAGTAAGATGCTCATTTATATCAGTAGAAGTTTAAATGTTTACAAAAATATGGGTTCTACATTTCAAAATTCTGTGATAAGAAATGAGCTATTATTTGGGCATGAAGTGCAAGATATCTTTATGCCACTATGTAAATAATGATGATAAAATACGATCAAGATATTATCTCAGAATCCACGAGGTGGCAGTATCATAGTTTTCTTAGTATCACACCCTAAAACATTACTATTCTTTTAAAATATTTACGTATCATTGTGATATTTGTATTGGGGAACTATTTGAGACATCTCCTTCATTTCCAAAACCTGTCCATGAGAAATTATTTTCCTAAGAAAAGGTAGAAACTGTTGTGTAAAGATATGGAGCTGGCTTCCTGTGAGGCATCTGTCATGGTCTTGGGTGTTCAGTGCTGTGGTGTTTACAGAGGCTTGTGAAGGATGCTGAATTCAGATGTGATCATATACTGCACAGAAATCAGAACATCACACCCTAATATCAGCCAGTCTTCCAAACATACTTTCATTTACAGTGGTAAAAATAAAATACAAAACAAATGGCAATTTCTCCCCATTTCATTTTTATTTAGAAAACATTGACTTTATTTTGTAGCCAAAGTACTAAATGTTAGGCCTATTTTTGCTTATATCAGATCTCTTTAATAACAAGATCCTTATCTAGAAGATAAAACATAAAACATATCCCTATGTTCATGGAAATAAATCTGTATTATGTTTTTAAAAATACTGAGAATGCATAACTACTAAGAATATCTAAAGGGAGAAATACCCTTGTCCTATTCTAGTCTTCCCCAGGAAACACCACATCCCCATTGTAAATGAAGGAAAAGGTCATGCAGAATTTAGCAAGTGGTTTCCTTTGAATTCCCTGGCTGCCATTGCCTTTACAGCCGCTGTGAGGCTGCTTGCCGGCTGGTTTGCTCTGTCCCGAGGGTTGGGGTTGTGGCCATGGCCCCAGCTGCTGGCTCTGTGATGAGTGGAGTCGGGTGGCCCATGCAGAGCTGCCATCACATTGAGAAGATTAATGTGATTGGATAGATCGCATCCGTCAGGATCTGTCAGATTCCCAGGAGGATGATTAATTAGTATAATCCTATTTAAACTCAGAATGTCAATTTCAATCTTTTCTGCATCCAACATGAGCTTTCCTCCCTTATTCTAGCAAGCCCTTCAATAAACACCAGGAATGTGGGGCCATGAATACACAAATGGAGCTGTTATCAGCAGAGCTGGCACTGGGATTTCCTAGCCACCTAGGAAAGAGCTGCACAGTTGGCCAGCTCGGCCTGTCACTGCCTTCCAAAAAACTGGTTAGGCTCCATATCCATGGCAGCTATGCC
This sequence comes from Pseudopipra pipra, assembly GCF_036250125.1. Taxonomy (NCBI): domain Eukaryota; kingdom Metazoa; phylum Chordata; class Aves; order Passeriformes; family Pipridae; genus Pseudopipra; species Pseudopipra pipra. The sequence continues at coordinate 50,602,725 of NC_087553.1, forward strand.
CTCTTCTTCAAAACTCATGTTTGTGACTGTACTTCTTCCTTGTCTCCTGACCACTCCTCAATAGGATCTCTGCTTCTCCTTCTCCAGCTCTCCCCATGGTTCTCTCTCTTAATCCCTTTCTCTGGTCTCTTTCCTGGGATAATCTTGCCCACACGTAACATCTCAACCATGATCCCAGCTCTTTTGCCATTCCCAACTAAGATGTGGGATGAAGGCAACTGCCTGGAGGTGCCTTCTTGCAGGTGTCCACGTGTGAGCTGGTTACTCAGGCCACACTGTGTGGAGGTGTAATTGATACCAGCAGCCAGGTCAGGAAACAGGCATCTAAAGTGAGTCTCAGCATACGCAAGACACACTTTACCCCTCTGCTTCAGTCAGTCTTTCAGCTTCTCTGTAAACATCTCCCATCTCCGGCAGATCAGGTCAAAACTGGTTAAGACACCTGTGTCCTTTTGCAAGCCCTACCTCCAGACGCTCACTCCTAGCCTGTCTCTAAAGTACAGGTTCTGAGTGAGATCTTTGCAGCCTTTCAAACCCACCTGTAGCTGTTCAGAGCAGTGGCACCAAGCTGTAAGACTGGGCAAGGGGATCAGGCAGAACCCATTCTGATCCCCTCCAAAAGGCACAGAGGTGGCTTCCCACCCATGACAGAGGTATCTGTGTTTTACACTCAGTCTAGTAAAAACATATCAAGGTTTGATTATGAAATCCCTTATTGGAAACTTTCAAATTTAAAAATAGCAACCTGTTCCACATAAAGCAAATGTTGATCAGACTAATGGCACTGCCAGGATACGAACAGCAGAAGAGAAACAAGGTGCTCAATGAGCCAAAATGTCTGCAATCTCTTTAAGAACTATCTTCAAAACTACTGTGGCAGAAGTAGATCAGGAGTCCAAGGGTACCTCATTAGCCATACATTTAGTGAAACTTTAATGAAACAGTAAATTATCACAACCGTGAAATTATCCCTGTACATTTTGCTGCATCTTTAATCTTAACAAAAAGACAGAACTCGACAGTGGGGTCCAATGTTACCTTTCATAATGAGGAAAAAAACCCCAAAAAACCAGAAACCTTGAATCAAGAAATTTAGGAGCTGGGTAAGTGTTGGGGTTTTATTTTTCTATTTGTGGATTTTATCTGCTTTCTTCCTTGAAAGCAAAACGACCTGCTTCAAAATCTCTTGCACAACACTGGAGATAACTTAGCAGGAATATTTCCACTGGGACTTGATCTAAATTAATTGGTTTTGAAAATTCCATCTTTTGCATTTGCCTGGGTGCTTCCTTCATAGCACTCCAGGCAAAAAAAGCTGGGCTCTTCTTGTCTGACTTAGGAAGCGTTAGATGTCCTGCATCTTGAATGTAGCATATGCAGAAAAATAAAGTGACTGATATTTTAGACGCATTGATGTAAATTCTCAGAGCTTTTTCTCTGTGCTGCTGTTTACTATAAAAGGAGACCAGACTGAAAAGATCCCTACCTTGGGCATCTCACAAGGGACATGAAGAGAGCTGGGTCTTGCCTGGGTGAGAGGAATGGCTGAGAGAAGAGGCAAACCTACCTCTGACACAGAGGCCACCCCACAGAGGGGTGATGGGGCTGGAGATCTTCCTTTGCTTCCTAGAAAGCAGCAGCCTTTCCTTTTTCATCTCCAGTCACACCTCCACCCCAGCCACTCCCTTGACATGTTTGGATTGAGATTAGGCTTGTCCCCTGATTAATGCCAATAGGATGTGTGCAATGAGACACATCACAGCCTTCTAAGATAATGTTAACAGTTATTACATCATTATTGTCATCAAAGAGCACTAACACATACCAGCAAAATGTTTGCAATATATTTTAGCTCTCAGAAAAGCATTAGAAGCTACTTTAAGATGTAAAAGATCTGTCTAGTTTGCACATTCGTAGGAAATTGAAAGCCCCCAACAAATGACCATTCCATCACTGCCCTCAGTGTAGCTTCTAAGAGTTTTGCAGCACTGTTCCTCTATTTCTCAGGGCACTGAGAAGACGTTTTGAAGTGACCTGGATGCTTCCAAGCGGCCAGGTGACTGCACAAGCTGGCTTGACCAAGGTGACCTCCTTCATCTGGTGACCAGGATGCTCAAGGCAAATGATCCAAAAAACTCTGATTTCTTCCCTGTTTCTTAAGAAATGGTCGCAGACAAAAATCGCTGGATTTCACAAACAAGCAGTTATGTGAGCAGCCATATAAGCATGTAAATTACTAGACTAACAACACAGTATCGGCTAAAGGAATATTTTCAGAATTAGTGTCATAGCTCAGGGTCCCAATTTCAAAGATGTTATTTTAATTTTGTTTTCACATGAGGCTTACCTCCCTGACCTATTTAGGCATTAAAAATATACCTGTTTCCTTTAGGATTTTTGGACCATCAAAAAGATAATTCTACATTGGACTTACTTTCCTCCCTCAGCTTCTCTAGAGGTTTTCTTCCTATCTTACCTTAGACAAGACAGTGCTTTTCTCTGTTCCTCAGTCCCCCATCAGTAAAATGAAGCTAATAGTACTCCTCAACAGTGATTTTTGGGAAGATTAAGACAGCAGCAGTTTGAGATGTTCTTCAGTACAATGGCATGGGAGACAGCGATAAGAGGGAAGAGCATATGTAAAAAGAATAAAAACAGGTAAAATCTTTCTTAACTCTTAGTTCGGAGTCAAACTTTGGGAGCAAACGTGGGAGTCAATCAGAGCTGGATTTGTCCTGATGGTAATTGCAGCTTTTATAGGATCATTTAAATCGTCTGTCAAATGAAAATATTTCTGTATAATGAGCATGCTATTAAAAACACCCCTGCAAAATGGAGGGCAGACACAGTCACCATATCTATGAGGGACTAGCAGAGATTCACAGCTACCACTGAGCCCAGTGAACACCAGTGCACAATGTCTGAGCCTTCCCCAGCTCTCCACAGCAGGTTGGGCAGGTAGGCAGAGTGAGTACTACAACTTAATTTGAAAAAAAGCACCAACTTCCAGTCTCTGACTTCTGATGTACTCATTATATGGCTAAATCTCCTGAGCCAGATGGGTTTTCTCCTACTGGTGCCCTCTTTCCTGCTGCCCAGTTCTCAGTGGGGTGCTTTTGATCCTCCTTAGAGATAAAATGAAATCTATGAAAGTGACCAAAATCATGAAGATGTTCTTACAAAACCCACATTTTAACTTTGAATTTTGCCTTTGTTAAAAATCTCTCAGCAGACAGAGGAAAGAGGAACATAAAATTACAATGATGAAGTAATCCCTTTTGGTTTGGCTCAGTATTTCCTAGAAATTCCTTGTTTCGTTTGATTTGAAAATGTTCCCAAACTCAAAGTTAAACTTTAAACTCACCTGAGTACTTGCTGGTATGTTTAAATATGCCTTCTCCCTGGATGTTACACAGGATTGTTATTAGCTACCAAAGGAGTACAAATGACAAAATTTTAATAGTAGAACAAGGACAGTCTGATATTTTCCTTTTTTCTTGTAAAGAAACATACTGTTATCAGTATAGATGTTAAGGGCACAAATATTTCCTGGCAACACATTATGGGTGTGCTCCTGCCTAATTTAAAATAATGGAATTTTAACATTGACTTCATTCTCCACAGTATTAGATTCATAATCAGCACATGTGTCTAATTATATAGTGAAAGTTATTGAAAGGAATAATCTCCTATCAAGATTCTTATGAGTTGGGCTGTATCCTAAGCCAGCCTTATGAAACACAGCTTTTGGCAAATACCATATACTTACATCATTTACAGAATCAAATATGTTATTCTAAAGCTAACTTAAAAATGCAGATTCTTTAATGATAATGAACTAAATCCAAGCCTGACCTACAATAAGTTGGCTTGGTCACAGAATACCTTTCTTTATCTTTAAAAATGTATCAGAATAAGTACTGTACATAAAATGTAACACAATCTAAACTACATCTGAGAAACGTCTCATATTTATTGACATTAAGTAAAAAAACCTACTATGAGTTTTTAGAACTATGGCTTTCTTCCTCAAGGACACATAGAAGACAAAGTTTACACACTCATATGTGCATAAAGGACCAGGTTTTCCAAATCAACAAATAATTAATTCTGTGTATAAGACCCTAGACGTGGTGAAAAAATGAAGAAACCTAGACACAGTTCTCCAAAACTAAGCATGTCAAGCAAAGTCCCACTATAAACTATAGCAGTCTGAGGTTTTGCCAAAGACCTCCACTTTGGTAGTTACAGAGAGCTAAGACACAAGCTCCCAAGTCTGCAAACACTTGTGTATGCAATTGATTTCATTACCAAACACATTCTGCAATACCTTTCCTTTCTTTCCACTTGATGCCTGGTCAACATTGTGCCAAAAAATATAGATTGATACAGAATCTAATATTTTCTATATTCTCTGGCATTTTATGGAAGTTTTACACAGATAATTTCTGTCTTTAAAGGGCTTTCCTCTCTCAAACATCTTGAAAAAATTATTGAGGAAAAAAATCTTTGAGTTAACCTGAAAACAGGCAAAATGCTATAAATGCATGTAAGCAGAAAACAAAGGAGCTTTTTTCCTCAAAGCTACTTCATTCCTTGGAGATACTGCTTATAGCAGCATTACCTTAAGCAGTAGCATCCTGAGATGCTTTCAGACTAAGGAGAAATCTGAAAGTGATGGTTCTCTTTCAACGCACAGGAGCTCACCAACAGTAATACTTGGGCAAATGGCAACTGTGGAGCTGTGTCATGACCTGCAGTGATGAACACAACTGCAGAAATCAGGTTGCAAATGCCTGTGTCACTCAGCATCATCTAACTTAGGTATGTGCTTAACTTCAGGCATCTGATTATCTCTAGCGAAGCTTATGTCCTCCAAAAGTAGGCTGAATCAGGCCTGCGTTTGTTCACGCATGCTCACGTGTGTTAGCACAGTCACACCCTTCCCCTACTCACCAGGTGAACATATAGCTGGAGGCAGGATTGTCCCTGTGCTTTTAAGTAGGCAGATTTTCTATTTCCAAAGATCTGGATGCTATGCCTTTTGTAAATATAAACAGCAAACTGAAGGGGGAAAAAAAAGGTTGCATCTGAATCACAGGAATAGGACTGAAAAGAGTCTTCTGGAAACTTCTAGCCCTTGGTCCAAAAATGATCCTAGAAATACCAAAATCTGAGCGATTTTACTACAAAACAAATGCAGCATGTTTGCAGTCAAAGTAAGGGGGCTGGGTGGTGGAATTAATTTAAAATTTACTGGAAAAAAAAGTCAAGAAAGAGTTAACATATTTTAACTGAATGTGCAATACCAGTGAACATATGAATATAATATACAGCAATTTCCTTACTTTGTAAATATTTGATTTTTTAATATCAGCAGGTTCATTTGCAGTTATACAAACAAACCTACTGTGCCAAAGTGGCACGTATATGATACTGGGTTTGGGTTTTGTCACTGTGCTTTGCTTGAAGCAGTTCATGATGAATTATGCTAGATAAGTTCTCTACAGTGTGTGCTGAAAGCCTTTGCTGCTGCTGTGTGAGCTCAGTGAATGCACCAAGGGCTACTGTATTTCTATCAGTTTTGGGGACATGAACATAAAATCATAAAGACTGTTGAGCTTTCCACTCCTGAAATGATTTCTGGGTTTTGTATGTTCAGAGGGATTTGGATATTTAATATATTTCAACAGCATTAGGAAAGAAGGCGAGGCTAAGATGGGAAGCAGTGCTGCAATCCACACCATCTCATCCCAGTTCCCCCACCGCGCTCCAGAGCGTGAGGTGCCCCCCTCTTTAAGCCAACATAAATCTTGGCTGCTACAAGCCCACCCTCCTCCTTGGTTTCTGACCTCCTCCTTTTGCAGCATGAGCACTCATGTTACTGCATGGCAGATGGATTTGAAGAACTAATCTGTCTGTAAGCTAATCTTTGTTCTTTTGAGAGATAATTTTTGCTGGATTCCTGAACTTCATGTACCAGCTTCCCACGTGATCACCAAGGTTCCGGAGCTGACACAACAGGGACACAGACCCATGGCAATCCAGACTTCAGATGCACTAACCCCATACATATTTTCCTCCATTTTCAAGTATTACATTTAGTTGACGCCTGTACTATTTGCATTTTGGAATCACTCAATTGTGGTGTTCATTTACAAGCAAAAAGACAAAAAGGATAAAACCCCCATGAAGTCAAACAAAGGCCTTCCCTTTGCTCAGAAATAACCTATCATCCACAGTTCAGTGGCTAGAAACACCTTTGGTTACAATGTGGTTTTCCATACTAGAGAACAGCCTAGAGTAGCCTAGTGGTTAGAGATTAGGACTTCTAACTCTGGACTTCTATTTCTGGCTTTGCAAGGGACTATTGCAACCTCCAGTCATAGGCTAAAATTTCTTCTGGTGACATTGCTGACCCTCTTGCAAACAAACAGAAAGTGCTTATTTAGTTTGCAGAATCTACGGGCGTAGTTAATAAATGCCTAGATAATGCCATAAAACATAGTGATGATCAAACCTCTGGAATCTACAGATCTAAGTTTCAATTGTGATATTCAGCCTGGTTTCCTGAGAGGCAGACAACCACCATGGGCATGCTTTCTCCAGACCCCAATCACCCAGTCAACACAGTCTCTTTGTCCACCACATGCTTTTTGAGCCCATGAAAGACACTGAAAGGCAGATCATGTCAGAGTGACTTGAAGGACAAAGTAGTCACAGGGAAATGTGCCTCAGGCACATCCTCTTCCCTGAACTGCCCCTGGCATTTGCAGCCACACTGCCTTCCAGTAAACAAGGATCTACAGGAAATACAGCTACACATTACCCCAGCAGGCTGTTGCACTGTAATTTTCCCTTTGGATCAGTGGTCTGTGAGGCAGTTGGGTCAGGTGGGTTCATCTAAGGCTCTTTTTTTGTCTACCAACCTCCAGGGAGACTCAGACTGAGCTACTGTCAGTCTACTGTGGCAGGAGGGTACCTGATACCCACCACTACTAAGCTCAGGTCTGGAGATCTTTGTCTTGTGTGTTCTTAAGCATTAAATTAATTCCTTTCTGCTGTCTTGCTCCTTCTGAAATCATTTACTCATGAGTAAGCCCTGCTAAGCCTGAAGTCTCTGGAGTCTCACAATGACATTTGCATTTTATATCTGCTCCCAAAGGTGTGAATGACTGCAACAGAAGATAAAGCATAAATCCCTGATGGTACCATATAGCTGTGGTGCCATACAGTAGAGTGTAGTTCTGCAGGAATGCACAGTAGATTCATGTTTGATTCTGAACGTTTAAAAAAGGTGGTTAGATCCAGATCTACAGATATATTGAAATATATTCTCCTTACTGAAATTAAGTATAAACTGGGTACCTAGGTGTATGGACTTCATTTTGCTATGTGTAGTTATGATAAATAATTTCCAAGTTTCTGAATACAAGTCACAATGAAACCTGTAAGACTGAACTGGGAGCCTTAGTGTGTTGGGGATGCCAATGCACAGAAATAAAAATTGTCCTGTGTTTTCCTTCCTCATGTTTACATTTGAAAGTTTAACTTCACTACAGCCTTGCAATTCATTTTTCTAACTGTATGCTTGTATTCTTGGAAATGTGATAGTGTTTGCTCATCAGCTTCCTATCTCGAAACACGTTAGGGCTGGAAAACATGTGCCAATACACTCCCTAGTGCGTTCCAGTTCTCTTACTGAATAGATCACTCTGACAGACTCTCCTTCACACTTTTGAATTGTTTTTTCCAGTGCCGTCAGCTTTCTAAAATGTGCCACACCATCATACTTATGCCAGAGTGCAGAGAAACAGCTTTTTTTTGGACAGGAGAGAGAAGTGAGGAAAACTTATGAAAAACCCAGAATGATAAATAAGTAGGTCATAGTTTCTTTTTCACTCACACCTGTACCTTAGAGGTGTTTCAAACCTCTGAGAAGTTGTTCGTGATGCACACATTTCACTACAAGAACGGTGAAAGGAGTATCTGAGGATTATCAAAGCCCCACTGCAGTGTCACTGTCTCATACAGCTAACCTAAAATAACATGGCATCAGCATGGTCAAAATGGAAAGGAAACATCTGTTTCTGCTTTTTATGTTAGTGACAATCTGTTTGTTAGCTTTAGAATAGCACAGGCTGTCCCACTGATAACAGCCGGGGCTCTAGCTGTTCTGCCCAGGCAGGTGCATGGGGAACCCAGGAGCAGACTAAGAACAGGTAACATGAGGGGCTGTCCTTAGGATGAACTCCAGATTGAAATCTTTTTCTTTATCACTTTTTTTCAAAATTAATAAGGCAGATTCTTCTAAATCTGGTGTGACTATGGATGCATGCTGATTGACTGATCACTAAGCCCAGTGAGCAGTACAATCTAACTGCAACCACACTTTTCCCTGGCACTGTGTGTGCTGCTTCCCAGTCTTCGTTTTCTAACTATCGCTGAGTATTAACTGAAGTAAAGGTCACTGAAGTAAACGGACAGATTTCCAGGGACTTTAAAGAAATGAGATCAGATCAGTCATGACGTTTAACAAAGAGAAGTGCTGGATTCTGCACCTGGGACGGGGCAACCCTGGATGCATGTACAGACTAGGGAACAAAAGGTTGGAGAACAGCACTGCAGAAAAGGACTTGGGGGTCTGGTCATTGGTAAATTGAATATGCAGCCTTACCTCGAGTTCTGTGTGCAGTTTTGGGCACCACAATATAAGGAAGATATAAAGCTATTAGGGAGTGTCCAAAGGTGGTGGAGGGCCTAGAGGCGAAGCCATATGAGGAGCATCTGAGGTCACTTGGCCTTTCAGCCTGGAGGAGACTGAGGGGACACCTCATTGCAGTCTACAACTTCCTTGTGAGGGAAAGTGGAGGGTCAGGCTGCCCTCAATCACACAGTTGTTTTTGCAAAGAATCAGCTTGTAGCTAGATTAGATGTCTTCATCACTAGTTCCAAAAAGCCCATAGGAAAGAGGAGACTGTGAAAGTGATGCTGCTGAAGATTAGCAGAAGGCTGGCTAACTGCTTTTTGAAAACATTTTTTTCCGATGTACAGCTTTGTCTATATACACATCATGGTGACATCCAAGGCCTAAAGCAAATACAATACTCTATTTAATGTTCCTTTCAAAATGTTTTGTGTAAGGTCTGACATTTTTCCCATGGTTAATCATGAAACTGGGCAGTGTTTCTTACAGTTCCTTGTACTTTACTCATGAAAAACATTCATCCGTTTAAATGGTATGATTAAGGGGAGCAGAGTTGGGGCCAAAAAAGGAAGCAAGCAAAGGAAAAAGGGATGTCTCCAATAACTTCTATTGGAATATGGAGCCTTTCACTTAAAATCTGGTTTAAATCAGTAGCTGCTGAAACTTGTTACCAGAAAAAGGATGGATCCTTTTGTGCAGGCCCCAGTGTTGAGACTTGCAGTCCCTCAGTAGCTCCACAAGTGAACATTGCATGGGTTGCATTGCTCATGACTCAGTTTCTCAGCACCTCCGAAAGATGAAGTCACCATCTGTTTTGCAAACCTTGTGAAGGAGAAACCCCAACCTCTGCAGTTTAGTACCCTGTAGGAAGCATATATGGGGAGAGAGAGCTATTTGACAGCCTTGTGAACTGAGGTCATTTACTTCAATGTCTGTGGACAGACGTTCAGAGCACAGTCATCACTGACATGATGGAGCAGTATGGGCTAAATTTGTTCACTACTACACAACTTGGGGGGGGTCCAGAGACAAGTCTGCAGGTACTTATATCTTGACCTCTCAGGGTAAGGCTTTAGCATCAGTCAAGCGCTGACACCTGACGGCGGGTGCCCAGCGGCCAGGAGCACAGCAGGAAGCTGTGCCTGCACACTACCGGTACCCACTTGGCCCCGGTGCACGATAAGGTTTAGCAAGTGTCCCCTAGCGGTTTTCCCCGTCTGGGGAGCGGCAGCCATCCCTCCTGCCCGCGGGCTAGGGGCGCCTGATCGAGAGGGATGGGGGAAAGGAAGGAGGGGAGACGGAGAGAGGGAAGAAGGCGCCCCCTTCCTCCTTTCCCCCGCCGCGCACCCGGGCTCCTGGGATGTGGTGAGTCACAAGCAGGTCAGGACCGCGCCGGAGGGGCGGAGGGAGCGCGGGGACCGGCTGATTTACCGCTGGGAGCCGCCACGAGCGCGGCGGAGGCACCGGAGGGAAAGGCGCGCAGAGCCGCCCCGCAGCCCAGGTGCCGTGCGGGACAGAAGGACGCCCCTGCCCGCCGGGGCGCGCCCCCAGGTAGCGCGGGGCCGGGGGGAGGGTGAGTCTGCGAGGCGGAGGGGAGCGGCAGAGCAGCGCGGGGCTGCGGAGGTGCGCCGGGCTGCGCCCCGCTCTGCCCCGCCCGCCCGGGCTGGGCCGGCTGCCGGTCGAGGACTGCGGAGCCAGCCCAGCCCAGCCCAACCCGCCGGGGAGCAGCGCTCGCCCCTCCGGCGGCGGTGCCGGCGCGCAGCCCGCTCCGCTCTGCTCCGGTAAGGACCGGCAGCCGCGGGGAGGACGGGGCGAGCAGGGCGACGCGGGGAGCGAGATGAGCCGGGAGCGGGGGAAGGACGGGCACGGTGCTATGTTGTGCCCCGCCCGGGAACTTCGCGGGAGCGCGGCGGCGCCCGCGGCCGTACGTGCTGCCCTGCCCGGGGCGGGCGGGCTCCGCGCCGGGCCGGGCTCCGCGGGGCAGGTAAGCGCCGTGCGGGGCTGCGGCGCCGGCTCGCCCCTGCCCGGCCGGGCTCCGCGGGGCGCTCGCACCCGGGGACGCCCGCGACGTCGCTGCCGCGGGCAGGGCAGGGCAGGGCAGGGCGGGCAGCGCTTCCCGGGCTGCGCTCCGCGGGTAGAGCGGGCAGCGGTTCCTGGGATGCCGTCCGCAGCGGCCCCTTGGCCGCGGGCAGAGCCGCTGCCCTCCTCGCCCCTCCCCGCTTCGCGGGCCGGGGCTTGTGGAGGAGCAGCGTCCGGCAGCGCAGCCTGGAAGTTCCAGCTCGGTGGCCCTAAGGTGTGGGTTTGTGGTGGCCGTCTTCCGTGAGGCGCAGGTCTCGGGGTGAGCCTGCAGGATTCTCCAAGCTAGGCATGTGTACTTTATGGTTGTGTGGCGTTCACAGTCTTCCATGCGATTTGGCTGGTTTTTTTCCTTTTCTTTTTTTTTTTTTTTTCATTTTTTAAAGCAGAATTTGCTGCAAATGATAAACAATTTACTCCATATAATGGCATTCCACCACGGTTTCCATGTAAGCATTAACTTAGATGGTCTTTGTTTTTAAAAATACTGAATGCACTCCTTAGAAATTAAGTTTTGCACATACATCTTAAAATAGGGATTAATAATCAAGTAGCAGTGTTGTTTAGCAAACTGTGCATGTGTAATCCGCAGGGGGTTATTCAAGCTGCAGTGCATGCTTTTCCCTAAGAACCTGTGCCTTGTGTGGTAGTTCATTTGCTTTCATCCGACAGGTGCTTTTTACATTATCCAACATCAAAAAAGAGGACAGTGTCTCTTTTTTATTGTCTCTTTTTCTTCTTTTTTTTTTTTTTTTTTTTTTTTGAGATCTGAGAGGTTCGGATTCATAATCATGCAAGATAAAGTGTCTCACATGTTTCTCAGAGAGCTGGTTAAATGTTTACAGATCATACACTGTGAGAGCAAAAAGCTAGCCTTTGGCAGGAGCTGCATGTTGAAAACAAAGTAACTTAGAGAATGACTGTATTGCTTGTTCTTTGTGCCCTAATCCTTCTTCAGCACTGTATGATTCTTCTTCTAACTGTCTTCTAATACAAACTGAATCATTTGGAAAATGGAATATTTTGTAAAAGATTCATTTCTTTATTTATAGAAAAGAGACTCAACTTCTGTGCCTTTTTGGTGGAGAGGGAATGAATTGTCTTTCTTTATTATCATGTAAGGCTTTTCTTTTCTTTTTTTTTTTTTTTCTCTTCAAAGGGTAACCACTGCATAGGGGTTCTTTATTGGTAAACTAAATTGCACATGTTGTGGCTGGAGAGTGGTTTGTAGAGGTCTTTTGCTCTGGTGGAAATGGATGGGAGCTCACTGAGTCAGGGCAAGGCAGCCAGAAAGCCAAAATTCAGCAGAGGTTCAATGAAAGGCTTATGAATGCAAAACTGAGTGGCAAATGTTGTCCTCCCAGGACTGCCTTTCTCAAGCTGATTTTCCTGTATTTATGGTTTTCTGGTACCTCAGCTGATGATCTTTAGCCTCTTCCAGCTGGTCCAATGCAATTGAGGGGGCCAACCCACCTACTTTTATTCTTACATGATCTGCAAGTGCCTGCTCTGTATTTTTCAGCTCAGATGAGAAATCCAAAGCCTGCCGCCTCCCAAATCTGGCTTCCAGAACTCCAGAGACTAACTGGCACAGCTGGCTGTAGTACAAGAGCAGCAAGCAGCCTTGCCTTCACCGCCGCAAAGGGAACCTGATGCCGGCAGCATGCTGTGCTGGGATAGCCAGAGAGCCAGAGCTGCAGCAGTGGAGTCCCAGAGCACTGGGTGATCTGCTTTGTACCACGATTGCTTTGTGGTGGGGATGTGTCTAGACTTTCTTTGCTTTAGGCAGAAAGCAAGGAGAGGTTCTGCATCTCCATCTGTGTTTGTGGAATATCTAGCATAAGGGAAATCCTGCTTGGGCTCTCTCAGTACTACATACCGTTTCTTGAACAAGGAAGTGATAGGGTAGCTGAATAGTTTTCTATGAAACTACAGAAACACAAAACTCAGTAGGAAGTTACAAGGATCTGTTTGGTGCAAAGGAGAAGGAATGGGTTGCTGTGTGTGAAAGGAAACTTCAAACACACCTTCCTAAGATTTTGGGTGGCAATGACACCTTCGTGATGGGTGTCTGTGAAACCTTTGTGTCCAGGGTTTCCACCTCCCTATTGCTACCTCGTCTGGCCTTTGAGCTAGTGGCACAATTTTCATTAGGCTGTTACCCTTAGCGGAGCTATCAACCTGTGCATCTTGTCTGCTGTGGCCAGCAGATTTTTGCCTGTGATTTTTGCCTCCTATGCAAAGGTTGTATCTGGAAATTAAGCCCATGCAACATACCACTGATGGTCACGCCATGTGGCCCTGAGCAGCATGCCATCACCAAGGAGGCAGGGCCACAGCTCTGTGGAGGGAACCTCTTTGCTACAGCCTAGACGGGAAGGTTTCTGTTTTTCTCTTGAAAAATGTTGTGGGTTTTTTAGCAATGGTTTTAAAAATCTATATCTCATACATAGCAACTGATGCAAGCATGTTAGCAGAAGCCATTTTTAAATCAGTTTTCTTACCCAGGGGAAATGTAGTATAGACAGGGCCTTCAGGAAACGAATAATTAGGTGACCTTTTTCCCCCCAGAATATCAGGTCTGTTTTATGTAGAGCTGTTTGAAGTCACACAAATTCTCATTACTCTCCAAATCTCTAACCTTGCCTTGTTGAAGATACCTTTTAGGAAATCAAATCAGTGTTTCAATCTAATTTCCAAAGGCATTCAAACACATGGTATGTGTGCTAACTTGTTTCCTCTAGCATTAACAAATCTAGCAAATTGCCAAGCTATTTGCCTTGAGGAAAACTATGATGTTGTACAAGAAGATAAAGTATTTTTTTCCTCCAATTTTGAACATTAGAAAAAGAAAGGAGAGGTAAAGTTAACAGACCAAATTAGTGTAGGATATAACTCCTTTGAAGGAAACAGTGTTCATGAGTAGATTGCAATGTTTTTTGATCTGTTCTGAGACTTTTAGTCACGCTGTGATCTTTTTCAGTCACTTGATGTGGCTGGATGGTGACTGAGTCCCCTTGGCTCAGATGGACTTTCCTTGAATAAGTTGCAACAGAGTATATGAAATATGAGAGTAGAAAATGGAAGTGGAGATAAAGAATTTGAGGAGTATATAACCCTCAAATTTTAAGGATTTGATAGTGCTTGTATTTTAAGGAGAGGCTGTGTGTACGTAAACCAGGCACACGGTGCATGCAGTGCAAACAGGGAAGCACTGGATGGCCTGAAACTCCTCTCCTCTGCCTTTCCCACCAGCGCACCAGTCTCCAGGGAAGCCAGTGCCACAGAACATTTAATTTTTCAAGTAGGTGTCAATAACAGAAGAGTTTCTGTAATGCTTAGATGTTTAATAAGCCAAAAGTACTTAAACAAACTGCTTTTTTTGTGCATCCTACAGCTCTGTGATAGTCTCTTCTGCTTGTCCCAAGAAAATGAACATCCAATTGTCCTTTTGTTTGGAACCAGAAGGTTCTTGTTTGAATTCATGATAAATTTGGTTGCAAATGCATGTGAAAGGAAAATTACCAAATGCTTTCAGAAGATTTTCATTTTGCTCAAGCGTTCACACTGTGGCCATCACTATGGTATTTGATAGCAATCCATTTTGTTGTGTGCATTGCAGCTTTAACCTTTCTTTGAAGGGTCACACTGGCATATCTTTTTTTACTGTAGTCATGGAGAAACAACAATTTTTTATGTAAGTTGCTTTCCTCTACTGTATTTTCTTCATTTTGATGTTTATCCAACTAAACAATATCAGAATCTTTTTGACATGTATGGGTATCATTTTTGTGAAGGATCAGTGACCTAGCTTGATAAATTTAAAAATTCAGCAATAAACCTAAGTGTGTGACATTTATTGAAATTCATTCTTTGCCATGGAGCTACTTTCTTTCAAAAATATTGAGAATAGTAAGGGATTGCAGCTGCAATTTGATTAAATCTACAGTTGTTACCATTTGCCTTCTGAAAATTGATTCCCTCCCCTCCCTGTCCCCCAGCTTGACATGATTATTGATTAAAAACTCTGCATTGGCCTAAGCCAGCATATATTTGTTAGTGTTTGTGTGCTTCCCATGCAAGTTCGGACAGGCTTTCAACTGTGGAAGCCAACTCTATTCCTAAGCTATTGGAAATGGTAAGGTTCCTTAGCAATTGTTTTAAACTATATGATGACACATCTTTGAACCCCATTGTACGAAGGAAAAATACCTTCTGACTGGAGAGAGATTTCCTGTTTATGTGTGTGTTTGCTGGAATTAAGCCTTCCCCTGTGTGTTGGCCGAGTATTTTTTTGTAATCCAAAATGGCAACATGGCAAGTCACCTCCAGAGTTTATTTCTTGGACAGGATACAGGTCTTTTATTTTCAAAATAGCATGATTCTGGAGTTGATGATGAAGCACAGGGGCCTCTCAGTTACACTTCTACAGGCAGACTCAGTTAATTGAGGTGGCACAGTTATAAAGACAGCTAGATTTAGGCAATAAGTAATTAATTTTTATTGACAATTTTATACAATGTAAGTTGTTCACTTCCTACACAGGAGAATTTTGGCTTCAGGCAGATTTTCTTTCAGCATAAGGATATGAAATTTGCCAAATGTATAATTTATTTTGTATAATGGCTAGATTCGTAGCTTTGATTGTGACTGACGAGGGTCCCATAGAATTTTCTGCTTCTCTTCATAGAGCAAAGAGTGGCCAAACAGGTGGCCTCCAGGCAAGGGCCCAACTGCAGGAGGATGGCATGCAATACCTGAAGGGCTTTCACCTGTGTAGGTATGGGCCGATGACCAAAAAATAAAGCATATATAATACTCCTACCTCTTGGTATCTGAGGTGTGTAGATTTGTGACCTTGCAGCTTGCCTCTGCACCCTGCATGCCATAGCTGAACCCCCTTCAGAGGGGAGAGTTGATGTTATGAGACTTAGAAAGGCATTTTGCCTGTAAGCGTTAACAGGGGTGGACCACCATGAATTTAGGCAGTAAAGTTACAGTTATTTATGAAATACAGTGTAAAGGTTTCTGGCTTGCTTCAAATGATGCTCATTTTAAACAACTGTCTGGGACTGGGAGAAACCTGGACTAATGGACTGATTACACTGAGCATTTCTTAGGGCTGAGAGCCACATGGCCCCAGTGTGGGATCGCTACACCCAGGCCCAGCTTTGCCAGCTGTTGCCCCTGCCCACATCTGGCAGAACATGCCCTCAGCTGAATTCCAGTCCTTCTATCACCCACTGCAAAGGCTCAGACCCCCAACACATGTGGGTCTTAGGCAACTGGTTTTTTTACCTCCTTTTGTGTTTGTGCTGCTTGTCTGGTAGGAACCCTGAGCAAGACTGTGGCCTCACGGTTACCTCTGGGAGTTTTTGCCACTGACTCTTCATGGACACTGCATTTAGCTCTGCCTTGGTGTGTGTTTGCAGAGTATTTGTATAATGGATTTACTCTTCTTCAACTTCAATAAAAGGTTGATGTATCTTTTTCCACCTAAAATTTAAGTCTTGCAGGAACTACTTATTTTGGTCTAAATTTTGTGGAAACAAATCCTTTCTGAGCATGTTTAATGAGGAGATGAAAACAATTGCCACCTACAGTTAGAATTCCAAACTTACTTATTTTAGGAGATAATATTTCTTTAGTTTCTTTGTTTATTTTTTAGTTCGTTTGCACTGGATGCTGAACCTCATGTTTCTTTTACTTTGTTTTGAAACTGTTCCAGCTAGTGTGGTTTTAAGCTTGATAGAGGTCTATTGTGCCACATGAATGCCTAGAGATATACATGACTTTTTATTGTTTTATCTTTAGCTTTATCATGAATGAGTGCTTTTTGGATTGGTTGACCCAGACTAAATTAACAGAATTTCAGGACCATCAGAGGTATTTTTATTAAGGCATTGGGGTTTGCTTCTTTCCCACTACACGCCAACATCATGGATGATCCCGTGAGGATAAAAGTAGCAAGTTTCCAAGTAAACCCAGTTTTTGAAAAAAGTCCCAAATCTGTGAGTTGTCCCAAAGCATGACTAGAAAAGAACAAACTGAAATAACTTCACAAGCTTCGTCTGTCTTAGGCATATGCTGGGGTAACTCAGGCTCGAATTTCGCTCTTTGAGACTGTTACAGAGTCAAAATTGTGTTAGGATTTCTGTTATGGAAATTACAGATCCTTCTATTTGTTGTTATTATATATCCCTGTATCTGTTATAGGTATTATTATATCATTTTCATGTGTCTTCATGGCATGTGTCTTCTTATCCAAATATACCAGATTCTGTTAGTTAGGTCTGAGAAAGCAGGATAAAAGCAGAGAGAGGCAGCTTTGCTGAAGACAATGAAAGGTGTTGGTAGTTGAATTCATGTCAAAAGTTGATTAATTGCCCTTTCCGAATGTCATTGAAAATGTTAAATGAATTACTGGACTTACTTCAGTTTTCCTGTCTACTTCTAGAAAGTGGGTACTAATTTTAAATGTTATATATTACTGTCCTGTAAACCCTTTGCTTAAACTCTTTAGGTTTATTGCTTTTGCTCTTTGGATTAGAGGCCAATATATTTCCTGGGGGAAAATGTTTCTTGTTAATGCTCAGTATTTGATATCATTCTTACAAATACCCAAAACTGCAATAAAAAAATACAATTGCAATATTAATAATATTTTAAAGAGCAGGTAGAATGCAAACAGTATTGGGCTCCAGTGAAGCAGTGAGCCAATGTGGAGCTCCCTGGGTGATAAAGCATTTCTGCATCAGAGAAAATAATCCAAATTTCACCCTGAAAAGTCTATTTACCATCCATTCAAATGAGTGGAAAATACTGTTCATGTTTGAAGATGCAATTTAGCTTGCAGCAGATGACTGAAAACTCTTTTAACTGTTGTTTAACTCTTCTGATGAAGGACAACTTTAGCATCCACTTTACTGTTGCCTTCCCATAAGTGTTAAAGGACAGAGTGCTGCATGATAATGAGTTTTATCGTTCTTTGTATTTGCAGCACCTCCAAATAGTAAATGGAAGTGTTCCCTCAGCCAAGATGTGGGTGCCTTCAGTTAAACTCAGGGTGTCCAGATACAAGTAAATTCTCTCACCTTCAGTGGAAACTATGCAAGTGTTGAGAACATGTAGGGGACTCAGATGTGTACTGTCTTTATTTCTATGCTTTGCTTTGTTTTCTTCATTTCCTAGTATTTAGTGTTTATTAAGTATAATCTGAAATTCCCAAATGCTTATTTCTCCTGGTATTGCAAACACTGGCCTTACAAACAAATCAGCAGAGAACATGGCACGGTGGCAGCATTTTGCTGTGTCCTTTTGTCTTCTCAGAGGATTAAATAGCTCCTTGTCTGGGGATGTCCTCTCCTGTGATGTTTTCAAGATCTTGTCAGGTCTCCACCACAACTCATCAGTCAAATTTCCACAATGGGAAAATCCTATGGAATCTACCCATCATGGAAACCTTACTATGAGGTTTTGAATTATCCTGTGAAATTTAGTATTCGTTCTGTTTGTGCTTCAGAACTGCAACATGTTAAAATGCCATTTCATTTTATCTTCTATTAAATCCCATAGAATTCAGTTATTCTTTCTATCAGATTCCATTCAGTTTTCTGTCCTTATTTTCCCAACCTTATGTATACAAGAGAGGTGGATTGCAAGGCATGTCCATTTGTGAGAAAAGGATGATTCTCTCTCCGGTTATATTCAGAAAGACCTGACCAACAACAGGTATCTTTTTTTTCCCTGGATAACTATGGGAGGCTACACGAGAGGAGAAGCTCTGAATGCAGAATGTGCTAATAGAAGCTAATAGAGAGAAATGGGAGCCAGACAGGAGGTGAAGGTAGAGTCAGCACAAGAGTGCATGAAATCACAGAAATCGTTAATGACCTTCTAATTGCAGAACTGAATCCTGTGTTTTTCCTGCAGGGCTTAAAAAGAGAAAATTCCCTACATGGTCATTACAAGGACTGTTTGCCAATTCTGTGGAGTTTTCTTTCCTTCTGAAAACATGTTTATGAAAATAAGTATGTGCTTGTTCTTCTTCAGATGTGAGCTGCCATGATAAAATCAGCTGAGGTAGAGCTCAGAGACAACTTTGCTGCTTCCTGAAAATTGCTGTGTGTTGGTTTTTGTTTGTTTGTTTTCAAATTGAGAAGTTTTCATATAACATGGCTTTGAAAGAACTCCTTTTATGCAAATGATACCACGCTTCTTTTGTAAATGAAACACAAGCTGGGCCAACCTCTGCCTGCAGATAAGCAGGAATGGCTTTCAAAGTTCCCTTGACTGCAGTGGGAGAGCTCCCTGCTTATCTGAGGAGAGTAGAGCCCAAAATTCCCGCAGGGCACAAAAATAAGGTAACAACCAGTGAATTGTTTTCACAATACAAAAAGCCTTTCAGGAAGCAGCAAGGAGCAATAAGAGGTGGCCAAAGAATCAGAAAATACCTCTTTCTGCTCTGGAAAAGAGAAATCTGAAGGTAGGTTATTTACCGAGACCTCCATCACATGCTATTAATAGGGGTAAAAGCCCATCAGTCAAATATTTGACTAGTCATGGTTTATAGGGATTTCAAAGATATGAAAAGATAATGCCTGCATCCATTAGCTAGTTACTTGGAAATGCAACGTGGGTTAATTTAGTCTTTTAAAGAGTAATGATTATCTTCATTAACAATATATAAGATTTTTAAAGATTTACTCTTCTGCACCTATCATCCCTGTTATGTCTTTTATATTTCAGTATTTACCCTGTATCATCTATTGCTCATTTTAAATGAGGTAATATTGAGATTCTGTCATTGCAACAGATCTTCTGCCTTTCAGACTGTTTTAAGCACCCCGTTTTCTAGTCCTTAATCAGCTCAACTATCACAGGAATCGATAAGAATATTGTTTGCATAAAGACTGTGGAGTCAAGTCTTGAAAAAGGTGATGGCTTCATATAAGCTAAGATAGCTTATCCTGACAAAGCTTAAGTCTGAAACCAGGCTTTCCAGGGAAGCTTAGATGTGTAAGAGTTCAAGTCTGTCCCATCATCACTCCAAACATCTGTATCTTGTTCAAATTTAAAATGCTCAAGTGAGTAATTATTAATCACAAGTAGTCCATTTTTTTGTCTGTGCACAACATACATGCTGCTAATAAGCAATACAGTATAACTTCAAGAATTTTAGTAGGAGCAGGGATGTAAAAGAAAATGTTCTTGCAAAATGACAGTGATCTTTATTCAGTGCCCAAAGTATTGAATTAAATCTCAACTACTTAGTAAAACCTCATGCTTGGGAGCAATTGTACTATAAAGTCCTAAATTAAAAACATACATTAACTGACATTTCCAATTTTACTGCTGCCATTTTATTTTCATTTTGGATAAACAGACCAAGCTTAAAGTTATGGGTAAGATCCAGAGATGCTCCTTTGGCATCTAAAATGGGGTTTAGATTGAGTTTAGGGCACAAGTCCAACAAAGGGATCCAGAAAGCTAACACTCACTGGCCACAAAGCTCTCAGGTGCTTAGATTAACCAGTGTCTGTAGTTTGTGCTGAACATTCCCCAGATCACACTTGAGCTGGAGCTCCGAAGGAGAAGACATCACGTGGAGCAGTAAGAGGCTCTCAGTCCTAGCTGGATTACAGCTCCAGCTAAAGCTCCTTTGCAGTCCCCAGACAGGATGGAGCCAGGCACAAGTCCTGCTGCTCACAGGCAGCCTCCAGCACCATGCTTCATCCCCTCTCTTCCTCCCAGATTGCTTGGCTCCAAAGCATCAGGACAGCTTTGCCTAGGAGGACTCATGTCCACTGTCTGCATCTTTCCACAGGGACAGGAGGAGGAGGAAAGCAAGGAATGGCCATGGGGTGGGATGCTGGATCTCATGGCAAAAGGAAAGGAAAGTGCACGCAGGGGCTGCAGGTACCTGGGAGAGAGCACAGGACAGAGAGCAGCACAGCCAAACCCTAGTCCCAGATTTAGAGCTGTGGCCAACCTGTTCATTCAGGGATGAAGACCACAGTTTTGAATCAGCCCCTTTATGGCAGGCTCAGCCTTGCTGTACTATGCCTGTTAAACAACAGTGCTAAGCCTTTTGTGTTTTGAAGGTGTTTTGTAAGAATGAATTCATTTATCCTCATTTCACCCCTATGAGAAAGGTAAATACCCTCTGAAGTTTGGAAACAGCCTTTTTGCTTATCTCACAGACTCCTTGAATCCAGCTCCAGATTCCCAAAGGAGGCATTCCAGGGTATGAACAAGTCCAAAACCTGGTTCTGGGCTCAGTATAAATGAGAGCCCCTGAAGAGCAATAGTTGCACATTTAAGCTCCCCAGGTATCCCCAAAATGAGGGGAGAGGACAGGCTGAAAGAAAGTAATAAAGCAGCTGAAAAATCCTTTCAGAATCAAACAAAAAAATCCTATTAGCATGAAGAAACTCAGACTAATCAGCCATCCCTGAACTCCTTCTTCAAACTGTTGAGCTTTTCAGCATCTTCTGAAGGTCAGCACAATATTTCAAAATAAAAGCTGTGGCTGACAGACCCTTGCTGAGGGACATCTGCCAAAAAAAAGTGAGCTGAAGCTGCTGCAGATCAGCCACTCTCCTGATTGCAGCTGTGACACTGTTGCCTCTGGTGAAAGCCAGGATGTCAGATAGGCTGGTCCCAGGCCATTTGGGGATTTATGAACACCAATACCGTAAAGTCCTTGGAAGGAGATCATGAATCACAGGTTTGCAGCAAGGCAGCAGTCATGCCAATGAGTCGTCATTAACTCAGTTTCTAAACTGAGTGAAAGTAGGGCATCAGTTAAAGTGCATTGCAGTAACATAAACTTGCGGTGACAAAAGTGAGGTCAGCATTAAAAAGAAAAGGTCATAACCTCCTAACCAAACACAGATGGGAAATGAACACTATCCTTGCCATCGTTCCTGTTTGATTATCAAAAAGCTGCTATGAAGCTAAGTAGACCATCAGGTTATTAGCTCTTGTATCAGATAAAGGATGTGTTCTGTTAAGCTAAGGCATAAATATAGACTTCATTGCTTTCACTAGCCCATTTACAAACCTAGCCAGTTCAGTTTTGTTTGTAGCTATTCTGAGTGCACCACATGTTTCACCTGGGGCAAAGACCACCAAGTTAGCTTTGCATAGAGGTGGTTTCTGTTTGGCAGGGCTGGTTTTCTCAAACACAGCATTACACAATCGTGGTTATATCTTGTGGAGCCAGCTTGGGCACGGAAGGATTGTGGTCTGCTTTCCAGCACTAAATATAATACATGTGGACAAATCACAGAATCAACCAAATGGACTGTGCCAGGCCAGAGCAGTTCGGCAGCCTCGCAAAAGCTCCTAGATCCAAGGAGAAGCCTTGGAAGCAGCCCGAAGTCCTTTCTACAGTGCTGACAGAGGTCCACAAACAGAGATTTTTCCTAGTTTTTCCTTTTCCTGGATAAGCCACCCCCAGCAGACTGAAGTCTCATTCCAGCCCTTGGGCCAACTCTCCAAATCTGGGGACCTCAGCTCACTCATAGAGATGTGCTGATCTCACTGGGACCCTGCATGGTTTGACCGTGACACCTCAGCTTGATGAGCTGTGTATCATGCAGGGCGTCAGCAACCTATTGGAAATCCTTGACCCTAGGTTTTGTCACTAATTTGCCTTGTGGCTCTTGGAGACGCATTGACTGAGAAGGGGCACGCAGTGGCATGCTTTATGTTCACCCGCCAAGCAGAAAGCCACTGCCTGACACTGTCCTGCCACCTCTTTCAGAGGAAAGAACAGAGCCAGCACGATTTATTTAGCTTGGTATCTAGGTATTCGTACCACACCTTGGAGGAATTCAGAGACTTGTTCGGTTTTAGTTACTGATGTTATGCTTATTATTTTTATATTTACTATGACATCAAAAGGAAACTTGATAGTTTGGTGTGCTTGTAGATCCGTTGGTATCGTTCTAATATAATATACCTTATCATCTATTTTGGTACAGTTGTCATATAATATACTTTATCATCCATGTCTACTGACACATAGAACTTTTTTTTTTTAAAAAGAGATTAATATTTGGCTATGAAGAGTTATTGTCTCAGGGACTCCTAAGAACCATTAGCACCAAATGACAATTAAACTGCAGAAAATGTCCTGCATCAAGATCATGCATAATTGCTGTTGGAACATTTAGAGCAAATCTATATGCTGTCTTGGTTACTCATGAATATCTGCCTTTTAATCTTTTTCATTTTATGACCCATGCCATTCCTTTAATTATCACAGTATGGAAGACTGTTAGCTTTACAAGACAGTAAAGGCTTCCAAAACCTGCTCCGCATTTCAATACAAGAATTCAGGTAGATACATAACCATAAAACATAAAGTAGAAAATTGAAGTGCTGAGAATAGTTAAGGGAATTAAACTAAAAGTGTACTTGCAGCCAGGTTTGCCAGCTTGGCTCGTTACGAAAGGAGGAACTACATTCCAAGGAAATTACACTGTCCCTGTTCTGTACAGACAACCACAAAATACTCAGACTCATGCAAAAAGTTGATCAACAGGATCGACTCAGAAGTACAAGAAAGTTGCTTTCTCCTACTCTAAGGTTTTTTATCACACACACACACAAAAAGACTTACATCTTTACCTGAGCTTGTGTGACTTCCTCAGTCTACTTGAGCACGTCTGCATTTATCTCAACTGACTAGAGTTGATAAAGGCCTTTACTTTGAATATGCAGTGAAAATACATGAGATGAATTAGTCTATTCAAATATGTGAAAAATTGGGAGTAAAACCCAAGTATCTTCATATTCACTAACTTGAAACAGAAGACCAACATTGTGCTGTGTTATTAGTCCTGACATGTACAGTAACAAGCATAGCGTGTTGTTCTCCACACACAGAGCTTTTTTCTACTTGTACTGAACACTTGGACTGGATAAGATGTTTGTATGTCAGTTGTCAGGCTGAATTATTTGCTGCAGATACCAAGCAGAAGTCTGTGCTAGAACCGGGTTTATTTTGCTGCCAGTGTAGTGGTAAAGAGCCACAATAGCATCACAGATATTTTCTTACTGAAGTTGCACAATTGCTCACTTGCATTTCAGACGAACAGAATGGAACAATAGCATTGTGTTGTTCAAAGTTTGCTTTCTATTTTTCTGTTATCACTAAACAATACAATAGTTTTTAAAAAATCTTTCCATCTTATTGTCCAGGTGTGGAAAGCTGTCCTCTTGTATTTAAAGATCCAAATCCATCTGAATATAAGCATGAAGAAACAGTGAAAGATCTACTTTATCGCAGGTGGTTCCTCTCTGTTTTTCAGTTATTCTTTGTATATTTTGAACTTTAGTCTGTGTTCCTTGTGGAATTGATTCCTTAGCCCTTAGAATGAGTACCACTTCCTCACATGAGAAGTTTCCCTGAGTTGCAAGAAATGCTGTATACCACCTTTTAAGTTAATCTTTTTGAGCAATATATATCTTGATCTGTTCCACTCATTTGTAATATATCAGTGAGTGTTTGCTGAGGTCCATTACAAAAGAACCAGTAGTGCCACTGGAGCCCATCACAACAAAAAATACTTAAATAAATTCAGTTGTGGTAGAGACCCATGACATGAGTTGGCTTTAGGATATAAAGTTCTGAAGCACATTTCAATTAAAACACTCTACACTTTATTGCACTGCAGGACACCTCCAAAAATAGTGACAAATGAGTACAAGAATAGCATTTTCTTCACTGCAAAGGCTAGATTAGTGATTTTGGGGTTTAATGCCTGTTAAAAATAAGTATGGTAGACAACAAAAATGCTTCTATTGATAGCCGCTGTGACTTACAATGGTATATCGGACCCAGTAATGAACCATGTATATTAAAAAGTGTATTTTATGCCGGAATAATTTAGATTCTTTTTTACTGTGTTTGAATATTGTAAGAAAAGGCTTACATATCAGTTGAATTTGCTAATTAAAGTGATTTCTTCTGACGCATGACTGCACTGGATATGTAGAGGGTTTAGTTAATGGTAGATCTTTCAGCAGTTGCCTAAGCTGTGCCCTGAGGCACACCACCGGTTCTTCCCCATCAGCTGTCTGTGTACACACACCTCTTGGAATACCATAGAAACCTCCCAACTCTGCTATCAATGAATTTATGATGTAAATCACTGTGATTCTATGCGCTGGAAAATTGCATAGTGTTAGTGTATATACACAGGAATGTACACTGCAGGAAAATTATGTTGCCACCCTAGTCAGGATGAGTAACCTCAACAAGAGCTGAAATAGTGCTGAACATGGATTTTAACTCAGATTAGCCATTTGAATTCAACTCGGGGATCATTTGTATATACTGACTTACTGAATTTCCTTGTCCTCTCTGTTATCTTAACTTAAGGTAACTAATTCCGTTCAGACTTAAGAACATTTTTTACCTGTCAGCGTAGAATATAGGTTAAACTCCCTAAGATGCAGTTAGTTAATTGAAAAGTATGATGAAGACACGTCCACTGTGGGCTTACTCTGTTGAAGCTGATGCCAGTGCTGTGACCGATTTGCAACAATAGATTAAAGCTGGATGGATGGAGCTGTTATCATCACCCTCTCTCGTTTGCTCTGTCCTCTTAAATGATGATGCTATCTCCATAGCAGGGCCTCTGATCCACAGGGAATCAGGTCCTGAACTGGCACGGATTTTGGTCCAGAATAGCAAAGCAAACTGAACTCTCAGGAGGAGTCATCACTAGGGTTATCTCATATAAATTTGCCACCATAACTCTGTCAGAGACCAAAGTAACAAGGTGTACTATCCCCCTGGAAAAAGTATAAAATCATACTATAAAACTTTTCCTTAAAGAGGAGAAAAGGCTACCATTTGCTGACAGTAGAGTTTTTGAAACATAAATTGACATGGCTCTGCTGTTACCTAACCTGAAATGACCTATCTGAGGACTAAATGTGTTCTTGTACAAACACAATCTCTGTGTGATATGGAGGACCCTGTAATTTCCTTTTCTGTAATAAAGCAAGGAAAAATGAGATGCATCAAACATCCTACAAAACGCTTTCAGGTCAGCGTGTTGTCTGAGCTTGTGCAGACCTATGGAGTGCTTGTGATCAGAGCTAAATGGGACCCAAATTTCTGAAATGAGGGCAAGTAAAACAAGCATGGCTGTGTTTTCTGGCTTTCTGGCTTTCTTTAGTATGACAACTTGAACATTATTCCACAGTAAGGCCAGGCCTGACTTGTCAATACAGTGGCAAACAGTGTGAAGGAGAGCCATGATGTTCAATATTTAGAGATTATAACCCAGGACACAGTTAGGGGGAATGAAACTTGTAGGAAGAAAATTGCTATTGGGAAACTGTTAGTGGTACACAAACACTGAAGACCAAGCCTGAGGGGAAACACCAACCATAGCACTTGAGGTTGCCAGTCACACTAATATGACACATCGTTACCAGCCACTTGCAATGGTTAACCAAAATCCATTTTCTCATCCCAAAATCCATTTTCTCATCAGTTATACTGGCTACTGTCTGCTGAGGGATGGAAAAATGAGCACATCATGACACTGGCTTTGAAAATATCTCTTACAAAAGGATATAATCCATCCTTCTTACAAAGGAATAATCCATCCACAGCTATTGCTCGCTGATAGTTATCGCAGGCTAAAGCTTACAAGTCTTCTGTAGACACATGAAAGACACACTGACACACAAGTCATGGGAAGGTCACAAAAGATTGAACAGCATCCATCATTCAAACCAAGTAGAGAAACAAAGGGATTACTTGTTTTCCTTCTGTAAATGATAGACAGCAGCTGGTTCTTTGATCTGTACTCAAAAGGTGTATCTGTAGCCTAAGTATTTTGCTTTTAATTCAGCAAAAATCTTTTAGTGTTTAAGTTCAGCTGAAATTACATTTGAGTGCGTGCTAAGGAGAACTGGGATTGTTGGACCTTTGAAGAGAGGTGAGACTGAATTTTTAATTCTCCTAAGTTTCCCTGTTTCTTTAGGGTGTATTCAAGTGAACCATGTTTGTAGTGACCTGGTCTGGATGTTACAAAAGAGCAGCTCTGTGCTAGAGGTTGCAGTGTTGGAATAGAGAGAAAGACCCTGGGTCAAATGCAGATGAAAAGAGGCACCAAACATCATGGGAGGCTCGGTAAGGAGCAGCAGAGTTTATATGATATGAGGACTGTGAAATACATTGTACTGTTCACATAACTCCTGTGTTCTCCCTAAGCTTTAAATGTCTCACAGTGGACCATATTACTTCTGATTTTAGGTACCTTGAGGAAAGAGTCACAGTATGCTGGTGACATGCACTGTGGGGAACATCTTCCCTAGAGCTGCCCATAAATCTGAACCTGAGCTTCCCATATGTGGGAATCAGCAAATTTCTGCCTGAGAGGTTGCTTGAAAAAGCATACAAAGGAAAGCACTGTGATGAGGCTCAAATATGAGAGCAAAGATGACTTGGTTTTCATTTATTGCTCGTATTTTCCTTCTTGTAGTGGTGAAATACAGTACCTGTTATTTGTGGCATCCTTTACATTACACTGAATCCCACCCTTGCTTTTATTGTTAAGTTTTCAGTTCCGATTGCACTTGGTAAAGGAGTCTAAGGAAGAATTTTCGGTCTCCAAAGCACAGATTGAAACCAGTGCTGTTTCACCAAGTTTAGCCAGAGTAGCCTATCTAAGGATGCTGGCCTCACATCCCAAGATGTGGTTTGAGGGAAAGAATAAGTCAGATAGTATTTATGGCTCTAAATACCTCCGCAGTGCACACTGGTACTTACTGTTGGACAGCTGTAGATCCTCTTTTTCAGATACTGGAAGAATGGGGATGATTGTAAACTGAAAACTGAGGGGCTTAGTGGGTGGGAAATCTATTTCAGAACATTAAAACAAGAACATAGCAGGGAATATACTGCAACAAATTGATGCCTGTCGAGTATCCTTGCATCTTTTTTCATGTGTTGGTGGTCAGTCAGCCTCCTCTAATTCTTGTCCCACCCATTGTTTTCTCTCTCCACTGCAGGGCCACCTCTGTTATGTCATTTTAAACTTGTTGCAATAAACAGTATACCTGCCTCTGTGTTGTGTCAGAAATAGAGCATTTTTGGAATTTTCTGCTTAATCTAGTATTTGTCAGAACATGTTGACTCGTCAGAAGTGAATCTGCAGGAATGTATCAGTTTTAGCAGTTTCTTGAGTGGAAGTGCTGGTTGAAAAGAGGCAGACAGACCACACGCCCACTCCTCCCAGTGCTGGGACCTTCACTTCACACTGGCCAGGCCGGAGAGGAACACAGTTGTTCTTGGGTTGAGTGTGACTTTTAGGTGTTTCACACAAAGTTTGAAAGCTCTTGGTTTCATCCCACCACAGGGCAGGAAAAATTCCATAATAGCAAGGTGTTACAGGGAATGAGAAAATTGTTTCCTGCCCCATACAATATAGAAGTCAGTACTCTGTGTACTGGGACTATTTTTGAGTTATAGCAATATACCTGCTCTTTTTTTTCCTTTTAAGTGTTAATCCATGCTAGATTTGTTTCCAGGATTCTGTTATCAGGAATTAGTACCAGAAAAATGTTACTGATTTGAAAGAAGATCTTTATTCTCAATACTAAAAGTGTGACTTGTTCTTACCAGCTAATTCTTGCAAATAGCCTGTGTTTCTGATTTTTATCCCCAACTATCAGTCATAATTCTTATAAAATAACAGTTAGGAAGACTTTTTTTTTTTCCCAAAACCTATTATTTTGTGTAATTAAGGAGGTAAACCACAGAAAGAATTCAGTGGATGCTGAAATAAAATGTCACAAGAAATGCAGGAGAATTATTGATGGATTGTTTTACCCAAACTGGTGAAAACACTGAATTTATAAACAGCTGAAAAAGCTCTGGTCTATAGTCATCTTTTCATTTTGCTTAAAGTCCTAATGAAATAAAAAGTCCATACAGATTCCTATTATTAGTTTGCAATTTTCAAGGTCATCTATTTTAAATTCTTTCAGTGGTCACAAGCATTTCTTGATTAGCAACAATTGCCTAACTATAGTCAAACTAGAAGGATTTTCCCAAAGTATGTGATCATATTGCTGTTAGAATGCATAATTGTTTTCTCCTTGAAGAAGCTAAATTTGGCTTAACAACTGTGTCATGACGTTAACAGAAAACGTCTGGTGTGACAGGGCATAATGTGGATACTGCGCTGAAACGCTCATAACCACAGTTCATTTAATTGATCTTTCGAGAGGGTGAAATATCACACTAGTCATCTGCCTTTGGTTCTTCAAGCCACATCAAACAATTGTATGGAGATGTAAAAAAAAAAGAGAAGCGATAGGTTGTTTGATTTCATCAGTTAATAGCCGTAGGTCATTTGATAGCCCTTTGTTTACAACACAGTGATCGGCTGTATCTTGTAAAGGTTCACCAGAGTGACTTACTGCTGTGGTACAGGGCCTAAAATAAAGCTTGCACATGCCAGGCACCACATGATGCATAAAGTATTCTAATAATATATTACAAAGCCTTGTCAACACTAGTGAGAATGAGTATTCCAAGAAGTAGAGCTGGCTGAAAAAAAACATTCTTTTTTCCAAACTGGGCCTTTATGAAAGACAGTGATTTGGGGAGCTGGAGGGAGAGAGAGAGGAGTTTCTTCCTTTGGTCTGGTGGAGAGAAGTCTCTTTCCTGGTTAATCAAAAATGTCAATAGACATTTTAAATATCCATGTTATTTCATGTCTTTTCTATTTCTTACATTTGAGCTTAGCTGTGCCAGCTTTCTCAGCTCAGCCCCTTGAGAACTTGACAAATGTCTTATATCCACACACTGAAGGGCTCCAATTGCTTTGTGTGCTTTGTGACCTGAGCGTCCTGGGCAGTTTTGCTTTTAGCTATGTGTACACCATCCTGTTTTAAACTGTATCAGTCAGCTGATTTAATGCCCATGTGGAAGCAGTCATCTCTCTTTTGCTGCTCTACAACATGCCAAATGGTCTCGAGAAATTCATCGTAAGAAAACCCTTCTGTGAATTGTTCTAAAAGCAGTGAAATGGGTACCCACGAAGAACAGTAATCATAGCAGTTTCTAGCACAACTCTTATGACACTAAGCAAAATTATGACCACTTCTTAAACTGAAATACATCAGCTACTATATGCAGCCTAGAAATGGATTTCTGTTGATTAATAAAGTGATGTTTTAGTATATGAAATATAAACACTATTTCCTTTAAATATATTTTGACAGATTAAATCTCTGACAATGAAGCCCTTTACTGCATATCCTTCTGGGTTTATCGTATTCCTGTTTACCTTGCTACAGAGGAGCCATGGACAATGCAAAGAAGCAGCTAAAAAATCAGAGATGAATTTCAGTGTAAAATATGATCTTCCTAACTTCATCGCAGAAACACCAATTCAGAATGTAGTTTTATACAAGCATCATGTTTATGTTGGAGCAGTCAACAAGATTTATGTACTAAATGAAACTCTCCAGAACATTTCTGTGTACAAGACTGGGCCTGTTTTGGAGAACCCTGACTGTGTGCCATGTGAAGACTGCAGAGATAAAGCCAATTTATCTAACAGCGTATGGAAGGATAATGTCAACATGGCACTGCTCTTAGAAACTTATTATGATGATCAGCTCATCAGCTGTGGTAGCGTGTCCGGAGGCATCTGCCACCGTCACATCATTCACCCTGACAACCCTGCTGACATTGAAAGCGAGGTGCACTGCATGTACTCACCTCGGGTGGATGGAGAAGCAGATAATTGTCCTGACTGTGTTGTAAGCCCTTTAGGAACCAAAGTTTTGGTGACCGAAAAGGACAGGTTTGTCAACTTCTTTGTTGGAAATACTGTGACATCTACATTTCAACCTCCCTATGTGCTGCATTCTATATCAGTTAGAAGGTTAAAAGAAACACAGGATGGATTTGAATTTCTCACAGATCAGTCTTATATAGATATCCTTCCTCAGTTTCGTGACTCGTATCCCATTAGGTACGTCCATG
This sequence comes from Pseudopipra pipra, assembly GCF_036250125.1. NCBI lineage: Eukaryota > Metazoa > Chordata > Aves > Passeriformes > Pipridae > Pseudopipra > Pseudopipra pipra. The sequence goes on from NC_087553.1 coordinate 50,633,543, forward strand.
CCTTTGAAAATGATCACTTTGTGTATTTTCTGACTGTACAGAGAGAAACTCTTGACTCACAAGCTTTTCACACTAGAATTATCCGCTTCTGCACTTTAGACTCAGAGATGCGTTCTTACATGGAAATGCCTCTTGAGTGCATTTTTACTGAAAAGCGAAGAAAAAGGTCCATCCGAAAGGAGGTATTCAACATTTTGCAAGCTGCCTATGTAAGCAAGCCTGGTGCAGCTTTAGCCCACGAAATGGGCCTTGGGTTGAACGATGATATTCTCTATGGTGTTTTTGCACAAAGCAAACCAGACTCTTCTGAACCAACCAAGAGATCTGCTGTCTGCGCTGTCTCTGTGCGAACCATCAATGAGTTCTTCAACAAGATTGTTGACAAGCAGAACATGAAATGTCTCCATCACTTTTACGGAAAGGAGAGCAAATACTGCTTGAACAGGGTAAGTGATAATTGATTTGCTATATTTTGGAACTTTTGTTCTCTCTTGGCCTACTCTGTTGCCAAGTATCCGTCCTTTCAGTTTCAGTTACAAAATCTAAGTTCCTGATTATTTCAGGTTACTTAGCATTGCTGATGATTCATCTCTATAAGGATTAGTTCCTGCAAATTGAGTATGAAAATCACTGAGGTCTTTATGGTGCAAAAAAATGTAGTAGTGGGACTGGGGAAAAATCTTTTTTTTTTAGTTTGTAAGGTTTTTTCCTTGGGAAACTGTGATGCAGATAAATGGAACATTTCGGTGGTTATTTCTTTTCATATTTCAAAAAGGTGTTCATAAACATTCATATCCATGTGCACTGAGGAGTCCCTGAGAACATCTCTCATATTTAAAACTATGTTAATGCTGAATCACTGCCCTCCTCAGAAAAAAATGAAAGAGATCGTTTGAAACATGCTACGAAGAGCTAGACTGTAATATGGTTACTCATACTTGGTACAGAAATGGTCCAATTGACATCAGTTTTCTTCATGAAAGAGGTGTCTATGAGAAATGTATCTGAACGAGGGTACAGGTGGTCTCGGGTGGGAGGGTTGCCTTTCTGTACACTGAGTTCAAGTGATTGCTCCTCTCCATACATCTGAAATACTGTGAGCAGAGGAAACATAGAAATTATCCCTTTCCCTTCTGGCCAGTGTTTGTGCTGGTTTCAGCTCTTGTAAAAGGAATACCTAATCTGGGAATCAGGTACTTTTAACAATTACTTTGGGGCATGAAACATTAGAACTTTAAATCACCTGGTTATGCAGCAGGCCCTTAAATATCCTCTGTGGGGAACTTTCTTTTCTCAAATACAAGAAATTTGGAGCTCAGAGATGGCACGCTGTCCTCTAACAGAGGGCAGGGCCAGAGTCTCTGTGGTGGGGCTCTGCTCAGCCAAGATGAGGCCTGTGTTAGGACAGAACAATGGCTCCACCTGCATTTGGAGATGGATGGGATCTGTCATGTCCCATTGTTGGGATAGCTCAGAGTGAGGGTGGAAGCCACAGGCCTTCTTAATCCCAAGTACCACCAGAGTCCTCCTCAGCACAGCTGCCCAGCACAGGGCAACCAAACACATGCCCTGGTTGGAGATGGGAGTCTCTTTCATCAAAGAGAAGGGCCGCTTCTCACTGCCAGGAGTGAGGCAGGGCCGTCTGGGGAGAAGCACCTGTTCCAGAGATGCTGTGGCTTCTCACCAGTAGCAGGAATGTGCTCAGAGGAGGGGTCTGACCCAGACTGAGCATAACCACAACAACCTTGGCATTTGGGAGACATCTGCTCATGGCAAACTCCAGGCATTCAACACAGATGTAGGCATTGCCAGCGGATGCTGATACAGCAACTCCAACAGACATAATATTTAATTACCTTTATTTGGGGGAGAACAGGCAATTTCCAGGAACTAAAAACAAGTTAGCAAGCATTCAGCATGGTAACTTCTTATCTTTCTTCACTGTGTTATTGCTGTCCTAATTTTTCATTTCAGGTATTAATATCCCTTTTTCTTTCATATTTCAGTTCATTTATAACAAGGAGCGTTGTTCTTCTCTGAAAGTACTTTTTTCTATATTCACGGGGTATATGATTTGTGAGTGACTGTCTTTAAAGCTCATGGCCTTTAGCTTATCTCATTCTGTACTTGCCTATACATCCATTTCATGAGGTGATCTTTTCATGGAGAAGTATACCATTAAAATATTGACAGAATAATTCGCCACTTTTCACATGCTGGGAAGTACTTTTGTGTTTCAAAAGCTTTTCCAGAGTCTGCTGCTGCTTTGCATATCAAAACTGAATGTATTATACTGCTGACATGTTTATTATGGTTGCCCGTTTTCAAGAAATGTCATCAGAGCTCTGATTTCTGGTACATTAAATTGATAAAGGGAGAAAATGTTTCTGTAATTTCTTGTGGTTCTTTTAAATGGCATAAAGGCAGTCAGAAATTTTTATCCTGATTATTTACTTAACACAGAAATATCAAGATTGTCAAGCTTGGCCATTCCATTTCCTTTCATTTATTCCAGAGGGCTCATTAAGGATCCAATAAAAAGTATCCTGTGAGGTTTTCTGGGTTTCAACTGGCCGAAAAGATTGGCAAGAATTTGCCAAGCATCCTTTATACTCCTGTTTTTCTCTAGTGTGTAAAGTAGACATGCAGGGTTGGAATGTGAAGGAAGGGAAGGAGCAGGCAGAAGGAAAGCACATAATTTCTTATGCTTTGTCTCAGGAATGTCAAATCTGATCTTCCATGATCTGGCTGAAGATTAAATAATAATTAAAAAAAGTCTCAAACCCCTCAACTCTTCTTAGGCTCTTCTTTGTACATTGAAGAAACATAGATGAGGGCATAAACCATTTTTCTCCTTTTTGTAAGTCACCTTCAATTTAAAGAAAGCTTTTATTATCTGTGAGTTTGTCACAGTTTATTTTGGCAAAATTCAAAACTTGCTTTTTGTAATGTAGCCAAGATGACCTTTCTCTTTGATGTTGAAAGAATAACCACAGACCATTGATGCAAGTGAAAGGCACTGACCACTGTGAGATTAAGTCATAGGACAGTGAAAATAGTCCAGCAGTGAATATGGTATACCACTAACTTCAACATTAAAAAGAAAAATGAGCCTTTAGCACCATTTGCAACAAAGTGCTCTCTGATAATTTACAGTTAGAGTCTGATTGATGAAGGCCATTTCATGTTATCAAAAAAAGTCCCACAAGACAACTGTACATAATTTTGTTGTACTTTGGGTAGTCCATCTTTTTAAGTGGCTGTCCCTCAGGACTGTTTAATCTGAGGCTTCTAAAGGTAGAATTAGACCAACATAAACCTAAATAATATATCCAAAACACTTCCTCGACTCATTTTTCTTATATTTAATGCAAAAAAAAAAAAAAAAAAAAACAAAAAAACCCAACTCATCTTGATGTGGTTGATAAATTGGATAGGTTTTAGCTTTGTTTTCTAAAGGAATTAAGTTTCTGTTGTTGTGCTACTGTAGGCCTGTCTTTCTTTTAGTTATCCTAACAGCCTCAGCAATAAGAAATTCTAAAGATGTGAGTTCAAGTGTGAATCCAGAGACAGATCCAATATATGCTCAGGCTGTGGAAACTGGTGAAGTTTAAGGAGCCCCTTTATAAACATCAGAAGGACTCACGGGGATTAAGGAAGGTATTGCTCACCCATGGAAAAAGTCTCCATCAGAGCTTAGTTGGACAGCAAAGTCATCCAACCACAAGATAAAAATCTAGGCACAACTGTACTTCACTTACTCTAGTGCTCAGGAAAACTTCATAAAATGAAAATAAAACGTTTCCAGTTGTATTTTAAGTGTAATACATATGAAGCAAAAACCTGGGCTCACTGAAGTCTGTTAGGGAAAGTGAATCTTATGAAGCATCTGACTGATGTCAGATGTACTTCAGCAGAGCTGTGACCAGTTAGTACTGCCTAATAATTTCCTTCAGTGAAGAGCTGTCTGACACTTAAATGACAGCAAGGTGGAAACAGAATTGGCTTTGAATTAAAAGAAAAACTGGGAGTTATAGTAAAGTAGTTTTAGTGCTTGAGTCAGGACAAAGAGATCTGAGAGGTAGCTGCTGTGGAGGGTTTTGAATCACTGTTCAGGAATCTCCTCACCCACAACAAGGAGAAAACGGGGTGTAGTCTTTAGGCAGAATTACTTTGGTCACAGTTAGTCACTATCAGCCCCAGTGTGGTATTCCTCAGAGCAGAAGTGTGTTTAGATGAGGAGACAAGTGCTGCTTACTTCATTTGCAGACACAGTCCAGTAGTGTGCACCTTTGTCATGGATTAAATGTGATTTTTCAAGTGAGGAAGATGGGTTGATTTTAGCCTTGACAATCTCAACTATGTGAAAGGAAAACAGAAGATCACCAAAACAAAAGATAAAGTGACAGTAAAATAAACACATGGTGATGCTTCTTTATTACCATTACACACATGATAGATGAGTAAAACTAGGTTATGCTTATATTGTAATGGAAGAAAATAATTGCTGCCTTCAATCAGGAAACCGCAAAGGCACTTATTGATCTGTCATTCTAAGGTTGTGTCTAGGAATATTTAATAAAATAAACAGAGACAAATAACTCTTTTGAGGCCCTGTAACTGTAATATCCTACACCATTTGGCTTAAAATTTTTGGCAGGTTTAAAAATAGCATCACATCTCTGATTAGAAAGGCTTGATGTGGTTTATTTAGGTAATCTCACAGCACTGAGATGTTTTTTTGAGTAGAATGTCACTGAATATTTTCCCTAAAAGTCAGGCACCAGAATCCTTCTGATTGGTTCAGTCATTTATTCGTCTGGAAATGCTGTATCAGATGGCATACAGCACTCTGCCTGGGCACAAAATCTGTTGCCATCCATACGCAAGCTCTTCTAAGGGGTCGTGACATCTCAGAAGAATAAATGAAGAGGGACTGAACGATGGGCAGTGTGAACTGACACCCTATAAAACATGCTTAAACCCTGATAATAAGGTGATAAGCTGCATCTGCATTCCTGTTGTGCCCTTGCTGTCTGTCTGCCAAAAAGTCCTGGCAGTACCCTGAGGGTCTCCACTGTGCCTGTACCAGTGGAGTGCAAGGCAGGGTGTGCTCACCGGCCAGCTCCCCTCCACTCTTGGGTACATGGCCACCTACCCACCTGGCCATGGAAGACCTGACTGGGGCAAGTAGCATCTCATAAGTGATTGCAGGAAGAGTCTGGACTCCAGTTGCGCTACATGTGAGACAGGCATGGGTAGAGGTACAGGTATGAGTGTGTAGGGGGTATGGTGCGAGCATGGGTTCGGGTAAAGTTATCTCAGGCTGGACCAGATTCAGTAAACACTGAACTACAGAGGTAAGGGCTGTTCTGTCCCTAGGACTGGCCACAAGGTTATCATCACATGAGAGTTCTTGAGAAAAAGACAAGGCAAGGAAAAAGGCAGGGAGTTTCTTTGGAAAGTACCCCACCACCCCTGGTGGTAGATACCTTTACTCTTCCAAGTCCCAGGAGCTATTGAGTTTGGAGGCCAACCTGTTAATTCCCAAGTGCTGCAAAAACTACAGTTTTCCTTCTGCTTATGTCCTGTTAGGGATCTGTCTGTTTGCCTCCCAGTGCTGCTGTTTGATGTTTTATCATCTTCTTGATGAAAGCTGGATTTCTCTGTGAAAAAGTGGTATCCATTAAACTACCATTTTCTGCAAAGGGCACAGCTTAATCAGCCAGAGTTACTAATAATGTTCCATTTCCAGACTTTTTAATCAAATTCTTCCACTGAAGGCAGGGTTCCCTATTGGTTATTAGTGTGGGAAAGTGACTCTGCTGCTTTTCTCTGGAATTTCACAGAAATCACTTCATGCAGAAAGTAATTTTTATTTTGTTAAAATGGATGTCTGGTCATGTGTTTTTTAGGTCTTAGTTTCTGAAGGCCCTTAAATAACTCTAAAGACTAGAACTGGACAAAGAATAATTTCCTTATCCTATGTCACCTTGCAAATTTGAAAACTTTTGCAGTCGCGCAAGAGAGATGTCCAAAATGTATACTGGTAGGTATGTAACATTAAGGACACTCCCTAGAGATGTATAATATTCAGATTAAGCTGCTTTTCCTGAGTTCAGACCAAATTCTAAGACTCCTTTGCCCCAGATTAAGTTCCCATCTAGTCTGCCGATGGCTATTTTGCAATGAGAGAGTGTCAACCCTTTCTGAAAGATCTGCTTGGATTTCTTTATGCACAATTTCACGTTCCAAAGAAAGGGAAGCTGACTGTGCAGTGCACTGCATGCAGATTTAAGTCCTGGATTCATCCCACCTGGCTTTGGTAGGTGGTTGACACATGAAAGTGAGCAAAGAATTTTCCTTGGGTTCTGCTGCCAGACAATGGAGAGACACATAAGTCCTGACAAAGCAGACATTTTCCTTTCAGCTTACTCAGCACCCACCTTACCTCAGCACTTTCCCTACTTACTCTACTTATTCTGAGTCAGGACCACATCTGGCCATCATTATTGCTCGCTAAAGCAACAGTAGGTAATTATTATCCAGGAGAGAGTTGTGTTACTTGAACTTTCTAGATGACATGTGGGTTTCTGATCTCAGACAGCTTTTGCATCAGAGTGGAATTACTCGTTATTTCCAAACACACAAGTAAAGCCAAATTAAATCCCACAGTAAATTAAAAAAAAAAATGCTGAGGAAGAAGATCCATGGCATGAATGGTTCAGAAAGCAAGTGTAAGTCATATTAAAATGTTACTTGCACTGTCTACAGGGTATGTGAAAACAAAAAAATACCAGAGGACTGATCTTGTAGGAAGTGATAGTAAGAGCTTCATTTTCTTAAGGCAGATATTACCCTTATATTATACATATACCCAGATATTATACAGAGCCTGTGGAAATCAGAGCAAATTGTATGATTTTCACCTAGTTTCTGGACTTCTTTCTCTCCCACACATCTCTTGCACCACTGTTTTGGCTAGACATGCAGTTGTTGTGCAATGCTATGTTGGAATAAGAGCCTCCACACTCAGCGTTATCTTTGGGTAACGCTATTTCTATTTCACCACAGCTTACATGTAACCAAGGACCTCTATGAAAAATGCACCTGATATACACTACAAGTGTACAACATAACTGCTTTCATTAGCACAACATCTCCGATGCATTACTTTATTTCTTAAAAATATGTAATTAGTCAACACCTCTCCTTTGATAATCTGTATGCTGAGTTAAATGCTAAATTAATATAAGGGAAATCAGCAAAATACAAAGATTACTTAGGTCCATTTTATCTGCTGAATCAATAGGATTTACTTAGTGCTAATGCACTAACCAGATTATGAGAACTAATGCAGTACTGTTCAATGACAAAAGCAAATAACTCTTTGAATGATCTTGACAAAAGAACATGAAATCATCTTAATTTGTATTAACTAATTGCATTTAACATGGATGTTTTTTACCTATTACCTTAAGTGAAGCATCAGTACAGTAACTTCTTCCCCCATCTCATTTTAGCAGTGAAGTAGGTCAGAGCAACCACTATTAAGAGTTAGTGGAATGATACTATGTAAAATTTTACATCAGTGGAGTTCTTTAAAAAAATATAGTCTCAGAAAGGGATTTACTTTCTCTGTATTTTATAAAAAAAAAAAATCTTCAAATTGCTTTCAAATAAATGAGGAATATTGGGAAGAGGAGGAAGGAAGAAGAAGAAAACAATTCTTTGTTTAAAACAAAAAGAGAAAACAACTCTTCTAACTTTCAGAGTAAAGCTTCAGTGCCTCAGCACAAGTTCTTAGAAACAGAAAACCCAGTCTCCCGTCCCAGATGTGTTCACAGCACCTACACACCCTCAAGGTGTCGTTCACTGGTCGAGAAGAAATCAGAAGCATGGTGGATCTTCTTCTGTGGGAATTGTTTACCATATGAATAGGTGTCCACTGGCAAAATTGGACCATTCAATATTATTTGTTTTTTCCTTCCCTAGGATCACAAGAATCATAATTACCATGATGATGATTAGGTCACTATCATCCTCAGGCAACAATATGGCTTAACTGAATTATTGGGGCCAGAATGCCATTCTTGTATTTCTCATGGAGAGAAGCAGTGAGCACATGTACTTCTCACCTGAAGAGAAATACTGCAAACTACTCAGAAAATTCAAGTGTATTACAGAACAGCAAAACTTTATTGGCTAAAAATACACAAGAATATTTAGAGAGGAAAATCTGATAAGGTTCTTCTGTGTTCCTCCTTCTTACTCTTCCTATTCAGAGTCTGCTGGACCTGTAAATTCTTCACCATTATGTGTTTGATTCCAACAGGACCCAATCCTGAAACCTGTAGTTTTATTATTCATCTTAATTCACCAACTTCCACAACAGAAGGGATAAGTAACTTATACACTCTCTCAGGTTTTAATTGCCTTGGGAACCAATTTATGTAGCATCATCTATTCATTCACTCTACAACAGTTTCTTTGAAAAAGGGGTTTTGCCATTTGCAGGTATCTGGATCCAGCTCATTTAGCAGTAGCTCATTTCCCCCTACTGTTATGTTGTAGAGATGATCTTAAGGGTCTTTTCCAGCCTAAAGTATTTCTTGATTCTATGAAAGGAGAAACACTGTTACCACTTGTCAGTGCCCACTTCTCTTGAGGGAAACTCCCAGAATTCATAGCAGAAAACAAAAGTTAGTACTTATGATTTTGAATCCTGACAGCCAACAAGTTAAAAGCTTTCATATAAACAAACCATCAGAGAATAAGACTTATGGATATTCCTACTTTCAGTTGAATTGTTCTTCATAACTGTAGTATTTTATGATTGACACTAGGAAATATCACCTAGTTACTTTCAGACCATTTCTCCAATTTTTGAAATTAAATTTTATTTTTAATGATGTCCTACAAATGGCTCGCAAGACAGTATGAAATGTTCTGCAGTGATGAAGTCATTGATTTCCAGTTTATTCAAGACATGAATCATAACATCAAGACTTTACATACAATGACACTTTCTAATTGAGCACTGCACTTAACTAAGAGGAGCAGGGTTTGGTCAGCTCTTAGAAGGATGAGCCTGGAGGAGTGTTTCTCCAACTTAGAGTCACTGCAAATAACAGAAAAGCTCACAAAAACATCTTTGGATAAAATTTTGATCCCCCCCCCTCCCCCCCCCATGTGGTATTCAGACTAAAAACTAGACTTTGGAATCATTTTTCTGACACTGACCTAACTGGGTATTTTTCTGAGGTTTTCATTAATGTCTGTAAGAATTCCTCTCCATTTTGCACCTTTGGCTCCAAATGTGCAACTCTGTCTGAAATACTTTATGGTCACTGAATATGAAATATAAACCACTAGTTAATTGCAAAACTGTGACAGCTCCTGATAGCTCTGCTCAGCGATGTCTAGAGGCTTTTTTGGCATATCCGTCTTCTGTGGACCAAATCAAGAGTAAATTCTGAAACACCTCAACTTCCCCATGAACAAATATGATAGTGTTAGTTATCTCCTACCCTTCTGGACACAGCTGTAAAGCAGGGCTTGCTCACACCTCATTGCATTCCAGTGGCACACCTGCGCCAGCTTCACAAAACCCTCACCATGAATCACACGCACAATTGGCACCTCTTGTCCTACAAGAGGAGCAATATAGCTGAACCCAAGCACTTACCCATGCTCTAATCGTCCATTGCAATAGCTGTGTGATTTCTCACTAGAACTTGGCATAGTATCCAGGGTGCATCATCTGACATCAGTTATTTTTCCACATTGACAGCCAAATGGATAGTTATGTGTACTGAGAGGGAGGGTGAGAGGGTGGGAGGAAGGGAGAGAATCAGGCTTAAAAGTGTTAATTTAAAGCAGCTTCTTTGCCGATGTTTTCTCTGTTATCAATCTTCCTTTCATTTTCTAAGTAGCCTTTTAATCTCTTCAGTGCTGCTCAAAGATCAAAGCCTTCCTATTTCTTGAACAACTAATTGTACATTATGGTTAATCCATGAAGCACTGAGTTTTGTAAGAACCATATGTGTAACAATCTGCAGGTTCTTGAGCCGATACCAAAATTATGGCATCTCTGAGGAAGGCTGAGCTGACTTTATGGCTGAGCTGACTTTGAAGAAGCTAGGAATGGTGTCAGGGCAAGCAGGAAAATCTAACCACTTTTTTCAAAGAGCTTGAACGGGGTTTCAGGAGGCGGCATGATAGGATGTTTGAATTGTGCTGAAATGACTATGTAGGAGGAGGTAGATTAGCACAGGAACCTCTCTCCTGAAATTCATTTGCTTATGGAAAAAAAGGAGTTACAAGAAAAAGCAGAGATCCCAAGTTGGGGAGTGTAAAATCAGAAATCTGCCTTATTTCAAAAAAGCATGAAAACTGTACATCTTTCTGCACTTGAACTATTCATACTCATTGTATGAGTAATCTTTGTACAGATGTTTCAGAAATACTTTTAGCCTGGGTAGGACATAAGTGCAAAAGAATACAGCTTTTAGCTTGTTTGGTGGCCAAAACAAAGAAAAGCTAGATTTGCCCACTGATGATTTAACCCAGTCGAATACTGGGTTAAAAACCACTTAAAGTGTTTTCAGTGTTCCTAGTTCAAAGTATTAGTTCAGTTTCTGCTGAATAAAACACATTGTATAATCAGTTAATAACAAGACTAGTATAGCAAACCCTTTAGTATGTGGATAGTGCAACTGTTAAGTCACTGCTGTACCAGGTCTAATTTAGAAGCCCTCTTTCTGTATCATTAAGACACTGCACAGAGATTTCAATTGCTCATGTGTTCTTATGCAGGTTTTCGCCTAAACGATACAGTAAATTGGCAGGGCACCTTCAGAAAAGCTGGCACTAGCCCTGAGTGCAATACCCAAGGATTATAGAAAACTTCACCCACCAGGGCTGTTGCTGCTCTCAGTTCAGAAACATCACAATTCAACAGCAAAGGACTGAGCTATTAGGTTGAACATTTTTTGATAGCATTTTCAATGCCTTGAAACTTGCCTTGGGTTTTATTCCAACAAGAAATTCTTTGTTCATTGCTTGCTTTCTTATAGTACTTTGAGGGAAAGACATCTAAATCTAGAAAACAAGACAAAAAATTTTACTCCGACATGCTCTTTAAGGGGATGATGCAAATCTGTTGAATTTAGTGGACTCTTGACTGTCTTGAAAAGGTTTCATTCAAGCTTTTTAATAGATTTTTAAAAACATGTTTGTGACAAAAACCAAATCAATTAAAAAAAATACGAAAAATGAAGTTCACTATTGATCTTAACAGAGGGAACCACCATAAGATCCTTTATAATCTTCCTACATGTTTATTTATAAAGTACGTCACAGTGGAAACATGCTAGATGACTTCCAAATTTAAACTGGTTAGAGATCCTTTGGGGGTTCCTGATTATTATCTGTATGATCTCACCAAAACAGATGATGTAGTATCAATAGTAATGAAATTATGAGTTAATAGATTACTACTGGATTGTCAGGAGGTTATATTCTTCTTGAGAGATAACTTAGAGTGTATTGTTCAAGAATTTTTCCAATGCAGATTAAAACCATGTAATCTCTATTCCCAAAATGAAAGAGAAAATCCTGCAAATGCAGCAGCTATTATAGTACACTCAAGACATATAGAGATCAGATGAAAAAGTGCATGAACTATAGATGATCGATACAACAGTCTGACTAATTAAAAAAATCTGGCTTTCCCATAGTTTCATTTAAACATACAATCAGAAACATCTTTTTCCTGACTTACCTCCCTTTCCTTTCTCTGTCTTTTTCTCCACTTAATGTCTTATCTCTGAAAAGGGTGGTGAAAATAGAATAGAAGAATATAGGAAATTGTTATTTTAATGCAAAAAGTTGCATTGTTTTTAGAGAATCTTTTTCTAGGAAACTTTTTCAGAAGAAAATGTGTCACTGGGCAGACTCTGCAGTACAAAAATTCTGAGACTCTTGGACAAGCAGTATTAAGGAAATCACTAAGAGAAAGGATACCTTGATATATGTGCTCATATCATTTAGTTAAATAAAGACCCAATGTCTTATTCCAACAGAGATGATAAAAAAAGTTAAAAGAAACATTCCCTTAAACATTAAGAAAGTTGTTGCCTTCTTCATGGAACATCATAACTGATGGAGCAATTAAGTTTGAAACATTTAAAATCCTTTTGGTCAAATGCGTTTATGCTAAATGACTTCATTCTAACAAAGATCTGTTACTACTCGTAAAGACAGTACTCATCTGTACTTCATTTTCAAACAGGCTTTTTCAAGAAATGCTTCATACTGCAGAGCACAAGATGATGAATATCGCTTAGAAGTTACGACTCCTCTGCAGAGGGTTGACTTGTTCATGGGCCAGTTCAACAGTGTCCTGCTGACTTCGATATCTGTCTTCACCAAACAGAACCTTACCATTGCTAATCTGGGAACTTCAGAGGGCCGCTTCATACAGGTAAATACTACTACAATAACTTCACAATAAAGAAAACATAGTGGAGTTTAGCAGGATGGTGAAAAGTGAGAAGCATTATTACCCCCAGTTTAACAGGGGGTAAATTGAAATTAGCAAATTGAAATTACCAAATAAAATACAACTTCTGGAATATAAACAAATAGCCTAATGGAACACTCAACATTTTAAGTGTTTACCTGGATTTTGTGGTTTGAAGCAATGGTTGTGGAGCAAATTTTACCATGATCTCCACTTAGTCCAGCTGGCTCAGTTCACAGAGCAGTTTTGGTTCATATGAGCAAGAGTTCTTTCAAAGAAAGCTAAACTGAAAGCTCTTGGATACATATCAAATATGCTCCAACCCCAGCTGGGGTAGAAACGTTCAAACGGCTTCAGAAATACACTTCATATGGGTCCTTTGCTCTAGAGGATCAGATTAAGCCTATTCAATGTAAAATGCCAAGACAGCTTATACTGTAGAAGCAGGAGCCTCAGCATTAGTTGTTTCTATATACTGATCCACTCCTCTGGCACCAAATTCCTTGCTTTTATACCCATAGCCTATGACTCACAGCTGTAGAATTGAGATTAGCTCCTTTTCCACCTACTTTCAAGTTTCTCTGAATGCGTCTTAGATTTTCAGGCTCTTGCTCACTCCCATCTCACTCTGTTCTTTTGGACAGCAGTTCTTCCTGTCCTAAAAGACGTTTTCCATAAAAAGTGGCAAATCACCCTGCTGAGTAGTCTGTCTCTGTCCACTGAGTACTTAAATAATCTAGACAGGTAAATTTATACTACACAACTTCTTTGTAGGTGACTAATGAAATAAATGGAACCCATAGAGCCAAGCCATTTAAAAACTTGGCAGTCAAAATTAAACACCAGAAGGCAAAGACAAAATACTTTGAAATCACCAGGGGCTCCCTCTATACACCCATCTTATTTCAAGCACTATCATCCTGCAGTAACCTCCTTGGAGTGTTTGACTTCTCCAGCTGCCACAAAGTCCAGCCTGGATGTGCATCTCAACCTGGATCCTTCCTGCACCCAAGGACCCGTGTTCTTTTAATTTGCCATTATTATTTGTCTTCTTGTGTGCTTCCTGAAGTATTGGTAGTCTTTGGCCCTTCTTGCTCTGTAGGCTACAGAGAGTCATCAAAGTTGATAGTGTTGTCCCCTAACCATCATTATCTGAAACCTGATGTGGAGGCTACGTCATTCCAGTTTTCCCATTTCCCATAACCTTCCATTAGAAAACACTTGGGCACATGTAACCTTTCAGGAAAACAAGCCTCTCCTTTCTTGTCTTCCTTCCCCTCATTTTCTGTCCTTACCACATGTAGCAAATAGGGTTACATATTGTCCCCAGTATATGCACCCTGTCTGGATAAAGGGAATCCTGTACCTTTGGTCTTCTGCACAGGCTGGACACAGAGCCTGCAGTATAATGCAAATTCTGTAATGCTTCTACAGGGAAGAAGGTTGAAGTGATTTGCCACAAAGAACAGATGGAAAAGTGGGGAAAATCATACTTTTCTTTTCCCTGAAAAGAGAGGGATTTAACAAAACTTTCAGTGACAAATCTGCCAGTTTTTCCTGCACTTCCCATGATGAGCTTGGTAACTTTAAGCTGCAGTTTGTCTTTTGTGCAGGAAAGGCAAATGCTAAGAGCTACACACTGAGCACAGGACCAAACTATGCTCTGTTCTTAAAAGCAGATACTGATTCACAGAGCAAACATCAGCAATTTGTTTAACCTTTCTGAAGTAATTTCCTTACTACAAAATACAGTTAATAACAACTACTCTCTTACTCGCAGCATTTCTTCTGGGCTGTCACAAAGCTTTTAGGAAGGTTTGGTAGAAAGCGCAAGGGAGCATTATTCTTATTTATAATGTTCTTTAAATTATTCATTCAAGTCCTGCACCACACACTTCATTCAGATGTTTGCGCAACTCAAAGAACAATTAAATATTTCCAGAATACATTTCCCATTCCACATTCAGTTGCAGATCAAAAGAAAAGGCTATTGTGTAAACTGCATGGCTGTTAGCAGAAATATTCTCATCATTGAATCAGATTGGCTTGATCTACAGGGGGAAGTCAGCACTGGGCTCATATTGTAGTAAGTAGGATCGCTTTCTTTGAGTGTTGGGTGCAACCAGCAGAGAATAAGCAGACTGACTACCTTTAATGATGCGACCTCCAAATAAAAATGTTAGTATTTGTTTTGCCTTTAAGTGATTTTGGAAGTGATACCAGATCTGTAGGATACAGCAGACACAGATTTTTCCAGAATTTAATGTTCTCTTACATTTTTTTGTTCATTTTTTTTTCCTAATAGTTGTCTAGGAAGTGATTTCAAACACGATCATTACTAAATGCCCAACTAAAGCAGATTTGTGGTGTTTCTATGGAAATATAGCTATTAGCTGCAATGAGATGGAGATCATTAAAAATTGAGCTATTATATGACCATTACTTAAGTGAAATGGGTTTTAAAAAAATCAGGATTATCTAACAATGACTTAATTTATCAAAAAGATATCCCCAAATGCTTCCACAGATTTTTAGCAAAGAAATGTAATTATATTCTTTTTTGTTTCATTCACAAATTACTGGAACTTATTGCAAAGAATCCTCAGCTGTTCGCTTATTACGCATCTCACTTTTGCACAGTCATTTGCACTCATATTTTTAGCTCTTTGTACAAGCAAATACTGAATTTTCTTGCGCACTCCCCTTGTAACTTGTAGCTGTTCAGAGCTGACTATATCCTTTCTGACACAGGCATGCTTTCAGAGAACATTAGTTACAGAATTCTACCTATCAGGGAACCTGTTTTAACACTGGTTGTATTGTGTTAGTATCTTGAGAACATGTTTTCATGCCAACTAGTTAAAAGCAAAAGAAAAAAATATTCATATAGGTTTCTAAAATTAGAAAATCAGCTCAGCCCTTCCAGTGCACCCAGTTCATCTCGTATCTTCTTCGAAATTCCAAGCCTTACTATATTTAGACAACTTAGTTTCTGACATAAGTTTTGGTACTAGCAGCCATTCATGAGATTAAAAGAAATAGTAGTACAGTACCTCTGTCTCTGACAACTGCACCCTGCAGTGCCCAAATATGGAACAGTTTGGTGAAAGTAATGAATGTTTAAATTGCATTTTTTCTGTATTAATTTAGGGTTTCCTTTAGTTAAGAAATGTTTGGAGGGGGGGAAATCCTTAAAATGTAGTAATTGTGTCACCTAAATTGAAGTGAAGCTCCAAGTCTGTGCTGTTGGAGCCAGGAAGTGCAGCAGCAAGCTACTGATCCTCAACCTGAGAGAAATTTTTTGGAAAATGTTTCTCATATTCCCCCATTATACTTGCTTATACTTGATCAGCAGCCAACCACTTGATTCTCTGTCTTTTCTTTCTTTCCTATTTCTTGCCACTTTCCATCTCCTTTTGCATTTCTTCTGCTCATCACTTTCTGTCTTCCTACACTCCCCTCACCTCCAACTTTATTTCTGTCTCAATCCATCTTTATCTCTTTACAACATGACTACAGCACAGCATTGCTGAAAAATTCGGCAGATTTAACATGTATGTTTTTCCTCCTGTAGGTGATGGCTACCAGATTCTGGGGGTTTGATGTATTTTGAAATGTATCAGAATTAATAGTTCCTAACTTTGCAAGTGATTCCACCAAAGCTTATAGCATTACCCATCAAAACTCTGTTAATGACCCGAGAACATAGTCCACATTTCACTTATTTAAAAAAAGTCTTCTAAAGAACCAGTAATATTCAGAATGCAAAAGCAGGTATGTTTTATCCAACCAAGGAATGTTTTATCCAACCTGTTGTTATTCTGCTTGTGTTTTTAGTTTGATAAAATAGAATTATTCACTTGAATTGCTCTGGAAAGCTCTACTACAGGAAAGTAAATACAGCTTCCTTCACTAAATGTTTACTTTTTTTCAGCCAAATGTAGAACTAGAATAAAATCAATATGGATGGTCCAAATACAGAAGATTCATGAGTTCTTTTAAGGAGGATAATTGGGGCCATGAGGTGAATTCCAAATCTCTCCTGGAGAGCACTGCAGCCCATTCACATACTGAGCATGTTTTGGCTGCATCAGAAATGTTAAATCTGTATTTGGCCATGAATAGCCTAGAGTTTGTAGTTTACCAAATATTGTGGAGTTTCTGTTACAAAACAGAGCAGTAATAATTTTTCTAAGATAGCTGACATGCATGAGACAGAGAAGAAAAATGGCTTTACTTCCTTCCTAAGCTGGAGCCTGAAAACAAACTTTTTTTCTCCCTTCTTTTTTTTTTTTCTGTTGAGAAGTTGCAGCTGTTTTGGCCTTTCTTATTGTGCTTGTTTTCAGACTGTGACTGGGAACACAGACTGAAACTACAGCTGTTGGGTGCGAAGTGAATCAGGTATTTCACAGTGGTTACTTCATTAGAAAACAGCACCCAGTCACACCGCTGTAGCTGAGGAATAAGATTTTCAGCTGGTGTAAGCAGCCTTACTCTGCTCAAGCCAAAGAAGCTGCACTGAGAATACAACTCACAACTGATAAAGACGCTTTCTTTACCACCTAGTATTTTGGGAAATCATAATTTGTAAAAAAAAAAAAAAAAAAAAAACCACAAAAAAACCCCTCATGATATATTGAGATAAAATATCTTTTATTTTTGCTCAGTTGTTGTGGTTTTTTTCCTGCCTGGGTCTTGGTATTATTTCAGACAGTGGCTTATGAGAGAAGAAGAAAAGAGCAAAGCTCTTCAGGAAGGGGAAATCTTTGTGATAGCTCTGGGAAGTGTGAGGTATGGGAATGTTTTACAAGATTTATTCTGAAAAGCTCACGGCTGAAAACCCATAACCATGAACAAGAGATTGATGCTGTTGATGTATGCAGAGGCTGGATTTTGGCCTAACACTGTGTGTGGAAGCAGAATACTGCATGTGCTCCCTATGCTTCAAGCTGGCCTCACCAAGATAACACCCAACTAAATACACTGCTTGTTGGTGACCTTCTTGAGGAAAAGGGGCTAGAGGAGTTTTTACTGTACGATTTACAGCTACAATGGGCAACCACTCTCTATAGATGCAGTTTTGGCAGCGGGGCCATCTCATCCTTCTGACTATATCAGTGAAACTCAGTGTACAGTGAGGCTGCACTGGGCTGCATGTGGAGTGGTGCAGTAGGACATTCATCCTGTTGCTTCTGGAGGTGAGGAAAGGGTCTTCCCGTGGGCATACATACTCCCTGAGATGCTGTCAGCCACATGCTGGCTGCAGTCCTGTCCAATCTGGCTGCACATGAGCCAGTTCTAGCTGAGAAGCCAAGCATTAGCAAAACATGGTAATGCACTGTCATGTCTGAACAGACTCTGAAGAGAAAATGGCTTCGGGCACAAAAACCAAAGCATGATGGCACAGATAGGCATCCTTGGACTACAGCGTGTCAGACAACAGGCCACTCATCATCCTCAGGAGCTCTCTGAACTTGTTAGACATGAAATAATACAGATTAATAGTAAGCCTTATTCTGGAGACCTGTTAATATGCCAGTATTTTTAACCAGATTTTTTGCTAAGAAAGGGTGTATGGTGTTATAATAAATGTTCAAGGAGCAGAGTTCTGGCAGAGGCTAGGATGAATAAGGGAGAGGTATGAGGCAAGTAAAAGCACACAGTGATACCTTTTCCAGCACCCTCCAGCTTCTGACACTCAGTGGCCCAGAAATTCCCAGAGCTGGAAAATGCACCCATATTTGACACTTAATAGTCATTTATGGACTTCTTTCTCCTTAGTATTGCTTTATTGGGTTTTGAATTTATTTTTGTTTTGTCCTCCACAGTATGCTGTGACATTGAATTCAGTAATTTCATTCCACTTTGAATGATGAAGAGCTTCTTTGGGGTTTCCTTAACCTTTTGGTGCCCCTGATTCTGTCCGATGAGGAATAGGGATGGGGCTCTTACAGATCAGTAGTTTGGGAAATTTTCACACGCTGAGCATGAATCTGTTGGCTTTCACATCCAAGTGGATAGAACACTTGATAGCCACACTCATTTTCCAGGAATGCTTATGATTAAAAATAAACACCACCACCACCACCAAGCTTTAACACACATCTCATTTCCCCAAAAAGAGAGAAATTGGTATATGTCGTATCTGCTTTCATAGATTACATGCCAGGGAACATAATGCATGCTACAGAAACTAATATAGACAAAAATAATCACATCTGTTTTTTATTTGTAACTGCATTCAGGGATTGGAAAAATTTGTCCCAGAATTCAACAAGAAGAGAGCCAAGCCTTCAGCATTGCTCTCCTCTTGCAAACAGCAAAACAGCAAGACATCACCACTCCAGGAATCAAGGCTGAAAGCCATGGTGCCTGTCAGCAAAATGAGTTGACACAGAGCAAAGAAAATACAGAACTTTGCATCTTTCAGTGTGGTCAGTCAAATCCAGTGTATACTGTAGTGTGCTAGAAGACTATGCACCCTTGTATTTATCAAACTCCTTTTGATCTGGTTCCTGTCCCTCTAGGTAAACATAGCTGTAACAAAACAGTGCAAATGGCAAGCCATATTTGAAACAAGTGTGAGGAGGTCAAGGGATAGATAAGCATGGACTTTAAACCCTACAGAGCTAGGAGGAAGAAGGAGTGATGGGATGCCTATGGAGTCATTGCAAAAGTTGTCCTCAGTGTCCTGCCTCAGTGGCCCAGCAATTCATCTGGCTTTTCGATACTAGCAGTCTGACCTATTTAAGGCTAAGCAGAAACTGTGTGCATGGGCATCTGTAGGAATGTGAATAGCTGCAATTCTTCTGTCTTTATGAGTTTTAAGCTAACAGAAAACTGTGGCAAACTCTTGATAAGTAACATTTTCATATCTATAGCTCAACTTTTAACATTTATGATAGCAATTCTTTCTGTGGTAAAAAAATATATCTTGATTCTCCCAGGCAAAAAAGTATCAAATATTGAATAATGCAAAATCCATATAGTCAAATTAAAATTAACACCTGGTGCCGAATAATGTATTGAGAGCACATATGTTTTAATATTCAGTTCAAGTAGAAAAGCTTATAGTCTTCAGAGGAGATCCATTATATTCTCCATGGATTAGAATGATATACAGCATTTAGAGAGCTACATATGTGCCCTTTGCAAGGTTATGCTGCATATCCCAGGGCATTTGAGGCATTGCACAATAAAGTTAACCCTGAGCCTATCTCTGCTGGATAATGGCATACACCTGCCAGACATCTAGGGAAAAAATAACAATATGATACTTAGATGGTATTCCTTTAAGAAGGCCTCTCATTTTTGCAGAAGATATTTCAACATTTAGACAGTAACATTTGTAATTCAATACTGCTGACTAGCAGAACTGAGCATCAGAACAATTTGTAAAAGAAGCTGTTGTATCCTGTTTTTCAACTCAAATGATTACAGTCATATTATGCACATATTATGCCATATTATGCACAGACGAACCTAAGTGATCACTGACTTCCAATATAAAGAATACGTTAATTAATATATTAATTAATTAACTGTTGGCCGTTATCTTCATGGAAATAGTTTGAGCTATGATGAAAGATAACGTAATTGTTTGGGGTTTTTTCTCTAAATAGAGGGACATAAATTTTGTTTTTGCTTTGAGTAGGATGTCTGACATTGTAGTTACTGATATTCACTGTGATTCTCGGAAGAGTTATTTTTAAGGACATCAGAAGAGCCACATGTATATAAACAAAGGGTCCATCTAGTTCAGTGCTCTGTCTCCAGTAGTATTGACAAGTGGATGCCTAGGGAGCCAGGCAACATAGCTAATGCCTTCTGCTTCAAATCTCCAACTGTTCTCCTTTCTGGCAATTTCCTGAGCTATTGAGTTTTGTCTGTTTAGCATTTTCCGTGTACCTGTGAAGTTTCCCTTTAAATGTGTATTTCTCTTGCATTCACATCCTTTGGCAAGGAGTCCCATAGGTCATGACGTATTGGTAGGATGTCATACTCTTTTGTTTACCTTGAACTGAAGTTTCAATTTTGTCTTTTGATGGTATTTAGTACTTTTATTAAAGTAAAATCATAGAATAAGAGAATTGTTTAGGATTGAAAAGACCTCTAGTATCATTGAGTCCAACCATTAACCTTACACTGCCAAGTCCACAACTAAAAAATGTCTGTAAGTGCTGCTTCTAGATATCTTTTAAGTACTCCCAGGGATGATGACTCCACCACTTCCTGGGCAGCCTATTCCGATACTTGACAACCCTTTTGGTGAAAAGATTTTTCCTAATACATAATCTAAGCCTCCCCTAATGTAACTTGAGGCCATTTCTTCTTGTCCTATGCCTTAGGAGAAGATACCAACCCCAACCTGGCTGCAACCTCCTTTCAGGTAGTCGTAGAAAACGAGGATATGATCAGTCTCTACTCACTCATGATTCTGTATTCCTTTTTCATAGATTCCACATCTGCCATACTCAGTCATTGTTCATTACAGCCTTTTGATCATCTTTGTTTCCTTTCTCTGAACCTTTTCCCTTTTTAACGTGTTCTTTTTGGCAGGAGGCAACCAGAACTGCACAGAGACCTCAAGTTTTGGGCAAGCCATGAACTTCTATGACAGCAGGATGTTTTCTGATTTGTTCTCTAATCCTTTTCTAATAATTCCTAAGTTTTTATCAGTTTGGGATCTTTTTGGCTGCTGCAAAACAGTTAAGATAACTATCTATCATGTACTGCATTAAGTTAATTTTCTTTGTTGTATTGTACCTACCATTTTATTGTCTTGACACGCTGTCTTGTAAAGTCTTCTGCCATCCTTAATAGTCTGTCCTCATCCTTATCAACTTGAATACCTTCAGATCATCAGAAAACTTTGTCACTTGGACTGTTCAACCACTTGTCTAACTCATAAATGAGTGTGTTGAACAGTATGGATCCCAGCACAGACACCTTGTAGAACACTTCTGGTGACTTCTCACTATTGCAAGCACTGACTGTTTACTGCTAATGTCTGTTTATTCTCCTTTAGTTAATTACTTATCTGTGTAAGACTTTCCCTTTCTCCTAACTGCTGGAGTGCAGGCACATAGATATGCTTTTTTTTCTCTTATGCTCGGAAGAAATGCTTGGTTAATAAATTATAAAAATGCAAAAAAACCCCACAATACAATACCACCACTGCCCCCCCAAAAAAAAAGACACCCCAAAAAACCCCAGGACTTCACAGTTTTTGCAAAGAGAGAAGTCCTTCTGTAGTACTGAACCATTTGCCATTCCATGGCAGAAGTAGCCCTGTGTGTTGGTGCGTCCATGGCACATTAAAGTTACACTCCACACATACCAGCCCAGTCCCAAACCATAAAAATCAGAGGTTTATGAGAGTGACACTGGAGTCCTAAGTAGCCCCTTTTTTCTACTGTAGAAGCTGTCTTCAAATTGCCTTTTTTTTTCAGGATTATGTTGGATAAGAGTAAGATAGAATTTCAAGGATTGGGCTTATGTGTACAAACCCCCCACATTTATATACATAAAAAAGAGCATTTTTGCATCTACTCTCTGTTAAGGCAGTACTGTAGGCTGGAAGATTAGTTCTAAGCAAAATCCAAACTTTTATTCTGTGGTCCCAAATGAGATAGGAAGTGTAATTTGAGCTCCCTGTATGTCATGAGGTCAAAGTCTACTGACTTGGGATTTGAGCAGGTGATTTGAGTGTCAGCCTCAGTAAAATAAGAGTCGGTCAGTACCAAGTAATTTTTCTAAGATTCTACAGATGGAATCCAAATTTTCATGTATTGCTGTGAGGCTGGAATGCAGATGTGTTTAAAGGGTTAACACTGTGGCTCAATCAGAAAGAATGCTTGGCAATAAGAGGAAGCCTGGATTAATGATGGAAAAGAATTCTTAGCATTTTATAGCAGTGGGTATTTGAGATGAGACATGGCTAATGATCAACTAAAAAGGTATTTGCAGCTGTGGTGCTACCTCTCCCCATAATGCCAACATTAATCAAGCTTTTTCATGCAGCTTTTCAGTCAATTCTATTTTTCATTGTCCTGAATAGAAAACAGAGCTCATGCCCTGTTACACTGAGTCAGAGACCATACTTCTGTGTCACCAAAAATGATCATACCTTATTGATTTCTAAAAGCTGCACTTTCTGTGCTGTGAAACGAATCTATAGGAAAGTCTGTAACAAAGCCAGTTTAAAGGAAAAAAAGCCTCTTGTAACCCCAAACTATAAATACCTCTGGGATGTGGAGCACTTATTGCCATCAATTAACTGCTCATATATTTTATTTGAGTCTTGAATTACCAAAAAAATCAGCTATAATTACAGCATCTCTAAGTCTAGTTTTGGAGTCAGCCATCTTGGTGAAAGACCTTGGCAGTGCGAAAAGCCAGTGAAATCGTGTAAGTCAATGTCCTGGCTGTTCTGATCCTGCCTTTGGAGTCAGAAGAAAAGATTCATTATAGTGAAAAATTAAACATTTGACATACAAGTTATTTCCAAAATGGCTTCAATCTTTTTAAATAATGAACCCCATTGAATCCTAACTTCTCAGCAAATGTTCATTATCTAAATTCCTTAAGTAAACTACACGTGATGAGCTTTTGAAACATGAACATGATCTTCCCTCATGTAAACAATCCTCTGCCTTTGTTGCCTGATGCTATCACATTTGGGTGCACATCCTTCTGGATTGCAGGCCCAAGCTTATAAAATCTCACTATCAAATATCTACACTGATCTGCAGATGCTTTATGCCTCTGCTTAACAGCCATGACTCATCCCGTTAAAGTCAACAAAGTTACAGTAGTAAAGTTAGGCGTGTGTTTGCAGAAATAGATCCGGATTCTCAGAAGTATTTAGGTAATTCAAGATGCAGAGAGATGACCAGTGGGGAAATTTCATACTGGCGTGACTAATCTCCCTAAGATCTCCTAGAATCTAGAGAGAGGGAGAGAGAGGAAAGGCTTTTGCAAAGGGTCTTCAGAGCAACTAAGTTAGGCTCCTGTTTTGGAGCATCTCCTAAATGACCCTTCAGCATTCCCTGTCATTTAAGAAGTGCTTTGAATGCTCTGTCCTGGACACCTGGCAGGAGCCAAGGTGCCCAGTCACATCTTGCAAGGAGCTTGTCTGAGCAATAGCCATGTTGCCAGCTCTGGGAATCAAGCTCTGTGTACTTGTGGCTCTGCCCACAGCGACAATCTGCGCCTGCCATAGCTTTGCATTCTAATGGCCCCACATGCAGCAAGATGGTTGACACAGGTTAAAGTTTGCTTTTCAAGCTGAAGAACCAAAATGAGAATAAATGGAAATATATCGGACTTCCGAAGACCTGGAGTTTTAAGATTCTTTTAAATAGATGTTGTAGATAAAATTCTTCATTCTTAAATGTACAGGACTGATTAAATGACCCATCTTCATTTTTTATGGTGACTGAAATTAAAGGACTAGGAAACATGCAATGACTCCTTCACATTTTAATAAATGTAGTGTATTTGGAGGATCCTCCAACAGCCATGATTTTGCTGTATTAAATAAAGTAGATTTTATAGCGCTTTAATCAGATCATGATGGAACATTATGCAAAATATTATGCAATGTAATGCAAAGTAATTAATGCAAGCAGAGAACGTGAGACTGCTGAGCAGCATGCATTTGTGTCACACACTGCCTGCTGATTTTCAAAATTTCTCTCTTTCTTAGATAGTGGTTTCCCGTTCAGAACCCACAGCTCCACATGTCAGCTTTCAGCTAGACTCCCACCCTGTCTCTCCCCAAGTTGTTGTCAAGAATTCATTAGCAGATGATGGCTATACCCTGGTAGTGACTGGGGAAAAGGTGAGTGGTTCATACTCTAATCCTTCTGTGCACTGCATAAACCTGTCTTCACAGCAGCAACATTCAGTAAGAGCAGCTGTTCACACCACTGCCTTATGTGCTGCATCCTCACGGCCTTGCTATTCCCTTGG
Source organism: Pseudopipra pipra (assembly GCF_036250125.1). Classification (NCBI taxonomy): domain Eukaryota; kingdom Metazoa; phylum Chordata; class Aves; order Passeriformes; family Pipridae; genus Pseudopipra; species Pseudopipra pipra. Next base: position 50,658,045 of record NC_087553.1, read on the forward strand.
GAACACTGTGGGGAGGGGGGCAAGTTTCCTCCAACATATTTTTTCCCCTCTACTGAACAAACCAACAGGCTAATATTGAGAAATGTTTAAATAACGTAAGAGCTGTGATATAAACCAACAAAAGCCAGGAAATGCAAATTTAAGGCTGAAACCCTGTCCCTAATTCAAGTGCTTGCAAAGACAAAACATACAATGGCTTAAGAAAAGAATGGCAGTCACAGTTTCCTGGCTTTTGTTGATTTGTGTCATAGCTTTTTAAGGAGGGTTTTGTGTGCAAAAGTTACATAGGTGTGTTTAAAACTAGGAGTCAGTGTTCACAGTAATGTTTGAAAATTATTTTAGCATATGGTCTACAAAGAGTTAATAAAAGATGAAGAGCTATCATAAATATGCTATTGTCATAAGTAGATGTGCATTGAATAGGTTTAAGACATCAGCAGATAATATTACAGATAATCCTAAACCATAATCGTAAGCGATAATTTGACTCCTTGAGTTCTATAAAAATTTACAGAAATAGATCAACCATTAGTAAAGATAGTTATTAATCATTTACTAGAAATATGTGAGATATTTATAAGAGCAATCTTCAGAAAATGTCCAAAATAAGTTTAAGGAACGTACAGAAATATAAAGAAGTATGAGGTACTTATACAGTAATGTAATTATATACTAATTTCAATATTTTGTCCAAAAATAATTCTTACGTATTTGAAGTGACTATTATCATAATTATCCTGCTATTTTGGGTAATACACATTTTAACTTATATTTTAGGTACAGTGTAAGTTTTTTGATGCTAGGTGTTAAAAAACAAGTACATGGGCAGTCACATGCCATAAGTGTGCCACAGGCATTAAAACAGCTTCGCCAAAGTTGAAATAGTCATCCTGCCTATTTTTACGAATGTATGAACTAAGGCATACTGAGATACACTGCTTTTTCCAAGAACTAGTGCAGAATTGGGAGGAGCACACTGCTGTTTTCTTTCTCCATCAGCAAAAAATTCTATCTTGCTGTAAACACCAGATGCTGGTAGTAACTGTATATAACATTAAGATGCCTTTAGGGTTTCTCCCAAGCGAATTTAAAATCATGTCAGTTAAATTACTTATAAGATCCTATAATTACTGAGCTAAAGAGAAGTCGAACTGAGGCTTGCACATCTGAAATCTGAGTAGCACCGCTGCGCTATGCATAAATAGAGACTCTCCTTGCCACTTAGTGTATGTATTAAAATGATCTGTGCATTATGTCTCTCCATCGACAGATAACAAAGATCCCACTGAAGGGGCCGGGCTGCCATCACTTCAGGTCCTGCAGCCAGTGCCTGCTGGCACCTGCCTTCATGCAGTGCGGCTGGTGCAGCCAGCAGTGCCTCAGGTCTTCCGAGTGCCCCAACAGCACCTGGACCCAGGACACCTGCTTGCCTAGGGTTTATGAGGTAAAATGGTGGATTTCTTGCATTTCTCTCTTGAGGGAAGAACATGGTCTGTGCTCTGTGGACATTTTCTGTTTATGTAATTGTGATAAATTAAGTGTCTGCTCTCTTCAACTTCCCCTCAGCCTCGGTGTCCATAAATCCTCTGGCTGGATGCACATGCTCTCCATGAGTGCTGTGGGCTAAGGTGCTCATGGTGGATAGGTCTGTCTGAGTATCCTGACCAGCCATGGGAGAGCCTTGGCCCTACAAAGTGCTTCTGGTGGGGAAACAACATGGATCTGAGCTAGCCTGGCAGGGGTCTTATGGGAAAGGTCAGCCACAGAAAGGAGTAACCCTCCTCTCAGACTCCTCTCAAAGGGGAAAATGGAGAAAAGCATTTCCTGCCCACAACTGCCACAGCCCGGCCCCGTGCAGGAGGTCTGTGACTCTCACTCTTCATCTGTCCCTGTGCTGGCTCTAGCACAGAAGGAAAGTGTGGTGTTTCTCTATGAGAAAAATTCCCTTTCTCCCCTACCCAAGCTCCTGGAGGAGATGCTTTTTTCATAATGTCCTTCCCTGGCTCCTTGTTTCCATGGGTCTGCTTGCCACCAATGGGGGACAAGCGTGTAGCTGCACACTCCGTGCCCCAGGACAGGGGACAGCCAGAGGCTACTACCAGCTGACTAGAGACCATCAAGGTTTGTGCAAGCTTGAGATGAGCAGAGAGCTGCATTGGTGTGGTCCAGTTTTAATTTAGTTGTAGTTAATGCAGGATTCATACTGTATGTGTAACCAGATCTTCTCAGGTGAAGTGTGACATAACTGTGAAGGCAGAGGTTTGTAAGGCACTTGATGGACTAGAAATCTGAGGGAAGGACAACCATAAAACTTCCTGGTAGCATTTATACCCATTTACTTGTGTTAGTGCATTTAAACTACATCGTGTAGTTAAAAGTACAGTTTCCTTTATGGGAATACAGCTTATAAACAGGGATGAAAATTTGATGTGCTAAACTCCTAGAGAGAAAGGAAGACAAAAGTGGGTTTTAAATTAATAATGTATTTCTTTCAACCAGGCAGATGATTTTATGTACAACAACTTTTTAAAGAACGGATAGGCAAAACTGCTGTTAATCCAGAAAGAAATCTAGAAACACATGTTGGTTTTTTTATCATGTTCACCTTTCAAATACTAAATTTAGGATTAACACAGGCAAAATTCAGTGAACAAACAATGGAGAGTTACAGGAAACCCAAAATGGATGGAAAGGATGGGGGGTGTTTGTGTTTGCCTTGCCTTCTATTGCCATTTACCTTTGGGCAAAGGAGATGTACAAAAATTGCTAACACATAATGTGAGTAGTTTACTTTCCTTTTATATAAGAAGCCATTTATTTCAAAAAGGTTATATTAGATGATGAAATAATGCTTTCTGGCCTTAGTTTGTATGAGACAATGAATCACCAATTCAAAGGTATACCCTGAGAGTTACCCTGATACATTTTTCTGTGCTTCTGCAGGCCTAAGGTACTCACCTGTCTTGCACGGCTTGTTTCATCTTTCCTAGAGTTCAAACACAAGTAGCATCCGTTAATGTTTTTTTATTCACAAAACTTTCCAGCAGTGGCAGTATATTTCCATGACTCAAAAAGGATTTCTCAGGCTCTGAACTGCTTAGTTTCTGATTTTCAGAGGTGCTGAGCTCATATAGCCCTCTTTAATTTTAATTTTGAGTGTATGCACTCAGCAGTTTTAAGAATCAAGAGCCTGGAGCCCATGCACAAGGCTCCAAGAGGTGCATCCAGGAGGTGCTCCAAGACCAAGAGGTGCATCCCCAAGGCCACCTCTGCAGTCCCTATGAAGTCACTGGGAGGTCTCATCCAGGGGAGCATGCTTTGGACAGGGGGCAGAGGGAGCAGGTGTGAGGCTGGCTAGGTGCTTGCTCCCCTTCCCCATGTGGCTCAACCCTTCCTGCTCAGCACAAACCCAGTCTACCCCTGTGATGAATATGGATCTGTGGCACCGATGGATCTCAAAGTGAATCTCAAATTACAGCGTGCCCATGTTGGTAGAAGTTGCTTCTAAAAGGCTTGCAAGGAAAAAAATGCAGCTGGGTACTTAAGTCCCTTTGGATTGCTAGCTGTTAAGACAGATTTCATGCTCTACTGGACCATGACATTTAACATGATTACTGAAAAAAATATAAAACAGATTATTCATCATCTTCTGATCTGTCTTTAAACCCATATGCATAAAATGTAAGAAACAAGCTTGTTTTGTTCCTAACAAACAGAGGATGACCTGCTCTGCATAGTATCTGAAATTCAGTCTGAACCTCTGCCTAATATTTTGCAGTTTCCAGAGGGACAGATTGTTTGAGGTATGTCATATGATCATTTTAACCTGAAGGGAACAGATTGCTCTATGAGGGTCTGGTCCAGTGGATGTTAGCTAATGAAGTTGTCAACAAAGTTTTCCCAGGTTATTACACACAGTGGTGGGCAATGAAAAAGATATTTTCTTCTCAGGAGGGTTGGCAAAGTCTTCCCATGGAGTCCTGCAGATCCTTTGTTTCTTTGCCCTGCTTTAAGCGCTTTCCCTTGGAGCTGTGGGTGGTGGGGAGCAGCCAACTCTGCCCGGGCATCCCCCCTGCTACCGACAGTGTAGTAGGGCAGGCACTGGAACACGTCCCCTCCACAGCCCAGCTCCCACTCTACTCCCATCCACTGGCTCTGCCAACCACGGGGCGTGTTTTGTCAGCCTGGATGAGCAGTGCTAGAGGGAAGCCAGAGGACTCAAGGGAGTCTCCTCAGAGACCACTTGGTGCTGGAACAAATTGCAAGCATCTGTGTGTGGTGTTCAGGTCACGCTGAAAGGTGAAGGGTGTAAAAGAAGAAATAAATTGGTATCCCTTCTGATTCTTTGTTGTGGTTAAAAATCTGACATGGTTTGTTGTTGTTTTTAAAGTGAGTCATTTTAGCTGGCTTTTGTATCAGATGTATCAAGGACATCAGGCCTTCTGCTGCCTGTTGAGGTTGGAGTTTTTGCTGGAAATTTCACATATGGTCTGTACATGTTCTTATCTCTTAATTGAAATGAACGGGCTATTGAAACTAATAAATATATACTTTCTTCCAAAAATTTATAAAGTATATGAGTGGATATTGGCATAATGACTGTCAACATAAGCAAAAGGAAAACACAAAAGTTAACTTCCTCCCTTAACCCAAAGTCCAGAAAACAGCAGAATGGCAGGCCTTGCAGCAGGACTTGCTCCATGTTATCAGTGGGGTTTTTGTACTATAGAGAACTTTTGAATCCCGAATTTCATGGCATTTATATCTGATTTGGGTTTTGCTTACTTTGTGTTACTACCTGCGCAATGTAAGCACAGAGAAGATACCTACATATACCTGAGTTCAATGCCAGGAGGCTGACTACTCATTCCTGTCAGCTCTCACAAGAACAAGTCTGAAAAACCACATTTGACTTTCAGATGTTTCATCATACAGAACAAATGGAACAAAAATACGGACTTGAATAAAAACAGTCTAGGGGAATTTCTGCAGAACTTAAAACCAGAAGTTTAAGATTTGGTTTATTTTTTGCTCTCTGCTTAGAGATCTTGCCTCCTAAATTTGTTGGCAGAATGTAGTAAATACTCTCCCTCAATTAAGGTACATGGGCTGCTATTACAAGTTTCTTTTGGCAGATAAGATCGCTAAAAACCAGTTCGGTACCTTCAGTTTTTATTCTGTATGGCTTTGTGCAGCCTGATTTTAACACCCTTATTTTGCTAACTTATGGATTACATTTCAAACTCTTCAAATGCCGCATCAGTGCATTATTGTACAAAACATAGAGACATCCTGTATCCCACAGAGCAATGTCACTTTCTGCTGGGGTTTTATTACTCCAAAAATAGGTAAGTGTGCTGAGATATTAAGCAGAGTGGAAAACTAGGATCAGAAGTCAAATCTCAATTTTGAAGGAAAAAACCCAAAGAAATAAGAGAAAGTTAAACTTGGGAATAGCACAGACTCCATGGGGTACAGTACTGCTCCACACTCTTAGCTGCAGTTTTGTGTGTCAAGGGGCTGTGGGGGTATCACTCCTTTTTTTACAGGATTTGTGCAAAAGTACTGTTCCTGCATAGGTTCCCTCTTCTTTGCTTGTTGAGAGCTGATTCAAAGCTCTTTAAAACAGAAAAGATTCCTTCTGGCTTCAGTGAATTTTAGATCAGACTCTTTGTCTGGTTTCTAATGGGGGCAGTAAATTTCCCCATATATAGTATATGGTATAAGTCTTTTGAAGTATTCTTCAGCTGCCTTTCTATATACAATACTTCATTTGTGAGAGTCTTGAAGTATAGCTACTAGAGAGTTGAACAGAAATGTGCTGTCTTACTGGATTTCCAGATGAAATAATAGCCAAGTATCAAACACTTTCAGCTTGAAAATTAAGTCAGGTCCTTTGAAGGGCACAGCTGTATTGCATTTTAGGGGCCAAATTATTATCACTAAAGCATTAAGACATTTAGGCACTATGATCACAAGTATAAATTCAGTCTTTCATTCTTTGTTGCGTTCAGCGGTACTGGTATGTTTGCAAAATTATGCAGTATTGTTAAAAGTCCTCATAATCCCTGAACCAATGTTGGGGGGTTTTGTTGGTTGAGTTTGTTTTGTTTTTTTTTACTGGCAGTACTGACCAGTACTTTTACTGAGTTTTGTAAGACTTCTATAGTGTTCCTACGTTTTTCCCACCATTGTTATATTTTACAGGACAATTTAAAATATATATATAAAAAAAGGCATTTCCTTTGTAGATTGTCTCTGTGTTTCTGAGGGATAATTTATTTTTAACTCAGAATTAGAGGTGACCAAATGTAAAAGATTTAAGGAAAGAATAGCAGAAGTCACGTTAACTTTATCACAGTCAATGCGATACCAGATTATGGTGTCTTTGAAGCTACTTCACTCTGAACACAACTTTCATCAGGCTGACAAAAAATGGTCATTTTGGGGCTCTTTTGTGTTCAGCATTCAGCTTCTAACAAAATAAGTATATTGTATGTTTAACATGCCAGAAATAAGATGTGAAAGACAAGAACAGCAGGATTTAAAAGACTGTTACAATGCACAGCTTGTTCAGTGCCCCTAAACACTAACTTTCAAAGCTTTCTGGTATAGGTTTCGTTATTTATTGCTACTGCCAGAGAAAGCTCATAATGTGACAAATGAAAGGTGAAGAACAATTAAGATGAATGCTAGGACATAGTCTACCAAAAGAAATGCTTTTCTAAAATTAATTCTTTGCACATTCTTTAGCTCCATTTGAAGTTCAAGAAAACCTGATTCAACTAACACAATATTTTTTTGACAGATTCTCCCAAGCAGTGCCCCCATAGAAGGTGGGACAAAGCTGACACTGTGTGGATGGGACTTTGGATTCAGCAAAAATAATAGATTTGAATTAAAAAATACAGTAGTCCATATTGGAGGAAAAGTTTGTGCTCTGGAAGCAAAATCTAGCAACAAAAACAAGTAAGAAACCTAAAATGTTAATGTCCTTTTATATGGAATTTTTTTACAAATATGTATCATCTCAGATTCTGAAATTTCAAGTTGAAAAAAATCCCTTGGTTTGATAAGCTCCCCAAGAAAAAAGCGCTCAAAATGGAGAACAATAAATCAAGTTTATGCCAGTAGCCCCTGCAGCAGCTTTTTCTGGTTTGTCTGTGAAATGGTCTTCAACATCTGTGGGAGCTGGCAAGAATGAAGCTATTCAAAGTTCTGAAAAGCGGGCAGGTTCCTTTGGCCAGGATCCTGCTGGACTCAGTTATGTCACCTCTGTCGTCTTGGTCTGTGAAGCTGCTGGAGAGAAATGTGAGAAGATGCAGATATTTCGTCATCCAGAGGCTTATGACCCCCAGCTGCACCTCTCCTCCTCTTCCTCAGAAATAAGTATTTGAGATGGTGGGATAATGACTTAAGACAGAGGTTATTACAATTGTTATCTGGAAGAAATAGGAAGTTCAGTGAATATCCTCTCTCGGTTCAAAGCATATGACTATCGACCACCAAAGCAATGTGCAAATCATGGCACAGCTTCTCTGTTCACATATATAGCAGCAAGTATACTCCAGCAAGTACTCAAGAAGTATTGAGCACTCTCCTAACTGCTGTTTTCAACAGTCTTAATGGAAACAAAATGATTTAAGGAGATTATGTCACATATGAGACTGTGTGAATGTAATATAATACATTGACATATGCTGCCACAAAACTTCAAGTTTAATTTTTTGGTAATATTTAAATTTATACAACAAATGTGTGTATATAATGCATTTTTTCTAATCCTGTTATCTGCCAAAATTTGATACTAAAGGAAAAGTAAAAACAAAAAGACCCTCAGCTGTTGAATGGGAGGTCTTTTTTTTTCTCTAGCATGCTTCTTTTTTCTGAAATATATTTGATATACTATTATTATTATTATTATTTTCTGGCCAAGTATAAAGACCACAGTGTGTGTATTTATTATTAAAGAGGAGGAGCAGAGTTCTTTTAGCTGTTACTTCTGAAATGTCCTTGATGCTCATACATTGATGATCTGTTTAGTATGTATTCTCCATTATTATGAGTTTGAAGTGGTTCTATTTTAATACAAAAAAAATCAAGCAGAAACTAAATGTAATCCCTTTTTTCCCCTTGTTTTCTAAAGGCTTGAATGCACAGTTCCTGCTGCAAAAAGTCCAGGTTTTAATATATCCAGTAGTGTTTCTGTTGGACATGGCAAAACACTGTTCAATACATTTTCGTATGTGGTAAGCACTATGATATTAAACCTTTATAGTCAAAATTAGCTTCAGTATTAACTGGAAGGAACTTCTCATGAGTCCAATCCAGTATGGTAATTCTATATTCCTGTTGGCTTTATTATTACTTCATGGAAATGCTAATAAATGTTTTAAGATTCTTCTTCATATTTTGAAATAATTTTATAATCCACTGTTCTTATTTTTACCATCCCTTAGAATCCTGTAATAACAAGTATATCCCCCACTTATGGCCCCAAATCTGGAGGAACATTGCTAACTGTAGCTGGAAAATACCTAAGGAGTGGAAAATCCATAAGGATTTTTGTTGGCGAGCAACCATGCACTTTGAAAAGGTAATGTATTTATTAAAAAGTTATACCTTTAATATTGAAATGGCTTGATTAAAATGTCTTGGAGCTAAAAAAAGCAAATGCAAAAATGCATTAGCTTTCCTCTCCTTGTCACTTATTGGGGAATTTATACTGCAATAAGCATTCAGTTCTAGATTATATCCTGAGTTCAGGATGTCTGAAAGATTTCTAGAAGGGACTACGGTTCCCTAGAAGACTTGTTTATTCTGTCATGTCTTCATTAACCTCATTAAAAGGTTGCATAGAGAAGTAGGAAATCAACTTCTAATGGACTAGAAACTGCCTATTTCCCATAATTTTTTTCACCCCGACTCCCACACGCTCAGCCTTCTCCCTTGTATTATCAAGAGCTATTGTTCATGCAGCAGCTGCCAGTGAGATCCAGTGGGTGCAGGTGACCATTTCCTACTGCTTTGTTTGGTAGAGACCTGACCAGTGTGGAAATGTGTATCCCATGCAGAGGAGCAGCTACTTCTGCACTGCTGTCAGTGAACAGCCAGAGGCAGCATCACATTGGGACTGCCTTTGGTATATATAAAACTGTTTTGAGAATTAAGCCAGAATTTCTCATGTCTCTGTACTGGATCCAGTAGGAGCTCAGTCAAAAATCTTTGATGTGCCCTGTGTGGAAATGCCTTCAATCACAGCTGTATATAAATGTTAAATACTAAGCACAGATTCTCTGGAGTGGGTACATCCCACACTAGCACCTTTACTTGAGGTTTTTAACACAGGATAAGTCCTGTGGATTTGAAAGAGGCATTATCCCTTGGTTACAGCAGATCAGGTCATTCTCCTTAAACCTGGAGTGTGGTGGTGTTTTCCAGGCTGAAAGCTGCCTTTGCAGGGTGCAGGGGCTGATGTGGTTGCCAGCAGTGCTAGGGAAACACCTTCCAGTAGCAAGTCAACTAAATTAAGATGAATCTTGAGCCTAGGCAGTGGTGCTTGTTGCCATATGATTATCCAGTGGGAAAATCAATGACATTTTCTTACAAGCAGATCCCTAGGCGATGTTGGGGCTTACTAAAGGACAGTGTTTTAAACCAAGTACATGCTTTATAATACTGACAAGCAATCCCTTTGCAGTCCTCCCAGCATACTGGCGAGCACTGTAGAGTGCTACACTCCAGCGCAGCAAATTCCCCAGGAATATCGTGTGAGAATGGAAATCGATGGAGCTATTCGAGACGCGAGCAGCCATTTCACATACAGAGAAGACCCTGTTGTTTTAAAAATTCATCCTTCCAAATCTTTTCTTAGGTGAGTAAAAGTTTCTCATAGAAACAAGAAAAGTGACGAATGAACAAAGAATGGCTATGCTGTGCAGCAATCCATCAAAAGAAATTGCATTTTTATCTTCATCTGCCATGCCAATTGCTTCCATTATGGTGCAGTTGCAGAGGGCAGATCATTTCCTTTCAGAGGTGAAGGAGAAGGGGGAAGGGTGGCTCTTTTCCTTATGTGATTTCACTCCTAGCTGTTGCTGAGCCTACCTGTGGTGTCTTGCCGAGATACCTACTATACAGCTAAGTGTGTCTCCTGTACTGTGTCTGGACATTACCCTGATTAGTGAGGAAAATAATTTAATGTGACAAGTCAGGGGTACTCAGGAGAGCAAATGGATTTTAAAATAGTCTAAATCCAGCGCTATATAAATATTGTGAATATATATGTATGGTAGTGTATGTGTGTTTCCAAGTGGCATATTTATGGTCTCAGTAGCAATAATCCAAGCCATCTGTCTTTGCCAAAATAATGTCAGCAGTAAAAGAGACACCTTTTTCAGCACCACTGAAAGCAATAAGTTAAAAAGCAAATGTGAAGTACAAGTATGCACCCTCTTTTAAAATGTACACATTTGTTTTGTACCCTGGCATACCACAATTTTAAAAATTATTTTTCTTTTCTTTATTTGATTAGTTGTTATAGTAAGTATAAAATTTATTTCCCAGAAAAATAATCTCACTGCACAAAGCTATTTGCATTCACCCCATATATCCCTAATTCTGGTTTTATGTTACCATTCACTTTAAAATATAATTTGTAATTAACATTATCACAGCAGATGTGATAATTTTTTTTTCTTTTTCTTCTTCCTTTTTTTTTTTTTTTAATTTTTCCTAGTGGTGGAAGTACAATCACAGCTCAGGGAATCAACTTGAACTCAGTGTGCTTTCCTCAGATGGTGATTACTGTACCTAAACTAGGAATGAACTTCTCTGTGGTGAGTCAGTCTTAGAGAAGACAATCTGTTATCTTTTCATCTTGATGTGATGAATGTTTAAGAATTTTCAGTCAAAATACTTTGACTTTTGCCTTGAAACTTTGAGGCTTCCACTGATATTTTGGTGTTTTCTGCACAGGCTGTTTTCACTGTATAGGCAGAATTCAACAACAAATTTGAAATTAGGCTGAAGGTATAACAGCAGTTTCCAAGGAACCTTTTCCAAAGAAATAAGGCTTTTACAGTATCTGATAATAAGATTTTTATATTGCAATTTAGCAATGCAAATTCAAGTGACTAAACACAGAGCAACGCAATACAGTTATGTCAGATTACATGGCAGGTTCAAGCTACTGTCATATTCAAGTGGTGACTGTGGATATGCAACAAAGAGGAAGAGTATCTATCTAAAATCAAAAGTAAGTATTATTTTGAAGAATTTATGCTTGCAAAATTCCCTACTGGGGCAAATCTTTCCTAATTTGCCGAAGTTCAACAACTAAGGTTTGGGGCTTTGCAATTGGGTACCTCTGCATGAACAGAGGGTCAGTCAGGGATCCAAGCCTTCTGATTTTTGTTCCTGAGTTGACACTACACAATGTCTAAATCTAAATAAGGTGTACAGATATGACCATGTGATCCACTTTAATTTTTGCAAAGCAAAGATTGCATTTAATGGCTAGTTGTACTGCAACTGTTTTCTGTAAGCGTTTGCCTACACATTTGTGTTGTACCTCCAATATTTTCTTATCCTGTAAGGTCTGTTTAGCCTAACTGAAGCTAAATTGACCTACACTCTTTATGACATGCTATGTTACTCTTCATATTCTCAGGTTATTTCTAATGACCATTATACACTATTTCCTGAATTGAATTCTAAGTGTTAGACCTAGGTTTGCTCAATGCATTTTAAATGGTATGTCTGCAAATTTGCAGTCTTTTATGGCTTCAAGGTCATCATATTCTTCATGATCCTAATTTGTATAATATTATGAGTGTCGGGACCTGAATTTCCACAGCATGTAGTCGTGGCTTGTAATTTAATGGGTTCAGATTTTAATCTGAAAATCAGTGCCTTTGCAATGAAACACAGTGTTCAGTGTTTTCAAAAAGTCACTTTGTCCGTCAGTTGAAAAACGAAACATTTCAGTGAAATCAACTAAACTCAAAATTTATTAGGCTTTGAGTAATGTAGGCATGATTATTTTTAGACACAAAGGATTTCCAAAGAAAAGATCATTGCTGAAACCATGTCTTGAGATTTTGCTTTGTGTGGGTTTGAGCAGTCTTTTTTTTTTAAAGTAAAGATCACTCATATGCTTTCTCTGTTCCCCTGTGAGAATATGAGATATTATTTCTCTTCAGGCCCTGATACTGCATTCCTTGCTTGTCAAATATTTGGGGCTTCACAGAATCACCAAATATGCCAAGTTGGAAGGGACCCACAAGGATCATCAAGTCCAACTCCCAGCCCTGCACAGGACCATCCCTCAGAGTCACACCGAGTGCCTCAAAGTATCATTGAAATGCTGCTTGAACTCTGTCAGGCTTGGTGCTGTGGCCGCTTCCCTGGGGAACCTGTTCCAGTGCCCAACCATCCTCTGAGTGAAGAAACTTCTTCTAATATCTAACCTAAACCTCTCCTGACACAACTTCAGGCCATTCTCTTGGGTTCTGTCACTGGTCACCACAGAGAAAACATAAGTGTCTGCCCCTCCTATCAGGTTTCAGGAAATCAGGTTTGATAAGTGAGACCTTGCTCTCACAAAGCTGTACTGGTTGTAACCAAAGACTGTGTTGTCTTTCAGGTGTTCCTCAATACTTGCCATAACAATCTTCTCCATAACTTCACCAGTTATGGACTGGTGAAGTCTCAGTTATGAGACTGACAGGCCTGTAGTTTCTGGGGTCCTCCTTCTTGCCCTTAAAAATTGGGACAACATTCACCAGTTTCCAGTCAGATGGGACCTCTACGGATTCCCAAGACTGCTCAAGAATCACTGAGAGAGGTTTTGAAATGACATTATCTAGCTCTTTGAGGATTCTGGGATGAATCCCATTAGCCCCATAGATTTTTAGGAATCCAGCTGGAGTAGCAGATTCCACACAATTTCAGAGTCAACTGGGAGTTGATCATTCTCTGTCATGGTCCTCCAGCTGAGGGCACTTAGACACCCTTGATCCCTCATCCATGTTGAAGACAGAGGCAAAGAACGTGTTAAACACCTCTGCCTTGTCTATGTTCCTGTTTGTGAGGTGACCATCCACATCCTGTAATGGGTCAATGATATTTCTATACTGCCTACTGCAGTGTATTAATATATTTGAAAAAACTCTTTTTATTGGTCCTCACATTTCCGGCCAGCTTCAACTCCAGCTGAGCTTTGGCCACATGAATTTTTTCCCTAAAGCAGGAAGGAACATCTCGGTATTCTTCCCATATCACTTGACCTTGCTTCCACTGAGCATACGCCTTCCTTTTGTGCCTTATTTCCAAGAGAAGATCCCTGCTCAGCCAGGCCAGCCTTCTGTCTCCCCTGCTTGACTTCCAACACTTGGGAATTGCTCCTTCTGTTCCCTTGGGAGGTGATGTTTGAAAAGTGACCAGCAGTGATGGACTGCAGCACCTGCAAAAACCTTTCCCAAGGGACCTTACTTACACATTGAAAAGTGACCAGCAGTGATGGACTGCAGCACCTGCAAAAACCTTTCCCAAGGGACCTTACTTACACATTCCCTGAGCAGCCCAAAGTCTGCTGTCCTCATGTCCAGAGCTGAGGTTTTGCTGGCACTTTTGCTCCTGTCAGCATAGATTTTAAACTTGATCCCTTTGTGGTTGCTGTGGCCAAGATGGCCACCAATCTCCACTTTGCTCACAGAACCCACTCTGTTGACAAGCAGCAGATCAAGGAGAGCGTCTTTCTGAGTCAACTCCCTTAGGATGTGTTCCATAAAGTTGTCATCCAGGTTTTTAGGAATCTTCTGGCCCTGGTTCTACCAGCTGTGTGATGCTCTCAGTTAATTTCTGGAAAGTTGAAGTCACCCATAAGGACAAGGACAGTTGACTTTAGTTCCTTAAAGAATAAGTCGTCAGTGTCATCGTCCTGGCTGGGAGGTCTGTAGCAGTCTCCCGTGTTGATATCTGCATTATTTGTTTGCCCCCAGAGACTCTCTCTGCCATTGCCAACTGTGAGCTCCATACGTTCTAACCCTTCTATTACATACAGTGCCGCCCCTCCACATCTTCTGCCCTGCCTATCCCTCCCGAAGATCCTGTAACCATCCAGCAGGGCACTCCAGTCACAGGTCTCATCCCACCAGGTTTCACTTATGCAGTGAAATCTCTGGGACTGGGCCAAAGCTTCACACTCCTCTTGTTTGTTCCTCATGCTGCGTGCATTAGTGTAGAAATATTTCAGGTGTGGTACATTGTAGCCAATACCTCTTGAGGCAGATTGAGGGATCCCATGAGTGCTCATTTCCTCAAGTTTTGGCACATCATCCCATTGCTCATCACTGGTGAGCCTGGTTTTGCCCCTTTCCCCCTTCCAAGCTAGTCTAAAGCCTTGTCAACAAGCCCCACTGGCTCCTGCACTAAAATTCTTTTTCCCCTCTGAGAAAGTTGCATCCTGTCAGGTGTTAGTAGACCAGGTGTTGAGTAGATCGTGGCATGGTCAAAAAACCCAAAATTTTTCTGATTATACCAACCTTGGAGCCACTTGTTGACCTGATGAATCTTTATATTCCTCTTAATATTATTCCTTGTTACTGGAAAGATAAAGGAGGTTACTACTTGTGCTCCTGATCCCTCTACCAATTGTCTCAGGGCCTTGAAGCCTCTTCTGATTGCCCTCTTTGTTATTTCATTGCTGCCAGTTTGAACAACCGATAGTGGACAGTAATCAGAATGCCTTATTAGACTGGAGAGTTTTCCAGTAATGTCCCTTACCCATGCCTATGTAAGACAGCAGACTTCCCTGTGATCTGGGTCTGATCTGCATATCGGGCCCTCCGTTGCCCTTAGAAGGGAGTCTCCTATTACAACTACCCTTCTTTTCCTCTTGACAGAGGAGGTCTGGATGCGGGTACAGGTGGTGTTATTTTAAGGGACCCCACTACCCTAGAAGGACTCTCACCCATCTCCTCAGTTGTCCAGCCTTCTAATTCCAGAGCCTCATACCTGTTGTAGAATGTGCAAGTCCTACCTGTCATATTTTGAGAAGGAGGAGGAATCTTCCTCCTGGTACGTGCAGTGACCAGCTTCCAGCCTTCATCTTTAACAGACTAACATTCCTTTGACTAATTTCCCTGTTGAGTTCTGAGTCCACCTCTTTCTTCACTATAACAGAGGTTCAAGACTCCCGAGAGTCTTGCTCTCTCTCTTGCTCTTTTGCTTGAATACTGTGAAGCCTGTTCACTTCTTCCCATAGCTCCTTCACTTGGTGACACAGCTCTTCAACCACAGCACATCTTCTGCAAAATAACTGTCTGCCCCAGCATCGTGAAGAGGCATCAGGCACTCCTGGCAACCTGTGACCTGTAGAGCGGCATCTGCCATCAGCAACTCTGGCTGTGGAGGTCTCTGGCACGGCTGGTACAGTGAGTCCTGCAGCAACAAGGAATTGAGCTTTATGGCATGTCAGCCATAACTGAGGAAGCTTAAGCTCTACCTTACCAGTTTCTGAGCCTGTTTGCTCTGTTGGCTGCTCCGTTGGCTGCTTCTAGCTGGTCCGAGAGAGGAGCCTTTCCTGCTCTCCCTGCCTGTGCAAATTGCTGTGCCACATGCCACGCCCTGTTCACCACACTCCAGATCAATGGCGCTCCCTGGAAGCATTGAAATTCCCCCTTGGTCGCTCCCAGCACCACCCCTCCTCCACTCCTTGGCTGCCGAGGGCCCCCGGGTCCACATGAGGCTGCACTTAGGTGTTTGTGGTCACGGGAACCCCTGCACAGCCCAGTCTCACCCCAGAACCGTCTTTCAGCTGCCTCTGGTGCTGCCTCACTTCCTTAGAATCTGAACAGATTTGAAAGGATCTGAAATTTTAAAGAACTAAGTCCAAAAGTGACTGGCAACTCCAGGCAATGGATGCCATAGAATTTACTCTCTCCCCCAAATATTGGGGAGCAACCTTGCCTTTGAGCAGTGTTTTGCTTTCATCCTGCCTTTTAACCTGCGGTTGAAAAAAGACATAGACATAGGCAGTGAGAATTATCTCCTCTATCTTTTTCTTTTCCTACCTTGCAGTGTGTGTTATATTTGTCAACACACCAATCCCCTACGCCTGCTGATCTCTAAGAAATTTGCCCCAGTGTATGAGCACCTGTACACAAGTTCATTCTCCCTGCACAAAAGATGGAATATAACCTCAAACAGATTATAATCCAGTGTTTTATACTTTGACACTGCCCAAGCAATATATTTTTGCTCTATTGAAATTAAAGGCTTCTGGCACTCAGTGGCCTTCCCTGCCTCTATGGCAGCCATTTGTTCTGCCACTATTCTCTACCTCAAGCATATTTCTCAAGGAAGGATATTAGAAAGGGAAGATTTATAGCTAGCAAAACAAGATTGCACTGTGTAACTGAGGAAATTGCTGGTGGCAGATGCCACTGGCTGCAGTCTGACCCATCCTGCACTGGAGATTCTGGGCTCTATGCATGAGGGATATACAAAAAAACTAAAATTTCATCCAGTCATTACAAAAAATAAACAACAATGAGGATCTATTTCCAGCAGGGATCCAGACTAGCTGTCTGATTTATAAAGAAGACAGGTTGTGATCCTGAACAGACCAAACCCAGACAAACAGTACAATACAACCCAAAATGCTCAAGAAGTGCTATAGCTGAGGTTGTATGTCTTTTTGCTTCCTTAGTTTGGGAGAGGATAACTATATGAGTCATTTTTTTAATTGTTATGTAAGACCTTTTTCTGTTCAGTTTTCTCTCTAGCCTCTTCCAAGAAGCCGCTTTTGTCAGCATTCAGAAACTCTGGCTCTTGGGAAAACCAAAGCTAGCACTGAAACACATCCCAAAGCATCAAAGGAGAGTATGGCTGGGAGGGACCACAAAGACCTAGCTTGGCCCGCTTCCCTGCGCCAGGAGCAAATGTATGCAGACCACTGCCTGACGGATATTTGTCTAGGCTGTTATTAAAGCTCCTTGTGAAAGAAATTTCACAACCTTGCTTAAACAAGCTTTAGAGAGAGCTGCTCTACCTGCTTACCTAGTGGTTTGGAAAGATTTCTTTCTAATAATTAACTCAAATCCTGCAGCTAATTACCTATCTGCTTGTTTAACCCTCTGTGGACAGAAGCAACAGATAATCAGTCTCTCCTGCTAATTTTACATATTTGCATTACATTATGATTCAGCCTTTCTCTTTTTCAGTTGAAATAAACCAAACCACTCCAAATTCTCCTGATAAATGTTGTTTCCTAGAGCTCTTCTTCTTTCTGCCACCTCCCAGACCCTAAACCATTTGCCTCAAACTAATGGTGCCCAATTTAAAACAGGTCTCACCTTTTCCTGTGAGCTCTCTGTCTTTGCTGTCTTCAGGTTTAATTGTGGCCTAGAGTCCTGATAGAGTCACAATGTAAGTGGAGAATCACTTCTGTAAACAGCAGGAGCTGTTGAGGATGCTGTGCATCCATAAGTCTCAGGGAGCAGAGCCAGCTGAAATGCCCTGGGGCATTTGCTCTTCTCTGCCTCTTTTTCCAACCCTGTGAAAGAGGTGAGCAGTACAACTAATAAAAGAGTTTTTCTGGAACAGCTTCCTATAAGTGCAGTTTCACTGAGACTGAGAAGTTTTGGGGGCAATATGCCAGCCTCCTATAGAAGAAATATTAATGTTGAGCTTTTTGGCTTTCATGTTTGTAGTTTAATATTTCTGAAAATTTTTCTTCTATATGGCAAAAATGCCTTTATAATGTTCATTTCATATTTATTTAAATTTCCTTAAAATTGTTCAGTACTGTGTTCACACTAGTTGTGTTTATATTGCATTTTATGTTAACACTCAAAATAATACATTTTGCCTTCTTTGAATTTATTTCAATGAGTGAAAAAGATGTTCTAGAGTTATTGAACCATATGTTTCAATACTTGCAATGTGTTTCTTTTTAATTTCTATTTCATGAGTTCTTTTTATCATTTGTTCTGACTCGGAACAAAAATTAAGAATTTAGGAAGTGCTGCAAAAATTCCCAACAACTATAGAGAATGCATAAGGATACAGAAACTCTCTCACTTCTGCTCACACATCCAGTTCCTCTGTGAGGTGCACCAACAGGGAAGCAGCTCGTTCCTTCCTTTCACTTTGCATTGTGCCTGTAAAAAAAACCTATGCAGTTTGGAATGGTGTTTGATCAGGAGCCTGTTTACAAAATAAATGTCTCTAAGCTCTGCTGTAAGTCATGCTAGATGATTTTTCTGTTTCTGAAGTACTTGGAGCCAATGTTTCCTCTTTGAAAGCCTGTACTTGGCATTGATTCCCCCAAAGTGAACAAGTGGTCATTTAGGGATCCTTTTTTTTTTGTACCATTTTTAATATTCCATCTATAAACTAATTTGGCTGTACATTCCCACTGCTTAATCTCTTCTAACCATGAATGTCCCATGATATGCAAGGTTACAAAACTAAGAAGTAACACCTTCTAATACATGACCTTCAACAACTGACCCTGTAGCTATGCAAGATCTTCTCTTTCTGCAGACTTTTAATTATCTCTTCAGTAAGTAGTCTTTTGAATGATCTTTAGTATTTCTTAATTTCTCTCTGCTGGGTGCCATTTCCTGCTGTTTTACAGGAGAATTTTAAAATGCCCTAAAGTTCCTTCAATGTTTACATGTCTGTGAACAATCCATACTCATAATACTCATCAAAGTGCCTAGAATTCAACAGTGAGTGTCTACTTTAGAGGTATTAAACAATGATAAAATAAATTCCCTGGAAGGTGTGGATGTTGAGTGTGTGATTATTGAAGATATTCCTGACTACTTATCCAAAGACACTCAGAGTTTGATCCTCTATCTGCCTTGACTCTGTGGCATACAGCTACCACAGAAGCCCAGCAAAGAGTTTCCCTCAAAAAGGGGAACTATTTGTATTTTTCTGTGCCAGGTCTTCATCTTATGCACATCTCCTGCCAAGGAAAGACTATAGCAGGGGATATCAGGGAAAAGCCACAGTGTGAAATCACCGAGTGCCAGTGATGTGCTACAAGGTACATTGACCATCCCAAGCCCAGACTTTAGACTCCCAGTCAGTATTGGTCATGTCGTGCGAAGGGCTGGCTCTCAGACCCAGCAGCAAGAGAGGTTTTACTCTACCTTCTGGTCCAATGATCTGATAGACTAGAAGTATCATCTCCCATGCCTTCATCCAAGAAGACAACTAGAATAAAAATGCTACTGATCCATTAGGGCCATTTATTATACTACCTGAAATGGCAGCAAAAGCCAATGAGTTCTCTGGAAAACACTCAAGATACACTGCTTGAGTGTCACTGCTTTACACAGAAAAGTCTTCTGAATGTGCTTTTCCTCAAGTTGGACCTGTATTCTCATCTCTTTCTATTGAGAAATCATCCTTTGGCAAAGACAGTTGGAGAGTCTCCCAGTCTGTCTTTAACTTCATTCATCTTTCATTCCTCACTGGAACTCCAAAAGTTTACTTTTTATGAAAGGAAAAATTGGATCTTTTCTCCCTTCTGACAACTGCAGATCCTGTAATACACATCCAATTGCCCCTCTCTTATCTGGGTCAGCTGCTGGGAGACCTCTGGAACTCAGAGATCCTCCCTCATAATTTTTCCTGTTGTTCTATCAGATGAAAAAAAATTGAATTGGGCACTGAAGTTCAGATTCTGTAGGTCAGGTTTGAATTAATTGCCTCAGGGGTCATATTTTACAAATGAAACAAGAATACATACCTTAAGTGATGAGTCATATGCATTGTGCAATGGATTATTATTCCCTTTGGAATTTATTTATGCTTGTGAAATGTACCATAATTTTTATCTTTTCTTCCTCACGGTCTTCAGATGTAGATTATAGTCACAAGAAGAATGTAGGCTTAGCTTTTAAAGTGAATGTACTTTAAAGCTTAATTAAATAAAAGTTAAAGGTGCTGGGTGATAGGCAGTATTTTAATTGAGAAGGCAATAGATTGAATTAGGATTTTTTTCTTAGAGATCCTCAATCCAATATTTCATGAAAACCAAACTGTCATATTCTTCAATTGCTAAAACCAATTTCAAGGTAAAAATGTCATGTCAAACCATGTACCAATAAGGGCATTGCAAATAAGATTTTTCTTGACCTTACCAATCAGTCACATTGCATCCCTTCCAAAGAGTATTATTAGATTTTTATCATTTTCTGAAAGCTTCTGCTTCAGAGACCAGCCTGATAAAGTAAAGTACTGATTCTAATAGATAGCCACAAACAAAGTTATGAATACCACTGCTATTAATTTAAGGGACATCACTACTCTACAGTAGATAAAGAGTCTTATGAATTTACATTAATCAAATAAATATAATGATTATTTGGGACATACTTAGCTTCATAATTATATATATTTTAGTAATCCCGTTTTAGAATCGACACAATATGATGGGTAACCTTACAAACATTCATATATCATGGAAAAGTATGGCTTGATCATCCATTATGCTAATGACACATCTTATTATTACCATACTAATTCAAATTAATTTCTAGATCCATGTAATAGAACAAAGCCCAGTGTATAACAAGGTATTCAAAAGAAGAACAGTTTAATACTGTAAGCAAATGGAGCAAAATGGAGCAAAAATCTGCCTTTGTCTTGTGTCCCACAGTTTACCATACTGTCATGGGGCTTGCACAACTATTTCTGAATTTCTGCTAGGAATCTAAATGGGCAGTTAGATACACAGGTGCAAGTCCCATTAGCATCACTAAGAACTGCACCAAGTTATTTAACTGAGTGCCGAACTCGCAGCTCACAGACACGTAAGAGCTCTAAAACTGAAGTGCTCAGAACATTGAAAATTTTTCCCTTGGCAGATTCAAGATTTAACAATAATACTCATAGAAACATAAATACCTGTGGTGATAACAAAAAGTGCTGATTTGTAGACAGCTGATTTAATATAACTGATATAGCCTGAACAGTTATGTCACTGATTTGAAACAGCAAAATAACATTGCATTAATTTAAACTAATTTCACAGCTCCTTCAGGCAGCATTATATAATAAGAACCAATTTAATTTGAAAAACAAAACAGAAAAACATACATTTTGACCTTCTCTGGATGCACAAAGGTATTTGACAGGATTGTTGATTTTCCGGGAAAGTCTCTTGTAGAACAGATGTAAGATTTATGATGACTAGGAGCTTAGCCCCATTCTTACTGTGGCACATGTCAATCCCAGTATTTATATTTTTTTAAAAAAGAAAAAGTTTAATCTGCTCTCAGGGCACACTGTACAGGGAACTACTTACAGAAGGTTTATACAGTTGGAAGAGAAATACATCTGTGGAGTTGAAGTAACTCTGTTTGTGCCAGAAGTTCTTCAACCATATCCATGGTAGGCAGCATGAAAGGGAGGCACAGAGAAGGGAGTACACGATACAATCACAAACAAACCACTCTGCAGTTCGTGTGATGCTGCCCAGCACCCACCATGCCTCCTGCTGATGCTTATAGATGTGCTGTTGATACTATAAGCAGAGTAGTCCTGTAGAAACCCTCACATTCAAGAGAGAGTTGACTCTTCTAGAGCACTGTTAATCTAATTAAAGCTGTTGTCTAAAATGGATCAGATGAAACCCCTTCTAGGTGAGCTTTTGTCCCTCTGTCAACTGTAAATGTGATTTAGACAAGTCCTATGTCAAGGCAGTGTGGGATAGAGAGAAGCGCCATGGCCAGACATTTCACACTGGATCATATCCCCGTGGCACGAAGCATCCTCTGGCAGGTCTTCTGATCATGAGGTGCACCAGCAGCTTTCCCTCAGAGAAGGCCCTCACAAGGAATAGTGGCAGAGTGAGGGGCAAGTGTGTCTTCATGCCTGTTGTCAGGCAGCTCCTGCGCTGCAGTGAGGGGCAAACATCTCATCCCTGCTGGTCCGAGATACAGTGCAAAGCATGTCCCACAGTCAACACTCTCAGCAGGGACTTGCTGAGAACCTAAGCAACAAGTGACACACACCTGGGGCCTTACATATACATTTTTAGAAAGAAGATACACTTTGCTGAGTTTTTGTGGCCCAGGATCCACAGTGGCTTTGGCTCTAAAGCACTTTCTCACAGAGTCCATAGTGTCTTTCTGGAAACATAGCGAATTAGCTATGCCATGGGTAAACACTGCTTTACTTCTGTTTTCCACTGTTTCAGTCAAATTTGTTAGCTTTTACCTTGTCCTCTGGTCTCTTACTGTTGCTCTGGTAGTGAAAAAGGAAGAGAAATCCATGTGGCAGTCACTGTGACATAGGCTGGGTAAGCTGAACTATGCCTGCTCAGTACATCAGGCTAGCCTCCTGATGGTCCTTGGCTTTGGAAATCATTTTCCATTAATTATCTGCAAAATATTTACTTTAAAGTGCTGTGAACAATCAGGCCAGGAAGCTTGTTTACTTGAACATTTCCTCAACAAGAGTGCAAACACCATTGACGTGAAGTTTTTATACTTTTCTCCCAGCTCTACATAAATGCTGTGTTGCGCTGATGAGGATTTTGCTTTGGTTAAAGAAGAACAAGACCCTTGGTGTTTATTTTTTCAGTATTTGTGTATTGTTAAAGAAAGTTACGTTAATCACTAACTTCCTATGCATGTACGTACTACAATTACCTCTTTTTTTTTTCTTATAGGCATGTAGCCACCGCTCTAGCTCAGAGATAATCTGCTGTACAACACCTTCACTGAAAGTTTTCAATCTCCAACCACCCTTTGTAACCAAAGTGTTCTTTATTTTTGATGGTGTCAGCTCCCTGTACTTTGATTTTGATTATGTAAATAATCCAGTATTTAAGCATTTTGAAAAGCCAGTGTTCATCTCAAGAGGCAACCAAAATGTTCTGGAAATTAAGGTAAGAAATGCTGAAATAAGTTTTTCAATTATTCACAAGTGCACATCAGCAGCACAGTGTGGAACAGACATTTTGATGACATAAGCCCCAAGGAAGCAAGGGCGGAGAGAGCACTGTGTTTGGTACTGCATTCACCCAAGCCCCCAATTGTCACAATTTAAAAGATGCAGAGCTGAAAACAAAGATATATATACCAGGGTGGTTGGCATCAGGTGGAGTTGGAGAGGGGCTTTCCTTGTCCTCGTGGGAGGACCACGCTGCATCAGCTTCTGGTTGCAATGAGCTGCGTCACCAGTTCAGGATTAAACATGGCCAGCAGCCCAGAGCCTGAAGTATGTGGCCTGCGCCCGAGTCCCAGCTCGTACTGTCACATGGTTTTGTGTCCTTCCTCACAGAAGATGTGGCCTAGCAGCTTTGGCTCTCTTGAGCTGAGGGAAACTCTGGCCTGTGCACAAAGTCACTCATGAGGATCAGTCACTGCTGTAGCCTAAATATTTATGGACCCGTGAAAAATGCAAAGTTGGTGATGAATGCCTCTTCAAAGAGCGTTGAGAGTAGCCTACATGGCACTGAAAAACATCTCTTAGGAATTTGGGGCCCTTACAGGCACAGGCTGCTCTCTACTACAGTACTGCGAAGAAAGTTAAATCAATTTTGTGTGAATCCAATTTTTTGAAATCTAATGCTTTTCTGAGTTTAGATTAATCAAATAGAAAAGGTATAAATATGGGTGTTTCTAGTTTACAATGAATGCTTATGAAAATCTGTTGTAAAGTACACATAATTTATATAAATTTCTATAATTTATATAGAATATAATTGATAAAAAATGCTTTATGGAAGAGAATCAGTCTTAATGCTTGGGTCATCTCTTTGTGTAGCTCCTGCATAGCTCTGTAAGCCAAAACTCTTTTCCCCTATCACAATGAAGAAATCTTGATAGCCTGAGGTCTTTGACTCCCAAGATGGTCCAGTGGGCCAGCTGCTGGGCTGCCAGACATCAGAAGGATCACTGCAGAGCTCCTGTCAGCCATGCTGACTTCCAGTCAAACTCTGAATATTAATCTGCCTCTGCAAAGTGTTTTGGGCAAATACCAAAGAATAATTGGTCTGATTTTTATTTTTTAATTTTGTTTTTCTACTTGGAGCTCTTGGCCATACAATCACTCCTTCCTCAATGCAGAGCAGTTCTCATGTTTAGTTTTGGAGGAATGCTGGATAGAGTTCTGGTGTGTGGGTCAACGGAGATCTGGGAATATAGAGCTGCTGCATGGCTCAGTGCCTCTGTGCAATGACAGCAGTGTTTTCCAGTATTTTCCAGGTCATGCATATCAACCAGTTGGAAAGAGTACTAATTTGAGAAGAATCGTAGAATAACATAGATTGGAAGGAACCTCTGGAGATCTTCATAGTCTAACCCTGTTGCTCAAAACAGGGCTAAGTTAAAAATCAGGTCAGGTTGCCTATGGCCTTATCTAGATGAGTTTTGAAACTCTCCAAGAATGGAGATTTTACAGCTTTAAAAAACCCAGCTCCACTAGCCTTGCATTGTGTATCCTGTGCTTCAGCTCCCCTTCTAGCTCAGTGGCCCTCTGCTGTACTTCATCCAGTTTGTCAGTCTCTCTCTTATTCGATGGGGTTAAAAACTTGACACAATTCTCCAGCTGTGGCCTTACAAGTGCTGACCAAAGCAGAACAATCACCTTCAATCTACTGGCTTTGCTGCTGCTAAAATGTGTGCTGAGCCTTCATCACTACAGTGGCATACTGCTGCCTTATTTCACATTATGACCCAGTATATCAGTGATTTTCCTAAACTTGTTGTCATCTGAAAGCTCAAAGAAGTGCATTCTATCCCTTTGTTCAGGTTGTCAATAAAGATTCAATTAGTGTTGGTCTCAGTATCAGCCTTTGACAAATGCCACGTGTTAGACTTTTAAGGTTTGACCTATGTCAAGTAGGTTTTTCATTCACCTTATAGACCATCTATCCAGTTCATACCATCCTAATTTGTTTTCATTGCTAGGAGAGATTGTGTTGCAAAACTTGCTAAAATGAGGATCCTTTTGTCCAGTGCTCATCTTTCATCTACAGAACCAGTCATCTCTGCATAGAAGGCTGGTCAGACAAAATCCACTCTTGGGAAACCTGTGCTGGCGGTTCCCAATTACTTTTTTGTCCTTACTCTGCCTGGAAGGGCTTCCCTGAGGACTTTCTCCATAATCTTCACAGAGACTGAGAGTTAAAAACTAGTTGGGTTTTTTAACTTCCTTCTCTTTTACTTGTGAACTTTGTATTCTCCCTGAGGAAAAAGTCTCTGGTACTGTTTTATTGCTGGGAAGAAGCCATTTATATGGAAAGGCTGACTGAGGACTGTCCTAGTGACCAAACTCACAATTTTGTGGCATCGACCTGTAGTCATGGCACCCAAGACAGATGTCTCCCTAAGTCTAATGTCCTGGTTATTTCCTGGCAACCATCTGGAGAATAGCATTAGTGAAAACTGGTCTCCTGGAATGAAGCATGGACAAGCACCAATTTAACATCTTCCTCTAAATAGAATTAGTTATAGTGGGGTGCTTCTATCAAAACAGTGAGGCAACTTTCATAAATTATAGTCAGGAGCCAAAAGATCATTACAAGCCATATTGGCAACACTTTTCCCTCACCCCGTACCCACATTCAAAAATACACACAAGTTGACATGCCTCATGATTGTATTTTGTGCAGTAATTAAGCAAGCTCAGCATGAAATTAAATGGCAGCTTGCTTCAGCGAACAGTCTGTTCTACCAAACCAAAGTTCTTTTATCTCTTTCTTAATTAGTTTCAGGGGGGCGGAGGGAGCTTTTATCACAAGTTTTTCAATCTAACTAATCTAGTGTGACATATTTGGCTTTCATCAAATGACAGTGGGTACCGATTGAAAGGTTCTGTTTGGTTTCCCCTGATGACCACAAGATGTTTTTGTAAGAAAATGTAACACACAAGAAAACTTTAGGTCTTCTATTTAAAACACAGGTCACTGTGTGTCACAAATACCAAACCTCCTTGTCTTCAGTGCCAGCCACTCAAGGTCCTACATCATCACTCTCTTCCTCTGCCAAGTATGTGGGTTTTGAAGTTGCTTGGTGCCCACCATCCCCCAGTCAGAGGGGTCGTGACAGAGTGGCTTGAGACACTTCTCTGATTCAACACCATAAAGACCTCCCATCTCCTGCCAACATGGGAAGCTGTCAGGGAGGGAGAAATTCTGGTGTTTCACTGCTGGGGACAGTGAAACACCTGAGTCTGTTGAAGAGGACAGAGTATACTTGCTGCCTCTGGCAGAAGCCACTGACCCGGACCTGCAAGCTGGGCTGCTGCAAACCCAGTGCATCCTGGCTGTGAAAAAAAAACCAATAAGAAAAGAAACTCTGTCTTTCCTCAGTCTGCCCAAAGCCTGTCCTGTTCTAGGGTGTGCTTATGCACTAAGCTGGTGCAGGGACTTTGTGCATTATTCCAGAGGACGCCTAGGCATAGACCACCGGTAAGTGGTCTATGTACTTATAAAGTGTATTTATAAATATAAATCTTCCACTAGAGAAATACGTAACAACTGGCATGTTACACAGCACATCTGAGATCTTGGCTGTCCTCTGGCCCTTTTGTATTAAAACTCCAAGGAGGACAAGATTTAGTAAATTGACCACTCTATTCCTAAGCCAGTGCAACACATTCTTTATAAGACAATCTTAAGAAACTCTTCTTGCCTATTTACAGGTCACTGTATTGTCAGTCTTCTTCCATCACATAGGAAATTATGTTAGTCTCAGTATCTGGTCCAAAAGAGAGCAGTATGGAAACCATGGTATTTTTGAGCAAGCTGAAGAGGAACCTCTGCAGCTGCAGTCACTCCTCATTCTTCCCAAGTAAACCCTTTCTTTCTGCTTAGGAACCTCAAAAATTCTTCTGACACGAATCTGAAAATTTCCACACCTTAGTTTACGGTTCTTCTACTGCTTCTAGACTTCTACCCAAATTATTCCCAACTCTCTAAAGTTGTGAGGTGATTGAGCTATCAGATTGGTTTGCAACAGCTACTCAGTCCAGTAATGAACTTCTCCAGCTTGCATGCAAGGGCATTGCTCACCAAGAAGGGGCAGTACACATTTTAAAAGAGGACGTATTTTTTCCCAGTTCTCACAGGAGCCAGTTTCTGCCTTCTCTTAAAATTTTAGGCAAATTCTGTTGTCCTGGAAGAGCAAAACCACTGCTGAGTTTTGAAACTCCTAATATATTGAGTTATCCTAAATGAAACTATAATATACTAATGGTAACATAATGGTAATAATATTAAGTAAAAACTACCATCATCTTTATAACTGGCTAAGGATCACCTTAGGAAACATCAGTAGGATTTCTTGTCCATTTGGGTAAGTATCAGTTTTGATGGTGCAAAAAATTCTAAGCTATGGTGTAGAAGAATCGTAGAATCACTCTCCAAGACAATATATTTATCCTGAAGATGAAAAACTTAAATTCAGGTCTTTTGAGGAACATCATTCAAAGGAAAGATTTGAACATGAATGGCTCACAATCTGCAGCAAGTCTCCATACTACTAAGCAATAAGCAGTCTGTCACATGCTCTTTGGCCCATTGAATATTTACTTAACATCAAACAGAATGTTTTCAAGTAGACAGAGGATAGAGTGCAAAATGGACTTCTATGGACAGCAATTAAAAAGCATTTACCTGGGGTGTGGCTTTGCCAGTCAAAATAGGACATTAAGCTGGCTCTCCTCTATGCTTATTACAATTTCCCCAGGGTTGAGTCTCATTCTGCAGTAAATGTAAAATGCCAAAGTAAGATTTTTTTGCCCCTCAGAATGGAATTCTTGTTTCCTTTCCAATATACAAGGTCGCATAGCCGTGTCAGCTGCAGTGCCTTCTCTCCCTTCTCATGGAAAACTGCCAGATCCAGCTCACGTAAATAGCCTGTATTAGTCCCACACTCCTTTCTCCCCTTCTAATCCTGCTTAATATACCTCTTTGTTCATCTTAAGTCAGGTTGTACATGGGGTAGGGCAGCTTCTTAAATTCTGATGCACTCCTGAGCACAAAAGATGCTGAACTTGGCCTTTGAATGCCACTATCACAATACTGGAATAATACAGTGAATAATTTTTCATCCAAATGTGGGATATGAAAGCAGGTGTTCTGAGTAGGGACTGCACTTTTCATGCTCTCGTCTTTACCAAGGTTTATTCCTTTTTGGTCTGTGGAACATGATTTTAACAGATTTGTGTATTATTACAATTAATGACTTCTTTTTGAAAGCTTCACTACTGCTACCATAACCACTTGCAAAACAAAATGTTTGAGATGCCTTTAGCTTGTGGATAATATAATGCCAGTTTTGTGTAAACAACGGCATTACATAATACGTCCTTTCTTGAGCAAATTATGCAAAAATCTAAACAGGACCAACAGGATTAATCCCTCAGACATTTACATTTTTAGAGGCCTGTATGGGCTGTATGAGTATTAGTGACAGCAGAATTTATCTGTAAATTTTATCATCCCTCTCTGGCCTGTCTGTCAAAGTACCGTTTACATGAAAAAAACGTTATACATGCCTGTTGACAGGACAGTGTAAATTTGCATTGGTCTTTTATTTCTCAATTGTTTTTCCATTAAAAACATTTTCCAAGCTTGTAACTCCTTAACTTTTATGAGATGGTTATGTAATATAAAATTGATTTTTTTTTTCAAGGGAAATTATATTGATTCAGAAGCTGTTAAAGGAGAGGTGCTAAAAGTTGGAAATAAAAGCTGCGAAAACCTCCTCCTGCAGTCAGAATCAATTCTATGTACGGTTCCCAGTGATCTCCTGAAATCCAACAGTGAGCTAAATATAGAGGTGAGGCAACTACACCACACATGAGATATTAATGCCATTTTTATTATCATTCACAGTGTCACTATTGAACCAAGAAACTTTAAGTTTAAGCCTAAGCCTGTGCTTACAGAGATATCTCTATCCATGTTTGTTTGGGATGGAAATTCAAATAATATCAGCTGTTTTAAAATAAATATTGTCTTCATTGTAGTTATTACCTGTTTGTAGAGAGAGTTTCTGGAGGCTTCGGCACAAAGTAGAACTTGAACTAAGCACGGAAATAAAATTATAGCTATTAATCCAAACACAAGAGGAAACATATGGGGAAGAATGGGAAGCTATAAAGGAGTAGGTTTAGTTTGGAACTCATAAGCCCTTTTTTCAACAAAAAATTTTGCTGCAGTCAAGAGGATCACATCCTTCCTGAAAGTTTTTTTTTTTGTCTGCATTTTTATAATTTCATTTCAATTCTTTTCGTAAGAAGAAAACACTTTGGACAAAAGTTTGAGTTGGCCATTTTTCTAAAGGTGATCATACAGTGTGCTATTGCAAATTTAAATTGTAGACATACTGATTCATAGAATCAGACAGATCTTTCAGTATCTTTGTATTTTTTAAATATATAAAAAAAGGAAAATCCCAGTGGAATAGGAATACCTTTAAACTATGAAACTGAACTGTGATTCACTGAAAACAGTGAATGTAAGTCTGATTAGGATCAAAGTCTAGGTAAGCTCTTTGGAGCAGGGACCATCTGTTTTTTCTGTATCTTTATGGCATTTATCTCAACAGGATCCTGAGCTGTGAATTATATTCCTATTTGCTACTGCAGTCTGAGTAAATAGTAATAACTCATTTATTAATATAGTAACTATTAATTTATTTTAATATTACTTTATTTTTTAAAGTAATTATTAAATTTCTTGAATACATCACTCAAACTATAAAATTAGATGCAGCTCTTCTTTTGGTGTATGTTTCCCAGAACTGTAAGTGCCTAGTTTCATGTGATACTTTTGCACAGGTTGCATTTGGTTCATATTTTCACATATGCAACCAGAGCTGACACTACATTTCACCAGTTCTACTATGTGATATTTCATTAAACTCTAAGAAATAGACATGCATGACAGGTTTCATACATAGAAAAGAACAAAACATAAAGGGGTTAAGTAAGGTTTTTGCTTGTTTACTGGCAAGGAGACACAGAAATTGCAGTCTGCCCAGTGAAGAAGAAAATTTGCTCTTTTGACGGGCAAATCCATCATTACAGTACCCAGAGGAATGAATTCCACAGGAGGAAGAGAAAAGATGGCCAAATGCATTCCAACTGACTGAGCTAGTGCTGTGTGACCTAAAACAGTTTTTCCCTGTTAGCTGCTTGATGTTTGTTTGGTGGTTGATTTTTGGGGTTGGTGTTTTTTTTGTTTTGTTTTGTTTCTTTAAACTGTCAACAAGCTAGAAGCTGGCTAGGGACAGGCTCACATGACCTTGGGAACTAAAACGTAGGCACACTGTCAACAAATGAGTGAGTTTGATGTTACAGCATATTTATGCCAGAAGGACACATATTAAATAAAGTTGGGCTGGTTTTTTTAATGTACATCTCAGCCCATATATCCATAGGCCCATACATTTCCATGTACCATTTGAGTAAGAGTATGAATTTAAAATTTTGAATTAACATCTGGTAACAGTGGGACCCTGTTACCCAGAGTGTGTGTGAGTGCATGCCATGTGTGTGGTGTATCAAATACACAACTGTATCACTACCAGAGCTCTTGAAGTTGAGTAATGAAGTGAGAAACATGTAGATCTGCTTTCATGTACAGCAGTATAACAATTTCTTCACTCCCAGTGTCTTATCACAGTACAGCATCACAAAATCAGTTAGATGGGACATATCAGCTCATACTTTAGTACTAATAATCTAGTTCTTACTTGTCTGTGGAAATCATCACACTATTTTCTTTCTTTGTTATTTCAGTGGAAGCAAGAAGTTTTATCAACAGTTATCGGAAAAGTGCTGATCCAGCAAGATCAGAATTTCACAGGACTAATTGCTGGAGTACTTTCAACATCAGTTTTACTTTTTATCTTTTTGGTGTTTTTTCTCTGGAGAAGGAAGAAGAAACAAATTAAAGGTCCATCATAGTCAATCTCATCAAATAAGTCCATTATTATATCTTAGATTTTTAAAAATTACATAATTTTGTGCTTTGCTTAACTACCATGCAATGCCCTGTTGTAATGCATCAGCAGACGTTTCACAATCAAGTCACAATGTTTAGTTGCATGTCAGTGCTTGGCTCTTGCCTGAGCTGGGTGAAGGGGTACATTATGCCTTAAGCAGAAGGATTTTGGAGGAACTCTAAGCTATTAGGAAAACTTAGTAACTTCTGTTCCCCGATCAGCTTTGGAAGAGAGGACGAGTAAATGATACGTATGGAATCACGAGTACTTCAGCTTCATCCAGCTGTCTTGTAGTCCTCCAGGCTGTGCCTGAGTTGTGCAAGACACAGAGCACTGCAGTGTCCTGGTCTCTTGTTCACCCAGATCAGGAACTTAGTCAGACCCTGGCTCCTCTCTGGCCCCTGTGTCTGGGTTTACTTCCAGTGGGAGCTGCCACACTGTGCAAGGCAGGAGGAGCAGGGGAGGTAGTATATAACCAAGTTTTGTTCTGATGCAGTATCACAGTCAGACCATGAAGGTGGCCCTAGAGGCTTCAAAACTTCCAGTGTGGCTAAGAGTGGGTCTTCAAAACAAGTTGCAGCAAATCTTGTGCTGTACAAATAGCTCAAGTTCAGGTCCTGATCATGTCTGCCACAGCAACACCCTACCTTCTTCCCAGCAGAGCAGAACATCTAGGTTTAAATAAATAGCTAAATGAATATTGGCATACCAAAACCATGAGGGTTTTCTAGTGTTTCTTTCTTCTCCCCTTCAGATCTGGGAAGCGACCTAGTGCGTTACGATGGCAGAGTGCACACTCCTCACCTGGACAGGCTGGTGAGCGCAAGGAGTGTAAGTCCAACAACAGAAATGGTTTCAAGTGAATCTGTAGACTACAGATCAACTTTTCTAGAAGGTACACCTCTATTAGGAATCTGTACAGATGATATTTTATACATTTTGATTTTCATATGTCTTCAGATGATAGCTATTTCGATCAGCATCTTAATTTCAATTTGTCATCTAGTTTGTCTCTGTCTGCATTAGTGGGACTCCTGTGTTCACAGGCTTGCTATTTTAACTGAACTTCTCAGGTGCTTCCCAAAACTAAGGTGCAAAGGATTTTTACTTTTACTCAGGTTGGAGGAATATATAAAATGCTATTAGTGGAAACGCTCTATGCTCCACAATTTGTTAGGAGCTAGTGGATATAATGATTTTGTGTTATCATGAGTCCATCACGCCATGTGCAAATCCACTCTGAAAAAAATTATTTTAAGGATAACATCAAGTGGCTGTAGGTTTAGTGTGTCTCTGACTTCATACCATCATGGTAAAGCAGTTCTGTTGGCCCAACATGGGACATGGAGCTTTGTAAACTGATACTCTTTTGTCTGTTAATGCCCCTTCTGTAAAATGGGACATTGTATAATGCAGAAATGTTGGCTTTAAAAATTAAGCTAAAAGGTTATGAAGACTTACAAATTGAGTGGAGGTCCATGTGTGCTGCGATGCTGGTCTCAGGGAACAATAATCCTATGCCGTACACGTTTTTGTCCTGTATAAAACCATTTTAAAGTGGGTATTCTTCAGAAGAGAGTCTGCTACACTTATCATACCACCTTAGGCTGAACACCTCCTTTAAGACGTGGAGACCATGTCCTGTGATTACCATTACTGAGCCTTTAACTATTAGGAGCTACCACATTATGGTATGTAAGATATCACACGTTTGTTAGTCGTGGTATATACATAGTCTTGTATTATTTAAGGTGCTGCCATATACAACTCAATAGAAATCACTCCAAATCCTTATTTCACCTCTGTAAGCCCCAATCGCGAAGCTGTTTGAGAGACAGGCCAGTTCCCAGCTTCCCTTATTATTCTTTAATTGCTGCCACCAGCTCATACAGAAGTTTCTTGATTGAAAAATTTCCAAAGGAACAGGAAAGCCTGTGCCACTGGTTAGAAGGGAAAGTGGTACACAAGAGAAAACTGTGCAAAGATCCTTGGTGGAAGGTAAATCAACAGTGGTCCTGGGGCCACTGTACACTGGCAAAGCACAGCAGGGAATTATGTTCACTTAATGTCTCTAGCAGTGTTTATGTCAATTCCTGTCAAAGAATAAAACAACAGGAACATTAGAAAACATGCAGATTTACATGTAGAAGCTGCAAAAATTATTTTGCAGCCATGTCTGGATTATTTTACTGGCATTATTAAATAGATATTTGCCGTTAGTGACAAATAAACTCATTTGTAAATGTAAGAGTTGGTATTTTTGCTTCTAGATAGAAGAGCACAGAGTTTTTCTCAGCAACTAGAATGACAACAGCACTATATGAAAATTTTCCAAGTTTTGTACAGAAATATATAAAGCATGTCTGTACAACATATTTTACTTGTTGTGATACAGTACCTGATAATTTTTCTTCTTAAATTTATTCACTTTTTTGGTTTTGACCGTGGACTAAATTCTGCTCATTGACTTCACTGGAATCATTCCAGACTGAAATTGCTGTAAATTAAACCTAGTTCTTTCATTCAGTCATGAAAAAATACGAGAAAAAATGTTTTAAACAAAAACTATTTGAAATACCTGAACAACATACTGTTGATAAAAAAAATTCTCAAATAAATACTCCTGGCTTTACTGAAATATTTTAATTTCTGCTATATCAGATGACTCATGTTATTTTCATGAGTAGCACCAACTGTATTATCTTCAGCAGTTACAGGATATGAATCACCTCTAGGCATTTCCCTGGTTGAATATTTACCATTGGATAAATATAGCTAGTCACCAGCAATTTGGAAACCTTCATGAAATGTAAAGTTCTCTACCAAATTAGAACATGACAATAATAAAAGGTTTCATGTTCTTAATTGTTTACTACCTCCTCCTCCCATATTGCTGTCATTTTGCCATTTTACTCTTGTTACTCCCAATTACTAGAAATGCTATAACCTCTACTTGGCAGGAAGTGACAAGTCTTCATTGCATCCCCTCAGAAAAGTGGAAGTTTTGCCATTTACTTTCATAAAAGCAGAGCTGATTCTAGCTAGCTGTCACTATTGTAAGTTTCTAGTGACATAGTTTTCCTGGAGTTTGGCAGATTACCAATGCATATTTTCATTTTCCCTTTGTGACCAAAACTTCCACAAAGCCAAGCCACTTCCAAACTGTTAAAATCAAACCTTGCCTTCCAATGCAATAAAACTTCATTTTTCAAGGAGAAATTTGAAATGATTATAACAGTTTCTGTTCATCTTGCAGATCAGTTTCCAAGCATGTCTCAGAATGGATCGTGCAGACCTGCCCAGTATCCTCACTCTGACCTCTCCCCGATTCTGTCTAGCGGAGACTCAGATTTAGCCAGTCCACTTCTCCAAACTAACGTCCACATTGACATCAGCGCCTTAAATCCTGACCTGGTCAAAGAGGTGCAGCATGTGGTTATTGGTGCTGACAGCCTGATAGTGCACTTCAGCGAAGTAATAGGAAGAGGTGGGTACTGCAACTCTTACCTTGCGAACTGCTCTTCTTTTTGCACACCCATTCATTATAAACCATTTTGAATAAGGTGTCTGCATAGAGGTTTTTCAAGCTTTTTAACTCTTATAGCACTGCATCCCACACACTGAAACAAGGGGGAACCAAGGGGCTCTCCTTTAAAGTCAGATGAGGAGTGTGCATTTTATCAGTTGGAGAAGACATCATGAGGAGGAAGGAGTCTGCCAATTAATGGGGCTCCTTTGAACTCAGAAACTTGCTGGTTCCCCCTCAGCAGTCTCTCTCTCACCCTTTTCCAGGCTACAGAAAAGCTCAGCCAGAGCTCCTGATCTATGAGGCTGCAGTGCAGGAGTGAATCTGCCGCAGGATATTGCGCAAAGCCTAAGGCACACACCTCAATGGCAGGGGATGCCAAGGCGGGGACACAAGTGACCTTAAACTTGGAGTCTGTGATCTGTTGCGATTGCTACATAACACAGGAAACTCTTGTAGTCACTAATGCATTCAGTAAAAGTCCCCGTGGGCCAGGTGAAATGCCCACACCCCTTTCCCTCCACAAGTTTTTCCCAGCTCTGAGGAAGTTGCCGTTTGTTTCCTCCCAGCAAAGGCTCTCCCTTCCCCCTCATTCCTCTCTCATGCCAGCTGCAGGCATGAGATCCCCATTAGGATCCCCCCGAAGGATCCCCATTAGTCGTTCTTCCATACATGAAACATGGAGATCTTCGAAACTTCATCAGGAATGAGACTCATGTCTCATTTACACGGTGAGGTCTACCAAACATTAGTGCAAGTCTCGCCACGCCCTGCTCCAACACCACAGGTTATAGGTTCTCATTCACTTGCCCTTAGTTTTTTTCCTGATACAGCAAGTCTCCTATTCTTCTAAATTTTTCTCATCGCTCCTATTCCTCTACATCTCCGTAAGCAAGTTCCCTTCACCTTTCATAGCCCAAGCCAGAATTTCGGTTAGGGACATTTATTAATCTCTGTACAATTGAGTACTTATTAGTAACCAAAGTACAAACTGCATTTTCCATACTTCTACAGATCATGCATCACAGATCTCATGTTGAGTATAAAAATACTGATAAAAAATTGGCTATAAAGTATATTTTTAATCCCTCTTCTGCAGGAAAAGAGCCACAAATCAGTCAGTCAGTGCGTTTCCCTTCCATGTATTACACTTCATCATCCCCAAAGCAAGGGTGGGCCTTTTTCTTTTTTTTCTTGTTTTGGAAAACTCCAAGTAATTTCCCATTTTTTAATGTTGAAAAATATCAGGAATGACGCCGATATAATTAACGATTTTAAATTTTCTCCTCCATAACTAGAAATGGGCCAAACCCAAAAATATTGTAGACACACCCAATCCAAGCTTTAGGATTTGTGCCCAGGCTCCAAGCAATCTGTGGTTTAATGGGATTTTAGTTGCTTCTATAAAACAAACTTTATATTAATTTTACCTCAAGCCAAAAGCAAAGCCAACTGAGCTCTGACCAGCACTTACGACTGGAACGTAGTAGAATTAATCAGGTAGTCTTGTTCTCTGTAGAACTCACACTTAAGCAGAAGAACTATTCTGCTTTCTAACTGCAAATATTAGTATTTTAAAAGTTTCCAGTAAATAGTACATCTGTGAAAGAAAGCCACAATTATGTGTGCATAATTTGATTTGGATAAATTTATGCTCAAACCTAGAGCTTAAACTTCATTGTTTCCTGAACAGGTCAACCTGACTTCTCAGAGTGGGTTTCTGTAGACTACCCCATTTGCTTCACAGGAAAGCACAGAATCAGAAGGGATTTCTATGTCCCTGGCAGTTCATTTCACTGCTCAGACCATGAGAAAGAAGGCAAATTTTGCTTACTACCTTTTAGTGACATTTTATGCTTGAAACTAGGCCATAGAAGAGACCACAGACTGCTGCTGAGTGATGTCATCAGTCTGTGATCAGTAGAGCAACTCCCAAACCATCCACAGCCAACACATCACTTTTAATACTCAACATTTTCCATGGAATAGCAGACCTGAAAAACTGTGAGCCCACAATGACCATCCTTTTCACTGAAGAGGCATCAAGTTTGTACAGTCCAGTGGACCACTGGATCTGCATAGGCTTGCAGATCACTGGGAACCACCAATCCAGTGGTCATGTCAGCTCCCTCCTGTCTGCTCCCTGTCCCTTCCAAGTGCCCTCCTTTGACATCTGTCTCACAGGAGATTATGGTGGGAATTGGCTCACGTGGTATTTGTGTGCATACTCATTAGAAGAACATGAAACATATGTGGCACCAGCCTTGGCATTATTTATACTCTCTGTTTAGGTCAAGAAATACCAATTATATTGCAAATAGAGTTTTCATTTTACATAATGATGGTTTTATGCAATGATGGTTTTTTGTAATGGTTTTATGTGTTAGTTAGGAAATACATATTACAAGTGTTGGGAATTGGCCAGAAATGACGTGTGATCACTTTCTTAAAGCATAATTGCTACCCAGTGGAAAATACCAGAAAGATAATTTTACTTCTTAAATCTAATATTGCTTATTTTTTTACACAGGACATTTTGGGTGTGTGTACCATGGGACGTTGCTGGATAACGATAGCAGGAAAATTCATTGTGCTGTGAAGTCACTGAATAGTGAGTTACATGTTTAATAGTGAGACATTACTATTAATTACAAAGATAACTGGGGTGAACTGATAAATTACAGTGAAGTATACTTTTGCAAACCAAGATTCTTAGTTGCAGCTGAATCAGATTTATCTTTGGAGCAATTCCAATTACTTCAGATTAACACGAGGCATTGGCATATGTTTTTGTATCAAATGAAATGTCCATATATTTCCTCTACAAAGAAAAGAACACTGGAAAATGAGGGAAAGGCAGTGTAATTTTTTTATTCTACTGTCTACTGAAGATTTGGATTTGGAAGTTAAATTGCTAAAGAGTAGGCAAAGCTGCTGGAAGAACAGGAGGAGACTACAACAACATTTATTAAGGGATTTACTCAAGTGTTGTTATTGAATTTTAAATAATTCATAATAAAAAAAGAAGAAACAGAATTAAAATCACCAACATAACCTGGTTGTATTGTGGGATGTGGGGAGCACACTTGTAGTCTCTCATTATGGCTTTGTTGTGCAATGACATGCTGTACAGAAATGAACTCTATAGTTTGTTTCCGTTTCTTTTCATTAACTCATTACTGGATTTCTCAGGGATTACAGATCTGGAAGAAGTAGCTCAGTTTCTGAAAGAAGGAATAATCATGAAAGATTTCACTCATCCCAATGTGCTGTCACTCCTGGGAATCTGTTTGCCCAACGAAGGATCCCCATTAGTCGTTCTTCCATACATGAAACATGGAGATCTTCGAAACTTCATCAGGAATGAGACTCATGTAAGTACACAGTGAGGTCTACCAAACATTAATGCAAGTCTCGCCACGCCCTGCTCCAACACCACAGGTTATAAGCTCTCCTAATTACATTACGTCTGTAACTTGCTGCTGTTTTTACACCTTAACCTTTAGCACTTGCTTAGGCTGGCATCGAGCCCAGCTACAGCCCTGCTACTTCTTCCCTTCCCCCTCAAATTCCTCTCTAGAATCTTTCCCAGAAATTATAAGCAATAAATATTTCTCGTTTCTCATCCATAAGCCTCTTTATAAACAAATGTGTTTATGAGAGCCAAGTCAAGGGGCCCAGTCATCTGCTGGTTTAAACTGGCATATCTCTGTTGACTTCAGCACAGCTGTACCAGTCATCACCATCTGCTCTTCCAACTCCTAGGTAAGGGATCTCCATGTCCAACTAGCGTCATGGTCTGTTTATTATCGATATTTTGTATTCTTATATTAAGAAAGAGAAACAGGAATTTTTATACAAACTATGAGTACTCTCTTATCAAAGATCTTCCCCATTTCCATTGAAAAATTGCAGATTCTTCAAATGTGCCTCACTGCTTTTTCACAAGTATGAGACCACAGGTCTTGCCTCAGGTAGTGTAAGCCCACGTTATACTGTACTATTTCACCTATTTCACAGTGCTAGGACAAAGTGACTTCTGAGACAACAGGATTTTGCCTTGTTCTATGGCAATCAACAATAGCCAGTACAATTAAAAAAAAAAAGAAAGGATTTTGTCTAATTTTTGGAGGAGTTAAGCTTTCTGAGACAGAGACCTCTTCCCTTTTGAGCTTCTTTCATTCTACAAAGACCAGGGCCCTTATCTGTGAATAGTGCCATGGTCCTTCTGGAAATAAATAGAATTATTAACACAGTTGAACAAGATTGTTCCACAGAAGAAAATTATAAGGAGCAATGTCAACAACACAAAAATCTGTGGGAACTTTACTATTACATAACAAGTCATATGGTTGGATAAAAGATTTACAGGTTTGTGTTTATACTTATTTGATATTTAACATTTTCAGTATTGTCTTACCATGTAGACCAGCAGAAGGAGTTAACAGTCATTGTGGAAAATCTTCCTCTGCTAATTGCTAAGTTCCCATTTGCCTTATTTTGTCCTAGACAGGACTCTCTCATTTCTTGGTCATCTCTAGCTGATGAGCTCCAAGTTCATAGTTAGTACCTTCTACTGAGTTACATGCTATTACTCTTAAGTTCACACATGTGAATTCTGTGTGTCAGCTGTGATGCTGTTTCAGCATACTGTTCCACTTCCCAGCCCAGAGTATGCTGCTTATGCTGCAAAATCCGCTCTTCTAGAGACTGTCAGCTTTTTTGTTTTCTTATAGTGTGTCTTCTCACTGGAGGTAAGAACTTGACCTAAACTTAAACCAGTTTCATTACAAGCACCAACCTGTCTTGATCATTCTGGTGGCAGGATAGGTGGGGTGTAAAACCTGAAAAGTCACAGCAAAAAGCAGTCTGCTCCTTAAGCTTATGCAATCATTGTATCACAAATGTTTGTATTTTACAGAATCCAACAGTAAAAGATTTAATTGGATTTGGCCTTCAGGTCGCAAAAGGAATGAAATACCTTGCAAGCAAAAAGTTTGTCCATAGAGATTTGGCAGCAAGAAACTGTATGTAAGTACAAACATCTACTTCCAGTCATGTTATCACACTCTTCTGTGTAAGACAGTGAGATAAGAGAAATAAAAGTTTCCGAGATTCTGCTTTTTTTTAGTCAGAATAGGGTGGTTTTTTCATTGCTCTGTAATTATACTGATGTTTGTCTTGCATACTGATGAGCTACTCATCTTGCTACAGGCTCATTTCTTACACATATGGGTTTTTTGAGTGTGAGAAATAAGAAAGCTGAGGTGAAAGTGTAGCATCTCAAAATCATTGGTTAGCGAGTTTAAAAGGGATCTCCTAAGGGAAGTTAAACTGCTGTTGCCTCAACTTGCTGTGCTTCCACCCAACCTCTTCAGAAGCAGCATGTCTCTGCTGCCACACCTAACAGGAGGGAGAGGAACACACAGAACTTTGTGAGAAAAACAGGAACACAGAGAAACACCAGTGAGACCTCTTGACAGTACCCTTTCATTACATGAGTATGAGCTTACTTTGACTCAACTACACACACAAATTAACATTCAAAGAACCTTACTAGTGTCTGGGTAGCCAGACAGTTCAGTTCGCACAAAGACTAACTGATACAGGAGCTGCCGATACAATTATGCTGATTTATCACCAATGTTGTGAATTAATGAGGTACAGGATTAAACATTAGAGTTTATTTTTAGTATGTCATAAACTGGAACTCTGGCTGCAAAAACGTCATTAACCTGTGACATCAGATTTTTTATTCTTTTTTCTGCACACTTGTGCAGTGGAACAGCCTCTGAAAAAGAACATTTTCTTACAAGTGCTGGTTTTTTTAAGGGAGGAAAAAAGCCACAAGCAACATAATTTTCAGGTTTCCTAAGAAGAAATTATTTGTATTACTAGATGAAAGTCCTAGTTCATCTAATCAAAGTCCAAATAGTGGCAACAGGACATTCCCTCTGGCCTATGTCTCTTCCTTGGGTGAGAAGGGAACAGCTATCTGGGTGTCTCACATGACCACTGAATGGCGCTTTTGTACTTCTATGTGGCTTGGCACTTCAGAGCCTGGAAAGCTGCTGCCACAAGAGAACACCCCCTTTCCCCAGTGGCCACGTGCAGTCCATCACTCAGAAGCACAGGCCCTGCCACAGTAGTGATGTCTATCAGAAAGGAAGCCAGGATGCAAATATAGTCCCCAGGGACTCTAAACTCTATTCCACTATCCTGGAAGAAGTGCAGGAACCTGCTATGGCATAAACTGTGTCCTGTTGACCCATCAAAGTTCCATCCAACTCCCATTACTGGATTTAGTTATAACATCAATAAATGCAGCAGATGGTTATGTTCCATTCAGAGGGACTTCAACAGACTAGAGTTGTCCAGACAGAAACCTCATAAATTCAAGACAGGAGAATGCCTTGTGTAGACCCTGAGAGAGATGGGAACATTTAGCATAGAGAAAATTCAGAGGGATCTTATCCATATGTATAAATATGTGATATGGTAGACTGAAGAAGATCTAAGTGGTGCCCCGGGACAGGCCAAGAGGCAGCAGGCACAAATCAAAATAGAGAAAATTGCATTTAAACATAGGAAGAAATTCCTTTATTGCAAGGATGCCTGAACACTGGCACAGGTTGCCCAGAGAGGTTGTGGAGTCTCAGTCTGTGCTGATATTCAAAACCCAACTGGTCGTGATACTGAGCAACCTGCAGTCCCTGACCCTGTTTTGAGCAGGGAAGGTCATGGTGAACTAGATGCTCTTCAGAAATCCGTTCCAACCTCACCCATTCTCTGATTGTGTGATTCTGTAAAGAAGCCCAAAAGCAAGTGTTTGCTGTGGCTAGGTCTGCACATGTAATAAAGGACAGGTTTAAGCATGCAAACACCCATGCTCTATCCATTTTTTGACAATGATACTCATCATCATCATCATCATGGCTAGGCTTCGTGAACGAAGATTTGAGGAGGGCTCTACCCACGTTTGTT
Organism: Pseudopipra pipra; assembly: GCF_036250125.1. Lineage (NCBI taxonomy): Eukaryota > Metazoa > Chordata > Aves > Passeriformes > Pipridae > Pseudopipra > Pseudopipra pipra. The sequence goes on from NC_087553.1 coordinate 50,699,547, forward strand.
ACAAGCATGACAATGACAATGATACTACTTACCAGGACAAACACCAACCTTAGGAGAAGCAAAACTAGGGATGTCTTCTGGTAGGGCTGAGGTGTAACCCCAGCAGAACTTTTGTTATGCCATCATTTTCTCCCAATACAGGCACCAAACACATCTTTAGTTACAGGACTACATTATTGTTTAGAGGCAGTCACTAAGATAATGATGGACTCCTCCTTATCAAAACTGAAAGTAAGTAGGAAAGGACATGCCTTGACTTGGAAATAAAAATGAGCTGTTTTTAAGGATACAGAAGAAGAAAGAGCAGTGGAAGAAATGATGTAGCACTCAATTAGGATGTATAGGCTATTAGCCAAAATCTTTTTATACAAAGCAATTGTTTTAAAGTAACTGTAAGTCAAATTGTATTATCAAAACAGTATCAGTAATTTCCCAGGTTCATTCACTGTGTTAAATGGGTGTCAAATATACTTTGCTGCACTTTTTGTTTCACTGTTACATTGGTTAATAGATCCAAAATAAAGTACTGCCTTTCAAAGTCAATGCAAGTCACTCATTATAATCAACCATTTCAAAAATGCAAGTCACTCCTTATAATCCACCATCACTGTAAATCTTGCCTGCTTAGTTGCAAATAATACCTTTTGTCATTTCTCTAGGTTGGATGAAAAATTCACTGTCAAGGTTGCTGATTTTGGTCTTGCTAGAGATGTCTATGATAAAGAATACTACAGTGTGCACAACAAAACAGGAGCTAAACTGCCAGTGAAATGGATGGCTTTAGAAAGTTTACAAACTCAAAAGTTCACAACAAAGTCAGATGTGGTAATGTAGAAACATATTTGTATCACCTATTTGTTTCTTTTATATTGCCTGAGACATCTTTCTAGTATTTAATAAATGAACTAACTCCAAATCAAAACTTATATTTGAATCTAACTTTAGTTCACATAATAATAAAAGACTGTGTACCTCCAGAAAGCGTATTTGTCCCAGTCACAAAACAACAAGTTGTTGACCTGATTATGTTTTACTGCTCAGGAAAGAATTAGTTTAACCCCGTTCCAAGGGAAACTAAGGACATTCCAAGAAGTCAAGTTGGAACTGAACCCACCTATAGGAGGGGCTCTGGAAAGCTTGACAAAACACATTAACTTTGAGACTCATAAATTTACTAGTTCTCAAAAATACTTTACTTGCTTTATAAATATTTACTGACTGCCAACAGCAATCTCAAGTATTACCTGTCCATTTATGAAGAAAAAATTGTTAAGATTAAGTCATTAGTTGGCAGGATCGCTTTTTATTTTAGCTCTCCTTTCAATCCAGATTCAGATTAGCTTGTGATGCATAGAATTTTCACCACATATATTGTCCTCAGTATGTATTTACACAGAGTTAGTCAGATCATCAGCTCATGTAAACTGGCAGAGCTCCATTAACCTCAAAAGAGGTCTGCTAATTTATATCAGCAAAGTAGCAGGCCTATAGGCTTTTATTTTCTTTCATTTATTTAGTTGAGATTCTCTAGTTCTTATTTAAGTGGCTCCTCAAGTCCTTACAGCATTTATTAGCGCACTTAAAAGAAAGCTGAATGCAGTAAAATAACTTTTCAAATGAAAAATCCATGCATTTGAATGCTTAAATCTGTCAAACCATCTTCTAAAACTGGAATGTAAAGCACTCCAACCCTATAACTTACTATTTATTTCTTTGTTTTCTTAGTGGTCCTTTGGTGTGTTGTTATGGGAACTTATGACACGAGGGGCACCACCTTATCCTGATGTAAATTCTTTTGATATAACTGTTTACTTATTACAAGGCAGAAGGCTGCTACAACCTGAATACTGCCCTGATCCACTGTAAGTAAATAGTTTGCAAAGCCTTCTGCAAATGCTGCTGATTCTGATATTGTAGTAATTGAGGCTGTGGGAGGAAAGAGAGGGTTGGGCTTTTTCCTTTTTACATGATTTTGTAATTGCACACTTGTTTTATTTGAATGGCAGGTACGAAGTCATGCTGAAGTGCTGGCATCCAAAACCTGAGATGCGTCCAGCATTTTCTGAACTTGTTTCAAATATATCAACAATCTTCTCCACTTTTGTTGGGGAACACTACGTTCATGTCAATGCTACTTATGTCAACGTGAAGTGCGTTGCTCCCTATCCTTCTCTTTTATCATCACAAGACAACATAGATATGGATGTTGACACATGACAGGAATGTCTGAAATAGAGGAAAATCCATTCTTAGTTGTATGAACAAAAAAGCAAAACATTTTGTCCACTAATTTTTACTGCCTGGTCTTTGTGAGAACACTGTTGCACATGTTTATGTTGTTGCCCAAGTTGCACTAGTACAGGGACACAGTATCATATTGTTTAAGGCTATGGGATTCTATAAACCATCACAGTAATTTCCAAGTATTTGGATAACTGCATCAATTTACCAAATGGAAATGTGGTGTGCTACCAGACAGAGCTAGTTCCCACAAACTGTCATTAATGTGTGCTCAGACCCAAGAACAAAAATTCATCATTAATGCCATGAAGGAGAAAGTAGAATATCAATCATTATGGCTGGAAGGACTATTACTGTGCATGTCTTTTAGGATGATGAGCAGTGCAGAAATGGTTTTCACACAAAAGGCTAAGGCAAACAATGAAAGTTACAAGATTTTAAAATGTATTTTCCTCCTGCATGGTGCAAACTTTGGATTTTTACACTACATCAACAAAGTTTCTAAGAACCTAGGCAGCCAAGAGAGCCAGCCTCATGGTGTCTTAACAGAAATCAAAATCAAGAAATGGTGTGCAGTAAAATGAGTATAGAGAAGTACAATTGTGTAGGGAGTGAGTGAGGAAGGCCAAGGCAAAACTGGAACTAAACCTGGCATGGGAGGCAAAGAATAACAGGAAGGGTTCTAAGGTATGTTAATCACAAACAGAAGGTCAAAGAAGGTGTAACCCTCCTGATAAACAACGGTGGCGAACAGGTAACAACGGATGAGGAGAAGGCTGAGGTACTTAACTTTTTTGCCTCAATCTTCAATGGCAACCTCTCTTTCCACACCTCTTAAGCAGATGGACAACAGAATGAGGACAGGGAGAGCAAAGCCACTCCCACTGTAACTGAAGATCAGGTTCATGACCACCTGGGGAACCTATATGTGGACAAGTCTATGGGACCTGATGACATGCATCTCAGAGTACTGAAGGAATTGGCTAATATAGTTGCCAAGCCACTCTTCACAATATTCAAAAAATCATGGCAGTCAGGTGAAGTCCCAAGTGCCTGCAAAAAGGGAAACACACTACCCATCTTTAAAAAGGAAAGAAAGGACAACCCTGGGAACTACCAACCTATCAGCCTCCCCTCTGTGCCTGGGAAGATCATGGAACAGATCCTCCTAGAAGCTATGAAGTTAAGGCACATGAAGGACAGAGAGGTGATTTGAGACAGCCAGCATGGCTTCATCAAGGGAAAATCCTGCCTGACCAACCTCGTGGCCTTCTAAGATGGAGTGACTGCATCAGTGGACAAGGGCTACAGATATCATTTACCTGTAATTCTGGAAAGCCTTTGACACAGTCCCCCACAACATCCTTCTCTCCAAACTGGAGAGAGACGGATTTGATGTGTGGACTGTTAGATGGATAAGAAATTGGGTGAGCAGTCACATCCAGAGGTAATGATCAATGGCTCAGAGTCCTGAGGGACATCAGTGCCAAGTGGTGTCCCTCAGGGGTCTGTATTGGGACCAGTGTTATTTAATATCTTCACTAATGATACAGACGAAGATATCGAGTGCACCCTCAGCAAATTTGCAGCTGACACCAAGCTGAGGGGTGTCATTGACACATTTGATGCCATCCAGAGGGACCTGGACAAGCTCAAGAAGTGGGCCCATGGCAATCTCATGATGGTTTAAGAAGAGCGAGTGCAAGATGCTGCACGTGGCTCAGGGCAGCCCCCTGTATCAGTACAGGCTGGGGGATGAACAGGGGGAGAGCAGCCCTGCCCAGGAGCACTTGGGGTGGATGAGAGGCTGGACATGACCCAGCGATGTGCGCTCACAGCCCAGAAACCCAATTGTGTCCACGGCTGTGTCAAAGGCAGCGTGGCCAGCGGGTCAAGGGAGGGCATTCTGCCTCTCTACTCTGCCCTTGTGAGACCCCACCTGGAGTGCTGCATCCAGCTCTGGGGTCCTCGGCAAAGTAAGGACATCAACCAAGTCTAGAGAAGGCCACCAAGATGATTAGAGGGATGAACCACCTCTCCTGTGAGGAAAGGCTGAGAGAATTGGGATTGTTTAGCCTGGGAAAGAGAAGGGTGACCTAACTGTAGTGTGCCACTACCTGAAGGGAACTTATAGGAAAGATGGGCCAAGACTATTTACCAGGGCATGTACTGACAGGACAAGGGGTTTAAATTGAAAGAGAGTAGGTTTAGATTTTATATTAGGAAAAAATCCTTTACTGTGAGGGTGGTGAGGCACTGGAGCAGGTTGTCCAGGGAAGTTGTGAATGCCCTGTGGCGTTCAATGCCAGGTTGAATGAGGCTCTGAGGAACTTGGTCTAGGTGAAGATGCCCCCAGCAGGGAGTTTGGAACTAGGTGATCTTCAACGGCCCCTTCCAACCCAAACCATTCTATGATTTTATATCAGTCTTACCAGTCCTCTGGTGTAGTCAGACGGTACATAAAACAAAGGGACCACCATGTAGCTTAAAGCATTCCTAGTGTCAGTGTTACTCCAATGTTCAACTATTTCATTGAGTTGAACAGCGTGTATCAGCAGATCCCTTTCTGAAAAATGCAAAGCCTCCATTTCTTTCAATAAAGAATGAATCACTCTGAGACTAAAAACTTGAAGGCTGCTGTTTGATGAGTCACTTGACAAGCAGATGAAGCTCTGCCACCTAACCTTGGGTGGAGCTGCTGCCACAGGTAAGTAAAGAGTGGAGGTGTTGCCACAGCCCTGACCTAAAAAGACACTGCCATAGCAGGCATATTGAAAACTTCTTCATGCCATCCCTGAAGAGCGGAGATGACCAATCAAAAGAAATAACTTTAGGCCCCCTTTACCCTCTTCTTGAATCACACAACCCAGTGAATTATGATACCTACTTTTAATTCTAAATTTTGACCAGAGAAACAATTTTGAAAAGAGACAGTAAATAAAACCTTCATTCATTAGGGAAGAGTACTATAGCTTTAGGGCAAACATCACATGTCATTTCTGTTCCTGTGGAATTCTGTGCATACTACTGTATAGCTTGTTTAGAATAGGATAGAACTGGGTTTGTTGGTGTAAACACATAAAGTAATCTATTTTTATATTAAAAAAAAGTTTATTTTTAATGACATTTACAAAGTTTGGTTAGGCCACAAAATACTGCACTGTGAACATTTCAGAAAATGTAAGTCAATGTACATGATTCATAAATTGTAGCAACCTTAAAAAAATACTATGTAAATATTAAAAAGGAAAAGAACTGACTGTAAACACACTCCACCCTAAGTACAATATCTCCATTGCTGCAAGCCAACCATTTTAAGATCTTCAAAGAGAGGTAGTGCAGATAAAGAACAGATAAGGGGGATATATTCTTCTTGGGAGCCAGTGTTATAACTGAAGGATTTATAATGAGGGCAGAGTGTGTAGGCAACCTATAAGCAGATAATATTGTATTGTGTTTCATCACCACTTTCATTTCAGAAATGAACTTTCATGTCTGCTGAGAGAGATACTAATTGTAGATTGCTCAAGGACAAAAGGCTTTGCTGCAGGCAAAAAAAATCATCTCTATGGTTGTTGAAACAGCTAAGGAATTTTATGACACATAGATTTGGAGAAGTTACTCCAAACTTGTTATGTACATGCTTAAGGAACGCTGCAATGTGAAACAGAGGACATTTTTACTATTTATGAACTTTTGATTAATAAAGTTAATGTTGTGTCTGGGACACCTGTAAGAATATGTGATTCTGGTAAAGATTTGATGTTAGTAAGTTCATATATCTGCAAAGAGCTGAATGGTACTTATGTTTATAGTTGTTGTTACAACCTAATAAATGTTATTAAAATGAATTATTGTAATACTTTATGCTCTGAGTGCTGAAATTACTGTTCATGTTTACTGTTAAGCTTACATGTCTGTATGCTTTTTCTGACTAACATGGGAAGAGCAACCTGTGGAACTGTGGGGTAGAGGGGAAACAACTCAGAAACATAAAAATACAGAGTGCACCAATAAATCAAACACACAGTTCATGAGCCTCCTACCCATTAATAGGTCAGAGAAAGGTGCAGAGCATTTGTCATCATCAACTATGGCACAGTCGGTTTGATTAGGAAGGTTCTTGCCTAACCACAGGCTGCACCCATGCAGAGCTTTAAAATTCTTGATGCACTTAAGAGTTGGGGTGACATCTGAAACTCAGAATTTAGGTATCATAAGGAGTACTTGCGTGGCCCAGCAAGGATGCCAGCGCTTGCGTTTAGCATCCACGTCCCTAATCAGTCATGATCACGAGAAATTTCAAGGACCTGAACTTATGTCCCTCATGGTCATCCATCTTGTGTTTCATCTCTGCAAGGTGCTTTGTATCTGTGACACCTGGAGAGAAAAGGCATTGCAGTCCCCAGGGACCCTGGTTCTTCTGGGATAAGAGGAGCTAGCCCCACCTTTCTCCCATGCATTTCCTCCCACTTACCTTAGATGTCTCCTGCTGAATTCACAAATTCACTTTTGTGAAGAGTATTTTAAGTGGGTACCCCACAAACATTGCAACACACACTGTCCTGTGCTACTCAACTCAGATGATACTACAAGCTCATTTCTCCAGCATCTTATCTCAGGGGAACTTTCGTACTTAACTCACTCAGAAATACTTTATTGCACAATGTCTCAGCTGATTAAAAAACAGAATTTATATGCTGCTGTCATTTCAAAATATTATGCAAACCCAACATCAAAACACATTTTCTCCAGGCATGTTTGCTTCTTAACGAAAAAATGTATATGCTCAGTTTCAGCTCAAAGTATATTTTGGGGAAAAAGTGATGATTTTCAGAGGTCCCTTCCAAGTCTAACTATTCTGTGATTCTGTGAAAAAAGGCATTGAAAATAGCAGTTCAGGATGGAAACATTCTGCTGTGTCACAATCCTAATCCATTTTTTATTCTATTATTTACATCTAATGTATTTCCAATACATTTTCAGGATTTCCCTGAAAAGTCAGTAAAAAATCTCCAAGGTTTTACCACAGACCGCTATTAATACCAGGGTCTTCAGTCTAAACCAGCATAACACACAGTCAAATGATGGCCTGAACTTAAATACCAGATTTGTAACACATTCCTCTGATTACTTCTCATGATTTCTCAGGGATGGTATATATTGCATTTTTGAAAGGGTCAACAGAATCACAAGCTTCCCATGCTCAATTTTTCATCCTATTAATTTTGTTTATATCAGGTACACACTGCAGCAGATCTGCCGCTGACTTAAACTGGTAGCCTTCCCCCCACAGGAATATTAACAGTGGATGTGGCCAGTGCTCAAAACATTGCATAACAGGTACCCTACACAAAAGCCAAGAGATTAAAAAAATAGGGAAGGATATCCTCACCCCACAGAAATTTTCCTACTGAATTCACACCTACTTTTTTTAGTGCACTATAACGCACTGAGAGTAATTTGCCTCTATTAAGGAAGATTTTTTTATACAACAAACAATATTAAATGTTTCTAAAATCAAGAAAAATGGTACACTGTACCTCTGGATTGCTAAGTCTTTGCATATTGCTAATTTTCTGTCTCTGTTAAATTCAGTCATGAAGAAGAGACCTACGTGCTTTATATAAATAAGTGATGAGGTTGCAATTTGGGTTACAGTGGCAGAAGCAGTACAGGTGAGCAACTGCAAAAGCACGTCAAAATAAATTTTAATCCTAAACATGAAACTCTTCCTTCAGAAATTTCATTTCTGGGATTCAGCTGTAACACTACATCACAGGAAAAGGTCACAGTAGATAAATGAAATAGAGATCCTAATGGGTTTTTTACTCACTAAGCCAAACATCTATTCCTGAAAATTCCAATTTCCATTATTTTTAACAAACAGGTCATGAACTGAGTATTCCGAGCATTGAAGAAAGACACAGGAAATCTTAGGATTATGCCAGACCGATTAGGAAAAACATTTACAAGAAATTGTGATCTCACAGACAGCAGGGAGAATTCAGAGCAACTTTATTGACTCAACGGACACCAACCCAGTGGAAATCAGTCTCTCATCTTGAAACTGTGTGCTCTGACACTGAACCTGAATTTGCCTTTTGTAATCCCCATCCTGCTAACACTCCAGGTGTAATCACTTCCAATGAGGATGCCAAAAGACTCCTCTGAGTCCTAATCTCAAGCACTTGCAGCCACTCCATGACCTCCAGGGGACAGGAAAGATTTCTGTTTTGTAAGGAATGCTGCTTCCCTGGCTGCTGTTACTATTAATTTTGGTGCTTTCCAGAGTCAGCAGCCTCCTCCCTACACACCATGCCCAGAGAGAGACCCTCAGCAGAAGGTAAATCCTTGCCATAGTCAGCTGGAGGAGACCTCTAGTTTCCATGTGCTTTTCTGTTTCAGTAATAAGTACTTTGCTGCAGCCCAGTGCCATTAGGAGGTTCATTAGTATCTGCCAATGTTTTCTCACATTCATTGTGACGATTTAACAGGGAAATCATCCTTGCTCGGGCCTCTGAGGCTCTCTGCATTTCTACAAACACTATGAATTAACACTTGCCAGAGTTCTAATTATCAAGCACACATGGAGACCCTCTCTGGCACAAAGGACAGCTGAATATCCTCCTTTAGGATGTGAAAAGTTTTGCCAAAAACTTTAGGGCGCATGACCAAACATGGACACCTCAGCTGCCACGAGGTTGCAGCTCACTGGGGCAGTTGGCATGCTTTGCAAGTGTGATAAAACTGAAAACAAATGCTTAAAATAGGGTTTGAGATTTAATTAGGAAGGAAAAAAGGCCCTCAGATGACAGTGGTATATTCTCTATCATTTGTGTGACTCAATAAAAAATAAAGGCAATTTAAGAAAGACAGTGGAGCTGCAGCTTGTTGGAGCTCATGGTGCAGAATTAACGGCAAACACATGGGAAGATGTGACAATACACACACACTAGTAAGCAAGTAGGACATAACAAGGATCGAGTCACATCCAACTCCAATTGCATGTTATTGGTTTCCTTAAGCAAACCTTAGAAGAGGTTACTGCTTCAAGAAGGACAACCATCATTAGATGTTAAAAACACTCTCACTATGTAATTTTTGCACTTTGTAGAGAAATGTAATTATCTGAATAGCTTCTTCATTCGTTGTCAGTTGGAAATGGAAAATTTATCTATTGAAATTACCTGGTCTATTAAATCACTAGCCATGCCTATGTGATATATCTGCCACCTGGCCACAAGAACAGTAACAGTATTGAAGTACTTCCCTCAAAGATCAACAGCTCAATAATTGCAAAAATGCTCCAGAACTGCTTGTGTCCTCTATACACCCCTGAACACCAAATTGTTGCAGCTATTGGCAGAACTTTTGAACAGAAGATCTGAATCAGATGGAAAGAGGGTAAAAGTTTGTCAGACCCAGGCAGTTCTCATGAATCATGTCACTGAAGTGATGAAAACACCTCATTGACAAGTGTAACCTGGGCTGCTGCATGAAATGCAAGTAAATAAAGAGCATCTATGGCAGGACTATGTCCACTTCTTTTTGTTAATATTAAGTTTACTCAAAAATATCCTGAAAAAATATCTGTGCATCTGCAACAACAATAAAATATATTTGCTAGGCATCTTGATACCAATTTATAGCAGCATGGTTTTCTTAAGACCATCACAAAAATACAAAGTAAATTATTTTAAAATGTGTTTAAATCTGTGTCTGGGAGTGCGAATTGCTTCAAAATGTATCTGCCAGCCCATTTGGATAAATAAAGGGAATTTTTTTCTGTTAACCATTCTGAGCATCTTAAAATGAGTTTCATTTCTTCTGAAAGTTTGAGTCAAGGGAAACTGATTTTGGATTATTTGGCAGAAACTAGATTTCTCTGCAGTACTTGAGGGTTCTTTTGTCTGCCAGGACTGATTTACCGAGTACTTCATTCTTTTTCTTGTCTCTAGTATCTTCACATTACCAGAAAGCATCACGATATGGAGGTTCTGTGTGCAAATATCTACCCAATATTATTTTCTGCAGACAATCCTTAATAGGAAGATAAAATCTGGATGGTGATGAACAATATAAACAAATATTATTACTGTGCTGAATAAATCATTAACACAGCACTTTTCTCATGCCCCCCTTCCACAGTCCTTATAGTACTTACCATGGCTGCATTAAAATTTATATAGTTGTATATTTTACTGCATAAAACCTTGAATGGTGTTAAAATAGTAACTTCATTACAGAGAAAGTGGTGTCCATGAAGGTTAATGGCTTATACTGAAAGCCAATAACAAATGTCTTTCCTTAATGAAATGCTTAGTTTAGATCATATTTGTCATACTGTGCTTATGCACTAATCTGCCAAGCAGATTGTATAAAACAGACTCACGACCCATTCATAAAGTAAAACATAGAGGAGCAAATACACTCTGGTATTTTCAATCTGAATTTAAACTAATGAGGTCTCATTTCAGTGAAAAAAAAACAAAGCAAAACAAAAAAAACCACCAAAAAACTAAAAAACCCCAACCCACCTGAATGAGAATATAGAAACTTTGTCTACCATTTATACATTCAGCCACAATCAGGAAATTAGAGACTGCACGGAGATCAAAAGATTTTACTGTTCAAGGAACCCAACACTATTTTCTACAACTTTCACGTCACTCCTCCCCATCCCCCATACTGCGTTATATACTACCCCTAATAGCAAGGTCTAATTTTATGAGGAGCATTTCTGAAAGCTGGAAGAGCTTTCTCTGGAAAGAAGCCATCTGTTTGAAGTGCTCAGCTCCAAGATCTGAAATGCTTCCCAGTGTTTTTTCGCTTCCCAGATGTAGTGCAAGTTCCAAATATCTAAGCAGAAAGTGACAGACTTGCACAGTTGCAAGGGAACTTCTGTTCAGTAGTAAAGCAGAACTGAGCAGGAAGCTGTGTCAGTCAGATACAGGGGATCTGAACAAGGAGGGCTGCTGCTTTGACTTATCTGTGTTTTGCAATGCCAGTGTTTTCTTCATGTATGTGAAAGGTATCCTCAACTTCAGACACTTACACTGGGGAGTGGGTTTTCTTTAGATACAAACTGTGTATATAAGGCATCTTCCCACACAGCCAAGTTACACTTAAGAGAGTATAAAATATGTCCCTCAGCCTATAATCACTCATGCTTCATGACAAGGGAGAAGTGATAAAAAGCTGTTGAAAGAGCGGCAAATCTATCCTACCTCTGCAATAGCTGAGATAACATCAGTACATGGTCCAATATTAAGGTGTTATCCAGTAGCGCAGACCACAGCATACCGCTCAAAAATCAATCTCTCTGAGGAAGATCGGTTAAGAAAATTAATACCAAAATTACCTGTGATTAAGAAGTACTGCGACATTGTAGAAATGTCATTGTAAAAGCCTCATTTCCGTTTTTGATGGTTCTAATCAAATACTCTGTTTAAACATCTAGTGACAATTTCAGCCTGCTGTGATAATGCCTAGTGCCAAGGCCTGAGAAGGAAAGCTGACCAGAGAATTACCAGAAAGAACCAATTTTGGAGATACAAGTTTTGCTTTATAACTATGCTAAGAAGTACTATAATAAATACTACTACCCATTTTGGAGAGTTCTTTACACAGAAATATAGGGCTGGAAGACACGTCAAGAATTATTTGGTCCATCCCATGTCACTAAGATAGGGTGAGCATACCTAAGCTGCCTTGGCAAACATTTGTCTAATGTTTTCTTTAAAAAAAAAAAAAAAAAAAAACACAACTCTACAAGCTACAAGGATTTCAGGGTTTCATTATTTGTATAGTGCAAAAATTCTCCTGAATTTCTTGCTCAGCATGAGACCCACCACTTTCTTTTTGCCCCAACACTGATTACAAATGAAAGTCAGGTTATCTATAGAAAAATTTTAAGCAAAGATGTCCCATCTTAATCTCATCTTTTCTAAGATAAAAAGTTTTTTCAACCTTTAGTCATGGACTTTATTTTCTAAACTTCTTAACTTTCTTCTTTCTCGTTCTTCCTAGTCTATCTTTATTTTTGTAGTGTGCTGCCAAGGATGAACTTGGTAGTCTCCAAATGTACCACTTTGTAGAGTGATTAGGTCAGCGTCTCTGTTGCTCATGGCTAAATAAAGACATCAATAATAAAACTTGTCTGCATAAACAAGGTACTACAGCCCATTATGTGCTTAGAGGTTTTGTCCACAAACAGATTAAGAACTGTGGCTCTAGGTGCTAACACGGGACATTAATAACTTGCTTGAGGATCCTTCTGGTCATACAAGTTAGATGGGTCTGCAGTTCTCTGAGTTCTTTTTTATATAAGTATATATCCTACATTTGTCTTGAGACAATGTCCCTTCCCTAACTCATTCTTTTGTGATTACCTTACCTTAGCTGAACCACTGCAGTCAGGAAAACTGCCTCACGAGGAGGACAACTTTCAACAAAAGAGCTACAGCAAAGCCACCAGCAGAAACTCAAATTGGTTGGAACCCTAATCCTTCAATCTCTTAGCCTGCATTATTCAAAGAAATTAATTTAAAATAATATTACATGAATTTTACATAACACATTTTTAAATGTATATGTATTCAGTGGTTTCACACTTCCTTTGTCCCTATTTTAACTAACTTTGATCCATTAACTTTGAATAACTTGCATAATCCAGCCAGGCAGTGCCAGAGAAGGAGAGATCTCTGGCTTCTAAAAAGAGCGCTATAAATCAAAGAATTTCTTGAGCGCATATTCATAAGATGGGTCAGGCAAAAAACAAGCTAAACCCAGGGAACAGAGCAAAGCTAAGAGCACAAAAGAGATATTGTTTGCAGTGTAATAGGAAGTTATGATATTTGGAAAGATGGAAACATCAGACTTGGGCAGGTAAGGGAGAAGGTGGCTGAGGCTCCCTGTTTGCAATATTATACATCACTACTGCCAGTCTCTGCCTCATGTCAAGCCTGATGCCCAGGGGCCCCAGGCCTTCTTCTAACAAGTGCTCTCTGAGGCCACTTATCCTCCCAGAGAGCTCTGTCAGACTGCAGCCAGTGGGCAAGGGATGCAGAGGTATCCTACTCAAATCCCTGAGAGAAGGTGGCATTTCTTCAGCAATGCTTACACACACACAGGTAAATGGCACATACTGTACAAAGAGTGGCACAGCAGTAAAAACTGACAGGCATATGCATTGAACATCAGCTCCCTCTACTGTAAATACATTGGGATATGTTACTCTGCCACCCCACCGCCTCCCAAAACAGTCTGATTTGATAAAAGTACCACTCTGAAGCACCATGACTAAGATCACTGGAAAGATGTATCCTGTAGAACTGACAGACAGGAAGATAGTGCAGATTTTTCTTTCCAGTTCCTGTGGTTATGATAATTGGGTTTTCAGTCTTCTTGTATGCTGCAAATATCCATCTCTAGTTTGTCTCAAAACTAGAATAAATTTCATGGTCCTAATCTAATATCTCACAAACAACTGTAGACTACAGTCTACAGAACAGTCTGCTGCAGTAACTGCAGTCTTGCCTTTATTAGTCACAACATTAATTTCTGACAGAAAACATAATGGCATATACCCAAACCTCTGCTGATCATTATCCTACTGATGATGTTTTGTCTTCCTGAAAAGGTTAAAAATCTGACTAGTCTCAATAGCTGATGGCTGTGTCAATCTATACCGAGGGCTATTCTTGGTTCCAACAGAAATCAGAGACTTTTGCAGCACAGCTCAGTAACACAGTCCCATTAATTGATAAGATTTACTCAAAAGTATGACTCACAAGGACAGAAATTGTTGCTCAGGCCAGACTGAATTCAATTAATAGTTTAAACATAAAAATACAAGAGGCTGGCTTTTTTCAGAGAAAGGAAATATTTTTTGTTTTGAAATTGACCTTATTTTTTTAATGTTAGACTAAACAAAGGTTTCATTTCAGATTAAACCAGTGCTCATTGTTTTACTCAGCATGAAATCCAATTAAATGATCAAAGTATCAAAAGTTGCCCAAGAGATCAATTAAGATGAGAACAGCAGAGAGGCTCTGCAACTTGCCCAAGAATGGATAGCCAGAGCCTATAGTGAAATTTTTATGTAATGGAAAGCAAAGACACAAGATCAGAAAGAATCCAGACTCCTGGAGAAGTGATCAATAGCCTATCCATGAAAATGGCCCATATATTGATTGTAAAAAAGAAGCAGGAGGAAGATGTTAAAGTTGTAAGACAGGGATGGAGAGCTGAGCGTTGAGATTCCAGTTTGTTTGAATGTGGAAGTACAGAGGCAAGGAAGAAGATGAAATAGAGAGAACGGATGAAAATATGATCAAGAAAGGTTAGCTCAGAGGACAAGGAAGCATTAAGGGGACAGGCTGAAAGCATTGGAAGTATTGAGCTAGCAAATGTCTCAAAGCAAGGAACCTGAGAGACAGACAGAGCTGCTCTGGACAGCAGCAGAAAGGGGCAGGAGGACAGGACACCATGTGCTCCACAAGCAGGGGTTGGATAGATTTCAAAATTCCCCAGCTTCTTACACTATCCTTCCTTTATGCTGCTGTATGGAGGGTCATATCTTATCCTTATCCATGGGCCTCCAGAGTCCCCAAAGGCAGATAATGAGAGAAAGGGGATAAAAAGCAGAAAGTTAGTTTGATCAACTTAATGCTGACTTTGTACCATTCCTTTGATAGGAAGGGAATAGTCAAAGCAAATAAAGCTGCTTTGAAAAACGAATTTACAGGACAAAATGTAGCAAGTAAATGAGAGGAACTTTATCAGAATTATGCCACAACTCATTAATCTGTATCACAGGAACAGTGTTACTTTAAAGTTTACACCAGTATTTCAAAGCAAAAGGTCTTCTGGACCTCTAACAACTCACTACAAACCCTTTACAGCTAATCAGTATCATTGCTTCAAAGGAAATTAAACTGTCTCCACCCAGTAACTCTAGTGGCATTTGATCTACAATTGGCTTGAAGTTAAAAATTAATTACCCTTCCAACATATTGATTACATGACTATAAACATAAAAGCAGCAGCCCAGAACAATGTACACTGACCCTTTGTTGAAACAGCATGTTTGTTTTCAAAAGGAAGCTAATTAAGACAAGTTCCCTAGAAGAGGAAGGCAGCAGTAAAACTAAAACCAACAGTGCCATCTAGTGCACCGCTGTGGTCGAGGAGCATCACACAGGATCACACAATTCTTTATTTCAGCTATTTCCTAATGCTAAACAGAAAAGGACAGATAAATTACTGTCATACTCCATATGCCTGAAGTCCTAAGTCTTTCCATCGGGGAATACATGACTTCTAGGCAAAGAAAGTTTTACATCATATTTACATTTGTATTATCAATAGAACCTTAAAGTTAAATCTACTCAAATAGTAGATATTGCCTGTAAATCGACTGAAATAAACAAAGTTCTACATTGACAGTAATTCTCTGGTTTCTAAACTGGTTCTGTCTTTCAAAACAACTACACTGAAACATCCCTGTTGTCTTTAGATGGTATCTAGGCTGAGAAAGTTGGGATTGTTCAGCCTGCAGAAGAGAAGACTTTGGGGAGATCTCATTGTGGCCTTCCAGTACCTAAAGGTCCTACCAGAAAGCTGGAGAGGAACTTTTTACAAAGGCATGAAGTTACAGGACAAGAGGTAATGCCTTCAAACTGAAAGAGGAAAAGTTTAGATTAAATATTAGGAATAAATTATTTACCGTGAGGGTAGTGAGACACTGCAACAGGTTGCCCAGACAAGTGGTGAGTGTCCTATCCTGGAAGAGTTCAAGGGCTCTGAGCAACCTGGTCTAGTGGAAGGTATCTCTGTCCACAGCAGAAGGATTGGAACTAGATGATCTTTAAGGTCCCTTCCAACCCAAACCATTCTATGATTCTATCTTCTTTATAATATAAACTAAAATATATAAATATCTCTGCATATCTTTCATGGCTTTTTATTAGAATTATGAAATATCCTGAGATGGGAAGTGACCCACAAGGATCATTGAAGTCCAGTGGGTTTCTGTGGCTGGGTTTGGTAGCAGGGGGGCTACAGGGGTGGCTTCTGTCAGAACCTGCTAGAAGCTTCCCTGGCTGGGGAGCCAATGCCAGCCAGCTCCAGGACAGGCTTCCTGCCACTGGCCAAGGCGAGTCCATCAGGAGTGACAGTAAGGCCTCTGTGATAACATATTTAAGAATAGAAGATTGTTGTGCGGGTGAAAATTTCCAGCCAGGAAAGAGTGGAGTGAGAACATGGGAACAACAAGGTAGACACCAAGGTCAGTGCAGAAGGAGGGGCAGGAGATGCTTCAGACGCCAGAGCTGAGGCCCCTGCAGCCCGTGGTGCAGCCCATGGTGGAGCAGCTGTGCCCCTGCAGCCCATGGAGGACCATCGGGGTGCAGAGACCCACCTGCAGCCCATGGAGGAGCCCACGCTGGAGCAGGTGGATATCTGAAGGAGGCTGTGACTCGATGGGAGGCCCAAGATGGAGCAGGGTCCTGCCAGGTACCTGCAGCCTGTGGAGAGGGAAGCAGGTTTGCCAGGTAGGACTTGTGGCCCCTGTGGGGGCCCCAGGCTGATACAGCTCATTCGTGAAGGACTGCACCCCATGGACGAGTGACCCATGGGACAGCAGTTTGGGAAGAACTGCTGCCCGAGGGATGGACTCACACTGGAGAGGTCCATCAAGGACTGTCTCCAGAGGAAGGGACCCCACAGGAGCAGGGGAAGGACTCCTCTCCCTGAGCAGCAGCAGAAACAACAACTGACCGTAATGCCCATTCCCCATCCCCCTGCACTGCTGAGGGGAAGGAGGGAGAACATGGAAGGAAGGAAGGGTGAGGGGAAGATGTTTTTAAGATTATTTTTTCTCACTCTTTTGCTCTGATCCTGTTAGTAACAAATTTAAGTAATATCCCTACTTTCAGTCTGTTTTGCCTGTGAAGGTAATCAGTAAGTGACCTCTCACAGCTCTTAACTCATGAACTGTTGGGGTTTTTCTCTCCTCTGTCCACTTGCAAAGGGGAGAGAGAGAGTGGCTTTAGTGGGTACCTGGCATCTGGCCAGGGTCAACCCACTACTACAGGACAACCCCAAGAATGATTCCATGTACCTGGAAGTATTGTCCAAACACGTCTTGAACTCTGGCAGGCTTGGTGCTGTGACCACTTCCCAAGGGAGCCTGTTCCAGTGCCCAGCCACCCTCTGGGTGAAGAACGTTTTCCTCATATCTAACCTAAGCCTCCTCTGACTCAGCTTCATGAAATTCCTTTGGGTCCTCTCACTGGTCACCACAGAGAAGAGATTGGCACCTGCTCCTCCACTTCCCCTCATCAGGTCTCCCTTCAGTTTCCTCTTCTCCAGGCTAAACAAGCCAAATGAGTCGCTCCTCATATGGCTTCCCCTCAAGGCCCTTCACCATCTTTGTATCTCCTTTGGATGCTAATAGCTTTAAATCTTTCTTACACTGTGGTGCCCAAAACTGCACACAGCACTCAAGGTGAGGCTGCACCAGTGTACAGCAGAGCAGGACAATCCCCTCCCTCCACCAGCTGGCAATGCTTCGTCTGATGCCCCCCAGGACAGAGTTGGTCCTCCTGGCTGCCAGAGCACTGCTGACTCATATTCAACTTGCCATTGACCAGGACGCCCAGGTCCCTTTCTGTAGTGCTGCTCTCCAGCATCTTCCCCCATCTGTACAAACATCCAGGGTTGCCCCATTCCAGGTGCAGAATACGGCACTTGTCTTTGTTAAACTTCATACAGTTGGTGATCGTCCAGTCCTCTAATTTGCTGAGGTTTCTCTTCAGGGCCTCTCTGCCTTTGAGGGAGCCAACAGCTCCTCCCAATTTAGTATCATTGGCAAACTTACTTAGTATCCCTTCCAGTCCTGCGTTCAAGTTGTTAATGAAGACGTTGAAGAGCACAGGGCCTAAGATATAGTCCTGTGAACCCCACTAGTGACAGGTCGCCAGTCTGGTTCTACCCCATTCACTATTACCCTCTGTGCTCAACCCGTGACCCAATTGCTCACCCACCACATGATGCGTTTATCCAGCTGTGTGCTGGATAAACAGTTTGTCCAGAAGGATACTGTGAGAGACAGTATCAAAAGCTTTACTGAAATCCAAAAAGATTACATCACCTGGCTCCCCCTGATCAACTAGGTGAGTTCCCTTGTCATAAAAGGAAATTAGATGTGACAAGCAGGACTTTTCCCTCATGAAGCTATGCTGCCTCTGATCTATACATATACACACCAGTGAGCAATCACAGAGAGCAAAAAGGGATAGTATCATTTTATTTTTTGTAGTGTAGTACCTGCACAGGATCTGCTTAATGTAACCCTTGCCAATGGACACTGATCATTTTTATCAGAAAGATGTAAGCCATTAACTTTTTTTTTTCCCATACACTACTAACAAAGCATGTAGGCTTGCTTCTAAACCCTCTTCCCTAGAAGAGTCAGAGTCCAACCCACATGAGGAGCCCTCACAGAAGTCATAATTCCACAGAATTGCTCTCCTATTTTGTTGCCACAGAATTTTATGCTTCTGTCTGTCTGCTTTAATGTTCCCAATAATTAAGTGTTCCCTTTCAGGTACACTGAATATTGACTTGGTTTTCTTTTCCCAAAACCCTATAGAGCCCTCCCACCATATCTAGCATTATTCTTGGCCTTCTACACTAGACAAATGTACATTCATTGTCAGCTTTTAATATTGATTGCCTTAAACTACAAAAGAGAGCCTAAAATTAAGGCTGTATATCCTGCAGCAGGAGAAGAAAGATTACAATCTCTATGTCAGTTGCCTCAGATTCCCTCCTACCCCAAGGACTCATATTTCACAGGGGCTTTTTTGCCCCATAGCCCGGTATCAGTAATCTTTAACCCACACAATACAGTGTCAAGCACGTCTCAGATGACATTGGGCAGCACACACAGAAGTCAAGCACACATCCCTCAGATTTTGCAGCATTCTTCATCAGCTGACATCAGGGGATGATCAGCACCCACTGAAACCAATTCGTTATTTGTTTTGGTTTCCCTTTTGTTTTGCTTGGTTAACAGAAATTCCCATAAATATTAAAACATAAAACCCTTGGTGTGACACAGAGCTGGCCTGTTTTAGTCCATTCCCCTCCACCTCCTGCCATGGGCAAGAACAGACCCTTGCCACTGTCCCTCCTGGCCTCAGCCATGTGCAGGGCTCCTCCACTGTACCCATGACAAAATCCCAACTTTGCCAGGTTTAGAGAGCTGCAAAAGACTTTCATGAGTTGATGGAGGGTTTATTAACAGACCATTGAAAAATCCTTCCCTGGAATACAACCCACAAGAGGCAGGCTGTATTGCACAGAAACTGTGAAGGGCAGTACACTGTAAGGAAAAAACATGACATGAGATGTGCTTCCCCTTCCTCCCTACCCTCCCATTTTCCCACTACCTTCCTAGGCCACCCCTTTCTTTCCTGGCTCACAGGAAAAGTCCCAGCACAGGAGGCAGGAAGCAGTGGTGGCAGCAACAACCTGATATGACTCAGAGCAAAGAAAAGATTGTGACTAAAAGGAATGTAAAGCCAAACCCAGAAACAAGTAACTAGCAATGAAAAGCTAAAAACTACCAGAAATGAACACATAGAGGTCCAATCATCACGTGCTACACAAGAGAACAGCCAGAAAACAATGTGTGAGGACGCAGGTTGCATGAGGAAGGTGGACTCAGCTACAGCAGGTCTGTAAATAAGCTCAACTAGGTTTAGAAAGAGCTTTTCACGTCATCATGCCAGCAAGCAGTACACAAAAACAGTGGTCTACCTGAGTCTCACCACCTCCCGCCTAGTATCGTTCCTACTAGTTCTTTCATAAGTTATCGAAGTCTCACCTTCTGCCACCATTAAATTTTCAAGAAAACTCTGTCATCTCCTGTGTTGCACCTGAAACA
The DNA here is from genome assembly GCF_036250125.1 of Pseudopipra pipra. Classification (NCBI taxonomy): domain Eukaryota; kingdom Metazoa; phylum Chordata; class Aves; order Passeriformes; family Pipridae; genus Pseudopipra; species Pseudopipra pipra. Next base: position 50,719,747 of record NC_087553.1, read on the forward strand.
TTTATAAAGGCTCCCTGCTGCTCTCCTTTACCTCTTTCCCTAAAAATGGCTTTTGACTTTAAGGCCACAAAAATGAGAAAAAAAAAAAAGTAGGGAGAAAAGACAGCCCTCTCCATCACACTAGATGGTGTTACTTTACATATCTGAATATCCCACTTCTATTTGTACCTCTTTGTCACCTCATCCTACACAGCACAACAGAGGTGTGAGACTCCTTTTTTTTGCTGCATATCCTGATCTGACATGAGAGACTAAAACCAGAAGTTCAAAATTTTCTGGTGAGAAAAGAAGCGGAGTACAGTATTTGGACTTACTTTCCACAGATAGCAAAAGCCTGAGCTTACCATCTGGAAAGAATGCACAAGGATTTCCGTCAGACTAATAATGTTCCATATCAGGCAGGGACATCATTATAACACAGCAAAAGGAGTTAAAACAGGCACAGGTGCGTAGCAAAAGCAATTCTCTAAAAATTAGAAAACTGGTTAAAGCACATGTGGAAAAAAAAGGATCAAAAGCATTTTCTTTGGTTCAAAATAGTTCATCCATCTAGATATTGAAATTATTTAGTGAGTTATTAAGTACTACCAAAATACAGTCCCAGTTTTAATATTTTCCATTTTCGGTTAGTTCAAACAAAATGCTTGCTAAAGGGCCACAAAGTGAAAAATGACAGCATTTTTTCAGAGTAAGCATAATGATTTATTCCTCTGTGCATTTATTGAACATGGAGAAATGAAACTAGTAAAATCGGACCTCTAATCTTTGTGTTACTTTTGTTCTGAGTTGTTGTTCTTCTTAACCAAAAGATTACTTCGGAGGTGGGGGGTTGGGGGGTGTTGAGGACATTATGGTGAGATGTATTTTTGCTGGGTTTGCATTAGACATTTGTCAGTTGCCTTTCATGCCAGTTGAGGGAGAACTATCCCTTTATCCCCATTTACTGCAGCAGCAACAACAAAAAATCTTTTTCCCTTTTCACAATCTTCGCAGGAATAGATAGAATTATTAACCTACTCGAAATCCCATTCTTATAGAGATAATCCATAGTGGAAATGCTTGGTGGAGGGGGTAGGAATTCTTCCTTGTAAACCATTGAATAAAGCGTTGTCAATATGAAGCCTATGAAGCTGATCACAGCAGCAAGTGCACTCAAGTACTAATTTTGTGCATCATTCAAAGCCCACACAATTAAAAATAAAATTACATTGCTTTATTTCAAAATCCCGATTCCTCTTCCTACTATTTCTTCTAATATGTGACACAAGATCAAAAATTAAGACCCCATACCACTGTTAAACAGCACAAAGTACCACTGACTCTGTGAGGCCTTTTTTACTACATAAGCACAGAAATTCCCAGTGCTTCAGTCACATCTGTTTGCATGGTTTATCTTTACTGAGATTTTATCTTCATAAGACATTTGGTTCTACAGAGAGTAAAAGAAAAAGGAATTTGGACTCCTGCAGTGAATCTCAACTTCATTAAACAAATCAGCACATTTGCCATTTCCTGTTGAAAAATAAAATTGTCAAACAATGTCTCCTTTAGAATGAAAGTAAATAAATCCAGCTAGAAGACTACACTTTCTTTTTTCAAAAGGGAATAACTAAAAATATAAGCAGGAACCAGGCTCAGTGAGAAGGAAGGAAAGGAATTTTTGCATTTTCTCATAGAGCTTTCCAGAATCAGGTGGCTGCTCAATTCCTGTGAGCTAATGTTCTATTCCTGTAACAAGCTGATGGCTGGGGAAAGCAGTGCTCCAGCTCCTTTGCTTTCCTCAGTTTTGCTTTCTCCTAGTACCATGCTGTTTTCTCAATCTTTCCTGGTACAGAGCAAAGACAAACAAATGATGTACACCAAAAGAGAGCAAGACTGGTTCAGGATGGGGAAGTCTCAGAGTTACTTTAAGACACACTGCTATCTTAAGGGTACTCTTCAGCTATTATGGGGTGCAGAACCCTTATCCTTTGATTCTGATTTGTCATCTTCCTTTGTTAATCCTAATCCTGCTCTCTTATCCATAGCTACTGATACAGCATTCCTGATGTCTGAGTAGGAGCTGCAATAAAGTCTGTACAGAACTACAGTCCTCTTGGTACAAAGTCCTTTGTGGATCAATATGAGGTTTACCTCCCTGAGTACAGGTTCCCTAAGGAGCATAGAGCAATGCTGAATGACAAGTGCAGTCCTTTCTCCCTTACCTTAGCCTTTTAAGTTCTTACAAGTCCCTCGTGTTCTTCCCTTAGCCCTTGTCCCCTTTCATTGGTCCATCACTATCTTTCCCTTTGATCTTCTAACACTGAAAAAGGATTTGGCTGTCATAACAGAGACACCTAGTATTTAGACAACTGGACCTGAATTAGCCATCTCATTACAGACAATAGTCTTGTCCTATGAAAGGTATCTTAACTAAGTCAGATGAATCTCACCCTTGGAGTGCTTATTTCTCCCTCTTGATGCTACAGAAGCTAGAGTTCCCAGCTCAGACTCAGGCGTTTATCAGTTAACTATCAAAAATACTCCCCAACAATCCAATTTTAAATACTCAGCTAAACTTTTTTACGACCGGTTATTTGACCATGATATTCCCCATTTCAATAATACCTACTCTATCCTCAGTAATTTCCTGGTTACCTTTTTTTTTTCTCCCTTTTGAATTCCATTCTCACTGGATCCAGTTCATTATGCTCAAACTATTCTCTCTCTTTAGCTCTTCCATGGAGCCACTTCCATTCTCACTTGAGTTTCTCTCCGTCAGCTGCTGAACAGGAAAAGGGCTCAGAGAATCATGCCAGTGTTAGAAGGATTGCTTCAGGATCTTCCTTGCTACCTTCTCCTGCAACACAGGTCACAAGATTCCTTAAGTCCTTGCTGAATTGCAGAATATATCTTCTGGGAAAATGGTCAACCTTTACTCGAAAATTGCTAGTGCCAATGTTGCCTTGGTTAAATTGTTTCAGGAGTCAACTACTCTGACTAATATTAAGTTTATTTTTAGCCTGAATTTGTCCTGTTTAAACTACTGGCCACGAATCCTGTAATATTCTAATATACCAAAACATCCTATTAACAACTTTCTGATCTCCCAGAAAGTACTTAGAAACATTTAAGGTGTTTGTTGTTGTGGTTTTTTTCTGATAAAACTAATGAGAGATAGTATTGGTTGCATTTTCCAGTCCCTGATTATTCTTTGAACTCTTTGCAATTCATAAATGTTCTCCTTGAAAACCTCTAGCTGTACCTGTCTATAGTAAATTTATTTATCTTTGAAAAACAGGCTGTAAAATAGACATGTTTATACTCTTCTTTCAAAGCACTGTCACAGTACATGAATATGATATATTTTATTAACAAAACATTTATCACTGTAGCACAGATTGTTTAAGTTAGCAGCTTTCCCACAGATACTGTGAACAATGCCACAGAAGACTTTTCTAGTTGTCTTATTTTTCCTCGAAACTCTGGTGTTGTAATTTAAATCCCTAAAATTGTTCAGTTCTGGCATAGCTTTGTTCAGTTCAGATCATGCACTGCTAACTCCAAAATCACTTTTAGAATGCACTTTTACTATGCAGTTGTTCCTTACATTGCATCAGAACTAAATAAATTAGCATAGAGAGAAGATTTTCTGTAGTGAAAGATGTTTTATAAGAAGTTACTAATCTTTGCTCGACAGTACTTCATTTTGCACTTCAGAAGGAAATCAGGATTCTTTCCTCAGAGAATTCTGGATAAAGTGCTTTTGCAAGTCTGACAACTTTATCAAACAATACATTCAAGAAGTCAAAGGATAGATGAAGAAAAGAAGTTACCAGGTAGAGACATTTTAATAGCTAACACTGTGGAGAACCCTACCAACACATAACCCATGTCTGAAGATTACAGGCTACAGGATCAGTAGAACATGACATTTTTAGCAGCTTTGAAAATCTGTAGGCAATTTGGAATATATAGGCATTGCTCATTTGAAAAGATAGCTTGAAACTGGCTAGATTGAAAAGTATATTGCTCAGTATGCAGCACTTCACATCCTTATTATCTTCTTGTTGACTTCAGCTCTTTCCAGATGCTGCTGCACTACTGCCCATTGCCTTCAAAAATGTGTAACTTCCTTACCTCTGCTGGAACTAGAGTAGCAGCCAACGAGACATAGCTGTATTTCCTTCCTTTGGGTGTCCTCCTCTGAAATGCTCAACACTTGCTTTTTTCACCCTACTTTCACATATTCCCATTCCTGGATAAAAATTCTGTATCGCAAATTAATTATTCCACTCAGCTCTTGAAAGAGTACATCTGCTTCAAAGCACCTCAATTTATAGGAGAGCTAAATCTTGTTGTAACCAGTGAAGTAAACCACTGGCCTGCATTTCAAGATAAATCTAAGAAACAACATGGGTATCTAATTCCTCGGCAGATGTCAAAAGAAAGGCAAATGCAAAACTTTGAATTTGAATTACATAAGGCAAGCTATATAGCTGACTATTTGTGGAGGGGATGGGGTGGAGAAAGAAGCTGAGAAAACTCCCAAGAATAGAAACAGAGTAGGAAGTCACAAAGCAAGCCTGGGTAAGATTTAATCCAATCCTATGAGGAAATTAAAAAGAGCTTCTAGGGTAAATGTGTTAATCAAGATCCCTAAAACTAACAAAAGAAATACACTCTAACTATTCAGTTTGTGATTTAAATAATTATGGCATCCATATTATCCATGAAAACCATAAAATAGAATTAGAAATTAATAAAACTTGTAAAAATATTATGGTTGTAAAGCATAAAGAATGTTGTAACATTGTAAAACCTAATGACAGTAAATTCTAAGGTATCAACAAAAATCTTAATATAGGAAAGACATTTTTGTGGGAACAAACTGGAATAACCTCCAAGATGCAATTGGAAAGGGCACTAGACAAATCTCATCAATTCTCTCTTTCCCATGAAAGGTTGGACCAGATGATCTTCTAAGGTCCCTTCCAAGTTGGGCTGTTCCATGACTCTAAGAGGGACCTCCACAGCAGGTGAAGGACTACTGAGTCATTCTCTTGAATGTCTGCTGGGGCCTAAAAGATCCTAAGTGTTACCTTGGAAGGAAGCTTGGTCTCAGGCTTGCCCTACAGTTACACTTGATTAATAGTTTTCTTCCTATCATAGCTTTTCTTCCAATGCTATTTTAAGGATTTAACATTCAACTTCTTTAGAACAAACCTATTTGCTTTCGCTGCTAAGGATCTGTAAGGTACACAGAGCAAACTGGGAGGTTTGCAAACACCAAGTCCCCAAAAATACGGACACGAACTGACAGGCAAAGCCCAAGGCCCTAAGATCTGATACATATTTGGGAATGTCAGGAATTGGAGTATGCCTCCCATCAACCCACAGGACTGTGAGGATTTATACCAACAGGTATCAGGATGCAGGAAAACTCTTCCCATGGAAAGGAGCAGGCAGCAGGGATACAGCCTACCACACCTTTCTGGCCACTCCTCCTGTCCCACTGCCAGGAGCACCATCTGAGCAGGACTCAGAGCTTGACCAGAGTCCACCTTTGTCCTAGGAAACAAGAGTGTAGTACATCCTCCAGATTAAAGGAGTAAGCACCAAATACACTTCTCATCAGTTTGTCCTCTGAGCAGATGCAATAGATAAAATGTCAATTTATTTACTTTATTTTTTCTGCATTGTTTATCTCAACCTTTGGGGCCAGAGCAGGAGGAGAAAGGAGGCGTGCTGTGCTAACCGCTGTGCTCCATCGCCTCCTCGCCAGTCTTCAGGATGGCTTTAGCACAGAAACTGCACTTCTCTCAAGCCATTTTGACAGCCCTGCAGGGAGACCCTGCAGGAAGAAGTGCTGCACTCTCCCTCCCAATGGTACTCAAGGGCCAGGGGTCTGGCCCTATGAAGTCAATACAGAAAGAAGTGACAGAAGCAGTACAGCAAAATAGCAGGGTACATGATTGGTAGCTCTGTCATATCTGATCAGATCCAGTAGAACTCAATAACTGTTGTTTGGGTTTGGGTTTTTGTTTTGTTTAATTAATTTGTTTTTCTCTCACTACATCAGTAAACCGCACGCTGCTCATCAGACAGATCTGCTAGCCCACACTGAGCTTCATGTAGTGGGACTAGGCATCTACTAAGACATGAGCTACCTAGGGAGCAACAGGATGTTTTGTTGTTCTGTATGTGATTGTAGTGCAAATTAGCCTTCGATCAATGTGTAAAGAAACTGGCTTGTGAAAAAAGGTGAATTTTATAGCATGAGAAGATGTGCTGTTTGGAAATCGGCTGTACTCAATTTAAAATAGCAAGTAAAGATATATGACTTCAGATAAGATGCATATAAATTCCAAACTAACTTGTGTATCACTGCTATTTGCTCTGCATCTCCAGGATTACTTTTAGTTGTCCTTTAAAATCCCTCTGAAATTTTCATATTCCTCCTGAAAAGACACACAAGCACTCCACAATACTGAGTCACAAGGCAAGAACGCTACTTATTTCTGCATGATTATTCATTTCCCATTAAGTCCTAAGGTCACAGTAAATCACCTGTGAGGATACTATCCAGAAGATTCCCACCAGTTTCTATGATGACTACACAGTCCTTCTCTGAATCATTTACTTCATTATGCTAGTTTCAGCAAACTTCCAAGAAAAGAAACTGGTCTAAATATGGTAGATTATTATATCCAATAGATAGATATATTAACTCATAAGAAAATTATTCACATTTATCTGATAAGATCTACCTTTTTGAACTATCCTCCTAATAAATATTAAATAAAGCAACATTCATGGCAAATTCCAAGGTGTGTTAAAAATTAACAGGAGCAATTCACAGACCTCCTCAGCTAATTACTCTTCAGACTCCTGGGTGGAAGTTAAAGTCCTGTTGCATGAAACAGAACATTGCACAATGCCTTTCCATGCTACAGACCATTACCTTCTATTATTGAGTCCAAAAAATAAATGTGCAATATTCTAAACCCAAATATCCCTTAGATGCACCTTTTCTGTTTTACATTTCACCACTCTACATCTAGCAATGGCCTAATCAAACATGAGCTTTGGTCATCCTTTATTTTGTTTCTGACATAAATAAACTATTGTCCATTACCTTTATACTCCATAGCTTCAGAAATTTTAAATCTCTTCGACTTTCCTGAATCAGCCAGGTTGTCCAACCTATATATTCATTGTTTTGACTTATTTTCATTTACATCCTTTGTTCATATATAGATTTTTGATGCTATTGTGATATCTATGTATCCATTTGACTGTAACAACTTTTTGTCGAATATCACTTTCCTTCATTTCCATGCAACAGACCTGTTACTGCATCTAGAGTGATAGCCCCGAAAAATTCTACAAATATTAGCAATAATTTGCTCTACTGCATGTGACAGGATTTGTGTATAAACACTCACGCAAGAAAGACAGAAGTGGATGAACTGCATAGCATAAAAGAAGCTGGCTACATTCACACCACTAACCATGACTGACCTTAGGTGTACCCTGACACCTGCGATTTTCCAGTCAATGATGAGCTTTTCCTTCTCTGTCATAACTGGGGTAAAGTGCACTGTGCTGGACATTGAAATGTTACAAAGAGTTATCAGTGGACTACGGGCAATCCTTGTGAGTCATCATCTCAAACGCCCCTGTGCACCTGCAATGTCACACCAGTGGATGACACACTTCATGTTTCTCGGTCTTGTGGTAAAAATTTCCCAATCTATTTATTTTTCTGTTTCCTCCCATGATTCCATGTCCAATCTTCTACAGTATGAATCATTTCACACAGTCTGTTTCCTCAGTCACTGTCAGTCGCACTAGACTGAGCTTCCCACAACCTCCCCCAGCACCCTGTGGGATGCTGCGGACCCACATCCACTGACCCGCACTGAGCACCCTGCCAAGGCTCTGTCTGAAACCCAGACATTCTCCTCCTACCTGAAAGGAGGCTGTAACCAGGTGAAGGTCGGCTGTAACCAGGTGAAGGTCGGCCTCTTCTCCCAGGAAATTAGCGACGGGACTAGAGGACATAGCCTTAAACTGCACCGGGAGAGGTTCAGATTGGATATTAGGAAGAATTTTTTTCATAGAAAAGGTGATTAGATATTGGAATGGGCTGCCCGGGGAGGTGATGGAGCCACCGCCCCTGGAAGTGTTTAAGGAAAGACTGGACGTGGCAGTTCGTGCCATGGTCTGTTGACATGGTGGTGTTGGGTCATAGATTGGACTCGATGGTCTCCGAGGTCTTTTACAACCTAATCGATCCTGTGATTTTCAGTTCTGCCTACCCCCATCTCTCGTTGCTATCGAACCAAGGACGCCAAACCCCCTTTCCGGGCCGACCACGCCCTTCCACTCCTGGATCCCCACCCGCCCCGCGCGCGCGCGCAGCCATCGCCTCCGCAGGGAGCGCGCGCGGGTCCCGCCCTTCCTGCCCGGGAGGAGGAGCCGGGAGGGGGCGGCGCAGCCGACGGGAAGATGGCGGACCTGGAGGAGCAGCTGTCCGACGAGGAGAAGGTAGGGATGTCTGGATGGGTGAGGGTGCCGCGCCGAGCCGCGCCGCCCTCCTGTCCCCCGTTCCTCCGAGCCGGCGGGCCCAGCTCGGCTCTCGGCCCGGGTTCCTGTTGTCGCCATGGCCCCGGGCCGGGCCCGGCGGGCGGTGGGTCGGGGGAGGCCGGGGCAGGGCTGGGCTGGGCTGGGCTGGCCCGGCCGCATCTCCCGCCGCGCCTTGTACGGTGCGGGCCCGGCGGGGGCGGCGCCGGGGGCGGCGGGCGCTGTGCCGGCCCGTGTGCGGGGAGCGGGCACGGCACGGAGCGGCAGGAGGGACGCGGAAGGGCTCTCCCCTCCCCTTCCCCCACCTCCACTTCCCGTTCCCGAAGCGCCGTGCCCGTGCCAGCCGGAGCACCGGGCCTGCATCCCCCTGCACCCTCGCAGGCTGCGGGAGGAGATGGGGAGCAGGTGATTGCGGAGAGGAGCGGGGTGTGGGCGTGAGGAACGCTGCTTTACTTCCTGCTAGGAGGCGTTAATTGGGGAAGCGTAAGGTCAAGGAGCAGACGGCCTGTGTTAGGGAGATGTATGTATAATCTCTTTTTGTGGCAGTTGGAAATTTAGATTTAAGGCAGATTTTTCTAGAAAAGCCTCACAAGGAGTAGGATGTCTTGTGAAACCTCAGTTTTCACTCCTCCTTGTCATCCTCTGTTGGATCCATCTTCATGGCAGCTGCCTGTTTCCAAGCTAGGGTGTGGTGTTTTGTCTACATTGTGCTGGTGCACTGCTCATGCCTTTATGTAATGCATGATCTTGTTCACTTTCGACTTTAAAAATTTAGATTTTCATGGCTGTGGAAGCTGTGAGATGCCACAAATGTGAGAGGCATCAATAAATGATATTTCAAACTTGTTTGAAGTTAGAAGGATGTCTAAACTGTTTAAGTGGTTACAATAAGACAGATTTTCTGTTTGATCACTTTTCATGACAAGAGATGCACTGATGTGCCAGGGGATGTGTAGCACGAGGATCTCGTTGTGTGTTTCTCAAGAGGTTTTAAGACTATGCCCTCCTCTATGTAATTCACATTCAAATGCCACCTCTGTGTTGGTACAAGCAGTAATCTTATCAATAAGTATAGGTGGTAATACATGTTACTTTTAGCCCCTTATAGGAAATACAAGTAACACTGATCTAGTGCGTTGTACCTAGAGGGTGTGCAGAAAATACTTAGACTACAAGTTATCTTGTCATCACTGAATGGTTGGAAGGGACCTTGGAGGTCATTTTGTAGGGTCATCTGTAGGATGCCCAGGACTACATGCAGATGGCTTTTGGAAATCTCTAAGGACGCAGACTCCGCAACCTCCTTGGACAACCTGTGGCAGCGCTTGGTCACCCTTGCAGTAAGAAAGTGTTTCCTGGTGCTCAGATGGCACCTCCTGTGTTTGATTTTGTGCCCATTGCTTGTTGTCCTGTCAAATAAGAAAAGGCACAATGACAGTTTTATCTCGTCTCTGAAGCACAGTCTGTGCTTTTGTGACTGATGGAGTTTTCTGAACTTTCTTCCATCCAGTAATTTCAGGGGTTTTTTCTCTGAAAATGGGTGCAGACCTTCTAGAGACTCTTCCTGTCTTGATATAAGTAAATAGAATGAGCACTCATCCATTGTAAATTTAAATTGATTACTTATCTGCTTCATTCCTGTATATAATTGATTGGCCTATATGAGTGGAATTTTCCAAGTCTGAGAGTGTATTTTATTGGCTAAGAAAGCAAAGATGGGTAACCTGCAAACTAATGGAAAAACAGGCAAATATCTATGTAGATTTTGTGATGCCTTAAGATTTTTTTTTCTGATGCATTAAGTTGTTGTATCATTGTAAAATAAAAATGTTATTTGAAACATTCAGTTTACTGAGCTAAAAAAAAATCAGCTGGATAGCATTTGACAAGCACACCCTTCTCACTCATCCAGCTGGGACTATAAATAAATGTAGGAGTAGATGCAAACAGGCAAACATTGATTTTTCATGGCAAATAAATCACGTTGCTCATTTATATACTTTTCTCCCCTGATACAGAACTGATAGTGTTGAAGGCTGATGCAGATGATGGTGGTGATGTAGTTTTGTAGCTAATTTCAGTAGAAACATAACTAGAGCCCTGGTCAGAACTTCTGAAATTCAAGGAGGGAAGAAGGTGAACCAAATAACAGAAGTTTTTTTGTATCAGATTCCTAATAATTATGTATGAGCACAAGTAAAGAGGAGATCGAGTGATATAGCCCCTTGATATGACAAGTTCTGGAATGTCTTGGATTCATATCTTACTTCATGTGTAGTCAAAAGACTTAAGTGTTGCAAAGACAGTAAGCAGTTCATATACCTTATTCTTACTAGATTTAAGGTCACTGTGTTTAGCTGTAGCATAATTCAAATTTAAAACTGGCAGTGTATAGCATAATTGAAGGGGCATAATTGAAATAATGGCAAAACAAAGAGTTACAGTTCAGGTAAAGAAGCTGTAAAACCAAGGAAGAAGAGCCAGTTGCCAGAAGGAGTATGATTTCAATATTCAGGATTGCGTAATTGGTTTTGAACTTGTTCCTTAGATTCACATTTTAATGTGAGATTTTTGAAGCCTTGCTTTTCTTTCAATAATGACAGTAAGTGTGAGGATAAATTTGAATAAGCATTTAAAAAAAAAAATCTGAGAACTACTTGAAGTAGATAAGTTGTGTAAGATTTGTGTAGATCCAAAGATCTGAAGTTGGACTATTGCCAGTGAGAGTTACTGCCTTTAGCATCCAGGACCAGCAATTTTTCAGTGCTAAAGACAGTTTTTGTGAGCCACAGTGTTTTGTAGTTGCTTTATTCAGGTAGGTCACTGAAATTTCAGAAGCTTTTGGATATGTGGAAAACATAAATTTATGTTTACTTCTGTTTATAAATAAAAAATAGGTGTGAAAGTTGTAAATCTTGAAGCTCTGAACTCTCAAGCAATGGAAAATGATCACTTCTGTGCCCTACCTATGGATAATGCATCCTCACTTAAAAAGTTTTGAATGCAAAACCTCTTTATGTATCCAGGATATTTGAAATAGTTTTATTTAAGTCTAGTAACCATTTTTTCCAGTTCAGTTTTATTCCAGTTTCTGTAGAAATTGTTTTCTTACCTGTGGCTGTGTCAAACAAATAAATATATATAAAAATATTTTTAATGAGCATATTAGTGCGAATATAAAAGGTACAATTTATCTACATGAATATAGGCAATGACTGATGGAAGGTACTGATTTTACTGTAAACGTTGCATTTGCTAATGTAAATATTCATTAACAAACAACAGCACAAATGAAAAACAACACTAAAACTATTTAAAACATAAAGCTTGTGTTCTGCAGTTCATTTTTGGTGACTTGAAGGGACACATTTACTGTAGGTTTGGTTGCACAGAAGTTAAATAGCCGTGTATGTCTCAAGATAAAGGCTGAGAAAATGAGGATACCTTCAGGGAGGAAAGGAGAGAATCCTCTTAGGAAAGGATAACACATGAATTTTTTTAATGCAAAATTAGCCCTTGCATTCCTGAACATAATAAATATGGGAATTGTCAAACAGTATTAAAAAAAAGGAACCACACCTCTTTCAGTAAGCTTATGTCTCAGTAGTTTCACTTGCTCAGAAAAGTGGGATTTAACAGTGGGTCAGCTTGCTGTGATTAGAAAAAAAACTTCTCTTATGATGAGGAAGTAGTCCTATTTTTTAAAATGAGCCTTCATTGCTTCCTGGTACTCCTGGTGCATTGGGTAATTTTGTAACTTCTTAGATTTATAGGTTGTGACACCTCATTTAAGTTATAAAGGCTGAGGTCTTACACCACCTAAACTCTGCAGTGTAGTTTTGTCAGATAAAGGAAAAGTCAGTGCTTTGGAATGAAAAGGCTGTGCCAGTAAAATGCATTCTCTCTCGTGGAACTTTGTCTTTAATATGTAATACACTGACAGCATATTGCACTTGGACATACAACCCACCACTGTGGGAGGCTCAGGTGTTTCCTTAACACAAATATAAACCTTTCTCCTGTAACTGTTTTGGAAACATTAGCAGAGTTTTTGACTGAAAAAGTGTTACTTTTCTAAAATCTTTACATGTGTTAAAGCAGTTCCTGTGCTCTAAATCATTAATTTTGAAAGGATTTAGAATTCTCACTTTTAGAATTGTGCTGAATGAGACTTGGAGACTGTAAATGAGTCGGAGCCAGATTTGCATAACCTTTTCTGGGTATAATTGCAATGTAATCTATAAGGTAAACTTAAGGTAAAGTCTTGCAAGTATCCTAACGTTCTTTCTTTGTAGTTCATCAGTGTACACTTGGTGCAAAAGTGCAGCTTTACTAACGTGTCTCACAGAAGGACCTTATGAGCATCCTGGTTCTTATTTGTATTTAAATACTAAATGGAACTGGAAATGCTGTAGCAGGATCTGATGAAAGTTTGAAAAACTTTTAATACTTAAATGGGTAGTAACTCAATTACTTTTTAAGCATATCTGGTGTTTAATTTACTACACTATCAAAGCTATGAAAGTTAATGTTTTTTCCTCAAGTGAAATGTAGCTGTGTGTAATGGTGTGGAAGGAATTGTTTTTACAAAGATGAGGTTAAACTCCATGGTTACACTTTGATAACATTTTGAGGAAATTGTTTAATAAGAATGAGAAAGTTGGGAGTGCTTCTCAGACTGACATGTAGTTCTGAATATAGCAGTCCTTCCAAGATTAAGATTTTCACGTACATCTCAGAATGTCCATAAAAATGTGTATGAAAATAGTGTGTTGTCTTAAGAATTATTTTTTTTTTTAAATGCACCAATATTGTTGAGATTGAAGGACAGGACAGAGATCTGAATCACTTTGTTGGGGAAGTATTAAACACTATTTGAAGAAATGATCATGTCCTGTATGTGTAACTGCAAAGAATAACTTTGTTTATTTCTACAGTCATACAGGCTGGAAGAAACTTCTGGACATAAGTCAAATGCTGCTTGTTCAAAGCAGGCCAACTTAGATAAGGTTGCTTAGGGACTTGGTTTGAGTTTTGGGTATCTCCAGTGATGGAGATGATACTGGCTTTTGGGGTGAGGTATTGCAATGTTTGACTAAACCCATGCTTAGAAACTTTTCCTAATATTTAATTGTTGCAACTTGGGTCCAGTGCTGCTTGGACTTGCTGCTGGGCTTTCACTGTGTACCTCCAGAGAAAGTTACTATGCAAAGCAAAATTTTCTGCCTTTCTGACAAGTTTAAAAGTAATTACTTGAAGCTTGAAGATGAACACAAATGAAACCTGTATTATATTTATAAGTGCTTTTTAAAACTGCCGTTCATATAGTCTTTTCCTATTAGTAGTTTGAAAAATTAGGTACTTTTTGTGGACCTTTTTTGGACTTTTAACATGTTATTGAGTATGTATAATGCAGTGGCAGCTCACGACCATCTTGCCACCTTTGTGCTCACAAAACTTATGCAGAAGCTTGCTACCCAGGAAACCTCATAGTTTAAGTAGATAAGAGAGACAAAGTGAACCAAAAATAGAGAAGAGCAATAGAACAAGTTATTGGCAAACCCAATAATGAAACTGGAGACAATTTCTGATATAATAGGTATGATTCTATTGCACACCAACACAATCATCAACTGTTCTGCTGTGAAAGTCCATCTTTGGTTCATTTCAGTTTTGGCAGTCAAAGAAGAGCGGGATATAAGGGGTTTAGTCACATTACTTATCAAAACAGTATATTTTTTTCAGGCAACACCCTATAATATTCATTTTCAGTTTCTGAAAGTGGGGTGTAAAGGGGCTTGAACTGCTCATTGAGAAATGAAAGCAGATTTTTCAGCATATGGCAATTACTTTTTTTGTAATGCTTTAGTTAAAAGCTTCTGAAATGTAAAATACTTCAGATACTTTCTTAACTTGACAGAAGGTGTTAAAATTTTTAATAGGTAACTCTGAGAGAGGATTTTAAGACACTGAAATTGGGAGGGAGAGGCATACAGCTAAGATGGCACTTTATTTTTCATAGAGCAAGCTCTGAGACTGTTCCCTTTCTCTCCCCACTGCTACTGAATTCAGGCTTGATGTCCTTGGAGTATCCAATTATAACAAATTCTCTTGGGCTAGGAGGAAGACTCACTTTAAAAATTTAGGTTTTGTAGTGGAAGAATACTTTTCAAATATTAACCAAGTGCTTTTTAGCTTATAGTGGGTACCACTTTATAAGGATTGCCGAGAAAGAGAGGATCGCATCTTAACAGAATGCCTTGGTTCTGTATGTGGGAGATGATACTGTCGGTTTCTTTCTTTGTGAATGGAATCTTAGTTAGCCATTTCTTATACCTTTTATTTCTCAGGCAAAAGTTAATGCTTTTGCTTTTCACTAAATGTAAAATTTTACTATTTTTTCAGTTTTCAATGAATGATTTTTGCAAGGAAATAGGGATAATTTTTTGTATGCTGCTTATCTGTTCCCTATCTGATCCATAAGCTAAGTATGCAATTGCTCAGCTGCTAAAGGTTTTATGGGTAAGATTTACTCATAATTTTGCATTAGACCAATACCTGCACTAGATATTTGTCAAATTAGATAAGATTTCTGTTTAGCAAAGGGAGTGCTAGTCTCTAGCATGCTTCTCAATACAGTATTTTGTTTCTTGGGCTGATTACATATATTAGGGCTTGACCTTACAATGAAATAAGAAGTACCAAAAAATGATGTAATTTCAAATACTGATATGTTGAAGCGCCCAGTGTATAGTC
The DNA here is from genome assembly GCF_036250125.1 of Pseudopipra pipra. Classification (NCBI taxonomy): domain Eukaryota; kingdom Metazoa; phylum Chordata; class Aves; order Passeriformes; family Pipridae; genus Pseudopipra; species Pseudopipra pipra. Next base: position 50,735,071 of record NC_087553.1, read on the forward strand.
TCCCAAGACTGGAATTTAATGCTACTTGATTGGACACATCTCCTACTCATCTTTTTTTTTTTTTTTTTTTTTTTTAATTTTACCTTTTTTTTTCTTTTTCTTTTTTTTTTTCCCAGAAAGTCCTTTGGAAGTTACTGAAAGCAACTTTTGTCCAAGTTGTGAACCTGAGATGTTATTATTTTTTCCTTCTGATTGTTTGTATTCTGAACTTTCATGTACATCCCTGGAAAAAGGACTACCACATGAAAGATAAAAACTTGTAGTTAAGACACTTCAGGGAAGAATGTTCTATATGACAAATTTGGGAAATGTGGCCCTACCAATAATTTTAGAATCCCATTTGCATATATGGAGTTTTCTTAGCCTATTTGTTGTCCAGCCAACTACTGAGAAGACATAAACTTTCAGAGAAATAAAGATGTGAGGAAAAATAATATAATGTATTCTACTGTCTGTATTATAATTACAAGCAATTTTTTCTAGTTCAGAGGTTTTATTAATTGACGCTGATAGTTGAAGCTAAAGTCTCGGGTTGATCTTGATCCCTTCACATCTACAAACAAAACTTATTTATTTCACTTATTTGAGACCAGTATAATACTTTTAATTTCCAAGTTAAAATCTGTGAAAGCTTGTGACATTAAAATTAGATATAGTCAGGAGTAATAAAGTTAACTGCAAAATTACATGGGGGAGATTTATCTTCTTTAATATTTTTTTTATGGTTAGACTTGTGTATTACCCAAGTGATATATATTGCTTTCATGTTCTCCTTTGCTATCTGTGGCTGATACAATGACTTTCAGGAGTCCTGTTTTATGTTTGGGTTTTATTAATCCTTCATCTTATCTTATGTGCTGTGTAAAGTGATTTTAAGATGGAAACTGTTATGATATTTAGATATTCTGCTGCTGAAAGGCCCTACAGTGAAGAATCCAGCATCTTTCAAAGTGGTTATTTTTATGAAAATAAATCTCATTATCCAAGTCAGGTTTTCAGGTAGAAAGAAGGCAGCTAAAATACCACATGTTGTGTAAGATTTACTTTTTGCACCACTGTTAAGTGCTGGTACTGTTATATAGTCTTAAATACATGTGTATTAAAAATAAGTGAGGAAAACACACGTTCTACAGATGCAATGCAACTCTAGGCATTACTAATAAGGAAATGTCTGTTCAGTCAAAGCCATAGACATGGAATGTGCCCCTCCTTTCCTGTGCCACAGAACCACATTTTTGCAGTGTTTTCTTCCTCAGTTCTTCCAGAAGCAGAAGTGAATTGAATACTACAGCACATTTTTCGGTTGAGCCTGGTAGGAAGGCAGTTGCAGCACTACTTCTGTATTCATTCCCTGTCTACCAGAGCCTTAGTTCCACGTTTGTGTGAGATGATGCATGTTTTGGGATGCTGCTTCACTGTTTGAAATTATGCCTGGGGGTATGGTGAGGTTTCATTAGAGGCTGAGAAGGCAATTTGCTGCTGACGTGGGTTAATCACTTCCTCACATGTATATTCCCAGTGCTTGTCTAGCTGTTTGAAGGCTTTTTCACCTCACAAAACTGTCAGCAGGAAGGAACAATAATTATTTAAAGTTCTTTTATAAGTGAATTGGTTGCTATCTTCTTGCCACCTTTTAAAGCTATTCTTTAGCTATATGAATTTGCTTATCTGAATATTCACATAAATAGATGAGCACTGGTGATGCATGGAAGTTTGTAAAAATGCATCACAGGGCTTATTTAGGAAGAGGCAGGGAGATTAGTCATTTTGTTGGCAGCAGCAGCATGGTATTAAGTCAGTTCATGCCATCTAGGAAACACCCCCAGCTCCTTTATTATTTTAAAAGATGTGTGGTCATTACTGGTGTAACATCCTAGTAAGTATCTAACCTAAGGATTTAATGAGCGCTTGGAGACAGTGATACCAAGTGTCTAGCTACCCAAAGCAGAAGCCAGTTATATTTTCTTTAAACACTGAAGGGTTTACAAACTCAAAAACTACGTTGGCGTTTGCAGTGCTGACAGAGCATCAGGCATTGTATCTTGCAAATGTTTGAACCTTAGACTGTGTTCCTCGATGTGTTGTTACAAGTGTCAATGCAAAATTCATTTTGGCTGGTAGGTGTCAGAGCTGCATATTGAAAAATAATGGTACAGCTCAAGGTGAACTCAAACCACAAGTTTGAATCAAACTCAGAACTCGATAAAACTAGATAAGTCTTTTGTCCAGTATGAGTCCAAGCAGGATCCCTGAATGACTTGTATGTTACTGTGAGTGTGAGTTACAGGGTCTTGAGAGAATTGGAACTTACCTGGTTTAAATCAGTTTAACTGTTAATATTTCTGTAACTATGGGTTAATTGTGAGAAACCCCTGTAGTTACCTGTAAATAGAGTGGGTCAAGACAAAGCTATTTGTTTAGTTGCCTGCAGACAGGTTTTCAATAAGAACTACAGCAGAAGGCATGTGTGAGAATAGACCTCTCTGGACTCTTTACTGTTACTGGAGCTCCCTTCTCCCCAGTGTGATATCTCATCTTCTTTTTTTTGCCAAACATAGGTTCCTGTGAATGGGATATTTATTGTGTTTTATAAGACAGCTAGGTGCCCTCAGGAATCCGGAATGTAAATGCATAATATACAATGCTTTGCCATTGTATGCTATAACACTAATAAAAGTAACTTCTGGAAGCTCTTTTTTTTTTTTTTTGACCCTTGTGGTTAACAACAAAGTTGTCTTTGAGTGAAAATGTATTATGGGAATCTTTTACACACCCTCCCCCAAAATTTTCGTGCAGTTTTTTAGGTAAAAAAGGCTTTTAATATCTACTTCTCTGTTTCATTTTTATTGCTGTGGAGCAGTGAACTTTAACCTGTTACAAGTGTAGAGGAGGGTGAGTCTCCCTTCTGCAAGGAGTTCACAGCTGAATTTGAAATAAGTGATGCGTAGGAAAGAGTAATGGCAAGTAGGTGGTTTCACAGCATCTTGCTTATCGGCATGTTTTTATTGTGCAGCATGGGTGTTGATTGAAGGAGTGAGCTGTCAAGGTGCCTGACAAATACAGCCATGTTTCAGTTAAGTTAAAAAGGGAAAAGAAAAAGGAAAGGGGGGAAATTTTAATTCCCCTGTTACCTTAGCAGATCGAGAGGAATGAGCGTGCCCTGGCGGAGCTGACAGTGGTGTGGCACTGTGGAGCCCCGCACTGCTGCGAGCGCTATTCCTGACCATATATAGGCACATACAGCACAGAAGGTCGGGCTTCTTCAGCCAGTGTCACTTCTGATGTGTCAGGAACAGGAAGAGTGGTTTGGGGGCATTTGAAGTCACTACATATAACTTCTTTAAAAGAAAATAAACTCGAGAATGTCTTAGGCTGGAAAAGGTACAGGAGTAAGATTTCTCAATGTATCTGATGGGTGTCACACATTGGGAGAAATTAGATTGTGAAATAAAGGCAGAAGGTTGAAAAGAAAGATGGATTTAGCATAACTGTCACCATTCAGTACATTACTGCATTTCTCTGTGCTTGTGCAATCTGAAAACTGCAAATACTGTTGTAACTAAGTGTAGGCATTTGTTGACAGACTAATTGTTTTAATCTCTAGTCATTATGCCTAATAACCGTGCTCATCACATGCAATAAACCTGTCCTTTTCTCTTTTGCTAAACTTCTCTGTCTGAATTTTTACCTTAACTGAAATAGTTTACTTTATAAAATCAAAAAGCTTGTAACTGATATGATGAGTAGCATTTGGCTTCACTTGCAATGAGAAGGTAAATATTGCTAGTTCTTACCTGCCGATACCAGGGTTCCATTTAAGCAAGACTGAGAGTGGTGTATATGTGAAAATTGGAGAAAGAGAACGCCTACAGTGCGGAATGCTTCCCTTCTCAGTGTTTTCAAAGTATCTTTTTTATATTTTTTTATATATAACTTACTCTCAGCTTCTGTATGATTTGTCCAAATTAATACTCAAACCTGCACAAAGTCATGTTTCATAAAAACATATTTAGATTGGGGGGTTTTACATTCAAGAAATTTAATATAATAAATGCACAGTTCCTTACATAGGCTTGTAGTAAAAGCTGCCTTTTTGTGAACCATTGATGACTGGATGTCAGGTTTTTGCCACTCTGAAGACTTTAAACTGAAAACAGTGTCCATAAATCAAATCTTGGAAAGCTACATCAATAAAACACTGTCTTCAACTTCAGGTGGTGTTTCAGGAGTAACTAGAATAATAAGTGGAGAAACTTCAGGTGTTGTCTGTCTTTACTTTTGAATTTTCTCAAGAAATACTCAACTGTAACCTAATTTTTTGTTAGTTGCTGATACCTGTGTAAGGTTCTTGTACTTGTGTGAAGGTGTAGTTCTTTTGGGTGAAAAAGGGTTTGTCACTTAGACTTTTAAAATATTAGGTTGTTTCTGTTTTGGCCTGTTCAAGTCAATTTTTAAAAGTCTCAGGGTATTGAGTAATCAGCATTGGTTGCAGCTGTAATGCATCTGATAGACATGTTTTCTTAAAACAGTTTTCAGCAGAAAAGCTTCCTGTCTCAGCTGGACTGAAGTGCAGTTGAGGTTTTTTGCTTGTCACTTTGTATTACAAGTTATGCGCCTCTTGCTATATGTGCATTCTTAGTTTATTTTTTTTTAGTTGTCCATAAACACCACATTTTATATGGACTGTCCCTTTGTTTTAATTGTGCTTCCCCAAGTGTTAGCTGAACCAGAGGCTTTTTATTGGCAAAAGGGAGAGATTTTCATCTTGTTGGGGCTTATGGAAGTGCATTCATTTATCCTTCAGCATAGTCTGGTTTTGGAAAACAGAAGCCTCTTTTAGAGCATTAATTTCTGAAACAATTCAGTGGCAATAAAGCTGTAAGTGATTTTCTGTTGTAATGTGCTAAGTGAGACTACTGGATTTAATTCTTTTATATGGGCTCCCTGTATATATGAGTTGGGGAATTACAGCTTTTTCAGATAGTCATCACAGATAAGTTAATTTGGCTTAACTGCTGAAGCAAAGTTCATTACTTTTAAATTGGCTTCACAAAGGCAGGTTAGCAAAATGCAGTCTTAGCTGACAGATGCAATTTCTTAAGACACCTCAGGTTTTTTGCTTCTTGTAAGCATTAATATACTTTATACTCGATGAGATGTTCATTGCAAATTTGCACGATTGTGTTTTTGTTCTGTGAAAAGTGTCATCTGTGATGAATTATCACACTGAAAAAATTCTTAGTGAGGCATTGAATTTACTAGTAAAATGTTCATTAAAAGTAATGTTTAGTTTGGTCTGTGCTGAAGAAGCATCTGTTACTGTTGAATGTTTTTGAATGAATATTACTTATACTATAGCTAATCTGACTGATAAGAATAATTTTTACTGATAGCGAAAAAAGAAGCAAAAGCAGTTTTACATTACCAAAAAAGGTGAAAATGGGGTAGTATTCCAGTTTTAGTACAGACCTAATATCTCACCTTAGAGATGTTACTAGTTTAAAGCATGCAGTCATTCAGAGTACAGTTTGGGCACCCAAGTTTTGCTTATATAGCTTCTGCCAGCCCAAAATTGATGGACTTGTTATTTCAGGGCTCCAAATGTCTGTGAGTCTTGTTTTTCTGCTTGCCCGAAGCTAATCTGGCCTTGGCAGGGGTGAGCAGTCCTGTTCACCTGAAGTGTTCCTTCATCTAACTTTGAGCCAGGAGTCTGCTGCACTTTAGTCCAGTTGAGACAGGAAGATATTTTTACTGAAAGCACACAACTAAATACTTGCTCTTAAGTGTGAGGCCCAATCCCTGACTATTGGTGTTTATTGGTATCAGCCACCAAGCCCCACACTGTCCCATCAGGGGGATCAGGGAGAGAATCAGAAGGGTGAAAGTGAGAAAACTCGTGGGTTGAGATAAAGAGAGTTTAACAGAGAAAGCAAAAACCATGCACAAAAGCAAAGCAAACCAAGGAATTAATTCACCACATCCCATAGACAGGCAGATGTTCAGCCATGTCTGGGAGAGCAGGGCCCCATCACGTGTCCCGGTGACTTTAGTAAGACAAACACCATCACTCCAAACATCTCCCCCTTCCTCCTCCTTCCCCCCCCTTTATATACCAAGCCTGATGTCATATGGTATGGAATATCCCTTCAGTCAGTTTGGGTCACCTGTCTTGGCTGTGTCTTCTCCCTACATCCCATGGACCCCCAACTTCTTTGCCGGTGTGGCAGTACAAAAAGCAGAAAAGGCCTTGGCTCTGTGCAAATGCTATTCAGCAATAACAAAAACATCTCTATATTATCAGCCCTGTGTTCAGCACAAATCCAAAACACAGCCCCATACCAGCCATTGAGAAGAAAACCCCAGCCAAAACCACCACAGTTGGTCATTTGGTAAAATGCCCTGATGATAGAATTCTTGGAGCCAGTCTTCTCCTTCTTGAGTGCTTTAATAGTATCATAGGTTAGCTGTATTTCACATCCTTTATTTTTCTTTGGATTGAACATTGAGCTGAGTACAGTGCCCTGACTTCAGCAGGAGAGGTATGGAGTGTGCAGATTGGTGGTTGGGATAATCTTGCTAATGCAGATGAGTTCCTTTGGTTCAAAGGAGATAATCCAAGTCTCCTTTCTTCTTACCTGGGCAAGTGCTTTAATAAGTTACCATAGAAGAAGATGCTCTTGTCTCTCTGTCTCTTTTGAGAAGAGTAAAGCCTGTTACATTTATCTCAGTATAATGCAAATTCATGTTTACATGGAAAGAAGAGTTCTGATGTGGACATTTGAGGTAGCAGATAAAGGCTGTCTGCAATCCAAAACGTTGCATTCAGGTTAGAAAGTTTGGAACTGACAGCTTTTCCATTTCCATTAGCAGCTCTAGTGGTGGTGTGCTGTTTGTGAGCTGAAAGCTGCCTAGGCTAGTCACTTGAGGTTTTAACACTGCTAGTGACGCAGCTAAGCACTCTGTCAGGGTACTCTAAGCTTGAGTCACCTCTCCTGGAGACTGTTTGAAACTTGGGCTGTGTCAAGAACCAGGGGCCTGAGCACTGGCTGTATTGCTGCTAGTAAAAGCTGTTTGCAAGTCAGTTCAAGAGCTTTAGCATGTTCAGACAGTTCTTTTGTAGTTTCAAATACATATAAATGTGTAAATACAAAGCATTCTTTGGTTATTTTTAGATATTTGTATGGTGGTTCTCAAACACCTTAATTTCAAACAGTGCTCTCAGAGAGTGCAGACACTGAATCTCCCAGCTCTTTATTCCACAGAAATGTAATTGAAGGTGTTAGGAATGGGAACTATGATTCGAGTGGTATCCTGTATTTGAATAGCAACATCGTATCAAGCATGCAAGAGAGCTTAGAGTGTCTGCTGAACTTGGATGACTGTAAAGTATGAAAGATAGGAACTTTTGTCAGGTGAAATTAGGGAACCAACATTTATTTAATTAGTTTCTATAATGGGTGCCCATAACAGTTTAAGGGGGAAAGAAGAATAAATGAAAGCAAGTCTGCTGAGTGACATTCTGCAAATAAGGTAATAGTTGAGAGGTTTTAAGTTCTTTCACATTAAAAAAGTATTTTTGTGTTCCTTTTGCAAGCACATGTATCTGTAGGTGTGCAGTGAACCAGGTCAGGGAACTGGTCTGAGGGGAAAAAAAGAGCAATAGCCTTTCTGATTTTATTCACTGTGTTATTGTACAAGGGCTTGTGCAAGCAGGAGGAAGAAAGCCAGGGCAGGTGCACATACTTGTAGTGGAAATACTGGCTTATGCTGTGTTTTCTTTGCAAGAAGTTGTGGCTGAAGGCAATTGTTGGAGGACTTGCATTAATTAAGATCTCAAGGTGGTTTTTTTAAACTTTATCTGTTGATCCTGTGGCACTAAGAGGTCATAGGTAGATGCAGGTGAAATTACATGTTTTAGTGTCTATGCAGTGGTTTTCAACTTGTGTAGTTTATCAGTTACTATCTAACTGTCACCTTTTGGAAAGTATAGAACCATAGGATGTGTAGTAAAATTAGAAGAGAGGCTTTGAAGATCAAGTGTATCTTCATCATGGTTTTTTGCTCTTCTGGATTGTGTATTGATTCCCAGGCATCCATGGACTGAAAGTTAAAATATTCAATAATTGTGAATATATTATTGATCTTATGTGTTATATTCATCTTTTTCTTTTTGCGAATAATTACAAAACATGAATGATTCGATTTCTCCATCTGCTTCCATCACATATAATCTCCTTTATTCTGTCTGAAGAGATGGAACTTTATATTCTGTGTTTTTAATGAAGACAGGAAGTTAAAATAATCCAAACAAATATGTGAAACAGTGGGAGTTGAAAAATTTCATGTCTGGCTATTAAAATTACATAATGCATAACTGGTTTGAATAGGAACAAATACAAGTATATACAACTACATGATTGTTTTTGTATTTAAGGTGCGTATAGCGGCAAAATTCATAATTCATGCTCCTCCTGGGGAATTCAATGAGGTGTTCAATGGTGAGTATCTGTCTGCTCTGTCCTTTCACTTAAGGCATCTATATCCAAAATTGTATTGCTGATCACTCTCCTGAGTTTCATGTAGTTTACATAGTAGTAGCTCCCACACTGTAAGAGCTGGTTTTGTAGCTTGGCAAAATAAGCTTTTCAGTCACAAGACAGCTTGAAGTTTAAATGTAAAAGGAAGAAAGTACTACTTTTCTTTGTGATGTAAGAACAAGCTTTCTCTCTGTTTTTAATCAGTCATGAATTAACAGGTGCTGGGGTTTTCATTCAGAAACCACATGTACTCTTTTCAGTCTTTGAGAAACAACTATATTTTTCAACAGAAATTAAACTAGCTGAAATTAAAATGGTCTTTTTTTCTGTTTTAAGAAGGAATAGCATTACAAATACTTAACCTTGAATATGCAGAGGACTACTGCCTAATGCCACTTGTGGAAAGAATATTAATCTTCTCCAAACATTTCTGACCCTTAAGTTCTGGGAACACTTCATTTTACTGAATGTATTGGTAAACTGAAAGGAAATTTAAAATTACCTTGTCTCAACTCTTGTTGCCTGAACTTTACCTAAGATGTTACTTTTCTTCAAGAATTGTTGTGTTTGTTTGGCATCAAGATATGTGGACATAGATATTGTATAAAAAGGCATGTGTTTTATAGCTGTGGTTTACAAATGTCTCTGAAGCTATGTAAATAAAGAAGTAAATTAGGTATACTAAACCTGTAGTTCAGTGTCAGACAGGAGAGAGCTTAAATTTGTTAAAGAATGCAATTCTTTTACAAGTCTTGTTTTTGAGTTGAACTGTGACCAGCTTATTATTATTTATACTTAACTACAGTTAGTACTGCATTTGTGAAGTGAGCAGTTGGCGAGCAGCTTAACTCAGCTCCCTGAAGGTTATTAAAATTTCTTACAGTAGTACTGCTGTAAACTTTATTGTTAAGCTAGTTCATAGTTGCAACTACCTGCTCAAAAATAATGTTTGAAAATACATAGCAAACATTTGATCATAAATGTGTGTCCAGTGTTCAATGAGATTCAGACTGCGTTCTTAAAAAGAGAAAGAAAACTTTCAGTTCCAATTCTGTAAATTGTGATTTTGTTTGGTTTAGAGGGGTGGGGGTAGTTGTGGAGTGTTTTGGTTTAGGTGGGTTTCTTTTCTTTTTGGTTCATTTGAGGAGGGTTTTTTGTTTGTGTGTTTTTAAAGAAAAAATACTTCAAATACAGTCCAGGGTGGTTTTTTTCACTTGAATGACCTTGGGAATATTTAGAAGAGTTTAATATGGTATGGAGAGACTAATGATTGGTTAGTTTATGAGCAGTGCATTAAATTATTATTAAAACAGTGCCTAGTAAATAATAAGGAAGTAAGTCAAGTACATAAATAACAAATTTTCTCCATAGTAAATATGAAGTTATTTTGAGGAGAGTATTTACTTTATTCTATATTCATATGTTTCTTGTATAATGGTAGAAGAAATGCTGTTGTCATATATTGTCCTCTGACTAGTAGAGTGTCATTATGGAACAAGACCAAAATTGGTAAGGCTTAAAAAACAGTAAGTGCAACACATACCGTATAAGTGTCATCAGAATACGGTAACAACAGTATAGTGTGAGGGATTTGGTATTATACATCTTTAAAGTGAACTTGTTAGAATTCTGTGCTGTTCTCATTCAGAACTTCTCTAAAAACTAGTTTGACAGATTCCTAGAGCTGTCACACAGCCTGTCGAATATGGCTTATATCTGCTTACCAGATTGTGTTGGAAGAGATCCATTTCTATACCATTCTTTTCATTTTGTTCAGTCAAAATTATGAAATATGAAGCAATAAACTGCCTACCTAGTAATCTCAGTGGGTATGGAGTGGTTTGAGTTTTTTGCTTTGTACAGTCTGTTGACATTTGTTATGTGACTGAAACAAGTTTCTGAGTTAACTGTACTTTTATGTTGTTAATATCTCCTTTCAGATGTTCGGTTGCTGCTTAATAATGATAATCTTCTCAGGGAAGGAGCAGCGCAGTAAGTACCAGATGCCACATACTCAGTTGCATAAAAGCAAGATGTTTTTTCAGTTAGACTTTCATAATCAGTAAGTGGTTTGTTTAAAAGATGTGTGCTTGGCAAGTAAAACTCTATTGTATGTGCTGGGCATCTTTGATCAAGATTAAATTTTTGGCAGAGGAGAGATCTGTGTTGTATCCTAATGATTAGAGCGGCTGTTTTGGAAATGGATGACCTGGATTTTGGAATTAGTCCTCACCTTTTTGGATTTTGTTTTCTGTTTCTTAGTAGAAGTTACTAAACATCTTAGACCCTACTTTTATGTCAAAACATTATGCCTACTGTGTTTTATGCCAAAATTAATTTCATCTGTAAGAACAGAGATGTCTGGCTTAGTAAGTTGGATCCCAGTTGAATTTAAACTTTATCTTATCCTCCAGTTTTATGGGTTACTGTAAAGCTTATGTGTTTGTCTACATCAGGTTAGTTTTGAACATATATCTTTGTGGAATGGTGTTTAGAATCTGTAATATGAGCACTGAGTGAACCAAGATGATTCCAAGAATCTGGGGCTGCTAGTTAATAAAGAATTTATACTTTTTTATTCATCATTGCTCAGATTATTAGCTATTACTTAAATATCTTACAGCTACTAAAGAAAAAGACTGTGCTTGATGCAGCCTTTTGTTGTTTTTTTCTCTTGTAGTGCATTTGCACAGTACAACTTGGACCAGTTTACTCCAGTAAAAATTGACGGTTATGATGAACAGGTACGAATACAACTAAATACTTGCAATCTTCCTTAAACTCTTAAAGATGTTCTGGTATTGGAACATTTCTTGGCAAGAAAATTAGAAATGTTTAGACTTCCCCACCAAAACATAGAGATTATGCCCCTCCAGTAGTACCAGTTCCATAACTTAATCACATAGGGGCAACTAAAAAGGTTGAAATTTCAGTCTGTTATGTTGGCTGAATTCAGTCAGATGTGTTTTGGAGCTGTAAAAACTATTTGCTTCATCTTCAGTACTAGAAGACATGAATTTATATCTTGCACTGTTTGTTGCAGTAAGAGGGTAAGATTCAAATTTGTTTTCTGAGGCAATGTATCACATTAGCCTTCTCTCTTGCTATATGCATGTTTTGTATGCATAATAAAGTGTGAGTCTGGATGTGAGTAGGCTTCAGTTAAATGTTGGATATAATCAGATTGGGCATGGCATTTCTTTCCCTCTTTATTAAATAGCAAATGTTAATAACTAATTTTATAATTTAATAAATTTTATATAATATAGATATGTATATAAATGTAAATGTAAAATTTTAACTAAAAGTTTATTAACACAGGTTTTGATAACAGAACATGGTGATTTGGGAAATGGAAAATTTTTGGATCCCAAGAACAAGATTTCTTTTAAATTTGATCACTTAAGAAAGGAGGCTACTGATCCTAGACCCCACGAAGTTGAAAATGCCATAGAATCGTGGAGAAATTCAGTTGAAACAGCAATGAAAGCATATGTGAAGGAACACTATCCAAATGGTGTTTGCACAGTAAGTGCTAAATTACATAACCACTGTACCACTATAGATAGAAATAAATTTTAAAAAGTAGCTATTTGTAAACCAGGAAGACAGCAATTTTGACTGTAAAGAACTTAGTCCTGTCAGGAATTCATACAGGGAAATAAGGGAAGGCTTCAGAAGTTTAATATTTCAGCTACTGGATTATTAGTGGGTAGTTAGTAGTTACTACTGGTTATTAGCAGGTCATAGTGAAGACTTACCTCTCAGTTTTGAAGTATTTTTATTTAAATTTTGTAAAGCATTAAGATCTTCTGTGGACTACTGCAGGTTGATCCCACTGATCCTGGCTACCTGGCTGGTAGTTTGGGGTGGGGGGGGGAGGAAGGGGTTGGCAGGAGGGAGAGGAAATCCATGATACAAATGTCTGCCTTAACTTAGTTTACTGAAAACTGTCTTAGTAGAGCAAACTGTTTTCTCTCCATCATATCTCCTATATGTCAAAGTGCTGTATTCTTACCACCAGAATTGGAGATTCTTACGGCTTCTTAAAGTAAAACCTCTCAGTCTGGACTAAAATGGCATTCATTTGCCCTTACAAGCCCTATGACTATTTAAACCTCAGCAAACTGATCTACTGATAGCTGTCCTGTGCTTTATGTTGATGTGACAGAAAAATTAACTTGGGGAAAAAATCAGTTGCTGAATTGACAAAGTCGGATTGGATTCCCAGGCAGTCAGATGAGTTCCAGCTCCCGTAAAGGAAACCAGATTGGATGTTCATTGAGATAATATTTGGTAGTATTTGATTTTGGGGGATAAAGCAGAACAGAGGACCAAACTTGCCTGTTTAGTCACCTTTTTGCTATTCTGTACAGGCTTAAATCATCATTTAAGTGTAGAATAACTGATGTTTGAAACCCAGCTGGTAATATATATATAGCCTCTGTAGTAACTGCTATAGGCTTAAAATTCCTATAGTTGCAGACAAATGAGTTCACATAAAATTCAGTTAAGATGTTTGACCTTCAGGTTTTCTAATCTTAGATTTTTCTGCTTTGTAATAAACACTTTAATGTTTCATGTATGAAATATTATGTAAGAACTGTAATGGTTATAAAATGAAATTTTAAAGTTTAACAGTAGTAGAACCAGATAGCTCTAAGCAGTTTGAGCAAGATATACTGAAACCTGGACTCTGTTCTTTTTTTTACTTTTCTTACTCTTCTTGTTTTTTCTTAATTCAGGTGTATGGTAAAACAATTGATGGACAGCAAACCATTATTGCATGCATAGAGAGCCATCAGTTCCAAGCAAAAAATTTTTGGTAAGTTTCTGTATGGACACACACAGAGTAAAATACAGCAAACTGATTAAGTGCCACATCACTGATAATCCTTAGTTCAGAGAAGAAGATGAGTATACATCTTGTATGTGACTTTTTTCTCCCTCCACCCCACTCCACATTTTTCTGCCAAAACTGTAGAAATCTTTTCCTTTGTGGTAAGTAAAATGTCAGACTGCATGCCTGCATCTCCTTTGCAGAACTTTATAAAATTCCATATGACACAGTTTATCACACTGGCACCAATACCATGGCTGTATTCCCTAAGGCAGTTGCTTTTGTGTGTGTTGCTTCCTTTGTGATTGACAGAATAAAACCAGCTCCTCCTGTTTTGAATGTCTTAGAGAAGTGACCAGAAATTATTTACAGTAGGATTTGAGTGATTAATTTTTGTGAGAGGTAGATAAAGATAATTTTGGATGAAATGAACTCTTACAAACTGCACATTTCTATTTTTTCTGGACTTGATTGATAGATGTTTTCCACAGTCTGGAGTGAACTTTGGATAGCACCTTACAGGAAACTGGCCAGAGTTTAGATAAACATCACAGTATCAGGAATGGGTTAAGGAGGTTATACCCTAAAGATAACTAATATATGCAGCTGTCTGAAGAAATGTATTTCTTATTTTATTTGCTATTTTCCATCTGCTTGAAATTTATATTTAGTAATCCCATGGGTAATGACTGGACTGCAGAAATTTTTGTTTTCTAATGCTGAAGGTGGATATTACATATGCATAGTAATTTCACCATGTGTATATATCAGTTAAATTATTTGCCCAGTACAGCGATTTTTATTGAATTGGTACAGCTAATAAGTTATTTTTCCTATTGACTTAAACTTGAGTAGTTAAGTCTGCATGTTTTACATCAATACAAAAAGTAACTTGAAATAATAATACTGATTTTCTTTTTAATTTGGAAGTGTGAATGAATTTTGATATTCCAAATAGTTACTTTAATATTATAGTCTTTAAAGAAGAGAGATAGATATGTAGCAACGTTGTATAAATGGAGAAAATGTTTCTTGGAAGTTTTCTTTATTAAAGTTATGGGTAAATATTTACCATGTTTCTAAGAGTTTTTCAGAGGGATAGTCAGACTCTAATTCTCATTCTTAGCGAGTTGTAATAATGCATATTGGTTTGGGGGATATGGGGATGGAGAAATGGATTCAAAGTTAACCAGGCTCCTCAGTGATGCAGCTGTATGTCTGGATATCCAGCCCAAGCTACAGGCAGTATTTATCCTCAAGGTGTCCCAACTTCTTAGGCATTTGGAAGGCTGTTGACCCACCATGAGAGCAAGTTTGTTGGATGATAGAAAACCAATACATACCAAAGAAAAATACTCTATGATTATCTGAAATACTATCAATGTAGTAGGATAGATGGCTTATTAAAGAGAGTGGAAGAAAAGGAAGGATAGTTAATCTCTTGCAAAACATCTGAAGTCAGTAGAGCTAAATAAAGTAATAACTTTGTTTTTACCTCAGAGCATTTCCTACAGAAAGGTCCTTCTGAACTTTAACTTTTTTAACTTTTTTTTTTTTTTTTTTTTTTGGAAAGCATCTTAAGGGCAAAAAAGATATCCCAGACTGGAAACACTGTGGTCTTCTTAACTTCAAGGGACCACAAAGTGGCTGAGAAGCAAACAAATCTGTTAGCTAGCTATTGAATCCCAGGCATCTAAAAACTATACCTGAAGTGTAGTTCAGCACGTAAGCTTTCTCATAACCAATGGGTTAGTCTATAAGGCTACCAGTAGTATTAGTGTCACTGAGTTGGGCAACCTTTCAGTGTTTTTTCAGTGATGCCAACAAGCTTCTGAATTGCCTTAATCTGAATTTTCAGTGATAATTTGGAATTTGTCTGAAAAAATAACCAAAAACTTTATATTTAAGTTATTGTTGTTTGTATCTGTGTCATTATATAGATTCATTAGTAGCTGTTAATTTTAGCATTTTATCTCTTTCTCTCCCATTGCTGAATGTACTGGAGCACTGGAACTTACACCTAACATTAGCAGGACTGGAACTCCTAGTATTAACTTTCTTTCCTTCTTTAAGTGCAAACACAGGAGGAATCAAGGAGAGCTGCCATGCATTCTTAATACAGCTTCAGTGTACTAACCTTCTAATCCACTAACCTCATAACTGAATAAAAAAATGTCTAGTCTACAGGAAAGAAATCAGGTGAAACTGCACTCTCCTCATGCTGTTTTCCAGATGTTTGAAACTCCCTTTAAGCATTTTGACACGGATGCTGAATTTGTGGAAGAGAACTGGAAGGAAATAGTTGTCCTGGAAGGGAAATACTAGAAGAGCTGAAAGGCCTAGTTACAGCTCAGCATAGCAGAAAGTCTTGCTACTTGAATGTTCCTTCCATTCAAGTTTTTGATAGCCTGAGGTGAAGCATGACTTTGACTGATCCAGCAAGTCATCCAGGTCCTGGAAACAAAATATTGACTGTAAATGCCTAATTAATGCTGAAAGACAGAAAGAACACTGGAGGCTTTAGGTATTTTCAGAAGTTAAGTCCTATTCTTAAAATATCCTTACTAATAAATCTCTTTGGTCCACACTGAAAACTGAGGTTAAATATTTTGAAAAACTATTCTGTTCTTCACTGATAGAGGCTAAGTCTTTAGAGGAAGATTTTGTGCATGTGTAGTTGCACTGCAAATTTAATTCTCTGGTTTCCTTGGAGTCTTAGTTGTATGTTGGGATTTTTTTCTTAACCAGTGGGGTGACATCCAATTTCTGTTTTATTGTTTTTTAAAGGAATGGCCGTTGGAGGTCAGAATGGAAGTTTACAATCACCCCTTCAACCACTCAAGTGGCTGGCATCTTGAAAATTCAGGTATGCTTATCTCAAACTGTGTCCTGGTCAGTCAAGTCTCCAGTTATTACCAAGGGAGACTCAGGCCAGTGTATTAAATATGTTAAGAGAATTTGGGTTCCCCGTAAGCAAAGCAGCAATTCAGTTACGTGTGAGTGACTTAATTGCATATTTACCTAATCCTTACAAACACAAAATATGTGTTTAATGTAATGATTCAGAAGACTTCAGAAGGTGTATTCACCTCAGCTAGGCATATACCTCTTTGGTTTCCTATTTCTTGAATTCACAGTGGGACAAGTCTTTCCTGAGGGTAGGCCCTCTCTGAAGTAGAACTTTTTTTTTCATTTTAACTAATAATAGAGGTTTTTTCATGTTATCCTATTGTTCAGAACCTGTGGTTTCAGCAATTGCACTATCAGAAATTTTTTAATCTGGGTCTTCTTCATTCAGCTTTTGCTCTTCCTGTTGGCTTTAGGGCCTTCAGGAAGGAGGAATTCGAAGCAGGCAGAAGTCTTGACACCAAAGGAAGTCTGACTGTCATATGGTAGGCAGGGAGACTTCACTTCCTGGAGTAGTTCTCTGGAATATGTATTCATACTTTGCAAGAGTTTATTAAAACAGTTCTGGGATCAAGGACTAGAATATTAGTGCAGTTTGACTATCAGCATAGTACTTTATTATGTTTTTTATAAGATATAGATCAAGTTCCCTTCTCCTGCTCTTTTTGTGCCCCCATGAGGTTTGCTCATCCTTACTGATCAGTGATGATTTCAGAAGGAAGATGCAAAGTGATGTTTTTCTAGCCATAACCTGAGGCTAGGATGATGTTTTAGGATGTGGTAGCTGTGTTCAGATCCACCCAAGCAAGGGAACCTGAATCTAATTTCCCATTCTGAGGCAAATTCCATAACATTTGTAATGACAGTCAAAATCTGGACACCCATTATTATGTTGTTGGATCACAACGGTCATAGTATCCTTCTAGGCTTCTCAAGACTTTGTCACTTAAATTGAGCTTGCAGCAAAACAGGCATTTTCTGCACAGCACACACTTTTGATTAAATGTCTTCAGAGGTTTTCCAGAACAAGGAGGCAGGTGTCTACCTAATTCTATAAAAGATTAGCCCAGTAGCCTAGAAAATAGTTTAACCAAGGAACTTAAGTTCTAATCAGCTTTTCAATTTGGGCACCAGCTGATTTTGTCTTTTGTTACTATTTCACATAATAAATCAAGTAATTATTTACATTCATTAAAGTCTGTGTTCTGGAGAGCAATGAGACGTTCTACTTTTATTGCTTGTATACGAAATAGTTGTTTCACCAAGAAATTTTGAACTCACTTTCAAATTTTTGCAAATTGTGTACAATTTCTTCAATGTATGTGGAAGTGCTCCCCTTTCATCTCTCAAAACAAACAAGTAAAAAAGGTGCTTTAATTTTTTTTTTAAGGAGCAAAATAATCTTCTAGAATATCAACTCCCTAAAACATGAGTGAAATTTGTGTAATTTCAGTGTTGTTTGCAAAATCTTTGACAGCAATATGCCATTGCCCTGTTTCTGATAAGATCTTTTATGAATAAGTTGGGGAAATTACAGCATCACGGGTGTCTTCAGCATTTCTAAGATCACTTGCACAATTTCTTCTTTTTTTTATTTCTCTTAATAAATTCTAATACAGGAAATTACCAACTGTGAATCTCTTCCATTGTTTAATTTTCTTTTTGTTCTGTATGTAAGGGGAAAGGTAACAGCAGAACTTTTTACTAAAACTAAGTCCTTCTGGTGCTTAACATGTTCAAACTGTGCATGGAAAACTAAGTGTACTGGTTACTAATTTTACCTCTTAGATAATTTGTTATTCACATCCCTCCTAACTTAACCTTTCCAAGAGGTTCTGTTCATAAACATCCTCCTTCTTGTAGTCTTCTGAACCAGACCTAGCATTCTAGAAAGATGTCAGTAGGGAGGTGTAGTACGGAACACTTATGTCTCATATTTAGTTTAAGATATAACACATCCCAGAATAAGATTTGACTCTTCATCCCTGTTAAGATTTTAGGCCTGTTTGCCAAGAATGTGATTCAGTGACAGATAGGATGTTTGTGCTGGGGTTGGCCTGAGAGCACAGAGGAGGTGTGGGCCCCTGCAGTGGATTGTCATGGACAAGAGGGGAGATTTATATTTCTTTGGGTTTTGCCATTTAATTGGGATTTCTTAAAATTTTGCACTGATTAAGCACTTCTCATCTTTTAGGAATTGGATTGAAAAAGGTTGGCAGAAGTTTCACCCAGCAATGTTTGATTTGAAAAGAAACTTATTTTGTGTTTAGGTTGATACCTTTTGTTGCAAAACAAGTATTTGACGATAAGCAAAATAATCATGTAAGATGAATCATAGGAAATAATTTTTTCTCATATAGGAAACCTTTCTTTTGCAATGGTATTACAGCTCTCTTACTATGTGTCATGTTTTTTCCATTGTTATTTATAAAGCTGAGAGTCTTTTGCACATATCATCACGGTGCATATGAAATTACACTATTGTGCATTAATCTCAAAATTAAAATGTTATCTTGTCTAATAGGGTGAGAGACAAATGTTTCATTTTTTCATAATGTCAGCTATATTAACTACCTTGACTTTATCAAAATTGTAAGAAAATCTTTAAAGATACTTGTTTAAATGTCGGTGACCTGCATAACTCTTCTATATCAATTATTGTGAATGATTACATGTAATTTTATATATCCTTCCTAGTTTTTAAGTTTTCCAACAGTTGCATTAGGAACTAAATGTTTTCAAATCCTTCCCAACTGAATTTAAAAGTACTAAAGTTAGCTTGGGGTAGAGTTTTACTGATCTCCTCCTGCAAAATAATCATGGAAGCTGTTCTGTACATACAATGTTTCAAGAGTAAATAGATATTATCCCGTTTTGCAATCTAACCTTAGCAAACTTTGTTCCAAAGAACTCCCTTGTCTAGATAAATACCAGCATTTGTTATGAGCCATATCTAATAGAGGAAAATATCAAACCCAGGCAGATCTAGAAAGGGAAGCCTAATGTTGCACTGTCCCTAGGAAACAGTTTGAGGGAAGCAGAACAACTTCACAGTGTCCTGAAACCTTGCCAAAACTATTCTAATTTTAAATATATCTTCACCATTTACAGTAGTCAGGTCTGTTCATTTCAGGCGTTTCTAGTAAGGTCACATAAATTGTATGTTGTCATCTTCATGATGTTAATCAAAACCTAAACTTCTTTGTATGAAAAACTGCATAAGGCACATCAACACAAAAATGTTTCCAGAGTATCCTCTTTAGTCATCCCCCTCAAAAATAGTAAATTCTACAATATTTTGGTTTTCCTATTTGCTTTTGTTCTGTAACATTTTATATGCCGTTTTGGTTGATTTGTATAGGTTTGTTACTATGATAAATAACACAATACTTTGATTTTCCTGTATGTTGTTGATCTGTAACATTAAATGCGAGTTTTTTTGTTTAATTGTCTGTAGGTTCACTATTATGAAGATGGTAATGTTCAACTGGTGAGCCATAAAGACATACAAGATTCTCTAACAGTGTCCGTAAGTGAACTTTAAGGACCTTAAAGGGTATATTGAATAATTTAAAAATAAAAGCAATCTTAAAAAAAGCTCAGAAGTTTGGAGGCAAGTTTGTTCTTCTGCATGCATGGGAATTAATGTTTTAATTTACAAATATTCTGCATGTGATATTTATTACTTTTACCTAATATGTAGTTAGTGTTTAAAAAAAGTAAAAAAAGACAAAATTAATGTATGCTTGCATGTGGCTTGTATAAGTTAAAATAACTTTGATATTAAAACTTTAGCCAGCTTGCTGTCAGTCTTTCTGCACTTTTGTTGTATTTAAACTTTTGTCTGCTGAGTGACCTATAGAATTAATTTTGGAATATGAGGGAGGTTTGAGTTGTAATAACTGACTTTAGTAGGAGATTGCCTCCTTTGCTTGCTAGGAGAAGACCACTATGCTAAAAATAGTAAACAAATGCTACCAGTTCAGAAGTAGTGGTAGGTATTCTCTTCATTTTCTCCCTGTCTGTAGCTGGTGCTGTCAGCCTCTTGCTTTTCTGTACAAAAAGCCCTTTCACAGATGCTTCAGCTTGAGAAGCATAACACACTTTATATTTAAAGCATCATCTTTTTCAACTTCTTTCCAAATGGATCATTATAGTAATGAGGAACAAACAGTAGAAATAAAAGTTGCTTGGAAATAGTGCCAGATGTATTTTTTAAGGGCTGATAATGTTGCAGCATGAACAACTACTGCTTTTGAAATAATGTGTTTATAATTGTGTTTATAAACAGTAAAATTTTCTGTTGGAGTGTTTTTTAATAAAACTTAAGCCAGCGAGGTTAAACTTGGCAAAGAGAAGTTGTAAAAGTGAACAGTAGAAGTATTTTAATGATAACGACTAGCAGTAACCGATTTGGCTCAAAAGCTCAATTCATCAATAAAGAACATTGTTTATTAATACAAAGTGAGGCTTGTTGGCTTTTCAGTTGCAATAGCACCATAAAGAATGGGGGACTGTGGTGCCAACTGATAACACTTCTGGAGCAGTAGATATAAAATTACTTTTGACTCCCTGAGCAAAGGGATCTATTTAGTCTTTCATTCATATAAGAGTTATTTCAGGGAAGATTATGTGGATGCAGTTCTCCTTTCCATAGCTTTTGCTTCACTTTCTGTTGGGAAGAAATTTAATTCTGTTTTGCAGTTCGGTAAAGCAGCAGAAGACTGATGAGCAGGAAAACATCTTTTATATAACTTTGCTAGAACAAAAGCAAGTATGCTGCTGGTTTCGAATTTTTAACCTTGGCTTTGAGCTTTATAGAGGGCAGAGGCTGTACAAGTTCCTATTTCACACAGAAGAAATGGTAGGTAGATTGACCTACCAGGTAGGTAGGAGTCTCAATGGCTTCTCTTTTTTGTTGTTGCAGAGAAGCCATTTTATACCATCAACAGGCACAACTGAAATAAATGAGGTGTAAATAATTTTGCTGAAGGTTATATTCTTATCCCTTATTTTTCTCTGAGACAAATAAGACCTCATATCTCTGCTTTTTTCCTTTCATTAGCAGAGCCTTTGAAAGCATTACCCCAGTTCACTGAAAAGTCAAAACCCCCCTTTCCTTTGTTCTTCTTGGTCTTTGCTGCTTCCTTCATCTCTCTTGCAATGTCCAGGACCACTTTAACAGCTGCTAGGTGCAGTTTCACTGAAACTTTGAAGCAGTTGTAGTTGAAGTTGTCAGTTTTCTCCCTGTCTTTGCCTTTGTAGGAATGAGGGATCACATGGGACAAGAACACTTCTACCTTTAACAGCTTCTGCAAAAGCACCTTTAGGAATGTCTCCAATGCTAAGTTGGAAGCTTGGAAATTCATGAACTATCACTTCCTTCTTGAGACTTCTTTCAAGAACTTCAGCTAATTTGCCTCCAGATTGACTGGTGGAAAATGTTTTATTTTTAAAACAAATATACACTTGCACCCTTAAACAGTTTCTTGGCTTCCAGCCTCATCCTTTTCAGTCTTCATGAAATTTGGGCATAGTGTTTGCACCCTGATTTTTACAAGGTGTATTTGGGGATGTTTCTAGAAGACCATGTATATAAAGTCTAGTGTTTTCCTCAGCTTAGTCTCCAGATTCAGAATCACAGAATCTGTTGAGTTGGAAAAGGGACCCAAATGAATCATTGAGTCCAGCCTTAGCCCTGCACGGGACCATCCCCAAAAGTCACACCATGTGCCTGAGAGCGTTGTCCAAACATCTCTTGAACTCTGTCAGGCTTGGTGCTGTGACCACTTCCCTGGGGAGCCTGTTCCAGTGCCCAACCGCCCTCTGGGTAAAGAACCTTTTTCTGATATCCAATCTAAACCTCCCCTGATGCAACTTCAGGCCATTCCATCGGGTCCTGTCACTGGTTGCCCCTCCTCTTCCCCTCATGAGGAAGTTGTAACTGCAATGAGTGTTTAGAGGTGAACATATCTGTTTTGGTTTTATGGTTGTCTTCTGCTAAAACTTCTGGTTTAGCTGGTGCTTCTTGGATTTGTACTGGATATGTAGCATTGATAATGTTGTTATCAATACTTGGCATGTTTTTAGAGACCTGTGTGTGCATTGTCATATTTCCAAATGTTGTTCTGTTCCGTATGTCTTTTTATCATACCATAGAATTTTTAATCAAAATATTTTAATAAGCTCCATGGTAATCTTTATGCTTGTTGCAGTTTGGCTGAATATGCCTTTTGGATTAATGTTTTGTTCAGTTTTGGTTTAGCCACTGAATATTGTCAAGTGTTCTCATCGAGTCTACCTGATATTATTCATAACTATAGGAAAAACATAATCTAACTGGTCCTAGAATTATGCTGTATATCAGACTAATTCAAATGCTTTTTTCCTAGAATGAAGCCCAGACAGCGAAGGAATTTATAAAAATCGTAGAGGCTGCAGAAAATGAATATCAGGTATGTTGGAAACAAATGCTGTATCCTCACTCATAGCATTACCATATACTTAGCCAAAGCTAGTATTCTGTAACTGGCAAGCTTTTGATATTAAGATAATGCAGTTCCATATAAATAGATAACATGCTGCTGTTAACTCTGTCTTGCCTTTGCATACCTTTTAGGGATTGTGCTCACCTACTTACATTACAGTAGAAGTAATTTTTTGAGAGCAGAAAAGCTATTAGCAGATCAAATATCAGCAATTCTGATCTCTTTAAGCATTAGTGCATTCCCTAAGTGGAATTTTTGTACAGATTCTGTTCAGAGGCTACTCTGTTGGACAATTTTGCTAAATATGGTTAGGCATTACCTATTTCAATTAGTCATTTCAAAGTTAGAAAAGTGTATCTGTTCTGGATACCCTCTGCAGAAGTGGATAGACATTCATTCAGGTCTTGAACATAAGGTAAATTTAGACACCATGTTCTGTGAGCTTGAAAAATATGCTCTTTAATAAAGAATTTTTAAATAGGTATAGTATGCATTAAATTCAAGTTCATAAAATGTTGTGGACCGGCTTTACCACCCTCCTAGGAAAAACAGTTGGGAGACTTTGGTGTTTGGAATTACTGATGTATGCACTAACTCTGATCAGCACTTTATTTGTGCTGCTGATTAACCACACTGGTTTGCTGAAACACCTTGGCTATGGCCAGGTTTATTACATGTCTCACTAATTTTCTTCACATAGTTTCAATCTATATCTAACAGCTTTCCTTCATAAAATATTATTTTAATTTAGCATGTTTTTATTAAGCCTGTTTAAGAGGTAGCAGGCTTCTCAATCATTTAATGTTTATATAGCGTCCTAGTTCTGTTCTTCATGTGTCTTTGTTTTGTATGACTTTGTGTTTAACAGACTGCTATCAGTGAGAATTATCAGACTATGTCCGACACTACTTTCAAGGCCTTACGTCGACAGTTGCCAGTTACCCGCACCAAGATTGACTGGAACAAGATCCTTAGCTATAAGATTGGAAAAGAGATGCAGAATGCTTAGTGAACGTTGCATGACTGGATCGTTTTAGTGTCCTTGTATACAAATAAAAATTATTACAAAAAGTATTTGGAACTGTCAGATCACCCAGTCAGCATGGGCTTTTGCCATTGAAAATCACTGTAAGTAGTTTGGTTAGAGCATAAAGCTTAGCTAATTGACTTTTTTCCTTTTTCCTTCCTTTCAGAGGGTTGCAACTTCAGTATAGCTGAGTATCTTCCTTTAGAGTCTCTGTTGTACCTTTATTTTTTTATAATGAAGAGACCATGCCTTTAGTTTTCAATTACACGTTAAGAACAGTTTGGAAAAATATTTTTGCATATGATAACCCTTTCTCTTGCTTTCATGTGAAATGGACAACTTCCAAAATTTGCTGGGTTCCTTGTGGAGATCAGTAATGTGCATTTCTAGGTCAAAGTCAACATGGAGTTCACCATAGGTGCTGTTGTAGAAATCGTCTGTCCTTTCTTTTTATGTAAAATTGGGAAAAGCATTTTCTGTATCATTTAAACCTGTCAGAAGACTTACCTAGCTAGCTCCATGGTAGCTAATTATTTTTTTTAAAGAAAAGGCCAAGGTCTAATGCTGTTTTAAGATTTTGAAATGAAATAAAAGTACTTACTCCAGAAATGCATTTAATGCTTTGTTCTGACAATTACTTAAATGAGCTCAAACTCCATCTGCCCTCGAGCTTTTTTATCATAAAGCTACAAATGTATTATAACAAGGCATATTGTAATATATATAATCCTGTACTCATTACTATGTCTGTTTATTTTTTCTTGGATTGAAATGTACTAAAATTCAATGTGACATTAAAATGCAAATTTTCTATTTATTTGAGTATCAGATTCCTTCCTGATATAGCCTGGTTTTGGTGTTTCTAAACATTTTTAAAATTCTGCTTAAAACAGCCACAAACTTGTGTATTTGGAGATTGTAATATTATCAGTTGTTTCCATCTGCATTTAAGAAACATCTACGCATGGAAGTCTACTTAAAACAGGTATCTTTTAGCTTCAGATTGGCTACAGAGGATGGAAGAAATTACAAGACCAAAAATTAATACATGTGTCTGGAGAATACCTTCCTTGATGTATCTCATATTGAAAATGGATGTCAGGTATCTAAAAACACAGACTCCATTACAAATGCTGTATAGCACTTCTATGAAATGCATTTTTAATTGGATAAAAATTTGTTCTACAATATGCTACATACTTATATGCTCATGATGGAAAATTAAAAAGCTTTTTTATTTTTGAGAAGGCAAGTATTCATGCTCACTCCTAAACAGTAAAGCTTACACAAAGGTTTTATGTCTTTGTTTACAGCATGATTTAATTAACTACCTTTAACTCAAGTTACAGCATAGCAAGAGAAAGAGTCTAGACTTGGTACTGAGTATAAAAAAGTACACACAAAGTAGTTTGCTGTTTGAATTGTAATAGCAATACCCCAATATTCTGTTCTTCAGTGCTCTCTTATACAGGGGTATAGAAATTCTTGAAGCCACTGCTACTTTACAGTACTAAACTGTATAGTAGAAGAATGGAATTTGTTCTACCACAGTCTTCCTGGAGAGTTGCTCTCTCAATTGTCTTTATATATAAGCTACTGAACTGTGATGTTCTTTTAAAATCAGCTTATAAACGGTGCATGTGAGCCAATAACAAATGCTGAGTCATTGTCAAGTCAGTCTGTCAGTCTTAACTAAGATCTAAATACAAACCTTCTTCAAAGAATTTCTTCCAACATATTTAAGAACAAGCTAAACAGCAGTGAATGGACAATTGGGAGAACTGTTAATGGGCAACAATGGTGCAAATAACTTTTCTAGCTGTTTAGAATGTTGTGTATGACCAGAATCAGCACTGGCTAAAAGTCAGAATGCTATTTTTCTTACCTGAAATAAAAAGCTACTTTTAAATATATTCCTAATAAAGAGGTATTTTACTGTGAAGTACTCTATTACTGTATTTCCCTGTTTATTCAGTCCTGTGATAGTCTTAATTCCTTATCTTGAAAGAATAGCATCCTTCAGGTTCAATTCTACCAGTTGGATGCCAAAGTAGATTTGTATTACTTATATTTTTTCTTGTTGTGGTAATTCTTAGTCTGTGAGTTAACTTTACAGCTGGAGCATCAAATTTATTAAGTTATAGCTTCAATAAATCCATGTATAAGTAAATAAACTATTCTCTTACTTTTTCAAAATGGTGTTGTATCATATTTAGGGCGTAATGACTCTGTAGATGAAGCTGACCTGACTCTCAGCTGAGGCACATGGCGTATTCAGAATGCTTGATTTCTATCAAGATTTTGGATGTCACTTGCACTTTTTTTGTTTCTATCCCTACCCCTTTTAAATTGGAGAACTTCAGAACTTGCTCGTTAGTCTTTAGGGTATTTTGTGTAGGTAAAGCACTTTCTCTGAGAAATTTTGCTATGGCAGTTGTCTTAATGTGAATTACTACTTGTTTATATTTTATTTTTAAATATAAATACAAGCTTTATATTGTTGAATGTTGATGTAATAGACATTATAGCTTGTAAAATGGACTTGTACAATTTTTGAAGTGTATTACATCTTATGCATCCTAGTACCCCTTTATATGAAGGAATTTTTAACTTCTGCAAGTAAGCAATTGTTCTTTATGAACATCTGCAACAGGAGCAGCAATTCTGCTTTTGGTTTCTCCTGAGCAGCCCCTTTTTCTATGACTGTCTTCAAATTCATACTGTGGGTAGAATGAAATTTTAAAATCATTGTCATTTTGATCACATCATTACTACTTCTTATGCTCTACATGCTGATAACAATTCTGCCATCTGGCTCTATTGGGAACACTGCAACGCAGTTCAATGGGAAGTGGTCATTCAGCCCTGGGTTAAAAGCATTGTGTGAGACCCAACATCCCAATAGATGTGGTTTCTGTAGGGGATGGCTCCAGCTGCATCTACAGCAGCAATGTAGTTTGTGCAGTTTGGGAGCAAATCCCTCTCTCATCTTCACTTGCCCCAGACTGGTTTGGCTGCCAAAGCCATTTTGGGATCCTTGAGTTCACTTACTTTTGGAGAACTTGGAACTGGGCTCTCCAGCTCTGAATGGTGACCCAAGTCAATAGCAGTGGTTTCTTTCAGGCAGCTTGAAACCACCTATGTGTTGAGGATGTCTGAAGCATCAGACTAAACCTGGCCTTCAACTTTCCAGACTGTATATACCATGGGTATAGAAGTTTACATCAACTGTTTGATTCTGTGGATTCACTTCTATCGTATTGAATCACCTGCAGACACAGACATGGCTTCTGCTGCATTTGTTGACTGGAAAGACTGAAATTGTTCTTCATCAGATGCAACTGTAAACTAGGTTTAGATTAAACTTAGTTTGTTCGTAACCTTGAAGTGTCAATTTTTGTGTGACAGTTACAACTCTAAATTTTATTTTAAGGGGGAAAATTTGCATCAGATTTTAACCAAAAAAAGTCAATTTTTCTCTCTCATCTAAAAGAAAGGAACTTGAATATGCACTTTATTCCTTCTGTGAAAATGAATGCTTAGTACTTGGTAGGTTCTCTTATTAGCAATATTTTCCACTCCTGCTGTGATTGGCTTACCTGTAAGAGGTATTGCTCAGCATAATGTTAGCCATGTGCTCATTAGAAGAAAGAGTGGTAATCGTTGCCTTTAAGGATGTATTCTGTAAACACATTCAGACTTCACTGTGCATCTTTTCTTTGCAAATCAATAAAGTTGTGCAGGGGCAAATATGTCAGGTTTCTTCCTCTTAAGTCAACAGGAGTAGGTAGAGACTTTTGCCGGACTCGCTGTAGTTTGAAATAACGGCAAATCAGAAATAACTTCCAGCTTACAGGGTTGTACATATACCTACTAAAGTAGTAGATGGTTGATTGGTTTGGAAGGACAACACCACATGCCCATAATGACTTGTAGTAAATACTCATTTCAGTTTTGTATTTAAAAGTGCTTTTCAATGTCAAGTGTATACTGAGTACAGTTGCTTTAGGCCTCAGGGAAAGAACTGAGAGTACTTCCTTTAATAAGCAGCTTCCCAGTGTGCAACTCAGTTTGAGTTATACTTCAAGATTATTTCAGAAATTACTTAAGAATGTTAATATAGAAGGCTGAGCTGCAACTTTGCCACACCATTGTGAATGCAAGACAAGCATTATTGTGAGTCAGGGTTCAGAAAAACATGCTCAAAATCTCTTTCCTAGCAAGTAAAAATGCCCCCAGAGGCCTTGCCAATTACAGTGCAACAGCCTGCTTCTGGTATATCTGGAACCTAGAATACTTTCCCTCAAACATAGAGAAGAGTGTTTTAGTCCTCTGAGGTAAAGAAAGGACTCGGCCTCCCTGGAGCAAATCTTCTAACTGGCTTAAAGAAAATAAGGCTATCTCCTCATTTGCAGATGAAGTGTTTATGAACCTAACTGAAAAATCACAGCTGCAAGCTCTTGAGTGCAGGAAAACTACTTAACATTCTTTCTCTTGGGATGTGGATGCAGTGGATGTATTTTCCTTGTGCTGCTTGAGCAGCCTCCCTGCCAAGTGTGCAGGCTTTCTTGGGTACTGGGTGGTAGTATGTATTGTCATGGACTGGGCATCTGTTGCAGAGGCAAAAGTTAGGTGCCTAAAGGCAGAAATGTTCAAATTTTTGGTGGGCTGTGAAGGTGCCAGAAGGGCCAATTGTGCAGCAAGGGGCCCAAAGATTAGTCCTGGGACTTGAGACACTGTCATGCTGCCTTTTCCCAGGTAAGGCAGCACATCCAGTTGTTAACACAAGACATGTCAGTAAAAAGAGGTACAAGATTGTGATCGGTTATGATTTTATTTAAGGATGAAAGGTGCCATGTGTTTCCACTCAACCAAGCCTGCCATTCAGTCTGGTAACATGGAGCCTGATGCTGCAGCTCTGAGGAATAAAAGTTGCACTCCAGGAACGCAGGTCTGATGGAGGCTGGCACAGCACTCACAGAGAAAGTCTTTAGTACACAGTGCCTGTGAGCTTCGGTGTCTGCTGCCCACCAGTTTGGGCACACATGCTGCTCCTGAACCTGAGCCTTGCAAATGGCAGCTGTGTGTTTCAGGTGTTGCTCAGGCTGTTCTCCCTGTCCCAGCATAGTCTGTCTGAACTCAGGCAAAACTCCTGATCCTGCTGCCCGAAATGCCTCAGTGGCCCTTCTATTAATAACCTGCTATTTGTACAGTAACCTGGCACCTCTTTCTCCTGTCTTGTGGTCTAACCATGCAGTAATAACTTCCACATAATTTGGAAATTAGGGAAACAGACTTGAAAAAGGAGCAAGTTGATTAATAAATAAATCAATATTCAAAGTAAGAACAGATTTTTTTTTTATATACATTCTCAACTTTGCTGTGACTCTTAAGGTTAATATCTGCACATGCAACTAGAGTAGAAATCTGAGCTTTCAGCAGTCATTAGCAGTTTTAAACTAACAGGAAGAAAAATCTGTTTCATTCTTTCCTTTTACATGATACCTGGATTGTCAAATCAGCTTTCAGATGCTGTAAAAGTTGGTAAAGTTTGCAAATCTTTCACTTCATTGTAATAGGTAGCAAAAACATGATTAGCCAAAAAGCAGTTTCGGTTAAAGATTCCAAATTTCAATATTCAAATGTAAGATTTCTGAACAATAGTGGCGTTAGAAATCTTTAAATCCTTGAATGAAATGCAAAAGTTCATCTTGGTTTTTATTCCACAGCATGGCACAATCAGCTGCATCTTTACCATATGTGGCAGGACAGACTTGTGTGCTCTGAAATAAATTGTTAAAGATTATCCTTCCTCTCTGCAAGTCTTTGGCATTATTAGTATTAAGGTAGATAGTAGGAAAAGATAAATCTACCATGCTGGATCCTGATCTCTTTTTGTCTTAGCTGTGGGCATACAGAAAGGCTTCTTCCTATTCTCTTTGCAACATGTTTTAGGTATTTGAAGAGCTTCTCCAGACTATGTAGCTTTTAGATTAAAGACTGAATTCAGCAACTTTAATTTCTACATGAAATCCACTACTTCTAAGTAATTTCTTTACATCCAATTTTTTTGTTTCTGTTAATTTTGAGAAGCTTGTTTTTTCTCTGTATATTGTTCCTTTCAGTCCTGGTGATATTGCAGGCTGTAATGATATTAACCTAGTACTTGGATTTCCTTTTGCTAGAATCTGGCCTTGATTGCTATAATATTCTCTAGCATTGTCTTCATGAGCAATTAGAAAATTTCTGTTCCAGCATTAAAGCCCATGCTAAATTAAGGAGGTAAAAGAATCAACCAGCCACTGCTAGGTATGTGTGCCTGATGTTATCCTTCTCTACTGACAAAGCAGGCACTGGGTGTGTACAAAAATGAGACTGTCTGTATCCTAATGATGTGGACCAGCCAGCAAATGTATCCTGGCATGAGGAGACAAGGGCTGCTGTGAACTTGGGTGATGAGCTATATCCTTGTTACTTGGGATATTTATGCCAGCAATAAGCAGTTTAACAGTACCTTGTAGGCACTGATGTCAGTTAAAAGTGAGGAGGTAAAATGCACCACCCCATCTTGTGCTAGGAAACAAAGCTTTTTTTCCCACCTTTTTACTATGGAAAAGAAAAGGAATGAATGATCAGTCAAAGTTGACAAGCTGTGAAATGCATCTCACCTGTCCTGCCGTGCAGTGGTGAAAACTGGATGGTAGCTAGTGTAACATCCATGCAAGCATTTTCCATATGTCTCAAAAGCTCTGTGTGTAGGGACAGGTAGTATCCTCCACCAAGCTAGCCAGAACTACTTCTAGAGTACCTGAAATGTGTGTGTCATTCAAGACCCTGTTTAAAGTTCCTGTAGGCATGTACTGAGCCTGAAGAGTCCTTTAGCTGTCACAGGTACCAGGAGCCAGCTCAACTGCAGAACACTAGACCTGAGAGATGTTGCTAAGTAAATGCCATATGCTCATGAAGAATTGAAGTGCTGCTCCTGGTTCAAGGCTTTGCTACAAGGCAAAGGTTTCTGCATGACTGATTCTCTGGGTGCAAAATAATGTGTTAAAGTCAGTAATGAGTATGTGTCCTGTCCCTGTTCATTACTAAACTTAGTGAGCCATCATCTTTCATTTAAGAACTTGTCTACTTCTCCTTAGCTCTTTTAGCTGCAAACTGTGTGCCTTGCAGTCCTACCAGCAGTTGGTATGGCCAGAGTTACTCTATCTCAATGTAAATTAAGGTGGAGAGTGCCAGTGCATAATTTCCCAGAGGATAAATCCAGCTACCTGATACTTCACCCTCCTGATAAGATCCTTTCAGATGCAGTAAAGTTGCTACCCAAATTGTAACTGCTAACAGAGGTTAACCCAGTGTCTGGATTGCAACTGGGGCAATCCCAGAATCAAGAATTATTGTTCTAGGAATCATCAAAATTATCACCAAAGTAACATAACCAGTGAAAGAGGTTCCAAGGTCATCTATAACAGTGGGTTTTCAGTGCAGATGATGGGATTGCTACAATCATGGCAGTTTTTGGTGGTGGAGATCACCACAGAAGGTGAAAACATGGGAGCAGCAACCATTACTGTGTTCTTTTCTCTGAATCTCTGATAGGTTTTTGATCAAATTGTAAGGAAAATTGTAAGGAAAAACCCCTTCAAAAAACCCCTTGTGCCTGGTTAGGAAATACTGAGGGGAAAAGAACAGAAGCTTCACCCAGACTATAGGTGAAGCTCCCTGCTTATCCACCAGGGTTTTCATCTTGTTCTTCTTCCCTGCTGCCATGCAGAGCAACTGATTCAGTCAGCAGCAGGAAGACAAGCTGGCTTTTTTACCTGCAATGATTGTGTCTAAAGAGAAAGTGAAGTGAGCCAATGCTGGAGTCAAATATAAATGAGGATTCATCAGATGTGTGTTTGTCAGGAAATGAGATGGGACAGAAAAATTTCTGTTGGAGCAACAGAGAGGAAGGTATGCCATTAAAACCAATTAGCCAGAGCAGACTTGGGGTAGCCTGTAGGAGTGGGGTTCTTAAGGATTTAAATCTCAAGCACAGAAGATAAAAGTGCAATATAGAAAAGATAAAGGCTTTTGCAACATATATCTCAGGATGGAAAAGTCCTAACAGCTAATTTTTTGGGGGTTGAGAGGGCAAGAAAAATATACAAATATCTTTAGTAAAAGCAATGGGAGAAGCAGAAGAAAGTACTCTCTTCCTTTCTGAAAATGGTTGAGTAGTGGAAGCAGGAATGAAAATGAGTTCTGTTTCTAAGGGATGATGTGTAGAAAGGGCAGGATATGTTGAGAAGGGAAGGAATTGAAAGCCACTGTGATAACTACTACCTGTATGTGTTTCTCTTACCAACACCCAGAGCACCCCTAATGCTGGGCAAGTCACCTCTGTTGCAGCGATTGTGGGAGGGCAGCACAAGCTGCCCATGCGTGATCACCTTTGGGCAAGGAGAACGAGTCTGAGAGAAAGAGTTTTATAAAGATAGTGACCTCTCACGAGTCTGTATCTGTATAAAGCTCTGGTGTAAGTACCACTATGCTTCATTTATATATTCAGAGCCATTGCAGAGCATTTTGTTGTCAAAACTGAACCTGCTACCCTGACTTTGGCACCCTCTGAAACACTGTGCACCCTACAGCTGCAGAGCCACCACCCTTTTCCCCACACAGCAGCAGCTGTTGGGATTTAGAAGAATTTTGTCTCTATGCTT
This sequence comes from Pseudopipra pipra, assembly GCF_036250125.1. Classification (NCBI taxonomy): domain Eukaryota; kingdom Metazoa; phylum Chordata; class Aves; order Passeriformes; family Pipridae; genus Pseudopipra; species Pseudopipra pipra. The sequence continues at coordinate 50,767,581 of NC_087553.1, forward strand.
CTTAAAATCCTCTTTTGCTTGTTTCTCACCTTGGGGCATGCAAGCCCAGAGAAGCCCAAATTTGCAGAAGCACTTGCTGTTTCAAACTCATGTCAGGCTGGAGTTCAATAAGTACGAAGTCTTGAGTATCCAGTGATGCCTAACATCCCATATTAATGACTATTTAGTGCTATTCCTTCTCCATCACAGCCTTCCGTTTGCAAAGAGATTGTGGAAAAAATCCATATGCAGTCTATGAAGTCCTTATAGTAGCAAGTGTCATAAAAGAAACCATCAGGGAATGAATAATACTGTATCTATAGCAGATTTCAGTAATAGGTAGTAAATGGGACCAGGGATATATACTGAATAATGGGACTACAGGTATCCACTGGTGCTAGAGTACAAACACATCTTGTTCCCAACAAGTGGGTGGAGTGTGTGAGAAATGCAGGTGTTTCCTGAGCCACAGGCACCCACCTCACCCCTGTGTCTATAACAGTCTCAGCTATGGCTGTCCAATCACACTGTGCTGTGCAGTAAATCCAGAGCTACACGATAAGAAATAATAAGTGGGATATAAGCTAGCAGTAACTTATGAAACAGAAAGTCATTTTACTTTGTGCTTACCAATACTAGCAGGAGTGAAAAGGAATAAAATCTTCTCATACCAGGTGGCCCCATCACCTTACCCTTCTGTGTTCTTCACAATCAGAAGAAGGCTGAACTACAAAATTGTTACATAAAAGCCTCCATGGTCTGCAGAGGGAGGATTTCTCAGCAATGATGTACTGGATAGATGTGGAAAGGCAAGACAAGTAGGCCAAGGAGGAAAGAACTGCATCAGGCAAAGCAAAATAATATTCTGATAGTTGATTTTGCAAAGGTTTAACAAGATTTGGCTTGGGAGCCAAATCTAGCTGTGATATAAGGAAATGGTGTGCCATTTGCATGCTACTTGCTTCCATGGCAGAGGAAGTGCTGCTTGCTCAATCCCTGCCTTCCAACAGGCAGAGCTGTTCTTATCTTCCATAATAGTTGCCAGCTTCAAGCAGTAATAATTATCTGTACTTGATCCAGCACTGTGACTGCTTGATTTCCTTCCTCTGAATTTCTGGAGATTAAGTAAGATGTCACTGTCAGTGGATTTCTGTGCTTCTACCAATATATAGCTGGTAAAGATGCCATGTTGCAAATGATAGAGGAAAAATAAACTATGCTCTGCTAATTGCAGACTTCAGAGGAGAGACCTTTTTCTCTCTTTAAAATGTTTGTTCATTAAATATAGTATCAATGCTCAGCAAATTGAAGACCATGCTCAACATCTTTTTCCTTAAAAAAAAAGCGAAGATATCAGGCAGTAAAAAAATGCCATGTCTTCTCCATCTCCATCTTCCACAAATGCATCTCTTTAAAAAAAAAAAATAAAAAAAAATTACTGTTTGGCTTCAGTCCAAGGCACGGGTGTGGGGTGCTGAGCTCTTGTCCTTTTCCTCAACCTAAATGGGGGAGGGAGAAACCAGTGCTGGTTGCTTCTGGGCTTTTCGCCATCTGTCTCTGACCCTATTTCTCCCACAGCCTCCCGTGACATACAGAACATGTGTGGATGCAGATGCCAGATCCTGACTTCTGGAGAGCTCTTTTTTGACCAAGGGCCAACCTCGCAGCTCACATGATTTATATGAACCCTAAGCATGTACCATCTTGTACAAATACTGATGTATGTTGCTCCACCACCTGATTTTTATAAAGAATCTTAATAAAATGCCTCAATGAATATATGTGTCCACTTCCTTCAAAAAAATACCTAATTGGTACCAGGAGATATTTCCATGGATTAAAAAAAAATAAAATATCAATTTGCTTTAGCAAATGTGTGTGTTTGGGATGGGGCACTGTGCCATATTGATGCCTAAGTGTGCTGATGGTCAAGGTAGAATTTCCATCTCATTTTTACGGAAAAAAAGTAATTTGCTAGGCAAAAAAGCAAAAGAAGAAAACAGGTTTGGATTTTTTTTGATGTTTCTTTTTGGGATTTGGTTGGAGTTTTTTCCTTTTTAAGAATTATTTTGAACACTACACAAAAATACTGAAACTCTGCTCCAAGTTGCACCAGCTATTTAGCAACACCTTCCTTTGCCCTGTCTTTGCACTGACATCTGATTCTTAACTGAGTCAGTTCTAACTTGGGTTTTGTCACTTGTCTAGCAATTAGGGCAGTTTGTTGGTTGATTTTTTTTTTAGTAAAGATCTTAAAATGACTTTCAGGAAGTCTTTCCTCCCTCCCATGCAACGACCCAGTTTTCTGGCAGAGTCCCCATGGCTATGGACAACACTGTGGTAATACTGGAGACAATTCTTTAAAGCTTTTTGATAAGTAGTGCTCAAGGCATATTTGACTTTTCCTCAGTAGGAATGGTGGCATATTTTTAAATATTACTCTGTTCCTATAAGCTGAAGAATATTCCTGCAATACCATAATATCTCACTTTTAGAATGGGGAACAGAAACTTCAGCCTGGGCACACTGTTTAGAAGTCTGTAGTTGCAAACTTTTGAAATATCTTTGTTTTAATGACAATACATAGACTAAATTGTAAATTAAGCATGACTTTTTATTTCAGTGTTTTGTAGCATATCTTCAGTTCTCTGGATTGTGATTTAGGATTGCATGTACTTTGAAAACAGATTTCTAGTATGTGATTAAGCCATTTTATGCAGACTTTGGTATGTCTGAAAAGTGCTGGGTGCAGGATCCCATGAACTCTCCTCCAGTGCTTTCACTCACATTGGTATGCTAAAGCTAACCACTGCTGATTCCAGTTTAGACTGCCATCTCCAGTTCGGTGATGATATTGTTTAATATGCAGCTGATATGTTTAATAGGTGCAGTATATGCATATGTATTTATATGTATGTAGATATATGTGTGGATATAGGGATGCATACATATGTATATTTTTGTTTAATATGTATCTGGATTAAAAGGTGTTGGGCATAACACTGCTTAATGGAATTCAGTTGCTAATGAGGCATCAGCTGAAGGTCAGGGGGATATCTGGCATCTTTGAACCAAGCTGACAATGTTTCCCAGTGCTCACATATACGTGGAGCTCATGTTGGTCTTGTTTGTGCCCTTTCTGAATGTCCTCAACTAATGTGCCTGGCCATCTTTTGGCTTCCAAGACCTGAATGCAATCTTATTTTATAGCTGGGTTCCAAGGAGGTTGTACATTGTGGGCCTAGAAAAAGTCTCTCATTCTGACCTCTGAAATTATCAGACAGAAGATATTTTAAGGTTTATTAAAAAAAAAAAAAAAAAAAAGGACCCAAAACATTAAAACCCCCACATACAAATACTGTGTTGGCAAAAATTTCAAACTAGAATTTTGCACATGGTGGTCCTATTTATTCTTTCTTACTTGCCGGGACCCAAGTTCAAGATAATTTATTTCTTCTGGAAAGAAACAATAACTTCACTCATGTTTAGTAACAGTCATCGCTTCTGCTTCCTGATTTCATTTAGCAAAGTCATCAACAGTCATATGAGAAACTAGGAACACTGAACTCAGTTTATGGCAAACAAATTAGTGTTTGCACTTAAAGGTATTATTTTGAGGTAGGAACTGAGGGCTTCTGTGGGGAAACTCTAAACAAGTGAGATAATTGAGTGGAAAACCTTAGCAGAAAGGTAAAAGACTATTTTCAAAATTATTTTTGTCCAAAGATCACTTCAGCTTTATTCTGTTATAGCTTGAGGCCACGAGTGCCTGAAGCCAGATGACACTCAATAAAATTGTCTCTCTTCATAGTAGTGAACAGTTTGCTTCTGACTTGTGAAATGCATGTTTCAAGGCTTTATATTAATCACTGGCATTTCTTTCAAACAGAACTGAGAGAGGAGAGATAATTTGTGTTAAATAGACCATGAACTGTGAACTTGCCTTGAGTATCAGGTTAGGTGCTTCTTAATAGGAACAACAGAAATGTAATTTGTCATATGAGTGCACAACACTAGTAATGAGTCAAGATATCCTGGTGCATAAATATTCTTCACCTCACACAAACATTTGGGGTTGGACAAACAGTTTTTATTTCTTGAGGTTTTGGTTTTTTTTCTTTTGGGTTTTTTTTGTTTGTTTTTTTTTTGGTCATTGTTTTGGTTTGGGTTTTTTTGTTGGTTGGGAGACTGAAGAACTGGACTCTGTTGGCACTTGATTTTTAAATACTTAATGCTCACTGTAAAAACATTGGAGATCCAGGAGTGAAATGCATAACATTACTGCAAAGTATTAATAACTGCTGTAATTTCAGGGGAAGAAGAAACAGGTGTGCTTAGAAGAAAAAAGGCATAAAATTAATAACAGTGCTTTAAGTAGGCACAGTTTGTAGTGTTTTGATCTTCTAGTAATACAAGAAATATAAAGAAAGCAGAGCTGAAGGAACCAACACAATCCACTCCTATCTTTCAATAAAAGAAAATAGAATGAAAAGGAAAAGTTGTTTATAATAATAAACTTTTAGAAAGCTCCACAAACCACTTCTATCTTTCACACATAAAAGGAATCAATCATAGTTAAAAAACTATTAAAAAATATAAGCAATATTCTGAAAATTAAAATATGTAGAAGAAAATTTCTAAAAGTGAAAAATTGCCTAGAGCTGAAAAATTGCCTGGAGGTTTCGTCTTTTTATCGATACATAAGAGAACATGAGATTAATATTTTGATTTATAAATAACTGCATGATTGAATAATGTTGAGGGGTTTTTTTTAGATGTGACAATGTATTAAGTATTTCTCACTTTTATAATTTCAGCTTCGGGCCCCCAGTGGTCTAGTGGTTAGGATGCGGTGCTCTCACCGCTGCGGCCCAGGTTCAATTCCCGGTCAGGGAAACTCCCCCAGGCAGATGGAGCTCGTCAGCCCTGTAAGGCCATCCATCTAAGAGAAGGTCACTCTAAACAAACCTACGTCCTGAGGACCTCACTGCCACTGTCCAAGCTTGCTCGGCCCCGGCAGATGAACTTTAGGATTAAAGGGTAGGCTCAGTTCAGCACACACTGTGTCTCACCTAAAAAATCCACTGCGCAGGCTCGAAGGGGAATGACCTTTCCCAAATCTTCGCTCGTGAAGACTGGCCATACCTACCTACCTACCAATTTCAGCTTCAGGGGAAGTTGAAATATTTGACAAGTGGTTTTCTTTGGTGTGTAATTAAACTATAAATTACTTTTTTGTAGTTAATCTGTATACTCTAGTTGTAAAAGTTTTGTGATTTCTTAGCAGGAAAAACTTCTGCCAGTGTTGCACCAATATTCTGATATGGAGACCATGGTCTCTTTATCAGAAGATCCTGTCGCCATCAAATGCATAAGACAGAGCCAGTATTCCCAATCCAGCTTCAAGACCCATAGCAGTGTGGAAGAACAAGTTTCATGTCTTTGCTACCATGAGAAGGTATCAATTTGTACAACTAGAGATTTATTTTGGTTTAATGCCTTTGGGTATTGTAAACATTCTGGAAAAGCTACAATGTTTTTTCTCTGTGATCAGTTTTTCATTGGCAGACTAGAAAATCTCAGGATAGAGTGGCTACTATCAGTTGGAGAAATTCTCCGGAGTTTTTGGTTTTTTTGTAAAAATAGCACCTGTTTCTTGAGATGCTGGAGAGTGTTATTGCACTAGATCCAGACTGTGGAAACACAGGAGAGAGATCCAAACAAATTGCAATATGCAGTGTGTATCTACTTAAATGTTTGTAAGCTGTGTAACATCAAAAAAAAAAAAAAAAAAGGCAGGGATCAGCTGTGTTAACCAACCTCGGAATTTTTGTCACATTCTGCTGACAAATCCTGTTTCATGAATAAATACCTCATTTATGGAAGAAGCAAAATGTATTTTTCAAAAGTACAGTTTTCTGACTTGAAGTTTATGCTTTACTAACACTATTTTAATGACACGCGTATCTAGTGGGTGACATCCCTGCCTTTGGCAGGGGGGCTGGAACTAAATTGTCTTTAAGGTCCTTTCCAACCCATTTATTGTGACACATAGTTATTTTCCAAGGAGGGAGTTTTACAGTTCAGGGCTCTGCTGGGCACTGTACGCACACACACACGCACAACTGTGCCTCTTACATTATCCCAGCAAGACGCTCGGGCCAGTCAACTGCAAAAAAACATCCTACGTGAGCCCTTTTTAGGCTTAAAGTCCTGTAACACAGTGAAATTAACGCCTGAAATTCTTGTTCAAGCTCGTAAAGATGTGGAAAAAGAAGCTGCACGGCCTTCCGCCCCCCGCTCGCCCTCCCTTTGTTCCCCCCGCCCGCCCCGCGCTGTCTCCGCCGGCTCCCGCTGTTTCCCCGCGTTTCATCATGCGGCAGGGCCGGGGTGCGAGCTCAGGGGCCGAGCCGCGGGGCGCGGCCGAGCCCGGCTGGGGGCAGGTCCGGCGCCGCCACCGCAGCACGTCCCCACCCGCTCGGCCGGGGGGAGCTCGCAGGAGTCCATTTTAGCGGGGCAGCCCCGGCCCAGGGCCGGCGGCGGGAAGGGCCGTCAGCCTCCCGCGGGGACCCGCAGCGCCCGGCGGGGCGGGGGAGAGCCGGCCCGGGGAGGGAGAGAGGCGTGAGCCATCCCACAAACACACGCTGAGAGCTTGTGGCAGCAGAGAGCAGCGTTTGGGTTGGATTCTCCCCCCACCCCCCTCCTCCGTCTCCTTTTTTTTTTCTTTTTTTTTTTCTTTTTTTTTTTTTCCTTTTCTCTCCAAAAAACATGGCTGAAGCTGGGATGGGCTTTTTGGAACAGCTCAAGTCTTGCATCGTCTGGTCCTGGACTTATCTCTGGACGCTGTGGTTCTTCATCATGCTCTTCCTCGTCTACATCTTAAGGGTGCCGCTGAAGATCAATGACAATTTAACCACAGGTAGGCTGCGATCATGTGCCCGCCGCCCCTTCCCCTTCCCGCGGGGGGCGGCTCAGCCTGGGGACAGGGGAAGGGGCGCGGGCTGTCGGTGGGGGAGCGCCCGCCACTGCCCCCTCGGGTTTTCTAGTAGTGACTTACGCTGTTTATACTACGTACGTTGTACCCAAGCATTTATTTTTTCAAACAGAGCTAAAACTTTTATTGTGTTTCTGATAAAAATTAGATCTCAGCTGCTTCTCCTGGATGATAATAAATAATAAGAGTGCAAGTTTACTCGGAGATTATCTCTGTTGCAATGGACTTTGGCTGTTTAGACTCGCTAAGGTAGTGTACCACTACTGTACTGAATCAGCAGTAACTTATGTAGTGTTACCCGGTCTGGATTGGGCTGTTATGTCTTTTTCTTGAAATTGCTCGTTTTTCCTACCTATCTACTTTTTCATTTAACTTCCGTCCCCTCATGCTGGAGAAGGCTATTTTTTTGAGGGAAGATGCGATGTAACCCATGTGGCATCCCTGCTGCTGGGAAGTTGAATGTTATCTGAGCAATTTTCACCCACCTGGCCTGTTCTCATTTGATAAGCCTTTGGCAAATCCAGCATCAAAGAAGAATTAAAAAAAAAAAAAAAAAAGAAAATTCAGCATACTGCAGTTTTCACTTTAAGTGTAAAGGCAGTTATAAACAACCGTTAAATACAGTTTGGGTCAGTTTTTCATAGTATGTCTTTGAACAATATCCTGTTTCTTTTGATATTGCCACATGCTGTTTAGAACAGGATGTAATTCTTGTTGCTTGAGTCTTAATAATTTATGTAATGTGTATGTCCCAGGTAAACGTTGCAGGCAATGGTTGTCAAGCAAAAATGTCAGAATTGCTGTATCTCATCATTTTCACTATTGAAAATGATTGGCATCCATCTGAGACCTAATCAACCCCCTCTGATTTCTTCCTGAATTTGAACAAACTAATTCTTGATGCACTTTCTCATTTGAAATGTTACTCTGGCTGTCTTCAGCTGAGTCATCTTGGAGTTTACTGAAATGTCTCAAAATGCAAGTAAAATGACAGTATGAAATCTTTGAGGAGGTTAAAAAGACTGAAAAAATTACCAGTAAGCCCCAAAGTGCCTGATGAAAATGAGTTACCGGGGAGAACAATAGGCACAGTATGGTCTTTATGCATCATGTGTTCCTAAATGGGGTTTATTAAAAAAACAGCAGTGGCAATAACACGATGGGTTTTTTGTTTTGTTTAGTTTTTCAAAGGTTTTTTGAACGGATTAAAAACTATTTGATTTATTGTGAATTCCCCCCTCCCAGTTGATTACAATAAGTTATTATTGTCATTAGTTTAAGGTTGCTCATAAGGTAGCACAGCAGCTGGCTATGTGATATCAAATATATCTCAGTGATGTGAAAATAAATGTGTAAATGTTGCTATTAAAACTTCTGTGTGACATAAAGAAATAATAAGGTGATAAAAACAATGACTGGGCATTTTCCCAGAACAAGCTGGATCTGGTGGTGAGTTGAGGTCAAAGAAACTGGTTTTCGGTACCACCAGAGGCAGGCTTAGGCAGCCAGTGAGAAAAATGCAGTTCCACAGGTATGATTTGCAACAGTGATTTAGGAAGGTTTTAGATATTTAGAACAGACACCTTAAACCGAGCCCACAGTAGGGTGATGTGATATGAAGGACTAGTGTGGCATGTACAGGAGAGCACCTGCCTAAGGGACCTGGTTGCTTCCTACTGCTGTGTGATTTTGTTTTTCCATGTCTAATGTCAGTGTTCTTAAAAGGAAGTGGAAAGACTAGAGAAGATAGTGGAAAAATGATTCAAAGGCTAGGAGGAGCATCAAAATAAAAGATTTTACTTGGGAGGTGACTAGATTACAGTAAGGAGGGATTGTTATGGGGGAGAAAGAAATGGCCTTTTAATCATGAAAAGAATGATAAGAATTAATGACTGGAAACAGAGGGCAAACTCAATTTTGCCATAATCTGGTATTAATTTTTAGCAAACTGTGAATCAGCTGCTAGAGGAACCTCTGGGTTTCCCATGTCTGCAAGTCTTCAAATCTGATGATGAAATAGGAGACTAGTGTTCATGCAGCCTTAAATTGTTGCTTGACAAGGACAGGGCAGCAGGTTGTGCACCATCAGCAGTCAGAGTCCTTGCAGATGATTTCACCAAATAGGCCAGTGGTCACTTGTATCAGAAAGTTTTACTAAGATGAAGTGTGGGACCTTTTTTCCCCTCTTTTGATGTTGTACAGGTGTGCTCGCCCTGAGCATTTGGTGGCTGTGGTAGTGCAAGTTGGTCATCCTGTCTGTTACTGTGGCTTTCCAGGCTTGAAAGTCCTCGTGGTTTGGCCAAGCATAATTTCAGTGTCCTCAGTGGAATACGTTGCTGTGATACAACCAAAGGGAAATCTAGTCTGTAATATAAAAATATTAATGTTAATCTAACTGTGGTGTTTCATAGGTGGGGTTTTTTCTTTTTTTTTTTAAGCTTGATGCCTATTATGAATAGGAGAGTTTGAGCTGAGGACACTTAATATACCAGGCTAAAATATTAAATACAGAATAAGCAGTTGAGGAAGCGGATGTTTTAATCTTATTCCAAAATAATTAAACATGATTATTTTATATAACATGCTGTATTTTCCTCCTTGTTGGCACTTGCATGATATCTGAATGCCATACTAATCTGAACTAAGACACACCTCTTCTAAAAATGTGCTACCCAGCTTGTTTCTCCTGACATAACAGTAGGGGTTTCTAGTCATATCCTAAGAAGGAAAGAGTCCTAGAAGTTAAGTAGTTTCCGATTATTTTATTTATCCTTTCAAAGTGCAACAGAAAAACAGATTTAATGACCAGAGCATTAAATGCAATTGGCTTGTGACAAGGCAGCCAGGAAGAAACCTCTGGGTTGCTGAGGGTAGAGAGATCAGGAAAACTGATGTCCTAAAAGTGTGAAAAATAAGTATACAGGTATGAGCTGTGGGTTGGGTCTGACTCTGTCAGTGCCTGTTATTACCTTTCTGAGGAACATCCCATTTCACCTATACTGGAGCAAGGCCCTGTGATATTACCAGCTGAAACTCCAGTGATGAGAAGGTTAGAAACCTGCAGAATGTAGCAAGTAACGTCCTGCCAGGTCCCCAAGGTCAGCAAGCCCGGGATAACTGCGGCTGGAGGAGGAAGACCAGGTCACCTTGGTGAGGAGCTGTTGGCTGGGACAAAGTTGTGTTCTGAGAAACAGCTGTCTTTCTTTGTTATGATTTTTTTTTAATTATTATTATGACTGACTGAAAATAATGCCTGCTCAAGTAATTACCTAGAATTTTAATTAATGTGGAATTTGTGACCACGTAATAGGCTTCTCTTAAAGCCCAGCACCTGAAACACTGTGCATGGTGCTGCCATCTAGAGAGGGAAGAGGCTGCTGTGGAGCAGGGCTGGCATCATTGGCCATTGCCAGGTCCCTACTCACCCCTATGGTTTGTTGCATGCATGGGCAGGGGGGCAGAGCAGACATGTTCAAAGTCCTGTAAAATTAGGATAACAACACTTTCTCTTCATCCGAGAGTCTCTCTGAAGACACAAAACGGAGAGGTTTTTTTAGACAGCCTGATGATATGGTGATCTGGCCCACCTCAAATATGTTCACCGGTGTGCACATTGGTAAGCAGAGCACTTAGGAAACTCCCATCTCACTGAACCCTTGCTTTATGAAATTATCTTGTATTAAACCGTGCAAGAAAACTGGGTGTGAATCCATAAGCAGAAATACTGTGGGAGATGAAGAGATGTAGCCTGCCTCTCCTGTTTGGGCTGTGCTGTCTTAGGGTGGTGGCTGCTGTCAGTGAAGCTCATCTCATCTCTATGGTCTTCCCTTTCTGGGCTTCCTGACCCTGCAGATCTATACTGGGCACTGGTGCAATGTGCCCTGACAAGTTGCAATGTGAGAAAAAAAGTACCTTTTCATTCCCATGGTCTCAAATTCAAGTAGCAGCATGAAACATTTATCTATTATTAAAATTTAACTAATGGTCACTTTTTTCCGACTGCTGATATTTGGCAATCTGAAGCTGCATGTGTGCAGAGCTACCCTTAGGGCAGAAGTATTTTTTGGGGACTGGGCGCCTGGGGGGTTGACAGCTGGTCAGGAGGTATTGTTCCCCTTCATAAATTTAAGCTTGAGAAGTTAATCATGAGGGTTGGAAAACATTAACCTGACAAAGGCCAGGGAGTTTCAAATGGATTAAAAAAGAGTGAGATTCTTTCTTCTGAGAAGAACTGAAGGACAGTTAGTTTTAAGTTTGCAGACTTACAGGTAGTTGCTTGGCCCTTCTTCAAAGCCATCTGCCATCACTGTGATGGATTTCCCTGTAAGCATCTGCTGTGTGAGCTACAGACGTGAGTGTGGTGGTCGCTGTGAGTTGACAGAAAACTTGGAGCAAAATTCCTGTGCCACCAAAGGAAATGGAAGAACTCTTAGCTCCCTGCAAGTGCGGTGTAGATTTAGGGTGTTTTTTTAAGAACTTGGCTGTTGAAAGTAAAATTTCAAATGCGTGACCATTTCTGTCAAGGTCAGCATTAATTCTGCGTATAGATTTCACAGAATCGGTTATAGATAGGTAGTTTACTCACAGACCGGAAATCACTTGCATTAATTTTTGCATTTCTTAGAATGTATATAAAATATTTCCTAAATACTGATCTTATTTTCAGCTGTCTTAGTGGAGTTAAAGTAAACAGTGTTTTCTTTACTGTTAAGCTCTCTCTTCAGTTGTATCAGTTAAAGCACCGCGAAGCATTCATTGTGACTGCTGAGCCTCCAGACAGGGTTTGAATGTTAGAGGTTTCTTTGCTCTGTCTTTTTGGGTTTTGGAAAAAAATTAGTTGCTACCTGGCTATAGCACATGTATTTTCATCATGGTACACTGGGAAATTCTCCTTTACATTTTTTATGGAAAAAATTTACGATGGGCATGAAAGTAGCGTGTTATTTTTGGCAAAAGTCTTTATAGATTAAACTGGGTGTTCTTGGGGGAAAAGCCCTATCAAAACTTGTTTGATCAATTCCTGATGGATGCAGCTGTACAATGATACTTGTTTCTATGAATTCTGACATTTCTTCACCAGTTTGACTTTTTGATTGAGCTTAATTTTTCAGTCAGCATCAAATGCTGAAAACGGCATGAGATCTGTGGGAAATGCAAGGTTTTCAAAAACTGCTTCTTTAAGAAATTGACTTTATTACTGCAAAAGTTCTAGAAGATTTGCAGCCATTATTTCAGGGGCAATATCTAAGCCAGAGCCTTCAAAATAATATTTGATAACATCTTGAGTGAGCTTACTGTAACACTGACCAATAGGCAACCGTGGAACTGTGCTGCCAGTTTCTAACTGAAGTCTAATGTCCTCTGTGCTGATGAAAATCTACGGAAATGCTGCTAAAACTGCATATATGCAGTAGGATTTTCCCAAAGCATCCAGTGACTGCCTGGATAAATTTAGCCTGAAAGAACATAAGCCCCCCCTGTTGTTCACAGGGGTTATAGGTCCTAATTGTCTGAGGCTGCATAAATACCACCATTCTAAATTAAAGGAAAAACTTAAAACAGATATTTTTTTGTGTGGTTATTTTGCAAACAGAGCAAATGCAAAAATCTAGATCATAAATTTGCATTTGTGAAAGACAAAAGAAGTGCTAAGTGGTGTCAGTGCCTGAAGGACTGAAAAGAGAGAGGAAAACACATAATTCTGTGCCAAAGCTCTACATTAAGTGAAAAACAGAAGGACATGATGCATGCCTGAGAGCAGCACCTGGCAGGAATTGGGAAGATGATGTTGGATAAAACAGAGATTTTGGAGGGAATGACATGTCTGTGTTTTAAAATGGATTCTCTGTGGAGAGTCTAGCAATAACACACTGCTAGCCTAAGGAAGCTCAAGCTGTTAATCTAATCACAGAGAAGCCATGGAAGCTACTTGACAGTAGCTAAGGAGGTGTAGGAGCTTTAATCTAGTTGACAAATATATAGTGAGCTTCCTAAATATTTGGAGTTAAAATGCCTGTTACAGCAGGCAGAATTGGGGCCCAAATCATCTGTGATCTGAAGAAGCAGCCTGGCTGCAGAACGTGCTGCATGCAGTGCCCTCACTTTAATAGCGAGGTGGTTGCTTACGCTGCAAACTATATTGTAGGAAGAAAATAGCAGGTACTAAAGTAGCCTTTAATTATAGGGGACTAATCTTAAAAAAGGGGTGGCAGCAAATTGAACCCAGAGGAATGCACATGCTAATTTTTTTTTAGAGGAGATTTTTGAAGATGTGGTTTTGGACCCAACTGCGATGGCAAGGGCTTTGGCTCTTGTGGCATTAAAACTGTCAGTGTGATGAGGATTGCCAGGCTCGACAGTGGGAGAACTGGGAGTGAAATCTAATGGCTCATGATAAATAGGAGAGCTGACTAGTTAAAACAGTATCATGTTGAGGTTTAGAAAACCCCACACCCAGTTGGAAATGCTTGCTGATGGTGTGCAGGTGTGTTGTGCAAGCACAGAGGCTCCGATAGACCCCAGATGTGCCAGGACTTCTGTGCACGTGCCAGAGAGCAATCCTCACCGAGTCCAAGGTTTCTGTGTGTCGTTCAGTCAGCTGGCAAGCTCTGTGCTTGAGGGAGTTATTTGTCTTCTTGGCAACTGATAAAGCAAATAAAACCACTTAAGTGGTGACTTAGGTTGGCCGGTTTCTTTTGGACTAAAATCTGCAGAAATGAACACTACTGTCAGAAGTTGATGAAGGTGCAGTCTTTTGTGCAGCAGTCACAACAAGTCAGGATTCAGGTTTTTTATAATGAGGCTAGTTGTTTAAAAAGATATTTTATGCTTAGCAAAATAAGGCCCTGCTCCACATACCCGTTAGTATGTTGAATACAACTGAGAATTCTGTTGAACTGTAAAAGGAGAACTAAGCCATAGGGAAATTAGACCCTTATCGTTCAAATGTTCAACGGCTTGGTTTGTTTTGCAAGCAGAGGTCCAGGGCTTTACTGCATACATCCAGGGCTTTATTGCAGAGGTAGTTAATATGCATGAATTCTCAATGACTTGGGCCTAGGTAGTATACTAAAGTAGTGCAGGAAGCCTGTAGCAATACTGGGGATAGAATCCCCAGCTGCTTCAGTCCAAAAGCAATTTTCTCTTTTGTGATTTGATGGTCACATCTAAATTTTGCCTTTTTTTACTGCAGCTACTTCAGGAACATACTTAGGGCATTTGTCAAAGAGTTGAGGATAACACCAAACCTGGTCCCGTGGCTGGACTGTGAGATGCTTGTGGGGATGTTACTATTAAAGGGGACGTCTGAAGGCCCCTTCCACCTGTTTTTAAATTAGCTTTTTGTGGCACTGGAGGCATCTATTGAAAGATTGTGTTATAAACTCCAGCTTGTCCTCATGTCTGTGAAGTGACATGTGGACCAGTGATGCTGTGTAAATACAAATGAGTGAAAGTCGCTTTGTAAAATCCCAACACAGGCTAATTGGATTTTTTGTGTGGCTTAGTCAGGCACTGCAGAAGGGCAATCAGTTTTAACACCGAGAACACTAAGCTTAAGCAATGTTAATGCATTTAAAGACAAGAGTTAATGTCACGCTTTCAGCAGACAGAACAAACAAGTTGTTACTGTTAAGCTTGAGGAGAAGGCCTAAATTCAAAGTCCAAATCAAACCTCGCCAGCTGCTGAGAGAAGACAAAGATTTATTATTGTGAAGTATAAACTGGAGATTTGTCACTGTGGTAGACTCAATGCTTAAGTTATTAAGTACACTTAAATATACCGATTAGAAGGATGAAAGTTACAGGGCAAAAATTAAATGCAATCATCATTAAGATTCCTGTACTGCACAGTGTGCCAGCTGCAACCATGAGATTTAATTTCCAGCTCACTTTCTAGAAATAAACTTGGCTTATTAAATGTCAGGCCTGGTAGGCTGATATGCAGAGTCTTGTGCTCAGTGGCAAGACACTCAGAGATCAGATTTAAAGTATAAGAAATGTTATCACCATCGTCATCTAATTTCATAACGCTGCCATTTATTTCTCAAGAAAATAAACCTGTAAGCTGAAAGCATCATAGATGTTGAACTTCACATAACTGAATGTTTTCATGACACGTCCTGTATGTTTTATGCTGAGGACTGAAAATTTTTTAGTGTGGCTTGATCTGAAGCAAGGTTATATGATCCACTAGTAGACTTAATCTTCCATGTGAAATTTCTCT
The DNA here is from genome assembly GCF_036250125.1 of Pseudopipra pipra. NCBI lineage: Eukaryota > Metazoa > Chordata > Aves > Passeriformes > Pipridae > Pseudopipra > Pseudopipra pipra. The sequence continues at coordinate 50,782,778 of NC_087553.1, forward strand.
TGCTATTTTTAATTGTGGAATGAACTTGACAGCAGTGTACCCAGCTGTATGTTTTACACAAAGCTCAACTTAGAGTCCCAGACTAGTCGCTTCGTCAGTTTTCAGACAGAAGATTAAACTAGACCCCATCAGGAGAAGGCTTGCAGCTGGCCTACCATACCCTGTGCAGGGGACAAGGGGACAGAGAGTCCCTGGGTGAAACTCAAGGCACTTCTTGAGCAGAAGCTGACTTTGTGCAGCAGCAGTATGCTGCAGCTGAGCTGATGAATTCTCCTCCCTGTGGAGAGAAGAAACTGAGGAAGTCTTGTGCAGGGCTGCACTGATGCACAACTACTGCTGAAGTGTCTTCTCAATTGCGCTTGACTTTACAGATTTATCTGCCTGCTCAGAGTAGGCTCCTGTATTGTGCTGCGTTGTTATAAAAGTGCCTTCTGGTCCCTGTGTCCGTCTGTCCAGCTCACTGGGTCAGGACACAGAAGGGTTGATACAAGCACAACAGACTCTGCAGTAATAAATATTGTCCTACATATTCCCAGAAATCCTTGTCAGGAGTCTGTGATTTAAAAGTGCTGATCACAGCTGTGCTAGTAGCCGCCCCAACAACCACGTAATCTTGTGGGGAACATGAGTCTCAAGGAGCTCTCATTAGCTCCGGGATTTCCGAAGGTGGACCACAGGACTTCCCCAGACCTGGCCACAAGGGTGTGGCCTGTGTTACACTTTGAGGGCGTCTTGTCAGCGGTTCTGAGAAAGCTGGAGTTTTCATGCTTGATGTCCTCCTGTGAGGAGTATGTAGGGACTGTGCTCTGTGACACTAAAGAGGCGTACAGGCCTCTCTGGGTCCCTGACTCCAGTCCTGAGTCTTATTTTACATTATCTTCCCATAAACTGCTGCAGTGAAAGACTTTTTCCAGAACCTGATAACTCTGGTGGATAGAAACCTTGCTCTCATTCCAGCTTAGATGTGTTTGTTGCTGGCTTGCATGCATTTGTGCTCAGGACAGCTCTCTTCTTTACCTTCGTAACCAGCACTGCTGCCATGAGGACTGGTTCCCAGTGCACTTGTGGGATTTTTCCTTCTTGTCCTTCCCTTATGAGATTGAGTCAGTTGGGCTGTCTTAGCCTGCTCTCCTAAAATGACTGGATGTCCTTGATTCTGCTGGTAGTACTCCTTCAGTTTTCTGTCCGTATCATAATTGAGTAACCAGTGTTGTACATCCTACGACAAGGTAAGGCTTCTTTAACTGCCTCATACAGTGTAATTAGTCCTTCTTATCTTCCACTGGAAATATTTCTCCTTGCTGGTCCCTTGCCTTTTGCTCCATTAACTTTGATGTGGCATCTCTGGCAGCTCATACCAGGAGCTTTCTGCACCTCCTGGTTTTGGTAATAGAAATACTCAGTTGGCAGATCTGTGAGCTGTCCTCACAGTCCAGCACTCCCAGATGAGTGCTCTCTCTCTTCCCCACGTCCCCTATTTTAACTGTCTTTCTCTGGCACTCTCAGTACTTCACTGAAATCCAGACAGTTTAGAGCTACTCATTTTTCTTGGTAAGAGAACTGAATACTTTTAATAAAGAAGCACATCTGGTTGGTCTGACATGATTTATTTACTTTGCATTTTATCCTATTTTTCAGGTACCTCCTTTGCTTCATTTATTGTTATCTTTAAAATACTGAAGTTTCACATATTACTGCCTCATCATAAGGCCGTAGCTTGGGTCTGCATATTAAGTACAGAAGTATGAGGTATTCTGGCATAATTTGGGGAGTTTCATCCATTTATTAAACGGTCTTGGTACTGGGCTTGCTTTTTCAAATGCCATTTCTTTCAGCGAGATGGTTTCTGTATATTCTCTTAATCTTACACTCAACCGTATCTCGGACTTGTTAAGTTCTTTGAATTATATCTGTTTCTCCTGTCACAGTATCTCTTTCCTTGACCTTTTATTATTTTTTTCTCCACATTCAGCAGTTTTGTTCCCATTCAAAAATGAAATAAATATTCACTTTGGTTTGGGTACTGCTGTATCCTCTTTCTTACCTTGCAGTCTCCTTATTTATTTTGTTGAAATAGTCTTATTGGTTTGTTGGATTTATTTTGATGTATATTAACTGTTTTTATACAGCTCAAGATATAACTTAGTTTGACTTTTTGCAGATACAATTTTATTTCTGTGCCTTTTGTCCTCACCAAAGCAGAGGGGAATCTTTGAACATCCCAAGTCTTGTGGGTGTTACTTGTACAGGGCTGATGCTGCTTTATTTTAAAGCCTGAGCTGATAAATTGGTGTCTGTGAGGTAGAAATGCAATTTAGCTTTCTATTATTATTTTGAGAAAGTCTTCATTGCAGTTCAGGCCTCCTTGAAACTGTTGGCAAAGCTCCTACTCACTCTAAGGTAATGACTCTGTTGTCCTGAGAGTTTTTTGACATTGGTCCTGATAGAAGAGGGTATGTAGTGTGAATGACTCTCATACACCCCCCAGCAATCTGAAATAAGTCTGCACATTTGCTGCCTTCCTGGATTTGGAACATGATAGGTATCAAGAAACTGAGAACTGATAGCAGTGCAGGTAAGAAAGCATTAAATAAAGGTATTTAGTGTTAAAAAAAGTTGACTTGTCTAAACCTAATCTACAGAGTTTCTCAGCTGCTTTTATGTTTAAAGCATTTTAATCAGGTATCTTCCCACACGTTTTTCAGTTCTTGAAGTTGCAATATAAATTTTCAGTTTTACAAAGTATCATAAGCTTCCTGACAGTATGACAAATTTTACACAGTATAAGCCAAACCCACTAATTAATAAATCCCTCAGCTGAAAATTTTGCTTCAAATACTATTCTACTGTCTTTTAAAAGGCAGTTAGATCTAAAAATCCCGATTTTTCTGCAGGCCACATTCAAACTGACAATGACTGGTTATGGAACAATATCCTTATTGGACGATTGGTTTTACTGAGGTTTCTGAATAATATATACAGTAATGTATAAAAATAGATGTTATATAATATATACAAAATGTATTGTTATCTGTTCTATATAATATAGAGTAGTAATATGTATGTAATAAAATACAATGCTGCCCCCCTTGTGTTTGAGGCTACAGCTCTATCAGTTGGGGTGTAGAGTCAGTGATGTGCAGGACTAATCAGCGTCATTTGCTAATTTCCTTAGGTGAGCTGGTAATACAGGCTTGAAGTAAATACCCTACAATATCTTCCTTAAAAATCCATTCTTCCCTAGATGCGCTGGAGTTCCCGTTGCCGGATGGCAGCAGTGTGTGGGTTTGTGCGCTCTTCATTTGCTGCGGGGCTGTGATGGACCATGTTGTCTGTTGATGTAGGTGAGACCAGCCACCCCTTGGTCACTGTAAGGTGGCTCAGTAGCTGTAAATGCTGACCCAGCTTGGTTCATTGGGTCAACCGAGGGAGGACAGCTGCCACCCTGGGAATCACTGAAGATCTCTCTCGGTTCTTCCACTCTGAGTAATGACCCCTTTGCATCTTGGCAGTGGACCCTTAGTGCTGGAATTTGTGGTTTAGCCCAGGGTGAACACTGGAGACCTTCTTAGTTTAAAAAAAACAATCAACAATCCCCAAACCAACCACAAAGAGCCCACAGAGTGCTGCTCTGGCCACAAGCTCCCTGGCATACACAGCCCTCTGTACATTGCCACCGTCCTCTTTCCAGTGCATGTGTGATCCTTCTGCATGGGCACAAAAATCAATAATAAATGGTAAATGAATAACGAGAGGCCTGCCAATCAAAATCTCTTGTTTAACTTCACGTTTCTTTTCCTTTACTAATCTAATGTAAGAGAAGCATTTAAGGGGGAGAAATGCTGGGAACGATGATGTTTTATGAAGCCTTTGTTCAGAAGCTTGTTTCAGAAGGAGGCCGATGGTGTCCGTGGGGGCCATTGTTCCCTCACAAGCGCAGTCTGCGGCTGTGGGGTCCTGGGCTCAGCCCCTCAAAAACTCTCTGCCTGGGTAAGAGTCAAAACCCCATGGCATTGCTGGAGTAGGTCTCTGGTGCAGGGTCAGCTCTGCAGGTCTCAGTATGTGTTTTTATTTGTATACAGAAGGCAGATTTTACTTGCTTTTGGTCTTTAGGGCGAAAATAAATTCGTATTAAAAGTATATTTTCTGTTCCAATTTGTAACATTAGTTTGTTTGGGATATGTATTTTGAACATGCAGACTGGAATTCTATTTACAGGGCAATGTTTTCAGAAGCACCTGGGGTATTTCATCACCTAGATGCTTCAGTCAGCCATTAATTTACTTATTAACCTGTACTTATTTATATACTCTTTATAATAAGCTTAGTAATAAATGAAAAATGCTTTTCTAACTGAAAGAAAAGCATTAAATTTTGGATATACAGTATATTATGTGCATCTGGGATGGCGCAGTATTCTTTTACTCGTATGCTAGTGTAATTCTGTACATTGTAGTTATTGCTTTTGCAGGAAGCTATGCTATCAGTTTGGAATAAAAGTTAATATTAATGGGAGATGTGAGAACACCATAAAATAATAATAAACTAGAAATGCATACCAGTTTAAACAAATCTGGTTACAGTGTTTGCTTTCTGTGAATGCTATAGTTCAGCAAGATGAACATTGACTGGCTTGGGTCTTCAATGTTTTTCTTAAAATGTGGGTCCCTCTGGTCTGGCGATCGCTAGCGCTGCATGGCAGTAGATGGAAAACATCTGATTTTTGAATTCTATTCTTAATTTATAGTGAACAAAATAAATGGCATATTTACTTACAGACAGCTAATATTACGGTTTGGCATGTTGCAGTTTAAGTTTAGTAGAGAGGATTCTTTGAATTTGAAATTGTAGTTTCAATTCATGAGGTGTTTATCATGCAGAAAACTTTTCTAGAAGCCAATGCACTTGCATTTGAGTCACTTTGATTTCCTAGTCGTTGCTATTCAGATGGGAACAGTGAGATTAGACTTTTGTTCTGTGCTGTGGGTTTGTAGGGGTTTTTTCCCCTTGTCTTTGCTAGTTCCCTTCCAGTCCTTTCCTTAGCGCTTGAGCCAGCCCTGCCCCGTGTCTTTCTTAAGCTGCCATAAGGTAGATTTTGCATTTGATACTCAGTAATGTGGCAGGAGTGGAAAAGTATAATTCTTGCACTAGAGGGCATCCTGTGAAAGACACGGGAGTAATGCAGAGACGAGAGGCAGCTGCAGCCTGTGGGAAACAAAGTCAGACCAAAACGCAGGTCTGACTGCGTGTCGGAGACCTAGTGAAGGATCATCAGTTTCCAACAGCAGACATGCACACACAGACACAGCCTCATGCAGCAAATTTGTGAGTGGAGCCCCTACAGGTGCAAATGGACACCCTAAATTGTCATTGTATTGCATCAAGTTACCCCCAGCGGGGAAGTCTTAAGTTGCACACAGTTGTGATAGGTAAGTGATAAAGTTTTAGGGCCATCCTACAACTGATGTAGCTGTATGGCAAGGTTCCACCCTTGACCTTCCGAAGTCTGCCTGTGAGGAGGTCCTCTAAATTGCTTTTACAAGGTCAGATAAAAGATGAGGTTCGTAAGATCCAGGTCTTGGGCTACAGAAATTTGAAAGAACTGCGGTGACTGCCATAAAGCTAGATTATTTTAGGTAGGACAAAAAATAAAAAATGCAGGACTAGAGGACTGATTGTGGTCTAAAGGTGTCTCATATTTGTCTTCCTGAAGCAATTACCACAAAATAAATTAAACAGCAGGTTTGAAACGGTTGTGGTGATGGGTGTTGTGTCTGTGTGCCCAGGCTCCTGCAGACTGCGGGCTTTCAGACAGTGAGGACAATTTACATGGAGGTGCTGAGGAGGTGACTGGTACCAGCCTGCCTGCCCTTAACCTACTGCTTCAACTGTTAAGGCCACAAGGCATTTTTACAGACTTAAAGTAACTTCTAAGGCTCTGGAAAACTCATGCTAGTTGTTGTGGTTTAATGTGTCTGACTCTGGCTGATTTATTCTGTACAAACAGCAAAATTAGCTCCATTTCATGAAGGTTCATCTCCTGCCTAGCTGTTATTAGATAGATCTCATGTATAACCTGTCTGAGCATTTGTGTATACGTTCAGACATATTTTGGTTGTTGGTTTTTGTATGTGTACAAACAAATAAAAGGTGTTGGTTATTTTCTGTATCCTCCCAGCCCAATTCAGCTGATCCATTCAGGCATGTGTAATAGGGACACTGATACAAGTCTTAAAAAATGCCCCTTTTGTTTCAATATAATGTTCATAAAAAACAAATATGTATATTGCTCATTTTTAGCATTTGACATCTTTTATCACAGACTTTCAGGAAAGAAGTCGCTGCTTTCCTTTGATGTTTATGTCTGCCTTGTTAAAAAAAAAAATCGTATATCCGGTTGTTCTTTTATAAATTGTTCTTTTATAAGTCAAATCAGTCGTGCTCTAGTTCTACTCATTCAGTCTGTTCTCCAACTTATTTTTATTCTTTCTCTGGACTGCCATTGATATTCTGTGTGTGCACAATAGCATCATTTAAAATGGAGGTATTTGAAGCTGCTCAGACAGTTCAAACAGACTCTAGAGCATCAGGGGCCTCTGGAATAGTGCATGTCTGCTTCATTGGGTTTTGTCCATGAGTTTATTTGGGAAGTTACAACTAGATTGGGGCTCAGGTTCCTAGTCTTTATGTGACTGTGTATTAATGCTAGCTCCCACCTTTATGTGATCTATTCAGACAGACCAAAGATAAACATAAGTGATAAAAGATGAAAAAAGCTAAGCACTCAACAGGTCTCAGTGGTTTGTGATGCAAGCTGTTCCATGCTTATTAAATTGATTTTCTGAGTGTGTGTATTGTTGTAAATGAATGACAACTTAAGCTAAAGAAACTTATAATGAGGCACACCAGGTAGAAGCAATGTAAGTACTTAAAGTTTTTGTCCATAAAGTGTTTTAGTGAGACCAGTCTCAGCTGTGATGTGCTTTTATGACAGATATTCATAAATGGAACAAAAATATTTGCTAGTGTCTATCAAGGCAGCACCCTAACTTTAGAGAGGTTTCAAAGGCAAAATACAAGAAAACAGATTTGTATGGTCACCAGCAATTCACATTGAATGTCAAGGGCATAGGGATAGGTGTTCTGTTCCTGTGAGTTATCTCATACATCTCTTTATCATAATGTATATTTCATTCTTGTCCCCTCTTTCACTTAACATGGTATAAAATAATTGGAAGAGCAGTGACTTTTAAAGAATATCTGCCTTGGTAGACAAGCCCTTGACCCTTCCTTAGCTTAAAACATCTTCTAATGCTGAATAACAATGGCAAGGTCAGAAGAATTAAAAGAAGTTTGCATGTGAAGTAGTTTCCTATAGAAATACTTTTGTAACATCTAAAGCTGATTGTACTGTATTGTAACATCTGAAACTGAGAAGTAAGTGAATGTGAAATAGAAGCAGGGCTTACTGTGTATTTTTTATTAAACAAAATTCTTCATATGTAAAGGAAAAGGAAAATGCCTGATTTATTGATAATTTCTCAAGTGTTATCTAACATCATTTGAGTTTCAGGTTCTCATTTGCTCTCCAAATCTTGAGTGATAACTTTCTCACACACTCTTCCTGCAGTTGCATTTGAATTCACTTTTTTCTTGCTTAAGCCCTGTCACCACAGCCTCTTCCCAAATTTGTGATACATGGAGGAGTATAGGCAATGATATGGAAAGAATTCAAAATTCATGTGTCACTTTCTATTGGCAATTTTAAAACCAAGTTTAGGTAAAAAGCTTTTAACATCTAGCTGTGTGGGGAGAGTGAGAACATAGCAGCTTTTGTTTCCATACTAGCATCCTTTGGGAAACCCTCAAGGAGCTATCACAGAAAACATAAAAGGCATTGCATAATTGCTAGCATTTATTTTAATTTCCTCTCTTCATGCTTGGAACTAGTCTGTCTACTTTCCTGGGAAAGGTAATTTGATTGAAAATAAATAATTGCCATGAAAGTTCCGTTCCAGTCATCAGATAGGAGTTCAGTGTGTTTTATCAGAGTGGGCCACGATGCTTAGAGAGTAGACAACAATGCTTAGTGAGCTGGAGTCTGGCATCCAGATTACCAAGAAGCAGTGTCACCAAAATGGCGACTTTTCTCTCTTTGATCCTCATGCAGAATAATTAACACCCATTTGCAGTACTGCTGTAAAATCTTAGTAGAGGCAAAATCTTGACATTTTTACTGTAACGACAGTTGTTGAAAGCTTCTTCAGTTTAGCCTGGAAATCATCCAGCAGTTTCCTGTTATCTGTATGTATGAGGTTAGTGGCCAGGTTTTGGTAGTGGGGGTGTACAGGGCTTCTATGAGAAGCTGGTAGAAGCTTCCACATGTCCAGTAGAGCCAATGCCAGCCAGCTCCTGTCTCTGAGCAGTGGCAGAAACAGCCTGTGATGAACTGACCGTAACCCCCATTCCCTGTCTCCCAGCACCGCTGGGGGAGGAGGAGGTAAAGCCTGGGAAAGAGAGACAGGTGGAGGAAAGTTGTTTCTAAGACTTACTTTACTTCTCATTATTTTGTTCTGATTTTGTTAGTAGTAAGTTCAATTAATATCCTCAAATTGAGTCTGTTTTGCCCATGACGGTAGTTGGTGAGTGATCTCTCCTCGTCCTTTTATCAGCTTGTGAACTTTTCATTATGTTCTGTCCACTGTCCATTTGTGGAGGGGATTGATAGAGTGGCTTTGGTGGGTGCCTGGCATCCAACCAGGGTCAAACCACCACACTGTAAAACAAGGGTTTTAATGTGGTTTTGGTATTTTTGAGCAGAGTAGAGGGTTTTGTGTGTACAGGCAGACTGTGCTCCAGAAAATACACAGAACATAGAAACCTCTGGTGGAGTCACTCAGAACATTTCTAATGTTGGTTTGGGGGAGTTGGGGATGGATTTTTTTTGGGGTGGTGTATTTTTTTCTTGAGAATAGATAATACCAGATACAGATTCAGCAGACAAAGAAAATAACTTTTAATAAACAGGTGACAACTATGATCTGCTCTTCCTTCATCCCTAGTTTACTTTCACGTGTGAGCTTGCTACTTGGCTTGCCTTGTTATACTGTTATACTGTTATGGATAGTCTTACTGTAATTCCAGTTTTGAGTTTTGATGGTTTTTGACTTCATCTTTTAATACTGACTACTGCAAGCAAATTACATTTAGTGAAAGCCTGTTGTCTTGTGCAGTTCTCTTTTTGTCTCATATATTGCTTTGCAATTCTGTTTTTTTAGTCTACATACACTTACAGTATCCCTTCTCCTTTAACTCTTATGTGACCTAAGCAATACTGAGCTTTTTAATCTTACAATTTGTATTACCACTGCTACATCTTTCTCCACAGTCATTTTTTTTTGGATAGGTGGTAGTACTCATAGGTGGACTATGATACATAAAATAGATTATTTATTCAATATTTTTTGCCATCCCTAATATCACATTTGTTTGGCTGTTAGGGAAACCTAAAAAGTTCGGTTTTTCTGGCTCTACCTGCAACTGTTCATGGAGGGAGTCAGTTCTGTTGTGCTGTGTACAGCAGTGCTCAGATTTTGTCCTCAATCTTTTGCTCAGTATGGGGAGAGAAGAAAATGCAGTCGTTGTGTTTTAAATATAGTAACTTCTAGTAATTTTGATGATTACTAAGATGCCTTTTCCTATTATAAATAAACCACATTGTTTAAAATATTTTGACTAGACTGAATTATGTCCCAAAATTGGAACAGGCTGAAGAGAGTTTGGGAAAGAAATTACCATCAAGTTTTTGCATTCTTAACCGTAAATGGAAACAGAAGGGCATTGACTGGCCAGAAGCTTTAATTCTATATCTCTTCTTCATAATGGAAAACATTATATACTAAAAATCCTGTCAGATTTAGTTTGTCATGCTTTGGAGGTTCTTCTGGAGGTCTGTAGGTGGTGGAAGGTGGCGAGCCCTTCTGTCTGGAGCTCCTTGGGCAACCTGGCGAGCACTGAAAGTCAGATATGAATAGATGTTGGCATCCTCTGGAACAAACAGAAGAGGTAACCCAGCATCACTTTCGCTTGGAGAGCCAGGCCAAGCTGGCAGACACTTGAGGATAACCATGGCTTGTTGCAATGATAGTTTCAGGGGTTTGATGATCCTTTTGGGTACCTTCCAGCTCAAGATACTCTGTGATTTCGAGTCATTGAAAGCAAAGCCTGAGGAATTTAATGTCTTCCTTGTTCAAACTGCTAGGCAAAGGCTGCAAAGTTTGATGAAGTAGTGAGATGGTTAGTTGAACTAAGGAGAAAGAGAGCTTGCCAGGCGGAAAACCTAAATCTGGTCAGTGCTTCTTTAGCTGTCATGAATCCATTTATTTCCATGGACTAAACTATACAGTTTTTTTTTATACTGCTTGAGAATCTTGCTTCTTTTTACATAGTTTTGTCAAGATTTATGAATTTGGGAGATAGCATGTGCCAGACTGGAAGGTCATTGAGTTCAAGTTACTGATGTGGCTGAACATGAGCAAAATGGTGCCGTGATGCTCTGGGGCATATCTTTGCCCTCCCGAGAGACTCACTGTTTGCTCTCCTCTGTGTACCATGTGACGTCTCTCTTTGTGTGCGTGTTACATGAGACTTAATACCTGTGAGATGGAAATGAAACTCTTCCAGTGTCTGACCATATAACACAATGTGTTGGGGTGTCACCTCTGGTTTCTCATTCTGAGGCCAGAACACCTCTCTTGTGAGGAAAGGCTGAGAGTGCTGGGGTTGATCAACCTGGAGAAGAGAAGGCTCCAGGGAGACCTTATAAAGGGGGCTTATAAGAAAGATGGGGACAGACTTTTTACCAGGGCCTGTAGTGACAGGACAAGGGGCAGTGATTTTAAATTGAAAGATGGTAAATTTAGATTGGCTATAAGGAAGACATTGTTATTGAGTGTGGTGAGGCACTGGAACATGTTGCCCAGAGAAGCTGTGGATACCCCATCCCTGCAAGTGTTCAAGGCCAGGTTGGATGGGGCTTTGAGCAACGTGGTCTAGTGGAAGGCGTCCCTGCCCCTGGCAAGGTAATGGACTCTTTGGAAAATCTTTACAACAAGGTGACAAAGTGTTTTACAGTTTGGGAAATTATAAATAATTGTGGATGTTAAAAGTTCAACGTTATAAAGTCATACAGAGGAATGTTTCACCCATAACAAGATCTTAACTGTGTGTTGTGGATTTTACTAATTTGTGTGATGTAGGCATTTGATAAATTTTTCCATTCCTAATTTTCTCTAAAGTAATAAAAGAATTATGCACTACTTGCTGCTTCTTTGCTTCTTTTATGGACTTGGAAGAGTCTATAATCTTAGAAGATATTTCCAAACAGTAGGTGTTTGAAAAATACTACTTCTCTATCTAGAATTAGTACATAGGGCTCTATTTTAGGTTAACATTTTTAGGTTTGTCTTCTTTCTGCTGTTGGTTTGTTAACAGTTTTTTATCTTCAGCATTAAACAGAAATGTAAGGAATCACTGTAACTTTTTTGTTATTTACTAATAAGTGAGAATCTTAGTGCTTTTAGGAATGTTTGTAGCCGTGTGATACATCCCCGTATGAAGTTAGGAATTCCATCTGATGTATGAAAACCATTGATAGTTGAAACTGTGTTCTGGTTCACATTTCTGTCTCAGCGCAGATATAATACTTCATGGACAGCCAGGGCCAGAGGAGATTTTCTGGCACAGCAGGGCAGCAGTTGTTTTCTACCAGCAAGACCTTTGACTTTATAAAGTGTCCTTGTCCAGTTAGGTGGAAACCAACTGCACTTATGAGCCAAGATGGATTTCTGCGCTATGAACTGTATGAACAGCAAGAGGAATAGGAGATCCCATAAAGGCCTTTTACCTTAGTGGACAAAAATCACAAGAGGCAAGATGGACCTTGGGATTTGGGGTTTTGGGTAAACCTGGGGCTCTAGGATGGGATGAGTTCCAACTTGTAGGGTATGTTGGATTTATGCTGTTTTTCGAGGTGAGGCATTTTTGACTAGAAACATTGTTTTGTGTAACCAGCTTCTTTGGATAGATTGCCCAATGTAAGTGCAAGTAAGACAGTGGCACATCCATACCCCTTCTCCAGGGTGCATTAAATATACAGGCCTCCAAGAGGCTGGGTTTTATGAGACTGCTGGACTCTGCCAGGAATATGAGGTGAGAGAGCCTGTTCATCAGTGATTGCAGACAGGTTTTCTGAGAGAATCTAATTGCAAAAGTAACTGTGGAAGTGGAATAATTTTCTTATTTAATGTCCTTTTATTACTTTGTGGAACATAGGTATCCTTGGGACCTCCATGGTCATGGAGATGAACGTCCTCCCCTCAGCAGGTACTCAAGCAGGGTCTGGTTTTTGGATGTGTGAAGTCTACACAAAGGCATGAATGCTGTTTTCTGCAAATAGTTTCTGGTGCACTGTATTCTCTAATCATGTTCTTTACACTCAGCAAACCACAGTGCTAGCGGGACAGCAAATGCTATAGCTTTTGAACATCAGACATGCTCCATCATTCTCTCCATGTTGCCTCTGATAAGCACATTTTAGAAAACAGTATATTTATAATGGCCTTTAACCTTTTAATGGAGTTGAGAGAAAACAATACAGGTTACACCATTTTATGTTTTGATTACCACTTAGTTCTTTTAATTCCAAGGTGACATTATCCTGTTTCATTTTTCTCTGAATGGTCTGACCTGCTCGCAGTGGTGTCAACAGCTGATTTCTCACTGGCTTCTATAGCTAAAAGTCCATGGCAGCATGAATCAAAAGTATGTGTTCTGTTTCATCATGAATTTGTGGTTTCTGCCTGAGTTGTGTGTGTTTAGGAATAATTTTGTAGGAAAAATAGGAACATAACATATTATTTCACATACAGCCTATTCCTACTTGTTTTAGTAGAAAGAACCTAAAAATAAAAAATCATGACAGTAAGTAAAGCCGAAGTAATAATTCAACTAAAGGAAAGAAGAAATATAGCAATTTAATGGAAATTTATTTTTTCCCGAGCTGCACACAGTAAGATACATTTAGTCAATGCAGTATCTCATTACCTGCATGATTCTTAAGTGTAGTGGAGAGATTCATCTGCTTTTATATTATATGACAGGTGCACTTTTGTACTAAAGTGTAATGCAGTAACCAGGGAACCAGGGAGTATCTCCTGTTGATGACCAAAATTGCTGGCCCAGACTCGTGGTATAGCTGCATGGCCTTGGCATTTATAAAACCATAATTTGCAAAACCTTAAAATTTTAACGTGATCCTTCAGACCTGACATCTTTTGTCCCTCACCACTCACACAAAACACACCTTTATTTAGCAGTGCTATGTGGAAAAAGAAGGAGGAACAAATGAGTTTGTTAGAAGTACCAGGCATTTAACCTCACTTTCTGTGCATGTATGATGTGCTTTTAAGAAGTAACAGGGAATGAATGTGTAGGAGACCTTGTCTCTCCTCATCTGCGATAAAAAAGCCTTCCTTAGGAGAACAAGCATGAATGAGAATTTGCTTCAGGAAGGCAATTTAGTTTTAGACCTGTATTATCACCTACTAAATATTAAACTTTACTTATTTGAAGATCAAGAAGGTCTGTTGTGCTCTTAACACAGATAGCATAATTTAAGCATTCATTTCAGTAGCTGACCAACTGTGTGTCACCGAAATGTGGTGTACCTTCCTGACAGATCTCCAAATAGTCAGTCTTTATCCATGTTTTTCTTACAGCAGTTTTTTATTATTGCTGATATCTGAAATGAAGAGCTGTGGACACTTGCTAATAGGAAAACTGTTGATGCTGTTCTGAATAATACTTCCTGTGAAGGGGTTGAAATATTATGGAAATGATGACTAAGAACATTTGTTTTAAAATATGTTATGCTGCATTCTTAGCCATGGATTTAAAAATAAATAGTCTACTGGAGAAAAAATGTTGGGCATGTTCCAGTTTCACAACAAAAAGTGGGGGTGGGGTTCGATACTCTGTGCTTGTGCTGAAAAGGAAAAGTGCAGAGGGATTGGGTAAAGGCATTTAGTGGAGACCAAAGGAGAAGTCCAGCTGCATGTCTTGCATGAGGGAAAAGCCTAAACAACTTTCTCAGTATTTCTGCAAGTTGATGCAACTCAATATGATCAGAAAAGGAGAGTCGACAGATAAAGTGTCAAGAACTCCATCACCAGATTAATTCAACTTTTAATTTTAACATTTTTTTAATGTTACTCTTTTGAGTCTTAGTTGTGTACTGAGGTTGTGATACAGAGAATGGAGTTAGTCTGAGAGTAGAAAGCCATAATTTGATATGTTCTATGTGAAGTGTAACACAGGAAGAAACTCTTGCGAGTATTGCAGAAAATGCTTTAGTACTCAGTGCTTTTAGCCTTTGGACATCATCCTTAAACCTCTAGTTTTAATCCCAGACTTTCATGGTTTGTGTGATTTAAACATCCATAAACACACAGACCTCTCTGGTCTCTGCAGCATTCACAATAAAAGACTTTGGTAACAAGTGATGTGGGTATGGGTCAGGGGCACAGGTAAGCTGTTGGACTGGTTAACGTCTCCAAAATGAAGATGTCCTCAATTTCCTTCCATATCATCGTGCATCTAAATCCTAGTTTCAGAAGTGATATGACTTCTAGAAAAGCCAGTGGTACTTGAATAAAGAGGTTCCTAATTAACTTTTGAAAAATGCACGTGAGTTTTTATGTATTTCAATGACACAGCTGAATCAATATTAAAATAAATACGTGTAGGTAAGGCATGAAATGTTTTTCTTTAAACAATAAGAACAGGACAATTAATAATCATGAAAGGATGACTGAGAGAAAAATACATCTATCACATGCAGAGCATGTGGCATAGCTGGTTTTGATAACACTGGACATTGCTCCTTTTCCAGACTGTAATTTCTATCTCTCTGTGATACCTTTTTTTCCCTCAATAAAAATCCAGTGGCAGTAGATAAAATTAAATAAAGGATGTATAAAGGTCCCACGGAAATGAAAAGATCTTTAAGCTGAGTTTTGGACTTCCTGAATACCCAAACAAAACAGCATGAAACAATGCAAGAAAACTCTAGGTGCCTTTGGGAAGTGGGTCAGACTGGGCTGGTTTGCGGGTGCTGGTGGCTGCATCCTGGGACACAGGAACCTGCTTCACATCTCTAATTTCTGCCTTGCCTGGCTCCTGGTCAGGTGAATTGGCCAGGGCAGGGTCTTCTGGGGGAAGAAGCTTTGATTGAAGCCTGACTCACAGTGATCTGAGGTGAAAAAAGGTAGATTGAGTGCACCCAGTCATGAAATAGGATCAAATCTCTGGTCTGTCTTAGCACAATCTAATGCCCTACCAGAAGGCTCTGCAGGGTCCTCCTTGTGCCTCATGGTCTGCAAGCTTGTCTGGGCTTTCCTGGCAAAGTGTTGTTGAAATTTATGCACTTCCATGAAATACATTGATGCAGTTGAAAATGCTGCCAGCAAAAAAATCCCTTCTTGCTCTTCTAGGGATACAGTGAATAGGAGGCTACTGAGAGAATATTTATTAGAATTAGTCTTATAAACCCGTCATAGTGTAATTTATGCTTTCCTTTCTGTGCAGGCTACAGCTTTCCAGCTGTAAAGATTGTGAGAAAGTACAGAGTGGTCCCAGACCAAAAAAAAGAAAAAACAGAGTGGCTGTGAAATCCTGTTCTCATACAAATGCTGAGAAAGATTACTTGAAAAATATGTATCAAAAAAATAACAGTGACCATTACAGATAAAAAGAAAAGTCTAGTTCTTAAAAAGACATAAGCTTTGCCACATGTTAGGGAAACTTAAAAAAACAGAACCCTGAAAAAATATTTGGAAATACTAGTTTATTATTTCAAAAAACAGTGACGTTTGCAGAGTTGTCTGCATGGCCATCATGATGTTCCCCTTCCATGGACAAATCTGTGAGATTATAAAGGTAAAGAAAACACTTCAAATCTTAAGTGTTTCTGTTTCTTTTTTCTTCTTTTTCTTTTTTCTTTTTTTTTTCTTTTCTTTTGGTCATATACATCCATAAGGTTCAGACACTTGTTTTTATCTAATGCTTGCAGGTTTCTGCCCTTTTTCAGGTTTATTAAGATATAGTCTCTGTTCTTCATTTGAGTTTGTGTCACTGTGCTTGGCCATGTGGTCAGCACATATAAAATCTACCATGCTGCAGTGCAGCAAAAGGAGCATTGCTCCTCATCATTTTAGCTGGGAGTTTGTTCATGGCTGAGGTTGCATGTTTCTTCTTCTGTCTGCTGGAATTCCAGGGATGTTACAATACAATATAGTTCCTGACACAGACCAATGAATGTGATCTTTACTGTGGGAAAATTCCTCTGACAGCCACACTGGTTGAGAGATTTGTTGTTGATGCTCTCTTCGGTCACAGGATGTGGCTCGGGCAGCTGTGTCTGCACAGAGAGGGAAGATTGATGCTCCCTGCCATATTATTCCATTAACCTTCTCCCATCTCCTGACATTCTTCTCTTGTGCTCACACCTCAGTCTGCCTTGACTCTGTCTTTTCTCTGCAGTGCATTTTGACTGCCAGGTCTCTGGCTTTTCAGCAGAGCTGGGTCCCTGAAGCACAGCTCTCCATTGCAGTCTCATGAAGATTTTAGATAAAATGGTGTTGCATATTCAAGTATATCCCTGTAGCGGCTAAAACCTTGGCTGACGTGGAAAATTACTCTGGTCCGTTGTGTGGATTGCTGCCACACAGCAATTCAGCGATATTTAATTTGGGTTCTTCACTATTCGCTGTAATGGCACTACACAGTCTTTTGCACAGTGCTTTCATTAGCCTATTAATTCTCAGACTTTTGTGTCTGTTGGGTCCTGTGAAGGTGGGTGTTGATAAGAACAACTTATGGATAGTTGGTTTAGCTCCCTGTCAAAACAAAATCAGAGATTTGAAAAAACTGTGATAGCCAACTCAACTCCGGGATGGTGAGGGTGGTCTCCAAGGCATGCAATGATGTGAGCGGTTTTTTGAGGGTAGAGTGAGTGATGGTGACTGATGGGGATCTCTGGACCCCGGCGGGGTAAGTGCTTGTTCCCTGTTCCTCAAGCCTCAGTTCCTTGTCTCAGTCAGAAGAATGCTGTGTCTGGACTAGAAGTGAGGAATACGAGCACAGGGAAGAAGACTTCTGAAAAGCTTCAGTCATGTCTGTGTAAAGAGCATGCCACATGGGAGAGTTAATGTTTACTATTGCAGAAGCCCATCTGAGTACTGTGTAGAGAGCACAGATTTGAAATTTGACAACCCAGCTCCTTCTAGCAGGGTCTCAAGCTATTAAATAGAAAGCTGTGCTGGAACTCTTGCTGGACCCTAGGGGAAGGGTCTGGAGGTGGGGGAGGCACTGGGAAGCTCACTACTCTCTGCTATCAACGCTTACTAATCAGTTGTGCAGGCTGTAGAAAGAGGGCTTGGGAGTTGTGGGATGGAAATGGGAAGAGAATGTTTTCTCTTTGAGTGTAGGAGCAATTAGGTGAGACTGAAAGCTCAGAAGCTTTCCTAAGGTCCTGCTGGCAGCTTGAAGACAGTAAACTCTATGCAACAAATAAACAAACAAACAAATAAAAGGACAAAGGAGTTAGAATGTGTGAAAGATTCCTGGTGAGCTCTCCCTCAACAGTGGGAATTTGGAAACTGCACTGGACCTACCTTTGCGGGACAGTGCTTCATTTCCTTGTACTACCTTTATGCAGTGATTGGTTTCCATTTAAGCAGCACCTCTAAATTAAGAGAAATTTATAACTTTTTTTCAGACTTTATTCAGAAATAACTTCAACCATCATTGGAATGAAAAAGAATGGTTCCTGTTACCCGTAAGAACTGTACTGTCTTTAAAAGAATAGCTTATACGTGCAGTCTCTTGGTGTCTAAAGACTGTTTTTTCCAAAGACTGGATTCTGCCTGTTTGGAGAACAGTATTTTATATCTGCTGGTCTGGTATGTAGGGGTACAAAGGTGACCAAAGGCTGTATTTTTTGTGAGCTTGTTCATGACCACATCTTATATCTGACCCTTCGGTTTTGACCTGTCTGGCATGGGAGACCCTGCCAACGGCATGTACCATCGCCAGCATAGCTCGCAACCTCACAGGGGTACATTCACTGGTCAGATTATGTGACTAACACGTCTGTTCTAGAACAAGCAGTAGTCACAAGTATTGAGGCCATGTTGCTGAGAACACAGCTGCGCTGGGCAGGGCACATCTCAAGGATGAAGGACCACCGCCTCCCTAAGATCCTGCTTTATGGTGAACTTGCCACCATAGAGGAGCCCCGAAGAGGAGATACAAGGACTCCCTGAAACAACATCTCAGCCTTGACCATACTGATCAACATAACTGGTCTACTCTGACCTCCAATCGGGAGGTCTGGAGACACACTTTCTTTAATGCTGCTGATGCTTTTGAGAAAGCACACAGGATCACTCTTGAGGAGAAAAGACAATGCAGAAAGAATCGTGCCTTGCAGAATATACCACCTAAGGAGTCTTTGTGCTGTGCCTTTTGCAACCGGATGTGCCTATCTCATATTGTCCTCTTTAGCCACCAGCGCGGTTGTAGCAAACGTGGGTAGATCCTTCCCCAAATCTTCCTTCGCGAAGCCCAGTCATGATGACGATCATGATCACAGTATTTGCTGCAGTAATAACATCCCAGGTAGTGGGAACCCTCTGATCTCACAGATCAGGTGGCAGAGGTAGCCGTGGGTCAGTGGTGGCAGCTTGCTGTGTGCGGGCAGCCAGTCTTGCTACGTACTCTTCCCCATGTTCTGCTCAGCCAAGTCCATTCCCAGACCTGGTTTCCCACATGCCACTCAGGAGAGTGAGTACCAAAAGATGTGTTTAAGGAGCTTAGGCTAACACAGCTGGTTCAGTGAGCACATGGCTGCTGAAAGGGTACCAGTGCCACAACTGCATGCAACTGAAGTGGATCATGAAACGGCTCTGTAGAGCTTCTAAAGGCATGGTTTAGTGAATTTTTTATGTCGAGAAATACAGAAATCTGTAACTGGCTGCTGCAGAAGCAACAAAATGATGCCACAGTATTGTCAGAAGTACTTTGGATTTATCTGATTGTGAAAGAAAATTAAACAACCGAGTTTTTAATATTTACCGTGACCTAAAATGATGCATCTTAAGAGGATGAAAAGTTTCATTTGTTGCCTACAGTATATTAATTCATCTGTCAATTGGAAGAAAAAACCAGAGGTGTGATTAAGATCATATTTTCTCTGAGATCAGTGGTGCCTTAAATCAAGAAAATTCAGAAACTCTCTTTCAGTTGTTTCACAACAAAGGCAAAAAAGTAATTTAAACAGTTGTCTGATTATTTTCAAGAAACAATAAAAATTATTGTAATTTAAAAAAATATAAACTATTATTTGGTTCTGAACTGCTGTCTATACTGTTTACTGTGCAGTTTCCCAAGGCACATTATGGAACAGTCCTTGATTTGGGAAATCAAAGGTTATAAGGATCTTCTTTTATCTGCAGAAACTTCAGAATTCTCTGACACAATCTGTTTCATTGGGGTTGATAACGTGGAAATATTTAGTCATGTCATCACTGCATGTTTTTTTTTTCCTTAGAGTGCAGTTGAAAGAGTTACTTCTGTACTTTTAGGCTGGCAAAAGGGTCCTGTCACTATTACAATTTCTATTTTTTTTTTAAATGCTAGAAGGGGGAAAGTGAAGACATGCTTTCTGTGGCTTACTACTAGTACTTATTAATGTATTAAAATCTATTTATTATGCACTCTTAAACCTGGTTCAGTCTAAGCATTATTGGGGTCTTAATTTGGCAAAAGTTGAGGATTGTTGGTTAAAATTTTCACTATAAAATGTTCCTTACAGAGGTATATGTTTATGCTTCAGTAGCTCTGCATTCAGAGAAGGCACAATGCTGTGCTTTTAAATCCAAGCTTCCCGCTCCTTAAAATTTATTATGTATCTTTTTGCCTCAAATGTGTTGATGGACAGAATACTTTTTTTACATGAATAATCTTGGAAAAATTACAGAAGCCTGAAAAATATTCAGCTCTTAAGGCTGAGTTTCAATTTGAGGTTAATTCCAAAGATGTGCAAAAAACATGATATTAAGATTTTAGGAAAAAGGAAGTCAAAAAGAATCAAATTACATGTCCTTCTGCTTTAAGTACCATTATTGGAATAAATTGTGCACGTTGCCGTATCCTTGTTTTCAGCCAAGGGATCTCTAGTTGACCTGGAAGGGCATTTTAATCAGGAGATTGAAAGGAATGGTGCATTCTGGGCCAGGAGGGACTGCAGTCTTTGAGGTGGACTTGGTTACATAGATTGGATTTCCAGTGGGGCCCAATGGTAGGACACGAGGCAACACACAGATGTTCACACATAAGAAATTTTTCCTAGACTGAGAAAATGCTTCTTTACTCTGAGGGTGTTCAGACCCCAGAGCAGGTTACCCAGAGAGGCTGTGGAGTCCCCATCCTTGGAGACATTCAGAACCGAGGTGGATGTAACTATGAGCAACCTGATTGGACATGGACTTGGATACCCTTGCAACCTGTGCTTCTGGGTGATGATTTCAAAGAGCCTTTAAAGCAGAGGATATGGATCAGAGCAGAAGAGAGGGGAGAAGATTTTTCTGTGGGCTTGGGAAGAGAAGGGAGTTGGCTATGTGTTGGGAACAGCTGGATGCTCCACAAGGGGAAGGACAGACACTGGTGCTACAGAGCTCTGGATTAGGAAGTGTGGAGCAGGCAAAGGCAGGGCTGGGACCTGAGCATAGTTGTAGCTGGATAGGTAGAACAAGTAGCCACCTTACTGTACCCATTTTGTCCAACTTGGATTTTGGCTTGAGTAAGTATCTATGGACATGACTGTATTGCTTTGTTTGAATTATCCTTAGAGGGTGATTTATCACTTCACTATGGATTTTTGCAAGGGAGCTGTCCACACTATCTGTCACCTGCCCCTTTAGGCTTTTCTTTGATCTGGTTTTACTTCGTGTTTACTGCTGAAAACATAGTAGTCCTTGTCTGTTATAAACTAGTGAAGCACTCTGTTTTAAATATTAATAACAATATAAACCAAGAAAAAATTAAAAAACAGATTTTAAAGAAAATACGTACTTAAAATGCAGCTAGCCAGGAAATTACCCCTTCAGAAAGCTCCTGCCTTGGAGACGTCTGGCTCTGTAGCTTAGTGCACGTAAATCTGCTGCACTTTGCAGCAGAGCTGAACTATGACTGTGGCTATTGCAGTAAGATATTCCAGTTCCCTTCTGTCTTCCACAGTGAGCATGCAGTGGGTGTCTGCCCACTCACTGCCTGTGCCAGGGCAGGCCCTTGCCAAAGAACACATAAGGGACATTTCAACAAGGAAGTTTTTAAAATCTTTAATGTTATGTCAGAGCAAAATAAAAGCTTTTGCTTGTCTTGATTTAATGACAGTATGTTCAGGAGGTGGGACCTCTAATGAGGTAAAACTCCATTTCTCTTCTGTTTATTTCCCTTCCCCAAATATTGACAAATTTTGTAGTTAAGAGGAATCTAAATGAAGGAGGAAAAAAAGATAACAATTTTACTAAAAAAAATGGAGAACAAAACAAAAATAATAAATAGCAGAAAAAATGTCACCTAGCCATCCCCCTCCCCCTTGGTTAAAATGAGAAACACCTGTAAGAGTATGTCATTAGAAGAAAAAAGTCCTGTGCCACCGAGACAGCAGCACGGATCCCAATGGAGCAAAACCACTTGACAATGATGAACTGGAGCGGCACCAGGACTGGGTGATTGTGAGCCACGTGGCAGCAAGTGCCCCGGCAGCTCCCCAAAGGGAAATTCCCTGTCTTTTCAGCATGGCTGGCAGTAGGGAACTGCTCCAGGAGATGACTGGCACAGGCAGACACTGCTGGCAACGGGGAACTGCTCCGGGAAGCACTCAGCACCCCGCCCTGGAACAAGGAGAAAAGTTTTAGGAAGTGCTGGAGACTTAATCCCCCGAGTTGTTGTAGTCCCCTGTGCTTTTGAACTATGTGATGATATGAAAAATTCAATGGAAAATCTTCCCCATTTAACTAAAACTGTAAGATTGGCATTTCTTTAAGTGAAATGTAAGTTAAGTACATTAGGTTAAATGTAACATTTAAATGGATGTTAATTCAAACTAGTAAAGGACAATGAAAAGTCAGTGATGGGTTAGTTTACTGGTGAAATACAAATTCACATTATGTGTTGCTTTCATTTGCATCTGTAATGCAGGGCTAAAGTAGACCTGAGTGAACTATTTTTTTCATAGAATATACTCTGTAAAAATAATTGCTCTGGTATTCATACAACAAAAGCAATGTCCCAGAAGAGCCTTAATTCTCTCTGCACAGACACAAGAAATATAGCTGCAATAAGGAGCATATTGAGCACATGCTCAAGACATAGTAGGACTTTCCACTAAGGTCTTTTCTCTAGGACCTGAGACTGCATGCCAGGGGAGACTGTATGTTCATAGTTGGACACTTGTTAATACACGCCCTTTTCTTATTCAAGTACGTAACCCGTTGCTTTTCCCTACCTGTAATGTGTTGTACCAATTTCAGTCAAACACACAGCAACAAAAGTAATGAAGCCTGTAATTCTGTACCAGTTTTCTATGAAGAGATGCGAAGGTCAGAGTTGGAGAAGGTGCCATACTGGACCACATTCATCCAGTGCAGTTTCCAGTGATGTTTGATGTGAGCTGAAGGAAGGCACAACAGTCTGTGTCATTTATTTCAAAACACATTTTCTTGAGAGTTGTCATTTAAAAAGATTTGCATGAGATATAATTCTGATGCTATTTGACTGAAGTTTAAGGGATCTGTAAGCCTGTGCCCTTGGGGTGCCCGCAGGAGCAGCCTGAACCAACTGAACACAGGAGGCAAGTTGTTCTTTGTGCTTGAGGTTGCGTTTTGGCCAACGACCAAACCATCTTCTGCGAAGGATAAGTGGTATAAAACAGTACTTGCCCATAGCGTAAACAGGGCCGGAGGCTCAAGTGGGTAAATAACACTGACAGCCAACAGTGCTAAGCGGAGCTGGTGGCCATCTAAAGGCTGATGGGTTTCTCCAAGCATCAAGAAGGGATGCTTGGACACAATCTCTCTCCCTGCCTTGCAGACTGAGCAGAGCTGTGTGCATCTGCTCTGCTGCAAGGCGAAGCTCTTCGGCCTGGTTTGACAACTGATTAGGTGGAATTAAGTAAACGAATCAGGTATATCAGAAGGGCCACAAAGCCTTCTACTTGAAGAAAGGAATGTGTGTCCATGCTTAAATCTCTTAGGAGAAGGCATGTCTCTGATGGCAGGGGAGACTTACTCTTTGGTGAAGTGATGCCTGCTGATTTTATTGACTTTGTGTATCTGAAAATGTTGTACTCGGCATGACCTTCCTGCCTGGGCTGATGGAGTTGATAAACTCTGTCTGCCACCCAGTACTAGACACAAGACCTTGAATCTTTCATGGCATTGAAGGCAGAGAAATGTCACAGTGGTTCAAAGTATCAGAAAATCATTGGTGTAATGCAGATCTCTGCAGCTGCAGGGGGGCAAAAGGTTGTCTCTTGAGCTGAAAACCTGCTCTTGAGATGACCTGATTGTTCCAAAGTCTCGGATGGGTTCAGGGGGAACTTGTACCCATAGCGGAAGCTGCAGTTCAGGGTAGGTTTGGAGTGCGGGGTCTACTTTTTCTTCCTGTAATTATGGGGCCCCTGACCTCAGCATAGCCTTCTCCTTTTCCAGTGCTTCCCCTAAAACTCCCAAACAGACAGGAGACATTTCTTCTCTATGTATGGAGATGTCTGCACTTGAGCTGCTCAAACCTGACTTTGTGTGCTTTCTCTGTAGTCAGTGGAGGGAAATGGGCACTGCTGGAGTTGGCAACTGCAGAACCAAGAACAGAACTAATTCAGAAAATCAGTGCTCTCTAATCATGCTGATCAGGACTTTTCTGGGATGAGGCTCATGGAGATTGGGAGTTGCAACCTCCATGTCTCCTCTCTCTCCTTACACTGTGAAGTACAGCAGCTCTGAGGGTACCACCACTCCAAGGGAGAGGCCAAGAAGGGGGATATCAGAACCCTGGCCCTGGGCAGTATGGTCTGCTCAGAGGGACGATTCTGAGAAACTTGAATAGTGTTAATATCTGATCATTTAATTGTCACCAAGTTTTAAGTGCTACTTACTGTTTTGCCCATCTGAAGTTACAGTTCTACGTGGTGTTCATACACTGACCATCACCAGGCTGAAGGCATAAGCTGTAGTTACTGAGGCTGCTTTGTGCTTTGACAGCACAGTGGTTTGCTGTGAGAGGCACTTTGTGAACCAGTAAGTGCCACGAGCTCCTAGTAAAAGTCTACTGTATATCTAAGACGTTTCCACATGGAGTTAGACTTGTGAGTCTCTGCAGTTTTCCTTTATGCTTGGGGCCAGGTGAGAAGGCTGCTGGTACAGTTCACTCTGTCATGAAGTGGCAGATACCACCACCTTTTCTAATCTTATTTTCCTCTAACTGTATACCTAAGCCACTTGCTTTGATTGTTTTATTGACTCTTGGAAGCTGTTCTTTGTCAAGAAAAGCTATGATAATCAAGTTATCCAAACATTTACTAATTTTTGTAGTTATTCTGAGAGAGGAATTTTAGATCTTCAGTCTGCAGGGATGGCACTGCATGGAAATGGAGTGAAAAGCCTGGAAAGAAGGGCTGGGACACCACCAAAGTGCTGCATCTTGGGAAAACTGAAATCCTTAAATGACTACGATATTGTCCAGTGGAACTAGTGCAACAGTTTCTACTGCACTTGGTTTCCCCACTGACTCTGCAACTGTTGTATTTATGCTGCAGTATCAGCATAAATATGTCTGCTAGGGAGTGTGCTCAACACAGCACTCACCCGTCCAGCAGGGACCTTCCTACCTTGTTCTGTGCATATTCCCTTGAGGGCTTAGTCATCCTTAATTTTTCCCATATGTACGATGAAATCATGGCTATTTGTAATGTCAGACTGAATGTTCTTAGTGTGTTTACTTGGGCTGAGAAGTAGTGTAAATTTGATCTTCCTCTCTCAACAGTCAAAACTTTCTGCTAATCGTGAAGTTTCTGCTAATCTTGAAGTTTTGGCATCAGATCAAACATAATGCAGATTGTAATGCAATGTTGGCAATGTTTGCTACTCCTCTAAGTCTCTGTGACTTATTTTTATACAGATAAATTGGATATTTGTGTTTTTTCTGGGGCACACATGTTCCCTCTGATGCCAGTTTGCATGTGGTTTATTATGAGTCGACCTTAATCCTAATTTGTGATCCCTTGGAATTGCATAAAAAATGACAGTTTGTTTATAATCTGTTTTTTTAATTTGTTAACCACCTCTGTTCACTCTGACATTTGAGGCTTTCATGTGTACCTCCTGTGCAGTCCCGTGGCATAGATCCTTGGAAATGACCCTGATATTAGGATACATAAAATAAAACCCCAAAATATTTTAAGTATTTCCCTCAGTGTAGAAAATCTTTTTTCTAATATTTTATTCTTTTAAAACGGCACTTAAGTAGCTGGTGATTTAAGTTTATTTAATTTAACAACAGTGCAGATTTGGATGCTTCCTGTGTTTCCAAGTTCTCCTTGGATTGTATTGAGAAGTAGTGTCTTCTGCTGGGACATTTTTCAGATACAGCAGTGGCCCCATTTCATCACACAGTTGCGTTCATTTGGGACAAAAACTGCTCTCAGAATTTGATGAAGCCATTACACATGCTCTGTTGAGCCACAGGGCTTGATATTATTGAAAAAATAACACATTTCATTTGGTTTTGATATGTCATTTGCACACAGGGAGTAGAATGTCATACTGTGTTGGTAACTGTCTATTTGTGGGTAAACAGTTCTGTGTTTAAAAGGAAACGAACCAAACTGAAAACCAAACCAACAAAACAAAAGAGAGGTGAATCACCATTCTGATCTTTTGGCAGTGTTATACAGAAGGTGAGTTATACTCTGCCACTTACAAAATAATACTGCCTTTTTTACTACTCTCACACTGAATATTGTAAGGGAAGTTGTTGAAAATGGACTGTTTGTTCTGTATCCTCTGTTGTAGGGAATGGGAATACCGTTCTGTTCTGTCACTCCCTGTTACTGGATGCCAGATAGGCAAGTAGAGTCCAGGGGCGAAATAGATACTCTGTTGCTCAGTATCTCGAGGCTGTATTGCCTGCAGAAGTTCCTGGTTCCTATGAGAAGGCAGAAGCCAAAGATTTGGGGGTTCTTCAATATCTTAAGTCTAACAAGGAGCAAACACTGAGTCCTCTGAAGAGAGCTTGACGCCTGCCTATGATCTACAGTCTCAGTCGTACTCTAGAATTAGGTACTTAACCTGGGCTAATATTTTCTTATATTCTTTCTGGTATGCAGTATTCTTTACTTACAGCTTTCTGTGTGTAGTACTTTACCATTTCATACTTGCTGAAGCTTCATGTCCATTAGATGTGCTCCAGATGGCTGGGTGGCCTGGGAGAGGCAGAACACACAGAACTTCCACTGTTAATTGCAGAGCATCTGCTGCTTCATGCCCATGGTAAATGGCTTGCAGTAATCATCTACAGAGCTGTGCTGAAGCGAAGATCTTCGTTAAAAGTGAAGTTGAAAGGCATTACAATGTAATAATTGGCTATTATGGTTCATTGTATCTCTTCTTTAAAAAGCAATCTGTCTTTTGAACTTCATCTCTCAGATAAGGACCAACACAGACATAAAAAGATTTTTTTTTGATGGCAAAAAGTTCTTGATCTTCAGTCTGTCTTGTTACTTATGTGTATATACATGTATATGTTTACTCAAAAAGCTTAGTTCTTCCAGGCATTAATTGCCTAAAAATGCTAGAGAAAAAGAATTTTTACATGAAATGGCGTTGCATAAATGAAATATGGACTGCACAGAAATATTTGAAAAATCAACACAAGAGCAAATAATAATAAGAAAAAACCATCCCTGCCGTCCGTTAGTCAGTCTGGTGTAAAATCCTTTTTCTATGTTAAACAGGACAAAGGTCTTGACTTCTTTTCTGCTAGCAGTCTCCTTCCTTTCTGTGCCAACCTAACAAGGGAACTGCAAGTTGCAAATACGGAATGCGGGTGGAAAACCTTGAACAAAAGATGATAAGAGCAGGCTATGAGGAGAACACTGAGGACTTCCAGACAGCTCAGATGTTCAAGGATATCTTTCACTATCTAGCCAGTCCCCTTGCCTCCATGTCTTGGCTGCCTGGTGTGGTCTTGTCTCAACCACCTGCCTCAGTCCCTGGGCTGCTCCTTGCTGTCCAGCCTGTCTCCTGGTGAAAACATGCTGGCATTTCCACAAATGAAGAACTTCAGACATTTTGTTCCAGTGGAACATGCTTTTCTTGGCTCTCCTTGGCTCTGAATGCTGTGTAATCCAAGCTGGCGGACCCCACTCAACTTCTGCCCCACTGCCCACTTTCCTGCCAGAAAGGGCTTGTCAGGGCTGTCCTCCAGTCTGGCTAGCCCTGCTCCTTTTTTCCATGGCCATGGCTCCAAAGTTACCTTCTGGGACACTGGCTTCATGTATTGATAGAGGTACTGGAAAACACCTCTGCATCGGGGACTCTGTCATAGCATCAGTGCAGGCTATTTGGCTTGGTTCTTTGGGGGCTTGTACCTTAAATAACGTGACCCTGGAAGATGAGAAGCTGAAGTTGTTGCACCACGCTAGATTACACTGGTGTAATCACAATGTCAACTTTTTCATTAAGGATGTCTATTAAAGATAATTAAGGGTCAGCAGAGTTGAGCAAAAGAAGGCCAGAGAAAGTGTAAAGCCAAAGAGCTGTAGCTTCGTAAGGTGTGCTGCTCTTTGGCTTCATTTTTCTATAGAGCACGAGAAAACACCTTGCTGTATTTTGTGGGTGCCATGGTGATCAATAATTGGCATGGCAGCTGTTGCCAGAACTGACAAAACTGACAGAAGCTGGAGGTTGTCACAGTGTGAGTGGCTGAGGGTCTCACTGAGTTTTTAGGAGGGAACTAACTAACATTACTAGAGGCAAAATAAATTCATTCTGGGGGTTGCTGAATGGTGTGGACTCACTGCACAGTCACTTAGAGGTTTCCAATAGCTCCTTAAATGCATTAAATTTTTTAATGTCTTAAGAAAAGTTCAGTTTTCAGGCATTACAAAACTTACAGAACTGGGGACTTGGAAAATAAAGCCAGGTTTAAATAGTAAAAATCCTTACCCACCTTTGAGGCCTATTGAGATTATCCTGTACTTCCCCTTTAGAGGCTCAAAGGTGTGGGACCTGTTCCCTTGCCCTGGGGGGAGTCAGCTGAGACCTCCCCTGTCTAGGTGAGCTACTCAGGGCAGTAGGACAGGAGAACCTCACAGGTGGGAGGGACTCATTTCCTATTCTCAGAGTTTCTCCTGTGAAAAAGGAGGTTAAGTGCAAAATGAAATGTTTCTCTAGTGACAAAAGAATAAAGATTTATGCTTCAGTAGATCAGCATAAGGCACGGGTACAAATCTACCTCTCTTGGTATTCAGATTTTCTGCCTGCACTGTCTTTATAGAGAGAAGTTGCTTCAAAGCAGAAATTTACATTTGTATAAAAAATTTAACATTTCATTATCCAGCTTCATTATTAAAACTCAAACTATGCTTTAGGGTTTAGGCACATGTATCCTTATAAAACCAAGTAAAATATGTGTATTATTCTTCTGCAGTGATAAACTGAGGAATAAAGTAAATCTGCTCCAGGAGTGGCAATGGTTGAGAAGCACATCCCTTTCTCTGGCAAATGTGAATATAAAGGAGAGAGCATATATTATTGCTGCTTTAAATATGCTGGCTTGTGGAGAAATGTTTGGAAGGTATATTGTAAAAGAATCAGAGAAAGTCCTTCAGTGTCCTGTCATGGGTCAGCATCCCCACAAAGTACTGACCTGCCAAGCCTGACAGTAATGAAACAGATTGTTATGAAATCCTTCTAGAGATACTGCATAGATTGTTTGGGCTTTTCAAATGCCTGTATGTGTCAGTGTAATGAGAACTTGGCAGAGGGCCTGTACTCCATGACACCTTCAAGGATGTCTTTGGAAAAACCCTGAGGTTTTGCATCTTCCTTGGAAAACAATGCTGTGGAAAGGTCCGATCTGCTCATCAGAGCAGAACTTATTCTTCAGCCATTGCATGAGGGCACTTGGGTTTTTGTTCCAGGGACTTGTGTTTAAGATGCTTCGAGGATTACTAGTACATAATAGACAGGTTTCTTTTGTGAACTTGCCTCAGTTGCTGGAAAGCCCAGCCAGGACACTTGTTTTGTTCAATGCACCACAGCTTCTTATCAACCTGTTTTGACAGAAGAAGGTGTTACCCGCTCCAAATAGTCAAAATAACTAATTCAGCTCTGGGAATGGCAAAGCTACAGTCCTTGTCAGAGGATTTGTGCCACTGTCATTATAGTCAAAACCAATTTGGACACGGCTTCCCAGTGCTGAGCATGCATGTGACTGCAAATATTCATGACTGTTAATAGCCAGGCTGTTAATTCAGGTGCTTAAGTACAGATTTCTGGTTAATTTATGACATTTGTGGGTTGATTTGAGTCACCATTCACTGGCATCCTGTCTGCCGGTGGAGAGACTAAAAGCTGCCTGTTAGAAAGTGTGTTGCAAGATGTCACCCCAGGGTATGGCCTCTCCCATGGCTTTGTTCCAGAGATGAAATACAGTTAAATGCTCCCATGAGCCTAGTGGTCCTAAATATTCTCATGGTGTGTGCAGAACACAAAGGGACTGTTAACATCTGAGCCATCAACTCCCTGGTTCTGTAATGATTTCAGCACACTGAGATCCTCAGGTGGCAGGTCCTCCCAGCCTTCAGTAGTACTTGTTTTTCCAGCCTGCTGCTGATGGTGGCATTGTGTATTTTGCAAACAGCACAAACCCCCTTGGCACGTGGAGCAGCAGGAGTGTTTGGAATTGTTAACCCACAAAACCTGAGAAATGGGAGGGGTGGTTGTTTTCCTTTAAATGCTTCACTTAATGGACCTACATCTGCCTCCTTTCTCCTCATCCACCAGCAGTACTTTCCAGTCTTTGCCATCTTGGGAACTGCACATATGTGTTCGGTGAGACTTGGCAGAATTGTTCTTTGTTTTACCCCCTCCAGACAGCCATGGATAGCCCCCAATGTCTGGTAGTTTCTAACCATCAACTTACTACCTTGGCTGCCCTCACCAGCATAAGGCAGGCAAATTCCTATTGTCTGTGAGAGGACTGAGGGAGCTAACTTAGGGCTTTGTTTCTATGTTTGAACATTTTTCAATTACTGAGTGTCAGAAAAAAAAGAAACTCAAAGAAATTCAGTACACTAGAAATGCACTTGCAGAGGCTAACAAACGCTAGATCTAAATGGTTTAGAATAATAAAGAAGAAATAAGGAAAATATTTCTTTGGTTGCTAGGATGCCTTTTTATCATTGAATTCAGTTAGTGGTTTTATTTTTATTTAGATGTGTGACTTATTTATTGTGGTTAGAGCATTGTTGCGTGTATTCTGACAATAAATCTAAGTAAATGAGACAGTTGGATAACACTTTGATGTGAAAATTAGGTTTGAAATGTAGATTGGCCCAGAATTTTAATATTTATTTGAAGGAAAAATAATAAAGAGAGTTAATGATAGAAATTTGTGGTTGTTCTTTATTGGAAATGCTATAAGTGGTATTTACTAGGATATGTGTCCCTGAAATTTATTCCATTAGCACAGAGACACTTTGCATCTCGTGCAGCTGAGAAAAGTAGAGCGAATTCAAGGCAGATATTTCCCTGCTAGCATTACAGCTCCGCGTGGGAGCTTTAGCATCACGGAGGGAAATATAGGTCTGGCTCTTTGTCTTCTGCTTTTTGTGACAAAGGAATTCCCATCTGAATCGCTCTGCTCTGTCCAAGCCCCCTCCGAGCCTCTGGGTTAGCAGCAGTCAGTCTTTGCAGTGTTCTGACGTCATCCCGTGTGTGCATAAGCTCCGCTATTGTCTTACGGCGAGCAGGGGCTGGGGATTGCAGTATCTGGTGGCTGATACCTATTCCTGCCTGCCGGTATCACGGAAAGGACGCTAGCCTGCCCTTATCACTCGGATTTAAAACAGAAGCTCCTGGTTTTTGCTTCCTGAAGAAGGACCTTCACTGCGGTTGCAAGGAAAAGCTGTCTGCGGTGTTGAGCAGAGGACGGGAGAGGAGGAGAGAGAAGAATCTGGCAGCTTGGATAGCCTGGACTGCATTGTCTGGCTTCATGACCCCTGCTGCGTAGCAGTCTCATCCCTACTCTCATACACTCCCTCTGTCTTCCACTCTTTTCTTCTTTGCTTTTTAAAATAGCAGCATCTGGGAAGAGCCATGTTTGGCACTGAATCTTCATGTAAGTAAATGCATCCCCCTTACATCCTTTTTCTGTTGAGTACAGGGCTTGTTTTCCTCACTCTACCCACCGCGTTTGCATTCTCTTTGCTGTAGGTCGTGGGCTAAAAGCTGTGGTCCTTGCCTGTTTGAGAAGGGATGAAAAATGCCAGAGGGGAAGCATTTACCTCCTTATTGTGGGTACATCCTCGATACAAGCAGCAAGACAGCATAGGGCTGTCAGCACTGCTGAATCCAGGCCACTGAAAGATGGGGGGAAAAGGCAGTTTTGCTTGAATGTGTCAATAGATAAGATGGCATCTGTCAATGACCAGGAGTTGCAAACACTCTTAATGAATGCACTAGTCAGATGATATGTTTGGGGACTGTAAATGCTGCAGTATTAGATGGGCGAGAGGTTGGGGAGAGTGATTTAACCTGCAGGAAAAGACTATCTAATTTGCTTCATTTTTTGTGTCTGGGAAAAAGGAGGCTTGTATGCAATCCCTCTTGTAACTGCAGAATCCAAAATTAAATTGGGTGGAATTCTAAATATGAGGTGAAAAATGCAAAATAATAGGATCATTTATTTGTTTCTTCCTGATCTTTGTTCTGGAAAATCTTAGCCAAGGCAGTATAATAGCAGTGCAGTATAATAGCAGTGCAGATGCATGTCACTGAAAGCAAGCCAGTTCTGCTTCAGTGGGAACAACAATTACCTACCTGGCAAATCTGTCCATGGAGGAAGGCTGGGGGTTTATGTATAAATAATGCTGCTGGTGACAGTGTGGCTATGGGGAGACCAGTCTGATCCAGTGATTATTGGGTGACTGAAAAATAGAAAACAGTCAGTTCACGCTGTATTTTGTGCACAAAATAGTACTGTATGTTGAAAACATGTCTCATTTGAATATGAAGTGGTGGCTTTTATAGAGCATTATACCATGCAGTGAGGTGTAATGTCTCCATGCACTTAGGCTGGGACCCGTTCTGTGTCTTGGCTCTTCCTGGGAAGTGGCAAGAGCATCGGAATACCTCATAGTCACATCCTCCTGGCTGTCAAACCCCTTGCTCCCAAAGGGTTAATTGGTCCTGTCACCTGGTTCTGGTAGCTCCCCCTCTCCTCTGCCACCTGGTCATGGTCAAGGTCAGGCAGGACAAAAACAAAATTTGCCTTTAGATTTCTTTTGTTTGGGGACGAATTTTTCATGCACAGTTGTAAACATGTTTGCAGCTCTGGCTCAGCGGAGCATGAGCAGAGATGCCAAATGTAGCTGCATCTATTTCTGCCCTGCCAGATCTGTGAGCCCTGGCCTCTATATCCATGGGCTCTCTGTCTGCAAAATGCACAGAACGTGCTCTGAGATAAAATCAGTGCCCTACCTGCCCTCTTGCAGAAAGGTATAGTGCTTACTCAGATTGTTCAGTCTTGTTCATTTTCTTGGGTTACAAGGCGCATTGGCTAAAATCACTGGCTTGTGCACCAGCAGCTGTGGCTGTTTTTGTTTCCATGGTTCCCAGAATTTAGGAAAGGTTGATGGGAGCTTCCGTGACAGCCACTACCTGTTTCCAAGAGAGGTCTACAAACATTATTTGCGTTTAAAAAAAGGGTTAAGCAGAACATGGCTAGTTGCCATCGATTCGAGCAGAGGCTGTGGTTGGTCTCTGCCTGCAGTCCCTGGCCTGACGAAGAGAAGGGCAGTGTGGTGGCCTCGCCTTTGTTCAGACCAACTCCCATACGCCTCTGCTCGGGCCTGGACCTCCTGCCCAAGAGTTCCTCTGAAAATTGGACAGGCTGCCCCATTGCCTACTGCTGCCAGGTGCTGGCAGGCGGGAGGAGAGTGGAGTTACTGGTGCTGCCCCCCTGCACACCTGCCTGCACAGGCCAGTCCTTGCGTAACCAGCCCTGCCCACACCACTGCTGGAGGCAGAGCCGGTTTGCTTTCAAAGACAGAAGATAGTATCAAAATTATTTTAATCAGAATGCAGTCACAGCTAAGAGGTTTTTGGTCTTCCCTTTCCTCCTGTCTTCTTCGTATTTCCAGGCCATCAAATGATAACAGTGGTACTAATTGTTAATGTTTCTATCTGGCTAGAACATAAAATAATACAAAATAAAATAAAAATATTCAGATCATCTGGACCTTGAAAATACAACAGACGCCCTTGCTGCTGCTATCCAAAAAGCATAAAATGAACAGATTTCAGTTTTTTTTAATCCTGCTGTTTACACATAGTGTTTAGGATTTTATTTCTCTTCTGTCTGATTAAAAAACAAAAAAAATTGGTCAGAAGCAAATACTGGTTCAGAGCCTTTAGTCTGTCACTCAGTAGCAAAATATTTTAAATGTCAAACCAACTCTCAAATCCTGGTCTTTCTTTTTGCTTGTAGCAGCAGTCAGAAGGGCAGTAAAAGATAGTCTGAGGGCTGTTGTAGGAACAGGCATCTGCTTATCACCTCCTGGGTGGAGGGAAAGACAAACAGCCAGTGACGCCGGCCCATAAAGGGGGATAAGGCAGCAGGCAATGCACAAACATCTGCTGACACTCCAGCACATGATGAGCAAGGATAGAGAGTGCAAAGCAGAAAACCCAGGAAGTGTCTGTGGAAGTGTTGCACTGTGGCAGAGTACTTGCTGTACGGTCATGGTCATTTTTTTCCATTGGTCACATGTCCTCTTTATAATCCCCACAGGAAACATATGCGCCAGAGACCCTTCGTCTTCGGTGCTTTTGTGCTGATCCACTGTCAGACATGCTGCCGGGGCAGTGTCAGGGGGCTGTGTGCATGAGGAGGCAGCTGTCCATCCCGCACCACCCCTCCTGCTCACCCGACAGATTTTTCTGATTTCCATAATAGTTTCACATTCTGGAGGGAGTGAATAAAATCTGCTTTGATAAAGCTTGAGTTGAGAATTAAGTCTTTTTGAAGGTGAAATAGTGTTACAGTGCTGCCCTGAAGCGGGAAAGTGATGGGGCTCTGAACAAGTGACAGGCTGGTCCCCATGAGAAGGACACCCTCAGCTCAGGGAGAAGAGGTGATCCCAAACCTAGCAGAAATAACCAACAAGCATCCCTTGTCTGACTAGGAATACGGTCAGTTGCAGGCCTATATGAGAGACAATACAAGCACAAATTAAACGAAAATGTGAGAGCAGTCACAGTCGGTGGGACTTAGCAGTGGTAGGGGGGGTCAGGGGAATGCAACTCCATCAAATCTGTCTGTATATTGGTAAGGAATGGGACAGGATGCAGTTCAGAGCCCATAAAGCAAGCAGAGAGGCTCAGAGAGCCATTTCATGTGTGTCTGAGAATGTGCACCATGCATATGTGCTTCAGATACCACAGAGAAACTCAGTAGGAAGCTGCGAGGGAGGGAATCACACCCGTTCATGCCACTTGCCCTGGTGGTGTTAAAAGGACCGAGGTGCGTGCTGTGGAAGTCTGAGGTGATGTTCTCAATGCTGCTATGTTTGTTCATGCTGGGGCGTTTTAACCTAACAGCAGTGCTGAACTGTGAGGGTTATAGGGGAGGTTGTCTGGGAAGTACTCTTCCAGCCTGGGCTGTTTGAGAGATGCTCATGGTGGTCCCTGTCTGGTAGATCAGCAGCTGCACTCTGGAAAGCAGAAGGACTCTGGACCGAATGAGGGCTGACCAAAGGGCTGGAGAAATACAAAACCAAAGGCCATCTGGAGCTTTCCTCTGCCGCGAGGCTAATGCTGGAATGCTGCTCTCTGGGGGGAGGCTGAGGACGGCTGTGGAGAAGGGGAAACCTTGCCCACTTAAGTGTGCCAGGAAAAACTGCTGTGCTTGCTCAGGCGCACTGTACTGTCTTCTGCTCTGTCTGTTCAGGAGGTACCTTTGTTCCTAGGCATTTTTTTCCCAAACTCTCTTCCAGCCAAAATGTAATAAATGGCAAAGGTTACACCAAGATAATTGATTTTATGGCGTCAGAAAAGTAGTTTTACAAATCCCTGCAAAACATCAGCAGCCAACAGTGGAGAAATGGGAGACCTTAGCATCAGATATTGAGAGCCAGAACAATCTGATCAGTATGGGTGCTGCCATCCTGGACTGATGTGCCTGCCTCCTCTGTTTTCAGCACTGGTACTCACCCCATCTGTGGGAAAATGAGCCAAAACCTGACCACTTTTGCAGGTAGTTTTGAGCATCTTGGCTCCCCAGGCTGGTTCATGGGGTGGTTAAGTGAGCAGCAGCAAAAGGGAGGGTGCAACATGATTGTTGAAACTCTGGTGGGATGCCTTGGCAAGACTGGGCTCCACTGAACCAGCAGATGACCAAAATGCTCCTTTTTTGAGCATAAATAGCCCACTGCCATCCTAAAAGGCCAAGACCAGCAAGTAGCAGTAAGTATAGCCACAATTCCACAATGATGTCACACTGGTTTCTCAGGCAACAGTACATCAAAGAGAGGTTACAGGAAAGTACCAGAAGCTGTAACTTTAAACCAGTGTATTTGGCTGCTGAGATTCCCGTTGTTCTCCACAGAGTCAGGACTTTTGAAAAAATTTCAGAACCAGGTCAAAATGAGGCTTGGCTACAGCAGTATCAGATGCCAGAGTAAACTTGGGTTATGAAATGGATTGAGATTACAGAAGCTGTGATAAACTTGGCAAATGCATCAGTGAAATTTCAAGGTATTTGGAGAGAAAATGTAGTCTCACCTTCCACTTACAGCAGATTTTGAGGATTTACCGAGTGCTAGTATTGTTATTTTCTAAATGAATGCATATTTTTAAAGTACAAACCTGAGATAAGAGAGGGTTCTGCAGGTTCTGTAATCTCCCTTGGCCGTACCACTTTATTAGATGCCTGAGGTATGGTCTCCAAGGCTTAACTGCATGTTCAGGAGGACAGGAGATTGAAGCGCAGCCCTCCTACTCCAGCAGCACAAATGGCAATTTGAATTCACTGTGTTGAGCTGTTCACAAGCACTGTCGGAAGAGTTTAAGTGCACCTTGTCCTTTCTTCCTCCACAAAGAAGAAGTGAACTGAGACATCTCACAGGCTGACTCATGAATTTGACAGTCTTTGGTAGTTTGTCTCTTGCAGCCCTG
Source organism: Pseudopipra pipra (assembly GCF_036250125.1). Taxonomy (NCBI): domain Eukaryota; kingdom Metazoa; phylum Chordata; class Aves; order Passeriformes; family Pipridae; genus Pseudopipra; species Pseudopipra pipra. The sequence continues at coordinate 50,819,359 of NC_087553.1, forward strand.
GATCCCCTTTCCTATCTCATTTAGAGGTTGCAAGGGTCTGATGTAGAGTTACTGAATACAGTGCTAGTCTCCCATGTAGCTGTGTCCACACATGAGCTTCTGGAATGGGGAAGAAATCTGAAGGTACATGAAGTGAATAGGTAACCTTTTGCTTGTCAAATCATTTGGTCTTTGCCATAGTTAAAAACATGAGCTATAATTAGTGGACAGGTCTGTGATGGGTCAAAGATGACAAAAGGTCTTTCAGATTTAAGATAAAAATCATAGAATAATTTAGATTTGGGGGGACCAGCACTTCCCTCAAAGCAGGACCAATCTCCAAGTTAGAGCCAGTGACGGATATGAGCTGAATCAATTGACATGTTTGCAAAATGTTATGAGATCAAAACAAGCTTCAGCTTTGACCAGTTTAATTTACAGGACCAGAAATAGGGATAAATCCTCATACCCAAGGACAACTGAAAGATTATTAGAGTCCCTTTGGGCTGTGTGACCTAGATAGGAAGTGCAGTATAAGCAGTGAGAGCTCTGTCGTATTATTTGAGCTGGGGTAAAAGCAGTAGTGTTTCATTGTAACTTAGGGATAATTAATTGTCATGCCTGGAAAAAAAACTTATTCACAGAAGAATCTAAGTAATCTCTTTTTGTTTGAGCTAGAATCCCCTGCTTGATCCCTCAAGCGCCAGGAAAAGGTCTGTAAAGTGCTATGAAAAAAGCATGTGGGATTCAGAGAGACAGAGTATTCCAGATTTTCTAGATTAATGCATATCTTTTCCATTTGGTGAAAATACTGATTGGATGTCACTGTTTAGATCCTGTCATATAAAGGTTACTATCTATAATGGGAGATTAAAGAATCTTTAAAATGCCAATATGTTCCCTATTGAAAAAGACAGAATGCTATATTAGCGAAATAAGCTGTAAAACTACAGAGAAAAAACACTTGCTACCCAGAATCTGGTGTAGCTCAGTGAAAAATTGTCTGACTTTGCTGTGTTTGGTCAAGGTGAAACTTAGACTGAGAGATCAACTTAAGATGCTGAGAAATTGAGAGTGGAAGTGAACCCGTATTCTGCCTAGACCAGGAAATGTGCCATTGCTCCCCATAATTAGATGGAATTAGTATTTTAGGACTTCCTAGCTCTCTCTATGAATTTCATTTGGAAATGAGGTTTGTCAGGTGTTTTGATCAGTACAGGGGAAGGAAAACTCTTGTGAAACTACATGGCAGCAATACAAAATTAAAGTATGACATGTTTGACCTCTTTTGTGAAACTGAGTGACTGGGAAGGTCTTCCTTGGTGCATACTTTGAGGGTTGCTGAGATAGTGTTTCAGCCTAGATAGAGGAGGAGCCTCAGGTGAAAATGATACAAAGTTGGTGAGCTTGTCAGAGAAAGTATATCGCTATAGTGGAGACTTTCCAACTTTGTGTAGCCCTTATGCAGTTTTTGTAAAAGTTTGACTGAACAGTGAAGAAAGATGAGAATGGTAGGAATGAGCTCTGGATGAAAGTGCCTTGTGCTCAAAAGGACTGTAGCCTAAGAAGCCATGAGGAGATTTTGAAGATGCCAATGGAAACATGAGCCATCTCCCTTAACCTTCACATTTAACATGCCACTCATTAGCCCAGTGATTTTGCAATCTGCAAATGCCAGCTTTCATTTTACAGCTAGGAATGAGTCTAGAAAAGCTGTTGTGTATTTGGATTTCCTGCTGTGCTCACTTGAGTGTGGAAGTACCCATCTTATAGCACATCAAGAAGTTTTAAGAAGATATGGTCTTGATGTTGATGAGTTGTAGTTGTGCAAGTGAAGCAGAAGAAAAATATACTCAATTACATATTTTTAAAGTTCCTGGATGGGAATAGAAAAAGGAGACTAGATATTTTTAACTTCATGTATTTGCTGCATTTTTTAACAGTAAGGGATTGTATGATGAGGGCACTGCTAGAAAGCAAATCCTGAGGGGAAGGGCATCTATTACAGCTCCATGGAAGTCAAAAAATGGCAGTGGACTCTACTTGTAAGACCTGTGCTAAAAGAAAAGTAAAAACTTATGCAAGAAGATAACATCCCAGGCAGAACCTCAACTGTATAAATCACTGGCTTATGGATACCTAACACGAGTGACACTGACTCTGAACTGACTTAGCACAATTAAAATATTGCTGGTCACAAAAGAAGAGAAAAGCATTATAATTAGCAGTACTGAAAGATGCTAAAAAGGTATATTTAACATTTTAAAAAGGACCTGAATGTGAATGTGGCACTAACCTTTTTTCCTCTCAACTGCATTCATTACTGCCATTAGTAAAGTATTTAGGACTGTTGCAGTGGCAGTAAATTGTGCTGCTGTATTTGCATCAGAGTAGGTAGTAATGAGTCACTCAAACTATCAGCTGATAAAATACTCTCAGACCTTAATTTAAGTTATCAAAGAGAATACAGTAGATGAGAAATGTCAACTAGCTGGTCAAGTTGTATGTGAAGATCTCATGAAGTGCTTTGTCATCCACAAGCAGTCTAGCTGCAAAGCCCTGGAAGTTTTAAAGGCAATGGATGGAGGCAAAGGCCTGCTAGAGGGTTAAATGAGCCAGGGAAAATGTTCCTCTGACTCTGCAACATGCATCAGCCTGACTGTTCTGTGCATCCTCTGCTGCTTGCGTGGTCTGCAATGATAACTTCAGATAAGCTGTTCAGAGCGAATAATCGATTGATAATTGAGCTGCTTGTGCGGATGGATGGAGAAAAGCTCCAAATGATGGAAATGAGCAGCCAGATTAAAAAGCAACAAGATCTAAACTGTAAGAATCACATTCAAGAGTGGAAGTTCCTCCAGGAACCCATGGAAGTGTGAGAGGCCTAACACATGAACATCACACAGGAGGATAAAGTGTCTTTGGTCACAGGACAGGAGTGGTTCTGTGTGGGAGCAGATTCCTCTACAATTGTTGACCTGCTAGAGATATCTCTCTGCAACTTTGGCTGGAGTGTTCTGATAGCACAAGGAGATAGCAATGGGATGAAGGATTTCTTGGGTGTTAAATAAGACATACTGCCTTATCTTTAGTGTCATTTACACTTGCCACATTATAGTGGGACTAGGAAATATTGCCCCCACCCACAGGGATACAACAGCTACAATAACAGAGATATTAAACTGCCTACTCAGGATAAAGCACTAGTGGTCTGTCACATCAGGGAGGGGTCCCACAGAGAATGGGCATTCAAAGGCCTTTACATGGGACCTTTTCTAAACTTATCTTCCATAGGTATAAGTATTTTCACAGCTGGGGTTCTCGCTGTGCTAGGCTATACCTCCATGCCAAGGAAGGTGGCACTGCTGTGGGCATTGTGCATCACAGTGACCATCTGGATGCAGAGACATTCACTTGGTCGCTCTGGGGCATTGCATGTATGCTAATGACTTAGATTCTCTGTGGGGCTTGGCTGCCTGTCAGAGAGGAATGAAGCTGTAGATTTAATGAAGCTGTAGATTTCAAACAGTGCCCTGTACTGCAGCAGTTTAGTGAACTACGTGCCTGGCATTTAGTTAGGTTGTGTCTTGTTTGTCTGTCTACAGTGACATTCAATTAATTCTTCCATAAAATACAGATAAATACACAGAATTACTCAAAAGGACAAAAAGAAAAGGCTCATGTTTGGACTTACCATCATCCTTAATAGTATCCCCTTAAACAGAGAGGCTCCCCTGGGGGAACAAAGAGATATGACTCTCTAATCTGGAACGTCAGCGCAGCCGCCATCACTGTAGAGTGAGTCGCTGCCGGCAGCAGCTGCTGTCTGCAGGCTGGCAGCAAATATGGGCGTCTGCATTTTCAATTATTGTCCTTTGGGACACTGGTCTGTATGTACTCCAGATTTGCTGTGGTTTAACATGAGGAAGAAAGAAGCACTCTATGTCATTGAACAATCTAACTATGGACAGAGGAGTTTAAAAGAACCTGCCAGTTTTTGTTTATGTATGTAGTATGTGTGTTTATTTATCTGTGTCTTTATTTATTTTACTTCTACAGCTGTTGTCAGTTAAAACTATTAACTGCCTTTTTTTAACAGACTAGTTTACTGAAATTAAAGTAGTTTTTTCCTAGTGAGGGAAAAGCCTGTCTCCCTATATAGCATATCATCGCTGATGAGAAGCTGTGGTCTTCCTGCTTCTTGCCAAGGAGTTCAGTACCATGGCAGTCTGTAAATCTTGTTGTTCCTGTGTGTGGCGACTCCAAAAGTTTACATATATCTGGAAATTGAACTACCCTCTCATCTCCAGAAGCATTTCAGACATACTGACAGAACAGTGTTGGAGCTATATCGCGGGCGGTATGGGGAAGCCTGCATTGCAGCTGACTTAGGTGCTGCCTTATGTATAGGTAAGGGATGATCATACTATCAGGTTGGCTTTCAAAAACTATAATTTCATCTCTAAAAATCAGCTACTGGAGGTTGCTGATTGCTTTCTGCTGATTTTTGTTTTGATTTGTTCGTTGTGTTTTGTTTTTTTTAAATTTGCTAAAATCTGGCTGTTAGTACTGTCTGTTTCTGAAGTTCATTCTGGAAATACCTTTCAAAGGAAAAGATGCACAGCTATTTCAACTATTAAATTCTAAACTTGAATCACAGTTGTTTGGCTGTGCTTCTGCTTTCTAGCATCCAAACTCACAAAATTGGTCTGAATAAATAATTTTGAAGAAGAAAATGAGGACAGCCAGTCAAATAATAGCAGAAGTTATCAGTGGTTATAGTCAGAATTAAATCTAATCAAAATAAACTTGTGAACAGTAATCTAAGACATTAATTGATAAAATAATTGGCAAATAAGATAATCATGATAGGACAAGAACATGACCAAGTGCCCTCTACTGGGTTAAAAACTGGCTAGATATCCAGGCCCAGAGAGTGGTGCTGAGCTGTGCCACATCCAGTTGGCAGATGATCACTAGTAGTGTTCAGGAGAGATTCAGTATTGGGCCTGGTCCTGTTTAATATCTTTATCGATGATTTGGATGAGAGGATCAAGTGCAACCTGAGTAAGTTTGCTGAGTTGGGTAGGAATGTTTATCTGCTGGAGGGGAGAAAGGCTCTGCAGGGGGATCTGGACAGGCAGGATCGATGGGCCAAGGCCAACTGTATGAGATTCAATAAGGTGAAGTGCTGGGTCCTGCCCTTTGGTCACAACACCCCCATGCAGTGCTACAGGCTGAGAGAAGAGTGTCTGGAAAGAGTCCCAGCGGAAAAGAACCTGGGGATGCTGGTCAACAGCGATCTGAACATGAACCAGCAGTGTGACCAGGTAGCCAAGAAGGCCAGTGGCATCATGGCCTGTGTCAGAAATAGTGTGGCCAGCAGGACCAGGGCAGTGATTGTCCCCCTGCACTTGGCACTGGTGAGGCCACACCTTGAGTACTGTGTCCAGTTCTGGCCCCTCACTACAAGAAAGACATTGAGGTGCTAGAGCGAGTTAAGAGAAGGACAACAAAGCTGGTGAAGGGTCTAGAGAGCAAGTCATATGAGAAGCAGCTGAGGGAACTGTGGGTATTTAGCCTGAAGAAAAGGATGCTCAGGGGAGAACTTATTGCTCTCTACAACTACCTGACCAGAGGTTGTAGCCAGATGGGAGTCAGTCTCTTTTCCCAGGCAACTAGAGACAGGACCAGAGGAAATGGCCTCAAGCTGCACAAGGGGAGGTTCAGGTTGAGCATCAGGAAGATTCTTCATGGAAAGGGTTGTCAAGGATTGGAATGGGCTGCCCAGGGAGGTGGTGGAGTCCCCATCCCTGGAGGTGTTCAAGAAATGACCAGACATGGTACTTCATGCCATGGTCTAATTGACAAGGTGGTGATCAGTCAAAGGTTGAACTCAATGAACTTGAAGGTCTTTTCCAACCTAAATAATTCAATGAAGAAATATTTTAAACATTATAAAAATCAAACATTTAATTTGCTTTCATTCCTTGCAAGAAGAATAGAGAGCTACCTATGAGCAAAAGTAGAGGTAACTTATTTTGTTCTTTATAAAACTGCTTTTTCCAGGGCCTTTTATATGAGTCCAAGGCAAAACACAACCAACGATCATGGACTCAAGTTTTATTTGTCCAAGTGATTTCACACCAGCTATAGCAACATGCTAATGTGCAAAAATAAGTCAAGAACAGCAGTTGTCTCACTGCAATCAAGTTTGAGTGTTAACCATTTGCAGCTGCTCGCCTTTTCTGTGGGAACAGCATGTCAGGGTGACTTTGAGCCATGAGTGACTTGGCCCAAATAGGTGTTGAAAACATTTGTGCTGAATTCTTAAGAGCTTAGGCTGATGGATGAGATCAGTCTTTTCTGTGATTACTATTCTCAGAAATAGTACATCATCTCTTACAAGGTCTATCTGGATATGTTCTGACTTAGGTTTAAATAAAAGTGTGGGTTTTTTTAAAAAAGGTTAATTAGTATGGTATAAAAAGCCCTACAGACTCTCAATTGGGACTAAATTGAGTTAACAAGGTGTGGGTTTCAGATTAATTGAAATAAACCTTCTTAGCTGAAATAAACTCTCTTAGCTGAAATCAGAGTGTACATGAACCACTGTACAAGAATGTACATACTGCATCAAAGCAGTGCAGGCAGGTCAAAGGACTTTAAAGTAATATTCATGTAAAAATGTCATCATGATTTATTTGATTTGGTTTTAATGTCTTTCATAGTACTCCTTGTAGTTTTCAGAAACTCAAAATGAAATATCACCTTTGTTTTCTGTGTTCTCAAGTCTCTTGACAAGCATGAATGACCTTGGATAAAGGGTTTGAAGTTCGCATCTGCTGAAGATGAACTATGGTTTCCAAGCATAACAAATGAATAACCTTGTTTTCTTTCATCTTGCTGCTGTGCAGTCGGCCCTTTGGTGATATTTCTGAAAAGCTAACAATACATATTTGGAGGATGCCAAGAATGCTGCTGTTCCCATAAAGAAACTAAGAAACATCCTTAAAATGTAAAATGGAAATGGTAGAAAATGCTGAAAATGCCATTTAAGTGATTCTAGTAACTGAGACCATTTTAGAAATTAAAATACATCAGTATCCCTATATTCCAGTACCTAGATGAGAAGGTGGGTGACAGATGATTTCCCTTACTAAATGATACTACTCGGTTCTTGACTGCTGTGGAAACGGGAGTTCATCATGTCCATAGAGCCAGGCCCCCTGCTTCTGCTTGGAATGGGAAAACAGGGCAGTGTCTCTAGGACTGGGGTGGTGAAGCTGCAGTGACCAAGGTGATCCAGGGCTGGAGGGGTTGACACAACTCCTACTTTATTTTCAAATCTTTCAAAGTTTGGAGTGGAGGTAAGCTCCATTTTCCTTCTCCAGTGACAGCTGATGGCTGCTTTTGTAATTTCCCCAGGGTCTGTCAATCCTGATTGTGGTCTGTTTTACTGAAAGCACCAGTTAAGTAGCCAAGCATTTGCTCTTGTTCCCAAATGGTTCCCTCTTCAATACTGGAAGTAATCTATGCTGTTACAAAATGGGTGGGAACCCAGGCTGTAATCTTGCTCCCTGGTCAGTGCAGCCTGCCATTTGAAGCTGCGTTAATAATGGGATGGATGTGAGTTAACAGCATACTTAGCAGGAAAGAACAGAACCAGGATGGGGTGGGAGCAGGGGAGAGAAGAAAGCACCTGATGCTGTTTTGTTTGAGCCTGGCATGCTCCTAATCCTGCTGGCCATTCAGCCTTGATGGTAGCAATAAGCCCGAGTACCAGCTGTGCCTTCTCATAGGCTGCCATGCTATTTTCGGCTCCTGTGAAAATGAGGCATTTCTGGTTTTGTCTTTTTCTTTCTCTAATGAACAAGTGAGTACAGCAAATGCATCTATGCCTTCCTTAGTGATGTCTCCTCTCCTTTTAGCTGCATCTACTGTAAGGTCCCTTTCAGTCCGTTACTTGCTTTAGATCTAGCGCCTTGTAGTTCAGAGAAAATAGTATCTGTTTGTTGATGAGTTCTCTTGCAGCTTCCTGCGGTTCCTTCTCTTGTAGTTTAGAACTTGGATTTCTGAGCATAGGCCTAGTTACTCATTCAGCATTGCCAATGTGGCCCCACGGAGACTTTCCTACATAATTTTCCCTTTATTCTGAAAAATCTCTTATTTGCAGAATATATATTACAAATGTACTAAAGAGCTATCTCAATTTTTCTCCCTATTTTTTAGAACTCTAGAGATGACAGTGGAGAAAATGACCGAACATGCCATGTTTCATGTTCTGTACAATCACTTCCAAGAGTTGGTGTTTCAGGTTCTTCTGGGACATACAGTCTTTACAGTCCTCAGCTGTAAAAAGCTCAATGATCTCCTTTCTATTACAGCCCAGATAGCATGCAAGAGAGGTTGCTTGAGCATAAAAAGGTGCACTAAATTAATTCAATAAATCTAAAAAAATACATTTATTGATTTGTTGTGGACAGATCAGGTTTAAAGAACATGCTTTGCTACAGAGAGGGCTTAGCTAGGTCTTTGGCATGAATGAGTCAAAGCATCCGAAGTATAGGTAGCCAAAAGGTACATGTGTATTTTCAATTAACAAATAGGCTTTGAGTATTTTGAAAGTGGATATAAATCTGTTCTGAAGCTGAAAGACTTATTATTTTTTCATATAATCTCTGAAATGGTAAGAATGATAAATAAGATGATCTCAAGCCTGTCCTCCTGGAGAAGGGAAGCAAACAGACAGCTAAAGAAAATAGTTATTGTTATCTATGACATGGCCTTCAGTTATTTGGCTTGGAGCAGTCTATCATATTTTTGTCTTGAACCTGTCACTTATTTATTTGTTGCTCATGACTGACTCCCAGTACTGCATGTGATTTGGCTGATCAGGCTCAATCTGATGCACAGTGCATCTCAAAAACCAGAGTTACTCATTTTTTCTACTACAAACACATCTGGCTGATCTTCGGGCTCCATTCTATGACCACTCTGGTTCATACATTTATAGTTCATGACATTTTCTAGGAAATTGGTGAGTTATTTTGTTAAGCACCTAATTTTGAGAGGAGACTTTTCGTCAAGTCCTGTTAGGTAGTTAGGTTTTCTGCTAAGTGGGATTTTCTGGTCTCCAAGTAGACTGACAATAGCCATCTTTAATGGGTAAGGAAGAGACTCTGGTTCTTCAGCTATAGCTTTACAGCTGGAAGTGTACAGTGTACAGTACATCTCTGCACAGCACAATGCTGCTTCCAATTTCAGTCACTAATTCCATCTGCTTTGAACAAGAATTAAAAGTTGCTTAGCAGCAAGTGCCTGTGGTGAGTGGAAGGTAGCTGCTGTGCTTGCAGAGCAGCAGTTGCTTAAAGCAATGGCAGAATTTTATATAGTTATTTATGCTCCTATTTTTGTATTCTCTGCTTATGTTTGTGGCAGTTACTGGATAAAAGAATAAGAGCACATGTATATGCTCATATTTAATGTTCTAAACATTTTACATATGCATACAGTGTTTATTTTGTAGAGCTTGTGTGTAATAAAGAAGCTTTTACATTGCATCCTCCTTCAGGAAAAGGTTTGTTCACAATTGTGTGTTTGGGGGTTTGTGTTGTCAGTTTTAGTGCTGGGGTATAAAGAGAGGAACTGAGTCAAGACTGTGAGACATAGTACATTTGGAACTGAAAACAGCAACTTTAAATGCAGTAATTTCCCAAGCAAAGACACTTTAGCCATATTCCAGTAAAATTTTAGTGCTGATCAGCCAGTGGATGTTTCCATTGCTGAATTCTACTGATTGCAGGAAAACAGTGATTTTATCATTAATTTGATGCTAGTTTTTGAAGTAAAACAGTGAATTACAAGTAGAGTCAGTTTCAAAATTGGCTGATTGTTTTAAATCATTAGTTTTTATGAATTCTTTTTCATTCTGTAATATTTTATCTGGGCATTAATGTAGTATCAGTCTAGGTTGAAGTACTACTTGTGCACTTAGTTTATAGTTTTTCAAGACACCTTAAATGTTATTCTATCACCATTAGGCAGGATCCTGGAAAACACTGATGTCTGATAGCTCAGTCAGGGTAAAAGAGATATCTTCTGAATAAAGATGGTCAGGTGCTTCCTGAAAAGCCACTAATGAGATAAGCCACTAATGAGATAAGCACTCAGATAATGGCATCTTCTCCTGTGGGCTGGTAGTGCTGAGGTTGACCAACTAGATTTATCCTTGAAATAATGTTACAGGTGTCAGTGGCCCGAGCTGGGGTCATTTTGTCCCACTTTTGTGTGTGATCGATAGGCTTGTTTCGTTCCTGCACTATCCTTCTCCAGCAGCAAGATGCCCTGGGACAGGGACTGGACTACCTGGAGTCTTGAAGTGTTATCCTTTAGCATCTTCTGCCATTTGCCCAAATCACATCTTTCTTCAAGCTTGAACACTGTTTACAAGATGATTCTCTTGGGTGAACGTCCTCCATATGTGCTTGTATTCAGAAGGAATGTTACATTTTTAGTCTTTGTGAGTGATGTAAGGTGTGCTTCCAGATGTACATGCTGCATGTATTTGTACTTTTATACAGGTGCTTTTTGGTAGTAATACTAATCTGTTTTCATTGCTGGGTGATGCAGCTGTAGCATGCAGAACATGAAGGGGTCATTTAGGGCTCAGATCAGTTGCCTAAATGAGCCAACTAGAGCCATTTCAGATGTCCTGGAACGTATTTCATCTGGCTGCCAGCTGTTGGTCCCTGGGGGCATTCTGTGTGTGCTTTGTGTCAGTGTATCAGCTACCCTGTTCATCTCAAACACCTTTGGATGCACATGCTTAGACAACCAAATCAAACTCTTTTAGTCACCAAGGGTTGTCATTTATGAATCCTAAACAGATCCAGTCATGTTAAGTAATGTGGGAATCTCAGATTCCTGAGTAACTGCAGGTTTTTTGGGGGCTTTTTTTGTGTTTTGTTTTGAACAGTAGAGAGTGAAAGTCACAGCGATGATGACAAACTTGGACTCCGTCAAGGCACGCGTGTCAACTGTTCCCATGATTAACACCGGTTGCTCAGCAGCACAGGCTTGGGGCTCAGGGAACATGCTGTACTCAAGTTATCTGGCCTAGAAATGCCCTCCACTTGCCATTTGCAAGCAGGGACAGACAGAAGACAAACATTTCTTCCCCTAAATATGGAGCTTGTTACAGCTTAGTTGCTTGGCAATCCACTTGACTGTAAAATAAGCAGACTATTAAGCAATGCTACCGGTTTCCTTCCTTCTATGGCTTCGCGGGATATTCTGTGATCTTTGTGCCATTACAGCCTTTGCAACCCTCTGTTTAACTGCAGATACACACTGCTGCCACGGGTCTGGCTGTGGGGAGAGAAGGTCATTACATTTTCAGGTGTTTCTCCAGTTGTTTTTTTTTTATATGTGACGCTACATTTCTATTCCCACCACTTCCCTCTCTCCTTAATTTAACCTTATTGTCAACATGTTGCTGCTGTGTATAATTACTCTTGGCACTGGGAGACGGGGAGACACTGAGTGCAGCAACTCCCTTTGCCTTCCCTGTAAATTTTCTAAATAATTTATTAATATAATGACACTTCTAGATTCCTTCATCATTTATTTCCCTTCATCCAAAATAAATTCTTCTTTCTCAATCCTGTATTGACTAAACAGTAATTCTGACTCCTCCCTTCATAGGGAAAAGTTGAACTATCTGCTGCCAGGAAAAAACCAGAGTTTTCATATCAGATTATATTTATATAGCATAAATTTAAATATGTCTTTTTAATATGTGTTCAATTATATTAATTTATATTTAATTTGTATTTATTTATGTGGCTGTCTTGTGACTGAAGTAGTGTCAACCATATGCAAAACCTTGATAAGTCCTTTAAAGATGCAAGTGTATTTTTGATCCCAAGTGGACAGCTGTACTTGCTGTGATTAAAGTAATAATGGTAATGATGAATAATTATTAATAGATGGCACTATTCATAATTCTGAATTATACTAATCAAATACAAATAACAGATTCCAACTGTGAGCAGGATTTGCCTCAGGGCCATTGGAAGAAAGCCCTTCTGATAATCTGGGTTTATGTTTGTAGAAGTTACTTTAGGTTCTGGCATACTTTATTTTGATATACCCTTTTCCTTCTGTTCAGTATAGTAAGTGACGAGAGCATAAGGGTTTAACCAATAGCTATAAGGAAAAGGAATAGAATAGAAAGGACAATATAGCTAACTAGAGGATAAAGAGTGAGAGTCTCAATCACAGTAAATTCTTGTGTATTTGACATTTAGAGTTAAAAAATTGCTTTAATCTTATTTTCATATGTCATTTGACTTTCCCAGACAATGAGCCCTGAAATGTGATTGCAGTTATTGCAGGAAGTATTAAATGAAAGAACATTCAAATACGGGAATTAGTTGAACTGCTGTTAGCTACTGACTGTAGTACACTTGGTAAGCAAGATATGCAAATTTGACTGGGGCAATGTCTTGAATCTTTCTTGTAATAGTGGAGGAAAAACCCAATTCATCATTCTTGGTCCTTAGCCTGCTGATGAGTATGCACAGGAACCCAGACCATTTGTGGGCTGATGTTCTGGTCCAGCAGTGTGTGGGAGCAGGCTGCTGTGGTTGCACTTTGGGATAGAAAGCTGAAGAGTCTTGAAGGATAGGTCGGTGGGGTTCTGAACAGCAAAGGACCCTTGGAGGTGTTAAGCCACTTCTATGAAACCAGCAGTAAGACAGACACTGATTAACTCCATGAAATAAATTCACACACGCGCGCGCGCGCACACCTATTTTTATAGGATGTATTGCATACATTAAATTCAAATTAATGTTAATTTCTACTTGCTTCAATGTATTGCTCTTTAATACCAGAAACAGATTTACTTTCCAAAAAGAGGGAAAATACAGGCATGCTCACTGTCTACACATATAAAATGCACAGAGGTAGTCCTACATTAAATGGAATTACAGATATCCCTTTTCAAAGAAAAATTACTTTCATGAAATCTGTCAGATGCCAATCATACATCCATGCTTTGATGCCTTTAAAGTGATAGATCATTATTTTTCCAGAGGGGAAAAGCATATACAGAACACAAATTTTAATTATGCCTGAGAAGACTGGAAGTTTTTAACATTTCAATATGAGTGTGACATTTTGGATATTGGATGATTTTGGATACAGGCCTAATTAGATTTAGCTGCAGTTTATAGCATTCAACATATAGAAGTATATTTAGCTCCAAAAACCTGAAGATAGGAATGTAAAAATTGAGGCACAAACTTAGTCAGGAGTTTGTCACTTAATAAACAGAACTAAGTTTTTCCTGTGAAGGGCATGTCTATACTTTGCAGTGGAGAGAGCTTTGTGACCTAGTGGGGTAATAGCAAAGCAATATTGTTCTTCAGTACTGTACTCGAGCCAGTTAGTCTGTCAAGCTCTTTGATATGGTTTTGCAGCTGTATTGGATGACAATGAGCATCTTAACGTTGCATTGTCCTACTGTACCACGTGGGGTTTCCGAAGCAGTGAGCAGTCATTCAGGGCTCTCTGCAACACACCTTTCTGTAGCATTCCCCGTAGCTGAGGGAATGGTCTGAAGTTGTGTTAAGGGAGGTTTAGGTTGGATATTAGGAAATGGGTCTTCACCCAGAGGGTGGTTGGGCACTGGAACAGGCTCCCCTGGGAAGCAGTCACAGCACCAAGCCTGACAGAGTGCAGGAAGTGTTTGCGTTTTTACAATGCTCTCAGGCACATAATGTGACTCTCTTGGGGCTGTCCTGTGCAGAGCCAGAAGTTGGACTTTGGTGATCCTTGTGAGTCCCTTCCAACTCAGGAAATTCTGTGATTCTGTAACTGTGCAGGGTCCCTGGGCTCATTTCGAACCAGCTGCCCTTAGCTAGCTGCAGATGTCAGAGTTGAAGAGCATGAACTTTTCACCCATGAGGATAAGGAGGGGAGTTAAGCACCTCTCCTGTCACTAAAGCATTACTGCAGAGAGTCAATATGAAGAGTGCTTTGTCCTCACTAGGTTCAGGAGGTAGATGACAAAAATGGAAGGCAAAGTGAAAATGACCATCAAAGCTATAAATAAAAACCCAAACCAACCCCCAAACCACACCCAAAGAAAGAAAGAAGGGAGCCATAACTGCCCCATTTTGTCTTTGTCATTCTCTCCACTGAGGCATGCCATCCTACATTCACACATTACTTGTATGATAAAAATCTACATAAAAATTGCATAACAATTCTATATGAAAAGAAAGAGTGCCCAAAAGGGAGCAGAAGAATGGTCTTCTCATGATGGCTTGGGAGGACTTCGTTTAAAAAAAGAGTTCTTGTATCTCAGTAAGGTTCTTTGGAAAAATCCCTGCAGTGACTGGCTTGTTCCCAGCATCTGCAGCATGAGGGAGATCCAGAAAAGGCAGCAACAGAGAGAGCAGTAGTCAATCAAGCATATTATTATTCTTTAACAACTATTTCATTGGTAAAGATTCTTGTGAAGCAGAGTATATTAACACCAAATGAAATGAACTAAACAGATGTACAAAATAATGAAATCAGCTCTGAAATAGATGGATTTTGTCTATCAGGCCTATCTTTCTGGGTGCTCTAAAATCATTTTTGCCTGGAAATGGGGCCTGGATGATGCTTTCTTCTGTTAAATATATATGATTGTTAATCATAACTGATGTGCAAGGGAAAAGGTATCATCCAAGAATTGTGCATTCTGCTGCAACCACTTAATGATGCCGTGCATAACTTACTGCTATTATGGTGACAGCCTTCTGAAGGCAAAATTAGAGACATGGCTTTACTCTTTTGGAATTGTTAACCCTACCAGGAAAATGGTAGAGGCATCAGATTGCTAGGGGAGACCCTGTTCCGGCTAACACCAGTTGCAAAACTTCCCCTGGCTTCAAGGTGGGTAGATGGTTTCCCCTGTGATTCCTGTCTGAGATCAAACACTGAGTCAGTGTTTAGTAGTGCTTCTCTCTATATATGTTTTCCTTTCATAAATGTGAATTTAATACACCCTGTTTAGCGATGCAGTTTGAGATACACAATGGAGAGGACACTGAGGTGTTAAGCAAAATTTATTAGAAGGGTTAAATCTCCTTGGACCAATTGTTACAGTTGGAAAAAACTGACTGTTTCCAACCTGCAAGCCTCTCTGAAGCAGAAGTTGTTCGCTTACTCTGGCTCCTTTTTCCTCTGAATTATGAAGGCTTTCTTTTGGACATTCAGTTTTGGTATCTTCCATTTTGTCACTGCAGAGCTTTTATGATTGTGATGGCCTGAAGATAGAAATGAGACTGAGGAAGAGATTACAGTCACTTCACTAATAGTTTACCACATGTCATTCCACCCATTCAGATATTGAAATCTGCTTAGATTTTCCTTGATTTGTCCTTTTTATTTGGGCAAAATAACATACCAAAACTGAAATATGATGGCAAATTGCAAAGGGTTGTAAACGTGCTTAGCATGAGCGAAGACTCAAGATTTTGGTTGGCAAGAGCTGTTGAGATCTATTAATTTCTTTGTATAGCTTCTTTTAGTCCTGTCTCACTATAGAAAAGCACCAGTCCATGTACTGCAGATCTAGGTGACATACCCTGCATGCTCTTTTTTCAATATTTCATGCTGTATAGTGATGTGACCAAAAAACCCAAACCACCACACCAGCAACTGGAGTGCTCTGACACTTCTTGGAGTCCCAGATTTCCCTGCAATGTGCACATGCGACTTCATTAATAAAGCCCCTTTTATTAGATATCCAGAAGTTATTCTTCTATTGGTTTTCTATAAGAAAGCACCATTATTATGCTGCAATCTATCAGCTGTGCTTAATCCCACTTTAGAAAGTAGCTTCAGACCAGACTAGAGATCTAAAAATAGAACATCAGGATCACAGAATCACAGAATCAACTATATTGGAAAAGACCTCTGAGATCATAGAGTCCAACATTTGTCTAACACCACCTTGTCTACTAGACCATAGCACTAAGTGCCATGTCCTTTCCTAAACACCTTTCTTAAATGTTTCTTAAACACCATCCAGTCCTTTCTTAAACACCTCCAGGGTCGGGTCAGTGACTCCTCTACCTCCCACTCCAATGGTGCTGCCCATTCCAATGCCCAGCCACTCTCTGTAAAGAACTTCTTCCTAATGTCCAACCTAAATCTCCCCTGGCACAGCTTAAGACTGTCCTCTTGTCCTACTGCTGGTTGCCTGGGAGAAGAGACTGACGCCCACCTGGCTACAGCCTCCTTTCAGGGAGTTGTGAGAGTGATGAGATCTCCCCTGAGCCTCCTTTTTCTCCAGGCTAAACAACTCCAGCTCCCTCAGCTCCTTCTCCTAGGACTTGTGTTCCTGTCCCTTCACCAGCCTCATTGCCCTTCTTTGGACACGCTCCAGCATCTCAATATCCTTCCTAAATTGAGGGGCCCCAAACTGGACACAGTGTGGCCTAACCAGTGCTGAGTACAGGGATGAACATAAAGAAAGGAGAACCAGAGCTCTGGGGTGCACCTCTCTGTCCCTTTAGCTCTGATCATGTCCGTTTGAAAATTGGCATAATATTAGGCTATATTTCCAGGATTAGAAAGAGTTTTAATTTCTGTTTGTTGGGTGCTTTGAACATTGTGACAAAAGATGCAAGTGCAAAAGATGGTGTTTATTAGCATTTTATAAAATCCTCATCAAAATTATTGCTATTTTTATTTGTTACAGACATCACAGTAATTTATAATTTGAAAACAATATCTGTGTCAAAACAGATAATACAAGTCTAGTTTGTTGGAAGACTTTTTAAAATTTCTTGTTGTATGAAAGTCCAAAATAGAGAAAGCACCTTGCTGAAAACTTTCGTACAGAAGATGTTAAAGACAAACAGGTTGGGGGGAAAAAAAGATAGTTTATCTTCTGCATTTAATATGAGAAGTTCTCAACACAGTCTCTTCCTGTTCACTGGGAAGAAAAAAGTGCCTGTTAAGGACTTACTTTAGGCTAACTATGTCGTTTTACCTTGAAACAAGACAGTAAATTATCCAGTCTTCTGTGGTTCAGAAAAAGAAATGTGAAAATGCTGCCCAAGGTTATGAATCTAAAAACCATTGAGCGACTACACTCAATGACTTGTGTGTAGTCCTGGATGCAGAGCTGTCCTGAAGGTTTTGCTGCTGGAACAAACAGCTTTGGAGCAGTTGCTGAACTAAAACGACCAAAATCTCATTAAACCTCTCAGCTTAAATGGTTATGGGTAAATTCTTGGTGCTATGCACAAAAGTTTAGCTGCTGAGCTGCAAGTACCGTTAATCAGAGATGGAAAGCTAGATCCCTGGGCTAAAAATTTGCTCCTTAAAGTCCATCTTAAGCATAGTTTTTTTGGGAAACTACCTGGAGAGTCTGTGGCTTGGCATCACATGAAAGTGAGAAGTGGAGAAAGGGGAAGGAGAGCTGGAGGATGAAATAAAAAATACGAGAAATTAATTTTGGCTTTTCTAATTTGTATTTTAACAGGTATTCTTTTGGCATTAGGTGGGTTATAGTAAATCCTACTGTTTCACTCTTTAATTGTGAGTCAGAAATGAAGTTACATAAGGTGCAGTGCGTGTGATTGATGGCGTGAGCTCTCGCCGTGCTGTCGGGTTTGCCCTGAGCTGTGAATACCTGCTACCTGCAGCTGCACCTCCGGCCCAGCAGCCCCCCCGCACGAAAGGTGCTGTGCCCAGGGCAAGATACTGTGATAAAGAAGCAGAGTTAGACCTTGAGCCCTTTGGCACTGAACTGTTTTTTACCTCTTTCTCACTTCTTTCGAAAGGAAGAAGGAGCGCTGTGGCTGCCTGATTCCCTGGTAGTGCACTGGAGGAGCTGAGTCTGTTGGAATGGGGCGGGAAATGGCAGTACTTGTAAGAATTTAAAACACATTTGGAAAATCTGGGAAGAGTAAGCAAAAATAAGGCATGTAGATTTTCAAATATGTGAAGGAAAGTGAAGATAAACAGGAGGCAAACTCAGATTTCAACATCCATGGGATTTAGGGGCCAGGGCCAGGGAGTTAGTAATCCATTGCTATGAGGCAGGGCTGGATGCCCTTACACTGCTCCTCCTGCTAGCTGTGCTAAAGGACTCTTGCTAAAGGACTTTGTCCAGGAAGGGCCTGATGTCCTCTGCATGCTGTGACTCAGGAGGGTTCGCTTTAATTATTCCTTTGAATTTCTGTGCTACATGTTTACTTGTATTTTTGACTCAGTGATGCTCAGGTTGCCTAATTTGCCAGCATTTCCCAAAACTTCAGTATGGGAAAAATGTCAGTGGCATTTTGTGGCACTTCAGTTCTCCTGATATATATTGATAGTCAGCATTTGCTCACAGCCAGAGAGCATTGATGGCAGTGCAACTGGCAGATGGGGCAAAGACAACTTTGGTTTTCTGAACAATGTCCTCTTGCCTTTTTTTTTTGCTTTACCTCATAGGAGCAATCAAGCATAGGATTGAAAATGTTTCCTTGTTTTTGAAAACAAGGAAGTAAGAGTAAATATACTGCAAGTTGTCTGCCCAGCTCTAGTTTGAGACTCAGTAAACTCTGAGGGGTTTACCTGTTTGGCAGTATTAATTTAACTAGGGAAAACTGACAGTATTAAATTAAATTGGGAAAACTCCTACAGGAAAAAAAAAAAACCAGTTTTAGGGAAAAGATAATGATTCTGTGCCATTTAGTTAATTATCCAAATTATGAGTGTACTTCGTGAGCAATGAACCCGGAGTAATTTCCTCAGGAGTCTCACTTCTTAGCAAAAGGAAACCACCATTTTGGAGAAGTCTAAAAGCCTATTATAACATTTCTATTTCAAGATGTGCATTTTTCCCACAAAGCCATGTTCATAACTCCCATGTAAAAAAAATCCTGGATTTATTTACTTGATCTAAAAATTAAATGTCCTCAGGACAAAGAACTTGTTAATGGGATAAAAATATCAGCTTTGAAAAACATTAAAGTTGGTTTTTTAGTGTTATACTTCACTGAGAAAATTATGAATGCTTCTGGAAAATGGTTGATGTAATATTTCTTTATTGATGGACTCATGCAGAAGTAAACAAATCTTGCCCCACCGCATATCAGACAAATACATTTTTTTAAGACAGCTACATGATGGTAACATCTCTTCATACCATCTCCCAGACCTGCTGGTATTTCCTACGTTTGACTTCTGCTACCACCATCAACTGTGGGCTTGGCTTTGCTGTCAAGCTCTTGCACATATTTGGGCATTGTGCTGTTTCCTTCAGGCAGCAATGCCTTAACAAGCCCAGGTGGTTTTCCTTAACTCCTCTAACTGATGTTTCCTCTTTTCAAAGTTTGAGATCCTCCTGCTCAGTGGCAGCTCTTCACCATGTGAAGGATTAATATGAGAGAGCGCTATTGAAGGGAGCCATTCCGTAGTAGTGCCAATGTTGCTGGAGCTCAGAGAAACCTCCATTGGGGAGCTGTTTTTCTTTCTAAAAAGTAAAAAAGAAAAGAGCGAGATGGTAGCCAAATACAGGGAAACCCAAACCTAACACAGTAGGTTATTTTTGGTCTTCACATTTTCTGCTAAAAATCAGCTTTTTCAGTCTGCAAAGCTGTATTTGTTACTTGTTCTAATTACCTTTACCTACCCTCTCACTCTCTCTTTCATTTTCCAACCCCTTTATATATATTGAGAATACTCAAGTCTGCTTCACAGACCACTGTGGTGTAGACTGTCGCTCTGTCCTTGGACAGACTGGATCTAGATCAGGTCTGCTGGAAAGCGCTAAATGAAATACCTTCCTTTGGATACAATCAGCTATCTTCTGTAGTGCCTTCTTGGTTCTGAGGGTGACACTACCAGAAAGAATCCTTGGAGAAGTCCAGAGCAATTCACTTTGCCAGGCTTCAGGAAGGTGCTACATGTAAGTGAAGAGTCCAGCAGGAGGGCCAGAAATTAGTTCAAAGATCTCTACTACTTCTGTGCACAAAAGGTTACTTAGCTCTCTTCGCAAAGCACAAGCAGGGAGCCCAAGCCCCAGAGCACTGCATTGAAAAAACTCGGAGACAAGCCAGCCATGAAGCTGGGAGCAGAAGCCAAGCTCTATTGCAAATTCTGTGTTGCTCTGGTATTATATATCCCTAAGTGCGCCTCTCTAATGGGCACTTCTAGCCAGAAAGTCAGCTGCCCTTCTCTCGGTGGTATTTCGTGCTTTGAATAATGAGCAATAAGGGTTTTGTTGGTCATTTAAGTGCTACAATTCCAAGTGCTTAAACACACTTAGCAGGTTCCGAATCTCTCTGTTTCTGAGCCAAGTGGCATTTTGAAAAGCATTAAGTTAAGTAGCTCCTACAATAATTTTGCGTTCGCTCTTTGAGCTTTCTGTACTAGAGCTCACTTCAATTGTATCGCTATATTGATTTTGGTATTCTGCCACTCTCAAAGTTTTCTTCTGGATTTTTCTGTTGAAGCAGTTGCTCCTTCAGATGTGTGTTCAGAGGGGAATTGGCTCCACGTGCCGCACACTTGGAGGTCACTTTACTCTCACTCTTTGTCAAGGGCCAAACAGGAAGCTGGTTCCTGGCCACAGGTGTAGGGACAACTGGGAGTAGATGTGAAGTCCCCCAGCTGTTGAATCTTTTTGCTGGCATTCCGCTTCCTGAAAAAATTTCATAAAGTTTTGGTACTGCAACAAGAGAAAACATGGCAAGTTTTAGCTTCAAAGACAGTTTTTCCAGGGTGATCTGAGTAGGTCAAACTAAAGAGCAGAAGAAAAAATCCCAATGCAGTGATTATCCTGCATTAACCACCCGCATCTAAGGATTAGTACAGCCATAGTCACCAGTCCTAGATACACTAATGAGAACAGAAGAGGAACAAGCAGATGCAAGAAAACCACAGCATTTTGATGGGCTGTTTTTTGGAACATGGCCTTCTCTTGGTCACCAGATGCAGTGGTGAAGTAGCATTCCGTTGTGTTTGGAACTGAGTAGAGGCAACGATCACTGCATGTGCTCAAGTCTTATCAGCCCTAGAGAAGGGGAAGGTGAACTGCTGAGGTTCGTCTCACCTCAGTGACTCACTGTATGCCTGTGAGCAGACTTTAAAAACCACTTTCTAATTGCAGACATCTGTTTTGAGCCATCTTGGCCTGATTTTTTAGGAACTTGACTTCTCGGCACTCAAGTTAGTATCAAAGGAGAGAATTGCAGAGAGGATCTTAAGCCATTACCTGTCTGTTTTGAGACCCAGATCTGCATGATGCAGTGGAAGGGAAGGACAGAGTTGCTGACTGGCCATGCTTCTGGCATGCCCTCCCTTTAGCTCAGCATCCTTCTTGCAAGCCATTGTGCAAAAAACAGTGCAAGACCCAAGACATATCCTCTTAATCACAAAGAGAAATACTTTGGGGATTTTTTTAAAGTTTCTGTCACGGTATCTAGAATCCAGCTACAGTTTGATATGGTATGACATGCACAGTATTTCCCTTATTTACTAAAATCTGGGGGTGCACTCTTCAGCTCTTTTATGTCCACCTGGAGAATTCAGACAGGTAAATAAGCATTTACTTTCACAGGTTCCCAGCTAGATCTAAACATGGTAGCTTGCAAACACAGCTTTGAATTTTCCAGTTACAGCCAATACAGTATATGAGTGGGGCAACAACAGGAATGAGAACACAGGTTACACTAAGTCCTGTGCAGGTGTTACTTCTCATGTGAGCTTTGCATCTATCAAGGGTGCTACGTTTGGCTAATTTAGTCCTGCATTTTTCACTTCTCCCTCTATGCTGTTTGGCTTTAGAGGAAAAGAAAACTGACAATAGCCAGTGGCTAACACAGAGTGCTGGGGTTAATGTATTTGGTGTTTCTGGACAGCCCGACTGCTGCAGCAGGTAAAATGACAGTTCACCAAGTCCTGTCTGCAAGTCCTGCCCCACTCCTCCTGTGGTCTCTCCTACCTGCGTGAGGAGAACCATCACTGAAAGGATTCAGTAATTTAACCAGGAAAAAGGAAAATTAAATAAGTAACTATTGGACAGAATGCTCTTTAAGTTATTTTCAGCCAAGTCAGCCACAGTTGATGTTTGAAATTAAAACCATCAAATATTCAGTAAGAAAAATAGTGGGTGTCTTACAATGCCTTTTCTTGTGGGATTGCATCAAAGGCTAAACCAAATAACATCATTATTGTTAATGTTAATGAGGTAGACTAAGTGGTGTAATTTGTCTTCTCATGAAACAAAGCAAACTTTAAAACCATGGACAGTCTGGTTTTGTCCAGCAGACACATAGGACTTCTGGAGGAAATCCCCCTGGAGAGAGACTCACTGCCTGTGAAGGACAGGAGGACCACCCTAGCCACAAGGTGATCATGTTTTACAAGGCTAACTTCATGCAATAAGTTTACAAGGCTGTGTGAGAGGGGTGCTCCCTCAGCCTCTGCTGCGTCATTTGCTGTGAGTTTGGTTGGAAATTCTTTCTCTGAAGCTCAGTCTACTGAAAATCTTTATTATACAAAATTCTCCCCTGAAGTTTGCCTCCTCATCAGTTAGGTCTGGAATGCAGATTGCAGTTCTGTCTGCAGTTACTGCAGAGCCTTTTCCATTTTACTAAGTTTTGGGTATCCCAAGAGGCTAGTAGACAGTGGAAATTATACAACACTTGTCAGACCTGTTCCTGTGCTTTCTTAGAAATACCCCAAAATGGAGGCAAAGAGATAAAAATTTTCTACTTGCCTTGTCTTCTTTTTCATTTGGTACAATTACTGTGTGAGTCACTCAGTGTTAAGAATACTTTGAAGGGGAAAGTTGATTATTAGATACATAGCAATAATGAATCACACTTGATGGAAAAATAATTTTCTCCTTTTTGTGCCACATTACCTAGACCATCAGTTATTGAGGGGAAAAAAAATCCCTGCCTCATACAGAAATTTATCATAGATAGAAATTTCTCATGGGAGAAAAATGGCACGAACACCCTATTGATTTTGTAAGTAGGAAGCACAGATGAGTTTTCAAGGGCAGGATAATGATATCAGCTATTTAGATCTCCAGGGAATTTTCATGAGTTTGCTGGCTCTAATTATGAAAGTGTTTTCCAGTCACCTCTATTCCAAAAAGCATCTTGCAATTTTTTGTATGCAAAGAGATCAGCATCTTAAGAAACTCTCAAAATAGATGTACTATATAGAGTCGGGATATCAAGGTTAGGACAGAAATGTCTGGAATAAAATATTTCTCTAGAAAAAATAAAGTTTTAGTCAATATGCAAATTTCAGCCATATTTTCTGATTTTTTTTTCATTGCTGAGACAATTTTTTTGGATGCACAGTTCATGGTGCTCCTTGTCTTTGTATGTCTGGGAATGCAACACACAAGCAAGGATGGAAAGTGTACAACACACAAGCAAGGATGGAAAGTGTAGCACTGCTCATATGTGTAGGTTTAGCGCTCGTATCAAATCCTGCCTGGAACAAAAGGAGGCACATAAAGGAGGCTGCAGGGCAGCCGAAGGTGCTTTGTTCATGTGTCTTTTTCTGTCTTAGCATGGGAATAGTTCCTCTGAGAGAGGTTCCTGGATAATGGGAACCCATGGGATATTTTTTCTTTTGTGGAATGCCCGTAGTTGCTGGTGAAAACTCTTTGCATGATTTGTCTCTCTAGAGTAGATTAGCCTTTGTTATCTGTGGCATTGGAATTAATCACTGTGGCAGACTTTTAGTTTAGGGTATTCTTTGGACAGCTAATGAACCAACATCAAAAAGATTTAATGGAGCAGTTACCTCCCTGAATGTTGCAGGAAAGAAGAGGGAAATACATACCCTTTTTATTGAGAGAGCTATACTGATCTGGTACTTGGAACAAAAGCCTTTAATTTCCTTAAATTACTACAGATAATGAGGTTTAGTAATTGGCTTTTGTTTTAATACAGCTTTGAAAGGCTAAACCACATAAACCTGTGTAATACCTTGGAATAATCGACAGTTAAAGTAACAGGTAGGTTTGACTTCACAAACAGTGCCTGTCCAAACTGGATAAAGATCTGTCAGTTCAGTTACATGAATGATTAGTTGATGTTAAGAGTAATTTTAAAATAGGAATTTCTTTGAACACTTTGGGGTGCAGAGTTGAAAATAAGGTGTTTTGTTGCAGTGTTTAGGTGTTTTTTTCCAATGAAATACATCACTGTTGATTTTCAGTAGAGCCCAGTTGCTGTGGGCTTTAAATTGAAGACCTAGAAGTCTTAAAAGCATCTAACTGATAAACTGTATAAGAGCTGCACTCCTTCTTTCTTACATGTGTGTATCTAAGAGAAGGTAGAAGATGTCTGTGCATGGTAGTACTCTGCCTGAGAGACCATAATGATCCTCATTTGGCTGTTGGATTGCATCAGGATTTCCTTTGCTTTTGTGTTAGAGAAAAGGGTCATACACACACATGCTGGTAGTGTGTATGATTAAAGGAAAACACAAGCTAACCATGAAGATTCCAGTATCTGGACTGGTTCTGCCTACAAAGACATCTAGTGTTTCGGAGTGAAGGAAATCCCCCATCACAAATCTGAGAGCACTTCCCCATGCAGTGCAACACTGAGATAAAAATTAAGGCAAGGACTCATATGATTCCTGAAACCTTAAAATCTGCAGGGGAGACATGTATAATAACAGTGTTTCGAATCAATTTGCAAGCGACCTGATTTTAGAAGAATTGAGGTTGAAACTATTGCAAGACAATTTGACTGACAACCAAGCAACAACATGATTTTACACATCCACATCTCTAAAAATCCAAGTATTAATATTGCTCATCCTTCATACCTCGTTCTTATTTGGCCCAGTCCCTCCTTTCCATTAATATTAATTATTATTAATACCATGAATCTGCTTTTAGCATTAGAAATGCTGTGATGGTCATAAAGAAATGCACTGTAGTTCAGTCCCTGATAACTAAGGGCTGTAAGGGCCCGGGAAGTGCTTTTTCCCTTTTTTCTTCAAGTGGAAATGCTGTGGGATTTTTGTTTGTTTTGGGGGTTTTTGGTGGGGGGAGAGGAGGGTTTAAACAGGCTTTTTGCTGCCAACATACTAGCAAATCTTGGTGTTCCTGCAGGGTGCTCTGCAATTAACAGGAGCTGTGTAATTAACTCATGTCACCACTGCATTATGAAAGCAAGCGCAAATGCCCTGTCCCTTGGAAGGGGCAACTATGTGACAGCAAATTTGCATTATAATAGCTGCTTGCATTGGGGAAATTTCATCTTTTTTTGCCCATACTTTTACGCTCCCCGAATCCACAAGGTACGGAGTTCATAATCTCAGACAAATGGAATAGCAAAATACTGTCCTTGAATCTAGCTATACTAAGTTGGTATTTTTAGTATTTAAATTTTTAGTATTTAAATTCCCAAAACAGAATATTTTTCTTGGGGTGGATATAATGCATCCTCTGCCTGTATGTCCAGCCTGTCTGTTCCTGAGGCACAGTGTAGCAGTTAACCTTAGCAGGACATTCTGGGAAAATATAGCTGGGAATGGCAGTCTTTAGTAGCATCTTTTGTTAAGGGCTTCAGTTTGTGAGAGAAGGCTTTGGGATGTGTATTTGATACTAAGGAATAGCTTGGGAGCAGTATCTCTTCCTGAATGACCAAAGCTGTTAGTGTTGGCAGTCTCATTTCTCCCAGTGAAAAGGTACTTCTGAAATGCAAACCATCTTTTGCTGAAGTAAAAATAGCCATTATTTACATTCATGCTGCATGTGTCATTTCTCGTGTCTTTTTTACTTTTGCTGTTCTTGTCTCTGTCTTCTTTCTACATATGTTAAATTTTATTGCCATTGCATTTTTTTATTTTCTTTTAACTCATCTCTATATTTTAGTAGTCTGTCTCTAGGCTGTTTTTCTTTTCTTTTTACTCCTCCAAGTCACAATAGGGTCTTAAGTGTTTGTTTCTTACAGATCTGGTTTCCTTGATGCACCTTTATGTCCTTCTGCCCTCATCTCTGTGATGGTTCTTGTCTCTTATCAGTTAAGTTTCCCTGTATACTGTTCTCAGCAATCTAAAGATCTAACAGGCTGAATGGTTCATGCACTCTGAAGGACACAGTATATTCCTCCAAAGTCCAAAAGCCCCAGAACCTTCACAGACTATTTCCTGCTAGGACTGAGCAGAGTTTTGATGGATCCAGTAATGTTTGGATATCATAACATGAATATAGACTTGGTGTTGAAAAGCAGGCCAGCACAGATCATTGTGTCACTTTGGCCTTCAGCTATTTAGTGCATTGGCATATTGGGGAGAATGATTAAATTGAATTTGTTTGCAATCCTCAGGCAGGATTGTTTGGGAAAAGATGGACTGAATTTGGTAAGATTTGTTTCCATTTCTTCTGCTGGAACACTGTGGGACCCTGGGTCACAAAGTGGAGAGAATGTTATCACTGTCATCTTCAGACTTCTTTATTTTTCAGTTATAAGTAAGTGAACTTAAAAGTTTTTGACATGGAACTGGTACTGTATTTACTACCTTGAGTTCTTTCTTCTCTTTAGGCTGTGCTTTGTGGCTGAAAGCCTCTCCCGTCATACCCAGTTTTTCTTCAGATCAGACTATCCCTACTCACTCTCCCGTTTTATTGTGTTATTGTATTGAAAGAGAAAACCTGCATTTAAGATGTGGCAACATGGAAGAGAGAGTGTGGTGGTCTTCAGTCCAGACAGTTTTATTTTACTAATTGAAAATATTTTTAAAGGCAGAACTTTGATTATGTGCAACTGTGTAGTTAATCAGAATTATTTAATATCTGAAGTAACAGGTAGGTTCTGGCACATCACCCTGTTCTCTCACCTGGGCTCTGATCCAGCAGTCACTGAGAGCAACAGGCTGCTGGCCATTAGGGCAGGCTCCAGGTATCTGAATGTGACTCTCATTCAGCCTCATGCCTTTAGGACAGGACTAGTAGTTGAAGAGAGTGAGTGAGCATCTGGATTTCCTTGTGGACAGCACAAGACAGCGGCTCTTTCTGCCTGAATGGCCATGTGCTTGTTTACGAGTGAGAAATTTTTTCAAGTTTTCAAACAGATCTAGACAAAAGGCCTTACAGAAAGAAGCTGCACAGCATCTGCAACAAGTGAAATGGAAAATCTCTCTGCGGCTGTTTTGAATGCTTACTTCTTCTTTGGGAATTTCTTTAAGAAGTCTGAAGAAGTTAAAAAAATCTTGGTAGCTTCCCCGGGAAAACGTGGTAATTGGTAAAATTTGTTTTGTTTTTTTGAGCAATACTCTGTGCTAGCTTTAAATGTAGTAGGGTTTGTATTTATATTGAGCTGGAGACCATTATAGTATATAATGCATAATTCAGCCTGACCCTAGTCTGTTTTCCTAGCAGTATGTTGTTGACACTCTTATAAGGGAGGAGTTGAGAGTTCGGAAAGGTTACTTACAAACAGTTCTATTAAAGTCAAGAGTATGCAGTGCTTTTTACTCAGAGAGGGAAAGTCTATACATTTATTAAAAGAAGTTTATTGAACTTTATTTTGCACTCTTTGCTGACACTTTGGTAGAAGAGTTCTTCATTGCTGCAACAACTTTGAACTGGGGAGCTTCATTAATCCAAGCTGAGGCTCCTGCAAAATAAGCCAATCATTGCCATATCTTCTGTACCATGTTTGAACAGCAGCTTGAATGGATGGTTGCAGTGAAAAGAAATTGAATTGCTGTGTCAAAGGTCTCCAACGAGAGGTTTCTTAGCTTGCTGCCTGTCTAAAGGATTTAGGGCTCTTGGCAGTGGTGCTAAAAGAATTTGCATCGTTCTGCATATCAAGCAAATACTATGGAGGGTGGAGGCAGAAAGTGCACCGGAATTTCTTAGTGACACAAATATTATAGTCATGATAACGTAAGGACTGGAAATGCTTTAGAAAGGCTCTGTGACTGTAAGCTTTTTTAAGTTTTAATGGTAATTTGTTCTTATAAAAGTAACTACTGTACCCAGAAACCTTGTTTCACTTTGGAGTGCAGAGATATTGACACAAAAAGAGCTGTGCCTTCATGTGTATTTCAGTTTATTTGAATTGTTCATGTTTGATCTTTAATTCTGGGTCTGCAATGCATCTTTTTATTTATGTTTATAATTTAATTTATATATTATTTATTTATATATTTATTTATATTTATTTATACAAAATGATTGAGAGATATATATATAATTTTGCCTGTATTTTGAGATAACATTCTGTTCAGGATACTTTTCCTCTTAGAAGTGCCATAAATTATGCAGTCCTGTCTTTGCTTGATCCGTTTGTGTATATGATTTATGTAACATTGCTGTTATATTTTTATTCACACCTCACTGTGCACTTATATCGCCTCACATTCAGAAGTAGGTAATGGGACTGTCATTTTTAGTAGACCTACATGTGGGAGTAGTAGGTAGTTTGCAGTGCTCCCTCCCCTAGTGACCTTGTAATGTAATTAACTGATACAGCAGAATGATGATTCTTTGAGCAGTTTAACCCAAGTATTTCCCTCCTATATGGTTCCTCACAAGCTTGAAGTCTGTGTGCCTCAAGACCTTGAAGAAATTTATAAAGCAACTTAGTGTTTTATCACCTTGAGTGATACATTTTTTGTGATTCGAGTATTTTGTTACTTGAAAAATACCTGGATTTTCCTCTTTCGTTTATTCCCATGTTCAGAATGAATCACAAGCATTGGCAATGAATAACATACATAACAGGAATGAAATGGCATCAGCTTTCAAGAACACTTCAGTCACCTCTTTTGATTAGTCTCAGCTGGGAATATTAGATATGACTTGTGTGCTTTTTTAGCTTGTCTGCCACAAGCTAAATTCGTCTTTGTGAGTATGCAGAGTTAACAATGAAATAATAGTCCTTCTCTAGATATTATACAATAGGATGGAATGATTTACCAAGGTAACTTAGGCACTTTTGGAAATGTAAATAGTGCCTTATTCTGGATGACTCAAGTATGAGTAAAATGAAAGCAATAAAGAGAGGGGAAGAAAGAGAGGGGTGGGTATTTGGGAGGCTCTTATAAGTTGACATGCTTGGCTTGTTTAAAGAGAATTTATAGGTCATGCTGGTTTTGTTTAAAAAAACAAAACAGGCTGTACTAACACACCTAAAATAGATCATTCACTGTCAAAAGCCTGAGCAAATAATTGAAATTTGACAGTAATTTCAAGCAAGTTGTCACTGTAGGAACATCAAGTAAGTTTCTTTCTCTAGATGCCCATTACTTGCCCTTTTTAAGTCCTACAGGTTACAGACAAGAGATGATATTGCAAGCTGCATAGCTGCACCATCTTACCTTTGTGGACAGAAATAATTAGGCATACACTGGCATGATATGCATTCAGAAGAAAGGATATACAGTACCACCTTTCGCTGGTGATTCTACTTGGCTTCTTTATTATGCAGTCATCTGCTGTTGTCTTCAGCTCTCTCAGAAATCTCTCTCTGCTCCTTAATCCTGCTACTTCATGAAATGGAAATAAAGAAGAAAAATACTGCTATCCAAATTTAGGCAGATGGTCAAGTAACATTATCTAATGGCTCTAGTTTACTGCAACACACTGAAGGAACCCTGTTTCTACTACAGAATGGAGACATGGAATATGATAGCAATTTATCCAGTGTCAAAATGCTGACTGTAAAGAAATACTCTCTTTTGGATAATGATATATATCACATAACTCAAAAGTGTTTTGATTTTTACTTTGGGGATTAATTAGTATGAGAACTAGACCTCGATGTAGTTTCCACTGAAACAATGATTGAATTCTCACTGACTTCAGAATAAAAATAGTCTGACCACAGATGCTTAGTTTTACTGTTTTGGAGATATGTTTCTTATTAGAAAGTGTTTGCTTCTGTTAATAACATTTATGGAGACAAAGGGACTGGGAGGGTAGTTAATAATTGGCCGAAGGTAATATTTTTCACGATGAAATAGAAGATTCTTATATTTAATGAGTGGGAAAAAGAATGGCAAAAGTATTAGAGAGATACAGTCCAGATAAACAGCTCTGGTAGTTGAATGCACCTGTATCAAATCTACTGAGTTATTCCAGTTAGCTGGGAGTCTGGCTCATACAATCTAAGAGCATCCAGCATCATATCTATTCTCCTTGCAAGTCCCTGTGACTAAGCTGCAAAAGTGAAGAATTGCAGCAGCCTATAGTAAAAAGGATAAAGGAGCACCAGTATGTGTGCAGGGAAAGAAGGAAGCAGTAAGACTGGTGGAAATGGCAGATAAATAAAATCCAATCTCCATACACATCTGAGAGTTTGTCTATAAATCAATATACATTGCTTAAAAAAGAGGTGAAAAGCTAACAGCATTTCCTATGAGCCTCATTCATTCTACACCACTGATGAGCTCCATAGAGCTAATTTGTTGAGAGGGCTCTTCTAAATGGGGATGTAATTCCCACAGCGAAATTTTATGGATGGCAGTCAGTAATAATATTTAAAGCAAATAGATTATATCCTTGTTCAGTGGATATGCTCATGTAGAATCTTCACAGGTGACTTAGATGGCTTGCAACTTTGGAAATCAGATTACCTCCAGGGCAGTGGGAAAATTTTTCCAGTTTAATAGGAAGAATTCCAGTATTCCATAAGCTGTGAAGTTATGATAGGAGTGGAAGAGAAAGCTCCTCTGTAAAGTCTCCTGCTGCCTGGCTTTTCATGTTATTGTTGGCACCACAGCAGCACTGTGCTAAAAGGCGGGACGTGGGCATCTATATCCCATCACAGCATATTCTCTCTCAGAGATATCCTGACCTAAGCAGAGGAAGTAATTTTACTGGCAGTCTGAAATTTCCCCAGTGACATAGTCTGAGTATGTCTCTGGCTTATGTTTGCATTCCAGAATGAGGAATGTTTCTTCTAAAGGACTCATGGTAGCTGGTAGAAGCCAAAGCTATTTCAGTCTCTCCATTCCTCTTCCTTCTTAGCAGGTGGTGGGGCTGGAGAAAGCAGGGACCAGTATTTCAAAGTCAGCTTGTATTAGACAAGGAAGGAATGAAGGAAGGAAGGGAGGGAGGAAGAGAGGGAGGGATGGGAAGGAAAAGGAAGGAAAAGGAAGGAAAAGGATTGAGCCAGTGTAGCTGTGTTGCACACAGCAACATTGAGGATGTTATGCTGATTTACACTAGCTGAGAATCTGACATCCAACTAATTTGTGAAAGAAAATGTATGATATAATTAAAAGCCGCAGATTACTTTTCTATATCAGCTTGGTGCTTAATGTCACTCCAGTGAAGTAGAAAAGGACAGTTCCATTTTAACACTTTATGGCTTTTTCAAGGAAAGAAACCATAGAAAATAAGGAAACAAAACCCAAACAAAGCAGCTGAATTGCAGGGCTTCAATCTCTTTTAGTGATGCATTTCTGGAAAATAATTTTCTGTTTTACTGGTCATGGAAAATTACTCATATGTTTGATGATTTGTATTCTGCTCTTGTTGTCTTCTCATCATTTTTTGGTTCCATATTATTTAATTTCTGTAAGTGTCATTTCTAAATGGAACAGAATGAACTGTGGGTCTCCCACCTACATACCTAGGTCTTTTATCAACATTTTTTAATGCCTGTTTGGTAGTCTGCTGCCAGCCTTTTAAATTTACCTACTAACAGTTGTCAGTTCCCTCTTCATTCCTGGATGCAAATACATATACAGATATAGATAGATGTGTATACATTGTACGGGAAATACTTTGGCACTGGTTAAGGATGAGACCAGTAGGGTTTTTTTACAGAAGATATTCTCACCCTTCATGTAGTTCAATATGGAGTATTTTCTTGTGGAAGATGGAAGTGATGGGAAGTGAGAGTTTTCTTTAAACATCTAGAATTTAGTGGAAGAACTCCAGTTCTCTGTCTAGTAGCTTCAGTAGAGTGATCGAAAACCTAGAAAAACATTTTATTCTCTTAAGGCCATAGGAATTTTCTGTGGGGGCTGAGCATGTATACCTGTTGATTTTCTCACCAGCTTCCAAGACTGGATATGACTAGAAAAGCCCTTTGGGTTTCCAGAAGCTCATACAGATGAAATTGCCATTTCTTGTGGGTTATCTGACTTCGCTTCTGCCCTGCATTTCCGATAATCTGGACAGCTGTCATTAACACCCATTATTAACAGAAAGCCAGTTAGGTCATTGTCTAATATTCTATTCACTGTTGTCATACAACTTTACCAACTTTAGTGCAGTAGAATGAGTTAGGAAAATGCTATTATCTCCTACTTTATAAGTTAGGAACCAAGGTAATGAGAAGTAAAAAGTTTAAAAAAACTTCAAGATCTACAGGATGTTGAGACCATGTTGAATTCCAGACACTGAAAAGACCCCTAAGATTTCTAACTGCAATGGAATAGCAGAGGCATATAATAAAATGTCTTCCCATATATCATGGGGAATCCTAAACTCTGAGTCAGTGGGGCAGTGACTGGAATAGCGAAGTCCTAAACTTGTATGCAACTGTTTTCCATTGCCTTGTGATTGACTCTGTTGTGAAAACAAAATCTCGCATGTGGTAGTCTAATGCTCTGCTCTATTGCATGTTAGGCAGATGGAACAGGATATTGTTTTATTGTCTTTTTTATCAGAGTTAAGGTAATAACTTACCTGAAGTTGCAAAGCATGTGGAGAACATTTCCTGCTCTTGTACTCATGGTTTCATCTCTTTTCTTTTTCAGTGAGTATGTTTTTGAACACTTTAACTCCCAAGTTCTACGTTGCCCTGACAGGCACATCCTCATTAATCTCGGGACTTATTTTGGTAAGTACTAGATGTATTAATATCACTTTACCGTTTGATTTAGATATCCAGAATGGTATTTTGGGCTTTATGCAAATTAATAGGTGTCTTTGTTTTTTCCTTAAACTTATACTTCTGCAGCACATAAAATTTGTCTTTATTTGTACTTCTTTTTCCATGGGAACAAAAAGGAAAGAGAGGAGAAAATATTTCAGATCTGTGTCTTTGAAGAAAAAAAAGTCTTGAAGAACAGTGTTACCCACTAACAACCCTATAGTAATTCATAACAAGTATTTGCACATTAAGTGCTTCCCTCAACAATTACTACAGAAATGAAAAAGGCCAGTAAAAGGAAGAAGAGGAGAGGTACCAACTATTTCAGCTTAGCATGGTCCTTTCAGAAAGTTACAGCAGGACTTATTAGAGAAACACCAGTTCTGGTGCCAGGATTCCAAGGGATAATTATTTCAATTCTTCCCTTCTTAGAATCTTTCCCAGTACATATCTGCCTATTTGCTTAAATGTCTGTAGAATATTTTTAAACCATTTAAACCCCCTTTCTCCCATATTTAATCCCTGAGGGCTTCTTTTGTGCAAATTGATGCAGTGGAGAGAATCATAATACCATTACAGTGCAAAGCAGGAGTGTAGTATTTGCACTGAATTTTATTAAATGTCTTCATAGAAACAAATGGAAATAAAAAATCTAAGAATCCACACGGTGTACATTGGCTATTATGCTTATACTAGGCTGTTCTTGTTTCCTCGCTGCCAAGAGTTGGCTCACTACTTACACAGATGAATAGTATAGCACGGCAAAGCACGGAACAGAACAGAATAGAATGATCATCTAGTCCAGCTGCCTGACCACTTCAGGGCTGACCAAAAGTTAAAGCAAGTTATTGACGACATTCTGCAAAAGCCTCTTAGACACTGACGTGCTTGGGGCATCCACCACCTCTCTAGGAAGCCTGTTCCAGTGTTTGACCACCCTCTCATAAAGAAATTCTTCCTGATGTCCAGTCTGATCCTGCCCTGTCACAGCTTTGAACCATTCCCATGTGACCTGTCACTGGATACCTGGGAGAAGAAATCAGCCCCGCCCTTTCCACTTCCCCTCCTCAGGGAAAGGTTGTCTTTGTTTTAGTCTTGTTTGTTCAATTGGTCTTAGGTCTTTTGTCTTATAAACAAGTTGTACACTTTTAAAATCTGCAGGATAGAAGCTGCAGACCCTCCGTCACCACACCAAACTAGGAATGAAATTGAGGGACCAATGAGACCATGCGAAAGTTACTGTAGCGATAAGTGAAAAGAGGAAAGAGGGAGACATGGCTAGGGGCTAGTTCACATCACCTCAGATCTCCTGATCTCAGAGAAACCTGAAAGCAACTAGAATCTTAACTAAACATTGTCAGTTTGGTGTGGGAAATACACACCTCTCACTTCCTGTAGCTGATGTAGACAAACAAACAGCATCTTTGACTACTTAATGCCTGTGAGACTCTCATCACTTAGATGATTTCTGCACTGTTGCTGTGCCTTGCTCTGGGTTTCCTCATAGCAGAAGGCAATTACCTAATGTCTGCACCTTGGGCATTCATCATTCTTGTATGGATTGAGCCCCAAAGCACAGGACAGAACTCCAGAGGGACCAACAGAACTTTCAGAATACTAGCAGCAGCCAGACCTGTAAGACTTGGATTCAGTTCAGCACAACTCATTCAAATGCCTGGAGGGAAAATACTGAATGCTACATTCAGTACTGTCACTCAGAAAGAAGAAAATGCTGGGCCCCACCACCAAGATGAGAAGGAATGAGAGAAATAACATGGGTTTCACAGCACAATTCCTTATTTGTTGCTAGAGAGCAAAGACGGTAGGAGGAGGTGGCGAGACAAAGACAGTTTGTGCCCTATTGAATTACCTCACAGAATCAAACAGGAATAAAACCCTGAAGAGAGACTAATTTATCTAGAGCTAAATTCTGTGTATATCATGATTGCAAATCTAGGAACATTTTTTTTATACTGTAGTTGTGAAGGCAGTTTCTGAGGACTTAGCTCAGAAGTAAATGACTTGTGAGGAAGAAATTTCTAATTTTGATGGAGAGGACAAGAAGTAAGTGGCAAGGAGTCACTGATATGAAGAAGGGGCAAAAGGGTACCAATAGAAGCCTTTCAAGAAGAGATCAGACTGAGTGAGCCTTAATCAAAAGAAATCACTTGGTGTTGCATGAGAAACTCCATTATGAACAAGATGAAGGAACAGTGAGTTGATGGAGGTGTAGACACAGACTGAACAAAGACTGAAAGTCTTCTTTTGTGTATCTTCACTACTGCTATCAGTTGTTGTCTGCTTTTCACATGCCACCATCCGAAGTGTGAAAAAGATGTGTAGGCCAGGCAGGTAACATTCAGGAATCCCAGACTGTAGGGACCACTGTCATTGCTGAGAGAAATGTGTTGTTTGTAAACTTGATAATGGAAAAGGAACTAAGCAGACATCATCATGGAAAGAAGAAACTGCAAGCTGAACAGACCACACATCAGAAATGACAGCTGATTACATTCTAGTTCTGATTACGTTCTACAGCCTAGTGGTGCTTCCGATTATTTCTTAACCTTGCTGTTTACCCGTGGCCCAGTAACATCATGAATTGCCTGCATTGCCACTTGTGTCAGACTACACAGCATCCTCAGTTCTAAAGGATCCTTAGTGCTACTAATGGTATTAAGTGAAACTCTGCTATAAAATAAACATTTTCTTTCCAAATCTACATCACTGGGGTATTTTTTAGACTAAATGTACTAATATTTCTCAGAATTTTCCACCATATGGGCTGGCAGATTTTTTTCCATTATCAGTTGGCTGCAATTCCTAATCTAAAGGAGAAATCACAGCACTGCAGGTTATGAAATGATGGAAAATTCCATCTCTTCTTAAGTGTGGTAACTGATGGGAAAGTGATTGCTTTTCCTAAGTCATGTTTGGGTCCTGAAACAATGACTGTAAAATTCAGCCTTGGGCAATCGTATGCTACATGACTCCTTTGCAAAACACTACACTCCCATCTTATTTTGTCTCTTACTTTGTTTTAATTCTTTAGGTAAAATTCTGGCCTTGCTGTAGGCAATGTGACTTAACTGAAGCAAGGATTTCAGACCTTTTTTCTTATAGCTCAGAACCATACAGAAAATACTTTTCTATCTCAAGCTTTCTCCGTAATTACTTGACTACAGCACATAGTTTAAAGTTAACAATTTAGCATATATTCACTTCATCCTTGCACTATTGCAGACATTAAAAATAGGAACAAGATTTAGTGCAAAGTTGCATTAGAAATACTGTATCGGAAACTTGGTTCCACCGCAGTTACTTTTAATCCAGTAAAATATAGTGTTCTGTCTCCGAATACAATGAGCTGCATTGTATTCAGTGTCTGGAAGGCTGAGGTTTTCCTCAGGTAGGGTAATAAAACTGTCATGAAACACAGCTGACGTCCAGTAAATGCTGTGAACTGGAACTGTGTAAATGCCACTAAGATTTCTAAATAAAGCCACATATTTAACGTACAGTTATCACCAGAGTGAAAGCTGGTCAGCAGTCTTGGGTGGCACTTGAACTGCAAACTGATGGAGTCTTGGTTCTAACAAAGCACAGGTAGAACCTCAGACTTGAATCTCCACCAAGAAAGCCTTGTTTTTCTACTTCAGAGCTTGCAACAGTAATGGGAGTCTTCTGCTAGAGAATGAGAAGCATTCTGCAATGAACAAATACCAGGTCTTTCAGATACAACAATTAGGAAGCCAGTCTACAAAGGCAGAGCATGAGTTCTGAGTCTACACTCTGCCTAGCATTGAGCATCTGGGCTGTCTGCTACTACCTGAGAATGTGTATAGTGTGTGAGAGTCCCAGCCTTTTGTAGCCAATGGTACTACTACAGGAAGTCTGAGTGTGGACCTGAGTGACACAGAAGGACTTGTCTTATTTTCTGTAGATATTAATTGTTCTTCTTGTTTCATTACCTTTGTTAGTCTGCTGCAGAGGGGCAGCAAGGTGACTGAGTTCTGGGTGTTGCCACAGACACTCTGAAAGTCTGACAAGTGTGCAGGAACAGTGTTTGATGGCTGAAAAGCAACACATGGTAATTGTTCAAAGTTTCTGCTCTGGCAGAGAAGGCTTAGGTCAGGAAGGGCAGAATCATCATAGGGAGTTCCTAAAAAACTGGAAACCCATGCCAAGGAGCAAATGAGAGAGGAAGGATCTGTCAGAAGGCAGGCTATAACCCAGGCCACAGAGAAGGGTATCATAACTAGCTGGGGTCTACACAGTGTTGAAAGAAGTACTATACTTAGTCAAGGCAATATATTATTTTCTTTCCCATTTTTGTATTTTTAGAGGTAGATGAAGTAAATAGCTATTTATTTTGAATAAGCTGCTTGTTAGCACTGCATGTATCTTCTCCTGCTGACTCTTTGAATAAGACAAGTGGGCCAGGAGCAGAGTCTAAGAGGATGATGAATGTGTGTACTTCATCCAGAAGGAATGGGGCTGCATATCCTTCAAGACTGTCATTAAGGACACTGAGCATGGTCAGAGGTATACTGACTATTTCCTAGATCCAGGCTGGGCAGGACGGAGGATCTGCTTGAGTCACTGGCTACCTGTAACAGCTAAATAAAGTAGACTAGGGGCTTTCTGTGTCGGAAGGCAAGTAGCATTGTGTAGTCACAGTCATATGGATAAACACTCTTGCCTCCCAAGACAGGATAATCTTTTCCATACTGTCTACTGGATATAGCCCCTGGGCTGTAATATCCCTAGAACATGTGCAGTCATTACCTGGGAGAGTTGACCCAGGCCAGGCAGTGTGCAAGCAAACAAACAGCATGGATGACTTGAGCCAGCCAAACCTGTGCTGTGGTCCCATTGTATTTATAAAATAGGCTTAACCATGGAATCAAGTTCTGCCAGCATTATGCTGTTCCTCCAGAGAGTAAGTTTCATTTAAATCCATTAGATCAGTTGTTACCACCACTGCTGTTAGAAGAGTACTCCAAATCTTACTCCTCTGAGACCTGGAAGACTCATTACGAGCCTGAAAGAGAAATCTGAGCTGTGGAAGTTGCCAGCAAACAAAATCCTTTACTGCTTCTGTTGAAGACTCCATACACACACATACACTAGGAGAGGATGACAGAGAGTTCTCTCTAAGAGAGGATGCCTGTCTCAGATATGATAAACAGAAAAGCATAATTCAAATTACAGATAGAATCACGCATTGGTTCAGTGAGAACCACCATCAAAAACATCCCTTGTGAACTGATGCATTTATGATGGAGTATCTGTTCTGAAAAACCAGGCAGGAAGATCAGATAACCAAGTGATGCAGAATAGATTTGTTGCTACAGAGATAGATAACATTATCTGGGATTGTTTGTATGTGAGAGCAGAGATAAGAAAGAGGACAACTGTAATGTTTTCATTGCACAGGGGAAGAGAAGCACCTGCACAGAGAAGCAAAAGCAAAAAAAACCTCCAAAGCAAGTTTTTGAAATGCATTAAAAAGACAACATTTCCAAAACAAATACTCTCACATTAAGCAATAACTATACCAGATTAAAAAACAAAAATTCTAATTTGCATTTCTAAACACACAAAGCTATAAATTTTCAGAACAGGGTTTTAACTTGGCCTTTGTGAACATAATGGTCCCAAAAATCCCTTGAGGGTTTGGAGATGTTTGACCCTGTTTCAATTTGAAAGCACAGGCACCAACTAGAAAGAGCCCCAAGAAGTTTGCCGCTGCTGTGAAGGGGAGGAGATCTCTGAAGTTGAGCTCCCCTCTTACTGTATGTATATGACAGAAATGAGGTTGCCTTTTCTTTCAGAAGTGGTGCAGAAAGGATCTTTCTGATTAATTTGCTCTCTAACTCAGATATCTGTCAATGGGTAATTAATCCTTATATTCAGCTATTATTCTGCCAGATGATCTCTCATCTGCTGAATTGTCAAGATGGTTGACTTCATGTTGCTTTCAAATTGGATGATGCAGTTAAAAGTCAAATTTGATTTATAGAAATCAGGTTTCAAACCAGCTGACACTGTCTGAGAAAGGTGCAAAAATTCTGCAAAGAGAATTTATTGTTTTAAGTACCAGAATACAAATTACCTCCTCATACACGCTGAA
The DNA here is from genome assembly GCF_036250125.1 of Pseudopipra pipra. Classification (NCBI taxonomy): domain Eukaryota; kingdom Metazoa; phylum Chordata; class Aves; order Passeriformes; family Pipridae; genus Pseudopipra; species Pseudopipra pipra. Next base: position 50,858,356 of record NC_087553.1, read on the forward strand.
CAAATCACTCCAAGCAAAGGCTTATGATGATTTATGGCTTTAATTTCTAAGAGACTGTATGCATTGAGATCTGCCTGTTATTTCCTGGCACTGGATTCACTCAACAGAGCAAATATTTTTCAAAGCTGCCTTAAACAATTTATGAGCTTTAATGCAATTTTTTAAAGTAATTAATGTCTTTTTAAGTCTAGGGAGGAAGGCTTACAGCTGTGTCACATATTTTAGCAAGTTCCTGTCACTCAGCTGAACTGTAACAGTGACCACGTATATAGATAGATAGATAGATAGATAGATAGATAGATAGATAGATAGATAGATAGAAATATATATATATATGTTCTTTGTGACTGTCCCCTCAGTTTCACTGAAATTCAGTGTGATGGCTTTCCACCTGGTATACATATACATTGTGCAGGGTGAGTGGGCTCAAGCATGCTTTTGTACTACTCACTCCCTCTCTGAGTTTTACTGACTTTCCATCTAAAAGCTGATCATGATTGAAATAATGAGCAGGAATTTATTAGCACATTTTGGAAAACCTTTTTTTTTCCCCTTCTCTCAGAGGAAGTATGAAGCTTGTTAGATGTAGTCTAAAAAATATTGTGGGAGGGAGAGTGTGGAGCCCAGCCTGAATCTCTCTATAGCAGGTAGACCTCTAAGAGGCCTTCCAGAGCCTTCTGGCTCCTGTCTGGTGCTCCAGAACCTGCCCTACAGCATGCTGATGGTGTTGAAGATGTGAAAGCAATCCTTTCGCTTGTTGCTGATTGTAGTAAGAATTAATAAAGAAACTTTTTTGGAAGAGATTTTGTCAATGCTTTCAGCACTGGTATAACAAATGGAGACATCGAGTAATATAGAAAGGTCAGAGATTGCTCATTCACAATTTCTAGTGCAATCAATATACAAAGTACCTCCAAATTTCTCAAAACTCCATAGATTTGCCTTTTTTTTTTCAATTGGTATGTAGATGTTTGGGTGATGATTCAGGTACAATTTTCCTATTTATTAGAAGGATGTGTTCCTTTATAATTTTTACAGTCACAACCTTTTCTATATTTATATGAAATAGTCTTCATTTCCAGGTTTATGTGGTTTCCTGAAATATGTGTATTCTTACTGAATAATATCGCTTTTTTGGTGAAAATACCACAGATATATGTTTATGTGTATAATTGCAATTATAAGGAGTTCTTTTAGGCTGTGAAATGATTTTCCAAGTAGAGCTCTATAACTAATTCTTTTTTCTGATTTGCTAGCTGAACCAAAAGCCTGAAAATAAAATGAATTCTGGAGCAGCCTAAGTCAGCCAAACAAAACACAGTTCAGCTGGGGGGGGGGGGAATCCTAAAAGTATTCAGCTTCCTGGAGTTTGTTTGTAATTTGTAACATTTTTTTTATTAAACTCAGTGAATTCCTTTGGAAGCATTTACTGGGGAAACAAGCAAACCTTCTTTTCCTCACGTTCCCTGGACTGCAGAGGGAGCTGGGGAAAGACGAGGCGGGTTCATTCCTGACTGCACCATGGCATCGGCGTGGCTGATGTCGAGCAGCATGGAGTTTTGGGGTTTTTTTCTTTTTTTTTTTTTTCCCCCCAGAAGTCAGTTTAAAGGAAGGGTCCTAACAATTTTAAACGCCTTTAAAAAAAGAAATAACCTGACGTAAGGTTCTTTGAGGTTAAAAAAAAAATGCACTGACAAGATGACAAGATTTGAGACTCCCCACCTAAACTTGGATCCCATTGCACCTCCCGGTTAACCTCGGTACCCTCGGGCAGGGGTGAGGCGGGCAGGTGCCTCCCGCGGGGTGTGCGAGGAGGGGGCGCGCGGTGGCTGGAGCTGCCGCTTCCCTTGTCGGGCTGAGGCGGGAGCGGGATGCAGGGCGAGGGAGCGGGGTGGGGAACGGGGCGGTGAGGGAGGAGCGGGAGGAGGAGCAGGCCGAGGGGCGGCCCGGGGGCGGCGCGTCTGACGGTGTCTCCGCGTTGCAGATCTTCGAGTGGTGGTACTTCCGCAAGTACGGCACGTCCTTCATCGAGCAGGTCTCGGTGAGCCACCTGCGCCCCCTGCTGGGCGGGGTGGACAACAGCGCGCCCAGCGCCGCCAGCGCCGCCGGCGGGGACGCGGACGCGAACCGGCAGAGCGTCTCCGGTGAGCGGGACCGCGAACGGCTTCCTTTACCCTTGTGCTGTTGTCAAACAAAAGGCAAAGCTGCTTCATTAATTGCAAGTCGCATCTTTCCAAGTTTCGTGCAGTGCGTATTGCTCGGGCTGCGTGGCTGATGCATTTATTTCCCCCCTTGTTCTGAAGGCCCTGCTAAATTCCACGTGCCCTTTCTGCAGCACCGTTTATCTAGCGGAGGGCCACAAAGATGATTAAGGGACTGGAGCATCTCTTACCGAGGAAAGGCTGAGGGCGTTGGGCTTGTTCGGCCTCAAGAAGAGACGAGTGAGAGAGGACGTCATCAGTATCTGTGTGTCTGAAGGGAGGGTGACAGAAGGATGGAGCCAGGCTTTTGTCTCTCGGTGGTGCCAAGCAATAGGACAAGAGGCAATGGGCAGAAACTGATGAATAGAAAGTTCCACTTGAATAGGAGGAGAAAGTTTACTATGCAAGTGACCACACAGTGGAACAGATTGCCCAGAGAGGTTGTGGAATCTCCTCACTGGAGATATTCAAGAACTATCTGAATGTAATCCTGTTCCATGTGCTCTAGGATGACCCTACTTGAGCAGGGAGGTTGAACCAGGTTACCTGCTGGGGTCCGTTCCAATCTGATCGATTCTGTGATTCTAGAGACACGTAGTATTTGTATTGAAATAGTTTTGAGTAATAACAAAGTTGTAAAAAAAAAATATAATCAGGCAGAGATGTTAGAATGCCCATCTGGTTTTGCATTACTTTATTTTTTAAATAATGTAAGCAGTATGTAAACAACAATTGGATTTCACTTCAGTAAGAGGAAGCATAGTGACTTGCAATAGCTTGAGGGCTTGTTGTGTTCCTGACTCTGCTACCAATTTGATTTGTGAATTTAGGCAAGTCCTAACATAGTCAGGTTTTAAAAAAAGGCCTCCAGTTTAGGAGGCATCATTTCAGGCATGTGGGGCTCAATTTTTATGAGCTTCCAGGCATTCAGAGCTCCTGCAACTTTCAGTGCAAGGAGTGAAGGTGTCTGACCTTAAGCCATTCAGGCCTGAGCACTTCGAGTTGGGTTCCCAGGTTGCCTGAGGGATGCTTTCTCTGAGAGACAGGCCATCCTGCCTAAAACAAATCAGTCCCCCAAGCACTGATCTTTATGGACTGAAGGAGTCTCAGGGGAACTTGTCTCCCTACTTAGGTGACTCAGCTACCTGGGGAGAATGAATTGAAAAATTAGCCCATGAGTGATGAAGATGCTGAAATGCTATTGCTTCTGCCTTGAGTTGGAGATACTCACTGTTAAAGTTAGGACTGGAGCATCTTGGCTTGTGTTCCTCCTCTGTAAAACGAAGCTTACCTTTTTCAGCCCTAGCTTGGTATACAGGCCATAATCTTAATATTGGAAATTAATTCAGCTTTCATTAGGGATGTGCCTCTAGAATCAATTGCAATTTTATTAAATCCATTTCCTCTGCAGGCTTTTAGGACAGAATTAGTAAGTGAAGAAAAATGAATGAAAAGAAAAAAAGCAGTTATGTAGAAAACATTATTCAGCAGCTGAGATGCCTATGTCTGTACCTAACAAATTTTATTTCTGCTCTTCAGTGTGCGTGACAACAAACAAACAAAAATTAGCTTTGAACTCACATGTTAAATAAAATTGGTGGCCTCAAAAAACCTTGTTCTCTACAGGGTACTTCTCCTTAGGGAATCCTCCATATATCACAGCAAATTCAGCTGTTGTCATTCCCATCTGAGGAGAGGCTGTGAATAGCAGCACTGCATGGTCCAGGATATTAGATTTGGGTGAACTGGCAGAAAGCAATAGGATGGCTTGGAAACACCTGTGTGCACTCATCAATGTGCTCAGTCACACTTCAGCAGCTCTGAAATAACTCCCATAATTTTAAAGCAGAAGGCACAGTATTTTGACTAAGGAGGTTCAGCCAAGCATCTTGGCTTTTCTGATAGAAAGAAATAGTCAAGGAGTGCATTTGCTTTCAGTGCATTGGCACTGAGTTGGGACTCTTAGTTTCTGGAAAGTATATCTACGGATAGCCTGTTATTCATACCTTAAGAAAGATATCAGTGCTCAAAACATGATCATGGTACAAGTATCTGAAAGGTTAAAATAACATAGTTATATTATTAGTTTGTAAGGTAATGGAAAAGGCAACCTTTTCAGTTTAACGTGCATCAGCACTGGGATATTTCTTTCACTATCCAACAAGGTCAAGATGGCTTTTTCTTTTGGCTCACCATGTTTTCCTATGTAGATGTTTGACTGTGGTAGAAAGTTGCAGTTAATACCTTTGTTCTTTAGAAAGATCAGATGAATGTTGTACTGGCCAACATGTTAGCAGATACCAAGATGAAAGAAACAAGAGCACGCCATGTTTAACTAGCCAGGCAGATGCCAAACCACCCCCAGGATGTGGAGGTGGTGATAAAAGCCCTTCTTCACCTCCCCTTTTTGTTGCCCAGTTCAACCTTTCCCCTGCTACAGTGTCAAAATACCGCATACTTTGGATAAAGCATAGCCACTTGAATTTAAGTAAGATGAAAGAAATGATGCCACTGCAATCAAATAGTTGTCACCTAATCTTGTTGGTTGCAAACAAAATAAGTCAAGCCATTGAATTATACCTCTGGAACTGAGAAGTCTCATGTTGATTTAATATTTACAATGGTTTGAAAGTCATATGATGTAAAAACTGTCAAGCTGAAGCTTGTCAAGCAGCCATACCCTCTGGCTGCACAGCAGAGCAGCTAAATGTCGATCAAGCACTTCTGCTGAGTAAACCAGTGGAACTTTCTAATATTAGCTGCTTGCTGAAGTGGGTAGTGTAAAGATAGAGATGTATAATGAATGCAGTCACTCTTTCCCGAAGTCTGCCTATTCCTGTCTGTTTTATATACTTTATGGGTGCTGTAGGCAGCAAACTGAGGGCCCACCTCCTATGCCACTTGACTAGTCTTTGTGTAGCTGAAGGTGTCCTTATGTTGCTGCAAATAATTTATGTAATATGCTTTCTGTCCATGCCACTGTAGCCTCATACTCAGAAGTGGGAGCTATGTCCATGAGAAAAGAGGAGGGCTTGGCTTGCCGTTCAGTATTTCTGTCTCATTCTTTAATGGAACAGGCATAAAGAGAACAGGCATATACTTACCATAAAGATACCCTTCTAAGTCTACCAGAAAACTAATGTTGTGATCCCTTTAGAAATGATACCACAAAATTTCATAGGGAAAAATGTGCTGATTGACTTTTGTTAGTGGAAAGCAGCTGGTGAAATGCTGGAGGGCCAGTGCTACTGATGAGATTTTGCAGAGCACCATGTGAGGTGTCATCCAGTAGCAAATCTGTGGTAGAACGGTATGCTGCCTCTCAGTGAGTCCTTATACAAGTACTATGTTTAATTCTGGTCTCACCTTCACTGGAGTCAATGAATTGTCTTTGTTGAAATTAAGAGAATAAATCTGGTGTTAAATTAAAGGAAAAGCCAGAATCGAGACCTCACCATTTCAAAAGCTATAGATATTGATTATATTTTTTTAATTCTGCTTTAAATTACATTCTTGTGGATTTTCAGTTCTATTACTTCTTGTAGTGCGAAGAATTCACAATTTTTCCCCCTGAGGGAAATTTATAAAATGCTCTTAATGTTCCCAAACCTTTGCAACGCAGTGAACTTTTCTCTGCCAGTCAGCTTCAGCATCTGCTTATAACTTAAGTAAGAACAACAGATGTTTCCATGGATTTTTACTTCACGAGCTGTGAGGAGGAATTAAATTTGGCAACCATAGCTGAGATTCTCAGTGATTTACAACGTTAACTGGACAGTGATGTTTTCCTGAAGAAATAACAAGTCTGTAGGGACTGAGTTAATTGCTATTTTTCAGTGTAATAACTCAGTTCTGCATTATGGTAAATGTGAGTCCTGGCACTAATCAATATTATCTTTTCATCTAGCATTTGGGGCTTTGTTAGTGGTTATTTGTCTGGAATGATTGCATTTGTTGACACTAATTTATAATTAAATTATTATTTAAGAAAGGGAGAACAGTCTGGTTATCTGAATCTCAATGCTCTTGATGATTTTTTTCCATTTTCACCTAGAAAAAATGAATCATTTGATAAGACTCATTATATGTTAACTGATGTTTTTGATAAACATCAAGTACCATTGTAATTTGGGAGAGGTTCATTACTGTGTGTTTCGATTTCTTACAGAATGCAAAGTCTGGCGAAATCCTTTAAATCTGTTCAGAGGAGCTGAATATAATCGGTAAGTGCTACGATGTTACAGTTTTCAGGCATAGTACTGGGTTAAGGAGCTTAACTGTACTTTTCCATTAATGTAACTCAGAGATGGAAAAACAAAACCAACTGTGGATACATGCACCCATGCCAAATTTTTCTGTAATTTGTAAAATGTTTCTGAATGAAAAGGAATTTAAATTCATGCTGATGCACTTGTTATTTCTGCAGTTTTTTGTGACCTTATAAAAAAACCATGGAAAATCGTAAGTGTGGTGTAGTTGGTACTGTTAATACAGCAATCCTGTTCAAATCAGTTATAGCAAACAACCTAATTAATTAGGTGTAGGTTTCATGTAGTCCTGATGTTTGAATATATGTGTTACCAATTTCCAGTGTGTACTTTTCAACATCCTCATTAGCTTAGGTTTGACTACTGTTGCTCCATCCTAATACAGTGAAATGCAAAGTGTATTGGTTAAGAGATTGGCCAAGTGAACTTAGTTGGCTTTGCCCATCTCTAAGATCTAGGATTCTTGTCTAGATTTTTTTTGCCAAGTGTGACCTCACTAATCAAAATATCTCTTTGGCATGTTTGCAGGTATACATGGGTAACAGGGAGAGAACCTTTGACTTACTACGATATGAATCTTTCCGCACAGGACCATCAGACATTCTTTACATGTGACACAGATCATTTACGACCTGCAGACGCTAGTAAGAGACCTTGTGAACAACTGTTTTGGCTAATAGCTTAATGATTGCTTTAAACTGATGCAAGAGAAACGCAGTCAGACATCCGTTCTTTTGGCTAGATAAGGAAAGGCAGAAGTTTGATCATGCCTGGAAAGCCATTGCTGTTGAATTTATAGAATTCTAGACATGAACGAGTGTCTATATATATAAACTATCTAGTTTATGTTGCTTTGTTCTGCTGTCGTGCTGAAGTCATTCAAGGTAGTACCATTTGCAAGTGTAAAGGATTGAGATTTTTCTCCTGTTTCTTGCAGTGGCTTCCAACATGTATAGCTTAATTTGCCTCCAGCTGCAGTGTAGTACATTGAGTTACCTTATCCAGATCTCATTTAGTCTATGCTGATAGAAGAGAGAGAGCTGATGTAAAACTTGAGTGTTTCATCCCCTGATGTAGTTAGAAGCTCTGTAAAAAATGAGAACAGCAATTTACAGCTGAATTTGTATAAGCAGCTTTAGTTGTATTAAGCCTTTACTGTTTAGTCCACACGCAGACTTTGGTTCTACTAAAAATATACAACAGTGATTTCAATTGTCAGAATTTGCCTCTGAACAGATAAATTCTCTTAGGAAGGGAGGACACTGATACTTGGGTGCTCCATTCTGAAGGCATAATTACAAGGGAGAACATACTGTGCTTTTTTGACATATGATAAACATGAATCCTGTTTTCTGAACTCAGTGGTCTAATTGTGAGGTCATTTTATTAGCCTGGATGTTGTTTCCATTTAACATTCATCTAAAGCAACAACACAGTAAGAATCCCAACTATCCCTGTGGAATCTTCTACACCAATAGGAAATAGCTGCTTGTCACCTCTATACATGGCAGTGCAGATAGCATGATGTCTCAGCCAGATTTTCTCCTGAAAAAAGTTTAATTAAATAAAAAGAAGAAAAAAGCTGAGTATGTGGGACAAAAACTCATATTCATTATGTATCTTTTTGAGTGATCACTGAGCTTTATGAAATGCTCTGCGATGAGTTGGACTGTTGTTACAAGGCAGTAGATTACAGTGTTAGTGCTGTAATGACTGATATGCCCCTCTTCTCTTTTGTTTATTGAATAGTAATGCAAAAAGCCTGGAGAGAGAGAAACCCTCAAGCCCGAATTTCTGCAGCACATGAAGCTTTGGAATTGAATGAGTGAGTGACAACAACATTAACATTTATTTCCTGTCTTTTAGAAAATCCATTTGATGATAGTTTAAGGCAGGGGAGTTGCTACAGTAATTTTTAACTGTGAATACAGGCCTGTCACAGGAAGGCCTACAATAGAAGGAAAAAAGCACAGCTGCATTCTGTCCTAGGTACCCAGAAGATCCTTAGGGCAGTAATGACAATGGAAGTCTTCCTGTTGATATCAATGGGCTTTGGAACAGCATAAAAAAGTTTTAATTGAGTTGCCTCCTGATGAGCATATGAAATATGTGTTTATGGGACGAAGAGTTCCCTTTTGAGTTTCTCAGTCATCATGAACGGAAGCAAGAAAGAAAGGACTCATAAACACCTTCTGAAATACACATTTCATAGTATGAGAGAATATGATCTAATTTTCTGGAACTTTTGGTCTTTGAGTCTGTTACTAATTTCCTCAATGAGAAGTGTAGTATTTTGAGATCCCACAATAAACACAAAAACAGTGCAGGAATGCTTTACTGGTATGGCAAACTGTATAAATGTTGCTAAAGTGCATAAAGTGGAGAGACAGAGATTACTGTATTCTAGAATTCCATGAACTGGTGCTTTACAGATTGTCCTTCATGTATTTCATCAGAAGAAGAGAAAGAATTGTTTGTTCTTGTATAGTGATTTAACTGAGAGAATGTAGCATAAAAGGCAGAAATGAGCTCTAAGACTATCCTGTTCTACTCAGATATCATAGAATTAGAGAATGGTTGAGGTTGGCAGTGATCTCTGGAGGTCATTATCGAACCCCTCCATTCAAACAGGGCCACCTACAGCGCATTGCACAAGACCATGTCCAGCAGGCTTTTGAATATCTCCAAGGAGGGAGACTTCACAACTTCCTTGGACAACTTGTGCCAGCGTCAGTCACATTTTAAGTAAAAGAAGTGTATTTGATGTTCAGGGGAACATTCTGTGTCTCATTTTGTGCCCACTGCCTCTGGTCCTGTCACCAGATACAACTAAAAATAGCCTGGCTCTGTCCTCTTTGCCCCCTCACTTCAGTTATTTACAAAGATTGACAAATTCCCCCCAAAGTCTTCTCTTCTCCAGACTGAACAGTCCCAACTCTCTGAGCCTTTTCTCATATGTGAGATGCCCTAGTCCCTAATCATATTCATGGCCCTTCATTGGACTCTCTGTAGTATGTCCATGTCCTTCTTGTACTGGGGAGCCTAGAACTGGACACAGCACATCCATGTGTGGCCTTACCAGGCTGAGTAAAGGGGAAGGATCACTTCCCTTGACCTGCTGGAAAAACTCCTCCTAGTGCAGCTCTGCTGCAAGGGCACATTTCTGTTTTGTTTTTTGCTTGGGTTGGGTTGAGTTTTTGTTGTTGTTGTTTTTTAATCTCTACAATTACATTTATAATCTGTTCTTTGCATATGGCAAATGTTATAGGTCTGTTGATTCTTTTCAAACCATTACAGTAATTGAGACAGTTTGTGTTAAAACAATAGTGCATAAAACTAGTCTTGTTTTCCAGAAGGAGTTTTAGGGATGTAGGCTTAGTGAGACAGTACTTTACTTTCTGGGACAGTTGTCAGTAGGTTTACTCAAGGGCTGAGTGATATAGTACCTAAAAATGAGAGTCACGATCTGGTCGACAGAATATTTATTCATCAAAATATAATAATATATAATAATGGCCAGTCTTCGCGAGCGAAGATTTGGGAAAGGTCATAAACCCTTCGAGCCTGCGCAGTGGATTTTTTAGGTGAGACACAGTGTGTGCTGAACTGAACCCACCCTTTAATCCTGAGGTTCATCTGCCGGGGCCGAGCAAAGCTTGGACAGTGGCAGTGAGGTCCCCAGGACGTAGGTTTGTTTAGAGTGATCTTCTCTTAGATGGATGGCCTTACAGGGCTGACGAGCTCCAACTGCCCGGGGGGCCGGGAATTGAACCCGGGTCGCAGCGGTGAGAGTCCTGCACTCTAACCACTAGTTCATCAGAAAAGTACATGGACAAAATCTCCTTACTTCCATACTTAACACGTCCTTGCCAGTCTGCATGTCTTCACATAGCTTTTACATCATGCACCCTTCTCATGGTTTTTCCTCTGATATTTTTGCAGGTGTGCTACTGCCTATATTCTCTTAGCTGAAGAGGAAGCAACAACAATTGTAGAAGCAGAGAAGCTGTTCAAGCAAGCTCTGAAAGCTGGAGAGGGCTGTTACAGGCGCAGTCAGCAGTTACAGCACCATGGTGCCCAGTATGAAGCCCAACACAGTAAGTTTCTTATGAGGGAATAGCCATTTCTAAGGGAGAGAAGTTCCAGGGAGTTATTTGGGGTTTTTAGGTGGTTTTTTTTTTTTTGGTGTTCTTTCCCCTCTAAGAACTGTGCAATCAGTATTTGGCATTAGCTGGAATATGGCCCTAGAGCCAGACTATTTTGTTTCAGTGTTTTCGCTTGATTCTGTTGCTGAGCTATCAGTGCTCAGATTCCAGATATGCCTTTTCTTTGTCATGGCAGAAAATACTGTAGCATGAACTTAACAGAAAAGAAAAGGTATTAGAGCCAAAAGAGATCTGATATTTAGAAAATGTTGGACTCAGTTTAAGTTGCACTGAAGTGCCTTTAGCCATTTTGAAAACATGGGTTCATGTTGTGAAAAAGTACTAAAGAATGATGGAAATAGGAGCGAAGTGAAGCTTTGCCAGCTTTTTTCTGTCAGCTCTGAGGATAAATGGGTACACTGTGTTGTTCTGTGTAAAAGTTAATGAGACCCATTAAGGAGTGTGACATTTGAAAAGTTAGTTGCATATACTAAGAAAGGTCACAGAAACATAGAAATTAACAACTGGAATATTAAAGTGATCTAATTGAAAGTCTAGATTTTTAGTATGTTTTTAAAATTTTGAATAAGCAGATTTAGCTGTTTTGATATTTATTAGATACTCCTTTAATCCAAGAAAATACATGAGGGTTCACTTACAGTAAATTATCAAAGAGATAATAAAGCCAACAGTCTAGTGGCTACCCTAAGCAAAAATAGCACCAATTAATTACATAAATACAAGCACTGACATACTTTGGGCATCTTCAGGTTTCTCAGGATCTGAATTCACAGCCTCTGGCTATCTCACATAATTTGGAGATTGCTGATAAAAATTATACACAGTAAAACTATCTGTGATCTCTAGTTTCAAAAGTGTATGCAAGTCTGTACCTGAAACCCTGAGGTTTTATAAAGCTTGGGGGTAGTATTTCAGATATTTGTTGGTTGTAAAATGATATTTAGGATGATTTGTTTATTTTTGATGAAAGTAAAAATATAGAGCAGCTGAGCCCTTGAAGCAGTTTTTGTGCTCTAGCAAGCTTATGGTTTTCTGTGAAACCTTAATTTGTGCACTCAATTCATCTTTAGTACAGAAAATTACTATGAAAAGTACACAATAAGTAATTAGTAAACACTGTCATGATGCTTATGTTCAAGTTAACCTGGTTAAGTTTGTGCAGGCAGTTACAAGTATGGTGTTTCTGTAACCAGTGTGTGCTAGATGACTACTCTCCTGGTCAAATTTGACACCCGAATCCTTCAGTATTTCAGCTGAGGAAGTAACCAGTTGAATCACAAAATTAAGTGGATTGCCACAGAGCAGGGGGGTTGAAAAGTGACTCCCAGCTCTGAGTGTATTCAAGAGGGGCTTCAGGATGGCCTAGGTGATACCACTTCTCTATACCACCCAGTCTCCCCTTGAAAATGTCAGTGTGCACCCGCAGAAATAAGAAAAATTCCAGCCTCAGATGGTGCCTTGGACAAAGGGGCTTCACGCAGGAGTCTCTTGATTATATGCTGGACTTCTGCATGGTTTACAAGGGTGGAGAGGAAGGACTGTGGACCGATGTGTTGCTGTTCCATGATTCTTAGAGTTCAGTTGTTCCATTTCTGGTCTTTGAAGTAAATTTTCAGATGAAAAGTGGGCATTTCATATTTTACAGGTGAAACACACTGTAATTTCTTGAACAACAACATATTTGTTGTTCTAGCACATTGCTCTGCATTTCTGTTTATTCATGTGTTCCATCTCCTTCATATGGTATTTTATGTTAGACAGTAAATTTTAAGAGTAAATGGCTTTGAGTACCCAACTTGGCTTCTTTCAAGAGGTGCTTGTTTATAGAAAACATGGGCAGTCTTCTTTTTAAGATTGCTCATGTTAGGCATCCCAAATTGTTAGTCACATAAGAGAATTTTGTCCTGGAAGATTATCTTGATTTCATAGTAAGTAAATGCCTTTTGACCATTCCTTCTGAAAAGTCTGAAAAAAGCTTAACCTCATGTGTACCTCATGTACACTATATAAGCATGTTGAAACAGATGTAACTAATAGATTGTGTATTAAATATATAGGAATCCATACAGAGATAAGGAATCAGGTAATATAAAATACAGCTAAAGAAATTCTTCCCTCCTTTATTTATGTTTTTTCTCCAAAGTGAGACCTTTCAACCTGCTGCTTAATCTATCTGAAAATTTTAATTACAGTTTTAAAACAATTTGTAGGTCTTTGGAATGTTTTCAGCACACATGTTGTTCTTATTATGAAAGGCTTGAAAATGTTAGGAACAGGCTAAAATCAGAGCACATACTATACCGAAAGATAATTTGTAGCAGCTGTCTTATATTTTCATGATATGGTAATTTTTTAGATGATTAGCTTCCCACTTATTTCCTCTTGGCCCAGAAGTACTTTAAGAGTTCGCATTGGAAGTATAGGGAAGTGAATGAGAAATGAAAGGAATAAGAATTCTTGAAGAGAATAATTATTGCCGCTGCTCAGTTTCTGCCATCTTTACTGTTAGGGTGTCTTCTAGCACACAGGACTGTCATATCTGAAACATGTTTATTTGCCATCTGTAATTAGTGGTGTGGGGAATTTGAAGATGATAATTAGGTAACAGGTAAAGGCTGTAAACAGAAAGTTCAGCATGTACTACTTTTCTTCCAGTCATTAAGAAAAAGACTGTTAGAGTATGAGGATTTGCTTTGCTACTTCTCCTTATTAACAAGTATATTTGTAAAAACTTTAAAAAAAGACAGGATGTAACATGCATTTTCATCAATGCCCATGTCTTTACCGTGTGTGTGAATTGGTAAGTGTGACCACAGAGTTTTGTGCCAGTTTTAACCTCATAGGAGTTCTCCTTGCCTCAGTTGAGAACTTGATGGTCTGTACCCTATAGTGCTTTCTGTACCTTCAGATCTGCTTATGTTTCACAGGTGTAAGGCCAACCCAGGAGTTCTTATTTATCACACTGTATATCTGGAATCATTCCACTGATTTCAGTGCTGTTATGCCACATCTAAATCATCAGAATTTGGTAATTTTTTATTAAAATTCTCATTAAAATATTGATGGTAGTGAATAAGAAAAAAATGGCAAGAAAACTGTGTTTTGTGTTGGAGTAGTAAATAAACCTTTGTTTTATCTTAATGCTGTTTCTTTTTCTTTTTATACAGGAAGGGACACCAATGTGTTAGTATATATTAAAAGGAGGCTGGCAATGTGTGCAAGGAAGCTGGGAAGGACCAGGGAAGCAGTGAAAATGATGAGAGATGTGAGTTTGGATTTCTTTCACATGTGATATTTAGATAATAGTAGCATAGAAATGATCCACATTTTCTTACAAGTTAGGAGCTGTTCCTGCTGCATTCAGCACTGCTGATAGTTGTTTTGTATGTGTAATGTACATAAAGATTAATTTTAGAGATCATTTATTTATAATGAAAGCAACGTAAAATACCAGATGGATGGTTACCCATGCACACTGAATTTCCCATCCTGGTACATGTGCAGTGGAGGGCAGTATTTAATTATTTGATCATGAAGTTAGTAATATTTTTTTCTGAAGCATGTGGCGAATGCTTCTTATTTAATAAGCACATCTTAAGTATTCTACTTTCTCCTTGCAAAGCTGCAGTTTGGCTCTGTGCATTGTTTGTGTCACACTTTTCAGACATGAGGACAGTGTTATTTATTTATGGAAAACCTATCACTGAAAGTAATTAATCTCTAATGAACTGAACTCCCTTAGAGATAGGGGTTGACTGTATCCCAGTTTTGTAGGCAGGGGAGCTATCAATGGTAGTCATAAATCAATAAACTACAAAACTACAAATTTGAAACACCAAACTAGCTATTTTGGAGATGCCAGAAGGGGCAGCTGTCTGCATTAGGCATTGTATATGTTTCAGAAATGTAAAATGCTCAAGTTTAGAGGTACCTGTGAGTGCCCAGCAGTTCTTCAAGTGAGATCCCCTGGATGCAGATTAGGAACACAATTCTTTGAGGAGATGACTTGCATCACCCAGGGTAGCAAGTCTGTGACAGAAGGAGGAATGGAGCCCTAGAGCTTCTGGGCAAATGATGGTAAAACTGTTTTCTGTGTTTCTTACACTATATATTCCAGCTCCCGCAAAAGTCGAATAGAGATGAATCCAGCAAGAGTTCTGTAGGTTAGGCTGAAGGAGTTAAATTTCAAATGCACAAAATGAAATCCCAGACCAGAATGAAGCACCTGCAAAGTGTGCTTTAGGCAGCTCAGATGAATGATCCAGACACCTGCCTAGTGAAAAAGGAAATTCTTATTGCGAGTCAGTGGGAATTTTAATGTAAAAAGGCAAGTGACTTTCTCTGGAGCTGAGGCACTTGCATCAGTGGCAATAGGGCAAGTATGTCTGCCAGCTTGGAATCCAGTGCCACCATCTTCTCCTGGAACTGGACCACTTATGAGTATTTTTTGAAAACATTGAGCAGGGTTCATCATAATAATGCAGGTCCTCATCCTGAATAATCTACCAGATGGGAACTTTGTTTCCTTACTCTCACTGGGGTTTTTTAAGCACACAACTCTCGATCTCCAGAATCACTAGAATTTGAGACTGAGGTGTTGAAAAAGGATTTGTCAAAAAAACAGCCGTTACATAGCTAGGAGAATGAGAAAGAGGTATGAGGAAGAAAGACCTGGGTTTGCAGTCTTCTGATCAGTTGAGGGAATGTTGATTTCAAAAACAGAGTTTTCAGTCCAGCCAGCTCCACTGATTTTTCATGAATTTTGTTACACAGACAGTCTGGGACAAATACTGAAATATTTTGGGGACAGACATTGGAATTCCAAGTTCTGGCATTAATATACAAGAAAGATAAAATTTTGAATTTCATATTCAACTGACATACATTGTAATTATGGGAAATTCCAGAGCTTACTATGAGCTGCTGAATGTGTTCTCTGATTTATAGATAGGGCTGTGTGAAACAGATACTCTGTGAAGCTTTCTTCTGCTGATGTCAATATGTATGGATAGTTGTGTATGCAGGACACTGGATTCATGGACTTGGGTGATCCCTCTAGTCCTAGGTTTCTTATGCAAAGTGAGAACCAGAGAGCTTTGATTATAATGAGTGGCTTATTCTGTTGCTAGAGAGAAAATCACCTGAAATTGATAAGCAAAATAGAAAACTGTGGATGTTAAGTACAACGTGGATCTCAAAAGGCAACAATAATAGGGAGACCCTAAGTGTCATTAGACACTTGAAGGACTGAAAACACTCCTCTACAGGAATTAAAGGACTGGATGCAAGACGAAGCAGGTATAAAGATAGAATTTCAGCTTCTGAAGCTTCAACTCAGATCAATGCATTCTGTGTTTTTCCACATACAGACACCGAGCCAAATCCTCAGAACTGAATTTAGATGCCAGTAGAGCTTTTCATTTTAAGCAGCAGAGCTGAGAATTATCAAGTCTCTAGGTGAAATATAAAACCAGCAGTATCTCTAGGTCACAGCTACAGTACACTGGGAGCAAGAGGGGGGTCAAGTCAGCTTTGCAGATGCTTTTCTTAGACTGGTTTGGAGCTACTTATTTCTGATGAATGCACATCCTCCTTTTCGTCATAGAAGACATAAATAATACATTTATGAAGAACTTTGAAGAACGTGAACCTGTCATTGAAGGTTTCAATGTGATTGATGAGGGAGGAGATGAATTTATTCATCTGAAAAAGAATATGAAGAATATGTTGGCTGGGGACTGCTGAATCTAGCATCAGGGGACAGAGGGCGGAGGCCCTGTTTGTGTTTGAAAGATTGAAAACAGGTTTCTCAAGACATGGAACATGATGGAAATGAAGTGTTAAGAGGTTCATGACACCATCTGGGAAATATGATTGGGATGTAGTGAGTCTTTGCCACTTTGAAAAAATAAAACATTTGAGAATGTTTAATTCATTGCATATATGAGGCCATCTTGAGGACATTACTGATGGATTAGATTGTCTTACTTGAATTTTTTGTAAGAAAAGACTGATATCCTGCTTAAAACACCTTAGTGGAATGAAAATGAGTTGTTAGTGACTTAAGATTTTGATTTTATGGTTATATACACTGCTGATAGGAAAATCATAATCTTTAATATTATTTTGAAGGTAGTAAAAACCATGTTTTTTTTAAAAACTGATTAAAAAAACTTTAAAATCAAGGGTGCTTTAATTTAAAAACATGGGTAGGAATTTCTGTTGCTTCTGTGATTGATTTTGAGGTAGTATTTTTTTGCTGGCTTTTCTGCTTGGATGTAATTCATTTAGTTGAGTTGAATTAGTGAGAATTACAAACCTGTAATTTCCATGGAAACATGTAATGGAATCATACATAGGTGTCACTTTTGCTTGTATTTCTGATGATAATTATTTACTATATTTTGCTATAGAAACCAGCAGCTGTCACTATTTGTATATATTGAGTTAACTTGTGATCTCATTTTGATTAGTGTATTGTTGGAATAAGTCCACTGTGGTCAACAGAGTTATTCCAGTTTTATTCTTGTTTATACAGAGCGTGAGGCAACTAGATTGCTTTTACTGTCCCTGAGGAGAAAGTCTACAGTGCTGGTTGTTTTATTTGTTGTGCTGATTATGTTACGAGGATTTAAACTAGTTTGTTCTAAATGATATTGGAAAATTTAGTATATGCAGAGGCGAACGGCTGTAATGGTGGCTGTGGGGAATCTTTTGTATCCCTTGGTGTTGAATCTTCATTGTGGACAATGTTCCAAGCCAGGCAGCTACATGGTGATGAGCTTGTGCCAGCTGCTTTCTGTCTGCTCTTTTCAGATTCCCTCACCATTACAATGGAAGAAAACAGAAATGCGCTGGGTTTGTGTTTTGTGTTTTTCATTGATTGAAAACAGAGAGGATGTGCAGGGTATGCAAAGGCACTTCTGTCTGTGCTTCAAGGGGAGCTGGATCAGTGACTGCACCACTGAATTCAGGAGCAGACCGACACAGTTACTTCTCTTAACTGGGTCAATGGAACATCCAGGCGAAAATGCACCATGCAAGAAAGTGAATTGTCAAGTTAATTGGAGCTTCTTGAGATTGTTCTGGAGAACATTTGGCCTGTGGAACAAGCTTTAACTGAAGGGTGATGTATGTTTATGAAAGAGAATGGTGACAGGCAGAAGGCTTACTAGCGGACAAAGCAAACGGAAGCTCGTAATTGCTTCCTCCTTCAGAGAGAAGATGAAAGAAACTCATTCTAGAGTGTATTTATCTCCTAACCCATGGCCCTGTGCTCCCTTGAAGACTGCTTTGTATTCTTCATAAGTATGTGTTTCTGAGACACAGTGAAGTTGCAATTTGCTCTATGCTTTGTAGCTTTGTTTATAAATGAGTGAGGTTTAGGGAGAGAAGAGGATCTCCAGGTCTTTCCTGGAGAAGGATAGAAACAAAAACACTTTTTAAGGGTCAGAAAAGTGCATTTTATATCTGGGATCAGTCATATCTGCTGAGAAATTACTCTTCAGATTCTGATAAAGGACCTAGAAGTCTACTTATTCCTGAGAACCTTGTTGAGGGTATTTCAGTTGGATGTGTTTATGTGTTTGTCTTGGTGCCCACCTGCAGTCTCTAAATGTGTATTTTATGCCACAGAAGACACCTAAGCAAAGCAGCTTGTATTGCTAGAGTGTTGCATGCTTATCAATGGACTGCATGATAAGTTCTTTAAACACTCAACTTAAAATGGTTTAAGAGGTTATGTCACTTGAAGGCTTTGAAAGGGTACTCAATCACACTAAATCAGTTTTAATGATATGGGTAGGTTGGGTTTTTATGACCAGTGCTTTTAGTGATTTTTGCTGGGATGATGGTTCTGCAAATCTAGCATACTTTCTTGGCAACCTCTTTTGCTAGGCTTTGAATAAGGATTTCTGTTCAATATTCTGTTGAAGTCTGTATTCTTGTGTGTGCATTGCTGATTTCCTCTTGAGTAGTGCAAATACATAGCCAGGAGTGTTCTGCACATTGACTTATGAAGCTGTGTGAAACAAGGAGAGTACTAATTGCTAATAAAGATGTCGTGATCCCTAGCAACTTAACACAATTCCTGCAGCTACTTGCATCAACAGCTACTGTCTGTCTCTCCCAAATGCTTCTGGGCTCGAGGCAAGGATTAGTGAGTCAGATTCTTTGGCTTGTTTTACACAGGTCAGGTTAGTCAGGCTACTCTGCCTTGAATGGGATTCTAGCTTTACTAACATCTATAGCGGTTGTTTTAAGTACCATTTATTACCATTTAATAAAATTTATAAATATTTATAAAAATATTTATTTAGTACCATTTATAAAAGGGAAAGTACTTCTTAGTTAAATGAGACCAAGAGTTATCTCACAGATATTAGAAGAGTGCTATTCTTGTGAATGGTGATATTTGCCCATCTTTACCAGTCCTCAGTTAATTCTTGTTCTGACACAGAATCACTGCAATAATAATAGCAAGTGATAAAAGCCGATTTTAATATTTTCTTATGTCTTTGTATTCAAATGTGGTTTGTTTTGTCACAGATTCACATAGTATGGCAAGTGGGAAAGGCGGGTTGGAACATCTCTCATTTCAATGGGCTCTTAAACAAAACGGAGACTTCTGTGATTTCCCTGATGGTGTTTATCCCTTCCTTTTTTCTGCACGACTCAGACCCCTCACTTTTATTCATGACTGTGATTCTGTGCAAAACTCATAAGCTAGAAATTTGGTGACTACAACCTAAACTGCTAATAATGTTTCTTACATAAATTATAGGTTTCCAGCATTGGGATTCTGTTAAGCTAGAATATGGTCACATAGTCTTGGTAGGAGCCCTGGTAACTTGGATTCCTTTTTGTCCACCATCTTGCATCACTCCATGTTCAGAGGCTTTGTATTGTCCTTTAATTATGGTCTTCCATCTCTCTGGAATGTCCTAGCTCATTTTTGAGCTGCTAGATAGTTTCCTCACTTTAATTTCATTTAAAAATCCACTTCTAAAAATGTCAGTTTCTACAAAAAGTACTTTGAGATGATTTTTCAAGGACTAATTCTGCTTCTGTCTACTGCTTTTGCCACCTCTTAGTAGCCACTTTTACTTTCAGGGAGAATTAGATGTAGTAAGTATGACTTTTCATGAGCAGGTTGATTCTAGTTGAAGGTGTCCTTGCCCACAGCAAGGGGGTTGGAACAAGATGATCTTTCATGTCCTTTCTAGCCCAAACCATTCTATGATGCAAATAAAGGAATTTTTTTTAACAGGACTATGAGTAATGACTTTATTTTCATGCTTTGTAAAATTACTAATATTTGATGTAACAAACAATTATAATTTAGCACTGTTATTAGTTTTATATGGTGGGATTGTTTTGTACTAAATGTAGATCTGGAACAACTTGCACTCTTCTGGGTCCATGCCACATCTGCCTTTAAAATTCTCTTTATTCCTGAAATACATACATTTTTACAACATAGTCTAAATTACAGCATTTTCATAATTATATTCCTTAAAGAACTCAAGTCGTACTGTGATAGTTTTCACTCTAGGCCTTCCTGGAGACCAGCTTGTAACCAGGAAGGAACTAGGAAGGTGACCACAGAAGTATTCCATGCTATTCCTTTACGTAATCCTCCAATTAAGAGAGAACATAAAGGCTGCGTGTTGTAGCATGTTTCCTTAGAGTTTGCATGTTTAGTAAGATATTTTTCACTCTATTGACTCATTGTTAATCCTACATTGAAGAGAAGTCATGTTACCTTTGAATATTATGGAGCACTTGGTCTAAATTCAAACTTAAAACTGAATATTGGCAGATTATAAACCCGTGCCATCCCACAGTTAGTGTAAGCTGGATCTGGGTCTCTCTTCTGACACTCTGAAGATGTTATATTTCCTGAATTCCACATATGGATGAAAATATGGGGGATCCTGCTGCTAATCATTTGCAAGCTTCAAAACAGATCTGACAGATTTGGCTTCTTAGCTCCTATCCTCTCTGAGCTGTGAAAGAGTAACTGTGGAGCTGCTTCCAAACAAAATAGTGATTATTTGCCAAAAGGAATGCAGCACTTAGAGAAAGTAATGAATTGACAGAATCCTACTGTTGCTCTAATTAAGCAGAACTTTAATTCAGGTAGGTCCTGTGCATTTCAGATCATTTTCCAACTCAGAGAGCTATGAGAGGGTCTGTTTGCATCACATGAATCCCACTCACAGTGAGACTGTGCTTGAATGAGTTTGACTCCTAGGACCAGGAGTTAGACTAATTTTTAAGCATCTGTTAACAGGGCTTTTTTGTGTGCTAGCCTTAGTCTGCTGACAATGTTTCTTCCCTTCTGTCCTTGCCAGGTGAGCTGGCCAGGAGAAGAACTAAAGATTGGTGTATCTTATTAGACATCAGAGGGGCAACATGGAGTAAGGTTGCAAATGCCTCAAGCCCAGAATGAGCTTCAGTCAGAGCTTAGACATCTGAAAGGTCAGCTGTAGCCAATGAAGCCCACAGAAATGGAGGTTTCTGTTTTTCTGCTCAGAAATGGCTTGGAGTTTTGCCTTTTCTACCTTGTTCAGTTGACAGTTCTTGGAGATTATAGGTCATATACCAGAAAGCAGTTTTTGCAAAGCACTTGTGAAAATGACAGTGCTATCCATACTGTGTGCTTGATTCTTCAATGGTGGTGGACAGGTTTTGCCATTTTAGATACCCACTGCAGGAACATACACACTAGGAATTAAGGTTGTAACAGTTTCACTGGTTGCATTGAATTTCCTTTGTTTGCTTGATGTTTTTTCATTTTAAGATGAATTCATTTTCCCTTTTTATAAATGCATTCAGTTGAATACATTGACCTGAAAATGTTTTTGTTTGTTTGTTGAGAAGATAGGAGTACAAGCAGCAGTGAATGGTTGCATGCACTGCCTGTAAAATATGTGGCCATGCATACAGCCATAATGCAAATGGAGCATAGGTATGTCAACACCAGGTTATATATAAGATCATTTGTTTATCCACCTTTGTATTCCCTTGAGTCCTGGGGTCTAGTTGTAGGCATAAGCTGCAGGTTTAAGCAGTTTTCTACACAAATAATGTTTCTTTGCTAATTGGTGCATGATGTTAATGTCATTACAAGGAGAATAACAGATGCAGCAGTTAAAGCTACATTCCTTGAAAATGTTAAAAAAATTAGATCTTAATGAGAAAATCCTGGTGACTGAGATATTCTCAGGCAAGGCAGTCTTCTTCATTAAGCTGTCCTTAGGGAGATAAAACTTGTTCCTCATCTAGTAAATCAGATGTGGATTTCCTTCTACCATAAAGCATTTTCTGTGATGATCATAGCTTCATATCCATCACAAAATCGTTGAACCTACACCCTGCAATGTAAATTGAGGTGAGTCTGTGAATACAGAGCTCCCAGAACTAGTCTTAAGATATCCAGTCTTATTTCCAGAATTTTTCTGCGAACTTATACTCCAAAAATTTTATTTATCTAAAAAATTAAAACTTAATAATTATCTGCAAAAGCTACCATTTCTGTATATTTGTAGTATACCTAATGAATCTTTCAAAGAAAAGCAGTTCTACTTTCTACGCCTGTACGTATTTCCCCCCAAACGTGCAGAGCAATTAGAACAAAATATGTACTATCCCAGCCCCAGGTCTGAATTCCATCACTAGAAAGTATTTTGATACAAGTTTGAAGTAAAATCCTTGTGAATATAGATTTGGTATGATGTGTTCAATAGCTGTTTGAATATCCTTATGTTGTAAGGAGGGAATACGATCATAGCCATGTGGTGTGTGTTTTCATATGGTATGAACATGAGCTTAGCTCAGTGGGACACTTCTCTTTAGTATCAGCCAAGAAACCAACTAACTGCAATTTTACAATGGCATTTTTAGTTCTAATTAGTGTTTAAAACGCTGCAGTGGCTCTGGTGAGAAATCTTGAGTTCTGAATTCGATGGCTGCTCTCTTGAATTCCAAAGGTGTAGAGAAAGATGATAACAGAGCCTTTGTCTTTTCTTCAAGTGTGGTGCTTGCCACTCAAATGAAAACATTTGTCAGGTTACAGTAAAAACGTAAAGATAATTAAAATTGATAAGCCAAATGATTTGGCAGATATTGGTCTGTAACTTTGCAGAAAATAAATGCAGAGGGTTGTCTGTGCCTCTTAAACTGGAAGCCAGATTAGAGCTCAGTGCTGTGTGGGTCTGGAGAATGGAGGGTGTGTTTTTTATCTTGTGTTTGGGGATAGCGTGCCCATCTTTACATCTCTGTGTGGAGTATGAGCCAGCTCCCTCTCCATCTGCTAGGGAGGGGAGGGGAGCAAGCTCACAGTCTGCTCTGCGTAGCTCCTCAGCATGATGGAGTATATGACCTGCCCTGACTATTCACCAGACCTGTGGGGCAATTTTTTCTTCCCCAGTGTTTGCTTTCACTATGAGGCCTAAAAGATGGCGTGTCATAATACTCCTTCGTCCAAGTGGCTTTACTTTCTGGCAAGTTTCTCAGAAACCAAATTTTTACTGTGACTGGAAATTATTTGCAGTGAAAACTATATACTCTACATCCAGAAGTGACAGAGAAATGAGTTCATGCCTTCTTTTCTTTCTTTTAATAGCAAACATGCTCTCATTTATGCACAGTCAGTGTTCAAATAGCTGAGTGGCCACTTAGAGGTGTTTTATTTTTGAGGCTACAATATCAACTGAGTTCATTATTACTGGGTTGGACTTCTTAACATTTGACTTTTCCCAGATGAAACCTTTTTTAACACTTACCAGTTTGAAGGCCTGGCAGTCCAGACAATTACCTTTATTCTCCTGCTGTCTGAGAGAGGGTTTATCACTCTGACAGAACGTAATTAAAATAGAAAAAACCCAAAAGGTTAGTGAGTGATGTCAGTGAGAGACAGAGAACCAGAGTAAGAGCTTTTACTGGCTAGAGTACATCTATAAACTAGCTGCAGCTCTTCCCTTCACTGATGGAGGGAATGTTATTCTGCCAGCTGTTATTCTCAATGAGCAGGGATAATCCTTCTCAATCCCCTAGAGGGGTTTCTTTGCAAGATGTTCATTCTAAAATTCTCATATTTGCATAGAGCCAGATTCTGTCATGCTCTTTCCTGCCAAATAGTAGCTTCCTCTCTTAAAAATCAAATAGTTAGTAAGGACAAGAATGAAGACAAGTAGACTCTGTGACGGGTCTTTAACTGATGAATCCAACTATGTGGATTTTCACCTGCGCTTATTTTTGTTCATGAAAAATGACTTAAACTTTTTATTTTATTCTCAAATCCTTCCATTTAACCTAGGTGAGCATCAACGTCTGTGGTCTCTTGGTGTTTGTTGTTTTTTTTTTTTTTTAGTGGAGGAGAAAAGCCTGCAAACTATGCAGTTTTGTTAATGTTGTTTTTCACAGGTTTAGCTCCTACCAGTGAAACTGAGAGCTTTATGGCCATCCCCATGCCATTAACATGAAAAGTTCAGTGCTTTCTTTCAGCTGCTATCACAGTGATCCTGATTCTCACCAAAAATTTATGTCATCAGTTAAACAAAATACTGCCATCCTTGCCTTTTATATTTTAATAATCCTCAAACTGCAGCAAAGTCATTGCCATCCAGACAGACAAATTTAGAATCTTAATTCTTAAGGTCAGAATAGTTCTTACATTATCTTATGCCAGATCATTTCACAAGGAAGAAGTTCTCTGTGCTTTGCTTCTCTGTTTACCTGTTGAGGTCTCTTTCTTAACAGTGAAGATGCTCTACTGCATTACCTGTTTCTCATCTTCTGAAGTTCTTGGTGAATTTTTGCCCCTCGTGTTTCAATCCTGCTTTACTTTTTGCTTATGTTACCTGTTTGTGAGATTAAGATTTGCTGGTTCTCATCAGTTTCTCTTTACATCTTGAAAGGTAGATTTAGTAAGTGACAGAGTTTTCAGATCTAGCTTGTTATTTTCAAATAGAGCAAGGCTTAGCTTGAATAATTTTCTTTACTTGGTTTTTTATAGCATTTCTGTTGTCATAAACCATATCAGAGAGATAGTAAATGACAGTGTTTCCCTGCAGGTTCCTGAAGAACAGTGGTAATATCAGCTATCCTAGTTCTGCACTGTCTGGGACCTTTTTGTACTGAATGTACATCACGTAGGCAGTTAAACAACCATAAAGAAGACATAAAGAAGCAAGGATCTTTTAACACTTCAGTTCTTTAGAGAATCACTCTGACAATAAAAATATTGTTTTGTCCATTCTGCAGTGAAAAATGTGGATGCTTGTTATAAGTGTGACTTCAAAAACAAGATGCGATAAAATATCAACTTCAGTCATTTGAATCTGTGCAGATATTAAAACTGAGGATATCTAAAAACAAATCCATGGTATCTCTCCAAGGCTTGGTTCGTAAAAAAAAGGCACTTAACGTCTGAAAGTATTAGATTATTTTAAGTACACATTCAGTTTATCATACAAGATGAAGTCCTCAGTTATTGTGTTAGATTTGTATAAACTTTACCTTTCCTATTGTTGCTGCCTTTTCCTTCTTTCTTTTTTTCTTTCTTTCTTTTTCTTTTTCTTTTTCTCTTTCTTTTTCTCTTTCTTTCTTTTTCTTTCTTTTTCTCTTTCTTTCTTTCTTTCTTTTATTTTTGGGGTTTGGGGGGGGGGTGCTTTTTTGTTTGTTTGGTTTGGGTTGGGTTTTTGGGTTTTGGTTGGTTGGGTTTTTATATTGCCCACAATTGCAGTTGTATTCTAAAGTATTCACAATTACAAATTCTGGTATCACATGTTTGATAATATGGCTTCTTTCATTTGATGTTATTGTGATTTTTTTTCAATGTATTTTCTGATTTTTCCACTAATATACTGGAGAGGTGCTGGATTACTTACTACTGATATACTGGAGCTACACTGTTGAAGATTCTTTTCCAGAACCATAACTCTTCTTCACTTTGAAGAAGCCTATTATTTGAAGGAGAGTTATGTATTCAGATAGCTGTGTTGTTGGATTTCACTAATTACATCCTATGCAACCATGTCTTGTCAAGAACCTGACCTAGCATCCATTAAGAGCTTATAAATTTCTGAGATAATAGTGAACTCTGGTAAAGGACTAAGAGCAAGGGGAACTGAGAGCTTTTAACTTGGTGTTGAGTATTTCAATGCATTTTGAACAATTTCCACATCAATAATCTAACCCTTTCATATATTATTGATTTTAGTTGATGAAGGAGTTTCCTCTGCTCAGCATGTTCAACATCCATGAAAACCTGCTAGAGGCTTTGTTGGAACTGCAAGCATATGCAGATGTTCAGGCAGTCTTAGCAAAGTATGATGGTAAGTTCAAATATGTATTTGTATTTTCTCTATATGGTACACACTGAAAAAATATTTCTAAGTCAAACTCTTAAAATTTAGGAAACACTGTAATTAAATTGATTGACATGAGCTTCATACATGCCCTTGCACAGTCCTTAATCCAAAGATTAAACACTGTACATTTTTTCTGCCAACCCATGCTTAATTCATTGTACAGGGTAATGGAAGTCACTAGCAGCTCTTCAGTGCTTTCTTTGCTTTCTGTTGGTGTTTAAAGAATGATTGTTTAGGTTCTGCAGACTTTTTATTGCATGCTATTCAAACCTTGTCTGAAGAAAGGATTATCAGTTCCCTTGTGGACTTTCCTATGAATGTTGACTTAGTAGCATACAAGTGCTTTACAAACATTAATTGATTTAACTTCATACCAATCTACTGAGTAGCAGACTTGATGTCTTATGGAGAAAACTTGGCAAGCTCAGAAGACTAGACTAGATGAACTTTTTGTATTAATTTTTTGTATTTTTTAGTAAACATTGGTTTGTGCAGCATTACATCTCTTTTTATGTTCAAATCACAGGTGCTGCAGCTCTAGCCCCTTGAACTTCAGTTCAAGACACCAGGGTCTCAGAGACACAGAATGAGAAGTGTTTAGCTTAAATTAAGTGGGTTTTCCTTGTATTGTGCAGAAACTTTGTGACTGAAACAGGAATATAGTCCACTTCTCTTGAGCGGTGTTCATCAACCTGCACAGTGCCACTCTTCCTCCTCTTACTGTAGTCTCTGGCTTACTCAGTAGCTACATTCCAAGTTCTGCAACAAGTGAATCAAGGATCCTATAGCTGTCAGTTTCCTATTGTGTTACTGTTGTATAAATGCCTATGAATATGGACACTGGAGCCTATTATATCCACGGTGCTTTGGACACTCTTTCTTGTTGATTCTTAGAAAGAATTGGCTGGTCTTCTGTCCCACTTGTCTTCTTCTTCTGCTTCTCTTTTACATGGTCATTTTCAGCTTTGTATTGCTCCCAGTTGCTATTAGAGGCTCCTTGTTCAGCCAGTACCTCTCATTCCCAGTGCCGTTCTTCTGCCTCTCCTAACTACCTGTCCCAGTCTTCTCTTCAGGGCAGCGATGGTCAAGATACATCTCCTCCTCTCTTAATGTCTTTTCCATCTACTCTTTTCTCTGTGACTTCTGCCTCCTCTTCCTTTGTCATTCTATGTTGCGTTGCCGGGGTGCCAAAAAACTAGAGCGATAAGAGCTCACGCAGAGAATGGCTGCTCACTGTCAGCCTCTGTACTTGGACCCATATCATCACATGGAACATCACAGGGCAAGGGGATGATGCATAAGTTTATTGGGGTACTGAGACGTGTACTTGATGAGCAAAGAATCTTTAAAGGGTATAACCAAAAAAATGCAGAAGCTTCCACTGAATATGTGCTAACTGCTTTCTTCTAACATCTTACAACTTTGGAAATTAAGATAAGTTTAGGAAATTAGGATAAATTTTAATGAGACTCTTAATAGACCATTGGCTTGATACTAACATGATCATACTGGCAGATTTCAGACTCCTGCACCAGACTGTGGCAGAGCTGAGGTTATTTAACAAAAGATAAATAAGCAGCTGATTACAAGTAACATTGGTGATAATCACTGCTACCAGTCCAGTCTGGAACGTTTTCAGCTCTTTCTGGAGACAAATCATTATAAGTAGAGATCAGAATGTCACCCAGGCCCTTCAATACTGCCATTCTGTAGCAGTAATGACTCTAGGAGAGATCTTGGTTGTACTTAGTCTGGTTGAAGAAATCGGCAGTTGAAGTGGTAACATCACTATCTCATAGCTCATTGTATTTCAGTATTCTTGGGACACAGGGAGAGATCCCTATAGTCTTTATTTTGGCATGTTAAGAAGGAAGTAAAAGAAAACGCCTATTTTTATGCCCCAGGCACCACAGGATGTTGGCACCTTCTAGTCTTCCATGTAGTTGTGAAGCAGTAGTCCTGAGAGATAGCAGAACTGTGACAGAACAAGGAATTAAGCCACGCCTTCCCAAATCTCAAGACTAAACTCCAGTGCAAGCTCTACTTTGGCATACTGAAGCACTGATCCCTGGTTTTACACAACACCATGGCGGCAGTTTATGTCTTGGAAATTGAGAAAACTTGAAGGTGTGTTTTGTTTTCTCTGAAGCATCTGATAAGAGTGAAAACAAGTGAGACTTTTAAAAATAAAGCTCTTACTTTGACTGTTTGAACACATGCAGTTTCAGCTCACGCTTTGAGTATGGTGTGTGTATACACTAAGTATGCACAAGGACTCGGCAAACACAGGCTTAACCAGTATAACCCTTATAGTTCATGAGTCTCAGAAGGGCTGTCTCACGGAGTTTCAGCTCATTTTAGAACTCATCAGCTTCATGTGTTGTAAGATTTATTGGAATATAAAACACTGAACTCATTTATACTTTCCTATCTGCAGTTTCTGTTAATCCCACTGCACTGCCTTTTTTTGACTAAGACCAAACCTGATTTACTGTATTTTGATAACATATGAACAAATTATTTCCTTGAGTAGTCTGCCCCCACCCTGGGATAAAAAGTTGGATCACATTATGTGAAACCTCAGCCTCTGCAAGCAGATGCACTGCTTTACCAAAAGCCATGTGTTAAATTGTGTTTATATTATGTACCTGGCAACAGAGCTGATGTCCATACTCATTATTCATGGAAAAAGGGCCTCATTAGTGGAACAGCATGCACTGTTGCTGAGCTACATCATTATGGTTTCAGAGTTCAATGTCTATCAATAAGAGTGAGTATGACCTAAATACTATTGAATTCTGAAAATATTTTTGGCTCTGATATAACTCATATCCATGTTATTTACAGCAGAAATAGTTATGGCTGCTAAAGAGACTGTTCTTGATGGAATAAGCTAATGATATTTGTAGTAGATAGTCTCTCTGCTCCTCTATCCTTGCTTTTTAGACAGATTGTTTTCCAGTGGACTTGGGCTGCATGTTCTGATGCTTAGAGCAACTGATTTATTAACTTCCCTGGTCAGCCAGTTGCTTTGATAGATATTATCTGGTAACCTGGGCACTGTGTGAAAACTCAGATTTTTCTGGCAATTGAAAGTCAGGTTTAGAAAGAATACATGCTTCTGTATTTAGTCTTAGTGATGCAATGGCTCCTCTCTAAACCTGTCCTTCCTTTCATTTTTTAATAGAACAGTGTTTTTCAGTGAGACTATGGTATGACACCTTTTTATTTGTTAATAGCTTACTTAGCAGAACCCTACTCTTTTGTAGAGACTTGCAGATTGATGAACCAATTGCATGCAGCCATCAGTTGCATTAGCTATGGTCTCCAGAGGTTTTGTGTGTGTGTGTGTGTGTGTGTGTGTGTGTGTGTGTGTGTGTGTGTGTGTGTATATTTGAGATCACGTCTCCATCCATTTCATTAGTTGCCATATTTATGTTTGACATTTTTGAGAAGATGTTCTACCTAGTGGAGCTAACTGGGAAGGTGTTCTAAGTGCAATAAAGGGTTTTCTTCTGAGTTAAAAGATGTAGCAAGTAGCAGTATGGAAGCAACCATTAACTCATGCACACTATTTTATAATCCTTTTGTTTTTTTGAAGGAGAGATCTTAAGAAAAAGGTTTTTTTAGTTAAGGTCATACTGAAGTCTAGTCTACTTACTTACCTCAAGAGATGGAAATCATGTGACACCTGCAGTTTGTGTAACAGTAATCAAGAGAATAGTTTGTCTTTGTTCGTATCACATCTTTTTCAGCTTCTGCTTCTAAGAACTAGTTTCTTTCCTCATGTCAAAATCACTTGTCACTTCAGCTAGGTCTCTGCATCAGTTCTATGTCTGTTCATACCATCTGGTCTCCTCTTTTTTGCCATATGATTATGTGGGGTTTTTCATTTGTCCTGTATGTGCAAAACCACAAAAAGTCTAAAGTAATTTTACTAATCTTACTCTTTTTAATCTTCTGTATCAGAATTTTTTCCTTCCCCTCTATAGGCATTTAGGATTGAATTTGGTCAAGTTAAAGGGGCTGACACCTGCTTGGTCACTGATATGCATCTCAGCAAGAGTTGCATATGAAATGTTTGAAAGCAGCAGTTGTAAGTTTTAGTTGTGGTCATGGCAAATTTTTGTTTGTGCTGAAGTGTTTTTTCCATACCATCAGGGACCGAAGTCAAGCCCTTAGCATACATAGTGGCCATGGGTTTGTGTTTGATTGGGTGTTTCCCACCACTGAGGAAGAATGTTAAAAGTACAGAGAATCAGAACTGTTTTATTTTGTAAGCACTGTGTTCATAGTTGTGCTCCCTCCAGCATGTTTTCTACCATGTTTTGTGGAAAAAATGAATTGACTGTTCTAATGGGAGATAATACTGCAGAATATTACATCTTTTTAACAGTGTTTTTCCCCTGATGTTCAGTTCATACTTTATTGATTTCCATCCTTGTTTTTAGTCATTTGTATGAGTTTAATTCACTTTCTTTCTTAATATTTTTGTCTTCATAGATGACTGGATCTCTCTTTTGTCATCACCAGTCCATCCTGCACATATTTATTTGCTAGAGCACTTTCAGTCTTTCCCATAAGCAATTCTTCCTACCCCTTGTGTAAGAGTTGACAATCTAACCTGCAGGTGCCAAGAACTAGAGGGGTTCTGTGCTGACAGAGCAAGTGTTGGCCTAACACTTAAACATGAGAGTCTGCAGAGAGGCTGAGGGACAGAAAATCAGAGCTGGGATTTGCCCCCAAGCCATAGTACAATATATGTCCTGTATTCCACCATTCTTTGTTTTACCTCTTCGCATAACTTCTTCCAGTTTGTTGATACACTTTCAGTAACATATTTGAAAATACGTGAATGATTCCAGCAGCTTAATGTTGTCTCTCTATAGTGCTGTGTGAAGAATTTAGATGATATATGGCATATTTGGGATATCCATAGCATCTTTCCATTAGTTCAGTCTCACAAAGCAACTGCTTAAGAAGCAAATGAATAGTAAGAATTCATTGTCTTGACCCTCCCCATACCTGACTGCAGCTAATGGAAAGAAAATGCTCATAAATTAAGTCTAGACTTTTGTATTCTGTTTAAACATACAAGCAATAAGGAAGAAGGAGAGCCTTTTTTAGAATGACACATCAGTTCTTATTAGGCAAAAATGCCGTGATGGATTTGACAGCAGAATAGCAGTCACATCTTTCAGCACATTGTGGGAGCTCCACCAGTAATCACAGGAGGGTGGGAAACAGTGTATGTGAAGATATTTTGCCAGATGGCTCACAGAGCTGGACACAGTCATTTATTAAAACTTCACTTTGGTTCCTGACAGAGTATGTATCTCCTAGGACTAGTTTGGACATGATTCCCTTGCTAAATTCAAGTTGTTACCAGACATAATTGTTTTTATGCCTTTCTCTAAAATATGAGGGTGCAGTTTTGGAGACGAACACTAAATTATATGAGGATTTTTAAGTATTGTGGTCATCAGACCAGCATATAACAGAACCAAGTACTTATGGTCTAATATGGAGCAAATAAAAAGCAAAACACTTCTGAAGGGAAGCTGGCATGAACCTGCTGAGGACTGTCTCAGTTGGACTAGGTGATGTCCAGAGGTCACTTCCAACCCTAACTGTTTCGTGATTCTGTGATAAACACAGACATTCGTATATATTTCTTCCACTCTTAGGGGACAGTAGGTATTATCCTCAAACAAGTACTGCTTGATTATTAAGAGCATAGTATTGGAAGAGTCCTCCTGGGTGAGTCAGGCCCCCCGCTGTTGCATTCTCTGCATGTTACTGCCCCTTCCATGAGCTGAGCAAGCTCCATCCTAGAATTAGCTGTTTTGTTTTCCCCATTGTTCTACCTGGAAATCTGCCTCAAAAATTCACTTCACAGAAACCTTTTAATCTCTGGCCTAGATTTAATTCTGAACTCTTTATTCTTGTGCCAACATTATCCATTACCTAGGCAATCCTTCTCCTTTCCTGATGTTCCGTGTGGGTATGCATAGGGAACAGTTGTATCTTCTCTCAGTCTTTATTTCATTTGGTTTGATAAAAAACTATCCAGACCTTCTGTTTACTTTTGGTGTTCTTGACCATGGGGGATCAGATTTGAACACAGCATTCTTTGAGAAATCCCATTTCTTCTGCCGAAATGATTCACATGGTGTACCTGAGCCTTACCTCATCTCACCACATTTCCCTTCCTTGCAGATGCCAGCAGTTCATTGTGAATCATCCTGCAATCTCTGTGCACAGACGTTTCTGGCTCAGGAACACATACTGCCTACTAGAAGATATTATTTTGTAATACTGTGTTTTGTTTTAATGTATTTAACCCTATATCAAGCTCCATTCTTACAGCATGATCTCTTAGCCAAGAATTGTAATAATCCTCACAACTTGGTCCATGCAACATCCACTGAACATTCTCCATTCAAGTATCAACGATTAGATGCAGAAACTAGGTTGTATACGTGTAATTAGAAGTTGAGTGGTATCCTTGTTTAACCTCATGGCTGAATTGACATTTTCTTCCTGTCATTCTGGGTTTTGCTGGCTTTTGCTGCTTGCTTTGATGAAATTGAGTGAGCAGCTTTTATCAGCATAACAACTGCTTTTCTTGTGCTACATCAGTTATGTGCTCCAGACCTCTGGATTCCTTCTAGTTCAAACAGATAGAAAAGTGAAATGCTGCTCTCACTGTTGTTAGAAATCTGAGTGAGCATCCTCTGTTTGGTCTTTTTTTTTTCTCTAGAGTTCACCTTTTGCATTGGGAAAATATATTTCCAGGATCTTCTAGTAAGACCTTTCTAGGCGGAAGATCCTTTCTGTGTCATTCTTGCAAACTTTTAAAGGTCAGATCCCAAACCAGCATTATTAGGTTTGAACTGATGCAGGGGAAAATATTTCCCATGAGGTAATGGTGGTTTGATGGCCCAGAGAAACACTTACAGGTAAGGGGAAAATAAGGTATTCTGTTGACCAATTGAAATC
This sequence comes from Pseudopipra pipra, assembly GCF_036250125.1. Taxonomy (NCBI): domain Eukaryota; kingdom Metazoa; phylum Chordata; class Aves; order Passeriformes; family Pipridae; genus Pseudopipra; species Pseudopipra pipra. The sequence goes on from NC_087553.1 coordinate 50,891,370, forward strand.
CTTATAAATGTTTTTATAAGCACATCGTTGGTTTTCCCATGTGTATTTTTTTCTTTTCCGTTCCTCTACCTTTCACTCCATTTATAATTTCATGAATAAGATTTATACTGAAAGACAGAGACCAGTGTATTCTGAAAAAGGGCATTTCTGCTTATTAGAAATAACTTCTAATGTTAAGGAAAACCTGGTATAAGTGGGGTTATTGAATGTGCTTATAAATATTTTCTCTGCCTGTCATTGAAGATGTGTCTGTGTCTGTAGCTGTCTTCTATTAGTGGAGTAATTAACATATCTATCATCTAGCCTGCTTTGCATGCTGTTGATTGCAATTACTTTAGTCACTACAATTACATACTCCAGTGAAAATATAGTTGGAATATATTATAGAGGAGCTTCCAACAAGATCTGTACATCTCATACTTGAAGGGCAAGTGCATTAGAAGATAATAGAGAGGATTTGACAGGTAGCGTTTTCAAAGTGCCTCAGTCATTTTGACAGTGTTTTCTGTCTAACAGAACATTGTGCCTATTTGCTTTGTTATTAATAAGTGAGGGATGGTGGCTGCTGAGATATGACTCGCTTATCCTCTTAAACTCCCTTTTGTAGCCCTGTCTTGCAAGGCACAAGTTCAGTAAATCACAAGTTTCTCTTAATCCGAAAGTTAGCAAGTTACCCATGATAATTTTGTCGTTCTTAGCAAGTTTAATGAAAAACCAAGGGATAGATAGTTTTTTAGAACAATAGTCAGATAAGCTGCTCCTCACTTTTACAGTGGACTTACTGAAGTGCCTTGTGTTTACTATACTGCATTTGCTATTTACTGTAGGAAGCTCTCACAGTGTGCAGAAGTGTTTGCAGAATCCAGCCTTTAGTGGGTTTGGTTTGTTGGGGTTTTTTTCATCGAGCTGTAGTCTTTAACTTTTTAATGCTGGAATATTTCAGTCGCTATATAATATGTGTCTGCTGGGTAGATTACAGAATCACAGAATATGCTGGATTGGAAGGGACCCACAAGGATCATCAAGTCCACCTCTTATCCCTGCACAGGACCATCCCCAAGAGTCACACCACGAGATTACTAATGTGAAAGTCAATTCTTCTCTGTAACAGTGGGAACAAATATATCATTCAAGTCTGTTAAGGAGCATTTCTCTCTATCTTTTGAATGCTTTATGCCAATTTGCTATTAGAGAACAGGTATAAATTAATTAATGGGTTAAGTCAGGTTTATGGCTGCTGAGTGTCTCTGGAACAGGATAAAATGGCCAGAGACTGTCTGGTGAACGTTTTGCTCCAACATTTCCCTGAGAGGCAAAACACCTTATTTCACTGTTAATCACAGCAATAAATCTACTGGTTGTTTGCTTGCAAGTCAAATCCATTATTACTTGAATAGCTGTCCTAACTTGTATAGCTGCCACACACTCATATTAGACAACTACTTCTGCGTGAAAACATGAAGACTGAATAAGATAGCCTTCAACTGTTACTTAGATGTTTTGTGTACTATGGAAAAATTAATGTATTCCAGGTTACCTATACATTTATGTATGGAATAATGAATTCTTTCATTATGTCTCTATGATGTCAGTCTTTGAATTATTTCTCTAATGAACCCAGTTGCTGTTTAAATAACAGTTCCAGTGGTCATTAACACAGATTTTAAAGCCTGTATGTAAGGTGAAAATTAAAAAAATCCATGTGATATGGCAGCATAAGTCCAATATCAGAAAGTATTCTGAGTTCCCATAGTAATTTTGCATATGTCATGCTTACTCTGAAGTATCAATCAAACACTTGTCTTTCTGCAGACTTTTAAGTTTTCAGATGTTTATTTTTTTCTTTCTTTTCAACAGATATAAGCTTACCAAAATCAGCAACAATATGTTACACAGCTGCATTGCTCAAAGCCAGAGCTGTCTCTGACAAGTAAGTGCTTAAGAACTACTGTCAAGCAAAAATCCTGATTTAACTCAAGATTTCTCTTATCTGAGCCCACACCCTAACAATCTGCTCAGTAGCAGGAAAATTCTGTCCTGTAGTAAATTCACTTTTATATATGAGAAAAATTCACTTTATATATGAGAAAAATTTGCAGTGATCAAACATTGCACTTCAGATATTAAGGAAGAAGAAGAGAACTAGCATAAATTCAGTTCTTTTTTAGTTTTACATATACTGTCTGGGTGAGCTTTGGCTTCCTAGATAGTATAATGAAGATGCAACTAAAGAGGGTTGTGTGGCTGAACTTCTTCAAGTTCATATAAACCTGACCATAAAAAGGTAATAAATAAATGTGGATGCACTGGTAGCAATGTCATTTTACAAGACGTGTCAGAAGACTGCGCACCTACTTATTTAGCGGCAGGTGGATTTAGCATTATTATGTCAGGGGTTCTGAGAGGTAGATGACGTTCATATTTTTAGAGACACAAATATCTGTTCATTCCTGTGATGTTTTTCTCTTGGGTCTCACCCTTCCAAGGTGCTGAGCACATCTATGTGATGCCTGTGGACTTGAGAGCGCTGGCCCGTTCTGAACGGGTGCTCAGCTCCTTGTGAGATGGATCTCAAAAATCCCGATTCTGCTCTCAAGTGCCTTTACACAAATCCCAGGCAGAGTTGTGTCTGTGCACCTGAGGGTCGAATGCCCCCCCCCAAAGTTGGAAAGCAAGTAGAGTGGAAAGCCATTTTCTTGACTGACATCCTGACAGTTTTTGCTTTTAAAGTGTATGTACACATCAAGATCTAAGTAATTTTCTTTCATTCTTTTTATCCTGTAGATCGCCAGTACCTACTGCAACATCTTTCCTCCCTACACAGCGACTCCAGCTTGGGAGGGCAGGGCTAAGGTTGTCACAGCTTTCCCTGTGGTGTCTGCCTGCCAAGTACAGCTCTGGAGTTAGCCGTGGGGTGTGAGGTGAGAAAGAGATTGCATGGTCTGGTTTTTTATTCACTGGGGCAGATGATTTGCCCACAGTTTGGGCATGCTACCCTCAATGGTGCTGCGGCCAGTAGACCACCTGCTACTGCTGCTGCATCCATCCCAACCTGACCCAGGGGCCTTGGGTTGGGAATGTCCCTAAAACTTCCCCAAACCTGTTTTTAATAGAAACCCTCCAACAATAATTTGGCTTTGTGGGTTTTTTTCCTTTTTTTCTTTTCTTTTTTTCTGCAACTTCAGCCTTGAATATGCCCCTTAGCAAGATACCTAGAGCAAATTTAGATTAGTGACAGAGAAGGGACTGTTTGGATGGATTTTCTTCCATGATTAGATGCAAACATGCTTTCCACTTCTGCTGGGCTCTCACTGGCCTTGACGTAATAGATCACTCAGAGTTTCCACTTGCTATGGAAGTTTGGAGAGCATAGGAAAATGACTCAGTTTGGTTACATGGGCCCATGTTCTAGATTCCTCTTCTGGCCTTTTCTTGCTAACATTTCTGACCTAATGTGTTTGTTTCTTTGCTTTTGTAGATTTTCTCCAGAGGCTGCCTCAAGGCGAGGGCTGAGTACTGCAGAGATGAATGCAGTAGAAGCTATTCACAGAGCAGTAGAATTTAATCCACATGTGCCAAAAGTGAGTATTGAGAAAACATTGTCGTAGCTCTAACACTGCTGAGGACATAACTCCTGATTTTTATGTTAGATTGTTGAGTGGTGTTGTGAAAAGGGGAGCAAATAACGGGGAGGGAAAAAAGCTGATAGTATACATAGTTTTTTTGTTTCACATTCAGGACTGTGCGACTTGAAATTTAGCTAAAGTGAATTGCGGTAGTAGACACCACCAAATGTTATGATGCAGCACAGACATAAAGACAGATTATTATTTGCAAAATAACCATCAAAGATCTTCTAGTTCAAAATAGCATATTTTATTTGTTTTGATGATTATATGTAAGAATATGTTTTGGCATGCTGTACTATCTTTGGAGTTAACGGTGTGCTTTATATGAGTTGCATTAGTAATCCCTTATGCGGTACCCTGTCATTAAGTTCTGAGAATGCAAAGCTCAGAGATGAAGAATTGCATAGAACTAAAAAGACTAAAAATGGATTTATGTTCTAATTCCATAATCCCCTCTCTAGATATGTATCTCAGCAGTAAGAATCTTGCCCAGAGGCTGCTAAAGGCTAATGTATTTTATTATTTCATCACCTGATACTCAGTATTGCAATATATAAGTTCAGTGAAAAGGCAAACTAGAGGCAGATGCTTTTTGGCCGTTGAACTTTTTTGCCCTTTGAAAGTAAGCAACAGAAGACTGGTATATGTTAATGTAGGGAGCCTATTCATTAGGTACAACTGAACACCAAGTCTGGTCAAGAGAAACCCAAAACCTCTCCCATATGTACACATGGATTGCAGAAAGTTAATTCTCATACACTGCAGGAATTAAGTGTTTTTTCTGTGAGCTTTATCTATTATGGTAACCACTAAATAGTGTAGTGTAGATATCTCAAAGTTAGGCTGTTTGCTTGATAAAATTATCTAGACTTCCTCTACAGGCAGTGGAAAGAACAAACTATCTTAGACATCTTTAGACAGACTTTCCATCCAAGATGTCTGTTTCTGCACTTACTATGAAAGGATCAACACTTTTCCAGTAAAAGCTTGACTTTTAGACAACAAAGTTTAGGTGAGATAAGTCCCTTTGTATTATTAGCTATCTTCTATTTTTGTGCCATACTATAAAATTAAAATATTAAATGAAGTTTGGTTCCAGGGCTGCTTCTCTGGAACTGTCTTCACTTTCTTCCATCCCAGTTATTCTTGCACCAACACAACTATTGGTATTTCTCTTCTGCCTCGTTGCCTGTTTAACTCTCTAGTCTAGTCCTGTTCTGGGTGAACCTTTCTGAGTGTTTTACTGAAGCCCAGTTAGAGATCTTGGCAAGCAAAGATACTAGTTTCACCTGTCATAAGCAATCCTTGGAAGCCTGTTCCTTACTTATCTCCGTGCCTTTGATGATTATTCCATCAAAATCTACTTTAACAATTTGCATACTAATGTTTCCATACCAACACACAGTGTTTCCCTTTAAATGAATGGCTGTGCATTTACTTCTCTTGTCACTTGATTCTGAGTGGGGATCTTTTTGCTTCAGGTCAGTTTTGCTAGTCTGGCTGTGTCTGGGACTGATTCAGGGACAAAGATAGTGGCCTCCACTTCTGTACATGCTCCTTATATCCATCCTGCTATTGTCACCAGGCTCTGCACTGTCATGAAACTGAGGCTAAGTCTCATTTACTGCCTTTTTTGCTTTTTCTGTTTCTGTTTATGCTTAAGAGTGTGACGTTCTTTGGTTTGACTTCCTTCGCAAAATTCACCCTACTGTAAGTTGTGGCATTTGCTGCATAACCTCTGTACTTCCAGGCCTACAAGATCCTGCTTTTCTTGTGGATCAGAACTTTCATTCATTGCTTGTGATGATACAGATTAATATGCAGCACTGCTGCTTTCACACTTACTCCTTCTGCTATTAGCCAAAGGATATTAAAGTGTGAAAGGATGGATTTGGTTGTAGTTTTATGCACAGTGCAGACATTACAGCTCAATTTTCACTCAGTTATGATTGATGTCATATCTAATTTGTTCTTAATGAAATAGAGATAAGTTTTAGCAAGCAGCATCACAAGAAATCTAGCAGGTCCACAAAACTAATGTGTCTTCAGAGCTTCTTTAGGATTTAAACACTAATGAGTCTTTTGTTCAGACTAAGGAAGAAATAAATTAAAAGGTGACAAATTATTTAAGATTCCCAGCAGAAGCCTTGAAAGCAGGTTCTACACTACTGAAGAGAAAAAAATACAGTTTGGTATGTTTCTGTTTTGTCTCAAAAGATTTTACTGTTTTCAGTGCAAATGGTTAAAATTTCGAATTACTACATAAAAAGGTTATTACTGGATATACATTTTCAAGGCATTTAATTAGAAATAGCACATTTTTGCTAATAAGATTCTGAGACAAAGAGAATGCAAGAAACATACTCAGAACATGCTGAGAGATGCTGCTAAGCTGGATTTACCAAGAAAGGGAGACTGGGTCTCCTATTGTAACCTATTGCAAGTTTGTGTAAAACAGCCATGGGCTTCTTACAATGATGCTCATTCTCCCCTGGAAGATGATGGCCAGATTGCAGTTCCATAGGGATATTGCAGAGGTCAGATATACTTTTTACCCTTTTTTAAAAATGTAATCTAAATATGTAGGAACACCTTAAGAAGAAGCGGTTTAAAAATCCCAGATTTCCACCTTTACAAAGATGTTAGAAACCCTGCAAAAACACCTACTTTCCACACAGAAACCACTGTGTATGCATGGATCTGGGAGTCTTGTCAGTATGCATGTCATGAATATGTTGGCACCCCCTTCCATTGATTCTAGATGGCAACACATCACTTTCTGTCTGCATGAAAATTACTTTCACAGAGGCCTAATATGGCTGACAGTCTTTCTTCAGGTAGCCACTCTTACAGCAAATAACCCTCTTCTGACACAGATCTCTTTTATTTTTGAGTACATTTCTATGACAATTTAATTCCCAGCCATAGGTGATAAATTCTCATTATTTTTGGAATACACTGGAGTCAAGATATGGCACATGAAGGTACCAGAATTTAGTTTGAGTGAACAAAGTATTAAAGAGCTCAGCGCAGCCTGCCATATCTCTCCAGGAAGCTGGACAGCTGATCTGACTGTGCTGTTTCTGGAAGCTGAGCTGTTCAGGGTAAGGCCAGCTCAGGTTTGTCAACTATGACCTCCTTTGTGACTGCAGCAAAAATGGAACCATTGTCAAACTGATCAAGACTTCTTATTCTGAAGACATTTTGCCTGTAAAAAGGTTTCTTTGCTTGAAAGTGGCTTAATTTTTTAAACTGTGACAGGAAAACAAATCTGATATAATGTATTTCATCTTTCTACAGTTCATCTTGTTTATGTTACTGAGTCAGCTACAGCAAATTGCAGCTTTATACTTTGGCAGAGATTGCCTATGTAAAAAGAAAGCACTTCACCAGGCTGAGTGTCTTCAGGGTTCTTTGTAGTAGAAAAAAACATAACCCATAGCGCATCAAAGTCAGCAATACATCACAAAAGAACAAAGCAAAGAGCTGTGAATTCCACTATGAGAAGAATCACAACAAATTTTATCACTTGTTTGTGAAGACTTGTCTGAATTTTTTTTTAACCATCTTTGTCTTAAATGAGATTCTGTGGATTAGTATCCCTTTGTTATAGTGTAGCACCATACACTGTGTAGTTTTGTTCCCAAGGAAATGTGCTGACACTGTCTGACAACATACTGCTCAAAAATTTAGGGGTTAACCAAAGAAGGCTGTATTGCCACTGAAGCTGTAATTCCAGAGGGTTTTGTATGGAAAAAGAGAGTAGTACATCCTATGTAATGGAGAGTGCATAATTTGTGGAGTAGTTGAGAAAAAAGTATATGTACACACACACAACTTCATCATTGTTATTTATATGTGTTTGGAGCTTCCCTGCTTGTATGTAATGCGACTCTCCCAAGCTAATGCTGATAAGCTATCACAGGTGCTTCTGGGACATTCCTCAATTGTGGAACACCCCTTCTGAACTGATTTGCAGGGCTCCTTCCCTGCATTCAAACTCCTGAAAAATGCCCTCATATTTTTGTGATCTATGAGACTAGAGCTATAAAGAGAAAACAGATGATGGTCCATATATCTAATTGTTAAAAGTGAGTCAAAAGTGTGTCCTGCACACAGTTGTAGGGGGTTGGTATGTAAGCCAGGAACTGCGTTAGTTTGGAGAGAGTCCCTGCTGAAGTATGCTGCGTTTGAATCAGACACCTTAAATACTGATATTACTTTAAGAAATGCCAATTTCATGTGTAAACAGTTTCTTAAAAAGATGTAACAAACCGTGTACTTAAGCACTTTTAAAGATTTATCTGTTCTCCATTGCATCCCTTCTCATTTTTTTCTTATTTATTTTTACTTTTTTTAATAAGAACTGTGTCTGTCTGTATGCTTGTGTGGTTTCTAGTAACTTGTAGTTGCTAATAGAAACAAATAATGCAAACAAACCCATAGACCAGATGGGAAGTAAATCTGTTCCGCACACCCCATGATATTACAGAGAAACTATTTGAGACATGTTTAAGAGAGTTTTTAACTGTTCAGTGAGACAGTGATTTGTTTATGTACCTCCAGCAAAAAGGCCAAACTTCTTAATTACCATCAGTTCAATGAGAATTTGTTAGGTGACTTAAAAGTGGCTTCTCTAGGCATGTAGAAACCAGTATTCTGGAATTATCTTAAGCTCGTGTTGTTCATCCCGCTGGGAGGAGCAGAGTTCCTGTTCAAACAATGTTGAATTCTCGTGTTCTGGCCTGGAGGGATGCTGTCACAGGTGCAGGAGTGACTGTTGCCTGTTTGCGACCTGAGCTGTAATTTCAGAGTCAAATTGTACAATTGAGGAATAGAAGGAAATCTGCCTGGGATAGGTTGATTTATTTTATAAAAGGTCGCTGAAGTAATGTGGAATGCTAAAGCACTCCCAGCAGAGGAGAATTAGTAGCCAGAGAGCTGTCAATATTATGAAATAAATAACGTATATTCAATTTATGTAAGAGGAATATAAACTCCACTGTGTTGCACTACATGTATACAAGGTCCATTGTCATCCTCCAAATGCTCATTAAAAGACATATTTCCATATGTGTACAGAATGGCTATAGCTCAGCTATATCTATCACAATGTTATGTAACTGGCCCAGAAGCCCTCTGTGGAAGCAAGTGAAAAATACTGTTACACTTGTTGTAACTCCTAAATATAGTTCCTTGACAGAAAAAGTTTAGAGGGAGAGAAGAGAGAGACCAGAAAAAAAAAAAAAAGATAACCAAAAAAATTACAAGCCAGAACAATGCAGCGACAAAGGGCTGATTGAGCCATCTCCTGATGGCAGGAATCATTGCACAACTTCAGTATTCACTCCTAACTTGATTGAGACTAGGTCATAGAATCATAGAACACGCTGAGTTGGAAGGGACCCACCAGGATCATTGAGTCCAACTCCTGGCCCTGCGCAGGACACCCCAAAAGTCACACCATGTGCCCGAGAGCATTGCCCAAACACTTCTTGAACTCTTTCAGGCTTGATGCTGTGACCACTTCCCTGGGGAGCCTGTTCCAGTGCACAATGTGAGTCCCATCACTGGTCACAAGAGTGAAGAGATCATTCTGACTGAAATTTTCTGTCTTTTCTGAGCTGTTTCCTGTTTTTAAAGGAACATGATAACTCCAGATGGTGGTGACTTGCTATTTCTTCTTCTAGTTAAACTTCTTAATTTGTTAATGAAAAACAAATGCAGCTGTAGATGTGTTGGGCTTATCATCTCCATTTTCTCCATGAATGCTTAGCTCTTTGGTAGGTTTCTTATTTAGGCTCTTGCTTGACTCTCCCTCTGAAGTGGAACCATGCTTAGGTTCAGAGCTCTGCCAGATATTCAAAGTATTGATAATGTAGTGAAGTTCTGTTACTTAAATTGTGGAGGTCGTGGTTGAATCTGAGTGGATGCCAGTGTATCAGGAGTTACAGTTAATAGGGAGTGTGTCAAGAGGTGTAGGTTTCTTTTATGAATTTTAGTGGTATGATTGGATTTTGTGTCCCTATTAGTCCTGTAACAATGAGGGCTATGCTCTGGAATGAGGCCTTTGGAAATTTTGAGATATAAATAGTCAGATTTCCACTCTGAAATCTTTGGTGGCTGAAGAGAAGACTGCACGTGTCTAGTGTAGTACCTTTGATTAAATGTGATAACAGCCTCTTCAAAACAATGGTCAGATGTCTTTGGCTGATTTTTTCCAAGAGCTGGAGATGCTTGTTGCGTGCAGAAATTCATCAGGATTGTGGTTCACTCATTATGTGGGCAGCATGAGGACTGCAGCTTATAGGATAGTTTTTGAAGAAAGATTTTTTTTAATTTAATTTTATTTCGCTAGAATTTGTCCGCTCGTCCAATACAAAATGTTTTGGGGGACCATGTTGATTTCATGGACAATCTGCTGGAAACCTAGCAGATTGCTGGGACTTAGTCCTACCTGTAAAAAATCTGGGGCCAGTAGCCTGCAGTTACTGTAAAAGGGGGCTGCCCTTGGCTATGCTATCTCCAGGTAGACCCTTAGCCCTGTCAACAAAACCTCCAGGAACCCCAATGCCCTCAGGGCTCTTGAACTCTCTTTGAAAATACAGTAATGCAGCAATGGATATGGTATTCTAGGACATCAAGACTGTCCTAATTTTCATGGACAGTCATATCTCTCCTTCCTTAATAATCAAGCCCTACTTACAGCTAGGTAGCTTTTTGGTACCTGTTACTTCTGTTCAGAGAAGTTAAGTAGATGGAGGCCCTCAAGTGCCCTCTCCCAGAGTCATTTCTTTGATTAGATATATTCTGTACTTCAGAAATTTGATCTTTATGTTTTGGAGAGTGCCTGTATGGAGTGTTCCAGATGAAGTCTCTATGGGTCTGTGTACAATTAGCATTCTTGCTGGAAATACCTCCAAAATAAATTAATTGAGAGTTTGTATGCCCAAAAGGTGGGGCTGACCTTTATGCATAAAATAAAAGTAATTATGAGTTCAAAAGAGTCTTGAGCCACCATCAACTTTGTGTGGGGGTCTTCTTAAATATCACCAAACCAGGTAATGGACTTTTTGTTTGTGAAAGTAGCTGTGATAGAGTAATGAGGGATGAATGGTTTTGATCTGAGGAACTTTTAAAATAGGTTTTTCTTTCTGAACCTGAGAAAAATGCAGACTGAAAAGTCAACGCAAGTGAGTGAAGACTAAGATTGATTTGCAAGTGTCAAGATACATGCTTCCATCTGGTATTTCCAGTTGTTTTTTTATTTTAACCACTGATAACAAGCAATATGCAAGAATCAAAATAACGTGTTTTCATCTTAACACTCCGAAAAATAGACATTTATTCCTTGTTTTTCTTTTCCTAAAATAGTGGCATGTCATTGGGTTTGCTAGTGGTTTTTTCCTTTGATTGAAATATTTAAATATTGAGAAATTACTTTCTCATTTAATTTTTAAAAAAATGTGGAAATAAGAGCTATGTTCTAAATCATTAAAACAGGTAGAAACCTGCAGCTCTTGCAGCTGTATTCCATTTTGCTCAACAGGTATAATGTGTGTTTTTAAAAGGGTGAGGCATTCATTAGGACAGTGAATGTTTGCTGTATCAGTGTAAGCCTGACAACTCCTTCCCTCTTGTCAGCTCTTTATTCTGTTCTCTCTATCACCCTTAATCCCCTGGCCTGCCTACTAAATTGCAGCTTCCTCCATTAATCCACCTGCTCTGCAGCTCTCAGATTTTTCTGAAAGGCTTTAGGGAAAATCCAAATATCACATTAAACTATTCCCACTGCTAATTCAGTTTCTCCTCTTTTAATACTGTCACCCACATCAGAAATGTGTGATTTCTCTCCTCTTTGAAGTATTTATCTATTTCCCAGGGTTGACAGTTCTTTGCTTTGATCATGGTCTCTTAAAGTCTTTCATCTGCTTGCTACCTCCTTCAGGCAAAGGGGCAACAAACTCTTGGACGCTTTCCACGACCTCTTGCTATTGGTGCTCATTTCCCTCTACCCTTTCCTCTTCCTTTCCACAAGGCTGATTTTCAATCCTTGTTTCTTTCTTTTGCCTTCTTTTCTGCACCAGTACATCCCATTCACAAAAGCCAGTGTTTAACAGGAGCTGTGGAAGGTTGGCACCACCCATGCCACCCTTTCACCACCGGTGCCAGGTTGCCTTCTTGTGGGTGCCTGCACTAGGAGGTTGTCTGTCCCTAGGTCCTGCAGTCCTCGTCCTTCCAGACCAGTCTGTAGGCACAAGGTGAAATGGAGGGGCTGCATACTCACTCCTTCTTTGCCAGGGATGAGCCATAACTTTTCTTTCCCATCCTTATGCTAGGGCCTGACAGTCTACTGCCTGACTCACCTGCTGCCTTTTGTGTTAACCTAAACAAGCTGGTGGGGAGAAAATTTGATCTTGGGCATCCTGGAATAAGGCGACAATTTCCCTGTACTATTGAAGAGTGGTCAGCACGCAGCTGGGAAGTGTAACAATGCTCAGGAGGACTGACAGGAGTTGATTTGGCAGCCTGTTTTCTGTCTGCCATTCCTTTCCCTGCGAAGCATGCTGGCAAGGGGTATATCTTTCCCCTCCACTAACTGGAATGTAGTAGCACCAGTGATGAGATGTCTGATGGACTGGTGTTAGTTATTTGTCTAGTTAACTCAGTTTAGTTCATGGGTTGAGGAGGGAGGAAAAACCACCTGCTTGAATAAGGCCTGGGACCTCTTTTCTCCTGTGGCATGAACCCTTCACGTGTTTCATCTGCTTCTGCTAGTGCGGATCCAGTTATGGGGAAATTTTCTGTGAAAATTGCTTGTGGGTTTAGTCAGTGGTACTTTTCATTTTAGTAACTCTTTCAAGTAGGAAGTTTAAACATCCTAGTCTTCCTCCTTCCCTGAAATCAGGAATTTGTTACATTTTGTAACATTTTCACTTTGTAATTTATTAAGTAGGTTCCTAGGTGGCTACCAACCTTGAGTATTTATAAATCTAGTAAGTAATGGCAATGCAGTAAAGCAACCTGTGTGCAAACTATAAGTGCTGCGTGTTTCCTTAGAGAAAGACAGTGTGCATCCAACTGCTTAGGGTCTTAATTTTATTAGAAACACTTTTAATTAAAAAGCTCTTGTAATTAAATTCCATTTTCTGCTTTGAGTCCTTTTTTTCATCTCCTTTGATAAGAGAGGCATCTTATTTTGAATTTCTCTGTAGTTCCCATACTACTGCTGAAGAGCAGAACATTATCCATCTGACAGCATGTCTTAGTCTTTGGGAATAATTCAGTAGTTGTCTCCAAGTGCAGTTGGTGATGAAACATTTGATGAAACACTTAGGAGAGAAAGTACTTTAGGGAAATAGACCTTTCAGTGGGCATTATAGAATTGCATGCAACTTTCTGTGTTTCGTATTACCTCTGAAATAATTGTGCTCTGCTTTTTTATTGCAGTATCTACTAGAAATGAAAAGCTTAATTCTGCCCCCTGAACATATTCTGAAGAGAGGGGACAGTGAAGCAATAGCATATGCTTTCTTTCATCTTCAACACTGGAAAAGAGTAGAGGGGGCATTGAATCTCTTACACTGTACATGGGAAGGCAGTAAGTAATTTGCTTTTTTACAAAGGAGCTAATCAAATGTTTTTATTGAATGTCATGAGAAAATAATAGTTTACTGTGAAGTATAGTATGTGAGGATTTTGGACATCAGTTCTCACCACCATTTGAACACTCAAAATTCAAACTAAAAATACGAACTTCATTTAATGAGAAAAAGGATTCTGAAGTCTTGGGTTATGTTTGCTGTCTAAGACTGAACAAAATTTCTCAACTTCTTTGAGAGATGTTTTCTTACTCATAGGTAAGTGGATAATAATTTACCTTCTTTCATTCCAGACTTGTAGAGATTTGTTTGTCATTATTTGAATGAATGGTTTCAAACTGAGAATATATTTAGATTGGACATAAAGAAAAAAATTTTTGCTGTAAGGGTGGTGAGACACTGAAACAGCTTGCCTGGAGAAGTTGTAGATGCTCCGTCCGTGGAACTGTTCAAGACCAGGTTCGATGGAGTTTCAAGCAACCTGGCCTAGTGAAAGATGTCACTGCCCGTGGCAGTGGGATTGGAATGAGATGATCTTTAAAGATATCTTCCGACCTAGACCATTTTATGATTCTGTGAATGCTCAGATACTGAGAAATTATGAGTGTGCCCTATAGACAGATATATGTTAATGAGTAGTGGAAAGCAATACTGTATTTTATGACTTTTCTTTTAACTGACAAACTGTAGTGAGTCCAGTGGAAGATTTCTAGGATGCATAGGGGACTGGAACATGTGATGTAGGACAAGGTGCTGAGGGAGCTGGTTTTATTCAACTCGGCCGAAGGGCTGATCCAGTTGCTGTCTTCTGCCAATGGAGAGATGATATGGAAGACAGTCCTAGTCTTCATAGAATGGCCCAGCAGGAAGACAAGAAGCAATACACACAAGTTGAAACAAGAGAAATTTCATCTAGACCTAAGAAACGTATTTTCAGAATGAGAGTGGTGATGCATTGGATAGGCTGTGGGATCTCCATCCCCAGAGATACTCAGAGCTCAGCTTGGCATGGTTCTGATTAATCAGACCTAACTTTGAAGATGACCCTGCTTTGAATGGGAGGTTGGAGGATATGATCTCCAAAGGTCATATACTAACCTTCTAATGTATCTTATCATGTCTTCGAGATTTGTTTTTTATCAAGTTTCAGAGAATTTAAAAGTACAATTTATGATCAGCTTTTTTGGGAGTTTTTTTTGATGCAGATTTTTACTTTATGTAATCAAGTTCCACTTTTCTGCTCTGCTTTATTCTGCTCTTTTTCAGCCTCTCCATATGTTATTATACCACCTTTTTTTTTCTTGCTTTCACTATTTTTTGTTCTCATTTAGCTTTGATAGAAAAGATAATTTGTCACCATGATAATTGCTATGGAAATGCACTTAGTACTTCCATTGTAAAAGTGACTTACTGTCTCGGTCATTGTATGAAATGGTCTGAACTTGCCTAATTTGCAGTGTGGGCTCCCTGAGGATGCACTGGCTTTATTTCTAGGTGTATAGAACACCATGCTCAGTAATTTATTAGCTAATAACTGTATAGTACCCTGTAAAGATGTAAATGAGCATAACTTCTACAGAAAAATCCATAATTCATTCAGAGTGATTGCAGAAAGATATGAAGTGTACCAGTCTTCAAGAATTTTGTTCAAATTTTGCCTACATATGAAGACTCCCATGGGTTTTAATAGTTTCACCAGTGTCTAGTCCAGTAATCCTAATATTTGGTAGATATCTTGGCATCCCTAACTGTAAGTGAAAACCAGTGAAAACATGATAGATATTAAATGTAATTAAATACTAGTTTTACCCAATAGTCTACATATAGTACTTGATCGCTTGCCCTCGCTTTCTTTCTAGGTGTTTGTAGGTACTTTATTAATAGTACCACTAAAAAAGCCCAAGTGACACCACTGGGTTTGGACCACGTTCTGTGTATAGAAAGTGTGTAGTTTGAAGTGTGACCAAATTTTGAAAGAGTCTGATGCGATTGTTTGTCACTGTTGGTTTCTAAACTTGTATCAAAATTCCTCTTGTTTGCATGAAGAAGAGAAACCCAGGGGGTTTCAAATGCTACAGTATCCCTTACAGCAAGTACACAGCTGAATGGCAAACTGCCTCTGTGCTACCTGAGTCAATTAATGTAAAATAGGATCAGATAATACTGTAAGAGTAAGGCAGAGGAGTAACTACATAAACACAAACTGATACAGATGAACTAGAGCACTTTCTTCCATGGCTGATAGCATTGCTAAATAAAACTGTTTTGCTGTAAATATTCCATAATTGGTCTGATGTCAAGGATAACTGTTTATAAAAGCTATTCAGACATTTTTCACTTGTTTTGTAAAAACAACATCTTTACCATCCCTTTTTGATTAAAATCTTAATATTGTTGTGATTTAGTGTAAAGCAGAAGAGGCTTGATTGTCTGTTTCAGTATTAGGCCAAATTGGAAGGAAAAACTTGTGTTAGTGATTTTGAAGAAATGAGCATTGAACATATGTTTTTGTACAGACATTCAAGTTTGTTGCATGTGAAGATCATACACAGCTTGGATTATTGTATTTGTACTTGGCTTTTTGGGTTGCTATGGAGAGGGGTGGTTAATACTGGAAGAGCATTAACAGCCCAGGTTGGTTTACAATCTTTGAGGATTTCTACCTTCTTTACTATTGCTTTAAACATAGTAACCAAGAAAAAATGCACTCATATAATTTCACAAAAATACAGCTAACATTATTTCAAATGCAGTGTGCACAACTGAAAATATTTGGGGATTGTGTATTTAAACCAGTGCTTCAGTTGTCTTGTGAGCAAGAGATAATGGAGTGTTATTGTGTGGCAGTGGGCTATACCTAACAACTAAAATGTACAGTGCTTCTCGGACATCTGTTGGGGAAAATATTGCTTCACAGTGACTGATGTTCATAGGAGTAGTGAGTATAAAATGTTGGTGACATAAAAAGAATGAAAATAATATATAGGATAATGGAAAAGGATGCCTTGATTGCAAAGCTATATTTCAGTCAAGGATTCTGATGTTTCTATAAACCACCTTCAGTTGGCCTATGACATCAGCAGCGTCCAGATTTAGTAATCCATTTCCCTCCCTCTCTGTTATTATTTTCAATTTTAAAAATTCATAAGATTAAGTATTATTTATTCTATGACCTGAAGATTTATATTGGAAACCTGACTTGATCTGCTGCATCTAGAAAGAATGCATGAGAGGAACCTGGTTTTAATAATTCAGTATTAATCTTTGATTGCCAAATAGAAAATTAATAGAAAATGAAAACGTGACATGTTGGAACGCTGGTTCTCAGGGCTTGTGTTCATCAGTGTTACCTGGCTTGCTGGAGTGTGATGGAAAAAAAAGTAGTGTATGATTTTCATGCAAAACTTCTCTTATATTTGATGCACAGAGATAGTGAGTATTGGCCTGAACTCACAAGCTTAGCTGGTCATTTTTGTAGGCTGTACCTGTTATACCAGATACACTACTTTCTCCTGAAATTTAAAAATTCTGCAGCCTAAAAGCCTAAGACATAGTGCATAAATTTGGCTATGGAATTGGAAGTACAATAGGCTTTGATTATGCAAACATTTATGTGTGTCCTTGTAATGTGGTCTCACCTGACATTCATGAACCTTTTCTCAAGAATAAAAATAAACATAGGTGTTTGCAAGATTAAAAGATAAATGTAGATTTATATTTTGGCATTTCATTAAACAATTTATGTGTTGTTTGCAACCTAATATAAATGTTTTGTCTATGTTTGTTTTCCAGAACTGCAAATGTATGACTGCCACACTTACAGTAACCTGTGCATGGTGTTTTCTTTTCAGCTTTCAGAATGATCCCCTATCCTTTGGAAAAAGGACATCTCTTCTACCCATATCCTATTTGTACAGAAACTGCAGATAGAGAACTACTACCATGTATGTTCAACCTTTCTCTTCTTATCATTGACATCGAAGAATTGTTTACCTGAGTCTTGCAGCACTGATCTCCTTTGATGCCTTTTAAATTGAATACACTGGATTAGAATAACTGGATTGACACGGAGCCTCTGGAGCTCCCGTGATGGTTTAAGAAGCAGCTCCTAGCCATAATTCATTACAATTAGCTGTATTTATTATTTTTGACATCTTAGGGACAGGGAGAGAGATTACCAAAGAGATAGAAATGAGTTAGATCGTGCTATTCTCTCTTGCCAAGACACTGGAAAATATGTCTGATCTTTCATCTAGAGTAACATCCCATCAAATCAAAAGCACAGTGTTGCAGCCTTGTTAGTCTTTTGTAGATACACTAGCTACTTAAATTCCAAGGCAAGATCCAACCTGCTTGAGGACAGCTGCATCATTAACACAGCTATTATTCTGACAGGTTATGCTGACATTTTCTGAAAAGCACTCTTAAATAGCAAAAAAGGGGTTTCTTTGTGTAATGCTGTGTGTATTATTATGAAGAGATTTATGTGAAATCATCTCATTCATTTTTATATGGGTTTATGGCATGGATTAGGGAAGTGCCAGCAGTGTTTCTAGATACGGATATACAGACAGATCCAGCCCTTGAGAAGTGTTACAGTCCAACATAATGAGACTCATTGCAGTGCATACAGTGAAGCATAGGAATGCAGAGGAAGAGCCAAAGCAGCCAATCTTGCAGTTATGCTTCATTCCCACATGTTTTCTCTCAGTGGGACTCAGTGAACATAAGTGGAACACACACAAATACAGTGGGGTTTGCGGAGTCAGGGCAGAGAAGACAAATACAAGGTGATCTAGGGAAGGCAATTCTTCTCTCACCTTCTCACTCCTGAAGAAAGAATAAAGAGAAATGTGTTCTGGAACAAGTAAAATGAAGCCTGCTTCTGCTGGGAAGGCTGGTTTTAAGGGCGTTTGCACCCTTTGTAGTCTTTCATTCAGAACCTCTCTGGTTTGGGCTGAAAAATGTGTTGCCTCTTTTTATAAGCCTACATGAGTAAACATTAGGTGAGACTAATACAGCGAAAATCCACTCGTTGCAAGTCTCTCCTTCACAGCACATTCTTGCTGATATTACACAGAAATCCTTGGCAACTGACAATATCTCCCCGCCCCGTTATAATCACCCTAATTATAACAACACCTCTTAGAGTGCTCTGCTTGCTTTACTCAGAGGGATGCTGAGCTGGGAAGGGTGGAGTGTCAGGAGACTTAGGAATGACAAAGTCATGCAGAATAGCTCAGCATTCTCTGTTTAGATGCAAAACTAATCATTTCTGTCAAATTTTAGAAGCGAGGGACTATTTAACAGCATATGCAGAAAGTCATGTTCTGCTCTGGCAGTTGTGGGAAATGCCTTTCACTGCAAAATCTCTTGGGTTAGAGGAGGGAAGGGTTTAACATACCGTGACAGAACAGGTGGGTTAGAGGGGTTTTGCGTACCTGTCCACACCCTTTAATTGCATGTGTTTTAAAGAACAGTCAGCTGGAATTATATCAGAACACAAAAATCTGATAGGCTATCCAAATTAAAAATATCAGTCACAAGACTTTTGCCCTGACTGGATAACAGACTGGAACAACAAGGTTGAGCCTGTGTCAAAAGGAAGTGCAAGAAACTGAGCACAAGAGATCCTAGACTTAAAAAGTCCATGGTCTGGTATTTCTGATCTCTAAATTTATTTTAGATCAAAGAGAAGTTGTAATCTATCTCTACTTTTCTTTTTAAACTGATTGAACTAGCAGACTCAAAAATCATACGTATTTTATAATATTTTAATTTAAACTCTTATGAATTCTTGCTGTTGGTTTTGGGAACCACTGCCCTCCTGATGAATGCAGTCAAGAATACTGTCCTGGCATGTTGCTGAATTACTCTTTGCTTACCTTGTCTGCAAGTATGATGAAATGAAAGCTGATCGCTGAAGCAAAGAAAGTAGGAAAAATGGAAGAGTAGTGTTTCTTATGTATGAATAGCCACAGGATTCAAGTATATGGGAAGCCTTGAGGTTGGTCCTTTATGAGAAAAAATGTTTCAGCATTTGCATTTATCTTGACTGTGGCTGCAAACTATAGGCTGATGGAGTGAAATAGACAGGGAAGAGTCCAGCAGACCTTTTGCCAATCCAGCCAAATTTTCACCTTGAGTCTGAGCCACCATAAAAGTTTAAGGGATATATTCTTCTGGTAGAATACTCACTGTTCTCTTCTGACCTTTTTAGTCTTCTCAGTGCTACTTTCTCCAAAGTCCAGTGAAGGATTTTTTATACCAGAGTCGAGTAAATGTCTGTATTCCTTTCAATGTATATTAGCAAACACCTTCAAAATTCACTATTAATTTAATTTCCAGGTTTTAAAGTACATGTTTATATGTCCTACTTTTATGATAACTTTTATTGGTTCTGCAGATTAAAAGTTCAGAATTTACTGTAGTTTTACAGCCTGATTAAACTGGTCTGCAGCCATGCTTCTGTAAGGTTGGTCTCACTGCTGCTCCTGGACGCATGTTTCTGCACTGTCTGTGTATCAGCCTTAGCAAACATGCAGCCATGTTTCTAGTCAAGGACCTGCATAAAAAACCGTGATGTTTTATTTCTAAGTTTGTTTTCTGGGATTAATTGTTACTTAGCTGCATTATAGTTAGTGCTGACACAAGTAAAGTGAGAGTAATGTGTACGTAGGGCCACAGTAAACCAGAAACAGGATCTTTAGATGAGAATTACTTGGCAGAAATTACTGACACAACAATAATGTTGGCCTTAGATGTTTCAGACCATCTATGTATTTCTTTCTTCAAAAGCAACTTTGGGTGTCTCTGGTTGTTTAAACTGTGTAAGAATGTTAGATTGGTTCGGGTTGGTTATTGGGTTTTGATTTTTTTTTGCAATGTATAATGCATTTCCCTTCCCATCCTTTTTTTTTCTACAGCATTTCATGAAGTTTCAGTTTACCCCAAGAAAGAGCTTCCATTCTTCATCCTCTTCACTGCTGGACTCTGTTCTTTCACAGCCATGCTTGCCCTCCTGACACATCAGTTCCCAGAGCTTATGGGGGTCTTCGCAAAAGCTGTGAGTATTCTCTGCTGCCACTCTCTTCTGGTAAATAAAGACACCGATGCAGGAATAGCTGAGCTAAATACTGCCAGATATCAAATATCTGCATATTCAGCAGTATAAATAAAACATCCATCGATGTCTGAGCAGAGGGACATTTACACAAATGTTAAGGATGCTAATCAGTAAAAGACACCGCTGTCTGCTGTCTCCAGTTTATATGGCCTTTAAAATGCATAAGCATCATATATGCTGTACTCTCTCATACACATATAGGGCCACAACATAGCTGTATGTAATGTGTACAGTTGAATTGCAGGTAATGTAAAGCACAGTAAATATGCATTTCCCAAAATTTTGGGAGTGCTTTGAGGACCTGAGTTCTGAGATGTGTATCCAGAAGTGTTTTTTTCCTGTGATAAAATGTTCCCTGTCACATGATTTTTTTTCACATATGCCTGTTCTGAACATTAATTATTGAAGCCACTTCTAACATTGTGTTTTCTAATAGAGAGAGGATGTTAAGATAAATTTAAGTTAATGATACAGACCATGTTAAAATAAATTCTAGTTCGTGATGACTAAGTGTATATATAGCAGATCTGTTGATAACCCACAACCATTCTAAAACTGACTCTCAGGACACACTTTTAATCTTTGAGAAATGGTCTGGCAGACTGTGCCATTATGAGAATGCCTCTCTTTCTAGGTTTTGGATTGAGCTTTTAGTGGCTTCAGAATGAGCCTGAATGTAGGATGTGAGATGTGTGAAAATTTTTGTAGTTTGTCACTTTGATCTTCACAAAAATAGGGCTCTTGCTTTCTTTCCTGCAAAATCCAGAAATCTGTGTATATGCAAGGCTCAGAATTTGGCAGAAAGTCTTTATATGTGAATTATGTAATTTTTATGCTGAAGGATTTTACAGAGGAACACAGCAAGAATATCTTGTCTTATTGGACAGCTTTCTCTTGAGATGTATTGTTTCCTGGATTTTGATCTGAATGTGTGTCTGATTTCTTTGCAGTTTCTCAGCACCCTCTTTGCTCCTTTAAATTTTGTGATGGAAAAAGTAGAAAGTATCCTGCCCTCCAGTCTGTGGCACCAGCTGACAAGGATCTGAGGGAGCACACCGCTGACTGACTGCCATGACATCTTCTGTGCCAACTTTTTGTTGACCACAAGAAAGCATGATAAAAAAGGGAAGCAGTTCTAAGACTTAAAATCACTTCATGGATTGTCTGTTCTCATAAAAACTGTTTTGTTGTACAAATTACATTGCTGTTAGGTTCTATTATATTTTGCCTTCAGAAAGAAAAACTCAAAAATAAACTTTTGTGTATTGTAGCATTACTGTCTTTTGGCTTCTTCAAAGCTTAGATTCTAATTTTTGTTTATAAACACATCTGCTTCACCATACCTAGGGCTTGACTACCTGTTCAGTTAATGAAAAAAACACTAATGACTTTACAGTTCAGTGACATTATCACTGTTTTTTCTTGAGTTCACTGGGTGAAGGCCTCACTGCTACAGAGGCTTCTGGACAGTTAAAGCTCTTGCTTAAAGCAGCTTTAGCCTCTCCAGGCAGTTTGGATGGACACTGGGCTTCTGATTCCCCTCTCTGCACAGAGGTCAGTTTTATCCTCATCTGAATTTTCAAGAAGTCCACATACTTGACAGATTTTCTTCACATCGCTGCTATTTCAGGTACCTCCAGAAGCTCCACGCATTGTTCTCTGTCTACAGAGCAGAGCATAAGTAATGGCAGAGAACTGAAAACAAATTTACCTGTAGTGAGCGATCATTGCATTGATGCTCTCACGTATGTCTGAGTTTTTATTGCATTAGTAGTAGTTTTCAAATACGAAGGAGCAGGAGCTTTTTCCTGTACACATGAAACATCAGCATTATAAACTGTTGCTTGAGACCAGAAGCTCATTAGCAAAATTGGTGTTAGTTCATGCACAATTAATAGAGAGGTTGGTGTTTCCCTTATTAGTGCTCACCTCAGGAAGTCTTATCTTTGTGCTGTGAGAGGTGTAGACTAAATATTCATTTATAACTTACCCCTGTAGATGGAAACTTCCTGCAGACACCTCTGCTAAGGCACAGGATCAAGATTTTGATCTGGAAGTTGAACCAAGCAGTCCTCTCTGTCAAGAATTGGAAGTGAATCCTTACAGATACCTCAAGGATTTTTTTTTCAACTCCTGTTCCAGATAAGGAAACTAACCCTGATGAAACAGATCAAAAATGCCACTTTGCCATTTCAACTTTGTTATTCTTCTAAAAATGCTGAGCAGCTTGAGGGACTGTTATCGCCAGCAGCTAAGTTTGTTTATCAATGAGGAAATGAGTTAGCAAAGACAAAACTCCCATTACTGGAGTTGGTATAAAAGGAAAGTGTTTCTTAAAAGCAGAAGATGCATTACATTATTTTCTGCCCTTGTGATCACAGATGTGTTAGTCTGGTAGAAGACAGGTCTTTGCCCAAGTGAGTAAAAATACCCTATTAAAGCAAACACTGCTGTGCTATGAGGGAAAAAAAGGCAGCCCCACACCAGGAGAAATTGGCTATAGAGTGAGACCTGAGGGAAGACATAGGTGATCGGTGAGCCCCATGGCCAAATGTTAAACCTGGTGAGCTGTGTCGTTGTTGGGAATTTGCATACAAGTTTTTCATCTCTGGCTATTATTCCTGCAAAGCAATTCACTGTAATGGATGGCTTACAGTTAATGTAGTAGGTGGCATAAGATCAGAGGTAGTGGATTGCTCGTGGATAAGCATGTGGAAGTGTGAGATGGGCCAGTATTTGTGTTCTCAGATTTGCATTTGAATTGCTAGAATGGCCACTGAAAACACCTTTACAGCAGGTGCTCCTGTGTATCTCTAGCTGAAAAACTAGGGATAATCATATTAATTTGTTTGCCTCACAACAGCACTGTCAGAATTAAAGGCTAATGAAAGTCAGAAGAATCAGGCATAGTCAGCTCTTCTCCTGTGCTTTGTATCGCTTATTCCCAGCCACCTCAAAAACGTTTCGAAGTTCATTTATTTATCCTCTACATTTCAAAAAAACCAAACTGCTGTGATTAACAGTCCTAATATGTATTTGCACATCACTTTATATCTACCTATATAGAGAAATCTCCATGTTTGTCAGCAGCTAAGGTAGTTGTTTGGCCTTCTGTTAGAAGAATTATGATCTGTGTAGGAATTACTATCTGTAATAATCTGATAAAAAGAAACATGTAACTCCTGGAAGAATCACGTCCTTCCCTTGAACTATGAGGAATATTTAGGAACTCAAAAATACCTTTATGCAATTCTATCTCTACCATTTCTAGTATCCATCTCCCTGATAAGCAGTAATGAGCCATGGATTTTATCTAGAAAATCTCTCTATAGCTTTAATTATAATTCTAGGCATCTAGAAGACTAGGCAAGTCAGACAAAAGGATTTTCTTTTCCATTGGACAGAGTTGGTTGCCTTAGGCTTTGCTGACTCTGACATGTTTCCTGTGAAGTTCAGCATGGCTTAGATGAAAAGGCAAATACAGCCCACAATTATAATGATGGAAAGCCTCTGGCTTACTGCAGAGATGAGCCTTCTGGAAATCTGCTCCAGATAATAATTCATCTGAATCTTCAGTTTGCAGATTTAGAGGTGGAGGGTGGGGGGAGCTTTTTAAATTCAAATCTTAGCAGTTCCTTTTTTCTTTAAAGCCAGCCTAATAGAATTTGGATGCACACTTTCTCTTTACACTGTAATCTGCATAGAACAAAAAAGGAGAGGACCCCCCCAAGGAGTGTCAAGTCAAGCTGGCCACCTTCTATCCCTCCCTTCCACTGGGTAGATTTACAGCTTCTCCAAGGCAGGAAGTGCACTGGTAGGGAGGGCTGCTTTCTCTTCATCGTTTTGTGTGAATGCTGAATACACAGGCTGTGATTTTTCAGTGGGAGAACATAGAAGTCCTTACCCCGGTAGAAAATTACCAGGGTTTTTGCTGTGTTGCAGAACCCTGCAGAAGCTAAACACCCAAAGGAAGCTACACCTCTCTCACTCAAGGCACACTCCACAGCCAGTGTGGCTGCCACCGCATGGAGACCTTGAAAACCTCAGGGCTCTGGTTACGGAGTGAACAAGGTGGCCCCTGGCCCCAGCTGCCACCCAGCTTCCTTCAGGGCTCCTGCCCAGCTCCCACCGCAGAGGGAGCTGTCAACGCGTTGATTCATGTGCATTTGCTTCTTTCACACAAGGGAGCTTACTTTATGAAGTCATACCCATTTCAGCAGGCAAATGAGCTGTTATATGAAAAAACCCCACCCCAAACCATGTTTGTGATTACAGCCAGTGAGCTGCTGCTGTCTTTCAGATAATAAGTTCATTTGTTGTTGTTTGAAGTGGCAGAAGAAACTTGCAGGCTCTGATACGTGATCTCAAAACCACCTCTGCCCTTGGAGGTAGCCATGCTCTGCATGAAGGCTGTAGCCTTTCCAAAGAGTGCGGGGCAAATGACATGTAGAACAGTGAGTGTTGGTACACTTTATGCTGCCACTGTGGATTAAGAGCTGTGTTTTTCTAGGAAAAGCACCTTCTCCAGATCCAGATCTTCATTAATCCCCAAACATTCCTTTCCCCCTTGCCACCATACACTGATGCCCACAAGAGGCTGGACATGGAGCCTGCAGGCAGAGACCAACAGTCGTGGTTTGGGCATCCAGGGTGGCTGCCCTTCAGCAGCTGTGCAGCACAGTACCAGAAATGCAGTATTTTATTTCTAATTCACAGCTGCAAAGAAGGTTACACAGGGATGGGAGGTCAGAATGAGATGCACAAATTGGGTTTAGGTAATTTTGCAGGAAAAAAAAGGAACGATCTCTCAAGTTTCAATGCCCACATGCCCTAGCATACACCACTATTCCTAAGTCATTCCCCATTTCCATGTGATAAAAGAAAATTACATTTTTTAAAGGAGATTTCACATAAAACAGCTCAACACACTTTTAAGGGTAAAGTTTTTTAAAAAACAGTATAGTGGGGAGGGAGTAATCCCAAAAAGCTTGGCGGGCTAACAGCGTTTTAGGGCGCTGTTAGATTCTGAGTTCATGCAGCAAATTAAAGGGAACTCCCTCAAGAAAACTGGACTGGCTATTTAAAAAAATAATCCTACAACCTTTTGCTTCAGCTAACATTATTCTGACACTAAAGTGTCTACCTAGGGACGGCTGTTTCCTCTTCATGACTAAATAAATGAGTAAATTTATTCCATAGAACAAAACACAGGATTATTTAATTTGCCTTGCCTGATTTCTGTTTCTTCTTTTTTTGCTTTCTCTTTTTTTTCCCCTTTTTTTATTCTTTGTTTAATTAGCTGAAGGTCACAGAGGGGCCTTTCCTAGTAATATTTACATCTCTGAGTGTCTTTTGCCACTAAGAAATAGCAATAGCTTCTGGGAGTGCTTTTTTTCATGGAAGAGGCAGCAGAAATACTTACAGTTGTAACACACCTACCTTGAGCTCTTTAAAAAAACAAAAAAAAAATATAAACCCAGAAAAAACTGTCATCAAAAAAATGGCCAGCTCAGCGCTTACACAGTTGTTAATGCTGTGAAATATTTTGGTTTTCCTCTGGTGAAGTGGGTTTGGTGGAGGCATCACATCACAGCTTATTGATATGGCACGTCTGAAATGGGAAGGTCATCCTGCTGTGCGTACCTGGCATGTGCTTGGTGCTGGATGGGGTGACAAAGGACACCGAAAAGGCCAAGGTACTCAATGCCCCCATCTTCCCAATAAGACTGGCCTTTAGGAACCACCAGCCTCTGAGACCAGGGGAAGATTTGGAGCAAGATGTACCTTGGTGCAGGAGGACCAGATTGGTGAATAAAAGTTCCACCTTTAATACCATAACCCCAAAACACTTTACCTGGGACTGCAGAATTCAGGTGGGTTGGTTTTCTGGAGTATTAACCAGATAACAGATTTAAGAAGAGATCTGATTTTACTACCTTTCACTCCACTGCCTAGAACAAATTCCCTTGTAAGAATGAGGCTTTCTTTTTTTCCAGAACATTAAAATATTTTCAGCTTTATTTCACTGGAAATTTTTAGACTACTCAAAGTCTCCCTGAATTTTTCAAGCAAAATGGCACTAAAAAATTAAAAATTATTATACTGCTTTTAAGTTCTTTAAGCCTTAAAATATGATATTGCTCAGGCTATGAACTGCATGCAGATTTAATTTCACAGTGAAATCCTAATAAAAATTCTCCTTGGAGCTCACCTTTAAATACAATTATGTATGAAATTTTCCTTATCCAGCCCAGAGTCAGAATTGCCAGCAGTAATGGGGCCAGCAGTATAACCACTGAACTGCACATGTGCACATACATAACACACACACTATGCACGTGCACTAACATGCTGGCAGGGCTGTTCCCACCAGCAGTTGGCTTATAGACAGAAGTGTGATTATTCTTACTTCTAGCCATGACCATTGCCATATACAGTAACTAAAACTTATCTTATTGTCCAAATAAATACCCTTCTGGATCCTTCTCATCTTTTAATGCCAGTTGTGCCTTCTGGAGATGAATTACCCATTTTAATTTTTAATGATACAAACTTTTTCCAAAGCCTTGCAGATGTAAATGACTGCTCTCTCAAAACTGCTGAATGCAAAACCTCATTTTTTTTAAATAGTTAAAAAGCAAAACCAAACAAAACCAAAACCAAACAAAACCACAAACAACCTCCCAAACGCAAACAAAAAACCAAAAAAAACCAAACCAAAACAAAACCAAAACATACCAAAAACCAGAACAAAGCCAGAGTACTACTCACTTTATTGCCTTAGTTTGCTACTTGGATATTACTTTTTCCTGCACTGTTTGTACCCACTAGGGTTCTTCCAGTCTATTTCATTTTCACATGAAAATTTCACCTGTATCTACAATACATTCTATCACCCATTCAACCTCCTTTCCCTACTTTATTTTTTCATGACCTTGCCTGCCTCTACTCTTCATGGGTGCTCTTCCAGAGCCTTATTAGACTTATTGTCACAGAACTCGTCTTTCTCTTGGCTTGTTTGCTGGTCTCTGCCTGGAGGAGAGGCAGCTGGCCCCTCTCTGACCCAGTTCCTCTCCACCAAGGCTGCGAGATTTCTGGGCCTTCTGAGCCTGCACATCTACCCAGCAACTTGTTTTGTGCTGATCCCAGCCCAGCATATGGACCTGACACAACCTGGAACTGCCTCCATCAAAGGTGGATGCACTCTGAATCATAGGCATAAGTTTTTGTAGAAACAATGCAGAAAAAAATCTCATTTGAAAGTCCTCATCTGAATAGAAAGTATAATTTTGAACACGCTTTAAAGATTTATTAAATTTAAAAGAAGACAGAAGTTGATAAATTCTTTAGAAACCAAATCATTACCGAGGTAAGGCATTTCCTTCTCCATCACTGTTTGCAGATGTTTTTCCACTTATTCTGCATGCGAAAAAGAGGAACCCTTATCCTTAGATAGTTGAGTGTCCTGTACCCAGCTCTCACTAGGCTGAGAAACCATTTCTTCTCTTCGATCCTGCAGATCAAAAAGCCCCAAAACCTCACTAGTTAATGACTTTTTAAAAGCTTTTAAGGCAAGTTTTCACAAACATATAACTAAGACATTTGCTTTGACTCTTTAATAGTTTATGAAAGTGTTGTGGTTGGATACATCTCCTGCGATTTCCTTTGTTTTATTCCGTGGGCCGATTTCTGCCTCATAGGAAGACACAGTGTGCTAATGGTGGCCAGAGTGGCCTCAGGTGGCCACCCTATTGCAAACTCCATTACACCAGGGATAAACAAACATCCCTCCAGTAAAGCCTTTCACCAGCCTGGCCTCAAATTCTCTTTCATGGAGAAATCACCAACCAGTGCTCAAACTCCTGAGTCCTTCAGTATCCAGGGCACAACTGTGACCTGCCCAAGATCCTTCAGAAGATGTTTGAGCAAGCTCAGCCTATGCAGTTGCTGGTGGTAAGAGGTGCCCCATTTTTGTGTCTTGCTGTATTCCTGATGACAAGTAGTCTGAAGGAGCATTACATGGTGGTTGAAAGAGTCCTGGCACAAGTACGTCCTTCCAGAGCTGCATCAGTTTATGCACAGACAACTCTGCAGCAACACTGTCGTGCAGAAATGGAAAGTAAATGCTGCAGTCTTTCTGTTAATTATTCAGCAACTTCTGTGTGATGAACAACAAAGGCAAAACATTTGTAAAAGTAGCAAAGACCTCAGATGCCTTCCCTACACAGACCAGGGAGGGCAAAAGGTTGTGGTCCTCAGCATCAGCAGCCTGTGCATTATGTCCGGGAGATCCAGCCAGCACTCTTGGGCGCTTTGCAAGTGTGAATATCCACCACTTCTAGGCAGTCCTGGCAGCGCACAGCACAACACCAGTGGAACTTGCACTCGCATTTGGTCATTCTGCTGACACGGGACGTGTCGTAGCCTCTCCCGCAGCACATCACCTCACAGCTGTCCATGCCACGGGAGGTTTGGTTACACACCCGACCAGCTGTCCCAAGGGACCCTACAGAGGGAACACAGTAAATGTCAGGAGGTGGATTTTAAGGAAGGACAGAAAGCATATGAAAATAGGTATAAGAGACATAATTCACAATTTATTTGATCCTTCAGCATCACGTTACCCAGGATTCAACATCAAGACAGAGAAATGCCTATAATAAGGTAAAATTGCTCTCAATTGTCCCCTAGAATTCAGGTCTGGAGATGAGGAGTAAAGTGGACCAAATACTTCAAGGCTCTGCCTGATTCTCTTGATATCATCATGCTTTGCTTCATCTTTCCCTAGCACCTTCTTCCTCTCCAGAGAGCAGACACCCTCCTCGAGGCAGCTGTGCAGCCTCCTCCTGCTCCCTGTGCCCAGCCTCCCAGGGCTGTGTGAAACAGGGTGCCCAAGAGGAGCATCCCTGTGGTGCTCGGGATCTCACTGGCTTTGGTGAGGAGCTCTGGGTGGGCAAGGGAGGGCTGGGAAAGAGAAGACCACAAAATTTGGTGACTGCAAGGGGCCAAAGTAACTGTGCTGCCAGTGATTAAAGTCTTGCAGAAGTGACTGCAGAAGCACCACTCTGTCCACCCATGGTTCCCATGTCCACCAGTTCAGGGTGCAGCTGAAGAATGGCTGCTCTGTGTGCCTCTCATCTCTGTGGGGTAACACCAAGGGTTGTCCTCTTCTTTCATGATAGAGATTAGAAGAAACTAAATTATAGCCTGCTGTAGACAGAAGAAGGGGTAAGAAGCAAACCACACCTCATCATGTTCTTGAAACTCTCAGGAGTGGCTGAAATGCCTCTGCCCATCTCCACGTGCACAAAACGACTCTGTAAGACATCTTAGCCTGAATAGTGACTGTACCACATAGGGGCTGCTGCTTATCTAAAACAAACTGATCTTAAGGTACATTTTAGGATCAATACCACAGCTGTTGACAGATTATTACTATCAATCTGAAAATTCATGAAAATTCATTGCTTCACCTAATTTCTTATGCATTGTTATTATAAATCAAATTCAAGTATATTCATGAAATTAACGTTCTTCTGAAATTTTCTGTAGCGCTAATTACACCTCCATTCTTTTCTTCTTGGCCAAAATGATATTTCCTAAATAATGGCTGGGATAATTAAATTAATTGGAAACATTTTACAAAGTGTATTCACAGGTGGACACCAAACATGAGCAATTTACCTTCTTAAAGAAGAAAAATATATGCAGACATTAATTCAAATTTCCATAAATTAGGATAGCAAGCCAATCAATTAATAAAACTTAAGCTGTAATTAATCTGCAATTATTAAAAATCTAAGGTGCATAAATTCTAATTTTCTTTATTTCCCCCTTATGGTGTACTTATGGTTGTATATACTGACACTACTGTCTCAAAGCAGTGCATAACATACAAGTCTTCACTGTCCCTCCATCCCCTCCTGCTCCCAGCACCAGGGAGACTTCATGTTATTTCAGGGCTGTCCCCAAGCCACTGATATAATGAGGGGTCTCAGGGACTGGAGCACAGTCACCTCAGACTGCAGGACTGATACATGATTCAGCCTCTCAGGCATAGGGGTGGAAATTTTGCTCTTTTTGCATCTAAGTCAGGACAGGCTTCAGCTGCTGTCCCAGAGAAGTGTTTCAGTCCCTAGAACACATCTCAGCCTTCTCTTCCATAGTCTAGATCCCTGTATTAATTTAAATATTTAAATATTCATTAGGTTGAAATATACACCTGGAAAGCTTCAATATCAAATGGCTGGTTCAGGTCTGCTGCAGGCAGAACAGGAGGGTGTTGTGTGGCCACCTGCCCCCAGAATCAGCAGGTACCCACAGCTGCCCCAGTTGCCTACCCCAGGAGCCACTCACCGGCTGCTGCCAAAGGCTGAGGCACCGGCCCTGGCTCAGGGGTCCGGAGCCACAAAGATGCTGCTGCGCTGCCCAAGTGGCCTCAGCTGAGGCACAGGGTAATTTCCAGCTCCACAGTTCTTACTTGGAGATGTATGGGGAAATCACACAGCAGTGAAGAAGAACCCAAGCAGAATGCACTCGCTGCTTTCAACAGAAGTTTTGCCACCAGCTTCAAAATCAAAATTATTTCAGCTGCTAACAGTCAGAAGCTGCTAACATCTGATGTTGCCCACAACAAAACATCAACATTTACTACACCACTAGGACAGGAGACTAAATGATCCACAGACTGTGACAAAATTGAAAACAGGCTAATATAAAGGCTTAGTTTCCAGGCAAAATTAACATTTTTTTTAAAGTTCAAACAGCATCTTCAGCATCTCTGTGGCTTCTCTAGCGAGAAAGAAAATGAGCAATAGTCAGCAGCAAGGAGCCAAGCAAGTTATTTGCACGTCTTCATTACCCTGGGTAATGAAGACTACAGAAGACACTGCACAAAATAAGGCAGAGTTTTCTGATCTTTGCCTGCTACCTGTGATACACCTCCTCAGCTCTTAAGAGGCAGAAGTATGTTCTAACTTGTAAAAAGTTTTCATGCAATCTCTTTGTTTTCATTTCAAGTATTGGAATTGCCATGTCTACACACATTATGTTGGCAAAACATCCACAGCTTTTAATACTGTTGACTTTACGGCCTGTACATCAAACCCTTTCTTCTTGGTTTGCATAGCTGTTTTCTTAAGCAAACATATGCTAAGTTGAAAAATAATTTTCCCCATTCTTAAAGCTCTAAAATGTATTTATTCCTTTATAACGTGATCTTTTCCCTTCTACCTCTATTGATTAAAAATCTGATGTCAAGCAATAACATTAATTATTTGACTTCCACCTAAAAAAAAAGCAAAAACAGTGAAATCCCTGGCAATAGTTTCCTCACTAGTGTTTTGGGGGAAAAAATTAAAGGAAATATTCAGAGAAAAGTATCTCTGAAGCTACTGGAACCTATGTACAACACCCAGTATAGAAGGGCTGGAAAGAACAGGCAGCACACATTGGAGGCAGCCTTGTCTGGAGAGGCTGGGATTTCCAAGGCCAGCAATGAAGAGACAGCAATGTGTTGACAAAAACAGTTTATCCAGATTCAGTTTTGAGGAAATATGTGTCTCATTCTAGTTTCTATAGCCACTGAGAGCCTTCATAACCTCTCAGCTCCCAGAGGCTCTCGGGGTGATGGCACTGCTCCCTTGCCAGACAGTGCTTGGAGGGGAGCTGCCCTACTGGAAGTCATCACAAGCTCCACCGTAAGCCCGCACAGGGTTGGAACACTCAACATGTTTGCAATGCTCAGGCTGTGAGATACAGGTCAACAAGTTGCACCGGGACTGCCTGTATGCAGCCAACCTCAGCGAGAAGTTTTTGACATAGATCAGGGTTGGTTTCCCTCCATGGGTTACATACCTCAAGCACTAACACATCTTGCACAACACCAGGACTCACAGGCTACACTTTAAATTCCAGGCTACACTCTGGACTTGGCCTCATTCACATCAAAAATGCAGCAAATGGCTTACATGGGGCAGCAAGAGAATAAATTAACACAAAAACAATCCTGGGAAGGACCCAAAGCAGGTCACCCTGGCCATGTGATTTGTCACCCAACACACAACTCCAGAGGGCTGCCTGTAGCATTGCACATGCCTCTCCACAGTGCTTTCCACCAGGAGACCAGATGTGGAGGGTCCTCAAACACAGCTGCAGTACCCTGTCTGCCTGTTGGGGACAGAGGAGATGGACACCGCAGTCCAGGTATGTGACCCCAGCCCCAAGCATAGGTAGAGGCAGTGACACTGGTGTTGACAGTACTCAGACTGGGACCATGTGAGTGTTGGGAGAAACCTAGGGATGACTTGAAGCACATGGATTTGCAACAGGTCCTGAAGGACTGCTGCAGCAGTTTGAGATTATCTGCACATAAATATGCCCTGCCTCTGCTCCACCACCACCTCCACATGGCTGAAGCCTCACTGCTACCAGAACAGATGTGAACAATCAACATAAGCTCACCAACCCCATCCTGCCTTTGCCACCACCTCCACCTTGATGCCCACACCTGGGGACACAACCTCCCTGCTCATACACATTATGTCAGTACGCTTTAGTTGAACTCAGCTTGCTCTACAAGCTTTGGTGAGGGTCTCCCTGTAGAAGGAATTTTCACTCAAATACTGCATAGATTTTTTTTATTGCTCTGTACAAATGATTAATAAATCAGTTCTAAAACATTTTCTGTGGCAGGCAGATGTTACACTGCTTTAATAGTGTCCATGATCAACAGGCTCTAACAAAGGCTTGGCCAGCAGGCTACAGCTGCTCATATGTTTATTTCTAAAGCAGTCTCTGCTTGTCCACCATTATGTTCCAAATAAACTGGCAACAGCTTTCAATCAACCTAGCCTGCACAGATGGGCAATAGCAACCTTTTAAAACTTAAAATACTTCAAATAGAGGCTTATAAAAGCAGACAAGCAAGAGGGAGTTTTAGAGCATTTCATAGGGGAAGTAATGCATTCAGGGTAAGGTAGTATGTGTGACAGTGGGACTGCCACTTGTGCAACTGTCGCTTTAGTTCTTGTCACAGCTCTATCATTCTTAACAAGTCTTTCCCTGGGCAGTCCTGGGTATGCTGGTACTGGGTTTGGAGGCTGAAAATTTATGATAATATAAGGAAGAGTGGCAAAATTTCTATGTTCGTGGCAAGATTTTTCAAAGCTCTCTGGGATGTCCTACCTCTGTTTCTATCAACTTTTGAGTACAAAATTGTGAGCAAAAATTATTTCAGCAGAGTTATGTGAGCACAGTTAAATGAATTCTGAACACTTCTGAAAATCTTCCTTTGGTCCTTCCTGAAATCTTAATGTGAGGAAAAACGCGGTCACGTTATTATATTCTCTTTCTATTGAACTGCTATTAGTGATTTGTCCTGAAGTCAATTACTCCCCTTTTCCTTCTAGAGAAAAAAACCCCAAACAAACCACATTTTTCATACTGTAGGGGTGTTCCATGTATGTATGTCCAGCTACCCAGCTCAGAGTGCCAGACCCAGGGGAGTGTATTCAGCCTCAGCACTCTCTGTGACTGCCCACTAACAGAGAGAAGAACCAGGGCTAAAAGCTCCAGTGGCAGAAGAGAAGGTATCTGCTTTTTTCTGGGTAGGCTGCTGATGGTAGAATCCCTGAGCACCTTTAAGTCACTGGTTCTTAAAGTTTCCTCTGAGAATCCTTCATTCAGTCCCAATACTAACCAATCTCTAGCTATACTTTTTTTCCTGAAGCACTAAATCGTTCTCCAGGGAATACAAGTGAAAGGCAGAACTATATTCAAGGACATACTAAAATGCAGTGGTACTAGATTAAGCTGATGCTGAGATGCTCCCCACCTATTTCCAAACTCAGACTTCCATAATCTCATTTCATTTGCAGCCATTTAACAGGGCTGACACTCTGGAGTGCTCAACAGGGCAAATATAAAAAAGGAAAAAATGTTATTCAGCTGCCAAAATCATCTCTCTCAAAGCCAAATCAGGTTTTGTTTCCTTTGCTCCACACAAGCAGCAGGGCACTCCACATCCCATCAAAAGTTTTCTGCAGTTTGCTAAAAATATTCTGTTCCAAACAGCTACATTCCCTAAATTCTGGGCAGTAAAGAAATGCTGCCTCAACTGCAGCCTTATCTTGAGCTAGGCCAAAGCACATGTCAGACTTTGCCATCTCTGGGCAGGCTTGTCAGCGTCTGGCAAATGCACGTAATACATTGCAGTGAAAGATGCTTGCTCTCCTCCACGATAACAAGACTGACAGATGAGATTAGGCTTAATACAAGGAGATTATTAAATTGCTTTTTGACATAGAATTGGGTTGTGTACAGGTTCTTCTTCCAGGAGAAAAGAAATCATGGGGTTTATAATGGACGAGGCAACCTCAAGAAATAAATGTTTTGAAAAAATCCTAGTCTGCAAACTTAGTCTCTGCACAATGCCACAATATGCCTATTTATTCACTTGGGTTGAAGTATTAGACTTCACAATGTCAGCCACTATTCAAGGAAGAATATGTTCTTATACAGGTAATAAACATCACCTGCCAAAACCATAAATAACATCGAAAATTACATTGACTACTCAACTATCCAGAAACACTGTACAATGTAAGCATACTGGATGAAATTCTGGGTTCATTGAAGTCAATAGTACATGACCAGGAATTCACATATTGTTCTTATTTAGGTACAGTTGTTCTGCAATGTTTATTCCAAGCAAACTTGGATTGTAAATATGTAGCAGTGCCAAGAAGAGTTGAGCTGCATTGCTATCCAGATACTTACAGATATGTCATATGGGGTGCAATCTGGCCTGTTATACAACCTATTAATTAGTTCCACAACATCTCTCATACATTACTCAGTCTGGTTCTCTTTTCCCAGTTTCTGGTTTTCTAGTTGCTATTTTTTAATTGCCACATCAGGAAATACTATACATGGGTCAAGAACTGTTAGCAGGATTCCTGATGCTTGGCAATTCCTTGAATCCTGGAACACTGCTAAGTGTGTCTCTATCAACTCTCTGAAAGCAGGAAAATTCAGCATTAATAGCAGCCCTGAAACTTTATTTCTTCCCACTGGGGCTGGCACAACTCTTCAGAGAATCCAATGGTTGCCATGAACAGAGCCAACACTGTCTCGTACAGAGGAATAAACTGCCGTGTTGCTCAACATTGTGTCCAAACAACCTCTGTTCTTTCACCCACCTGCACATCCTCCAGCTGCCTCGCTCTGTGTTACCCACAGCTGCCCTGGCTGGTGCAGGCATAGTTGGGTTAGCACCAAGGGGCTGACCTGCCACATGGGGAGAGGTGTGTCTAGGGCCAGGGGAGCCACGGTCACAGTGAGCGGCGGGGAATGTGCAGATAAAGGAGGGCACTGCAGCAGTAGCATAACGATGTGGAAGAGAAGCAATGCGACAGGAGGTGGTATCACAGGGACATCACGGGACTTGGGGCAGCTCTGGAGTGAGCTGTGTGACACAAGGTGTATGCAGTTCTGCACAGTATGGACATGCCTCCAGAGCATAACTCAAACTGAAAGTTGCTTTTGCCTTACAGCATCTCCAGGGCTCCATAGCATCTGGCAGAAACTGCTGAATCATATTAGAACAACTGATTGTTGCACATCGAGAGACATGGAGAAACTATTGTTCTTGTATAGAGCTGTCCTTCCAAAACATCTCCCTTGCCTTTTTCCAGCTGGTTACATGCGTGGATTTATATACACACACACACACTCTCAATAATAATGATAATTTTTGACCTTTGAATTAAAAATGTCTGAAATAAAACCATTCATGTGTAATGATAGAGGCTTACCTACATCTCTGTCCCTGATACAGTAGTCTGGAGAGCTTTCAAAGTATACCAGGTCATTCTTAGTTGGCTTCTTAAATTTCTTATTAGCCACAGTGAAACCCGTGCCATCTTGATTCATGACCACCTGAATTGCTCCATTGTATTTCTTCCACAGGTAATCTCCCGTTTTCCTGAAGTCTGCCATGGCCAGCCAACAGGTCCTTAGAGTGCACGATCCGCTCACACCGTGACATTTGCACTCCTGTTTCAAAAACCGCTTCACGGCCTGTTTAGAAATGCAGTAAAATATACACAGGTAAAACAAACTACAATTGATTGCTTCTCAGCCCTTTTCCATCCATCCTGTAATGCCAGGCCTGTGATGAGTCTCCATGTCATGGTCTGTAGTGACACCCACTGGCAGCATCAAGCACCAACTCACATGGTTGATCTGCTCTGGTTGCTTGACTCAGCCTTACACACAATCCTCCAGCTGGTGGGCTTACCTTCCCACTCATCCCAAGGATCGAGATGGTCCATAGCACTAGGACACGCACAAACTGGGCAGGAGGAAACGATCTGGGAAACAGACAGAATCATTCACCCCCTTGGGAGGTGAACGCACTCCCTTTCCCCATCGTTCCAGCTGCAGCATCGCTATGCTGACCCTCTCTGGTTCATCTTCACGAAGCTGCCTTTTGCCTTGAACAGTGTTTCAAACATTGTCCAGGAATCCATAGGCATCTCATATTTAAACAATTTTACTGAGGCTGTACAAAACATCAAACCTGGGCTAGGCATCAGATCTATGCAAAATTTTAAAATACAGTATTCTTAAAAGGCTTATAAACCTTTTAACAAACATTTTAGAATAAGGCCTTCATTAGCTTGCACTGGAGAAATCACCTTCATCATTAATTTAACGTCTTGACAGCATTAAAGCCACGTCAGCTTCATCGCAGATGTTTAGGCTACCTGTATGACGTTGGAGAACAACAGATGGGTTCATAGGCAATAAATAATTTATTTCTAATTCTAAAGATATGGATATTTGATGTATAAATATTATGCCTTAAGGGTTCATGAAATATGAACATTTTAGCGTTTGTACAAGAGGGATGGCACCATGGGAGGAAGGCAAGAGAGAGGAAAGTTCTATGATTAGAAGTGAGATGGACAGTGGACCAGCATTTCTCAGTCAAGCACTTAGTAATAAAGAGAGAATGTATTACAAAACCAAAGTACTTTCAATTTTCTTTCCAACTTTTAAATGATATGACTACTTCAAAGAAGTCACTGGCATTCCCACGGCCCCACTTCATTGCCAATGGTACTATCACAAATCTGGGATTTAAGCAGATACTTATCTGGTTTTAATTATCTGAGCACAAATCAGTTTAACTACTTCTATGTTTAAAACAACTTGCTGGAAGGGTTGGACTTGATGATCTCAGAGGTCCCTTCCAACCCGGCTGATTCTATGATTCTATGATTCTAAAAGTGGAAGAAGCAGACAGGAATGCAGGTCTCTTTTTTTGTCCATGATGTTCCTATACTGATACACATCGTGTTATGTTCTATGCTTCATATGGAAATATTATAAATATTTATTCTGCTTATTATTTAATTAATACAGTTGGAATAGTCTAGTTTTAAATGAAACTTATTGACAACCCTTTAGGGGGCAAGAAAAAGCTGAGGGCACAGATCGTTTTACCCAGGTCCAAATGCCAGGCTTATGGGCAGCTGAGGTGGTGAGATCCCTGCAAAGCTAAACCTACACTATTGCACTTTGGACACAAACCAGCATCCCTGTCCATAAGGTAGGTCCTAGGGAATATGAGAACGTGTTTATTATTTTTAATTGAATATATTTTTTTAAAATCTCTTGATCTTTTACTAAAAATCTACCTGCTTACCAGGACTTCTTTAGTATTTGGCAGCGGTATTTTTTAAAACTTACTAAAATGCTCAACTATTACAGAAAATAGTTCCCATCATGGAACTTATTCACCCCTAAAAATTCTTTGCTTCTGCTGTAGACTGCAGTCTCTTTTGGACAGTAACATAAACACAGCCACAGTACTGCATGTGCATATCATTGACCTGAATAACCTCATCTGTCTGTATTACATATTAATTACACCTGCTGGCAATAAACAGGCGGAGGAAAGATGATGAAGGACAAATATTTATCAGGAAAATCATCTACTTGCAGTATCATTCATTAGAATTGGATCATTTCTTTTAATAAAATAATTTTACAGATTATATAAAGGGAACTTTTTAACACAAAAAGATCAGAATATGATCAATTTACTTCCTACTGAATATACCTTAAGGAAAACCAAAGGTAAGAAACAAGAAGTCTCTACAAATCATTTCAGAAGTGCTTGGTCTAGCACATTAAAACATTTTTTGGTATTATTTCAGATTTTATAGAAGCAGTAAATTTTGAACACGTTTCAAATAATGAAACAACGTATTCCAGTATCTATTCTTACTATTTATAGCTATCGTCACAAAATGTTAGTGCACAAATTCCTCAGCCCTTGCACCACTAGTGGGTAATACACCTGGCAACTACTCCTTCTATTCACCTACAATGTAAAAGTAAAGACTTTTTGTTGAAATTCAGGAGTGGTATTCTCATACAGTGTTTAGAAAAGGGGTTTGTTTACTGCAGGTCATGGCCCAAGGTCAAAACCTTTTGGAGGGACATGTAGTTTGGATTTGTATTCTTAAAAAGTAAAGCAATTACCGTTTCTCTCTGCTCACTTTATGATTAGGTTTACCATACATGTAAAGGGACAGACATGATGGTTTTTTTCTTTAGTGTTATTTTGAATTTGCTCTTTAAAGTCAAGCCTGTTCTTCAGTGTGGTCTTCAGGAATTTCTATTCTGTATTAACCAAAAGTAAAACTCTGCCTTATATAAGAAGTAAGCTCAAAATGAAACATGCATTCAAACTTATCCTGCAATGACTTGGACTCCTGCTTAACTTCCCACATAAGGAGCCACTGAACTGACTCTGACTATTAATCAGTTGAATTCAGCCTGTTTGAAGATCTCTGTTACACACTGAACCTCCAAGGGAGATAGAAATAGCAGCTCAGGCTCCTGCTCATCCCATATGTCTTCCTAACTACTCAGACCAGACAGCACGAGCTAACCATTACCCGCCCCAGACACGGGAGAGTTCTCCAAGAACATCTCTAGGCATCTATCTGTTGGATGGACACCCACCTTCCTTCCAGCTCTGTTGTTGTGAAGGTTCATCAGCGCCCTTGCATCTTTTCCTTTCCGTTCTTTGGCATCCACAAAGGCTCTGGCAAATTTAATGCCATACTCAATATTATCGCTGCAGCCACCCCAGTCAAAATGGCCCTTGCTGTCCTTAGCAGAGCCTTTCTTCTTGGGATCGCAGGAGCAAGATTTCAGCTCCCCTTGGCTACATGCCCTGGTGATGGCAAAAACAACTCCAGCGGAGGAGATGGCATGCACAAAAGCAGATTCACGACTACCTGAAACAAAAAAAGTCACTTTAAAAATCATTGGTGTAGCTAGTCTGAGTGGCTGTTCAGAGAGTTAGCCTGGACTTTTTTGCAGAGCAAAAGATAAAATTAAGCTGAAAACACGCAAATACACATTCCCTGGAGCCAGAATTAGTCATGGCTTAAACTAGGACCCCTCCCTGGTAAAAGCTCATCAATATAGTGTTAGAGTTGGAAAATATTAAACATTTGCTTCTAACATTGATTAATATACTTTCATGGATCAGTTGTTCTGTACAGATACGTGAATAGGACAGCTGCTATTCCTATCATGTTTCACCAATTTAGAAAAATATATGAAGGGCTATTTGAGAGATAAGTTCAAGAAATTATTAAGTAGGGACACTAGAACAACATGTACATTGCAAAATACTGCAAGTAACTCTTGAAACTAGATTTTCCTCTCCCAAAGCATTCGGAATAGACTTTCTTGCTTAAAAGGTGGTAGGGAGAAAACTTGGGTGTTATTTCCTGAAAAAAAGCTAAAATTAGGTTTTCTGCCTAGAACCAAGCCCATAACCATAATTGATGCAAACAAGTTCCATTAAATCAATGGCACATGCTTGTGTCATTGAGGCAGGATTTGGCCTGGCAGCTGTGACTTCTTCATGCCAGCTGCTCTGGCAGCTTTCCCTTCTCCTAACCAAGATACTTTATTATACCAAAGAAATTTCTAGATTACGCCTCCTCATAGGCTATTAGGCACGTATTTCAATGTAATAATTGGTTTTAAGATACAGTACTTTACAATACAGAGTTCTATTATACTGGCACAAATCTATTTATGGTAATGGAATATTCTCCTACTTTCTGAGTTTTCTAGCATAGAAAGAGAAGTAGATTTTTGTGCAGTATCTAAGACCACTAGCAGTGAGAAAGACCTGTTTGAAGGACTTGTAAGCCTTAAATAATATTAGCACAGTAAAGTAGGACCCCAAAGACAAATGTTATCTGTTTTTTTTATTGTAGAGGCAGCATTACACCATATAACTTATTATTTAGTATTTCGATTCCAGTAGCATCTAAATGTTTCAAACAGGAATGGGCCCTGAACTTCCCTGTGCTGTGCAAACCTTCAGCAAATGGCAACTAAAAGTTTTCAAAAGGACTGGACAAACCATGCCTTCCCTACACTGCCTTCAAAATCAGGCAGAAGGTACTATGGCTTGTTACAAATCATGCTCCTTTGAAGACTTATTTCTGAGACAGGTTGTTCAGAGACATCAAAACTTTGTAAAGTGTTAGTTAAAAAATAAATTTAATTAATTCGAGTGTTAATTAAACACTTGATGTCATTGGAAGATAAA
This sequence comes from Pseudopipra pipra, assembly GCF_036250125.1. Classification (NCBI taxonomy): domain Eukaryota; kingdom Metazoa; phylum Chordata; class Aves; order Passeriformes; family Pipridae; genus Pseudopipra; species Pseudopipra pipra. The sequence continues at coordinate 50,932,383 of NC_087553.1, forward strand.
TGTTTTATTTGAGTTTACTGAAATAATCCAAACCATTTAATTATATTAAAGCACTATCAAGCTACATTTCCATGGCAATCACAGCCTGATCAGGCTCAGTGTAGAGCTCAGAAGCCTAATGTGCTGTCATTCTCTCACATAAGCCAACAGTGAAAATTTCCCTTTAGGAAAAACTGCATTTTTACTTCTTTTATTAAGTAGCCTCATCAGAATTAGGCCATGTTCTGCCAAACATATTTTCCTGAATAACAGACAAACCTCACAGAAAACTTCAGCCTATGGGTGAGGTTACCAGTTACTCACAAATAATTGCTAAGGGAACACGAAGCTGGTTACAGGAACCAACTGCTCACCAGCAGCAGAATCTGGCACTGAATGATGCTCTGTGGATGAAATCCCACTGCTTGGACCAGCAAGCCAGTGTCTCCCATCCTCCTCTCTATCTCCACCAGTGGGACAATGGTTCCCCGGGGACTTTCCTCTTCCCCTTCCTGCAGGCACCATGCTGCTCATGGCCTGGAGAGGCTGTCTTGAATGGTGCTGGGGACATCCCAGGGACTCAAGTGCCAGTTCAGGGTCAGCCCCACTGGCTGTGCACCACAGCTGGGTGCCCAGGTGTGGCATTTGGTGAAAAAAGCCACAGTTTCTGAGAATCTCAGCATATTTATCACTCAGGTAAGGACATTCTGTCACAGTAACAGATCTTAGTCATTTCTTTGAGTCAAAAGGACCACATAAGAGGTCTGAAGACTCACTAGTCTTCAAACTAGTGCTGATGCCTCAGCCCAACATTTAGATGACACCACCACCCTGCTTAACCATCCTCCCTCAGGGTGGGAAGCACGCTGTAGTCCTAAGGGGCTTGAGGTCTGCACAAGCCTGGCTCACCCCCATCAGATGTGTGTCCCCTGCTTCTCTCTCCCCCGAGCTTGACCTGGGGGACTGGCTGTCGCAGCCCCTGCAGAGGTCAGGGAGCCTGGAGGGCTGTGCGGACCCGGCATGGCCGCAGATCCCAGCCTCACAAGCAGCACAGCCCTGGGGGGATTGTACCCTGCTGCTGTGCTTTCCAGGCAAAATGCTCCAGCGGGAACCGGCGTGAAGTTGTCGTCTGCCATCCCAACGCACCGGGCTCCTGTTCACACATGAGCTGCCCCTTTCAGCCCGCCCCACCCCGAATACCGACATCCCGAGATTGGGCTGTGATGGAAAATTCTCTGTCCTGCTTCACTATTCTGCCGCCTCGGTTTCCCCGTAGCCCTTAATTTGTGGGTCCATTATGCACCAAAAAAAAGTTGGGAACTGCATAGCCATCCCTTAACGTGTCAAAGCCCTCCGCCCCCTTGTCTTTCTTATTTGATACACGTTTTTAAGCAATGCAGCACTTTGCATCATCATATATGCCGTTCTTTCGAGACCTTAGAATAACTTTGCATTTCCCCTTCCCTTCCTCCTGAAGTGTAAAACGAAGCTTCATTCTTGCTAAGAACAAGGATAACAGGGGGATGGCCACTGCTTCCCGTTGTTCCCCACCACTGCCCGGGCGGTGCCAGCCCACAAGACCCCTGGTACCCCTGTGTGGAACCCTGGTACCCTCACGCCGACCCTCTAAACCCCCGTTTACTCTCAGTCCGTAGGCGCGGGGGCTCCGCGCCCCGCCTGGGCCCGCGGGAAGCCCCTCCCGGCCTCCGGCCCCGGGACTCACTGCGCAGCAGGACTCGGCCGAGGAGGCGCTGCCCCCGCTCCAGGGCGTTGCAGTCCCAGCGGTGCCGGCGGAACTGGTGCTGGCACTCGGCCGTCCAGGCGGCCACGCCGCGGCCGATGGAGAGCATGGCCTCGGGGTGCCGCCGGCACAGCTGCCGCTGCCGGCTCACCAGCCCCGGCACGTTGTCGCACATCACTCGCGACGAGCCCACGGCGCCCATGTACCTGCGGGAGGGAAGGGGCAGGGCAGCGGCGGGGGCCCGCGGCGACCCCCGGGCACCGACTCCAGGGGAAGGAGGGTCCTCAACGCCCTGGAGCCTTCCTCAGGTGGGTCCAGAGCTACAGCTACCTCTGCCTTTTTGGTGGAAATCCTTTACCATTAGTCACCGATGCTGTGCTTTTTAATAACGTGAAGCATTCAGGAGAACCCCAAGCCCCGCTATTGCAGCTCCGTGCAGTACTCAAAAAAAAAAAAAAAAAAAAAAACCTTGACAAAAATTAAATTACATCATCTGTATCCAGATGGTCTCTATTAGTCCTGAAACGTTTCGAAAAGTACCTTTCATAAAACCCAAACTTCTGTAGGTGTCTTTTGAAGGGATCAAACAGAAGAAAATGTCCTTTTCTTGTATTTTCATTATTTTATACGACCATAAAATCGTTAAAGCCGTGACTTCCAAAAATATATATATTTAAGTGGCAGTTAGAAGACACCATGACAAAAAGCCACCGCAATAAATAACATTTATACGGCTAAGGACACAGATAGTCATTTTATTGAAACATACTCAGTCTGATAAATCAGGCTTTGATCCCGTGTCAGCTGGTGTCAAGGTTAAATGTGTTCCCTAGGTTTACAAGAAGGGTTTAACTCCTCTCCTATACCAAGACTTTTCAGGCTGGCCTTGGTTGGGGTCCCCAGTTTGAGAAGCAGTGTGTGATTTCATTCAAACCCGTTTTGCAGCAAGCTACCGACATCAACTATCACTTCAAGCTGGGCCCGGGGGTGCCCGCAGGGCTCTCAGCCCTGTGCCCTTGCAGTTTAGTGAGGGGAAACTGTGCAGGAGGGAGGGGCTGAGGAGAGCGAGGAAGAAAGAAAAAATAAATTAATAATAAAAAAATAGCGCTGCTGTAGCCAATTCCCAGCGCCGCCGGGGCGCGGAGGGCCGGCTGCCAGGAGCAGTGCTTCACCCGCGCCCCTCGGGCGTGTTCCCCGCCCGCCTCCCCTGCCTTCCTCCCGCTCCCTCGGCGGCCCCGCAGCCCGGGCGGTGCCCGCTGCCCCCGCCGGGTCCCCCTGCACCCGCAGCCCTGTCGAAAGCCCCGCGCAGCCCCCGCTGCTGCGTTGTGCTTATGCGGAGAAGGAGGCCGAGGTGCGTGGACGGGGTGTGGAAGCAGATGCCGGGACCGTCTAATCCCGCTCTCTTTAAGGCTGGACTTTCTGGACCAGAGCAGCTGGCAGCAGCGAGCTCCGCTTGTGAGAGCCTGAGAGGGAGAGGCTTCCCTCTTCCCCCCCACCCCCCCCACCCCCCCCAGTTCACAATTAATCCGACCGCACCTTCCCCAAGAGCAAATAAAAATTCCTGGAATTGCACAACTTACCACCATGAAGAGGTGACTGGTGGGGTCGCCCAGATCAAGACCAAAGGAAGAGACCACCAGATCCCAGGGAGAGAGTTCATGTTAGAAACGCTTCGGTCCACATCAGGTCAGTCGCGGGGGACAGAAGAAATCCCATGGAGCAACAATTATGAGCAGGGACAAATGCACCTCGAAGACTAGTTCTTTCCCGTGGGTCAAGCGCCTTCGCATCCCCACGCGCTGCCCCTGGCCTTACTGATCCCCGCCCGGGGTACGGGGGATGCCGGTCCGTGCATCGCTCTGGATTCCTCTCGGTTCGCCCTGCACCAAATCCTTCAGGACATGGAGTTCAGCCCCGCTCTCATCCTTCATCTTTGCCCCGATCCAGCTCTTCCCTGCAGTCACGGCAAAACTGAGGGGCTGGTGTGGGCTGCTCTCGGACTGGGTGGGTTCTGCTTTGGTTGGTGTTTTTTTTTCCTCTGAAAGTCTGATGGATGAAATGATGTCAAGAGACACTGGGGGAAGAGGAGGAGGTAACACCTCTGATTAGGCAAGGAATCCCGAGGAGCCAGTTGCTTTCCAAAAACATTAAGAGCAGACAGTGAGTTCAAACCCGTCAGCAGATGCTACACGACCTGCTGCCGAGCCGCCGCGGGCCCCGGCCGGCTGTTACAGACCGGCAGCGCTTGGCACCTCTCGGGGTTCGGCACGACGGCACTGCGGGCTCGGTACGAGCGCTTGCGAACATCGAGCAAGGAACGGAACCGCGACGCGATGCGAGGGGAGAAGCGGAATACCAGAGCAACCCCGGTGCAGGGTGTGACACCGCCCGGCCGCCTCCCTCACCCCGGGCCCCGCACAGCCGGGCCGGCTCCTCCACGGGCACCGGCTCCGCCCCGGGCCTCCCTGCCTACTCTCGCACCGCGGGGACCCCCCAGCCCGTGGGCTCCGACGGGGGGATGGGCTGCGCGCCCCACCGCGGCGCCTGAAGCCCGGGACGAGGGCACCTGCTGTCGCCGCAGCGCTTCCCCGCTCCGAGCGGCCACCCACCGCCCCTGCCCGGGAGCGGGACGAGGCGACGGGGCTGGAAGCAAACTCAACAACAAGGGATTTAAGAAGTTTTTCACCTCGTGTCATCTCTGTAAGGCAAATACAGGGCAACAAATATTCCAGACAACGAACTATCATTACCAAGCTGGAGATGCTCCAGTTCTGAGACAGCCCTCGTTGGCTGAAACAAAGACAAACGCCGAAGGTTGCTAAGAGAGCTGGGGACTACACAGCTCTAGTTCCTAAAAGATGCGTTATCAACTCCAAGTGAAAATCCCAGAAAAGCAAGCTAGGAAGCATCCTTTGAGAGCTGTTCTTCAGGCAGCATATTACAGCCATGGCTGGGTGCAGAGGAGACATCAGTCTGCTCTGTTCCTTGGTACAACTTCTCGAGATCAGACACAGAACTAGATGCAAGCACATTCCCTTTCAGAAAGAAAAAGGTAGAATTATATCAACTTTCGAGGTGGTAACATTCACCCACTTATCAATTTAAAGAAATACCCCAAAACCCAAACAACTCCCAGAAATCAATACCCAACACCCACCTACACACAATGTCAAGAGCTGCAGACTTCGAAGTAAGAGCAATTGAAGCTTGGAGCACAATAATGCTTCTCCAGCAGTAGTACTTGCCCAGAGGCAACCACAGCTCCTACTAAGTCCTAAAAGCAACAGATGGGCACTCAGTATCTATTTGATAAAGTATTACCAGTGTATAAACACATTCCAATTTTTAGCTGCTGGCCAACTTATTTCTTAAGTTTACGATATACCTTGGATCAATTACCAGGGCACAGAAACGCCAGTGAGAGGACAGCAAATTCCAGCAGTATTTTAGATCCCTGCAAGCAGAGGCTACAGTCCTCACTGCTACCAGCCTTCTCAGGCTTGCAGTAAAAAGGTGACCTATCGGAATTTCTGAGATACCCTTCTGCACTAACTGGAGCTCCTTTACCTGTAACAACTGCACCAGCAACTCATCAATGATGTCCTTTTCTTCTCCATAACCCATCTACCACATCTGCATTCCAGCTTTTTTGCTGTTCAGATTCCTTCTCCAAGCTCTATTCTGTGCTGGTCCTACACAAATTCACCTTGGATCCATTATTTTTATCAACCACTCTTTCATTATACACAGCAGAACAGGCAAGGTTGGAAGGAGGACTGGGGAACCATATTTGGTTTTCATGGCCAGATTTAGGTAGTAGGGACATTACAGGGGTGGTTTCTGTGAGAAAATGACAGAAGCTTCCCATAGGTCTGACAGAGCCAATGCCAGCCGGCTCTAAGACAGACCTGCCACTGGCCAAGGCCAAGGCTATCAGTGATGGTGGCAACACCTCTGGGATAATTATTTAGTAACGGGGAAAAAACCTCTATGTAACAGCAATTGCAGCCAAACAGAGAGTTAGACTGTGTGAGAGGAATAGCTGTGCAGACACCCAGGTCAGTGAAAAACAAGGGGGAGGAGGTGGTCCAGCTGTCGGAGCAGAGATTCCCTTGCAGACCGTGGTGCAGACGATGGTGAGGCAGCTGTGCCCCCGCAGCCCACAAAGGTCCGTGGTGGAGCAGAGATACACCTGCAGCCCATGGAGGACCCCACACCAGGGCAGGTGGATACTTGAAGAATGTTGTGACCCAATGAGAAGGCCACACTGGAGCAGGCTCATGGCAGGACTTGTGACCCTGTGGAAGACCCACACTGAAACAGTCTGTTCCTGAAGGATTGCGCCCCATGTGAGGGAACCAGGCTGGAGCAGCTTGTGAAGAACTGCAGCCTGTGAGAAGGGCTCATGTTGAAGAAGTTCGTGGAAGACTGTCTCATGTGAGGGTTTGCTGGTTCCTGACACAGCCCTGGAGAGGCTGCCGGCCTCCCTTGCTGCAAGCACAGACTGGATCTAGAAAGCTGTGCCTTCAACAAGTATTATGTGCACACAGTTTCTCATCCAGTTAAGAAATCATGCCATACAGGTGCAACACAGGTGACAGCAGAGTAGCCAGAACACTGAAAGCCCAATTCTCTGCATACCTTATGAAATCAAGCTGAGATTTTTCAATACAATAGTGAAAATAATGTAGCTAAACCTGTATTTCTACATTCGAATAAAGACTGTTTTCAGGAAAGCTGAAGGCATGGAAGGCTCGTCTGAGAAAAATTAGTAAGAAAAAACCCTACTAAACTCTTAAGTAGAACACATCTTCCCATATATATCACTGCCAGTAGCACAGCTTAAAAGAACTGAAAATCCTTACCCAGAGGGATCCCTGGTAAGTCCCACTTCCAGGGACTACGGCTCTATATTATATGAAACCACCATTTGAATCAGGATAAAAATTTGAAGTAATTTAACTGCTATTAAATCTGTTAAGGATACACATCACATTATTAATTTATGTCAGTAATACCCCTTTTCATATCTCACTGCTTATCAATTCAGAGCCCCATTACCTGGAAATTCCTGTTTCTAGAATAGGGAAATATAAGTTTTCATATATACACTTCCATCATGCCTCCAGAAAAAAGAAATGACAGTACATGCCTTTAAAGGCAGAAGCCTGCAGTTATGATACCTGTTGGACTTCATGGCTTCTTATTGGTACATAAAGATCCAAAGCAACATTTGTAGTACTTTACTATTAACACAGCAGATTTATTTGGGAAAGACAACCTGTAGCTTTTGCAGAACTGCTGGAACAGAGAAGGCAAATGTAAGCAAACACCTATTCACACTTATGAGCAAGTGACAGCTTTGGGGAACACCTGAAGTGGTTCAAAGATGACAAGACGAAAAATAATAAACTGCACATTTTTAGTCTTGTCCTCAACAAAGCACCTGGATGAAATAAAAGAAGAAAAACCAAACACGTGCTTAAGTAAATGGAGAATGTGGTTAAAAAAAAAAAAATCACTCTTTCTCAATTTAAGAATTACACATACCCCAAACTACTCTTTATTACTTGCAATTGGCAGCCAACAGGAATAACTGGGCAATGCCTTTTGACAGGCTATGTACTCCACAAGTCAAATTTAAAGAACGGGGCAAATCCCAAAGCATAGGAAGAGAGACACAACACACACAAATCACAGAATGTCTTGGACAGGAAAATTAGAAAAAAAAAATTCTTTAGGTTCTTTCATATCTTCACAGGATGACCCAAGGCCCTCATTTTACATAACAGTTTAAAGATTCAGAAAAGACCATTGTATAAATAGTCATCCATATCAAGACAAGTTAGGTATCCAATGGCATTGCAAGTAGGAACCTCGCTGCATCTTCATCCTAGGTATCCACAGGATTTGGCCCCAGGTCCAATTCACTCAATCCTCCACACCTCAATTTGCACTACTGTAAGAGGAGAACAATACCAGCAGGGCTGCGCATCTTACTTGCTTAATATATGCAAAGCTCTTTAGCATTCTCCTCCAATCCCCTCATAGATGTGCAAATCATTGTATTCTTACTGTTCTGGGATAATGACTTCAATTTGATGACTTACAGAAGGAGGTGTCTCAGCAGGGGCATTTTCATCTGAAGGCTCCCTCAGTGCTGGTGGGGGTGAGAATTTTAACAGTGTAGCTCAGGGGCCAGATGTTGAAGGAATCTTTTTCTTTGCTCCCTGCCCTATCTCCACCATATTGCGATACCTTGTCAGAGAATTTGAAAGAGGCACTGCAACAACATGAAAGTGAATAAAGGATCTTGAAACTCATTGTTTTAAGCCCGAGTTTGGAATCCAAGGAAATAAATACAATTTTAATCTTTTTTTATTATATGCTAGGTCAAAATAATCTTTGCTCATTTAGCTCTTAGCATGTCCTCTTCATGCAACGCAGTTCCTGATCGACCAATTAACAAATACAACTTAAAGTGGTTACTCCAAGACCCTACTTCTTGTGAGTGGTTTATGAGGTTTTGAACACTATTCTTGAACGGTGCACGATGCCAGGAATGCTGCTGGCACAAAGCCTATGTTTAACCCAAATGATGTTCACATGTGTGTTTGTGATCATGGCTATAAGCATCTGAAACAGGTGATCCGTAAGATAATTTAAAAGGACCATCTTCTTCCAAATGTGTTTTGGAGGTCTTCTCCTAGAGTTCAGACCTTTGACTCATTTCTGCAAAGAATATTTTATTGTAACTCTCAAATTAGAAAAAAATTATCAGCAGCAACTATCATGCTGCTGATCAATATTTTTTCCCACATAATTATTTTACACCAAAGGCATAATAATTTAGTTAAACACTGAGCAGATTTTCTGTTCAATGGCAAGACCTCCAAGTTTAGCTTAAAAACCCTCCATATGACCAGATCTTTACTTAAAATTCATGGAAAAAAATAGTTTAAATTTTTACTGTTTCAAATATCAAGATCTACCAGTGACAGGAAACACATCTCTTGAAATGGAAGCTTTGTTCAGTGTCCTTTGCACTGGTTTTGTTAATGCAAATTGTCACTGAAGTGGAGAAATAAGGGCTAAGTAGCAGAATCTCTTCAAGTGCAGTATCACAGAAATCTTACTAGTGGTTGAAATAATTCCACTTAACTAATAAAAAAGTACATGTTGGAAACAGTCTGAGCAACATGGCTCTCTACTCCCCCTCCACTATCCATCCCCCCAAAACCCCAACAACTTCATGCAACAGAAACACCCAAAAGACATTAGCTGTCAAAGTTCTAGTAACACCTGTGAGCCATCCCATCGCTGGGCAACTGCATTTGAACTGTATTTTGAGCTAATCAGAGAAAGAGTGGCGCATATATAAAAGGTTCTTCCTTTCGCAATACATATCTTATTAGTTTAGGATTAATTCTAAGGTATTATGAAGAAACAGAGGACTATTTTTCAAACATTTCCTTTTTTATACTTTATTTGTTCAGGCTGATAGTATGTTCACTTCCACTTCTGCTGGCAGATGGTGGTGAATACAGCTTATCCCCTCTAACCCAAAACGGGGAGCAGAACAGAAAAAAAATCCTAACTTATGTTCTTTTTTCCTCTAACCTCATCACTCTGTAGGATTTTCCTTGCATTGAAAGAGAAACCTGTGAGGAAAGGAGGTAAAACAACTGCAGTAACAAGGAAACATACTAACACCAATGCAGTAAAATAAAAAGCAGAAAACTGCAGTTACAGCAATTGGAATAGCACTCAAGTTTTTATCTTCTCCTTACTGGTCTCTGGAGAGAATACCAAAGACTAAGATTCCACACAACATTTCTGAAAACTCAGAGACCTAAAGTGTAACACACCCATCCAGGTTTATGTTTTTTTTAGACTCCTTTTGTTTCATTTTGATAGAAGAAAGTCCCTTCCAAAATATTTTGCATTTCTAAAGATGTTTGTTGAAGTCTGCAAAAACATAACTGATTTGAATTCACTTACACCAATTCCCCTTTTGCCAACATAGCTGTTTTGGTAGAGCAGATCAAAACCAGTTATTAATGCTTCACTCTGCGATTACAAACACCTTTTTAAGTGGACAAAATATTAAGAAAAAATTCGTAGTGAAAGACCAGACCAAGAAAAAACATGCTGCTATGCCTTCTAAGTTGCCTGCATTCTTACAGCAAAGCACTGTTATAATGCTTTTAATAGACGTAATGAAACTCTTAATAGAAGTGAGTATCCCTAAGGAAACAGATTTCAGGCATAATTTGAATATCATAGTTCAGTGGGAAATTACTTTTTAGGCAATGTGTAAAAAGATCTCCACAGTCCTCTTGATTGCGAAAAGAAAAAAAAAAGTATATCTCTCTGCAAGAGAAAAGATCTTTATCAATATAACATTGAATATGATACTTAAAATATTTTAAACCCTCCCAACCCCCAAAACACATCTGCATTATAATTTTAAATACAAACATGTGATATAATCAGAAGAATTTGCTTATGTTCATCTACGAACAGCTAAAAGTAAAAAAAATGAAACTAGTAATTAGTAAGCAATAATCACAACTTTAAGCCAAAAAACAAAAGCAGCTTTGACAGGATTTTAGACCTACATTGTATACAAAAAATTTTCAAAATAAATGCATAAGATACTCTTAAGTAACAGTCTTAATTTTTAATAACTTTATTTCTAGATCAAAGTACATACTTGATACTACTACAGATATGATGAGAAACAGCACTAAACTTAAATTCAGGTTTTCTTTACCACTAATTTAGTTATAAAGAAGAAAAAACCAAATCCAAGCAATGTTACCCCTCCCATCTTTACTAATCTTTTTTCCAAGGTGGCTGCTTTTTTTGGAAGTTTCACTTGGTTGGGTTCATTCTTCTGTTCATGCTGAGGCAGATGTTAAGTTCACATAAAAAGCACAACAAAAAAAGTGTTAGTGTGAAAGTTTATGAAGTATTTTATTAAGTGGGTTATAAAGTACCCAGTCCTAAGAATTCACATGCATCTAGGATTTGATGTTATTTCTTTCTGTCTCTGTCCTACTTCAGCTGAAATAGATGAGTGTGTAAACCTTTATCTTATCTAATACTCAACCATTCTGTAATATATATTAGAAAAACAAACTGTTCATTTACAAACTTAATTACTCAGGAATAAAACACGGCTAATAGATGCTAAAAAACCTAGTAACAAAACAACTGAACTCCAGTAGTCAAATATTTTAACCAGAACTTTTGCCATTTAATTACTAAAACAACTGTTTATTAAAAGAGCAAGTTAAATATGTAACACATTAGCCTTTGTTGAAATTAAAGGGACTATGGAAAGTACCTTACAAGTGCCTGCTCAAATACATGTTGAAGCTGAGTAGAGCCTTGTCATGAAGGGCAGCAAGGTTAGGTTCTGATTTCCTACCTTACTTCATAATGCTTAGAAGGTCATCTTATTTACTGTACTTTCAAAAATTATATGCTACAGACATGTACTGCTGACAAAGTCTTGTAATGACTAAGCTTAGGAAACAATACTGAAGACTTTAAGGGAGTTTATACAAACATTTTATATAAGTGGTTTAACTGTTTCACTTAAATTTGCACTTTTCATAATAAACATTTGGGTGCTCTACATTCTAAAGTGTCTCATCATAAATTAAGTAGCACAAAAATGTTTTGTATTAAAGCCTTCATAACTGAAATTCATAAAACATAATAGGATTTTAAAAAACAAAAATTGTATTTTTTAAGCAATTAGAAGGCTGTTTCACTGGATACAAAGACATTATGCTTCATCTTGATAGCTATAAAACCTTAGGCACAGATAAAAGCAATGTCAAGTGGCACCTAACTCAGATCTCTCCCAGCCCTTATAACTAGCCTGCACACACACAGGAGGCAAATATATACACAATTGATTATTGCACATGCAAAAAATGAAACAAATGGCTAATAAGTGTTTTGCCACAATCTCTCCCTCTTAATATATTTGGTGTTAAGTGATTTATTGGGAGAAGGCTGTTATATTACATTAAATTTACTTAAACTACAGGAAATTGCATTAGTAGCATTATACTCAAGGTCTGAGTTCCACATGGCTTCGTTCAGCAACAGATTCCTTTCTGACACTGATGCTCCATTTACTCTACCGCAGCGGCCGTTCCTTTTACTACCCTATTACTTAAAATGACCCCATCTGACAAGAGTGTGTCACTGTGTTGGTTTGAGAATGACTGATATGGTGCTAACATCTAGCCTTGACCTCTCCCACCCTCTTCTTTTGTCACTCCACAGACTTATCTGGGATGCCTCCCATTCAATCTATAAAACCTTAGTATCTTCCTTGTGAGTCAATAATTCCAAACAAAAGATTCCTTAATTAAAAAGAGTGTCACTATTCAGCACAGCGTTTATGCCACAATGGTTGCCCAAGAGTGCAGGGACACATTCCACTATTCTTTCCTGAGGGAGAAAGAAAAAGGTAGATCGTGCCTTCCTTTGGAGGCTCTCCACACTGCTGTGGAATATTCCAGATTATTTCTCATTCTGTCTGGGGAAAGGTGGATGCAGCCCAAGCTAAGGATAAAGAGCCTGTGGCAGACCAACGTATGAAACATTTCCCTGATGGTGTCAGGGAAATAATACAACCCTGAGGTTGTATTAGAAACCTGTACAAAGTATTTAACAGCCTTACTCACACACACTCACCTTCACTACCAGGTCCTTCAGTTTGGCAACTTCTTCTCCCAGGTTCTTAACACTGCAAACCAAATCTTTGCAGAGTTCAGTGTAAGTTTCAGTCGGTGCCCACTGCAGTACCATCTGTTAATAGTTACAGTTATTTGCCATAATTACATAATTTTAGATTATAGTTTAATATTCTTCAGTTAATGTATCATAAAAGATAGTGTCAGAAAAAGTTTATAACTGCATTAATGCTGGGTTTTAATTGTACGATTTATGCACAACATAATCTACTACTCTTTAGCAGCATTTCTTGAAAACTTTTGTCACATTAACTCTCCTATCAGCAGAAACATAAAGAAACAAATTTATCTCCTTTAATTGGGTGGCTTAACTCTTTGAAATAAATTATTTTTTAAAAGTGTCCTTTGCAGAAAGAGCACTGGAGAGCTCTATATAGCTATATAATAACCAAGACAGTTGATAAGTGTTCATAGGTTTCAATTTAAAAGATAGAATAACAGATTCTAAATCAATCTTCTCTTCTTTGGTTTAATACCTTGTGTGAATTTTTGAGAAAATGCTTATTCATGGTCTGCACAGGAACGATCAGCTTACTACACTCTTTATTCAGCTTCTGAAGAAACTTGTAGAATTCATCTTCACTACAAAAATAAAGCAAAATTTTGTTATTCGTCGAAATGCTGCACCTTTTGCAAGCCAAATATTACATATGCATTTCCAACACTGGCTAGTGAGTCAGAAATGCAGTTTCATCACATACAAAGAAACCCCAATGTCATTTTAACAGAGTAGTTAAAGACTACTTTTAATATCTTAGCAAGTTTTCTTTTTCCTTGTTTGTTCTGTTTCTCCCCTCTTCCCCCCTTTTTTTTGGAAGGACTACTTGGAATATTTAGCTAGTAAGACACATTAAAAGCTGAAAAAGTGTCACCCAAAAGCTTTTCAGAAACATTCTATTAACCTCCACTTCTAACTCTCATCAAGACTGTATTATCAATTGCAATATTTCACTACCTGCTGCGTAATTTTGTAACTCACTATGCATAATAACTGCAACACTCTATTTCCTGTGTGTGTGTGTGTGCACAAATCCAAGTCTTGCAACACCAAAAAGAGAGAACTTGTACTCAATTTTATGCTACATATCAGTATTTCTGACCTGCAGCTTACATTTTTGAGGCAGATATGGGAGGAAAAAAAACCTGCTTTCTACTTTTAGAGCTAAGACTGAAATGAATAGGTTTAGAGTCATTTAGTCTCCAGCACAGTGTAATAAGATAAGAATTCAATAATACTGGCTTGGCCCTTGGATCTCGAAACTTGTACCTCAAAGGCCTAAAATATCTAATGTTACCTATTTGGAAGAACATTTATACTTGGTGCTCAAATACAAACAGGAAGACAACTCTGATCAAACTAATTTTCAAAGAGTGGAGAAAAGGGATTAATTTCAACATTAGGATTCTAGAGGTTCCATGTGACACTGACTCAACATTACTGGAAGCATCAGAGAATTTTAGTTTTAAGTCATGGTGCTGGCCAGAAATTTTTTGCTATTGACCAGGAAGAGGTAAAGAGGGCAAGGAAGATCATCCAATTGTTTTTACAGAGTGACCTCTCAAGCCCTGAGAAACTCCTGAGAAGTGCCTGTATCTCCAGTAGAAAAGTTTCCATTAGCTCTGAGCCATTTGGGTGAATAACAGGTAGAGCCAAAACAAGAGATAATTATTTATACGTTCCTACTGCAGAACTTCCTCTTCTGTAGATCCATAGGATCTGAATAAACTAATTCAGATCCCAACACTCCTCTATTCCCTAGGGCAATCTGCTATTAAACCTAAATGCAACATGCTTACACACCATCTTACTTGCTTCTGAGGGTAAAAACGAAATTTGCCAAACCAGTAAACTAATTTGCCAAACCAGTAAACTAAGCTAAGTGTCAATGCAGTGCAAGTATCTAAACAGAGATGGAATTTAGCCCATAGTGTGTCATAGAAGTCTTTCCTTCAACTTTGGCACAGGATCATTAGTGAGTAAAGTTTCAACCACTGCTCAGGACGTCTGTGATTTGCAACAGTGCTGAACTGTTAAGACTTTAACATTTAAAACAGAAATATCTAGATGCATTAGTAGGTATGCTGGAGGTTTAAAACCAAGACTGCTCATGGTTTTCATGAAGATGGGGAAGTAAGAATGCCCATTAGTACATCTTTACAAAATAAGTTATTATTTGTTTCAGAACAATGTAACTGAACTGAGTATTTTGAGTAAAAACCCAAACGCTAAACATCTGGAGATAGTCTCAAAGTTTCTCTCACATTACTATAGTCAAGCCATAATTGCAAACATTTCCTTCTACCCAGAAAGATAACTTTTTAGCTGTCTGGGATCAGCTATGGCACCTTCTGTGTTTCATCATAAAGGAAATTATTTTTTGGAATTCTGGAAGGATTCTCAGCAAATATAAAGAGTGTCATGGGCTTCAATTTGGGAGGGGGAAAGAAAGAAATACATTTATTCTTTTCATACCACTTCACTTCTTAACAGTTTAACCCCCCCTCTGGCCCATTTTCATATAATTTTATACCCATTGCAGTGATTTGTTCTTATATTTAGAAGTGTTTTCAAAAAATTGTCACTTTTAAAAAGAATTAATGGCTGTCAAAACATCAGTGGCTAAACAGTACTAGACACTCTCTGAGTTTATAATCAATCAGTTCAACATTTTCTACTATGTTAGTTTTTCTATGACCTAATGACTGATTTTCCTTCTCACAGAATGACTTTGAACAAGTGGGAAGTAAAATCTTTATATAATAGCATGTAAACATAGCCTATGATTTTAGTCTCAAGGTCAGATTCCTAGAATACATGTCAAGCTATTTTCTAAAAAACTATGCAGTCCTTGCCATAATTGAAATGCTGTCATATTTTGTGTACTTCCATCTTCAATCAATCAATTATTTTCTGCTTTAGAGAACTTCCTATGATCTTAACCCACACTGTACTAGGAATTACATATGTCACTGGCATGTGAGACTGCACCAGATACCATTTGGGTATTTTATTGTATTTGGCCACACATGCAGTGAATGGATAATTTTTTGTATTTCTCCACTTGCTCCCTCTGTTCAAATTTTTAAGCTGCTCTGTTTGAATGTGTACATTGAACACTATTACGGAACAATCTAAAAAACCCACACATTTTAACTTAAAAATGGATAAAGCTTAAACTGAGCAAAGTCCCCTTAAAAGTCTCTATTTTAATAGGAATGGCTCAGATGTTGTTAAAGTTATTTATGGTGTATCGATATCATATTGGTTTATTTATTTAGTTAGTTAGTTAGTTCTTGCATGCTGAAACTTCAGTTCTTCAGTCTTACAGCACAAGCTTGCACCTGGATCCTCTTCTGAAAATACCCACTTGTTTTGATGGAGAATCACAGAATCATAGAATGGTTTGGGTTGGAAGGCATCTCGGAGATCATCTCGTTCCAATCCCTCTGCCATGGGCAGGGACACCTTGCTTGAAGCCCCACCTAATGTGTCCCTGCAACACACTACCAGGAATGGGGCATCCACAGCTTCTCTGGGCAACTTGTTCCAGTGTCTCACCAGCCTTATATCTAATCTAAACCTGCCCTCCATCAGTTTGAAGCCATTCCCCCTTGTCCTATCACTACATGCCCTTGTAAAAAGTCCTTCTCCACTGGTCTTGAAGGCCCCCTTTGTAGACCTCTCTAAGGTCTCCCTGGACCCTTGTCTTCTCCAGGCTGAACAATCCCAACTCTCTCACCTAATGCACAGTTGCAGTGTGATTCAGCTGCCTCCAAAACATGGTGACATGTACAGACTGAATTTGAACCCAAGTACATTCTTCGGTTCAATGAACAACATAACTAACAGAGTCTAGCCTCATAGCACCTAAATAATACAACAGTGCTCCCCAGTGTTTTGGAGAGGAAAGAATATCTAAGAGAGTAGCAGCACAACTGACAGGTCACTAGTCAAGAGGGAGATAAACACACCTTAAAGAGGAACTCAACCCTTACTGTCTAATCCTATTTTCAGTAGCTATTGTTCCATAGTTCGGCGAAGTAAGAAGAGGAAAGATATGAGCACAGAATCTAAACTAAAGTCGAGGTGTGTCTTCTGGAAAAAAATATATTTACACGTAAAGGGTAAGAGGTTTAAGAAATCCTAGTACTCCTTTTGTACTTACTATATCCTTCATTTTTCTTTTTGTGCTGGATGTGGAGTGCTCTAGAGAGCAGTCAGTGCTTAGAGAACTGATTAAGTTTAATAATGTTGCTGAGCAATGTACCTCTCAGCTCAGGCCTGGCTTCCATGGTACTGCACAAGACTATGCTAAAAGTATGACAGGTATTGTAGAGGTGATGCTTAAAGACTACAATGGCAAAAAATATCAAGTTGAAATGGAAATTTAAAGGAGTAACACTTCCCTAAAAAAAGTTTCCTTATAAATCTACTGATACATATAATCTATGATAAGGAAAAAAACCCAACAACTTCTGAAGTGCTTAATTTGTAAGATAAAAAAATGAGGTATTTTAGAAGCCAGTTAAAACTGCTTCCAGTGGAAGAGAAAAACAACAAGAAAGTCCTGAATCTATATGGAAATAACACGTATGATTTAAGATACACATGTACAACATTTAATTTATCAGTTCAAAATTAAAGCCCTATGCAGAAATTATATGCATCTTTCCTTCCCACACATCTTTTTATTGTACCTTACAATCAGAAAAATTTGATTGCAAGACTAACAGAGCCTGCCTTGTCTATGCTTCCAATGTTCTTTATAAAAAACACACCTACCACCAGCTCTCATAATCCACTAACCAGCAGATTCTTATGAATGCTATGCGTGGGATAAGGTGTGAGAGAATTTTACCTTTGAGCAGCAGAAAATAATGCAGTCATCTTAAATAGTTAATATTTCACTTCCATTTCCTCAGATATACAGTTAATACCTCAATTCCAGCTTCAGAATTTCAGAGAAGTCTTCAATTCTTTTTTCATCCACTTGCAGCTCGTTAATAGCACCTAGGAGTTTCTCTTGATCTCTGGGATTTGTAATGCCAATCTAAATTTAAAGAGTAGTTCCAAATACAATTTACTTTTAATACTTATTAGACATAACAGTACAGTATCATTTATTACATGAGCTTCTAATTATTAAGAGCCAAAAGAAGTTGTTTTTAAGTTATTACAACCAATTACAATGTATGTAAGTGCCAAAGAAAAAAAATAAAACCACAAAAAATACCTGATGCAGAACAGAATTACAAGAGCTGAGAAACTGCCAAATTGAAATTGCACAGGACACTCAGAAAATCTGATTAGGGTTTATTAAGAAAAAATAATAGCAGCTTGTATAAGTACCCCTGTGTTGTTAGGATGC
Organism: Pseudopipra pipra; assembly: GCF_036250125.1. Classification (NCBI taxonomy): domain Eukaryota; kingdom Metazoa; phylum Chordata; class Aves; order Passeriformes; family Pipridae; genus Pseudopipra; species Pseudopipra pipra. The sequence goes on from NC_087553.1 coordinate 50,950,253, forward strand.
TAGGCTTATCTATTTCAGAATCATCAGCGTCATCTCGGACAGCAAAATAACGAATCATCATAATGGTGATACAGCATTAACTCAGAAAGAGAAGAAACTATCAAATCAGCATCAGTTGGAGAATTTTACAGAAAGTGGTCTTTTTTAACTGAAGAAAATCACAATTTTCCTAAAAAAAAAATACACTAGTAACTAAAATTCTCCAAGTAATGCCTGATATAGAAAACACTGTCAGCTGTGCTATTCATCAAGTATCTCAGATTAAATTTTAAGTCATACTTAAATCCTAGGTTGAGAGTTTTCTTGCAGAACACTTAAGTAAATTAAAAAAATAGTCCTTTTGTTTAAAGGGAAATGCTTCTGTGGCACATTCAATACTTTTCCTTGCTCATCTGACAGGACTTCAGGTGCTAGTAGCCCTAAGATTCTCCTCCAGAAAAGTGAAAAACCTCATAATGCCAGCTCCAAGTATGACTTAGTTCCTAACTTTCCAGCTGAGTACCTGGATTCAGCAGGAGTAGACCACTCAGGAATGTGAGAATGCAAGGATCACAGAGTCTCCAATGCTAGGACATACAGGACTCTCACTGATGGTCTGAGGTCCTGAAGCTCCCTTCTGCAGCCTCAGAAATCTATAAGATGTTAGTATTCAGAGTATCACAGATTTCTGCAATTACTGCAGAAAGAATTTTGAATGAACAGCTGACAACACACATCAGATCAAAACTCTAAGAAAAAGATAGTGCCTGGAGAAATGCTTGCTTTATTCTGAGACTATCGTTTGTGACACCCAGTGTTCCTCATGACTACATAAAACTGTCCTCCGAGTTCTCCACCAATCACAGGTAACAAATAACTGTGGGCTCACAAGTGTGTCTTTAAACATTTTAAAAGCGTAAGTGAACAGACAGGTAAGCTCTTCGGTAAGGTAAAATCCCAACAAGATTTATTGGGACTTTAAGTACAGGTGTCAAGAACTTTTGAGTTTCCAGTAGGTTATCACGGGTACCTGAACAAAATGCAATGAAGTCTTTTTAGCAAATATCATTAGCAGCCTTAAGAGAGAAAGGTCTGGGTTTCCTAGAAATTATTTGCTTTACTTATGTCAAGCTGTAAGTTTGCTCAATTCATTAGCTCTCACATTGGCCTTGTGGAACCCTATCTGATATGAACCAGCATTTTCTTAATGCTTACAAAGCATTACAGGAGTTATCTTATCATGTATATGTAAGCTGATTTATAAAATGGTAGTTACTCTTGAATAGTAAACTTAAAGCAGGAACTCTTATGAAGATTGGGTGTGCTTTTGACTCCACCTTCTCATTCCTGAAACCAGCAAATCAGGATGCAGCTTTCTGATCAGCATATCAGGAAGATGTTGTACTTTGTTCTTCTGCAAATGGATCACTGACTGAGGGCCACCATATCTTGAAAATACAGTTCAGGAAGTAAAGAATGTGATAAATGTCACCACAGATAAAGCCTTCCACCACCACAGCAGTTCTGCATATCAAGGTAAAAGGTGTGGAATTTAAGAGACAGGAATTTGATAGATCAGTCCAGACTATTTCAGAAAGCAGACATATTTTACCTTTCTAGACCATCTCTGCAGAACATGAGGGTGACACAGAACCTGACTGTTCACACAATGATGAATGCATGGACAATCACAGTATGACAAGCCCTTGTTTACGGATAAGCAAGTTTTTAAGTCGGTTTTGGTTCAATGATGCTCTGCAGTCCAAATTACAAGAATATTATTGTGAAGTGGCCATATATTTAAGAACGTACAAGTGTTGTACAGGAACTTGCTTATATCTGTAAAACAGACTATGTGCACTCTTGATTTTAATTTTAGCTACATCAACTCAAAGAACATCTATTTTATTCTTTATTTAAATAGATAAAAAGCAACCACTGAAAATCCAAGCCCCAAACTCACATTCCAGCATGAACAACACAAGAGGTGAATAACAGATTGCCTCAAGACCTGAAAGATGATATACCACTCAGATAAAACCAGTGAAGCTATGCACGAACTCTCACATCCTTGCCACCTTGCCCAAGTGGCCTCTAATTTTAATAACCTGATGCATTTCTGTCAAATATTAAATGCTTTATTGCAGGGACAGGGAGCAGAGCAGTTACAGTCCTGGAACTGTGATATGGAAGCACATAGACCAGGTAATTATCTAATACATATAGTTAAATTTCTGGATTATATTTTGAATTTTGATGTGTCAACTTTTCATTATACATTTCATTTATTCTCAAATCCAGAACAGGGTGCTGACTTCTCTTATTCTAAATTAAATAAAATGTGAGAAAGAAACCTTTTTTCAGTCTTAAATCCACCTAGGCATAAAATCACTTCTGTTGCTATCTTACAAGAGATGCTTAAAAAAATAAATAAATTTGAGTGTCAGGAGTACTGCAGAATCAGACAAAACCCATCAAATGTTGAAGAGACACGTCCCAATATATTGAACAGATTTGTCTCAATATGGAACAGTTTATAAGTTTAAGGAATGCAAGGATTCCAGCTTGAAAGACTCATTGTTTAGGCTCTGTTGTAGAATACAGATAAAGATATTTACAGAGAAAACATCTTTCTGATACTGTTTGATGGAGGAAAGTGTATCGTGATAGTGACAGGATTTCTCCCCAGTTCTCTGGATACAAAGCAGCTTGGTTCAGAGGCATCCATCAGAGGTCATCATTAATCTTTGTAGTAATAAGATCCAGGCTATTTAAAATAGCTGGCTGTTAGCTGAAGGTCTGCCATCACAGTAAAGACTTTCAACTCTGGAGTTACAAGGGAAAAGATTAGATTCGTTCTATCAGCAGCGTGGGGAGAAACTGTTAGCAGAGCTCTAAAACTAGACTGCATCAAGAATTTAGGATAACTTCTGAAGTGCTACTAAGCCAGGAGCATTACATAATTTTTTAACTTCTCAATTGAAGACTCACTAATTAATTTATGTCCATGCACAAAGCATGACTTATTTTCCAGGAACTGTTTTCTGCTGTTGCAGAGTTAAGAGGCAATATCTACAGGAATTGTTTTATCTTCCTGTGCAGAAGCAGCTGATCCAGGTGGCTATTTCAGTTTGTTCAAAACTTTCAGCTTGTCTTTAAAATAGGGAGCCTCAAACATGTTAAAACATTGAAAGAGAAGCTATCATTTTGAGTGAAATTACACATCTTTGGAGAAGGAACTGTAAGACTTAGTCATTCACTAAACTCCACAATTCTATCCCCTTCCCCCAGTGGTCCCTGGACAAAAAAAAGCAATGACTACAACACCAAAGGAGATGATGAATATGAACATATGCTCAGTCAGATTTGCAGTTTAATGAACTCTTAAAAATCTCTTAATTGACAAAGTTCCCTATACATGCACCCTCTGAGAATACAGAGCTACTTGTGAGTTCTGTCAGAACAACTAAACTGTACTCAGTTACAAGACAAAACTTCAAACAAAACATCCTTGTTGATATCCACTCTGAAGGAATAAAACTCTGGTTCCACCTGCTAGAACATGTGCCTCCTTGGTACCAGGATAGGGAGAAAAAAAGCTGACACTAAGGACATGGCAGTACATCAGCAGCAGGGAGCAGTGTTGAAGCAGCTGTTTTAATGAGGCATCTCTGGTATCCCAGACCAGGTACAGAGTGCTCAGAAGAATTCTGAAGCCTGAAGTACTTACGGTGTTCCAAGGATACTCCTATAATCGGATTTTATTATAGCATCCTCCAGTAAGCACAGGAAGTCTTTCGTTTCCCACATGAAAAAATCCAGTAAAGACTAAGGAAAAGCAACCACCCTATCTCCACTGAAAACTGAAGTTTTGTAATATACATCACTTAGTCCTGGATAACAGTAAAAGACCTTCCCAGCTGCAGTAAACTGAAAGAAACAAAATCTCTTTTTTTTGGTAAGGTTTTACAAACCTGATTGGGATATGAGATTCTACATATTCTCCAACAAAAATTACCACCTCACAAAGGAGGACCACATTTAAAGTAGTAGTTCAGGATTATGTACTGCTAATCCAAGCACTGATTTCCTTTCAGGGAAATCATACTTAAATACTAAAAATGGTAACAACTAAACTTTAAACCAGAACTATTTCCTGCTTAACCCTGATCATTCACTGATCTGTTAGATTACACACTTCATAGAAAGTCTGTCTATGTTCACATTAAAATTCAAGAAGTTGCAGAAGATGATGAAAGAATTCTTACAAGGTTAGACATTTATAAAGAGAAGGCATTAAAACATTATAAAAGAGGAAAAAAAGTAAATGAAGTTTTAAAGTAGTAAACTGACCTGTATTAAGTCATCTTTTTGCATGATCAGAAGTTCTCTTAAAGTTATATCTTGTTCCTGTATAAAACAAAGGGGTTTCTACCATCAAAAAGAATTTAGGAAGATATCACTTTTCACTTGATTGTTTTTCCTTGTTTTACTTCAGTTTTCAAGAACAAAAGGAATGAAAGAGTTGTTTAGTTTAGAAGCATCACATGTGATGAATGCACATAATCAAGAAATTCAATTTAGTCCGTTGTACTTTAACTTACCATTTTTATATATAAACTTCTGTTTAATAAATTTACTTGAATTAATATACTAATAGTGATATAACTTTTTATTATGCAGTAGTTGCATTTGGCTTTCACGGATTACTTGACAGATAGCAGACACACAAGATTACCTTCAATAGTCCTCTAATGTGTTCTAGACCAAGACCATGTAAAAACACTTCCATGTCATCAAAGAGTGAATAGGAACTGTAAAGATAATAAATGAGACTGGAGTTAAAAACAGTGGAAATTAAAAAAAAAAAAGACATCCAGAACAAAATGCTATAGAAAAGCTCTTCAGACAAAGCACTGGGGAGCAACCTAAAGCTGCACACATCTGCTGATGACAGAAGCATCTCATAAACATCATGGGATGCAATTTATTTTATCAAAATTCTATAAATGTCTTTTCTGTCTAATAAGTTGAATGGAGCCTGAAGGGGATGATTTTCATAAATAAAGGTCATTTTAAGTCACAAAACACTCCAACTGAACCTTGAAGTTGGTCACAAAACCCTGAAAAATGTGGAAGTAGGGTTAAGGAAGGTAACTATGTATTCTTATCAGATAACATTCATATAAACTGGATTCAGTCTACAACTCTTACTCTTCTGGTTCCAGTTAAGCCAAAAAAGGTCATCAAGAAAACACGAATGTCTGTAACTAAAGATAGTGGAAATTAGTCCATCAAGAAACTTGTTGTCAGAAGACTACTGTTCAGACTGAGGAGGTAGTAAACTCTGAAATGTAGGTTCAGAGTTTAACATTTCTAAACAAAGACAGAGTACCAATTTTGATTCCTTGCTCTACTAAGAGATTTAAAAGCATACGGGGGGAAATAACTCAACTGCTTTCAACATTCAGATGAACTGTAGTGAAGAGAATCAAACCAAAGAACAAATACAAAATCCAGAAAGGACTACTGCTATTGCTACAGTGAATCCTATGCCAAAATCCTGAGTTATGAGTTGCTCTGTCTTACTGTAGGCCCTGAAATGAAGGTCTGCCTCCTCTTCACCTCAAAAATTGAAAGAGCATCTTGAGGGGATCAGGCTCAGAGAGCATGGGTTTAGGAAAGGTGGGTCCTGCTAGACCAACCTGATCTCCTTTTATGACTAACCATTTCAGGATGAGGGAAAGGCTGTGGATGTTATCTACTTGGACTTCAGTAAAGCCTCCAATACCGTCTCCCACATCATTCTCCTGGAGAAACTGGCTGCTCACGGCTTGGCCAGGTGCCCTCTTTGCTGCATTAAAAACTGGCTGGATGGCTGGGCCCAGAGCGGTGGTGAATAGAGTTACATCCAGCTGGTGGCTGGTCACTGGTGCTGTTCCCTAGGCCTCAGTATTAGGGCCAGTCCTCTTTAACTTCTTTACTGATGATCTGGACAACGGGATGAAGGGCACCCTCAGTAAGTTCACAAACGACACTAAGTTGGGTGGGAGTGTTGATCTGCTGGAGAGCAGGAGGCATCTGGACAAGCTGGATCAATGGGCTGAGGCCAATTGTAGAAGTTCTGGGTCCTGCCCTTTGGTCACAACACCCCCATGCAGCACTACAGGCTGAGAGAAGAGCGTTTGCAAAGAGTCCCAGCAGAAAAGGACTTCAGGGTGCTGGTCAAGAGACGGCTAAACACGAGGCAGGAGTGTGACTGGGTGGCTAAGAAGGTCAATGGCATCCTGGCATATACTAGTGTGGCCAGCAGGACTAGGGAAGTGATTGTTCCTCTGATCTTGGCACTGATGAGGCCACACTTCAAGTGTTGTGTCCAGTTCTGGGTCCCTCACTGCTAGAAAGATATTGAGGTGCTGGAGCATGTCCAGAGAAGGGCAACAAAGCTGGTGAAGGGTCTAGAGAGCAAGTCATGCAAGGAGCAGCTGAGGGAGCTGGAGTTGTTTTGTCTGGAGAAAAGGAGGCCCAGGGGAGATCTTACTGCTCTCTACAACTACTTGACAGGAGGCTGTGGCCAGGTGGGGGTTGGCCTCTTCTACCAGGGAACTAGAGACAGGACAAGAGGAAATCTGAACAAGAGAGGTTCAGATTGGACATCAGGAAGAACTTCTTTGCTGAAGGGGTAGTCAGGCATTTGAAGAGGCTGCCCAGGGATGTGGTAGAGTCACCATCCCTGGAAGTGTTCAAGAAATGACTGGCTGTGGCACTTGGTGCTATGGTTTAGTTGACATGGTGGTGTTTGATCAAGAGTTGGGACTTGATGGAGTTCTTTTCCAACATTAATGATTCTATGATTCTAACAACAGAACCCAGTCAGGCTTTGTCTGAACTGAGGTACTGTCTGATGTGAACTGCTACCCTGCAAACTGCCATGAACCCATCAGCCTAACGATACAAAACTACGCCATTCCGAATTCAGCACGACCTGGCCGAGCAGGGGCAATCTGACACATCAGAACAGACTATGGGCTCCAGAAGCTGTCTTTCTAAGACCATGCAACTCAAGATGAAGGCAGCAAGTAGATGGTTTGTTGAGGACTTCTTAGCCAACATGTTCTGGAATAAAATTTTATCAGAGATCTCTGAAGTTGCTGAAGCAGGGGCTGATTTCAGGCATAGGACACCTTCAAGCTTCAGTCACCAGCATGCTCTGCCAAAACTTCTAGAGCTTAACTGGTGTTCATACATAACTTTGACTCATATGCAGAAAAAAAAGAAAAGGGTATAGCTCTTCCTGGTGACGTGAAGCTGAAAAGCGGCATTCAGTGAAAGCATCGAAATTTTAACATCAAATGAAGACAAGCACAGAACAAGACCATGCTCTTTGTTTATAATTCTTGAAAAATTAATAGTACGTTAATATACTTACTATGGGCTCATGGCAGTGCTCATAACATACATATATATAGGAACAACTTAATCATTGATATGAACAAATACAATCTCTTAGGAATGTTTATATGCTAACATTACACTATAACTGTATTTACCCAACTCTGTGGTCAGGGACAGCTGTCAGAAATTTGCAGATAGCCTCTTGCTCAACTGTTTTATGGCATCTCCCTTGCAAGTGATTTGCAGCCAAAGAGAGCAAACTAAAAATCTGGAAGAGCCGAAATGAATTAATTGTTATTCAAACTCAAAATGCATAAAAAAATATATGGGAATAAGACTACAAAGAGTTCTATAACCAATTACTACCTACAGGGAACATGAAACATCTGCCACTTATTCTCTAAAACATACATCTATAATGAGAAGTTAAGACTACACCCACAGAGCATTTCCAAATTAATCAAACTCCAGCACATCAATGAACTGACACAGAGCAAAATGGTGAATGTAACGTCATCTAAAAATGTCAGCATCCATCACTACAGAAGCAGCCAAACACCAACATACTAATTTTTGTGGTTTGTAGACAAGAGTTCTATATACTAAAGGCAATAAGTTGTCTTAAGGGCACAGGGCATACAACTATTTTCATGTCTCCATTTCCAGTGCACATTTCCACCTAACATTGATCAATTTACACCTGACAATCTAAGTTAACTATATCTGACAGACAGGGATTCTTTCAACTGATTAAAGAAGCAGCCTTCTGCTAGACATCACTAAGCATCAGTGATGGATTCCAGAAACTGAACTGCCCCTGTGTTTTAAGATAGTCACTAGAAAAACAAGCAAAAACAAGTAGAAAAATAGCAAAACAAGTAGAAATTCAATAAACCTAAAGGTATGGTGAAACCCATTGCCTGAACTTCAGGTGACTAGCCAGTTTCATATACATATACACATATGTGCAGTGGGTTGATCTCGGCTGATAAGTCCCTACTCAGTTCAGCAGTAGGGGAGAGAATCACAAGGGTAAGAGTAAGAAAACTTTTCTTGGGCTGAGATAAATACAGTCTGAAAAGTAAAGAGAGAAAACCCCCAAAACTTAAGTGATGCAAAGCCAGTGACCACCTCCCACCAGCAGAGAAATGCCCAGTCAGTGTCCAATTTTATCACTGAGCATGTAATAGGGCATGGAGTATCCCTTGTGTCAGCTGGAGTTAGCAGCTCAAGGCTATGCCCACTCCCAACCTCTTGTTCACTTGCAGCCTACTTGCTGAAGATGGGGAGCAGTCTGAGAAACAGAGAAAGCCTTGATGCTGCACAAGCATCACTCAGCAATAGCTAAGACACTAGTGTGTTACAAATGGTGGTTTGGTCACAGTCCTAAACCACAGCACCATATAGGCTGTTTGGAAGAAAAATAACTCCATCCCAGTCAAATTCAGAATAACAGAAATGAAAAATACTTCCCCTCCCAGAAACAGTTTCTGCAGACAGTCTGTATGACAGGCCTTTCAGTTGTCAATGGCCTGAAGAGCAGATCCTGAAGCTGGAAGAAGCTCATGACCACTAAATATCTCAATACCATCTGCAAGACTTTGCACCAACTGTTGAAAGTCAGCACTTCAGGTCAAGAGGCAAGACCCACCTCTCAAGTGTGAGAAGCCTGTATTCCCTCCATGTCACAGAAAGTCATGTTATAAGATTATATGGTTGTAACCTGCTGAACAAGTCGTTTATCAAAGGCAGAAAGCTTTTGTAACCTCTTTCAGTAACCTGAGCTAACAGATCACTGAGCCTCAGACACAGATCTTGCTAGTTTCCACTGACAGCTTTGTGCATTGCTATCATTTTTGCTCCTGCCTAGCCTTGGAGTCTGGCAGAAAAAAAAAAGGTAAGAAAAAGAAGCTGTAAAGTGAATTACAATTTGTAAGAGTAAATTATACATTTTTGAAGAGCCACTGTGAAAAGCCACATCATTCATAAGAGCAACTCAAGGCAAAACACACAGAAATATGGTCTCACTGATCCACCATGCATCATCTGGTAACAGCAGAAACAGATTTATTTTAGGAGAAAAGTCAGTAGCTCTCTACACTGCTCTCCCCATGATCCAATGACCAAATTACATTATTTTACACTTTCCTCCCTCCCAAGAACAGATTTTGAAAATAGCCAGTACCAACTCCCCTTCTTTTTAGCTTTAGCCTTTTCACTTCCAAATTCAATCAGAAACTATACTCTGCAAATTAGTTTGATATCTGCATTCTCTCACATATTTTGGCAGACAGATAAAACACAACACATTTTTATACTTCTCTTATCAACATTACTAAAATGAATAATCCCTTGTTTTGTATTCTATATCTAAAGTCAAGGATTCTGAAAGAATAAAGAAAAAAGAAAAAGTGTTTCCAAAACACTACTCTATAGCTTTTACAGCACTGTGAAAAGCTTTGATATAACAGAAAGTTGTCTATACAGATGTAACAGCACGAGTATTCAACTAGCTGCTATAATGTAATTATTAAAGTAACGCTTCTATAGAAAATTATATAATTAACAGATTCTTGAGTCAAAACACAAAATTTACATTTCTAAAAAAAATGAAATTAAATACCTCTGTATGTTTATTGATTTTTGCTAGCTCTGCTGCTGTTTTTTCATCCTTAGTCTGTAGATTTTTGTCAGCTCCTAGTTCAAGCAACTTCAAAATTACACTTCTATGTCCATGCTGCGCTGCCCACATTAATGCCTGCAAAGAGCAACTTTGTTTCACCAAATTTACATATGGAGTAAAAAACGACAAAGGTTCAATCAATAAAGCATGGCCCAATCTGGAGACAAAGACAATTAATGCAAAAGAATCTCAAAGTGGTGTTAAAACAGAAAATTCCAATGAGTATTTCTGAGAAAGTTGTACCTAGAAACAAGTTAGCAGGTTCTTGCTTTTTAAAATTTTTATCATTAATTACAACACACAAAAGTAAATCACTTACTGAATATCCATTTTCATCTTGGGCATTTATGTGTGATCCACAAGCAACAAGCAGAGCAACAACCCGAGCATAGCCTTTTCTAGCTGCATACATCAGGGCAGTCATTTTTTTCCTGAAAGAAAAGAGGCCAGCTGAAAAAAAAAGTATTTCAAGATATCAAAATGACACTGTATTATCAAGTAGAGCACCTCAGTTCTATAAAGATTCTCTGTTCTGCAGAAGAACTACACAGAGGATGAAAGACCAAGACACCACATTCATGCTTCAGCACAGGAGTCAACAGAACATACAGAGTCGGCAACTCATTTATGACGAACTAACAAGATTTAAATATTTTAAGAGGTTGCATTTATTTTCTGAATAAAACGAAGTTAAGAGGTCAATTGCCTCTCAACTTGTCAAGAAGGAAACTCAACATGTCTCTCCTAGGAGTTTAGAATATAGACATACAGTACTTCTGGGAGAAACAAGTAAAAAATCCTGTATCAATGTTTTATCACCTGCAAATTCCATTAGCACATTAACACACAAATAACCTTAACATGTCCCAGCTATGAAACACTGTAGCTTGGTGACTAAAACCATTTCTGTTCTGGTTCTGAACTACACAAAACCACTTTTTAAAAACCATCCTTCTTGCTGCTACCACAGACCCAGAAGCAGCAGGCCTCTCATTTAGCACATAGGTCAGCTTAATGACAAGAGAATGAGCATAATTGCAGATCACAGTTTTCACCCTATGAAAAGCAGAGAAAAATCAGCAAATCATCTTTTTCCCCTTCAATTAACAAAACAGTGGCATACTTCCATTTCTCATTTTTAAAACACGTAGCCTAAGTGATGGGTTCTACATACAGTCTAATTTCAATCCTAAATTTGGAAAAAATACGCAGTTTCATGGAGGGCAAGTTGTAAATCACAACTGAATATTTAAGAGGAAGAATATTAAAAAAAACCAACTATGTTTATAAATCCAAAACCCTCTCTGGTAAAATCAGTGTAAGCGACAGAATCACAGGTCATACAGGTGCAGAGGTGCAGTGCAATAGCACAGGCTACACACATATTGTCAACATCCAGGACCCCCCACCCTGAGTACACCCAAGAGGAGTCTTCAGACAATTACATACAAAGACCACACTGAAGATTGTAACTTTTCAAGTACTAAAACTAAATGCAATCAAAATATTTCTGTCCTTGATCTCATTTTTGTTTTCTGTTCCCAGAAGTTGCACCAGAGAAGGTTCGGTTTAGATACTAGGGAAATTTTTTTTCACTGGAAGACTGGTTAGGCATTGTCTTATGCAAACACAGTTTGTGCACATTTGAGACAGCCTTACAGTAGGGAAAAACGTCGATTACTCAGAGATAAGCAAAATGAAAGGTAACCAGACCTTCAAGACATACAGTTAACAAAACAGTGGAACTTTGTAATGAAGTAGAAAGATTTGCATCAGTCTAGACCTAATTCAATTTAGTTCATCAACCCTCCAAAAGCAGAAGTTTTGACTGAATATGAGGAGACATTTTTACCATGGGGTTCAGCCAATCAGTGGAACTGGCTGCTCAGAGAAGTTTTTTAGTCTCTATCGAGTTTCAAGACCAGATGGCAACCTAGCCCAGTGTCTTAGCAGAGGCAGCTTTAAGGAAGAAGCTGGACTAGAAACCTCCTGAAGTCCCTTCCAGCCTGAATCACCCTGTAATCCTATGAAGATTATTATAAAAATAGAGAAAGACTCTGTAATCTGCCTCTGCAACTTAATAACTAACTGATGAGATAGCTATATCTCACCGTCTCTATATGTCTCTTGAAATATCTATATCTAGACATCTTCAGATACCTGTGGATCATGGCCAGGCTTTGTGAACAAAAATTTGGGAAGGGCTCTACTCACATTTTCTACAAGCGCGCTGTGAATACCTATATTGTAAAGAATGAGAAGTTGATTACAACCTAACAATTTGGAGCAACAAACTTGTTTCTCTAATGCAGACACTCCCACACATTTCAGTGGTAGGTAGCCTTTGACAGACTTTCAATGTCATCACCTTCGAAGTATTTACATCTGACTAAAAAAACCAGTCCAATCATGCCTGATTTCATTTTAATTTCTCCTGCTCTCAACTTTTTTTTTTTTTTTTTTTGGAACTTGCACACTGCAGTTACTTCATAATTACCTTCTGCTTATTTCAAAAGGAAAATACTGAACAAAAAGTCCTGAGGCTACAGAGTAGTCTTTTCTCCAAAGAATATTATATGGTTACAGCTACACAGTACTGCAGATGTGATATCTGAAATCAAGGCAACAACTCAATGACATTAAAGCCATCAAAAAAGTTTCACCATTTCCAAGTAAAACCCAGTAAACATGACATTTAAAAGGTCCACAACATGAATACACAATTAGTACTGCAAGTATTCCATTTTAATGCTCAAGTTTTAACTTCAAAGGCTACAAGCTGTTTCAGAATAGAAACACTCACAGTGCTGTGCAAATTCACAACTCTACATAGAGGGGGTGCTGCGAGCCACCCCCTGAAATCAGAGTCCATTTACACGTATGGCCACAGGAGGGAGATGAGAGCATTAGAGAAAACAAACCCTGTTTTCCAAATCCTGCGAAGAACCCCCCCTCAAGCAAACAGCAAGCTTTAACATGGCAAATTCACTGTTTCCTGCTTAAGTTGAAGAGAAATTAAATGTATGGGTACATCTCAGTTAGCGCAATCTAAAAACGTTCATAGAGTGTAGTGATAACCATCCACACAGAAGATCTGAAGAATCCTTTCATCATTTTGAGGAACCACCATGTTTCACCAGTCTGGCTTGCAGATGACCTTCTTGTCCAAACACCTGTTAAGTATGGCACAATTTGCCACGTGACATTCGCCCATATTGAACATGACAATCAAGTCAGAGTAAATAAATAAATAAATAAATAAAAGCTTACAAAGCATACGCGCAGTTGATTAATTAAGGATGATGCCTGTTCTAACTACGCTTCCAGCTTTTCAGCACCTAAATAAAAAGAAAAGTCTCATGCAAATGGAGATTTTTGTTTGTTTATTTTTATCTTTAGAATAACAGAATATTCTGAGTTGGAAGAGATCCACAAGGATCATAGAATCCAACTCCTGTCCCTGACATGACAACCCCAAGAGTCACACCATGTGGCTGAGAGCACTGTCCATGTGCTTCTTAAACTCTCAGGCTTAGTGCTGTGACCACTTCCCTGGGGATCCTGTTCCAGTGCCCAACCGCTCTCTGGGTGAAGAATCTTTTCCTGATATACAACTTAAACGTCCTCTGACACAGCTTCATGGCATTCTCTAACTCTCCCTGCTTTTATGTTAAGGTTGGAGAAAGACAAAACCAGAAGCTTTTGCAGTTTCTAGGGCCATCCAAAACTTTGCAAGTGACATGTACACAAAGATACAACCAGAAGTTCTTACAGGTTCACTTCACCCTGTCAAAAAAATTAGGCAAATCTTTATCACAAGAGAGCAAGCTGCGTGAACTGGCCTACCACCCTGGAGCTTCCTACCCTAGATAACTAGGACCCATAATAAAAATGGTGATAAAGTGACAGCAAGATATCTCACTGAAAAATGTCCTGAGTACCTGCTACTAAACTGAATCTGTGGTGCAGAATTCACTGCACTTGACAAATAAACATGCTTATGCTTGGGATCTTGCTCTCAACCAATACAACGTTCATCTTCCTGGAAAACTTCATAAGAGGGAGGAGAAGAGATATCTCCCATTTACACACAGGTTTCCGTTTATTGGGGAGACATCTATAGAAAATTCAGTATTTCCAGTTGGTGACCTTGAAAAGTTGCAAGTCTCATAACTGGATATGTGTTTATTAACTAGATCAGTGTATCAATAACATTAGAAAAAATACAGCAGGCAGAAAACAATTCAACCCTGACTTTAGTCTCAGTCTTTTCTTATGGAGATCCCAAAGCAAGGAAATGATGCCGCAGGACTACTGAGCTGCAAACTGAACAGTGCTTCAGATAACCAGAAAGCGTCCTCAGAACCTTTTGGAGTTTCACCACTCCAGTGCTGCATACTAAGCCTCAAACTGAGAAACAGTGGCAACAGTGTGTCCACAGCAACAGAAGAAAATCTATTTGCCCATTTTCTGGCTAACTAGGATTTAAGTGAGGAAGTGGGGAACTGTATACAACAAGTAGTATTGGAAGAAAATACTTCAGTGTATTGTGGGCTACGAGATACTTTTTCCAGGCACTGTCTGCTGGAGCAAGGTAGGAGAGTCCCCTACCTTCCTGAAGTAGACCTTTTTAGAAGAAGGGAACATACAGCTCTAGAAAAAAGATTGGGCTGGAAAAAGTGACAGCTTAGTTTCAGATTCCCTAGTTTTAGGCTTCATTTCAATTTGCCAGCTCTTGTACTTTTCTGCTTCTGAACTCTGTTTACATGATTGTTTCAAAATTAAAAAAGGCATTTGTGTAAGTTCTACAGCACACAGAGGTGGGAAGGTAGAGAGCTACAAAGTTATCTTTATATGACTAGAAAAATATAAAGGATGTGATTATAAAAGGGATTAGCATAAAAATTAACAATGGGGATGGCAGAACTCTATGCTGTGACATTCCCAGTTATCCTTCCTGTCCTCCTACATCCTTACTCCAGTCACATTTTTACAGGCAAGCTGGTTTAGCTAAAAACACATTCACTTAAATATAAAAACACATACACTTAAACATAAAACAGAAAAACATGAGTTACCTGCAAAATAAAAACTTCTCAGACTGTTTTCAACTCCACTTTCAAAATGTGGGTAAATTCTGTAGTCAAGAAATTCAGCACATACATGTGAAATCTACTACACCTTTCTAAGGAAAGCACAATTCTCTATCACGTAAAAAACCCAAACCAATCCTATGCAAATAGCACATCATCAGGGTAAGGTAGCAGCAATGATAGGAAGTTTAACATACTTGGGATAGAAAGCTAATGGATTTCAGGACAGATTTTATTTCTATTTACTCTAAAGCTGCTCAGGTGAGTACCTTTACCTTCAAGACACCACAGTACACTGTCAGAATGCCTCTGTGAAAAATAGTTTTTCATTTCCCTACTGTCCCTGAGTGTTTTATACCTCTGCTCAGAAACTGTGATCCACAGTTTTAAGCCTGGCCATACAGTCATTACTAGTTGGGAAAAATACAATCACTTATTTTGGTGTCTAGGCTCCTCTGATGAACAAGACGCAATACTTACGTTCCAAAGTTACGTACTCTGCCAAACTCAGAACTCACACATTTACCACACTTTTGACTTCTCCCTAACTCGGAAGGAAGGAAGAGATGCATGGACCTAGCCCAGATGAACACAGTACTTTGGTAAATGTAATTTTCCATCTCATTTCTTATATTTAGACCCTCTGTCCTGATGTTTGACCAACAAAATAAAAGTCTTTCTATCCTGAGTTCACAATGCTAGAATAAAAAACTCTCTCAAAGGCATGGACTGTAGAGTGTAACATCACAAGGTACTTTCTGCTCTGAGTTGGATCAAAGATTTTGACTCAATAGCATGAAATTCTCTCATTTTCTTGCCCCAGACATAGAATGCACCATAGTGCATTAACTTTTCCCAGGTTATTTACTTTTATTGAAATGTACTGTTTGTCTATCACACAATGATAGTGTCAACATCTTTGAAATTATGTGGCAGTGCAAATTTACTGTCTTATCAGTAGCAATATATATCTTGCTGAAATTGAGGTGTTACACAATTGCTTTGTTCTGACTATGCAACCTGAGGACCTATCTTGTGAACTGAGCAATACTGCAATGAAAATTTCCCCCTCCATTACTATCTTCTCAAGAGGGCAAAACAGACCAAAATTTTAAGAACCAAACCATTTTTCATACTCCCTAGAACTGTTCTGAGTGGAAGCACAAGTGAACATATACAGGCAACTTAATACTAGACCTAAGAAGTAATTATACTTTTCATGTATATGCATTCATGTACATGACAGCACACTTCAAGCTCAACTTTTAATCTGCACAATTACAAGAGACAAAAGGTTTAGTTCTTCTAATACTCACCCTAAAAAAAAAAAAAAAGGAAAAAAATAATCACAAGACTTTCTGAAGACTTTCCTCTAAATGTACACAAAATTTGTAACCATTTTAGAGCAGAAACACTGAAGACAGGCTTGTTCATTGTCTAGGACTCAATTGTGCCAGAAACATTAAAAGTGAGGGGAAAAAATGGCTCACAAACAAAATCAAGCCTTCACATATCCCATGCAGAACAAGAGACAAAGACTTTATGTCAAAACAAAGGAGGTTTTAGTCATTTAACTACTTGTAGCTTCTTCTAACAAACAACTATTAGCACGAAACATCAACTCAAAGCACTTTCCTTACAGGCAAAGCCATTACAATTCCTTAACTCTGCTTTATGTAAACAAAAACTTGGAGGATGCTGTCACTAAAATCCGTATTTACTAAACAACCTATGACACGTTATCCTAGCAGCAGTAATTTACTTATCAGTTGGTCATGCATTTTCATTTTGCCTAAATCGAATTTCTAACTTAACATTAATAAAACCAGAGTAACTTTAAGAAAAAACATAGGTTTTAAAAAAAAAGACTGTTTAAAGATTTGCAGTTTGTTTCTCATTAGGCCTTCCCTGCTCCACACAGACTTAGGAAATTAGACCAAAAAAAAAAGGAAGTTTCTGTGTATCACCTCCAGATGACATAAAATAGAAGAGCCTTCTGGTTGCCCTGACAGTGCAACAATGAAAGGATGAACATTGAACTCTGCCTTACATGAAATTTAAGTATTCTGCTTTGCATTGACACACATTCCAGCTGATGGTGGATAAAAGAAAAGTTTCCTAAATCATTCTGGTTCTTAAGTACTGAGAAACCCAAATAGTGTGAACCTTAGTTCTTAACACCTGTGGTAGCCTGATCACACAGGGAGCACTCTCTTAATATTAAATCTCAATTCACTGACAGTTGGCTCCTACAGAACATCCTGCTTGCTTCTAATGAGATGGGTGAAATGGTACTGCAGTGCCACAGAGAGGGGCTGTTTGATCCCTTATCTGCACATAACCCAGTTTATTGTGTTTCATACCCCTTTCAGAAATGGAGGAAGAAGCCCCTGAGAAGCAGCAGCTGCTGCCTGAGCAGACCTAATGACAGAGTGGTATGCACGGATGTCAAACACTGGAAAGGCAAAAAGGCAGCACAAGGAATTCAGATGTCGAGGTCTGGACTTTTCAAGCTTCTACTTTTGTTTGGCACAAATATGACATTTCTAATTGTCACTTAATTTATCTTTTCATTTGAGAAAGGCTACTATTGCAAAAGTGAAAAAACCACAACTAAATACTATCTGATGGATGCATGAATAACTCACATTAGCACAAGGTCTTGGAAAACAAAGAGAGAGTAAATAAATATTTGTATATAAAGATCAACAATGTAAAATATACTCTAAGTTTACAAATAAAGTTTTGACCTTAAAATTCCTATGTCTTGTATCAGCATCCAAACTTTTTTCCCAGCAAAGTTTAGCCAAAGGCCTTAGCAAATGTAAACCTACAGCTTTGCACTTTGGCTTACATTTTCAACACCCAAGACAAAGTTAATAATGCAAAGACTTCCCTCATTTTTTAAAACAGGATGTTTAATCCAACACCCAGCTATCTGACAACAACAATATGTAATTAATTCAGACACTGTAGCTTTCTCTTCTCTCAATTTTTAGCCTCTCTGATAAGAATAAAAGAATGGCATTTAAACTTGGCACCAGACATCAGTGGCACATCAGCACAACTATGTTTCCTCCTAGTCTATCAGTGCTATGCTCACAGTGAGGTCCAGGGCCCTGTGTAATTGAATGCTACTAATGAAAACCAATGGGCCTTCAATTCTATTCTTTTTAGAGAGCTACTCAGTCTGTATATCCCAGGTAATGTGATAAAAGGGTTGTGGTATAAAAAAATTTCAGTCGAAAAACCAGTAAACCCAAACAGTATTTTCTTTTTTTCAACAGAGGCAGCAGAGTTTATCCTGGGTCAGCCCAGAATTTATTTATTTTTGATGTAAAATGAACCATTGCATCAGACTGCGCACTACAGACATCTCACAATGCACTGCTTCAAACTGCTAAGACACAAAGTTGTAATTGAAGAAAGAAGCTATTACTTGTTTTTACAAGTTTAAATCTCCTTTTAATATGGATTATTCCAGATTGCAGTGGAATAAATGTATCTTATTTACAGAGTTTTCTTTTCCACAGGAGGCAGTCTGTTAAAGGAATATAGCTAGATATCCACAAAAAGTTCAAAAGAGGACATGAATTTAAATAAAGAATTAACTGATTTAACTTACATCCCTTTGAAGAAGAGGCAATATGATTTGGGAAAGGCAGAGACATATTTCTTGCCTTTACACTTCAGTCAACTGAAGATTTAATTTAAATCTTGTTCAGCTAAAGACCTTACTTACAATTTGATAAAACTGATCATAGTCTTTATTCAGATTAATGACTGTACTAGAAGATATAAGTATCCGGGCACTAATCTTTCCTTATACAGAAAGCAGTGAAATTACAAAAAGTATGTACACCTCATCTTAACCAACAACAAAAGCTATGTCTGTAAACACCTCTCTGTATAGTAATATTATATTTTATGCTGTATTCATAGACATGGGGTTTTTGGTACCTGCAAGTAAGGTTAGGGTCAGCATTCCTTGACAGAAGCAGTTCTACAGTCTTCAAGATGTTCTCCTCTGAAGCTTGTGCAGTACATGCTGCCATCAGCACAGTGTATTTATCTGTTTGGAAATTTACAGTTAGAAAATTACACGTGTAAATATAAATACCATGCTAATCCAGAAGTTCCTTTAAAAGACTTTATATTCGCTAGAGTTGTTAATCAGGTTCTGATATTCTAAGATATTTAGAAAAGGCTAAGAAACTTGTGTTCCTGTCTGTAAAAGTCACTAGAATTATCAGATAAAACAAAGGCACCTGAGATATTCAGAAAGACGAGACTGAATCACAATAGTAAAACATCTATTCCTACCGAAATTTAGAACACTTTGCAAATACCCCACAACTATAGTAGGAGCTTAACTGTGGATTCTTGTTTTTCAAAACACGTTCCACACCAGTCAATTCACTCCCCGTTCCTCCCCTCCAGTTTAAGGAACAGCTTACAGGAAGTTAACTGCAATGGATAAAAAAAGGTGCATGAAAATGTATTATAAACACAAGCAACATCAGTTCTGGGGAGAACTGAGGGCCGTACAGCTGAAGGAACAAAGCTTTATGACAGGTCTTAGGGAGAAGGAATTAAATTTATTAGGTTACTATGGTACAGTAGTGGCAGAAGAACTATTAAAAGTATTGTTTTAGACGTAGATTTTAAAAAACATCTACACAGTCCATAACAATACCAGCTATTTGCTACTCCAGCTTTGAAGCCAGCTAGGTGTTACATGTCACCTTTGCTCACAGATCAAAATTGTACACCATTGCTATCTGCCCACAGAACACAGGAGATCTCCTTTCCCGTGGTTCACCTAGAGAGATGTGGGAAGTGTAACACCTTGAGGACCCTAGCAAGTTAGTTGGCCCTGGTGTTATTTAGAAGACTGCCATCTGAATAACTGCCCATTTTGCTTACTGCACAAACTTGTTCACAAGTTCAAACATGCCTTCAACAATTTGTTTTAACAAGTATATTAGCTGTACCTACTTCAGACCACATCATCAAGTGTTACAACATATTTTCTAATTTTCTTGTAGAAATTTTAAGGCTGTGTATAATTAACATCTTTATTCTTCAACTGAGGTCAGACTTCATTGTATTTAAACGTGAAAAGTTTGTTATGTACTCTACCCCCTCCGCTCTATTTCTCACCACTTCTTGTCCCTCACCTCCCCAACTTAGATCTGCATTTATATTCATTTGGTTCTTTAATATACCATCTTTTAATTTTCAATTACCTCACATAGAAATTATTACTTGATGCAGTGAAAAATTTTTACTCAAAATGTTTAACCTGGTTATCAACCAGAACCTGAAAGGTAAGATGTCAGGACTTCAAACAAAAGTAGTGATAAACACCATTAATCTGGGAATGACATATAGATGGAACCTGTAGTTATACTTGTTTTCAGTATTTCAGGTAGTGAAAGAGAGTGGGAAACTACTTTCTGTTCACATACCTAAAGCTCATACATGTGAGCAAGAGAAAGGGAAATAACACCTTAGAACTCTTAGGCTTCTCTTTTGCAGACAAAAACTGCTAAAAGACTGCAAAAAATATAAGTTTATGTTCATCCTAGCTGAAAAACCCAGAAAATTCAGTGAAATTATTCCTCAAGGATGCAACATCTTGAACCCATCACATAGTAAATGACATATTAGTTCCTTGTTCTTCACAACTACCAAAAAGAGTAAAATTAAGTAACCACTTACAAAGAATGACTGAAGAGCAACTAAAGGTGATTAACAGTATAGCTGTTATTAGGAGTATAAGCATTAAAGGATAATTATTATAGAATCACTTATGTGATTGCCTGCTGATGTAAAAAATAGCAGCAAGACCGGTGAGATTTAGTACCATTTTAGGATGGCACAGCTTAACTGAACACGTGTTCTGCCCCAGATCAATGACTAACAAGACTGCTCCTGGCTAGATAGTACTCTGGTGTCCATATGCCCTAGTTACTGTTTCCCTACACAGTCTAACAGGGAAACAAGCCAAGAAACCTGATCCTAGCAAGGCGCCACTTTGAGCAAATACAGTCACACACTGAAAAAATGCCAAGCATTCGGTTACCTGGAAACTCTAAACTACTGCCCATAGCAGTTTTTGCCCCATTTATAGCTCTCTACGGCCATAAACAAGGAACAGGTGAGCTGTAGGTAGCCACAGCTGTAGGCAGCCACATGGAAGTTCCCTGAAGCTGGCTACAAGGACAGTAATTAGAAGAAGGCATGATTGCTTTTGGTGCAGGTAGTCTACTCTAACTGCTAAGAAGTTACAGAAAATTTTCAGAGCCAGATTTGTACCATCTGCATTTCAGTCTACTATTACTACAAATATTGGCAAGTTACTGGAAAATATGATCACTGCTTCTACATACTTGGCAGTATTGTGGGATAAATATTCCAACACAATGGAAGAGAAGGAAAATAACCATAGTTTAAGTCAGAAAAAGTTATTATTAAGCCATAAAAATTGACAGAGGAACTGATATTACTTAGAAGCCACACTGATTTCTTGCAGAAAAATGTGATCTAGTAAAACAATAAAGAACAGTTTTCACTTAATAATAAAACTGCGCTTTAGTTTTAGAGAAGTCCACATTAGTTTCCCATGAACTGGAAAGCTATTCCTGTTGTTTGGGATGCTATCTGGTTTCTGCATGTATATATTTTGTAACAGGATTAAACAAAGGAAGTTTTACCTGTACAACTTTATACTAGAACTTCTGAACAAGTATTTCCAAACACTTTTTAAAAAAGCACTTGAATTTGGGAGGTGGGGGAGAAAACAGGATGGAGAAAGAAAGAACAAGAAAACCCATCAACGAATTCCAGATCAGTTCCAAGAGCACAATTTTTATTTTAAAACTACTACTTTTACTTCAAAACTGTGAAAGGTAGGCTAGGTCCCAATTCCACTGTGAACTTTGATTTTTTTTTTTTCCCCTATATATGTGAACAAGAGAATAAGGATAGGGACAATGTCTGGTGCTGAGCATTACTGGTCAGTATTTTTCATTCACATCTTACCTATTTCAAAACATGCGTTGGCACCTCTGTCCAGAAGAAGACGCACTACTGCGAAGTTGGCCACACTGGCAGCACACATCAGGGGAGTCCATCCAAACTGAAAGCTAGTTTCTATGCTGATGCCTGTCCAAAGTTGAGATACTAAAATCATAAAACTGCATCACAATAAACACGCTTTTTATAAACTTTAATCTCAATATGTATCATTACAAAGGTTACACCCTGTTTGCATTTCATTCTAGAAAGAGAAATCTCTTACAGCATTTTCTTTAATACATCTTTATTTAGAACCAGAAAACAACTTTTAAAACTGACATCAGTGAAGTTCAGTTCTCAACCCAAGGAGTTAACTATCACAGAAAGATTACATTAAAAAATCCCAAACATCTACCTGCAAAAATAATTTCGCATAAGTGGACAGAATCACTGCTTTCTCTACTTCTGTGCAATAGCTTTCTTCAATCAAAATGAAAAATTTTGACTCTTGTGAAGCCAAGAGGACTGCTGTGGAAGCAAATTGCTTGTCAGGCAATTAAGATCATATCATCCAGGGTTTCCTGCTTCACAGCTCCTTTTATTCTCTGTCCTGCAAGGCAGTTAACTGGCAGACTTGCATTCAGCACTAACAAAATATTATCTCAATAAAAAGAAGAAATAGGAGACTATGCAAGATTCAATGACAATCACCAGAATTGTTTGTTACTCTTTGTAATAGCCAGAATGGCTAAAATGGCTAGAAGTGTTCCTGCCAGTCAGCCCAGCCCTTCCAAATTCACAAAGAACCAAGTACCAGACTGACACCTTTCAAATAAAAAATTCTATGCATTTTTGCAATAATAGGAATCATCTTCCCTTCAACCCTTCAACAAATATTACTTCCTCTAGAACAGTTTCCATCGTCTGGTTCCATACTAGTCCAATGGTGACTATAGGTAATAAGAAATACTTCTTTAGAAGAGAGAATTCTGAAAAAAAAACCCCAAAACTGTCCTAAGAAATTTATGATAGTTTAGCTACATGCCTTCTTTTTCATGCAAAATGTGTATTTACTTTCCCTGCCTTGGTACAATGCCAAAGATGTGCTCAGTGTAGCAATATAAAGTCATTAAAGCTGAGAGACTAACAGGTCACTGCTTTTGGATTGATTCTTTAACTGTTTAAGATCACTGGAATTGTAGAAGCAATCAGTAAAGAGGTAGCAATCAATAAAAGCCACGTGTTGAACCATTCTAACACCTGCAAGCCACAGAATTTACAATCAAATCTACTTGGTAATGTATACATAGCAGCTGCAGTCCTTAGTGCCACAGCACACCAGTTTCTGTGCAAGATACAAAACATTCCGTTGAAACCCACACACAAGTTCTATAAGGGGAGCCAGCAAGTGTCCCTTAGCAGTCATATCTGAACTTCCTTGTAGACAAGTCACTTCAAGAATTTAGCAACTCTGATACAACAGCCCACTTAAATAACACTAGTAAGAAATACCAAAAAGGTGTCACCCAGTCAACCTTAAGAAATCTCTTTTCCTCGTAAGAAAAGCAGTCAGCAGTCTATGTAACATCTAGAGCTTTTTATTTTACTTTTATTTTAATATGTATCTTTTTTTATTTTAATACATATCTGAACAATAGCAAGAAAGGATCTATTTGGCAGGCATAGAGAGACCTATCACAATTCTTGAGAAGGTATTTTCTTCAATGCTTTCTTTATTCATATAGCAGACAGTATCTGCCATGACGCTGGTGCTCCTTTTAAGTTCTAGAATTAGAATGGTCTATTTGGCAACGGTATGTTGTTTGTCCTGCACGGTCTCCTGCCATCTTTGTAGTGACTGACTTGAAGTATCACTCAGTGTGAAAGTCATAATGCAAAACAGCTGGAATTCCCAGAGGAAGACAAAGAATGGACAACAGAAACAGTAAGTCATGTTGCTTCTTGGCTGCATAGAAGTTGATGACTGAACCAGAAATGTCTCACCATGGTGACTACTCAGACATGTTATTACTCTCATTACACGAGCTGCTGTTGAAGTAAGCAGCATTAGTTCAGCATTTAAAATGGCCCTTAAGAAAACCTATAAGGCAACAGTGAAGCCCAGAAAAAACACTTTTTAGCAAAAAAATCAGGCCAGATTCAACAGCCAGAGAGAAACAAGCCTGTTACAGCTCCACAACCCAATGTTCAACCCATACTGATGCTGAGCATGTATTCCCAGCCAGCACACATCACTGGCCACAGTGATCAACACAGGCAGCCAGAGTACCCTTGTGAAGAGAGTGCCAACAGTCTCATTCTGCCATCTACCTCCTCCAGCTGCTGGCATCACAGACACATAGGCCTCTGACCTCTGGTCCAACTCCTGTGACTGGCACATCTTTCACTCGCTCCTGTCTCTACAGGCACTTGGCCCACAGGCACAAGGGTCCTATGAGAGCCTTGGGAGTCCCTTCCTCTGAGTCTGTAATTTGTGTTCCTGCCTGCCAGTAGGCTTCTCTGAAACTGTAAAGATGGGCCTGTGATGGGCTATTAGCTTCCACGATGGGCCTGGGAGGAGCCGGGCCAGGCTATTATTTGGGCTCCCCCACCTGCCATTACCTCTTTGTGCTCCTTTGTAGGTATAAGCAGAGAAGATTTTCAGTCACATGACATCACAAATTATAAGTAGGAGAGAAACCAGACACAACATGCTTTCTTACAATCTGAGTTGCAGATAAATATCTTCCTCTTTAACCAGCAATGGGTAGAAATACGTTCTGGCCTCAGACAAGCTCTACAACAGCAGAAGCTCTGTGAAGCGTATGAATAATGGAGAAGCAAAAGAACAGCAAAGGGAGAACTGCATTCTTTTTGTGACTACTACAGTTTCTCCGGTATCCCTTTCAGATACTTTGTTGACTATGGCTAATAATTATGGTAGAAAGGCTGTTTTTATACAGAAAAATGCAACCTCAAATTCAAAAAGATTAGCAAGCCCAAAGAACTACGATCTGACTTGCCTACCTGACTCAGGGCTCAAAGTCCTAAACTGGCTGAAGAATTATTCTCACACACCCTGTCCCCTCCCACTCCCATAGTTTACTAGTACTTTTAATTCTCTGAACTGGCCCACAAAAGATGAAATGCACTCCAGCACTCATGCTAAGATATAAGTGGAACAAACTGCTGAATTAAAACAGGAAAGAGAATTTGACTGTACTTATATTTTTAATTGGCCTAAACTATCATGAGATCATAACTTTGAATTCCATTTTAGGAAATCAAACACATGAACTATACGGAGTTAAGTATTTTAATCCCAAAGCAGGACCAAAATGCTCAAGTCATCTCTGAACCCGCTACTTGCTTGCACTACTTTTTGCGACACCACACTGCAGAAACTTGTTCTTAACAAGCTGCTGTTTTACAGTAGTGAGGAAAGAAAACATTGTGCTTGTCTGTCTCCTAAAGGAGCTCTGTAAACCTGCCTCAGCACCAAAGACCTTAAAGCAACATTTAAGCAAGCCAGAAGACGATATGTTCTCCCTTTACCTGAAAGAATGGCCCCAATGGTTGCTAGGAAATCCACTTCCAACACAAACCCTCGGTTTGGTGGAGTGCTGGTAGTGAGTCTCCTACAAGCTCTACTGAACAGACACTAAAGGCAACTCTGGAGGCAAAGATTTAATCAGACTGAGCACCAATCCTCTGAAGGACAATGTCACCTTTCTTTAGAAAGGCCTCCCTGATAGAGAAGTATTGTGTTCTACTGCTTTTCAGGACAGTACTGGATGGCTCAAAATTTACTGTTGATCCCATTTTATATATTCTTTTGTGATACTGCCCTGTTCATTTCAGGAGACAGGAAAGTATACTACATGAATCTTTGGCCTGACCTTAGGTTCTTACAGATACCTATCTTCTAGCAGCACACAACTGTTCACTGTATATCAGGCATCAACACAGAAAGTGAACTATTGATGTTTGACTGCAATACAAGCAATTGAAAATGGAGGGTTGTAACAAAACAACTAAGAAGCCTGATGCATAGACATCATCAAAAACTCTACCCATAAATAAGAACATATTTTCTCAAAGCAAGGTAGATGTATTTCACACTCACACTGCACCTATTCTGTTTCAGTCTGTGCAACAGTTTTACTTCATTTAAAAAGAATACCATTTTCCCATCGTAGTGAGAAACAGTAGTCTCCTAAAAGGACAAGTAATGTCATCGTTTTAAAACTCAGAAAAAAACCCCATTGCTAACTAAGAAACTTCTCTCTTTCAGCCATAAGACAGATTTTCCTCAGAGAACAAGCTCTTGGGTACTATATTCTCCTTGCTTGCTGAAGCAGAACTTGCTGACAATTATCACTAGGCAGGTCAACTCAGCTATGCAGTTTCTGCCCTGGATGCTTCAATAAATGATCCAGTCCACCTAACACTGATTAACAAACACATTACAGACAAATACAGAGTAACTGAACAGGAAGAAAGGCTTTTGGTATTAAAACAAACTACTTTTTGGTGACAAATGCCACATAAAGCCTGTTAGACCTTTCAGAATCGCAAAATCTTTGTCCAGTTGATGTTGCCAGGACAGCAGTATCACAGAGGGCACATACCAGAAACTTAACTGTGCTGTGAAGGAGGCAAAAAAACCCCAACCAAACAACCAACAAACAAAAAACAAAAGGAATTTCCAAACTGGGGAAGCATTAAGAAAAAAAAAAAAAAGCCAGTCTCCCCTTCTTACCCTGCCCCATACAACCTTCAACACCAGAGTAAGACCACCCACTGAATTCTCCCCCTCAATTTAAACCACATCAAATTCAGTGTTTGTAATTGATATCTGCAGGCTAAAGATGCATCTGAAAAGAAAGAAACATCTTATTTCATAGTTCACACATTATAGTTTTCTCAGTTTTCAGGGCTTCTGACTGATGAAAGAAACATAAATTAGGAGGAATGTGCTGGAATATGGAATGCTGAGTCACTGAAAAAGTAATTGAATCTTTAAAATAAGAGTTTATACCCTGTATTGGAAACATTCACATATTCCTACATGCACTCAATATGTCATTTTGAAAGGAGAAACTTTAGAATTCTTGTCATGATCAATTAAAAATATTTAACTTTGTAACTGCCTTTCCTCACCTGAGTTTAAGAGTTCTTCAATTAAAGACACATCACCACAAAACAGAGCCTTCTTTAAAGCCTCATTCTTATCTGCCTGCAACATTTGATCCAACTGCTAGATAAACAAGGAAAAGTTAAGTCAAAACATGACAGTTTCAAGGCAAAAACAATATAGCTTCATTTCAGTATAAAAACACTAATGATCTCTGAAAGTGCAGAGTGCAGGAGCGGAGAAAGAGCAAGAAGATAACTTTCCTTCTTCCATCCCTGTAGATCTGTTTGGAGTGTACTGCAAAGTGAAGTGTAACATTAAAAAAATATAACTATCAGACATGAAAGTTTGAGATCGGGTCAAGGGAGCTCAGTGACTATCTGTCTGGCCTAAAACAGCACAAGTCCACTGCTGTGAAGGGCTACCCTTCCTCCTAATCCTGTGGTGGCATTTGTGTTGCTGCATCATTAATGATTTGGCTGAAAAATGCTCTCACCAAAAGATTAGTTTATACATCAGATGGTTGCCCAATTCAAATTCTTTTCAAAGGGATCACAGACTTTTCTCTATCAAAGCTGCAGATGCAGCTGAAGATTGATGCTGGCACTATTTAGATTTGTACAAAACACTTATATACACTAATGATTGGATTATTCACTAGTTTCTTTATGGACATAAGTGAGTATGAGACAAAGTTGTTTTGTCATAAATTTTTAACTCATAACATTATAACTCAGAGTTATACAATTTTCACAGCACACTGTAGCCCATCATTCCATAAACTTTTGTAAAGATTTTACCAAGTGTCTAGAAAACCAAAGGTGACAAACAACCAATAAAATAATTTAGCCCTGTTTTCACTCTGCTCAGCCAACAATTTTCAAATAATGGACATCTCTGGATAGGAAGCTCTATTTAAAGATCAAGATCCCTAAACCCCTGCTACAATCTTCAGCCTGAGTACTGCAAGAATTCAGTTACTTCCATTTTCCAATTCCCGCCACGAGACAAGCCAACACCTAAAGCCACTCACAGAATCTCCCTCCACCTCACACCTGTTAGATGCAATAAAAGTCACTTTTAAATTTACCCTCATGCTGAAACAAGGACTCAGGTGTGCTACTAAACGGGAGACAAGTCTTTTAAGTAAAC
Source organism: Pseudopipra pipra (assembly GCF_036250125.1). Classification (NCBI taxonomy): domain Eukaryota; kingdom Metazoa; phylum Chordata; class Aves; order Passeriformes; family Pipridae; genus Pseudopipra; species Pseudopipra pipra. The sequence continues at coordinate 50,978,715 of NC_087553.1, forward strand.
ATTAAGTTCTTATGTAATAAAACAAGCCCTTGAAATTCAGGTTTCATTTACTGGATTGAGGGTACACCACCCTACTGGGAAATGGCTTCCCTGGTGGGAAGCACCAGCCGCACGCTCCTCTGGGACCCACCGCGCTCGGCTCCCTCACCGCCAAGCCGAGGCCGCCCCCCACCCCGAGGCCGCCCGGCCGCGGCTGGCGGGCGCCAGGCGCAGGGAGACTCGGCCCCACCTGCGGCTCGTGCCGCATGATGCCAATGTCCCAGCCGCCATCGTCGCTGTCGCTATCGCTGTCCTCGTCGCCGCCCGCCACGACGCGGGACCCGCAGAACAGCGCGGCCATAGCGGCGCGGCCCAACCTCGCCTCGGCGCCGCCGGGTCACGCGCTCGCGCCGGCCGCTTTCCCGCGCACCCGCGCCCCGCCCCGCCGGGCCCCGCCCCTTCGAGCGGCGCGCGAGAGCCGCCGCCTAATGCGGCTGTGCTGGGGCGGCCGCGCCTGGGCGGAGGGGGGGGCCTGGTCCGTGCTGGGATTACCGTGCCCGGGCCGGGCGGCTGTGCCGGGACAGGGGAGGGGGGCCTGGTCCGTGCGGGGATTGCTGTGCCCGGGCCGGTCGGCTGTGCCGGGACAGGGGAGGGGGGGCCTGGTCCGTGCTGGGATTGCCGTCCCTGGGCCGAGTGGCTGTGCTGGAAGAGGGGAAGGGGTGCCTGGTCCGTTCGTGCTGGGATTGCCGTCCCTGGGCCGGGCGGCTGTGCCGGGACAAGGGAAGGGGGTAGCTGGTCCGTCCTGGGGATTCCGTCACGGCGCCAGGTAAAAGAAACCAGTACCAGTGACGGCTGTGACACGGCGCACTGGTGTGCGGCTGCTTTGTGAGTGTCGGGTGAGGCACCGGAGCAATGTGTGAAGTTACATCGCTAGATCTATGGCTGGCGTATGTGTGTGAATCCAGGGTAAAAGATACGGCTTCCTCTCTTTAATTGCTGACGTCATTAGTACGCTTCTCCAACGCCACGTCACCCGGCAGCAGCCAGTGACGTCACTTGTGTGTATACACGCGGTGCCACATAGCCCGAGCCTGTGGTGAGGACACGTATGTGAGAAAGTTGAACAGCAGCCGTGCATAATGACCCAAACTTTCACCCTCCCGCCTGGATACATGGGGCATTACTTTCAATTTCAAAACTGTGGTTAAAGTTCTTTCTAATGACAGATAGTAATGTCTCTCATCCATCACAAAGTTCATGTAAAAGTCTTTAAAGAACAAATGAGGAACAATATTCTGTGTTTCAACACTGCTCTTTGAGCTCATCTCAGACCTTGCCCTGGGCTGAACTGAGTTTGGTCACCCACTGACAAAAGAGAACAGAAGAGTACGGAATGATGAGTGTAGAGTGTAGTCCTTGTGCCAATGACACTATAAAAGTGTAGTTTTGGGAGGTTCATTTTCAAAATTTCCCTCATCTTGATCAGAAGATGACTGGGAAGCATTTCTTCTTTTTTTTTTTTTTATTTCTTGATGCAATGTCTAAGGCAACTTTTACCATGTTGGGATTTACAGGTTAGCTAGAGCTATGCTTAGAACATACTAAGTGCTATAAAAATTCAACTAACTAAAAAAGAAACCTGCATGGTCTACATATTTCAATTGCGCGCACCAGACATTTTTAATAGCTGTGTTTTCTGGATTTTGTTTGCTTGTCTGTTAAATATGACAACCTGTTTGCATAAAAGTATTATGAAAGTCAGATTACTAACAATGAGGAATTGTGGTATAAGAGCTAGCTGAACATTTTAAATGAACTGCCATGAAAGAAACTTCCAGTTCTGGAAACTTGATAGAAATGCAAAACCCTTCTTTTCACACTGCCTCCCTAGAGCAAAGGGTGCTAAAATTGAGTCAACTATAATACATGCCTCTATGTAAGGTATGAAAGACTTAGCTTTATATGCTTATTTTGTCTTTACCTGCATATGCTAAATCTCTGGTTAAATTAGTTTGGTAATGAAGATATAATATTTACTGTGTGTAATAATTGAACACTTATGTAGCCATGTAAGTTGTTATAAAATCGTAACTTTTTTTCTCAGTTTTCAGTGGTTTTGATTACTGGCCTGAATGCTTCTTATGTCATTTTCTACCAGCAGAGGAAAAGTAGAATTTATGGCATTTTTCTGTAGCTTCTTTATATCTATATTGAGTCTACCAGTCTTCAACATTATAGTTTTCGTAACCAAGATCAAGCTGAGCTGTGTTACAGAACACGGACTTGCTAGCAGATTTTGTACCCCCATCTGCTGAACTCTAAACACAACTGAATGTGGCTTTTTACAGTTGACCCCATATGGTCCAAGAGGGTTGTTTCTAACTGGTGCTGGTACTATTTATAGATTCACTATTTTTAATACGCTACCAATTGTTTAGTATTTGACAATTGTGATTTATTTGTCCTAGTTCAGGTTTCAAAGTTGGAGATGGCTGGTTAGTTGGTTCGTTTGTTGTGGGTTTTTTTCCTTTTTTCTGCATTATATCCTGTACAATTTAAAATGTCACAACAGACACTTCAGATGCAATGTGCTGCTCCTGCTGCTTTGCTCAAAGGCCACCACTCTTTACGAAGGTCATCTTCAGTAACAGACCTAATAGTCCCTAGTATTAAAAAAACCCAAAAACCCTTTCAAAAGCTCACAGTGCTTTTGCACTGTACACTTGCAGCCAGTGTACCCAATACCTGTTTCAAATGTGAACAAGCCAACTGTGCAGAAGCTGGTAGCAGGTGATCTCTCCTTGTGTGTTTGCTTGGAACTATAAATCAAACATTATTGTTGATGTAGACTCTCCCACTTCTTTTTCACATTCTTCTTGCTCCAACTCATTTGTGACCTTGAAGTCTATCTTCATTTTTCAGCTAGGCAGACTTACTTTCATTGGCAGTGTGGTAAGTACTGGCTGTCATCCATATTTGCCAAATACGATGGTGATGTTTTTACTTACTCTGATAGGAACAGTTCCCACCTTCTTTTCCTCGTTGCTGTGCAGTACTCATTTTACATGCAGGAGACAATTATAGAACGACTCAAGCTGGGAAAATATCTTAGAATAATTTCCTGTATCACAAGGGGCATCAGAATGAGCATTAAAAGCCTACTCTAAAATAAGTACTTAATCTGTGTGTAGCCTCTCTCTGTGTACTTGCACGTCAGCCTATACTAAACATACCTGTTAAAAATACAATGTCTAGTAAGGACAGCAGACACTGGATGCAGTAAATAACAGTATTTTAAGAACCTGGTTTTGCTCTGAATAATAGAACTTCCTTAATATGCTTCTCATCTCTCTTTAGCCACCCTCCTTGCTGGCCATATTTGCATTTTTTTTATCCATCAACTGGCTTTTAATCTTTTCTCATTACTTCTGGTATTAAATAGATTTCATTAGTTGAATTTCTTATGTATTTTTATCTGTACCTCATATGTTGTCTCACCTGGGACAGATATATGCGTAGCTAAAAGTTTTTATTCAAACATGGTTGCCAGAATATTGCAGAATATTTTAACTGGTTCAGTTTCATGTGTTTCAGACCAAAAGGCTGAATCAGCAAATATGTAATGATGTTGATATTGGTAAAGTTCTTGGGAGGAGAATGAGAATTGGTAAATGTTTGGACTTAGATGGAAAGCATTTAATTTCAGCTGTTTTGCTTGTAATTCATTTTTTACAGCTGTGTTCCTCCTATCCACTTTGCCAAATCTCTCTGGATAGTACATGATGTAAAACTTTCAATCTGCTGCCAAACACTTGAGTATAAATGGCATATGAACTGTTTTTCTGTTCGTAAAATTTGTTTTCTGCTAGAGGAATTAAACCATAGTCAAAATGAGACTCCTTGAACTACTTAGTGAGGAATTCATGGTCATAAGTAAATCTGAATCCTTTTCAGGAATTGCTAGGTGCTGGTGTCATGAAAATATTTCTTATTATCATAGTAATGTTAGACAAATCTAGAACAGGAAGTACGGTGTTGAAGAGACTTTCTTTTTTTTTTTTTCTTAGTGTCAGTAAGGCAAATTTGTAGCTTCTTTCCATATAGCCTGGAAACTTAAGTCTGTGTAGCATGTCCATGTCAGAATAATTCCTGATCTTACTAGATGTAACCTCTCAGTTAAAAATTCCTCATTCCTCCCCTATCTCTACTCTGTTATACACTATTTCACCCCCTTAATCTTAACTGGCAGTACTCCCACTTCGTTATCATGTTGCTAAATGGTGAGTACCTTCTTGTTTCAGCCTATTCACTCTTTGGTGATACTCAGGCAGCCACTTCTGCCTCTTAGAAATTCAAATGTTTGAGTTTACTAATGGCTGTTTATACACTCAGGTGGTGTTTTGAGCTTTCTACACTGTTTACTTCTTATTCTGATATAACAGTTTATCTTACCACTTTTGTCAAGATGGAAGATTATCCACATATTTCAGTATTTTCACATATATAATATTTTTATTACTTGCCACATTCTTATTTTGCTCTGACAAATTGAAAAGGAATATGATTTCTTGGAAAAGAGACTGAATCAAAAGCTGGTTTTGCTTTATCATGTTTTGTGGTTCGTGTTGTTTTTTTTCTTTTGTTAGCAAAGCATGCAATCTAATTGTCATTTCTGCATACTGAATGGCTTTGCTATCATAGGATAACCATAAGATGTTAAGTCTCTGGTTATCTCTTACAGCTGCTGGGACTGCTCATCAGTAATCTCTGAGCATTGTGACAACTCCCACACATAGATCATCTTCCTGGACTTGTTTTGTTTGAGTTTATTAAATCAGGATGGTATTTTATATTGTGGTCTGTAATTCTGACTCTCCAAAGTGATACTAGTGATTCAGAGCTCCTAAAACTTCACAGTTTCTCTTCTGAGACCAACTGTTCTGCCTCTCACTGAATTCCTACGATACGCTAACTGGACTTTGCTACTGATTCCTTTTACCTCGTTCATCTCTTCCAGCAAAGTCAGTATCTCCTTTACGTCTGCTTTAAGATCTTCTCTTCAAGGGTAATTGTGGTACTGTCCACATCCCCAGTGGTGTGAGCTAAAATTGTTACAAATGCCAAAAGCTGGAACATACTGTGCGGGCAAAACATCCAAAGATGTTATTTTCTAGCTGTCTTATACTTGCATTCTTATGCTAGCACCAAACTTATGTGCAGAAGTGTCTAACTGTGGAACAGACTTTTATGATCATTTGACGTACTCCGTCACAGCTGGCAAAAATAACAGGAAGCTGTAAGTCTTCCTTATTGGCCAGGTGGGAGCAGTTATGTGCTGGGGGTGCCCTGACTGTTTTAGCTTGACAGCCGGCTGAACGTGAGCCAGCAGTGTGGCCCAGGTGGCCAAGAAGTCCAGTGGCATTGTGGCTTGTGGCACAAATAGTGTGGCCAGCAGGACTAAGGCAGTGATTGTCCCTTTGTACTTGGCACTGGTAAGGCCTTGCCTCAAATCCTGTGTTCTGTTTTGGCCCTTCACTACAGGAAAGGGTGCTGAGGTGCTGGAGCATGTCCATGGAAGGGCAACAAAGCTGATGAAGGGTCTGGAGCACGAGTCTGATGAGGAGCAGCTGAGGAAGCTGGAGTTGTTTAGCCTGGAGAAAAGGAGTCTCAAGGGGGACCTTATTGCTCTCTACTACTATCTGAAAGAAGGTTGTAGCCAGGTGGGGGCTGGTCTCTTCTCCCAGGTAACAAGTAACGGGATGAGACGAAATGCCCTCAGGTTGCACCAGGGAAGGTTTAGGTTAGATATTAGGAAAAATTTCTTCACTGAGAGGGTAGACAAGCATTGGAACAAGCTTCCCAGGGAAGTGGTGGAAACACCATCCCTGTAGTGTTCAAAAGGCATGTGGATATGGCACTGGGGAATATGGTAGTGGTAAACACTGATTTGTCAAGGTCTCTCTGCAGGGCCTCCCTGCCTTCAAGGGAGTCAACAGCTCCTCCCAGTTTTGTGTCATCTTCAAATGTGCTTAGTATCCCTTCCAGTCCTGCATCCAAGTCATTTATGAAGATGTTGAAGAGCACAGGGCCTAAGATGGAGCCCTGTGGAACCCCACTAGTGACAGGTCACCAGTCTGATGTTACCCCGTTCACTATTACCCTCTGTGCTCCACCCATGAGCCAATTGCTCACCCACCACATGATGTGTTTATCTGGCTGTGTGCTGGACAGTTTGTCCAGAAGGATCCCGTGAGAGATAGTATTGAAAACTTTACTGAAATCCAAAAAGATTACATCAACTGGCTTCCCTTGATCAACTGGACAGGTTTGATAAGCAGGACTTCCTCTCATGAAGCCGTGCTGGTTGTGACCAATGACTGCAGTGTCTTTCAGGTGTGTTTCAATACCTGCCAGAATAATCTTTATAACTTTAGCAGGCATTGAAGTGAGACTGACAGGCCTGTAGTTTCTAGGGTCTTCCTTCTTGCCCTTATTGAAAATCATGACAGTCTAGTCAGCTGGGACCTCTCCGGATTTCTAAGATGACCACCAGTCTTCACTTGGCTCACAAGATCCACTCTGTTGACAAGGAGCAGATCAAATGTAGTGCCTTTCTGAGTTGGCTCCCTTAGGACCTGCTCCATAAAGTTGTCATCCAGGTTTTTTTAGGAATCTTCTGGCCCTGGTTCTACCACCTGTGTGATGCTCCGAGTTAATTTCTGGCAAGTTGAAGTCTCCCATAAGGACAAGGGAAGTTGATTTGGAAGTGTCCTTTAGCTCCTCAAAGAATAAGTTGCTGGTGTCATTGTCCTGGCTGGGAGGTCTATAGCAGTCTCCCATGATGACACCTGCATTATTTGTTTGCCCCTTGATTCTTATCCAGAGGCTCTCAACTGTGCCATTGCCAACTGTGAGCTCCATACATTCAAACACTTCTATTACATACAGTGCCACCCCTCTGCCTCTTCTGCCCTGCCTATCCCTCCTGAAGAGCCTGTAACCATCCAACAGGGCACTCCAGTCACAGGTCTCGTCCCACCAGGTTTCACTTATGCCAATGATGTCAAATCTCTTGGACTCACCTAGAAATAGGATTTAGTCTTGAGTTTGATATATGGAGATATTTAGGTTTTTGTTGATTTCCATAGAAGCCACAGATGCTTGCACATTAGAAAAAGAATTTAATACTATATAGGCAAGAGATGACTTCTTTTCCAGTGATCAGCATGGTACCTGTTAATACCCTACCTAATCTGTTAACTTTGGCCACGCATCTTGAGATCTTCAAATTAAAGCAATTATATAATTCTGAGATACTAAATTAAATGCACTTTTTTTAACAAGTACTAGCTAAGAACCTGTTAAGAAGTAACATAGATTTCTCTGGAAGTGTATTGTACTAGGCTAATAAATGACAACACATTCAATTCTAGTAACATTAAAAAAAAGTTTTAACAGTTTTGTTGTTATTTTCTAAAACATTTACCAATACTGGAAAATTTTATTTTAAGGGTCTTGTTCATATTAGACCCACTCCTGTTACTGTGATATGACAAAACTCACCTGTACTGCTTTACAAATTGTTTTTGATAAAGGTGATGTAATTTGAAGTTTGTCGCTCATTTCTTAATGAGATAAGTTGGTCTTAGGCTTGCTTACAGGCAAGTCATGATTATTATTAATTTTAATGCATGAAGTATATAGGCTATGTGATGTAGTTTTGTGTTGTAGTACAACAGTCTAAAAAAATACACTGTATCTTTAGCCCCTAGTGCAAAAAGTGCCAATATCTGAAGTCACTGGAAATTTGGTTGTCAGCCTGGGAGATGGCAATAGTTGGCACTCCAGTAGTTAAGAACTCCAATTCCGAGATTTGTTTTCTGTCTTTATAGTATGATTGTGCCATTTTCTCATCTTCAGTCATAGGAAACATTACACTATATTACACTCACTCATCCAGAGCAGCTCATTACATTTCTGCTGCTTTTTTTCACCCTACTAGTTGTTTGTTTAAAAAAACAGTGAGGAATGTTACATATCTGTTAGTCTTTTACATGTTCTTAAGTGTGTGTACTTTTGTACAGTGGTCTAAAATCATCAATGTACCTGTTCAGAGATAGAGGAAGTCATACCAAGAAGAAGATGCATCATTGGAGTTCTTATGATCTTGGGCTAGTAATTTCTTTGTAGCAAAAATTAGCTAGTGCTGAAACTAACTCCTGAAATTATACACTGTGTATGTTTAGGTGGTGAATATGGGAAAGTTCCATTTTTCTGTAAGCCTTGACTCTTTTCAGGACTCATTTTGATCCTAATCAGTTTAAGTTAGGGTTTGTCATTTTTTGTCTGCGTGTTTGGTGTTCTATGCCAAGAATACATGCTGGAAAAAAGCGTTTAATATGACAAACCTCATCTAAACCTCATCTACATTACCTAAACAGCATAGCATGATTATTTACAAATAAACTTGTAGACAGCAGTGTTTGCTGATAGAAACTAATTTTGTAAGTAATTAACGTGACCTTTTAAGCATATTTTAAGCTTAAAGAGTGTTAGCCTGGAAAAAAGGAATTAGATTTCTCCATCACATCTGGAAGCGGTGTTAAGGTTGTTTATGCTTGCAAAAAATTTAGAATTAATTTATCTTTTTTCTTCTGCTTGCATTGTTTCTGCTTTGGCATGTAAATATGACTTCTGTTTAACATCTTCTTGTTATTCAGGCCTTTTTATTTGTGTGCTTTAGCAGAACAGTCTTTTGTTTTACTTGCCCTTGACATCCGCTGATCTTTTTGCAACACATTCTAATATTATAGCTTTGAGATTACAAAGCCGAAAATCATTGTGTAGAAAAGTCTATATCACAGTCAACAACAAAGAGGCATGTCATGTCATGTTGTGGCTACTAACTGACAATCTTTGAATGCCAGAGCCCCAGATAACACAGGGACCATAATGTGTACCAGTAGGTTTTGAGTATGTATATATATTCACAGAATGTGTCATTACAATTCTGCCTTTTGAATGCTTGTTTTGATCTGTCAGAGTCACTTTTGTCTTTCCTGAATTGGTACCAAGACATTTTGCTTTCATCTCTTCTCCAGATCTGTGAGGCAAAAGGTGATGCAATGAATACAGTGTCAGGGTAAGAAAAATAAATTTCCAGTTGAGAGGGCATGGAGTGCTTGAAGGGCAGGATCCCTCTGAAATGATAGTTCCTAGATGGTTTCTAGTGGGAATGCTTGGTTCTAGTATCCATATTGTACAATTTCAGACTCTTCATTTTTATTTGAGGAAAAGCAATAAACAATCCTTTTGGATCAAGGAAAATTTTCTTGTTTGTAATTTCTACTGAAATAACATAGTTTATGTGAATACTACCAACAAAAAGTCTTCTGCCTTGTCTTGCTCAAACAAATGGCCTCTTTTAGGCAGAGGCACATAGCTTAAACTCCTACACAAATTCATTTTGTCTAGATGTCTCTGAAATTTACAGTCATTGACGAAAAAGTTCACAACTTGAGAACTTAGAGAGAATCTAAAGAATTTCTGAGGAGATGATGAGTAGTTACCCATCTACCGATTTTCTTTTACCTTCTGCAGCGAGGCCAGGGAGTGAACGAAGTGTTGTTGAGCTATGGCCATATCCACATTATGCCTGTAGCTCCATGCAGCTCATACCACTTGAGCAGTCTCTATATTGTGTATGTGTGTGAAAATCCCATCTCCATTTGGAATCATATTTTGGCATTTTTCAGAAAAGTCCTGTTATTATGTTGTTAATTCAGTAAATGAAATATATGAAGTCAGTAAATTGAGATGTGATAGGCTAAGTCTGTGCTTTAATGGGTCCACACTTAAAGTTTTTGGATTTGTGCCAGGAGTAAGAATGAGACCACATCTTTTTGTCTGCATGTGTTGAAGCTTGTAATAAGATTTCATCTGAGGATGGGGATGGGTTCATATGCTTGACACAATGTCACAGCTGATTCAGGGGAAGAATTCTCAAAATATGGTGTTAACTTGTCATAACAGACCTCAAGAAGTCAGTTAGCCCAACCCTTGCACTGAAACAAAATGGAACATACCTAAAACTTTCTAGACAGATATTTTGCGTGGCTTGTCTTGAGAGGGAGACTGCAGACTTTTCTGGTCCTCTGTTGCAAATTATTGTAGTTCTTGTCTTAGATAGATAGGAGGTAAATTGTTGGTTTTAGATGTATTTGAAGATTTAGGTCTTATAGGTTACAAAAATTAGCACACCACTCTTTAGGTCTTTTCCTGCGCCACAGTCTTTGTCTTACATTGTGCTGCCAAATAAACGGATTCAGGGGCTGAGCTATAACCCCAGTGCCAAATGTAACAGTGTAACTGCCTTGTATGGTCTATATTCCCCACTTGTGTTAACACATTTCACAATTCCATTTTCATTTTTGCCCCAATTTGCTTTGCTAAATTATTGAATCCGGGTTCCTAGATTATTTTCTACAGAACTAGTTCTGTATTTGTGCTTCCTATTTGTGCCCTTGATAGTTTTTTTCCTTCCTACTTGGTGTCTCGGTCTTGCTTTATTTCACATCACTTATATGAAGTCCTTTGCCTTGTGTCTGTTATGTATAATTTCATGCAGTTTCTCCTCTTTATCAATAATTTTGCTTGCATTACGTATTTATTGGTTCTGAATGTACTCTGTGTAATGTTTGGGAGATGTAATTGTTAGACATTCAAGGTTTGCTACAGCGATGATGGTTTTGTAAATGTGGAGGAAGCATGTGGCTCAACACCATCAGTTACACCTTAATTTGTTCTTTAATGAAAGAGGCAATTTCCCAATTTATTACACCAGTTTTATGAAGATATAACTATACAAGTGCAAAAAAGCCATTTGGGCTACAATACTAAAACAGACTTTGAAATATCTGACTTCCTATAAATATACAAAGTTTAGGGAGGACTGTTGGACATTTTTTAAAGTTTTTACAAAGAGAGAAAATGCATGTTTTCAGACATGAGTGCATAATGGTGATCACCTAAAATATTTAATGCCTGGTATGTTACCAGCAGGTGCCCTGAGGAACTGTGTTAAATTTGAGCATAAGATGATCAATACATATCCTGGTTTGGAGAGTTTTTCTGCAAAACAGTAATAGTGTATGTTTTGTTGCACTGTTATTGGAGAAGACCTATGGGAAGCACTACTTTTCATTACAGATAGGTTCTGCTATGATCAAGCGATCCAAACATCTAATTGCTCTGTTAAACTGTTACTCTCACTGCTGTACTTGTTGTAATACTTTTGGGAGACTCTATTTAAGCTGCAACTATCTATTGAAATAGTATTAAAAGATTTCAAACAGGTGAAGGTATAAAAAAGAATAATACTTTTTTCCAGAAAACCTGAGGAATCAGGAATAATTTTATACTGAGCCTTCTAAGAAGCAATGAGTAATTATTAAGCCGTTTCTAGTGATACAGTTAGTGATCAAAACAGCAGTGACAAGGGTATAATGCGAACAGTGGATTAAGTATAAAGAAAGGCACTGTTTTCCATTTGGTAATATAGTGTTCAGTTAACAGCATTGAAACTGCTATTTGAAAATAAATTTAATTAAAAGCATGGTACATGGGAGTAGTAGGTGTAATTGATTCAGGGATGATTAAAAGGCAAAAAAGAGATTTTTCTGTTGATCAGGCTGGGTTTTGCATTATCTGCTTTATATGTTACTGAGTTGCGGCAGAAACTTAAGAAACATCCCGTTTGGTTCGGTTAGGCTACTGTTTTACCTTTCTCTGCCTTCATTCTTTCAGCACTAAAAAAAATACATATGTAAAATTGCAGGAAGTAGGATCTAAGGACCCTTTTTAGATAAATGATATCTGGAGCATTCTGGGTTTTGCAAGCCTGTGATGGGTGTGGATCCTGGGTCCGGTTTGGCTGAATGATTCAGAAAAAATGCCAACCTCCTAGAAGAACACAAAGGATTTTTTTTTTTTTAGTAGAAACTCAGTGCCTGAAAATCATGGATTAGGCAGGGAAATCTCACCAAGCAGTTGCTCTCTTGTTGGGGCAGCACTGATCCACCCGTTTTAATTTAATTTCCCCATGAATATGTTCCTAGGGGATATCCCAAGTGCGAATGACTTGGTCTCTATGTATTTACAACTTGTATATCTACACAGAAAATTTTAACATCCCCTTCTTATGAGCTGTTATATGGAGGATATTCCTTCTTCAGTGCTTTATAGATCAACCTTTTATTCTAATGTTAAGAAGGTTATTGATGGGGGTAAGCTGTCTGGATGTGTTAAGTTATGCTTTTGGTGTTTGCTTTTAAAAAGGCTGCCTTTTTGCAGCGGAATTTGCTGTTCCTGTCTGTGGAAGCAGAGTGTTTGTGACAAACTATCAACTCAAGCTCACTGGATATAGAGAATGTGTTAGGGTGTAGGCACTTGGTGTTCTAGCCTGTTTTGAGAGTGATCTTTCCCCCAGGCATTAGTAGTAGAATAGAGACATTTGTAGTTAGACAAGAAGGTGTTTGAATGGTAAAGAAATGCCTTATGGCTTAGGAAAGCTGCCTCCTCATATGCTCAGTATTCAGAATTCCTATGACATTTCTCAAGACAGATATCTTGTTTTCTATTTTAGTGTTTGGGGTTTTTTACTATTTATAATATTTTTTTTCATCAATATGCACGTGAAATGAGGTGTGTCAGCCATACCTGTAGAGTTATATCTGCATCTTTCAGCATAGTATCCATTTAAAACTTCTCCTCTTATTTCCTTTCCTGGCTTAATTTTTGAAGAATAAAAGTTAATTATTTCCATTACTCACTTTTCTTTTAGCCTTCAGTGTTTCTACTCTCAGCTTAGCATCTAGAATTCAGGGCACACAACCTTCAACTTCTTTTTTCCTGTCTTTGGTCTTTTTACTAGTGTTCTTAATTATTTCTTAAGGCAGAGGGTAAGAAATCACACCACTCCTCTATTTAACTACTTCTTTCTAAAAATCATACATGCCTATTTCTTTTTCTGGCTTCTCTCCTCTTATGCATCCCAGTCATCTTCCTACCCACCCACGTGTACCTGGGTGGACCTGTCCTTCCCAAAGTGTTTGGTCTGCTTGAGTCAGAGAGGCAGAAACCTGGCTGAGGCTGGGAAAAGGGTGAGCTGAAAGAGGGGCCTCTAATATGTATGCTGCCTCTTCTTTTTACAGCTTTTCTCCCAATCGGAAAGTTTCTCTCACTCATTTGTTTATCTTACCTTCAAACTGAAAGTAGTTTGAGAAAAGAGAATAGAATCCTGATTTAGCTGACCATAGGTAGTCTTAATTTGTATAAAAACTTCTTTAGTTTCCTGCAGCCAAATCAAATGTATATGACAGACCAATCTACTGTGGTTGTCAGCCCTAGCCAGGATCTTGTACAGCATACTGCAGTGAAGAAAATAAAGCTACAGTAAGTGATGCTTTGCGATAGAATGCATATACCAGATGTTGCCTCCTAAATTCACAGAAATAGAGATTGTCTTAAGAAAAAGATATTTCAGATTTTGGTAAATAATTATTGTAAATGCATTAAATATTTCCCTCTCTCTATATATGTATTTGTTTGTGTCCTGAGTCTTTATAAGCTTAACAAAGCTGTGTGTTGTTGACTTTTGCAGCATAACTATGCATTGAATAACAAAAGCATTTCCTTTTACTTATATATTATGCAAAAGGGTAAACAGAAGTGCTTGCTTTTGTTTGTCCTTCCTGTATTTGAAATACATAATTTTTTTCATTATTCTCTACACTATTTTCTCTACACTAAATTCTACACTATTTTTCCATTATTCTGAGAAAAGATGAATGAGACTGAAACAAATATTTGATGAGAAATCATTACATTTCTGTATAATATAATTAAATAGTTTAATTATAAGTTTCTATCTCTTAACTTAGTTGTCCACTCTTGTTTCCTTGTGCTGTCTACAATTAAACCCACAGTTGGTTCTTTCCCTCAATGGTTATACTAATTTATAACCCACTAGAGTGCATGAATAGATCATGTTGTTCCTTTCATAGTGGCCCAGGGAAGTGTAAATTAAGTTTTTGTTAGCCAGCAAGGGAGAAGTCTGTCCAAGGGTAGAATATTAAATTTCTGTTTTTAATTTCTGTGATAAATGCAGTTAGAAATAAAACTGTTATATCTGCAAATATTTCCAATTTCTTAAGTAATAAACCCTATTTGTTAGTTATAACTATTTTTGTGTATACCTGGCTTTTTAAACTTTACTTTAAAAGTATTGTGTTTACATTGAGCAACATAATAGTACTAATTGAAGCTAGCTAATTATAGAAATCCCTGGAAGAAAAATAAAACTGAACTTTTAAAAGAGCCTTTTTAGATTCTGGTCCTATTCTGAAAATGCTTTCTCCCATAAACTCTTGAGGACTGTTTGAGTCTGTGATTTCAATACTCGATGCTGTTAAATTTGTCCTTTTTTCCTTATTTTCTCTCAAAACCCATTGTTACCAGGTCTCTCCAGGCTCATACCAAAGAAAACTGAGATTATCCATTCTCCCATTCTCTTGTGGGAAGAAACTTACATACCTGACATGTTTGGGGGTTGGTTTTTAGTTTTTTCTTTTTTTTTTTTTTTTTTTTTTTTTTTTTTTTAAATTTTTTTTTGTTGTTTTTCGTCTATCAAAGATTACCTTTCCTTTCAGAAAACAGAAAAGAAACAAAACCAAAGAAAACAAAACAGCACATCATTCCTCATTTAAAAGATAGAGTTCAAATAATGGATTGAAACTTGGGTTCCACTAAGCAGCTCATAACTGTGGGTGCTTGACTGTCTTCAGCTTTAGCTGAAGCTGCTTTAGCAGGGCAAACTCAGAAACTCCTCTCAGAATGATCATCTGGTTAGGTCTCTTACCAGGCATGGGAGATAGTGGTGCAAGTTCATGGTCAGAACTTAGTGGAACATGAATTTCATCACCAGTTTTTTTAAGTCTTTGCCAAGCACCTCAACCTTTGGTTGACCAGCTTTTTATTCCTCTACATATCAGTTATTATATCCTCAGTATGTAAAGTTTGTTTTTTTAGTAAATAACTGAGTGAAAACTCAGGGGCCTGAGTTGCTTTATATACCCTTATGTTCCTTGCTCTCTTATTTTTGCACTGTTAACTGTGGTAGCCAGTATTTTACAGTAAGCTTTAAATGTCCTAGAACCCTGGGAAGTATTTTTTGATCTGCCTCATCTGGAGATGTGCAGAATTGGGTTGTTCTGCAGGTTTACGTACAACAGCAGCAGTCTGGGCTTGATGATCAAACTTTATGTTTAGCAATTTTTATTAAAAATTGTCAGTGGAATTCTTAAGTTTCAGGAATTCCTTTTCAAGTGGAGGAATGCTTTTTCCAACCAGTTCTGCAGGCAATGTCAAGGCCGATGCACTTAGTCGCTGATACCATTGTGCTGTGATTGTCTAACATGATTCTTATCCTGTAATGCAAAACTTTTTTCTTGCAGAAAAGTCACAGAGTATTTTGTAAATAAATAAATAAATAAGGCAATTTTCTTCCATAGCTATATAGTGGTGGATTTCTCTGGCTGTCACTTATGTAAATCATAGCTTGACATAAGTCTGCACAACTTCAGAGGTCTTGCTTTTAGCCTCAAAAATCTTAACTATTTAAAATAGAGCTGCACCTGTTTGGCTTAGCACAAGGATCTGCAAGATCTCATGATGAGAAACTTTTAACCTCATATAAATTTTTCATTATGTCCAATGTGAAAGGTTTTTAATTAAACTCAGTAACTCATGATATTCTTTTGACAGCTGCCATTAAAAAAAAAAAAAAAGACATCACTTCTCATTTTGGCTGGGAGAAAATCCTTTGTGAAAATGTCAGTCAGTGACCCAATCCTTATTCTTTTGTACATGAAAACATTATTGGTTTTCTGAAGCCTAACTAAACACGGGGCTTTAACCTACTAACCTGAATCTCAGAATGGGGATTTTATGCCACCCAGCCCCGTGTCTTCATGTGGATCCCTGTTTGCCCCTTTACTCCTACAGTAAGCTCAAAGTCCTTGGATATCTTCAGGGGGAGAGATTATCCCTTTTTTTTTTTTTAATATAAATATATTTATTTTTTATTCTGAAGATTGAGGAAACTTCCTTACTGAAGTGGCAGTTTTAGACTATTTCAAGACTAGAAGAAAAGACCAAGTCTTACAGTTCTTTTGTAATTTGAGAAATGATGGTGTTTGTTTCAAACTTTTTCTCTTAAGATCAGGAAATATTTGGATCCATATGGAATTGCTTTAGGCAAGAATAGCATACACAAAACTAAGCACACTTTCAAAAAGAAATGGGTAAAGGATTCATTGTGCTGCATGGATTTACACAGCAGAGTTTATACTGCATGATCTTTGCAGTAAAGTAAGATTCCAGTAAAGATGATTCCTGTCTCAGTGCTCTGTCAGGAACTCAAACTCTTTTAAGCAGTTGTAAATAATTAAGCACTTTTTGTTATGCTCTAGGTGGTTCAATAATCTTTGTTGCTCAACTATTAAGGATTGCTGGCATGTGCCTTTTATTGAGTCACAGAAGGTATCAGTCTTGGATTTTTGCCCTTTTAACCTCAATAATATCATTGTTCTAGGATTATTACATGACAGTACGAAAAGGAAAAAGGTAAAGCTATCTTTGGAAAGATAAACCTTGCAAGCTTGTCAGACTGGGATTCTCAGGCTCCCCTCATGCTTATTCTGGACTGAAAGAAAACAAACCCTAAAGTTTTCAGAAAACTATTTTCTACTGCAGCTTCCAAAGAACCAAATATATTTTATCGAGAGGGAAAAAAAGTACCCTATATCTGATAACTGTTCTGTTGTTTTTTTTCATTAGCTTCAATATTTGTCAAAAACGTCTCTTTTTCTCTATTTTTTTTTTTTTTAATGCAGGTGCCCTATCTGCCAGGAAAATTATTGTTTTTGGCTAAGCTGTATCCAAACTGTTTAAACTCATCACAGATCTTGATATTATGAGGGTTACTAAAAGCAAGGCTTTCACCATTTTAAGAAATCTTTTAGAAAAATGGGTAGTATGACTTTCTTATGTAATCAAGGCCACAGTCTAAACTTCCTCTGTTCAGATTCTAGTTCCTTCAGTACTTTATTTGACATAAGCTTAGTCAGCAAGATTTCAGTCAATATTTTGATAGATCATGTAGCAAGGCAGATCAAAATGACACTTCAGTAGATCTAGAAGTTTTTACTGCTTTTGATGCATCAGTATAAATAGAAATGGGTTGTCACAAAATTGTGTACTTCTGAATGCAATAATACATTTTCACTTCCCTTGTTTCAAAAGGCTTAAAGATACCTTCCAGTTTAAAAAGGTATTCTTGTAGTGGTTATTAACTTCATAGACCAAATGGCAGCATATGAACATGTCTGCCTTTTGTCTGATGGTTCCTTCTAGTGTGACGTTATAATTTTTGTTGAAAATTGTGTGCAATTTGAAGTGCTTGGAAGATGATGGTCTGGAGTGCCTGTAGAATCAAGCTCTGCAAAATCAGTATGAGTTGTGCTAAACACCAACACACAGCTATTCTGCTAGTCTTACATCAAGCCTGTGATGTATTCTTCACTGTTTTCCCTCTTGTGATTTCCATGTAAGAGCTTACCAAAATGTGGTCTTCTGCCCATTTCGCGCGTGCAGAATGAAAGGTGTGGTACTTTTAGGGTACTTAACCTCACAGGTCCAGACATTGCGTCACAAAAATACATACCTGGTAGAAGATCTGTGAAGTTTCCCTGGAGTATTAAGATGCTTTGAGTATTTATTGAGACCATGCATTGAATTGACATAGATACTGATGATGCAGCGTGGGAAAGCATACATGAGTCTGCTTGCCAAAAGTATCCGATGTCCACACATTAAGAATGTTAATCTGCAAATACTGGAAGCATTGGTTGAAGCAATTTTAGCAATATTAAGATAATGTATTGGGATACAGTTTTGGCTTGTGTAAGTGGATCCAGCAGCTGTCAGTCTGGCATCTTCTGCATGTCCATCTGTATTCTAAAACTATTATGATTGTGGACTCAAAATGTATTTGTCCGGGAAATATCTGTGAATAGTTTACTTTTTAAAATGAACGCTGCTATAGCTTTTATCTTGGTTAGGATTCAGTTTTCATTATATTTCCTGGGAATAGAGAAGCTCTTTGGAATTCACGGTAGTATAAGCCAAAACTAACAAACAGTGTGAAAAGTGAGATGTAGCTAATTAATCCACAACTAGAGAATACTGTTGGGACTTCAACAACTAAAGCAGATATTTGTAAGTCATCAGGTAGAATGCTTTTGTTGAATGTTATACATATACTTATAACTGTAGTTGACAAAGTTCTTTCATTGATGCTGCTTTACTATTTTGAGTCCTTTTTAGATGTTGTCTATCTTGGGAGTGTGAGCAGCTCTGAGATAGAGTAATTGATTTTTTGCAAATGACAGCTGTAGGGTAGAATGAAGCCCTGCCCTATGGAAAGGTGTCCACACTGTTTTCCCTGCTCCCAAAAGAAGCTGAAAGTGACATGAAGTTAATATCTCACAAGAGATATTGAGGAGCTATACCTGACCCATATTTTAAGGGCATTCATCTAAGAGGATTTGAAGCAAGGCCTCCCACCATTATTTAAATCACTTGGAATGAGGAAGTAAACCCAGGTGCAACCGAGTGCACAGGGAAACTTGAGAGAAAGACTATTGTCAGATTTGTGGATAAAGTTCTCTTCTTTTATTAAAAAAAATAATGGAAAATAGACCAGACTACTTTGGGGTTGAATGAAACATTGAAAAACCCCCACCAACCAACCAACCAAAAAAACACAAGTAGTTTCCAGTTAATTAAAAGATTCAGAAAAATTTGGGGGTTTGGTTAGAAATATGATTGGTAGGGCAGGTTGCTTCAATTACCAAACAAAGAAAATTATTCACCCTTATGCCTGTTTTCTCTCTGCCTATCACTACAGCAAGGTACCTTTTTTTTTTTTTTTTTGGTCAGGGCTATTTTAAAGACTAAAGTTTTCAGAAGATCAGAATTAAGAGATTGAAGAAAACACTTTTTCATTTTAAGCAACAAAAAACCAGTGACTTAAAGTGTTAGCTTTAACAGCTACTTAGCTTAACTTTCTGAGGAGATGGTAAGCTTTTTCTACTAATAATTTCTACTCCTTGGTCCATTGACATTTGTTAATTGAAAATTAAAATATAATTAATTTCTTAGAATCATAGAGTCATTTAAGGCAGGAAAAGACCTCCAAGATCATGGAGTCCAACCTTTGACTGAACATTACCACATCAACTAAACCATCTACCCTTCTTGAAAATCAGCAGCTGGATAAAAAATAAAAAAGCCCCAAACCCCCAATGTGTTACTGTACCTAGGAAAGTGAATGCAAAATTCCATTGGTTATTTCATGGCATCTTAGGCAAATCTTCCCCTTGCCCTGCCTTTCTCCTGCCTTGCCCCATGCCATAGATTCTTACCTTTATCTTGGCAACAGCACTAAGTGAGTTTTCTACCTCCTAAGTTTAGATCCCACTGAAAATGCACCACTCTGGTGGGGTTTTCAGCTAGACCAGAAGCCTTAAGCAGCTTTACATGCAGCTGGTGGCTCTGCAGCTTAATGGTAATGTGTATGCAAAGGCAGGAGAGAGGCCAAGGTTATAGCCCTCAGAGCAGAAATCACTTTAAGTTGCCATGAAAATGAAAGCATCTATCCAGCCAGTCTGTTTTGGACTGCCCATGGCATGTTGGCTCTCACCTGAGTTACCCTGCACAAGTGTGGTAGCCAGAGTTATTGCAGTGATGGCATGAGGAACCAGCCTTTACTCATCCTCTTGTTCTCGTACCTGGCTCTCTAACTCAGCCTTGCTGTATTTTCTTCAGAGATAACAGTGTAAAGTCAATAGATGGTGGATGTGGATACAGCTAAAGAGTATAGTAGCTATTGTCTCGATGTCTCAAGTTGCATTTCTGTAGAAGTGAAAGAAAATCATGTAAATGAAATTTGGAGGTATTTCAGTCCCCAGAGAAGAATAGAAATACTACATTTTATTCCTACTCACAGTAACACTAATGACAAGTTTCACATTCATGTCAGATGAGTATGTTCAAGATCCCTGAGAAGATAAGGAATAAGAGTGGCTCTGAAATAAGCAAGGAAATGTACTGGTGGCAACTTTGTGGACACATGAAAGAAAAATGACAAGAAATATGTAAAACAAAACTAGTTAGGAATTTGCGACTCTGGGGTGTGTGTGAAAGCAGCTGAATTATTTGCAAAACTATTAGATCACAGAGCACAGTAATAATTACTGTGCAGGTGCTGGTGATGCTTAACATAGCCAAAGCTGATACTTAAGAAAGTAGGCAAAGAAAGTTTAGAGAAAAAATGTTCAAAATTAGGGAAAGGTGGTGGAATTTTTCATGTAAAAAAATTACATAATCAACAATGATTGATGGGATGTCTTTGTTAGTCCCAAATTTGCTCCAAATGCACATAAATCAGCTTTGGTGGCAATAGCAACAGGGAGATACTGTTATGAAAAATACTTCATTACCTATTGCCATTTTAAGCAGTTTGGACCTGATCCATGAATCGTTTTAAATTACTAACATACCTCACTTTCTAATATAAATCACAAAAAAAGTCTGATCTCCTGCTCAGTTTCTACTTTATTCACTGGTACCAGAGATCTGAAGGGAAAGAGCCCATAGCAGGTGGACGTGTATCGGTCAGAAGACTGTGTTTCCAATCTGTCTTTAAATTAGCGTTTCATCATTTTTAATGAAGTGGAAGAAATTTGGGGACTTAGGTGATCTGCATATCAGGGCCTACTCAAAGAACATCCTTTCAAAGGCTGATGGAGCCTGTGGGATCCCAGCCCTGCCCCGGCTTCCGCAAGGAGGGATCTGAATCGTGATCCACGTTCCTACTTGAGCGCCCTGATCACTGGAGGGGCTGAAGGGGTGACGGGCTGTCACCGCCGCACTAGGGAGCTGCGGGAATCTTCCTGGCGCGCGGTACCAAACGCCCGGAGAGACCGGTCCCGCCTTCTCCCGGCGACCGCGGTGCGGTGCGGGATGGCGCCCCGGGTCCGGCTCCACTAGGTGGCAGGATGCCTGAAGGGCTCCGCGCTGCTGTCCTGGAGCCCGGGCGGATTTAGCCCTGCCTCTACGTATTATCTGAGGACATGATAAAATGCGGACAGTTTCCTGGAGTCCTGCCTGCCCCGCGTTTCTTACTGGTTTTGTCATTAATAAAGCAGAACAGGGAAGAATCCGAGGGAGGTCTGAGACACAAAGGAGCCCGATGCGGTGGAAGGGTAAGAAGGCACTTCTTGATTATCCACAGCCTGCGAGGGAGAATTGCCAAGGCAGAGAGAAATTCTTTATGAAAACACGGTCGGGTGTACCGAGAAACGGTGAAATAAAAAAATGTCTGCGAAGTTTGCAAAGAGTAACAGCTGGTTAAAGTGTAGCTCAAGCTATAAGTCCATAGAAAGGCACGTTCACTTCTTTACAGCCAGTTTAGAGGGCAAGGGCTGCATGCTTAAGAAAGCATGGCCTTTTTCATCCCTATTTTGTTTTAAATCACAGAAGTGAAAGGACTCTGGAGTGTGTAAATATCACAATAAAGCATCAAATAAAATTAAGTCTTATACAGAATTAAATCACATCTTCTTTTTCCTGCTTGTTGTCATAATTGTCTCTTTCAAGCATGCTTTCTACTGTGCACTCTGAAAGCAGTGATTTTGTTTCTATGACACACATATAAAGTTTCATAAATAGCTTTAGTACTAGATCTGGGTGTTTGGGCTAAACTTACTAAGGATATAACTTCAGTTCTGATTCCTTTCGATTCAGGTAGCTGTGCCTGCCAGAAAACTTGAAAAACAGAAGCAAGTGTATTTTCAAGTGGGTACGATCGCGCTCGCCGTGCACCCTCCCCTGAGCTGCCCGCCCGCCCCAAGCCCTTGTGCCGCTGCGCTCCCCTGCGGGACTGCGCACAGAGCCGGGGCGGGGAGCGGGGACTTCTGGCCCAGGCCCTCGGTACCCACCAAGGCCAAACCTCGCTAAAGGAGGACTCAGTTCCTACGGGTCTCCGGGGGGTGCGAGCAGGCGGCCAGTGTGCTGGGGCAGGTGAGGACCTGCGCGCTCGGGAGGGTCAGGATGTCTCCGTGCCCCGAGGGGGTCTCCGTGCCCCGAGGACAGAAGGCCCGTCTGGAAAGGTGGTTTCTCCCCCTCGGCCCCTGGTCGGGCGAGTGGCTTAGTACTGGAAGAAAGTTGAGGACCCAGGGTGGAGTAATTCGCGAAGCGGAGTCGGCAGGTGGAGGTAACGGGCTGGGCGAGAGTCATCGGGGAGCCGGGGAGGAGAGGAGGGGAAAGTGTGCGGGGGCAGCCGCGGGGCGCGCCCGGTGCGCGGTGCCGGGCACGGCGGGGAGGCGGGGGAGGAGCGGCGGCGGCAAAGCGCGGGCTGGGGCTCCTGCCCACCCACCTTTGAACTGGGGCAAAGCATAGGCGGGGAGAGGGGCCGGGGCAGGAGGCGGGCGGTGACATCAGAGCGGCCAGGCGGATAAGGTGGGAGAGCTGTGGGAGCGGAGCGGGCGAGAGAGGCGTCGGCAATTAGCGGTTGCCTCCGGTCCCCGCACACCGCACCGCAGCTCCGGCCACCATGCAGAGGTCCCCTCTGGAGAAGGCGAACATCTTCTCTAAACTTTTCTTCAGGTGGGAGCCCCGGCGCGGCGGGACACGTGCGGGCGGGGGCAGCGGGCCGGGCACCAGCGGCGCGGCTCCGAGGGGGCTCCGCGCCCCGCGCCCGACCCGCCCGGCGGAGAAGGGAGCTGAGCGCTGGGCGCCAATTAATTCTGGAAAGCTCTGTGGGGAGAACGGTGGGAGTCTCGCTTGTTGATGAGATCACTCTTTTTTTGTTGTTGCTGGGGTTTTAGCACGAGGAATGGGCTCTGACTGTCAGGTGTCATAAACTGTCGCTGGACCTGGACAGATGAATTTATGGCATAATTTGAGCAACCTTTGGTAAATTGCTCAACTAGTTAATCTGTTATTTCACTGTAAACTTTGAGAACACTGGGGTGATGGGGAAATGCTCTCAGAGCAAGAATTCCTTCTGTTTGGCTTTTTAAGTGTTTAGCATTTGCTCAGTGTGCGAGTATAATATACAATCTTACTGGGAGGAGTTTCTTGTAAGCCTTGAAAATGTTCTCTGACAAGCACACTTCCTACTGCCTTCTCTTTCTCAGAACTTCTAATAAAAAGAGAAGGAACCAATACCAATGCTGGGGCAAAATGTACTTTGTAAGACAATATGGAAGCCTGAACACATTTTACATGACATTGCTAGAAATGACACTGTGCACTTGAGAGAGCAAATAATCTATCTGGCATTGGCCCACATGCCACTGGTTTTGCCAGGGTGCTGGGTCCCCCTTTTGTTACTGGAGAATCTTTTGCATGTCAGGGAAGGAAGGGAGGAAATCTTGTGTAAGATGTGAGCATGGTGACTGAAATGGGAGCACATGGTGTAAAATTGTAACATTGGCACTAGGTCTCTGCCTGAGCAACTGGGAGCTTTTAGCTCACTTTTTAATCTTTTTAATCCTTTTGGTATAGCTTTCAGCAGGTTGGTCTGTACCTTTTTTGAAATTTCTTAAGGGAAGGGAGTCTGTATGAATCACTCTGTTTGCCTTTCTCCCTCCCCCTGCCCCACCTCACCCCACCTCACCTCACCTAATTTTAGCCAGATGTGATAGTAGATAAGGATTCCATATATAACCTGTTCCTAAAGTGTTACAAACATCCAGGTAAACGTGAGGATCCTAGAGATGTTCTCCAGTGATGCTGCAGCGGGAAAGAAGCCATACTTGCTGTCAAATGCTGTTAGAGCCAGGGAGGGTGGATAATTGGAGTGTAAGCCTTTAGAAATTCTCAATAAAAGTTACTTCAATCAGTTCTCCTGTCAAGTATGACAAGAATCTGTAGAAAATAAGTCTGCATATTAATTTAATTGCTCAAAGAGCCACTTGTCCTATTTAATTTTATTTGTTTGTAAAACTTCCATCAGAGTAGTATTGGCCTAGAACCCGTGATGCTGAAGGTATGAAGAAAACAACCCAATAAGATAAAGCTCATTAAGTGCATAAGTAACCATCTTCAGACCCGAGCTGGTCTTTTAAAATCATAGTCTTTAAGTCAATTAAATAGTGTTTTAATCATGCTTATCATGCATGATGCATTATATTGTGCCGGCTATCAGTCGGATGACTGTAACCAAAGTGATAATAATAAAGTATATAAAATTAAGGAGGTGTTTATGATGAATATTGACTAGACTAGAGAAATGGAAAAGAGATGTATGGAAAAAGATTGCTTTTTCCAATGATGATGAAATAATTGCTTTCAAGTATATGACAGAATGTTTCAGTAAAGTAACTTTTATAGGAAGCTGTTATGCAATTATGTGTGAAGTACCAATCTGAATATAATGTGGTAAGTTGAAGATCATGTTAGCAGAAGTGGTTTTAAAGTGTTAGTTGTCATTATTAAGGAAATCTTGCTGATAAATATTATTATTTAATATTATATGAGCCACTATGAGCTACAGATGTGTAAACATATTGGCAAGGTTTTATTGCTTCATAATGTATTCTGTTCAGGCTGGAGAGATTTTTTTAAATGTGTTCTAGTCAGAATGGAGCTCCTTGCTCATAACTGAATAATTTAGACATGTTTCAATATTGTTTGTCTTTTTTTCTTAATTCTTTATGCCAAAAAAAATGAGAAACTATCTTTGTATACAAGGAGTAGTATCTTAAAGAAAATCTTATCTTTTTATGTTGTTTCCAAAATTAGTGATGCTACTGGAGCAAAAAATAGATAATTGCTTGGAGTGGTCGTGATAGAAAGTATTCAAAATTAGGAATTAACTTTCATCCAAAATTTTAAACAATTTTTGTTTAAAAACTGAGCTTTGGTGGGTAAGAAATGAGGTGTGAAGACAAGTGGTTTGAGATCTTCCATTATGATGACACTTGGAAAACACTACATACTAAGTGTTTGGAGTTTCAGGATTTCTTTCGTGTTTTGTTTTATTTTCCTTGTACCTTGATCACTTTTGATCCCAACTGCATGCAAGACATTTTTTTCCTGTGCATTGCAACTTTTTACCTTGTTTAAAGAAAACAGTTTTATGCAGAAATAGTCAGACGTCATATGCTTAGCTTCAGATTCATTGTGAAGCTTAACTTTTGTCTTTATAACCATGACTTGCTTTCTTTTGTAGTTTTGGAGTTCTGCAGGGTCAAGGCCATACCTTTTGTTGCAAACAATGTCAGAGTACTTTGCAATCACCCAGTTTTATTGAAGATTAACTGAGATCAGGAAATATTGTTAATTAATCAATTTTTTATCTGAGTACCCACACATGGAGTTATTACTGGAGTTTCAGAATGGCTGCAACTATGGGATAACTCTGATTTTATTTTTTTTTACATGCAACTTTAGATGCTAAACAACAGGTCCTCAAAAAGTAATCCTTGTGCTCCTAACTCTTTAAGCATATACTTTTGCTTTTGTACATACCAAATATGACAACTCTTGGCAGGACCTAGTATGT
Organism: Pseudopipra pipra; assembly: GCF_036250125.1. Lineage (NCBI taxonomy): Eukaryota > Metazoa > Chordata > Aves > Passeriformes > Pipridae > Pseudopipra > Pseudopipra pipra. The sequence continues at coordinate 51,004,387 of NC_087553.1, forward strand.
TAGTGCCTGATTCATTATTGAATACAAATGAGAAATACAAAGTAAGCCAGCTTTTGTGTCAAGTCTTCTCATGGATTCAGTCAATCAGGCCTGCTCTAGTTGCTTCTTTCTTTCCAAACCAGAGAGAAATAAATCTGCTGCCTTTTTATACAGCTGTCCAGTGGTTCCTAGAACAATTTAGCCTGTAAGGGATAAATGTTGGAGTCCTTTTTTTGCCCTATATGTGCCAGGAGGGGTAGGAAAAGGCATTCAATTTTATACCTTCCCTCTTCTAGGAAGTATGACCAAGTGTTACCTGTGTTTGGTGGTGAAGGTGTTTTAGTTTTCTATCTCTAGCTCAGCTACTCTTTTTAAAGTGTATAAGCAAGAGTGATTCTGTAGTCTGCTGGGTAAGGAACTTGTTTGTGAGTCCTGATTTCTGGTTTGAGACCACTTCTTATGAAGTCTTTTAATAACCCTTAAGGTGGATAACAGAATCCAAGACTTAAGTTTTGAAAGTACCTAGCCCATAGGCTACAGTCATGTTATTCTATCATTCTTTGTAGCTTAATTCAGTCATAATTGCAAGGTTGAGAGTGTCTTGGCCAAGATAGTTTCTGGTTTGAAAAGACATTCTCATGAGAATTAAACTGAATCCCTTCAGAGAAGGAAACTAAAGCCAGACCTGCCCTAGGCAGTCCCTGCTCTATTCTTGAATTGTGTATCTTAGAATTTTATACCAAGAGGTTACTTAGGATTTTGAATCCTGAACAGAGAAGGATTTATGAGCTTTCCTTGAGAAGTTTGGGGTTTACTGTACTGATTACAAACACAAACTGGCTTATGTTCCTAAAAACCCCAGAGGTTGTATAGGAAGCTTGAAGGCCCTTTATATGTCTAGCCCTGAGGAGCTGCCTTTCACTGATCCTAGGTAATCATAGATCCTGTCTGTTAGTGATAACCAAGCAGATGCAGATGCAGCACAGAATATTACCCTGTGAGGCTGCTTGATCATTTACCTGTTGCCACAAGTGGTCCTTGTGTGCTCCTTCAAATTACATGTGCTCCTTCAGTGCTTCTGAAAGTCAGCCCCCAGGTGGTTCAAAGATGTGTGTGCAAGTTTTGGACTCTTTGAAAATTTGATTTCTATTACTATTTCCAAGGTAAAAAAATGAAACTTGAAGTGAACTGGAGAAAGTATGTCTAGTATCCTAAACTTGAAGTAATTTCAGTCAGAGGAATACCTTCTCTAGCAATAATTGTATCTCTAGCTAAATTGTATCCTTGGCTCAGCCTGATACTGCATCTTTGGTTTAACGAGCAGAAATGCAAACCCTGCATAGAACAGGGACCTTCTTTGGCTGCTTTATAACTCTAAAGCACAGATGTCTGTATCAAGTTGCATCTGAGTTTCTGAAATATATTTAAAGAGTCTTTTCCTCCTGCAGGAGGAAGACTTAATAACTTGATACTCAGAATTAATTATCAAGCATTTGAAAGATTTGCAGACCTGTCTGTACCTTGTTATTCTCTACATGCTTGTTTGATTTTGTGGTATAGAAAATACTGCATCCAAATCCTTGATTTTTTTTTTTAATACTGTAAGCAATGACATGGATTGTAGTTTTATTACCTGTATTATAGAGGCTTCTAAATGCAGATTTAGAAGCCTCTATAATGCAAAGAAATTTGTGTATTTCTTCAAAGAAATTTGAAGTCCACTGTACTAAGCACTGGAAAATATTTGATAAGAAAGTCTGTTTCAAAGATCTTGAAGTACAAAGGATGGGCTAAAAATAAGTTTCCTTATTAGTTCTGTAGAGAAGAAAGTGGGATGTACAATGATTGTGACTTGTCCTGGGAGCATGTGGTGGCGTCAGTGCAATCTGTGTGAGATCTCCTGTCCAGCACTTTAATTGCACAAGTGTATTTCTGATGTGACAAAGTTATTTCAGAATATTTCTAGAGTGAACAATTATCACCTCTTTCATACTGAAGAATCTTAGTCTCTGAATATCTACATAACTGGATATGCTGATTTTAAAAGTAGTGAGAATAGTGTGACTTATCACAGTGTGACTAGTTGCAGAAGACTTCTACAGGTTGCTGTTGTCTTGGTTTGCTTTTTTTTTTTTTCCTATCCCCCCCTCCAGCTTTACAGCATATATGTGTAGGTATAGTGGTTGTGGAGGCAGAAGGGTGCCAAGTTGATATCTGGGTCATAACGTCACGTTATGGCCTCTAAAGTAAGTTAAAGCTCAAATTAAACTAGTATATAAGACTTCAGTGAAACACAGTGCCAGATTTTGCTGTGTGAACTTGTAGATGCAGTTCAACTGCCTTCCATGAGAGTGGGGGTATGCCTGGGTGAGATGAGCAAGAGCTGTGAGGCTGTTTAGATATTATTTCCTCTCATAAAAGCAAAAGGATCAGCATGAGCTTTTTCAGTTAACAAATAGCTGAACCAAGGCTGTGCTGTCATGAAGCTCCCCAAATTAGGAGAGAATAAGTAGGCATTTGAGACATACTTTGAAATAGCATTGTTTTTCCGTTGCAACCAGAATCCTCCTGGCTGTCAGATATGGCTAAGCATTCTTCCTTCAGGAGAGGGTAGGCAGGAGTGAAGAATGATCCTGAAAGGCAGTGCTTGGGGTGGCCTGCTGCAATACTAAAATCTTGACTCCATGGGCAAGATTGTGCCTTAGGAGAAAATCCTAAGTGACAGCAGGGAAAGGTGATTGGTTTCAGGTGTATTCCCATGTTTTAATGTTGATATTTATCTTTTTTAATTTTTTTTTCCAACTTTTAAAATAAAGGATGTGAACCTTTGTTGTATTGGACTCAGTCTGATATCTCACTTTAACTGGTTTCACCTTAACTCAGTTTAAGGTTAATCTGTAAATTCTGGAATACTTTTATTTCTCTGGCAGTAATAAATACAAAGAAAACAAAATCACAAAGCCCCCACAGTGTTGCTGTACTGAAAGCCCAAGACTGTTTTGAAAATCAAAAGATATGAAGCATTTTCTCATTAACTTGCAAGGATCATGCTGAGGAGTAGCAGCATCAAATCCCAGGAAACAGAGAAAATGGTGAAGAGCAAGTAATAAGAGAAGCAGCACCTAACTCAGGATTAATTCCATATTACTGTAATGGCAGTTTATATTTTTGATACTTGGTATTAAAATAAAAATAAAATAAATTACAAATGTGTTCACATGTTCGTGAAGGTGTTTATACCTGACCACTTAATAGTCGTTGGGCTTGGAACAAACTACATGTTTGAAAAGGTCAGCTGATGTGCAACTGTATGTTATTTTATTATGAAATGTTTCTAAAAAATGCATGGTTAAGACAGTGAAGAGTGAAATTGGATGAAATTTGTTGCTATCACATTAGTGACACATCTGGGAGATTTTAAAATTCAATTAAATCATGAATAGCACTGCTCTGCAACAATTTTGCTGATGCAAACTTTCTGTAAGGTTCCTTGTTCTTTCAAAGAATGGGAGAAAGTAATCTCTCTCTTTTTCTTGCTGTGGGATATATAATGGAGCAAAAAAGTGAAGATGAAGAAACATTAGCTAGTCTAACTGTAAGTATAGGCTGAAACAGCCTTGCAAACCCTGTTCATAGCAGATCATCACCACTATGTTATTTTGCTAGCTTTGCTAAAGAAATATTTGAAGCATATCTTACACTTTAGTATCTAAAGAATTGACAGATTTTAATATAATTAATGTATTCTGTCCTTCAATCTCGCACAACTTAACCCCTAATGTGTTTTGTTTTCGCTCAAAAATGGCTCTCAGTACTTCTGCAAACTGAAATATTATGACTACCTTCATAATTGTAGGGAAAAAGTATTGAATTTCTGCTAAAAAGCATTTACAGATAAGATAGTTTGAATAAGTGTCACTTCACAAAAAACTGGGCAGAAAAAGCAAGCCTTCCCCAGGAATTGCCATGGAGTAATCCTAATTAAGATTTGCTATTGAAATCCTGGGGTTTCAGCAGAACATTGATTATTCTTAAAATGGTGCTGCTCACAGCTAGCGACAGAGTCGATAACACTGCAACTAAATACTGTCCATGTCAAATAACACCTTATGGGGAGAAATTGTTTATTAGTGAAGAAATTAAAATCTTAATTTTTTTGATCGGGGGAAAACAACAAAAAAGCAGAAATCAGTCGAGTCTGCGTTTACCTTCCATTGTTGAAGTCCTGCAATTATTATGTTTAAATATTAAGCTGTGTTGCATTTGTTTGTTTTTAAAGGAGAAAATGCTAAAGTCTTAATATAGTTCTCAAAATATCTGACATGCTATTTCAGTAGGTCACTGTTCAAAACAAAATAACTGCAACCCTACACTGTTGAGGGTAACCAAGTAGCAGGAATAAGGCTGTGATGCCTGGTGCTTGGGCTCCATGGATGCCTTGACTTGTCCCATCTGTTAGCAAGGATCACCCAGATCACCCTTTACAGTTGCATTGCAGGATGCTCAGAGAAAACAGCTGGTGGTACAGACACTGTTCTGGAGAAAGAGTTTTGAATGTAGTAGAGCTGACATCTCCAGTATAAAGTAAACAATTTATAATGTGCTGCTGCCAGAGTGATGCGTATCTTTTGGGAGAGAAGGGAAGTGCAAAGCCTCTGACAGAGTCTGGTCTGGTTTGACCCTTTGGAAATGTCTGAGATCTACATGGTACCTCAGCCTTTTCCTGCAGTTGGTAGAAATTCATGGCTTTACAAACACCTTGTAAAACTTAGGCTCCAAAGCATCATAATAATGGCTTGTTTATGTTCCCTGCTCCACCTCCCCTTGACTGTTAGGAGGAAGGATAAGATAAAGCCAGAGGCACATTTCTTGCCCTCTCCATTGAGATTTAGGTCCAGTTCCTTAGGAGCTGCAGGCACTATGCCTAATTATATTGTGCACAGGTAAATGGGAGTGAAACCATGGCCGCCTTTGTGCTGCTCAGTAGATGTTGCTGTGTTGTGCACAGGACACCCATTGAAATGGTACCAATCTGATCAGTGACCTTTAGAGGAGAGCTGCTCTGTTTTGCAGGTCTTAGGTAGCTTAGCCCCACTGTTCTGTCACTGTCTCAATGCCCTGTGCTTCTTGATTTGAAGAGCCTGATGGAGCTAGGGTATTCCTGGGGCTGGGAGGAAGATCTGGGTAGTTGGCTTAGCAACACAGAGGCTCATTCTCTCCTCAGGGAGATGCAAAGCAGCCTTAAGGGAGAGTCAAATCCTATTGACAAGTTGTCTGTGTTAATACTCTCTGGAAAGCCAAAGACATCTGTCCTATAGATACAAATTGCTTGAATGGGATGAGTCTGAACATGCTCGAGAAAGCAATAGTATTAGTAAGAAATCTGTTACGTATTGCTAAGGTGAATGACAAAGAAATGGTCAATAGAAATCTACTAAACAATATGTTAGGTATTTGATATTTACATATCAAACTTGTAAGGTATTTTTTGCTACAGGCAGTAAATAATAGAGGTGGAACTTGTTTTCCTTCTCTTCTTCTTTTCTATCGTACATCCTTGAAACTTGTCCCCTGCTGGGTTTCATGTGTGTGTACCCATAATAACATTCCTAGTTAGTGGCAAAACTGACAGCACTACAGGTTTTTCTGTAAAAGAGTTCATTAAATGCCAGCCAGTAATCCAGTGGTATTTGCTAACATAATGCTCTAAAGCCAATCTGTTTCCCTTTCCTCTTGCTCACTTCTTTTCACAAAAAAATTCTCATTCTCAGCAACCACAAGAAAAAACTCATCATTACGCTGACAAATTGTTTCCATTCAGCCCAAAAATAGAAAAGGCATATTTGTTGACAAACTCTGACTGAGCTGTGTCACCTGGTATTAAAAAACCATGCATAACTAGAGATTATATTGTCAGTTAAAATAGATCTGTAGTCATTTTGCATTTCAAAACTTTGCAACAAAACTGGATCATAATGGCAATCTGAATGCTACTGGAACCTGGAAAAAAGATTGGTTTTATGAAATATTTAAGTATTTTAGGTCTAGTATATTCCTTTTAATAAAATACATACTGTCTCCCACGGTTCTTGACAGCACAATGCAAGCAGCTGTTGCAAATCTACTTTGAGACAAACATCACGTGTCAGACCAACTCCTCCCACAATTACCACTCCAACCTGAAGCCACTTGGCACAGTGCACAAATTGGCCAGATCTAGTTAGGGTGGGACTTCTGAGCAAAGCCAGGGCAGCTGGGAGATGAACCTCTCTGTGTAAGCCCTGCCAGCAGCCTGCAGTAAGAACCTGGCTAGAGACTAGCAGGTCCCCAGGGAAGGTGTCAACACTGCTCCTTTAGCTGGCTGGAGGCATTTATTCACCATAGGTGCAGCTACCCTGATGAGAAGTGAGATGAGGATGTGGACTACACTCTTTGGTCTGTACCGAAGACTTGGGAGAGGAAGGTGTTTTTGGGACCACATGATTTCAGTGGCAATGATAAGTGCACCTAGTTAAGAACAGAGTAAAACGAGACATTTCTAGGCTACAGTAGATCTGCTAAGCATGCTGCCTTCCCTGAATGCTAATACAGCCACGCTGCTCTAAATGCAGTCACAGTTTGTTACTTCAGGCAGTGGCAAAATGCCAGGGTAGGTGCTAATCAAAACTATAAATAAAATCAAATGTGTGGAGGGAAACAGTGCAATTGAAAATGTTTTCCCAAAACATACAAAGTCTGAAATTGTAAAGCATTTATCTTTTATCAAGTTGGGAATTGCTTATTGCAGTCTCAAAGCATTATTAACAAGCTCAGCAAGGTTATTACCTAGCTATGGTATTGAGAATTAAAGTTGCTTAGGAAGCACTGTTACTTACTTGCATTAGCTCCAGTAGTTGTTTTGTATCCCAGAACTTGTATTCATTCTATCATTGCCAGAATATCTGCCGATACAGAACTTTTGGTGAAGGCAGTCTACAAGAGTTTCTGTTCCTGAAGGACAAGGGTTGGCCAATTCTCTACAAGATGTACACAAAGCCAATGGCAGCTGATTCTTTCTCATCAGGACCTGACAAAATACAAATCAATAACTGATTTATCATTTGCAGTGGCCATGAAAGACTTTCACACAACAGTTACTTTAAATTCAAAGGTTTTTTTCTAATCCATCTTATTACATCCCTGAAAACATTGGCTTCTGTTTCCAGTAGAAGTAAAATTTATAGATGTTTTACCAATGATTCTCTGAAGTGGACTCTCCTAGCTGTGTTCTAGAAACGTACTCTGAATCGTGTTTTATTTCTCAGCTACAGGGGTGTCAAAGATTGAGCTAAAAGCCATGGAATTCATCTGAAACCATAGTGTTACTGCAGAAATGAAGGAAAATCTTCTAGTTTATTAGAACACCTTCTCTTTGCAGTGGGTGTGATGTAACTGTGCACTTGGGAAATATCTTTGTGCCTTACTGAATTATGGGGATTACAGACTAGTGCTTATGCAATTAATAATTTCATTAAAGTAAATGTTAGAGTGTACAAGTGCATGCACACAGTTGCACACAGTCTTCGACTGTTGTGCTAAGGTCTTTTTGCACTTGTGTAGTGTTTAATGATTTTCTTTTACCTTTGTATCCACTTCTTTGCAAATTCAGAGGCTGCAATTGAGTATGTGGATTACTTTGTGTGTCTGACACATGTTCTTACAGGCATACAGGTACTCATATCCAATAAGCTGTTTGTATTTTCTAAGTGACTGTGGGAAACATTATTGCATTTCTTTTGCCATTTTTAACTGTTTTTTATAAAGAAAAAGCAAATTTTGAAATGATTGAGGTTTTGCAGAACTTTTATCATAATCATAAATCATATGAGGTTTTTTATAAACTATGTACATATGGAAGCATGACAACAATCAACCACAAACTACTTTTCCTGCAGGCATTTCACTTTTTTAAGGAAATATTTTTTATCAATGGCAGTAAAGCAGAAACCTGTGTAGTTTCAAAATAGACCATTAGTTCTTACAAATCCTTGTTTATGTTTTGTTTTAGTCCTTTCAAAAAGATTTCCAAACAGAATCTGCTACACAATTTTTTACAAGTTGGCACTTGGGAATTAATAGGCCTTTCCAAAGCTGAATTATTTTATAAAATTAGTCAAGGCTTCTAAAGTTTTTTTCTAGAGTGGCTTTTTCTGCTTTGTTTTAATTTAGCATGCTCTTTAAATTGGTATTAAATTTTTAATTCAGCATGGTCTTTAAATCGGTATTAAATTTCTTAACATGACATTTGAAAAAACAAATGTGAAATGTGTGCATATGATGGACACAATAAAAATCTTATGAGGAAGCCTGGGAAAGACCTTCTTTGTTATTAAGTGCATACTGCAATGTAGGGTGTCAAAGGAACCCCTATAGAATCATAGAATGGTTTGGGTTGGAAAGGACCTTAAAGATTATTTAGTTCCAACCCCCCTGCCACAGATAGGAACACCTTCCACTAGACCAGATTGCTCAAAGCCCCATCCAACTTGACCTTGAACACTTTCAGGAATGGGACATTCACAGCTTCTCTGGGCAGCCTGTTCCAGTGTCTGGCCACTCTCACAGTAAACAGTTTCTTCCTAATGTCTAATCTAAACCTACTCTCTGTTTAAAGCCATTCCACCTTGTCCTATCACTACATGCTGTTGTAAAAAGTCCCTCTCCAGCTCTTTTGTAGGCCTCCTTTAGGTACAAGAAGGCTGCTATAAAATCTTCCCACAGCCTTCTTCAGGTTGAATAATCCCAATTCTATCAGGCTTTCTTTATTGGAGAGGTGCTCCATTCCTCTAATCATCTTTGTGGCCTCCTCTGGATTCGCTCCAGCAGGTTCATGTCCTTCCTGTGCTGAGGACCTCAGGGCTATCCAAAGTACTCCAGGTGGGGTCTCATGAGAGCGGAGTAGATAGGAATGAAACCTACACATTCAGTTTAGTAATAGTTCTGATTTATTATTCATTTATATGGACATAGCACATAGCATATTTGGAAATACAGTACAAAGATCTCAATCCCTTGTTCATTTTCTGCTACTGAATCAGTAGGAAGTTTGGGCTGTGATTCCACCCCAAAACTTATAAAATGCAAGTTTCACTATTCTTCTTTTATATTTGTAATATAGTTTTGTAAATATAATACAGAGCTGCACTGTATTATGTCATGTATGTGTGTGTATGTGTGTGCATGTGCACATAGACATACTTGAATACTGTGAACAGAATACTAAGTGTGAGACAAAGCAGCTCCAGGATTAACCTCAGAAACTGGTGATTTTTTTTTAAAATTTTTATTTTTATTTCTGCTTAGATGGACAAAACCAATTTTGAAAAAGGGTTACAGACGACGTTTGGAGCTGTCAGATATTTATCAAATCCCTTCTGCAGACTCTGCTGATAATCTTTCTGAAAAACTAGAAAGGTAAGAAAGATTCATGAAATAAGTTTGTTTCAGGAATCACACTGCAATTTTCATAAAAAAGCTGTTGGATGGCATGTTTAAGTAGCATTGGGTGCAAGTTGGTTGCACACAGTTGTACTTTGGAGATGACTGGGACCCCGGGTGGAGATATACCACCTAGACACTCTAAATTACTATATACAGCTACCCGTGACAGCTGTCCATTGATGAGAAGAGGCTAGACTCACAGTTTCAATGTTAGTTCCCCTTTCTGCTGTTCTTTCTTCACAAAATAACCTTGTAAAACCTTGGTTTATTTTTTCTTCAACTAAATAACATTCTTATTTTTCTTTGATACCACTGTTGAAAGACTAAGTGTTTCTGCAGAAATCATACCCCGGCTTTCCTCATTTAGGCTTCCACTCTTCTTTACCCTATTTCAGTGGGTTCTAATTCAGAAACTGTGCTGCACTTGTGACTAACTCTTACAATACAAGTGCCTAAATGCATTCCCTCTCCCCCAGCTTCTGGTGTAGGTTTCTCTGGTGTTCTGGGGCAGCCCATGTCTGCATAGTGCCAATCCAATTAAACTTAGTTGCAGTTTAGCATAAGTATTCAAAACTGGTGGAATATGTTGAGAACATTGGTATGCTTAAAGCATTTTGATAGTTTATAAATGGAATATTTTGGTTATTTAATATTCTGTTGCAAAATGGAGAAAAGAGTTAGCTAAGGAAATTCTCAGGAGTACTTTAATGTGAGCTTAATTTTGACTCTGCTCTCTGAGCATCATTACTTCTGATCAGCAATTTATTATTCAATAGAAAGTTATTGTCCCAGCAACACGAGTTAAAAATAGTGCTGTGCAGTAGAAAAGTCACATTTTTGATGCTTTGTTGGTGCTTTCTTTTTTGCAGACTGGAAGAGTTCCAAAACATTTATTTGCCTATTATTGTGCTTTGGTTTTAAGTACAGCAGGTTTCTTTAAAACATACAATGTAACCCTTTAATGAATTAATTCCCTGCAGGGTGATGGATGACCAAGTATTTAAAACTGCCAAATACATGGCTGAACTAGGTTTGAACTTTTATTGATCAATGAAGGCCAGGTCTTTGTGGTCTCTGCAAAGCTTTCTTTCATTAGCCACCTTAGCTAAATCTCCTTGGATATAGTTGGGTAAATTGAAGTATGTCAGACTCATACACCCATGTATTTGCTCTCACAACTTGTTTTTTTGGTTCCTTTTCAGAGAGTGGGACAGAGAGCTGGCAACTTCAAAGAAGAAACCCAAACTTATTAATGCTCTTCGACGATGCTTTTTCTGGAAATTTATGTTCTATGGAATAATGTTGTATTTAGGGGTAAGGTTTGTTCTCCTTTTCAGTGAACTTTTAATGTTCCATAAGTAGACTCAAGTCTTAGAGACTGCTAAGTTAATACAGAGTCCTTTCAATAGCTACAGATCTTTACTCTGTGGATTGATTACAAAGGTTATAAATATAGAGATATACTCATGGGCTTTAATTAAAAAAATATTTTCTGATAATATCTTTTAAACATTCATATTATTAATTTTAAAATGTTTCTAATGCTGGCATATGCTTCTCCAAGTACGGGTAGAGCACCTGAATTTCTGTATCACTGCTGAACTAAAGTACTTGTTTTCTCATGTTATGGTTTTTAAGAAGATTCTAAAGAATTTTCTACCTTACATTGAAACAAATGACCATGCAACTTTACATGATTCAGTCAATTTTTTTCAAAGTGTCTAGCACACACATTCATAGTTAAATGCTTTATTGAGGTTTACGTATGCAATAAACAAGTTGTCTTTATCAGTGGTAACAATTCTGTGTAAACAACTATGTGAAATCATATCATAGAATCTTAGTACTGTCAGTGCTCCAAAGTGTGTGATCAGGAACTTGATGTAAAAGTCTGAACTGATTATGTTTATCACCTTTTGAACACATTAGGTAGGATTAACCTGACTTACCAAATGCCACCTGTTGGTTTGACAATCCTATCACTGGGGTTAGGGGCTCTGAAAATAATTTATTACCAATGGTGTCTCACCAGGTGTGTTGTATAGCCAGACTGTAAATCTGAACATTCCAATTAAACAATATGCACATTAAATATCCATGTTATTGTCAAGTTTCTTTGATTTAATAGTAAAAAAGAGAACATATCACCTCTGTAAGGAGGGGCAGGTAGCTTGTGGAGATTAAAAGGATGTTGTGAGGTTATGTAGGGAGAAAAATAGAAGGGCCAAAGCCAAACTGGAACTGAATTTGGCCACTGCAGTTAAAGACAACAAAAAAAGTTTCTATAAATACTTTGGCAGCAAAAGGAGGGCTATGGAGAGTCTTCATCCTTTGCTGAATGCAAAGGTTAGCATAGTATCAGGGGATACCCTTTAGGTACCAGACACTAAGTCGTCTTTGTCCAGATAGAGTAGTTCACCCTCTAGGACAGGGCATCTTGCTTAATAACCCTTCTTTCTATCCTCTTTCACCTTTTTTTGTCAATTCTTCTCTGGCATGAGACCCTTTATTTGTGGACCTTTGCTCAATCATGTCTTTTATGTGCTTCTGTGATCTCATAACTGCCTGTAGTTTTTAAATTTTTTTTCTTACCAAGCCAGCAACTCCTTATTCATGATAGATTTGTATTTAAAAAAAAAAACCCAACAACAAAACTGTTCTCCAAATAGCCTACCATACACTATAATAGCTGTTTCTGCAGAGTTTACCAGCCAAAGCTTTTGCAGTAATGCATTCATGTTAGAAGTTAAGCAGTGTCTGAGGGCTTTTGCAGGCAGTCTTGAGGATAACACTCTTTCCCAAAGTATAGACCATGTGTGTGAGTATGCATACATGTCATTGTGCAGGGTTGATTTCTCCATATGGACAATTTTAATGGAGTGCGGTTTTAGAGCAGGTGGAGACAGAATAAGACTGCAGGATATTTGAGTCATATTTTTTGTTTGGTTGTGGATTTGTTTTTTTTTTTTTATTTCTCTAAGAAATTATAGATATGTGCAATTGAACACCTAGTAAAAAAATCTACCCCTTTCACAATGAATATGGAAGGATTAATTCAGTTTAAATTCTTGATTCTATTATCATTAATCTTCGTTTTATTGAAAGCTGCTTAATTTTCTTGAAAGAGGAATTATAAGAGAAAAAACTTGCTCCTAAAGCTGCTGGTGTTCTTTTCAGACCCTGCTTGCGGAAATTAATGGGAGCTTTGCCATCAATTTGAATGGGGACAGGATGTTGTGCCGTATTGGCATAGGTGTAACCAAGTTGTATGTACTTTGAACTTCATTTTCCTTTCAGATCCTCTCTTGTCTAATCTCTGAGCCGTCTTCACGACACCTTTCTTGGAGTGTAGTTTAAACTCTGCTGACATCCCTGCTGTTTGTGTAGTTGTCATTGCAACTGGCACGACAGCTTTGCTCTCATTAGGTCTAGCTTTTTTTCCGTCTCTCCCTTTTCCCTAACACACCATAGGTGATGATGTTATCGCAGGGTGGACACTTGTGCTCTGGCCCCCTAGAGTACTACGACTCTTCCTCGTAAATAGTGTTATGTTAGGCACATTGAGTTACTGCACTTAATATATCTGCTCCCCTGTTGTTTGAAACAGCTTCCATGCTTCACCCCATCAGAAGATGAGTCTTGCAATTTAAAGAAAAGGTGTTATGCTGGTGAAACAAAAATCTTTCTTTTTAGCTTGATACCTACTAATCAAATAGGTACTTTGCTGTGAGGATTAGTTTGATTCTACTTCTACTTTCATCTTATATTCATCCCCATAAAATGTTTATTTCCACTCAAGCACAGCAGCTGCTAACATTAACTTAGAAGTGGTATTAGTATCATATCCCAAAGGACCCTAATGAGGATTTCCTGAAGTTCCTGCATATGGGTCACGGGTGTGAGTGAGGACTCAGGGAGGGATATGAAAATCCAGAAGCACTTCTTGGGCAGATGCCAAAGCAGAGATGTGCATTATTGTCTTCAAATGCAGAGTGTTTGAACATATGGGGGATACACGTAACAAAAGAGTCCTTATTGTGTAAGAGTAATCATACCAGGTCAGATTAGCATGGTATCCTGTGTCATACTCTCATTTCTCTTCAGATCTTTGCTCTTTTAACTGAGATTTCTGTGAGGGGGACATTTCTGAGTTTCTCAGTGACCTATGATGAATGCAGAGGGAAGAGTAAGGACAGGAGATGGCAAAAAATGACTCTTAAAAAGTGAATTTTCTGTTAGGTGCACAAATCCCATTTGTTTTTTTAGGGAGGTTGTTCTTATTGGTTTATCTGTATTTACATCAGTAGATTATTTCAAGTTTACAAGAGGAGAAATGAAAACCAGGTAGTTCTGCTTTGATTTATATGTAGACTAGATAATATCTTTGGTAAGTAAGTTGATAAATGTCCATTGTAAACCAGTGGATTTTTATGCCCCATGAGATCGCATATGAGTTGGCTTGTTGCCAGCCACTATTTTACACTTAGTCTGTAAATCACCTTTTTTTCCAGCAAGCTAGGAATGCATGCAATACTTTTATAGTCACAACAAACACAGCAGCAGAACGTGGCATTTTTACTGGAATAAAAGTAAATACAAAAAAAAAATCTTGCTATTTTAAGCCTATATAGAAAAGCTTATCTTGGAATCTCTGTACTGCATTGTCCTTGAGAGGTGAATGTTTTGTATTCTGTGAGTTTTGGGGAGTCTTGGTTTGATGCTTTGGGATGCATATGGTCTAAGCACAGCTGCTTGGGTCATGTGTGTTTTAATAAACACTCCTCCCTTTGCCTACTAATAACAGTGAAGTCTTTGTCAAAGCTGGCTCCAGATTTACTGCATTTGTATCGGGACAGAATGGTATTTAATTTGGGAAATGTAGCTCATAGCACAGGTTTGCTGTTTAAGATTTAAAATTTCACCTCTTCTGTGAAAAAAGTGAATGATGAATATCAGCTCCACCAACAGTGCCATTCAAAAGGGTTTACGCTACAGGTTGTAGAAGTATTTGGGATTGCTTTCATATAAGAGAACAAAAGGAACCCAAAGGAGAAGGAAAAGAAATTAAAGGGAATTTTCCCAATCTATTTATCACAACAGAACATTAATTACAGCTGAACTTCACCAGTTCACTTCTCTCTGAGTCTCTGGACAGTGGTCTGTGTAGTTTTCAGCTGGAAAGCAGTACTAGTAACTTTTTGGCAGAATTTAACACAACTGTATAAAAAAGAATTCAGTGGTGTCTTGTTACTTTGGAAGTATCAGATGCTTTCTGCTGCAACACAACAGAAAGAAGGATAAGGAGACAAGCATAAACGTTCATAACACTAAGTATTTTTACATTGAACATAACATTGAAGCAAAAGAGCACATACATGCTTCATATCCTTCTGAAGCTCATGCAGAAGATGAAGCAAAGTGTTAGACCACAGCACAAACAGTGCAGTTCTTGGGAAAGGACTGGGGAAGGAAAGAGGGGGCAAGAGGCAAAGATGGAAAAGGATGAGGTTATAGGAGTGAAAGTATGAGAATGATGGGGCAGAGAGGGAAATGGAAGGCAAAGGTGAGGTAACACTAGTGGGGTTTAATTACAACAGAAAAGGAGACTGAGGACAAATGTAATAGCAGGCTAAAGTAGTCAGGGTTATAGCAAATAATTTGGATGCCTTGCAGTTTGGTGGTTCATACTGCCTGTTTTTCCTCTCCTACTCTGCATCTCTACCGTGCTTCTCATCATGATGTGGGAAGTGCTGGGGCTTCCAGTGCAGGAGGGATGGGTTTCTTTGTGTGATTTTTGTTAAACTTGCCTCCACTACTTTTTACTCCCTCTCATCCTGCTTTTGTTACAAACCTGGATGCAGTGTCTAGAGCTGTTGAGGAGGATAATCAAATTATTTATATTTTTATTCTGTAGCTATTTCCATTTACTTTTGGTTTTAGCTGTATCCTCATTGTGTTGTTCTGGTGGTGTTCATTTCAGGAGTTCTGAGTCTTCCTGTGTCCTCTAAGTCCAGTAAAGTGCAGTGTAAACCATTCCCTAGGGGCCAAAACAGAGATCCAGCCTGATAAACTGGATTCAGTCATATGATATGGCTAATCCATTATAACTCTGTAAAGTAAATGTGGAAGCTAATCTCAGTTGTCGCTTTTGTAGAAATGATCAAATAAAATTTACAATCTAGATTTGTTTTGGTGGAGTTGCAGGAGCATCATGGATTTAGACAGCAGTGAGTTGTGTGTTCTCATGTGTAATTACTGCAATTTTCTTTGTTTTGAACAGCAAACAGGCCTGACTTCTTTATTTAAGATATTAAGCTGTAAATCTCATTTGGTAGGACTTGAAATTAAAATGTTAGCCATTTTGAAAAAATGAACAAACTGTTGACCAAAATTATTCTTCTCCTTTCTATCTGCAGGAAGTCACCAAATCTGTGCAACCCCTTCTGCTGGGAAGAATAATAGCTTCCTATGATCCAGATAATTCTGATGAAAGATCCATAGCCTACTACCTGGGTATTGGCTTGTGCCTTCTCTTCCTTGTGAGAACACTACTTATACACCCTGCTATATTTGGTCTTCATCATATTGGAATGCAAATGAGGATAGCTATGTTTAGCTTGATTTATAAAAAGGTAATTGTTTCATTTACACTCTAAACCAAACCTCTGTTTATAGCCTGCATAACTTTTAGACTAGTTTGTTGAAAGATTGATAGCTTTGTTAAGGTAAACAAAGCACACAGAAGAATAATGTGGCTAACATCAGTTTCTGACAGCTCTCCATTTCCCAATCCAAAGAACTAAATACTCGTCTACAGCTGGTTTGGCTGAACTCAACCTCTATGTGAGTTCAGACTTGCTGGATATGTGGTGAGATGCCTTAATTGTTCTACCACTGTGCTCCTGTTATACATGTATATTGCAAAGGAAGAATAACAAGCTGGTGGCCAAAGAATATCTTCAAAAGAGAATTAGAGGTGAATATTTTCAGCAATAAATATAGCATTGAAGGGATTGAGTTTGAATGATACTGTGGGAGATCTCTATAGCATGAAGAATCAAGAGATACTGACGCATTACACAGTCACACATAAAAAGATTTAAAAAGGTATTTGGTTTTACCAATGCCAAAAGCAGCTAATTTAAACAAACATGTTAGTTGTTCTAGTATAAAGCTCACTGTGAAAGCATCTTCCAAAATATTTGTCAGGAGGGGCACGGCAGGAGATTTTTGAGGATGCACAACAGCACACAGCATGCATGCTTAATTAAAACTTGTATTTGCATATATATCTATATATATAAAATATTCAACAGAAAGCAAGGACTAAGTCAATAAATCAATATTTGTAAAGCAATTTAATGGCTATATTGAATTCAAGTGACATAAATAACAAGTTTAATGAGACTTTCTTCATAGCATAAACAGATAAGTGGGTTATTATTTATACTACTCTGCCGTTGTTTACCATTTTTATCTGTATTTATTCTGTTTTATGGGGATGAGTTAGATGACCACTTTTCTATTGTTTTGTTTTCTTTTACAGATCTTAAAACTGTCAAGCAGAGTTCTAGATAAAATAAGTACTGGACAATTGGTCAGTCTTCTTTCCAACAATCTGAACAAATTTGATGAGGTGCGTCATTAGTTAATTCACCTGGTGAACCATCAAATACAAATGCAATACTTCAAGCTATTCATGACAAATATTAAGGAAAGTAGGAGCATAAATGATGAACTGCAACAGAGTGCTCCCTGTTTTAAGGAAATGCATTGGCACGTGGTCATGGAAATGCTCATTCTGATACTTATGACATCCTTTATCTCCTATGCTAATTAGTAGAGGAAATCTAAAACCCGCTTATATCATAAAAACATGGTTGTTTTGCAGTCAGGTGAGAACCTGCCAGGAAACCTCCATGTTTACATTGGTTTCATAGAAGTCAGAACTTGCTGGTTCAACCCTTCCATCCTATTTCCTGTATGTTTTTACTAAAGTGATTCAGTCTATTCCTGCCATTGAACAAGCGATGAGGTTCAACTTCATGATGCTACTGTTACTGTCCTAAAAGTGCTTGTTGATGTAAGACTGTGTTAGGAGTTAGGAGTCATTCCCAACATATCTGTCTTAGTCAATACTTACAGAGTCTCCTGTAAAACTTCTCTTTTGTTAAAGACATAGAGATAAATTCCTGCTAATGCCTTTCAGAACTGGAAGCTCTATGAAATTCTATTCATAATGTGTGTTTAATTGGCCCATTGGAACTATAAAGTTTGCTTCCCATTAAAGACGCAAGGTCAGAGAGACTGTAGAGTCAAGGCTGGGACTGCAGGGTGTATTTACTTCAAGCAATGTATTCCTATGTAGAGCAATGTCAGCTAGCACTGAATAAGTTGAGACAAATGGTCTATCATTGCATCAGTGTAGCTGCACTAACACAGACCCCTGTGGAGTCTAACCACAGGACTCAGTCCAAAATCTGAATGTACAGGAATGTGACTGAAGTAGGCAGCAAACTGTATTGAATTAGTTGTGTTCACTCAACAGTCATCTCTTCACCAAAGTAATATTTGCCTTCTATATCAGATTAATGCACTCTCAGAAGATTCTTATGTGTGTTTTTCGCATCTTACAGTGGTTGAAAAAGCCAGCATTGATACCAAATTCTGTTTACTTTTACAAAGCTCTGATTTTTCCTTGTGCATATATGTAACAAAGAGACAATTGCACACTGAACTTTGCCTTAGAAAAATCAAAGTTTAGGTGCAGAATGTATATTTATTGCTCCTTTATAAACTTGTTTTACTACTGGTAATATTTGTACCATTCTTCACTACATTTTTCAAAGTGTCACTTTAATAGCTTCTTCTTTTTCATATGGTTTTCAGAACACATCTGTAACTCATATTATTATTATTTTCTGCTGTGGCCTTCCATAGGGTCTTGCTCTGGCTCATTTTGTATGGATTGCACCATTACAAGTGGCACTGCTGATGGGACTGCTCTGGGATATGTTAAAAGCTTCTGCATTTTCTGGACTGGCTTTTCTAGTTGTCCTGGCCTTATTCCAAGCCTGGCTGGGACAAATGATGATAAAATACAGGTGACAAGACTGTTTTAAAGTATTTCAATATATTTTCCTGGAATGAATTGGTTTTAAGAAGTTATACCACTTGATTAAAGGTCTCTGGTTATGACCTTAAGTAAGAGAGTGTTTTCTGTGTTGGGAAAGTTACAGACAAACCTTCATCTACTCAGCAGCAGGTGTCTAGACTTAACAAAATGAAAAGCAGTAAATAGTGTTGGAATTAAATTTAGAATTTTTACAATTAAAACTTGTTAGTGACTTGATTTATTCTTTTTAGAGTATGTATTTTTGCCTTTGTAAAGCAATTTCTGGATTTCTAATAGTTCTTTTTACATTATTCTTAATAATTCTGTTAAAGTAAACATTTTAAGCAGAGGCATGTATGGAAGGTGTTTTCATAAGATATAATGAGATACAAGCTAACTATACAGTATGAAAAAGAGGAAGACTGACCTTCTGCCTTTTTACTTTCTAGGAATAAGAGAGCAGGAAAGATCAATGAGAGACTTGTCATCACCTCAGAAATAATTGAAAATATACAGTCAGTTAAAGCCTATTGTTGGGAAGATGCAATGGAAAAAATGATTGAAAGCATTCGTGAGTAAGTGTTCTCATTTGTTAGTCAAATTTTTTTTGTGCTCAGAAAAAAACTTAGGTGGCTATGAACATCATCTGTGGTCTTGTTGGTGAAGAAGTAAAGCAACAACTATTAATTCTCCATAAACTAACCATGCATTCCCCCCACACGGCAGTTTGGGTTTTTTTCCCAATTTGTCATGCTTACTATGAAGGTGAGATTTTTCTTTTTTTTAATTTACTTCCTCATTTGTTATAGTGATATTTCAGTGGTTAGTTTGTGCGGGTAAAACAATTGTGGGATCTGTGTTTGTTTCTGGCCAACGCTATCGTCATCTTACAATAAAAAGCCCTTTTGTGATGGTTACTTAAGGCTTTACAGACATTCCTATTTTGTGGTGAAGGAAACAATATGAATCCTATATAGCCATTTTCTGAGAAATGCAATAAAGCTGGTTATAAAATTTGCATGCAATCTTTGAAAGGATTAGAGTAGGTTCACGTATTCATCCCGCACATTTGCATAAACATTTATTGTAAATGGCCTTGTATAATGCTTATCTCCTCAATTAATGTAAAGATTGAACTGAAACTACCAGACCTGCAGCAGAAAAGAGGTAAGGTACCAGCCTAGTTATCTAAGACCTGTGAGAAGGAAGTCTTTGTTACCAACAGGGTGTCCCGGGGGGAAGGGAGGAGGAGTGACGTATTGATTGATGGGTGACGCTGAATTAAGGCTGTCCCGTGTGTCCTGTGTGTTTGTTTAATCCTTTACAGAGAACTAAAATTCTGTGCCAGGTGTGTGATTGGGAAAATAAGAGAAATATAAGTGTCATATTATCATGTAAATAAAAGACATAAAATGATATTGTTACACAAACGCCTTCTTGTTCAGCTGCTTTCTGAAAGACAATCCAGGGAAAGTGAAGTGTTCTTTACCATCAGAATTTGTAATGATTTACTATAAACAATCAGAGAAAACTCAATCTGAATCCAGGCTATGAGTGCTAGCTTGAGGATGGAACTAGTTTAGGATTCCCCTGGTGTCACTGGTCACATGCATTGCTTTTAGGAAATCTGAGACCACATCACGTGAACAAATCCTGTAGAAATTATTTAAATAAATGGTCACAGAAACTGAGAAAAAGGACTGTTATTTTATGATTTATATTTTCTATAATAATTTATAGTGGATTTTGTAATGCTGGAATTCATTTTTATTGTATTATAAATGGATTTTTAAAAGACAAGAATGATAGCAATATTACAAGATCAGAGTACCTCTCCTATGAAGAAAGGTTGAGAGAATTGGGATTATTCAGCCTGGAGAGGAGAAGGTTCTGGAGAGACCTTATTGTGGCCTTTCAGTACCTGAAGGGGGCCTACAAGAAATCAGGAGAGGGATGTTTTACAAGGGTACGTAGTGCTAGTACAAGGGGGAATGGCTTTAAACTGAAGAAGGGTAGCTCAGATTTTGTTTAAGAACTGATTGGCTGACAAAATTTGGTAAGATGCTGGATGCATATGGAAGTATCATGCATGTGTGGTGGGGAGCTGCAAACTTCTGCACTGTATCCCAGTGGTTATAGCACTCACCCAGTGAATGGACACCTTGGGGTTTAGGTCCATCTCTAGTCCCAGATAATTGCTCTTGCAGGAGAACAATTGCTCTTTCACTGCAGCAGAGGTGCCTCTGTCCGTGCAAAGCTGAGCTGCAGGGTACCTGGGGGATGAGAAGTGAACAGCGTCAAAATGAAAGCATTCAACTGAAAGATTCAGCACTGTCAATTAGGGCTATCAACTCGGAAAATTAATTACATTCTCTGGATTATCGCTCTTTTTATTTAATAGCTTGCTGTAAGATGCATAGACATTGTGGAAGCAGCTAGAATGCAGCTGGAATCACCAGTTGCATTCCTGCACAGGAGTCAGTAAGCTACTCCATGGACTGAGCTTCTGTGGAGAAAGGAAAGTGGAAAGCAGACTCCTTGCCTTCCACCTCTTCAAACTGAGGTTAAGTGATACTGTAATTCTAAATCTAAATGACCAGATAAGTATGGCATGATGCTTCTGGGAGTGTATCTCATACCACAGCATTAGATGCTTAAGGTTGGTTGTGTCAGGAATTGTAGAGGCTTGTGGCTTATGCGGTATCTAAATCATGACATAGATTATAGTTATTTCATCTGACATCTCTGAACATTAATGCCAGAGTTTGGCTCTGATGATTTTTAGGCCCCAAAATAGTTTGGAGTCTTATTTTCGAACTACAGTGCTAGAAAATAAGAAGGATGAGTGAGCCTCTGAGTTAATTGTTATACCAACAGTTCCATTCAAAATATTTCTAAGAAGTAAACTGTGAAATCCTATGCTAATTACTTGTATTTGCTTTTTTAACAGAACTGAACTGAAGCTTACCCGAAAAGCTGCTTATATGAGATATTTCAACAGCTCAGCCTTCTTCTTTTCAGGCTTTTTTGTGGTGTTTTTAGCTGTGCTTCCGTATGCTGTGATTAAAGGAATTATTCTCCGAAAAATATTTACCACCATTTCCTTCTGCATTGTTCTTCGAATGACAGTGACCAGGCAGTTTCCAGGCTCTGTACAGACCTGGTATGACTCTATTGGAGCAATAAACAAAATACAGGTAGGGTACATAGACTAAAATCTTCCCAAGTACGTAAGCTAATTCTTCATATCATGTTATCTTCTCAGTTGATCAACAAAAGCACACAGCATTTATCCAAACTTTCTGAATATATGTTGCTTTGACTAAACACCATGAAATGTCATTATAAATCTTGATATTGTTAGGTGGTTCCCCAGGCAGCATAACCACAGGAGTCTCATGCTACCTGCTGCTTTTTTTTTTTTTTGAAGCAGTGACATTTAGTTAGTTATTCTCATTGCAGAACAAGGAACTTAATAAAATTATAAAATGATTTATGGTGCTTAAGAGATGTTTTTCCTTCAGAAAAGGGAATTCAAAATTAGTACGTTTTCTATAGCATGGCTTCCAGAGATCTTCTGTTTTTCTAGATATTAGTGGCAAGAACAGCGGGAGATTATGCATCTTATGCAAATGTATGTCTCATTCATTATGAGTAGTAAACATAATTAAGATACAAGTAAAATAATTATTACCCACCTTACCTACTGAGATCAATTGCTCATATACCAGCATGAGAGGCTTATCTGCAGAGTCAAATCAGGGTGAATTCTCATTAACTCTGTTTTATCTGCTGGTTTTGAATCACGCTTCAGAAAAAGAATTCTTAGTCTTTTTTCGTGTGAAATTTTAGGCTTTTCTTATTACATATTTATAGATTTCTTTTTTTTTGTAGAACATAGATTTTTTTATTTTTAGTGTGATAAAAATACCTAATACAGAAGTTAAAGATCTTAATCAGACATCTAACCTCAGCATAGAATAAGAAGCAGGTATTGGATTTCTATCTTTTTCAACTGGGCAGAAAATACAACAAATCTAGGCATAAACTTTTCTATTTGACATTCAGAAGGCTGCCTTGTTGGGTCCCAGTTTAGGCAGTCCTTGTATTCTCATATTCCTTAGGCATAAGTGGAGGTATCCTGTCTCTCCTGTTTCCTGTAAGAGTGTATCCAATGCCCTGTCAGAGAACTGGCAAGCCCAGTTGTCATACCATTGCCCTCACTTCACTGAATGCTTGTCTTTGGGGTTAGTAGCAAATGGGTGCTCCATAAATAATAATCTTTGTGGTAGGTTCAGTATAGTTCCCATAGACAGACTGGACAGAATCCCAGAACACTAAAGCCTTTTACAAGTCATAAGAAACATACAGACAAAATAATAAACCATTTATACATTTCTCTGATTTAATTTCCTCATTAGTTTAGAGTTTTGACTGGACCAGATATGTCCCCTGGGTTATTGCATTTTCCCTGTAGGTAGACCCATGTTTTCTAGACCGTGAAGTATTTCTGGATCAGTGTGCTTTCTCTGACTATCACTGCTTCAGGAACTCCACTGGATGACCCCACCGCCTTTGTTATGAAAGCCTAGCTATACTTTCCTTTTTTTTTTTTTTCATAAACCGTATGTGTTTTGCCTTCCAGTTTTTCAGTTCCTACCCTTTCAATCGTCTGCTTTTTCCCTTCTTCTTTTTCTACTTGGAAAATTTGCAAGTTTATTCTAGAGAACTGATTTTCCCACAATTCTGCTTAGTTTGTCCATTGTATTGCCCACATAGACCTATTTGCTTCCACGTAATTTAAAAAAGTCAATTTAAAGGAGGTAGTACCTATAGACTACTTAACCTTAATAAAATAAAGGAAGAGAGAGGTGGGCTTTCCTACATTAGCATAGGCTTACTCGTTTTTCTTAATACTATTCCAGAAGGTAACACAAGTGTCAGATTGCTCATTTCTGTTATTTGTAATTACGCTTCTTCAGTGCTGCACTTGCCAGGATCATTATCTGCCTTTTATTTTTGTTGGTAGAGAGATCATTCCAACGCTTTTAAACTCTTGCAGTTCTGGAATAGGAAGATAGCGGCATGTAGCTGCTTTGTTTAACTGTTTACTGAAGAGCAACCTTCCACATCTTACTCCAAAACCAAAGCTTTATTTGAAAAGGATTAAGGTCAGAGGGGTGATCCTGCCTGACACAAGTCTTGAAAGCAAAGCAAAGCAAATTCCAAGTTTTGATACCCTTTATAAATCAGAACCAAATACCTTTATGGCTATGTTTTCAGCAGCAATGAAAGAATTAGTAGTTTCAAAAACATTCCCTTCTGCATTCAGTAAATGTATAATTTATATTTAGACATCTCTCTAAAAACACTATAATGCAATAGCACCATCAGAAATATTAGCAAGAAATAAAGCAAGTATGTACTGGTTTGTGATACAACCTTGTCCTTTACAGTTTCCTCTCATCTGCTTTCATGGTGTTTCTAGGATTTCTTGCTGAAAAAAGAATATAAAGCTCTGGAGTATAATCTAACAACCACTGGGGTTGAACTGGACAAAGTAACAGCTTTCTGGGATGAGGTTGGTATTTTACCCAAACTATATTAAAACACGGAGTGTATTTTGTTTTTGTTAATATTTGCCATGGTGTGCTCTAAAAAGAGCAGCCTACAGTCATTCATTTTAACTAGTGTAGGCTCTCAGCAGGCATGGAATACGTGGCAAGTAATTATTGCATGATATCAAATTATCCACAGTTGAGAAACTTTGGAAGAGACCTTTTAATAAGTGTTAAGGTCTGTAATAAGCAGTTATTACTGATTTATGCCATCCTGAAAGCAGAATCAGGCTGTGGCATATATAAACATTGGAAAGCAGCTCTATAATAAGCAAATTTTGTTTGTGTCCACAAATTCAGGCAAAAGTCCAACGCATACATTAAAAAATGTATATTTAAGAATATAATGAATATTTCATTGACAAGCAAAGTAACATGAGAAAAGTAAGTTCATATGCTTTCATAAATCCATAGTATGGTATGCATGTCTGCATATGCATGATTTATTTATTTTTTATGTATATCAAATACATATCTGTGTATGTTGCAGGGAATTGGAGAGCTGTTTGTAAAAGCAAACCAGGAAAACAACAACAGCAAAGCTCCTAGCACCGACAGCAGCCTCTTCTTCAGTAATTTTCCACTTCATGCTTCTCCTGTTCTTCAGGATATAAATTTCAAGATTGAGAAGGGACAGTTATTAGCTGTTTCTGGATCTACTGGAGCAGGCAAGGTATTTCTATTTTTGCTGTTTTGACAAAAGTCATAATAATTATAAGGAATAATATTATGTTGTTATGTGTATTGTTACCTCTATTGCTACTGTATTCTTGCTATCCTGTGCTTGCTGTAGAAATGATGGCTGCAGGAAAAAGTATGGATAAACTGTAAGTTTCAATAAAATGGCCAATTTGAAATTTTAACTCTGTGGCCAATATGAGAGTTTGATGGATATTTTCTGTAATACAACAATACAGACTGTTTTCCCTTTGGAAGTAAAAGGAGATTTACAGGAGTAATGTAGACTGAAACTTAAAGTTAAGGCTTATGATGAGAATTTCCCAGCCTTTAGAAAAAAATGGAGACCATAGCATAGATATCCAGGTGACTCAGTGTGCTAGAAAGCAA
The DNA here is from genome assembly GCF_036250125.1 of Pseudopipra pipra. Classification (NCBI taxonomy): domain Eukaryota; kingdom Metazoa; phylum Chordata; class Aves; order Passeriformes; family Pipridae; genus Pseudopipra; species Pseudopipra pipra. The sequence continues at coordinate 51,029,647 of NC_087553.1, forward strand.
TTTTTTTTTTTGCCTTGCTGACATTTTAAGGAAAATTTGAACATAAGATGGTCAGTAATTTGACAAGCCTGACATGAATTAGCTAGGTATGTGCCCTGGACACGTGGTATAGCTGATCACTTATGCTCTGGTTCCTACAGTGCTTCACTCAGGCTTCCCAAGACCCATGCGAAAGCCCGGGAAGGTGCTGCTGAAACTGCTGGTTTTGTGAGAAAAGTTGTGATTTAGATTAATCATCATTTTACTACCCTAAAATGTTATTAATGCAATTAGTTTGCAGATAACACATCCAGTTAACCTCATTAATATAAAATGACTTGAACTGTGATACTCCTATTCACTTTGAACAGCAAGTAATTAGATGAGTCTTTCATCTTTACTGGGTTATTTGAGGAGATGTGAAAGTCAAACATTCATTATGGCAGCTTCTCCTGTTTAACAAATTATAGGTGGGAATATTCTGATTTCTTTTACTTGAAGTGATAAGGTCTTTGGTCTGTTGGAGTCAATGACAAAGGACCCATCAATTCCAATATGATCAAGGCTCAAGGCTTCTATATTATTTTTCAGTAGTGATCCCCATATGAAAAGAGCAAGGGACTCGGAACATGATATTGTCCTCAAGCTGATATGTTAAGGTGCATTTTATTGTGATACTTCTGAATTAACAGTTTGTCTATGGCTATTGCTAAAGCTGATGATTTTAATATAGAAATGTCAACTACAAAAGTGCTGAAGGACATATGTATATCTCCTTTATTCAGCTGTATAGGAAATTGAGGAAAATTCAGATTACACTGAGCAGTTTATGTGAGTACATACAACAAATTTGCACTTTCCAAGGCAATAAAAAAAAAAGGGTTATATCTAAAAAATTTACAAAAAATAAGGTTCACCGGCGCCCCCCCCCCCACACAAAAAAAGACTCTCCTTCCCTTACACCCTCTTAAGACTTCCGTCATGTTGGTTGAGGCTGTTATTATACATTCCAGGAGTTGTCAGGCCTGTGAAACAAACTGTTTTATCTGTTAAGATGTATTAAGCCTGACATCAGCTCTTAAATACTCTTTCAATATTAGATAGGGTTTGGTTTGGTTTTATTCAATTTGTGTTATATGGCACGAGATACAGTTGTTTAACATCCAGTGTACAAAACATACCAATCAGCTGCCCTTTGCAAGATTGGAAACTTACCATTTTGGAAAACTCAGATTCTGGTATAATGGAAAGAATCTCATGAGATTCCCCCAGTATATTGTTTAACTTGTCAAAGAATCTTGGCTTCACAGCATGAAACTGTTATTTAGGTAGTTTTTTTACATCTTTGGTGTTACGTCCCAGCTTTGTTGACTGTTTATTGGTGATAAGAACACCACTGCAGTGGCTCTGTAACAAATTTTTCCGTGTATTTCTCAATTCCATTCTTTGATCTAGTAGCCAGTGATGTGTGGCAAGGTTACTACAAGCTACTGATTAACTCTGAAATTATAACATGTCAGTATTGAAATTGCAATCAATTCTTTTATGAAGGGAAATATACTTAGGTCATACATTCACGTAGATGAGTTAAAAGTTACACAGGAAAATTCAGATCACACTGAGAAATTGTATACACTTACACAAAGAAATTGCATTTTTCAAGGCCATACAGATAAAATACCTGTGAACACTAGCAAAATTATAAACATGAATTATGTTGTACAAAGAACAAACAAAATAATCACTGATAATTTTAAAAAATCAAATAACATTCTTTATAAATGCTAGTATGTTGTTTGTATGTGTCTCACAGACTTTTACCTTAAAAAATTACTGAAGTTTCATTAAAATTACATACTATTGCAGCAGCATGCCTTTTTTACAAGGCATCTTACACAATTTTTATCGGTCATCACATTAAGTTTCTCTCATGTTAAGAGGCCTTTCAGAACCACTGAAAATCTCCACTAGTTGCAGTTTGCACTAGTTTAGTATTATAGGGGCACTCTTGACAAGACAATTGTGCCATTTAAGTGACTTAGCAGAGTGACTCTCACTGTTCAAAATTTCTTATTGTTGTACAGATCTCTGATATATTAATCAAGTGTTAATAATTTTTCAGACTTCTCTTCTGATGTTGATAATGGGAGAACTGGAGCCTTCACAGGGTAAAATTAAGCACAGTGGAAGGATATCTTTTTCACCTCAAGTCTCCTGGATCATGCCTGGAACAATAAAAGAAAACATAATTTTTGGTGTATCCTATGATGAATACCGGTACAAGAGTGTCATCAAAGCCTGCCAACTGGAAGAGGTCAGTCACCTAGGCCTTTTAAGACCTGCAACCACACCCAATGGAACCCCCCCTCCCCCCCCGAAAAGTCAGGGAATGGGGTTTTAAGTAAGTGAGGCATTTCTGAGATTTAAGGAACTCAGCCTGGCATCCCAATTTTGTGGAATTGCAAGTCAGCCTGTTGCCAGCTCCTTGGGAGAGATGCTGATGTTGACAGTTCTGGTAGTTTACACACCTGGAGCTAAGTAAGCTTGCTTAGATAGTATATGGTGTCTGCATTCTCAGCCTTCCTTGCTAGTTAAAAAACCTGAGTAAACATACTGATGTTAAAGAAATTATGTAAAAAGTATATTGTTACTACGCTTTTTTTTGGTCACGTTTCTTCCCCATAAAGAAGCTTTTCTTTACACTCCTGGAAATGAATCTGTTTCCCCCCTTTCTTTTGCCACTTCAGAAATGGTTCCAGGGATGACTGGAACTCTATGCTACAAACCTGAATTATTTAGAGGAAAATCTTGACTAAAGCTGTTTTTTTTCCTGTATGCACACTGAAAGTTCTCACACCGGAAATTATTGCGGGATCGATCCTTATGTGACATGTAGCCCACAATGAGTACAATTACTCATTACATGAAAATGTCCATCTGTGTGTTTGATGTTGACAGAGGGTAGTGTAGGAAAAGATATCTTTTCACACAGCAAGATACAAAAGGAACTAGCATTTTAGACCTTTGCACACTTACTGCTGAGCCTTAAGATCAGGCATTTTGCCTGTAATATACAAATAAAACCAGTAAATATTTAACTGTGCCGAATAGGATTTTTCTTTAGACCTCACAGTGAAACGTGTTTTCCCTTAGCACCAGTCAAGCAAGAAAACAATAGCCAGTCTGTTTAAGAATAAGGTGAGGTACTGCCTTTTTGTGTCAGACCAGGGTATAGTTAAGCTGTAAAGTAATATTTTCTTTTATGTTTCTGGCCATTTCAGCTTGTGTTTAGATTTTTGATTTGGTTTGCTGGAAATCTTCTTTGAAAGCTTCTGAAGACAGGAGAATTAACAAATTCTTTGTTAGGCTTTCTGCAGAGTGCTTCTTAACCCTGGTTGTAAAAGTTGTAGTCAATGCTAAAGCTCCAAGAAACAATTGGTTTCAGCAGTTCAAAACTGCCCTTACTCAAAAAGGCTTCCCACCCCAGGCCCTTCCTAGAGCAGCAGGTGGTTAGTGGTGGCTCAGTGTCTCAGTGCTGGTGGGACAGCTTGGTGTTTCAGTATTGGTGGGATGGCTCAGTGTCTCAGCAGACTGCAGCTCCTTTGTTCTCCAAACAGGCTCAATCAAGCCAGCTTTGATCAATGTTGGTGAAGCTCTGTGCAGTGATATGCTTCACCTCCTAGCAGGGCTCATTATTTGAGATCAAGTTTGATACTTATAAGAATATTTTCTTCTGGACTGAATAAATTGGGCTGGCCTGAAGTGAAGGCAGAATAGTCTGGAAGGAAGCCAAATGCTATTATTATGCTTTCTAGTCTCGTTAACTTTCATATATAAGTTACCAAGCAAGACTCAGTGTGGCACATTGAAAGATGGATTTCAAATATTAATTCCCTGTTTATTCGCCAGTGTGACCTTTTAGGAGTTTTTACAACAGTGATCAGTGCTTTACATTGGAGTTGTGCGTGTGTGTTCTTGTTCTTCAGAAAGGAGGGTTTTTGCCTAAGTGAGTTCACTTTTCCCCCTTCTCTGCAACTTTTGTAGGTAGTTATATAGTTTGCCTGAATGCAGGCCTGTTGCTGAGTCTAGTTCTTATGTGGACTCTTCAAGGAACCAAGGATCGGTGATAAAAGAGAGTTTATTTCCTTATTGCATGTATGTTCAAAGTCAATTAACATACAGCTCTTAACAGTGGCTAAGTGAGATTTATTTCCAAGCTCCATTCTCACCAAAACATTTTTGGAATACAAAGCTCTGTTCTTTAACCCAGTGGGCAAATAGATGTGTTATTAGTGCAAAAAGTAACATACCTATAAAATGCCTCTTTTGCTTTGTTATCTCCACCATCAGCCTATGGAGGAAGCATACTAAAGGTCTAGTCCAATTCCTAAATCTGATTCTTTTCCCCTATGTCTTCATTAGTGCATAAAATACTACAGGTTACTCTATGTGGGTCACATTGTATCTTCTACATAGGTTTGAGGCTTGCAGACGCACAGTGAGTAGCCTGTTCTTGTCTGCTGCAGAGCAGGATGCTGAAGCAAGGTGATGTCATGCAAGGTGCTCTGCACTTCGTTTTAGGTCTATGGAGATGTGCAAGTGATACTATGCAAGTGTAACTTAAGGAATTTGGGGTGCATAAGATTTTTCAGTGCTACATTTTTCTATGCAAGTGTAACTTAAGGAATTTGGGGTGCATAAGATTTTTCAGTGCTACATTTTTCTGCCTTTTTTTGGTTGGTACATAGTTAATTTACTAAGGACTTATCAATTACAGCCTCTTTAGAGTTGCTAAGTACTCAAGGTAAATTTATTTCAAAGTAATTATGAAAGATGGAAAGTGGAAGTAAATATGCCCCAGAGCTTTCCATATTTTTAAGTTCCAAAAATAGAACATTTCCTCTATTGGAAATCAGATCTTTATTCAGAGGTCAGAATGTGTTTTGTGTTAGATTTCTATTCTGTGAAGTCCTAAAGAATGGCAAATCTGGTTGTGTTAGCTATTACCTAGATCAAACCATTCCAGCACAGATCAATAGTCCTTACCATTTGTCCTTTTTTTCAAGGCTTTTTTGAAATTATTTACATGAGTTTGAGTTTGCAGGTATTATCTTAAAATTATTACCTTTTAAGTCTTACATTGGTGTGCTATGATGGAGAGAAGACAAGATGTAATTGGTGTGGATTCTGAGCGCATTTTCTAAAGACAGTCCTCATAGGCAAGTTAAAGGTACTCGCAAAGTAAGATAAGATGAATTGGTGCTTCCTCAGCAGCACTTTTGACAGAGAGGTTTACCCTTTTTATCAAGTACCTTTCATCACATTCATGAAAAAAATTGTGGCAAGAAAGTGTGAACTTTTGCCTAACACTTCAATTTAAGACACAAGTATATAGCCAAAGCCACTGAGAGATGGGAATTTCCTGAGTTTATATGTCTGTGGAAACTTGCCACTAAATTTGATGTAATTCTACAAGTGTGACTTCCCTAGAGGCTGTATTAATTGGAGGTTGTGTTAATGTAATGGCAGGAATAACGTGATATTTAGGTTGAAAAACTCAGTATTAATAGACAACTATATGCAGGGTATGTGATTTTTGTTCTGTTTTATTTAGCACTTGAAAAGTTAAAAAGTTGACACAGGAATCTTCATTTTTAAATGCTGTTAACACTGAACAAAATCATCCTGAGAGAAGACGTTCTTCCAGTCAAAACTACAGAAGCAGGCCCGTTATAGTTATTCTTGTTTAAAAACAAACAAGCATCATATCACTTTTGAGGGGGTCCAGTAATTCATAAGTTTTGAAGCCATACTTCCGTGACTCCCAGTTTTACCTTTTTGCTCTGTAAGACAGATATTTTTCCACCTAGTTAGTTCATTCGACCCTTCAGTAGTTACGGAAGAGGCCGTAAACACATAATGGGCAAACCACCTTTGAGAGATTACCACTCTTTAAGTAAACACATATTCTGATTTGAGAGCCACCAGCTGCTCATGACTGTAATGTTTAACGTGGCACGCAAATAGAGGAAGTGTTTCCACGTGAAATCGAATCATGTAATAGTAATGTAATAATGTATAATTGAATAATCGAATCATGTAATAATGAAATTTGTGGCCAGATTCTGTGGGGTTTTGAGCTGGTTTTACGAGGATTGCAGGAGATTCATTTTTATCTAAGAACTTAGGTTATGGAGAGATTAACTGTAGAAAGAGATAGTCAATATGCCAAGCCCATGTATTCCTGTGTGTTTAATGTCTCCTTGCAAAGTACGGCATCCATCCCTGGGTGACAAGTTCACTGCAATGTCAAGGATGCCCTAAAACAGAAACATATCTTTGCATCCCACTGTTCCAGCCCCTTTTATTTGTGCTGATTTGGGGTTGCATTTTGATTGGTTTGTTGGTTTTTGTTTTTTGGGTTTTTTTTTGGCAGATAACTAAATCAGTAGGAATTGAGAGTTATTATGTCAGTGAGTGAAATACTTCATGCCCTGATTTTGAGCCTCGTTTTCACTAGGGATATGGGCAGATTACAAAGTATGCGGAAGAGAGGAACAATAAAGAGTTCAAGTCTTGCCTGAAGTGCTTTGTAGGACGTACTTCTCTACAAGAGGATATTAAATGGTAGCTTGGTTATCTGTAGTGTAAATTATGTGAGAGTAAGTTGCTTAGCCTGTCTTCACAGCTGGGGAGAGCAACTGGTATGTCAAGGTGAAGTTCATCACATCCTAATGTAAACAGCTAAAAGAGCATAAATGCCTCTTTAAGGCAGAAAGTCCACATAATATGTCAAAACTCCCCCTACAACCATTGCATCTCAGACACGTGGGCCCAAAAGCTGGTTACCTTTGTACTTTTTCCACCTCACACTGATATGATCCCCCGGTATAAGCAGACTCCTCTAACTAAAATTCTTGTCTGTGGCCCAAAATCATGGGCAGGTCAGCTGTGAAGCTGCTGACATAGTGAGTTTTCTGTGTGAACTGGAAGTTAACAGGCTAGCACATTTCTTTTTTAGCAGTAGAACATCTTGATTAGGGAACAAACCAGCCTCAAACTCCCAAATGCACTGACTTCAAGATGTTTATGAGTGATCAAGTATATGTGTGTAACAGAGCCCCTCTGCAATGTTTGTGTTGATACCATTTAGTTAAAACTGGTTTCAGCCAAGACAACTCTCCCCACCCCTTTTGCTGTCTTAGGCACAGGGCTCTGGACTGATTACCTTGGATATTGTCCTATCTTCCACGTTGTCTTTCATGTCACTTCTGGAATTGTATTTAATTCTCTTACCCTGGGTTTAACCTAGCCACACACAGCATACTGACTACTTCATGTTTCAAAAATCTATTCCGTGGGAATATTTCACCATAGAGAAAGCAAGTTTTTCCAGCATTCGTGTGAGTTTTGGGTGAGCCTGACACTCTGTTCAAGGTCACAAACTCTTGCGAAAACAAAACTTACGCTTTTGGATCATGAATCCTTCATAAATGGTTCAGCTAAAGACTAACAAAAGCCTTGGCTTCAAGAATCATGGCCAGAGAGAAGAGAGTTCCCTAATTAAAAAAGTATTTAAAGAATCTGATTTGAAATACTTTAAAGAAATCTGTTTTTCTGGCTTCTGTTCCAGGAAAATGAGGATTCAAGTACGTACAAGCTAGTTACCTAAAAGCCAAGATATGAAAAATTACTGGAAATTCCTCATCTTTTAAAATTTCACAGAAATTTTCTGTAGTCTGAAACACAAGTCTTAATTTTAAAACTTTAAAAATTCAGATTTTGCGGTTTAGTTCATATCTGTCTTATTTCTAAGATAATTTATTTTCTGAAAATTGGGACAAAGGGAAAGTTATAGTTTCTGCAAAATGACATTTCAGATTCATTATCTAAAGATTTTTAGTAATCACTAAATCTAGAAGTCTGTTTCAGTTCCATTTCTACCTCATTAGTATATAAGAACTGAATGTGATTACTTGGAAGTACAGAAAGTAGGTAACAGTTAAATTTTCTCATATAACTAAAGAGCAAAATTATAGAATAGAGTGGAATGGTATTGCAACTTCTGCTTGAAATCCCTGGTGCTGCTTCTGCTTAACTTGTGTTCAGCTTTTTATACAGAAGGGCTTCAGTATTTTTCTTCAAATTTAGTGCAAACAGTCTGTGCTACATAACAAAAATGGCAAAGTGTACTCAGAGGCAGCTTCTCTAATACGCAGAGAAAAGAAGATGATGAAAAAGGAAGTACTTTGGTAGGTGAGAAGGAGGTAGCAATGAGAGTGGGGGATGTTTCTAGAAGCTGTTAAAGATAGGGAATGTTAATGGCAAGGAAGAAAAGAAAGGGGATAAAGATGGCAAAGAAACTGTGAATGTAGAAAAAGCAGAAGTGAAACAGGGGAAAGAGTGAAGATGAAATGGAGAGAGTCAGTACTACTGCTGTGTTCCACCAGTTTCATGACTGTTTTATGAGGAAAGACAGAAAAGAGATGATCGAAACTCACATAATTAAGGACAAATTTAAGGAAGAAAGAGAGGCCCCATAAGTAGAATACTTATGTTCTATCATTAGAACTGCTGGAGCTTGGATGTATCAAACAACTATTTGCTGAAAGGTGTGATTTTTAGAGACTATTTTCTGTCATGCTTTATTATCTTAATTGTTGCTAAGGATTTATCAAATGATTAATCTCTACAGAAAAACTTGGAGTGTGAAGTCCATGCTGAGGTTTTCTTTTGTAATAATGAGGCTGTATTTCCTATTCACCTTGAAGTTATGCTGGCTGTATTCTTCCATACCAAGCCCAAAGGTATTATGAGGCTCATCCCTTGCTGCTGAGGTAGATGAATATGGCATTTGCACTCTTAAAAATGTAAATAGCTATTAAAAAGGGTGCCTTCTCCTGGGGTGTGTAACTTGAGATTTTTTAACTCCTGATATTCGAAGCATCCACAAAAGTAATTAATGTCTTGGGAACTGTAGGGGTTTTAATCTCTGAATAATTGCCAACAGGTTTCTCAATTTAAGCACTTAGAAATAGATATGTTAAAGAAAATTCAGTGGCTGCTTCATTAATATGCTGGGCTTTGTGCTATTCAACATCATTACATTAGGTTTGTCCCTGGCTTGATTTCACTTCCTGCATAGAATGACAGCAAGGATGTATTTGGACCAGCCCTATGTACTTTTTTACAATAGGTCATGCATGTTCCAACAAATAGCATTGTGTGTCTATTGGACTTCATTACTCTGTTTACGCCTTTGAAAGAAATTACTAAATATTTTTTAATTATTGTAATTACAGCCTGAAAAGTTCTTTGTCTGTTCCATGCCATATATTATCCTGAGGTGAAGGGTAGAGGAGAGCAGAAGGGGAACTCATTAAAAGTCTGATTAAAATTCCATGTTGACACATCTGCAAAAAAATATATCTGATGAAATGCCACTACCATTTAAAACAATGGGAACCCTGGAATTTCAGTAGGGCTAAGATTTTACCCTGTTTGCAGGAGAAGACACACTGGGCCCAGTTCTTCACCTGGGTTTTTTTGGAAGAAGTAGGATCAGGAAGCAGCAGTACTGGTAGTACTGGGAAATAGCTGAGGTCAGCTTAGAGATCTAGATACTTAACCGTACAAATCCCTATGTTCAGACACAGATGAATAACTGGACTCCAACATACGTAATGAAACCTCAAGTGATCTGACCAGGTTGTCTCAAATGAATGGCAGAAAATATTTTATGTCAGAGTTTCAGATGTTCTCTCTAAATACTTCACGACTTACAGGAACGTGATTTTGTCACATTCAGAAAATCTTCCTTTAAAACTGTTGCTGGCACTGTTTTTCACACCCCTCTTTCTGCAAATACCTGAGCTGTTATGTTAGTACCAGGGATTTGCTTGTGTGACTCTCCTTTTACAAGAGGGAAATAACTAGTTAATATGAGAATCATTTAAAAATCATCTGCAATAGATTTTCCATACATAAGAGCATCTTGATTATAAGATCAGAATCCTCTAAGTCAGGAAGTAAATGCTATTATCAAGTTAAAGAGTTGGGAGAATCTCCCATTTCCTGACAGACCAGACAGTCAATTTCTAGCCCTTGAGTGACTGGACCCTTCGTCTGTCACTGTTCCAGGGCTGAACAGCATTGTTCACTCTGTTCCTGAGGTCAGGGCAATTTGCAGAGGAGGAAAAAGGAAACATTTTTCTGGAAGGATTATTTATTTATTTATTTATTTATTTAATTTATTCTGCAAAACCCTAAAGGCCTGGAATGCCAAAAGGCTGCCCAACAGAGAGTGATCAACCCTCAAAATCATAGCAAGAGTCATCAAAATTGGATTGTATCTGACTTTGTATAAAATATGAACTAGTAGAGAGCAGCTCAACTTAGAATCCCAGGTTGTATTGCCTTGTAAGTGCTTCATATGTCTTCCAGACTGTTTCCCAGAAGCTGTAGGATTTCTGTGGGTGATGCAGAGTGCTTGCAGACAACTGAGTTCCTGCATGCCTTTGGCTGCCTGGGAGAAGAGACCCCAAAACAGGCTACCTCTTCCAGAGCACTGCCTAAAGCTTGCTCTCAAAAGCTCAGTTTCTGAGAGATATTGCATGCCACCTTTTTCCCCCAGAAGCTGCACTGAAAGGAAATATGTGTAAAGCATGAGAACACTAAAACTGATTTTGTCTGTAATTGGATGCCTCGGTCAGCTTCCTTGGCTGTGGGGTATCCCTGCCTTGGGAGCAGGAGGGTGTGCACAGGCAGCAAGAGCGGCAGTATGGTGCCGCTGAGCAGTGAACACAGGCACTGGAAGTTTCTGGGAGAGTCAGGGCTTCCTGCTATACAGTGATCATGGTATCACTGTGTTGGCTTAAGGATGTAGGTCAGGTAAGCTTGAGGGCAGAATTAATATTTTTTGTTAGAGCAACTGTAAAAATAGAAAAGCTAGACAGGCTTTAGGCACACAAGCCATTCTCGTTGTCTCCACTTCCATGAATTTTTGTGGTTTGCATGAATCATCACTTTTGATGCTAAATACTCCTCTCAAGAAGATTTCCAGCCACCTCTACCAGTTGGGCACAAAAATGTCCTTTTCTCCTTTCTCTGTCTCATATGAGAGTGAAATGGTATTTTCTGTTTTTATCAATGGCTAAAGGTTCATTTTTAACGTAGTCATGAGTTATAAGTAACTTACAGCCCAAACAGTGGGACTTGGTTCCAAAACCTTTTGCAAACCTTGAGCATTCCTGGCTGGGAATTTAGTGCAAGCCTTTTTTAATCAATCTGCCTGAAGTATAGATTTCTCTGAGTTTTAAAGAGCTCAGATTTAGAGTTTGCTTCTTGCTCTCCCTAGCTGCAGCAACAAGTGCATTTATCATTGTTGTTTGACAGAAAACTTAAACAGTTAATGTCTTGGATTGACATTATATGAAGTTACATTCCTTGCTTTTATGGAGATTAACTATTCAGACAAATATTTGTTCTTGAGATCTTGGAGCTCGTGATTGCTTTCTGCAACAGAATGATATGCTTTCTCTTATCACCATTTTTGATTACATAAACAAATGAAATAGATAAACCTCCGTGGGACTTTTTTTTTTTTTACAACAACTTCTAACCTGTTGGTACACCGTTGTACACTGTACTTCCATCCAGTCTGTAGCTTGGTTTCTTGGATATAGAAAATATGTCTGACTCTTAAAAAAATTGTTAACAGGATATTTCCAAGTTCCCAGACAAAGATTATACACTGCTGGGTGAAGGTGGAATCATTCTGAGTGGAGGCCAGCGAGCACGAATCTCACTAGCAAGGTGAGTATTTTGCTCTTTAACTAATGTTCTGTTTCATGTATATGGAATATATTATGACTAAGCATTTAAATACATATGGAGTAAGTCCTTCTAAATAAACATCCTCCAGGTATATCATAAACTTGATTTTACTATCAGAAATCTGAGTTTTGCTATGCAATTTTGTTTGTGATACACGTGCGTAATAATTTACTGAATTCTGAAAGCTGAATGTCAGACATATGCTGTGGCTTAGCATAAGGTGAATCTTTTCTTCCCTGATGCAAGGTACCTTTGGAAATTCAGACCTTTAACTGTAGCTTCCTATGTACTGAAGAAACCCACAGAAAGATACAAATAAATATTCCAGGATCTTTCGCTGCTATGACACTTCTTCAAGGCAGTTTATATATTGATTAATGACATAATCCCTGTCTTCAGGTGAAAAAATGAAAAAAAAAAAAAGCTGTGTTTCATAATGCTTCTGGCAGTTTTTCAGTTGTAAAAAGAAAAAGTGGAAAGCAGTGGCTAGTCAGTACCTATGAATAACGGCCTTGTCTGTTTGACCTTCCAATGTTATTAAGTAATTCTGAAGGTCTACAGAACAATAACATAGGTGTTTGTCTTATAAATTAGCTATGTGTTTCAGCAGAATCACTTAGCTATCATCAGAAATCCAGTAATGACAGCTCTGATGGCCCCATTTATTTCTGTGCCAAGTGCAAACTGTGTGGGTTCCCATGCTCAGAAACACTGAGTAGAAGTAAAATCACATTACAGTGATCTGCACTGGCATCCCATGAAAGATGTGCATGTCTGTGTGAGGCTAAAAGATGAATTCATTGAAATAGAGAATCTTTCAGTGTGGATCTTTCTAGCAGATTTGTGAGAGGGAAGAGGCATATAGATGGTTCTGGTTTATGCAGTAAGAGCAGAGATGAGGGGAGGAACAGACAAAACTTTCAAAACAAAAAGCCCCAAGCCAACAAACATAGCTAGATTTTCATCCAAAATGCAAAATTTACGTGAACTATTTCCTAGATGCTATGAATAATCATGTCTGTCACTTTTCAGACAGTCACAGCTCATTTCCTGGAGGGTTATAGAACTTACGTATTTATTGTCAGCTGTGTAATTGTTATTTTTCAGAACAATTAAATATCATAAAGACAGTGACCGTCTTACATTTTGTTTGGGCTCCAGTCCAAGCTCAGCATGCTTCAAGATATGCAGGTATTGAGGTGTAGGTTGCAGATGAGGCTCTGAAAAGCTGGAGGAGAAAATTTAGGATTACTGCTCTGGGTTGTACCCATCTGCACTGGTGATAAACTTGGACATTATTTTCTTGGACTGGCTGCATACATGTATCAGGTGTACTCTGTGCAAGGTCATGTGAAATGAGAATCCCTGCTGGGAGTGACACCAACCGGCCGTCATGAGAAGCAGGTGAAGAGTACACGAGTCCGTCTTTCTAACAGAGCACTGTCCGAGCCTGTAGCCACAACCAGAGGAAAGAAAGGACCAAGGGAAAAGAACAGTGCATGCCCTGGGTTTGAACTAGCTTGCTGGCCTGGTACCTTAAAGCCGGTTATTTATAGCTACCAAGTCTAACACATAAATTATAGCAATAATTTGAGTGCTACCATCATTCCATGAAAAATCCTGCAAACTTCTTGCTGATAAAAGCACCCTGAACAATATGAACTTTTTGTTGTTATTCAGCCATACATCATAATGTATGGTCAGTGAAATCCATTTTAACAGAGAACTTTTCAATAAAGTTCCTTGGTTTATTAACACAATAAGCTATTATTGAGGGCCTTTTCTGCTGGTGGTTGGATATTTTCACATTAACATACTTTAAAAAATACCAAAATGCAGCTGTCCAGATTTCTTTACTAATTATACACTGATTGATACCATATCATGATTTTCGTTCTCACAGAGGATGGCAGGAGTTCTTTCTGAACTTCTATTGAAATTGTTTTTTTAAAAAAAACCCTCTTAACCAAAGGTTTAGGGTCTCAGTGAGCCATGTCCAGGTATATACAGCTTAAAGTCTTAATGCTATCAATAGTTTTTAATTTCTGCAACTCAAAATATTGTACATTTATATATATTTATTTTAGATATAATTTTATATAATTTTTGCACTTTATATAGTATTTGGAAGATCATGCCTCACTAATACCCTTGTCTTTGCTCACCAGTTATTTTGAAGTACTTTTAAAACGAAGTGCTGAGACCTAAGTCTTTTTACATGCTTATTTACATGTATGTAATATTCCCTCAGCCACCAGTAGATGTTACAGATCCTATTTAAATGACCACTGTACACCGATGGGGACTGTCAGATTCAGGCTATCAGCAGATCTTTAGAGTAACCTATATAAAAAGCAGCTCTATAATTGCAAAGAAATTAATGAAAAACTGAGTTAGTTTGTAATATGGTCTCCAGCAAGGAAAGGCTTTATTGAAAGGTGTCTTATAAGCACATTTAATGTTGAACTGCAGCTCCATATTGCTGCTGTAGAAAAGTCTATCAATTGCAAGGTTTTCAGATAAAAGTGCAAAGGCGTTCTTTTTTAATTATATTTATGTAAATTTATAAATATTGTAAATATAAATGTCTTTTCCATTTCTCTGTTCAGAGCAGTGTACAAAGATGCTGATTTGTATCTCTTGGATTCTCCTTTTGGACATTTGGACATTTTTACAGAAAAAGAGATATTTGAAAGGTATTGTATGTTTTGATAGATTGTATTTAAGAATGTCACCAACCAGCACAAAGTAAAATCAAGAACAGGAATTTAATAACAGTACACAAATACTGAAGTGATCAAAATTATACCTTTTGAGGATATTTATTTTTCGGGATTCTCGTGGCTGAGTATATTGTGTTAGCAGCAGGATAGTACACTGCACTGGGAACAAGCTTGGTTCAGGTGTGAGCACTACTGCTCCCTCTTCCATCTCAACATATTGAACCTGCTATAATCTCTTACTCCCGGTGTGCATGGTTTTGTATCTGGTGTGTGTGTGTGTGTACCAGAAAGGCTTTCATTTATAAACACTTACTTGCTTTGTGAGTATAAATTTTTACAAAAAGCTATATTTTGTCCTGTTTTTCTAATCACTGAAAGTTGGGTCACATGAAAGTTCCCGCTGACCAGGAGATTGGTAGCAGGTTGTCCCAAGACAGAGACCTCTGGCTTGTCCAGTTGATCAAAAGAGTAAGGACAAACAGTGCCATCCATGGACTTTTTAGTCACCATAAGTTTGAAGCTTTGAAATCAGCTAATACTTTTAAATTTGGCAGCAAAAGATCTGAGTAACCCTAAGATGGAAAGAAATACTTCATTTTCAGGTTGAAATGCACTTTTTGGATTGACCTGAAATTGATTAAACTGTATCCCTTTTTCTGATTCCTGCGATAAAGTACTCACCCTTTACACATCTTAGCTCTACCATTTCCTTTGTAGTTTGAGGGACCACCCAAGAGAAGTGGGAGAGAAGCAGGTAAGAGCAAATAGATTGAGAGTGAAAGGGATAGAAGCAACATTCAATCATGAGGAAAAACCCCCTAAATGTTAACAATTCTGTCTTTTACAGCTGTGTGTGCAAGTTGATGGCAAATAAAACTAGGATCTTGGTTACTTCAAAACTGGAGCATTTAAAGATTGCTGACAAAATATTAATTTTACATGAAGGGAGCTGCTATTTCTATGGAACATTTTCTGAACTTCAGGGTCAACGGCCAGACTTCAGCTCAGAGCTGATGGGATTTGATTCTTTTGATCAGTTCAGTGCAGAGAGAAGAAATTCAATTCTAACTGAGACTCTCCGACGATTTTCCATTGAAGGAGAAGGCATGGGATCACGAAATGAAATAAAGAAACAATCTTTTAAACAAAAATCAGATTTTAATGACAAAAGGAAGAATTCCATAATTATTAACCCCGTTAATGCAAATAGGAAGTTCTCAGTAGTGCAGAGGAATGGGATGCAGGTCAATGGGATAGACGATGGCCACAACGACCCACCAGAAAGGAGGCTCTCACTGGTACCTGACTTGGAACAGGGAGATGTAGGTCTGCTTCGGAGTAGCATGCTAAGCACTGACCATATACTGCAAGGTCGGAGGAGGCAATCTGTGTTAAACCTGATGACAGGCACCTCCGTGAACTATGGACCAAACTTTTCCAAAAAGGGAAGTACAACATTTCGGAAAATGTCTATGGTGCCTCAGACAAACCTGTCTTCTGAGATAGATATCTACACCAGGCGCGTGTCTCGAGACAGCATCTTGGACATAACTGATGAAATCAATGAAGAGGATTTGAAGGTGTGTGTTGATTTACATTCAGCTTGGTTTTGATATGGTGATAGTTTAGTGCAATATATTTCTGATATATTTTTCTACTCTACTATTTCATTCCTAATGTAGACATTCTCTGTGGAATATGTTTTTGTAGTACCTGTGAAAATTTTTAACCTCAAATATTATCTTGAAATCATTGAAATCCTCAAAAATTTATTTTACCTGATTTCTTATAATTTTTGAATGTTATCTGTAAAGAATTTCAATACCGAGTTTTCATCTCCTGCACTTTACCTTTAAGATCACTTATGCTAAAATGAAATTTGAAACCATAACTTGGAAAAACATCATTGTAAAACATTTGACCTAAATATTGTAAAATTGACCTTTGAAACGTTAAGGCTCATGGAAAAAATAAAGTGTTTGAAGTACTAGCACAGTTTTTAGAACTGGAATTTAATTTGGCAGATTTGTCAGACTGCTTAGCTCTTGCATCCTGATATAGATACTGAACAGAGGAGTTAGCTTGATTTTACTCTAGTTTTGTGGATGTACTGGAAATTATATAATTAAGGGTGAGTTTTATACCAAGAACTGGACCAAAATTCTTTTTTTTCTAATAACTGTCAGTCTGTCATGATGAACTATTTTCATTTTGAAAACTAACAGTTTATTTTCTCAGGATAGGAAAATTTTCTGAAGGAGTTTCCTAGGTGGATAAAAATCTCTAAGAAATATTTAAACTCATAATTTGCTGAAGCACTGCCTATTTTTTCTTGTGATTTCAGCAGAAAAAAAAACCCTCAGTGTGTTTACAAATTTACAATACTAATCTCCATTGAAAGAAAATAGGTACTGATTAATAGTTTTTGATTCTGGTAGTGCTGGACAAATCTTGGTTCTTTCTTTCAGTGTTGTCTGAAAATTTGAAATAATCTCTAAATTGTATTTTTATATCCAAGATGACTCACCCAGTGAGTACCTTGCTCTCTAGCCATTATCGACTGATTTAAATGCTGCAGTTCAATTATTTGGAGTGAGTTAGCAGAAAGAATGGCAGCATTCATATGTCAGAAATTCTCATGTATAGATACTATTATAATTCTTAGTATGGTCTAACTGATTTTTTGATAGGAATGCTTCATAGATGATCCCGAAAGCATGGGTACTGTTACTACATGGAATACCTATTTCAGATACTTTACCATCCACAAAAACTTGATTTTTGTTCTCATTTTGTGTGTGATCGTCTTCTTAGTTGAGGTAAGAAAATCTGGGCTTGTTGTCATGTTGCTACAAATTATTTTTGTTCAAACTGTGTTCTTTGTGAGAAATGGATAAAGCATAAAGGCATCAGCTCATGTAGGTATTGCTTATTGACAGCTGCTGTTAAAATATATTGCAATAACTTTTCTACTGCTTAGATGAGCATTTATTTACCAAAGATAGTGGTTAGTGCACAGCAGCAGAAGACTCAACTTCTCAAAATATCCTGGGTATTTTCTGCTACGTGTTACCGTAAATAAGAACTGTCGCCCTATGCAGGTTTCTCCTTCACAGGTAAATAATCTTTCATTTTCCATTAAAATATATATTTCCAGAGCCTCGGGGAATTAACAACAATAATTACTGTAATTTTTTTATGAACACGTACATAAATTCTGGAAAATTGCTTTGAAAAATGAGTCACTAGTTTTGCTCCTAGTGAAAGAAAAGTGGTGAGTAAGGCGGAGTGCTGAATGGCTGTGATGGCATTTAAAGATGGATGGGGTATTCCTGCAGCATGCCAAGAACACTTTTTCCAAGTACTGTGTAAAGCACTATTGGAAAAAGCACTGAAGAATGTCTGGCTGTTCATGGAAGTCTGACTGTTTTCCATATAACAGAAATTGCCCATTTTTTATCTTGTCTCTCAATTTAGGAAAGGCTTATAGCATATAGAATCTCACAGTATGCTCCTTTACATTTAATGTCCTAAATCAAGTGTTTTTCTGAGGGAAGGAGCATGTTTCAGACTGGGAGATCAGTGTGACTGTATTCATATGTCAACTTATAAAATACAATGCTGATTTCTCTTGGTATTTTTCAACATGATACTTCCTAGATTTGCAAGGTGTGTGTATGTGCGAGTAGCTCACTTCAGCAGATCAAAACTGTGTTTCCTAGATGTAGTACCCGTAGACTAGGGTTGCTGAACTGGAAGAAAAGTAGTTACAAGTGGAAACATAGAGAAGGGCTTTGTGAAACTATTCTTCACAGTATTATCTACCTTCATCATCACAGCTGAAAAAACTCCTCTGTTTTGAGGAGTCAAGATGAGAACAGAATTCTGCTGGGAGATGTAAACATATTATTGTGAAAGAAGATTAATTCTTTTAAATACTTAATGCAAGACATCATGGTCAATCTTGAGTTATTTACTGTAAGACCTGCAAAAGTTAGTGGCTCCCTATGAGAAGACATTAGTTATGTGGTGAGGTATTATTACAATATATTTCTGTACCAGTGACATAAAAATTTATGGGGAGGAAATGTAGAAACTGTTTCAACCCTTAGAAAAAAAGATCATAGGCAGAAATAGAACAGATTGAAAAGGTGGTAGATGAGGTGAAGGTCTCCAGTATTTCAGTGGACAGACAAGAGAATGCGTTATAGACTCATCTTCTTTTGAGCACTGGAACACCTCACAATAAAAAGGGTTTAATTCTACCTTTTAAAAATATTACAATAGATTATGTGGAGAATTATGTAAAACTAAGCAGCCAAGCAATATCAGCCAAATAGATACACCAAATGTAGCTATCAGCTAGCAAGAACAACAATGCAGCAATAACTGTGTTCAAAGTTTGACATTCATATTTAGATAGCTGCCTTTGAAGGTACTGAGAGACTTACTCTTTTATAGTCATTAAAAATATTAATCTTTAGAACTTAAAATACGTTAAAGCATACAGTTGTCATTGGGAATGCATTAGCAAGCCTTTATGAAAGTACAGTAAAAAACAATAAAAGAATATTTAGGCACTTGAGAGCCTGATTGTGATACAAGTCTAAATGTAGCTTTCCTGGTGGGATGCACTAAATTATTTCTGTGGAAAGAAGCAGATATGACAAGGTTTTTGCTTCAGGGAGGTTTGACTTCCATCCATTTAGTATTCGTCCTCTAAAAACAGGTATAAAGTCAATGAAAGAAGATAAGTAAGAAAAAGTACATAAAGTGATAAGACAAAATTTAACTCTGTTTTCTTTGGTCACAGGTAGCTGCTTCTCTTGTTGGGCTATGGTTTCTTAAAAAGTAAGTAGTGGTGATGATTTGTCAAGAAATTTGAGGTCTCCTTTGTATTGATTTTTACTGTAAATAATTAATAAATTCTACCAGAATTTTCTGTGGATAAGCACTAGCTTATATTGAACAAAATGGTTCATAGCTGGATGATTAAATATCTCATGTCGGTGGTACCTTTAAATGATACTTCTTCAAGTGCTAACAGTCGAATGGTTTGTGCCTTGTAATTGAGTACACAACAGTGTATGCAAGACTTTATCTGGGTCAGCTCAGTCTGGGATACATCTTCAACATGCTGTAGTTCACTGCTGTCTTTCAGAGGTGCCAGATGAGACTTTTGCTTAGGAATATTTTGAGGGAGCAGTTTCTGTAAGACCCCATTTTTACAATTTCCTCTGCTCACCTATGAAAGGTTCCTAGAAGTCACAGGGTCAGGCAACTGAAGGTTAAACCATACTGAGCAGTGGTATGGCTTTTCCTGGGTTAATGCTTTTGATCCTTGTTTTGGTCCTGCAGTGATAAGTCTGTCTTTGAGTATAGAAGCATATGGTGACTTAGGTCTGATCTGGAGGAAGAGGGATTTATGTTGATTCCATTTACAATAGGTCACTAAAGCCTTTGATTTTTTTTTTTTAGTACATCTGAAGCATTTTACTTCCATAATAATTCAGGTTTTTTCAAGACTTATTTTTCCTGCTTAAAAGAATTGGTCGTGTTTTCCTTGATTAGGCTAGGTTTGTCAGTGATTAAACAGGCAGTAGATTTATTAGCCATTCATAATTTATATTTTATACATACATGACAATATTTAAAAAATGACTGGAAATGTATTTATATAACCATTGACATAGTTTTAAAACAAATTAGCACTGCAGTACTATTTGGTTTTGTTTAACAGAGAAAAAATAAAAATGTACAATTTACAGTAATGTATTTATTTTTAATTTCCATCACACAGGACAGCTTTGAAGGCAAATTCAACACAGTTAGAAAACAATACCTCTGACAGACCTCCTGTGATTGTCACTGACACTAGCAGCTACTACATCATTTACATCTATGTGGGAGTGGCAGATACCCTGCTTGCCATGGGAATCTTCAGAGGCTTACCCCTTGTGCATACGCTTATAACAGTGTCTAAAACTCTTCATCAAAAGATGGTGCATGCAGTTCTTCATGCACCTATGTCAACATTTAACTCTTGGAAAGCAGGTAACTGAGATGGCAACTCATCTATGCACTTCATGTCAATTAAACGGTTTTCATTTTGTTAAAGGATACTGTTTCCTTACATTTACATTTTAAATCAAGTGGAATGTTAAAAGTTTGTTACATAAAGTAATTTGTGAATCTCTTAATGAAACTTGATTGCACTTAAATGTGACATATTTCGGTTGTCAATTCTGATTCTGAAACATCACCTTGCAAGTTGGAGAAAATGAATTATTCACCGCTCTAGGCAATAAAACTAGAATAACTACTAATGAATAGACCTTGTCTAAAACCGCAGTAGAAAAGATATAGTCAGCTATGTTGTGAGTGACAAGAAGTCAGGTGTGGATGATAAATAGTGCTTTATTTCATGAGTAGTCCTACTAAAATGGCATAAAATATCAGCTAGTGTGAATAATGATATGCATATTCAGATTTGGTTCTGGAGCTGAAACAAAGCTCATTATATAACTAGTGCAACAAGTTCCATCACCCACTGTACATGAAGTTCCTATCTCATATGCTTCTTACTGATGTGTACTGGATTACAAGAGACACTGGTAAATGACAATACAACATACAGTTTCTCCTTCATTTTCTATTACCTGATGATTAATACAGTAATTCTGCTCAGAAACAAACTGGTTACAAACTCATACAAATGCTGACGTGCAAATTGTTTGCATATCAGCAGGGCCTGCTGCATAAGGGCTATGGACCTTATGCTTTGTGCCTCACTTTCTGCCCTTTATAATTGTTCCTTTGTTTTTATTACATTTTCCTAGCTTTTTTCCAAGATCTGAAGCAGAAGTTGTGTAGCCAAATTCCTCCAAGGGAAAAGAAGCTATAGCTCCACTAAACTGGAATGGAATTGTTTGTACTTGAAAAAATATTGTACTAATCCTTAATATTTTATATTCAGAAAAAATATACCTTTTGTTAAAGTAATAAATTTTGCATTTTGGGGGTATTAAAAAATTTGACTTCTTTTTATTTCTTAATGCATAGGTGGTATGCTTAACAGATTCTCAAAAGATACGGCAGTACTGGATGACTTACTTCCACTTACAGTATTTGACTTCATTCAGGTTTGTAGAACAAAAGTTCTAACTTTTTCTGTCTTATAGCAGTGTAAGCTTTCAGTTGTACACCATGCAAAAGAAGTCATATCAAATTTTTTTCAGTCTATATATCTATTTATATAGCTGCTTATCCTATAAGTCAACTTTATTGCTTCTTTTTGAGTACTTGCCTATATGTGTACCTCCACTGTTTGTGCAAATCACTCTTGATACTCAGGCTCAGAAACATCTTTGTCCTACAGGGTGCATATCCGTGCTGCTGACCACATTTAACTGCAAGACATAAAGGGCATTCCTTTGTTTCTTTCAGTTATCTTGGCTCGAGATTACTATTTTTTTCATGCTATTTTTTGATTGCAGTCAATCATTTACATGACTTTACCTCCTTAAGCTCTTCTGTTCCCATTTTGCTAGCATCACCCTTAATTAATTTCTCTTTTATTGAATGTATTGTTGGCTTTCTGTTCTTTTATCTTCTATGGAAATGCCAGCTTTTCCTTAGATGGAACTGGTTCCCAGAAAATTTTTAGAATAAAAGCAAATCTTTCCTGGCCCCCCTGTTCCTCTCCACCTTTTTTTTAGGTGATATACAGGTCCAACCTAATCAACCCAAACACTCTGCTGTACAGATTGCCTGTCTCCATCTTGAGTTTGCTCTGCTTTTCAGTCCCTACCAACATGATGATCTGATAAAGACAGTATTCCTTTCCTTATATGTTTGTTAGTAATTGATAGCTTTGGCTCATGACTTCAGAGAGGCCAGTGCAGCTTGACAGGAAGAGATTCAAGTACATTACACCTCTACTTCATGCCCTGCTGACATTGTGAAGACTTGCTGAATGAGTAAACACGGACACTGAGACTCTGAATCATTAGTATAATGCCTGGTGGAGATAGAAACAATCTCTGCTAACCTTCAGTTTATATTTGCTAAGTTCATCCTTCTGACTTCCCTGAGAATTTGATACAAAATTGTAGAGCTGGTTTTTACTCCCTCTTCTATGAGAACAAGCTGTTGGATGACTGTGGCTAACTGCTTGTTTAGGGACACTGCCTTCTTCTCTATTGCAGCTGTAGATATCATGCCATAGTTCTTCTTAGTACTTTTAGGGGCATTAGACATACCAAAGGGTCTTCCTTTTTAGGAAGCAAGGCTTTTCATCCATGATTAATGAGGCTTCAGGATGAAAGAGGCGAGTGTTACTTTCCAGTCCCTGGGATATACCCACTTGCCCATAAAAGAAGTGGCATCAACCTTGCCA
Source organism: Pseudopipra pipra (assembly GCF_036250125.1). Taxonomy (NCBI): domain Eukaryota; kingdom Metazoa; phylum Chordata; class Aves; order Passeriformes; family Pipridae; genus Pseudopipra; species Pseudopipra pipra. Next base: position 51,052,582 of record NC_087553.1, read on the forward strand.
TCAGTGATGAGAGATAGCATCTGTGATACGTTCTCTGACAGCCATCGACCAGCTAATGACTGCAGTAACATTACCACTACTCTCAACATTCATATTGGTCTTCTACTAGTGTTTGCAGTGCAGTCACCATTTCTTGGAGATCCTTGTTGTGAGATGCTACTAGCACTTAGTGCTATCCCTAAGGTTTAATATAGTCACACTCAAAAGGTCATAGTGAACTCATTGAACATTTATGCCTATGGTTATGCCTGGTTTTCCCTAAATAATAAACTTGGGTTTGTTAATCAAATTGACCACTGCAGTCATTGCCACCCTGAACCATTGCTGAGTTGCTGTCTCTACCACCAGCTGCATTTTCCAAACTGGGAAATGTTGGAAGATGTCTCCCCTTCTGGCCTTTGTCCCAGGGCTGAAAGCTCAGCATCTGGGGTCACTGCAGCACAGCACTGTGGCTCTTAACTGGGCTGCATGAGACCTCTGCAGCCATTCCTCAATCATATGCCAATATAGTTGGCTTGTGTTTTAGATTTTTGCTTTTGCCTTTTTAGAGAAGGTATCATCTTCTGTCTGACTTTACACTTATTTTGTGTTTGAAGTTTATGAAGTAACACAAATGTTCATATTCAGCTTTTTATTGAAATAACTGTGGGACCAGCAGTGAGAACAATATGGCATCATAGTGACCTTTGCAAAATTTGAGTAAATGACATAAATGGGAATTATAACAGTCACTGAGTGACTGTAATCTCAAGTAACATGAGAGCTGTATAACTTGGCTCAATATCAATTGAACAGCTCATTTGCTTCTTAACAGTTAGAGATACAAGTGTTACTAAATTCTGCAATTCGAAGTAATGAGTAAACATAAATCCATTCTTGCATTGGTGCAGACCAGTGCTATACAGCCTGCCCAAGCATAACCCACATGTGTCACCATTCTTTAAAGAGAAATAAGAAAAACAGTGAAAGAAATCACAGAGTCATAAAATCATTTGGGTTGGAAGGAATCTTAAAAATTTCTAGTTCCAATCCCTCTGCAATGGGCAGGGACACCTTCCTCTACACCAAGTTGCTTAAAGCCCCATCCAACCTGGCCTTGAACATTTCCAGGGATGGGGCATCCACAGCTTCTCTGGGCAACTGTTCCAGTGCCTCACCACCCTCACAGGGAAGAATTTCTTCCTAGTATCTAATCTAAATCTACACTCTTTCAGTTTAAAGCCATTCTGCCCTTAGCTTGTTGCAGTAATTTTCTTTTATAGACTTTGATGTTGCTGTTGCACTACTCAGATTTCTGATGAAAAAAAATGTGTAGGAAACTTAGAATGCGCTTACCTGTTCATGGAAGACTCTAACTTGGAGCACTGGTAATTTAAATCCTTCCTTGAATTTATGTAAACATAGTAGCAAAAACACCAACTGCGGGTTTCTTCCTAACATGAAATTACTTTTGCTTTCCATCTGTTTCTTTGCTGACTGGTCATTTGCAGTGATGTTTCAATGCAATGTTCATAATTTTGTCCAAATTGTCATTTTGCAGTCGATTTATGCTGGTAAGTATGCAGCTTAAAGTAGTTGTTTAGTGTTAAAAGTAACAACCTGATACAAAGCAGTACTTTGCGATTCTGTGTACACTGACATACTTGATGTTCATTAGATTTAGATATGAGACAAAAATAGTCTAGGTGCTTAAGGTGCTTCTAGAGTAAAGATTGAGATCTGATTTAGCTAAATCTGTCTGGACCTACTGATGATAAGTAGAATGGTGGTAGTCTCTGGTGGGTTAAATAGATTAACTCTGGAACGATTTTGTTCCTTTTGAGTCATTTGTCACCTTAAACCACCTTTTTGTTCTTCTGAAACTGCTAATTTGTCATACCACAAGTTCTCGTACAACTTATTTCCTGTCTTCTGATCAGGATGAACAGTAGTGCTAGTTTCATATGTGGGTTACAGTCCCTTGAGCAAGCAGTGAGGTACAACTTGCCACTTTTTCTGATCCTCAGCGAAATTGCTTTGCCCAGAACCTTCAGGAGACTGGCATTCAGCTTCTGACAGTCTTGGACAGAGTCCAGGCAAGACAGAGACAGCATCAGTGGGTTTGGTGGGTGGCTGCAGATATTGCAAGTGTCCTTCTTACAATTTTAACTGGCGAGTGAGTGCCTAGTTGCCATTGTTTTTGTGTGGCTTAATAATTTAGAAGCCTGCAATACTGATTGTACTACAGAAAACACTTCTTTCATCTATTAGAAAAGATGGCAACTTTTTCCAACAGGTAATAAATCTGGTCCAAGTTACTTGTGATCTTTTCATGGAGGTTTGTTCTCAGCTGCAAAGACTACTTAGGTTAGCAATTTGTGTTTGTTGAAACAATACATGGTTGCCATGGGAAGGAGATTCATCATCAATCTCTAGTCTATAAAATGATAAGTTTACTATATCAATAGTATTTTTCTTTCATTCTGCAGTTAATACTGATTGTGATTGGCGCTATAACAGTAGTCTCAATATTACAACCCTACATCTTCCTGGCATCAGTGCCTGTGATAGCAGCCTTTATTCTGTTAAGGGCATACTTCCTCCACACTTCTCAGCAGCTGAAACAACTGGAATCTGAAGGTAGGAGCAGCAAAATTGGTAGACTTCTAAATCCACAACAGATCATTTGAGAAGTGATTCCCCCTTTCTCCTCTTTTTTGCCTTTTCTCCTGCAAGACATTGTCTCTGGGAGCAGAACACGTATCTCCTTAAAGCGATGGCTGTTACTGATCCAGCCAGTAGTGAGTGCTCTGCTGCCAAAGAGCAATAAAGAAGGTCTTTTTAAAGATGGGCTTTTAAAAGCCCACTGCAGCTGAAAACAAATAAAGGCCTGACATATAGTTTTCTTGAGAGTAAATGTAACTTGCAAAATTGCGATCAGACTTGGTATGTACCCTTTGAATTTCTTTCTTTGTAAGAAAAATTACAATTGATATATCTTGATTGCAAAGAAAGCTTACTTCTGAATAAGTTATTTGACTAAATTTCCTTCCGCACCCCCCATTAAGAGAGCAAAATATTCCAAATAAAATTGAAAACCTCATTCTGAAGTGAGACTTTGTAGAAGCAGGCACTGCTGCCTGGCTCTACAACAAACTGGCAGATCCTCAGTAAATCAGTCCTGAATCTTAAACAGTGATGATCCTCTTCCATTTTACTTAAGTGTAATTCTGAAGTTCCTCAGATCAAAGTTTAAATTTCTTTGATGTTCACAGGGAACCAATATTGGCTCACCACTTTTCATGTAATGCAAGATCTGCTTAAAATTACCATGTCAGTACAGTCAAAATCCAGAGCATTAAAGTACTCTGCCTGTGCTAAAAAACCTTCACATGAGGGAGTTATCAAAATTACAAGAATTAATTTTGGCTGGGGAGGAGTAGCCTTTCTCTTGTGGCATCTTACAGAAGGCCAGGAGCTTCCCCAGGTAGTGTGCTAACTATAAGAAGTAATGTGATCCCTTCCTGTCAATACACTGAATGCAGTTTCAACCCATTCTTGAAAAGACTTGGTTTTTATCCTGTGCTAGGATTACTTCAGTCATGTACTCCAACAACATATGTAAATCACACACTGACAGTAATTATGCTACTGTGAGTTAGAGCATAGAGGGGTGTGTTTGCATTATATTAAAGGTATTTACTTATCTATGTTTATGTTGTTCTAATTTAAACACTTTACAGCTCGGAGTCCAATTTTCACGCATCTCGTAACAAGCTTAAAAGGGCTGTGGACACTGAGAGCTTTTGGACGGCAACCGTATTTTGAGACCTTATTTCACAAAGCCCTGAACCTACACACAGCAAACTGGTTCCTCTACCTATCAACACTGCGCTGGTTCCAGATGAGGATAGAAATGATTTTTGTTGTCTTTTTTGTTGCAGTGGCGTTTATCTCTATCATAACTACAGGTATGGTAACTTTACTGGAGTACTGAAATGGAAGCCTTCTTCTTCTCTTTAACAGCTCAGCTTTGGAAGCTGCTAAGAGAAATAAACTATTACAAAATCTAGCATTCATAAGAGTCACTGATTTAAGTAGGTTGTAATAGTAAACACAATTTAATTAAAATAGAAATTACACCATTGTTATCTGCAGTCTGATATTGTAGAGAACTCATTAAAGGGATTAATCTGAAAATAACTGAAAAGACAGAGCTTTCCTTTTCTTGACTGTAATTGCTGTAAAAGTAATCTCATGTTTTAAACCACATTATTGTACTGAGCAGCTTGGATGTTGATTATCCTCTGTATAGCTCAAAGGTTTTTAGTAAATATAAGTTCCTCCCACTTGCAAATGGCTAAGACATGCAACGTTAATGATCTTTTAAAGCCACAACAATAGCAGAAATAGTCATCCAGTTCTTTAATTCCCAACCCACTGGCCCATTTTTCTATGTTAAGTTTTGCAAATTCCATTCAAAATCCCCTCAAAAATGACTCACAACTCCTAGTAAGCACAGTACATGAATGAGAATCACACTGTATGTTGCTGTCTGAATTTTAGCTGGGGCCCCTGACTGGCCAGGTGTAGCCAGCCTCCAACAAGCTGATGTCCCCAAAATGTTGGAATAATTCTGTTCTATGGAAAAACTCACCTACAGATTACTTCAAATACAATTTTTAATTCACTACGCTTTCATTATGTTTGGGCATTGTTCTACTTCTCCAGATTTTACACTGAACTTTGTGTGCAGGATCTGGTCACCAATACTATGGTCACTGATGAACAAGAATTTGATGATTTGTGGAGGGGTTTTTAAATCTAATATTCAAATTTCATTCAATCGTACTTCAGTGTTGAAAAGGAGTTATGTAAAAGTGTGCATTTTATCAAATATTGTATAGTTTATGAAATGCTATCCTCTATTTTTTGTATAAGGAGCTCTCCTTATAAAAAAACCCAAGCACACAATCACTTCTGTACAAAAATAGGCATGTACAGTACTTTTGTTACAAAATAGACTATTAGTTTCCCTAAAATTCACAGGGAAACATCCCCTGCTGCCCTTCTCTAGACTTCAGCAAGGCCTTTGACACTGTCTCCCATAATATACTCCTGGAAAAACTGGTAGCCCATGGCTTGGACAAGTGTACCCTCTCCTGGATTAGGAGCTGGCTGGAGGGTCGGGCCCAGAGAGTGCTGGTGAATGGAGCTGCATCCAGCTGGCGGCCGGTCACTAGTGGTGTTCCCCAGGGATCAGTGTTGGGCCCAGTCCTGTTTAACATCTTTATTGATGATTTAGATGAGGGGATTGAGTCCATCATCAGCAAATTTGCTGATGACACCAAATTGGGAGGGAGTGTCGACCTGCTGGAAGGCAGGAGGGCTCTGCAGAGGGATCTGGATAGACTTGAGAGATGGGCTGATTCCAATGGGATGAAGTTCAATAAAGCCAAGTGCCGGGTCCTGCACTTTGGCCACAACAACCCCATGCAGCGCTACAGGCTGGGCACAGAGTGGCTGAAGAGCAGCCAGGCAGAAAGGGACCTGGGGGTACTAATTGACAGGAAGCTCAACATGAGCCAACAGTGTGCCCAGGTGGCCAAGAAGGCCAATGGGATCTTGTCCTGTATCAAAAATAGCGTGGCCAGCAGGAGCAGGGAAGTGATCCTTCCCCTGTACTCTGCGTTGGTGAGGCCACACCTTGAGTATTGTGTTCAGCTCTGGGCCCCTCAGTTCAGAAAGGATATTGAGGTGCTGGAGCGGGTCCAGAGAAGAGCAACAAGGCTGGTGAAGGGACTGGAGCATAAGTCCTATGGGGAGAGGCTGAGGGAGCTGGGGTTGTTTAGCCTGGAGAAGAGGAGGCTCAGAGGTGACCTCATCACTGTCTATAACTACCTGAAGGGAAGTTCTAGCCAGGTGGGGGTTGGTCTCTTCTCTCAGGCACTCAGCAATAGGACAAGGGGACACGGGCTTAAGCTCCGCCAGGGGAAATTTAAGTTGGATATCAGGAGAAAATTCTTTACAGAGAGAGTGATCAGGCATTGGAATGGGCTGCCCAGAGAGGTGGTAGATTCACCATCCCTGGAGATTTTTAAACGCAGATTGGACATGGCACTGAGTGCCATGATCTAGTAAATGGACTGGATTTGGACCAAGGGTTGGACTCGATGATCTCGGAGGTCTTTTCCAACCCAATCGATTCTATGATTCTATGATTCTCATTTCTCACTTTGTGCCCTTACTAGTTTGGGGTTTCTTGTCTTATTGTTTTTCTGGATATTTTACTTAGAAGCACTATTAAAAAATGTTAAAATTTGTCATCTTGCTACCATTGTAACCTTTACTGTTACGGGCAATAGGCCCTTGGAGCAACAGTAAATTGCTTTTCTGAATCTGTCAGCTTTCATGAGGAATATTTTGCTTTTATTGCTTAATTCTGTAATTACTCTGATAACAAGATGTGTATAAGAAAAACAGGAGGTTTGCTGAAGAAAACCATAGAAGAAGTGGAGAAATCATACAAAGGCATATGGCTTAAATTCTCAATTCCTTTTAGCACATAGTGAGGTTAAAAATCAACAGTAAGGTAGTTTAAATGCTTGTATTGTATTGTATTGTATTGTATTGTATGAACTCATAAAACAAAATCCCTGGGAAATCCCACACTTGTAACAGCAGACAGTTAAAGCTAAAGAATTTATATCTGCATCTTTGTGAAACAGTAAGAAGATGTCCTCTATTTGCTGAAGAAATGAAAATGCAAACCAGTTCAACTGTTTTGAATTTTGAAGTTGTTAGCTGCGTTTGATGTTTTAGTTAGATAAGAGTCATTTCACAGATTCATGACTGTTGGGAAAAGAAGGTCAAAAAGATTACAGAGACCTGATTCTGTTTACAACTTAAGTACCAAGATTTAATTTTTTCCTCTGTCAGAGCAAGATGAGGGTTTCTAGTGAGTTCATTGCCAAAGTCAGGTGTTTAACTGGTGATTAACAGTCCTTTGTATGATTAATAAATCCATATTTTCTCCATGATACAAAAGAAGAGAGAGTATGGATATGCATTTTAAGATGTATGTGCTAATTTTCTATTGATTTTTTGTTTGCATAGAAATTGAATGTGTTTTTTCTCTCCACAGGTGATGGACCAGGTAGAGTTGGGATTATTCTTACTTTAGCTATGAACATTATGGGAACCTTACAGTGGGCAGTAAACTCAAGCATCGATGTTGATAGTTTGGTAAGCATAAAATGCACTGTGCTGTGCTTTCTTTTGAGGAATTGCCTTTTTTGGTTGATTATGGTTGTGCAGTGAATTATCTTGAGTTGGATATCAGGCAGATGTGTCAGAAAAGTTCCCCTCATACCTTTGGAAGCAACCTACTGGCTTTGGTACTGCTCAAACTGAGTTTTTCCATGATCAAAAGTTTTCCTGGCCTACAATAAGCAACTTGCATTTGACTTCCTTGGGAGTCTTTTTCTGGTTTTAGCTAAAATACTCTCTGACATAAGGCTTTGTATGTATTAACCCCTTTAATTTTAAAAGGCAGGATTAGCTTTAAAACATAATATTTCACAAGGCTAACTCATCCTCACCTATTTGTTGAGATATGAGAAGCAGACAGTAAACTCATAAAAGAATATGAGTTCTTACAGTTTTTATCATACATTGACTTAAATATATGAAAATTTTAGCTGTTATGTTAAAATGTAATAGTTACTTGTCTCATTACACTTCAGTCATTCTAGGATGTATTTTAGGCAGAAGTCATGTAACAAAATACAGTAGCCTTAATAAACCAATAAAAAACTTTCTGAGAAAAAAAACCCTCCCACATCCAGTCATACCTTCTCCGAACCCTAACTTAGCTTCTTGAGCCAACCATTTCAGTATTGAAAAACAAACAAACAAAAAAATACTGCAGATCTTAGAGACCATTAAATCCTCATTAGTTTAAATGTGTTGTCATATTAAAAATATGTAATTGGGGCAGATGGTGACAGTGAAGCAATATTTGCAGTCCAACATATTTTTTTTTAATAAGTAATCCTGAAGGAATCCTTAAGAGCCCCCAAACTGGGAATTAACAACTTACAACACCTAATCTCTTGTTTACACATGTGACTGCTGATAGTCCAGAAAGCTGATGGCCATTCAGGGACACCTTTTTTTCTGTCCTCCAAATGTTTTATGCTGGCTCTTTCTTTGCTTGTCAGAAGAGCCTGTCTTGAAGGGCAAGCACTTTGTGAAAGGGCTTTGTTGCTGTAACTACTAGACGTGCTGAACAGCGATTATATGACTGATAATGAAGTAAAATGTGCTGTTAATAAATCACAGAATCACAGAATTGTTAGAGTTAGAAGGGACCTCTGAGGATCATCTAGTCCAACCCCCCCTGCCAAGGCAGGGTCACCTAGAGCAGGTCACACAGGAACACATCCACGTGGGTTTTGAATGTCTCCAGAGAGGGAGATTACACAACCTCCCTGGGCAGCCTGTTCCAGTGCTCTGCCACCCTCAACATAAAGTTCTTCCTCGTGTTGAGATGGAACTTCTTGTGTTTTAGTTTTTGCTCCTTGTCCTGTTACTGGGCACCACTGAAAAGAGTCTGGCATCATCGTCTTGGCACCTACCATTCAGATATTCATATGCACTAATGAGATCCCCTCTCAGTCTTCTCCATACTAAACAAGCCCAGTTCCCGCAGTCTCTCCTCATGGGAGAGATGCTCCAGACTCTTAATCACCTTTGTGGCCTCTGCTGCACCCTGTCCTGTAGCTCCTTGTCTTTTTTGTACTGAGGAGTGCAGAACTGGGCACAGCACTCCAGATGAGGCCTCACTAGGGCCGAGCAGAGGGGCAGGATGACATCCCTCGACCTGCTGGCCACACTCCTCCCAATGGCACCACAGGATACCATTGGTCCTTCTGGCCACAGGGGCACTGCCGGCTCATAGTCAACTTGTCAGCCACCAAGACTCCTAGGTCCTTCTCTGCAGAGTTACTTTCTAGTAGGTCAGCCTGCAAAAATACAACAGTGACAACAATGTTCACTCAGCTCTCATTTGTAAACTCCATCTTAGCCCTGTAAGGTGTAATGTGATCACTCTAAGCGTAACAATCTGTATACAAATAATGTGCACATATTACATGGCTTAATACAAACTGAAAGTGTTTCACAAGAGCAACAGGAAGTCTTACTGTAGAATTCAAAGGGTGTTTTGATAAAGAAGAACTTCCCCTTTTTAAAAATAGAGTGATATTAAAATGTAATCTATTAGTAGCAATAAGGAAGTAACTCCCTTTTCCCTGAAAAGAAAATCTCAAGTTGTTCCAGATATTTCTGAGTACTTTGCTCTATATTAAGCAAACTACTGCACTGGAGCACTGGTTATATTATATTAATGAGAGCCTTCTAAGGTACATCAGTTTATTGGTGAATCCCCTGGACATCTTTTAGCAGCGAGTAACTACCCACCCCCATTACATGAATTTTCAGGTATACCAGATGACAAACTAATAGATATTGCTGGCAGTATGATTTTCCTAACATTCAAAAGCTGCTCCTGTGCACAAGCAGATAAGAATAGCTTAACGGTGTCAAGACAATAAAACTGCTTTACTGGGTGATGCAGATGTATTATTTTCTACTCTGTAGTACTCTGCATTTAGCACTTCCCTCTTTAAAGTATTTTACAATTATTTGGTTAAAGATGTACTGCAAAGTTTTGCCTGACTTAATAGTCTATTTGGTCATACTCTGTTTTTCTCTCAAAGAGTACTTTGAAGCTCCCCACAAGACCACACCGACTAGAACTGACACATCTCCACCTGTCTCCAGTTATAGATATGCATGCACCGCTCAGTGACATCACTATTACCCTTCCTTGAGCAGCTGTGACATCTGTGCTTACAAGACTGCAGACAAGCATGCCTGAGTGAATAGCACATTTGTAGGTAGCAGTCTTTGGTTGTCAGATAAGTGGGAGTTTTCTGCAATGGTTGCTGCATAGTTGAAAGCCATGCCCAAAGGAGTAGCTGCTGAACTTAGTACATAATATTAAGCTCCTACTGAGTTGTTTTACAAAATATTCAGGGTACAGGACATGAGTGAAATAAATGCAAGCAGAAGGACAGAAAGACAAGAGAGTAGGGAAACAGGATCATATGAAAAAGTAAAAAAATGTATTGGAAGAATTACTGGCCAAACAGAGGGGTGGGTGGCAATTTTGACTTTATTCCACACAATCTCCATCTTGAGTTTTCCATGACACTGGCACGCATGTTGAAGAATTCTGAGTTTCTAGGTCAGTTTTTATTTTTACACACATAGATATTGTCTTTGAAGCACTTTCTATTGAACAGATTTGGCTTTAACTGAAAAATCCCTATTATCTCTTAATTCCCCAAAATGGTTTAATGGTTTTGGCATTTCATTCTCTACAGCCCTGATACTTTATCTGCTCAGCTTTTTTCTCTTCTTTTTTTTTTTTTTTAAATTCCCAAATGTATGTGGTTGCTCTGACAACTATACATTTTTTCATTTAAAGCTACCAGTTAGGCTAAATTTCTTTCTCTTTGATAATTTCTGCTAATATCCCTTTAGTTGGTTTTCAGTCTTTTTTGTATACCTCTAGACAGTCATGTAGTATTTTATTTTTTTTTCCTTCATAAGGAAATAGAAAGTAAGTTTTCAGTAAGTGTTGCTTTCACAGAAGCATTAGCTAGTCCCAGTGGACTATTTTAGTATTTTATAACCTCCTCCTTCGCTGTTACATATACTGCAGTAGCAGTGCTTTAACTGTAAAGGACAGTCCCTTTTATCAGGGAAAGAGAAAATGCCATGCTTTTATTGTTGCCAAGATTACTTATATAAGGAGATATAAAAAGAATCCCCCAAAGAGATATTAAAACCAAACTTGTTAAACCTCATGGTGCCCCACCCTGTACATCAGGGATGCTGAAGAATTAAAGTAATACATGGTGGAGAAGAGGATCAAATAAAAAAAGTACAACTGTAAAAAATAATGATGCTTTTACAGCTGATTTTCATGCTTTTATTTTCCCATACTATTTCTCCTTTAATCTGTTCAATCAATTTTTTTTTTTCTTAATCTAGGACATTATCTTCATATACCTTTTACTACTTTTGGCAGAAAACCTGAGAACATTGTTAATTTCCAAAGTTTAAGTAGACTTAATACTTGACTGAAAAATCTGCATGAAAATGACAGTTCTCAAACTGAGTGTTGGTCATCTGGAAGAGAACAGAATCAAGAAAAATTTGTTAGAATATTTTCTTTTCTGCCTGCCTGCATAGCAGTGTGAAAAAGAGAAAAAAAAATCAGTACAAGTTTGACATGAACTAAATATTTCATTTTTCAAGGTTCGAAGAGAAGTGTATGTCCTATAAGTGCACCCAAAATGTAACAGCAGAAGATATCTAAACTCAGTAAAACCATATGGGCTGCCTACAGAGTCAGTTTTTGCAGTGACTTAATGCACAGGGTTTTTTTACAACATGAACCATTGGACCAGCCTCTCATAGGATCTCTCAGTTGTACACTGCACTTTCCAGGCAGCATATTTGTGAGGAGGTGATGTCTTGCAACATGTGTGGTCTGGAGAGGGTGACTGCTCTCTTTTTAGCAGAAGAGAACATAGAGCCTGAATAAATTAATTGCATTAGATTACTTGTAGAAGAATTACTTCTTCCACCTTCTGGAAATATACATTACATGATTATATTATGAATTCTCCTTCAATGTTAAGAGGAGTTTAAGTGATATTAATGAGAAAATAAATTAAAGATTTTTCAGTATTATTAAAATCTCAGTAGAATACAATTAGGCAAGGCTAAAAATAGTGTACTATGTTTTAGACATTTTTAGATGGAAGTAGTAAATATACTCCTTTATTCAAGAAGGTTAAAGAATGTGAATGTAACAGGCACATTGTTGATGGGAATAATGGATAAGAAACTTGCTGTCACTTACACTATACCTGTCATTGTGAATGACAGATTTTTGCCTGTGAAAGGAAGAACAGATATTTTTGTAAAATGTTACTGACACTTATGCTGCATTCTGCCCAGATCTTACTCGTAATTCAAATTATAGAACAAGGAAAGCATCCTTCTGAATTGATTTAAAAATATTAAACAATCTAAACTATCTGCATATGTGACTAATAAATCTTGCAGGGTAGCTGGGACATAGGGATGAAATTTTCTGTTGTATGGGAAGACTTTTTGTCCAGCTGGCTTCATAGCTGATATTAGCTAGTGTGTAGTGGTAATAATGGGAAATAATGGAAAATCTCTGCCTGTACAAACATTCACGGCTCTTGATGAAGCCAAGAAAGACCTTCATTTCTGAAGTGGCTATATGTCTATGAAGATAAGATTTCTGAAAACAAATGTACCATAAAATTAAATAAATGCATGGTGCTCATTGTGGGATTTTACTACAGAAAGTCAGTTAAGGAGAAAATTGTCAGTCTGATCCAAGGTCTTCCTGTTTGTATCACCAAAATGAGATTACTTATGTACATCAACATGGTGATGATGCCTTTCCATCTTGTACAATGGTTGAGATGGAAATAATAATCCATAGGCTTGGGTGTTAGCATGCTTTTTAAAACAGTTGTGTTTCAAGATGCTGAGATATAAGCTGTGATCCCAGTATTTCCTTGCATTGTGTATAAATTTGCTCCTACATAGAAAATCTACCTAACAGTATTTCAGTCTGGATCTAAGAGCAGAAAGGAATGGTAATACATCAAGTAGAGACACTTTGCAGAACAAAGATGTACAAGGAATTTTCCACAATACCACTAGAGATATTTTACTCTGAATACTGATTAGAGAACTAATGTTGTTTATGGAGACAAGTTTTTGTAAAACAAGAAATCTAGTTAATTAAGTTAGTTGGACTAAGGCACTTAGGAACCTGAATGTAAGGGAAAGTTATGTCATCTTCAAGTAAAGAGCTGAAATTTAGGAGAAAAATAGGACATTTTGGAGACTCTAGGACTACCAGCATGAATTACATTCTCTGAAAGTGTATTAGAAATTAAAGCCTCTACAGAATGGATTTTAATGTTAACCTAAACAAGCTATGTGTGGGAGGTCAAGAAGCAGATAGCAAAGGGAGACTTAACAAAATTGGAGTTAGGCCTGCAAATGGCTCAAAATCTGAATAAATCCTTGGTCTCAATTTTTAGTAAATGGGCAGTGTCTAAACTGTGGAGAAGAAGGTAGAAATGAGACTTATAATATCTGAGGTGGGAATTATATGCAAAACCAGCTAGAATCCCGGTCTCCTTAAACTTCCTGTACAGTTTGTGGAGAGACACACGCATCACATGTGAGTCAGTCCATATAAAATTGGAGTCTTCAACTAGGTGTGTTTGGGTTCTGCTGTTGGACATTTCAGTTAAACATGTGAAAACAGACTGGAACAATGCTGCCCAGACCAGGTAGGACCAGACATCCCATCCTAGGCTTCAGGAAGAACTGGGTGAGAGCCTAGAAATCTGGTAATGGCCACTTCAAATAAATCCAACAAGCTGGCAGTGGTGGTGGCACGTGATAGAATAACATCTCTCACTTTTTGGTTAGGAAGGAGAAATGAGAAGTCATTGATGCCGCCATTGATGCTGCCATCAGTTTGTTAGTATGATGGAAACATTCTTTAGAAACAATATTTAAGATTTAATTAAAATGTGATGCTTATAGAGTGGAGTCACTTATGTTTGGTGACATAAGGGTTGCATCACACTAACCTGATAACTGTGTTTGATGATTATTTTCCAGACAGAAGTAATGTAGTCGACCTCATTTGCCTTCAGGAAAGCATTGGCCGTGGCTCCGTTTCAGGAATTGCCTAAATGAAGGAACTGTAAAATCGTTAATGAGTTGGACAGAAAGGAAATGGCATTAAGCTGTATGCATTAAGCTGTAGGGAGGCTACTCAACAAAGATTAGATTTGTGACTGAGCTAGTTTTAATCTTTCTTAATGCTCTCAACAAAGAAAAAAATGTGTTGAAGAAATCCGCCAAAGGCACAAAGCTGAAAGGCAATGTTGACATGAAGGATTCTGGGAGTTGAAAGGTATTAGGTGACCTCAAATAGCAAATGTAAAATAGATATCAGTAACCAAAGTGCAATGGCTTGAATTTAGGGACTGCTAAGAATAACCTCAGTTGTAAGTAAGGATCTCCTTGGTTAGAAATGTCTAAGATGGAGGAAAGCTTAGCTGACCACCCTTAAATCAAAGGGTGACTATAAGATGTGACTGTGAACACATCCTAGGATGTGTTAATGGAGATATTCCTAAGATAGATAAGGAAATATCAATGCATTTGTACAATGTCCTTGTTAAACATCGTCCAAAATGCTGTGTACATTCTGGTTAGACAGGAAAGCTTGATTTGAACTAGGGTGTTTGGAGAAGGAGAACATATGTTAAAAAAGAGGCTTAAACTTGGATTTTCTTTAGTCCTGGGGAACAAAGGGTGGCTGGATCTAAGGTATCCCTCCATAAATGGATGGAGAAAGCAGCTAGGAAAAACTATTCTCTATAATTTAAAATTAATACAGTTTTAACAACAAAGTGGTCTGTGAAGTAAAAAATATGTTTTTTGACCGCCTGAGCAGTGAAGTTGTAGTGAAGGACATGAATTAACTATTTACTAATTGATCCTTGACCCATTTAATAAAAATAAGATCAAGAGGACACTTTATAGTCCCATGTTCCTTTGAAAATTCATCAAGACTGCTACTAGCAACTTCTTGAAGTTCATGAACTACAAGACTTGATTATTTCACCAAATATATATAACTACTGATAAAAAGTTAATTATCATGGAACATCCTCCTAAGTTTTTTTAAACTATAGATAATTTCTCATAAATACTCAACTCTTACTGTCCGATGATTTTTTCTTCTTGATGCTACTGCTTTGCATCTTTAAAATTCCACACAGTCTGCTGATCTTTGGATGTCAGTCATTGTTCAAGGAACTTCAGGTTTTGGGCAACCCCATACAGCAGGAAGGAGAGGAGTTTAAGATGCCAGGGTTGCTTTTATGATTATACTTTCTTTACTCAGGTTATCAGGTTAATACAGGGGTCATCACAAGTTTTCAAAATATGTTTTTAAAGGTGGAAAGAGCTATTGTATCAATTTAAAAAGGAAGCAAGAGGAATCACATATTGGACCAATGCCAGTAGTACAAGCACGATGTACTACTGAGATCAGCTCAGTTGGTTAGAGCATGATGTTAATAGCGCCAAGGTTGTGGGTTCAATCCCTCTATGGACCATTCACTTAAGAGTTGGACTCAGTGATCCTTGTGAGTCCCTTCCAACTCAGAATATTCTGTGATTCTGTCAATCCAGAGCTCTGTACGAGAAGTATCATACCTTTGAAAATTATATCATAGTATAGCTTACACAGAAATGAGACTCCCTGTTCTGGCTAGGATTTAGGAATAATTTTATTTCATTTGTTTTGATAGTTTAGAATTAATTACAGTTAGAATACTGTTTGTTTTAACTTGCAGATGCGGTCTGTTGGACGAATATTTAAATTCATCGACATGCCAACAGAAGAGACAAAAAGCGTTAAACCACAGAAAAATAATCAGTTTTCAGATGCCCTTGTAATTGAAAACAGGCATGTAAAGGAAGAGAAGAACTGGCCATCCGGGGGCCAAATGACTGTGAAAGACCTTACGGCCAAATACGGCGAAGGAGGATCTGCTGTGTTAGAAAACATTTCCTTCTCAATAAGTTCAGGGCAGAGGGTAAGACACTGTTTTGTTGTGTTTGTTCTGACTTCTATTAGCTTAACTATAGAATTGTCATTATAAATCTATTCATTGACTAATGGGGAGTTTGAGTCCAGTAAGGTTTTGTAAATGAAATTTTTGCAAAACAAAATATCATCTGAAGTACCTGAAGAACAGAAATGGCTTATGTCTATTTTTAAAAAGAGCTCATCTTATTGACTACAAACAAAAAAAGAAGGCAAGGAAAATCTGCCTCAGTTATTCTAGAAGTCTTGGCACTATTTACAGCTCAGTGAAGAACAGTGGGGATGTTTGTTGGTCATAAGGAGCAGAATATACTGATAAAATATGTATGCAGCAGTTCTCCAAGTTGTATTCCTGTGCCTGAAATTGTCCACCTTCTCCTGGGGAGAAGGAAGCTTGCTGGTGAGCGCAGGTGCTGGGGGCAGCCTGACCCAGATGGGGCAGGGCATGAAAGAATACTGGCTGCTGTGCCAAGGGTAATGCACTGGTGATTCCGGCAGCTGGAGGGTGGAGGTGCCGTCCTGCCCATTCCATCAGGGCTCTATGCCACCCTGAATTATTATATTACAGACCATAAAGAGCTGTATTCTTTAGAGGATTGACAAACCTCTAGTTAATATTCATGTGTGTTTGGGGTTGGATTCAAGAAAGAGCTCTAGTTTAAGGACAGCATTTAGGTAGAAGTTTAACACTTTGCTTCAAGTTCTTGCTAAAGTACCAGCCTTGATGGGATGGGAAGAGAGGCTGATGTGATTTTCTGAGCTGGAGCCATACAGATGAAGAGGAGATTTTAACTGTCCCACATAGATGAGAAAACAGGTCCAGTGACAACTCCCTGGCTTTGGATATCACCAGTCTCTGACAGATTTGGTAGATCTCTCTTGGTTTAACTGAACTGAATGTTTCATCTACTAAGTTTGAGGACACCAAAATTTTGAACCCAGAACTCTGACTTCCTGTAGCACCATCCTGAAGCCAGTCTGCCTTGAAAGAGAGACACCTGTGATTCCTGGAACTTGGAGATGCAGGTGCTGCTGCAGTCTGGTGGATTTCCTTCCTGGAAAATCCCATGAAGCAATGGAGTATGAAAGATAAAAGATACTTTTGTACTGTACAGAGAGAAGGCAGAGCAGTAAAAACAAAGATCATTTTTTCAGGGGCTATGTTTCAAATTGGGTGATGTACCCTGGGTTTAGATGTAAGCATGCTCCTTAAACTGGTGAGGATTTTTCTCTCGCCAGAGAAGGACATGTAAACCAAACAGGAGAGGGGAGAGCTCTGCTATGTTGAGACGTAGAATAGAATAGAATAAAATAGAATAACATAGTCATCTAGTCCAGCTGCCTGACCACTTCAGGACTGACCAGAAGTTAAAGCATTGTCTAAGGGCATTGTCCAAATGCCTCTTAAAAACTGACAGACTATGGGCATTGACCACCTCTCTAGAAAGCCTGTTTCAGTGTTTGACCACCTTCTTAGTAAATGTCCAGTCTGATCCTCCCCTGATGCAGCTTTGAACCATTCCCACCATTTCCTCTCACTGGATCCCAGGGAGAAGAGATCAGTTGCACCTTAGCCTCCTCTCCAAACTAGACAAGCCCAAAGTCCCTGGCCATCCCTCATAGGATATCCTGTCCAGCCCTTTCACCAGCTTTGTTGCCCTCCTTTGAATGCATTCAAAGACTTTCACATCCTTCTTAAACCGTGGAGCCCAGAACTTGACACAGCACTCCAGGTGAGGCTGGTCCAATGCTAAATAGAGCAAGATAATCACCCCTTTTGACCAGCTGGTGGTGCTGTGTTTGATGAACCCCAGGAGGGGGTTTGTCCTCTTGGCTGCCAGCTCTTGATCCTGCCATCAGCTCCAGATCCTCTCTTCAGGGCTGCTCTTCAGACCCTCCTATCTCAATTTATATTTGTGCCTGGCATTGCTCCATCCCAGGTGCAGAATCTGACATTTGGACCTGTTAAATATCATTAATCATTGTCCAGTGCTCCAATTTATCTGGATCCCTTGGCAAGGCCTCACGTCCTCAAGAGACTCAACAGCATTTCCAGTTTGGTATCGTCAGAAAACTTGCTAATGGTGTATTTGACTCTTGCATACAGGTCATTCACAAATATATGGAATAGAGTTGGCCCTAGGATTGAGCCCTGAGTAATACCACCGGTGACTGGACACCAGCTAGATGTAGCCCCATTCACTACAACCCTTCAGCCAGTTCTTCACCCAGCACACTGTGAACCCACTCATCCCACAGCTGGAGAACTTGTCCAGAAGGATGCTGTGAGGAACAGTATCAAAAGCCTTACTAAAATCCAGAAAAAACTACATCCACCACCTTTCTTTCATCCACATGGCGGGTGACTGCATCATAGAAGGATATCTTATTAGTTACACAGCCCTTTCTCTTTGTGAACCTTGTTGACTGTGCCTGATGGCATTATTCTTTAAATGCCTTTCAGTAGTACACTGTATAATCTTCCCCATGATTTTTTCAGGAAATGAGGTTAGACTAACAGGACTGTAGTTCCCTCATGCTCTTTTTGTAGACTGGAATACAAATCTACACAGTCAGTAGATAGGTGCAACAAAGCACAGACTGCCTGAGGTACTGTTACAAAAGGGATGCCAGGCACCAGGAAGAATCCCCTTCTTCGCCTTTGGATGTACATGGTCACCCTACAAAAGCAGACCACATTCAGACAGGACATCACTAGCCATGTAAACCCAGATGTTGGAAAAGGCAGCATTTCAGTGTTTGCTGGGGATTGCTGCAGATATTGCTTGCTCCTTTAATTGGTCAGTGCAACAGTACAAGGGGAAAAGAGCTTTTTTAAAGAAAACTCTATGTATTATGTTTCTTCCCATCCTAGAGATAAGGAAAGTCTTCATCAACTGGGCAGGTTGAGGACTTGCACAGCTGCTTGGGAGTGGTCAATGGCATGGTTTGTGCTGGAATCACTGCCTCAGGCCCAAGCTACCCACTACAAATTCATGGTCTGATCAGAGTTATGCTCTCTATTTTTGGTTGTATGAAAATGGAATAGCTTACTAGGGTGATTCAAATGCACTCCCTACTTAGTTTTTGTCTGCTGCATGTGACTTTGCTGAAGAAGGCTTCATAGCAAAGTGAAGGGAAAAGGTACAAAGAGCTGGACTAATCAGTACAAGATAATACATAAGTAAATTTCTGACTTTCAGCTAAGGGTAGGTTATCAGATTTTTCATCTTAGTTAATTTTAACAAAGCTAAGAAGTCTGGCCCAATGTTTGATTCAGCCCTTGATATAGGCTTTTATCACTCCCAAATGAATGACATTTGCTATCCCATTGAGATCCATTTGGACTGTTCTTCACTGATGAGATCTCTAAGGTTTTTGCCTTAGTCTGTGGTTAATAGATGAACAGTATTAAATGTTGGCTCTTACAATTTGCATTGCAGGTAGGCCTTTTAGGAAGAACAGGCTCAGGAAAAAGCACCTTACTTTTTGCATTTTTAAGACTGCTGGATACAGAAGGGGATATCCAGATTGATGGAGTTTCCTGGAACACAGTGAGTGTGCAGCAATGGAGAAAGGCATTTGGAGTGATTCCTCAGGTAATGAGATTATTGTATATTTTTGTGCCTTTGTTTTCATTGGTTCTATATCCATATGTGCATAGTTACCTTCAAGATGGAAGTTTGTTATTTGTATGTAGAGAAACAAACAGAACACAGATTTTGTGAAAAGGGGAGTGGCATGGATGAATGGGTGGATGGATGCAATGATTCACAGCAAACTTTGTCTTTTTAGGGTTTCTATGCCACTCACACAAGAACTTTTCTAGAAATGGAAAGGTACAGCACACTTAAGCAGTAGGGTTTCTAGCCTGCTTATCCCTGCTCCTTTGACACTGTTTGCATGTTGATTCAGAATAAGATAGTGCCCCTTGAAGAAAAAATACAGTAAGTGTCCTCAGCTCTACATCACATGTTATGGTTAACATCTGCATACTGTACATTGCCTGTTTTCCCTGACAGGCTGACAGCAAACAATTAAACCTGGGGCTTCTGAGTCCCTTGCCAATGTCCCTGCCACTGGACCAGTGTCTTGTATTAGTTACAGCTAATTATTAGATTAGCTGTTTGAAAAATTAATGTTATTGTCTGCATACAGTAACACTAAAAAGTGATTGCTTATTGTAAGGGTAGGAATGAAAACTGAAGGAATTAACTGCATAATTTTAATGCCATGTTTTGTATTTTTGTTGTTGAAAGCTGTCAGTCCTTACCAACAATGCTGATACATGAGTAACACGTATTGGCCTTGTCTTCTTTGAATACTCTACCTCAGATAGTTCTTCAGCTATAAAATGTACACAGTCTTTTCTATACAGTGGAATATCTTTGGAAATCTTCTGACTGAATTAATGTTGGCAGATTAATTCATGTAATATTTGAGGGCAATCTTACCAATGGGTCACTTGTAGTATTGTGAGGCAGGGGGAGAGCAGTTGCAGATCAGCTGATCACACTGTGAGGGGCCATGCAGTCTGCCCCACCTTTATCCACACTTGAGGGGTGGCTACTAACCCTAGAGACTGACAAATATGGTTTGATCCTTCGCCACCCTGGGTGACCTTCTCTTTGACAGACCCACAAGGGGTGTGCCAAACAGGGTGACCAAGGATGTCCTTTTAACTGTTAGGTGTCAAACCCTAATTGTGCTATTCCCAGCATCCTGTCTCCACCGTAAAGCTGTTGCATTTGGTTTCTGTGCATATGGTTTGTTTCCAGGTAGTGTCCTGTCTGAGAAAGGTGGTTACTGTCTTAAAAAGCTGGTGAGTGTATGTTGAGTATAAAGCTGTTGTGCACTGACTACATGAGGAATTTTAAAATAGTTGGAGAGACTCTGGGACACCCAGCCAGTTTAACTAAAAATATGCTGTTAGTTTTACAGCTTTGGATGCTGTTAAAAGATGCTGAAATGATCATGCTGGAAAAACAATGGCCTTGATTTTACAAAGACAAGGAGGATTCGGAATTAAATTTTTCTACTTGATGATCAGTTCTGAGTTGTGATAGCTTCCCTTTCAAAAATGTTCCACAGTAGCCCTAGTGGCATTTATTTAAAATAGGAGTGCAAAGAAAGCACAATTCTCTCTTCTCTGTGCATTTCCACAATCATACTCTGAAATTTCCTCAAAGACAGCAATTTTTTAGCACTTTGATCTTGTGAGAACCCACCCTTTCTTTACTGACACATTACTCCTTCAACAAAACAAGCCCAACAGGGCTGGTGAGTCCACTGGTTGGATTAATTTCTTACCTGAGGTCTACCAGCCACATGCTGCCTGCTGAACTGAGGCTTGCTTGGCAAGCTGGCCTTTGATAGTTGACCTGTTGTCACCCTTTCTGTCCTCTCTTCAACATTTTCACATCTATCTATTCCTTTAAACTTTTATTTCTTTATTATAGCTGGCTCAGTTCTGCAGCATGATTGTTGCTTGCGATTATGAAAAGAAGTCCCCCCTTAGATCAAGGCAGCTATGCAGTGAACTGCATGTGTAGCTGCATCTCTTTAGTTTGGAGGACAGGTATGTTACAGAGCTGTCCTCCAAAGCATGGCTGTATAGGATGAAGAATGCTTTTACGAGTACAAGCTATGTCTCCACTGCAAAATTTTCCTATATGACCAAGTATAACTTTCTGTATTGGAAGGAGCTTCCTTGTCTCTCCCATAGTCATCCTTTTGCTCTCAGCCCTTTCTCCCTTTGGCATGTGGTTGCCCAGCAGGGTTTTTGCTTTCTGTCTGCAGCTGTCCTTGGGAATGCGTGGACTGAGAAGAAAACTCAATGCTTGATAACAAGTAGTCATTGCCCCACTGAAAAATATGAGGAATAATTCTCATAGCTGAGTACTCACTATAGACTTGCTAATGGTATAGAAATTATCATTCTGCAACCATCAGCAAAATTCAAGAGACATTTTTTACATGAGCAGTGTAACTTGCCCTTCTGCCAGTGAGGCGCATTGCTAGTTCATTGTTAAAATTACACATTTAGTTCAGTTCACAAGTCCCTGATATGTGGATCAGTGCCAAATAATCCCAGCCTTCCATTCTCTGGAAGGTCACGAGGGTTGCCAGCCTGTTTGCATGCTTCAGTTCACAGCTCTTGTCCCAAAGCCTTGCCAAAGAACTGCACATTATGCCTCAAAAGTTCCCACATTCAGAACAAAATGAAGTTTTCAGCAGCACTTTCTCAGCAGGAAAGAGAAATTGCATATGCCACCCTGCCTTTCCCGGCAGAACAGAGGGAGCCTTTTGTTCTTAGCCATTCACCTACAGCTTCAGAACGGAAAAAAAAAAGTTGCCTTTCCTTTCCTGGAAGGCTCGCCTCCAGCAACACCTGGATATTCGCTGTCTCCAGGAGAGTCTTTGCTAACAAAAGGAGAATGGAGCTCTACCTGAGGCATGCTTCCTCCTGAAAACTTTCCAACATTCTCCTTCTCTTCCTTAACCCTAAGTTTCCCAATTTAGTAGAAAAGAAGTGCTTTTCCTCCGTGAGAACCTCACTGTGGCACAACTGCACAGCACAGACAGTGTTCTAAGACACTGCTGTCTGCTCCATGCAGTGTGGTCAGGGATCACACTGAACTGGAGCAAAGGCAAAACCCCTGTTTCTTTCAGTATCTTAACTCTGGCTGTCAGTGCCTTGTAGTGGTGTGAAGGGGTAAAATATGTTTCCTGAAGCACCCACAAGGAAGTTTCTTCCTGTACCTTCTCACATGGCTGTGGTTCTGAAGCACAGCCTACCCACAGCGCTGCTCCTACAGGCTGTTTGTCATTCTCCTGCAGAACAATTGCACCAGCAACACCAGGCTGTACCTTTGCACCCATCATCCCTTCTTTCTGGACTGACCTTTCTGATGATGCTTCTGCAGGCGTTTGCCCACTACATTTCCAGGGAGAGGACTTCCAGCTGCATTTGATTTCATCACACTGAGGCTCTCTTGTATACAGGTCCTCATGCAGATTGCATCCTGAAGTATTTAACAGAGTTAGATTCAGAAAATGTCTTCAGAAATTTGGCTTTGAATGGAAACAGGAAACTTGCAGCCAATTTCCCATTGACATAAATGATCAGAAAGCTGACACCCATGCTGCTAGCTCCAAGAAAGGGGATGACTTCTGATGTTTACTTGAGTGTTCTTCCACTGCATCTTAGAAGATCTTACACTGTTTTCTACATGTAAATACTCCATATAGAGTTAAAATCAAGCTTAGCATAGAGTACAAGATTACTATAGTTTGTGGGACTGCCAGATGACAAAAAAAAAATCAAATCAGTTTTGCTCCTTTCTTTTACCGAAGAAGTGAAATTTCACGACTTTTGTATTTGAAGTTCCAGTTTTTCAGCAGCTATCACACTGTGTTCATTGATTCTGTCTCTGTCTGTCTGTCTCCAGCACTGTTTCTCATACCCTTCAGGGCTGCTCACTTTTGGAGGTTGGCTGTTTTGCAGTGTGCCTGCCCACTCGTGTCCAGTGCAGCTGCTGAGCAGTGCTGCTCCCCGGGGTGG
Organism: Pseudopipra pipra; assembly: GCF_036250125.1. Taxonomy (NCBI): domain Eukaryota; kingdom Metazoa; phylum Chordata; class Aves; order Passeriformes; family Pipridae; genus Pseudopipra; species Pseudopipra pipra. The sequence continues at coordinate 51,075,951 of NC_087553.1, forward strand.
TCCCACAGAGGGTCCTGCAGAGGCTGGGTTCCTGCAGGGCATTGGGACGAGTTGGTATCACCGTATTGGGGAGCGTCTGCTGCATCAGACCTATACACAGAGCAACTGGGGACAGTAGTTAATAACCCCATGGGTTCGTTTTGGGCAGTATATAGGTTGCTTTCTGCCTCATGGGTTCAGTGTTGCCAGGAGCACAGCACTTACGTTTACCATTAAGCTCCATTGGAGGCAGATGTTTTGGCATCTCCAAGGGAGAACTTTACAGAACAGATCCCAAAAAACTTTCAGGTTTTCCTTGCTCCTGTGCTCTTATTCTTGCCTGTCGATATTTTAATGTCAATGTGAAGTCCCTAAAGGACACTTATTGAAAACAAAACCTCTAACTCCGCACCTAATACTAAAGCATTCACATAGTAACTTGATTTTGTTTCATGTTGATATTGTTGCTATAATACAGACAAAGCACAGAAGGCTGCATAGAGCTGCTATCTGGTTCCAGCTGATGTTGCATTTGTTCTCCAGCCCTGGGGCATGTGGGAAGAAGGGGCCATGGGTCTTTCTGAGGACCTGCACACAGGTTGCAGCGGCAGCAGCTACTCACAGCTAGGATACTCTCACTCCTTAGCAGCCTTTTGTCAACTGATCCTTAACTCTTCTGTATGCAATTGCTGAGATACTTCAGGGTCTTGATTTTCCACATAGCACTTAAATCGCTTAGGAAGCTTATTGCTGGCACGCAATGGCTGTAGCTGCTGATGGGGATTAATGCCCTTCAGAGGGATTGAGTTACAATATTTGGGGTGGTCAGAACATAAACATGACCATATTTATGTTCCAGAGTGTTTTGCTTATGGGTAGATGTCAGGTCTAAGAAACCATTTGTTGTATGATCACACCCATTATCATCCTGTGTGAATCTGAACAAGTGACCTAGAAGACCTGGCAGATTTGCTGCCGGTTTCCCCAGCCATCCATTCCCCCTTCCAATGCTCTCCTTATTTCTACTTCTTCCGTATTTATGAACAACATAAGTCTTTGGGATTCACTTGGTATTTTTTTTCACTTTAGACTTCTAGTTTTTAAGAATATGTAAAGATTTATTTCTGCTTCCCTTTGTAAGTAGACTCTAAACTGCCTGTGTGACTCACATGGTATTTACTCAAGTGAACCCTATGTGGTTTCTAATGAGCTGGGAGGAAGGAGGTGTTGAAATGAAGAGAGAAGTACCAGAATTCAGGACAATGAAATATTTACCTTGTGGGGAAAAAAAAAATAACCAACCCTGCTGTTGGGAATAGCTTGCTTTTAGTGCCCTGGTTCTCAAAAGCACAGTTATTAGAAATAGCAGCAGCTTCTGAAGAAAGTTGTACCCTTTATTGCTCTGCCTGCTGTACTTCAGCAGGAATGTTATTCAGCCCTATCTTCAGAACTGGTTTTTTCAGTTAACTGTTCTTTACCACTGAGAAATGAAAATACCTGTTCCATTAGTTAAATGTATTGCACTCACAGTGTGAACAAACCCATGTCTGACACTGTTTCCACAGCATTGTTGTTTCCACCACACCCATTACTTGGAAGAACCTAATCCTGCTGCAAATATGTCACCCTGCTCATGCCACCTAACCAGTGTAGGACATGGGAAAAGGACTACGCTGTACTTCATCAAAGCTTTCACTGTTATTAAGGAGAACAACTATAAAGGAAAGAGTCTGCTCTTTCTGCCTTGTCTCTACAAAAAGTACTTCAATGATATAATTTTTAGCTCTGTGTGCTGCTGCCTCTGCTGCAGCTCAGTCAGTGTATTGCTGGCCATGCAGTGAAGGTCTCATTGCACTTTAACCCATCCCACTGACTGCAGGGCACCACAGTGCAGCTCCTTTTCTCCTCTGGTCTCTTGAATCAGGTACTTCCTTCTCTCTTGCACCAAATAAGTTGGCAATGGCGTACATATCTTAATCAAGCAAATTAATTAATGTAATTTATTTTCCTCTGCAACATTAAAACTTTTAATTAATCATAATTAAACAATTAATATAAATGTGTGTTTAAATCACTTTGAAAGTGATGAAGGAATGCCAAATTCCCATTTTAGGTCAAATGGAAATTGTGTTAGACAAACCAAACTCTGGGAAAACACTTGCTAATTGTATTCTCTCAGCTATTTTCTGCTGGTACAGCTACTCATTCATTGCTTTTGGTAGCATTTGACTACCAAGACTCCAAGAATTTATGTGGCTGTGAATCACTTGCATTTCAATATGTTTTCTCTAAATAAATATTTTATTTAAAAAGACAGAAGAAAATAATTGTCTCAAATCTTTCCTCTTGGTATTTGTGGCGTACAAGGAAAGAGCAAGCAAATAGTCGTATTTCTCAACCAGACACTTAAATTCTTTGAGAGCAAGTTCTCCCTGCTGCAAACAGCAGGTGTACCTCACAGCATAGAAAACAATGGCTTGTTAAGAAATGTTGTACAGCCTCAGTGTCCCTCGAAGAATCTAATTTCCATCAGAATCTGACACACCCACCCCATGTAAAACGAGATTAAACAAATATTTAATTTGTCTGAATCATTGCTTTTTGAGCCACAAAACATGTATCTAGGGGATGTTCACTTAAATCTGCTTGTCCTGATGGGGAAAGCAGAAGTGAGTAGTAACCTTCTGTGCAAGAAGGGTGCATTCTCAGTGCCAGAAAACATGCGTCCTCCTCATGCTGTGCAGCAGAAGGCCGGCGTGAGACAGAGCAGGGAGAGCAGGTTGTTGCTGCTGCAGCCATGAACCTGGTTGTGCTCTGTCACATCTCAGTGACGTGATAGTGTGAGGGAAAGAAAACCTCTTTTCAGATAGGACTGGGACATGGTAAATGTCAGGGAATGATGCTGAAATACATATTTGGCTACATTTGATTAGAAAAAGGGAAATTCATTGATGAAAAACAATTTAGGACAGTGTCCCTGAATTTTGACAAATATCCAATAGTTTTTTTCTCTCTAAACAAAATTGCGGTTTAACAAGGGGGTTTTTATGTTTGAATATGTTTGACATACTGAAGCATCAAAACTAGTTTTTAAAAGGCTTATTTCAAAATGAAAATACAGGAAATCTTTTATTCTGAAAACTGTTGAAATTTGGGTTTTGCTCATTTTCAGACAAGTTTGGCTAAGATTTTTTTAAGACAGTCGCCAAGGATTTTCAAAATCACTCTTTTTGGAACAATGTTTTAAAAAAATTAAAAACCTGCAGTAAGCTCTATTTGGTAATTGCAGAAGGTTATTATTTTCTCTGTACGCTTTACAATTTCCAATGCTTTATGCAATGTTTCAAGTTAACTATCTACATATATCTATATTTTTTCTTGTAGAAAGTGTTCATATTTTCTGGAACTTTCCGGATGAATTTGGATCCCTATGGGCAGTGGAATGATGAAGAAATATGGAAAGTTGCCGAGGAGGTAAAACTGTTTAGTGTTATTTGTCTCCCTCTGGTGATGTGGTTACAGAAGGGTGCAGTGTAGGTCAAATGATTGTCATATTTTACATTTATGTAAAGTCTTAGGAAAGAAGGAAAAATAATGCCGTGCTATAAAAAATATTTCTTATTAGTTATAAATATAGTTATTGCAATTCTCATGCCAATGTGAAGCCAGCTGAGAGGAGCACTCTCTGACAAGGCATTTAGGCTTACGTACTGCTTGTATCATGGGAGCTTTCTCTGTCATGGAAAATAAGAATTATGAAATATTAGATTTCAGAAACCTGAAGGTTTTCCTCTAGTTTTATGTTGACATTTTAGCAATATTTTTGTTTTCAAAGTCCCCAAGTTTAAGGGCCGTATTCTGTTTCCACATTGCACTGGTCCCCATGTATTGCAGTTGTCAGGTGCCACATGTTGGCTCTGGTGGTACTTTATAGATTGCAGAGGTGTCCATAATGCCTAGGGGAAAGGCAGGTGAGCATTACAGGAGAGAGACTGCAGACTAGGAAGCAGATGCCTTTTTCCAGCATACAGATGATCTAATTAATACAGACTTAACCATGAATTGGTGCTGTTTTCATTGTTCATTGCAAGTCTCAAGTATCAGAAAATGCTTACAAGTGTGAGACCCAATCTGAAAGCTTCCTCCTTTCCCATCCAGGAGGTTAAAACTCTGTCTCTGCTTGCTCTCTTCGGTTTATCTAATTTCTTCCCTCCATTTGGAAAAATGGAAAATAGACACTTTCTGTGAGTAATTTACTGTCAAATAAAAACATCATGACATTTTTGTTTAGGTGGTGCGACAACAGCTTTTCATACAGTCCTAGCAAAGGTAACAGCGTGCTCAGTGCTGCTTCTCTGCTTCTTTGAGGCTAGGGAAAAAATGGATCAACATCTTCTCTCTTGAAGAAGACAAGCTCTCCTGCTTTTGAGGATTGTTTCCAGTGTGTGTGTGAATTGAGCTTGGAATTTTAAAGAACTAAACCTCATTTACAATGGCATGAAAAAAAAATAAATTAAGTGTTTATCATTAAGGAGTTTGGCAAATCCATATGTAACACTGAGGTTTTCATTGCACAGCCAAGAGTGCAAAGCAAATAGAAAAGAAAAAGAGCTGTAATGCTTTTCACTAGGAGCAATTGGATTGTTTACCAAGATCATGCTCTTGAAGTCAGTCTCATTAGTGGCAGTGAGTCAGTGTAACTTGGGAGCACGGCACAGAAATTAACTGTCAGCTTATTCCCGACTCACGTTGTCTGCTGAGGATTTTAAGGATCCTGCTGAGATCAGCATCAGCTTTTTATGCTCCTCAAACCAACTGCAGAGAGCAAGGCCTTGTCTGATGTTTCATTTTTTATTGCCCCCATATTTCAGCACTTGAATCTGTCAGACTTGTGTCAGTGAGGCTAAGTTTTACTCTTGCAATCAGCTGTCTGGACCCTATGGGTACATGGAGACACCTTATGCAGTTTTAAGAAGAAAGCAACTTTTCCAGCCATTAGATGCAAAATTTCATTAAAGGACACGATGTGTTCAAAAGAGAAGCAAGGAAAAAAGCACTGGCCTCAATTTGCTTAGAAATTTAAGCATGACCTCTTCAGAAACTCAACGTGTACCCACAAACCACAGTTTAATGTGGTACCCATGTAAAATGGAAACACAAAGTAGGAATTCCAATTTTTTGTTTTGCATAGAATGCAAACTAATTGCAGATCAGTAATATTTAAAAAATCCAAGAGGGGGCTCTTAATAAATTGCTGGGATTGCATTGCATTTTTATAATGTTTTTTGGAGCTGTGCAACTCACATATGTTTCTTAGTTCTCATATTTTACAAAAATGCCTCTGTAAATGCTGCTGATAAGGTCAAGGAACGCAGTTTGTGTTCCACATCTGTGGAAGATGGAAATCTTTGTTTTGGAGTGTATATCTCCCAATGAGAGCAAACAGGAACACTGGAAGAAACAGTCAGAAAACATCTCCTGGGCTGGATTCTGGCTTCTAGTCCAAAGGCAGCAGCTTCACTTGACATGGGCATCCCTTTAAATGCTTTGTCACAGTGCCAGAGGGAAGCCCTAATGCCATTAGTATAAACAAAGTGCACAAGGCCTTTGGGGTAGCAAAAGGAGCATTTGGAAACACTCTCAGAGCTGTAGAGACAGTGGCCTTGGTGAGTGGGGTTATTTTCTCTGTTGCTTTAATGTAGAATATGAATTTTGGTCATTTCTTTTTAACCTCCTAGTGACTAAAGAGGCCTATTTTCCTTTCAAAAATCGCTTTCCTTAGCATTTCCAACAACGTACATTGCCACAATCAGCAGTAACTATATCTCACCAGTTCTTCCTGTCTTTTTTTCTTTCTGGCAGGTTGGGCTGAAGTCTGTAATTGAGCAGTTTCCAGGCAAGCTTGATTTTGTTCTTGTTGATGGAGGCTGTGTCCTGAGTCATGGCCACAAACAGCTGATGTGCCTTGCCCGGTCAGTTCTCAGCAAAGCTAAAATCTTGCTGCTCGATGAACCAAGTGCTCACCTGGACCCTGTGTACGTTTTGTTCATTTGTTCTGTCTTCTAATCCGAAATAAGAAAATCAGTGAGGCAGCACCATCTAAAGAGGCCTTTTGTAACTTGTTTGGTCTGTTACTAAACCTGATTTCAGTAATATATGTTAGTAATTCTGCATGGGGGATCAGAGAAGCGTGGTTACAACCTTAACTTTATGGCTAATAGGTACTTTGAGAGCAGAGATGCAGCATGCTGAGGCACTGCAGAGCGCTGCTGTCCGTGCATGTGAGCTATGCAACACGCAGCCAGACTGTTACATAGGGTCAATACAGTTGTGGGCATGCACATTGCAGTCTGAATGCCAATGTTTGCCTTTCAGGACTTCCCAAGTGATCAGGAAGACCCTGAAGCACGCGTTTGCCAACTGCACGGTGATACTCTCCGAACACAGGCTGGAGGCGATGCTGGAGTGCCAGCGGTTTTTGGTGAGCATTTCTCATAGGTTCATTTGCTGTTGTTTCATTACATTTGATGAACATGCAAAATGCACCAAGTGGAAATTATGATGTTTTCTAATGAATGGAGGTCATTCCGGGCAGTTGTACAACCTCCTATTGCTCTTTCACCTGAGCTGTCACAATCACCTGTGTTCAGATGGGCTGGGTCATGTTCTGGAGGAGCAGGATTCCCTCTGTCAACCAGAAGGAAAGTTGGGTAGGTTATCCAGCTGCTGATCCAGGTGCCTTCTATTTTTTATTGGCTCAGGAGCTCCAGAAAAGTCTCAGCATCTCACAGAGCTTTACAAATGCAAATGCAGAAATGGCTGTACTAGAGCAATAGGGGGCTGCTTGGGGAAGAGAGGTTTCCTAAGAAAACATGTGATGATCGGAATTGCTGATTTCTTTCAAGAAACCATGTAAATATTCCTTTCATGTTTTATCATGGGGACAAAGTGTCATGGGGTTTTTCTTTTGTTATATAAAATGGTTAGTAAAGGAAAGAAAAGGCAAGTAATGCAATTGTTCTTAAAAATAAGGTTTCTTCCTCTGTATTTTCTTCACTCTTTTATAAAAGGGGATCTTCATTTTATGAAGAGGGAAACATCATTTCCTGTATTTGATGGGGTGCATTAGCACATCAGGAAGAACAGCCTGAAGTTGAAGCAGGCAAGTCAATAGGCAGGTTGTGCATCCTTTTGGATGTGCTGCTCCTCTATTTGTGCTGGACTTCAGCCTCACCTCCAGCCCACAGTCCCTGGCAACCAGGCTGCCTCTGCCTGGAACAGATTTCCAACCCTCCAGACCACATTTTAGCAACAGAGGTGCTAGAAGTTCTTTCCTGTCAGACCTGTGTCCTCACCCTCACCCCATGGCAGTGCCAGCAAAGGAGCCTGATTTTTCCCTGTCTCCTGTTTGACAGGAGAGGCTGGCACAGCCTTACAGGGCAAACCTGTTGTCTCCTTCAAACAGAAGTGAGCAGCACTTCCTTGTTTGGGAAGAAGAAAGTAGAGAAGGCCTGGCACCTTGCTGGCAGCCTTCTCCCCCTGCTTGTGATATAACTATTTTCTGCAGTTAACACTTTCTTAACTGGGTGGTTTAGCAGTGCCAGGAAAATGCCACAGTCCTTGAAGACTTCAACAAATGGACTCAGAGGTAAAACTAAGTCACAAGGAGAAACTAGCAAGGCCAGCGGCATTTTTTAACTTGGGCAATAGGCACCTTTTCCACATGTTAAAATTTTAATGTATATTTTTGTGGATGTAATTAGAACAAACTAGAAATTAGAAATTGGAATTGTAAATTGCGTTTTTTCTGTTATATGAATGCATAGCAAACATCTTCTCTCTTCCCTGCTCCAGTACTTGCACTAGCTGAATTCTGTCAGCACCACCACTGAGCATTTAACTGAGTGACATGTTCCTTCAGGTAATTGAGGACAATAAGTTGCGGCAGTACGAGTCCATTCAGAAGCTGCTGAACGAAAAGAGCTCCTTCAGGCAGGCCATCAGCCACGCCGATCGCCTTAAGCTACTCCCAGCACACCACAGAAACTCCAGCAAACGCAAACCTCGACCCCAAATCACTGCCTTGCAGGAGGAGACAGAGGAAGAAGTGCAGGAGACAAGGCTGTGAGACACTGTGTAGACACTCTCTTTGTGGAGTGAACGGTCAGCAGCGCCCCATGATGACAGGACCAGCACTTCTGAACCTGCAGGAGCCATGCACAGATTGAACCTTGAAGGAGGTGTTCACTGCAGCGACCACATGAGAGTGTGGGAATTACTTCCCTTCTGTGGTTAATCATGTGCAAGTTAGTACATTCTTTGAAGTTTTGCCACTTACAACGATGAAACCAGATTTCCTTTCAAAAGCTGCTCTAATTTGGTACAAACGAGATGGCAAGCAGAAGTAACCTGCCTAGCCTGACATAATTGTTTCAGAAAACTTTTAGAAATGTTCTTGCTGGGGTGAGAGGACAAGACAGCAGTGAGGAATGCAAAAAAAATAATCAAACCTGGGTGGAAAATAGAAAAACCAGCTTTGTTGGATTCACTTCCTGCAAACGAATTAAGGGACACTATCAGCAAGGCACACAGAAAACTTCCTCCTTTTTGTTTTCCATGCAGCAACTGTAATTTCAACTTAGCAGGAAAGGCCAAATGCCACGTGTGTAGGTGAGAATGAAAGAAAAGACGATATTGACTTGGAAGCCAGTCAACATCTGTCTTGTCTCTGGAGTTAAGGGAGAATTGGTATTTCCTTTTAAAACCTAGGAGCTGTCAACCCAACCCTGCACACACTCGCAGTGGGATTAGTGCAGGCTGACATCAGTATCTAGCAAAAGGTAGGACTTCTGGCAGTGGAACTGCATAGGTCTGGCACCTTTACATGCTTTTTACTTTGGCCTAACAAAAAAAAAAAGAAGAAAGAAAACTCTTAGAAGTAGATTTGAATAATGAAATAATTTTTATACTCTTTTGGTTTGCAGTTTTATTATGGAACTGAATGTTCTTTAGGATATTTTATTTATTTTAATATTGTTGCAAACTTTTGCTAAGGGAATTATGTATTTTAAGAGTGATTACTTACTATAAAGAAAAATATATTTGTACAAAAAGTTTTATATTTGGACTGTTGGGGGGGAGGGTTTGCTTCTAGTCTTTGATGTCTCACTAGGCTGTTAAAAACAAGGGCAGCCCCAGAGTTAGGCCAGGTACTGTCCGCTGCTGTCTTTGTGCACTAAAGTATTCTTCTAGTGATACAGGTGTTTTAGATTATTTTTTCTTTAAATAAATAAAAACAAACAAACAAACAAAACCCAAAAAGCCCTGCCTATACGACACGTTACAGCACCCCTGTCCCCATGGGGCAGTCACTGCAGACCAATTCTGCTACTTCTACTTGAGTCATTGCTGGATCTCCATAACACGGACATAATTTTAGTAACTACATTCTATTTATTATAAAACCACTGGGTAAAATGGCCTGTCAGAGCTGGCTGGGCGGCACTAGGTGGTGCTGCGGAGCTCAAACGCTGCACAGCTGAGTGGGTGCTCAGCTCTGGGTCCCTCGCACTGCCTGAGCCCTACAGCAAGGCTTGAACTAAACTCTTCTGGGCATCCCGTGGCAGCAGCTGGAGCTGCGCCGCCGTCCTGCAGCGGCCTCCGGCTGAGTGCTGGGCGTGACGCTCAAGGTGCCACTGGGTCTGACTGAGCCCACGAGCACTGGAACTCACCCTGTATCATTCTTGTTTCCCTCTAGCTCTGCCCCCATTGCATACTTTCTGTCCCTCTTTACACATTTCCTCTGCAATATCTGTTTGGTTTTTTTTCCCGCCTGGTCCCTCATGCTGTACTTTTATTCTTGTTTGTCTTTTAGCACTTATCAGGGTCTGTTTTTGTCTGTGGGGACACCTCCTTTTGCTGCCTGATTTTCTCCACAAACCAATGTCTCCTGCTCACAGAGCATTCTGGATATCCTCGAGTTTCAATTCTGCCATGTCACTGTTTCTCTGCCACTAAGCTCTGCTTGGTTTAGTGTTTATAACAATGGAAAACTAAATGTATATTGACATAGCATCATTTTGAATCCCATCTCCATTCCCTCTATCCCCTCAAGTCATTCACCTCATGCTGTATATCCCTTTTCTCACACAGCCCGCTCTCCAAATCTGGCCAGGGCTGCTGCAGAGTGTGGCCAAGCCCAAGGAGGCATGCCAAGGATCACTCTTTTTCAGGATGTTACTCAGGGTAGCAGACATTCCATGTGGGAGAGTCTGTTATCTAAATAAACAAGATGATACAGAAAAATCAGCAGAACTATTATGTCATTAGAATCAGTGCATGCTTCAAAGCTTGCACAATTATTAGTGTTAATGTTTTAGGGTCATTGTTGGAGTTAGAGTGTGCCAAGCTGGACTGAGCAGACAAGGAGACATTTCAGGAAAGAACAAGGTAAATACAGCAGGAGCATGTAGTAGAATGGAATGGAATGGAAGTTGCTGATACAAACACTCAGAGCACTCTGAAGGAAAAATGTCAGTGGACTGACTGCCCCCACCCTGGGCCACACTACTTGTCGAAACAGCTTCTGCCATCAGTACCCAGCTACAACCACCACACTGCCTGTCCCCAAGAGCCCAGGCAAGATACTGCATAAGCTCTTCTCTCTTAGCACGCTCTTCTCCCACTTGCCCTCAGAGGGCAATTTCCTTCAAAGATCCCAAACCAATGCTTCAGCTCCTTTGGAGTTCAGACTGGAACAGGAGGTAAGTTGGTACCAACCTCCATGAGGAGGAGGACACAATCTCTCCTTCCCAACAAAGGTCAAGAAGAGCACGTTACCTTCTAGAGTAAATGTTCTTGTACTTGCTGTCAGGGACATGACAGCTCCCAGGGTTGTTTGCCTGAAGCTAAACTGGGAAGTTGCACATGCTGTTCATGGTGGAAAATGGAGCACAAGAGAAAGAGAAAAAAAAATGAGGCCATAAACTAAGCACAGTGGAAGAAAAGAGCAATGACCTTCATAAACACAGGCTGAGCATTATTTAAGAGAATTTTTCTTTTCATGTGCTTTGCTTTGCATACATTTGATAAAACCAATTAAAAAAAATTCTCCCACCAAACCACTTAATCATTAAGACCACTTCCACTATTAAAATATAGGTGTGTATAATATATAGCCAAAGAGAAGAGCATGCTAACTTTAATAGTACATGTGGAGGAGATTTTATTTTACACCCTGCTAGGAAAAAACAACAAAAACAGAAACAAAAAAAAGTTGGAAAGAATGAAATTACTCTGCAGAGGTTCTGTTGCTGTTGTTAAGAACAGTGGAGAAGAGAGAAGGGTGTCCACACTGCTAGTACAGGACTAATAAGCTCTTGGGACAGCAAAGGCCAAGCAAGGATAGCCTAAACAAAATTGAACTGTACACACTTAGCCCTCTTCATAAATCTTACACACAAAATAAGTACCCAAAGCAGCTTGATAATTGTCATTAGCAGGAACTGCTCATATCTTACTGAGGTCAAACAAGCCTGCCATTCCAAAAAACAATTTTGCTTTCACAGTTGCTTAACTGGTGTCTTACCAGCTGTATTTTTTTCATTAAATATCTGTTTTCCAAAGTCTTATCTTAAGATCCACCTCCTCTAGTTGCACAAGCTTCAAATCCATCAGCCTGTTACACCAGAGCTGCTCAACACCCAATGGCCTCTACACTACTTGAATTCTACCCTGTTTAAGCAACAGGTTTAAGTTATTTCTCTGAAATGTACCTTATAAAAAGGTCCTCTTAAGGCATTTCCTCACATTAATTCAGAATTGGTGTTACTTGCTGGAGGTAATTTCAGAACTACATCCTTTGTTGCATTTTATTTATTTATTTATTTATTTTCTCCTTTTTCTATTATAGATTGGGCATGTTAGCTCTACCATTACTTGGCTGTGATTAAACATTTGGGAAAAAAAAGCACTTTAAAACTGATGTGCAATTGTTCATTAATGGACCATTAGTTGCTGCCTAAAAAATATTGCAAGTTAAGCAATGTGCAATGCAATACAGTAACACATTTCCTTTACAAACCCTCATGTTCTCCTAAACCAATTCCCTGTTCCTAGGATAAACAATATTTCTACTAAGTTTATTCATGCTTACTTCAACCTCAAAATACAACCCTTACGAAACACAACCAGAGGTTTTTGAGTGATGCTACAGCCCAGTACAAACACACCTTGTGCTGCCTTCAACAGTTTCTCTGACTTAAGTTTCTGAAAAACAGCCTGCTTTGTAATGTCTCTTAATTATGGTTCGACCATAATAAATATCACTTTAGCCAGAGTTAGCACCAAGAAAGTGGTCCCTCATCCTTTTCCCAGGCATTTCCACCTGCAGAGGCTGTTTTTCTTCTCCAGTTTTACACTGATGTGTTTTGTAAATCACTTGAGCTGTATTATGGGAAGAGATGCAACACAGAAATTCAGGCCTGCTGATCCTGCTGTTACTAATCAGTGTTTTCACCTTTGTTGAACAATGGAGCAGGTTTATTCACGCTTTTAATTTTGGAGTTCATACTCAGCAACCCAACAACCTAAGTAAATATTGTCTGATGGACTCAGACATTCTTTTAAGGAACTTATTCCACATTCTTCATCAAGAAATAAGAACCATAGTACTTACCAAGGTCATTGGCAGATGAGAAGGATCTTTCATATTCCTCTGGTTGAAGACATTGAGCCATGTATAAGGAGTGTAGTGTAGTCAGATGGGGCCTAAATTAAAAGTTTTTCACTGACTCAGTGGCCTGTGAGATGGATTCAACCTTAGAAGCTTCCCTGTACTTTCTGAGATACTCCTCCATGTAGACAGGGTATCCCTCTCTTCACTTACCTCTTTTAAAGATATGGAAAGGGGTAATAGCTGGGAGCAGAATGCAGCATGGAGCAGTATGGCCCACCAGAGATAGCACACTTCAATCCTCTCTCCTTAAGACACAGGAAGGAAAGAGGAGAAAGGATTTTGCCCATTACTAACCCAAAATGAGAGTAGCTGGTATTACAAGTCACATATGAAGAGTGCTGTTTGTAGCATCACAGGAAGAACCTGAAGACACAGTAAAACCCTGAGCTTATAAATAGAGCCTGGCCTTGCTTCTGCACAATCTATCACAAGCCAAGTGATAAGCCAGCAGAGAAGTCAGTATGTCCACAAGCAAACTGTGTTATGGTTATGTGGTCTTCACCATCTGAGGGCAGGAACTGCTGTGGCCTAATGAGAGAGCTTAGCAGTTACTGCAGAAGAGAAGATTCAATTAGGAGATTTGCAAAATACTGTGTGATTAAACCTGTACGGAGATCACAGACTGTGTTGAACTGACAGGCAGACAAACAAAATGATGTAGACAGAAGTCAGGTAAAAAATGCAGATGGAGAGAGTTTAGGACATCAAGCTAAAAAGGAAGGATAATGAGGGCATCGAAAGGCAATGCTAAATTTAGCAAGAGACCTAACTTTCATACCATGAACAGATGATCAAAATTACTCTGTCCTCTGCAGATTTTCACTCACAGTACAGCATTGATGACTTTTGATTCTCACAGACAATATATAGTTTTAAAATATGTCTCAAAACATGCTTTAGGACACTGTGGCCAAGGTCTTCCCACACAGAAGCACACTGCTAACTCTTGATCTAAACGAAGTCTGACATTTCCAAGGTGTATTTTCAATGCAGAACAAACCTAGTTAGAAGCACATCAGGATTTTAATTTTCTTATAGCTCTTTAAAAAAAAAAATTATTGTTATTACAAATCCTGATGTTGAAGCATTTTCAATTTGTGTTCCTTCTAACCATGAAATCCATGCCTGAGCTTCTGACACAAGCTATCACACCACTGCTCACCTCTTCGGAACATAAGGGATCCTACCTGATGAGACCCACTGCTCTGACCTGCAGCACTTCGTAGCTGACTCATTCTGCTAAGAACTACCTGCAAAAGCAGTATCCCACTTTTCAGCACAAAAATTAGTAAAAAAAATAAAATTAAAAATCAACCTCTAGAGAAATGGTCTGTATTCAGTTACATATTACTATCACACAGCAAATGGAAGTCTTAATAAAACAAGTTACTTTCTAAATATATTGTGCAGGAAATGATTACAGAAATAAGCTTCCAGTATTTGATATCTACAGAGCTAACACATACATACTAGGAGACAGAAAGACAATATGCCATACAAAACTTTTATTGACATGAGTCTGGGATGGCTGTTTTACATACAAAGGTGAAGCATTAGGAAACAGGTAATCCTTTCCTCCTTCAGGCTTAATTTGAGAAAAATGCTCCTTTTGAAATAAAGAGGCATGACCAATGTCACTGTCCAAGCCCTCCAAACCATCTCCCAGTAGCCCAGCAGAAGGCATATAAGTCTGATTTCAAGAAAACTCTGCACCTTCCCCTGCCTGACAGGTGAGGTATCTCGACCACGCATTTCCACGTTACTACAAATCACAAGGATGTAACTGCAGCTACCACAGAGAGAGAGGCTGGGGAAATGCACCCTGTGTAGAAACCCTCCCTCATGGGAACATCATCTACACCTCAGCAGTTGAGGAAAAATGACAAAGAGTTAATTTTAACTGCAACTTAAGAATCATTTCACAGCAATTACATCGTAAACCCACAATAGAAATTGATAATTACATAGTAACTCATCGCTACTACATTATCTTGGATAATACTGTAGTTAAGCTTTTGCTCAAATTCCTTTTCAGTAAAATCTGTTTCTGTAAAACACTGTTATTTCTCAGATGCTTTTAAAACACTAATGAAGTATATAAAAGTTTTTACAGTATACAAGAAAAACTAAGTTAATAAATGATATTTTCTTCAATTCTATCAAAGAATAAGAGTCTGAGGAAAAATAACTTTTGTTGCATTTTAATTTCGCAATCTCTTTCATTTTTTTAAAAGATAAAAGTTGTAAAGGAAATCCATGACATTTTAGATGAAGAGAAGCTTGGGAAAAACAAAATCACAATTCAGCAGGCAGATGATGGGGAAATCAAAGTATTTAATATGGCTTGTAGCTGAAAGCAATCGATCTGCATTTCCAATCATTTTAGTTATTGCCACATTCTGTTAATTTTTCATTAAGCAAAGATAAAAACGTCTTTTAAACTCACGAACAATAGCTTTAAGCCATTGTTGTACATATTGTGCAACTCATCTGAATGCAGTTTAACATGTGAACTTAATAGAATATATTTATGTACAGTATATACACAAACAGAATCCTGTGGTAGGTACCCTGAATATTATCATTTAAATGAGTAATTTTTATAATAAAAGAAGAAAAAAAACCAACCATCTATAGAGGTGGCAAAATGCCCATTTCTTAAGTTTAAATCAATATAATTTCCAGCTATGTACATAGAAATAAAACTGTGGTCCTGTACAAACTTTACATGACAGGGAAACAGTTTGTTTTTAAAAAATATTTACATATTTGAGTACTTGGTTCTTTGCAATAGAGATTATATGAACACAGAAAATTGTAAGATAGGCAGGTTTATTTATTGGATTTTTCTATTTGTTCTTTTTGTGCAAATTCCAATTCTCTCTTTTTATGTTATTATCTGCCTCTATTTGCCTTGTATTACTGCTGCTGCTTTTTTTAGTATTCTGAGAAGGCTGGGTGACTTTACTTCTAGGAACAGGAAGAAAAGATTTAACTCTTGAAACACCCAACTCTGTCTTTGATTTACTGATGCTGCTTTCCACAGTTCGACTGCTGCTGAGAGGACGCATTCCATCCTAGGAATAAAGAAAAAAACATTTTCTGTATAAATAAGTATCACTGTTTGACCTGAAAAACCACCAACCAACCCACCAAACCATCCCCATGGAACCCTTGTTATTTATGATCTTTTGCATTTTAATATGAGAGCGTCTTACTATTTGGTGACCAAACCATAGCTCGTTTTTCTTCTTTGACTGAAAGACAACATCATCAACATCCTAGATATAAGGCAATTGAAAAAGCCTTAAATTTGATTCTCAGATGTCTCAATTTCAGGGGTATCAAAAAAAAAAAAAAGTTCTTTCTTTCATTACTGTCGAAAAATGACAGCTGCAGCCACAGCTAAAGGGAAAAATGGAAATTTATAGTTGCAAGCAAAAAAATCAGGTTTACAGCTTGAATAGAGATGTTAATTTTTTTTTTTGTACCATCAAGGCCATGAATAACAACATGAAAAAAAAATACTTCAAGAATGGAACTTGAAATGCTTGTTACATAATCTTATGGATTGTAATAATAATCTTATAGATTGGAATCCATAATCTTACAGATTGTTTTCTTAAAATTAGATTTTAGTGTCTCAAATTACTTATGCTAAGAAGCTCCATTCTTTAAATCTGGACCATATTCACCCTTCCCAAATCTAGATATCTGAAATGCCAAAGTTAGGTATGCTTTCACTCTTTGTTTCCTCTACAGGCAAGGAGAAAGAAGGTAGTTAGGCCTAAATTACATGGATCTTTCATGAGAAAAAGGAGAAATAGGACCTTATCTGTTAGTATCAGCTGGATCCACATCCCCCTCTGGGCAGCAATATTAAAAAGTTCATTTTCACCATCAGCTATTGCTTTTCACATAAAGACTGGGGACATGAAAACACTATTCATTCATGGGGTCTGATCCTTATTAATCCTTGAGTCCATCAATTTGTTTGCATCCTGGATCAAAGATTTTGCATCTCTCATCAGTTTTGTCTTTCTCCCTCACATACTTGAAAGCAGTTTTTCTTCCAGCCAATTAAAACAAATAATTAATTACGGGTGTTTTGTGCTTTTAAGTAATTTGTCTCGTTACCATTGATAAGATCTCCTCTGTTCATGCAGTGCTGCTTTTGTTACCTAAAGGATTCTCTTCATTTTCAGAAAAGGATGCTTTTCTGATCTCAAACCCTTCTTCCTTCACCAGTTCTGGCAGCTGCATCAGTTCATCATCACTACAATTGCCCTTAAAAGTTTGACTTCTGCTTCCAAAGGAGAGCGTGCTCTTCTAAATTTTTGATGTAATCACTAAATCTAGCAACAAAGTTTGTCATTCTATTAGATCTCTTTCCCCTACAACAGAAGGTTGGGTTGTGTTTCCTTCATTTTGGCCAACATTTCCCCACAAAGATAATTTTTTAAAAAATCTTTATGAAATCTTTTGACCAAGTTCTTAAAAAATCTCCCAAGTAGGTAAGCTTGTCTACGTGCAGATCAATGGAGTTATGCCTTCCATCGTTAGCAGGAATTTTAAAAAGAAAAAAAAAAATCACTAGGAAAAATTTACAGTAGGAACAGGTAGGTCAGCTGACCTGCCAAATTATCCAGGCATCACTACTATGTGATTTGGAATGCCTGAAAGTTATATGTTTAGTGAAATATTCAAAAGCAATATACCTACATGTGGATCTGCAAGGTTAATATTATTTCTATTAATGGAGACTTCTCTGGATTTCACTAAAATTACAGAAAGTATTCTAACATTTTGAATATTTGGATATGGAGAAATAGAATTGTAAGTGGTAACTCATCCAACTTAAGTGTTTTTAATGCTAAGGTGTGTGAATTAAGCTATTTTCAGGGCTACTTCATTGTATCTGCAGAAAATAGTGTCTCTAGAAAACAATTTATCACAGTCAGATTAAGCATCGCGACTGGCCACTAGAAGACCCATACCAAGGGAACACAGAGGGCCTGGTAAGGGAACACAGACCACAGATTCTGCCCTGGCTAAGGTTAATTGAGCTTAGAAGCTCTCTTGATGTTCAAAATCACAAGGAGCAAAAAAGATAAGGAGAAGAAGTTTAACAACAGAGAAAGCATAATTTTTGCTTTATTACCCAAGGAATGAAAACTGAGCAGGATATAATTTCATCTTCATATTTAGTAGGGATGTTAGCACCCCCAAACAATAATATAAATTTCTGAAAAGACAATGATAGTGGACTTATTATATCTTCCAGTAGAATTCAGCTTATCTTCCCACTCTGAAACTACTCTGAAGTTCCTGAAGTTTGTTTACATAAATAATACGGCAAGACAACTGTATGTTTTAACAAGTAGCTAGGTAAAAAAAAGGAACTGAATAGCCTTAAAAAATGCTGTTCTTCACACACTTTGGCAACATCATGTCTTCTCAATATTTCTGCCCCGGAGACGTTTGACAGCAGAGGAGCCAGCAATTTTAGATCAAGAATTTTAAAAGTTTTTCCCTTTACAAACTTACTGAATTACATTAATTGAAGGGAAACAATAAACCCTTTTTTTATTTGTCTTCATATCTGATGCAAATAACTTATAATGTCTATGTAATCTCAACAATACTTGGCTTAGGGCTTTACATAAACATAAAACCTGAAGTAAATACATCCATTATTTTAATAAATCTTTAGCTTCTATTAAGACACATGGAAGAAACTTGGCATAGTATGTCTAGCAAGTTTCCTAAGAATCATGACAGTTTATTCTTGTAATAAACAGAGCACTAATTCTTAGGATCCAATCAGGAATTCACATTTTGGAGAAACTCAAGACATCTTCCCTATTCTGCTGCAAAACTCATATCACCTACCTTTTGTGCTGTTGTTTTACTTGGGTTAGTACCACTTAGTGAAAATACAGGAATGTTTTGAGAGTTACTGAACATCAATAACTCATCCTTAGAATCTGCAATCTAAACAAAGATAAGAAAATGGTTATTCATAGAGGTTATGTTTCAATTCAACAAATTTTGGAGGCTTGATTTTATTTTCATGGCTTCTGTGCAATGCAATGCATAAATATCCAAAGAACAATTAAAATACCTCTCCTTTACTTTTGAGTGCATTTGTAGGTGGGAGATAGAGATTTCAAACTGACTATTGTCAGAGGAAGATTAAACATACGTTTTCAGAGTAATTACTATTCAGTGGAGCTTAAGGGCAATTTCCCATTAAATTTTATCCAGCCCTCAGGAACACTAGAGAAAGGCATGATCTGTTTCTCTTCCTCCTGCTATGTTTCTTCCCTACTATTTTCTATCAAGCCTTGTGACCGGGAAATAACAGATAGAGCCTGCTCAACCTTGCGTCATCACTTAAAACTAAGTATTGTATCCTGGGGCAAGCTGATCTGATTCCACTCTGCAACTGCAAAAGTACTCAATCCCAACCTAATGGAGACAGCAGGATCATATTTGAGTGTAAGGGTAAGTTAATGAGCAAGAGTACTTATTCTGATGGCAGCCTGAAATAACATCACACAAAGAAAACATGCAATAGCACCCTTACTTCTGCAAGGCTCTACTAGGCAGCTGGAGAATTAACAGAAATTCCAGCCACAGATGGTTCCACCCATGGTGAGGAAACCGAACAAAAGACATGACATCTATCTCCTTCCTTATCTAACCCATATTTCCTTGAATTGTCATCAACAAGCAATTACACTTTACATGTTATTAAACACAACTTTAAGTTGGTTACCATTTCTTTAAGCACATCCCATTCTTTCAAGGATAGCTACGGTAAATCCCTGCTGACTAGTGATTAGCTTGCCAGCTTGGTGCATGTGACTCATACAACTACCGTAAATACTTTAAGAAAAACAACTCAAAACAAAACACCATAATAAAGAGTTTCATTAAATAGGTTGAAAAATCTTCCCAAACACAATATTTCTTTTTTTTTAATAAAAACATGATTGTCTTCTAAGAATAAACAGAATACTTAACAAAGCAAAACTAATGGATCTCCTGTTCAGGAAAATCCTAGAAGACATCATGCACAGCCTAACTGGACAGTAGCCTAAGACTGACTCTATCTGTGTTTAAAAGATTTACAACAGCTGCTCTGGTGTGAACACAGCCTGCTGTCACAGCCATCTACTTCAGCTGTGTTAGGAGGAAAGATGGAAAAGAATAAATAGCTTCAGCTATTGATGTAGAAGGAAAAATGAGAGATTCTTCTCTTCAGCAGGCCTCCCATAACCACCCATAGCCCATTCCAGTGTAGAACTTAGCCCAGATCTATGAGCCCTGCAAGCATCCTTCACCCTCTTCTGCCACTGTTAAAGAAAAAGAATTAGGTCAATCCATTCTCTCTTGCTTGGGGCAGCAAACTGCATTTTGCCTATACAGCACAGGAGCTCTGAGCCAGTTCTGTGATGGCTGATAGGATTACATTAAACAAATCAAATGTTCAATACATATTAGGGAAAGCTTTCTGTGTCTTTAAGACTACAAAACAGTTTCCCAGTGGAACCAATGATAGCATGAAACATAACTCAGGGAACAGTACTGCAAAGACCACTTTCCTTTTGTCAGGAAACTGGTCACAGCACCAAGCCTGCCAGAGTTCAAGAAGTGTTTGGACAAGGCTGTCAGGCACATGGTGTGATTCTGTGCAGGGCCAGGAGCTGAACTCAGTGATCCATGTGCGTCTCTTCCAACTCAGCATATTCTATGAGTCTATGAACTTGTAAATTTCAGCCTTCGCTGCAAAAATTGATGAAGGTGTAATTTAAAGTAGTGTATGTTAAACCAGAACACTTACCCTCAAATGTATAATTTATTAGTTGACTGTGGCTTATTCCCAAATAATTTAATAATTTTCTTCAGTTCAAGTAGGGCTTGTAAATTAAAAATTCAGTTTAAAGATGTAACAAACGACTGAATATGGTAATGTAGTAAATTATTTAAAAGCTTTGCATTTACCTTGCTTATATCAGGCTCAGATTTGCTGGAACACATACTCTGAAGTTCCTGCACAAGATCTACTTCATCATCAGACCCAACAGACAGCCTTTGCTCCAGATGTAATGTTCTCAGATGATCCTTCCCTGAAGATCTGGTTAAAAAACCCGAATAAACAAATGGAGAGAACATGTAAATTAAGCTACAATATAGCATTTAAAAATATCAATACCTGAAAAATAGTAATTTCTTTCCAAATGACCTTTACTACCACAAACAAACAAAAACCAAGATCTAATTAACAGTCAGCAATAACTGTCAATAGTTATCTCATAACAGATCTTTCTATACAAGTTATTCTCCCCATTTTGAAATTCTAACAAAGGATTCTTCTGCCTAATACTTCAAAGACTCCCCTCTTTTTAAGATGGAGCAATCAATTTTATTCCACTCTCCTTTTCAGAATGAATTCCAAATAGTTAAAAAAACTTCTGGCATACTGGAAGTATAAATATTCTATTTTCTCTGTGCCTGTGAATAAGGTAGAACTGAGATTTCAGATTGAAGTAGTCTCAAATGCAGTTCCCTCTGGCTAATTTGTGCACTTTCTCAGAGAAACTCTGTATCATTTAGACTAAAGAACATGTACTGTACCATCTTGAATTGCTATTCAGCAAGCTGAAATAGCCAGAGGAGTTTTTAAAATATAATGCTAGTTGAGAAAAGCATAAGGTCAATTTTCAAGGCAGAGTAAGTGTTGCATAATATTCTTAAGTCTTAGACTATTCTGTTACATAAAAAGACATGTACTGCTGCAAGGTTTGAATCACAGAAATGGATTCTAAAATTATATCAAAGTACATAAATTTTCCTCTCAGAAATTAAAATTAAAAATATTCTTTTCTGCAGACATGGGACCAAAACATTACCGAATACAAACTATCCATCTATTCATTATAATGTGCTGCTTTACAGCACAATGCTAACATCTTTATTTTTTCTTAAGTGCCACAAGTACCAGAAATTAAAACTTACTTTGTGGTGGGAGAAGCTCTTTTCTTACAGTTTGGTTGCAACACAGTCTTAGATTTTATACCTGCATAAAAGAGAGATTGACTTCTTAGTGTGTTACCATGTGCGTTGATTTCTTCATTCTAAAATCTGTGATAAACAGGGAAAATGTGTTCCCATTTACTAGCTAATTATGTCAATACAGTCTGTCAAAGATCAGAATACATCCCTTGAAACTGTTCAGAGTAGCATTAGGAACTGCTAAAATGGCAAATAGGGCATGAGTTGCCCAAGCTTTTGTGAAATACAGAACATGAGGTTTCTGTTTGAGGTGTTTGAACCACCCTTACTGGTTCTCTCTAAGAGAAATCACTTGTCAACAGGAAAATATTTAAGTTTGCTTTATGGAGGTAAAAATCAAACAATTTATCCTTCCTTAGAAACAGGAACAGCATTTGATTCTGAGAGTCAGAAATGCAAGGCTGCTAAAATTATTGACCATTCCATTTTTTTACTTATATTCACAGATATTAACTGAATTCCAAGAACATTTTCAGGTACAAAATACATCATCAACCATTCTACTTCAGGTTATGTTCATTATTTCTTAAATCCTCTTAGTGGGATTAGGTAAGTTCACAATTCAAACAGAGAACTGGCAATGAGGACATTAGAGTTGCAGTTCAGAAAAGGCAGACTTCTTTCTGAACAAGGGCTGAAAAAATGAATAGCTCAATTTAACATTGCAAAGTACCAGGCATCAAGTATTCCAGTCTTTTGTATATGAGGCTAGAATCTTACAGTTCCTAAAGTGTGAGTGTAAGACTCTTTCTCTCCTTTCCTAAATCTTCCCTGTGAAGGAGCAGCCTTCATTTTCTGAAAGCAAAGTAAGTACTTTGATTTTGTTCCCTAGAAATTTTCCTGTTTCATATTGTATTCAGTTACATTATTATTAAGTTTTCCTCCTAGAAATATGTGTCCTTTGAAAGAATGATGTTGCTTCTGCATATATTCAGACATTATCTCTGTGTAGTAAACCGCTTGTTCTGGCTTAAGATCTTAGGGTGGAAAGAATTTTCAAAAGTGTCAGCCACTAATAAAACTTTCACATTTATACACGTGCACAGACCCAGTCATATAAAGTCCTCTTTATCAAGCTGCATACTGAAAATGATGTGGAAACTTCCTGAAAAATTCACAGTATCTGTGACTACACAGAATTTTTTACATTTATTTTTTGCAATTTAAGTGAAAATTTTTCTAATAAAATTTTTCTAATCTTTCTGATAAGACTGAAGAAGGGATGCATGATCTGAAGATTAATGTATTCATTTATTTTTATTTGGATTCACGTAGTAGTAATTATTGTAGAGAAGCTATAAAGTAAGTTGAAGAAAACTCAAAGAAGTAGGTATACTGTAAATCAGGAGCAGATCTAAGGAGTATTGATAAAGTAATAAAGCTTTCTCTCATCTGATATTGGGATAGAGACTGATACATCATTCCCTGCAATACAAGGTGGAACCACTGCTTATTTTTCCACCATCTGAGCCAGTGCCTACCTCATCATCAGACAACAGGAAGGGCATTAGAACAAACAAACTTAGGACACCTTGAAGTCACAAAGAAATAATTTGGGGGAGGGGAAGTAAATAATTTTTTACTGGTGAACATAAACATGAGTGTCATTTATTTGAGAATTTTTAATTCATGATGTAGGAAGAATGTTTGATTTGAATCTAACAGCTTAACATCTCCCCTTACCCCTCCTCTTCCAGAACTGAAAATAGAAAGCTTTATTTACCTTCAGCATTTGTCTCCTGCTTATTCCATGACTGGGAGGACAAATGGCCTGACTTTTTGCGAGGACTTGTGCTCACTTTTCTCCAAGAAGCATTCTCACCTCTTTTCCTACTACAGTTTTTGTAGCTTGAAGCCATGGACAAAGGAAAACTTCCTCCCTTAAAATCTGCTATATAATTATCTAGCTCTGAAAGAAACATAGAACAGTGTTAAGAAGAATTGCCTGTTGCAAATGGTTCTTCTTGGACTACCTTATACAACTACTCAGTTTAAATGACTGTAAATACTTTGAACCCGCACTTCCCATCAGAACTACAGTAACATTTTGTGGAAGTTTTAAAAAAGGAACCAAGCAGTTAAAAGCCCCAGTTCAGCAGTGTACAACTACTTGCTTTTCAGACAGTTCACTGTTACCTGTTCTGGGTAGAGGACAGCCATGCAAAACAGCTTTATTTAGCAAGATACTGAGAGCAGCTTTAACAACAGCCTGTTGCCCTTGGCTAGGGCTTTTTTTGGCTATTGCTTGTCCTGGTAGAGATGTTCTTTTCACAGAGGCTCTGGACAGTATGGCTTCTTGAACTCTGGGAGCTATCACAGCATTCCATAACTTGGACATCCACCTGTAGGCACAAAAACAATCTCTTAACTTCACAGACAATTCTCAAATCTCAAGATTTTATACTTTGGGTATCAGATTTTGCATTTTTAAGAAGCATGTATATTTTGGACTTTGTATTGCAACCCACTTCAGAGAGGGACTGATTTTATTTAAGGTAAAGTTTATTTGTTTGTTTTGTATTAAACTATTTGATCTAACTTTCTTTAGGTTGCTTTGGTGCTTTAGCAAACTATTTACCTGATGCTTTTCCTCATTCAGATAAAGACTGTGAAACATCCTTTCCACTTCAAGGCTACAAGACAGAATGTCCCAGAAAGATGCATGCTTATGTATATATATATTAAAATAAAAGTGCACGGAGAAGTTTCCATGTTTGCAGGTGTTCACTCCTTGCCTATTTGCTGCCAGCATGGGAAAAAGGAGATATTCACTTATGACTGTCCTCCTTCCAGTATTCTTTCACTTCCAAACTCATTCAGTTTACAAGACATTTCTATCTGTACAGCAGTCGTGCTCTCACTCTCCTTCTGTTTATTTGATCTATGGTAAACTGTGTTACCGGGATACTCTGGATTTTCCAGATTATCTGCTTTGGAGACTGGGTCTGATTACAAAAATTTGACTCAAAGGGACATGTTTCTTCTAGGATTTTTGCTTTCTAAGAGAGAAATATTATGATATTTTAGCACAGAAGTGACATATTTGTGTTAGGAAAAAAATGTTATTTCTTATAACTTAGAGTTCTCTGGGGATAAAGGTTAGGAATTTCAGACTTAGGGCTCAGTTCACATCTGCAACTGAGACAATCTTTTTTAGATCAAATGCAACTCTTTTTGGTTTTCCTTATACCCTCTTACAAGAGGAAGATGGTACAATTAAGTCAGATGGTTTGTATTAAAGGTCTGTAAGAAATTACAGGCTATCATGCTGTGTTCAGCTTTGCAGAAATCCATTCGGAAAAAGTGAAGGCTAAAATGTTTTACTTAAGTGGACTGTTTTGTTGAATACATTGATACACTGAAGCCATCTTATTACCCAAAATATTATGATGATTTTGTTGTTGTTGTTTTTTTTTTCTTCTTAATTTTTTGAAATTAGAATGCATGAATCATTTGATAGATGTATTTTTGGTCACTTATGAAGCATAAGATTGAGCTTTTATGGTATATAACCATGCTATATAGTGCTTTTATAAGCTTTATAAAGTTACATTACTTAGAAAAATAATTAGCACAGTTGTTAAGATATGATGTAAAATGCACATTGGAGATATTGCTTGAAACTTCCTTTGCATAATGGTGTAGACAGTATTAGATGCAGCTACAGTTTGCTTCTGCTAGCTGAGTTACGCTACCAAAATAAACAAGTGCTTTTATTTTAGCCATAAGGAACTCTCTCCCTCAACTTCTGCCTCTGAAAGCTTTTGACACTTTGCAATATTGCCAGTATAAATGATCAGAAATGAACACTGCGAAGAGAAAACTAATTGAGCCCATTCTCATCTAACAGTTAACAACTGATGGGCTGTGCAATGCCATGCTCCCTGAATAAAATTCAAATCTAGTATTTAAATTCAATTTTAAGTTTGCACTCATCTTGATAAATCCCCCATTCTTGAATATAGCTGATACTTAGGAAAGGTATAGAACAGCCCTGCCTCTGCAAAGCGAAAGTTGTTGCTGTTAGAACATCAACTTTAATTCCCTTTAATTCAAAACCAAGAAAAGAACGTAGCTAAAATTTTCCTTATTTATTCATTTTACTCACCAAAACATGTGATGCTACATGAAACACAGCAGGAAACAATTTCCTGTCATGCCTTCTCACTCCCTTCCCTGCTGCTGCTTCTTCCTCTTGCCTCATGCTGACACTGAGCCCAGAACAAACCCAGTTTGTAGATAGCGGTCTACTGCCTCAGTGAATTGGACTGACTCAGTGAAGCTTTAATAAATGCAAAAAGCAGCAGAATAGCACAGTGGAGAGAAGGGGCAAGAGGACAGGAGTGGTTTATTAGATTGAAATAACAGCAATCAGTGAGCTGCTAATTAAAAGCTATTTATTGCTAGTTGGATGATCACACCGTTAGCCATCATGCTGCTAAACTAAAAGTGTCCAGTTCACTGGACCTGTGCTTTTTAATTGTTTATTAGTGGACAAAAACTACATTAAAATGAGGAGTCAGATGGCATATGACTACAATAAAAGACATTTTGGGGTTGTGCTCAAAATAAAGCATTTGTGAAACCAGTCAAAGTTACACTGAGGAGAAATACATGTATAATTAAGTCATCTAAAGAATAGGGGTTTTTTGCCCTCTATTAATGCCAGTGTAGTAAATAAATAAATGATCAAAACATTTCAGAGGACGTGATTCAAGAGGGAGACAGGAGATAGATGCATGGTATACTTTATTCTTTTTTTATTTCCCAGCACCCATAAAATTTCAAGTCAATGTTATATCCACATTTAGACTTTGATAATTACTCTGAAGATTAGATAATCTGTACTTTTTTTAAAAAAGGAAAGTGAATAAGCAAAATGTATCAAGATCTGCAGACAGAACATGAGATGAGACAACCACTGCACATGTTAAGCAAAGGCCCCTGGAAGAAAGGTCAGGGAGAAAGGTCAGAGAAGGAACAGACGTGGGGTGACTAAGGAGAATACTGTGAAGCCCGGTGAGAAAAGTTATGTCACATATCCAGAATCGAATATTATTCTTTGAATTCTGAATAAGTTTGAATCTTAATTAGGGACTTATTACCTTTCTAATATAGCCAAACAACATCTTAGTGTGAAATTAATATAATCTAAAATTCTGTAACTATTTCTTGTATCATTTGCTAGCATTTGCAGTTGGAATGTGAGCAGATGTTTATGCAATTGCAGGCTAGAAAAGTCAGAATTTTCCTCATTTTTAAATATTTTCTTATGTTACTGGACATCTAGCCATATGTATAACTAAATGTATATATCTGCCTTATTTACTAAGATAATGTATCTGTGAAATTGTATGTATGTTTTAAAATTATACCAGGTATTTAAATGAGTGAGAAATCATTCTCCAAACTTTCTTCATATACAACTTCAAAAGGAGAGTCTACCAACTTGTTAGTCTCAGAATTCTTGAATCTTGTAACCTCTGTGTCAGAAAATAACTGAAAGATCACAATAAGACTGACTTTGGGAGAAAACACAACTATTACATTTGTAGTGAGTATCTAGTTGGCACTGAACAGCCTCAAACAGGAAACTGAAATCTTACTTGACTGTTGTTTGGCTGTGCCCTGGCACCACAGGACAGGAGAAGAAATGTTTTGGCCCCATAAGTGCTTCAGGTGCTCCTAGACGTGATAAGCAAGAGTTCAGCTGGTGCCAAACAGCAAGAATCCAGTCTGTGATCTTGCACACAGGATCACATGGAGGAGGTACTTTGCCTCTGAACTGCAGAGAGAAAACATGTTTGACATGACATAAGACCAGAGCTGCAAACGCTTTCCTTGAAACCCTGAGGTTTGTGGGGTTTTTAACTCATGTATTGCTATTACAAAAATTAGGAACAGTCAAAAACTGGTCAAATCTTTTTAATGGAGTATATTGAAGTCTTGCTGTATTAAAACTTATTTGCCCAACTACACTTTAAAAGATATCTCCTTATCAATAAATTGACATGCCTTTACTTTCTTGTGGGAAACTGAGACACAAATTTTGGTAGCACTGCTTTTCTAAAATATTTAGGATACCATATCCTATGCAATGCATATGATATAAATAAGGCATAGGAAAGAACATCCAATCACACCGAACAGCAATGTCTCATCCAGATATATGCTCAGTGGATTTCTATATTGATTTTAGATTTAGTAGCAATGAAGGAAAGATGCCTGTTTCTAAGACTTAAATTTTTTAGTATGCCTTGTTATGGGCGAATTATTTAATGCCAGAAAAATCTTCTGTTTCCTCTGACTCTGAATTACAGTCTCCATCATTCTAATCCTAGCATTATCCTCTGAAACAGTTTAAATTAAAGGAAGCATCAAAAGACACAGCAGGGATAGTAACTGACAGCACCAAAGCCTGAGCTTCTTAACAGAGTCTACAGGTGAAGTTAATGTAGAAAAACATGTTCCCATATATCCTAATAGTGTGCCTTAATGAATATTAAGGCACAAACAAATTATCAGAACATAGAGCAAGGATCTTTGAAATAGTCCATTGTTCAAACAGTAAATGTGCTTTTACTTTCCTTCAGATTTTTATACCATACTAATCTTTTTATGTTTAACTTTGGAATCCACTATTTTAAGTCCCATACCAACTGGAATTTGAGTTTGCATATGGCACATGTACATATTATAAAAAAATGTGCTAGCACACTGGGCATTTCAATATTTAATTAGGGAAGATACAGGAAGACACATTTTTTTTCTCCATATAGACACCATTTGCATATATGCTTGAGAGAAAATAAACTTAATGAGATTACTACCCAAATTCTGTTCAACTTCAGTCAGAGGTAGAAACCTATTACATTGTCAAATTCTAACCTATGAGACTAAGGAGTTCTTTTAAGCCTAAAAAACAGCTTGAAAATGACATCGGTTACATGATGCTGCAAGTTCTTGTAGCCAAAGCAGTTTAGCAGAATAAGTCTGACTGTGAGCAAGCCAGAATACCCCTGCTTCTGCTATTGTCTGCATTGCTGCATTTCTTGGCTCAGCTGAAGACAGTCCTTCTCTCTGATCTTGAATGATCTGTGATCAAAGTGTTTCTGTCTTTTTATGAAGAGGCTTAGATCACCAGATATTCTCCACTGTAGGCTCGAGAATACAGCCTTTCTCCTCATGAGGATAGAATTCTGCTACATACTTTTACTGCACTATTCTCTGGTCTGTACCTCATTCCAACACTACAGTCTATCTGCAAGACATCAGCTAAAACTGACCCCATTACATGCCTACAAACAATGGCCACCCTCCCCATCCTTGGCAAGGATTGTGGTAACCATTCATACTCTCAACCAGACAACTACTGACAATGATTCCAGCTTACCGTGCCTGTATGGACTCAGAGATAAATAACTATGCACCTGAAAAATGTAATGTAAAAAAAGTAATCTATTAAGAGTTTCATAGATACATTTCACATGATTCTTTTTTTGTATTTTGTATTCCTCTTCTTGTGATTAAAGAATGCCTAGGAATGTTTCTAAATTTTCTCATTTTCATAGCTGAAATGTACAGTTACTACACACTTCCTCTTCAGGATTTCTTTGAATCAGTAAGCTTTTATAGATGAGAACTGTGGCAAAGGGTACAGGAGATGACATCCACAAGGATAACTAAGATACATCCAGCTGAACACACAGAACTGACAGTAGGTCTGTTGTCCCACAACAGTACTCTTTATTACTGACAGTTTCTTCTATTCATAGAACAATCTCCCCTTTTAAGCCTGTTCAAAACTCTGCTGCCAAGATTATTTTCCTTTGCAGCTGTTTTGATTAAACTCCCTCTCCCTATGTCTAACACTGCCTGACTGTCTGCAATAGCTGCTATCACACTGGAGTGGTTTTTTTCCAAATAAGTTTCAAAAGTCCACAATTCTTCTTTTGCCTACATCTTTCTTTTAATTTCCTATCTCCATTTATTTGTTAATGTTAAAAGAGTCTTCCCATCTTTATTCTCTTTTGAACTCTTGTTCCAGATTCAACAGACCTATTGGCTCAAGACAACCTCCTTAATGATATATTTTACCCCTCTTTTGATTTGAAAATCATGAAAAGTATTTCTGTTGCTTAAAACTTAGACAAAACACACATATCACTATCTTATTTTAAATATATAGCATAAATTCTTTTAAAAAGGGATTTTACACTTGCTGAACTGATTCTATCATGCTTAGACAGAAGTTGAAAAAAATTACTGAAGGATGTTTCATGCTGTGCGTAGGCAAGTAGCTACAGTATCATTATTTGCAGCCAGTGTGTAGCCATGGCCACACAGCTTCCTATAAACCCAATCACAAAATTTACAGATACACAACCTATATCTTCCCAGAAATTAATGGGTTTCTTTTCCTGAAAAACTTAGTTACCTGTTGAGCTTTTGGCAGGTAGTGGGTTTCTGTGCTTAGGTTTTGGTAGCAGGGGCCTACAGGGGTGACTTCTCTTAGAAGCTTCTAGAAGCTTCCCCTGTCTGGTGGAGCCAATGCCAGCCAGCTCCAGGATGGGCTTCCTGCCGCTGGCCAAGGCCGAGCTCATCAGGAGTGACAGTAAGGCCTCTGTGATAACATATTTAAGAACAGAAGGTTGTTGCACAGGTGAAAATTTCCAGCCAGGAAAGAGCGGAGTGAGAACATGGGAATAACAATGTAGACACCAAGGTCAGTGCAGAAGGAGGGGCAGAAGATGCTCCAGGTGCCAGAGCTGAGGCCCCTGCAGCCCGTGGTGCAGCCCATGGTGGAGCAGCTGTGCCCCTGCAGCCCATGGAGGACCATCGGGGTGCAGAGACCCACCTGCAGCCCATGGAGGAGCCCATGCTGGAGCAGGTGGATGCATGAAGGGGAGGCTGTGACCCCGTGGGAAGCCCAGGATGGAGCGGGGTCCTGCTGGAGACCTGCAGCCCATGGAGAGGAAAGCCCACGCTGGAGCAGGTTTTTCCTGGGAAGGACTTGTGGCCCCTATGGGGGACCCCATCGGTACAGCTCATTCATGAAGGACTGCACCCCATGGAGGAGTGACCCACAGGACAGCAGTTTGGGAAGAACTGTTGTCCAAGGGATGGACTCATGCCAGAGAGGTCATGGGAGGGACCCCACGGGAGGAGAGGAATGACTCCTCTCCCTGAGCAGCAGCAGAAACAACAACTGACCATAACCCCCATTCCCCATCCCCCTGCACCACTGGGGGAGAGGAGTGAGAACATGGAAGGAAGTGGGGGGGGGGGGGGAAGGTGGTTTTATGATTATTTTACTTCTCGCTCTTTTGCTCTGATCCTGTTAGTAATAAACCTAAGTAATATCCCCACTTTCAGTCTGTTTTGACTGTGAAGGTAATCAGTAAGTGACCTCTCCCAGCTGTTAACTCATGAATCCTTTGCTGGTTTTTTTTCTCTCCTCTGTCCAGTTGCAGAGGTGAGTGAAAAAGCAGTTTTAGTGGGTATCTGGCGTCCAGCCAGAGTCAACCCACTACACGGCATTACCATCATAAATATTTCACAGACCTGGTGATGAGCAAAACTGCTGAAGCTGATTCAAGTCCTTACCTTGTTTATAACTTTTCTCCTTAAAATCTTTTGAAGCAAGCCACGCATTGGTTCCCCATCCCACCGAAGCTGAACCCAACGGAAATGCTGCTGAACCAGCAGGTCAGAGCCATGAAGATGACACTTTGCGATTGTCCCCAGTAAAAAGCAGTTTTCATGAAAGTAAAAAGCACCAGAAACTCCATTTGCTAAAAAGGAACCATAAAACCACTTTACTGAAATACTCAAACTTTTGACATGATTTCATATGAAAGCAAGAAGCAGTGACATAGTTAGGAAAAAAAAAACCAAACCCACAAAACACCATAAATTAGCTTTAAAACATGCTATCTGTTAAGAACAACTGTTCACAATAAAATATAAACCCGAACAAATTACATTTTTTCTCCTGTTCCCTGTTTGTCATACAACTGTACTGTAGTAAAAACATTTCTCCATCTCAAGTACTTTAAATACCTCTTTGAATTGTGCAAGGATTTTCCGAACTCCGATTCTCAAGAGCTGTCAGAAAATCTCCTAGTAATTCAGACAAAGAAGCTCTCTCCAGATTTTCTAAAATCACAATGGTTGTCTTGTTTACAGAAGGCTGTTTGACAGGGATCAGACAAGCTGAAATATAAAAATCCCATTAATGTTTACTTAGGAAAATTGACTTTTATTTATGTGTACAATTTTTACTGTTACTAATGCAACAAAGGATTTTTAAAAGAATTTTTTCCTCTTAACATGTTCACGGAAGCAGACAGACTGTATATGTTCAAAACTGAAAGCATAAAATCAAACAATAAAAAGAACATAATACTATATATTAAGAAAAAAATTGAAATCTATGATTAAAATAAATTCTTGAAATAGCTATAATGGGATCTTCACAGATCTTCACAGATAGGAAAGATTTCAGCACACTGAAAATAAATACAACAGAAAAGATAGCAAAGACCTCTGAAAACATTTTTTCTTTTGCTGTAATACATCTTAAACTTTTAACATGTACTCTTAATACCATATAGTGATAAAAGGTTTCAGAATAGTCCATGTTTATAAGAAATTTAATCATTCTATGAGATTGCCTATTTGTTTGCTACTATTTTCTCTTCAAAACTTCCTTCAATATCTTTAAGAATCACTCAATCAGAGCTAGTATGAGGCATGAACAGTAGCATCTTAATAGGCACTAAAATAAGGTATATACTTTTTTTTCACATTTTAGCTATTTTCAATTTTCCTGATTTTAACATGTTATTGCTTAAAGAAGACAGCCTTTGTATGTGTTCCTGTAACACTAAATCCCAGGTGAATACTTCTGTAATATATCTATAAAACAAAACACTCATCTTGAGTATATTGTGCCTTCCATTGTTTCAGAACCTTTTGAAGGTGGTACTAAAAATGGTCATTAAGGAAACTGACATGTAAAAGGGCAAAACTAACAGCATCTGACTGTATCTGACCACTGCTTTTTATTTGCAGTTTCCTGACTATTACTGCCCTGTTTTACTAGGAGGATACAGCTTGAGAGCAGGGAAGACAGGTACTTCCTCTGTGTCTGATAGATCCATTTAGAGAGAGGAGGAGTGTTCTCTTAGGAGAGGAAATGTAGCAGAACAATGGGGCAAGAAGCAGGCAGAAAAATGAGAGACTCAACCAGCAGCACCATGCTGAAATGCAAGCACAGACAATTAAGAGTATGTTGCTGATACAGAAGCAGCTTTCCTAAGAGGCACTAGCCAGTAAACAAACCAGACTATTAGTGACATTCTTGCCTGCAAGCCAAACACCAAAGCCTGGCTGATTTCTGACTAAATGGTCTCTCCTCCCAGCAATGTGATGGCACTGAAGATGACATGTGGGAATAATCACTGGCATAAGCTATCCTCCGAACTGTGACCAGGATTTCCTTAGAGAAAAATTGCCACAGACTAAAGTTATACCAGGAAGTATGTGAACAAACAGAATAGAGCACTGCATGGCACTGTATGACCTGATGGGATGGCTCTGCTTTTGTTCATGAGCACAGACATGGTCAGAGGGGATTGTTCAGTTTCTTGCAACCTAGAAAGACAATGAAAGCTACAGGATAAAAGCATACTTGAATAGAAGTCACCACACTGCAACTGCAGAGCAGGTTGAAGACAGCATTCTGTCTCACTGAATTGTAGGTTTTTTCCATTAAGAAGTTAGTAATTCTACAAATAAAATATTTGCTTATGAGATTCAGATTCCTCTTTTTGTTTCTGGTCTGCCCATATGGAGAAGCAAAAAGCTGGGGGCTGATCCTTGCAAAGCTTTGCCTCAAAGTTTCATGATGGTAGCACATGGAG
Source organism: Pseudopipra pipra (assembly GCF_036250125.1). Classification (NCBI taxonomy): domain Eukaryota; kingdom Metazoa; phylum Chordata; class Aves; order Passeriformes; family Pipridae; genus Pseudopipra; species Pseudopipra pipra. Next base: position 51,109,674 of record NC_087553.1, read on the forward strand.
ATGCATCCAGGGGTGTTGCATTGGTACAACTGAAACTGGTATAATTTCAAGTGCCCAAAGCTCAGCCTCTTTCAAAACAGAAAGTGAAATGTGAAAATCACAGCTTCTAAAACACAAAGTTATTCCAAGCAGTACTGACATTTATCTCAGATACTTTTAATGTGAATGACCATACTGATTGGAGGTAAAATTAGAAACCTAGGGCTGTAGAAGGTATCAAAATAAAAAAGTCCAATTTTTTGACTGATAATGAGGTCTTACTACCAAGTTTAAATTCAAGCTATATTGCTAATTTTTGTCAACAAAAACCCCCAAGCCCTAAACACTTATAAAACAGAAACAGGAAAAAATAGAAGAAAGCTGCAAAGAGGTGAAAGCAGCAACATATTTAAGAACTGTCTGCAAACAGTAAAGCTGTATTTGAGCCAAAATTAATTTGAACAGCACCAAAGAAAAGGAAGCTTCATATCACTCTTCAGGCTTCTATATTATTACTGTATGCATAATATTATAAATTATATTATATATTACCCCTACATTATATAAGATATATTTTATATTATATTACATATTAGATATGATATACAATATACTATAGTATTAGTAGATGGTTAATACTATGGCAAAATAAAAGAAATCAGGGTTCAAATGCATGAGTATGGGCAAAAGGTAGCACAACCTGCCTTGTGAGAAAGTCCTCCACATAAAATGTTACTTTTCTCTTCACTTTTATCACTACTCTATTCCTTTTTCTTACAGTCTCCTTACTACGTCTGACTGACCCACATGCCCCCATTCTTCTGCTTCCATATGTCTTTTGCCCATTTTCACTGTCATTCATCTTTGGTTATTTTGTTCTTTTTTCATTCTCACCAGTTTCACTGCCAGTTTGCACAGGTACAGCCTACTGACTGCTCTGAGAATATTTTATTATGCAGTACCCAAGTATCTGGACTTTGATCTTTATGTAGTTATTCACATCCACTGAGAGAAAACAGTTAATCCTACTACTTTGTCCTGTAGTAATGGGTCAGAATACACACACACTAACATTTGCCTGTTTGGGTGACAAAATTTTTTTAAACATTAGAACAGCTTCAATAAGGCAACAATAGACCTTTATTTCTGATTCAGGAGAGTCAAACCAGAGTAATGAACTTTTAAAGGCTCACAAACAAAGGAAAAAATGAATGAGACAGAAATAAATATTAATTTTACTTAAATGTCAAGAACTTTTGACAGAGCTCGCTATTGGAAGCTCTGTCATACTTAGTTCTACCTCAGTTTAGACTCATACGATTTTTCCCCAAGCACCCGAAAAACGATGGGTTCCATTAAAACATGCCATCCACTGTGCAAAATGTTTTAATGTATTTCTTTACTTTGCACCATTAAAAAATTTCCTACAAATTACCAACATCAGTCCTGCTGAAATAACCTTACCACTACTGATGAACAGTTCTGCAAGCTGCTCCTTGGAGAAACCAGCATCCACTTGAACTTTAACGATCTCACATGTGGATCCCGCAGCCACTTGCTTTTGCTGTGTTGAAAATTTATAGATTTGGTGAAATAGTGAAAACTCTGATTTATAGATTAATTTACCTGATATGTTTGTGTAAATACCTTCATGCAGGATGCTATCTGATATGCTATATAATCTTGCAAACTTCCTTCTGGACCATGGAAAATGACATTGCGGTATTGTTCAACCTACAGATAGACAATAAAATATTCTTGAAAGTTCAGACTTGGATTATTTATTTTGTTTTTACCTAGATGACACACTCAGCACCTAACAGACAAAATTCTTTGCTTTGCACTACTGGAGTTGATAATCCTTACTATATTAGTTTCAAAGTAGACAATTTGCATACAATATCTTGGGAATATATTGATAAATTTATATCCTAATTTGTAAAACTACCTATCAAGGTATTTTGTTATAACAAATTTTAAAACTTGAAAAATTCATGTAGGAATAATGAGTTTAGGAATCGCAAATATTTTCTTAATGTGGAATTAAAATATGTATCGGAATGATGTCAAAATCATCAGTGTAATTCACTGCCAACTTAAGGACTTAGACTAAGGACTTTATTTCCAGTAGAAATGGGATCATGTTAACAATATGGTAGAATAAAATATATTTTATTTATCTTAACTGTAAAATTGCTTTATCTCTAAAAAGTCAGTAAGGGAATACACTCATATCACTGTGCAATATTGCTGAATACAGCAGAAACCTGAGGCATTACAACTCTTCTAACAACATATACTATCCAAGGACACAGCAAAAATTATGCAGATTCTAGTCTAATTCTGATTTGATGCAATGTTAAAACAAATGATCTATGAAAGCTAACTCTTCTAATTAACATTATATTTTGAGGTATTAAACAGACTAAGAGTTACAGGAGATATCAATATAAGCTAGTAATAAAATTCAAGTTTCAAATCATTCTTTTGTGAATGTTATTCTAATTTATTTTTCCCTCAAAAAGTGGAATGAAAGAACTCTGGAAAGCAATAAGATATCATACAGTTTTTAATATATTTTTAAAGCAGTTCAGTTACTCAGCAGCTATTTAAAGAAGAAAGTTAACGCCCTCATGAGACTAAAGTTTAAGGGTAAGATTCAGGGGGAACTTTATTTTAAAATACCAGCTTTCATCCCATTTAATTTTTTTAGAAGTCTTGACGTTCTTTCATGGAGTAAAAGAATGATTTTTTTTAAGTCAACACTATTAGAGAAGTATTTTTATGAACAATTAGCACACCGAAAGAAGCTAGCTTAGTACTGACCAGGCGTAGGTAATTCTGGAGTGTCTGAAGATGGATCATGGATGCATAAGTCACACTATTTAGACAGCCTTCTTGAGGTCCTTAAAACGAGATACACAAATAACTTTTCTAAATCTCTCATGTTTTACATGCGTGTATGACAGATACATATGATTTTCATGCAGTATTCTACAGTAAGTTCATAAAATTAGAGGCTATGTAAATTAAAATGCTGAATAAATGAAAGGCATTTACCTAGCACCATAGATCCATGCCTATCCATGACATAAGCAATATGGATACTACTAAATAACTGGAAAAGGTAGTAGGACCTTTTATGCAAAAATATGCCAGCATATTTTCTAAATATTGTCAGTACTTTCAAATCTAGTTAAAAAATTAATTAGATATGATATTTCTGAGAATCAAGCAGCACTGAAGAAAAAAACAGTAGCAAATGATTCTCAAAATATGTATTTTATACAGAGTCTCTTAACATTCAAAACTGAAAAATTATGATTTGAAAATTACCATACAAAACCACTGTGATATGCTCAGCTCTGTTGTTCTTCAGAAAGTCCCATGGGGGCTGGGAAAAAATCTGACCTGTTGACCATGAAACGTTTCCTGTTAAAAAAAAAAAATAAAAGAGATATTCCCTGTATCTATATAAAGTGTCCTATGCTCAAATATATTCACTTGCTTATGAAGATTGTGTGCATACGCTAACAAATTTGACAAACAAACCAGTTCTGTGTATGAGATGTACTAAATCACACTATTATTTGATACACAACTGAGGATACTGATGTCTTCTGTCAACCGAGACACATGTTTAACATGTTTAACAGCTAGCCTGTCTTTACATCTTTACGTGTAAAATAGAGTAAAATAGGATATTTGCCCAGTCTAATGTGAATAGGGGTTTTTTTGGCTGATGGGCAGGTGGAGGAAGGAATAAGATTTAAGATGAACTACAAGAATTTTCAGAAACCTACACAATTGTTACTACTACCACCACAATTCAGCTGATTTCTCACAATTTTAAAGATTTCTCTTTTTTACCTTGATAAATGAAGTTATAGAAAACAGTAGTTCTGTTTCCCTATGCCAATGATTTACAGTCTGTATTTACTGTATATTCTGGATGTACTGTAAAGATGCATTGTGGGCTTTGCTTCAAATTGCTTTCATAGTAACACAGAATATCTTGAATTGGAAGGGACTCACAAGGATCATCCAAGTCCAACCCCTGGCCCGGCACAAGACAGCCCCAAGAATCACACCCTGTGCCTGAGAGCATTGTCCAAACACTTACTGAGCTCTGGCAGCCTTGGTGCTGTGACCACTTTCCTGGGGAACCTGTGCCAGTATCGAAACACACCCCGAGGGAAGAACCTTTTCCTGAAATCCAACCTAAACCTCCCCTGACACAGCTTCAGGCTGTTCCCTCAAGTCCTGTCACTGATCACCACAGAGAAGAGATCAGTGTCTGCCCCTCCTCTTCCCCTTACAAAGATGTCGTAGACTGCAATGAGGTCTCCCTTCAGTCTCCTCCAGGCCGAACAAACCAAGTGACCTCACCCGCTCCTCCTATGGCTTCCCCTCAAGGCCCTTCACCATATTTGTTGCCCTCCTTTGGATGCTCTCCAAGAGCTTAACATCTTTCTTATGCCGTCGAACCCCAAACTGCACACAATATCAAGGTGAGAGTTTTGTTTCACCTGTGATACTGATTTCTCCTCTAGAGTACTAAATTGAGTAAAGGACTAATTAACATAGGGCCTCATGGTCCCCAAGATCAAAGTGCTTAATGAATTGTGCCATAAACACAGATAAAAGTAAAGAATGCTTTCATGCCAACAGTATTCAAAGGTGCATAGCTAGTACTGGTCTTTCTTAGTCTAAGCTTTAAAAGATCCAGAAATCTAAAGATATTTTTATCTTACAAGATTTCACCAATTTAAGAAAACCCCCAAGTTTTGCTCTTATATTACACCAATACTGATACCTAGTTTGACAGATAATATACTGCTTGCACTGAGGCCAATATTGGATTCTGCAGCACTGTTAAATGACAGGTCTTCTAGGTTCCTCCATCCATCAGAAGCGATTGCCTGGAAATGGTTTGTCACTGCCTGACTCACTGCTTTTGAAAAATCATCCCATGACGTCTGCTTGCGGATATTTAAAGCACATATTGTGTTTTCTGTATCAAATTCCTCTGTACCCCAATGGGCTAGTTCAATGCCACTGACTGAAATCCTTACAGGTACATTAAGAGCATCTGTTGAAAAACAAAATACCAACAATGAGAAAAACTGTAAAACTCAATTTAAAATAATCCCATTATTATAGACCAACATCTAATATTACAAAGGAAAGCTACAAAATAACTCCTGCTACAGAGAAGCAAATGGCAAAGTGCAGCACAGATCACCACCACATCATCAAAGCAGTGATGAAAATATCAAGGTATCTATCTCTAAAAAAAAAAACCAAACCAGGATTATTATGCTTAAATAATAGGAAGCAAGAAAAACCGTACTTTTTATATTTCCTCTTTACAGACTAGTTGCTTATAAATTAAGACAGATGGTGGACAGTGTCTTAATATTTTAATTTATTGTTGTTGTGCACATTTTTATTACCAATTCAGAAAAGAATTTTCTGGCACTAGTGCACAAGTGGAAAACACAGCTGAGCCAAACATCTTTAAATAAAAAGCTAAGAGCTAGGAGAAAAACTTCACTTGAAAGTGTATATTTTATTTAGTATAGAATAAATTGACAAAATACTAAAAAGGGAAAATAGGAAATATACATGCACATTCTAGACACAATGAAGTTATTTTAAATCCTGCTCTTTGGAATACAACTCAACAGAAGCAGCAGTCTCTGGGGATCATTTAGGTTACTAAAACTGAAAAGGAAACTATCTTCTAATTTTCATGCCAAAACAATACCTTTCAGAAATTATCCCTGAAATTAAAAATAAGTACACTATTAAAAAAAAATCAGCTTATTATGAAATCTTGCAACATGATCTTAGTTTTGCTTTTGTGTTCAGAAGCCAGATCTTCAGCTGATACAAACCAATGAAGCTTTTCTGATGTCAGAAAAGCTCTGATTTAAACATAGTAGCCTACCATAGGGTAAAGATTACTCAAAGGCATCCTTCAGATGTGGAATTGTGAGAAATGTATCAAAGGTTTGCCCTTCTGATGGCTGGACCTCAGGGAAATGAGCACAGACTGTAAGGAGTACAGAGGGTTCTCCACGAAGAAACAGGCCCCTAGGACAGAGGTACAGTAAATGTCTAAACTTCACTGCATGTGACCTCTACAGCAGAGATGGCAATCCTGGCCCCCAGTCACTCCGATCTCTCGCAGCACATCCTCCTGTCCTACATGCATGTAATTCCTTACAATGAAAACCTTACTGGACTGTGATGAAGGCAGAGAATGGTACATACACACCTTACCCAAAATGCAGTCCTGGCTTTTTAAGGTGAATAGAAGAGAAGGGGAGACCAAAGGTTCTGACCTGATAAAAGCAGTTGGATCCATGACAAGCATGACCAGAGAAACAGAATGCTAAGACTGATGAAAATAATACAAGCATTAATTTAACAGGCTACAGATTCAGCCATCAGAAATTGCCTTCAGTCCGATAAAGAAGATGACCATGGAGAAGTTTCTATCAGAAAGTAAGCTGTTCCCCTCTGAACCTGCAGTAAAATGGTAAGAACTGAGATTTATAATAGCTGAAGAGGAAAGTCAGAAGCAGCAGACAGAAAGCTTTGCTAATTTGTTGATAATCAGGGAACTTAACTACCCACATCTCTGTATCCCACAAAACAAACACAAAGAAGTAGATAAATAAAAAGCATACAAATCTACAAAGACAATACTTCTCACTACACAGAGAAACATAGATATATTTTTCTCTGAATATATAGATATAAATGCATCGAGATATATACGGAACTAGTGAGTGGATGGATTAAGTCCTATCTCAAGAAATACACAGGTCAGTTTGCTCTACTGAATTTTGAGAAAATTTACAGAAAAGGAAGAAGATAACAGGTTTCAACTGAATAACCATCTTCTGACAGAAGTTACTGATGTTGGAAAGAAGAAGTTGTTCGATGTTGTCTCTAAGACATTTTTGAAGAATCAAACAAACAATCCCCTCAACAATAAACAAGTGACAAATAAAACTATATTTTAAAAAGAGATTCAGATGTGACTAGATGATTGTCTTAGCCTGAAGAAATTTGACAGTTATCCACCACTAAGTGACTACTTCTGCAAGAATTTGAAGAAAAGATAAGAGGAGGATAATAGCTTTGGAAAAAGTAATTCTAATATTAAATTCAGAAATTTTAAGAGAATATGGATGTTTGCACATGTACAATATGTACCATCTTTTCAAATGGTTTAAAAACAAAGATATGAGTCATTTAATAACCTCAAACAAAATTTTATCATATGCTTTTGCAAAATTTGAAGAATAGAAACTTGCTAGCTTAAGGAAACTTAATATTGTGGTGCCAAAGAAGTGACAACTACTCTTTCCATATTTCTCATTTTTGTCCCACAAGTTCTTTATTAAAAACATTTTTATATAGTGTTGATAGCATTTACTTACTTAAGTTTTCTAGGAGATGTTTGCAATCATCAGTGGCAACATCATGCAATGTTCGATTACACTTATCTTTTCTCTCAGCCTCTAGTCCACCATGGCTACAAAGGATTTCTAGACAGTTCTGCAAAGGTAGGAACTGTATTATTTGCTTGTCCATTTGCTGCATTAAAGTGTTCTACCAATATGCAGTTAGACTCCTAACTGATATTCTTACACGTGCATTTCCAAAGATAATCAGCTACGGAGTTTCTATAGATGAAAATCCAAATGATGTTACGCAGGAGGTTGAAAACCAGAGTAAAAATATTTTATAGCAGACCTGAAAGTCTCAAATTATGATTTTGAAAAAGCAGAACATACACAGCCAGGCTTCTACAGTCTCCAAGCTGATCAAGTGCTGATCAGTTGAATTAAGAAATTCCTAATATCTGGCCACTAGTTTAGGTATTCATAAGGAAATAGAAGCCCATCTACGTAACCTGGTTTGAATATCTTGGGCTCAATGTTCAAGTAACATCAAATAAGCAATTCTAAAGTTTAATCAGACTAATAAATGAATCTATTTAGATAGCAATCCATAAAACCAATTTTCACTTTGCAATTAATCAAGTATGAGTCTCTATCACGCCTGATATCTCATTGGGACACAGAAAAATAATCATTTTAAAATCACCCTGCAAGCCTCTTCTTTGGCAGGTAAACCTGAATTTCTGCAAGCATAGTAACAATGCAGTGAAATAAACCCACATTTTTATTAAGTCAGAGTATAAACATCTTGTGGATGCCAACAACATGATGCCCTCTTAAAAAAAGTCATATACTCATCCAAAGGAAAAAACCTTAAAATTTATTAGAAAGATGATATCATATAAGTTTGGATTGGTACAATCATACTGTAAGATGTATAAAAATATTAAAGGTCCCATAGCCATATTTAAAAAAAAAAAAGATGCCAACAGAAATTATACCAGTTAATACTGTATTAATAATCTCTGGGGTTAAGCATAGCAGGGAAACAAAACCTTGAAAACACAGAGAAGCAGCTATTAAGTATGTTGATGCAGAACAGTGGCTTCTTGCAGTTTTGGCTAATGTTTTGTAGCTGTTCTACCAGAAACTTTTGTCAGTATATCTGACATCCTGAGACCTTTCATAAACATAGCAGTTATTCAAGGTATATTTGCCTGTGAGGTGAAATTTTACCAGGCTGTAGTTCCAGCACTTGCAACTGCTTTTAAAAAATGGATTAGTTCACTAAGTTTGCCAGAAGAAAATCAAGCAGAAAAAAGCATGTATTTTCCTGCCAGGTTAGTTCATTAACGTTGACTATCAAATGGGAGCAATGAATAGCAAAGACAGCAGAAGGCAGAGGACTGAATTGTGAGGCTGAATGTGGGAAGTAAAGCAGGAAGAAGTGGGTCAGAACAAAGAAACAAGCCTATTTCCTTAGTAAAATGAGGATTTTTGTTGGCTCTGTTGCCTATGAAAGAACAGCTAAAATGTCCTAGCAGAAAGCATCTGTAAAGAATGGCACCTATCCATCTTGGAACAAAAATATGCAAGTGCCAGCACTGCTTATAATAGCAGCTATCATATGGTAGAATGAACGATATGCAGTGTAGATAATGGATTAGAGAATGAAGGCAAAGTGTTAACAGCACTTGAAATGGCTATTTTAGCTTTTTAATATCCCAAACATACCTCAAGTCAATAAATGCATTTAATCAAATACAGTTTCATAAAGTCTCTGTAACATTAAAACCAGCAATCTGCCTGCCAGCTATATACTGCCTTCATCACCTAAGAGACTAACCTCAAACAGCTGACTTGGAGTGTGCTCAGAAACTCAAACCCCTGACTTATTAATGAAAGATATACATGAAGACTTCCAGTGTCAGAACCTTCAAGAGATCACCTCAAAGCAACTTTTAGACAGAAAATGAAACCTAGCTTCCAAGTTCCTGAGGACTATCTTATTGCAGAAAGAGCCAACATATTGCACATTAAGTATTTCCAGACTAAACTCCATTTAAATTCAGATGAGTGGAAACCAGAATAAGAGTCTGCATCTGCCTAAGAGACACTGGTAATGGAACACTGACTTTTTGTAATGCAAAATTCTGAATAAGCAGTGGCTGGTCCCTAAAAAAACGTAACTTAATAAAGTGAATCTTAAATCTGTATCTATTTTGAATATATCATAGTATATCATATATATGTATCATATATATCAGGAAAAAAATGAACATAATGACAGATACTGAACTAGGTATGTAATCACAAGCTGAGTTTTGAAGTCTTAGATTATATTTTCTTAAAATTCACTCTCTTCTGTGTTTAGCATCCTCCATTTTCTTCCTGGGTAAAAATTTCACGGTAAGATCTGACTGACAGCTGTCATATAAAAAGAAGTCCTTTAAACAGTCAGCATTAGAAGTGCATGACTTCTGATGTCAAAATCTTCAAGTAATATTCAATTTCCAGAAATCTTCCTGCTTGTCATCAGTAAAACCTGTCAGGTCATTCTCCATGTCATCAGTTAACCCAACCCCCCAAAACCATACTCACTGCCTGCCAAAAAAAGCTGCCTGAAATAATAAATTAAACAATGTATTACTGCACAAATCTGATTCTCAAATTGCTTTTCCTCTCCTTCCTACCCACAGGAAGAATTGTGCATAGCTAAATCATCCCTACCTATAACCGGAAGCTATGCTCACCTAATGTACATTCGTAAGTACATGACACCCATTGAATTGGCATTCAGGGTGGGATTCACCTCACCTTAACTTTGAAAACCTGAATCTCAAGTAATACTTGTTTTGTGTTTTTATTGTTGTCCACAAAGAAACAAAACATTTAAATAGGACAATTCACCCCATTTGACACTTAGGTTCTGGGGTAAATTGTCCACTAGTAGTATACTTCTGTCTTTGTTAAATCAAGTGTGCCAAGAAATTAGATAATAAACTTCGATTTGACATCTAAATTTTAATACTTCAAAGATAAAAGAATTTATCGTGCCTAAATTCTATCAGGTTACTGTAACTTTTCACACAGACTGACCTTAAAGCCTTTTGATGCTGCTATGTGGGCAGCAGTCCAACCCTCTTTGTCAGCATGGTTGATGAGATCTGCAGAAACAACAGGCTTTACTCTAGTGCTGTAGTCATCTCCTCTCTTCTCCAAACCAAAGTAGTCTAAATTAGGCTCTGCATCTGCCAAAGAGTTCCTGCTGTTTGGCTCTCCATAGTACATAAGGAGCTTGAGACTTTCAACATTACCAGAATCCACTGCTGCATGAATTGGTGACCAGCCATCCTGAAAAAAACCAAAATCAAACAGCACACTCCCACCAAACACATAGAAGAATGCTTGCAGACTTATATCAGCAATGAGTCTGAACAGAAGGTTCTGTTTGGAAATTAAGAAGATAAGCAAGGGGAGGTGACATAATAATCCTTTGGAAAAACTGTTGCTTGTATGTTTTTGGGGTGGAAGAAAGAGAAGGAAGAAAATGTAACAGAAAGAAAATTTTACAGCTTTCTCCAAGGACAGCCCAGCAAATAAAGTCTTCAAAATTTTTAGAAGAGTCTAAGTGATACAGGACTTAGATGCTGTTAGTAAACTGCTTCCTTATAATGTATTAAACTAACATGATTCTAACTATCAATATTATTTCATTTTGCATTAATCAATCAGTCAGTTTCATGGTTTTGACATCACAACTTTCTCTCATTGCAAGTCCAATATATTTACTTTCCAGATGCAAAATAAATGAATGATAAAAAATTCAGTGTAATAATTACAGGAGGAGCAGAATGTTCTGTGAAGCTACTACTCCTTGTGCTGTATTTTTGGACAGCCTACCACCCACATTTATTGTCATGTTTACGTAAGAGTCTTAAGAAAAACTTAGGAAAGCACCTGAAAAAGGCAATTGATAGATGTTAATTTTGAGACAGTCCTCCTCCCCTTTCTCCTCTAGATACAATTATTTTTGCCATTTCTCTCATTTGTGATATATGAGATGTTACAATACTGGCAAAAAAGTTTTGAGGTGTTGTCCCCTCAAGGACAACCATAAAGCAACCTAACATAAAAAGTGGAAGCAAATCCCTATTTTCACTTCTCCACTTTAAAAATAAGTCAGACCAAAAAAGTTCTGTTTTACAAATGCAGTGCTGGAGAAAAGTCTGCAGCAAATCGCAGGTAAAATCTCAAATATGTAAAATTATATGAAAGTCACATAATTTTGGAGATTTTAGATAATATACAGTTTTTAAAAAGCCAGAAAATATCATGAAAAGAACAAAATACTATTTTCAAATAACACAGTTTATTCCAGCTTTAAAGAAAGCTTTAAATAAATATTTTAATGTAAATATTCAGTACTATACAAGGTACTTTAACTTTACGAACTATTTTAACTTACATTGGTTTTTACTGTTCGATCTGCTCCACCTTCCAACAATATCTTAACACAATCATTATTTCCATTTTTACAGGCCAAGTACAAAGGCGTCTGTCCTCTTTCAGCAGCATGGTTAATATCAGCCTGATACATAATTAATAATTCTGCACACCTACAGCAAACAATAAAACAGTAAAATTGTCTTATATTTTACATCCAAAACCTCTTCATAACTTACAACATTTAAATATTTTTTAAAAAGTACTGATTTTACAGATACAGATCTACTTGTGATCACCCCACATAGACAAGTATAAGATATAATTTTATAAGATAGGTATAAAGACAGGTTACTTTAAACCTGTAAATCTTAAACTACTGTAGAGATATTTAAAAACTGTGAATGTAAAACACTGAATTTCACAAGCCTGATAAGCATTTGATGACAGTTGCTTAAGAAAAACCTTCAGCTGAACAACAAAAAAGGCATTTAAGTAGATGCTTTCAATAAATTATAGTTAAATGCATTTATACCTAAGAATGCAACAATAACGTAATGAAAAAAGTACTAAGAATATAAAATAGAATAACAGCTGATAGCCAAAATCTCAAAGACTTCACTTACTTAACATGTCCCTGGGCAACTGCTGAACATAAGGGTGTAAAGCCATTTTTATCAGCAGCATCAACTTGTGCTTCTGCAGTCAGCAGCAATCTCACACAATCTAAAAATGGAGCAGAATCATAGACTGAGTCAACAAAACCGAGCAGTTAAAATTACCAGAGGCTCAAGGGGCAACATCAGCCAGTCTTTTGGACTACAGGTCACACACCTTAGGGGACAGGAAGAAGTTTGCAGGGCAGAGGTGAGACTTGACTCCCTGGGGGCACCACCACCCTTTTGCAGAAGCCTTAGGTTGGGTTCTGCTGGGATTCGAATACATGCCCACTGCTGGCAACTCCCACAGTGTTTTTACCTATTTTACCTCCAAAGTAGGGAATCTGAATTATCCAGGAGTCCCTAAAGGCATCATTGCCTACTGGCAGTCAAGTGATAAATCCCAAATACCAGGGCCACAGAGGAAATGTTCACAAGCCACACATAACTCAAGCAACACACTGGTCAGTCTTGTTTTAGGACACTTTGATTGAGGAGTGCAGTGACAAATAAAATAAGCTGACAAACCTCCGGAAACCATTCCCATTCATATATTTCCAAAATGACATGCTACAAATAGTATCAGCCTGATTTCACCATCCCTACAGCTAAATTAAGATAATTAATTACATAGTAATTAGACTGCTTTTCATCCACAAATTGGAATATCATTTGATGCAATTAAGTTTGAAGAAAATACTTAATCTGCTCCTCATTCTTGAAATTGGTTCTAGACCATAATAAAGCAAGTCTTTTTTAATTGAAACTATTACTTGGAAAATAAGCTCAGCTACAACATCATTTATAAACTCCTGACCTGTTTTCTGAGCAGGCTTAATGAATGCTATTCCAGCACTCAGCAAGATCATGAAGCCAAGCTTTGCTGGTGAAGTTTATCTCTAGACACCAGAAACACATATTAAGAATTACGCAGAAATCTGACTAATCTAAACCACTCTTTAATGTATTTACTCCCATTATAATTTTTTCAAATATTAATACAGATGTTGGAGAGTTTATTGAATAAATAATTTAATATTAAGAAATAAGATTTTAAAACACTCTACCTTATTATATTGTAAATTAAGATTAATTTTGAAATAAGTAATCTGATCTGAAATGACTTTTTTGTTGTCGTTGTTGTAAAGTTGGTTGTCACAATAAGCTACCAGGACTTGATCTGTAATATTTTTTTAAGTCACAAAGAAGCTCTCAGTTAACTAACTTACCCAGTCCTTCCAATTGTAAGATAATACCAACTTAAAATAAAATTATATTTTCATTTGCTTTTTAACTCAAAAAATACCTCTGCTAAGAATGACCTATCTTTTTTTTCTTTTCGTAATCATTCCCAGTCTTATAATTAATGATTAACTTGAAAATACAGATTCCTGTTTGACATCCTGTAATATTTCTAAAGTTTATGAGGGATATTGTAGAAATTTTCATCTAGCACTTTCAAGTATTTGACTAGAATACTCTTCTGTTTCTTCATAAAGCATATGTTAGCCATGCAAAAGCCATGAAGAACACACAGAACAAGACTACCTTTCTAGAAAGGTACAGTTAATTCATTTATTGATTGGCAGACCATTCAGGTGGTAGCTTATCTCTGTGAAAATACTGTTTCTGAAGAAGTTCACTGAAAAGAGGTGTTTAAGGGGAAAGTGTGGGCATGAGGAAATACAGCTACTTCCATAACGCACACCATGTGAGTGAATAAACTCTACAAGACATGTTCTGGTGGCATGTCAAGTAAAAGAGCAATTATCTCCAAGAAGCCTGGGTCCTCTGTATGGACTTTTTATTGGGATTTGGGTAATTTGGGTCACTCCAGGCTCATTAACTCCAGTTCACTCCTGTCTGCCACAGAAATGATCAGCAGTGGGGAGCACTGGGTGGAAGGGCAGGCACAAGACAGACATTGATGTTATCACTCAATTAAAGGTTTTGGTCAAAATAAAAGCAAAACATGGAAGTGAATTAGCACAAACACCTGGAGACTTTACTGCTCTCCACCACAGCCGGGTAGTTAGTTCTTCCAGAGTGCTGGCAAACACCATGCAGATACATCCGGTGGCTTGACAAAGCTGACTCCGTGTAGCTGTATGTCTCTGCACCTCACTCCTTTCTACTTCCCACATATTCCAGTTTTTTCCTATCACTCAGGATGCCACAGCCTCCAAATACTCAGGACAGAACAGAATCAATTATATCATAAATGCATATGATTAGCACATAGCTGAGTCCAAAGGATATTATTATTCTCTTCACATCTCTCAGGTTCAGGAACTCTTTATTGTTTCATTCTGTCTTTCTCAACCACCTCACATGGCAGAGAATGGTCAGGATTTACAACACAATACAGTTATGCAGATCTATTAGCTAAGAGAACTACTGTACATGTTAAGTGCATAACAGACAGAAGCGGCTTCTGCTTTGCTAATGGATCAAACCAAGACAGCCCGACAAAGCAATCTGTTCAGCTATCCAAATCTAGTGATTAAATAATAAAAATAATAAAAATAACAGTTTCCTCATGTCCATTCAAACACAAAGAAAGTGTCTATTTTTAGGGTGAAGTTCTCTCTCTCAGACCTACAGAATTAGGGACAGTGTGTGTCAGAAACAAAGCATCTGCTATTAACTTCACGAGCTGGAAAAATCCTCTGCTGCAGCTCTCAAAAGGCAACTGTTTTGCACTAAAGCTACATATTTTGCAATAAGGATTAATTAGGACAGAATATTTCAGTGCTCTCTTTTCTTGTGTAATTCATGAGAGCATGCAACAGCTGCTGCCACCATGCTGGTTACAATGTGCTCTACCATTTTCTAGTTATCTACATGTCTCAAATACCGTATTTTTTCACTGAAAATGTGCGGAAATCATTCACTTTTCACTCTTCTCACACTGTCTGCAACATGGTGTTTGTTTCTGAAGGAAGGTACTCACTATGATTGCTCTTACCAAGTTTAGAGTTACTCTTTTCTTCTGGCCAAATCTTTTCCAGGAGAAATAGGAAAATCTGGTTAGTTGACTTAGAAAGGTCCTGGAAATCTCCAAATCCACTTAGTCACTAACTCCATTTTGAAAACATTCACAGTAAATTAAATCATGGTGTCATCACCCACTAAGTTAAGCTTATGTGTTAAGTCTTTTGTTTACACTTGCTGATCTTAAGGGTCTTTTTCAACCTAAGTGATCGTCTGATTCTAAGGAAAAAAAACCCAGTCAAAAGACATAAACTTACCACTGACAACCCTACTCAACACAATGAAAACTTTGAACAATAAATTATTTAATCCTTAAATTAAATAAATGTAATTTCTTTCCTCCTGGTTAGTTGAAAAGAGTTATTGAAAAGAACTTTTAATAATATTTATTTCTATTCTTTGTTTCTTAAACCTATATATTTTTACATAAACTTGTTTTTAAAACTCTCCATTTTGAATTGTTGCATATATCCATGCACTTGGGAGCAAAAGCAAGTAATGAAAAAGGATTATATATTAAAGTTAAGCACAAAAATCTTCCTCCAAAAATATTATAATGCTACTATCAGTTTTCATGTAATGTATTAAGGAAACATCAACAGTGCTGCTGTGTGATTCTCTAATTCAGAGTTCATACAATTAATTTAGTTGCTAAAATGTGATGATTTGTACAACAAAAGTATTTTTGACATCCTGTCAACTATAAATAGAAGAGTAACCTCTGTAATATATTTTTTATCTTAAAAAGTAAAAGATACTAAACAATTACAGGATGCATATGCATGTGTTTGTTTTTATTACTGTGTTTTCACACTTCTGTCAAGTGCCTCTTGTATTTGAAATTTTGACAATAAAACAAGAAACCAAATTGCCTTTGCTGTCAGTAAGAGCTGCTCAGTAATTGTAACTGAAAGTTGGGGTATTTTCTTTGAAACATTTTTGGAATACAAGATGAGTAAAGAAGAATTGGGTCAATTTTGATCTCCCACAAAGACCAGCAATGATAAATCAATGTAAGCCCAGAAGAATCCACTGAACATCCTTTCAGTGAGGGGAGAAAAATAAATCCACACAATATAATAAACTCGGACTCTTAATACTGCAGAAAAAAAGTTGAAAAAAAAGAAAAAAACGCAAAAGAAAAAAAGGGACTTTTCCACTATTTTGAAGATTTTGGCAACAGGAAAGAATCTATCAGGTGAAAAGGCCCAGCTGTTTCTACAAAATAGGCCATAGCGCCTAGGCAAGCAAAGACAAAATATATTGTTCCAAGCAAAGGGAAAATTCCTCCTTCCATATGCCTGGTAGCAAAATTAACCCTGAACATGTCAAAAAATATACACTATATGCCTAGCTACGGATCTTGTAGCCTAACTTTACTTTTATTTTTTAAAATACCTGAGAAAAGTTATGAAATAGTCTCTCAAAATACTATTTTGAACACTGGATCAAGGTTTTCTAACCATGTTACTAACAAATATTTTGTTAAATAAAACCACAAAGTACTCTTGAAAGCAGTGGCTTTAATGTTTCACCTTCTACTCTGAAATAAAATCTTGCCTTTACTAAAAATTAATGGAATTTTTGTCATTGGTATTGCTGGATTTCATCTTTAGTGTCCAAAATAGCACAGTGATATTACTTGCAGAATAAGAAACTAGGAGATTTTTACATAATTAGAAAAAACCACGGTAATGTGCACTGGACTTCTAAAGGAAGCTGCTGTTCAAAGCCTTATGTTAAAAGCCTGAAAATTATTACTTGGAGTTTGTATCCCTGAAATTCATATCTAACATACTTGCTGCATTTCATAAATATATTCATAAAACATGAAGACTGACTGTTGAAAGGTTCAAGGCAGAGGATGGTTGGGGTAGTGGGGGAAGAAAAAGAAAACTGCTAATTTTGTCAGGAGAACCTAGACAACAAACAAAGGCTATTTCATTTATTTCAAAAATAAAGACAGTTCATTTTATTTCCCAAGCAACACACTATTCTGACAATATCTTTCATCATTTTCACTGCTGCTGAAGAAGATCAAAACCCTGGTGATGACCTATTCTTTCCTGCTTACTCCCTGGAAAGTTCTTTCTTTCAAGTTACCATTGCTACAAAAGATCTTTAGTTCGTCACAGAACAGGGGGTGATGATATCTGGTGGCTTTTTATAGGAAGGGAGTAGAGAATTAGAATGGATGTTCCTGCAGAATGCTACCACAAGCTATTTTCTTTTCAAATGCTTTCTGTGTTACAAAATTCTGCCTCCAGAAGCATTGCTTATATATATATGCTATACCATACCATGACTTTGGTCATATAAATCTATATATTTCAGTTTCAATTTCATATTTTTAAGAAACATGCATCTGACCTAATTGAATACTAAAAACTTATGAAATAAGCTTTCACTACTTTACATGGATGCCATGATAAAACTTAGTATAATTTACCTGTATGTCCATTCGTAGCAGCAGAATACAAGGCAGAATAGCCATCTTCACAAGAGTAATTAATGTCCAGTCCTTCTTCATTAAGCAGCATTGATAATAAAGTGACATTTCCCTGGGCAGCAGCTTGGTGAAGAAGGGTGGGCCTGCCACCCAGGGGGACAGGACCACCACTTGTTAACAAAGGGGTTAGGGAGGAAGACCAGCCTGCGAGTTAAAGCAACAGAAATTAGATGGAAGACACATAAATAAAGGCCTGCATTTTCTGTTTTCTTTTAAAAGCTAAAAAGTATCTTCAAAATGACAGCAATTGTTAGTTTAGCACAAGTTTTATGATGATGCTTTGTCTACACATTAGAAGGTATTCTGAAAAATAAAACCTGCATTCAGGGGTGACAGTTGTTAATGCAAATGAATGGGATTTCATTACAAAAGGTCAATGTGGAACCTGTTATCAACTGCAGATGGATGTCTCAAAAAAATTATATTATTCAAATTCAGAAACTAATAAAAGTTTTATACAAGTTTTAATTTATTTGCAATAGGCTGGGAAGATTTTATTTAAAGTATCTATATAAAGGTTTTCAAAACAAAGTACTTATATGAAATATCCTCCTCACAGTCTTAGTGTAAATTTTAGTATTTATATGTTTAATATTTATATAACTCGCTTGCAGTTAAAAACATAAATTGCACAGAGAGCCCTTAATGACTTTAGGTGTCTTTCAATAAGTTTGAAAAAAAACTTAGAAATCATTTACACAAATAATACAGAAATAACTGTATTAATTATTGAACTCTACCCTAAGAGAATGTTCCTTTTACTCAGCAATACTTAAACAACATATTATAAAATGCTCCAGTGTGAATGAATAACAGGTTATATAAAATTTATGAGTGAAAGCTTTCAAGTCACCCCATTAACAAAAAATATTCAATCCAAGGCTCTGAAAGCTTAGGAGTTGTTGTTAAATGTGCTGTTGATTACTTAGCAGCTTTAGTAGGGACTTTGTTAAGAATATGAAGTTTGCTGCATAAGGCATGGAATATTTTGTGCATTCTTCCTTGATCAAGGACTGCAAGAGAAAATGGAGAAAGGTGGGTTTTATAATTTTTTCACCATTACCTTTAGAAAATCCACATTATATTTATCTCTTGAATAAGTAACTTTGGCTTCTGTGGCCACAAATAGGCTACTATTTGAGGCTGAAATCTGACAATACAAAGCAAGTTTTATGCAGCTTTTAATGTGATTTTCAAACGTCCAAGACTGAAGGGGAGCTGCAGGGCATTATCTTCAGCTCCATTCAAGCTGATCAAGTGCTATCCAACCTTCAACACCTTGAACTAGAAACAGTACGTGGCAGCAGCTCTATTATGCCATGATAATCTCTTTCACATCTTGGAAAACGAAATTAAATGGAAGTGCCCAATAGAATTCCATAGAATGTAAGATCCGGATAAATTTTAATTAATGTCAAGACTTACACAAGAATTCATCACCTGAGCAGCGCCAATGAAGAACATGTAGCTTGATTCCAGTTCAAAAAACCAAAACAATAAATGCTTGGAGCATTTTCATATTTGTTTCTAAAGTAAGCTAAATTTGTCAATTCAAATTAAGTTTACTAGTTTAGTATCTAAAGGAAACACATTTGCAGTATTTTCACAAATATTAGCTTATTATTTAACTTATATTTTTGATACCCACTATAAGAAGTCATCACTAGAGCTATGAAGTTACCTTATAAATCCAACTTTAAATCAATGACAAATTGTAGAGTTAACTCCGTGCATCTTCATATAATTTCAATTCTGAAGCTCACTTCAGACTATCAATATTCTTACTAATATTTGCTTGTCCAGTATTTTTAATTTTGAGGTTTGAAGTTTATTAAAAAAACCAATAAGCAATATACAAAGTAAACTGCATCCTTTAAGTGGCAAAATTCCCTAAGGTCCAAAGAATAACTTTTCTTATTCCTTTCCATTATAAAAGTGGTTTTATTTTTTCAACCTTTTGTTATTCTTTGAAACTAACTGTGCTGCAGCTATTTATATATATATATATACATACATATATAAATGTTCTTAAAATAGTACTTGCATAGTTTTTACTGTCTTGCTATAACAGTTAACTGAGAGTGGATATTGCTCAGGGTGGCACTCGAGTTACTAACATTTGTTAACAAAGATATACTGGAATTTTGGTAATATGAATAGTATTTCTGGGTTCCCTTCCTTTTTGAAAATATTTTTGATGTGTTTTGTTTGTTTGTTTGCTTGTTTTTAAAGCATCCTTTACAGAAATATCAAAATGAAAGGAAGTTTTTTATGCCTCATGTGGTGTGTTAAGTTTCATTTCACCTTCTTGAAATGAAAAATATGATGCTGCAATTCGGTGATGAAATTCATTATACTAGGTTACCATTAAATGCAAACCTTCTACTGAAAAAGATAAAAGAATAGGTAATAACATAAATATAACTTTAGCTTCTATTATCAGTGTAAAGCAACATAATAAAGTTCAATTAACCCAATAAAATACACCAACATTAGAAGATACCAATAAATAAGGCACATCATTACAGATGCAAAAAGTTAGGAAATGTGAAGCATCTGTGAAAGCTTGTAGGTCATGCAGTGATGAAAGGCAGAGGGACAGTCAAAAACAGCTTCTGGCATCAGCTTCAGAATGTGAGATGGTTAATTTCAGAGCCTAGATGAGTCCTTCACATCCCCTCCCACTTTTATCTTCAAAGCCAATTGTACAGAGAGAATAAATCAATTTATACAAAAATTTATACAAATGAGCAAAATAAAAAAATATACTTCATTGAAGAATGACATAGAAAGCACAAAACCAAGAAGAAAGCGAAGGGAGAAATCCCAGGGGTACGAAAATCCAAATGCCTACATTTGTTTCCATTCTGAGGTCTTACAGCCATTGAAATGTGGAAATCCAAACAGAGCAGAAGCATTTTGGCACCTGTTCAAAGACTGTTAAGTTAATGAAAACACTGTTGCAGATTTTGAATCGTGTCATAAATGTTCCTTGTAATTTCTCTACCCGCAGTCTGCTTAACATTAATGGCAAAAGCCGGTGTCTTTTCCTACCAGGGATAAAAAGAACAACACATGGTACAATGCCCCATCTGTGAGTGAAGTTATTATGACATTTATTTAGCAGAATACATAATTGACAAGATCATTGCTCTGATTTTAAGTCTGCTCTTAAAAGTTGCTCTTTCTAGAACCAAGACACGTCCTTACTGAAAATCAGGCTGTTGATATGTTCCTAAAGAAACTAACTAGGAAACTCTTTTAAAATTAATAATTGAAATACTTTAGTGATTATATTATTATCATCAATTTTTCTGACTCCTCAGTAAGAAGAAAGATGCATGAACTTATTGACAAACAAAAAAAATACAAAAATGAAGGATTCTTTTAATATGTTAAATTTGGTTTGCTCTGTTGTTAAAAATATTAAAAAATTCTGATTGAAGCTCTCTACTTACTATACAAAAAAATATGAATAAGATTTCACTGTGCTCTGCTTTAACTGAAAGTAAAATTGAAATTCTAAACATTTTCTAAAAAATAAAGTAAATAAAACAGATTAAAATCAACCAGATCATTAAAACTAACTGAATCTGTCCCTAAAGGGCACAAAAACGCAGATATGGGAAGGAGGTTTCAGCAGTATTTGTAGTTTGTTAGATGTTCACCTCAAGAAAAGTCATACTTAAAAAAGAAACTGAAAGAAGTGAATAAGTGACATGAATTCAGGCATTACTGACCACATCGTCTTAACAAAAACAGTGTTATTAAATTTGGTTTATCTTTCCTAGGACAAAAATCTATTTCCATATATATTTATAAAATCTAACTATTTTCTTAGCATAAAATTTTGAAGGAAATGTCTTTCTGTACTTGCATAACATCTGTTGCTCAAAGTGTATTTAGTTCTGCAGTTTATCAGAACACTTGGCCAAAATAGATTAAGTTCCCTTAAAAATATAAATAAAATGGAATTGAAAAATAAGTGCAATAAAATATAAGCATTAGTTTGGGTAAAAGATAAAGAAGCTCCTGAATATTTACCTGAATATTACAGATATTAAGATTCTTTGAGTTTGTATGTAGTCAGTAAAGGAGATACTAAAATGACATCTCTATATTAATAACAGCCTACAACTAAGTAGAGTTTACGCACTCTTTCTTTGCAGACTTTAGATCATGGGATATGTTTCCCATCTGCAATTGCAAAAAATCACAAAAAGCAGTGCTGCTTACAAACTACTACAAGCGCCAAATGTTCAGAGCAAGGACTGTAAGGGAATTAAATGAACGCAAATATTTCCATCTCTCCCAAAAACAAGTGAAGAGAGTTAAAGAAAGAAAGGCAATCTTAACACAAAACAACACAATTTTAAAAAACTAACCATTTTTGACAAAAATCCTATCTTTGAGAATTGTCTCTGAGAACTGTCACAAACTTTGTGAGAAACACAAACTGATTATCTGGGGGAGGAGTCCTATTGAAAAGGCTGATTGCTCTAAGAAAAAAGTTTATACTTCGAAGGACAAACTAAAGCAATAACAATACATGGAGTAATGAAGTCAAGCCCTGGTAATTTCATTTTTACGGTATGAGATTTATTTTTTTAAAGAATAACCCAGAACTATCTTAAATTATTACCAAATATCATATAATTAACGTAATACTAACTGAAATATACAGCCTAACGTAACGCTGATAGGAGACAATCTCTTGTCTACAAAAAATATTCATTTTGGAGCTGATTTTGCCAGTAATTTGTTATATGTTCATAAAATCTTAGATTTATCTTTTTTTAAAGAAGTTTTAATTCCATTATGAAGCCTAATAGCACCCAAAGGCAAATTAAGTTTGGAAAATACCTGGAATACTGGAAGACAAATGACCTATCTGACATGGCAATCATATTCATCTAGGAATAGGAATTTAAGATGAAAATTCAGGACATCCATATGAAAAACAGCAAACTAAAAGGCAGTCATCAAATCCCACTGGTTTTGACTCTGAGAAGTAGTAGACTAATAAAAGGATAAGATTTCTGAGTTCATATTTTTATGGCACAGTTCAGAAAGGAGAGGGGATTACGATAGTATGGTGCCACAACCAAATGTTAAAAGGATGACTAAATTACTCTTGATACAGGTACGAAGTCTTCAATGAAGTGGAATGGGAATAAAAATTGCTTAATAACGAGAACCCTGGAATCTCCCATATATACACATACCAGCTTGCCACACACTGCTTTTGGAACAGCTTCCCCAGGAATTGTGAATGAGTTCAATTGCCTTATCAGTTAGTGGTGCAGCTACCAAGAGAAAGTGATTAGTTGTGTGATGGAAGATTAGCTGTGCAGGGCTTTTATATCCCACAGATGATGATGACGCAGGGACTAGTGTTATGAGGGACTGAAGTACCATAACTGAATTGAGAATAACTCTTGAAAGTTTGAGACAATTCAAACATTATTCAATGCTGATGAAAGTCTAAAGTGTTCCAAAACTGCATGTTCCTTTTCCTCATTGCAGTTCAAGCTAAAGAGGAGCTTCTACCTAATGTTCTAGCATTATTGATCCCAGCAGGGACATATGCTGAAAAAAGATTTGTAGGAGACCCACAATTAATTGAAAGGTAGATCAGCATTGCCTTTGTTTACTTAACTGCCATCAAGAAGATTCTCTGAATTTGGTGGCAGATTAAATGCACCAGAAAGTCCCCACAATGCAAAATGAGTAGCAGACACATGCACTGACTCCAGACAATCAACAGTTAGACTTTAACTTTCCAACAGCAAACTTTTGCCCATATCTATTGAAGTAAACCTATGAGATGCCATACATGAGTATTAAAAAAAGCCTACAACAAAACCCAGGAGAACTATAGAAAAATAGAAATAAAAATGAAACATATTCTATAGGAATGTAGTGATATATAGGAAAGTGCACTATTATTCAGGCAATTATATGGCTTAATGTGCAACTATCTAATGCCATAGCAGAACACCATAGCCCCAGCTATGCCCTATTTCTTAAAAGATTCACAAAGCACTGGACTACATATTCCATGGAAGATCACCTGCAGAGGTAATATTCAAAACATAATTTCAGACTGAGAAAGCATTTTGAAGTCCAAAATAACAGCATTAACCAAAAATAAATTAAAACAATCAAAAGGAGATTATTTAACATAACATAATCTGCAGCTTATTTACTTTAAATATCAGTCCTCTTTACCTTTAAAAAAAACCCTTCAATTTGGAGACCTCCTTAAGGAAGCAAACTAATTTATAACATTACTAAATCAGCAAAAGAATTCCCATACCCCTGGAATGTGGAAAAAATATAAATGAAAATTTCAACTTTTAGAAAGTAAAAAAGAGAAAGTTAAAAAGACAAATAAAGCAAACAAGAGATGCATAAGAAAACCACAATGTTATTTTTGAGGGAGATAGTTTGTAGCATATCAATCCCTTTACCTGATGCTGTTACCAGGAGGCTGTCTGAATCACATGGTCTACAGGATGAAGCACTAACAGGGTTTATGGAGGAGCTACAGGCAATGGTGGTGGAAATGACAAAGGAATTTTCTGAACATGCAGGTTGGTTCAGTCCAGGAAAGTGGGAAGGCCAGGCACCCACCTGAGATGAGGCTACGGCTGGTATGGCACAGCCTGCAGGTGCCACAGATAAATCTATAGCAGGTTTTGGTGGCAGCTGAGGTGAGGACTTAGAAATAATTTCCTCATTTATTACCCTGATTCCTTGTGGTGAACTTGAAAGAGGTGAGGTCACGGTTTTGCTGTCAGTTTTTGCACTTATATTTGGGGACCGATTACTATCCATTAAAACTTTAAGCTGTGGATGTGGTGGAGAAGGAGTTTGTGAAAGCCCAGGTTTTTTAGGAGGAATAGGTGGAGGGTTTCCTCTGTCAATTCTTGATACACTGGGAGTCTTTAAAGTCATTCTACCAACTGGGGGGTAAGTGCCAGCTTCCACTGAATGCGACGTCCCCGGCCGTGACAGAGCGCTACTCTGGGGGCTTGTAAATCTTGAAAGAGCTTGGGTAACAGTATTCCGAGCTGCCTGTTTGGCAACTAGGTTGTCACGGCTAGCAGGGGATACGTCCCTTGAGGGAGGGCTTTGGGTTGTGTTTCCATTTTGGTCTTGATCATTTGCATTTGCTTGAAATCTAAATCTAGCTGCTTGGATTCGTGGATTTAGGCCTGGATGGCCAGTAGTATTGGCAGTTGGTGAATGCAAATTGTGTACAGACGAAGTGAGCGAGGAATTCTGAGCTGTGGCAGTCAGTGTGGTAGAGGTGCAAAGAGAATTACTATTTGAAAAAGGGGAAGGGCTACTTGGTAAATCAGGGGATGAGGCTGTACTTGGTCCATTTTCCTCAATTCTGTTTTGATTCTGTGCAAGAACAGGAGTTGTAGGAGGGACAAGTTCACTAGATGAAGATTGCCTATCAATGACAGGCTTCACAAATGCTGCATTGGCACATACATTCATTTTTATATTGCCAGACACTAGTGGGGTCACTGTAGAAGGTTTTACAGAGACAGTCAAAGGCAACTTCTTAACATTTTCTGTGCTACTGTCCATCACTACAGTATCTGTTTGGCAGGCAACAGTTTTTGAACTTGTCTCTTCTGTTTCAACTGAAACAGAAACAAGATTCCTATCTTTATTTTTATGAGAAAGGTTAGCTTTGCTTTCATTTTCCTTTTTTAATTGCTCAATCATTTTGATCATTTTATCTCTCTCTTCTCTGAGGTCACTGGTGTGTGCTTCCTCTTTATGAAGTTTGGCACGCAACTGCTCTCTCTCTGTGTCAAACTCGGACAGCTGCTTTTCCATTTGAGCTTCCATTTGTGTACTCCTTTGTTTCTCAGCTGTAAGAGACTCCTCCAATTCAGTAGCCTTTTTCTTTTCCTCTTCAAATTTTGACATCACTTCTTCCAGTTTCTGGGCTTCTTCTACAATTCGGCCAGACAACTGCTTGCACTCTTTCACTAGCATCAATACTACATGCTTATTCTTTCCACGTTCTTCTTCAAGGCAAGCGGACAGCTTTTTGTGCTCCAGCTCTAGATTCTGTAACTGAGATTTTTCCATTTCCAACTGTAAAGAAAGCATAGAAAATAACTCTCATTAATGAGATAGAGACTTTCATAATAACCTAGTATTAACTTGACACCGATATTTAGGAGTATGCCTAAAATGAACCCAGGAAGGGATTTGTGATATCTAACACAAGTGCACATAATCTTCCACAAGAAAAAGAAAGAGAGAGCCATCTTTGAAGAGCAATTTAGAAACTACTTTACTTTCCTCCATTGACAACGCAGAGACTCCCCAAAGTGATTAAATGCTTGTGATTCCTGAGAGATGGAGCCACCTGTCCTCCAGAAATAAGACATAAGACAAAATAGAAAGTCATCTTTTAAGCTAAGGAACCAGATGGAAGCAAGAGATGAGCTTTGTGAAAAGTCTTTGAGACTAGAAATTAAAGGATTAGGTTTTAGGTCTTCCTCCAACTGAAGGAGATTAAGTCCATCATGACCATAATTAGTATCTTACGTCTTATTTTAACATTTATAAATAAGACATTCATTTTTGAGACCAACTTTTTGGCACAGGCACAAATATCTTCCTGTACTTACTAATAGTGGAAAATCTCATTGACATCAGTGATGTATAAATTATGTTATAAGCTAGAATCAAAAAGACTACCTACTAAAATGCAAATAATGGATAAGAATAATTTTTCCCCTAATTCATGTAGTCATTGCCTCTAATTCATCTTGCCTGCCATTTATGCTTTTACTCACAGACATTTTTCTAGAAAAGCAATGGAAAAATATGTTAATACACCATTTTTAAAATACCTACTAATAATAGTGTAACCAAAATTACTTTAAATTTTCCCAAGAAAACTTTTCACAAGTCAAAAATAAAAGAGAAATTATTTTCTTTCTTCCTGCTCCTCCCTTCACATACTGTTGCAGTAGCTTCCTATATGGCTCACCTGAATGACTGATAAAAAAATCAAACAATCAAAACCCCAAGATATTGGTGACCATTCCTTCTCCTCTACTGTTTTTATTGGTTTAGTCCTGTCAGTTCTACTGTATGTTTATGTAGACAGTGATAGAGAAAAAACAATTCAGATCTGTACCACTAAAGTACATTTTTTAAGTGGGCATCTTTTCTGGAAAAATACTGTTGGGTACCTACGAAAAAAATAAATCAAGTCCTCACAAACATGAATGATTAATTTTGACTGCAACAGAAAACTGTTTCTTGCTTCTACAATATGAGCACATTTCACAATACTCAAAAAATAAAATCTAAGAAAAGCTGTGGCAAACAGCAGTACATTTAAGATCTTGGAATAAGTGATTCACTTCAACAGGTGAAAAAAGAATCATAGATTATAGAATCAGATTATAGTGTCACAATAAAATGATACTAATTTCAGTTTTTAAGACAATACAGTGTCGTGAATATATTTACTGTAAGCTATCCTGTTGGAAAAAAGATGGCCTAGGGGACAGGTAATAACTATGGAATATCTTCTCTCTCAGTCAAAGTTTAAAATATTGTCTTGGTTGCTAGACAAAAACAAACAAACAGACACAAAGGCATAAAAAAACCCCAGGCATTACAATGTAATAACTTTCTCAGAAGCCTGTTGCCAGAGCACACTATTCCATGTTCTTTCTATAAGGAAATTAAATTTCTTAGCTCTGGAAGCTTTTTCCACGTCATTGTACATGTGTCTACAATTAATTTTTAACTAAACTGCATTTACACAAAAGCTAATATAAATACTACTTTTAAATATCAGTTTGCTACTTTTCAGTTATACCATAGACTAGAGTTAAAACTCATGCCATCAAACGATGAGCACAAGAGGCAGTCTGCAGTCGTAACAGAAATAAGTCGCACCTGTGACAGCTCATTGTTCCCAGGATAAGTTTTTCCCACATTAAAGTAGAATTCAAACACAAGAGGACACTTGAGAGAGGGATGTGAAATGATATAAAAAATAAATCCTTCATCAATTTACACTTATAGATGAATTTGTGTCTCAATCTTCCAACATTTCTAATCATGTTATCTGACTGTAAGTTCCTCTTTCCTTTCTTCAGAAGAATGGGAAAAAGCATAAAGACATAATGGTAATATTAATGTGATGTGTATTTTACTAATAGAAAAATTTCTTCCTGAAATCATACCATCATTGTAAGAGTGAACTAAGAGGAAGAAATCACTCTGGAAAATGATACCTGCATTTTAAACATCATCTTGGCTTCAAATATTTCACAACCTGTTTAGCAGTGGAGGGGGTCCACCGGGGTTTTAGAGCTTTATCAGGTTGATCAATACACCCTGTACAAAGCATTTCACAAACAACATCCACCCTTTCTTAAAAAGAGAATCATAGAATGGTTTGGGTGGGAAGGGGACCTTGAAGATCATCTAGTTTCAACTCCCCTGCCGTGGGCAGGGACACCTTCAACTAGACCAGGTTGCTCAGAGCCCCCCAAAACAGTGTTAAACATATGAAAAATAAGCTATGGCATTATCAGCCATTGCTAAACAAACTGTATCAGCAGCAACACCTCTTCAGTTAATTGTTGTGAAATTATATTACTTTCAAATATTTACAAGCAGATATTACTATATAGCTGGCATGAAATCAGCTTACCATACTATTATAATCCCCAATATAGATGTAAATATTTTATTTGATTTTGAAATACAAAAGCAGCATTATTTCCTCATTTTTCATTGTCTCCTATGTGTATCTCTCTTTCTCCCCTGTTCTTCTTTTGGCTGCATCATCTTGAATAGGAAAAACCTCTGAATATTTATGCTGCATTTTTTCCTTCAGATGACAGATTTGGAACTAGCTGTAATTATTTATGAATTTATGAACTAACTACAACCTGATTTTTGCAAAATGTACTATATGCATACACTAAATCATATCAGTAATATAAACATCTGGAAATGTGTCCAAGAAGGATTTGAAAAGGGGTAAAAAGGATACTGAGAAAAAATACAGTGACTCACAAAGAACTAACCAGCAAAGGCCCTTCAAAGGTGAGAGACAGCATGCCTTCTGAGAAAATGTTGAGGAAGCTTGGCTTGCATAGTTTAGTGAAAAATAGACTGTGGAATGATCTAGCAGCAACATACCAGATCTTTTTGATGGGCCCTTACAATGATGACAAGAGTCAATTGTCCTTAATAATGGCAAGTGGGGCCCCATAACAAAAGGTTATCAGAAAACTTGCCCTTGAAGAGGCTCAGTCTTGGAAAAAAGTTCTTCACAAGGATACCAGTGCAGAAAAGCTGTAGTATTGCCATTCCTGGGGGTTTTCAGGACTAAGCAACACAAATTTACAGATGACCAGATGTACTGCTGATCATAATCTGCTTTAAGCACAAAGTTAGACTAAATCACATCAACAGGCCTTTTCCAACGCATGTTTGTCTTTTTTTGAGCATACATCCCAATATTAACTTCCCAGCAAACTCTTGATAAATCAAGAACTATCATTCTGATAATCTGTTTTTTGTTCCCAGGAAAACTCAAAATTAATTTCCACAGCAGCTACGAGAAAAGCTTTCAAAGAGAGGGAAGAGGATGAAGACTTAACACAAAGCAGACGACATCAGGGAATTAGGTGTTTGCATATGGTAAGCCTATGTGTGACAGTTCTTTGTGCACCTCCTTGATTCTATGGTCTGGCATACTGTTACGTTTTGGTTTTTGTTATCAAATAAAAATTTTATTCATAGAATACTTTTGAGGTAATTATATACATAGATATTAAGTCTTCAGAAATAAGAGTTCAGTCTGAGCCTGTTTAAAGTTCAGTAATATCCAGAGAAAATAAACACAGCTGTAGACAGACTTCATTATTTGCTGTAAGAGTGAGACAGTGAGGCAATTCCAAACATGAAGATAGAGGCATCACACATTTAGAGAAGGAGGAACCATTCTTTGAGGGAGGAGGTGCTTGTATTTAGGTCACACTTTTAGAAAGCCCTCAAAACACCTTCATCACCCTCTTCCATGGAAGGATTTGAGAGATGAAGAACAGACAGAAAAATGTGGAAGTAAAGAAATGTAAAACACTGAATGAATGGTTTGTGAATGAATGGAGATGGTTGAAAGATACATCATTGGTTGCCTCAAACCCAAAGAGTTTAGGAGGGTGCCCTGCACAAATAGCATTTCTTATTGGCTTTAAAAGAGGAAGATATAAGGTCTGTAGAGAGTCAGGTACACAGCTGCTCAACAATATGTGGTTTGTTTTCAAATCCTCAAAATTAAGATTTAAAGAAAAAAAAGCTCATATATTCTTCTAGAAAGCAAAAGACAAGAGCATCCTTTCCTGTACAAGTAGACTTACAGATACTTTGGTAATAAGCCTGAGCCAAAAAAATGGACAAATTTGAATTTACATATCAATACCCTGACATATTCTCAATATGTAAGTCCATCTTAGGCACATGTATCTGTCCATATACTAAAAGCCAGACACAGATGAAGAATTTAGGTAACAAGAAGAGACCTGTGGCCATGCACCGAAACAAGACACTAATCCAACTGTCCTGGTAAATGCGTCAGGGTCTCTCCCAACACATTCTTCAGCCAGAATAAGTAAGCTTGTTCATTCTTTTCTATGCTGAGACAATCTCCTTCCCAAAACCTTAATTTACTGAAAAACCATATGAAAGAGAAAATTAATATTTAAGAGCTCTCAGAAAGAAGTGCTAGGTAAGTACAAGTAACAGTTCTCTGCACTAAACTGTTTGAAGACTTACATATCATACATAAAGTCTAGTAATATTAATTTTTTTTAATGCAGTATCTGTTTTTCTGAAGTCTTAATAGAGCAAGGATGCATAAACTAAACTAAACAACAGAGCTAAAATAATAAGAAAAGGTTTGCTGATTTAATTTAAGCTTGTATTTCCAGCAACTTCTAGTACTTTTGTGTGCACATTTTTCCCCAAAGAGCAATCACTACCAAAATCCATTCTTTGTCAATTGTCTTAGCATGTTTGCTGTTTGGGTTTTTTTAAAATCCATGTAAAACTGTCACCAAAAAGCTATTTCACAGCTGCAGAAGACATTCTATTCATCTTCTACCCAGTGAGGATGACTAAACACAAAGAAAGCACTTTTTTTCTAATTATTTTCTAATTTTCTAATTATTCAAAAATACCTGGTCTAATTAGTCTATTATATTACTGTTCCCCTCTTTTTTTCTCAGAAACCCCTCTCCTGCATATTCATATTTAGCTATACTTTAGGAATGTATGGCTTACATACTGGTGAAATATTTGCCACCAACCATTCACTTTCAAAATGACATTGTTTTATCTTCAACATGACACTTTTTTCCCTGCAACATACTTGTTCCAAAATAATTTTCTTTTTGCAGCAAATGTTAAAATACGCAAAAAAAGATTTTTAGAGTTATAACTCATTTTTACTGATTTATGAAATAGAGCCACCTAATATAGCATGCAAATAAATTATTTATTTTATACTATTTAGGTTAGAACAAAAATAACGGTACTCCTCAGGGCTTCAATAGTGTTGGTCTAAAAATACATTGTGATGATGCTGTCTCAACTCACACTGAGATATCTACTTATATATCCACTGCATCAACTTGTACCAGTTATATTTCATTTATTCCATAAGTAGAGCTAAATTCACAGAACAAATGAGGTGTGCACAAAAAATATCGCTAGAAAACCAGCACCTCCCTCTATTTGACAATTAAGTGATAACACTTGCAATGATAATCAAGACAAAAGATGCAAATTAAAAAAGTGGCATGAAAGATCAAATCAGGAGAGGGAAAAGGAAAAAGTCAGTAGCAGGATACCTTTTTTTGTTTGTTTTCAGCAGCAGCCAACTGAGCTGACATTCTTTCTTGCATTTTCCTGCAGTGAGCCATAACAGCTTCTAAAATGGACAGAGGGTTCATGCACATTGGCTTCTTTTCTTTATCACCAGCACCTGCCTCAAAGTCTCTCTGAAGAGCCAGAAATGGGTCACTCAGATTAAATCTTCCATATCGCTCCTGGATAAAAACCTCTTTGCGCCGGGCCTAACAAAAAACAAACAAGCAAACAAACAAAACAAAACCAGAGAAATAAAAGTAAATGCATTCTTTGGAGTACATCCACACATAAAAAAGACTTAAACTACAGGGAAAGTTAAATTACTCATTAAAGTTTTTAATGTATTTTCTTGAGCTATTAATTTACAATCTCTAAAAGAAAAATCTATCTCAAAAAATCAGGAAAAAACACATAGTGCAGAGAAACACCATCAGAAAAAAGAATCCTCCAAAAATAGATAAAACATTTATCTGTGATTTGGTTCAAATCCAGTTTTGAAGAATAAGCAAAAAAAAGAGGAAGAATAAGCCAATTCTGAGATACAAACAAGGAGGAATGCTTACCAAATGGGTTAGTAGATCATTTGGAAAGCTTGAAGTTAAAATTGTAACATATGAAAAGCTCACAAAAGATAACACACATTTCAGGGCATGAGATAACAAAGAAGAACATAAGAATTATGTCAGAAAAACTCCCCAAAGACTAACTACAAGTAACATACCTTAGTGAATGCCCAACTTTTCCCTATATATTGTCTACAAAATTGAAATGTTGTGGTAAATGAGAATCTGTCGGTAAATATGTGCCTACATATTCTGATGCTTAAAATAATTCTTGTCTGTTTTTCAGTGTGATAGTATAAATGGAACTTGAAAATATTTATTAAAAAAACCAGGTCTTTGGAATATAACTTCAGAAAAAGCTTACAGGGTTCACTCAGACCTAAAGTCTAGTTTGGCTTACAAAGTCAGATAGCGACTGGTTGAAGAGACAAAAACAAACTGACAGAACCTAGCTATTTTTTATAAAGTGCCTAGCAAATAATCCCAAATTAGTCCAATATTTTAATCCCTTAGTTTTTAACTTATAAAACAAAATAGCTAGCTCCAAAGTTAATATTACAAACCCAGGGAGAAGGGCTGTATTTGTAACTCATGGTTCTGTAAGATGAAGATACAGGACAGTATGCAGCTTAGGAATTCAACCCTCTTGTAAAGGACACCATCAAAGCCAAAAATCTAACTATAAACAGATTATTTTGCTAATCAGCCAAACAGGATGACAAACCAAAGCAGGTTAAGAATTTAAATGGAGATGGAAGCACAGTCCATATATAAATTATCAACAATGTAAAAGCCACTTACTTTATACAAAGTGAGATATCAAAGTAAAGGAAAAAACAGATGTAGCAGCTCAGTTGTAAATAAAAAAAGACCACCAGAGCCCCCATCCTTAAATCCAGAGACCAACAAAAAAAGAGATGCCAAGAAGATTAACCTATCTTAGAGGCAAAGGCAATCACTCGTGCCCTTAAGGAAACACAGATTGTCAATCAGTGAAATAATGTGTATTTTCCAGTTTTTTCTATGACCAGCTGTCCTCTTGGCACATACTGTATGCATGCAATGTGAATATACTGTTAAATGTTCTCTAACATGCACAGTGATTAACAGAGCAAGACAAAAAGACTCAGTGTGGATCTGCCAAAATAGTGACAGGACTAGGGGTTTGGATTCATTAACTACGGAAAAGATGAAACTATATAGTAGGGTTGAGCTCCATCTGAATGAAAATCAAAACAAGAATTAAAGTGGCTATAGGAAGAGACTGTAGAAAAACCAGTAAATGGTTTGGGATGACAGACTGGCTGAAGCCATAACTGCATAACCTTAAGTACAGGGTAAAACAGACTGGCAACTTTTAAACCATAGACAGCAAAATCATCTAAAAATGCTTCCAACTCAAAAGGGAGCTAAATGTAAAATATTAAAAGAAATGTTTCCATGTTTCTATACAAGGACTAAATATACAAAACACAATGATGGAATGAAGATGTACGTTTTAAAAAGAAGGTACCAGAATAAAAGACAAAGCAGAAGCTTGATAGAAAGGAAACGATGAGTAATTCCCTAAAACTTGACACAAAGTGGCAGAAAGACAAGGTAGGCTTGAAGCTTTTTACATGATTCCTCCAGCCTCTAAATAATACTTCTGTCCCTTTTCAATTCACTAAAGTACCTCAGTTGGGAGAAATAGAAATGCTAGAATGAGAAATTTTTTCTCTCTTATATCGTCTTTCAGCACTGAATTTCAAGTCATAAGAGTTAGTAGCAATACCAAGATAACTGCTTTTATGGCAGTCATTATCTGGGGAATGTACAGTCTAATATCATACATATCCTTTAAAATAGTCTCTGCATAATTTGGTGGCTGGGTTAAAGCAACATTAGCAGTGTTTCATATATTAACTTCAACTGCACAGCAGTATATACAGAAAGTAACATTAAAATGTTGATTTAGGAATAATTAATTGAATTAATTTTCAAACAGAACATTTTCAGAAACAGACAGAATATCCACCCGCTATAGGAGGTCAGGAGGACTGCTGCATTGTGAAAGGTGCTATATGAATTTATAAACCATCAGATTTAGTTTTCTGCACATACCTGCTTGCACAGCAATGAGCCTTTTAATGGAAGGACTGAGACTGGAAGTATTTAAAAGCATGAAAATATGTCCACAGGAAGTGATACTTTTTGCAGTGTACACTACATCAGTGGTACACAAAATTATGACTCAAGACTTGAGCTAAATCCTCCAACAGGTAACTGCTAATGAAAAGTGACTGTAAGCACAAGGAAATCAAGATAAAGTATTGAAACCCAAAGATAAAACCCCTTTAAATAGTTAATTAATGAAATTCACTACTGCAATAGAACAAAAGCTTAAACTTACTTACTAAAGCTTTTTAATTCAGTCCAATAAGAACATCACATTTATATAGAACTTTTAAATCCTTATGCAAGATACAAAAGATTAAAATAAAACTACTACTACTTAAAAAAACTAAACTCCAAAGTTTCTTTATGGCTGTCTGTTATATTATGTTAGATCAAAGATGAACTACAAAAAACAATAGAGTTGATCTGAAAAACATCTTCAGAGAGGAGTGAAAGATGATCAAAACATATATCTTTCTCTTCAAGAAAGAGCTAAATAGAAATAGGACATTTCAGTGAGAAATAGGGGCAATCAGGGAGAAAGATGCTTGAGGTCTGTACACTGGCAGGACGAGTAGCAATTGTCCCATGATCTAATGAGAGAAATTTGAGTTGGACACAAATTCTTCTCACTGAGAGCAGATAAGCACTGGAACTCATTGCCCAGGGAAAACATATAACCTCTACCACTGGAAGATTTCCTAAACCAGATCGGATAAGGCCATTTGCAACTCGATCCACATTTGATCTTAGTCCTGCTTTAAGCAGAAGACTGGACTGAATGATCTCTTGAGGTGCCTTCCAATCTAATTACTTCATGATTAGTGATTTCTTCAAGGACTATTATTTTTTTAGCTTGTAGGTGCTGGTTATCTTCTCAGTTAACAAATGACAAAAATAAGCTCTCAGAGGAAGGAAAAACAACCAAATACTTATTGGTAGAACATGTCTTATGTCTTGCTTTGAATCATGAAAATACTTTTGATGACTTGGAAACTTTTAGTCTGTGATATTTTCAAAAATAAAAAATTAGTACTTAACAATCCCTAGGGATTACACAGCTGTACGACACAAGGGAAAGGTTTATTCTCAAATTTTCTAAGTCTGCAGCCAACAAAAATCTGAAGGATCAGGCTGTAAAATAAACTGCTTCTTTTATGACTCTCTCAGGAAGCCTGCCTCCTACCACATGGAGCAAGACACCTCATTCATCCCTACACCAACTTTTTTCAAGCTACCTCAAGTTATCTGCAAGCTCCTTCACAGAAACCTCCATGTCTTAAGCTGACCTTTTGCAGGCTCTGACCCCATTTATCTGCTGGCAGATGAAGATTAGCAGCAGCGTGTGCAGGGAGAAGAACAAAAGGAGTAGAGATATCTGGATGATAGCCTGTGGGAAAAGCTGGAAATCCTATATAAGAACTGCCTGTAATCATTTGTTTCTTGCATTCCACTTCAGAAGAAAACAAAAACCTGTTTTCAGTAACCAAACTGAAAATTATGAAGTCTAATTAGATTCTTTGCCCCTGTTACCGAAGCGAGAATGTAAGGGGGCAGGGAGGCCTTCAAATAGTATCCATCTTACTGTGGACTTACAGCTAAAAGCATAAAAAAGCTAGGAAAAAGAAATACTATTATTATTATTATTATACAACTAATAAATAAAAAATAAGCCAAATAATGAAAACAAAACAAATTAAGTGCATAAGTTATATCATTATTTTTATTTACTTAATAATTTATGCTGATATTAGTTGCACACATTTACTGAAATAAGTTTTCATAATCAGATGACATAACCAGTAACAGAATATATATAACCAGCAGTGTTTTTAAAATCAATACTGCATTTTCCCCCCAGTGTATCTCAGAGTTTCCTCTTCATTTATCTGCCAAGTTCAGCAAGTCTTCCATGGAGCAACCGATGATAAACATCAAAAATAGCACTGCATGTCCTACACTGCTATGGAACAATGGAACTGAATTAAAGCTGCCCTAGAACCCTTAAACAAAATTTCCTTCCTTTCAAGAGCATTTGTTCCTCTGACTGATTTCCTTTTCCACATATATGAAAATTGTTTCAACAGATGTTGACAGGTTCATATTAATATTTTCTCTTGACATATGAATTAGGGAGTGGTTTTCTGAAACTAACCAGAACAGAAGATGAGGCAGTAAAAATGTATTTTATATGTGATGTTAAAGACGAGGGTGAGCCCTTCATTCTAAATAAAACTGAAAGGGTAATAGTTATTTCTTTTTTTTTTAAGAGGAAGATGGCTGAAAGAGAATAGGCTTATAAATCTTCAGTGGCATTATATAGTTTCTTGAAATGACTTGTTGGAGCTCCTCAATTAAGCAAAAAACATTTGAAAATTACAGGCCAATATTTTGTCAGGAAGTATCACTGTTTGATACTCTGATTATCTAACCGCCCAGACATTTATTTCTGAAAATAATACAGATTTTCATACTCATAATGAGCCTCAACTCATAGAAGAGACTTGAGCTCTCTGGTTACTTTAAATAACCATTTGTCATCTTGACTTTTTTCCAGGTTCAAATTTATAGTTCAAATTCATGCAAATCGATTCATAATTCGTTGCATGAAAATCCGTCAGCCATTCTTCAGAAGAACTGAAGGAAATCTGATTTCATCTCTAATCAAAAAGAGCACTTTAGCCTCCATGCTTAGCAGTTAAAAAGCTTCTTCAGCTCAGTAACAAAACATACCAAAAGCATAGCAGTAAAACTTTTACTAAATCAATGTGTTTCTTTTTAATTTAGAGCATTTAGATTTTCATATTTTCACGCTATCAAAATCTGAGTTAAAATACCATCCCACATTACTGCATTGAAATTGAATTATTAACAGGCTTTAATTATTTTAATGGAAAAATACACAAAGTATGCATTTACCGTGCCATCATCAGACACAGTAAACACGGGTGCTCAAAGAGAAAGGGCTGTTAACTAATTCCATATACTTCTATGATAAGGTCAACCACTTAGTGTATGAAGGGAAGGTGATGGACGTAGTTTTTCTGGATTTTAGTAAGGCTTTTGATACTGTTCCTCACAGCATCCTTCTGGACAAGTTCTCCAGCTGTGGGATGAGTGGGATCACAGTGTGCTGGGTGAAGAACTGGCTGAAGGGTTGTAGTGAATGGGGCTACATCTGGCTGGTGTCCAGTCACCAGTGGTATTACTCAGGGCTCAATCCTACGGCTGGCTCTGTTCCATATATTCATCAATTATCTGTATGCAGGAGACAAATGGACCATTACAAAGTTTGCTGATGATACCAAAGTGGGAAATGCTGTTGACTGTCTTGAGGACAACAGGCCTTGCAGAGGGACCTAGACAGACTGGAACACTGGGCCATGATTAATAGTAATTTAACAAGTCCAAAAGCCAGATTCTGCACCTGGGATGGAGTAACACCAGGCACAAGCATAAACTGGGGCAGGAGGGTCTGGAGAGCAGCCCTGCAGAGAAGGATCTTCGCGTGCTGGCTGACAGCAGGATCAACATAAATCAGAAGCATGTGCCTGGGCAGCCAAAGAGGACAAATTCCATCTTGGGGCTCATCAAACACAGCATCACCAGCTGGGCAAAATCCTGCTCTATTTAGCATAGGAGCAGCCTCACCTGGAGTGCTGTGTGCAGTTCTGGGCCCCATGTCTTAGGAAGGATGTGAAGGTCCTTGAATGTGACCAGAGGAGGACAACAAAGCTGGTGAAAGGACTGGAGGGAATGTCCTGTGAGGAGTGGCGAGGGACTTTGGGTTTATCAAGTTTGGAGAAAAGGAGGCTAAAGGGTGACCTCGTTGCTCTGTACAGCTTCCAGAGGAGGGGGAGGGGAGAGGGAGGGGCTGATCTCTTCTCCTTGGGATCCAGTGAGAGGACGTGTGGGAATGGTTCAAAGCTGTGCAGGGAAAGTTTAGACTGGACATTAGGAAGCACTTCTTTACCAAGAGCATGGTCAAACACTGGAACAGGCTTCCTAGAGAGGTGGTTGATGCCCCAAGCTTGTCAGCATTTAAGAGGCATTTGGACAATGCCCTTGAAAACATGTTTTAACTTTTGTTCAGCCATGAAGTGATCAGGAGTTGGACTAGATGATCATTGTTGGTCCCTTTCAACTCAACTAGTCTAATCTATTTACAATATAGATTTATTTGAGGTAGATTAAGGGGATTCCATGTTTTCAAATTATTTTCAGTATTCAACTGAAGGTAAATTGTGAGAGCAATATATATTACCTTCAAGAAGAATTTTATTCTTGCTACAACCTCTAGTGAAGAAGCTGAATGAACAAATACATGTAATTAATAATTTTGATTGCTAGAATGGAACATTTTAAAGTACACACAATATTCACTCACATTGTACATTTTGGATTTTATGCTGTTTATTGAAACTTCAAAGCAATTTTCCAGCTAGAATTCCCTTTGCAAACACCAAGAGAGTTACTAGTTTAAAAACTTTCATATAGCAGTCTATAGTTTCACAATATGTAGGTAAAATTTTACTTTGCTATTTCAGAGAGAATTCTCTATAATCACTGTTGCTCTATTTTATCAAATTTTCCATTTATTCATAAAAATAGAATGCTGGCTTTAATAAGAGACTTAGTGCTAAGTATTTTTACTACACTGCCAGAGCTTCTAAGATGTCTCTGCCTGGGAGAGCAGCAGGTGGAAAGATCAGTCCACCAGTCACAACAGCATCAAAACAGGGCAGGAGGGAGAAAAGCATGAGAACACATACACCCAAGCATAATGAAAGTAATTGCTGCTGTATGAATATTTTCACAGGTGTTGAAAAGGACCCCAATCAAATCTCTTGTCTTATTCATAATTATTTTTTACAAATTACTATCATAATTTTTGGAAGAATCAAGAATAAACCTTATACATTTTTTCTTTAGCAACAGTAACATGAAGAGACACACAAACCAAGCTGTATTCAGCTGCACTTTAGTGTTGCTTCAGCAAAATTAACTGTACCATTTACTAGCTTAAAGGAAATATCCTATACTTAGTTCCCTTAACTAAAAAATGGAAAATTTCAGCTAACATAATAATACAGATAGGATGACCCAGTTACATTTCTCACTGTCAGCAATGTGAGTAATGATGGCAAACAGATAGAATATTTTAAATAAGTCACTCTAACAACAAAGGCACATCTGTATAATTCACAAAGATCACAGAAATGGAGAAACAGTTACATCAATATGATGTTGGAAATTTTTATTATTATTTTTACAAATATTGTGTGTATCTGTCTCTACTCACTTTATGTTGGATTATGCAGAAAGATCAAACGAGGGTAGGAGGAATCAAGTGGGAAAGGCAAAGTAATTATCCAAATAAGAAATCAGCAGAATACTTCTAGCTAAATTAATAGTTACATGCCTGCCAACAATAAAGATATTCTGATCTTATGTGAAAAACAAAAAGAGACTATGATCAGTTTAAGAGTCGCTGCTGGAATGAAGAGTGAAAAGGATATTAGCAGTGCAAGGCCATAATGTTTTCATGGTAGAAAACAAGCCTCATAGTTTCATGCTTGTAGTCTCCAATTTTAGTACAGCCTGGAATAAGGATATTTACCTCAGTAGTAATCTTAAGCTTAGTTAAAAAAAACACAGATACAGGACTGATTTAATATGGTTTACCAAAAGTTTTGCTTTGTTCAGTGCTTAATGTCCCCTTTTGGCAAATAGCAAATAACTACCATAAGAAGTGATATAACACAACTGAAAACCAATTTTGTCAGCTATTTCTATAAGAGGCCTTTATATGCATCAAAATATCAGGATCATTCAGATCATCCAAGTTAATCAGTCCAGGGACTGCTGCT
This sequence comes from Pseudopipra pipra, assembly GCF_036250125.1. NCBI lineage: Eukaryota > Metazoa > Chordata > Aves > Passeriformes > Pipridae > Pseudopipra > Pseudopipra pipra. Next base: position 51,150,216 of record NC_087553.1, read on the forward strand.
CCTACAGTCCCAACATCTTTTGGAAAAGGTGAGACTTGGTTCCATTATAACGAAGTGTATGCTTACACAACTATTACTACAAAACCCACTGAATATAAGAAAAGCAAATACAATGCAATACAAACTAACACAAAGACAGTATATAAACCAGGATCAAATAGGAGCAAATCAAAATTTGAACATTAAAGTTGTATCAAACAACACTTTTTCAATTAGGTTCAAAGAGCATACTACATTACTTTAAAACTTGAAAAAAACCACAGATAAGGAAACAACTCCAAACTAAGTACTTCCAAACTAATCATTTAATCTACTAAACTGTCTGAGGTTTATCCCTATTTCATTCTTTCCTTGCAATCAATATTAAATAGCTTGCAATAGTGAAATACTACTTTTTCAAAGACATGTTCAGAAAAGTACAGTAAACCATTATTAAGAAAGTAAAAGCTCTAATCATAACCAGACTCATTGAACAGGTAAAGACAAACTATATTTAGGAGCAGAGAAAATGCCTGTGCAACCACCATTAAATCAATAAACCAAAAGTAGTAATCAGATGAGAAAGGATACAATCTGCAGATCATTAACTCCAAAATATTTATTAAAAATTATTTTTAGGTGAAGAAATTGCAATATGCAAAAACGACAACGCAAACAAGGCATTATCTGACTTCTATTTCATGCTTCACTTCTGCCACCATGGCCAACAACTGCCACCATACTATCTACAACAATAACCTTCTGTTACACAGAGTGTAACATCTACTGCTCCTCCTTCTACATGGTTATCATTTTTCAAAGACACCTGCTACAAAACAGGCTGCCCTACCGGCTGCCAGAAACCTCTAAAGCCACCTTGTGTGCACTTATATCCACTTTGGATGGGATTCATACATAGAGGAGAAGCTCAGATTTGCATTTTAAATTCACAATTTAGCATAATAACTGCAAGTAAGGGTCTTCATAATTTATAGGTGCTGTAGCTCCCTTTGACAGATTACACTTAATATCCATGTAATTTTTCTACCTATCAGTCAATTTGAGAACAACTAAACTATAAAGATTTATTTCATTTTTCCTGATAGCTCCTAGAGCTCTCCCCTTCTAATCCAAAAATTCATTCTAGGAGTACTAAGTCTTAAAGTCTTGCTGACTCTATGCAGTAGTTCAGGATAAAAACTTTATTCATACACAACTGACAATTATTGTGTTGATAATAATTCTATTCTGATATCTAACTTAAAAATTACAGGCACAACCAAGTATCACACCATGACAAGATGCAGAAGACAACAAATAACATTAAAAGGATATGGAAGCTCTAACTGATAAATCAAATTTTTTTAGCTAACATCTCAACCTACAGTAGACAGAAGTCTGTCTTGACCAAGTAAAGGAAACCAGTTTGCTAGACAAAACTTAGTGGAAAGTAGATAGGTCAAAGTAGAGAAGTGCAGTTTGCAAATATCTACAGCTCTCCTTCCAATAATTTGCAAATATCTACAGCTCTCCTTCCAAAATTATTTTTTTTTTCCAGGAAAAAAAAAATTTCATTATTGAAAATCCAGAGCTGTGCATGAAAGGCCCCACATTTTTGCACTGAAATTCTAGTATCATTCTCTCTTAGCCCCCAAAAATCTAACTTAGTTACACAGTATACTGTTATAATACACTATGATATGCTCAGGGTGTCTTTTTAAATATTGCTTGATCTTCACATATGCTTACAGAATTGCAAAAGTGGTGTAGAAATATGCACACTTGATAGTTACCATCAAAATAGTTCATGTTTTCAATGAAATTAAAATAAAACTATACTGTTCAGTGTTTAATCATTGTCAGCCAAAATTGAAAGATGAGTTCACCAGGACTTGAAAGCAAATTCCTTTGGGGAGAAAGAGACTCCAGAAGAGCATTTTGCAATGACCTAACTGGCAGTTTCACAAGCCAGGTCTTGAATTCAAGAATTATCATAATGGTAGAAAACACTGGGGAATTTCTGGTTTTAGAAAGTGAACAGAGGGATATCAAGTTTAAGGGGTTTTTTAAATCTATACCAAATCAACTCATATTTCATACTATATTTACACAAAAAAACCTGGAAAAGGGAATTTCTAGGTACACAGTGACTGTGTCCATATCAGCAGGTAGTGCAGCACAACAGCAACAAGTTTGCAGAGCCACATAATTGGCCCTGGGAATGTGCCTATGGTCCTGCCTTTTGGAAGAAGGTCTTACTTAGGACTAACTCTGCTCTCAGTTCAGCTTACAGAGTCTGAGGCAAATCTGTGAGGCAAATCAAAGTTAGGTGAGAACAATGGACTGAGTTTCTTCTAAAGCACGCTTTTGGTTGGAATGCTAAGTTCATTCACACACACTTGTTATACAGATATGTAAAAAACAGCTTTTATCATAATAAACTCTAGCATCTTATAAGCTACCCATATCACTATAATTTTCTAATAGAATGTTCATACAAAGAAACATTTTATCTGTTGTTTCAAAATGCAATACTTTACAAAATCAACATTCAATTTGATTATATATATTTTTTCTAAAATTAGAGCATGGTTTATAAGTTATATTGGATGATACCATTATAGCCTTGCTAATGGAATGTCTTTTCACTGCAACTAGTCATTTAGAAAATTTCTGAAACAACCTGATCATTCCAAAACAAATGATCCTCCTAAAAAGTATTAAACCCCTTTTTTGGAAGACTTGTGTTAAACTACTAAATTTCTCAGGCAATTGCATACTGATATCTCAATAGTTCTAAAATGATTAACAGGAGAGTTGGAACCTGAAAACTGGCATTTAACACACTATGCATTATCTACTTCAAAGAAACACTGTGCAAATCTAAACAGACTACTACACAGTAATCACCATACTCTCTTAAAAGCTGTTTATCCTTAATTTTAAATCTTGCATTTTTATACTGCAAGCTTTTTAAATAAAGCTAATATAATGGGTTATTAAACTTAAATGTGTCTATGAGGTATTGTTACAGGATGCATTAATTCCCGTCTTTTGACCTATTTCATTACTTTAATATTTGTAGCTTCATTACAAAATTCAACCATTGCTCCTCAAGAACTCAGATGCCTTGCTAGGGTAATTATTATTTTATATGGATTTTCTACTCGGACATAATATAGAAACTATGATTCATTTCCAGCTCTATTGATTAACCTGCAGGCCTGTTAAAATGCTTAGATTCAGGGAGATAAAATTCAGACAGAACTAACTTCCACGGCAGAGATCTTTCTCTTCTTATCTTTTTATAAATTTATATAGTCTAACTTAAATTCTCTGAGCAGTTAAACAGACCAAGTCTGATTTTCCCTAACTCTGTATCTGCAGTTGCTACACAATGCTCAATAAAAGCACAAATATCTGCCTTTCCTTCAACTAAGGCCTTAATAACATTATAAATTTTCTTACTCAGCTGCCTGATTTTACGATACTACCTACTTCTGAAATGCTTGGCATTTTGTCAGATTTTGCAAAAACTGGGTAAAAGATTAAACAGGTGTTGGTAGAAACACATACATAGAAGATAAGCTTTCATGCCTTAGGAAGTTACAGTAGAAATTAAATACAGTAGGACTTTACAACATTGAAGAAACACCTACAACCAAGTTCACCTTGCCATTCACATATTGTCTCTCTGACTTGGCCATGACATACACACAACCTGTTGATTTGGATCTCTCTTAAGCTCAGAGAAAGATATTGCTCCGCAGTAATGTCGTTGATATTGTAGTTAATTTTAATTAAACAAAAATATATCCATCGTTGGTACTGGCAGTTGTTTTAGACATTTTTTTATTTCATTAGTGATTTTCCCATCAATCAAAAAAGTTGTTCTAAATCCATGCAATGTGGTATATTAAAGAATCTAATATGGTAAGAATTTGCTTTTTTTTGTTTACGTTAATTAATGTATACCATAGAAGCAAGTATACATTTTCAATTTACCATTCAACACCTAATGAAATCTACATAGGCAAATAAAATTATTTTTACAATAAACAGAAATCCAAACTGAATGGGGCTTTAAAATTTTAGATGAAAAATAACCTACTCATGATTTAACTTTATGAGAGAATTACCACTAAAAGCAGCATTTAGTATTTAGTTAGTTAGTTTGACAGCTAACACTAGCACATCATTTCTTCACATGCTCCTCTAGAGCAAGCAGCTACAACCACCACTTTTCAGCTGGATAAAAAATAACAAAAAATGAATGCTGTATTTGAGATCACAGTTGTGGGAGGCCAGACCTGTGCTTTGATTATGTGGCCACATTACTACCACATTAGGAATACATTATCTCCTTATTACAGGCAGACAGTTTATTTGGATAATTGAGACAGATGAAGGCAGCAGCTACAGTTAAGTCTCCCTCCTTTTTTAACTATATGCACTCCCAATAGCAATTAATCAGCAAGTTATTTCTCATCAATGAAATAACTTCAATGATTTAAATGTTAATCCGAATCTAATTTTAATTGCAGTGCAACCATGGTCATGAAGTTACTAAAATACAGAAATAACAGCTTCAAAAAAAGAAGTAGAGTGCTAATGAGAAAGATTTACACAAAGATTTACACGAAGATCACCTCCTTTGAGGTGAATCCTGATGCCATTCTCCACAGTAAATTAACTGTTCACTTGGAGAATGAAGCTGGAAATTTGACCCTAAGCATGACAAAGGTCTGCTTTTCCAAGGCTGTTGGTTCTCACAGGGCTGAACTTGTCTAGCAACTTAAATTGGTCTGGTTGGTAATTACTGTAACTTCTCCTAGTGCTGAAGCAGGAATCAGTTGAGAATATTATAAATGAACATCAATGTCTTGTGAAAACATGAAAGTAAACAGATGTCATCTGCATATTTCTTACAAATGCAGTTTGATTTTGAAGTTTTGATTTTGTTTCAAAAGTGGTCTTCAAGGTATCAAAACCTTACATAAAATACCATGGAAACTGCAGTACATTATGAAAAAAGACACAATAAAAAGAGTTAATTGTTATATATGACACTGGGTTTGATTCTTTCTAATTTATCCTGTGGCACAAATTCCAGTGCCCTAATAAAGATCAACACTATAAACTTTACTAACTAAACTTATCTTCCCTCCCCACTCCCACCCTGCCTCCAGGATGACTATGATTTCTCCTATAATGTCAAACTGCTGGCCTTTCTAACTTTTAATTTTTTATTTTTTTATTTACACAGAATAGGCAGAATGGACACTCTGCACTCTGAGCAATACCCAGTGGATAGACTTGAAATTTCCTAGTTCTATCTTTTCAAAGTCAAGTAACAAACTCTGAAGCATTTCTTCTTTACTCTCACTGGACTGCACCCTTTTGAAACTAAGCTTTAAATAGGCAGGAAAAAGTTATGCAACATCTTAAAAGTGCTAAATGAGAAGTTAGTAGGCATTTTCTCTGATGTAGACTGTGATGATATGACGTGTATACCAAGAAAAAAAACCCCTTTGGCACTGTAAGAACCATGTCCCTGTAAGACTCAGCCTGAAAAAAAATCCTACCAATGGATATTGAAGGTAGGCGTGGGGTTTTTTTACATAACTGGCTTTCTAGACAGAGAAAAAAAGATCTGCCTCAGATCTTTGGTAGAGCACATGATACAGATTCACAAAATTAGTGATGTGGTAAACAAGAGAGATCAGTGTAAGCATTTATACAGTGGAAAAGAACAGACTAATACAGACTAAGTGCAAATTAAGAGTAGTACCATGTGAGTCAGTCTTCAATTATATTCACTATTATCAGCTCTTTTGTGATCAGTCAAGGCTGATTACCTTTTGTGCCAAAACTTTTCAGGAGAGGTATTTACAATAGATATATAAGTACTATTTATTGCACAATTTTTACAAATGCTCCGTGAAACCCTGCAAAATTAGTACAGATAAGGGCACACACATTTAGGAATGATGTAGTTAAGCTTACATCATTATTGAGAAAAATCTGAAATGACACCACCACAAGAATGAACAGAGGATGAACTGCTTTTAAGAGAAGATTAAAAGATCCAGTTCTGTAGTCTTGCAAAACAACCAAGACCATATAAAAACTGCTTAATAAATGTATATGCCAGTGACTTTAAGCTGACAGGAGGATCACCTAAGAGGAAAAGAAAACATATACATTCTCTAGTATAGGGTTGGAAATTTTCAGGCTGTGACCTGTCATAGAAATTAGGCTTTGAAACAGCCCTGAACTACTAGTAGGATTACAAAAACCCCACAACAAACCAACTCCTGCAAAAATACTCACAAACTTTTTCTAACTTTGAAACAGACCTTCATCTCTTTTTGAAACAACAACTTAAGTCTTTTCTCTTATATGAAAACCATTTGTTTCTTGCTTCAAGGATATGCAAACTATGTATGCCAATGTATTGAAGCAAATCAAAGTACCAAATTTGACACAATTTCAATGGAATTCTCTTGTTACACACTTTTATAAAAGTGTATAACTGTATTTGGCTATCTAGTTGCTTACTTTGTGTGCTACTTGGAGACTCTAACTTGCTAATACTGCAGACTTGTGCCTTCCCAAATAAGAAGCCAGAAGATCCGAAAGTATTATACTACAACATATCAGTCAACAGTTCTTCAGCAGGTATAACTTCCAAGTTCCCCAGTACTAGTGCGGGCAGCCAGGCAAGCCTTCAGGAAGATTTGAGTTACACATGAACTTTGTTTAGAGGAACTGAAAATTGACATACAGGAAAAGAAAAAAAAACAAAACAACAAACCAACCAAACAAAATCCAGCCAAACAAAAAACCCTAAACCCCCAATTTTCAGCACCTATATACCTCATGTGAAATTGACCTACTTTTTATATTAATCTATATTAATCATCAAAACCCACTGCATGCATACTACCCATTTCAGCAGGTGCATGTGAATCTCATACAGACTTTTTCATTCCTGGGACTGTGCAAGTTTAATGTTTACTATCATGAAATGTTTACTGCATTTTTCTTTTTTCCCCTTTTTTTTCTCCTCCCTTTTGCTCAGTTTCAACACATACATTCTTTGGTATGTAGTGCAGCAGCTTGTATACTAGAGAAAATTGCCTGAATATAATCTCTGCATTCCTTCAAAGTTAGAAGAGTCAAAAAAAAAAAAAGATTCTGGATGTGGTGTGTACACTGTTTCCACTTCCACAAAACCTTAACTGGCAGGCAGGGAAAATAAAAAATCCTAGGCCAGGCAAATGAGCTGTGAAATTGTAAAACAGCTAGATGAAAAGGCAGTGCATTTTAACATATGCATACAACTGAAGGCCAAACACCAAATAACTTCAAAGTACAGTAATCCCCCAGAAGAATATTGCTTCCAGTGTCTATTGTTACTACAAAATGAAAATTGTATTTTATAAGAGAGGTTTATACCCGTAAAGTCTTCACTTATTAATGCAAGTACATCAATGACAGCTAGTTTAAAGCTCTATTTGCAACAAGAGATCTGAATCCATCACAAAACAACTTAAAACTGAATAAAAATGCATTTACAACTGTTACTGCGACATTACAACTGAAAAATGTTCCCACACTGCTTAATAATCATTACACATATTAATAAAAGCTAGTATTAGATATATGTTATTACACTGAGGTTTTACTTTACAATATCTTAAAGGGCACAATTTCCCTCTGTCCTGTGAAGTTATAAATGTTTTCAAACCATGTAAGACTCTTTTTCTCCCTAAACCTATAGTTTGTTTGGCAGGTCTGTTAAATTTTATTCTGCTACAGATTGACTTTAAAATCAATACAGTCATTAAAAAAATCATATTTTGATTAAAAGGCAGTTTTGTTTGTACATTTCCAGTCAACTTTCTAAGCTGCCTTTCAGACTGTAACCTTCTGAAGAAGAAAACTAACCTTTACAGGCACCTAACACAGTAAAAATCCTACCAAATCTTGCAAGCGCAGTTAAGAGTATATATCTCATATTTCACCTTTTATTAAAAAACAGAGGCAAACAAAAAAAAAAACCACAAAACCTTTTCCCTAAGTGGATGTGACTATCTGATTTTGTCCTTCCTTCCATCTCACAGAAAATGAAAGCACTGAATAGAGCAATACAAGCAAATACAGACCATTAGAACAAATTATGAATGGACTGAATTTTCCTTTGAAGATATTCCTTCCTTTCACAAATAAAGAGTCTAGAATATAAAAGATTTTAAAGAGGAAGTAATCTTGCAGTTTTTTCACTTATTTCTTTGAATTTTTTTGACATTTTATAGAAAATTACATAGAATTACTGAATGGCAACAATTAAACAAGAACATATTTTGTGATTACTGAGATTTACTCAAACTAAAACTTGAAAATCACAATTTACTCTTCCACTAATAATATTCTGTGTACAATACAAGGGAAGTGGCAAAAGAGAATTTAAAATAAAGCCAAAAACCAAATGACGACAACCCAGTAACTTACCCGCAAGGCTTCAATCACAAGGTCTCGTGCTTCTAGTTCTCCTTCCATTATACTCAAAAGCATTCGCAATTCTGCCTTGCTCAGGTTATCCACATCAAACTCTCTTGTCTGTAAGAAATAAAACACTGATAAGCACATTGACTACAACAGTTACTGCAGATTTGAAACCCAGATACACGAGCATCCATCTATAGATGTCAAAAGTTGAGGTGTCTTTATGTGTACTACATAAAGTCAAAATTAATAGCAAATAGTCCGATTCTTTTTATTTGAAGGGAAGAAATTAAAGCTCTCCTGTATGATATTGTTTCAAACTGCACTGTTGCAAGGAATAGATCCTGCAAAGTTTTGTGAATGGTAAGGGTGACATGGTAAAGCAGCTAACTTTGTGACTGACAATTCCTGTATGCAGCTTCACAGAGGCTGAAACAATTCAGCAGACCTGAAATAGCATATCAGGGAGAAAGGCAAGAGAAAAGGAAAGGACCTTAACCACAGCATGCCTAATCCACCTGTGCAAACAGCTACCAAGTCATCACCATATACTGGCCTGATTATGAATTTCTGAAGCACAATTTGTGAAAAGACAAGAAATCTTATGTGTAGGCTTTATTTGCAGTCCTATTTCTGTGGATGAAGGGAACAGTTCAGGTTTAAGAGGCACTGACAAATGACGGTTCATAGCAACAATATCTTCTGACTCCACAGTTACCAAACCAGTGTAAGTCTGACTGCCACCCTGAGCAAAACAAGAGAATGAGTTTATACTGATAAGATCATTGAGCACGTGCATAAACACCTCACAAAATGCCACAGTTCTGTAACAATGTCGATAGTAATGGTAAAGGGAATCCACTGGACACCAATGTATTTGAATTTTCAAAAAGTTTTGGACAAAGCTCTATATCTAATATTATACAGAAACTCCTATCCAACTGTATTGGAATAAAGACATTTCAAGGACAGCAAGTAAACATTATAGGTAACAGCCACTTTTCAATATGGAAACAGGTAAGCAGGGGGCACCTCAGGGACCAGCTTGATTCAACTTCTTTGTCAATAACCTGGAAAAAGGACAGAGAAGTGGCAGGGACAGATACTTCATGTGGGAGCTGGCACATAATTCTTCACTTACATATGAACAGCCTCATTTTGCCACTATATAAACTCCTGGTAAACCCACATCTCAAGTACTGCATAAAGTCTTCATCTAAAAGCATAGAGTTGGCTAACTAAAAGAATGCAGAGAGAAGGAATAAGTACTATATTAGGAAAGACTACAAGGCTGGAAGTCTTGATTTTGGAAATGGGATGAGGGGAATGTTATAATATTCAAAAAAACACAAAGGTAGATAAGTTTAATACAAATCTGTTGTTCATCAATATCCACAATGCTAACACAAGTAGACACTTAATGAATTTAGAAGGGAATTACTTGCAGGGACGTAAAACAATTTTTATTCCATGTACTAGATTCAGCTGCCTAGATTGATTTTCAATATGCTATTCTCTGCAAGGGAAACATTAGAATCTTTGCTATGACGTAGATGGGTCTCCTAGAAAAGCCCTGTGATGCAAACACTCAGCTATCTTCAGTATGAAGTAATCTGTTGCCAAATTAGGTGAACAGTGTATCTGGATATACTATTTTCCTTGAGGGACGTAAAAGCTAAGCATTCAGCTACTCAGGAGTTTAAGTACAGCACAAAAAATAAGTACATTTCTAATTTCTCAAGGCAAGAGGATAGCACAACAGTTATTCTTCCCTCAGGTTAGACAACCATAGATCAAAAATACCCAAAAGCTATAACTGTGTTAGATTTACTGGGTTCCATTTTTACTTTGTAGTTAAAACACACAGAGGTGCACAAATGGCTAGTGAGAACTGTATGCCAGAACTTCAGCTATTTACATTCAATGTACATTTGATTAAGCTTCTCCATTTAGGTGAACAACATGGATCAACAAGAGGAGCAATAATTTCACAGAATCACTGAATGGGTAAGGTTGAAAAGGACCACAGTGGATCACCTGGTCCAACCTCCCTGCTCAAGCAGGGTCATCCTAGAGCATATCGCACCAGGTTGTGTCCAGACGGTTCTTGAATATCTCCAGTGAGGGAGATTCCACACCTGGACTGGGCAACCTCTTCCAGTGCTCAGTCACCCACACAGTAAAGAAGTCCTTCCTCATATTCAGGTGGAACCTCCTGTCCATCAGTTTCTGCCCATTGCCTTGTATCCCATTGCTTGGCACCACTGAGAAAAGCCTGGCTCCATCCTCTTGCCACCCTCCCTTCAGATACTTATATACATTGATGAGGTTCCCTCTCGGTTGTCTCCTTTCCAGGCTGAACAGGCTCAGCTCCCTCAGCTTGTCCTCATAAGAGATGCTCCAGTGCCCCTTATTCCTATTAAGCAAAGCTGTTTTGAGGACAGGGCCATCCATTCTAACCAAAATTTTTAGACTGAACGATAGTTATCCTCTATTTTTTGCTACCTGGGTCCGCTATTTCTCTAATCCAAAATATACCTCTTAGGTTCCATGCCAATGGATCAAGAAAAACAACTGGTTTCTCTGAAGGCTTTCTTCCAATATATGCTGCAGCAGTTTCTCACAGTGCTTCTCACAATTCTATACAGTGCTCACTGATCTAAGGACATATACAAAATGAAAAGTTACTACACTTACACAGTTCCTCATGTAATCTAGTGTCAATTCACTAGATTTTACTTTATAGGCTGCAGCAGATTTCCCTCTCAACATTTCTAATTATTAAATTTAATTCAGTCAGATAGTAGGACCCACTCTCCCTCGTCTATGAACCACTTCATGAAATCTAATAGCTCAAGGATAGGAACTGATTTATTCATACAACTTCCTTTATAATAGAGGAAAAAATCTTCATTTTTCAGATGGTAAACTGATGCAGAGATAGTTTTTTCCAAACATATAAAGCAAGTAGTATAAAATATAATATTCAGTAACAATCTTTTAAGTCCCCATTCAATGATTTAATCACTACCTTTCCTTTCTTAAATATACTTGTCTGTCCTGACAACAAAAAGTCACCCACGGTTTCTGATAGACAGGGACAAAGTTAAGAGAGGCATCCACAAAAGTACAGTACAAGAAACATGATCCTAGTCTTTCGCCCAAATCAGTAACTCCAGCCTGTTAGGAGGTATAACACAGGACAGCTCTTTGTCAAAAGACTGTACATCACAGGTGAAACTCCTAATTTCTGCAGTCTTCCCTAAGACATAAATGAAAACATTTTTCCGTTCTTAACAAACCAGAGATGTTCCTCAACATATGTGATGCAGTGATGAGATTTTTAACTACACATTTGATCAAACAATTACATAAAATTTTGTTCAAGTACACACGAACATATGAAAAGACAGCAAAAACTAGAAACTAAGAGTGCCCTCTGGTAATTTATGGTTAGATATAAATAAACACACAGAAATGTTTATAGAAAAACATACCAACAAGATACATAACTTAGGTTTTATATTTTTAATTTTAAAAACTTGAAATAAGAACTAGCAAAACCACTGTCTATATGAACAGTTCTAGCATATCTGACTAAAAACCTGCTTACCCGAGCATCTTGGCTCCAAAAGCAGACAATAATGGATGCCTTGAAATCAGCACTAGAACAAGACAAGCCCATAATGATACTTCCCAGAAATACTCTCCTAACCTCAAGCAATATGCAGCTAATTCACCTTCTGAGCCAGAAATTGTCATTTTGCATGTAGCAGCCCTCAGCAGACATATCTGTTGTGAGTTTGCCCCCTTGCTTTTTGAATCTCTATGTAATCCACAACATTCCACAGCACAACTACACATTATATGTAGAACCACCACCTTTGCTGTCAGTCTGCCAGCAGCTACTTTTGTTTGATGCCCTCTGATCTTTAAGCACAAGAAACGCAACCTATTATTACCCACACTCTCCATGCTACACACTCCACCAGACAAGTCTTCACATACATATGAAGAACAAACAAAATTTCCTGAAACTGTCCACAATCAACCAGAAAAGACCCATAAACAGAAAGGGTACTTTTTAGAATGAAGACAAACACCATCATTTTTCAGGTCTTGTTTATGAATAATTTTATTCCCACTGAAGTTTTTTTCCCATAACTGCATTTGACAAATTCTGAAATTGGAATGACATCTTAGTACTTTAAGGACGTCTTAGACTTGTTCACTATGGATAAGCAAACTTGAATCCACTCACACGGGGTAGGAGTGTGCATGGCAGTCACTGAAGACGCTACCACACCTTCTTCCCATGCACATCTCTGAATCAACACTTACAGAGCAGCAATGTAGCCTTTCCTAACTAGACTAAAATATATTGTTTAAAAAAACCCTAACATATTCTCAAGCATAGTTGTAAAAATGTCTTTAAGACATTTGAGTAGATAAAGCATATGATGAAATGAAACTATCCTCGCTCTTAAACACTCTGTGCCATCTTCTGGGAATCAAGATGTCAGTCATGGTGGGCTTGTCCAAAGTTCTTATTCAGAGGGAGCACTGCTTGGCCAAATCATAGAGAAAACTGCTGGTCAGATCTAGAAAAGTAATCTTCCTAACATCTTCCAGTGGAGCAATAAATCTTAGATCTCTAGAAAATAAAGACTGCGTTAGTAGCTGAAGGCTTATGTGTCACCTAGGGTTTAGCTACAACCTCTGGTAGAATGCCAAGCTGTAACAATTTAACCAACAGCTTAACAACTATGTAACCAAGCCAGGCATTGTATTGGTTTTGTAACAGGGATATTTGAACATGTTGTCCCAGGGAGACATTTGGTAAGAACAACCAAAACACAAGATAATTTTTTCTCTATCTCTTTCATACTTTAAAATGTCTGGTTGATTTGATTTATAAGAATAAAGTACCCTAAAAAGACTACTTCATTCCTCTATGTCTCTAAAACTTCACGTTATTTTTCAGTTTTGCAATGGGTGTATGTTGCCTGGCAGCAAGTGCACCGACAATAGAGCAAACTGCTTATTAGCCAAAACTCATTCAACTACCTATGTTTGCACCACAAAAACAGTACAGGCAAAATGATACTAGCATTGCTAAGACTAAAAGAAGCTCTGCCATGAACCAAAAAGAAGAAAAAAGCATCAAGAGAAGGACTACTCAGGACAGCAGTGATCAAACTGGACACACGCTCTACCACCTCAATCGCCTTTGGAAAAGATGGAAAGAGGATGGAATTGGAAGGTCACCATGAGGCACGGGAACAGAATGGACTCCTTCCCACAAGCATACAAACTTAGAAGTAGAAACAGTAAAAGTATTTATGGTTAAATTCATCACAGCGCTCTCGCTAAAAAAAAAATAGAAAATAATATTGTGAGGGATTGGCAGTGCCAAAAGTTGGTTTTGCTGACCTAGCCCAGTTGATGGTACTGGCAATCTCAGGAGCTAAAAGTTCTGTTCATTGTGCTATCGCAGCAACTGTTAAAAACTCCGCTGCCTGCAGCAGAAGCCTGAATAGACAGTTAAAGTATAAAAGCCTCAACTTTGTACTCTCCCTAAACAGAACACAGGTAAGAAACAAGTTAGTTGTGAATTAATCACAAATGACCACACAAAACAAGCTCCTTCTTGCTCAGAAAGCTTTTTAAAATTGGAAGTGGGTAATAACCCAGGACTTGGGAAAGAAACCTATGGAACATAATTGAGGGCTGAAGTGGAAGGGCGGGAGTTGGGCTGGGAGAAGTATAAAAATGGTGTACAGGAAAACACATAGGGAAAAGCTGTCAAAAAAATATAGTCCTTTCATAAGGAAAGGGAAAGGTACATATCTACATTTGTAGATACATATTTTATATTGAGTTCCAATCAAGGCGCATCTTGAGGATTCAGAAAGTGGACTTCCAAGAGAAGATTCTAAAGATAAAAATGGTTTGCTATTACCTATTAGGCTATACAAAGTAAACTTCTAGTATAACAATGGCCTCACATCTGTCAGACCCATGAAACAACTGCACCAGGGAAATAACCATGATTCATATGTTTTACAACATCAAGTATATCCCCCAGGTACAACTCATCTGACCAAGTATAAATATCTATTTTGACTAAGTCTCTTTAGTTGCCTATGGAGAAAAATTAGTGAGCTTTGAAATGTCCCAGGGATCAGAGATAGCTTTTTAGGACAGGTAGATACGATACAGAACTTAGGAGAATCATCCATGGCAACTGGACCAGTAGCAGAAGGCCAGCTAGGATACCCCAGAGCATCATATAAAGGCCGCTAAAGGAAGCCTGCAAGATTGGACCAAGACATCTAAAGGTGGGTGCCTTCAATGTATGTTTGCAAGTGAGGTACCTAATGGTATCAGCTATGTAAGTCAGGTACCTCATGTCCCTTTTAGGGACCAGCCTAGTCAAACAGACTTTTAAAAAAGCTAATCAGCTAACCGGCCACCAGAACTATTTGCTCACAGCTCCACTGACTGTAACAGGATATTAAACACTGTACATACATATAGACACCTAAATTTAAGGGTCTTGAACCCCATCCATACCTCCAAGAGCCAGCTGTCTAAGTCACTTCACTCAAAACCAGAGAAGTTCACAAACTTATTTCTAAACCAGGTTATTCCTTCTAACCACTTACTTCACCCCACCAACTATAAAAGGAAGTGGGTATGTGGTCAAATGAATCCTAGCCCTTTTCTAATAAAGAAAACTCTGCAAACAGAGAAACTGATAAAAGAAGTGGTTATAATATCACATAGTATTCATGAACACTTCAGGGAAATCCACAATTTATTGCTTTGGCTGTGGAAGGCTTGTTCTTTAGTCTGAAACTAGGGTAAGAATCTATGATCCCAAATTTCACCAAAATACATGTCCATTTCCCACCTCACCTAAGACAAACTTAAGAAGTAAGATATGACCTTTAGGAATGTTCTTAGTAACAGAAACAAATATGAAGGCAGAGAAATATCTTCCAAGGAAAAGCAATGTTGCTGAACTTGCTCCTCAACTAACATGGAGCTTCTTGATGAAGAGACTATCATCTGATGCTAACATTCAAGACTCATATATAATTTCACAGTAACACCTGAGGGATCATGAAGTCACTGTATATGCATTTAATTATGCCCACCCATTAGCTCAATAACTTTTATTGGACTGTTCACCACCTGAAGTTACCTGCTTACTCTGCACTCCTCTTCCCAAGCACAGCTCCCTTGCTTTCTGGGTTTTTTCAAAGGTTTCCTATAAAAGGTATGGGGGAGGTTTTGTTTAGCTGTTTGTGGGTTTTCTTGGCTTGAACTAACAGCAAAACCTTTAACAGTTTCAACATTAACCATAAATATACTATACCTCAGAGCGGGGAAATTTATTTTGGAAACAAGAAAAAAACCAGCCCCCAAAACCTCCAAAATTAGTAAGACATTGACCTTTATACATACCCAGATATTGTCATAGCTGTTAAAACATGTTTGCAATCTATTAACAGCCACAAAGGTACTTCATTATTTTTATTTCAGTGCAGATTACGTAACTACATGGTTTTTTTATGGATCTGGGCCCATAAACCTTCAATAATCATGTTTAAATTCTTACTTAGATTTAATGTGTAATTTCTATTCAGCAAGTTGCTTTCAGATAAGTCACTTTTGAGGCAAATAGTATATGATTAGGTACAGATATGGGTACACACTGTTGAAGCTATCTCTAAGTGTTCCAGAATTTTACACGTTATTTTGGGCTACAAGAGAACTGAAAGAGCAATGCCCAAGAAAGCTTTAATTTACATATTATTTGTGAATTAAAGGTACATACCAGTACATCTTCCCTAAGCCTAATTGACACCTTCTGGTTTACATATTCAAGAATTATACAGGTATTGTAAATCAGCTGATCCCTTTCTTGGGTAGGAGCAGGTGCAGAGTCAGACCTCAGACTGCTGTCTTCCTGACCTCTTTCCTTCCTGTCCCTATTTCCATCTCTATTCCTATCCTGCTATATCCCCTCTGAGGCCAAAGCAATGCTTACACAGATGAAGTCTAAGGGTTGGGAAAACAACAGAACTGCATCCTACAGCTTTGCACCTCCATGCCACTTTCACACATCCGGCTCAGAGCACTGCCCCTCTGTACTTCACCTCTAATGACAGACAGTGTAACAAGCCCACATTTGAAAGAGAAAGGAACATTTACTAAGTGGTCTACATTCTGTGGCTTTCTTTTCTCATCCCCAAAGATCTTCACAACACAGGAAGAGAGGATGTGCTGCAGGTCATGGAATAGAAGGCACAGGAAAGGCAGTGCCATAGTTTGGAGAAGAGGGAGGAGAGAAAGAAAGGAGGTTTGAAGTATATCACTGCAACATGGATCAAGACTGATCTCTCATCACAGAGGAGCAGCAGGGCTAAAATAGACAGAACTGTGCTCTCTCTTTATCTCACCTACATGCTGAAACACCACAACAGCATCGAACATCTCACTAGAAGAGAATAACTTCTCTGAACAATAACACTACACTGAAAACTTGTATTCAGATGAGCACAGTGGTAGTTAGTCCTTTTGCAGGTGACCATTTTCCAGGATGTAATCTCTAATAAGATGGAGTCTTTGCTTTTCAAGGCTATGGTCTCATTTTCTGCTACTTGCAGTATTTTCCAGATAAGAATCTTTCCAACTGATCGAAATCAGCCTGTATAATTGATATGATCAAACCATAATTTAGCATTTCACTATATTGACCAGAATGGCAGTTCTACTATGAACACTCTTACAGATCGATAGATAGTGAATATACCAAGCTAAGCATAAAATACCCCAAAATGTCACCTCAAAGTGTCAAGGAATTTCTCTTCGCTTATCTTTTGTTTTTTTACTATTGATAGTTTTTTATGTAGCGTAACTTTTTTGTACTCTTGCGTGACCCACAGCAACCCAGAGTTATCCTTCAGTGTGT
Source organism: Pseudopipra pipra (assembly GCF_036250125.1). Lineage (NCBI taxonomy): Eukaryota > Metazoa > Chordata > Aves > Passeriformes > Pipridae > Pseudopipra > Pseudopipra pipra. Next base: position 51,167,689 of record NC_087553.1, read on the forward strand.
GCACATATCATTCTCAATGTAATTTTCACTGATGAAGACAGCAGCAAAATCCCTACACATTGTAGAGGAGTCAAGATTCCACTCTATCAATATCCACTATATGTACAGCTTTACAGACAGTAGAAGGTGCTGTCTTTGAGGGAAAAATAACATTTATGCTTTTGATCACTGGTCAAGCAAAATAAAACGCAAAATTTTACTGAATAATTTTAACAAACTTTACGATTGACATAACAGGCTTTTCATAGGCTTTGTTACAGCTACACTAAAGCTATCATGTGTGACAAGCCAACCCTCTAAGCACAGCAGGCTGATGTTCAATGTTTCAACAAAAAGACTGTCAAATTGGATTATTTCTTGCTACTATATAATCATTATCGGTAGACATTATGCAGATGGAAGTAATTCAGAGATGTTTTAAAACACACACAGAGATGTTTTCTCTCAATTCTAGTCCAAATTGCACCAACATAATTTCCCTGACTTCAGTGCAATCATGCTGTGCAGGTATGAAAAAGGACCAGAACCACTCCCCTGCCATTCTTCCTTGCTATCCTTACAATGATAAAAATACCAGTATTTTGTGAGAAAGAAATGATGGGTTTACCAAATTCTGTGCTCCATCCAAGGAAACTCAGAATGACAAGATTATCAGCCTTGTTCTTACATGTAACACATTATAAAACAGTCTAGGTTTTTTCAGTCAAATTCCCTGGTGAATGCAAAAAAGGAGGGAGGGAGGCACTTTCATTCCTTTTCTACAGTGCTTCTAAAAAGATCAGAAACAGTCTTTTTTTTCCGGTAATGTTACTGATAGTGTATCAAGACACAATAACGGTATTTAGTATCAGGAAACCCTACGGGTATGTCCTGTGTTACACACTTTCTGCTTACACCATAAAATTTAAACATTAACACATTACTATTACAAATACTGTTCTCATAGCTTTTTACTGCACCATTTCTGCAATCAAGATTCTGACAACTAAAAAAAAAAAAGGCCAACAAAAAACCCCAACACAATACTTCGTTATAAGTTGAAGTTTAGTGTGAATTAAAAGATATTCACCTAAATGATTACTGTTATCCAAAAAGTAAGCAAGGTGATCCAATTCATAATTCTGTATCTCGAGTTTAAAGACAGAAAATAAGCTATTCATACTAATCCCTTCAAAAGAAATACTGGAGTATTGTGAACATCTTTTTAAAATAATTTCATTGCACAGAGATGTTCCTTTTACTTTCCTGTACAAGAGATAAAATTAAATCAACAATATAATGCCTATATTGGTAAGGGAAAAAAGATAAAAAATACTATTAAATATTTAATGACTGAAGGCAAATTACAAATTAAAGCAATAATTTTTAAAAATATACTTTGTTATGGCTCAAGTATAGGTATTATTTTTGTTAGGGAGCAACATCCTAGCATCTCTTCAGTTTTAAAAACAAATTTTAAAATCAGTGTGCAGTGTAGAGCTATCACTCCTACCTTTCACAATGAGAACACCAAATTGCATGAGTGGCTTATATTGCATTGTCTAACAGGGCACTATTCAAGTGCTACTTGATTAAAAGCTACTAGTTTGAGTCTTTAAAACTGAAAATTAAGGCAGTATTAATATGAGTATACCAAAGAATTTAGCATAAATATTTTTGGTCGAAACCAGGGCTTTAAAATATTTGTTTGCTTTTATGAATTTTTATCTTAATATTCATTTATGCCATGGTTATGCCATTGTTTTAAAAGACAGATGTTATAAATATTCACTCTGTAAGGTTTACTTTTTGTAAGTAAAACTCAATTTCCACAACACTGCAGATTTTAAAACACACAAGAACAATTAAGTACACAGCTGGAACAAGGTTTCAGATAAGAAGTAGTGCCTGTTTGAAAGTAAACAAGCCAATAAAAAATAAAATGCCAGCAATAACCTAAATTTCAGAGAAACTAGTGTCCCCTCCCTTCGGGGGTCAACGCCTTCAGGAACGATCCCGAGCACAAGGCGCACCACCGCGGTTTTACTGCCCCGAACTTTGCATGTTTCTACGAGGCCGAGCATCTACAGCCTGACCCTGGACCTGCGGCTGCCAGCCAGGTGAGTACCAGGGTCTGGTTCGCCCGGGAGGTCCCCAGGCAGGCTGGACTACGCCAGGTCTGGGATGCGCCGGGCGAGGGAGAGCTGCCGGGTTGAGAGGTGTCTGCCAGAGCAGAGGCGAAGAGCCGGGGCCCAGCGGAGGCGCAAAGCGATCGAGGGGACGAGCCCTGCCTCCCTGTCTGGGGTCGGGGAGCCCAGCGCTAACCCAGGGGAGTGCAGCCTCCCCGCGGCACCGCTATAACCACCGGCTGGCACCGCACCGCATCCCTCCGCCTCCCTTCCAGCGGCCTCCCCACCCGCTGAAAGGACACACCGGCAGGGAGGGAGGTTCTGCTCAGCTTTTGGAGATATTTTAGGCGGGGCGCCAGATCCTGCCCCTGGGGCGCGGGCCCGGGAGCGGGGACGCTTCCACACACCCGGCTCGGGACGGGGCTTTGGGGCAGGGGAAAAGGACGGTGCCCCAGCGCCGAAAACGCCTCACAGGAGGAAGGTGAAAGCCAAGCGCCTTGCGGGCTCGGCAAAGGGTTAATGAGCAACATTTCCCCCCCAGCCCGGTCTGACAGGTCCCGGTGCCCCGGCCTCTGTCAGCACCTCAGCCCGCCGGGAGAGCCGGAGCGCAGCCCCCTCGCTGTTGGAAGCGGCGGGAAAAGGGAGGCGGGTGCGAGAGAAAAAAGACGCGGAGAGGAGCCCCCTCCGTGTCCCTCATGGGAGCCGTACACCCACCCCGCGCCGGAGTAGCGTGAAGGAACAATGGGGGAGAGAACCCGCCGCCCCCGCTGAGGGAAGAGAGAGGGCAGCGGGGAGGGAGATCCCGCGCCCCTCTCTGTTCTTGCCCGGGGCGGGACGGGGCTCGGCGGCGGCGGCGGGTCCCGCAGCGAGCCCCGTCCCGCCCCGGGGGAGAAGGAGGGCGGAGGGACGGAGCGGGGGAGGCAGGTCTCCAAGCGCCGCTTCGTCCCAAACCCACGGGGAGCCCTCCTCGCTCCAGCTTAGGTCGCACCCCCCTCTCCCGCCAGGCCGGTTACCGCTGCCGTGGCCGCCGAGTCCTCCTGCCCGCCAGAGCCCGGCTCGCCGCTCGCTCCCTCCGTCGCCATCTTCCCACTGTATTGGCTCCAGCGCGGAGCGCGGTGCGGAGCCGAGTGGCGGATCCGTCGCCGCCAGGCGCTTAACCCGCTCCCCGCCGGCAGCGAGCCCGCCGGGAGCGGGGGCGCTTAACCCCTGCGGCGCCGCGCAGGCGAGGCTGCCAAGCCAAGGCGCTCCTGCGCCGGCCGAGGCGAGCGACTCCCGCCGGCGGGCGCTCGGACTTCGCCACCCACCCGCTCCCCGTCCGCCATGCGGCGGCCCGGGGCCGGGCGGAGGGGGAGCGAGACCCCGCTGCGGGCGGCCGGCGCGCAATGGTGGCGGAGGGGAGTGTCCTCGCCACCGCGCTACCCGGGCCCCACGCAGGCATTGCTCTCCTCCCTGCCCTCCCCCGCGTCTTGGCAGCAGGAGAAGGAAAGATTATGGACGGGGCAAAAAAAAAGGGGGTTGCAGTGAGGTTGGCTTAACTGATCAGTGAGATCCTTAAACCAGATGAAGTCTTTGAGGGAAGGGCATCATCTGGGGGTGCTGACTGGAGGAGTCATCTGTCCCTCCCAGTGCCCTGTAGAGGGATTTGGGGGAACATTTCTGCTGCCGGCCATTGCTTGCTGGATTATTTTCAAGGCATATTTTCAGAGCCTGTGTAAGGGTGGACCTCCAACGTATCAGGCCCAATGCTTTGGCACCTCTCAGACCCAGTGCCGAAGCCCACCCTGATTGGGTTGCCCTTTGCCATTCCAGGCAGGTACCAAAGCTGAATCCTGTTCTAACACCTCCAGAGGAAGGTTTTGGCAGCTGAGCTGAACCCACTACCACACAGGCTCAATGTCCTCCACCCAGGAGCACCCCTCCACTTCTGCTGCACTGCCCATCTCCAGATTCCTCAAAGTCTGCTTTGCTTTCGCAATGGGGACCTATACCAAGACCAAATCCAACTGTATGCTCCTCTGGAACCAACTTTACATCCATTATAAGCTGCATTTGCAACACTGTTCGCTCTGCAGCCACACATAACTTCCACAAACAGCAGGCTCCTCTGGGCCTTGTCGGGCTCCTCTTTCATAGGCCTGCCTAAAGTCTAGACTCATGCTGGACTAACTCCGTTGGCACCGTGACCAGACAGAAGTGGACCAATGCCTTGATCAAAGACAGCAAATGTTCTTCTAAGCATGCTGTTCCTAAGGATGGAAGTAAAAACATGCATGAACGTTTCCCCTTTACATTACCGGAAAGGAAACTGAGGAGTGATTAGTACAATAAACTCCAACCGTAACGTAAATGTGCACTGAACAGCATGAGTAGAAAGCAGTGTATAGGATCCATCGTGGGGCATATAAAATCGAGTTAAACAGATATTTTCTGGTTTAGGGTTTGTTTTTTCTTTCTCCTTAAAAATTATCTAGGTCTCCTCCTACTGAAGTTTTACATTTTTATAACTGTAGTAAGTGCTCACATCCTTTCCACCACTGAAGCTGAGAAACTCTATTGATGACACATAGCCTAAACCAACTTGTTTTTCTCAGTTCCCAGCACTCTGTTACAATTTAATTTGTTTAGGATAAACTGTTGCTTTTATTGACAGCAAAGTAACATACATGGCTCATAGTTATTATTTAGGTAAATCTGGAAGAGTGTTTGGTGCTTTGCCTTCAAGAAACTCAAGGAAAAGTCATTTGTTTCCTATGAACTCTGTCATACTTACTCCTTTCCAGAATGGCTTTAAAAACTGAAATTTCTTAAATTGAGAATATCTTTTCTCTTATTGATTCCCATCTACCATTGTTATGGCCAGGATTTCCCTGTCGCATTAGAATCATCTGCTGACCATCACAGTTACTTATGTGTCTTTCTGAGTTGGTACAAAGCATGAACGCAACATACTGTGTAAGTACTATTTTTTAACTCCATCCACATCACAGCAATGATGCAGCAAAGACTACGCTATTTATCTCTTGCTCTGCTGAGATCATAAACTGGTTTAGCTGATATTTCATCAATTACCAAGCGTACATTTATCAAAATAACAATGAATATTAGATTAGTCATAGCTTTCCATCTCAGACTTGAGAACTGATCTCTCTTTCCTCATCTGAAGATAAATTTAGATTGATTTCTGAGAGAGATGGGAGTGCTCAGATCTCAGCCAGCAAAAAATTTATAGGATAGATGGACCAGCAACACTTCATTTCAAAGCCTGTCCCCAGACAACAAATATCCAGCATGTCATCTAAGTGTTGTAGGTAGTTTGACCTGCTGTTGTGGTCAAAAAGATGACAGACATTCTTTAGAAGGAGGAGTGGTCTATATTTCTTCTTTATGTCATAAAATGAATTGTCACAACATTTTGAAAATATTATTGATTTTTGTAATTGTATGAGACTATATTGCATGTTTATGCTTCTTCGCTCTTTTTCTTAATGAGAACAACAAGGCTTATGGTTGGCATGAGAGCACTAAAATCTATATTAGATATTGCCAGTCACTACTGGGAGTAGATTCTTGTGCTGCACAGCAACCACTGCATCATCAATGATGGTGGTAGAGTCCAAACGTGTTTGTGGTTTTCCTGCACAAAGAACACCTCACACTTGGGATCATCTTCAAAGTAGGAAACGTGTTTTTCCTTGATCGTTAGTACCGCATCACTGGACAAGGTCTTAGTTATTCCCTGGTTATTTGGTTTATGCTACTGACATCCTCTCTCAGAACTGGCTTTAAACCCTTGGTAATACAACATCTACACACATAATGAATGAATTCAAAGTGAGGGACAGCATGACCTCATGACTGCTCCCGTAGTGCACTGTCATTGCTATGCCTGCATTATACAGGGCAAACCACTTTTTTAATGCATGGCTAAGTCAGAGCCCTTCTAGGAGAAGAAATTGCCTTTGCTTTTACAGACAATTTTATCACTACAGTAAGGCAAAGGAGTTGCTTTTCTCAGAGGAAGGTGCTCACTCTTTTACTACTAGCACATAGCTGGCAAATTGAATGCAATTAACTCTTCTTCTGCTGTTCTAGTTTTATCTGGCTTGAGTGACATAAAGAAAAGCTCAAGCCTAGGAGCAGGCCTTACAGTGTAGTTTTAAATGTATTTCTTTTCTGTGATTAGAGAGAGGTGGCACACAGCAGTGTAATGTGTCCACACCTTGCAGGATGCAACTGCTGGGCTGAATGGTGCACATTCCCTCCATTAGCACGCAACTGCTGTGATAGAAAATGTGTGCCTTGGCTTTACATTGGTAGGGAAGCAAACTGCAAAACTAACCACTTACATGGGAAAACAAACCAAAAAAATGTGTAAAATAGTATTTTGTTATCCTTTAAAAAAAAAAAAAAAAAGCCTGTGTCTGAATTTAAAGCAAGCGGGAGACGCTGAAGTTCCAAGATAAATTTTTACAGAATATTGGATATCTGAGAAAAAGTGATTAATCACTGTATCATCACAATCTCTCCAAAGGTCATCCCAGTGCAAACTTTAGACATTTCTGCCATCACCCTCATCTAGGACTCATCAAGCCAAGCCAAACAACAAAATTCAAATACTGCACTGATTACCTCTTCAGGGAACTTTGTTTTTGAAGACTTATAAGCAATACTGAGCTCTGAACCATTAACTTGGGCTTTGTGAAGAAAGGGTTGCTTTCTTTGGAAGATGGCACACCACCGTCCAGGTGAAATTCAATAGAAATAGAATCAGTATTCTAGAAGGCATGTTGGCTGCTTCAGATGGTGTTAAACTTACGTTAAAAAGAAAGGTGAAAAGGAGACAAAAATGAAAGTATTGAGAACAAAATAGAATCTCCAATAGGCATGAATAGAAGAGATGCTTTAATTGACTATGTAGAAGGAGCATAACTGATAGAAAAAGTGTTGGAATTGTTGATTTATGAGCATAAATTCAATGGTGCTGAATATTACTGTAAGCTTGTAACATGATTTGCATGACTGGAGTGTAGAAAATTGGCTGTAGTCTGCTTAGAAAGGGAAAAGTGCACAAAAAAAAGGAAAAAATCAAAATACGGTTCTGTGTGTCAGCGTTACTGACATCTCAGGAAAGGTTATTTGAATGTTTATGGATTGTGTTTTAATGTTTAAAACATAAAATGAAGCATTTAGTGCCTACTGCAAACCTCACATCATATGAAAGAACAAAATGACAAGATCCTTAAGTATCTTTTACAAAGAAAGAGAAAGCTGCTATCACTGAGCCTTCACCTTGAATGACATTATTCTGCCAATAGTGTAACATCCTGTAAATATCTAAAAATTACAGGTGACAAGTCAAAAAGTTAACCTTGAGCAGGAGGATTCTAAATGTGACCTCATTTTAACACAAGGAGAGGGAAAGCTCACTCCAACTGGAATCTAAAATCTGAGTGTTTGCTGTGCCTAAGTTTTGGAAATTGGAGCCCAGAATAGAATCCAGAAACTAAAAATGGGTACAGCCTATGAATTCGAAACATTTCTTTTAGAGAAGTTTTGCAGTCTGTGTTATGCAAAAAGATCACACGCTATCTCCCTGGAGTTCAAATGCATAAGCTTTCCTATGAGGAAGAAAATGATAACTCATTTGCTGTCAAGACAAAAAGAAGTGTATACAGCTTTTTAAATACCAGAAAGATATACGACAGTTAAAATTATCAGACTGAAAACGTATGAAAATATTCGGAAAAGCTAAAAGCCCTGTTTTGTTTCTCTTTTTCATTCATCTTCTCATTGGTACTAGTAAGGAATGTGAAGTAAATCCAGAAGAGATTTCTAACTGAAGCAATAAAGGTACAGGAATCAAGAATTCTCAAAACCAGTTTCCCTAAGTAGGCATGATGACTAACATACTTTTACAGGCATCAGCACTTCCAAGCAAAAATTCCACATTTTTTTTTGGACACAGGAGAACTGCTTGCTGCTGTGATCATATTGGCTGTAGTGGCAGGAGAATTCATGTGTAAGTGCCAGACGTGGAAGAATTTGTTCCTTCACTGGCAGGAGTTATGCAGTGATCTGCAGTGCTGGGAAGTACACTACCTCATTCTGGAATTTAACTCTTTGCCCACAAATCACCACATGGTGCAATTAATTTTTTCAATGATTATTAAATCACTTTATTGCAGATTCTCTTCTTTTTATCTTTTCTTTTTCTTTTCTTCCCCCTCCCCCAATAATCCCTTGATTGCTAACCCTACTGTTTAGGCACTTGCTTCTTTTCACTATACAAAAGGTTAATTTTGACATTTTCTTCTGCTGTTGACATCCTGTGAAACAAAATTGGATTGCTAAATGCCCCCCTGGAGAGATGAGGCTGTACCACTGCCAAAATGGACCTCTGTATTCTAGAAGAAACTAGCCTAGAATTGAAATGGTAGTGCACACAGTGGAGGCTGTCCTCCCTGCCAAAGCCCTGCTATGGCTCCAAGAGCTCACTGGGCAAGCACAGCACTGTGTGTGGGCATTCAGCACATGAAACAGCTTCAAGAGGACCTTTACTCTGTAACTGTAGAAATAAAACATCAAGGAAGGTTAATCAACTCATTGGCAAGAAGGATCAGTCTCACTAAGGTGGTAACTACCTTAGCACTTGGATTGAACATCTGTGTGCAGGCTTGGCAATGAAATGTTTTTCGTATTGAAATGCTCCACTAGGGAAAAATTCCCTTGCTAATGAAACAAAACTGCTTCAATAGGTTCTTAGCTCCGACACTGACACTGTGGAACCATAGCCCCAGTGAGTTAGCTCCTGTGCTGCTGACACAGAACAGAAATCATTGTGCTGAGGAGTTAATTCCCACCTGAAAAACAAGCATTTACTAGAATAAGGAAGCAAAATTACTTGCCTGTAGGAAAGTGATGTACTTACTCACCGATGCAATTCAACCTTTGCAATGTAACTTTATTTATACTCTCGAAGTTGAAAAATTATCTTATGAAAAGACAAGAGATTTCAGTGTGTGTGTGTGTGTGTGTATGTGGTCCATAAACTGAACAAACGTGATCATATTGCCAAGACTCATAGTTACCCACCCAAAGATAGGTAACTCACATGTGAGTCTGTGGTTCAAGTTTATGAGTAACACAAGTTCTGATGAATGTTTTAATCAGAAAAAAATAATTCACTGCAACAGACTTCGTGAAATCATAAGTTAAAAAGGCGAAATTATAATTCATGTGGCATTCTGTATGTATGCAAAATTCACTTATTTCCATGTAAATGAGGCAGACAGAGGAAAAGCAATGAGCAAGAGAGAGAGATAACCCTGTCTAGTTTTTCCTGTCAAGCACAAGCATCTTTCAATGTACGACTGCACTAAAATCTTTAAGTCAGGGATTAGGGATTCTGTCTTTGCTGTACCATTTAAACTCTGGATATCCATAAGATTATCTTTCATTAGAATTTTGCCTAGCATGTCCCTCAAGACTGATATATTGTACACCGTCACTTAGACTGTATGGGACTTTGGTCCCCAATGTGTCATTTGCCTACCTCACTGGGAAATAAGTGGGAATTAAATTCAAAAAAATGAATATGAACTAGCTTTATTTCAAAAATAAAAAGAATGTTTAGGCTCCTGAGTTTCATCAGCTTTCAATGGATGCTGGGGACTTTCTTGCCTTCTCTGCCTTGACAATTTCCTCTGAGGTTTCAATGTCGACCATGAATATAAAACCAAAAGCTCTATAGAAGATCTACTGCAGCCAGAAATCTGTATGAATATAATGACTTTACAAAATATCTCAAGAGACTGAATAATCTTGCTGCAGGACAAAGACAGAAAAAAAAGAAAGTCAGTGGATTTGGAGTGAGAAATATGTATGTAATATTTGATCTGTGTTATTTTAAAACAGCTACAAAATATGATTCATACTAACCTAGGACTGGATTACCAATCAGTCAGCCTAACCTCTTCCAGGTCCTGGAATATGTATTACATAGTCCTGTCTATAAAATGATCACTTTAACATCAGAATTTTTGCTGTATCTTTTTCTATTCAAATAATGTTGAATGTGTTAGCTTAAAACTATATAAATTCTGCATTATTTATGACATAATTAAATATGTCCTGATAGATATTGGTAACTTTTTCTTAAGGGCTATCAAATAAACAACAGCTACTAAGTAAGCACCACAGTCTTTCTGGGTCTGACAATATTTGGGCCATTATTTCAATCTAAAAACAAAGACAAAGGAAAGATCAGTGACTTGATAAGGACCACAGAACAGTTTGGAAACTGTAGCTGAGAAAGGAAACCCTGGAATACTGGTTTCCAGCTTCTTGCTCTTATTGAAGTGACCATCTGAGTAAATATATACATTTAATGAAATGAGATTTAGATGTCCCTGTGCCAAGATAAAGAAATTGCAGTGGAAATGAACTGGTATTTTAAAAAATGACACTGTCAAAAAGGAATGCTTTTACAGCTGAGAAGGACTGCTTTGCAATGAAGTTTATTCTACTCTCTGCTGTATATACCACTGAGATACAGCAGTATTTATAGAAAAGCACTTCACAATGCAAGTCCTCTTTTAAATTTAATATGTAGTTTGTCCAAAAAACAGTTGATTGTGAAAAACATCAGCATGACATCCTGTCGTGGAGGGTAAGCTATTCCAATTAGAAGTGTAAATGAACTCACAGAAACACTTCTTTTGAAAACAAGACTCTTTATTGGTGTATAACAAGAGAATAGTGGTTGTATTTCCGAAGGTAAAAGGTATCCCAAAGTATAAAAAAATCAGCATGTGTGGGATTTTTGGCTTCTGTTTAGCCTTTGAAAAGCTTTTCAGATATATGACCTCTTAAGGGAGAGTTGTTTTGCAGAGATCACTCTAGAAACAACCAGAACAGAGCAGCAGCCTAGAACAAAGCTGCTTCTTGTCCATGACAGTGTGAAAAGATCGCTCCCCTGCCTTTATTTGAGGCCCCTTAGGAAGCCTACAGGATGCTGGTTGCTAGGCAACGCCCCAAACTGCAGTGTATATAGCATTAGGTATTAATTATCGTCATGGACCTTTTCCATGGAAGATGAAAATATGCAATTAGACACATCACAGTATAAGTAATTTTGCATTCTGATGGACAAGCGTTATTAATCTGCAGAAAATTCAGAATTTGATAAATTGTTCAAAGATGACTTACTGTGCCAAGTCTAATATTTTATTTTTATCACAATATTGTTTTGCAATCGCAGCAAGGGGATTTGAACAAAAATATGGTTACAGTAAGCTGTTTAAAGTTTCTGAACTGGAATATAATATTGTTTCGCTTGTTTCCCTGATTAAAGTGCCTAGCTCTAAACTGATCTTTACCAGCACTTTATTTTGAGTAGTTCAGGTCAGTAGTTGAACAAAAAAAGAAAGCCTTAGAACATGAAAGGTATAAAATAAAATATTGCATGTTGCAATACAGATGTAGAAACAAACAAACCAACAAATTAAATCTTGTGAAAGAGGCAGGGTGTAGTCTGGTAGTGTCTACCTTGAGATAAGTTTCTTCATTTCATTCATCATGCTGGCTTGTATTTATGGGAAAGGAGAGCTGCTCTTCCTTCTCTAGCATTGCCTGCCTAGCTAGTCATCACTAGTGTAACAGGACATATACATGGTACATTCCACTTTTAAGAGGATACTTATCCCTTGTATGAGACCAGTTATACCCCATGAAATTAAACAGGTTAGCCAAGAAGATACTCCAGTTAGTGCAAAGAAAAATGGAATTCGTACTAAAGCAAGTCATTACCAAAGGGGAAAATGTAATCAGCAGCATATTGGAAACTCCTGTGAAGTGGCAGTGACAAAATATAACCAACAACAAAGCAAATAAATTACTGTATCAGGACATGAACTGAGTAATAAGAAAATTAGAGAAAGAAATTATTAGACTTTTATCAACTAGTGGAAGAGAAAAAGTGCTAATTATTTTCCAGTTGAAGAAAGAAAATGAGACTGTGGATGGGAGAGGCTCAAGGAGACACTAGTAAGAGATTGTGTAACTGAAAATATTTTTACAGAGAAGAATGCCTTCTCCCACATCTTGAATACACTAATATTTGTGCAGAGAGAGTGTGAAATGCAGCAAAGGGGAACTGGAAACACTTGGTTTGTGCCACCTGCAGATGAGACCCATATTGGAAGGTAAAGCTCCCACTCTGTTTCCTGAGTTGCATGTCTTTAGACAGATATGTGGCAGAAAACTGTCATGAATATTGATGTCTGAAAATTTGGTTTGAGATACTTCGGTAAATGGAGCACTAATCAGACTGGTACTATGCTGCTTCAAATACCCATAGAGCATGCTTGCCAGCAAAATTATCAGGTAGGCAACAAAAATGATAAAATCAGAAAAAGACTGAACCTGTCTTCTTCCAGTGAAGAAGTCCAGACATTCCATTTCGATCAAATGGGGGCAGCAGTCTCCATAATAGCTCTCAGTTCCAAAACATGAGTGCCCAATTGCTGAGGCCACTGAATGTTTTTCTTTTCACTGCTTCCAACTGGAAAGATATGAGGAGCAGTTATTTCATTCACAGTTTAGACAGACATGCAACTGAGACAAAATTACAATCCTTTGGCCCTTCACAGAGATAAATACACTTCCATGAAAGCTAGACAAACATTTTTTGAATGTTGTTGTCCAAGCATTGCATCTTACCACTTCAAAAGTATGTGTACTTTTTAATGAAGTAGTATGTTAGGGAAATCAGGTATTTTAAAAATTAAAAGATTATTCCACAAAGACATGTTAAGGCAGAGAAATGAAGAAATTAAATTAGTCTTCTTAAAAAAGGAAACTAACATACTGTAATTTTATAATTAATGTGAATGCATATAACATCCTATTGTTCATATATTTATATATTTAGGAAGATTTTTCTTTCAGATAGCAGAGGTTTTCCTTTGATAGCACTTCCAAAGCACATGGATTTGCTGTCACTCCTTGGTTCTGAGGAGCCAAGATGTACTACATGATAGCAACCACAAATTTCAGGCTGGCTCAGGATGTGTCTGTACTAGAGCCTGACCAATTTGTTTATGTAACAGAACTCACAGCAATCTACAAATAAGTGTGAGTCACATCCTTCCTTATTTGTAATACTGATTTTTGACTACCTGCTGCAATCTTATGCATCTTTGTAAAAACCTCCTCCTCCTTACCTGATATTCATTTGATCAATGTGTTTGTCTTTTTTCTCGCTTGCCTGATTTAAAAACCTCAGATAAATGAACATTATATTTATGTGTATTGATGTTCTCTATTTTTCTTACATTTTGGGATATTGCTTTGAGTTACTCTGCACCTTTTCTAGTAATTTGACGCAGTGAATCATGGGCCTCAAGTTATTTATTTCCTGTTGTGTATCTTGTTTACTTCCTTTATTTTTCTCATTATGAATAAGTTTTATTTGGTTTAAGATTCTTTGATCAGAAGTTTTCCTTAGTCAGCTATTGTATTTAATTACTGACTATAACTAAAACTGTCGTCTCATTTCCACTTCAGTGTCTGTCTGTGATATTATTATGCTTGATTCAGTTGTCTTCAGCAATGTTTTCTCTCAGAACCAGATCCACAAAGAAACCTGTTGCCTGATTGCCCAGCAAGCTAGAAGCTAGCTTTGGAGATGCCCAAATCCAGCATCACAAGCACCTGAGGTTAGGAATTTACACTTATGAAACTGGTTATTTTGTGAAAGAGACAGCAGGGGCAGGGCTTTTTAAGATTCTGAAGCCTCAGTCCCGCTTTGTTCATATAGATTTCAGAGAATCTGGACATGAGCTGTTCTAGGTGTAGAGATATCACCTTCTTTTGTATCCTTGAACCTTTTTATATTTAATGGAGACCAGATTCTTGGCTGTTGTACAAAATAAACAACCAAAAGAATAAAGCAATGCCATTGCACACTAACTGCAGACCTGACCCTGACCTGTAATTTGCTTAAGCCAGAACAGTATTTTTCAGAGACCTATTAGAAAAAAAAAAAAAAAAAGAAAAAAAGGGAAAAATTCAATTTAGTGTTCCACAGTGCTTGGAAATAAGTGCTTAAAGCATCTAGTCCCATCTAGTTCACTTTTTCTTACAACTTTACTGAAGGTTATACTGTTACTTAACAAGAGGAACCTTTCTTGCACAGTTTAGCCAGCAGGATTACAGGAAAGCAATAATTTGTTCAAAGAGCTGAGAGAAACACAAATGCAAATGATAACTGGTCCCTACCTTAAAAATCCTGAAATAAACATTTTTCTTCTCATCAGAAATGTTGCTTCAGGATGAGGCTTTGTAAAGTCCTTAGGTCTGTTTCTAATGGATGTACCTTTAATAAAACAGCTAGCAATACTGATGACAGGGCTAGAGATGTACTCAGGTTCAAAATGAAATAAATTTCTCTAAGGTTTCAAGTTTCCTTCTCAGGTGTGTATTAAGTAATAGAAACATGACATTCAGTAGCTGTACCTCAATTTCTGTCCCTGGAAACTCATTCTCATTAGCCTTTCTTTTTCTTCACATGCATGTTACTGAAATGTAGAACACATTGACCAAAAGGAATTTACCCATTATCACTACAAAACTTTACATTTTTCTAGTTGTATGCCATTGACATGGAAGCATTTTCTACTTGCTTTAATTTCCTTTGCAAAGGCTTAACTCAAGATAATCTAGAATTCCAATACTTTTATTGAAAACATAATCTAAAATCAGAGAAAGTCAAATATAATTAAATAAACTGAACAACATTCCTCTTTTCATTATCCTAGCTAAGCTACATCAGTACATTTTGTATTATTTGTACTGGAAGAACACTTCTGGGGAAAGTTTTTTTTTTAGTCTACTAGCTGTCCCATTCAGTGACAAATTCTTCTTGAATTCCCTCCTTGTTTGGAAACAGAGGCCTCCTTCATCGTATACACTCGTAGTCCAAGAGAACAAAAAATCATTATGGTGTCTGCTGAAGGCTAAAAAGAGAGATTGGTGTAGACAATTGTGAAGTGTTTGCAGTACATAGAATTAGAAAAGCTCATTTGTCTGATTTACAGCTGCCAACTTAAAAGGTAGTTCAGAACATGGGATCTGCCCTGTGCTATGGTAAGTAATAGCCAGAGCCTCAACTAAGGAGAAGCAGTAATAATGGATTTTCTGAAGACTTTCTTAGCATTTTTTTTTCCTCTTCTTTTTCTTGTTAAGCCCCTGGTTTAGTTTTTATGACGCTATACCTATGTTTCTGTAAAACTAGTATGCTCTGGCCTTTTAACTTCTGGATCTCTTAGATTTTTGTTTCTGAGCACTGTACTGAAGTTGTCTGGGTTTTCTACCTATTTTCCTAATTAGTGTTTATTTATGCACTGTTTTCCCAACCTGATGGCACATTAATAGGCAGGAACATAGTACAGTTTGTCAGACTGTTCTAAATATTCTGGCCATTTTAGAAACTTGTTGGTCTTATTGACTCTGTATAAATGTCATGACCTACATGATGCAGGAATGAAAGAAACGTAGTTGAAAATAATGCACTTGCTGATGTAAGTAAACCATGACTGATAGGAAATGAGCCTACACTAGTGGTGCCAAGATCACTATAGAAACAGAATGATCTTGTGGCAAAATTCAAAATACTAATCAACTGAAGAAAGGCACAAAGTCTGTGAGTGCAACAGAAGAGAAAGAAAGCAGCTACCAATGCCCCTACTGATAAGGCAGTAAGAAATCCTGTCACTTAAAATGCCATACCAATGTTTATGATTCCAGTTGCTACACATGAGTGGAACTGAAGAAGAAAAAGTTTTTCATGATAGAATTACAGTTACTTACCCTTCTATATTTGTTCCAGCTCTACTATCATGAAACAGGTTTTGTAAACCTCATGTGATCATCTGGTGAAGTTTGTGCGGTTCCTCTGTATATCTATGTTAAACCATAGGTTCTATTTCGAACATGGAACTACTCAGCCTCCTGTGCTTTCCTGTCACATGATGTTATGGGAGAAGTCCTGTAACCTGTATGGACATGAAAAGATGTGCTGTCTGAACTTCTGTGGTGATCCATTCAAATGGGATATCATTGAGTGAAAGAAATGGTCACTTCTCAAGACAGATTTTTCAAATCTGAAAAGAACAATGGATTTTTTTCCTGAGAGCTTTGATCATTTTGTCTGACTGAGCATAAAATTACCTGAAATACAAGGTAGATATTCAAGAGGTTCCTTCAGAATAAGCTCAATCAGGACAACATAGAAGAAAGGGAATGGACTAACTAGAGGTGAAGCCATATTTTAGAAACAGAAGAGGAACCTGATCTAAGCTTAGAAAGTGCTTATTCTGAGGAAAAAACTGAAGAACGGAAATACATACTAGTATTTTATTGTTTTATTTTAAGTCATAAATAAAGGTTAATTTTAAAACAGATTTCCAATCAGAATAAACTTTTAGAGAGGGGAAGCAACTGGAGAGTCAGAGATAGTCGCCAACAGCTTTGGAACCCTAGGGCATTTGGACCAAAATGTCTTTATAAGAAGGTGTAGCAGACAAAAAGAAATTGTTTCAGAGAGGTTAAAGACAGACACTGTGCTGGACCATACTTGCTCTGAGCTGACCTAGATATTTTCCACTTAAATTTCTATTGTAAGTATTTTAACTTCTTAAGTAATGGAATACTATAAAATTAAGAATTGGTGCTAGAAAATTATCATTAATTTTCATCTAAATAAAATGTTTTGAAATGTTGAGAGACACCATCTTCTAATAATAACTTTCAGTGATGGATAAAGTTACATATTCAAATACAGCAAGAGCCTCCTTCAGCAAACACCCTTAGTTAGATGCATTGGAGACAGTAAAGGGACCATTACCAGTTGCTACACAAACAGCCTGTTAGTACACGGACTGGTATAAGAAGTAGAACTTTACTTATGCTTTCATCTTACTCTTCTTTCCCCTCCTATGCTCATCTGGATTCCAAATTTAGTGACAGTTAGATCTTTCCAAAGGGAGAGAACAGTGATGTGCCTGTAACATTCATTTGTGGCTGGAGCTTTCCAGGTGGTCAGAAGAAGTTCACAGAGGTTTGAGCAAACAACTGGAGACGCAACTGCTCTTTCTTCTCTGTGCAGTAAAGGTGGATCTCAGGCAAGTTCTGGATAAATGTGAAGTGAGTACTAGTAGAAAAAAAAAAAGAGCCCCTTTATATAATATAATTTGAAGCAACAACAATATTATTACCAGAGCACTGCATAGAATATTATCATTTTGGAGATAAAGTGTGATTATTTCATTATATTATCTTCCAGGGGAGATGGGGTAATCATTCATATTGGTAGTCTGTACAGTTAGCTGTCTTTTTATTCCTTATGTAGAAAAGTCATGCCAGTATATTTGCCTGATGACTGTTACCAAGGAAGAGGGAGTCAGCAATGGCCGCTCAACTGCTTTGTCGCTTTATTGATCTATTTACTTTTTAAGTGAATTGTTGGTGAACAAGGAGGGCTTGTTGAAAGGCAGATAGCACAAATGTTTTCCAGCACTAGGATATCATGTATGCACAGTGCTGAGAGAAAAATATTTCAATGTGGAAAAAAATAAAGGCACGTAGTAATATGACTGTACTTCAAATTACACAGCATGAAGCCCATCACTTGAAGTGAATCAGAAAAGATGCTGGCTGCCCACATAATTCTGTGATACTATCAAATCTAATAGGAATAATTGCAAGTCTAGGAATGCTTCCAAGTAATTTTGCTTAATGATCTTAAACTCTAAGGAAGGGATGTCCACCTATTGCTTAATTATTTAATCTATTAAAGGACATGTGCGTAATGCAGCAGCTTATCTGCCCATCAGTACAACTCAGCAGGAATATAATCCTCTCTTAATTGTTCTGCGCTGCTTTCCCTTTTGGCTGATGAATCCAACCAAGGACTGTTACAGCCTGCTAGGACACTGGACCTGTTCAGAGAGGGAATTGCTATCACATTCTGTAATTTAGCTGCCCTCACAGATTACCTTCACTGGGAAAACAAAAGAGTACACAAACAGTAAAGCACTTTAACCGTGTGGGGCTAGGCTTGTCCCAGGCCTGTGGCTTCACTGATGGCTGAGGTGAACAGATATCCAACCTCACTGCACTGCACTTGGAGCTGCATGCAGAAGCACTGATTTTGACTTAACTGTTCCATAATCATACTTGCAAGCTGACAACATTACCAAATTTTTGCATATGCATGTCTCTATTTATATATATGCACACACACAAACATGCAGGTAATACATGTATGCATCAAAAATCTGAAAATTGGAAATGCTTGATGACAGGGCTGGGAAGACAGGTTTTGCAGATTTTTCTGTATCGCACATTATACAGACAAGTGATCCACGCATATGTCTTTTTGTATTTTGTATGTTTATGTACACACACTATGTATTAAAGATCAAACATTCATAAACTGCTATAAGCTTGTATATGAATCCCTCTAAATTAACTCCTCTGGATGCTCAGGTGGTGATGCAGATCCTGTGTGATGCAGATCCTGTGTGAATCCCCACATCATAGGGTTATTCCAGCATGAAGGTATACATTTTGTCTTGTTTCCTCTGATGTTTTTGAAAAATATCAATTGCAGTTAGATAAGGTGTGAATGAAGGCTGAGAATTCTGCAAGACTGGAAAATCGCTTCCTGTTCTGCTCTTCCATGTTCTTGATTCAGATCCGTGGAAATTAATAAACAATGTAGTTACGCACATTAAGATAGTAGAGAATTAAGCTATGAATTCAAAATGGAAATGCAATGAGCCACGTAAAATTTAGTCACACAACATAAAAGATATGCAGTCTAGTCCCAGACTGATTTGTCTGTACAGGGAAAATAAAAAGTGATTGTTTCATTTGACTTTTCTTGGATCCCTTTGAATCAGCATTGCTGGAGTTGATCCTGAACTTGTTACTGGGCTTTCTCAGTCCTGCTTGCTTAACAGCAGGAAGGCCCATACTGCACGCTCAGTTGTCTGAGTTCTGTCAGGGTTTCGAAACTATGGACTCTTTCTCACTCCTGAAGTCCTGGTGAGGTAACTATGGTAAAGCAGTTAATCCACAGCTAGTGGAATTGGTGAAGCTGAATTTCTTAGGGTCTGTGTAGTATGTGTGAATTAAGTATATACTTTAAATACTCTCACCACAATACACTCAGCTCATCCTTATGTCCCTTTGCCTTGCTGCCGTGATACCTGTCATCCTCCTATCTTCCCCTGAAGTACACACTGCCTCCTCCCAAAGCCCCATGCTATGTTCTCTTCTCACATCACAGTAGTCCCCCAGCCTACCTCCCTCCCTAACCCAGCTCTTCCCACAACGACACACCAGCACTTTGTATAAGTCTGAGCTATTTTTTCTGCTTTTAGCTGTATAACCTGGTAAAATGTGGATGCTAACTGGCCAGTCAGGGCATGTCTGCTGATTGACCAGCTAGATGCTGCTAAAGAAATCTCACTGAATTCTCTCTGCCTTTACTTCAGAGGAAGTGCCAGTAGGGTCTCTCTTCTTTAATCAGCAGCTAGATTTCAGTGTAGACGTTTGTTGTATTTGAGATCTCTAACCATCTGCTATATAGGGTTGAAATTGGTCAAGGAGCATAAAAAATAATGAGAAGTGAGGGGGGTGGGCGGAGGAACTGCCTGCCAGACTGCTAAAAGAAGAAACAAAGGGTGTAATTTTGTAAACTTCATGTCATTGGAAAGATAGGCTAGAAAATAAAGCAAGTATACCCCAAACCAGACAAAACTAAGTCTACTGTATCTTCAGAGTTGCTTAGAATCATAGAATCATAGAATCATAGAATAGATTGGGTTGGAAAAGACCTCCAAGATCATCAAGTCCAACCCCTGATCCAACTCCAATTATTATATCATGACACTAAGGGCCACGTCCAATCTCTTTTTAAAAACCTCCAGGGATGGTGAATCCACCACCTCTCTGGGTAGGCCGTTCCAATGCCTGATAACCCTCTCTGTAAAGAATTTCTTCCTAACATCCAACCTAAACCTCCCCTGGCAGAGCTTGAGCCCATGTCCCCTTGTCCTATTGTTGGTTGCCTGGGAGAAGAGACCAACCCCCGCCTGGCTATGACCTCCCTTCAGGTAGTTGAAGAGAGTGATGAGGTCGCCTCTAAGCCTTCTCTTCTCCAGACTAAATAACCCCAGCTCCCTCAGTCTCTCCTCATAGGACTTGTGCTCAAGTCCCTTCATCAGCCTCGTTGCTCTTCTCTGGAATGATTGTTTCACTTTGTTACAGGAGCCCTGCAGTAGAAAACACAAATTTAGGGAGCCAATAACTTATTTCCAAATGAAAGTGAGGTCTGAGAGCAGAGCCCTCCTTTTTTTTTTATATTTATAGAAGGACAGTAAAGTGATATCCTGCTGCCAACAGTGCTATTCACCACCATGTGATATTATTTGAAATGTCTTATTAAAGCAATTGATTTTTTTCTGTAAGTTTGAAAAGAGAAAGATTATTTGCCACAGGAGCCTAAAAGCCAAAGACTATGTTGTGTCTTCAGGATAGCTCAGGGCAAAGTGTACTGGGGAACCTACTCCTTCCAAGAGCAACCCTTGGAGGTGGTTTGGTCTCCGACACACTGAGCTCTCCTTCTTCCCTTGAGTATGGGACACAGAAAATTATTGTGAACATCTGAATCTAGTAGCTGCTCTGGTCTCTCCCACATGGGAAGGGAATGAGGTAAAGAGATCTTGCTCTCACATAGCAGCTGGAATGCAAGCTGAGAAGTGCTTCTAAGGTCGGGAACAAGTATTTTCCCATTGGTGTGGATGACAGGTAGGACAAGTTATGACAAAACAGTATAATTTATGCCAATAAAAATGTTCTACACCATTTCAAGTTACATTCTTATTTTCACCTGAAACTATAGAATCTAATCTTCCATTAAAAGTGACCCCCAAGAATAATTTCATTATTTTTACTGCTAAATAACTGGTTCCCTTTTCCTTTTGTTTTTCTTTTCCTTTTTTGTGTGTTTTGCTTCCCACTGTCTATTCATGATCTGAGCAGAATTCTGCCATGTGGATTTAAGGTATGATTTCTGCTCCTTGTTCTTCTATATTCTTCTAGGGCTGAGGGACCATATCAAATGATTTGCATTTAGAAACTAGAACTTGCCTTTGATTGTGAATGCATAGCATAAACCTGGCACTCCTGCTTTCCTTTCTACTGTGACTGAAGAAAATTTCTGCACTTACTGGGAACCTCATGGATATTAAGGAACTCTCTAGTGCTCTTTTTTAAAATGTCTTCTGCAACAAGTGGAAATAGTCAAACGATCGGCAAAATATTACTCTAAGATTTATTGCAGTATACAAAAAGAAGAACACATTTCAAAAATAAAAACCATCACTTGGCTTGCAGAGAAACAGATGGGCATGAATTACACAACTAACTAGAATGAAAAATAGACCAAAGTAAATGAAATGCTGGTGGTATGAAAATGAAACATTTTGTTTTTCTGCTGACAGTCCTACTTATAATGGAAAAATATTCACTCTGTACTGTAGTGTAAGACAAAATCTATTACACTAAAAGAAGATATTACTAGATTGTAAAAATACATGGTCTTGCCAGTGGAATGGACTGTCGCACTGAAGGGAAAACTACAAATAAAATTTAAAATTCAGCAGTTCTGGACCGAATAAGAATGATTTCGGTACTTACATATTTAAAACTTCAGTTGAACACATAGAACAAGTAAAACAAATTCTCTTATTATGTGCTAGTGTTGCATATATTTTTTTTAATTGTAAACTTGCGATGACATTTCATTCCATTTTTTCTCAATAGATTTTTCTGTTATCATTAATTACAGTTGTGTTTCCACAAGCATCAAATATTCCTATAGAATCTATCACTTCATCTTTGGCTTTCGAAGGGCAAGTGATGTAATAAAACTGAAATTGTTAAATATCAGTTAATTCCCACAGTAATTACTTAAGTATTATTTATATCACTATAACCCAGAAAGATCTCAGATGAGGCTGAAGTAGATATTGTGCTAGATATTATCTAAGATTAAGTTTAATATTCTAAACCATACTAATCTAGCTCAATAAAGAATGGCTACTTTACAAAGCTTCAGCTGTGCTGCAATAATCAGACTTTGTAAGAGTATAGAGAATGATCTAGTTGTTCTACGTGTTTGGGGCAGATGAGCTGCTCTAGGTTCCCACTGAACTGCAGGACAGCATCTTTATTCTTTCTGGGCATTTGGTGCAGTGCTGATCTTGAACATGTGGGAAAAGTACCAGATGACTAACCATAGGACAGGACCACTTGCATGCCACTGCATGATCATGTAAGCCTCTGGCAAATTGTTAGCTGTACTTTTCTACCCGTTGGTAAGCGTGCTTGATTTTTAGAAACCTACTGATATTTGGGCTGTCACATGATTTGGGGGTGACACGGATTATTACTGACATTAATTTTAGACAACAGCACAAATTAGCAAGAGTCTTTTTCCGAAAGGATTATATAGTCTAAATAAAGAAAAGATAAAGAGATGTACTAGGAGAAATGAAATATCTTCTTTATTTACTAGATGAGAAACACGAAGATTAAGAATTAAAATCTCCTTCCATGCAGGTCAGTGGGAATTTTGCCAGTAACAGTAACTGGATTAGGCTTTTACCCACAAGGATGATACTGCAGTGGTACAGCAGAGACAGGAACTGAGTGCAGGTTTTCTGAATTCTGGAACAGAAAAGGGAATGTTGGAACGCTTGTCTTGGTTGGAGTTTGGTAGGCATGTGAGTTCTGTACTGTACACCACCAATAGAATTACATTTATACATCAGCGTGGTCAACTACAACAATTTTCATCCCAGAACCAGTATCTAGAACTTGGAAAAGTGCCTAAGGGAAGGTGTATATGCTTCAGGAGGACCAGTCCACTGTTTTATGTTCACTGCAGCAAGCTCATCAGGGTGCCAACTGCAATGCATTTCTTACCATCTGGTTCTAATCAATCTTTGTGTGGCACCATGCCTACCATACACAGGTTCCCTGCTGTAAAATGACATGTTACCACACAGCGGCTACTCATTATTTCAGTCATTGTCCCCTCACAATGTCATGCAGTGCCTGAGGGAGTCTTATAAATGCATGTGCTACAGTGAGGAGCGTGATGCTCATAATGCTCTTCACTTTATTTCAGCAGACTGCAGTGGATTTAGACACGTTCCCCGCATTTTAACAGCATTTCAGCATTACAGAGGACATTTCTTAGCAGAATAGTGACCACCATCCTGCAGCACATAGTTAAGGATGTGGAATGAAGAGCAGCAGGACACAGTACTGACAGAGGGAGGAGTGATGCTAATGGAGTTACACTATTCACTTTTTCTGTGCAGACTTTTTATTTTAACAGGGGACCATGTTGCTAATGCAAAAAGTTTAAGGAAAAGAAGTTCCCTTATGAAGATGCACAGTATACATTATGTTTTTCCATGAATGCTACAAACTAAGCATGACAGAGGTTAGAATTTTACCTTAAAGCCCCTTAATTAAGATTCCAACAAAATCACCACCCACATTTAAATATGCAAAAATTAATCTTTGTTTAATGTCAAATACTGCAGACTGAGAAATTAAAAGAGAAGATCTCAAATCTAGTTTTCTGACCTACATGTTAGACTTAATGCAATGCATCATCCGTGAGAAGGGATAGGCATAAATAGAAACAATAGGTAATCTGCAGAGAACAATCCTTTTTGCTAGTAGGATTGTACATCTAATCAAGCTCTGAATAGTGTGTCTCACAAATATTTGAAACTTTCAGCATAATGATTTCAAACTTTCATTTCCACAGAGGCTATTTATGGCCCCTTATACACTGTCTACAAAAAGTATGGTCTGAATATTCCCAGTAAAAAAAAATTATCCCACAAGATGAAAGGTCCCCTCCAGTATCACAATACTTAAAGTCTTTTGTAAGGGACTCACTCTGGCCTCAGATGTCATGGTGTAAAATGTATTCTGAAATAACTGGGATTACAGTAGTATGAAATAGAGGTAAGTGAAATCATATGTAAAGCAATGCTAGAGGTTTTGTTCATAGGAGTGAATTTCTGATGCAGTAATTGCTCATGGGTTTTTCTCTCTCCTCAGATAAAATGATTTTAATAAGATAGATTAACCAAGCACTGATTATACACAGGCCTTGCAGGTCCATGCGCAAGGCTGTTTATTGTGTTCAGACAAGGGCAGGACATTTTGGTACGCCAGTCACGTTTGCTTTTTTTCCCCCAGTGCTCTTTTCTCTGGAGCTCTCTCCCCTTGGTCTCACTGCCCTCTTTGCTCCTCTCAGCTGCCAAATGCTTCTTCCAGAGTCTGCCCTGGACCTGCGGAGCACCTCGAGGTGATGGCCCTCACATCTGTCACCATCTGGTGCCTCTCTTGCCCCACTGTAGTCATGACTCTGTAGCACACATCATATGTGCTTTTAGCTGACAATTCATGTGAATATGGATGTTCTGGACAGAAAATATCCTGACTTCAAGTCATGTTTGTCTTAACCTTTTAGGATCCTTTGCTTTATCAAGGTAATGTCACAGTGCAGATCAGGTTTAATCTTGGGTAAATACATAGAAAAGATTTTACAAAATTTTACAGTTCTTGCTAATGGCCTTACAGAGGACATGATTTCACAGTAATTACACTTGTGTACCAGACTGAGTGTCACTGAGACATTGCTATGGGATACATTTTCTATTTTATTCTCAGCAAAGTGGTCAGCTGCAATTGGAATATTTTCCTTTGCCCTCTGACTTACTTTTCCAGTAAGGACAGAAACTTGCTCAGAAGAAGGAGAAGCTTTTTGTGTCAGTATTTTAAAATATCTTCTGTAGTTATAATAGTTACAATAATAATTCACAAAGACTGCAGAAATCTTTAATTCATGCTCAAATGCAGAGTTGGCCTCAGATATAAATCAAGAAATTCTGAGGTAGCTATCAAATTCCAGGAGCAACCACCCTCATTCTGGAGTATTTAGGTCATTTGACTACATGATTCTGATGCTGTTACTACATGGGTTGGCACTTTGTATTCCAAAAAAACCAACAAACACCCTTTGATCTGCTACAGGGCTTCTTGAAGAAAAAAGTGTCTAGAAATATATGGTTGTCTGAATATATTTCTTAAGATTGTGAATTTACCTTGCAGATGTCGAGCACTATGTAAATATTGCAACAAAAAATATGAATTCTCACAAAGATATTGCGTGTGTAGAAGTAGGGAGCGACAGTTCATGGTGGGAGCCCTAAAATCCTTCCCATTTGGAAAGTAGAGCTATTGGGAACATCTGAGCTGTGCAGTCATTGAAACACAGCCTGTCTGGTCTGTTATTTGAAATACACTGTTTTGTAATCTCGTGAAAATGAAACTCCAGGGAAACTAAGTACATAGCACCCACTTCACATACTTCCTAAGTGTTTTCACATTGTACAACAAAGCCGCTTTCGTTCCTCTGGGTTCTTGACTTACAGCAACCTTTCCCTGAGCATCTAAAGTACTGTAGGAAGAGCAGAACTCAGGCAGAGGTCATCTCCAACAGGAGGAATGGAGGAGGAGGGGAAGTGTTTTTATGAAGGTAGCGCTCAGAGTCTAATCTATTAACAAGGCCCTGAAATTCAAATTTCTATTTAGCATTCCAGCAGAATATGAATATGAAAGGTAGCTGTATATCAGCTAAGTAAATGACATTTCCAGTCTTATTTCTTCCCAGTGTTAAATCTCATATAGCCAGGTTAATTTAAACAAATCTGCTACTAGCTATTCAGTAGCTCTTGTACAAAAGGTGGTTAAATTTGTGGCTTACTATATATATGCATACAGAAACATATTTCCCACATTTTATGTGTCCATTTCATTGATATACCTTGTTTTTCCATTATGTACTTAGGTCACAAAATATTCTAAACTTGTCAGTTTGTAAATGTAAATGTAAGCAAAAGGTATATGCCTATTACATTTGCAGTTCATATAGAAAGTTAAATTTCAAAACACCAGCCAGGAGAAAAGCCCTTAACACCCACTGATAGCCACAGGAGTTGTGCAAATGCGTGAAGGCTAAACTTCAAAGGTAAAACCCTTTACCTTCCCTCAAAAACTGTCCTAGGTAAAGATCTAGTTGCAATGTTCTAGTGTATGTACCCTTTCCCAGCATTTAAACAGGCAGCTCCACTGGATTTGGGTCTAAAGGTGACAGGTAAAACCCATTAGCTTGCAGAACCATGCAGCAGTTGTGATCTGCATGTCCCACATGTGTCTGAAGTCAAGGATATCCTGCAGTGCTCACCATTGTCTTCCTGGTGTCACATCCCCTATGAATGTCAAGCTTCCAGGAGCCTGAGCTGTGGCAACTTTGCAACTTTAGAGTAGACTTCATCACACACAGCTCACATGGGAGAGCACCAAAAACCCAGGACTCTTTGACAGCTGTATCTTGTCTACCACCAGAGCCAGCACAGAAGTGGCTCTGGTCAGTGTTCATCAGTAATGTTTTCGAGGGAAAGAAACTCAAAATTCCTGACCTGCTTTCTCTTAGTCAGGGAGGGGAAAAAAAACCACACAAAAAATGAACAGCAAATCTAAGAAATAAGAACAACAGCGGTTTCTTATATCAGACTAACATGAATGTTAATAAGGAGTTTTGTGCAGAAATGGCACTAATTAAGTACATATATTGACTTCTTATTTTCTCTTCCGAGCATAGAGCAGACACATATATTCTCTGCAGATAACTGCAAATGCATAAAAAGCTTTCTACCATCTCTTCTGTCTTACACATCCTAGCACAGAAATACAGATTTAATTAAACACCACAAAGATGCCATCCTCTGCCATTTGACCTTAGCAGTCAGTGGGTGGTGTGTTGTACACCCAGCTCTATGGCACAAAGGCAGACAAACCCAAAACCGATCTCCACACCGTAGGGTGCCACAGCAATGTTTCTCAGGTGTGCCTGTACAAATCAAGAGTTACACAAAGAAGACCCCTGACTTGCATATGTATGAGTCCAGGCCAAGAATAGGAATTAGTCCCTTAAAATCAATTTTTATGAGGATAAATTTACAAGTGTTCATATGTTTTGGATCCCCTTCTTGCTGCAAGTGCCCAGGACAGCTCATGGTCTGTGTTACATGGCAGGGCAGGAGCACCTACATTGTCCCACATCCACCCAGCCCATGGCAGCTGCATCCCTGACTGTGCAGACTCCTCAGTTGCCTTTTCTTGGCTCTGATGTGTGGTGAACGTTGTTTATATTCTATTCAGGTTCTTATAACTTGTCCATCACATTCCTTTCTGTGAGCCTATTACAGCAAAGTTCATTTTACAGTCTGTCAGATGCTGAGGGTTTTTGCACGTTATAGAAATGTATTTTTTTGTTTGCTCAGTATGTATGCGAATGATCCTAAATGCAATAAATGGTTCCTGTTGCATGCTCTTCTTGTAATTGCATTAAAGAAACACATGTGTCTGCAGCAGTCAGGATGTGTGTTGTGGTTATTCTCTCCTCTGAGGTTTTTGTGGTTTGGATTTTGGTGAATTCCTCAAGATTTTGCTCTGGTTTTTGGGGGTATTTGTTGTTGTTGTACATTTTGCATATTAAGGAATTTTTAATTATTGAAACCTTTTGTTCATACCATTTTTTTGTGGAATAAAATTGTATTGCACTGCCCCAAAATTTCCCTGTTGGATGCAAGAAGATGAACTAGATGGTTTCTTGCAGCTCTGTGTTTTTATGGTGTGGGAGCCATACAGGAGGTGTTGATCTGTGCTGAATGCTCGCCTGTGAATTACAGTTTGTATTTTGCCATCTGGCTGCCTGATAATTAGTCCATCCTTGTATCAAATGAATGGCACATGTCTTCCTTTTCTCGATACATATGCAAAACTATATATTTTGGAAAGGATTGTTTTCGGCTTCAAAAAATAGCCAGAAAACAGTGTCTTTCTGTAATCACATGTATGTCCTCAGACAAACCTCACCCACGTATGGACCTAGACTAGCCCCAGCAACGTGCTGTGGTATTATGCACTCTAAGTATTGGATTTCTGGTTACGTGATGTTTTGAATTTGCTACATACATATTTTAGCTCAGGTCTGGACTATAAACTATTTTACTATAAAGGTGCAATATGTAGCTGTCTTTTCCTTCAATCAATAAATAAAAGAAAAACTCAGTTTGACAATGTGTTCATTCTGCTATAACCTCATCACTACTCCATTTCCAGGACATCCATTCCTGATGGGACTCAGTGGGTGGGGGCCATCAGAAGAAGCAGGCTGAGCAGCAAGATAGCCTAAAGAGGACAAGGGGAGCATGCAGCTTCTGTGGTACTAATACTAGAGAAATCTACAGTTTGTTATAACGTGTAAAATCAGGAAATCATGAATTCAACGAAAATCTACCCCCAATAACTGGGGAAAGAAATACATTTTGTGAAGCCTTTTTTCTTCTCCTTCATCAGGAAGGCCTGGGAAAAGGTTGTCCAGAGGAGAGGGAAGGCATTTGCTCACTTTGTGGGTTGTCGGCTATCCAGTTTGGTGCTTAAGAGCTATAATCCATGAGTCACTAGCTATGTATTAAATGCACAGGAAAAATCTATTTTATTAGTATATATTTTGAGAAAGATTTTTTGATTTATAATATTGAAGAAGCTATATTTTTTCAGAAGCTATAATTTTACTTTTTCTAGTTTTTCAATAATGCAATACATTCAAAATTAAAGGTGGGTGTTAGCTTGTGAATTATGGCAAATTATTTTTTCCTACCTAGAAAGAATTTTTACCACAAAATATATTCATTTCTGCAACATTCAACAGGTTGGCAACTGCCAAACTGACTAAAAATACAACCTAAGTGACCATATCTGCTCAGTCATTGTGATTTTGGTAGTGTGAAAATTGTCTGCTAGAAATTGGCTTGATGCAACAATATCTGCCATTAAAAGGAATTAAATAAAAATGTATGACATGGTCAAAATTTCTCACACATCATATGCACTGAATGGGACTATTAGCTATAAACAATCTAAGCAGTATGCACATTGATAGTATTAAATATGTGTAAAGAATATTACCATTTTCTTGATTTATCTCATCCTATCTAGTGGAAATGAACATTTATTTACTTACTAGCAAATCTGACTGTACATCCTCTTTCCTTTGGAACACCTTTGCTTTTCTACTGCCATTTGTATTACCATCTTTTGAAATCTAAAATATTATTTGTACAGGAAGACTCCAATTTTTTTTAATTGCCATGATCACATGGATCAGAGTAAACACCTCTCTTTGTAATATGTATATACTGAGTTAGTGATAGTCTTCTTTTTGTCATTGAAATCACTGACAACAAATGATGGCAGAAAGTGAATGACCTTTCTAAAACGTTTTCCTTCTTCACAGTGCAAAACAGGGGTGCCTGAAGATAACAGAACGCTGTATGTAAGCAGTGTAAGATCAGTCTTTGGCTCATTTCAGGTTGATGCCTGTTATGCTGATTAAACTGTATCTCCATTTCTTCATTCTGCTCTGGCCTATTGTATCCACTGTTATCTGTCATTAACTGTGCAGATGATAAGGTTTAGGGATCAGGCACACTTTCTGTTATAGATGTGTATAACGTATGCCATGTTGGGGCCCTTATCTGTAGTTGGAATTGTAGCACTACTGCAACACAAACAATATTATTGGAAACAAATTTACCTCCAATAAAAATAATGGATATTTTTCTTCCCAAGTTAAGAGAAATAAAAACAATTTGTTGTTTTCTTTCTGTCCCTAAATACACACACGCTCATACACAAATACCTTTGTCTAGATGAGGATAATATGTTCACCTTCCATAGGTTCTGTATTTGATTAACCTATGTAATCAAAGGAACAGATTATTTAATAAATCACAAAATCAAAGTAATACATCAGAAAAAAGAACTTCAGAGACAGAAATAAACTAAAACTCTTACATCCCCAGATACGTACGGATCACATTTTCCTACGATCCCCACTACTATCACCACAATTTTATTTCTTTCTACTGGTGTAAAATGCTTTTTGTGACAGAATTTATGTCTGGTGCCTAGACCACAAAATGAGACTTCCCAGAAATCCAGTCAAGTACCCAATTCTACTCATACATCTTCTTGTGCACTGGTCTTAATATGGGATATGGAAACAGAATGGCATGTACCTTTTGTTGAAGGCTCTTACGGGGCACCATGCATGCTGCTGTGAAATGTTTGCTCCCAGTTTCTTTGCCTGCACGTTTGCTCTCCCTCTCTGTTTCCCAAATGACCAGCTACCAGCAGGCTACTTATTTCGCTTGCTTCAGGTTTTGAAATGTCTTATTATATCAGTAGTTATTCTACAGAGAAAAAATCTTCTCTTTTTTTTTCTCCATACAGAGATGAAAAATGTCAATCAGTTTTTCAAGGCATGCAAATGTAACTCCAATAGATGATAATCTTTCTATCACCTTATTCCTTAGAGTTACTGAAGGGCATTTCTCTAAATGACAATTCAAATGCACTATATCAGATAACACATTCAAGTAGCTAAGAAAAAAAATGCTTGAAGGCGTGTTCAGGTCTGTTGAGACCTTACATTTAATCAGACGATTCTTCTAAAGTGTGTTTCCTCAATTTTTTTAAGATTTTTCTAGCAAATAGAATGGACTTCTATAATTTTCTAAGAGAAAAAAAAGTGTGTGAAATGTCCTATTCAAAACAAGCTTATCTGGTTTGTAATCCTCTTGTGTACACACTTACAGCTCTCTACTGTGTTTTTTCAGCTTAAGGAAGATTTCCACTTGGAAATTCAGTACAACGGAAATGCTCAAAAGGTCTTTAGTACATGTACATTTTTAACATGAGAACACTCCAATTTTGAATACATAAGGTAACAGCTAGAATCATCCTGAAAATAAGATCTATTACATTTTTACTTCATAAACCTGTCTATTTTTCATTCACAAGCTTCTGAATTTCTGTCAGGTCTGGAAATAAATTCAGCTAAACAAAGAAATAACTTTTACTTCAGATAAACAGAAATTTATGCTGATATCAATTCCATGAAGTCTTTGGCTGGGATACTTCTCATTGTGTCCATTTTCTGCAGCTAAGGCCCATACAAACTCTGGCAACTGGATAAAGGTGTTGTATTTTTAGACTTTTGGCAGAGAATTAGAATAATCGTGCACTTCAAAATACAAATTTCCTGTTATGTCATTGGAGTTGCAGATTATCTCAAACATATATCAACACATTAATACATTCAGACATGTCTAGTAAAGGTTAGAAGTCCATAGCATTTTTGAACTTCATCAAAGTATGAATTTTGTGCCATTCAGATTTTAACGCTTTTATTCTAATTGTTTATGAATACTGTAAAAATATGAGGCTTCTTTATATCTAAAATAAAATAAAGGTGTGAATCTCTTATTATGAAAAAAATGGAAACTTGTGTATGCCACCAACAGCATTACCTTAATTTTTCTTCAGCCATGATATGGGATATAAAAGCAATATCACTTTTACTTTATAGTACAATGCAGAAAGATGGGTTAGATCAGAGAGCTGAACCGTTGACTCTAGTGCCCATCTTGACATCAACAGAAATGGTTGGCAGTAAGAGCAATGAGGCATACACTTTTACAGATATGCTTTAGATTAGAAACAGCAAAATATTTCCATTGGAGCCTATGGCAAGAACCTGCAGGCTGGCCTAATAGTGAACAGGAACCTCTACCTCCTTTGTCATGAGGTCAGTGCAGTGTGACACCTTCAGACATTTTTCCTTCTTTAGGTGCTGTGACATTCCCATCCATAGCTTTGCTATGGCATAAATCTGCCTTTCAGAGTACTATTGCCAAAACCTGTCATCTTTCAGTAAACCATTGCTGCCTGCAATGCATCTCCTTTCCATTCCTGATTTTTCTGAAATGGGTGGCAACCATGGCACCATCTCTTCCACAGTGTGTAACAGAGTTTTGGTGCTTCACGCTGTGCTAATATGGGCCTATAAATATATATTTGCTCGGTAAATCCATGCCTGGCTGATAGTAGATATCATCTTATTTTAGGATGCCTGCTATCATGACTAGTTTCTGACCTCATAATGGCTTCTAGGAATGCTATTTAGGGAAATACATCATTAACCCTAAAAGCATTTATTAGAAGCGATTAATTAGAATAATTGCGTGCTAGATAAACAAGCTGTTACATTGGCTTATGAACTGATTTCTAATGATTCAGAACTCCTGCACATTCAGACACAAAGCCAGAGATCAGACTAATTTGGTGGTAACAACCTTTACATGTTTTGTGCTGTTCTAAAATAGCCAGTATGTACATCCCTCCTTACTTCCCTGCTCCTCCCCAAACCAGGTCGCAGAGCTCCAGAAGCAGCACAGTGAGACTGAGAGCCAAATATCTCTGTCTGTGACCTGCTTCAGATTGTGAATCAAAGCACCACTTTTAGCTCATATAGTCTCAGGATGACCTGCTTTGCTCCTAGGCCAGGATCAGAAACTGGAGATCCATGAGCCTAGGTAGCCCAGATAGAAACTTGGGCCTGATGCTTACCATCCCGTCTGTTGCCGAATCATTTCACAGCTCCTTTTTCAGACTTCGATACATCAAGCTGCTCCCTGCTTGGAGACTGTCATGGTTACCTTCATATAAGAGTTCAGCCTTCCAATGGTCACCATAAGTGACTAACCTTGACTTTCCACTCTAAGTACTGTCCAGTACAAGGCTAATTTGTATTTGGGCATCCAGGGTTCACATATATATATATATATATATATATATATATATACACATACATACATACATACATACATACATACATACATATATATATATATAAAAAATACTTAATTTCTTTACCTTAAAAAAAAAAAATCAGTTAATACCCAGAATAGAGACAAGGATGAACAAGGGTTATTACACTGTCCTATTTTTTTATTATGATCTTACCTTTGTTTAAACTTAAAACACTGGAAGATGGATCATCAGGTTGCAACACTTTAGTCCCATAAAAATCTGAAATCCAGCTAAAGGGAATTAAAAATGTCAACCTAAATTGTTTATTTCTTTCCACACTTTCTAAGCTATCATTTAAAAACTGTCTAGGGCAAGCCTCTTAGGAAAAGCAGACTGCAAATGACCAGGTTTGTTTTAGGTCTGATTAAAGTCAAGTTTGAAAACAATGTTGCATTTTGCTGTATTATGAGCGGTAGCTGGACATTAGAATGTGTATTCATCAGGAACACTAATTTGTCAGAATTGCTGCCCAGCCACATTAAAGGACATCTATTCTAATCCCTGTGATGCAACACTTGGGTTTTCCTGACACTCTGTATTTATGATGATCATGTTATTCATCATATAAAGCAGGGAAAACAAAGAGTCATTCTGATTTCCCTTGCAGTGGCATATATCCACAAAAGCTAATGGAATTATTGCAGATTTATGGTCTGGTGAGTGCAGGATTTGTCCTAGCAGCTCTATAAATTCTCTAGCTTTCAGATAGCAACACAGCTATACACCATGTAAGTCCTGAACCATCTGGTTTATCTGAGAGGGCAGGAGCTTTTTAAGGAGTTTTTTCTTGCTCTGAATATGGTTAGTTATTTCTTTCCCCATTCTTGCCATTGACTACAATGATCCTTTTCTTACAAATTTTAATTCCTTCTTGAGCTGTACAGCACTTGACTGGATGTTATTTCATTAAACTGAAGAGACTATATAAAAGGTTGAACGGATTGCAGTTCATGTGAAGAGAAGTAAAGCTGTAAGATCTTCATTCAGTAGAACAGGAGAAAGATTTGTGGCAGCCAGGGACTGCTAGCAAAGGAAAGTCTTTGTAAATAAAGGCAAAACACAAGCTGAGGTTGAAATTCTTGATTGTAAACCATCAGGGGAGCAATACAGTATAGCAATAACAGTTGCTGATAATAGGCACTCCCTTTTAGGACAAACATAGCTGTATAGATCATATATAACCTAAATTACAAATGCTATTCCCTTTCCCTTTTGTACAAGTATATAACCAAGACTGCACAACTGTCAGGATTCGGTGAGGGGGCAGGAGGGCAGAGGTTTTTTTACAACTGATGTTTTTTCACAGGCACATCAAGGCCGCATGACTTTCCAGACGTTCCTTGGGAAAGCAAAGAGACTTTTTTCCAAATAGTTTACTGAGCTTAGAAAGTTTTTTGTCAGCTTGTGGAAATGCTTAGGTTTAAAGGGCACTGAGCAGTATTTCAGAATTATTTGCCCTGTTTTCATTTACAACTGTAGCAGCATTCCTGATGCTCCCATCGTTCTTTGATGGCTGCAGTAATGCAGGGGAGGCTGAAGGGATCGACAAATTCTGGAAAGTCAATAGAGTGCCATAGCATGATAGCCAATGTTCAGTCAACCAAACTCTTTGACTAGCTCAGCCTACCAGTATTCTTTTTTCAGGATAAATTATTTGATGACTCTGAACAGCTTTGACCTTACTTTACCTTCAGGCTAACTTTAACCTTCCACTGTTTATCTTCTAAGAAAGAAATGATCTTTTCAGGAAGGAGAATTGCATTTTAAAATAATAGCCATTGAGTATCTGGAACAACCTTGCTCAGCACAATCAGGAAGGTACATGATGTTTCACAAGAGACCAATTTGGGTGACAAAACTAACACACCAAACGCATCACGAAGGAAAATCCTTTGTGTCAAAGGCAGGATTCATATGATCACTGTGATATTTGCAGCTGGAAACTAGCAGCCTGTGTGTGAGACTACCTTGCTTCCTCCCTGCTGTGTGTCCTTCCAACAGCCCCCATTAGTCCACAGCACTGGCATAATCCAACTGGTTTTGGCTTTGTCCTCTCATTCTGTTTTGCAACAGAACTGTGTTGGTAGAAAGTCACTGAAGATTTTGTATATTTTTTTAAATGAATGTGCATTACAGAGTTTGAAAGAAGTCCAGTATATTGAATTAGGCCAGAGTATATATGGTTTTTTTGCACAGTGGTATGCACTGGTAGTCTAGAAATATTCAACAGAGATTGTACTGGATTATATTAGGAAATATGTTGATTAGATGGAAGTGTAACTTTGAAGTTAAACATGAAGCCACAGTCCACCCACTACTTCTTAGAGCTTCATCTCTTGTCTTTGGAGACCTATTGACACATTTTTCCAAGTAAATACATATGCTGCTATAGATTCATTACTGCTTCTACATTATCCATGCCTTTGCTGAATAAAGGTTTTCTCCTCTGCTGTTCCTTTACACTATTGATACACAATTGATACATAACCAGTGCTCATTTGTAATATGTGTTGATGTCTCAGTGTACAGCATCCTCTCAATAGCAAATGGGACTATACAGTATCAGCATAAGGAGAGACACCACAAGGAACCCTGTGCTCTTTCCTCTAGAGGCACTCCCCCTGGGCCCTTTCATCTCTGGAGATTTGTAGCACAGATTAGCCCTGACATGTGGGAGACAGCAGCCCCTAGTTTCCTGGTGGTACATTTTTATCCATTTGTTTTTGTGTAAATATTATAGGTTGAGCAATGTTAAAGAGCAGTGTTTGAAAGCACTCAAAAATGTGCTGACAAATGATGAGCTATGTTCTTTATTGCTTAGTTGTTTTGAAGTGCAATATTGTTTTATGTTTGTTGTCTTGGTTCTTCCAAAACACTTTCCTTCTTCATCTTATTTTTGCTAGGATTTAAAGTTTCATAGCTTTGTTCATATCTGCCTTTGAATGTAAATCTTACTCTATCCTTCCCAAGATACTTCCAGATCAGATTTTATGCAAAACAGTTTTCGTCCTCTGATTTACTTTGTAGATATGATGAGCACAGAAAAGTTAGAAATATTTTGAAAATAGAACAAATATTTTCCTTTCCTAGAACTGTGGTAATATGTATTGAACTGACTGCAGCTGATCAGGGTATTGTCACTTCCTTCACACACTCACAGATGCTCAGCTCTGATCTGTTGGCATAACGTAACAGACAGTTGCCCCCTGACAGTTGTCAGTATGACTTGGGTTAAGGGAAACGCTACATTTAAGCCCTTTTTTTAAATTATTTTTATTTTTGACTAGATAGACTGCATCAGAGAACAAGGGAGCAATTACTTGCATATTTGTGTCCTTAAGAGTTTAGTCTAAGTTTGCTACAGAAGAAATCATTCAAGCAACTGGATTTACTGAGCCAATGTGAGTTGCCCTAGTCCCTGTGATATGAAATCTGTTGGAGACAAGGAGAAGATACAAAAGCAAAGAAAGTTCAAGTGCTTAGCTCTGATCTGGACCGGGTTATAAATAGTTTTGCTCCACAGGAAAGTAGCAAGAGCACATCTTGCTCTCGCACATGCTTTCTGCAGGTTTTTTCCCCCAAATTTTAGTATGAATAAATAATTGAATTACCTTCACAAAAATTTGTGTAAAGAAATCTGAAGAGGAGATACACCATCAAAACACACCCCAATAATCCTGTATTTTAACAGACTTTAGCTTTTAATATGAAACAAATACTCCTCTTTCTTAAGAGGCACAGCTTGAAATACTATTATCTACATTACCATATTTATTCAAATCAAGAATTTTTTGTGTTAGTGTTTCCTATGTAAGACTCTGAGGGGGTTTTATGACTATGTCAATGTGTTTTCCACCTGGAGAAAGTAGTTTCAAACAACAAAAGAACAAACTAATAGAAAGGACATTTTGGAGATCCTAGTATCCTGAAACTTAGTGCCTTGTATTTAATTTGCCTTGAAATGTTTAATTTGTTCTTTGTTTTTTCCTAAATCTCCCTTTATTTAATGTTTCTTTACATAAGTCCTTGTAATGTTGAGTAATTATAAATAGTGCAATTGTCTGGTCTCTAATTGGAGAAGAAAACACTCAGTGATGCATGAACTACAGGTTAATGCAGAGAAGCCTGTAAATCTGCCCAGGGCTCACCAGGTTGTATTATAGTCCTTAGGCAGTGGCTTTAGATAGCCTGTGTAACATAATGAAATCAAACCAGTGTATCATTACATACATATTTGTAATTAATAAGAACAAAACAAACATTCACTGAGCAAATTAGTGATGTGCTGATAAATCACCACATGCATGAGGTTTAGAAGTTTTTTAAAATACTGAATATTTAGTGTCTAAAATGAATGAGCAAAATAGCTGAAAACATCAAAGAAATAAAATATTTCTAACTTTATTATCTCCCATTGTATTAAGACAAGTTAATGTAAGTTATGTAATAATTCCTGGGGAATAGCTACTTCATTATCCCATCAATTAATTGAAATTTATCAAGGAAGAAACAATTGTGTGTTAAAAGAAATTAGTAGAGGCTGCACATTAATGTTACATCTTAAGTGAGGAAAGTGCCTCATTCACTTCTACTCTCCAAAGGGCTAAAATCAGAACCCTATGGTGAGGCCATAATTTGGGGTGAAAATTAATAAAAACTGTTTATGTCTCATTACTGGGATTCTACTTCCAGCAGTGGCTGAATTTCACATAGAAGTGGATTTCGTACACCAGCCTGGTATCAGTGAACCAGCTGTAGGCTTTATTTCTTCTTTAAGGATTATGATTTTCATAGAATCATAGAGTTGTTTAGGTTGGGAAAGACCTGAAAGATCCTCGAGTCCAACCATTAACCCGGCACTGCCAAGTCCCCTTTTGTTTAATTCTAGGCTATTTGATGGCTATCATATCCTCTATATGTTTTTTTCAAAGAGTCGTCCCCTTTACAAACCAAGGAATTACTTTGGCACCTCAGTTTTGTTTTCCATAGTAATTATTCATTTTGAGATTTACAGCCAGAACTGGGTATTGTTACCAAGGACACAATTCCTGTTTCTAGTTTATGTAGATGGAGCTTGTCCAGCCAGCTGGTGAGGCAGCCAGTGAACTGATAGCAGCTGGGGGAAATTACTTATAACCTTTGAGAAGAACCCTTGTTGGCTCTGCTCACTCCTTACTTGGTTTTCCTCTCTATCAGATAGTGACTTGTTTGTTATAACTGTGGATGTTTTCAATCTTTATTCACCATAAGATTAATCCTTTTCTTCCTCTTTTTTTGTCTTGGTTTTAATGATGACTGCTAGTGATGAGTTCCACTAGTGTTTGTGGTGCAATGACCCAGTTTTGAACCCTCCTTCTTCCTGTTTATAGCTCTACTAAGGCAAGCTGAGCAGAACTGAACAAAGCATTCCAGGAAAGATTGATTTACACAATATCAGATTACTTTCAGTTGTGTTTTCTACTCTGTTTCGTCTATATTCTTAGGACCTCACACTGGATTGCAATGACTATACTGACCTGTCCTCCATGGTGCCAAATGCTTTTTTCAGTACTGATACAATCAATTTAATGTTCAGCCACACTGCATGAACAGTTTAGTACCTTTCTTTGAATATATGTTGCATTTCACTTCTTAGCATTTAAAAAATATTATGGCTCCAAACTGTGCTGGTTTTTTTCCTAATATACTGTACTTTTACAACACAGGTTTTGCTATATCACTTTGCTGAAAAAAAGAAAATTGTTAACGGTTCCATCTTATGCTTCTTTATCTGATTTTCGATTCAAAATAATACCTTTCTCTTGCTTCAAACCATAGTGTAACAACCATATGGCTTGTTTTGCAGGGATTCCATTAGAGAATATATGAATCCCCATGGTGATTATAAACAACAGGGTTTTTAGCCATTACTTCAGAGTCTGCATGCAGGGAATTCTACTGTTTTAGAAAGGTATAGGTTTTGTACCGGTTTTTCCTTTATAAGGCATTTATGATGCCAGTACTGAAACATATTACAGACATTCAATATTCTGCAGCTGGAAATGTTTTATTCAGCTCACCTGGCACTGAAGCAAAGCTTATCCACAAATAATCTATTATGCTTTCTTTCAAATCTTTCCTACACCCCAGCCCTCCATATAATTGAAGTACCACAGTAGCTGATTCTACTGTAAAGTTCAACAATAATTTTAAATTCCTGGCACTACTCCCAGTGGAGCTATGTTAATTTGCAGCAGCTAAAAATACAGCCTGATAGTACTGTTTTGCTGCATTCCCCCTCCTCCCCCAAACAAAACAAAGCATTTAAATGCTTAGAGAACACATTTGACATATATATGATGCTATTTAATAACACACTGACAGAGAATAGTATGATGTCTAGCATACTGTGGTGATTGCCTTTAATCTGTTTCAATAACAGCTTACAGTGCACAGAAATAGCTGCTTTATTTTATATATAGCATATTAATAACACTTTCCAAACTAAATTTAATAGTGTTCCATTACTCCTGGCTTTTTTTCTCCTGTTTCAGAAGTAACAGTAGAAAGCCTGAGGTATACCGTCTTAGCATATACTAATTATCAGTTTTCCAAAGTCAAAAAATATTAATAAACCGAAAATTTTCCTCTACTGGAAATCACCTTGTTAGGAATGGTGATTGTGTTACAATCAAAGCAGTGGCCTAGTCTATCATGAAGAAAGGAAACCTGGGTCAGAAAGCAAGACAAGACCTCATCTCTCTGTTACCCATCTCTGTATAGGTCAGCTCTCATCTCTGTGAAGACTCATTGTGTTGAACAGATGCTGCCCATGTGTGGGGCTTACCAAGTCAGGGTATTTAAGTACCTTTGAATCTATGGACAAGCATAAAACTCACGAGTAGAAGTAAAAAATAATAATGAGAACCAGGAGGATAATTAGGACTAAGAACTTCACAATTAAAAGAAATATATACACTTTTTGTTTTAAAAATAAACAAGAAGAAAAAGAAGTAATCGAGTTAATCTATGGAGTAACCTATTCCCAGTGTGAGCCATTCCTATTCATTAGTTAGATCCATATATATTCTTCCCATTGCTAGTCTTGTGATTTAAACAGATTCCCGAGTTCCTTCCTGAAAAGGACAATCTTCTTGAACTGGGACTGAGTAAATGTCATATAGATATGAAATGAGATCTTTCATGGACAAGATGAAGCAGTATTTAGCTTAAACATATTGAATATATTGAACATACTGAAGTGGGATGACTCAAATATCAGAAAGTGCACTATTAAGGAAAATAGTACAAATATAAAAAAATATACTCTGCGTGGATTGCTGGCACCTGACTCAAAATCATCCTGAGGTTCACTCTACTTAGGTTTTGGTGGTAAAGTACAGGAAATTCCCAAAGCTGAATGAAAAGCAGAAGGCTTGAATGCCTTTATGTAACAGTTTTGCAGTTGGAAACAGCGTCATGGAACAAAATGAATCATTCATCCTACATGGAGAGAGAAGCAGAGGTAAATTCAGGTTTTCAGGCTAAGAACTTCAGGCATCTGTGTCATTAGAGGTAGAAGAGGAAAATGCGTCACAGGCTTCTGTGTTGGTGGTAAATCTATATTAAAGGGGAGAAAAAGCTAATTCCTGCATTTCTGGCTGCAAAATCCCTGCCCCAAGGACAACATCATGTTCAAATCCTGCCCTTAGGTCAATCTATGTAGCACAAAGCATTAGCAAGAGAGGAGGGGTTTAGCCTATGAACTGCATATGAAGAATTGCCTAAACCATACGTTACTGAAGAGGTACTTTCATTAAAATTGTTAGATTCTTGCCTACCTTTTTTTTTTTTTTGCATCATTCATCGTGCACCTATTTCCTCTGGCTGTTCGATAAGTCAGTGAACTTTCTCACAGCAGTACTCTGCAATGTCCACCTTGTGAGAGATTTTGCCTGATTACTGATACGACCTGCACCACAGAGAACTGACATGCTAAAAAAAACATCATTACTCTAAATCTGATTGATTGTTGCATAGCTATTTGTAAAACCTGCATGTTGACTTAGCAAGGGTCTGAAATTCAACAATAGTGTGTTCTGTCTACATAAAATAATAATACTCTTTGTATCTTTTTGACTTTTCCACAGCATTGTGGGATGACTACTTATTAACTGTTCTTATTAGGCATGGTCTTCGTGCTCTGCTCAATCTCACTGCAGCTGCTAACAAAACTTCCCAATGAATGCTCTGTTCCTTGACTTTTCCACTGCTCTTATAGTTTCATGCTGTTCTTCCAGCATTGTGAACAATGGTTTGTTAAAGTGCCTTGCCTTATTCTTATACTTCTTTATGGTAGCACAGATAAACCAAATCCATCTGTGTTTTGGTCACATTGTTTGACCACATACGGGTTCTTTCCTGTCCTGGAGAAGTTTAACCACCGTTGATTTTAAAGGGTCCCTCTTTTATTGTTTCAAAAACTTCTACAAATGCTGACAGCAGCAAAAGCAAGGTACAGTGAATGGCAATGGAGAGGTGAAAAGCTAATCTCCACTCAGGAATGCCTACTAAGATATTAATGAAATTAAGGTATTAGTGAGTTTTACCTCATACTTAGTCCTAGATCCAGCACCCACAGTGTCTTCTGAAACCTCCTGAAACCTGCAGAAGAGTTTGTTCCAATGTTTTTGGATGTTTTTATCAATGACCCACAGAAGATATAGTTCAACTGTAGAATAACAATACCACCAAGATGGGTGGGGCAGTAAATGATGAGATTATGGACAAGTTATTGATCATAGTCCAGCAAAATGTACTCTAATTCAAGCAAGTGCTGTGTAGTGTGTTTGGGTACAAAGACCACCAGCTGTCTCCCAGGTGAGAGACCTTTGAAGGATTCACTAGAAAAACCCAAGTGTTCTTCACTAACCCATTTCAATGTTCTAGCCAAAGCATTTAGTAAGAAGCTTGCATATGCACCAAGGGTAACATGAGAATAAACTGAAAAGGCCCTTTGTCTCTGAACACAGAAGTGCTAAGATCACTACCAGGGTCCTGTTTCTGATTCTTGACGGTACCATTTAAGTAACAGTGTGAAAAGTGCAGATTGTACAAAGGGGCCCACAAATATTTCAGGTCACAATAGACACAATTTACAATGTGCAAACTGACGACTACTTCTGGATTTTTTTTAAGATGTGATCCATGTTCACATACTGTCCTGCAGGCAAAGGCATTGGAACAATCCAGTGGCTGGGACTGAAGATAAAGGGGGAAAAAAACAACTTTGAACCCTAAAATGACATGTGACTTCCTGGATGTGATGGTAGGTAAAAATTGGATCAACTTATCAGGAGGCTGTAAATTCATCACAACCTTAGACCTTCAAGAAATTATTATGCATCTTCCTATAAAATGTGTTTTAATTCAGCTTCTGAGCAAATGTCTGCAGAAAGAGGTCAGACCAACTGATTATACCGGTCCCTACTGGCCATCACCTCATGAAAGAAATCTGTGAAGAACAGAGCTGAGATTTAATTAATCACATTTTAAACTAAAAGCTTTTTATTCATATTGAGTTTCACTTCTTTCTTTTGTTCTTGAGAGCAATTGCCAATTCCATAGAGAAGAGTTTACAGTAAATACAAATAAGGGCTCAGAAATCATAGTTTAAAGCTGAAGTATCATTTTACCATAAATACTTAGTGTGGAGCCTGTGGTGGAATTATGTCATTTGGAACAAGTAATGGCTATAATCCACTTACTCACTTCATTTTTTCTTTCTTTAAGTATTAATTCAAATTTTAATAGTATTGGAAAAACACAGCTGCTTCTTGTTGGAAAGACAGTTATTTACAGGACTAATTTATTCAGTTGGATGTAATCTATAAATCTAGTTTTTAAAAATGAAATTATATGATGAACTGTGTTTGTCCATGTTGTTTCCAGGGAAGGTTGTCATTAACCCTTTTTCTCATACTGTGTATAGTTTTGTTTGAAATGTGATTAAAATACTACTGTCAAGATTTAGACATGAGTATTAATCTTCATACAAATTGTTCAGTTCCATTGAGGAAATTTCCCACATTGTGTTCTGTGTGATATGGACCAGAACTTTTACTTATAGATGTTCACGCAGTGACTATCAAGGGACATTTGTGAATAAAATTAAAGCCTAAAACAAGAGAGGAAACTCATGCATATATATTTATACATCATAGTTATTTTTTTAAAAAAATTATTAAAGATTTTGCAGTTCAATATAAAATTATCTGATGACACATAAAAGTAATATCATCAGGATTTTGGATAGTTATCTACAAGTAGGTGGTAAATCATGAACCAATTAAATATCTGATAGAAAACTTACGTATGCAAAATTCTCACACCTCCAGCAGAACATATGATGTTGGGAGATGTCACACATATTATGGGGGCAGGGAAAGCACAATATTTAAGGGGATTTTTAGAAATGGTACTGCACCTACTTTCAAATCCTTCTCCTTTTAAATTGACATTATTTATCTTTAACAGTACTCCATAAAATACCTGAAAACAACCTATATTATGCCTTCTGAGCACATTATCGAGAGACCTAGGTGGACAACTAGCTATGGGTTCCATTGGTAGTCTGTGAATTTCTTGTACTCAAAAGGATAAAGCTGTTATTTCTGGACCTATAGTGTCATGAAATATTACACTTAATTAGTGGAAAACCTCTTATATTTTAAGATTATGAAGTTTGCTGAATATCTTTTTTATGTGTATTTGCAGGGAAGAGCATTTGTTCGGGAAAGAGATGCTGTTAGCTAATACTGGAAACAAACTAAAATATATGTGACTATATGATTCTCATATTTACTAAGACTGGAATGTAAGCAGATATGGTTTACATTACAGGTGTGCATCTTTGGAATGACATCATGAAAGACTCTTAAAATTACTCCCACACCTAGACTAACCTACATCCACTCTAAACAGAATTCAAGATTACTCTGCTTTGTGGCACCTGCTGGGGGTTAACTATTTAGTTCCACTACACTGTAGAATTAACCTGAAACCTTCCTAAGAGATTCTTTAGAGCACAATCGAGTGAAAAATATTGATGATTTCATCAAGAAGATGGATGTCTTAAATTGGTTAGGATATGTTCCAGGATATGATAGAATCATAGAACAGTTTGGTTTGGAAGGGACCTTTAAAGGTTGTCTAGTCCAGCCACTCTGCAATGAACAGGACATCTTCAACTAGATGAGAGGCTCACAGCCTGACCTTGAACATTTCCAGGGATGGGGCACCCACTACCTCTTTGGGCAACATGTTCCAGTATTTTACCACCTTCATTGTAAAAAAACTTCTTCCTTTTATCCAACATATAGTTGTTTATATATCGCTTTATTTTAAAACCATTACCCCTTGTCCTATCACAACAGGATCTGGTAAAAATCTTTCCCCATCTTTCTTGTAGGTGTCCTTCAGGTACTGGAAGGCTGCAATAAGGTCTCCCAAGATTCTTCTCT
Organism: Pseudopipra pipra; assembly: GCF_036250125.1. Taxonomy (NCBI): domain Eukaryota; kingdom Metazoa; phylum Chordata; class Aves; order Passeriformes; family Pipridae; genus Pseudopipra; species Pseudopipra pipra. Next base: position 51,212,240 of record NC_087553.1, read on the forward strand.
TCTCCAGGATGAACAACTCCAACTCTCTCAGTTTTAGCTCACAAGAGAGGTGCTTCATCCCTCTAATCATCTTGGTGGCCCTTCTCTGGACTCACTCCAACAGGTGGAGGTCCTTGCTGCGCTGAGGACCCCAGAGCTGGATGCAGCACTCCAGGTGGGGTGTCACAAGGGCAGAGTAGAGAGGCAGAATGCCCTCCCTTGACCCGCTGGCCACGCAGCCCAGGACACAATTGAGTTTCTGGGCTGTGAGCACACATCACCGGGTCATGTCCAGCCTCTCATCCACCCCAAGTGCTTCTCGACAGGGCTGCTCTTCCTCTGTTCATCTCCCAGCCTGTATTGATACAGGGGGCTGCCCTGAGCCACGTGCAGCATCTTGCACTTGCTCTTGTTAAACTTCATGACATTGCCATGGGCCCACTTCTTGAGCTTGTCCAGGTCCCTCTGGATGGCATCCCATCCTTCAGGTATGTAAATTGTACTACTCAGCTTGGTGTCAGCTGCAAATGTGCTAAGGGTGCACTTGATCCCTTTGTCTACGTAAGCAATAAAGACATTAATCAGTCCTGTTCCATGAGAGCACTCTTGGCTCCTGGCAGTTCTCCCCACTGCCCTGGTATACTCCTGCCTCAGTAAAAGCCAGTGTGTTGGGATCTGCTGCTCTGCCTTGATACAGAGTGTCCTTGGAGTAACTTCTCTCAAAGAGTGACAAAGCTTCAAATCTAGATCTACATGCAGTGAATGAAAGTTCTTTAACACAGATAATCTTGAAGCAATTACAAGGCCTTGACTGGCCACCTCCTGCTTCCCAGGGCCAGTACTTTACCAACCATACTGCTAAAATCTTTCTCCTTCTCTCTCTTCTGTTTAAAATTTATACATCTTTCTGAAACATTTTCATTTGAAAAATTGCCATTTATGCAGAAATATCACAGCCATTTCTAATACAAACTTGCTTCATAGACTCTACCAAAAGCAGTAAAGAAATTCCTCTGCACTGCATTAAGCATCTCCCATCTAGATAAAAGACCTGCACTAACATCAGTGATATGTGCCCAGGAGCATGAAGATTTTGTTGTGCCCATCCTCTTTGAAGATAGAACAGTCATTTCACCTCCTCTTGCAAAAATGTGGGGAACTAAATGAACTAAATGTGATGATTGTCACATAAAAAAAAAAAAAAAGGAAAAAAAAAAGAGAGGTTCAGAGAAGGAAAGTATCACTTTCATTTATTTTTTTTTAAATTATCTCCCAGCAATATTTTGAAAGTATCTCATATATAAGATACCCAAATGATTGAAAAATATTTATATCTCAACTTTCCCATCCTAGTGGAAAGCTATATGAAAACACAGTGATCAATATTAATTAGTACAACCTCACTGCAGACAAATACAAACAAAGAACAATAGTGTTACAAAAAATCCATACAAAAATCCTCTAGCAGCAAAATGAAAAATCTGTAAAATCTAAGCAACTTTGCCAGTCTAATTCAATAGGTGACTTTGCTCCTCTGCACAGGACGTTGTGGAAGGTTCCAGATTGTGGGCTCTTCTGGTAAGGGCACCTTCCCCCCTCCATGTGTCCCATGTGTCTCACTGTGCTCTCAGCAATCACAGCAGCAGTGCTGGGGATTTGGGAAACTGGTACAAGCAAGAGCAGCCCTGAGGCTACTGTGTTGAAACTGGAAAGTAGATCACCATACAGCTGGTCTAAGACCAAGCAGCACTCATATGGCTTACAGCCACCACTGCAAACTGTTCCTCAATTATACTTTTGCCCTTCAGGTACCAGAAGAGGATTTATGCCATTAATTCCTATTCTGAGATAATCAAGCTGCTTAATATGTAAACTTACCAGTCTAAAACATCAGGATTCTTAAAACTATTCTTTTATAATTAAAGAGAGAGTTGAAAACAACAGTTCCTACACAAACTACATGCATAATCCTCTTCCCTTCAGATATTAAAAGCATTATTTTAAAGTACCTTTGCATATCCTTTAAAGCTATGAAAACTATCTCTTAATAATATTAAATACTATCCAAAGAGCTAAACTGCAGTAAATACAACTATTAGAATATGATAAAATCCCTCCGCTTTAAGCAGTCTTCCTTTAATCTTTATGGTACTGTAGCTCCCACTGTTTCTTTAATAGCAAGTGTGTTAAATGCCACAAGTAAGGCTTCTGTGGAAAAGACAGTATAATCTCACGTTGCCTAAGGGATGAACAGCTTATGCAAGTGGGGTATCACTTCGCCCTTGAGTAAATCGTTACATTCTTTCAGTGTCCTACATATGTGTAAATGCATAGTTATGTCTGAAGAGTGTTGTTAAATAACTTCTTTTAAAGTTCAAACACTGCAAAAGTTACAACCTCATAATTTTCCCCTTTGGGAGAGTCTGTTTGTTGTGCTGTGTGTGCTAATGTGTAGATCCTGGACCACCATTTTCTCCATTCCCTTTCAAATTTCAGTTAATTTGAATAAGATTGTGTTGGCAGGGCTCAGGACTTTATTATCCAATATCTATATGGAATCAGTTTTGACAGATTTTTAACTGAAAGCTCCTCAGAAAAAAATAGAAGCTGTGCACTGGTGATCTAGCAGTTCTAGCGTTTAGTCCACTGTGGCTCATGTATGGACTTACAGTATACCAGATTTTGATGTAGTGCTGTAGAAATGAATGATATCCTACTCACCTTAACCCATCTAAAAGTGGAGATCCAGTTGAAAATAATGATGCAATCTCCCTAAGAAATCACTGCTGAGAGACAGGCAGCTGCAGAGGCAAATTCAGAGTACACTGAAACAGGTATCTGAGACAGATGAGAACTGATCCCTGGAGGTATCCTTATGCCATAACTGAGCTAAAACATAACAGAGCTGAAACAATTAGTCAGGACCAAGCATCTATCTTCCAGATGGTTTAATATGGGTGAGATAAATCCGAGCCTTGCCTTCCAGTTCAGATGTTTTATTAAGACAAACACATCAGTGCAACAAACAGTGAGGTACCTCAGATGACATCTTGAGTTCCTTCTCGTAACTGTAGGGTGTTGAGGAACTTGCATGATGGAATGATCCTGAATGTTGTGCAGAGAGACGCCAAGGACTAACCCACAGGAAACCCCAGGCATAATCTGTGTCCAAACAGGCTCTTCTTTGATTTCTTGGGGGAATATGTGCCAAACCAGCAATACATTATAGGAGGCAGCAATCACCCAGCCTGGTAGGATAAATTTTGGTTCCTCAACCTAAATGGTTTCCAATCCACCTCATGAGTGTGGGTGGTGGCTCTAATGATATGATTGTGGTGGGATTATTTTCCAGCTCCATTTTTAACCTGGGCCACTGTGCAGATAGGAAGATGTGAAGGTGTAAAAAGAGCCTAAATAAGATGAGTGCTGACTTAACCATGCTTAAGTCTCTGCCCTGGTGGATAAGACCCAATTCCATCCCTGCTCCCAGGAGTCTCATGCTCTACCAGTGAGGAGGTATGCAAAAGAAATTGGGAGGGAGCGTAGCTGGAACAGGTGACCAGAACTGAACGAAGGGATATTCCACATCATAGAATGTCATGTCCAGTATATAAATGGGGTGGAGTTACTGGGAAGGGGGGCAGGGCCAATCTGGGTTCAGAAAGGGGAGTCTGGCATTGGTCAGCAGGTGGTGAGCAATTGCATTGTGCATTGCTTGTTTTTCTCTTATTATTATCATTATTATTGTCATCATTTACCATTATTACTGTATTTTATTTTATTTTCAATTATTGAACTGTTCTTATCTCAACCCATAAGTTTTACCTTGATTCTCCCCCCCATTCCACTGGAATGGGCGGGAGAGAGGGGGGTTGAATGAACAGCTGTGTGCTTCTTAATTTCCAGCTGTGCTTGAGTCATGACAATCATAAATCATCTTTACCATTTTCTTCCCACTGTGAACCTCACCTTCCCCTTATAACAGGCTAGAATCACAGAATCATAGAATTACAGAATATCCTGAGTTGGAAGGGACCCTCAAGGATCATCAAAGTCCAGTTCCTGGTCCTATATAGGACAACCCCAAAAATCACACCGTGTGTCTGAGAGAGTTGTTCAAGCATTTTTGAGCTCTGAAAGCCGTGACTACTTCCCTGTGGATCCTGTTCCACTGCCCAAATACACTCTGCGGGAGAAATCTATGCCCAATATCTGTCCTAAACCTCTTCTGACACAGCTTCAGTCTGCTCCCTTAGGTTCTGTCACTGGTCACCACAGAGAGGAAATCAGTGACTGCCCCTCCTCTTCCCCTCACAAGGAAGTTGTAGACTGCAGTGAGGTCTTCCCTCAGTCCCTTCTTCTCCAGGCTGAACAGACCAAGTGACCTCAGCCGCTCCTTGTATGGCTTCCCCTCAAGGCCCTTTGCCATCTTTCTTGCCCTCCTTTGGACACTCTCTAATGGTTTAATATTTTTTTTATGTTGCAGTGCCCAAACCTGCACACAATATCCAAGGTGAGGCCACACCAGTGCAGAGCAGAGCGAGACAATCCCCTCCCTCAACCGTCTGGCAATGCTTTGCCTGATACCCCCCAGGACACGGTTGGCCCTCCTGGCTGCCAAGGCACTGCTGACTCATATTCAACTTGCCATCAACCAGGACCCCCAGGTCCCTTTTCCTTTCCGTGGCACTGCTCTACAGCCTCTTATTGTCCTGTCCCAGGTGCAGAATCTGGCACTTTTCTTTGCTATACTTCGTACAGTTGGTGGTTGCCCAGCCCCCTAATCCATCAAGGTCTCTCTGCCTTTGAGGGAGTCAACATCTCCCAATTTAGTGTCATCGGCAAACATACTTAGTATTCCTTCGAGTCCTGCATCCAAGTCTTTTATGAAGACATGGAAGGGCATTGGCCCTAAAATGGAGCCCTACAGAACCCCACTAGTGAACTGTATACCACCTGGATGTAACCCTGTTTTCTATAACCCTATTATTATTATTATTGTTGTTGTTGTTACTCTGTTATAAAGTATGTAACCATTTCCAGCATCCGTCTTCCTCTGGTGGTAGATTTCAGAGCTTGTACCCAGAACAGGGTCACACTTATGAACCAACTCATCCAAGGTAATGTGACCTATTGAACCCATCTTACTTAACATTACAGATCCATCTGAAGAACCAGCTCAGGTGAAATTGTATTCTCAAAACCTAAACACCGTTTGTTTCACCCTCTACCAGCAGAACCAACAGAGACTTGCTCTCATTCTATAGCCCTTTGAAAAGCTAATTTATGGAGTAAGCTCAGGTGGCAACAATATTTCTTTCAAACCTCATATCATCTTATTCAAAATAAGAAATAAACTTTGGTCTGAAGGATAGAGAAGGTTTACAGGCATAAGGAAGAAACAACTGAATGGAACAGTGGGCTTTAAAGGGACATTGTGCTTGAGCGGGATTATAATGCTCCTGGGGCTATGTCCTGAATCCCTCCTTCAAACACTTCAGTATAATCAGCTTTTTAGGCCTTTCAGCTCCATGCCAAATGGCAATAATGCCAATGCTGCCCACATGAGCCAAATCACCTCCAAATAAGATATAACAATATTGTCATCACACCACTCCAATAACACTGTGTAAATAAGGAAATCTGGCTTCTTTATCTTGCATAGGGAGAGAGTTTATCATCATTTTTCTCTTAGAGGCAACATTACCAAAGCCGGAAGGTGAAAAAAAAAAGAAAAATGGGAGAATAAGCTTTTCATGTTACCAAAGACCAACACCCACTTCATAGGAGATTCTGATGTTTCTGGACACAGCAGTATTACCAGAAGTCTACCATGTGGCATTATGACACTCTGGAACATACTGTACTTGCTGGGAGGGTGCACTGAGTAAGGCTTTATCTTGAAGACCTCAGTACAGAGATAACCTAGAAAGCTTCTCTGGAATTGCTTCCTGAGATGCACTAATTGATTATGTTGACACTTCCAGTCCCTCCAGGACAGTGTTTCACAGTTCAATGAACATTGTAGTGGTGTAAGCTGAGCTTGTAGATTTTCCCCTTGAGTATTCACAGGTAGCTAAGAGGTGAAGAGATAAGGAATCGGTCTCTCAGTTATAACTGGGCAAAAATTCTGGTCTTAAATCTTCTCTATCAGCTCATTCAGTTGGATGCTGATCTTTCTTAGGAGTCAACTGAAAAATCAGTGACTTCTGATGCTGCCTAGCTGTGGCTGGTGACCAGCATCCTACAATCCTCTGCTAGGCTGTGTCCACCGATGGCTTACACTTGCAGGCCAGAGATAGCAATGCTTCACATAGTTAATTACCAGCTCTAAGTTGGCAGTCAGCTACTGAAATGGAGTAGAGATCAGCAGCCTGAACCTTGTCTCAGCTGTAACTGGGACTATAGCCATGAGCATTTCAGCTGCCAGCAGCCATGAATGATTCCATATGTACAGTAAATTTAAGCTGTCAAAGGCTCTTTAGAGGCAAGAATGGACCACCTGGGCCGCCACTGATATACTATCATACCATGGCTACTTCAATAATTATTATGGGCATTGACAATTCATTGTGAGATGGCAGCCCCCTTACAAGTTTTGTTTTGGAGAGGTTTGGACTACAGAGCTTCATCTTTGCATCTTGGGCAAGTGTGAGGAGAATATTTGGTTGCAACTATGAGAACAGGCTTTCTGTAGCTTGCTAGTTATGGATGAAAGGCTGATATGTAAACAGGCACCTTCTGACCAAGCCTGAATTAGAGCTCAGCCTCATAAGATGTAGAATTACACACACTGATTAATGAAATCAATACAGATCAATTCTCTCTTGTTTTTTATGTAGATAACTGTAAACTGACCAGCACAGTTGTGTAGGCTACAGATGTTTCTAGGGAAAAGAAAGTCTTTGCAAAAATACTAATTCAATAGAAATTCATCAAAGAATGATGACAAATTTATTGCCAGACAAATTTTAGGTAGTGGGTTTTTTTCCAAATCCAGAATGAAATTCCTTTTCAAAACAAGATAAATCAGAGAACTTCCTCACTGCTGTAGCAGTATTAGGTTTTTTGGGACAGGTTGACAGCCTGGGATCAGTTCCCCCTTCAGCACAAAGTATGGGTCTTCAGCACCAGATTTTGGTGGGATGGTTAATTTTACTAACACAAAACAGCTCTCAAGAGGTTTGGGTTTGTTTTGATACAGAATAAAAACATTTTTTAAATGTAGAAGAATTCTACAGAATGAAGGAACAGCTCTCAGCCAGCTTTACTTCTGTAATTCAGATCAACAACTTGTTCACCAAAGCACTGCCACATTAAAAAATACTAGAAAGTAAAAAGATATAAGTGATTCTTTCTGAAGAGTTCTTGACAATTTGAGCTGAATCTTAGTACAATATCTTTATCGCAATACCATCTTTCCTCTCTGAAACTGTCACTATAGTAACTGCCATATTAAAAAAAATTCCTGTGCTAATCTTGAAATATGAACATATACCTAAAATAACCATGCTCACTGTACCAGTAATATCACCCAAGGATTTTGCAGAGCCTTCAGAGGTCATAAACATAAATGTTATAATGAAGAAACATTTTGTATTTGATAGAATAAATCTGATAGCTGTTGTAGATGAAGTTACATCGCTTCATCCCCTTAATGAATTTAGATGTTGATACAGAATAAATAATGAAGAGAGAGAAAAGATTAAAATTACTTTAGAAAGGAGACATGTCTCGATTGTGAAAGACAATGTAGGAATTATTTGCTACTTTACCGTTGTTACAAGAGCAGGTGGTAGTCATGATAATATGCAATCTCTTTTCATGATGCTGGAAGATAACGTAACTGCATTGCCATGAGCAACTCACCAGGTCCTGCTTGCCATTATTCTCCATGCTGAATTGCTCCTGGATTCTGAAAATCACTGGGAAGTACTGTGAAAAATTGCATGTCACGTAGAGACAGCCAAGGGATAAGGCATATCCCTACTTCACAATATATAAGGATAAGCATAAATTAGAGCTAGCACATGATCTGTCCTTCTGTGTGCAAAGAAGGATTTTCTCCCAAAGTAATTAGGGTTTAGTGAAAAAAGCTTTTTTTACATTGCTTGTTTATAGATGCCTGATCAGATACTAATCGCTTTATCATCTTCCTTAACCTAAATTTTGTGGCTGTTGTCTAGGATTTTTAGCATGGTAACAAACATATAACAGTCGACAGATAAATGTATCTCAAATCCATTATTTTTGTTTCTTCTTTTAATTGTTTCATTACAACTTGTGATATAATAATTACAGTCACTTATCCTTGTTCAAAATACAAACACTTAAAAATAGTTAAAACTTTTATATATGAAATATATCAAGCTCTGTGTTAAATGTCACTGAGCTTCCTTTAGTTGACTTATATGCCTATAAAAAGTATCCTACAGGCAATGTTGGACATAAAACAAGATCTCTTAGAAATATAAAAAGATATATGCAGACATAGTATCAACTTTCCACATTGTTCCTCCAACTTATTCTAAACAACAAATGTACGCTACAGAGGCAAGAACACAGGCAGAGACTCAGTCTATAAGGGTGAAATGGAAGTTGCTTATTGTCAACCCAGTATTTACCTACTCAGCTAAGTTTGACTTAAGAAGGTCAAACAAAAGGAAATACCTGTGATAGCTTTGGAGTTAAAATAAGTGGATTGAAATGGAAATGGGTTAAAATCTCTTAGTTGATTGAATTCAGGAAATATTTATTAGATGACAATGGCCTTCAGATTGTAACTATACTGAAAATTAGCTACTTTTTGGATTCTACCTGGATATGCAGAGCCATGCTGCAGACTTTCTAGGCAGCCAGGAGTCTTTGCAGCATGTCTTATGTGTTGCCTTGGCCTGAGCTCCTTGGTGCTTCCTTCTTCCCGCTGAGTTACAGAAAGACGTGTTTCTTCTTCTGACTTAAATAGCGAGAAGGCATAAACTGCCCATCATGTCATGTGTGGCACTGTGCACATCTGTGTTTTCTAGGAAGCTGTTGGTCCAAGTGAATTCCCGGCCAAAGTTTCATCCCAGCCTCCAGCTGTGTCAGTTGGAAGGGCCACTGGCATGTCAAGCAATAAGTTTTTGTGTGTGGATAGAAAGGGCATGAACAAGATTTCTACCCCTATTGTGATGTCCTTAGTCATTTTAGGCCCCTCCTATTTTCTGTCCATGATCTGTCCCTTTGTATGCACATATCTGTGGTCCAGGCTGAGCCTGTTTGTGCAGAGGTCCACTGCAGAACTTATATTGACCTACATGATGATGGGAACAAAGATTTTGGAAAGTGCTGTAAGAAGAATAAACTGTATCTCAAACACAGTGGGACACTAAAGAGAGGAGAAATGAAAATATGAAGTGATCTTGGCAACAGGACAGAAATTCAATGTATTTGCAGAATTCATTCTCTTTTTCAGATCTCTGCTTATGGTATCACTACTGAAATAAAACCAAGTAAAAAAAGTTGTATTCTTTTGTTACAGGCAGTGAAATTTTAAAAGCTTGAGAAACAGAAAGAAGATTTTGCAGGACTATGAAACCAAGAGGAGGAAAGAAGCTTCCAAAATTTGGTGCATTTGTTCAAGAAAGGAAGACTAAGAGGGCTTTGTCCATCTGTTTCAAAACCAAACTTTGACTTTGTCTCCTCCCTAAAGAAAGAATTCTGAATTTTTTCCCATATCTTTACTGCAGAATTTATTGAACGCTATAATGCCAGCACATACACTTCATTAGAAGTACTAACATGTCAGAACTCTATCACGAAGTTGGGAGAATTTGGCCTGTGTCCCAATTAGTTCTTTTATTAGCTACTCTTGTACAATAATTTTTAATGAACTGGGGAAGGATTTGATCAGGAACAGATTTAAAAGAACAGGTTATAAACAGTATATTGTCGCAGGGTAGGAGATCAGGTTATGCCCCAATAGAATTAGCTGTGTTAAACTAAGACACCTTTATAACCTCATTTCTGTTAGAAAGAATTTTATTGCTTGTGTGGAATTTTTAAATAAGGTTTTTTTATATATATGTATTTGCTTTAGAATGACAGAAGGATGCATTTTTAAGGATTTTAGATTTATTGTATATTTCTAGGTTTGCAAGGGAAGGAATAATGACTTGGAACAAAGGCTCTGTATGTTTGCCTGAAAACTTTACTGGTACAGGTGTTACACAGAAGGTCTTGGAAAATTTGGACTTAGGGAAAAAATTTCCTCAGCTTTAAAAAAAAAAAAAAGACATCAATTCTGTCAATATCTGTTCCAATCAGCTACTAGGATGGCATGGCTGTAAGATGCTAATAATGTGAGTGGGATGATGGTCACACTCTGCTCTGCAGGATTTGTTGGGAGGGGAGGGTGTTCCTGAATTCACCAGATCACTCCCGCACTTAAGGAGAGGCACCTTGCTTGTGCTCACTTTATTTCCTACGAAAGCATATACTACACTCCAGAAGTCATGCTAGCATAATAGGCCAGGTACAACCTTCTGTTATTTTGTGTCAAGACCTCGCCTCAAAAGAACCAAAACCACACTTAAAATTAGAAAGAATTTAATTGCTTTCTGACCAAGGGGCCAAATAATCTTTGATTTTACTAAATGTGAACCAAATTCCATAAATCTAAGCTGGGATCTGAAGTCTTATTACATTTCTCTCACATAAGGAAGGAAACTAATGATTCTGCAGCTGCATTTCTATTTGTGATTCATATTAATAAACCATGGACTGGGACAATGACCCCCCCAGAGATAGTGTGTTTCTCCAGTGCTTACAGGTATGAAGAGAGAATGTGAAAAATTGTTCCGTTTTTTCTGCATTAGCCCTTTTACTGACCACTTTAAATAAGATTACCACATTTAAACTGAGTGAACACTGCACTTATTCTGTCAAACTTCAGTGATCTACCTTGCTTTGAAAATAGCTTTGAAACCTCTTTTGGTTTATTTAAAAACTTCCTTTCCAAAATATTCCTTGGAGATTTACCATTTGTTCAATAGCTTGGAGAGAAATCGATCAGGCAGTGTTTCTGGTAATGTATATTGAGATTAAATCCATACAAATCCCACCGTTGCTTCATGTTTGAGATATAGTTTATCTTATTATTTAATGGCATTACAGAAAAAGCCTGTTTTTCACTTTACTTAGATGATTTAATAATTTAATGTTGTGGTAAAGAAGAGAGTTAATTTGTAGGAAATACATCCAATCCTTTAAAAAGTTACTTGGGCAACCTTTTGCCTATTGAAATCAGAATAGTTCTACTTTTTTGGAAGAACAATCATGTCAGTAATAAAGCCTAATTTGAGGGCAAATACGTTCAAATTTATTTTGTCCTCCTTTTGGTGTAAGATTTATAAGGTTTTAGCAGAGTTAATGCATATGAGTCAGCCTTAGTGGATATTGTTCTACCTACGTAATACAGCCTAGTAGGCCACAATCTAAAGCCCAGAAGGAATAATCAAATCATGCTCTTATAATGCCACATGCAGATTTTGAACTAATCCTTATCTTCTCCCAGACTGAAATGGGATAAAATACCTGTTTTACTGAACTCAGTGTAATAGTCATGTTACAAGGGAAGCTGATGCTAACGTTAATTTCCATGGAAACGGAGCTTGCAGAGGCATCTTGGATGCAGTGTTTTGGGTTAAGTGGAGCCAGTTTGGGTCCCACATTCCACGCAACCTAAACTGACTACATACTGCAAATGTGCAGTGCCAATCTACATGTTATGAGTTGTCTTCCTTTGGGGCCTGGGTACCACCCGTGAGAAGCACTCCCACCTACTCACACCTCCATGTTTCCTGCAGGCTCTGCTGCATCCATGCTCACTGCAGCACGAGCTGCCATCTTCTGCCTGCCTGTTTATCAATGGATTTATTTTTAGTGGCTTTGAAATTGAGGAATGCTGAGCCACGTGCCGCCCCTTCTGCTCTGCCTCTGCACTGGCTGGGATAACAGGGAAAGGGAGGACACAAAGGCAAGGTAGTGGTTTAACCATTTTAGCTGCAATTCAGTTGTGAGCTGGATCACAGAGTGCAGACCAGCTCAGCTATACATGTGGCATTTTAGCATGGCAGTTTTGTGAGCAAATAATGCCTATTCTCTACATTAAATACACCTTACATTCTGCAGGTTTCTTCAGGTGCAAAGAGCTGAATAGGTGAAACCATCACTGTAGGCAGCTGCTTGTTGTCTTAGTGGTTACTCAAAGAGAAGAGTATAATAATAAAATTCTGGTATCTTAGTGTGTCTAAGTTAGCCAACAAGGATCTTGCAAAAATCCTGTCATTCTTCAGATAGAAAACAGATTATATTCTTTATCTTAAAAAAAAACAACCAAAAACCAACCAACCAACTAATCAACCAACCAAAAAAAAAAACAATCCACAAAAACCCACAGATTATTTTTCCTGAATTTCTTTCTCTTTTGTCGATCTCAATTTAATTTAACTCCTTCAGGCTTTTCTGCTCATTTCTCATCCTGTGTATTATTAATGATTTCACTTTTGATTCATTATTATTGATTTGCATTATCTTAATGCATAAGGAGCAATAGTCCTTATCTGAAAATGTGTACAAATCACCAAAAAAAGCAAACCAGAAAAAATCATGTGATAGAAGTAGAAGACTAGAGACAGCAGACTAATCCAGACAGGCAGAGAAATCCTAAGGAACACTGCAGCAGTATTTGTTAGGATGACAGGAAAGGGTCTTAGAGCACCATCAGCCTAAACATTTAAGTTCTTGTTAAGCAGAATTGCAAAGGGGACTGTGACAGGAAATTTTTCAGGAGAGACCTGTGTGACAGATTAACATTGACAAATTTTTGAAATGGATTTACATTTGCAAAGGACCAACATCAGTCTCTGCCTCAAATGAGCTCTTTATGTAAAGTGAGTGAAAGCAAAAAGGAAGAAAGCTGGACTACACATGGCATCATTAGATGATGAGGTAGGATCTTTGCTTCTTGGTGGTAACATGCTCTATAATGTACACATGCATGATTTCATACATGTACAAAGAAGACTGCATACATATAAATATGCAAACAAATATAGTCCAGGGAATATGTCATTAGCTAGAATAATCTGGATGGCCCAGCTCTTCATCTTTCTTCACTACTCAGTAATATAAGAAATCCAGATTCATCTGAAAATGCCATCAGCATTGTTTTCCCAAACTACATTACACTTCAGAAAGGCAAATATTTGTAGGCTGAAAGCAAGCATGGTCTATTTATCCCTGCAGTAATTTGTTGGAGGGTAGAGCTTCCCATTTCAGAGCTCTCAGGCACTCACTGTTGCAGAATACTAAGCACGGCTTCCCCCACACACTACTTCCATGGGCTATCACATAGAGAGGGAAGGGGCACAGACTGACAGAAGAAATATGTTTACGAAAGTCAAGGACAATTTATTCTGTCTTTACAAGCAGACCTAGGGAAAAATATGTCAAAAATACCTCAGCGTGAGAAACTCGACTGTAGTTAGTTCCACGTCTTAATGTATCAGAAAAATATATGCATCTCAAGCTGATCCCACCATGATCTCTCCATCTGTGGCCCATCTATTCCAGTAGTATATAAGCTGCATTCATTAATACAATGTGCTTCCAGTTTCATCATAAATGGGTGTTGCAGGCATGAACCTGGGGCTGTGTTTGAATTTAAATCTGGATTGCCAGTATGCTATTCTGCCTTCCATAAAATTGCACTTGACATGGGCATTTTCCAGATTGCCAGGCTGACAAAAATGCATATAAGTTATACAAGTTTGAATTTTCTGTATGGTTATGTTTTAACCAACATGCATTTATTATTTCTGGTCCTTCTCACATCCAACTATATAATGGATTTGTATTTATAATATTTCTTACTTGTGTTGCAAGATATTCCCAGCTCCTGAGGGGGGGCTTCTGTAGCAGTAGGCAAAATACTAAACTGAGCTAATACACAGAGGCTGCTTCAAATAATTGTACAAGGTTTTAACTGTCTTTCTGAAGAAAATTTTATCATGTCATGCTAACACTGTTATCTTGCATCTGTGTTCCATGAAGCCACCTGTAACAACTGACCATTTACTTGCAAAAATCGAGAAAAATCTATGATAGCCCCAGCAACCAGTCGGTCTTAAAAGGATTTGGCTACACATCCTCCTCTGTTTTGCTGTGGGGAAAGTGCATTTCGTGTTGCGTACAAGCAGTCCGGGTGGTTGGTGCATCTACAACAACTCCCAAAGCAAGAGCTGGTGCACTCAGCCCCCAGCACCTGCCTTCACTGACAAGTCTGTCAGCAAGTATTCAAGCTCTGTTGGTGCTACCCTTTTCTCGCGGCATGCCATGATGAGGAGAGACTGTAGAGAGGAGCAAACCAAGCTGATTTTGGCAGAGATATGCTGCAAAGGTGGGACCACTCCTTGGAGAAGCCTCAGCACCCCCATGGGGCCTAGCCCTCCTCCCAGTCCACATCTGGTTGAAGGCCTCCTCCCTGCCAGGCACAGGGGATAAGAAGAGGTAAGAGGACAGGGAAAGGCAAGCCCTTTGGTGTATCCAGCCTGGTGGCTTGGTGCATGTGTCTGTGCGAGGGACTTGCTGGACATACACTGGGACACTGGACCCAGTGCATCATGATGAGCATTGCTCATTTCTGTGTCCACAAACCTCCTCTGTTTTCTTCTCCTGCCTAACCCTTCCCTTCTCCTCACAACCTTGTTACATCCATGTTTCCATGCCACACTTCTTTTCCTTCTTGCCCTTTTCTACCCAGTACAATGCTTTTTTGTTTCAATTTACTTGTTACTCTGCTTTGCAATCCACTTAAAAGTGAGTGCTCAAAAACAACTAGATGACATTCAAGCATTGCCTAGTTGATTTTCACATTATGTCTTTTCCCTACATCTATTTCACTTTTAAGACCCTTCAATGCATATCCTTTGCATTCTTCTGTGTCCAAATGGGCTTCCGAGTTAGTCCCTAGGTACAGCTGCACCAAACGTAACTAATAAATAAAAGCATTTGTGAAGGACTGCAAGCAGCTAAGGCTCCAGAGTTTGTACAAAAATATTCCACTGATGATTTTCAGACTATATGTATTTCATTCTATAAATCTGATCAGCTCTGTGTAAGCTTTTGGCTGACCACTGCTCCTGGTTTTCCAAGCTTCATCTTTGAGCATCTAACACAACTGGCTTTGAACTACTCTAATGTTATAAATACTTTTACTTAGCCTCTCGAAAAAGCAACATCCACAATGATGATAAATGATGTCTTGCAAAGTTCTCAAGAGCTTTGAATTATTACTTTGTTGTTGTTTTATCTTACTTCCTACTTGATTATGCAACAGGTTGTTCTTTAAAGAGACCTAGGTAGAAAGCACCAACATATTTGAAAAGAACTAGCAGATGATAATTGAGAGCTAATGCTTTCTCCTAATTCAAATCAAATTCACATAATTTGAATACCATACAGTAAAGGGTATGCCTGATCATTGAGGATATGGAAAAGCATTTCTAGTTTTTTCTAAAAAATCAGGAGTATTATTTACCCTGTTTTTAATGCAAAGAAATATTATGGGTCATGGAATGAAAGAAATTGTTTTGATAGAGGGAAAGACCATAGGTAATATGGTATTCTCAAGATCTTAAGTCTTTGCTGGATGTATCTCAACTTTGTACTGACACATTGGAACCTCTGTCACACATGTCAAAAGTCAGAGAATTTGAACTTGACACTGACCTCAGACCAGGCTGGTTTTCCAGTCTCCAGGGATGGGCTGAAAACTGGCTGCCAATTTCAGCTGGTGATGACTGCATGCCTTGCAATGGACATGCAAGAAAACCCATACAAGAACAAATAACTTTACAGAGTCTGTCTTTTCTTTATGCTCACACCCAGAAAGACAAGCAATTTTCTACATCATTCACCGAGGAAATAGTCACAGAGCACCTTAATGCACTACAGCACACAAACTGTGAGCTCTGCTCCCAGGCAGGCTGCAGACACACTCTTACTCCTGTCACCCTTACTATTAGGAAGGAACTGATTCTGAGAAAAATGAAATTTTTTTTTTAAATGTTTTCTCCAGAAAATAGTCTGTATGCTCTCCATAGACCAGTGGAAAACATTCTATCTTTCATAAATTAGGGTGCTTGGGGGCCTTAAATTCTCTAAGAAAAGCTCTGGTGTCTAGACCAGCTAGGGCTTGAATTTCAAGCTGGACATTCTTCTGATAAAGACTTGTTGTTATTGCTTTTGCTACTCTCAACCAGTTACTGTCTTAGTAAGCCCAAAGCCTGTTCTCAAACTACAGTGCCTATAAGAAGTTATATTTAAGCATTACTTGCTTCAGGCAGTGAAGTTTATTGTATTTACTATGTCTAAAATGAAACTTTCTCAAAATGTTTTTTCTTTTTCCTTTTAAGCATTCCTACTTTCTTCTTAGCCTATTCCATGAAGTTCAGTTCTCAAAAAACAAAGAGAAATACCCTCCAGAATGATTTGCAAACCAAATATTTAATGTATAACATGTAGACTATGATAATGTGTAGAGATCCTATGTCATCACTCAGAGCTGAAAGACTTAGCAATTGTAGTGTGACCCTGCCCCTGCCCAAAATGTACAGTCAATACGAGCAA
This sequence comes from Pseudopipra pipra, assembly GCF_036250125.1. Classification (NCBI taxonomy): domain Eukaryota; kingdom Metazoa; phylum Chordata; class Aves; order Passeriformes; family Pipridae; genus Pseudopipra; species Pseudopipra pipra. The sequence continues at coordinate 51,228,890 of NC_087553.1, forward strand.
AATCATTTAAATCTTTCTTACATTTCAAGGTTTTCTCTAATTTTGATTTGATGCAAAGGAGACAGGGGAACTGATCACTGTGAAATGATCAGTTGTAGCAGACAAAGAACAAAGATTAGACCTGATTCATTCTGGCTTTAAGGCATTAGAAAATTGTGGGGTTTGGAGAATGTTATTGAATAAGAAATGCTGGGCCAGAATACAGCACCATATTGACACTAAACACACTTTTTACATCTCCTAAATCTAAATTTTTTTGGAGAGCAAAAAGCACATTTCTAGTGACTCATATATTTCCTCCTCCTCACACTGATTGAAGGGGATACATGGGACTAGGAAAATGGCTGTTTCACATAAAGATTTGAATTGCATCAGTTGTATCTGGGGAAAAGTGTTTATACCCACTATCAGTGGGCTTATATAAGTAGAGTTCATTATTCCTAAAAACATTTTCATACCAATATTCTTGTGTTTAAGCCAGGAACTTTACAGGGGCGATTATTTCAGAATACAAAAAAAAAAAATCCCCTGAAATACAAAAGCAAACAATCTAATGACTGGTTTGTGAAAGGTTTAGAGAAAACTTTGAGACAGGTAAAATTCAGATACCAACTGAGATGGTCTTTGGTTCCTTGTTCTCCTATGGAAAATACTCTACTGGTAGCATACTTGTTCTATCCTGCCCTTTTCACTAAACTGAAACTAATTGCATCTTGAGCCTTAATCTGTCTTCAGAGATAATAACATGGGACTAAATTCCGCTCTAAGCTATAGCAGTATTAATCTGAGTAGGGCCTTTGAAGTGGGATTCATTTTTATACAACATACTTTTCAAAAGGTTCACTGTTTGCAGGTTTTATTTGGAAATCCCACTTTCATCAGGTTAAAGCGTCACACTAACAATTAAAATACTAAGTAATAACAACAATAGCCGGCAGCACAACAACACACTGCTACCTGAGGATCTGACTGCTCCTTGAAAAAGTGGCATCCATAGAAGGAGACTGCAATGCACACAATTGATAGGAATTAAAGAGTAGAAACCATCTCCATAAAAGCATCATAAAATGTCCCCAGAGCACCATAGTGCAGCTACCACAGGGCTCGAGGAAGGCAGTGGGCTTGTTCTGTTGATGGCCAGTGGTATTTCTGCCTCTAGCTTTCCTAAGTACAACACAGAAGCTGCTGACACTTATCCCTGTCTCGAGCTACATGATACCTGGCATGCCAACACTTTTGGGAAGCAGCAGAGTCTGTGTCTCTCTAGTAGTGGTGTGGAGAGAAGTTCCAGTGGCACATGGCTGCACATCTGGCCCCTGGGAAGCTGCCCGGGCACAAGGCTGGGAAGCACTGGCAGCCATGTTCGTCTTCATCTTTCCAAAAGCAGTTTCCTAAGCACACTTTCACAGAAGCCCTGCTCCTGCTTTTGGTAGCCGATCTGAGAGAACAGAGAGGCAGTGTAATATGCTGTCAAGTGAGGTGGCTTATCATTTCCACTGGAGGAATTAAAGGCTGGCTGATAAAAGTCTACAGGGATTAATGTGGTGCAAGATCCTTCTTAAAGGAGTGCTATGGGTAACTTAGTGTATTTTTTTGCCTCTTTCTGACCCCAATCCCAGTCTTTCATGTATTTGCTTCTTTGATTTGCTTATTAAACTGTGATTTTTCTGCTTTTACCCTTGCCTTCTTCTGTTCTAGCATTTGAGGTCTGAAGCAAATACTCATTAATAAAATCCCCTCACTATAGATAACATCAGTTTCTTCACCTCTTAAGATAACCTTCATCTGTTTTTGACATGCCAAGTCTGTGCCGTGGATTGTGAAAGCAGCTGCACTCTCAGGCATCTGCTGCTACTGACTGCCCTCTGAAATGTCTTCAAGCTGGTCAGGAGCCATTCGCTGGTTGCAGCTAAAAGCACTCTTTCAGAAGATGTGACTTTAGAATCTTCCCACATAAAATATCTCCAGATGACTGGGAGAAGAATGAATAGTCAAATGAAAGCAGAGTGCATTAAAAGGTAGAGAGTGTCAGCACAAAGCAGGAGATATCAAAGTGGCTCAGGAACAGACTGTGGAGTGATGCTGAGAACTCTGCACATAGGTTAGGCAAACAGCTAGCATGAAGCCAAAGGAGGGAAAGGATGACATGAGGAGAATGGCCATGGAGGGAGCAAACAGAGGTGATCCTCTGTTCCATCTCTGGGATGTGCTGTCCAGCAGGACAACTTGTTTAGATGATTGCTGGTGAGGACTACAGCCAGCACAGCCTTTGGATAGCCAAGCTTTGCTCTGTTTCCTATGTGCAACCACGAGAGCTGGGGACAGCAGTTGTGCGATTTGCACTTTGCATGAAGATGTTGTTTTTGTACACTTCTTGACTCTGTATCTTTTGTTGAAAGCAAACTTTTCAACTCTTTATTTGCCTGGGCAGCTGGGATGACTGCAGAGGTCTTTGCCCTCCAGCAAGCTTCAGGTGTGGTTTCACAGTGCAGTGATCCACAGCCACACCAACTCCAGCACCTGTATCCTACCTGTGGCTCAGTTCCTGCTGTGATGTGCTGCCTCCCTGTCACACCCAGGTAACAGCTTGCACTAAGGACACTGAGCTTTAAAACATCACCAAATGGTTCCAAAACTGCTGTATCATGAAATCACAGCCTCTCTCCCAGCCTCTCTCCCTATTCAGAGCAGCAGCAGCCTTCAGTCTCTCACTTCTCATGCCACAGTGAGAGCCTCTTTCCAAACTTCAGTGGTTTTTACTACCATGCTGTGCTGTGAATGTGAAACCTTCCTGTAATATCTGGCAAGTTTCTTAAAAGTGACTTGTCAGTCCATCTGGGGGAACACAGCTGTGATGGCTGTGTCATTACTTTCTGATCACATGTGCTCAACCTTAGTGGCTGGTAATCACATTGATGTGGATGGAGAGGATATCAAAGACTTTGCACCTCCCATTTTGTGCTTGAAATGGTCCTCTGAAAGAATTTAATGCATATTAGGGGTCCAGACTTGGTGCTAAGCACTAAACACCTTCTCATCTATCACTTGTGACCTTTCCCCCCAGTCTTAGATTGGTCGACACGCACTAGTAGATAGAAACAGGAATATGGTCATTTGCCCTCAGGTGCCTCCTTTGCCCCAGAATTTCTGCAATGTCAATATCAATAAGTGAGGTGAACCCAGAGACTTGACTGACTCTGACAATTCTTTAGAAAAGTCCCTTGTGCAGGTTGGCCTGTGTAAACTACAACTCACAAACAATTCAAGGGTTTCAAAGTTCTCCCAGGTGTGGTTCAGGAACCAGCACAAGCCAGGGACTACCTGCAGTAGTATATATGCATATTGCTGCCCTGTTTTGGAGAAGAAGAGTTTAGTAATATGGATGCAGGCTCTTCTGTGCCATTTGGCATCAGAGAAAGTCTGTGAGGATCTTAAAAATACTTGCAGTCTCTGTCACTAATCCTGCTACTCCCTCCTACAATCTGCCCTTCCCAATTTCTTACGCCCCCAGTTTTGCTTCTGATGTTATCTTGGTACTCATGCCTTCCTTGCTGTCCCTAATAGAAGGGCTGCCTGCTACTATTTCGTTGAGTTTCACAACCGTAGACATATTTTTAAAAATATCGGATGCTTAAACTAAGAAACTGCATACCTTTCTTATTAAAGAAGGAAAGACAAGAAGAAATAATAAGAAAAACAGGAAAGAAAAAAAAACTCACAGCAAAAAGAAAACTAGATCTACTGTTACCTTCCAGCAAACCAGCAAACTTTGAAAATATGAGAGAGATGCAACCTAAAAACTGAGAAATTTAGAGGTATGAAAAAGGAGTTCCTTAAAAATTGATCATTATTTAACCCAAAGTTCAGAAGATATTACATTCCAATTTTAACAACAGAGCCGAAGGAAAGATTCTGATCTAGAAAACTCTCACCTGAACAGAGGTTTTGCTCTTTCCTCAATTTTACCAGTTCTATACTGAGGTAAATAAGTCACATTGAGGAGAGGTAAGGAAAACCTGATCCATGCTAGTGTTACTGAAAGGAGAATGAGGGCCAAACTGAGGGCCTGTATTTCAGTGAAAGTGATGGGTACATGTGTATATATGTCTTTTCTTCCAGGAAAGAATATAAACAAATAAATAATGTTTAGGACAAACGAAAAGTTGGCATCTCAAGGCCAGCTGACCACAAAAGTTAACAATTCAGAGATTTGCTTGTTTTCCAGAAATAACAGAGAAACAGATTCTTTTTGACAACTACAAAATCAAGTGATTGCACATGGCAAACATTTAAGCTTTGAAAGTTTAATCTGCACTTGGAAATCTTTTCTAGCTGTTGTCTGTGCTCGAATAAGCATTTCCCAGTAATACAGCAGCTTCTTCCATGTCTCAGGCTGGAGACTGAAGCTTGGAGTTTGCCTAGTTCTCCCAAGAACAAGTCTGTGGATGCTACCTGCCCTATAAACATGTTGGTGTTTAATTTTAATCCAATTGCTGGAAGCCAGGTGTATTTTATTGTTCTTTTCCATAGTAATGTTTTTTATCTGCTCTAGAGAAAATTAGTTCTCCAGTTACTCCATGGGTTTATGTGGCTAGAGTGGCTTGGGATCATTTGCTTACCTGACTGATAAACATATATATTAGTAAATAAAAACCGTAAGGAAACCTGTTTGATGATTTCCTGCAGGAGATTTCAATGGAGCCAGGACATGGCTCTTCAAAGTGATTTACAGAGAAAATATTTGTACTATGAAATGTTAATTGTTTTGGCTAAAATTTTAGATGAGAACATTTCTTTAGAGTAGCTACAGAGCTACTATCTACTTTATGACGTTATTGTTGCTGAGAAAAAACCTCAGATTGTCATGAATATGGCATGCCTTCTCATGCCATATTTCTGCTTGAAAGAAGCATCATACATTAAACTTAAACCATAGTTTGCAGAAGTTTGATAATCATGTATTGAATACCATGAATATTACAAAAAGGTTCTACACCCAGATAGTGGTTGGGCACTGGGACAGGCGTCTCAGGGAAGTGGTCACCACACCAAGCTTGACAGAGTTCAAGAAGTGTTTGGATGGTACTCTCAGGCATGTGGTGTGACTCTTGGGGATGGTTCTGTGCAAGACTGAGGGCTGGACTAAATGATCCTTGTGGGTCTCTTCCAACTCATCATATTCTGTGATTCTGTGAATATCATCTTACTGTTACCTTTTGCCTTCTATATAAAAGCAAATGACTACAAAAAAGTAGATCTGTTTGGCTTTCAGAAGGCATAAGGGCAGTGACAGACTGGTACTGCACTCGCTAACAATGCATAAGAATCACAGGTCAGTTAATTTTGCTACCAGATGCTCTGCAAATGGAGAGGAAAGTACACATACCCTGTTTGTGCTAAGCCTATTAATGCGGTCGTTAATTGCAGCCTCCTGCTCAGACACTATCCTGAATGTAAAATAAGTGAAATGTTATTGAAGAGATTGCTCTTAGTCCAACATGATTTTTGTATGAAGACTTACGGGGATCTAGTTCATGCTTGATAATCATAGACATAGACGTATATATAGACAATGCCACTGTATGTATAGTGCCTAGACAGAGACAAATGAGGACCCGAAGCCTAATTCTTTTCTGAAAACACCTTTCTGAATTCTTTTCTTTAGAGTGGCTATAAATGAAAAACTTCCCAATAAAAAGCTTCATCAGACCTACACTTCAATATCTGCAGTGTCATTTGATAGTTCAAGCAGGTATATTTTTCCTTTTTTAACACAACATTGTTGTCTGAGGCACAAAAACATTGCCTTGGATGTTATGCTTTCCTATTCAGTACTTGGCACAAAGGAATCAAATATACCTTTATCTTTGTGATTCTTAGGGGAACCTGAGATCTGCATTGCAAAAGATATGCACCGCTCAGGCTGCTGCACTTTGAATGAACTGTGGTGAGTTCACCTTGGCTGAACACCAGGTGCTCACCCAGCCACTCTATCCCTCCCCTTGCCAGCTGGACAGGCGAGAGAGTAAGGTGGGAAAGGAAAACAACACAAATCGTGGGTTGTGATAAGGCAGTTTATATTTATGCAAAAAAAGAAAGCAAAAGCAGCGTGCGTGCGCACAAAGCAGAAGCCAGCAGTTAATCTCTACTTCCCATAAGCAGCAATGAGCAGCCACTTCTCTGAGAAGCAGGGCTCCAGCACGTGTATGGTTGTCAGCAGGCAGCCATCAGAGACAATGAGTGCCTCCAGTCCAGCTCCTTGCCTCAGCTTTTATATCTGGGTTGATGTCATATGGTCTGGAATATCCCCTTGGTGTGTGTGGGTCAGCTGGCCTACCTGTGTCCCCTCCCAGGATCTCACCCTTGATTGAACGTTACAGTGCTGTGCTCAGCAGTAGCCAAAACATGGGTGTGTTATCAACACTCCTCTAGCTACCAATGCAGAGCTACTATGGGGAAATAAATTCCAGCTCAGCCAGACCCACCACAATGGACCAAGGTGCTCTCATTCATGTCATTCTTCTTCCTTAAGGTTATTTTTGCACCAACAGCCATGATAGGTTGCATGAAGATCTGCTTTATCAGATGTGGATATACAGGGAATTACTGAGAAGATGAACACCTAGATAGCTAGTAAAGCAAAGTCATGCCAGCTATCTTTGTTGTACAGTATCAAGCAGCTACATCAGAAAAAGGCTATGATGTGGATCCTATTCTATTTAAGTGCACATTTGTGCTTCACCACTACATGTTCTTGCAAGACTAGGAAGCCTGACACATGGAGAAAACTGAAATCCCGAAATTTACTTTATTTCTAGATTAGAAGCACTTTCTCCCTTCAAAAAGTTGCAATCCTTCCTGGAGGAAATTTATGCAAAAACATTAATCATCTCAGTGGAAGTGTTCTGCTTCAATTTCAGCTTCTTGAAACTCACAGCTTTGTAAGCAGATATGACAGTCTGCAGGAACAGCATGTTAATAGTTGTATATTTTTTAAATTATAGAATCATAGAATCATTTAGATTGCCACATCTACATGTCTTTTAAATACCCCCAGGGATGGTCACTCCACTGCTTCCCTCGGCAGCCTGTTCCAAGACTTGATAACCCTTTCTGTGAAGAAATTTTTCCTAATACCTGTAATGGTCCAAAACTACACGATCCCAATTTTGGGGGTGAAAACTGGAATCTTTATTGAACACGCAAAATGCAATATAAGGGTCTTGGGGGCAGGAATGTTAATGAGGAGGATGGGTTATGCTAACTAGGGGATAGATTATATTAACTGGGGGATTACACAAGTTTCTGCTACAGTTACACAAGTGATTAACACTTTTGGTAACCAGTATTACATGGGAGGGAGAGAAAAAAGGGGTTTCAACATGATCTGATAACATCATCACAAAGTCTCTCCGTATCTTGCTGCAGGAGACAAGCCAATCAACATAGTTAAATATCAATAGGTCTTGTGAGGAACTGTAAGGAGTTTCTTCCAGCTCCTATTGTCCACGGCCTGCTACATAATCCTATCAGATCGTTTTTTGCTGATATCTGATTCAGATTGCTACAAATACCCAATCTAAACCTCCCCATGGGCAGCTTGAGGCCATTTTGTCTTGTTCCGTGGCTTGTTACTTGGGAGAAAAGACTGTCCCCCACCTTGCCACTACCTCCTTTCAGGTAGTTGTAGAAAATGATAAGGTCCCCTCTCAGTCTTCTCTATTCCAGACCAAATAATCCCAGCTCTCTCAGCTGGTTCTCATAAAACTGGTGCTCCAGACACTTCACCAACTCTGTTGCCCTTCCCTGGACACACTCCAGCACCTCAATGTCTTTCTTGCAGTGAGGGACCCAAAACTGAACACTGGATTCGAGGTGCAGCCTCACCATTGCCAAGGGGGATGATCCCTTCTGTAGTCCTGCTGGACAACTATTTCTGATGCATGCCAGGAAGCCATTGGCCTTCTTGCCCACCTGGGCACACTGCTGGCTCATGATTATCCAGCTGTCATCCAACACCCTGAGCTCCTTTTATGCTGGGTCACTTTCCAATCACTCATTTCCAAGCCTGTAGCAATTCATGCATTTGTTGTGATGCAAGAGCAGGACTTGGCACTTTGCTTTGTTGAACCTCATACAGTTGGCAATCAAGCATTGAATCTGATAATCAAGCATTGCATACTGTAAATAACATCTGTGTGAATACCACCTGTCCAGATTCCTCTGCAGAGCCTTTCTTCCCTCCAACAGATCAACACTCCAGCTTGGTGTCATCTGCAAACTGACTGAGGGTGCCCCTGATCCACTCATCCAGATCATTGGTAAAGATATTAAACAGAATTGACCCCAATACTGAGCCCCAGAGAACAACACTTGTGTGGATTTGACTCCATTCACCACTACTCTCTGGGCCCAACCATTCACCATTTTTTTACCCAGTGAACAATGCATACATCCAAGCCATGAGCAGACAGTGTCTCCAGGAACAGACACTCCTGTCAAAAACAGTGTCAAAGGCTTTACTTATGTTCACATAAATGACCTTATCTAAAAGATAATTTTGAAATTATGAATTTGAATGGTTCATACTGAGGAATATTACTGGAAAATTTTCCTTTAAAGCTGAGTTTCAGAATGCGTTTGCTTCTAACAGAGCTGAATTCTTCAAGGGGAAGCAAGACAGTTGGAGTTCCAGTCTAGTAGGAACCTGCTGCTTCCAGGTACAGAGGCAGGAAAATTACTGTAATTGTACAGACTATTTGCTTTAGTCAAAATGCTACAAAATGTCTACAGAAGTCCTGTAACAAGTAGTATCTGTCACAATTATCAGGTCAGTCATACTTCTTATTCCTTTATTTTTTTCAAAAACAGGCCAATCCTTACTTAGCCCCAGTTCCAACAAATTTCTATCCCATCTGGACATCAGCCTTTTCCAAGATGAGCTCCACAACACCACGGAAGGAGGAGGAGGGACTCGTTTCCATAATTGTTAATGCACATTTAGCTTCATCACTCCCCACAGTCTGGAAATATCATGATGATACCACAGATGACCGTGGTTATGGCACATGCCCAGGACCACGTCACTGGAGTTTCATGGCTGGTAACGCACAGGGGAATCACTCAGAGGTTTTCCTAGAAAGGCCTTATGTTGTCCATCTCAGCACACTCAGTCTCCTTTCTATTCTGGGTAGCAAGAAAAAACTACCTTGTGTTGATGCAACGTCACGGTAGTGCAAGTGCACAACTGGACACAGGCTAGAGGTGACTTTTGACAATCTTGAATGAGAAAACTCAGGTAAATATCATGTAGTCAAGCCACAGTACACACCTAGTGACTATCTAGAGGCAGATAGGCTGGTATTAACTTCAACATTTTCTATCATGTCTTTGATGCTGGTAATTGGATGGATACTGGTGTCACCTAATGCAGTGGTGTATGTGTAGGGTGCTCAAGGTGCAAAAGTCCTCCTGATACGCTGAGACAGGTCAGGAAGCATGCCAGGCTTTTCATTGTGCCTCAGTCCCAGCATGTAAAGACAAATTAGGAATAGTCTCTGGGTATTCTAAAAATCAAATTGCAAGTGTCCATGCTGCTGTGATAGGGGTACTCAGGACAGCACTGTGGTCCAGTCTACCCTGCAGGTATTACAGACTAGCCTCTGAGCATAGCTCTCATCAGAGCTTACCCCTTCACCATCACACACCTCCACACAGTCACTTGATTAACTAACCCACAGAGCAGCACTAACAGTGATTACTTTGGCAGGGTTGAGTTATTTTCAGTGCCTGCAATTCTGTTCCCTCCAGGTGTAATTACAAGAGCAATTAAAACCAGCCAACTGTCTCCAAGTATTATTTCTTGAGAAAACAGGTCTCAAAATAGGCTATATATGCTCTGCTATCTCAGCTGTAGCTCAGGATGGCCTCAAAGCACTCTTATACAGTCTCCCTGTGTTTCTTTCCCTAAGTCAGCAAACTGTGGCCCCTCCTTTTTTGTGTTATTACGGGTTACTATCTGTAGAGTGACTCTGAAGTTTTCATTCTCTGGCCTACCAGCTCTCTGGCTTTTGGCAGGACCACCACTATGTGTGATAAATTGCCTCCTCACTTTTTACTTCAAGGTTTGTTCTCAACAGCTTGTCTAGTGCTTCCCTGGTTTTCCCCAACCATAAGCTCCAATTAGACCAGGACTAAAAATGATAAAGGAAAGTCTTATAGCATAAAACCTACCTTTCACTTATTAGGTTATATATGATTTTCATGCATTTATTTCTCTGTACTCTTATGGTGCTACACAAAATTGTCAACAGATAAAAACTACACAGCAGTCTGCTATGGGTAAATAAAGAATTTAACCAAAAGAAGGATAAAAAGAAAAACCAGATAAACTAGTTCAAGAGGTGATGAAGAGCTGGAGTACTGATAATGCAAGTCAATCAGAAATAAAGGTCTAATTTTAACTAAAGCTAAGTAGTTTTGTTAGGCAGTTATAAGAAATACTTTCCAAACCACATTGTTATATGTTTTCTGCAGTATTACAGGTCCTCAGAAAAATGAAAAAGTAGATTTCAGCTAATATTATAGTAATTATTCAAACTTTTAAAAAAGAAATATTAATGGGTAAACAATCTCTGGGTAATGAAGAGGTTCCTGGTTGACAAATTTGTGTCTTGGGAAGAAACGTCCATTAACGTACAGAGCACAGATGAGATCCCAAGTAAGCTAACACAAAAAGATGCAAACCTCCTTGCTTTCACTAGTGTAGCTGTGAACAGAAATACAAATCCTAGATGTCTTTCATATGCCATTTTTCAGAGAGAAATTGAGCAAAATGGTCATTTTTGTGTTTGATTTCTGTAACAACTGTGATGTTTGCCTTTTCATGATTTGAAATTTTGGCCATAAAATGAAACTGTGGAATAGGAAGCATTGCAGAAAATGGAAGCAGGACAAAAAAAATTTATGAAAATGTTTGTGAGGCAGTTGAAAGATGGGTACATGCCAATTATACTGCTCAAAACATCTTAACTCTGACTGGCAAAAATAATGAAACTTCAGGAGCAAGCTGATTAAAGGGAGAAAGTAGAGGACCTAACATAGTCAAAGAGTTGCGGGTTGTCCCAACAGCAGAATGCAGCAGTTCAAAAAGACAGGAAATAGAAGAAAACTGTGTCTTTCTGTGGACATGAAGAAAGAATCAAGCCACTGCTCAGCCTAGACAGAAGAATCGAGCTAAATAAAAGTATTACCATACATGCCTCAAATATGGACTGATCATTTGTGGATGGCAAGAAAACAACAGATTAAACTCAGATAAATTCTCTTCTGTTTACTTTAATGCTAAGTGGTGTAATTTAGAGGGTGCTGCTGCCCTGATGAGGTCTTCCTGCTCTGTGCTCCTGATTCAAGGAGGACACATTTGTAAAAAGTGCAACATGAATGCATGGGGACAGTCTCAATAGCTCCACATGTGTATAACACTACATTTTAGCTAGAGATTCTGGCTAGATTTGAGAAGGCCTGCGCACAACTGATTTGGATATGTTAATTGTATGCTGCTTTAGTTTACTTGTTAACTCTCCTATAGGGATTTTTTTTCTTATATTTTCTCTTTCTCTTATTAATTTGTGATACTATAGGTGGTGAAACAGTAATGTCATAAGAAAATCACTAATGTAAAAAATTTGCAGTAATCCCATTAGTCATTTCCTAAATTTTAAGCATGTTTTTTGCTTTACTTCCAACAACATGAAACTGAGACATGACCTGGTTAAGAATACTTTTTTTACTCTTCCCTAAAGGTCTTATGAACACACTCCACTACATTTTTGCAATACAGTGGAAGTACTGTGTGCTGTTGATCAGGCAGTTATTTTGACCTAGACTCCCAGTGCAAAAGCAACTATATTGTGAGATTTTGTTATATATGCTCTCATCCAAGTCACTATGCTGCCTGTTTGCTATTTTGGGCCTCAGATGTGCAAAGCAAAAAGTATGCAGGTTACATAAGTTTGAACACAATCTGTTGTCTGACAAAGGTCTCAACACAATATGTCTTCAGTTTTATCACCTAAGTGCTGATTTGGGTTAGGATCACTGAATCACAGAATGTCCTGAGCTGGAAGCCACTCACAAGGATCATCAAGTCCAACTCCTGGTCCTGCACAGGACATCCCCAATTCTATATTTATTGAATATGCTCTGTCTGAAACCTGTGTAAGGAAAGTACGTAGCTTATGGTGCAAATTTCATAACTAATATATCTTATAGTCACATGCTTAAAAGTCTTTTTCACCACTTATCTATTCTTCAGTAGGGTCTTCTAGACTGATGATCTCTTTTTAACCCTGTCACCATCACCATAACAGAGGTTGATCACAGTGTTTTTTCATGAATAAGATTTTAACTGTCCCTGCTTTACAAAATTCAAATTAATCAGACTTTTTATGAATCAGACTCTCTCCTTTTCCAAATCACTTAATCTGTGTCCGGAAAGGTACAGCTGCTGAGTGACAACTAACTGTGTGGCAAGCTGCCTCTGCACCCTCTTAGGGAATGTGTATATGCAAACAGTCTCTGGAGTGGGAAAGACTGCATGGCCTGCAAATGCACTTGTGTCTCTTTATTTTTACCCTTTTTGTGATATATTCAAGTATTGAATCCTTCTCACTTTTTCATTTTTGGGCTTTCCAGGAGTGCTTAAAAATCAATTTTCTGAGCTGTCTGTCCTTGAGCTTTTTTCTTATTTTCCAGTGATATTATTTATAATGTATGCTGGTCAGTTCTGTTTTTAGCTTCAGGTCCTCATATGTGAAGTTATACTGACATTTAGCAGCATTTTGTTTGCTTTCAGGGGTATAACTTCTAGGCAAACACTACTGTTTGGAATGATTTTCGGAGACATTGAGCCATAAAAGCGCAGGCAGGGAATTAGTTTCTTTACTCTAGTAGTGTTCAGGCTTCTAAGAATGATGCCGCAGCTACAGTTAAGCATCCCCCTCCTATTTTACAGCCTAAGATCTTAGTATCATATATATTTTAGAAAAATTACTTCCTACCAAATTGACATCTTATTTAGCTTTTTGCTACCCAGTGTTGCTGCTACCCAGAGTTGCTGTAGCAAGAGAAAGTGCATGGACACAGTCATTTCACCAGAATCTGTCTTCCAGCGGAGGAGCAGAGGCAGGAAATCCAGATGTCAGACCTGGCAAGTAGCGTGGCAGATGGTACCATGGCCTCAAAAGCAGTGAAGGTTGGGCAGAGTATTGGAGCTGTGGGAGAGCAAGTGGAGGGAGATCTTGAACAGCTATAAAGTCAGTAGTATGGATGGCTTGGAGAAGAGGAAAAAGCTTGACTGGAGAAGGATTGTAAGGTCAGGAGAGAGAATATAAAAGCAGCTGAGGTGTTTATTGGAAAGAGATCACAGTAGTGAGGTTAGAGGGTGATGGCATGGTGAAGGCAAGACTAACTGCGGAGCTGCTTTGGAAGAGAGCAGAAGGAAAAAGAAATGGAATTATAAGGAAAAGTGTGAGACAGAAACAGTGAACACTTCTCAGATTTCACAAAAATCAAGGACAGTGGTTTGGTGGATTTATATTCCAAGAGTTCTGGAAAAGCCACTTCTAAATCACATTGATTTTGTCTGCCTTCATATCCTGTTAAGTACCTATTGAAATAAGAAACATGGATTAATTTTTTAACCTGCCTCACCTTATATCAATACTTTTGATGCTAAAAGTAGCCTTAATAGCTGAAAGTACCACAATCCAAGGCAGAACAAAGCTGAACGTTGGTTTGTTTGGTTGACTTTCTCTCCTACCACACATCTGACATTCAGGATCACAATGTACTCTGCAAGTCTTCATGCTTACCATGCCAAGTTCTTCAAGTTAGCTGTGAGGGTTACTCTTCATGGTAGTCAGCCCTTCTGTTATATTCTGTAGTTTAAAGATGCAATTTAATAACTTGTCATGGACAGCAGATGTAAACCAGAAAAAAATGTCATTGTTGAGAAGTGGGCAAATATCATATTGAGAACATAGAACTGGCACATAATCTGCACAAAGCAAGGAATAATCTGTCTCTTCTGCTTTGAAAGGTCCTTAGTTGGGCAGCCCAACTCTGTCTTGCAACAGGTCCCACTCTTCAAGAAAGTAGTCTCACTCAAGGCAAGCAACAAAAAAAATCAGGTGGATAGAAACTTTGACATGTGAGGTAAAAGGAAGAAAATTAAGTTCAGCTGTTGAAGTACATAATAACAATTGCAAAGATGGAGATATAAACTGCCCTGTGTGGTAGAAATTACAAAGGTGCAATTGATGACTCAAATTACACTTTAGGGCAAAAAAGATATCTGAGGGGCTCTGGAACCTGGAAGAATACTGTCTGGAAAATATTGTCTGAGCAGTCTCTCTCACTGGAAGGGTTGAAGAATAGTTCAAACAGGAGATATGTCCTAAATAAATACATTTAATCCTCTTATGTTGCACAGATATACACAGGAAACCTACTGATATATACTCTGGGTCCAGGTTTCAGGAGTAATAAATAAAGCATATTGTGCTCTACAAATTATGCAGTGACACAACACACTATGAATAGAAAACCTCTACATCTACTGTATAGTATATGCACATAATTTATTCTCTTGTCAGACACTATCTATTAATGAAAAACTGAGAGAAAGAAGTAGAGGAGGTCAAACACAATCTTGTTACAAGTCAGCTCTTCCTCTTACAGTGATTGCAATCTGGGATTTTTCTGAACTGTAAAGAGTGGAATGCCACTTGCCTACACTGTTTGATGGGTGAGAAATCTGGATTATATTAGTAGATGGTTTGGTTGATGATTAACTCAAAGGATTGTCTACCTCTTCCTGGATGATTTCCACTTTTGTATATTTGTCTCCTTTCTCTTGCCCAATAGATAATATTCCTAAATTTTTGCACCAAGGTTTTTTAAAAATACCTTCTTAAATTATCTATTTCTTCTAGGTCTATGCCACAGCTTTCAAGTTTCCTGCAAATGTGTTCCTATTTTGTAAGCTTTATATGCAAAGAAAAACAGAAAAGCTCAAATCCCTTATATCAGTGATATATCATATGGGTTTTTTCCTGGTTGCTTGGCAATAGAAAAGTAGACATGTGACTCCCTCCTCCATCTCCCTGGCACCACTTGCAAATATTTTGTTTTGGCCTTTCTTCTTTTGTTCTTACCTCTCTGTGGGAGTATTAGTTACAAAAGTGTTTTCAGCCTGATTTCTTTTATCTCTGAGTTTATATCTCACTGTTTTCTTTGGAAGACTGCTATATATATGTAAAGACATGACAAATGGCAGCTGGGGATTAGAAGGGACAGAGCAGTGAGAGTTCAATGCCACCTAAGTTTAGGCACCAGCTGTGGCACCTAAGATGCCTACTCAGTGTCCCTATGTCAGTGACTAGATGAAGATGTCACGAGAAGACAATTCAGTGCCCCTAAACCTGAGTCATTTTCTGGAGATGTCTACACATCAGTCACTGGCCTTTGGAGACCAGGAGAGGAGAGCATGACACTTCTCACCAAGGCACCTTGGCTAGGCATCAGGAGTCAGGCAGGCTACCCTGCTCAGAAGGGCAAACGGAAAGGCACCTACTAGAGACCCTTCTGCACAGAGAGGGGGAGTTTTCAGGCAGATGATGTCCATGACCATGGGGATCTACACTGTGTGGTCAAGAGGCCACCCAGTTCTGAGCTCTTCAGTTACACCAGGTTCAATGGGATCATTTCCACCTCTCAGTCCCTATGCCCTCTCCAAAAGATAGTTCTTGATAGCACTTGGATTGATCTGCTCCTATTTCTACAGCCATAAAGAGAGTTTTTGCTTCATACCAATGAACTTGCCTGTCCTTTTGGGTACAAAGAGAGTTGTGGGAAGGCAGGCAGGGAGTTATCAGCACCTTTGTGACTTAGTTGGGTGAATCATCAGTCCAAAGAAAAGCAATTCTTGGCCTCAAGGTTCTATGTGCGATCTAGAGAAAACACTTCACGGGTGGAGGAGGGGAATAGCAGGGGCAAGAGCTGAGAAAGCAAAGGGCCTCAATTGTACTTGAGACAGCAGGGTCAACTCAAAGTCCTTTACCCTCATCTGCCCCTCTCTCTCATGGCCGTCATTGTTCCCCAGGCAGGATCTTCTCATCTGTTTCAGTTTTGAGCAATGAAGGTAAACAAATTCTCATTTTCATTTATCCTCATACATGATTCTGCAAGCTTTATCAGTCCAAGAGCTGATTCAGAAAGCAGATTACACATGCCTACCTTAAGGACAGGAAAAACCATTTAAATTTAGTCCATCAAAAGCCTATCTGGGCACAAAGTCAGCAGTGGAGATATGCCTAAGAGTTTACAGACATACACATCACCAGGCAAATTAAATCCTGACACTTTCCTTGTTTAATCCATCATGTAAAAATGGTTGCCTTTCACTTCTTCCTCTGTTTGAGAAATGTGTGCAGGCAGATTATGACATCCTCAGATATGCTCATTCAAAATTATTTTCATATTGTTTTGCAGAATGTTTCCCAAGTGCAGAGCCTGTGAGTGTTTTGTAACAAAGGATTGGTTATTTGGACTTCATTGTAACTCATGCATTGCTAGGTTTGCCTCAGGATTAGAGAACACAGTAGAAGGCAAATGGCAAGTTCTCATTGCCATCATCACATACACCACTGGAAATTTATTGCCAAACTTCCCTCTAGATTGAATGTGCAACTTAATAGCCTGTCTTTATTTAGATGTGAATATGAGTGCCATGAACTCATAGCTTGGTTTTCAGATAATTATTTATAGAGATGTGTTTAGACTGTTCGCTCAGCTCTGGTGATGCATCTGTGTAATCGTTTAGTTAGGTGACAATGCATGTGGCAAAGTGGCAGCTCTGCAGTCTTAATTTATTCATCACAAGGTGCAGTAGTTTCTTGATCTAGTTTCTAAAGAAATATTTAAAACTCCAGCTGGCATGATGTTAAGTAACATGCTAAAATAAGAAGGTAACATTTGTGACCTTTCGCTACTTAAAGGGGGCCTATAAGAAAGATGGGGACAAACTTTTTACCCAAGCCTGTTGTGATAGGACAAGAAGTAATAATTTCAAACTAAAAGAGGGTTGATCTAGACCAGGTATAAGGATGAAGTTTTTTACAATGAGGGTGGTAAAACACTGGAACAAGGTTGCCTAGAGAGGTGGCAGATGCCCCATCCCTGGAAACTTTCAAGGTCAGGCTGAATGGGGCTCTGAGCAACTGGTCTAGATGAAGATGTCCTCCTCATTGCAAGGGAGTTAGACTGGATGACCTTTAAAGGTCCCTTCCAAAGCAAACTATTCTATGATTCTAAAGGAAAAGGTAACGAGTGGTCTGGAGTGGAGCTGACTGCACAGAAAACCTTGGCATAATGCGGAATAAAAAACCTCTCAGACACTGTGTTCCTGAATCTGGGCAAGACACACACAAAAGAATAGGAGTGATTGCCATGACGTGATGTTTTGGTGCAAGCTGCTGAACCCCTCTCACAGAGTGACCTATGCTAAATAGTGGCAGAAGAGTAGATTAGACCTCAGTTTACCTCTCTGGTGACAGCCCTGAATTGCCATTTCCTACTTTAGTGTGTGCTAGCACATGCTTGCAGTCCAGCATGGCCATTCTGATGTACCTACAGTGTACCAGGATTGCCAGGAAATAGGCCAAGCCCAGCCTTAGCACAAACTGTTGTGCAGGTAGTCAAAAGCAATTTCCTCCATAGCCAAAGGACACTCAGAGATCCACAAACTCTGGCCATATATTTTGTAATGTCCCTTGGTCAAGATGTGGGTTTTTTAATGAAAAAAATACTTGAAATGGCTCACACTTATATTAAACAGGTGGAGCCTACATTGTTTAAAACTATGTTAAAATAGAGGAAATAAATACTGTAATAAGTATATAAAAAATTACAATATAAATCATAGAATCTGAGCATGGTTAGAGTTGGAAGGGACATTAAAGATCATCTAGTTGAAACTCCCCTTCTGTGGACAGGCACACCTGTCGAAGATAAAAAGAAGTTTGTAACAAACCAATAATCTCAAAATACTAAATTCTGTAGTGCTTCTTAAGAAGCAAGGTCTCTCCTAGCCGAGTTGTTTAGTGTTTTAAGAACCATTTTTCTCAGTGTCTCTGATCTGACTTCTAGTGAGTCACTAAAGGGACTCAGTTTTAAAATGATTGCCAAAATATCTTTTGAAAATCCATTCTGAATTACAAGCTCCATTTTTTGCATATTACCTGAGAAGAGCACTGTCACTTCTGTCTCACAAGTTTCTAAAAATTTGCTTTCATATCCCAGTATTCCACATTAGTATGGAAACAACCATTCTACCAGTGTGGTATTTTTCTATTAGCAAAAGGTTTTATGGCAGCTTTTTGCAGAGACAAATATAGTGATGGTAACCAAATAGAAGGTATTTATTCAAGAATGCAAATAACTGCTTCTGCCTCAGGAAAGACAGTGGCGTTTTCCTGTGCTCTTCTTTCATCACCTCTGCTGTTTTCTGAGGAGAGCCTGGGACTCGACATCTTGCCAAGCACATCCCGGTGGTGTTACTGTGATGGCCTTCTGTGGCACATGCTGAATTGGCTGCTCTGAAAACTATCCAAGGAGAAGCATTCACCCACCATGTCTGGTGTGAAACCCACCAAGATGAGTTAACTGAAGAAGCTGTCTCCCCAGAAGACCTTGCAGACTGCCAGTGGTTATTGTCTACAAGGGCACAGGACTCACTGCAGGACACCGGGAAGGGCATCTGGGGGTTGTATGCAACTTATTAGGTCGGATTTTTAAGGAGGCTGTGGGAATGTATGACATGGGACATCTAGAAGATGAAACAAAGGTAAAGAAAGGAAAGCTTCAACATAGATTGGGGAAGAACAAGCAAGTGAAAATAGAGATAAATGGGGACAAAAGGAACTGGTTATGTGTAAACAGGTTGTTAGTCAGTGCAATTCCCAACTTAGCTCTGTACTTCCTCACCATAGTCCAGTCAATACTCTGGTTAAATCCTATTTGTCATGATCTTCTGTTCTTAGTAGAAATGTGTGGATGCTATTGAGGTCCAAGATGGATTTGCAGGCAAGTAAGATAAGAGATGGGTGTATCAGCAATAAGAGCAGGAATGTGAAACTCCATACCTAGTTCATCTGGGTACCAGCACCTGGGGAGACTAGGAAATCTGTGACCTGCTATTGGAATGATCCAGAATGTGTTTATATATATACACATACTTAAAAAAATATGTACACAAACACGCACATATTTTGCACTAGTGGACTTGAATCTTATTCAACTGGAGAGGAGGAACAGTGTTGGGCAGCCTGTGCTGTTTGTGACTGCTGTGTGTTTATGTGGATGCTGGTAAGGCACTGTTTCTATGTGCTGAAGCTGGCTCGTATGTGTGTGTGTGTCTGAGCATGAGTTCAGACTCCCCATTGGCTGGACTTCAATATCAAAATGCCTTTCTGACTTCAAAGTTCAAAGAAGAGTGAGATATAGTAAATGTGTACAGAGATCTGACTATATGTAATGCATACATAACCTTTGAGAGATCGCGATAAATGCAGGACCACAAAGCAGACATCCCTTTTTGGTGCATTAAGGCAGTGTGCATCTGCTTTACAGCAGCAATTTTCTCCTGGCCACCACTTCCTGTGCCATTTAATAACATTTTGGAAAGCTTTCTTGCTGGAAGGAACACTCTCTGAACCTTTGGCAGAGTTGAGCTGGGGTCCTGGGAGTGCAGACAAGCAAACTGCAAACAGAGGATCTGAAGAAGCAGCTCTTCAAAAATTTATCTTCATTCTGCTGCAGAAGTAAGATTGCCACCTCAACTGCTCACATCCCTATACTTGAGCAATATCGTTCTATATGGTAAAGCAGAAACTGGTCTCTTGGCAAGTTGTTTTTTTTTTTGTTTCGTTTTTTTGCTAAGAGAAGGGTTGGTTTTTTAAACAGGGAGCTAATGACTGGTTTTGCGAAGGATGTAATTGTCCACTATTTGTATTCATCAAGTATTATCTCACAAGAAACGTATCACTATTTCATTATAACCTTTCTGAGCCTGGTAGCCTTCTGCAGTGATTTCTTATTCAAATGAAGCCTTTTGAAATAAGGATGAGGATTCTCCCCTCTCTATTCACTGCGTCCATATTAATTTTAAATTTTTAGAAAAGCTTGAAAAAAGGCATAATAGGTAGTAAGGCCTGTTACTGGAGTTTCTCAGAGAGGCAACTTTGAAGATGCATTTTTGAAACACTGTCCTTTATTTCATTAATAATGGAAGTTGTCGAGGAGAAAATCAAAACTTGAGCAACAAGTATGAAAAACACAATTGTCTTTTCCCCTGAAACAAATTGCAAGCCTTCTGGTCCCACCCTTGCTTTTCCACCAGCCATCAGGCTCTGCTGTCATACTGTCTCGTCCTTTTATAACTCTCAAAGCCAAAAAGAAAAATCACATTTCATTTCCAAAATGAATTTCAGCTCAAATCCAGCCCTTAAGATTAGTCTCCATCACTCCTTCATGAGCATTAGAAGCATCAGCCTGTGTAACCTTTCCCACTATTCATTTCACACATATGAAAGTACACAGATGGCCAATTATGCCAGTGACTTCACTGAATTATTATGTACAATTAGAGATGAGAACAAGTTTCTAAGATGAGAAAAAGAGGTCTGATTCTATCAGACTTGTGGATTTATGGGCTTGGGGAGGGCAGCTGTTTTGTTTCTTATCTGTACTTGTAGTGCTTCAGCACAGACATTTGAGAAGTCATTCATGTCACGAATATAAGCAGGGGCTAAGGAGGTGATGCAAGGTGCAGGGGAGAAGGTGATGTACTGCTGCCAGGAGCCTACAGGAGGGTGGTGGCTGCCTCCTGAGGGGCAACAAGGGAGAGGTCAGCATGTGGCCAGGGCTGCTTCACAGCAGGGTAGGGGAAGGCACAGGACAGCAATTTTTCTCTTTGTAACTCTTCTTGACTGCAAGGTCTAGATTGCTCAGCTTCTTGCCAAATATTTCAGATTGAGAAAAAAAAAAACAAAGTGAGAAAAGGAAGGCAGCATTATTATTTATACGAACAAGATGGGTGAGGAGTAAGCCCACTTCTCCTCCTACCCAATCTTGAGATGAATTAGTGGCATTCATTGCTACACCGCTATGTTCTATGAGAAACACAAGATTGAACTTTTCACTTTAGGGTCGAGTGGAAAGACTTGATTGTGAAAAATCAAAGCTTTTTAGACAACTGCAAAGTCTGAATTAATACTAAAAGAATTACATGCAGACTGGTATTTTATCTTCTTTCAAGTTTATTCAAGTACAAGAGTAATTTTTCAAGCACAGTTGAACCTTGCCTATTTTACACTAAAAATTGGCTGACTCCCTGGAAGTTGCTAAATTTCTCAAATTCATAATCATGAAAACAATGAATAGCAGAAATTAATGCCTCACAAAACACACTTATTTTCATCTGATAACTTTTGTTTAATGTAATTTCAAATATTTTGGAGTCACTAATCAGTCACCAAAATACAATTAAAGGATATTTTATAAGCCATGACATCTCGATAGATGACTTTTAAAAGATGTCCAGTGTGATCTTCTACCAAAATGAGGGAGAGATTACTGATTTTATGAACCATCTAGAAAGTGGGTGGAAGGTGCTTGACAACTATTTTTTATCAGATGAGCTACTGTTTCTTCTATACATGTTTTGCAATACTGGCACCTATATTTAGTATGGTAAAATGTTAAATATTTGACAAAGCTCACTGAAGATTGCTTACTCAGTATATTTATCAAATTTCCATAACAAGCATTTAAATATATTGTTATTCACATTTTTTTTTACAATATTAAATTTCCTCTTTACTTGGTCAAATAAAGCATTTTACAGCTAATGGACTCATCAAAACACTTTCTCAAACTTTTTTTCCATTTCTGAGGTTTGATCTTTGAAGAGCTACTACAAACATTTTAATGCTATATTTATGAAAAACACTTACTATGAAAAATAAAACATAATTACTGTGTTCATCGCAATTTTATGGTCATCGAGTTTAAGAAATCATAATGATAAGAAGTGCAAACCTCAGTAAAAAAGTGATACATATAATCACATAATATTTTTTAGTTAATCTTGTTAATATGTAGCTACATGTATGTAATTCTTCCTACCATGACAAAACTAAGAGCAATATTAAACATTTAACACCTAAACATCTCCTTATGATACACATCATGTAATAGTTAAATTTAAATAATTTTTCCAAACTCAAAAACAATGACAAAAAATCCCCACCAAAACCCAAAGCCAAAACCAAAACCAAACAAAACCAAACACAACAATAAAAAAAACAAACCACACAAAAAGCTCTACAGTGTCAGCACGAGTTTTATAAGGGTGTAAAGCTTGTTAGATGCCCCTTGAATTGCTACTGTTGCTGAATATTATCAGTGAGCTCCACTAACATGGGTTTTGCCTGCATATTGACAATAATCAGTTACAGCTCTGCTATTTAAATGTCTCACTGTTTCTCATTCACTCCTTCCCTCTGTGAGGTTATGAGCATGGATTGCAGTACCTATACTCATGACAATAGCTGAAGTAATTATCTTTTCTGAACATCATTAGATCAGC
Source organism: Pseudopipra pipra (assembly GCF_036250125.1). NCBI lineage: Eukaryota > Metazoa > Chordata > Aves > Passeriformes > Pipridae > Pseudopipra > Pseudopipra pipra. The sequence goes on from NC_087553.1 coordinate 51,251,601, forward strand.
TAAAGAAGAGTGTGGCCAAAACAGCTTTATGCCACCCATCAAATACTGCCCGGCTTAGCCTTCTCCTTTATTGTAGAACTGTAGAGCCACCAGTCCAAGCTTTCACTGTGATCCAGAGAGGTCATTTTAATTCTCCATGGGTTAGTTTTCCATCCAGAGATGGAAATCTCAGCCTTAGTTTCCAAAAGAGCCTAATGCTTCTGGCTCCCCAGTTAGAGTATCCTGGCGAGTATCCAGGTATAGCCCAAAAAGGGAAATAAAATAACAAGAGCTGGTCAGAAGACTGTCTTTTGTTCCAACTTGCTTTATTTTTTAAAGAAAAGCAAAGCTGTGCTAAGCTGGGACACAAAAGCTAACAATCAGAACATTGTTGTGGGAGGGAAAAGCCTGAAAAAATTCTTCTTTGGAAGGATGTGGACGCTTTTTTCAGTTTGTTTCCTGGGCTGCCTATCTCCTCTGGCTGCCTGCTATGCAGGCAGGGTCCCACAGAGCTGAAAGCCTGTTCTGCAGAAAGAGATGCCTAGAGACCATGAGGGAGAAATTCTGAAACCTGCTGACTACCAGGAAGAGAGACTGACCAAGGGACTGCTGCTCTCTTCTTCACTGGGCTGATATGGACACCCTGGGTAGGGGATACCCACCTAACCAGCAACGTACTCTCCTGATGACCAAGAGTCTACTGCCACCAGGAAGGCCAGCATTTGGGATGAGATCTGCAGAGACAGCCAGCTGAGAGAGCCAGGAACCCTCACTCTGCATGAGTACATAACTCAACACACTTGAGTTATGTACTGTTCAGATACATATGTACCTATTCCCTGTGACCACTTGGAAACCCTAACCCACCTCCAGCTCACCAGAAACAAGCAGAGGCTTTGAAGATAATCAAAGAGAAGGTTGAACTGGCAGAACTAGCTCAAGGAGCTCTTTTCCAAAAAACTGTAATTTCTCATTTGAGATTAATTTCACAAGGAAGCTCTTGATCACCCCTCTAACATATACACTAAGACTGAGTGATAAGCTTAGCATGTGTACTTTAAAGGGAAAAATGAGCTTTCATTAGTTTCAGGGAGCATCACTGTGCCAGATCCCACTAGGTGTTCCATGGCCAAGAACCTACCACTGAAAGCAGACGTGGGTGGTGGGTGTGAAAGGAGTTTGAAGCAGGGATCCACAACTGCCTGTGCTCTTTTGCTAGTGGAGGTGCCATGGTTTGATGAGTTAAAAAGCTGGGGTGAACAGTTTTCTTCATAAGGAACACGATATGTTCTGGAAGAGTTATCACACAGCTGGTAGTAGGAAAGTTTCAATAAAACAGCTGTTTGTTGAATAAAAAAGAGATGACTTTGTGTCTAGTCATGTAGTTCCTGTTTAAATTAGATCAGCTGCACCTGGACATTTCAAGATTTAAGGTGATTTTTTTCCTGATGCTATTAACAGCTCAAATGTAGCCCAAGATAAAAATTAAGACTAAAACTTCCGAATCATTAGATTTGCTACCTGAAAAGAAACGGTCATTTATAAACTATCAAGCAATGGAGATACATCTAGCAGCACCTGACATCCTTCTGCTATACTTTATACTAGGCAACAAGAGCTCTAATCCCCTATATTTCTTGTTTAAGTCTTTTATATCTATTTTTATACTTTTGTTTCTTTCTTTTTCCTTTCAAAGGTCTAAGATGAGCATATTCAACAAATGTATTTTTAGCTTAGGTTTCTGATCACATTCCTGCAGGACAAAGGAATTGCAGATCTGCTTGCAAATATTATGTTACTTCTTTTAATTGTCCTTAAGCAATTTTGGATTAGGCTTTCAGTATCTACCTGCAGGGAATTCATGCTGAGCCATAAAAGCCTGTTACAGCAGTGACTGGTGAGGCACTAAAAATACCTTAGTCTGAAATATCTTATTTCAGCTCTTTATCAGGCACTGAGAAAACTGTGCTGCATAATATCTTACTGGAGAAGGATGATTTCCAGAGGACAAACACAATACCTCTGGAAGTGATAGAAGGAGAAAAAAAAGAGTGTGACAAGCTAAGCACTGGATGTTCCCTTCCATAAAAATGGAAAATATTCACAATGTAACTCTATATTGCTAAGAGCAGCTACCCTTGAAAAGGTAGCCCCAGTTCAACACTCTTGTTCACATACTTGGCCTGCACTGGACATTGTTCTCTTATTCCTTTCTCTAATTCAACTTCATATTTCCATTTACTCCCTCTATGCTTGATGTGTCCTTAATTTCTCAGACATTATTTTTAATGATTTCTCACCTGTTCTCTCATCTTCTGATCCTCTCTCCTACTAATGTGCTGATACCTCAGTGACTAATTAAGCTTCAGTCTTGGTTCATTTGTCCTCTCCCATCATAAGACCTTCCTTTCTAACTCTGATACCTGTTTCTCTTACTTCTGCTCCCATCCTGCAGACTGAACTATCTTCCTTAATTTCGTGAATTTCACTTAATGTATTTTATTTTGGCCGTCTTCTATCTATCTCTATTTCTCTAATTTAGCTGATATCTGAGTCAGCATCAACAATTCAATGTTTTTTTACTTCTTAGACCTTCTCACAAGTCCAGTTGCCTGAAAGACAGCTGGGCGTTTCTGACTCTTCCTTGCCTATCACAATCCAGGGAGTTCTCTCTCATGATAAAGAATTGTTAAATGTTTATTTTGGTCCACCATTTACTAATTCTCTATGTCTGTTTATGAGTATTGATGCTACATATGGTCATACTGTCACCATTAGAAATAAATCATGTCTCTAGGCCTTAGCCTTTTCAGAATTACGATGTCATAATCAGCTCAAGGTACGGATACAAATACAACTCAGGATCACTGTTCTCAATTTTTGACATGAAATTCAGAGTATTTCCATCAGACTGATTTAGAGATACAGAGTGTATATCTAAATAAAAGTATTTAGAGATTTTTAAAGAGAAAAAACTTATCCCTGTCTATAATTTTCAGTTCAGATCTCAAACTTGGGTTGGGAATAAGATTAAGTGTGAGTCTATCTACCTTTCCTTGCAATTATTCCTTCCAGAAGTCAAGTAGTGGATATAAAATACCGGGAACCCCCGGTATTGCCATGGAAGTCAATAATTCTGATAACAGAATATTTTTACCTGTCATTACATGATGTGACATGACTAAAACCTGAGTTTTTAGCTAACCAGAAATTATTCTCCTCATTTTGTCCCACAGTCTGGTGTTCCTGCACTTCAGAGGCAATACATTATGCAGTAGACTTAACCCAAAATAATGCAGCAGGCAAGGTAAGCTAGCAGCAGCAAAAAGGATGTCTGATGCATTGACTGTAATAATTTTTTAGAAAAACAGAGCTTTACACAGCCCAAATGGTGAGTGCTGAGGGGCTGTTGCTCCAGCACATCAGGCCTTCAACTGAGAAAAGATCAGGTTCCATAATAGACACATTATTATTTATATTATTAATAATCTTCATTTTTTTGGGTATTTATGGTCAGGAAAGTGTCTGGGAGATTTGGCAGCCTGATGTTTGCCTGTTTTGTTACATTTCCATGGGGCTCAAGGCCTGAGGTACCGCAGACATCTAATTACCTGCTCTAGGTGACCTTGATCTCCGGGGGTCCCTTCCCACCTCAACAATTCTGTGATTCTGTGATTCTGGTTGCTCCCTCTTGGTCAGTCCTATGGCAGAGGGGCAGCTGTCCCCAAAGCCTTTCCTAGCTCTCATTTTGATTAACACCCAGCTGCACCCTGGAACTCCTAGTTCCAGGGAAGAGTAATCCCTGAGCATCCCTAAGCATCTGCCACATTTTGCTAGTAAAGATACACTCATATACTGAAGAGAGACATTAAACAACTTGTCCTTTGGATAATGCAGAAGGCCCCTGTAGAGGGTGATTGACCCTGGAGTGAAATAAAGAATAACAAATATAAGGTGCAGGGCTTTTTAAATGCTCCAATATGCATGAACTGGAAGCTATTAAAAATCATAAGAAAGGAAATGCCAGAGCCCCACACAAGATCTACACAGAGTTCAGACTGTACAAGCTAAACATTGTGCAACACCACTAGCATGTTCAGTATATTTTTTTTGAATGAAGTATAAATACAGTTAGTTAATTTATTAAGTGGAGTCTTCCTTCTCTGTTATGGTTATATGGAAACATCGTGTTTTCTTTTTAAATAGATAAATAAATTACAGACCTCCCCATCTCCTGTTTGCAACCATCCTGTCCTTTTGCAAGAAGCAACCCCTGAATAAAAACACAGTACATTAAGCAGCTCTAAGAAAGGTGTCTTTAACACAATAAACCTGCTATATGGTTTAGCATTAGTATGGGGAAATAGTGGAAGCTCTGGTAACAGCAAGTTTTACATTATCAATGAAAGAGTTGAGTAAAAAGCAGGGCCTTAGGATCCATTGTTTTTACTTATAGGGTAACAACCCCAGTATCATTTATTTTTAATGCTGCTTCTAACTGAAACAAGTGGGAAATGATGCTCAGAACAGGGGTTAATGAACTTGTTCTTCTGAACTTCTTGTCTCAGGGTGCTGGGTTATACATCTGTCTTTGTGGGTTAAAACTAGTTTTCTCTGTATCATACTGGTTTCAGCTCACTACTTGATGATCCTTACGGGTCCCTTCCAACTCAGAATATTCTGTGAAATCTGTAGGCAATTAAAGATGCAGATCCTTAACTGCTGAGTAAACTAATGAGGAGATATACTGTAAGGCACACTGCATCAAATTACTGTAAACTACTATTCTGGAAGAAGAGAGGAGAAGCTGAGAAGACCTATGCTGGTACTTACACATCTTATCTGTACAGGTTGTTTCAGAAAAAAGGAGAGATATACTGCAGGAACCCTGTTTTAAAAATCAGAGAGCTGAAAATGGAAGACTAGAGTTAGTAGTGTGTCAAGGAATCATTTTTGTCCTGGTTAAATAAGACAGCCTGGAAAAATCATGTTGGGATGAAGTTTCCTCAAGGATGATGTGCTCCAGATCTTGTGACTCTATCACAAAAAAAAGAGATTTCTTTCAACTTGAGGAATCATAGAATCATAGAATCAGACAGGTTGGAAGGGACCTCCGAGATCATCAAGTCCAACCCTTGATCCACTACTGTTGCGGTTACTAGACCATGGCACTAAGTGCCACATCCAGTCTCTTAAAAACCTCCAGAGCCGGAGAATCCACTACTTCCCTGGGCAGCCCATTCCAATGTCTGATTACCCTCTCTGTAAAGAATTTCTTTCTAACCTAAACCTCCCCTGGCACAACTTGAGACCATGGACTCTTGTCTTGCTGATAGTTGCCTGGGAAAAGAGACCAACCCCCACCCAGCTACAATCTCCTTTCAGGTAGTTGTAGAGAGTGATGAGGTCTCCCCTGAGCCTCCTCTTCTCCAGGCTGAACAACCCCATCTCCCTCAGCCTCTCCTCATAGGACTTGTGCTTGAGTCCCTTCACCAGCCTAGTTGCTCTCCTCTGGACCTGCTCCAGTACCTCAATATCCTTCCTGAACTGAGAAGCCCAGAACTGGACAGAGTACTCGAGGTGTGGCCTCACCAGTGCTGAGTACAGGGGAAGAATCACTTCCTTGGACCTGCTGGCCACACTGTTCCTGATCCAGGCCAGGATGCCATTGGCCTTCTTGGCCACCTGGGCACACTGCTGGCTCATGTTCAGCTTCCTGTCAATCCAAACTCCCAGCTCCCTCTCTGCCTGGCTTCTCTCCAGCCACTCTGTCCCCAGCCTGTAGTGCTGCATGGGGTTGTTGTGGCCAAAGTGCAGGACCCGGCATGTGGCCTTGTTGAACCTCATCCTGTTGGAATCAGCCCAACTCTCCAACCTATCCAGGTCCCTCTGCAGAGCCCTCCTGCCTTCCAGCTGATCAACACTCCCCCCCAACTTAGTGTCATCTGCAAATTTGCTGATGATGGACTCAATCCCCTCATCTAAATCATCAATAAATGATCTTGTAACAAACCATCTGTTTTCTTTCTCTGAGCTTTTAATAAAGAGGTAGATTTTCCAATTAGTAAAAATAAGACTGAAAACTTTGTCTATATTGGTCTCACCTTACTGCAGAAGTTTAATAAAGATTCCAGTATGTAGACACTACATATTTGGCAAAACTGAGATGACAGTCCATCTCATAATTCCTTAAGGACAAGTTCCAAAAAACTCATTTGGGAGTCTAAAACACTGTTGAAGTAGAAGATATAAAGGTTCAAGACAGGGATTGAAAAAGAAAAAATCTTGCCCCTCCTCCTCTAATGCCTGAAAGTCTGTCTGTACCTAAGCTTTATCCAGAAAACTTTCTGGAGTGCCAAATGCTGTGTTATCACAAATGGCCAGAGATATTCCTTTCTTGCTTGACCTGAACATTTGGTACAACCCCATCTCCACCCAAAGATTCCATCTCCATCTTAAGATTTACAAAACAGGCATGCCTCTTACCAGACCCATCTGGAGGCCTTTTCTGCACATACTGCACACACACTGAATTTAATGAAATGGCAACAGCAACTGCTGTTTAATGGCAGTGGCAGCAATGACTGATCACTGTTTATACAATATCCTAACTATCAGGGCAGTTGCCAAGTAAAGAGGAGATAGGTGTATCTGAAAAGGACAGTCTGAGCTAAGCACAGGCAGGAATCTCCTCACCCTGTGCTTGACTACTGTGACTTTTGTTTTGAGCTGCCTGGTGGTGCCCGGGCAGTTTCTGGTGTCTCTGGATTCCCCCAGGAGCAGACACCTTCACTTTGGATGCTGCAGTGATGGGTGACAGCCTTCAGCTCCAGTCCGGGAGTTGCCTCCAGGATCTCCTTGTAGAGGGATTTTTCCATTGCATCCTGCTACTGAGTTATGGGGGAAAGACACCCTGAGACAGAGGTAGTTCAGAAGTGAATGTCAATGGTGAAAGCTGCCAGACTACACCATCATTTTGCCTATTAAAATGAGAAAAAATCAGCCATTGGAATAATCTCCCAGGGATTACTATAGTGGTGAACTCCCCAAAATTGGACACTTTTAAGATTCAACTGACAGGGCTGCCTTCTTTAGGCGGTACCTTTGACAAGAAAGGTTGGACCAGATGATCTCTGAGATCCCTTCCAACCTACTGTGCTATCATCCTGTGATTTTATGATAACCTCTTATTTTTTCCCTCTTGTGAAGTTCTTCTCTTGTTCCTACAAGAAGTTGTGGTTTCACAGCCTCTCAGACAGTGTGCTGAAAACAGCCGTGCCAGGTGCTGTGGTGCCTCAAAGGACAACTCTGCATCAGCAGGAGGGGTGAAAGGGGCCTTGGGGCTTCGCAAGTTAGATGAACTGTGCTGCCAGAAACACTTGCCTGAGAAAGCCCTGATGGAATTAGTGTGTCAGAAACCATGGCATTTCCAATATTTCTGATTAAAAAATATATACTTGAAGGAAATAATACAGAAATGGCCAAATACTTAAGGCTGAGTCATGTTTCCATAAGAGTAAGTGGGAGATTTGCCACAGACTTTTAAAAGACAAGGATTAGACTCTAACTGGCCCGTTTATTAGGAACAAGTGATATTTTAATGTACCAGTATTTTTCCAAACTGTTTTAGGAAAATTATTAATAACTTAAGAAATCTGAAAAAACCCCAAAACCTTGAAAAATGCTTAATTACCATAGCAACGCCTGACTTACTGTTGAATAGTGTAACTCCAGAGAGACACAGAGCTGCCATGATCAGACTGCTTCTTTTAAAATTTCCTGATTGCTAAAATCAAAGAGTTTTACTGCATAATCCTCTTTAAACCCAATAACAAAACCAGCTTCCCGCAGCATTAGTCACACTCTGCCAAACGGTTTTCCACACCTTTCCATACACAAATGGAGATTACCTTTACTCAGTGCTTTTAAAGACCTTTTTTGTTACAAAACAAAATATAGGATTGTGTTAAATAATGAATGATATTGCAAGATCTGAAGGGAACCTTTTCTTCCATGACTCAGTCTCACTGAGGGAGGCAAACAGTCTGAATTCTCTCTATATCCTACACACGTGGCACTGAGTGACATTGACTGGCTGCACAGTAGACAAATATTAGGACCCCCACCAAAAGCATAAAAGGAAATAAATTTTTCATAGTGTTATTAGCATCGAGCTTGTCTTGATTATAGATTCACAAGTTGATGAGCTGCCTCTGAAACATACTTAGCAAAATATGTGAATATTTTAAATGCACAAAAATATCACTGATGTGCTAAAAGTTATCATTCGGTCCCTCAAAAAGGAAAGGACTACCTCTGACCTCAGCAGGTTTTTGATCAGACTTTAAAATTTCTGAGCTAGAGAATTTGTGGTCTGTGGGAGCCCAGAAGATTGAGAGGAATAATGTTGGGCAGCATGTCACTGCTCTTGAGAAAGTGTTCTGTTCCCCCAACTCTCCCTCCACCTGTGGTCCCTTGGAAAATGGATGCAGCAGCAGGTACTTACGTGTTATTACCAAAACCTGCTTTGCATGTTCTTATCCTAACAAGATCCATTACAGAGGACAAGATCCACACATACACGGTCTTAACACTGATCTCTTACAACTGCTGACAGTTTTTCATGTCACTGAAATTTTGTCAACTCAGAGCAATTTTGGCATGCTTGATGAAATCTTTGAGAAGGAAGATCTTGGAAAAACATGACATGCATGTATCTGTTTGCCAGCATGAGTTCTGCCCATGCTGAGGACAGCCACGCTGCAGGTGACAGTGGAGAGCGGAGGTGGAGGGCCGGCTCGGAGGGAGCAGTGCAGCCATGACACAGCAGGGACACGTTTGCACAGTGTAGTCTTCAAACTGAATTATTCCCAGATATTTTTGACTACTGAGGAACAGGGACCCTATTATAACAAAAGAATCTCCTGATATGCATGAAGTACCATAGGGAGCAATAATACAACTTTGTGGAGTAAGCAAGTTGTTATACTTTATTTCTGACTATTTATAGCTCATTTGAACATTTTGACAATTGCAAATAATTCTGTAGACTAGCTATTTAGACACCCTCCTGAATGTATCCCAACAGGAACTTGTGTGGTTTAATAATTTTCCAGCCAGAGAGAATTAAACTTGAGACTCACTGGAGAATGTGCCAAATAAAGTCAGACACCGAATTTTTAAACTTGCACTTTTTGTAAATTTTCTTTTCATTAGATTGTTACCCCAATTTACCCCCTCCTTCTCAAGTGTAAGTCAATCATTTTACATGCAAATAAATCCCCAAACACCTCACTTAACATTTCAGTGTAAGAAATTGCAGTGGAACTTCGCTTCATTTAAAATCTAAACTCTCTTGAGCTCTGGGTTAAAAGGAATAACTTTTTGCAAGGATGTTCCATAGCACCAGCTTCACCACACTACAGGAAAACTTTCATTCAGCCGTTACTGTCACCAAGGAAATTGAAGTTAATTCTAGCTACCACCTTCTCGAATACAGACTTCTGGTAAAAATGTATAGCCTATTTTTGAAACCTCTGTAAATATCTCTAATGACTTTTGTTGCTGCCTAGATCAATTTTATGACTAGAAAATTTGACATAGTCTGAATTAAAATATGTTTGATATTATGTGTCATTAGTGAGTGAGCAGCCTTACCTTTTCAGATAGAAGACATCTTTACATCATTTGCATTTGAAAGGGATGAGTAATTTTCAGCTTTGAGAGAATATAACCCACATGATTTCTGCATAATTTTGTATTCCACTTAAAAATTCTCTCTCTCTCCTGCCATACCTTTCATATCCTTTTATGCTTAGGTTTCCCAGTACCTCTTGCCCTGCCAGTTTGTCCATATCTCTCATGTGTACTGCTTGGGTATTCCCAGAAGGAAGATGAAAGCTTAGCCCTGCTCTGTTTTCCTTCAGATCATTTCACCAGTGTCTGCTGGGGATTATCCATGGAAACAACTTAAGAAAAGAATTTATTTGCTACATAAAAGGCAAAGTAAAATTAAAGTTTATCTTCTACCTAATTTAAAGTTTGTGCTAACTCAGCATTAGACATCTTTCTTTTAAGAAAATACTCATTCCCCATCTTCTGTGGACCCTGTTTCTACATGGAGCAAACTAAAAAAAAGTGTCCTACACCCTCTCCTGAGCATTTTAGCTTTTTTAGTGGAGTCATTGTCTGCTGCTTCTTCACCAATAGAAATCAACATTGAAAAAACAGAGAAGTAATTAATCTCTTCTGTGTGGGTAAATAAAAACTACTCTTCAAGAAGGATCACAAATCATCTTATGAACCTTTTAGTAGTTGTGTCAGTGCAAGGATTTTTTAAGTACTTTGCACAGGATCTAAAGGATATATATTGAAAGTTCCGCCCCATCTCTTTTTAGTTTGTATGGCAAAAGAGGGCAATGTGCATGATCTGAGGGTGAGCACCACATCCCTTCTTCATGTTTCACAGCCCTATCTTTATAATTATTTGTACTAGTGACCTTTTCATTATTTGTGTAAATGATATATTTGCTCTTTATTTTCCCCAAATTTTCCAGCTGTAATTCTGACTTCTGGATTTCTCAAACTGTCATCTTAATAACAACAAAGATCAAACTTTGAATAGGAATTTTCAAGAAATGTAATGATTGCAGGTTAGTATACTGTCTGTGTTTTAGGCAGTCTATAGTAACATTAAGTATTGCATGTCTGATTTTTGCTGATTGTTTTATTGTTATAGGTTTAACTACCTTTCTTGTTTTATTTGTCTGAAGTGAGTTGAATAAGGTATGAAGAACAAAATCCCTCTCCTATAGAGATTTGACCCCTATTCTTTGCTGAGGCCCATTGGTAGCTGATATTGCTGCAGCAGAAGCCAAGCCTCCTTTCTTTAAAGGTGAACTGTGAAAGGTGTCAGCTACATAGTCCTCGATTGTGATGTCCTGTTCAGCTGTAAGTCAAGAGAAGCAACACGAAATTGTTTATTAATATTATACAAGCATTCACAAAGAAATTACTACAGTCTTTTTTTGTGGGCCACAAACGAAAAGAAATACTATTCCTAAACGTTTGCTTCTTTTCTATATACACATGGAAGTGACAAAGAGTTCCTGTTTTTATGCACACAGCATTGTATCACAGAATCATAGAATGGATTGGGCCTGGGTTGGAAGGAACCTTAAAGATCATACAGTTCCAACCCTCCTGCCATTGGAAGGGAAATCTTCCACTAGACCAGGTTGCTCAGAGCCCCATCCAACCCGTCCTTGATTGCTAGTGACTTCTCTCTGAGAATGCAGATGAAGTCATACTTATTTCATAAATGACCAATATTTTTAAGGGATAAAGAGTTACATGTAGGCATAAGCTAAGCCAAGCTAACCAGAAAGATATAGCAAAGAACAAGCTGGTATCATAAAACCCACCTGACCCAGCAAGACTTTGGGAGGCTTGGATTAAATTCCTTTTGCTGCCTGAGGGAATCTGACCTGGTATCTCCCACATGGAGGTGAATATGCTGATCACAAAAGGTCAGCTATTTTAAGGCACAAGGGTGAGGCATCCCATTATTTCTGTTCAAACTGTTCCACTTTGCATGGAATGAATATTCATCAGGCTCCTGAGAGAATAAAAGTGCAGAAAGGTGTCTATAACTGGGTTGTTAGGGTGCTTAGTGGGGAAGGTGGGTAAGAGGAACATATTCTTTTGGAATGAGAGCACACCTTGCTAAGAAGCAGCACAGCAAGGGTGTTGATCTATGTTTGGGACTGAGGAGGTCACACTGGGGATTAAACAGGCAGCAGCCCTCAGACACATTACTGAAGAGGCTATCTGGAAATTAATAGTTGTCTATTTAGTGCTGGATAATGTGAGGAAAATACACTGTGAAACCACTCAAAGAATGATGAAAATGGCTCTCCTACAGCTGCAAGATTAAAATTTCTCCCTCTAAACTAGCCTTATATAGAGATCTAGAGTAAAAATGATCCTGGCAGAGAAGTAATTAAGTAGAATGACTTCAAGGATCTGATAATAGAGAGTCCTAAATTCAGCATAAAAGCCACTCATCTAGATATTCTAAAAAGCAGCTTAAATAACTGTTCACATGAACACTTCCATGGAGGTATTTTTCGCTTTAGACTGTTGCTTTAATGACTGTGTAATTATTGGAATGAATTGGGTTTGAAGGAACACTAGCAGTTTTAACATAGGTTCTATCAGTCAGTGACAGTATCTTTTGTCTTAAGTTTTAATTTTCACTCTCTGATGCCTTACTATCGAACTTTTCAACTGTGAAATGGCTGATAGATTCATCTCTGGTGAAAATGCTCTCATATAAGTCTTTTTATACAGACTTCTGATGACTTTCCTCAGGAATGAATCTGTCCCACAAAGTTTATTGTGAAATCATTTAGAGAGATGTTGACAAAGTTAAACTATACAGGTTGAGAAATTTCTGTATATTGCCCTGAAATGACCTTGCTATGGAGCAAGGCATTTAGGCATAGCTTCTTTTAGGGACAAAATCTATAGAATTTAACAAAATGGAGCAACAGTGTTTTAAGATTTAGCAATAAAAATGCTTTATGGCACCTGTATGCACTATCTATTAGACCATTTGGAATTATATTTTAAAAAATAAAGAAAACATTATATTCCTAGATGATTTTAGTTCTAGTGGGGAACTACAGAGCATTCACAAGAATGAGTGGCCTGTTTGCACTGACTGAAAACAGTGATAGCTCCATGAAAGAAAAGGATCTGCCTGCTCTGAGTGCAGCCCATCCAACCGGAAAGAGAGAAAGGTTTTAACTAAAGAACATCGGGGTGCCTGTGTCTTTTCAGTTTAGCCAAAGTTTATCTTCTGCTTGCTAAAAAGCAGCAGGTTTGCTTCAGTTTGCATGTATGTAGTTGGTTTGGCACTGCAATTTCAAGCAATGATCACAAGCCAAAATACAGGAAATTACATTTAAACACAGAATTTCTTTTTTCCTGCGAGAGTGGCCAAACCCTTCAAGAAGTTTCCCAAAAATCTTGTGGAGTCTCCAGCTTGGTAACACTCAAAACCTTAATGGACACGGATCTAAGCAACCTGCTGTAGCCGACCCTGCTTGAGCAGGGGGCATGGACTGCAGACCTCCTGAGGTCTCTTCCAGTCTCAACCATTCTGTGATTCTATTAATTTTATAAAACAGTGCTATTTGTTTTAGATGTCTCTGCTTGAATTCAGAGAGTGTTTTTTAAGCAGTTTTAATTTTTCATAATAATAATTTTAAATAGCCTGAAGTCATCCTATTGAGACTAAAGCTGCAGTCATTCTATTGAAAAAACGTGAAGGCCAGTCTGGGAATTAGATTAGACATTTGCTAGTCTCTGCAATACTGTGAATGACATATAGCATTGAAAACAGCATTTGAAACTCTAATTGACTTCTCTGGAGACTGAGTGCACATCTTTTTAACCCTAGATCAAAGTTTTCTCGCAAAGTTTGAGCACTGGTATTGGACAGTTTCCCTGTCACAGTCTCCCTCTTCTCACCATTCTGCCTTAAAAAAGCAGGATGTTATAGGAAGCTGAAGCCCAACGCTGACACTATTAGTAAAGATCTGAATTCAAATTCATGACTCATATGACCCAGAGTAGGCCTCCGCAGTCAAATGGGAGTATTGGCAAGCATCATTTGTGACCTGGACTCTATCCCCTGTGTTCCCAGAACCTCACAGTCACTTCATTAGTGCCCACATGGATGAGTAACATGAATAGCATGAGTCACAGTAAGGGACTGGATATGCCTCAACAATCTTTCCACTGTGCCTATGATTTTTGAATTAATCAAGAAGCCCATGTCCCAGCAGGGCAGTCAGACTGGCAGATGGGCGTCTCTGGCCCCAAGACAGAGAGTCTCTAATCACAGTCATCAACTGAGAAGTTTGTCACTGGAGCAGCATAGCAAATAATAGGATTGTACCTTACTGAAGAGCTGGGCCAAAACTTATTTGTCTTCAAGCTGGAATTTTTCAGCATTTATCCCTCCTGAAGGAGGTTTACCTTTCTTTCCTGCTGAAGTCAGTGGGGAACCTGTGGCATCTGAATTCACTAGGCACAGGACCTGACTCTTAAAAGAACCCACAGCTTTTACAGGTTACTGACTTGGAAACTGATGGGCTGGCCATAATACTTTCAGCTAGTCACGTAACCCGATTTTGATAGTTGGTAGGAATTTTAAAAATATTCACACTCCTTTTTGCTCCCTTATTTACCAGATTTTTTTCAGCACTTTTTTCCTTTCGCAACAGTTTCCGAGTGTGAACTAATGTAAAACACACTTAAGTATAATGGAGAGTTTTAAATTATCTGTTCAGACAGGTTACTAAAATACAGTATAGTACAAGCACATGTTCCTGAACAGCAGTGCTATAGCAGAGTTTAGAAAAAATCCATTTAACACAACTCTTTCTATACATTTTTCTTATTTATATAGTTGAAATCCACACTGTGTCAGGTATGATATAGCTCTGTAACAGTGACTCTCCTTTTTCTCTTGTATGTTATGAACACCATTGTTTTGTCAGTTATTGGTAAACTAGCCAATAATTTCCTTAAAAAGCTGAGAGGGGCTTTTCTGTTAAATTTTCCCTTGGAATTTATGTACCCAATAAATATGTCTCTTCTGCTGACAGACCTTTTCATTTCCTTGTCCCAAATGGGTGATTCTCCCTAGAAAATAGTTTTATATAAAGAATCAGCACTTTTATCTTATCTTTTATCTTATCTTTACAGACAGGAAAGGCCTCATTTGGAAGTCTTTCCAGAGCATAGGTATGAGGCAGACATTGGGTGGTTGAGTATCCACTGTTTCCACAGAAATTTCAGAACGTGAAGCAACTTACCACTGGAAACTGAGGTTGTAGACACACAAAGCCAAGGGGTTGTAGACACATAAAGTAGCTCAGGAGGTTTTTGTGAAACTCTTAATGATATGTGATTCAGCACCCTAAAATGTAGTTAGGCAAGAAGTCCTCCAACAAATCTGGTCTCTTGCCCTTGGTATTCTATTATATTAATCAGTCTTGAGCTAGATGAAGAAATGGTGAAGCATTCTAGCCTGACTGCTGAGGGGAAGTTGTAACCCACACAATATTCAAACCTGTCACTGTTTGTTTCTTCTAAGAATTCATTTTTATCCTATGATCTCACACCTCTAAAACTCCTATCTTTTTTACTAAAAGTTATTGAAATATAATTTTTTTTGCAAAAATTGCCTGCCTAGAGCTTTTTTGACAAGCAGCATGATCCTCTAGCGAAGCTAATTCACGTGACTTTTACCTGACTTGAGGGCATATAGATTCAGATTTCTAAATAATGCCATCCACATGGCTAGTTTAGAAGCTTGAAAATTCAAACCCACAAGAGAAATATGAAAGCATGTATGTTTTTTGCCTTTTGCTGACAAAGCTCACAGTTACTGTGCAGATAGAAGCATGTGTGTGGACTAGCAAGAAGAAAATTGAATAAAAATCTAAGAGTCATTCCTAGGAATATTTTCCTGCTTAAGATGCTTCTCTCTTACTGCAATAAACTCTACAGATAATTCCTTCCAAGTTGCAAAAGAGCAAGGAATCTCGCACACTTATACAAGAAAATCATGATTTCCATGAGGCATGTCTCTTTGAGTGCTCATACATTATCGGTTTCTTAGAAGTTATATTGGGCCAAAGCAATTGCATGTTTCTAGGATAAATCTAATTCTATAGCATTGAAGACACAGCCCCATTACCACATAGTGTTTACTTATTTCAGTAACGAGGAGTTTTAAAGAGCTCCACAAGGTTAAATACAGCATTCTGTGTGCAAGCCGAGTTGCTATGGTGACACTGCTTCATACTTGCATCACTTACCTGTTAATATAGGCCTATGTCCTTCTGTTTTCTAATTGCTGATGAACTATAAAACTATCTTACATTAACTGTGCAAAGGTGATGTGAATCATATTTCAAAACATCAAACTAGATGTGGTGCAGTTAGACCTGAAGAAAATACATCACCACAAATAAGAGTCTCTTAAGATAGATTTTAGATTAAAGCAGAACCTTTTAATTTGAAACAATATTGTTATAACGTATTAGACTCAAAATACGTTCCGTGGGGTAAAGATGGAAGTAAGAGGTACAGTTAGGAAAGCAGCCATTAAATGTCAGGAAAGTATATTGTTGTCATTCAAAAAAACCAGTATGAGAAACTGAATATTTCTAAGATTCTGGTTTCAGTCCCGTGTGTTGTCTTGGTCTCCATGCACTTGGATTTGAACCTCACTACTTACTACTTGGAAATAAAAAAGATGTGTTCTGTCAGATACCTAAAATAATAATATTTTTCATTTATCTGTACATTGTTTGCTTATATCTTTATTTACAATTCAAAAAGTATGATGCTGTTGCAGAAAGCTTTCCAAGAAAGCCATACATGATGTCTTGTCTGTGTCTTTGATAATGACGTTGTGAAAGCTAGCTACCAACTTAAGGCATTAAATAAGCACAAAACTTCTGGATAGGGATCTTAACAGAGATCACAGCTCTTTCCACAGATGTAGCTTTTCATTTTTTTAATCTCTACTAGAAACAATCAAAGGATATGTGAAAAGTTAATATGTTCTAAAACTGTCAGGCCTTTTGTTTTAGGAGGAGCACTGTGATTTTAATGTTGTGCTGGGAAGGCAGATTGTTTTTAGGCAGCTGGAGCAATTAAGTAGTCCTGGTGCATCGTTAAGAGGCAAAATATAACCAGAGCACACACTTCTCAAAGATCTTTTTATCCACAGTGAAAAAAGGCTCTGATTGCATTTTTTACAAGCTCCAGAACATGCTAGAATGGAAAGTTTCTCTGCTTCTGCTTCTTCTCAGCATTTCGGCTTTTCTCCTAAGACTCTGTGTCACTCAGCACCTTTTCTATGCAGTGGCTTCTGGTCAAACACAGGCCAAAAGAGAAAATCTGGGATATATATTTTGTTCCCTATCATTTGACAGAAACTATTGTGGGGCAACACTTTTTCTTCCCTTCTTTCTGACATTCAGCATGTTAGATGCTCCCTCATCGTCAGCATGAACAACTGTTTTGTGTACGTTTCGCCTGATAAGGTGCATCCAGGCATATTTTTCATTTGTAACAACAAGCATAATATGGTAAATACTTTTCAAACACTTTAGAATTTCCTTTCTTCTGAGGAAGTCAAAATTTACGCCTAGAACAGTAAGTACTAGTCCCTGGAAGAGGAACAAAATGAGATAATTTATACAAAAATCCTTGACTATTCTGCCAAGCTCATTGAAGTGAAAAGAGGCCTTAAATGTGGATGAGGTGAATATATTCTTATATCCAGGATGCCGTTCATTACCTTTGCTGGGAATAGTAAGCTGAAGGTCACTTTTTTCTGAATTTCAAAGTTTCTGTAGCTAATGCTTACAAAAGAATAACAATACTATCTACTCTGTTGTGCTGTTGAAGAAATCTCTAGTACATTTGGAATTTTTTCTTTATTAGTGCATTAAGCGGGGAGTGGATAAACTGAGATAGCTGATTCACAATAGATCAAGAGGCATATTTTTAGGAATGAAGTCTTTCAGTGCCTGCAGATTTCAGCTTTCACAAGAACATCTAGTTTCATCCTTTAATGTATGTTCCCATGGAGACCTGAGGAGTTTGCAGTTCAAAGACCAACAAAATATTTTCTGTGAAATATGTGAGCACATAGATCCTAAACAGGAATAAAGAATTCTTATTTGAGAAAGGAAGAGTAATTACGATCATTACAACTTTAAGCTGTTGTCTCCAGTGCCTGATGCTTGTATGTCACATGCTTCAATCTAACACCCAGACTTCTGAAAGCTTCATAATCTTGATTGCATGTATCTTGTAGTAGCAAATTGAAAGGGATTCTTAAGAAATTTGAGGTTAATTAACAAAGAAGTGTATTGGGCAGTGAATGAGCTGTTTGCTGGGCAGGGAATGAGCATGTGTATGTATATGCAGTAGTATCACTGTACTGTTTAGGGACAAGGTTTGGAAATCAGCTATCTCAAAATGATTATCAAATCCTCTAGTCTCAAGAGAGCAATAGTAATGAGATGCAGCTCTAATCCTATGTTGATACATTTTTGCAGTAAATATAAGGTGCCCTGTATAGAATGGTTTTGGGATGAATTCTACAAAATGCCAGGGTATGAAGAGCATTTTACCTCTCACTACAGTAAAGATTTGCTAGCAGCTTAGACAAGCCATGCTAAACAAGCCATGTTTACCACCGAGCGATGACTGTAAAAGGGGCATTAATATTTCCATACAAAGAAAAGCAGTCTATGAGGATCAACATCCTTCTTAAGTAAGTTTAGGATCAGGAATCATAAAGGAGGAAGAAATCTCAGTGAAAACCCCAGTCTCAGTCCCTTCCTGCTCCCTTGTGGGCAACATCAAGGAAAATTAAACAGAAATGCATTTGCTGTTCCCCAGTCCATCATTAATATATCACCTCTCATGAATGCAACCTGTTTGTAGATACTGTATGAAAATTCTACATCATATGGATCATATGGACTACGTAACTGTTAGCGTCTATGGCTTGTGAGCTAGATGACTTCCAGATACAAGATTAGGATCAACCCATGGTTTTCTTTAATATTTGTTGCTCGTCTGTTATTAGATATTTACAATAGCATTTATTGGGCATTTTTTAAAAATAAGTACTGTTGTTTGCTTTGGACATAATTTGTCTTGCATTACAAATTCAGAATATCTGGGTAAAATTAAATTATATCAATACTATAACAATGTATGACTTCTTTGTATCAGTGTCCTGGGCAATACTCAAGAGAAATCAAATACTTTGCTCAAGAATATTAAAAAAGTACCAGCATTCCTCTGCTGAAGTGTTTTAGGAGGTGGAAATGAAAAAGTGCATTCTCAAGACCAACATTACTCATATAACTTTTCTTGTTATATCTTGTACAGATGTTTCCTGGGAAGAGAACTGTAACCTTGTGGGTTCAGAATCATAAATTCATAGAATCGCTTAGTTGGAAAAGATCTTTAGGATCTTTAAGAATCCAACCATTAACCTAACACTTCCAAGTCCCACTAAACCATGTTCCTAAGTACCACATCTGTGTCACAAGAAAGACATAGACCTGTTGGAGTGAGTCCTGAGGAGGGCCACCAAGATGGTTAGAGGGATGGAGCACCTCTCCTATGAGGAGAGGCTGAAAGACTTGGGATTATTTAGTCTGGAGAAGAGAAAGCCCTGGGGAGATCTTGTGGTTAGCCTGCCAGTACTTGAAGTGGGCCTACAACAAAGATGGGAACAAACTTTGTGAGTTTTAAACTAAAAGAGGGTTGATTTAGATTAGATATACAGAAGACTTTTTCACAACAATGGTGGTAAAATACTGGCAGAGGTTGCCCAAGAGGTGGTAGATACCCCATCCCTGGAAGCATTCAAAGTCGAATTGGACGGGGCTCTGAGCAACCTGATCTAGTTGAAGATGTCATGGTTATGGCAGGGGAGTTGCACCTTTAAAGGTCCCTTCCAATTTAAACTATTCTATGATTTAAATACCCCCAGGGATGGTGACTCAACTGCTTCCCTGGGCAGCCTGTTCCAGTGCTTGACAACCCTTCCAGTGAAGATTTTATTCCTAACATCTAATCTAAACGTCTCTGATGCAATTTGAGGCCATTTCCTCTTGTTCTAACAATTGCTTCTTCGGAAAAGAGACCAATTTCCACTTCACTACAACCTCCTTTCAGGTAGTTTAGAAGAATACCAAAAAGTAATCACTTCCAGGACTTGTAGGGAGCCTGGTGGGATGAGTTGTAAGTCTGTTGTTGGCACACTCAATCTTTGGCAATTTGATGGGGAATGCAGAGTGACATGAGAGATTTGCAGCTCCTCACTTTAGGGTCCTGCTCTGAATTTTACTTTGGCAGAAATTACCTCTCTGCATTGATTATACAAAGATTAAGGAGAAAATATCTTATTTTAGTGGAGTTAGTTATCATCAACTGGTACCAGTCAAGACAGATGAAAATAAAAGTAGTGATTTTGAATGTCATTCCAATAGAGGATTTTAGTATTTAGAAGCACTGCAGAATTGTCACTGCTTTTTAGTATGAAATCATGAAGGCTGTCTCTCTCCTTTTTATGGGTGGATCTTCTACATTTGCCTGGAGTGGATGGCAATAGAACAAAGCAGGGCAGCTTGAGCAGTCACTGCCAGTGCTGTACTCATCCAATGGATGGAGGTAATGAGGCAATTACTGGATGTTAGGTAAAGATGTGTTTCTAACAGTGTATTTAAAGGATAAGTCATGGGATGGATGTGTACCTGTTCTAAATTTTCTGTTTCATGAAAACTATTAAAAAAATTACATGGACCTGATATCCATGTAAGTTCCTTCTCAGTCTCATGAATTAGACAGATACATCTCAAACCAAATGAAAATGGCATTTAAAATCTACAATCACAAATATACAGCATTAAGATTTTATACTGGAGACTATATTATCATGGAATATGAAAGATTTTTCCAAGCTTTCTACTTTCTAACTTGCAAGACCTTAAGTAACAGTGGACCCTTCTACATTGGTTATGTTGGGAAAAACTCCAGAGACCCATTACTGACTCAAAGGCAACATGGAACATATCTGAAGAATATTGACAAGACAGCAGCACTTTGAAGTCATTCTCCTATACAGCGATAGTCCTTTCTCAAAATACTTCCCTAAACCAGACACAGGAAAAGAGAATAACAGTATTTACACAGAGATTTGCTAAGGTCACTGAGGAAGACTGGTAAAGGACTTGGAACAAGACTTCATTAGTCATTACACCATCCTTCGTCTCTGATTATAAGTTTCTGCTGAGAAATGCCTGCTCTAAATCGAATTATGAGTTAATTAGTTTTCAGGAATTGTATCCTACCAAGTTGAAATAGAGCTCTTGGACATAGCATATTAATAATAATACAGAAAGAAAGAAAGAAAGATAGGACAAAACCCCCGCAGATTCTTTAGGTTGTCTTTTTTTTTTTAAGAATAGTAGTTTACACATAAAGGCATGTAACTAGCTTCCAAAGCAACAGTAACTAAGAGAGACCAGTCATTGTTTTTGTTTGCTGTTTGAAAACAGGGTTAATAAACAGAGGCATGAAATGCCCTATTCAAACCCATAGCAGGATTGTCATGATTGACAATTAGCTGATTTATATTATGAAGGCAAGGATATCATTAGCATAAGAAAATGTTTGATGCAAACCACTGCCCAATTGAAGCACGTGTATCATAAAGATAATGTACACTTAACTTTGTTGCCAGTGTAAATGGTGAATTTGAGGATCAATTATATTTTAATATTGACAGGAGTATCTTACTAATGAAGTGCAAATAGCTTCTTATTAACTAACAGAGAGATCAGGTAAAAGCAAAATTAAGAGCTGGAAGCAGATCTCCCAGGCCTTGCCTGAGAGTAAGAGCTTTCAGTGGAGTTCAAGGGACTGACATCTTGCATAAAGACAAACTTCTGCTTGAACCTGACTTGCGTCTTTAGTATATATGCAAATGTATAAGAATCTGTACTCATTTTTCCAATTCAGAGCAGAGCACTATATTGAATTGTCAGGGTTTATAATTTTAACAGCTTGATGAAAATATTTCTACTGAAGCATTCTTTTTGCAGAAAATTAGGGCTTTGTTTAATTTTCCAAGGTCTGTTTTTCATGCTCCATTTGATTTTTCTATAAAATATGAAAACCTGAAGGACAAAACATTTTCTCTGAACCTCAAAATTTTACGTTTAGAAATGCACCCAAGTGTCCTGTGAGTTTCATTACTCCTTGTCTCTTCTCGGTCTGCTGTCCTGAGCCCACCTCCCCCGGTGCACTGTTGTCATGAACTCCAGTGATCAGCATTATTTAGCATCAGATAGATCATCAGATATGGGATAAATGGATAAACTGGACCAAAAAGAAGATTATTACTTGCAAAATAAAATAATAAAATAGTCACTGGAAAACTCTCACAGAATATGTGTGTGCATGTGTCTGTGTATAGGTATTAGTCTTTAACTTCTTTTGAAAAATGCAACTAGCCATACTTTACCCAACTAGCTATAAAGATCATCATTAGATAGTACTATCCCATGTAGGCACCTAATGTACAGGGCACACAGTTATTCAAATATGCATGATTAACAGTGGTGATGCAAACTTATATTCAGAATACTTCAAATTACAGAAACTGAAGAAACACTTTTCCCCAAATTACTTCGGAAATTTCCTCTGCTGCAGAGTCAAGTCTTCTAATTGTGCCGTACCCCACCCATTACAGATGTAGCTCCTTAGAAAAATACTAGCTGTGCAACTATCTATCAAATAAATGACTCAGTCCTACAGAAGCCTAGCAAAACTGATGGGCTCCTCAGTTGTGCTAGCTTATAAGAGCTGGTCTCTAATGCCAGTATTACCCCGTGGGGCACTGCAATCACCACATGCAGGATTCCATCAGTAACTGAGGATCTCTCAGGATTTCACAAACGGGATCCTCTTTCCCCCTCTTGAATCACAGGCATGATGCTTTCCCCTATATCCCCTACATCCCCTTGCCTGTGCCTCTGATAGCTTTGCTATTACCAACAGTTGGATTGGCTCAGAGACCGACTGCAAAAGAATAGACAAACAGGACAAATAACATCTGCACAGTCCACCTTGTCGTAAAAGGAAGCATCTGACTTTTCACCCCACTTTAGCAGCCCATTGTTACATTTTTCCAAGCACCAGGGATGTCACTTCAATAGGAAAGGGGCCTCATGCAACATCCCTAGGAGGTGGTGTCACTATGTCTGTGCTGTGCAGGAGCTGGCTGGTCCTCAAGGCTTGGTCCTGGAGATCCTCTGAGACCTGAGTTGTGCAGAGGAAGGGCAGGATTTCAGCTGGATCTGTAGCCAACAGGATCTGCCCCAAGGACCCATCAGACACAAAAGTATACTGCTTTTGGATCTGACAATGCAAGCTGGAGATTTAAAGGCTGTTGGTGCATGGACGGGCGTGAGTTACAGGCCTGGTCTGTCATGCAAGAAGAGCCCAAAGTTTCAGGGTGTTCCATCAGGAGGAAGCCTCCAGAAGCTGTGCTGAAGTTCTTATTTTTTCCAAGGCTTAATGCCCAGTTCTTGCAGCAGGAAACCCCTTTACTATATCAACGTGCTGTATGCCTCATGAAGTCTCTTTAGGGACTTTTAAAGCAAAGAATACTGTATAAGCGTAACAAAAAAGTACTATCACAGTTATGCGCATTTGTGGGACAAAATTAAAGGGAAATGGCTCCAGGTGGAGGCCACAGTAACTCGGTAATTGAAATGTTATCCCCAGCATCCTTTAACAATGAGCCAAATGCTAAAGACTTTATTTCAAACACTGCTTATTATTTCCTTTGAAGCCTTATGCAAGTAGTGTTTAGAATAAAAAATGAGCTGGTAATTTAGGATTTTTCCCACTGTTTGTATACAATTTTCTTTTTAAAATATAAGGAGAAAAGGAAACAAAGCTTTCACAATGAGAACAAACTGAAATACAAGAACTTCTGTGGGAGACTGAAATAGTAGCAGGATTAAAAGCAAAAACTACATGCATCCCACAGACTCCTTTCTTGCCTCTGAGGCCTCTCTTTCAAGTGCGACCAGGACCTCTGTGGCTTTGTTTATGGCATCTGACAAGCTCAAAGCCTCTGGCTGTAGGACTGCATTAGGTACTTTTTAAAGCATTTTTTGAAGCTCTAAGGAACAATAAAACAGTATTAGGAATCAAAACCAGCTTTTCCATATTTGTTCAGCACTCCATCTATATTGTTAATGTAATGTATGTGTAGGCATGGATGCATTTGTGTATGTGTGTATATAAAAGTATATATGTTGAAATACCTTATTTAACTATCACAGAATTGGTAAGGTCTGCTGTTTATTTATATTGGGGAACTCCAGGCAATTTCAGAAGGACATTTGATATGATACTTGTATCTGCTTTTTTAATATTGATTGATGATATATATAATTTTTGTTAATTACACTTCACAGTTATTCATAGCATGTTAGCTTAAATGAAATAGCTTATTTTCTATATTTAAGGGTTTTGGCAGAGTTTTTAAGAATTTGTGGAAGATAATGGAATTTTTAAGAATTTGTGGAAGATAATGGTGTTTTAGCACCACTGGAGTAAATAATTTCTCATCAACCTCAACATCTGCAGGACTGAAATAGCAAAATTCAAATGGCTTACAGCTGTCATCTTGCCCTCTACTGGTATTTCTTTAAAGCCACCGCTGATGAAAAAACAGTATTTTAAATTTATGAAAAATATAAACTGATTTATGTTGCAGCTGGAGAAGCAAATAGTTATAAAAATGCCTAACTATTCTAGTTTCACCTAGCATATCAGGCAAGATAAAGATGCTACAAAAGCTCTGAAAACTTCACAAGAAAGTTTGAAATTGAAGGTTTGGCAACTCAGGTAGCTTGATATATTTTGTTGATAAACAATACTCCCATTTTTTTCAACTTCTTCTCCAGTGTTTCAATGTCTTTCATCCCTCATATGAATATACTAAGATTTTATTTCCTGTGCAGGGGCTATGATGTCAGACTTGTTGCATCACTAAATATAACACAGTTTTGCAAGGACTGGGAGCAAAGGCTAAAAAAACCATCTTGACTGCAGGAATTGCTGCCTTTGATTTTCTGCAGGTGTCTCTCTGGTTTCTTTACAGGATGCAGAGAGACAATCCTGCATCCTTAGATCCTTCTCCATTAGAGTGGAGAAGACAGAGGTCTTTGCAGGCTTATGGGGGAAAAAGTGGCCAGATACTGTTAAAGAACTTCTAGTCAGGCTGAGCCAAAGCTGATTTACAGCAGAGTAAAGGGATGCTGCATTGATCTCATTTATTTTTTACATCACTTCTGCAGTATGTTAAGTGCTTCTTATCTTGCAAAATATTTTGGTATCTACTTGCACTGTTCTGCAGGTAAAATCAAAAGGGCCTGGGGGAAAACCAAGAGAAAGATAAGTTGTTCTTCTTAGGCACAAAAGACACTAGAAAGTAAGTGTGAAATCCTACAGCAACCTAGGAATTAAATGTCTTTCTTAAGCCTTGTCATGTGTTTCTACCTTATTTTACATCAGCCTAGAATGATCAGGCAGAGGTTTGTGGAGCTGATCTAACTAAAGCCCAACCTAGCACAAGAGTAGATGACTTCTTTACAACTAAATCAGGTCTCCTATCCAATTCATCAGGTAAATCTAAAGACTGGTTCAAGAAAGGGAAGAGCTTCCCAGAAAATCTGGACTTTGAGCACCTTCATCTGCAAAGGTTCTGACTACAAAATCTGACAGGTCTATGAGACCTAAACATGCAATAGGATCTACTGGTCTAGGATATTTTCATTTTACAGACTGAACTCAAGATGGATAAACAGTCTGATCTTTACAGTGCACTAAGCATGCATGCTTAACAAGTCTCAAGGCTAGCAACTTAAATCCATTGAACCATTCCTTAAAATATTTTTAAAATTTTGTCTGGACCACAACTGGAGTACATTACTGCTGGAGGCAATGCCAGTGTATACAGTCTATATATGTATGTATGTGCATGTATACTTATTTTATGTATAAGGTATATATGTAGATATTATATATTCTTGCTCATACTCAGATATAACCCATGCAGCACTAGCACTACTTACGCTAAGAGACAGGAAGCTATCATGCAGTTATCTACAGGCTCTGGATAGTAAATATTCTTGAACAAACAAGTGTGGATGTAATTTTATATTAATAAAAACAGAAAAGGAAGGAATGGAAGTGCTATGCCTAACATGGAAGACAGCAAAAAGAAGATCTAAAAAAAGGCTGTGGTTATGCATAACTGACCTCAAGAGGCACCTTACTGATGGCTGTGTCTTCTCTGCAATGAGTTGAACTTCACAGAACCCACTTAACCTGCTTCCTTCTACCTGCACTGCTTCTGTAGGACTATCCCAATTCCAGTATTACCCTGGCAAAGTCACTGTGGTCAGATGGAGCTCAAAGCTCCATGGTGAGTTCTGTGGCTCTAAAGGTGAAAGCCTACACAAAAAGAAATAATGGTCTTGCTTGGTCTTTGCTGTAGGACAGAAAGGGCAGCAGACTTTATTTCTGGCCATCTAACCTTTGGCTTTGTTTAAAAGCTGAGAAGACACCACCAGTCAGTCTCTCATGTCCTGGCCTGACAGTAGGAGACAGATTTAACCTTTGGCTTACTGAAGCCTGTGGGGACCTTGTTTCAGTTTTGAGGACTGTGTTTCTATGAGCAGACGTAGCCATTATATAGCAGAGAAATACGGGACAAGTGATTAACATGTGCCAGATCTGTGGAGAGCGGGTAGGAAGTGTTCATCTGCATATGCTGTAACAGTTCATTAAACACAGTAAACTGCCTGCAAAATTTGCATAGTAAAAAGATGACATTTCTTTTTTCCCTTTCTGTTCAAGGGAGACACAGACCACTGAATATATCTCAGCAGTCACCATCTTAAAAGGATTCTGTTCACTACAGAGCAAGTACCTGGTAACACTTCAGTGGGGCTAGGCTTTTGCCTTGTGCTTATAAGATGCTATCAGGCAATTAATTCCAGAAATCAAAAAAATATATTCCTAGACTAGAAGAAAATTTCCTTCAAGATTTTATGCAGCAAATCTTGCACTGTTATGTTTGCTCTACATAACTTATACATATGTAGAGTCATGTCATGGCTAGGCTTCGCGAATGAAGATTTGGGAGTCATGTAAGTGCAAGAGAAAGTATCGGAACGGCAACCTTCAACATGGCTGTGAAAAAAATGTTTTAATTCAATTGTCAAGAGGCAGGATTTCATTGACAGTATCATACAATACAGCTTTGCCATCTAGTTTGGGTGATAGTAGGTTATCTGTCATTTAACATTTGAACTATGTCAGGAAACTGACACGCATTCATAGTTCCACTATGTTACTTCTTCCAAGACAAGTCCTTAAGCGATTTGCCTTCTCCTGCACGTATTTGCAATATATAATTATTTTAAACAAGAAAGAAGACTATGCCTCTGTACATCTTCTTTTGACAGTAGTCATCTTGGGTTTCAGTAAAAATTACTCAGATTGAAAGGGATGTGTTACTGTAACTCAATCCTGTTTATATGCCCCAAAATATCAGGTGCTGTGGGTGGCGGGGGAACCTCCACCAACATGCTGATTTGTTCTGTTACTACATGTTCTTTGAGATTATCAACAGCCTGAAAAAAATGACTGCCATATGTCTATACTCAGCCATTCTCCATTTGGTTGAATGGACAATTCCTATTTTATGGAGCTCAGAATTTTACTCTCATGAATCATGCTGAATGGAGAGACTTAGTACCCAAGTAAATCCAATGATCTGAAGCCAAGCAGGACAATTATAATCATCTATCTGACCTTCTGCACCACATAAAATTCTATTTAGTCAAAGCTCAGTCAATTTGTGGGTAAATCAGGCTATTTATTTAGGAAGCTATCTGCCCTTTTAGTCAGTTACAGAGAGCCTGAAAGTCAGGGGCAGAGCATCCAACATGTTTCTAAAGAAAATCGAATCAAGCATCAGACATAGCTATGCAGTCTCAGCCATATACTTTTGGGAATGCTGAGAGAAATCACAGTTTTTGCAGTAGTGTATCAGGAATATATCCTTAGATATTGTGCAACATTGCTGGAGAATTTCAGGTTCTCTCTGTATCCTCTTATTTTCTCTCTCCTGCAGTCACATCAAAACATAACATTTTCTATAAAGTAAAGGAAATTATGAGTATGAGGAAGGTTTGGCATGTCAACTAGTATGGCATGTCAACTTATGGCATGTCAACTTACAGCAGTCGGATCAGCTGCCTGCAGGAATACTTCTGGTCCCTTCACTAATTTGTTGGGGAGCAGTATCTCTATAGTCACTGTGAATACCTTTTCTAGTCTGACATATTACATCAAAGCACAAATACAAATGTGGCTTTGTTATCTACAGCTACAGGATACATCACATTAACTCTATTTCTTACTCAATAAGAAAAGATAAAGCCCAATAAGATTTGACGAGATCTTAAATGCTGCCATGGTGGGAAGTCCAGGTTTTTAGCACTTTCTCAGGTTTTCGTGCCATACTTTGATGACATGAGATGGGAATCTCCTCTTCCATTGTTTTTTCCTCTCTTTTCTTGTACCCCATCCATCACTACATGCTATGCAGAATAAGTTTCTTCTGTCAAATCAGGATATTATCACAATCTGCCACAAACAGCTGTTGTCATTTTGCAATCCCTGCTGCTCACTATGGTGCTCAGAACCGCCTCACTCCAGTCAATATTATCACTAGTCCAGTTTCAAGGCAAGTAATATTATTTGTTACTATGTCAACTTCTCTTCATCTCTGTACTCATGAATTTCATTAGACTTCAATACTACCGGAAAGACAATGTCTGCCCTTGAACCTATAAACTGTTTTTGTAACTCATAATATGCTGCAAAGCCTTTCAGAAACCTCTACCTTCAATAACAGATCATAGGCTGCACCTTGATATGGGCCACGGTCTATGAGAACAGTGAGTGCAAAGCTTAAGAGTGACCTCTAATCTTGGTTTAAATATTGATTCCATGTATTACCTTGGGCAAGAATTTGGTTAGATGGGATTAATTATGTCTATCTATCTATTTCAAAGGGCTGCTGCAAGGATTAATTAGTCATTGTTTGTAGGTTTCTTTGAAGATGAAAATGTAGCCATATAATTAAATTAAATCATTAGCCATAAGGTTATATGATTTTGACGTTTTCAAAAAATGCATAAATTAATACCCTAACATCTACTTCCATTTTATTCTTAGGTATATTTGTAATCCCGGATAAAGAATTAACAGTGCCTGTAAGGCATTACTACACAGTGGTTACATGAATGAAATCCATTTTAGAAATAAGGATATATTAAAATTATAAAGATTAAAGCCATAAAACTTAGGTTTATATATCAAGCTTCCTGTTGATATTCAAAGACTTAGTGAATCTGAGATAAAACAGCAGTGTTTAAAACACTGCTGCTTTAAAATACTGTTTCATCTGTGGAAACCAAATTTCTGGTTGCTTTCCAACCGTTGGGAATTGTAGCTGATGTTCCTCATAACAGCAGTGAAACTCCACTGGAGAGAAAGGAAATACTAATGTACATGTGATAAGGATTACAGTCTAGTCCTGGTGTTGTGCCTGCTGGGGTGACATGATAGCCAACATGCACACATTTCACTATCTTCTCCAGGACAAGCTTGGGCCAGAACACAGGGGAAGGGTGACGGATCTTACCCATCTCCCATTTTAAATTAACTGAAAGATGATGATACTCTGTTTGGCACACATCTTCAGAAAGCATAAACTATCAAAGACTTACTAAATCAAAAGACACTACAAAATTTTATGTTATTATCTCAGGCCAGATGGGTTAATATCTCCAACAGAATCATGTCTTTGACATTCAGTGTTTTTTTTTTCTGCACACCTGCTCACACAAGAGTAACAGAGGTTCTTGTATGGTTTTTCACTATGGTATCACAATGATATCATCGTGATATCATACGAGTAACTTTAAACCTATGCCAGTAACAGTTTCTGCTGATATTTGAATTTGTCAAAATAAATTACTCTGAAACCACCATGGAAAATTGCTGTGGAAAGTTTCTAGAATAGACTTGTTAC
Organism: Pseudopipra pipra; assembly: GCF_036250125.1. Taxonomy (NCBI): domain Eukaryota; kingdom Metazoa; phylum Chordata; class Aves; order Passeriformes; family Pipridae; genus Pseudopipra; species Pseudopipra pipra. The sequence goes on from NC_087553.1 coordinate 51,281,389, forward strand.
CAAAGATTTTTTTCCCTTTTTTTTTTAGAATGGAACTCTATTAAATATTTCGTAAAGGACATAACAGTTCCACCACCACACAGTTTGCTTCACTGTAGGTGTTGCTTAGCATTCAAATAATTACAATTACACAAATTAAGTTTTGTTTTGAATTGGTTGTTTTTTAAACCGCTTTTGTGCATTGATTTATTGAACTTGGTGGGGAGGAAGGAGTGAGAGGGAGTGTTAGATTCCTGCAGGGTCCAATCATCCCACCTAACTTTTCATAGCTCCTAATATCCATACCACCCCCTGGCAGGACCCACCTGCTGGTAGGAAAGTGTGCCTAGGGCACTATAATTCTCACTTTAAGTTGCTGGATAGAAAGAGAAGGTAGCAAATGGCTGAACAGAAATAAAGATGACTATGTTTGTATTTACTTATCAAATCGCATGCAGAGAGCTTCCTATACTCTATTATGTCCAGCCAGTACCTCTTGACCATGGAGCTCAGAATGCTGTCCTTATGCAAATCCACCATATCCTGTGGAAGCAAATTTAAAGATCTCAGCCAGGGAGCAGGTACTTCCTCGCTGCATTAACATCTGTTTGGATTAATCCTCACTTCTACAGCCTCCTTTGTTTTGTCCTTCTCACTTCCACCTTGATTCCTGCTCCCCAGTAAGGCACTTATTGATTCTTAATTTATTCAGGAGACAACATCAATACCCACTCTTCTCAAATCTTCATTGCTTTCACCTCTTCAAACATCTGGTATGCCTATTGGGGCCACATGCAATCATCCCTCTCCTTCCTGCAAGCAGCACCTGTTAAAAAGGGCCACTCCTCAGCCTTCACTAAATGTTAAAAAAATCATTAGTCCACACTAAGGCAAAATATTGCCTCACACTTGGTAAGGGACTATTCATATCTCATCATGAAGCCATACCATACATTGAAACTTGTATTACATACAAGCATACACATCTGCCTATATGCTTTGCCACACTTTGTGTATGCAAAGATATCCATGTATTACCGGCTCTTGCTTGAGACTGTCCTTGGCAGTAATTAATCATGTGGAAATGGTGATATTTGGTGTGACAGAACCCTGAAGAAATCTTTGAGGTACACTCTGAAGACTTCTTATATGCAAGACATGACAATAGGTAGTACATATTTCATACAAGGGGGTTTTCCTCAGGAGCCTGGGAAAGAAAGCAGTCAGTACTTCCTCTTCTCCTCCAGACTGCCTAGTTACAATTCACATGCCTGTTTGCCTAACAGACACTCTCAATCCAGAGATTTCCTAAGTAAACAATTACAGCAAGTGAACTGGATGCAGAACAGAGGTCTATTTTATAGAAAGATATAGAAAATGGGTGCTAAGCATTCCAGACATAAAAGGATCTGGTTTTCTCCTACTCTGTACCTGCCAGTTGTCTCATTTACAGAGACACATGCACACAGCTGGCTCCCAGGTCACTTCAACTACTTTGCAAATCCACATTGATCACCAGTTCAGGAGCCATTACACTCTCTCTTATATACTCTCACCCACTCCAGTTATTAGCAACATAGCAGGGGCCCCTGTGATCCCATGGTCCCATGCCAGCAGCTGGCCTCTCAAACTTACATAAATACAGAAAAGAGCCCTGCACGCAGGAACTTAAAAATGGAGTTTAATGAGAGGACAGGACAGATTCTGATGACCCAGTAGAGGGCATGGCCAGAAAAGCCATCTGTTTACACGCAACTGCCCCCTTTTAGCCCCTTATCTCTCTATTTTCCTCAAGATCTTTTTCCCCAAACAACCTCTATCACTCCCTTTCCCTGCTTGTTGTTCCTTCCCTAAACATCCTGTGATAAGTTTTGCACAATCTCAAAATGCTCTTCCCCTGTAACCCATAACGTGTCCTGTACTCCAAGGTAGTGACCCCCCTCAACCTGAGGTGCTATAGAGACATATTCCCATGTTGAAGACAACACTTTCTCTCTGTATAACACAGCTGACCTGGATCCTGACAAAATGACAGCAGGAAATGGAAGCCTCTGTCCCTTACAGATCCTCTGCCAGCATAGTGTCATCCTGACACCCAAGATGCTGTATCCATGTTCTCAACTGCTCTAGAGCTCTTAGATCTTGCTTGCATCTTACACACAGTGACAGCTTGCTTTGCATTCCTTGGTAACCATATGGAGGGAAAAAAATGCTAAAGACCCATATAAGAAAAAAAAATACCAATATAAAGCAATACACTGTGGCTCTAGCCCACTCATCCCCTAAATTCAATACACTAGCATTGTTCAAAATATGTTTATAAGAGCATTAGCTGTTATAAACTTGTTGCCAGCTTCCTTCATATTCTTTTTATTTTTCAGTTCGAAGAGTTGCCTTTGGAATTCTTGCACTGCATTGAGGCCCCTAGCTGGACAATGTCTAAACACAGAGCAGCAACTGCACCCTTCTGAACTGAGACTTTGTTCAGCTAGAACATTACTTATTAATCACCAATTTAGTGCAAGAATACTTTAACTAAAAGATAGATCTGCTTCAGAAAACCTGGCATTATACTTGGCATTTCATGTTCCAATATATACATGCACGGTGCTGTGATGCACAATTTCTAAAGCTGAGCATTTGCCTGGAAATCATATCCCTGAGATTTGAGGGATGAATGTTTCAGGAGTTTTCCTACCTTGAGACAACTTTCAGCTAGATATGTATATCCTGGACACAATGTCTCCTGTAAAAATAATCTCTCTGTACAACAATGGTGCAGCAGGAGAAGAAAAAAAAAGCCCGCAGTCTGTAAGTGTCTAAAAACTTTTTCTAGCAGTGACTGGAGATAAATTATCATCTCTGCTTCATCTGGAAACTGAAAATAACTATGTGTCCCTCACCAACCACATTTTTATAACACAATAATGTCATGCTTGATTTCAAGATTTTCAGAACGTCTTGAAATGTGTTCTAAAAATCACTGCCAGGCAAATTCTTTGAAAGGAATTTTCTTAACCAATGGCAATGTGCTGTTTTATCATACCAAATGCATTTTGGATATTAATATAAAGTTAATATGATGAAGTTTTATAAAAAGATCTCCATTATTTACAAAAGTTGCTATTAAAGTGACATTCCTCATTTAATCTAAGTAATCATAGCTCTTAGGGTGAAATTGGGAAGTAATATTATACATCTGCTAAAAAAGAAATAGATGAGACTATATACATGTAAGAACTTTACAAATTAATAGCATACTTGCATTTCTAACACAAAGACAATGCTCCCTAGGTACAGGTTAGAAATCAGATACAAATCGCCATGGGTTTGTACATGAACATAATGAACATCGGGTATATTCTTTGAGATATAATCATAACACCCTCTTGCCAAAAAATTGCAACAGTTTTTTTAATTATTTCCTCCATAACACAGCCCCTTTTCCATGTGCAGAACAGATCATCTCCTGTTTAAATACCACAATCGTGACTACAAAATACCAAAGTCAGCCAATAATAAAAACACTTACGTGCTGTATATGTTTATAATAAATAACAAAAATATGAAAGCACTTCCAAAAACAGATTGTACACATTAGCTTCAGGGCAGAAGAGGCTTGCACAATGACAGTCTTACCTTGGTACTGTGATTCAATTTGCAGGGGTCTGTTTTGCCTAGGAATCACACCTGCCTCATCACTTATCTGACATAAAAGAACCACAAACCATTTTTTGAAAGATACATAAACACCCTAATATGTCATGCCAGTATCACCAGGAATGGCAATAAATATTATCTCCATTTTAATTATTTCTTCCAGATACATATAATTATTTTTTTTTAATTATAAGACAGGCAAGCAGGTGAGGGAGATGATAATAGTTCTTTACATCATATGTAGTATACTATGGTCCATACTCCAGAACTTTTTTCCCTGAAGCTGAAAGAGAAGAAAGGTGACTAGCAAAGTCCTGGAGTCTCTGGAAAGGAGAAGACAAGAGGAGAGATGGGAAATGATCATACATGGCCTGTATCAAAAAACATGCTTAGGGGGAAGCAGGGGTACCTTACTCAAAGACCAAAAGCGTTTTGTAAAATAAACTATTACAAATTGCCTGGAACATATTTCAGAAATCTAATTTTTTTTTCTAGTGGTGGTACACAGCAGCCTTAGGCAAATTACTTTTCTTTGCATTCTGACTGTAAAATACCATAGAATAAACCAGAATAGACTATTTACAGTTGGAAGGGAGCTACAATGATCATCTAGTCTGTCTGACCACTTCTGGGCTGACCAAAAGTTAAAGCATGTTATTAAGGGCATCAAAACAGAGATGCCCTTCTTCCTTATGCATTTTCTCTTGGTTATTCACTATTCAAAGTACTTGTAGCAAAATTTTTTGTTTCTCTTCACATGCATGTGTAGAGGATTTAGCATAATGAGGTCCTAATACTGACTAATGTCTTCTGGTGTCGTAATACAAACATTTAAGAATTAGCTAACTTCTGTTTACAGTTCCACCACTGACTTCAAAAGAAATTCTGCTATTACAGTGAATGTCTATGCAATTCAACTTACAGATTTAGTAAACCATCAGAATAATATTTACCAATCATTCTGAGACATGGTAATGCTTAACTAAATGGACAGAATACTTTTAGTCCCTACAATAAATGAAGCATGTGAGTCTCCAGAATATTAGTAGCAGCAGCATATCTAGCTGAAGTTGACTAAAATATATATATAAAAAAGCTTTATATTTGGAAATTTGATGCCTTCAGGATGGTTTCGATATTCAGAGACACACATACTTTTGTCAATGATTATAAAGGAAGGGAGTGCTTACAAACACTATTTCATTTATTCCTCTTTCTATTCAATTAGATGTGGCCAATATGTTAAGTGTTTTTCAGTAAGAACATAAGACACCAGCAAGATTGGCTTTCAACAGCATTAATCAATAATGCACTAGAACAGTGGATGATAATAAAAAGGCAGAAGCTACTAGTGGTTAGCGTTGTGCTCTCTGAGACACTGATATCGCATGTGAGATATTGTTCAGTGATGGTAACCCTTCTACACCATAGCCAGGACACTTCTCAAGGCCTTTTATCATTCCTCCCCCAACTACTGCAGCACTATAGAGTTGCAAACTGACTTGTTCTTTCAGGCATTAGATGAACCAATTCAAATAGCCTAGAAATTTCAGGGTATGAGTTTACCTGTGTCGTTCATCACTCCAGAATGACAATTAGGCCTTGGACACACAATCATGTTAATCCGAGAACAAATTTTTTCTGCAAATAAAAGGAAAAAAACCTAAGTACAATGTAAATTCTTGCTGTGAAGCTGATCTGCTTCAAACAAAAAGCTTTACCTATCAGAATATTTCTTCAAACAAGAAGTTACAACAACAAAATCGCATCTTGTTATGATCTAAAACCCTGACTTTTTTTTTGCTTGTTTACAAAGGTGTTCCCCAATTTAGACTGTCGTAAGGCAAAAATTGTGTGAACAATTTTCTTTGCATTTCTGTGTGTTTCACCTTGGCATGGCTGGGTACAGATAGTAAAAAATGCTGCGCCACTAATATGGCTGCAGGCCTTGTGCCAAGGTGAAGGAGGAGTTCTTTTGGCAAGAAAACAAGTTCTGTGGTCACCTGCAGTTATCCAATTAGTGCTGTACACCAAAGTATGTTTTCCTTATGTAACCAATGTTGTGTGAACAAGAAACTAAGCATCATGAGCATTATATAATCTGTGTTTCTCCTAATAAAGTAGACATATTGCCTGATCACATTGGTCTAAGAGCAGTCTGTCAGTTCCCTTCCATCAACATTAGACCAACCGTGCAAACAGTAAGCCAAAAGAAAGACTTTCTTCTGCTGCCAATCACTCTTACCCCTATTATCTCTGTAATCACAATCCCTCCTTCCCCTCCAGATACCCCTGTTCTGGCTGCAGCCCAGATTCCACAGTGCAGCATATAGAGTTATGAAGTTATCTTCTTCACACCAAAGGCCTCAACGCTGACCCCAGCACTGGTGTCAGCTGCCTGCCTGAGCGAATCGTGAGCTACCACAGCTGGGACAAGCAAGGTCCTCAGTAAAGCTCAAAATAGGTCACTGAAGATATTTATATTCCCCATAAGTTAACCCACCTCAGTATCTGAACATTAACAGCTAAAAGGAGTCATCACTAGAAGGTATCTGAAGTGCCAGCAGAAACACTAACCAGATGATGTGAAGAGAGTGCCTGAGAGTACCAAGTGAAAGAGCTACCACATACTCTGGCAGTGAACAAGGATGCCAGCTGCAGTTCCCAAGGAGATCCTGGGAGTAATAAGAGAAAATATCCAGTTGAAGCAGTAGCTTGCAAAATCCTTGGCAAGAAATAATGACAAAGCAGACAGCCCTCTTCAAGACCGCGAAGAAAGTAGCATCTACCATCCTCGTGTGCCCCCTCTCTTCATTACTGGTGGTGCAATTCTGTTTGCTTGTGCTTCAAGTTTTGTTTTTCACAGCATAGCCTACTGATAAAAGAAATGGCCTGCTTCTGCCCTTTGGTCTTATGCCTTTTATCAGACAAAACACAGTGTCTGTTAAAGGAAAGTAGATTGTCCTATTTATCTTTCTTTCCTTTTGATAATTTTTTACTGATGTTTCCAATAAGAAGGGTTCCAACACCTCTTCTGGGCAGGACCAAATCTGCAGTATATTCTTTCTCCATTTCCATAATTGGTTTGAAGGTTCTGGTGCCAAAAGACTGCTCTGTGGTACAATGAATAACCTAGTTCAAAAAATAATCATGCAATATAAGTTACAAAGCAGAAATATATTGATTTTTTTAGTGCAATCTACATTATATCTGGCAGCAGGCAGCATGTAAGTCACCTCTGAACAGAGCCCTTTGACCATGTGCTATTCCTTTTACATGGTGATCATGTGCCACAGAGCAAATGAAACGAAAGTGGAATGGGGTCAAATGGGCATCTCTGCAGAGTATTAAGATAAAGGACTTTATAATTAAAACTGGAATATCTAGTCATCTTAATGCAGACTAAAGATTAGGATCAGTGCTTTTACAGGAAGATTAATTATACTTTGAGAAGTAGGGAATCTATCAGAAGGAAAAGCCTGCTCTGTGAAAGCAACTTAGCAAATGCAGCTTCAGCTACGACTGTAAAAATGATTCTATGACATACTAGTAAATGTCAGTTACTTGAAGCTTATTATTTATTCTGTGTACAACAGAATTGTCTTAGTGTTCTGCTTAGAGCAACTGAAAACAAGAATCCATTTGCTCTGTAATTTTGTAGTTGTAGGTACATGATCCATTAGCAATGGCATTTTTTCCCTCCAATAGTTCATAATATTCCTTAAAATTATTATCTGAAAGGATAATGATACTGAACTTCTATAGCTGTTATCAGTTTCTTCTGTTAAAAAACAAAACAAAACAAAACAGAACAAAACAACAAAAAATATACACAGAGAAAAATGGAAAAGTTTGTTTTTCTGCAAACAGAAACATGCAAAGTTATTTTTTATGCTAACACATTAAGTAGGGATATAGTCATTAAGATTGCTATGGTATTTTGCATATTTTAGCAAAAATTGCTGGGGAAAATACGCACTTTCTCATACAAAGGAGCTCTTTGAGAGAAGTTATTTTTGTAATGTTTCCCATGATAGCAGCAGTTGCTATCATAACAAACAAAATTTAGAGCAGGTGTTTGTTAACACTGAGTTTCTAAAGATAAATAAAAACCCCTTTGAGACTTCACACTACAGATTTGTTTCTAATGCACTGTAACTTATATTCTGAGTCTAACAACCATTTTTAGACTGTTACCCTTTTATAATATTTTTCAGTTGCTTCATTGCAAACCCATCATTTGATATAATAATATATGTGAAACACGTCTCACCTTAGGTTGCAGCTAGTCAAGTATAAGGTGAGCAAGGTTGAGCAAAGTCTTGCTACTTTTGTCCAACTACCAGATAAAATCTGTGTCCTTGCATTGCTGATAATGGACCCTAGAGTCTCTAGAGATTCAGAAAAACAAAGCAGAGGTGAAGGGATGTTTTGTGTTTTTCCTGAACACATAAAGAGAAATCAATCATGTTTAGCCAGCTTGGGTGTGTATAAACTAAAGGCAAGCTAAAGGGTTAGGCTCTTTTTATGAAGTAACAATCTGGGCATGTCGGTGAAAATCAGAGAGATTTAAAACTTTGTGTCCCAGAAAGCGTTAGAAAGATTAAGTAAGTTAAATGTGGGGGATTTTGGGAGTGCTCAGTTCTCTTCTGGAGTTTGTACTGTGCGATTCTTCTTCAGTATGTACCACTCCATTATTCCCTGCCTCAGATGCTATGTTTTCTTGAGCAGCAACCAAGAGATGCAATCCCTGTTGAGCAGGCTGACGGATGTTACCAATTTGGGGGGTTTTATACAAGAAATTTCTTACAGCTCCTCTTCCAACAGTCAGGTGATTATATTAGATTTTCAGTTTCAAGGAAGCCTGAGGAGTAGGTCTCACACCTTTGTCCATCTTATCTGACAGGGATTGGCTTGACATGCCATGGCACAGCAGTACCGGTCGAGCCTCACTTCTTACGAGAATGTCACAAAGCTATTTCACCCTTCAGCATGCCTGGCTCTATAAAACAAGGTTGCTTCTTAATAACCAAGGAAAGCAAAGCTACCAGAAGCTAGTGTGGCTTGGGAGAGGCGATATACAGTGAAGCAGCAACAAAACGTTCACTCATCCATTCCACCAGCCTTAGGCTAGGTGGTAACAAATGTACATGCAATAACTGCTTGCACATACACCTTACAACTATCATTGCAGGGTTTCCTTCCTGCCCTGGCAGACATTAAGGAATTAGGAAAATGTGCAGACACTCCAGGGCATTATTAATTGGTTACATATTCTGCAGAAAGCATACATACAGCTATCAAATTTTGCCATAGCAACCTTAATGTATAGCAAGTAAGCTATATCTAAAAAATGCAAGAGAAAGGGAAAGGCTTTTTACAAAGGTGTTTTGTTTCTTCGATTGAGAGCTTAATGGGCGTTATGCTCATATTCAGCTACTTTGTGTGTCCTCAAGGGCAGCTCTGCAGCAACTGAGGGGAAGGAACAGGCAAAGGGCTGCCCTCTACAGGTTTCTGATCCTAAATGTCATAATGCCAATGTTATATTGACAACTATGGTCACCGAGAATAAAATGTTAATTTTATATGGCCTAATGTTAAGTGTGAACCTGTGAAATGTCTGTGTCTGAGTCACACTGGGCTGACTTTGTAAGCACTGAAGAAAAATGGACATCTTTAGTGGGAAATGCATCTCATCCTCCGGCAGAAAACTAATTATTTTTCCGTGTGAAGAAGGCCAAGGTGCCATGCTCGGGCTTAAGGCACCAGGGCACCTTTCCCCTCAGGGCCGCGGGGCTCGCGGCCAGGCCCCCCTCACCGCAGCGCAGGCCGCCCCCTGCTGGGCAAGCAGCCCACCCGCAGCTTCAGGCGCTTCCCTCATGGATCCGTGCGCTCTCCGCAGGGGACACCGCTTCCACATTATGCAAACTGTGCCCCCAGTTTGTAACTTAGTCTACCAAGCCTTGCTACTGAGGGGGAGGTGCAGGCAACATTTTTTTTTTCCAAAAAAATGCGGGGATTAAATTAAATTAAATTAAAGTTTTCCACTTCCTATGTGGGAGGTCGTCTTAGAATAAGAGCAGTGGTGGTTTCAAACAGAGGACTGAACCTCAGTTAGGACTGTGAGAAGGGCACAGCTGCTTGCCTTCAGGAAAAGGCAGAGAGAGCCTAAGAGTAGATAAAGCCATGAACTCTCTTTTCAGAGTTCCTTCATACTGAGTGTGCTAACTCTATACTGAGAATGTTGTTAAGCACCAGGTTTGGCAAAGCCTGGGCACCTGACTTCAGGAGTCCAGCCTTACTCTTTGGGTTTTAGTCCTCCTTTATGACATTAAAAAACCCCAAACAAACAAGCAAAAAACCCCTAACTCCTTCTCTGCTTTTCAGGGACACTGACACTGTTAATATAAACAGATGGATTAGAGATTCTCAGGATCGGATATTGAGGTAACATCCTCGGGCAAGTATTTAAGATTTCAGCCTACATCCTTGTATCCCAATGATCTCATTTATTTGGCCTTTGAGAATATCTCTTTACAGAGAGAAGGAAGAGTATGAAAAGGAAAATATCCACACATACAAAATCTTCAGCCTCTTACATGGAAGATACAATAACTATTCCAGTCCTGGTGTAATGGCTAGCGGTAGTAGTTAAGCTTTTATAATAAAAGCTTAAGAGTATGGGCATTATGTAATGCCCAATTCCAAAAGTACGTTATGTTCTCTGATATCTCTTGTTTTTGATAAAGGTTGAGCCATTAGACAAATTTTTGAGAGACTACTTTGGTGTGGTTACCTTCAGAGGTGCCAGGAAACATCTATTAATTTTTTTTTTTTCTGGCTAATTTGCCTTCAAATACTTCATTTTGCTTTCCCGGTGGTTGTGATGGCTACAATGTGCAAGAAAACAATTGGCACACTTGAAGGAGAATAAACAATAGCATTCTACTGTCCAGAAATTGTATTCCCTTCAGGAATTAAACCATGGGCTGGACACCAAGTCCCAGTTTGGACCTCTTCCAATTTGTCCCTGAAGTCTTTATTGAAATAAAAGGAAGTTGCACTAGTACTGACAGTGACAATCTAAATTCTAAGTAGATTCTTAATAGTAAAATAAAAAAAGAGACCACAAAATATTTTTTCTAGTTGAAAGGTAGACACACGGAAGTCAGGGAATGCAGAATTGACATGTTTTAAGCAGCATCAGTTTGGCCTCATTTGTGTCTGCATCTATGTGATCTGAGACCTTTTTTTATAGCATTCTATCAGTTAAAGAGAACGAAGGAGTGTACCTCATCTGTGTCAAGTAATTCAGTGTTTCTTGTACAAAACTGGGACTAGAAAACTTTGAATTTTTGTCTTACCCGATTATACCTTCCAGGTATTAAAAAATGCATTCTTAGTATTTCAATGAATGAAGACTGTGAAATTCACTGGTGAAAGCCTGGAAATCAATATAACAAAAAGAAAACAAAACAAGACAAGACAAATCTGAACGTTAATTTCCTCCCATTTTTTCAAAGTGTTATTTTTGAGAGCTTTGTCTTATGAATATCTACTCAGTGCTTCATCAAATCTAATCTCCTGATTCTACACAGACCTAATGTTATGTTAGACCATTTTATAAAGCCCATCAAAATCACTCTCTCTACTGACAGGTAGGAAAACTTCAGAGATTATGTTTTCTCAGTCTCACCAAAACCTGACAATATAGGAATTCCATATTCTAAATCCCAAGCTAATTTTCTGCCTACTGAAGGTCATGAACTTATAATAAATATTTTTTTTAATCAAGAATTCATGTAACATTTCATTTCACAATATACTGGACTAGAAATGGCCTGCTGCCTGTTTTTATACTTTGAAAGAATGTTTCCTATACAGTGTTACATCTAAAAAGGCTGGCATTCAGTGCAATAAATAGCCAGTACTGTCAAAAAAGCAGGTGGAAGAAAATTTATTTTAATGTGACTCCATGAAGAATATTTGACCAGCAGTGCTTAAACAACAGCACTGATCTCATGCTTTGAAAAGCCAGGTAGATAGATTGTTGTAAGAAGTTGTACCTGTATGAGACTCAAGGTCTCTCCAACAGACTGCTCAGTTATTAAATACCATGAGAGGGGCACATTCATGGCACTGAATATATTGCAATGCAGAGGATGCCTGTATGTACAACATATTGCAGTATGAGTGTGTTGCATACTAACAATATTAACTCTCACAGGCAAAGACAGCTGAAGTACTTGGAATAGTTTTGTAGCTTAACTTTGGTTCTGTCACTGAATGTGAGCTTAGTTTCCCTGAGATATTTCTTCTTTTGTTAAGTACCAGTTCAGATTCCTAGTCCTGAAAACTGCCAGTGCTACACTGAATCCAGCAGATTCCATACACTCTATGTCACAGGACTCTTAAGGATACCAAGGAAACACTTGTGAGCGTGATGTACACTGACCAGAAAGTGTGGCAGCCAGTAATAATCATGCTAGTGACAGGTAAAGTTAAACAAAGTTGAACAGAAATTAAAAACCTTGAGTCCCTTCAGGGCATTCTTATTTGCCATTCCCACATTTATAGAAAGGAGATTCATGTAAGCACAAAATCCAAACGTCAGCATAAGAATCACCACTTACTTGACACAGCAAATTTTTTTAAAGATATGCATAGTTTTGCTTGGATTGCAGAGCTTGACCACTGCACTTCACCTGCAGACCACAGTGTGGGCCCAGGCAAGCCCACATGCGAGCTTGGGATCCAGGCACAACAGAACCACCTTCCCCAACCCTCATCTTTCCCACATCCAGCCATCTAGCATTTCCTACAGAAAGCATCTCTGCATGGGACTTAGCAGCTCTGCAAGGCTGGCTGTGGACACCCACTTCACAGCCCTGCTGCGAGGCTCTCCGAGTGGGCTGGTTTTGGCTGGGGTAGTTAATTTTCTTCACAGTGGCTGGTATGGGGCTACATTTTGGATTTGCACTGAACACGGGGTTGATAATATAGACATGTTTTTGTTATTGCTGAGCAGTGCTCACACACAGCCAAAGCCTTTTATGCTATATGTACTGTCACGCTGGCAAGCAAGTTGGAGGTGCATGGGAGGTTGGGAGGAGACACAGCTGGGATAGGTGATCCCAACCGACCAAAGGGATATTCCATACCATATCATGGATGGTATTCATGGGATTCAAGGGATATTCATTCCATACCATGCTTACTATAGAAAGTGGGGGGAAGAAGGAGGAAGGGGGAGATGCTTGGAGTGATGGTGTTTGTCTTCTCAAGTCCATGTGATGGGGCCCTGCTCTCTTTGAGATGGCTGAACACCTGTTTGCTCATGGGAAGTGGTGAATTAATTGCTTGGTTCATTTTGTTTGTATGTACAGCTGTTAAACTGTCTTTATCTCAATCTAGGAGTTTTCCAGATTTTACTGTTCCAATTCTTCCCCCGATCCCACTGGTGGGGGAGCGAGCGAGGGGCTGTGTAAGGCTTGGTGGCTGCCTGGAGTTAAACCACAACACTGGGGCACTGTGGAGGGGCAGCAATCAGGCCTCCTATCTGCCCAACTCACACCGGCAGCCCATAGGGAACCAAGGCAGGATTCACGTGATTCCCATATTAGCAAGAATCATAGAATGTTTAAGGGTTGGAAGGGATTTTAAAGATCATTTAGTCCCAACCCACCCTGCCACGGGCAGGAACACCTCCCACTAGACTGGTTGCTCAAGGCCCTATCCAACCTGGCCTTGAACACTGCCAGGGTTGGGGCATCCATAGCCTCCCCGGGCAACCTCTCCCAGTATCTCACTATCCTCACAGTAAAGACTTTATTCGTAATATCTAGCCTAAATTTCCCCTCTTTCAGTTTGTACTCATTACTCCTTGTCCTATTGCTACAATAGGACTCTTCTGATGAAGAGTCCCCCTCCAGCTTCCCTGTAGGCCCCCTTCAGATACTGGAAGGTTGCTATGAAGTCTCCACACAACTTTCTCTTCTCCAGGCTGAACAGCCCCAACTTCCTCAGCCTGCTTTTACAGAGGACGTACTCCAGTCCTCTTATCAACTTCAGGGCCTTCCTCTAGACTTGCTCCAATAGTTCCATGTCTTCCTTATCTTGGAGGCCCCAGAGCTGGATGCAGTACTCCAGGTGGGGTCTCCCCAGAGCAGAGTAGAGGGGGAGAATCACCTCCTTTGACCTGCTGGCCACGCTGCCTTTGATGCAGCCTAGGACTGGATTGGCTTTCTGGGCTGTGAGCGCACACCGCTGGCTCATGCTGAGTTTTCATCAACCATCACCTGTGGGGTTACAGTCACCCCCAAGTCTTTCTCTGCAAAGCTTGTCTCAGTCACTTCTCTGCCCAGCCTGCTGGTGTGTCTGGGATTGCCCTGACTCAAGCGCAGGACCTTGCATATGGTCTTGTTGAACTTCAAGAGGTTCACATGGCCCCACCTCTCAAGCCTATCCAGGTCACTCTGGATGGCATCCCTTCCTACCAGCATGTCAACTGCACCACACAGCTTGGTGTCACCAGCAAATTTGCCGAGAGTGCACTCGATCCCACTGCCCACGTCAACCAACAAAGATGCTGAACAGTGTTGAGCCCAGTACCGACCCCTGAGGGACACGACTCGTCACTGGTCTCCATGTGGACAATGAGCCGGCGACCACAAATGCTACACCCAGGCAGCGAGGCACTCGGCTGGGCAGGAAAACAGCCCTCCCGCTCCACGCCAAACCACCGTTCCCCGGCCAAACCCCTCCGCAGTGCCTGCAGGGCTGTGTGAGGGGTCTGTGGGGCTGTGTGAGGGGCCGGCGGGGCTGTCAGGCGTTATGTGAGGGGCCAGAGGGTCCCCCCGCGGACGGTGCCATGTGCCGCGGAGGGGACGCGATAACCCCACTCCCCCGCCACTCTCGCCAACCGCCCCTTGGTACCGCCCGCCCGTCCGCGCCGCCTGACCACCTCCTGCTTGCCTGCGCATGCGCGCCCCATCTCCCCGTGCCCGAGGCTTGGCCCGGCCCCGCCCGGCCGCCGGGCTGTGCGCCTGCGCGCCGGGTCGCGCGTCAGCGTCGCGCGCCGTAGAGGCGCGCGGGGCTGAGGCGCGTGCGGGTGGCCGCCATGACTTCCGCGCTGGAGAACTACATCAACCGTATCCGCCGCGGGGCACGGACGGCGGGGACCCGCCCGACCGGCCTCCCGCTCCTGCCTGGCCGCGGGGCCGGGACGGGACGGGAGGGGAGCCTGGCGGAGCGGGGCCCTGAGGGCGGGGCTGGTGGCGGCTTGCGTTGCTTGGGCCCTTCCCGGGTGGCAGTGTCGGTTTCTCCGTAAGAGAGATCGGCTCGGCAGGCAGAGCGGAGGTTACAGGAGGTCACTCGGAGAACAGGGTCCCCCAACAGCACCAAGCGCAGCGTTGCACGATCCGTGGTGAAGAGCGAGATTCGCGGTGGGCCTGCCCCCCCCGAGAGCTCCTAACGCGCCTTTAGTTACCAGCTCTGCATCACTTGTTCAAAACCCGGGACTTGGGGTTCTTGGAACGCTTTTCGTGCTGTTTTTTTGTACTTCTTGTAACCCATGGGCATTTTCAGTTTTATTCACAAACAGTAAGATATTAACCCGGAACTATTCAGGATGACGGATATGTGGTCACCCAATTGGGATAATGAGATATTATGGAGATGGAGAATGCTAGGCTTGGGATCACCACTTCAGAGCAGTTTTTTAAGGACTTAAAGTGTCTATAAAACTGTTTATGTTTTTGCAATTTTGAGGCAATGCAGTTAGTAATGGGAAGAGAGGCGAACTCAAATCTTTATTCTGCTTTTAATGCTGTTCATGTTTGTGTATGATTGTCCATGGTTAGGTGAAGTGAAACTTTAAAGGAGATTTTCATAAAAATGCTATGTTGTCAATTGCTACTATCAACCATGCTGCTTTAAAAAAGATGCTGACAGGCTTTTCTGGCTCCTAATGGCTCTTAAAACCTATATTACATATGAATGTCTCAGAAAATCATAATGGTTTTATTTCAGATATCATTAAACATTTCCTTAATAAACTACCAGGTACTGTTGCAGTAATTACTTCTGATGGAAGAATGATTGTGGTAAGACTTGTATTTTTTAACATTTTATTTTCCCCCATAAAGATTTTCCATCATGGCAATAAAGAAGCTGTGTTAGGATATTCTCAGTTACATATTCACACCTTTAAATCATAGAGTACAGAATAATGGCCATAAGGCTTAAAAAAATGTTGTAAATGGTTACTGATTCTTGCACATCAGCTTTGTCCATTGATAAATTTCTGCATACACATGCTTTGACTTTTTTGTCAAATTAAGTTTTCTGTGGAAATGCACAAGAAAATACATTTCTCTTCAGTAATTTGATTTCTATCTAAAATGTCTTCTTTGTCCTGTAAGCTTTTGAGCTTTCATGGTAGAACCATTTCTTCCAGCATTGGCTGGAGAATTGCTGGAGAATTGCTGTGGGATTTGTTTATGCCTGAAAACCTGAGGATTGGCCAACTTATATATTAGACTGTATAATATTTTGGGTTTATTGCTTCTGTGTTTTGGGGTTTTTTTCTTGCATCACTTCCCCCCTCACACACACTTTTATGTGTATGTGTTTTGAGTGTAACTTAACAGTGTGATTGTTGCATGAGGATTGTATCTTTCTGTATGTACTTAGCTTCATGCAGCCTCTGGAAAAACAGAAAAACTACTGGCCTCACCAAATCTGTGTGTCTGAAGTCAGTCTGATAAACTTTGTGTTGTGCTACAAGATACTTTGTACCAAAGAGATTTGAATGGAGTTGGTATACGTGACTCCTTGCTATGTGGTTAGATGATATAAATGAATATTAGCATGATAATTTTAATTTACTAAACACAAAATAATTTACTTCAGAGATACCACTTAAAATTGCTTATTAGGAATGGTTTCAGTATTGTTGACCACAAGAATCCAATTTTTCTGGTATTTGTTTTAGTTAAATATTTGATTTCTAGAAACTTCCATACAAGGAAGACTAAAAAGTGTAAAACCAGTAAAATTAGGTTTGTAGAGGTCTGTTACTGATACAAGAGAAACTTTACTTCTTTTAATACTAAAGCCTATTTTAGCTTTCAGCATGAACACTCAGTAATAAATGTGCACTTTTCTTAAATTGATTATTGCTTTGAAAATTACTTTCTTTGGCTATTTGTGTTTAAGCCAAACAATAAAACCTAAATAGAATATCTATTCTCTAGTACCTTAATTTTGCTACCTTGTTTAAGATATCTTTGAGAGCAAAGATGATAAATTTAAGAGTTAACTGGAGTGCTTTATTTTTGTATGTTGTTTTCAGGGAACACTCAAAGGTTTTGATCAGACCATCAACTTGATTTTGGATGAAAGCCATGAACGAGTGTTCAGTTCTTCACAAGGAGTTGAGCAAGTAGTGCTGGGATTATACATTGTAAGAGGTGATAATGTGTAAGTATAGCATGTCCTTGTTTAAATCTGTTCATATGAACTTCGTATGTACGTGTGCATGTCTTTGTGTATATATGTATATTATCTGTATAAATCTTGATAGCCCCAGACACCTTGCACCTTTGTATCTGTGAGTAGCACTGTACTGTCAAAGTATTGTCAAAGTTGAGGCAACCAAGGAAGTGTCTGAGTCACCATCCCTGGAGATATTTAAAAGATGTGTAAAAGTGGCACTTAGAGTCAGGGTTTAGTGGTGGGCTTGGCAGTGCCGGGGCCTCGATCTTACAGGTCTTTTCAGACCTAGATGACTCTGATTATGTATTAAAGAGCAATCATCCACATTTACGTTACAGAAGTGATTGCATTGTAATGTCAAATGTGGTTTTAAACTGGAAGAGGAAAGATTGAGATTAGATGTTAGGAAGAAATTCTTTACTCAGAAGGTGCTGAGACACAGGAACAGGTTACCCAGAGAAGTTGTGGATGCCTCATCTCTGGAAGTGGTCAATGCCAGGTTGGATGGAGCTCTGAGCAACCTGATCTAGTGGGTCAAATGTACGAGTTGATACTTGATGTAAATATGCTCACAAAATGAGAGTAAAAGCTCAGTAAATGCAGAGAAAAGTAGCTGATGTGCCCAACACATGGGAGGGTTACAACAGAAGTGGAAAGAAAGCCTGGTAAGTGGGCCTGCTAGGAAGATTACTTTTGCAGCAGCATTCTGAAACTGATGGCAAAAATAATATTCTTTTTTAATCACAACTAGAAAAAGGGTATGTTGTAGTGACCAACACGTGAGCCTGGATAGGAGTTTTCATCTTCTAATTCTAATGGATATTTCTGTACAAAGAAATATCAAGAGTTAAATTTATATCTAGGTGCATTTATCTGACATCGTTGAGACATTTTGGAATGCTTTCATCACATTTGACTTAGGCTTTTAAGAAAAAGTAAATTGACATTATGTGCAAAGGTAGGACTAAGCATGCTACTCTACCAGTAACTTTTCATTCACATACTATAAACGTGTATAAAAAGCCAAGTAATTGTTTACTGCTTCACTCTTTCATCATATCAGATGGCTACAATACTCAAGTATACTCAAAATATTCTTTTATAGAATTTATTCTAATTTTTTTGCAAACTTAACAAGCTTGGAAACATACTCATTACAAGGAATAATTGGGTATTCTTGCAACTCTTAACAAACTGACATTTAATATTTTTATAGGAAGAAGTAAAAAGAATCAACGGCTAAGTAACAGTAACTTCAAAATAGGCGACTCATAAAATAGGGAAGGTATTGGAAAATAAAAGGGAAGAAGCAGTCATAATATGCAGTGCTTCCAGACATTCCAGTGTGCATCACTAGAAGCTTGCAGGGAACATGCAGCATCAATCAGAAAAAGTCAATATGATTAACAACAAATAAGGGTTGTTAAAAGGAAAAAGACAGCTTCTGTTTTAGAAGTGTGTGATTAAGGAATAATAACCTCATTTTTTTTATTGTAGTGCTGTCATTGGAGAAATTGATGAAGAGACGGATTCAGCTCTTGACTTGGGGAATATTCGAGCAGAACCCCTAAACTCAGTTGTGCACTGAAAAGATGAAAATGCACAGGGACTTTGTAAATCTTTGGTTGTACAGACCTATTTAACAACGTGGACAGTTTTTACAAATTGTGTTTGTTTAGACACCAATTTTTTATTATGAATATGTTGTAGTTTTGCATGTAAATTAAAGTTTCTACATTTTACTAAAGATACTTTCATTGGATTTCCTTTGGGTTTTTTTTTATGCTGCATGAGTTCACTGGGAAATGCATGCTGGCAAAAGCAATCAGTATCAGTGATGGTCCTGATAGTGTGTAAATATACCTTGTTTTTAAAATAAGATCTCACTCCTAAAGTTAAACCAAGCTCTTTTCTATAACCCAGGATTATGTAGAGGTAGATGTGTCATAGTCCATTTAACCATCTCTAAGTGTAGTTCTGGCCATAAGTAGAAAACTGTTCCTTGTGGTTGGTTTTTTTTTTGTGTGTGTGTTTAGTGTAGAAAGGAAGAATGTTGAAAGCTTTCACAGTCAAATTAATGGCTTATTCATATAATACATTTTTTGTTGTTTATCAGAGATTGTTCTCTAGTCCTCAAGACTATACTGGAGGTGCAGGAGTTCTTAATGGCTTAATTCTTGTGGAGAAATTAAATTGGAGAAAGAACGACTTTTGAGCAGGAGCACAAAATTTAAAACAAATACATACATTTATTTGAAGCCCCTTAAGAGAATGAGACCAACTCATTCTCTGTCTTCACCTTTCAGCAGCTGTCATGTTGCTCAAAATGTGGGTAAGATCTACAGAAGGAGAATTGTGTGTTTGCTAATGTGTAACCATTATCTTAGAGTGTAGTTTAGAAGACACCAGAGTACTTTTGGTAGGTAAGTTATTTACTTTCAACAAAACTTGCTGCAGTATTGAACATAAGAGTCCCATGTAATCATAATCACATGTAGGCCTCTTACAAACCAGCAACAGCCAAGTTAAGTGGGACAAGCTCTGTGCAGTGTGTGTGTTTTAGGCCACGTCCTATTGACTACCCAGCAGAAATGCTGGTATGGTGGCAGCAAGAGGAGGTCAGTACTATTGAACAAAGCTGTTTTCTGTGTCCATGAGTGTGCCAACAGGCCCAGTATTTTTTCCCTCTAAAAATGTGCTGTCAAAAAAAAAAAATTTAATGTGCAAGTTTGAGGGGTTTATACTGATTTTAATATTAAGGGGGATTCGGTACTTTTCATTGCAAGTTCATTGGAAACCATATACATTGAACTGAAAATATTTGTTCTTCATAAAATCTGTCTCTCAGTTCTTGTAAATTCCAGCTTGTTTTCTGAGATTCTTCTTGATGAAGCAAAGCCCTGCTAACCTTTTTTCATATTTATCCATCTTGTGATCTAGTAATGTGTTGTAGTTTTCTGTCCACATTTCTGCAGGGAATTGCTGAGCAGACATCAAATCAGGCAAATCGGGGGTTTTCTCTGATTACCAAAAGTCAGTAACATCTGGCTGTAATTAGTTAAGTCAAAAGAATCAATCAGTTTCATTAAACAGTCAACAAAAAAGCCCTTTGGCAACTGAAACGCTGCTATTGGCACAAGAGAAAAGAGTGAATAGTAATGATAAAGAACAAAGAAAGATTATCAAATTAGCTACTTTAGAGTGCAGAAAAAAAATGCAGAGGCAAAGAGGAGTATCAGGATGAGCTGATTTTTAATGCTCTACTCAGCCTTGGGTGTATTAGGAGAGCTATAGTTGAAAGACAAGTTGAACACTTGTGTAGAAGCACTGGAAAGACTGTGGAAATCTGTTGCTTTGTAGCTGAGGAATTAAGTTTGAAGCTGAGTCATGGAATGTTAATGCATATGGAGACCATGTGCCTTGAGCACATCATTTGCAAGGCAACTCCTTGGTCCTGTATTTGTTTAAAGATTTAAAATATGATGAGCTGCTGATGTGAGTTGAAACTACTTTATCCTTGAAGTGCTGATCTCAGATACAAAACTGGAACCCACAGTAGTGAGGTTTATCCATAAAATCCAGGGACTGACCAGATGAGAAATCCAGGTCGTTCAGAAATTGCTGGAGCGTGATCTGGAATATAAGTTTCACAGAGTTTGCTGTTTAAAACACAGATTGCAAACCCTGTCTTCCCTTCAGGTGAGTTACCTCAGCTATTGCATGCACTTTTTCTGGGCTTGAGATCCTCTGTGTGCCCAGAGTTGTGAGGAGCTACAGCTTGAGAAAGTTGTATCTGCTCTGACAGGCTAACCTAAACTTGGAGCATTCTCTATCTTGAGAAAGGTAAATTTAAGCTCCCTTTTAGAAAAGGATCCTAATAAAAAGTGCTGGCCTAAAAAATGGGTTGATTATATGCAGAGCATTGTGAAGTTGACTTCTGCAATGACATAGGCAAAGGATGGCCAGCTCACAGGACTGGTTGGGACTGTGGGCAGTAACTGAGCCCTGTTGAGATGGAGCCCTGCTCAGAAGTAAAGTTCTCTCTAAAACCTTAAAACCAAAACCCGTGGAAGTTGCTTGCCTTTATGCTTATCAGCAATGTAAAGTTTTTCAGAGTTGTGATTTTTGGCTTATGTTCACATTTTGTTTCAATTTCTACTCCAACATTTCCTTCAATTTGATGCCATTGATTTAGGTCTGGATTTGACCAAAGCCTCTTCTGGATGTACTGGTGAAGGGATCAAGGCCAGCAGACATAGTCTGAAGGGGTTTATTGAAATCAAATCTAGAACTTTATATGCTTTTTAAAATTATAACATGCAATTAAAGCCTTGTGAACTTACTGGGGCTTTAATCTATAGAGGCTAACTGGGTCCCTGTAAGTATATGGTTCAGAGAAGCACTCAATAAAACAGTATTTCATGCAGGAAGTTGAATTATAACCAAAGTATTTTCATTATTTCATTGAATCAAGCCTGTAGCACCGTCCAAGCTGGAAAACAGGTCACTATTTTATGTCATTATTTTCATAAATGAATCAAAGTAGGAAAAATTAGTGGGATTGAAACCAGAAAGTGGACATAGAGTGATGGCCTAGTATTAGTGATTCTGAAAAAGAAAGCTAGAGAATGTTAGTCCCCAGCAAGGGAAGAGGAAGAGTAGAGTGGAAGCTCAGCATGTGTGAAGCTTCTGTATGCATCTTGACAGCAGGGGAGCTACTAATGTGAGTCATGCCTATGAAACACAAGATGATTTATGCTTGCTAGTTATATTTGGTCTATGATACATTTTGGCACCTGTGTAAGCAACTTTACTAATTTTTAATAATTGGGTTCTTATTTCTGCTTTACAGTTGGGTAAACTGCAGTTTATTCTTAGAATAATGAAAATAAGTCTGTGGAATTTTTTTTCAAAGTGGAAAAGTTCTTCAGTTGCAGTAAAGATCCAGAAAAGCTGTGTCATATCAATTAGTTTTAGCTTCTCTGTTGTTCAAATAATAAAGCATACTTCAAGTACCAGGTATTCACAAACAACCATGAAACCCAGATGTGCCAGAAGGTCATAGATAAAACCTTGAGATGAGAGAGGGGAAACTTGTACCAGACTTAGCTTAAAAACATATGAGAGAAGATAGTAAAGAGCCAGGTGTTTGTCCTGGAAATCCTGTTCCTGATAGGCTCTTTCAGTGTGCTCTGTTTTGTCTTAGGGTCCCTTTCAGGGGCCTTTTTTTACAGTAATTTTTACAGTAATGGCAGAAATGCTGATATTTCTTACATCAGCAGCATTTTCCCTGAAGAAAATAAAAGCTCCACTGACGCAGGTGGAAATCAAAGCCAAAAACACAATAGCATTCAGACTTTTGCCAAGAACTCCTTGCTAGCACTAAAAGCAAGACCTTATCTACACGGTAATATCTTCCTTCCTGGAGCCTTGTAGCACGTTCCAGGAACTCAAACTTGCGTAGAACAACATGCTGCTGCTTTTCAGCCTTAAATCAGTAACCATCAGTGCCACTGAATGCCAAAAAATTTCACTCAATGCTCAACTTCTTTCCTGCTACTTGCAGTTCTCGATAAAAGGTGTTCATTACTTCAGGGAGTGCAAGAACATGTGCATGTACTGTTTTTGTCCACTGAAACATCTTTAATGGTTGTCCTGAAGTCTTGTTTTATACTCTATCTTATTTTTAATTTAGTGTTGAAGTCAGCAGTGGTGATTACAGTGCTCTGCATAGAAACAGGAGTGAAAAGTGTTCAGGTGGAGAAATTAAAGAAACTGGATTTTAAGTAGCATAATCCATAAAAAATTAGAAATAAGCAGGATGGAAACCTGTTGAATATGAACAAAGTTGGGCTTTACAGCAGTGATCATTGTAGTTAAATTCCCTTTAACACAGATACAGGTGTTGTATCTGCGCATTACTCATGAGAAATACTGTGTGAGAAAACATTCACAGAAATATTTTAAGGCAAATGGAAGCTTCCTATCCTAAAATGCTACTTTTTAATTATGGTTCTTGCTTTGTATTTTTGTGCTTAAATCTTTGGGAATTCTCACTTGTGTAATTTCAGACTTCAAGTCTGCTTATGATGCAGATGGAAACCTGTATGCAGATGAATGCTGTGATGTTTCTGCAGCCTGGTCAGAACTGCTGGTGGTGTGTGGCTGGGATCTGCAGCATTCGCATTGACCAACAT
Organism: Pseudopipra pipra; assembly: GCF_036250125.1. Taxonomy (NCBI): domain Eukaryota; kingdom Metazoa; phylum Chordata; class Aves; order Passeriformes; family Pipridae; genus Pseudopipra; species Pseudopipra pipra. Next base: position 51,304,722 of record NC_087553.1, read on the forward strand.
GTAGGTGATGTAGTGTCCTCGGATACAGGGGATAGATTGTCAAAATTGTATTCAAAGCAACATGCATGCAAAAGACCAGGAAAAACATGTAGCAATAACCCCCCTTGCTATCTGTAGCTGTCTCAAACTCAGTTTATAGCATTTCCAATTAATCAAACCATTTCTTGCCAACTGCCACCTAAATACTGCTGCATCTATACCGTTTCATACATACAGACTGGATGTATGGGAGCTCTGTTTTGCAGTGAGTTACTGGACTGAACAGAAGCCAAGGCAGGAAGTGATTATGGCTAAGGAGCTGATGCTGACTGAAAATGTGTGATGCTGCAGAGGAAATATCACACAATAGAACCACAGTTAGTTTGGAAATAGATTTAAAAAACAGAGCACATTTGGATGTAAACAGTCAATAGGACTGGGGCCAGCCTTTCTCCTAACAATCAGATCATTAGAAGTAGAACCGTGCAGAATGATTTCTATGATTAAACTGCAAGTGCAAAATCCATGAAAGCGTGTGCTCATTAATGTTTAACGGAAACAGCCTTCTTGCTTTTTGCCATGTTTCTTCTCTGGGTTGTCCTAACTCATCCTGGATACAAGAGTCAGGCGTAAGTCCAGCTTAAATCTAGGAAGTGCAAATGCTCAAGGACTTTGAAAAGACAGGCTTAGATTCTTTTTTGTAACTATAATAGGGTAGGATCACTCTCTGGAATTGCACTTTTGATTTACAAGATTGCTTCCATGAAAAGTCATCAGCTCACATTTAATTAAAATTGTCAGGATCCAAGTGGAAACAGTCTCTGATGAGAAACGGAATAGAGTTAGTGATTGTTATCATTTAGGTGATGATTGTTATGTGGGTGAAGGGGACGGCTCCCTGATTTGTCTATAGCCTACTTTAACTTCTTGCATTGTTTGTAACATCCGTCAAGTAATTTTGAGTTTTATGCTCTAACTTCTGATTCCACCATTTTATGGAAGTCCAGCCAGTACAGAAAGCAGTAAGAAAGACAAGCATTAGTATGTTTGTATGTATTAATTTCATTTGTGGATAAGACATGTACAATGCTTTACGATGACACTGTATGTGCAAGTAGTTTTGAGTTTGGTTCTAATTATGCTTTTTCTGAGTTTCAGCATCAGTGTCAATGCCAGCAGAATTGCCCTTAGCTAAAAGGAGGCAGGCTACCTTACTGCTAATGCCACACTTCAACACAGGTGTGCCCTGAGCAATGCCCTTCATCATCTTGGGCCTTAAAGCAGCTGAGCATTATTTATGAAAGTACTGAAGTTTCCATGTACTCTGCCATGGGCCACCTGAGCCTTAGTAACTTAACGAAACAAGAAACTTCTCAGATGACAAAGGTCCTACTACAGCACCAAGAAAGGCTTTATCAGTGAAGATAATCTAGACGTAAGGAAGTTTTGCCACATAAGTGGCAAAAGCCACTGAGCCACCTCTTTTCCATGCACTTCTGGAACATATTTTTATCTGTTTGCTCCTGAGTGAATGCCTAGAACGTCTACACATCTTGTCTTCCATGTTCAAAATGAAAGCTAATTTTTCTCACAGTGACTTAGGTCTAGAGGGCAAAATACAGGTGCAGGACTTTGTTTAGGAATAAAGTCAGAAAGTAATACAATCATTTCTGGAGAGGAGATTAAATTCAGCCCATGTTTAAAGTAACTGTTTCTTCATCCCAAAACAAATGGGTAAACATCACCCCACCCTAAATATGTACTTTTTTGATGGAAGAAGGCTCAGCTCCATTGCGGATACCAAGAAACTAACCAGGTTTTAAAGCCCAGCTTCTTCAAAATATCGGTGCATTCCCAGGATACAGCCCTGCAACTGTAGGGAGGACATCATAAAACAATTTGAGTTTATTAATAGTAGATACAAAGGCATGTTATTGATTAGGTTGCTCTGAAAAATTGTGTGGAAAAGGGAGATGAAATGTGCCTGTTTCATTCAGAATTCCTTGGTAAATAATTTCTGCTCTGGCTGCGTAGATGCTGTGAAAGAACTGTTAGCTTTGTACTGCATTACTTTTGCCTTGATGTGCTAAAAATACGTAAGCACGATCCTCTTTCATGAAAAGCCATTCAAGAGGAGCATTTGAGTTGGATATTAACTGTCTTCTCATTCTTGAAACAGGGAATGTAGTTGTATGTACAGGATTTTGGTAATGCAACTGGGGATAAAAAAGTGACTTTTCACTAAGGCTATAGCAATCAACAATTCATCGGCAAGGTGACTGGCAGCACTGTTGACATAAGTATCACAAGTGTTTATAAATGTGAAGGAGGCAGTTTTTTGTTTACAAAGATGCCTAGAGCTCCATTACCTTGTCCTTGTCATTTGCAATACACAGCTGTACTCATAAGGCCCCACTAGTACATGGTCCAAATTATCCTGAATAAAGCATGGACTGTGCTGCTTGCCTATGTAATTCATTGTCCTCGTTGTGCTTATAGCAGTGATTAAGGTAATAGTAATAATTAATGATTAATAATTCATACTGCTAGTAAGTAGTACTGCTAAAGTACTGCTTAAGCTTAGGATAGTGACCCTATGTATTGTCATGTAATGTGGTATCAGCTGTTTCAACTGAGCACCAAGAATCAGCCACACACTTTTAAAAATAGGTTTTTCACTACTTAACAAAAAACCAAACATATCATTTTTGAAGTTAATGAATTGACCAGACTTTCCTTTATTGTTATGCTAGCTGTTAACACTGGCTTTCAGTTTACTTTGTCCAGCAGTCAATAAATCATGGAATCAGAGAATATACTGAGTTGGAAGGGACCCATGAGGAACATCAAGTACTCTTGGCCCTCCACATGACACCCCAAGAATCACACCATGTGCCTGAGAGTGTTGTCCAGACACTTGAACTCTGTCAGGCTTGGTGCTGTGACCACTTCCCCGGGGAGCCTGTTCCAGTGCCCAACCACCCTCTGGGTGGAAAACCTTTTCCTGATATCCAACCTAACCCTCCCCTGACTCAGCTTTGTGTAATTTCCTCGAATCCTGTCACTGGTTACAAGTGTGAAGAGGTCACTGCTCCTGCGCTTCCCCTCATGAGGATGTTGAAGATTGCAGTGAGGTCTCTCTTCAGTCTCCCCTTCTGCAGGCTGAACAGACCAAGTTACCTCAGCTGCTCCTCATACAGTTTCCCTTCCAGCCCTTCACCATGTTTGTTGCCCTCCTTTGGACACTCTCTAAGAGCTTAATATCTTTCTTATATTGTGGTGCCCAAAACTGCACACAATATTCAAGGTGAGGTTGCACCAATGCAGATCAGAGTGGGACAATTGCCTCTTTTGATGGGCTGGCTCACCAAGAGCCAGCAGTAAAGAAGCATTTACTATTGGCTTTTCTGGGCAAATAGATCTTGTAGCTTGTTTGGTTTCATTAACAGATTATTAATTAGATTATTATCTCTATATCCAGATAAGGGTGGTGAGAGGTGCCTTGAAGGTAAAGGGAAGATGAAAACAGGACAAAGTTGGTCAGTATGCTGACAGGAGACCAGAGTTATATTTCCTCTGCAAAGCATCAGTGATGCAATTAGAGCTGCAGAGGTCAGCAACGAACTATAAGCAGGTCTCTGGATATTTCAGAGGTCAAGGCCCACTAGGTGGACATGCAAGGACTACAGAAGCACTACTCAAACAGCCTTTAATCAAGTGTTCAAGACACTACTCTGGCTATAACAAAAACTAATCATGTTTTGCAGCTGCAACTCAGTGCAACATTCTGAAGACTGGAAAACCCAGTTACATCATTTGCTCTTGAGTAAAAAACCAACTGGTATAATTAGATTTTCTAAAACAGAATTGTATATTCTGTACAATCAAATTACAAAATCTAGTAATCCACCCACGATACTGACCTGAGTTTCTAACATACCTTAGCAAGAAAGGAAATTAGAAGACATGGTTGCTTTCTCTTTGGAAAGAGATCAGGAAGTCCCAAAACCTAAACTTGACTGTTATGGTGCAAGCCAGAGAAAGCTGTACTAAAGGAAAGAAACACCCACCACTCTCCCTCTGTCCATGGAATTACTCACATAATGGTAGAAGGCTACCAGATTGGCATTTTCCCCTTTACAAACCCATGCCAACTCCTCCCCATCACCGTTTTGTCCCTAACATCTTCAGAAATGCTTCCAGGAGAATGTGCTCCATCAGCTTCCCAGGCAGTGAGATGAGGCTGACTGGCCTGTAGTTCCCCAGCTCCTCTGTCTTGCCCTTCTTGAAGACCAGACAGGTATTTCCTGGCTTCCAGGCCTCAGGAGGCTTCCCTGACTGCCCTGGCTTCTCTGAGATCATCAAGTGTCCTCACTGTGACACTGGAGATGGACTTTCAAGTGAAGGAATGGACTGGATTTCTCTTTAGCCTCTCCCCCACACCCCCTCGTAACTGCTGTCACCTGCTGCTTTGCCAGATGCAAACAGTGAATTTCTGCTCTGCTGCTCCAGCAGCCAATGGGCAGCACACAGCAGGCAGGAAGAAACTTTCAAACACGTCCCAGTTTGTCCCAATGACAACACAAAGTGAAGGCCCAGAGGTTCTGCACCAGCTTTCTCAGGGGAGGGATGCTACAATGCACCGCAAGCAGGCTGAAGAAATTTCCTTTTATCTTTGAGGGCTACAAACCGGTCCACTTCCCACAGGATCAGGGATTTGCCTGTGTTTTATGGCTACCAGAAGCTCACCCACTACCTTCTCCCCAGAGGGGAGAACACAAAGAGGATGGCTGTAAAGCACTGGAAGAGTCTGGCAGCTGATTAGTAGCAATAGCTCACCTGTAGGCCATGATCTTAACACGACCGTGCTTCAAGACTTCACGGAGGAAGGGGACACATTTGCCTGGCCTCTGGGACAGGCTGAAGATGCAGCTGTGAGCAGAGCTGAAGGGAGCAGAGGAGAGCTCTGGAGAGTTCTATGGGCAGAGAAGGGGTGTAAAGCAATGTCAAGAAGGGGAACAATAAAACAAAAGGCATGTCCTGGATTGCAAAGTTTATTAAATATCAAGTTGAATTATACACAGTGTATTAGCTTCACAAAATTGTATTCATATAAAAAGGAAGAATGTCACAGCAGCATTTAATGCTTTCCTCGCTGACTGTTAAATCCTTGAATTAGTAAACTCCCCCAAATTTTTCCAGTCTTCTTCATCTCAGTACAGTCATTCTTACATACATCTTTTCCAGAACTGGGACTTTGTTCTATGCTCTTCGGATTGCTGGTGACTTTTCAGGATGGGAAATGACAACTCAGATCTTCATTAACAACTGGTAGTTTCCTGAAATAAGTAAAGCTGCTTGTAAGGTTGACACAGTGTCCCACCACATCCGGGCTAACAGCTGGGCTACAGACACTGTATCATCAGCTGTTAGCAGCAACAAAAAGACTGCCTATCCTATCACAGAAGTTCTGGAGAGTACTGAGGAAACTTAAAGTTGATGCACTAACATTCATTTTTTTCCCTCCGATTAGAAATGTTTTGGGTGCACCATAGGTTTTGATGCAAGAGCTGCAAATGTCTGAAACTGCAGCAATTTTTAATACAGAAATCAACACCAATACTGTGAAAAGGTACTGAGTTTGTGCCCATTGCCTCTCATGGTATTCAAGTGTACTGTGTGCGTGACTGAACTCTATCACAGGCTGCCCATGGAGCCTCTGGAGTCTCCCTCCTTGGAGGTATTCAAAAGCCAACTCAGATGTGGGCAACTGCCTCTAGGTGGTCCTCCTTCAGCAGGGGGGCTGGACCTGATGACCTCCAGAGGTTCCTTCCAAACTCACCCATTCTGTGATACAAAACAAACAAACCAAAAAGACCATATAACAACTCTTAGTACTACTACATACTCGGTCATTTTAAACCTACATTGCATAAAGTGATGACAATGTAAAGTGCCCTTTTCTACAGCTTGAACACCTGTAAAACTTTATCAGCAGAAACAGTCACTGCATCAGGACTGAAGCAGCAGGGTGAAAGCACATCAAATAATGTCCTAAACATTAAAATAACACTGGAAACATTCCAAACACATTGACTAAAATGATTTAACAGAACAAAGCAAACGCTAATGCATTGACCATAATAAGAAATAAATTTGATGATTTTGTCAACCTCAAGAGTCAAGATCAGTCAATCTGCTAGTCAGAAAAAAATGGATGTGGTTCTTATTGTGAGTGCAAAAGAAACCACCTATGCATCAATAAACCAACAGGTAAGTGCAATGTGCTTGACATCCATTTAATAGAGTTTATGAGTTTATATTCCGACTGCAAGAAACATGTTTTCACATCTGAACTGAGGGATGGGAAACTACAGATGCACTATGAAAACCAAATGATTTCCAGAGCCTTTCATAGCATTTTGTTCAAATCAGGTAATTTTTGGTTAAAACATCACGGTACTCCTCTATTGCTCTGCAAAGGGGATCCTGGTCCACATGAAGATTTTTTGAAGATCCAGCAGATCCCCTTTCAAGTTCAGCAGTAGCTGGAGAGAAAAGACACAAGATTCCTGGCATTACTTTTATAGCAGACAGGGCAAAATAAGGCAAGGCAAGAACATGACAGGCAACATGAGAGACTGCAATCCAGACAGAGACTTTAAAATTTCCAAGGGAACATAACAACGGAAGGGCTAGGTGCAAAGGAAGAAACCCATTTTTTCCACAATTGCTTATCCATCAACAGCATTTCTAAAGCAAGTGAAAGACATTCTGGAGGCTACACACTGAACATCTTCAGGCAATCCACAAATGACTCCTGTGCTAAACAGCCCCCCGAAGTCTCTGCTTTCCTTTTATGTTCAAACCAGTGATTTATTGGCACACTACTACTACACAGCACCAGGCACTGCAAAGCAGTAACTCTGGAGGAAGAATTACCATGGAACAGGTGCATTTCCTCTTTGGACACCTGGCCTCAAATTCTACAGCATGTTTTATGCTACGTACGGCAAGCGCTGAACTGATATTTGCCGAAAAAATACTGAATAATCTTTTCCTAAAGACAGATTATCTTTTGTCACTGATCTTCTTGCTTATTCCAAAAAAGACTGCACCACCTAAGATACCAAGACAAGCCATGAATCACAGAATCATGGCAAAAATCAGGAACCAACAGCAGAGAACGGGTATGGTGCGGTTTAGTGCTGAATGCCATCGGTGTACATGGGAGGGGAAGTGATGGCTGAAGCTTATAAAAATCTTATCTCGTGGCTGCTTTGCTGTTTGTGCTTGAGATGAACTGTAGTGAAGGGCAACTTCAGCTTAAGCCAAGGGTTTCTTTGCGCTTGGCTTTTTCCAGGCAACTGCATAACATCGTACGCAACATTTTGGTAAGCAGGAAGTTTTCACATTCAAGTCTCAACTGGAAGGCTAGCAGAAAAAAACCCTCTGCTTATCACAGGAACTTGAAAAAAATGGCTCAAGAGCTGTCAAGAGCGAGAAATAGTCACCTTTTTCCTTAAAAACCCTCCTAACATAATGACAGATTACCTTGTTGAAGGTCTCTAGTGATTTTTTCATCTAGTTCCTGTCGTACCTAGAATTAAACAGAACATACAGAGTTAAGATTTACAGTTAATACAGAGTTTTGGTACTATTACCTAAATATGACTGTTAAAACTCCTAAAACATTCTTAACCTCCACAGATTATGTCACAATAATATCATTCCGCAATAATATAATTCCAAATAGAGACATCTTGGTTAGGGGGTTGATTTTTAGTGAAGAGAAACTCTGAGTCAGCCAGGTTGTAGCATTCTCATTGCTGAGCCATGAATGGTAATAGTAGTGCAAAACAAGCTGTAACTCACTAGCTGGGTTATAATGGGCAACTGAAAAATATCAAGAAAGCACAGTGGAGTTATTGCAATGAGGATATAGCTAAAGTTGATCATCCAATACATGTGCAGACCGTCAGCTAAATGTTGAGATATGCACAAGTGCCATCCACAGGGAGCATTTCAGTTGACGCTGGCTTCTGCAGCTTCCAAAGGGAAGAGGTGCAACAGCAGCTGCTGCAGGGTTGACATATATCATTGTATAGGAAAAAGCATGTGCCAGTATTCTTCTTTTCTTCATCTTAAGATGAAAAACGGAAAGAGCTCCTGCAGGTCAGGCCAAGACTTTTCTTTATTGTTACTGCAAATACCATGACACCCATATATAAAAATATAGAGACACCAGTTTTTCTGAAAAGGGAATGAAGAGGCCTTTGAATGAAAATACACCTTTGAGGACTATAATGTGTCTCCACTGTTCTCCTGCTCCTCTGGAGAAGGCATCACAGCTGATGAGCCCAAACCTCCTGAGCAGGCACTTCTCACTGCACAGCTCTTCAGGTAGAACCATACTGGGTTCCCTTGCAGCAGTCACCATCTCAATAATTCTGCTTCAGGAAGTGGTGCTGACTTACTATTTAACCACAGGAGCTTCTTGAGCACAGAGTAAGTTGGATCCTGTAAGACTCCATGAGATGATGTTCAGAGTCTAGGAACTCAACTTCAGAGCAGTACTGGTACTCCAGATATAACTGCTGGTACCATCCAGAACTTTCTAAATAGCAGAACAGGCAAGGAGGGTAAAGAGCCTACTCTTCTAGTTTAAAGAAGTTCCATTATAATAGATGAAATCCAAGCATCCAGTGTCATCTTACGGAGGGTGAAGTACCACAGAGGCCATAACATCACAAACGCAGAAACCACAAAAGTACTTGGCAGCAGTCACTCTCTCTCTCAAACTAACAAGTGCAAACCGTTTCCAGCTTTAGGCAAAGGTGAATGCATCAGTAAGTTTTAATCAGAACCTAACAGCATAAATAGACAAAATATTTCCAGTACTATCCAAGGTTAAACAGTACTGGCTACAAACCTTGTCACGTATCTGGCTGCAAAGAGAAGAAAAAGAAGATTTTGATTAAGGAGCTGAAAAAAAAGAAAGAAAACCAGCCTGAAGTTCAAAGGTCTTCAGTGGGAAATAAGAAACATGGCCTACACGTACACGAGGCAAGCAAAAAAAGCTAGCAATACAAGGACCACTAAAATACAAGAGGGCAGGTGGAAAATGGAACTAGAAAAAGAAATTGAGAGAGAGAACAGGAAGCAGACATTCCCTTTCTCATCTTATGTAGGGAAATTGGTTTCATCAATCCACCAATTCACACTGGCTGCAGCCAGCAGAGTTCACTATTCTTCTCTGTGTCATGACAACCATATTCATTTTCCCCAGCCTTTGGCACAGCAGTTAGGATTTAAGCTTGATGGTTCTTAAATGTAACAACAGGCCTCCAGTCCAAAAATCTTCTTGGAACACGCATTCCTTGCCTTGGGCTATGGACTAAGGCCACAGTACAGACTTACATTCTGGTACATGGACCACTAACAGTTCCTTTTGTTTTTGACCCAGAAAGGGAAGGTCAGGTTGGGATCGAAGCAAGCCCCCAAACTAAGAAACAAAACCCCTCCAGACATCAGTCACTGAAGGCTGGGGAAATGTCATACATAGTTGTTCATCAACTTCCTTGAGAGTACGCTCAAGGCTGTGAGACAGACGTGGCCTCAAAATGTATGGGTGCTGTTGCAGTCAGGACGCTGAGTGAGAACAGTACCACCATTCTCAGATCACTTGCATTCTTTTCTTGGAATCAACTCAACTGTTTTCCACAAGTAGATCTGGGAAGCAGTTGCTGCAAAGCGTTGAAGCAGCCTATATAGCGATTTGAACTACACATCTGCATAAATTAGCAACTGGATAAAACAATGAGCCATGAAATAACCTGTAGAAATATTTAATTTCTGTAACATCCTTGAGGGAAGCTAGGAAAGCAGTAAAGGTTTCTGTCTTGATACTGACAAAACTTTGAGATGCCCAGAGTTTTCTTCTGGAAAATCACAATGGAAAGGGCAAGCTGAAGACTGTTGCTCTAATTCAGTTTTAGGAAGCACTGGGTACTCCCACTGTCCTTCACTATCTGTTTTCCCTGTTCTTTTTCAAAAAAGACACAGCTGTCAACTCTTTTCTTTTCAAGTAGGGCAGCTTTTTTCCTCAAACAGGAATGGTTTCCTCCTTTGCCTTTTCCTTCTTTTAACATCTTGCTGCCATCTCTCTGTCCTTTCTTTCCCTCACTTGTTCCGTGCTCCCTGCCCCTCCTGGTCTTCTCCTTTTCTCCCTTTTGCATTGGGTCCCTGAAGTGTGCTTCCTTTCTAGTGCTTGCCTGCAGAATAATCCCTGCAGATGGTACAGCACTAATTACCTCACGAGTTCTTTCCGTAATGCCTGTCCACGCCTCTGCCCTCAAAAACGTGTTCACAGCGGTACAGAAAAGTTCCTGTCTGTAACTGCCGCTGCTACGCATTACCTACGCTGCTTGGCCCCTTTTCATCTCCTTGGTGTTTTTCTCTTCAACCAGGTGCTGTATGTAGACACCTTGTTGAAATGGGTTCTTTCCAATGGAGGTGAGGGGACCAGTGAACTGAGATGGACTTCAAAGTGAACAAATGCTTCTCACATTCATCCAACAACTAAACACACTAACTCAACAGAGAAGCTTGGCCATGCCTCAGTCCCATGCTACGTGGCTGTCCCACTGATTACAGCTACTGGTGTGTGGTTTCCACGTCTCCTGGTACAATGCTCTGCATTCTGGAAGGGATGCGCTATCACACTGACTGCTGATTACAGGCATACTTGGACCAGTGCTACTGCAGAGGTTGCAGCGTTGCTGCACAATTAGAAGGCCGTGAAGACCTCCCAAGGAGTAGGTAGTTCTGCTGTTTCATGTAGTATGACACAGCAGGAACTACAGGAACAAATGCTTCCTATCCATAGTAACATATTAAAGCAAGGTCCAGTGAAGAAACTGCTAGAACAAAGATCAATGATGAAGAAAATGGGGTCTCACAGATGTCTGCTGGCATTTGGCACTCATGGTGACATTAGCCACTTGAAATAGGTCACACATACCATACATGTAAATTTAGTGTAGAACTTAGGTGCGGGGTTCGTGCCCCACAGTGCTCTTTACCACAGTTTGTCTTGTAAAAGAAGGTAGTTACACAGCTCATTGCTTCGATTTCAATATTTTTTGGCCTTTGACCACTCTGGAAAATTTGTACAAACCTGATGACCAAAAGTCTTCGGCCTTACCACATATAGCTGTGTACAGTTCTGAGGATTAGCAGTTGCTCTGGCATATTAGAGAATATGGCATGGAACAATAAATGGATTCGAACTTCAGGCTAAAAAGGATAACCTTGCATACAGATTCTCCTCAGCAGCAGTCAAGAACAGCACTTCAAAATGCTCACCTTGGCCACATAAGCTTCAACTCTGTTTCTTGGTGATAATGTGTTTTCTGTTGGGCTTAGGAAGTTTCCTCCAAGACTGAGACTTCTGTTCAGTCCCAGACTGTTCCCAAGATGTCCCAGGCCAGTTGAATACAGAAGTGGACTTGCAGCCAGATGTCCGCTGACAATGCTGCTTGTGATTAAAGATTTGCTTCTATGGCGCTCCCGAAGGAGCTTGGTGTTGGCCTCTGCAAGTCTCTCATTAGCTCTGAAACATTTAGAAGCACACAGAGAGTCATCTTTGGCAGTAAGGCTTTTGCAAAGTTACCCTCCACGTCCTTGACTACTACTCAACTTCTAAAAGCCAGGGGCATTAAGAGTGTGCAAAACAAGCACATCCTTTGATCTGAGCTTGTTCAGAGGGCCTGTTTCTAAGAAATCACACTAAGTGCAAGGAGCAGTGTCACCTCCATAAGAACGCTGGCCTACTCTGGCCTTCTCAAGGAAAGCTCAAACCTCAGACCCGCTGCCAAAACAGAAGCCAAGAAAGAGCGTTCTTATTTTTGATGCACAGAATCCAACTCTGTTCTCCGAGAGGCCTCTCCTTATTCAAACAGTAAAGGGCACAAGATTCATCTTTTCTGTCACATACGGGATGAGGAGATTAGAGACTGGCAAAAAGACTGCCTGCTAGAACAACATCAACTTGAAAAAGACACCAATAATGCCATAATGGCGCTACTGTGGTGTTACTGCTGGAACTCTTAAAGAGAAAGGAAGACAGGTCTGATGAAGGGAAGGGTCTTAAGGGACTTTCCCCACAAATATGCTGTGTTCTGCTTTCACACATCGTGCTGGCAAGACGTAAAAAAGGGATTTTAGAAGGAAAATGGACGAGGAAAAAGGAGTGTGTTATTACCAGTCCAGAAAAGCATGGACTTACCTTTCCAGTTTCTTGGCTAGGCTTTTTCTGGTTTTCACTTCCTCCAGATACAGCTCTCTGTACTTTTCCACTTCTGCCTGGGTGGATTCTTTTTGAAAAGTACTGTCTTGTTGGGTGTTTTTTATCCTGTCCAGTTCACATTCAAGATCTCTAATTCTGTCTTTTAGCTGGTTTCTTAGTGAAGCATGATGACTGGCTCTGATTTGTTCTAATCTGTCCTGGGAGGCTGCCTGTGCCTGAAGGAGACAGTGCACCTTCAATCACCACAAGAAAAAGAGAACTCTCTCCAGCAGAAAATTGCATGTACCCAATTTCAAGGCTTCACGAAGAGAGGCAGCTGTGCCTCCTCACTACCAGCAGCAATGAAAGCAGAACCCTGGAGCTACTATTATACAAAGCTACTAATGAAAGGACACTCTCTCTGTAGGACAGGGCATATGGAAAAGGATTCCTCAAAGACAACAGGAGGATCTCCCACCTCCACAACTTCAGTGACTCCTTTTCTGAGCACTTTCCCCCCCTACAAGGACAAAGCAGCACCTGTAGGTCTGGCCATGACAGCTGGCAGTTGCAAAACCCATTCAAGGATGAGCAGCAAGAACCAGGCCAGCGGACAGAGATACCCCCCAAGCACTGCAAAGTGGGAATCTGCCTTGGGCAGGCTTTTGATTCAGGGACCTGCCGGCACATCACACACCTGTGACAGCCCTCCTGCCCAACCATATTGCCTTCTCCCACTGCCTTCAGGAAAGGCAGAAGTACAGTGCTAACACACAGAAAAAGGCACAAAAAGTAAACCACTAATAACTGATGACCATAAAAACAGTCTACATAGCGCCTGTGGACATTTGTGAGAAATTCACTTACTTGCAAAAACAGATTGACTTCTTGTAGTTTTTGTCTTATTTCTTGTCCAGCTCGTTCTTCCACCTCCCTTTTATGTTGTTCTATTTGGCTGCGATCTACCAGGTTAGTCTCCGAATGATGTTGGAGTTTTGCCAGCTCTTCTTTCAGCTGGCATTTGCTCTTCTCCAGGTTTTCACACTTCCCACGCAGGGTAGATAGCTCTTCTTGCAAATCCTGATTTTTGGCTTCCAGCTGCATGCATTTTTTAGATTCCCTGTCCAGCTGCTGGGAAAGTTCACCAACCTGTACACAGAAGAAGAAAAAAAAAAAAAGAAACTGAAGAGTGATCTAAAGGCAGTGAATTCTATGAAAATCTCTAACAGGGGTGGCCATTTGGACTGCTGGCTCAGTACTAGAAACTAAGTGCAACCAGGCTCTTCTTTTCCAACCAGAACAGTTTTTACATCATTTGTCATAGGATTCCTCAGGTTCCCATCCTTTCTCAGCTCTTCTGGACTCAAAAGGAATCACTGCAAAGGCAGTAAGTGATTCTACAGTGATGCCTTCCAAACCCAAGTGTAGCTCTGAAAGATGGCCACTTTAGCAAGGAATCTGAGTAAGGAGCGGAGAAGGAAATAAAAGGTTACATGCCACTACTGCACAGGCAGAGCAGCCTCAAAACCACTGCTGGGAACAGTCCTTCTGAGTCCCTGTGACAAGATGGGCTGAAACAGCTACCCGTGAGCAATAAATTACAGATTTTTCCCTGGGAGGCACCTGTCCTCATTGTGCCCTGGGCAGCAACAACACTGTTGAGAAAAGTCAAGTGTACCTGTTCTGCTCTTCTTGCTGAGGGCCTGTGGGAGGGCTCCCTGGCCAGTGAGGTCATGCACCCTGCCAGGCTGGCTGCCACTCTTGGCTTGCCCTTCCTCTGCAAGACAGCCTGGCCTCCATGAGCCCTTACACCTACTGCTTTGCCCTTACATTTGCATCTTTACCCATAATGATAACTACCTCCGTATTATAGTCATCTACTACTGTAACAGCAGAAGGAGCATTAAGAAAAGCCCATCACATCCAAAATGCAGCCAAGGAAAATAAAAATTATCAACATGACAAGAAATATACGGAAAGCATCTCCCAGGTTTCAAAAGAAATAACACCACAATCAAAAAAAAAACCAAACTATGTAGAGCTCACCTTTGGTCTTAATCTACCAACTTCACTGACCATTTCAGAATATCTGTTCTTCATTTCTCCCTGCAAGTTAAGCTGGGACTCAATTTCTCTTTCTTCATACACCCTTAGTTTCTTCGTAGCTCTACTCAGAAGTCTCTTCAACCTGCATAGCAAATTAGTTAAGGAAACCATGAAACACAGGAGCCTTTTCCATATACTCTCATGTAATCAGTGGAGACATGGCTTTCTTCATCTTTAACATGCTTGACACCACCAGGAATTGCTGAGAAAAAACATTATTCCTCATAAATTACCTAAAGCATCCAAAGTTCAGCTGAAAAAGATGAATAAAAGATCTCCTTCTCCCCAGGAGAACTCCAGGGCAACCTGCATTGGCAATTCATCTGGCAAGTATAGAAAACTATAGGCTCATACAAAGAAGTGCCTTGCAGGAACTAACACAAGGCTTGAATTTGCCCACAGAGTTACGTACACCTATTTTTACAATAAAGTTCAATAAAACTGGATTTCTACTCTGGGATACCTCTTCACCATATCAAAAAGCCATACCTCTTGAAGTCTTTCTGCAGTTCTAAGTTTCTTTTCATTTCTTGGTCCAGGCGCATTTCAACTGGGCGTTTCAATTCGACCAGTTTCTTCACTTTCTTTCTTTCACTCTCACACTTTCAAAATAGAAAAGATACATGATGCACACAGAGCTAAAAGCAATATTGAGGAGCAATACGTGCCTCTAGCACTCTCCACAGAGAGGCTGCAGTACATCTGCATCTTAGCCAAGTTCCACAGAGTGCCAAGGGACAGAATTCCTGAGAACAGTTAAGCACTTTAGGTTTCACATCAAACAGGCTGATACTGAACAACAAAAACAAATGCCTTCACTGAAGCAAAGGTCACCTTCTCTTTCAAGCAAAAAATGTGGAAAAGATGCTACAGAATACTTTGGGCAGTTCTCTACTCATAGCAGGGATTATGTAGGTATGCTCATCGTGGGAGAATACAGATAAATCTAAGGCTTTCATGTGATCTTTAATGACCAGGAAGCAGAGGAATTTGATCTCTTGGAATTCTTTAGTGTTTTATTTCCCTCCGCTGTTACCTCCATCTCTACTTTGTGCATATTCACTTATGTACTTGTTGCTTTGTACTTCCATTGTTCCTCTACAGAAAAGGAGAAAAGGGAAAGACTGCACACCTTTGAAACTGTCAGCCTTTCTTTTTCCCAAGCACTAGTTCATTTGCCCAGAATTCCTTCAGTATGTTTTTCTGCAAGGCGTTTAAGCATCCACTAGCCTGAAAACATGCTGCTGTTCCTCCATGGATTGCACTGGAAAAATGAAGCACTTCAACACTGCCCAGAAACCAAGGGGTTTGAAGATGACCAGAAGGAATCCAAGAAACACTGGAGAATTGCAGCCCTACTTGATGTGCTCAACTAATAGCAAACCGTACTGGGAACTCTTCCAACAGAACCACTCCAGAATTTACACAAAAATACGCAGTTAGCTGGATGATCCCAAAATCACAAGATACTCAGAGCTTGAATGGCAGGGATAATAAAAAAGCTGTTTATGTAAGAACTCAACAGAAGAATTAATATGCTTCTCCCAGGTACTGGCTAGGTCTCTAGAGAATTTTCTGGGCTTACCTGTTCAAAGAGCTCTGCCTTTTCCCTGTCAAGCTGAGCAACACGCTCCTCGAGGTTGGATCTTGACTTAAACTGCTCTTCCCACATGCTCTGCAAATCCTTTGATGTCAGAGCTAGTGCATTCTGCTTTTCCACCTGTAAAAGCAACAGTGGCAGAAGAAGAAACTAAGGTGACTGGAAAGAAAACAGTGCAATAGAAAGCAGTAACTTAAATGGAAACTGGCCTAAGCTCTGCATGGTCTATGGTTAAGTTTAACGTGGAGTGTAAAACACAGCTCAGGAAACATAACTGAGAAACTGAAACTGATAGAAAGAATGAATGATCTAGGAGTGACAAGACAAGGTTTCATCTTTAGGGAATAACAAGACATGCATACACACACAAAATCACCCTGCAACTTTCTTCCAAGGGTTCTCCAGAGTTCATGCCGCATACTTTCTAATATGTGCCCACTATCTCTAGTGCTCACCACAGAAAATACCCTATCCTCACGGCTTCTGTAACAGCTGCACATCTCCTGAGAGCAAGAAAATGTTTTTAAGGTTATTTTTGGTTCTGCCTAAAGGGACAAAGATTTGCCTAACAGACACATTTGAGTGGAACAGAACTTGGTGATTCAGTTAAAGTATAAAGACCGGAAGATGACAAGATGCCTTCAGTGGTATTTTTTAAGGGAAAAAAAAAAAGAAAAAAAGAAGATACCAAGAGATGTCTGCTGGCTACACAAAGTCACAAAAACCTCAGCACAAAGTCTTAGATAAAATAATTGTTAGGATGTATGACTTTCTCAAGTGTCCTTACAGACAAGGTGAAACACTGGGTCTTGTGACAGAAACTAACGTGGCCTCAAGGCTCTAACAAAGTTGCAAAGATAATGTGCATCTCCCAACTCCAGTCTCCTCTCTCAGCTTTCAGCCATAGATCTCCCCATTGTCCACAACATCCACCGTCGCCATCATCTCCTGTGGTTTAGCCCTAGTAGATAGCTAAGCATCACAGAGCCACTTGCTCACTCCCTGCAGGTGGGATGGGGAAGAGAATTCATCAGATGAATCACGCTGATGAACACAAGTATCTTGCACACGGCAACACAGATGCAAAACACAACAGCAGGGAAACAAGGAAATTTACAGCCTTTTCCCTTGACAGTGCCTTGCCCTAAAACCAGACAGGTATTTGACAGTTGTGTGCCTACACAGCCCACCCAATCTTTTCATCAGTTACCCACACATAAAAATTCAAAGACCAGAACAGTCATTCACAGAAGCAAGTCATCTACCTGCTTGTGGTGGTCCTCTGCAGCTGCCTGTGATGTCCGTAAGCTAGTTATCAAGTCTTCCAGGCGGTTGTGAACCTACAGAAGCATTACAGGAAGCAAGAAGCCACACTATGACTTTCTAGATTGAAGTTTACACCTCACTACCAAAAATAAATACTACATAAACCTCTTCACTTCTTTATTCCTATACTATTTACACTCAGCATCAATGATCAAAATGGCCTTAGTTTGATGCCACTGTCATACTGTTAGCAATCATCACCTCTGCCGTTTTTAGCAGGGAGAGAGAGACAAGACCATGGCAGATATTAAGGATCTGCAGTGAAAATGGGCAGGAGTAGCTTTTCTCATCCCCCTGTACACTTGAAAATCACGTCCTGTTAACTAAAGGGGAACAATGAGTATTGTAAATAAATGCCTTTCTACTTCTCTTCACAGTATCAGTACATCAGAAAGTTCAACTTTCACATGTAGTGTTTCTCAAAAATTCTTCAGCTCTAATTGATGACTATAGCTGTTACAAGAACCCTAGTTCACTAGTTACAATACGAAAAAAAAAATCGCTCCATACAGGCCACAGATGTAAACAATTTATCAGACCTAAAATTAACAACTGCGTAGAAGCAGTGGGAAATTCCAGGGCTCACACTCAGTTCTGCAAGTACCACAGGGATTCCTCTTCACTGTTTCATGAAAACACACATGCAGCAAGTGGCCAAAGGAAAAGCAATTCTGCAGAGAAAAAGCTCTGGGAAGTATATTTTTTGTTCCAGTTTTATGATGCCAGGCTCTGGCACAAAGGCCTTGGCATCCATATACCCTGCGGAATTTCCACAACTTGATGAATACTTTAAATGAAACACACTGCAACAAGTAACTGAAGCAGCATCTGACGTATGATACGTATAAAGTGGACAATAGTTACACCAGTGTATTACTTGCAAATCCTTATCTTTTGGAGTGTTAAGTTTGACTTGCTATAGTCTCATGTGAGAACACAAAACCAGGAAGCTGGGGAGTGGCACAGGCTGCTTTCCAAGCAACCTCTGTTCGGGAGAATGCAGCATATGAGTTCCCCTAGGCTCTCCACCAAAACCTCATCTTAAAGTTTCCCCACAGAAATAGGTAACTAGGCTCAGAAGTCACAAAAAGGGAAATTTATGACCAGCTTACTGAGGCAGAGGCTTGCAGGTCTCTCTGAAGGACTTCAATCCTATTGCTTTGTTGCTGGACAGTGGCTTCCAATCTGGTGTTTTCAATTTCAAGGCTTAAAAACAAATACAGGTCTTACTATGAAAATCCACCAGAGCAACAATGATGCAACAAGGCTATCTATCCTGTTGTTTCCACCCAATCCCCCAAAGTGACAGACACCTCGCTTCACTGGGTTACTCTCTTACTGTTGCACGTGTTCTTCCAGTTGTTTTAGAGTGGTATTAGTCTCGGAAGATGCCAACAGGAGGTCCTGCAGTTTCTGGGAAGAAGTTATTGCTTCTCTTTCTTTATCATCCAAGGCAGTCTTCAAGTCACGAACGCAGTGCTCAGACTGAAGATGCTTTTCTTCCTCCTCCCGCAGCTGTAAAATCACGGTAAGAATCCACAGTTGTCAGGTGAGCTTTTACATAGAGGAGCCAGCTGCTGCTGAAGAACTCAGGTGCTGCATGTATGTGTGCATACCCTCTGCCCAAAGAACTGGAATCAATTCAAGTACCTTCAAAGCTTCACTTCTACTACCCAATGAACACAAGCTCTATTCCTTTGTCCTCTTTTACAGCAGCCTCTCCCACCCCTCCACTGCTTTCCTACAGCACGGTTCTAAGCACTGACACTGTGCCTCTGACCCTTTCAGTGACTTAGGATGCTCTTTGTACCCTCTTGATTGCTCCTCTGTGAGAATATGAATGAAAAAGTTCATTCTTCTCCTATAGTGACTATAAGCTATAAACACATCAATTTATTGTGCAAAGCACCTTAGCAAATACAAATTTCCGTTCAAGTAAGGACATAATGTCCTCATGTCAAAGATATGGACACCAAGTTTATAGAACAGTGCAATTGAATCACATATCATGAAATCTATCCTGTTGATTTTTTTCCTAGATTTTTAGGAAAACATCCACTCCTACTTTCAATAGCCACCCTCAGATTTATTAATATAATTACAGACATTGTGTACCTTGGTTTTAATCTTTTCCAATTCCTTCTGCAAGCGTAGCTTGTCTTCCTCCAGGTCACTGCGATAGCGTGTAGTAACTTCAAGTGAAGCTTCTGACATAGATTGCTTTTTAAGAGCATCAGCAAGCTCCTGCTGCAGCTGTCTGATCACGCCCTAATGAAACAGTTAAATGAGTATGAATAAAGTGGTAAGAACGTGAAAAATATTATGACTTAGTTGATTACTCAATTGAACCTGTCTTTGGATTGAACTCAAAGGTATGAAATGTTGCCTGCCACCAGCAGGCATGTGCACAGATGATCACTGCTACATCTTTTTCAGCTGAGCTCCTCCAAACTCTCATCAGCTGTTCATGTTTCCTAACACATATTAAAAGTTCAAGTACTATTCTTCTTGAAACCAGGCACAAGCATACACTGCAATCGTGTAACACAATCCAAAGAAATCTGTTGTAATGCAAGAGCCACAGTTTGATTGCAGATACTACTCTGATGACCAAAGGCAGGACTTCATATCATTCTTTGTTCTGTTCCTCCCTTTTAAAAATATAATTAAATAAATACATATATCTGAAAGCTCTTTTGAGATATACTTTATGTTGAATCCCATTCTCTTACAGTTGTCTTACTGAGTTTAGAATAACAACTGCCTTCATACTGACATATTAGGTTTACCAAAACATAGTATCTTCAAAAGGAACCTGTTAATTTGGTACTAAGAATACACAGCAATTCACCGATTAAAATGATGGACAGTATTGCTGTAGTTCTCTCCCGACACGCACCTTAACGTAACTGACAAATGAAGAACAGAGTAGTTATCTTACACATGCAGATATTAACCTCACTCAGAGATCCTGGATTTATTAGGAAGAAGGATATGTAATTTTAAATCACTATTCAACTCATTAAGGGAGACAAACCTTATACCAGTGTGTCTAAATACTGAATGGGATTAGTTCCTATTTTCCAGAAAGTAAGGGAGATTAAACAAAATGGGCAAGCCAATTTTTAAGTCATTGCTCTACCTGGAATTGGTAGAACACTCTATCAATAAAGAACACTCTACCTACTCCTAGGAACACATATAATAATGCATTCTCCAGCCAGACCCCTTAGAACCCTCAGAACATACATAAATTAACACCTGAACACTATAATACCCTTCAATTTTGACAGCAATTTACGGAGGTTTTTTCCTCTGAACTTAATATAAATCGATTCCATATCACTTCACTTGTCTGCATCTTCATTTCTCAACTCTCATATATTGGATGGTTCTTCCTTTTATACCACTCTTATTTGTGTCATCAGTGCAATCCTTATAAAACCCATCAAATATATAAAACCATTCTATAGGATAAAAAACGGATTAAGGAAAAGATGAAAAATTTCTAGAGAAAAATCACCTTTTTTGATCAAAGCTTAGATTTGGATACCTTTTTTCTGTTTTCTGCTCAGATCCCATTTGCCAAAACCTTCCACAATTTCAAGAGAAACACAACAAACTGGAACAAATCAGCATTATCTGGACCCACGCATATAGCTTATACCTGGTACACTTTAGAAACACAAATTAATTTCAAGAACTGACAAACTTGTTCCTTCGAAGCCTCGATTTTACCTCTCTCTCTATTTTGTCAGTCTCATACTTGAAGACTTGTTCTCTTAAATCGGTACACTTGGCATTTAATTCCTTGTTTCTCTCTTCCACCAGGTAAACTTGCTTTTCAGTATCAGCTCTGAGTTTGTTGAAAATATCATTAAACCGATCCTGTACATCATTCACTACTTTTTCTTTGATGATCCCCTTGTTCTGCACATCTTCCAGTTGCTGACGGAGCAAAAGGTTTTCACTTTGGAGCTGGGCCAATCGCTCCTGCATGGATTCCTGCTTTATTGTAAGTTTGCTTACTTGATCTTTCTCAAGGTGTCGAGCATGATCGTATTCCTTTGCCTGACACTGGGCTTGACTTAATTCTTTTTGTGTCATTTCTAAAAGCAATATTTTTTCTCTGAGCATTTGTTTCAACTGGTGAAGTTCATTTTCTAGACCATTAGCTTTGCTTTCAGCTTTACTCAGCTGCTGAGACAAGCTCTTGTTGGTTTCTCGCACATCAGAGAGGTCATGATGCAGCTTGTCTTGCAAGCGAAGCCATTCATCACGTTCTCTCTGAAACGTGCGCTCGACATCACTTTTGGATGACTGATGACGTTCAAGTTCTTGAACAGTAGTGTTCAGGCGGGAACGAAATGATTCAATTTCTGTCTCTAGTCTGTCTTTGCTTTCTTTTGTTTGCTCAAGTTTGGAAGTTAGCATTGCAGATTCTGTCTTTAGTAAGTTCAGCTGTCCATTGTACTGAAAAACTGTTTGCGTTAAGGCTTCTTCATTCAGTTTAAGTTCCTTTTTGAGATCTTCATTTTTTTCTTTCAAGGTCTCATTTTCCTCTAAATATTTTCCTTCTTCCTCCTGGTGCCTAAGTCTTATTTGATCAAGTTCTAGTCTTAGCACAGCAATCTCATCTTGCAGTAACTGATTTTTGTACAACAGATCCTTTTCTCTCTCAGTGTCGGATTCCTGAATGACAAGGAACATGAATAAATAGCCAGCTGGGAAATAAATCTACAGAAACACTTCAGCATTGAACTGCATTTTAACATTTCTAATTGTGAAGCATGACTTCAAAGATAAGAGTAAAATTTCAGGAAATATATAAGCTACTCTATGAACCCACGGACATGTACAATGCATGCACAGAATGAGAAGTGTAACATACCCATAAATAAACATCCCAAATATACAATGATTTTTTTTAGCTTAAATCAGCAATTAAATAAAATTATTTAAAATACCTCAAGTACACCTTCAGGTATAAAGCTTCTAAAATGATATGTGTATTCATGCCTCTGAAATACTCCCTTTAAGTTTAATTTACCTGTGTTACCAATCTGGTAAAAACAAGGCTAAAGAGGGTGTTTTTCTTCTTCAATAGCTTTTTAACACTTTTTCTTTAGCATTACTGAAAGTTAGCTATACAGCTGAACCATCCCTGGAATGCAAGAGTCTTGTATATTGCTTGTTTATTACATAACTTTTTTCCCACATAAACATATCCATCCTATGTTAATTGGGCAGCACAGCCAAGAACAAGTAATTCTTCCAAGAACTCCACCTGCTTAGTAAATTCAGATTTGAAGACAGTGTTCAGGACTACTTTTTCTACTTCAATTATTTTAACTAGTACAGAGAGTTTAATTCATTGCTTATCTTCCTTCATAAAATTTTGGTATGGGGAGGTGGAAGAGAAAGGCACACTTAAAGTAACTAAGTTTGATAAGGAGTAAGTAATTAAAAAAACAAATAATGGGAACAGAGAGTGAATGTCAAACAGCTTTCTTCCTGGTCAACCTGAATGTAGGTAGCTATGTGTTTCACTGCTAGAAATCTTAAAAAGTGATGATAAAATGTCTGGGAAAAGAAAAACATGACAGTTAAAAAATGGTGTAAATAGTGCTTTCTGGTAGTTTTCTACTTGCACATGCAATTAAAGTACCTACAGGATTGATGCTGCTTTCCAGAACTTTTAAAGACATAAGGGAAAATGGAAGACGTATTTACAAAGTTAAGTTACACTGGGAAACTGTAAATAATCAATCAAGCAGCAGAAAAATTTATATAATATTATGACTTGAGAATGAACATGATGAAATTTAATTAATTAGGGGAAAAGTCTGCTTACATCTGAATTTTTTCCTATAGTTCTTCTTGTCTCTTCTTCTAGTTCCTTTTGTCTCCAAAGGTGGTTGTTCAAAATGCCTTCTTGCAGGGCTCTGGCACTCTTTTCCTGAGAAAGCTGTCTCTGTGTTTCATCACGCTCTTCTTCGACCTACAATAATACAGTTAAACTATTTGCTTCTTGAGAAAAATCAGAGCTAGCAATATCTTCCCATTCTCCATTTTATTTTTGTAAGTATTTTTGCTTCCCCACAGTTATAATAATCCATCTATAAATTTTCATTTTCTTCTGAAAAATTAAGAAGAAATACAGAATGTTTGGTAGGAATTTAGAAAAATAATTCAAAGTTTGGCTGTACCTGAAATACAAATGAGAAAAAACAAACAACAGACTTCTTGGAAACCAACTCTTCTCAAAATTTGGCAACAGTTACCCAATGCCTTGTCCATGAACTAAGTACCTCCTTCTTTAGGCATATTGAAACACAACACCAATAAAAAAGAAGCAGGAAATAAGAAGACAAATATTTAACTGATTATTTAATATACCTGTTTCAAGAGCTTTCTCAGTGTCATTAACTCCATTTCTAAATTTCTTGATTGTAACTCAAGTTGCCGTTTCTCCTCCATCTCTTTACAATATTGCTCTTCTTGCCTTCTGAGTTTTTCTCTTGTTTTCTCATAGAGTGCTTCTACTCTGACCCTCTTTTCCTCTTCTTGTTTCAAAGTAAATCTGGGATTTAACAGAGTAGTTGAGAAATTAAAGAATTGATATAAAAAGTAGATATTCCATATGATGAATTTGTAGAGACAAACCATAAAAATGTTAAATATTGTCAGACTTTATATTTTTACTATAATTTTTAACTTTTTAAAGAATTCTAACTTCATTCCATTATCCATGGTATCAGTTTGATAAGATATGGAAATAAACCACGGAGTGTTTTATCCTTTGTAAGTAAGTTTACATAGGTAAATATACAATGGTACGCAAATTTCTGTAATTTTTAAAGAAGTCATCTTCACATTAGAGACACTTCATTCAAAAGGAGTTTATTGTCTTTTCAGATCGAAGCATCATAAAATTTTGATTAATATGATTAATATACCTTTTCTTAATATGCTGAGCATTGCCTGCACGTTATAGATTCAGTGATTGCAAGTCATGCTGATGAAGCAGCACATTACTTATCTCTCTGACAGACCCAACAATTTTATAACAAGCCTTTTCTAAGTCTAAAACAACTGCTGACCACAGAAAGAGCAAGCAGTTTCTGTTTACTCCAGAATGAGGTCAGTGTTCAAAAATATATTTAGAAATGCACAGGGTTTAAATTTAATGAGATTAAAAGTAGTTTTGAACCTTGATGGATCTACATCTGGGAGAAACATCAGCAATTTAATTTTGAAGGTAATTCATACTGAAAGCCTTGGGGAATATCAACTTCTTTATTAATTGAAACAATCAGCAACAAACACCAACATGGGAAGAAATGGTCCACGGTGCGTCCACAGTATCCAAACAAAAAAGCAGTTTTGTGTTTCACAATTAATTTTAGTATGTTTTTCTCATATCCCTTGCAACAGTCAACAAGGAAAAAAATAGCATAAAGAAAGAGCTGGCAATTGAAAATCTGCTTTAAAAATTCTGCAAAACAAGTATCAGCAGCCATTAATAAATTATTCAGAAGATTGACAGTAACATTTGTATTTCAATGGTTTATATTGCAAGGAAAAAGCTTTACATATTTTAGGGTAATTTCACAAAAGAAAAAATACAGCTTTTATAATTGTAAAGTTAACATCGCTTTGATAATTTATTTAGAACAAAAATATTAGTTATTTGTAATTGATACATATTTGAGAATGTGCTGGCTTTGGCTGGGATATCCCATACTGTATGGCATCAGCATATACAGCAGGCAGAAGAAGGAAGAAGCAGGGGTATATTTCAGAGTGATGGTGTTTGTCTTCCCAAGTCACTATGTGTGATGGATCTCTGCTTTCCTGGGGATTGCTGAACACCTGCCTGCCCATAGGAAGCAATGCAAGGATTCCTTGTTTTGCTTTGCTTGTGTGCATGGCTTTTGCTTTCCCTATTAAATTGTCTGTATCTCAACCCATGAGTTTCCTCACTTATACCCTTCTGATTCTCTTCCTGATCCCACTGGTGGGGAAGTGAGTGGCTGAGTGGGGCTTGGTTGCCATCTGGGCTTAAACCCTGTCAAACTGCTGGAGTCAAATCCAGGCAAACCTAGGACTGGCTTTGTCTTCCATATACCAGAAAGCGCAACGCCTCAAAGCTCAGTTCTGTCAGCCTCTCCTCACAGGGCTGCTGTTCCTGCTCCCTGACAAGCTTGGTAGCTCTCTGCTGAATGCACATATATCAATTAAGATCCCTCTTGTACTAGAAGGCCAAAAATTGGACCCAGGGCTCTAGATGCAGTTCAGCAAGTGCTGAATAAGGGTGGATAATCACTTACTTCAATCTCCTATTGCACTCTGTGGACTTACCTGAATTCCTAATATTATACACCAACAGAAGCTGCAAAGACACTAACATACAAAATTTATATAAATCCTCTCTCTTATAAATTTCATTTTCCCATACAAACTCTCTTGTTCTCTTCTCTTGTTGTTAAAAAAACCCCTGAAAACAACTTGCAGAAGATTTTAGATGGAGCTAATATTCAGGCTTTTTTTCCCCCTGACATTATGTCAGTTATAGCATAACTTGCCCAAGAGATTAAAAGAAACCCAAACTCAAAAGACTATAAACTTCTTATCCTACCACATGCATCATCAGCACCTTCTGGCACATTAACACCGATGAGATAACATGTTTTCAGGACACAAGGATACATACTTAAGGCTTTGGATATCACTTTTCCATTCCACTTCTTGATGAGCCAATATAGATTTTAAATCTTGAGTCTCTTCTGCTATTAACTGTGATTCTTCCTTCTCACTTTCCAATTTTCTTACTTCTTTACAGACAGCTGTATATCGATTTTTTTCATGTTCTATTATTTGTTCATATTTAAGAAGTATGTTTTGAATTTTCAATAAAATAGCAGAACCTATTTTGAGATAGAAAGATAAAGCTGCACATATGCACAAATACTTTCTAATGTGTAAATTATTTAATTAGGCATAAGTGGTAAAGGTTTGGTAGTGGGAAGACTGCAGGTACTGCAGAGGCCTCTGTGAGAAGAGGCCAGGGGTTGCCTTGTGCCAGGCAGAGACAGTTCCAACGGACCCACTGCAGGGCACAGTTGAGCCTCTCAGTCATGCTGGTGGCACTTCAGGGAAAAATATATTTAGGAGAGGGCAAAACCACCACACAGGTAAAGGAAAAGGGGGGAACAACGCAAACAACAGTGAAGGTCAGTGAAGAATGAGGTGGAAGGAATCTTAATTTTTTTGGCTTTGTTTCTCACGGTCCAAATTTATTTTAAACTGTAACGAATTAAGTTTTCCCAAGTGGAGTCTGTTTTGTGACAGTAACTGGTAAGTGACAGTCCTGCCTTTGTATTGCTCTTCTGGCTTTTTCATCCTATTTTGTCCTATTGAGGAGAGGCAGTGAGAGAGCAGCTGCACAGAAGTTTGGCCCTCAGCCAAGGTTAATTCTTCTTATGACAATTTATATATATACATATGTGGGGGTGTGTGTGTGGGTGTGTGTGTGCTTAAGTAAAGCCATTATTTTGCTGCACAATTTGTGGGGTATGCTGGTTTAGGCTGGGACAGAGTTAATTTTCTTCACAGTGGGATGGGGGTGTGTTCTGGATTCGTGCTGAACACAGTGTTGATAATACAGAGATTGTTTTCTTATTGCTGAGCAGGGCTTACACAGAGCCAAGGTTTTTCTGCTTCTCCTACCACCCAGTCAGTGAGGAGGCTGGGGGGGCACAAGTTGTTGGGAGGGGACACAGCCAGGACAGCTGACCACAACTGACCAAAAAGATACCCCAGATCCTATGGCATCACGCTCAGCATATAAAGCTGGGGGAAGAAGAAGGAAGAGAGGGATGTTTCAAATAATGGCATTGTCTTCCCAGGTAATGAATGTATTAGGAGAAGCTCAACTATACTTTGCAAGAATCTGCTTCTTCAGCTCTGACTAGACAGAGAACCGAAGATAAAGTAAAGCAAGTGTACTGGCAATGCAGGCAGACATCTCAGGTTAAGGTGACATAATTTCAAATCCTTTGAGACAGTTCTCTACCCATAAAGAAATATTAGACAGAAATATGAAATTAAAATATCTAGGAGGGCACGCAAAGAAACCATGTTTTAAAAGAGAAACATGTAACATCTGAAGAAAAAGCGACTTTCAACATACCTGTATGATCCACGCCAAGCTGCTCTAACAGCAGCACAGCCTCTTTGTACGTGGATGTTGGTAATGCGACATCCTCTGAAGCTGTGTCAGATGAGTGAGTTAAATCAAGGTCATCAGTTACATCCATGCCGACCTACAAACAGTATTTTCTGTATACAGCTATATGGTATTGCAGATCCTTACAAGTGCATGCATGACTCATTCTCTCATTCACAGTTCATAAACTTAGCTCAAATATGATAATATCAGCAATTTGTGCATCTGGTTGATCCCATCTAAGTGATTAAAAGCTGGTAAAACTATTTATTAAGAAACTAATTTACAGTACCTTGTTCTTTTCACTTCCTGTTTTTGCTGCAGGTCTGGAAAATAGAAATGTATTTCAGTTCTGGCAGGTTTATCTTGCATTATGAACAATATCAAAGTTGCTCTAAAAACCTAATTTCAGAAGGGAATTAAAGTAAAATTTAATATAAAAATTTTGTTAGATGTAGTTGAATACTGGAAAAAAAATCTGTCTATCATTGTTGCTATTGGAAGACTATTTTTTTCCACAAGATATTAAGCAAATACTTGAAAAAACTGTTCTCTGCACTTCACTCAAAGTGAAAGGAATTGTACAGCTACAGATATGCAGACAGACACAGTTATGTGCATTTCCTGTTTAATACCAGAGGTTTAGCTCTCCTCAGTATTGAGACTCTTTTTTCTTACAGGTCAAATGACCATAATTTTGGATTCTCTAGTGTACTCGGGATGGGGTTAATTTTCTTCATAGCAGCCCACACAATGCTGTGTGTTAGATACCTGACCAAAACAGTGTCGACAACACACCACTGTTTTAGCTATTGCTGAATGTGCTTGTACCCTGTCAGCAACTTCTGTCTCTCATTTTGCCTCCTATACAAGTAAGTTTGAGGTAGGTAAGAAGTCAGGAGGACATACAACTGAAGAAAAAACAACAAAACAAAAAATAAACCCTAAGATGCCTGCAATGAAACAGCAATTTCACTTTTTTATAAGTCTCTCCTCTCCCTTTTTAAAACTATAAAATATTTCTATGTTTATGTGCGCACACACTCAGGTAATTATTCACATTTGTGCCCACTGACCTTACAATTAACTTGGCTAGGATGTTCTAAGCACTCTGAGCAAAAGATAAGTGTTTTGGAACACAAAAGGCTTCAGGTCATGTTGTCACATAAAAGAACAAGAACCATTGTACATATCATGTTCACAAAAAACTTCCTTCAGCTTTAGGTCAATTTTTATCATTAAGTAAGTTTTATTTATAACACTTCTTATATTCAGTACCTTTCTTCATCTTGAGATGTTTCACTGAAAGTGCTATCATCCAGTGTTTGAAAATGATTCCCACTGGAAGAGCTCATCTGCTGATTAGCTGTCTGCTTCAAAGTCTGTCTTTTATTCTTCTTTGCAACTTTGGGATTCAGGGCAAATTCACTGCATTAAACAGAAAGAAAAAAAAAAACACCAGTTGAGTAATTTTACACAAAATATTTCTGTGAAACAGCCATACTTAAGATGATGTCCAGAAACAACTGAGACAAAAAAATATCTCCAATAAAACACAGACTTAACCCTAAAGATTGTAAGTATTTAAAGGTATTTAAAAAACCTTCCCAAAGGAATGAGGCAGAAATGTACAACCTGAACTAGATTCAGGAAAGCTGAAATATATCTTATATCCCTATTAAAAGAAGTATCAAGAGCAGAGATTCTTTTGAAGCACAGACAGGAAAACACTCCTGCTTAGTATTACCTAAAAATATCTGTGCTTCCTTCAAATTTTTGAGATTGGTTTGGTAATATCATCTTTTCCCTTTTCCTGAAAAAGAGCACCCGAAATTATTGAAAACACTACCTGCATGCAGATCACTTAAAATCACCTGGAAAAGAGAGACAGCAAAATAAACTGCAAGTTCCTACTTGGCTTTTCTGGATAGTTGTTTCCTACAAAAATAACTGTTTTTTTCAGTGTTTGACTCTCATTTTGAAGACTCATTTTACCTCAACATTATAAGGAAGTTCACAGGAATATGGTTTCTCTTTTTTTTTATTTTATATTTTTTTTAAAGCAGGCAATAAATTTGAACCTTCATTATGTGCTTAGGTTTCAAAGTTTTTTTTAAACTATTTTTCTTGAATGTTTGTGATGCAGTGGCCTACTCAGTATGGCTTTCAGTACTAAGGACACTACTTCAACTAGTACAGTATTAGAAAACCTAACAGATACTACTTGAGTAACGCTACAAATAAGCATTAGGGATCGTATTTCAGTTTACCCTTTCAGTGGCATTTTAATCAATTTTGACCTCTCCTCAGGTGAAAAATTCTTTTTGTCCTTTTCTTCTGTACTGTTTTCATTCTCCATTTTCAGACAGTCATTCTTTCTTAGAGTAAGCTTTTCTTTCATTTCCTTATTAGTAATGTTGCCTGGCGGGGTACTTAATTCAGCAACATCTTCCTGTTTTGCCACCTTCTGCATTTTCAAACATCTTTGCTTGCTTTTTTCCTTCTCAACCTACAAAAAGAAAGGCAAGTTTCATGTATTTCTCAGTATTTCCAGAAAAGAGAAACACAATATCCAAGATTGAATAATTCAGTGTTTACCTCTGAAAAAGCATAAAATGAAAAAAGAAATAATACAGAGAAGTATTTTCACAAAATTACATTACAAAATGTATTGCCATTGAAAGTACTTTGAATTCACCCATGATTCTATGATAGAACAGAAGTATAGTCCTTAGAAAGAAAACAATCGTGTATCTTAAAACATGAACAACAAAGAAGTGAAAGCATTACTGATGGATTAAAGAGTTAGAAGGACTGCACAATGTTAGTTGTAAAAACAGAAAAAAAAAAATCAAGTGGAAGTGTGCTCAGTTACTGCTTCCTCCATAGGGAATGGGTAGTGTGGCAGGGGAGAAGATTCCAAACCCACAAGCAGAAATAGTTTCACAGCAAACGAGAATTTTACTGAAGGGCAATGAAGACACATCATGCAGAAATCATAGCAAATGAAAAGATTGGTCAAGACCCTGTTCAGAAGCTATTTTCATTCTCTGTCTCAGAATCAGAACCGATTTAATTGTGTGCAGTTCTTTTTATGTCAATTAAATGATAACTACTTACACTGGAATTGAGTGCCACCTACTGTTAAACTGGAAAAATAACGCATTCTGTGTTTTCCAAAAAGGGGTTAAAGGGTGAAAAGGGCAACTCTCTGCTGCTCTTTATTCATAACCATCGTATTGCCATTAAACCCACAACCAATTGGCACAAAGCATCTTCACTTAATGATGAATAGCTAAAGTGAACAGGACCATTGATACAGAGAAAGCCTAAAAAATAAGGAGTAGCAGGTGAACTACCTCTTTTTGCAGCTGTACCTTCTGTTTCTCCAAAGCCAGGAATACTATCTGCAGCATTCCTACCTTACTCTTAAATCTTTCCATATCTTGTTTTAGTTCTTCATCAAGATTCCTTTCCAGCATGCCACAAGATTGCTGAGCATTTGCAAAAAGACTTTCAATTTCTGTTTCTCCCATATTGTTATTGTTGATAAGGCAGTCCCTGGGAACATCCTCATTAAATCCAGAGTATTTTTCAAGTTTCCTTTCTGTTACAAAAACTGCATTTTCATCACTTGTAGAAACAGCTCTTATTTTAGGAAGAGTATTAGAAATCTCACCCAAAATACTTGATTTTAAGCTATGACTCAGGGAGTAAGCAGAACCTTCCTCTGCATTTTCACTAATTGCATTATCATTCTCTTCTGTTTCCATAGCAGGCATTCTCTTTTTCTCTCCTTTTGCCAGAGACATCTTTCTGTTATCCATATTGTTAGTGCCATCTTCTTCATCTCTATTCCGGGTATCTTCCACATTTGCCTTTAAGCTATTTTCATCAGGAAGGATACCAAGACTCGGAATTACAATTTTCATTTGGGGTACTTTTCCATCTAGCATAAGTTTAATATCTCCAAATTCACCTTTGCTTTCTAACTTACTACTTGATTCTGTCACAGGAGAGGAAATAATGCGAGAACTCTTCAGTTTTTCACCAAAGCCATCTTCTGGTATTTCTTTCACATGGGAAGCAGTTTTCCCAGTTTTATTTTCACCAAACAACTGCTTCAGCTCTGCTGTAATGTTTTTAAAATTTGTTTTCAATTCCCTTTTCTCCTTTTCAATCCACAGTTTTTCATATCTTTCTTCCCAAGGTTTCAGACTTAACTCCTTATCAGCACTGTACGATTCCTCATTTTCTGCTAGGGCTTCCTGATGTGAAATTTCTGCTTTGTCAATTTGATTTTCATGTGCTCTTTTTTCTATCAAGTTGGTAGTTTCTAAAATATACTTATCCTTAATAAACAGGTACAGACAAAAAGATTACCAAGAAAAAAAGAAGTTACAGTTAATCTAAGTAATTTCTGTTGCAAACTCATCCTATCACATAACAGAAATAATAGAATCAAGATATTTTTGAAATAATTTTTATAATACCAAGCAAGGGATACTAAATTAACGGTCACTGAATCATCTTTTTCTTAAAAACAGAAGGACTTACTTTAGAGACAACAGTTTTTCTAGATTAGACTTGACTGGACATTAGGGTTACTTTTATCTTCAAGCCTGCCTGCTTTCTGTAACTGGTGGCCTTTGTTAGAAAGCAATTTATTTTTTCATGTTTTATTGCTTTAATACCATTTTTCTTTGTAACTGCCAACATTTTCTCATCCTCCATTCTCCATTGTTTTCTACTGTCTGGCAGTGTATTAGCTAGCTAAGCTAATACACTGTGACAAGCTTTTTACTGTTCACCACACAGAGAATTGGCTAAGGTAGGCCTATTTCTTCAGCAAAGATGCAGAAATTTTAAATTCCAAGGTGCCTTATTTCTCTCTAGAATGCCCTCTGGAAAAAAAAAAACAAAACCTTTCTCAAACACTTACTAACATGGCCAAACAACTACGTATTTTGCAGAGGCAGAGAAAGCATCAAGAAGGTCACAATATTTAAATTTTTTTATTTCATCCTTCTTTTACCTGGCATGTTTAATCAAACAGATCAGCATATTATATACAAATCTCCCTGTTTACTTGAATGTGCCTTTTGCATAGGGAAAAAAATGAATTTCTCTGCACTGTTTCTCAGCACCATGCAAAAGGAAAAACACTGAACAAAATTTAAGCAAACCAGCTGGAAACAAATTAGTGTAACAGCAAGTATCTAACATAATTATAAGGATTTTTCCCCACCATAAGAAGACTGCATCCCACTTTACTTTGGGCTGTAATTTCTACAGGACTTTCCCTTCAGAATTATTCATTGATTGGTAAGTTTTCTTTACATTAGCGTATAATACAATTTACTGATTCAGACTCTAATTCAAAATATTTGGTGTTACATACCCACACCCCATAGTTTTCAAGGGCATCCTTGACATCTTCTTTTTCAGCTGATGATGACATATGAAAGGTAGATCCTGAGTACTCACCTACAGTGAGAAAACAAGTATTTTGATAAACTGTATAACCTAATTCTACTTATTTACACCTAGAGTGCATCTTGTATCATATTAGTGAGACAAATCTTAACACAAACTAACACATCCCCTCTAATTTGTGAGCTCCTGGAGAGAAAATTACCATAATAGAGATTTAAGATGCATCTGTGTGAATTGCTTTCTTCCAGGGCATTTTACCTTTTAATGTATAAAGGAAATTTGCTGGAATTCACTACCAATGGGCACAAGTAAACCAATCTTGTTTCTTAAAGGTGTGTGATCTCAATTTCTCTGACACACTGTGTGCTATACAGTAACTAGTTATGTTCCTCCAGCAATTTTAATTTCCCTATATGCTGTGCACAGAAAATCATGAAAAAAATTAAAGCTTTGAAATCTTATGAGGCCCCAGCTTTACTCTATGCATGAAACAAATCTGTCTTTAGACATGGATCTGGACTGAGTATTTCAAATTGTTGCAGGAGACATGGATGGGACACTAAATGAAATACAGACTTGCGTGAGAAACAGTGATCTGAATTGTTGAGAAACAGTGATCTGAATATTTCACTCATACTGGTGAAAACTGGATTCCACTCTTCCCTTTCTCGGAATTTCTATATAATATGGGCAGTCACAAACCTCTCAGAAGCAGTCACTCTGTCTAGGCACACTGAACA
The DNA here is from genome assembly GCF_036250125.1 of Pseudopipra pipra. Classification (NCBI taxonomy): domain Eukaryota; kingdom Metazoa; phylum Chordata; class Aves; order Passeriformes; family Pipridae; genus Pseudopipra; species Pseudopipra pipra. Next base: position 51,338,429 of record NC_087553.1, read on the forward strand.
CTTTTAAGTAACAAATATTCAGAAAGAAACAAGTCCCAGCACCTCAAGTGTGGAATCTAAACACAAGAGATGGAGGCTTTTCACTTTAATCACTCTGCACCTCTTGTCCTGCTCCATAATTCTATGATTTCTATGCAACAGCCTTTCTGTGCACAAAGTTTCGCTGCTAAAGAGAGACACAATACCCTTCCTACAAGAAAAATTAACAAGACAGAGAAAAATAGGCAGATATTATCATAAAAATACAAAATAAAGGGCACAGTATTAATGAGTCACAGGGCCAATCTCATTTCTGGCATTTTCTGCTTTAGGGGACTACTTTCGAAAGCTTTCATTTCTTGAAGGGGATTACAAGCTTAGAGTTTCAACTCATATGTCTGAACTGGGAAGCCAAGTTCTTCAGTCATTCATATAGGTCTCCAGAAGTTGATTTTAACCCGAAGTTACACAATGTGAAATAACCTTTTTCCTCCCACCTCAGTCACTGATGGGTAGAATTTCCCAGATTTTTTTGTAGATTTGGTTTTTGAGCATTTCAGCACAAGGTATTTCCCAACACAAAGTAGTCATTAGTGGGTTGGCAGCACTTATTTCACAGGTTTGTTATGATGATGTATTGATGACTGTGATGCATTGCAGACAGTGTGACTAATATTAAAGACAATAATAACAGCAATAATTAATAATTATTGAAGGATAATGTTCTATAAGGAACACAGGCACTGCCCTCTTTTTCTTGTTTTCAACATCATAGAGTTAGCTTTAGACTTGACTCATCCTTATAGCTATCCCAATATCAAGCTGTTTGCTGGTGCAGGTGAAGGCTTCGATCAGGAGTAAAAACAAAGAACAGATGTGCTGGTGGCCAGGGAGCATTTGTCGATAGCACCATAGAAGTTACTGTAGAGACTGACATAAATTATAGCAAGACTGCTCTAATCAAAAGAAGACAAACTCCTATTCAGTCTTGTTCATCAGTAAAGTCTTCAGTAGCAGCTATTTGAGTCTGAAATCTCAGTCTTCAGATAAGATTTCAGGGTCTCTGGAGCCCAGAAGATTTACTTCACATAGGGCTTAATCAATCTTGAAATTTCTCTATAATGGGCACAGAGAAAGGAAAAAGGCAGGAAAGACAAAAGGCAACAATGTCATTCCATCTTCAAAATTCCAGTTCTCATTGTGTCAGTAATTCTTTTACCAGTGATTGGAAAAATAATTCAAAAATAAACTGAAAAAAACCAAGAACTTCTCTCATTAGCTGTTGAAAATAAAATCACTGCTCTTCTTGGAGCGGTGATTAAGGAGTCTATTTTCTGCATTATTGGCAACTGTCTGTGAAAGAGGGAGAACTCTTAATTGTTAAGATTTTTTCACTTTTAGCATAGGGAGAAATTTTTAGCTAAAATATTGGTAGAACACTGGTCTGAAGCTTCTGAAGCGCCTGCCATAAAAAAAATATTAAAACCTCCCCCCCTTAAGTAAATTAACCAGTATTTTTGCCAGTCATTTATTACCAGCATGTATTTTTATTAATTGATACCTCCAGTGGGGTTAAATGAATCTGGCTTTGTGCCTAACACAAATCACTGTGCATACAAAAGATGCAAATTCCCCACCTTTTACTCTGCCCGTTCTCTAGCTGACATTAAAAGATGACTTTTAGTGTTCTTTCCAATTAGTCTTTACCTCTCTGCTGTCTTTTGACATTTCCCTCCTCATAAATTGTCTTACAAAATTACTTTTTCCAGATTTAAGTGCAAAGCAGCTACCTTCCTGCACTGAAAACATGAGAATACCACTACTTAATTTTGACCTAAAAATAGATTTTAAGAAGTTATTACTATGAGTCAGCAACAAAGTAAATAGAATGGGAAATTTCATCTCATTCAACATTTAATTGTGCAAGATACTGTACCTATTTCCCATATTTATTAAATAAACTTGTGAATGATACCACTTAGCCCTTTTAGAGTTAGAAATATTTGTGCTTCAGGAATTGTGATGCTTTGCTGAAGCAATTTAAATTACTTAAATTCAAGTCCAAATATAAGCATTTGAAAGAAATTTTCACATGGACTTTTCAATATCTGATCTTCAAGATAACACATGGGTAAAAATCAAGACAAATGATTAAAGACACACAGGAAAAATAGCTGACCTTAAATGAGCTATGGAAAGGCAGTCTTTCAGAATCACAGAATCAAGAATCAACCAGATTGGAAAAGACCTCTGAGATCGAGTCCAACCTATGACCACATTGTCAACGAGATGACAGCACTAAGTGCCACATTCAATCTTTTCTTAAACATCTTTGGGGACGGTGACTCCACCACTTCCCTGGACAGCCCACTCCAATGCCCAATCACTCTCTCTATAAAGAACTTCCTGAAGTCTAACCTAAATTTCCCTTGGCGCAGCTTAAGACTTCGTCCACTTGTCCTATTGCTAGCTGCCTGGGAGAAAAGACCAACACCCACCTGACTACAACCTGCCTTCAGTGCTTGTAATATGAAAAAACAGTATGCAAATTGGAAGGAAAGCAAACTTCAGGACTGCCTGAAAAGGGGAGATGACAGCATGAATGCTGGAGGAACACTATGTCATTTAGTGTTGAATGGCAGACTACAGGAGGGACCAAACACATATACAGGTGCATATTTCAGCAGACCACCTGCTTCCAGAACACCCTGCTAGAAACATTAATTTAATATCAGGAAAAAATTTGCAAGTACAATGTGTCTGTCCATAAAAGAACATTACAAACAGATTGTTACGATACCTTCAATGTCCTCAGCATCTTCTAAACCGAATTCCTGCAATAGATCTGCCAAACACAAAACAGATGCCTCACTAAATGCTCCTAAAAAATTATGAAGCTAAATCCAAAACCACTTGAAGAGAACATTACCTGATTTCTGCTGTCTGTTTTTAGGAGAGGTTTCATTCATTTCCAAAGCAGATTTGGAAGTCTTCAGCTATGAAAGACAATTCAATGATAAAACACCAAATTCAAAGTAACTACATACTACTTAATGAGCAGAATAAGTAGTTAGTCTGATATGAAACAATACTCACCCGTGAATTGTTGGGTTTCTCAAAAAAACCTGGAGGTGAAAAATGTTTTGGAAAACGTTATTTAATTGTGGGTATCTTTTACTCCATTCAACATCGGTGGTTTCTACAACTAAGCAGAAACAAGTCACAAGCATTATTTCATCAAGATTACAATACCTAACATTCAATTTACCTCATCACGCAGCACTTGCATTAGGATACAAGAAAAGAACAATGCATATTTCCCATCATGCATCTTGGATTTAAAAAATAATTATCACAGAACTAAGACAATTTATGTGAAGCAATAAGGTCATGCTTGTGAACAGAACAAGATCAAAATATTTATAGTTCTTTGGAGGAACTGAATCCTGTTTTCTAAAATGATTATTTAAAAAGCCAAAGCTGGTCTGCTGCAATGAATGATCATAAAACAGCATTATGACTGTGATTATTCTACAAGTGCTTAATAATATTGAGGAGCATTTTTCTTTCCATTGAAGGCAGGGATGCAGACACAGAAACCTCATATATGTGTAACACGGTAAAAGCAAGGCAGCCCTCATCAGGTTGTTGTGGGAACAATAGAAACAAAAGTTGTTTAGTTGTAATCTACATTTATAGCACAGTTCCAAATACTATTTTTTTAATTTTGCCCAACATTGAATCATTTCCAAACCCACAGAATCTACTGCCCCACCTATATTTCTCAAATGCTCTATGTTAGTCATCTTACAGACATCTTTGAGTCCTCTCACGAAATAAGTGCATGAAATATTACTAAACATGGCTCCACGGCAAAAATTTTGTATTTTAAAAAAATCCAAACTAACATTAAAAAACAGCATTTGATTTCACTAAACCTGGTCATCTAGCAGGATGGGAAGATCTTAGCAAGATTACCATAATAACCTTTTACCCTCTTTCACACTGATGTCTTAGTAGAATCATGCAAAGAAGACTTCCACAACAAATACTTAACAACTACATTTCAAGCTTCTGGGAGTTCATAATGTTTTGCTCAAGATGCTCAGGAGACAGTGTCACAAACTACAGGCAGAAATCCTCAGCAACAAAACATGAACTTTTAGTCCTATTTTAGCCCCTACGTACAGTACAATAAAAAGCTATCAAAAGTTGAGCTAGGAGGAAAAAAAATGCTTAGCCAGATCACAGGTGTCTTCCACTGCATTATCATCCAAGAAAGTTAAATGTTCAGAAAGGGTCAATCCTAAACCACATACACTTCCATTACTACGCAACAAGAACTTGAACCAAAAAAATTAGAAACACGTCCAAATAACACACGTAATGCAAACAACTTCCTCTGCAAACTGGTCAGCAAGCGCTGTGATAAGGCATTAATTAACAGTAAGCATTTCACAGGTATAGCTCACATCCACATCATGACAGCACTTGAAAGGCAGACACTCATACTTCAGCCTATAAAAGCTTACAGACAAACACTAGGCCACCAGGAAGTTACCATTGTTGTGTTCCCCTGAAACAATAAGGGAGCATACTCCATGTCTCTCTGCAGCTGGGAGCAACATACTGGATGACACTTTTCTCAGACTTTGAGAATCTGCCTGTGTAACCCAAAACACATGAATGAGAACTGGTACAAATGCATTTTCAATCATTTCTACGCAAAAAGTTGCTGCATAAGTCAAATTGTGTAGCATGACATCAAGTATATTAGAGATACAAAAACTTTTTATTGTAGCCTTGGAAAGGACGCATCAAGACATCGTATACTGGAAAATCACAGCAGTTGTGTCTGTTTCCAGACCTTAGGCAAAACCTTCGCAACTCATCTAAACTATTCTGTCACACTGACAAACTGGACAGCCACAGAAGAGAATTAATGTGGTAACTCAAGATGCAGACTGTGAACCAATAGCTGCAGGTCTGCAGTGAACCAATATTTCCACTGAAGCTGTACCTGACATTCAAGTTTGTGCTGATGTTCCCTCGGCATGTATCCTGCAGTAGTGAGTGAACACAGCGCGATTCTCAGTCATAAGGGTCATTTGGGCTGGTCAAAGACTAGCAAGGCAAAACTTACAGCTACCTTAAAAATAATAACATTTTAGTCTTGTAGTTTTAAGAAAGGCATGGGAAGACTTCATTTTTCCTCATAAGAAAAGCCAGACTGGGGTAGCTATAGATGCTGCTCATTACCATGAATAGAAAGAACTAAAAAGGAAAACACAGCCAGCATATGTGGTGTCTCTGTTGAACATAACTTTCAAAAAGGGTCAGAGTACACTACAAGAGGTAGAGAGGATCTATTCAGAGGCAGGTAACTGTCTAGGTTGTAGACCGCAGAGGCAACTGCTGATCAGGTCTGAAGACTAGAGCTGTATGGTGAAAAAGCATCAATCCTGCCAGCCTCTGAGGTCAGAGTATTTTAAGCAACAAGGAAGTTCACTACTTCAATATTATATTAGAAACCGAACTCAGAGGCCAGTTGCTATGAGACACAAGCCGTTGGCTTGACCTAACTTCACCCCAATCCTAACTGAACAGCTGACCTAAAGAGAAATATTTAAAGGGTCCCCCAGTTACAAACATATGGAAAAAGCAGGAAAAGAGGAAATAAGCCTTATCAACAGTAGAGCCCAAGCCAAAAGCAAGCTCTCAAGTGCTTCTGGATCTTACTCCTATCCCCCTGCAGTGGGAATACCCGTGTCCTTCACACAAAGTACCTCAGAATCCCAGGGAGATTCAGCATCTTCCTCTTGCTCTGCTCCCACTGCTGGAAGGGCACCTACAAATCAAGTAAGAAGTGAGATGCTTGAGTGCTTACATTTCCACTCTGCTTTTCCCCATCAGTCAAGCCTTGCATCCAAAAGATGCAGGTTACATTGCTGAGGACAAACTAAGAAGTGAGTTTTATTCAAGAGTGTGGGAAGATAGCTGGTGGTAAAAATTAGAGGAAACTGACAAGTTATATTCACATCCTCACAGAAGTTATAACGGTATGGAAATTATGGGGTAAAATGCAGCTGCTATTCCCTCGATGGAATGCAGTTGGCATGTTCCATGATGATTCCCCACACAACAGTAACCACTTGCTAAGAGGGATGGAACGGAAGGTGGAGTGGAGTGGAGACACCATGGCCAGGCTCTGTGGAAATCCCTGCAGGGAAGGAAACTCAGTGGCACTTTGCAGCTGATAACCCACATAGCACCTGTCAAGGAAGACAGAAGATGTCCTGCTGCTGAGCCAACAATTGTGGCAAAATCTCTTTCCTCCGATGAACTTGGTTCATTAAAGCATTAATTATAATATTAACACACACCTCCATCCCAAAGTTATCCACCTCCAAGGTATGACCACTCCCCCCTGGGCATGTGCTCTATATTTTTTGACTGTATCTTTAAAAGCAAAGCGAGAGAATTTTACATCAGTCAGTAACAAAGGTATTTAGGACTAAAGTCACTCAAGTTTCACCTAAACCTAAAGCAATAAAAGAAAGCTGAGAATGCAGGAACAGTTAGGGAAGACTCCGTCGTAACTGATGGGATCAGTTGATGGGCTGAACCTGTAGGGAGCCTGTTGGGTAAGAACTGCACTCTACACGCACTGCATACTTTTACTGGGATTAGAGCTTGTTTGTGTATTGCTTTAAAAGCATCTCTGCAGTCAGATACTATCACCAGTGATCCTTGAACCTTAACCTATCACAATTTTGTATTAATAAAGAGTGTTGTTCTGCAAACTGTTCGAGTGAGTCCTTCACAGGTGCTGGCAGTTGCTGGCAGTGAGTAAGACACTTGAATAAACTGGGAAGACCCACTGAGGGGTCTCCCTTACGCTGTTGGCTGAGCCCCCTGAAATGGGCAGTCGAATTGCCCTCTGATCCAGCAGGACTGTTCAGTGATGGGTCTCCATAACAGGACAAGGTTGGGCACAAGGGTCTCGGCTTTCCTGGGGTGCTGACAGATAAACAAATCACTGAGGGTTAAGGAAATCTCCCCACACTAAGGGTCGAGAAAATCTCCCCTTTTCACATGATAAAGAGTTTCTTCACACACAGACAGTTCATGGTATGTCCCTTACATAGCCAGTTCCTTTTCCTTCCTTTCCAGCAGAAGATGGCTATGCACAACAGCTGACACAGCTACAGGCAATATCCAACTCGTTTGAATAACATTCAGAAAGAGACTCCAGTTTGCTGCAGTCCTGTTGTGTGCAGAGTTTAGGTCACCTCTCTGCAACCTACAGCTCCAGAATTTGGCATTTACTCTCACTTTCCACTGTACGGGGGTGCCACAGAAACACTATCCAAAGCATCCTCACACTAACATCACTGAAGTCACCAAGAGACAACGTTTCTTTTGTAGAACTACCAGGAAAGATCTTCCTTGACAGAGTTGTTACACTGCACCTTCCCAGAAGCTGGACACCTAAGCACTGCCTTTTAAAAACAGAATAGAGGCTCACAGCTCAAACACTTACCCAAAGACACAAAAGCCGTTTCTATCTCAGAGGATTAAAATTCAAACCTCTTCTCCAGTGAGATGATTGCAATGTCTCAGTGGGTTCCTGGCCAGATTGTACTATCTTATTTCTCCATTTTAAGTGACTCCATTAGGTAAAACAGATTCAGGATTCAGCTGTGTAGATACATACACACAAAGAGGGGGAAGGAGCTGGAGACCAGTAAGGGCACCCACCCCAGAAGAAGCAACTGCTGGTTCCAGTCTGGACTCTGACTACTCACACCATGCCAAAATGCATGCCTATGGTAAAATGCATACACACAGATGAGCATGTAGAGACACAACAGTTGAATACAGCAGGTTCTGCCAGGCAGGCCCCATGTAGCATTTGATCACCAGCTACACGTGCTCTGGTAACACCTACCACACCAAGCTACTCTCTGGAGATGGACAGTGGAAACAATGCCTTCCCCTCCTGCACTCAGACCTCAGGTAAGTACCAAAGTGCTCACCTCTGACCAGGCTGGTAATGTTTCAAGCATAGACAAGTGTGGCGTTGGAGAAACCCTCTACTTTTTAAAACTGGACAAGGTGAGGCACTGGAACAGAAGAGAGTGCTCTCAGCTTGACTCCAATCTTTCCCAGGCTTGAGCCAAGAGCAATCCCAGCTTGTCAATCTGACAGTACCGGCCAGAAAAATGGGAATACTACTGTCACACACAAGACACACTAGTCCTCCTCCTCTTTTTCACCAGCTCATTTTGTTCAGATCACTTCAGAAGGAACAAAGCAAGAAATCAAGAATGGCACTTGGTTCTGTAGAAATAGATACATTTCCGGAAGAATTTGTAACAGAAAGCTAGAACTCCTCTCCCTAGGAAGGCTTTCTGCCTAAATGGTAACTCTTTCTCAAAGGCAGTTTCAATGCTTTCCCTCCCCTGCATAGAAAGAGATGTTCTCAGCCTTGCTCCCTGGTATGCAGAGAGATACAAGGTACAAGGCCTCCTTGGGCCAGAGAGGGTGGGGGAGAAGAGAGAGAAGATACAAAAAGCATTGGAGGAGGTGGGCATTCCCTGTGCCCCGGAGGCCCTGATGCATGCAACATTGTAAAAAAGTGGTCCTTGCATCTGAAATAAATCTTTTTTTTTAATCCTTCCACTGTCTTGGCATTCTTGGGAAGAATACCTGCATATGTTTACCTCACACTTCATATAGCATTGCTTGGAATACAGTGCTACAATTTCAGTTCTTCAAGAATGAAAGAAAAAGAACAAAAGCTGCTTTCTTTCTCTGCCAATACCCAATGGGATTCACAGGCAAGGGAAAATTTCGCTATCTCAGAAGTTAATCACCATTTTAGTTAATTTCTCTCACCCGAGTTGTCTTTTGAAGCATTGTGGACTTCACAGATATCATTACAAACAGAATTTTTCACATCCTCAGCAACTAGCTTTTCACCACTGTGTTCCTTCTCCTGCTTCTCAACTTCTTCTTCCTGTTCAGGTGATTCTTCCTAAAAGAGATCAACTAAAGCAGCTGAAAAGAACAGAAATAAGCATTGTCTTTGCTGTTCCTCCATCAGCCTACCTCTAGCTTCATTAAGTTATGTCATTCTGGAACATATGCTTTTTCTTCCCCTACTTTGCTCCAAGGAAAATCACTAGCTTCCTGCTCTCAATCTTACGCAAATTTCTTTTTGTTTCCTCACTTTCAGCCATCGCACCATGCATTTTCCGAAACAGCAGTAAATCTTCACAGATAAAAACTGTACATAGAACTGAGAAAATTCTAACTGATTCCAGAGTCTACTGCCTATTCTTTTTCCTGCAAAACCATATTCTTATAACAAAGAAACCATTTCGGCTAGGAGTAAGACATTATCTAACATTAAAAATGGATGATTGAAAGATGCATATATGTGAAGAATACATATTAACAGAAATCCAGTTTACCATTTGTTTCTTACCTATATTACCCTTAGGAAATATCCTTGTGATTGAATCATCCCTATATACTTACTTTGCTGCTCGAATGAAATGCTCTCAAATTTTCTTCATATCTATTTAAGTGCAAGTCTTCACTTTCTTGTTTCAGTGGTTCACAGATTTTATCATCTACTCCTTCATATTGCTCTTCTTCAGTATCTTCATCACTCACACGTTCAAGAATGGCAGAGCTTGGTCTTTCACTTTCAAGCCCTGGATTTTTTGCTGCTGACCAAGAATTATTACCACTTTCAAAGTCATCACTGAAGCTTGACTTTTTCTCCTTAAGACCACAACTATTTGAGAGAGGGGGAGGCATCTCTTTTTTCCCATCTGTCATTTCAGAGTCTGCAAAACAGAAGTCAGCATTTCTGTGAAACTTCTCCTGAATCATGCTTTTCCTGTTCCAACTTTCTTGTGTATCTTGAAGATTATTTAGATTTTGAAAGACAGCTTGTTTTGGTACTGACTTGCAAGATACTTCATTATTCATGAACTTTGGAGACATTGACATTTTATTTTCTAGCAACCTTTCATAACACCCAGCTATGAAAGACACAGGAGTATCAACAGATTCCTCCCGCTTTTCATCATGTTCTTTACTTATTTTATCATCAATGGGGATAGTGCCAGTTCCACACTGAGCTTCCTCTTCATACTTAGCTTTACTAATATACTCTAACTTCCCATTAATTTCCCCTTTACGTTCTGTTTTTTTCCCCTGCTCCTCTTCCAGTATTTTACTAGATTGAGCTTCTTCATCTTCCAGCTCTTCCTCCTCCTCTCCATCTTCAGTAAAATCTTCATCCTCCTCCTCCTCTTCCTCCTCGTAATCTTCATCACCATCTTCATTGTGATTTTCATCATCATTTTCCTCCTCCTCCTCCTCTTCTTCCTCCTCCTCCAATTCTTCTTCCTCCAGGTTGCTTGCAGCTGAGACATCTTGATTAAACAATTCCTCACTGTCTCCTTTGTTCAGGTTTGCATCTGATGGGATTCGCTGTTTGAGACTTTTCTTTGGTGACTTAGGACTTTCAATTCTAGAACCACCATCATCATCTTAAAGCACAAGAAAAGGGAAAATGCATGTGAACAGGAGTTAAGTAAACAGCAATGTTATCAGATTAATGCACAGGAGAGGAGCCATCTAGGAATGTCTGGAAACAGAGACAGGTAAGGTTGGGCAGCATGGAGGATGGACTTTATGAGGGAAAAAGGCTTAATGACTTATTTTATTCTGAATTATTAAATGCTGTGTTTTCAAAATGCTACTTTTCTCATTTATTAAATTATTTGTTAAAAAAACAAACCCAAAAACCTACTTAGGAAGTCTACTTATATATATTGGTATATCATGCAACCTTTTCCAAATAGCTTACTTTTTTTCCTGAACTGCTGTGAAGCATTCATTAGCAGTGTCAAGTTTGGCTTCTGCAGCTTCTGTAAACAAAGATTTATTTAAAAATTTTTTAACAACAACAAGAAATCCTTTGTTCATATCAAATCTTGAACAGTAAATATAATCAGACTGTCCTTATGATAGTGGTGACTTCATCCTATATTTCTAACTACAAAAAACTCCTCACATATGCAATTCAGAGAGTATTTCACACTGAGCAAACTAGCACCCTTCTGCAAACTGCTTCCAAAATTATGTTTGCATGCATATCAGTTCTAAAAATCTGTTTCTAGTACTTATAATACTTAAGTAAAATTCAGCTATATTCAAGATAGCAGTTCCAGTATGCTTACTTACAAATGTGCACTACTCAAGTAACTGTTAAGATCCCTAGACTTAATGCATAAATTAGTCCCTGCAAGTACACTTAGCAAAATACCCCTAAATTTCAAAATCATGGCAGAAAAATGCATAATTTCTATTTAAATTAGTGCAAGAAAATGAAATCATGTGAAAACTAAACATGCTTGCACTTCCAGCATTACAGAGTGGGTTGAACTATCATGCTCCAGTTCCTCATCACTGCAGAATTCCAGTGAAATAGAACAGATGCTCCAGAAGTTGATAATTCTCCAGATCATTAGTAAAATCAGTAGGTGTGAGAGGTTGTAACTGACAAAAAGAATACTACCCGAGCATTCAGACACAGAGGTAAAACATGCAGTGTGAGATCACATGCAAGCACAGAATGTCATCTTATAAAAGAAAAAAGATGACCCATATGAGCCATCCATTCATTAAGCACTCTTGAGGAACCTGCTGAGGAGGAAAGGAAAACTAGGTGAAGAAGGATTTATGTAGATCTTGATAAGTAAATGTTGTTTTTCTTTATCAGTTAGGAATCTATCACCAAATTTACACAAAACAATAACAATGTTTGGAGAAGAACAGAACAGGTTACAGAGAGAACAGATTAGGTTATAACAGTAACTTAAAAACATTTAGGGTCTGCAAATCTGACTCAAATGAACAAGAACAAATAAAACTACATGGCTGTTTATCTTGTCACCTACTGCTCTTTTGCTCCAAACTAAAAATATACTGCATGCTCTGCCCCAGCTACAGGTCTTTTACGAAAAACTCACAGCAGAAGAAAGGCTGGCAGGACAGAGATTGTTTCTAAAGAGAAAACAATATTGGCTGGAACAGCAGCATCTTTCAATCCCAAAGAAAACTTGCCTTCAAATCTCTTATTTTTTCAGGACATTTTTCCTGTAAATGCACCATACCTTGGGGGTAAAATCGAGTTCCTCTTCCTCAGAGGTATGCCAACTGTCATCGCTTCCCTCTTTCTCAGAGCTTCTTGAAAAGCAAAGCAAAATGAGTACTGTGTTGCTCAAATAACTCCTCAGGTAAGTGTTAGGTACTTTTAAAGTCTCACCTTATTGAGTCTCCTTGGGAAAAGTCATCTGTTGCTGTTCAAACATTAATTGACATTAGTTGAAATTAGATTGGGCACATTAAAAATTAACTAGCACATATAAACATTTAACATGGACAACTCTACAGGTCGTAATAGAACGATGCTTCCGGTAGTCAGCTCAATACAAGGTGGCATGAATGAATGCATTTCCAAAACAAAACTGCTTTTTCAAATGACACTGAATTAAAAAGAAAAGAAAGAAGAGGAGAGGAGAGGGGAGGGGAGGGGTATATCCCCTTTGGACGCTTATACCTAAAAGTTTAAGAAACAAGTCTAAACTTAAAAAAAAAAAAAAAAAAAGAAAAAGCATAGCAGATATGTTAACTATGTTAACTAACATATGCTATGTTAGTTAACACTGAACAAAATGGTGGTGGTTTAGCAAGACATTAAATAAAAGAACCTCCAAAGTATTCATATTATACATCAGAACACATCACATGCAGAGATTTTACTAACTGAAGTAGCATTATGCATAACATTATGCTATATACTATGCTATCTGCTGCTTTACCCAGTTACAGATTATTCTGAAAAAGTAAAGAAAATTAAAAAACATAATCAAGATCTAAAGCTTATTCTCAAGTAGAAGAATCACCAGCAGTTCTCTACACTGCACCAAAAAGGGTGTTCAGCAGACAAAAGGGGCAAAACCAGGGCATTCTATACTATGCTCCAAGCTACTTGTACATAGGATCATAGGATAAATCAGGTCAGGGAGGAAGTCTCTTAGCTAACCGCCTTCTCAAAACAGGCTCAGCTATGAGGTCAGGGAAGGTTGTTTAGGGCTTTATCCAGTTTGGTCTCGAACACCTCCAAGGAGGGAGACTCTACAATGTCTCTGTTTTACTGTGTTTACTGCTCCCACATCCAATTAGAAACTCACTTCTATTTATGCCTCTTGCATCTCTCCTCCTGTCACCGGGAAGCACCTGGCTTCTTCTCATATGTACTAGAAGCTGCTGCTAGGTCCCCATCAAAGTCACCTCTTCCCTAGGCAGAAAAAGCCTGGTTTCCTCAGCCTGTCTTCAAAAGGCAAGTACTCCTGCCCCTGATGAATCTGATGGCCTTCCACTGACCTTGCTCACTGTTGAAAGACCAATCAATCTCTCTTGCATTGGAGGCTCAAATACCAGGGTGCGGGACACAATCCAGCAAGTGCCAAGCAGGAGTGGATAATCACTTTCCTCAGTCTCTTGGCTATGCTGCTCTTAATACAACCCAGGACACTGTTGCCAGGGCACCCTGCTGGCTCATTCGCAGCTCACACTCTGCCAAGACCCTCCAGACTTTCTCAGCAAAGCAGCTCTCCAGCCAGGCAGTCCCAGCATGTTTGGTAGCGATTTGGTTTCCTTTCCATATACAGACTTTGCAGTTGCCCTTGCTGAATTTTATAAGACTGGCCTGACAGTTCATTTCCACACCCTGTCAGGGTACAGTGCCTCTGAATGGCAGCACTGCCCTGAAGTGCATCTGCTGATCCTCCCAATTTAGAGCTATTTGCAAACTTAGAGTGCTAGAGTGCACTCTAGCACATCACTGATGTACTAAAGAAACCTGAACTCCAGGAATCCAGATTGAAGAATGCTAAAACCTCTCAACTGTCGACAGCTAAGATGAAATAAAAGGGCTCTGCAATTCCCAAAACAGAAGGGAAAAACAGAAACAACCTCCACATAGTAGCTATTTCAGCTATTTCCTCAAGTTCTTGATAATTACTTCTTGTTAACTATCATAACAAAATGAAGTTGCTTATAAATAAGAGACTGGTGACCTTCCAAAGAGTTGCACGATGACAACCAAACTACGGTCTTGTGCAGAATCATGCAAGGGAAAAGAAAACAAAGGCATATCATGCCTGAAGACATCTCCTCTACTAGCAGTAAACCACAAATGAGTTTGCAAATTTTGTCCGTTCTAAAGACAGGGCTTATGTGGGAATTTTGATGAGTACATCTCCTGACCTGTACTGGGCTTTTGGACAATGAAATACAGTGTATATGTCATGTAGATAAAACCTAGAAGCTGAAATCTCCAGTGCAAGGACAAGCTAACAGTTAAAATACCAACACAGTCTCTAATTTTTAATGTTTCCTATTGCAATATTTAAAAGATATTAATTAGTTGTAACAGTTTTCTGTTATCTCAATCAGTACCAGCAGTTTAATCTACCTGCTAACATCCCAAGATGAATAAAAATCTGCCTCTTAGAGCTGAGCAGACAGTGTGGAGCACTCAGCTATCACTCTTGATAGGTGACTTCAATTATATTTTCAATTAGTACAGTTGTAATTCATCAAAATGGCTGAGTCAGTTTTCTGAACTTTTGCTTTCAATGAATAGTAACTTGAACCAATGATCAAGACCAGGTCACATTGTCCTTTACAAGGCAAGAGAGGCAAAGTTCATGAGCTAGCTTTCAGATGAACTCTGACTACTGTAGAAATGGGATCTAGAAAAGCAGTCTCTAGGGAGACTGTTTCTACTTGATTTGAAGTCCATTTCCCTTTCAGACTAACAGAAGGACATATGTAAAAATAAAATTATTTATTACCACTACTGACACAAAGCAAATGTTAAATTCAATAATAAAGAACCAATGCAAAACATGCAAACAAATAAAAAACACTCAAAGGCTGCTCTCAAATACAATTTATAAAACCAATACCATCAATATAGGGACCTCCAGGATAATAAACATCATAGATGTGTTAGTATTTGGATATAGTACAACACGTTTCATATTTGAAATGCTACTGTATAAAATACCTTTCCTTGATTTTCCTGTTCTTGATGTCTGGTTAGGAGATTGTTGAATTCCTATATCCATTTAGGAAAAGGCATGGAAAGGACAGACGAAATAATGACATCAGAATAAACTGAAATTCCCAGAAACTTGGAAAACATAAGCAGTATATCAAAGCAGCTACAGCAATGGGAGAATATACTGTGACTGCCAGCCTATTCTACAGTTGTAATTTCTGGAAACAAAAGAAATCACAATCTATAGAACTCTACTCTTAAGGTACAGTGTCAAACAGTAACTTCATTTACTTGCTCCATATAAGACATCCATATTTCAATATTTTGAAATACTGAAACAAACCGTGAGAAATTTACTCTTCTGACAACTTTAGTATTTCCCTCAGCTTGACTACTCCTTGTCTAGCACAGGCTGCAAACACAATTCTAGAGTGCTTTATACATACTGCACACAGAAGTCCTTACTCAAAGCATCCCAAAAATCTGTATGTGCCAACAACTAAACTTTGGCTATAGACTATCCAGAAATCTGAAGGAAATCTTGGCTCCTAGTACTCACACCACCATGCAACTCTGAGCCATTATGTCATTTACACTTACTCATCTTAAGTTACAGTTTTAGCATGTTTGTTATCCCTTGCTAAAAAAGGAACCCAGTAACTTCTTGCCTTAATCCAGCTCACCTGAAAAGTTGTGTCGATGTCTGATGCAAACACAGACCCCTCAACCTCTGAAGACAGGAGTCCTGCTTACACTGATCTGACCATGCTGAACCATTCACATAAGAGAGACTATGTCACCAGCCAGAACACAGACCTGACAAGAGATCACAGTGTTCCCCCAGGACCAAAATGGGTGAATTGACTAGTGTATCATGCATATGTGTCTGTATGTGTGCACATCTGTGTGCTGTGGAACAGAAGCTCAGAATATAAATCACTATGCACCTGTTCTACCCACCCTGTTTAGTAAAATTTTGTATTTTAAGGCAACGAATGGTGTAGTTCAGTTATTGCAGCTACCTGACACCAAATTTCTTCACAATGTTGAGAGCAGAGTCCGGCTTATACTGATTTTACCACACGGAATGAACGTAGCAAAAGGACTCTTATCAAAAAGATACATTTAAAGAGTTGAGAAATTACCTTAACATGGTTTCTCATCCCTTCTCCATTTCTCAGTTTTCTTAAGAGATGATACAGGACAATTTTTACTGACTTTGGGAGATACAAATTACACTGAGGCACTTCTTTTCTAAGAGTTCTCTGCTGGAAACCCAACAGTTTCTGTAGGGACTCAGGGAAATGGAAAAGGAACAACATGCTAATATACAGTGTAGTAGCTAAAAAAAAAAAAAAATTGGCTCCTTGCCTCTAGAAAAATTGCACAATTATTAGTTTTTGCCAAAGAAATTCCAACTTCAAATCTAAAAAGTCTGTCACTCCATATGCTAGGGCTGGGCCATTCATTTGGAGATATTTGCAAATCTGTCCGTGATTAATAAAAATGTGCACAAATTGGACAAAAAGAGGGTAAATATTCAAATAAGCAAAAGCTAACTTCTTAAATATGCTGACTTGCACATTAGAGGAGAGTATTTTGAAAAATGATCCCAGAAAAATAGTACAGAAGAGCAAAAGAAGAGAAAGTAATTCCAAAATGGGTTTCTCTGTACTCTCAAGATCATTCCAGCTTTTCCTCTGACAAAGACTTCTAAATCTGTTACTGCAGCATATCAAAAGCACTCTCCTGATGCAGGATCTACCTGTGCTCTGCATGTACAAGCCAGAGACTGCAAAATTAATGCCAATAAATGTTCCCTATATGCTACTAACCTCTCAGAGACAGTAACTGTGTGCACTACTACCTGTACCAAGACCTTTCAAAAAGAAAAATTATTTCCTGCAATCTACCAAGAAACTTTACAAATCTCCAACTAGATCAAAGCAACTGTTCCTAAGTCAAAGCAACAAAGTTTGACTCTAAATTAAAATCCTGCATCTGAGAAAAGTCAGTGAGGAAAAATATCCCATATTTTGCTTGTATTTCTTGACATATTTAAAAAAAAGGAGTTACAAACTGTATTTAAAGGAGTAATGAACAGTGTTTGAACACTGTCTTCTGCCCATTTGCCACAAAGTTCCAATATAACATCCTTAAAAACTCAGAAAGAATAAAATCTCTCACTTGTAAGGCCTGAGATGTAAAGTACAAGACAAACTACTTCATTTATACTATGATATTAACTTTTTAAGATTCCTCTAGGGCTCTGTGAGCTCATAAGTGTAGGCTAGATTTTTAAAATTCACTAAACGACTGAATGATTTTTTGATCACAAGGCAATTTAATTGTTCTTCTGAATCACAAGTAACAGGGTTTTTTTAAAAATATTTCATAAAATTATTGAAAAGCTTTATTTTTATTGTAAATCAAACTATGTCCAAGACAATATAGCATACACAGACACTGCAATGCTACTGCTAAGAAATTTACTTTTACAATATAACTTTTCCTAAATATGTCTCTACAGCACCTACACAGAAACAATTGTGAGTGACGCTGAAAAACAGGGTGACTTGCTAAAAGGACCTTAGTGCAGATGAAACTACTAATATTAAAACAAAGACACAAACTCCATGAAAATCAACAAGATGTATCTTTCTCCTAATTCCTCTGTTACTTCCCAACTACAGACAGAGGAACAACTATTAGGGATGAACCTACCGCTTTTATAATTGGATTTTCACAATCTGAATGGCCATCTATGGCTAAACTGTACATATCTGAAAAGGAAAAACACTTCTGCCTATTTTCTTTATGGCTGTCTTTCTCCCCCTCTCTCAATGAAAACTTATATAGATGGGCAATCGTTCAGACAGAAGGCAACAACCTTAAGAACTGGACACATAGCACACAAATCAAATGCTTTCGCAGCCTGAAGAAGCACCTCCAACTAGCAACAAATAAGCACATTCACAAAACTTGTGCTGCTCCACCTGATGCTGCCACTAAAATCAATGGTGAACACAGTAAGCATTAACAATACAAATCCCCTACAAAAAAGGCCTTAGTGATTTTCCTCGTGAGCCACTCCACAGTTAAGGATCCTACCTCCTCTGTCCACAGCAGGTGCACCCAACGTAAAGGCAGCAGCTCCTCTCCGCTGCGGAGTGCCAAGTACCGTGATGCCCTGTGCACCACCTGCAGAAACTTCTGTGCTTTCCCAGTCTGCGTATTCTCCCAGTTGCTTACTAAGACTGTATACAGAAAGAGAGGAAATATATTTGATAAAAAATAACCACATACTTGCATATATCATTTAATAGTTTACAGCCACTTATTATCCATCCCACACATATTCATAGCCATATAGATTCATATACTCATATGCACTTACTGCATGACAGTAACATACATCAGTACTCACTACAGTCATGTTCACTCTATAGATGCATATTCAAACCTACAAAGTTATTAACTCCTTCTTGGTACATGTATTTCAGCTTAGCTTTTAAGCACTCTTAACCGCCCTGGAGAAGAAACAACAACAGGCACAAAGCTATGCATAAGAGGAGTAAAACTGCTCAAGATTTTAACAAAAGGGATATCGTATCTCCTCTGAAACAACAGGTTGGTAGTTCTCGGTCATTGTAGTGGAAGCCAGTAAGGACAACAGTGCTGGGAGGGGGAGAGGGCTTACATGTGTTTCAGTCTGCCAAGTTCCACCTCTGGATAACTGTAGGATACATTGAGCAGATGTGGGCTTAGCAACAAAACTTGAAATTAAACAAAGAACTCTGTGTAGAAATTTTCCTCAACTTCCAAACTAACATGAGACACTTGAATGATACATACCAGAAGACAAAGAGGAAATGGCCTCAAGTTGGGCCAAGGGAAGTTTAGATTGGGTATTAGGAAAAATTACTTCAATGAAAGGGTTGTCAGGCATTGGAACAGACTGCCCAGGGAAGCTGTTGAGTCACCAGCCTTGCAGGTACTTAAAAGATGTTGTAAATGTGGTACTTAGGGACATGATTTAATGATGGGCTTGGCAGTGTTAGGTTGATGTCTTCACTTGGTATTCATCTTAGAGGCCTTTTCCAACCTAAATGATTCTATGAAGACACCACTGAACACAGCTTCAATACAGGTCTCAATACACCATTAAACCTTGGCGCTCTTATAAAAAATGATCAAAAGCCACACTGATAACTGACAATTTACTCTAACAACAAAGTTTAAAATTTACCTAGAATATCCATGAATAACAGCATAATCCTCAGCTGTCCATCCATTAGTGTCTTTGTGGGAAAGATCAGCACCATACTGAAGAAGAACTTTTATCAAATTAACCTCTCCCCCAGAAGCAGCAGTCATAAGTGGGGTTCTGAAACATCAAAAATATGATATGAAGTAGATCGTTTTACACAGAAAGTGTAATTATTTTATTCCTGTTTGCCCTCAAAAAAGTATTCTCCCCATTACTTTAAAATTAATAAAAGATAAAGCATTTTTCATTAGGTATTATGAGAAACAATAACATGGGAGAAGAAGTCAAAACAAATGTTTGATCTTCAAACAAAGCTTCCACATAGACAACAATTACATACAAACTCTGCTGCTATGCAAGAGATGGCTTTTCTAATTGAGGCAATGCTGCTTAGCTAATGGCAGGTTTCCTGCCAGAAAGGCCATCACAGACAACACCATCTTGCAGAAAATATCCACTGAGGAATGACAGCAAGCCACTGAGGTATGACCCACTTCCACAAGTCACGCAGAAATAAAAGCTTCTCTGTGGCTACCTGGGTTTTTTCAGAGCTCATTCCTATGCCTCTCATCAATCCAACCTAAAGAACACTAAAGAGACCCATGTAGAGTTTTGAAAACCCCTCACCTTTCACACCGATCTCGAGCATGCACATTAGCTCCTTTTTTAAGAAGAAATTCCATTATCTCTTCATGATGTTCAGAGACAGCAAGAATAAGTGGGGTGTATCCCTCCTAAAAGGGCAGATACCGTTAAAAATAAAAGTAAAAAAAAATCTTCAAGAAAAATACAAATGCAACTTTTTGAAAGAACTTCTTCAACAAACGAAAAAACCTTACCTTATTTTGAGCATTAATATTGGCATTATGCTCAAGTAACAGTCCTGCTACAGTGGTATTAGGAGATAGGACAGCCAGGTGAAGGGCAGTGTTGCCGTCAGCATCTGCCAGATTTGGGTCAGCACCATGCTCTAGTAGAATAGCCACACATTTTTCTTGCTGGCACTGTACTGCCTGGGAACAAAACACAAAAAAGGAAAAACTTCCAACACTTACCTTTCACTCTGTTACAATTCTCCCAGCTTCCCAATACTGGGAAATAAGAGCACCTTCAAAGATTAGCTAACATATGCCCTTCCACATCAATCACAATATGCATTTTTCTACACAGGTCTAAATAAAGAATCCTGCAAAATACATAATTTAGGGCATAATCAATAAGCTTCACTTACAAGAACATAATACAGTCCACATACCTTCATCAGTGGCGATTTGTTATCATTGTCAAAAAGATTTAGCTTACACTGGTTTTCTACTAGGTGTGTAACTACATCCACATGGCCGCTTGCACAAGCGAGATGCAGAGGTGTCCTAAAAATTAAATAAATTAAATTAGCATAGACAGGCATAATTTCAGGCTTTGATAAATGGATATGACCACAAGTTTCACTCTGCACTAATTTTTAACCGCATTGCTGTAGGTAGGTCCTCTGTGGTTTTGGAAGCTCAACTAACCTTTCAAATGTTTTAGTATCTTGCTGAGAGACAGAGGAACATCACCTCCCTGGCTGGGTGGGAACAGAGAGGGGGAGGTACACGAATTAAGTAGCAGGTGACACAGGAACTCAGTGATTTGTAAGGCAGATACTCCTTGTTAGAGGGCAGCTGATGGGCCCCCTCCATAGCAAAGAGCATGAGGACAAGAAAAACACACAAGACTTGTGATATCTTGCTACAGACGGAAGAAACTGAAGCATCAAGGAAGAGCTCCTAAGAGCAACTACCACCAATTTTTGAAAAATTCCCATGCAAGTATGCAGGATCCTTAATCTCTGTAGAAATGGCTGACTGAGATTACTTGAAAGCTAAACAGAACTTCTAGTGAAGGAGTCCATGATCATCTAAAAGCTGCTGCTACCAAGCACTAGGAAACAGGACAAACCTTAAGTCCCTAACAGCTCTGAAAACAGGAAAGTCTGCAGAAAACCTGTGGGCTCATTGCTGCCCTCCCAACCAAGCTTCTAAGCCTGCCAAGTGGAAAGAGATGGCTCTACTTGGAGCAAGTCCTGCTGAGCTCCACAGAAGATCCACTTCAGGGAACAGGCTGGGAGAACATCAGAGTGTTCACAGTTGTCTCCACAAGAGACCTTCAGTAACACCAAAGCTGTTCTGCCACCTCCCTGGGGATCCTGCTCAGACTCAGCTCCTGCAGTCATACAGTGATCACCCATGGGGTAGAAGAGACCTACTGATGTCTGAGCAGCCACAAAACAACTCAACCAGGAGGCCACAGGGGAATAGCAAACTGATGGCACACACTTTCAAAGGCACCTGAGCCAACAACCCAGCAGCTACAAGATATGCAATGCTAAGCTCTAGAGTTCACTTTGACAGGCAGCTGACAGAGTAAATCTCTCAGGGATTAGTTTGACCCAGGATTCATGACTCGCCAGCATCATGCCTGCAGTGCTTCAAACTCTGTGCGGAGTTTTGCCTATCTTTTTCAGTAGGGCTGAAGGCTTTGCTAGACCACCTCTGAAAACTCTGCCTGCTCCTAATTCATGCTGTTCCAAACACACTTTTTTGGAGGTCCTACGGGCTACAAGACCCACTTTATGGAAGGAGCCTGTAGGCATGAGACTTGCCATGTCCCTTGTGTAGGATTTTGCTTTTGGAAATCCCGAGGAGCGGAACTGAGATATTCATATGAACAATGCACATTTCAGCATTTCAGTCTGAAATAATACACAATTTCAGTCATTGCTTCACAGGTTTCCTATTCTTCACTTCTATTTCCAACCATGCCTTTGAGTCCCTGGAGGACATGATGAAGCTCTGAAACTCAATTGCATCTCATGATCGTTCACACCACACATCACACCCACAAACACTAAGAGGGAGTAGGTGGGCCTGTAACCCAAGTGTACAGGGGCTGCAGCAAACAGGCATACTCTGTCCACTGAATTCCTCTCAGGCAAGCTTTTCAGCACTGAGCATTGTCATGCCAAAATCATTGCAGTGCTCTACTGCCTTGCCTCTTGTGAAATCTGTTTTGGGTTTTGTTTTTTTTACAGTGTGCTACTTTATTTCCCCAGCTATAACACTGATAATAGATTGACACACGGAAGGAAACCTTTCTAGAAGAAACAAAGCTGTCTAGAGAATGAACTTACACACAAAGTAGCCAAATTTCATCTTAGGGCCTGCTAAGACCCGATGACTATTTCCATAAATGCCATTGGGCACCCTGACTCAAGCAAATGGAGTCACAAAATGCACTCAATTCGCCTTAAACTGCATCTCCCATCTCTAACTGCTTAAACAAATACTAATTGCCAACACTCAGGCACATAATCCACATTAGCAAAGTGGATATTTACCATGCTCTTTCCTGCTTCTACAAATCTAGGTGTTTTTAGGGCAATAAGCAAGCTGGTCACCACAAGTCCAGCCTTCATGACAGGTAGCCTAAGAAGCTGAGCTACCCTGCCAAAACCAGCATCTCTTCAGAATATCACAAAACTTTTTACTTCGAGCCTTTTTAGAAAAGGTATTAAAGGGTTGTAACATACAAGACTCCAAAACTTCAGCCAATTCCCTTATGCTAGATCACTAGGAACTATGCTGCAGCCCAGGGCTTCTCCTGAAGACAGAATTGCCAAATACTTGCTGTGTGTGACTCAAAAACTCACACAACAGCACTGTCAGAAGCAGCAGCTTTTCCTGCAAGTCACTGACCAGATCTTCCAATCCAAGGTACTGATTAGCTGAGCCAAAGCCTCAGTGCAAGCAACTAATTAACTGCCACCTAAAATCAGACTGGCTTTGGCTGCCACATCACAGTCACAAAAGGCAACTGTGCACGCAGCATCAATAGATATCATGTTTATTCTGCATTACAAGTCCTTCCCAACTCGGCCGAATTCACGGGGTTTCTGACAACACAAGCCCGATTCCCACAGCCAGCCGAGGGCTGCGCTCGGCTGCGGCGCCCGCCCTCCCGTTCCTCCCAGGGCGCTGCGCCGGGGAGCTCCCGGGGGCTGCTGTAGGTGCACCTGGGGCTCCCGGCCCACCCCCGCGGCTCCCGCGCTTACCGCTCCGCCTTGTCCCGCCCGTCGATGCCGTATTTCCTCAGTCCCTGCCGCACCTGGGCCAGGTCGCCGCTGGCGGCCGCACGGTGCAGCTTGCCCAGATCCTTCTGCCGGAGCTCGTAGGCACCGGCGGGGCAGGGCAGGGAGGCGCTGCCGGGCGGCGGCTGCCCTTTCCTCTTCCTTCCGAACCCGAAGATCCTCTTCATTCTGCGACAGGGACGCGGGAAGCACCGGCGGGCTGTGTCGGGCCCCGAGCCGGGACAGTGGAGGGGAAGGGGGGAGAACTCCCGACAGCGGCCTCGACTCGGTGCGGCTGCCGCGGAGCGAACGGCCGGCGTGCCGGGAGGGGCGGGGCAGGGCAGAGCAGGAGCAGGGGCAGGGCCAAGAGTAGCAAAAGCTGCAGGGACAGGGCACAGCTCGCTGCCCGCGGACCCCCCCCCTGCGAGCCCGGCGCAGGCGCGGTCCGGTGGCGGCGGGAGGGCTCGCGCAGGCGCGGCCGCGGGAGGCGGTGAATTAAGGGAGAAAGCGGTTATCCCGTGAAATGCGTGTCCCGGTGTCTTTAGTGCTCCTTGAGGGCTGCTACTGGGATTGGGTGAATGGGTGACAAAGGAACAAACAGCAAGGCTTAATACGGGAGGAAATGGGATGGAGGGGGACTTCAGACATCATCCCGCTACGTCCCTTACCCATTGTTGAGTAAGTCTGGTCCCTGTAGCTGGACTCGCAAGCCGCAGATTGAAATGAAGATGAAGCTCTGGGTGGGAGCCCGAGACAAGGGGCCGTGAACTGCCAACCTTCGGGATAAGAAAGGGCACGACGAGGGGTGACGTCAGCCAGGTGAATGGACACGGCGAGACCCAGCAGGATCAGGGAATTGCCGACCTGTCGGATATCAAAGGAGATGAAGACCAGTGACACCGGCGAGGTGGATGGACAGGGAGAGGAGTGCAGGAGCCGAGATGTGTGCGCGGGGAGACTGTGAGGGGATAAAGACCCAGGGGTCCCTTGTGCGAGTATCGAACTCGGAGGTACCACCTCGAGCTGTTTCTGTGTTACTGCAGAGGAATAAATGGCTTCATGGAACGAGACATCTGAGACTTTGCTATGGACAACCTGGGGTCGAACCGGTAAGGAAACCTGGTCGGACTGTGTGAGAGGGGGGTCTGTAGGGATGGGTGTCAAGCGGGGCACCCGTCGAGACACTGGAGCCGCCCACCGCGAAGGGGCTTCGATCCCAGCAGTGAAAGCCTCTGGTCTTGGGAGTGTGACTGTCAGATAGTTGTGAATGATCAGACCGGGAATTTTCCTTAATACCCATGACAGACTCAGAAGTTACTTTCCAGTAAATGTGGTTGTCGGCACCGACATGGGAGTCTACAAGCGTGCGCACTCACTATCTGTATGAAAACGTGGTACAGAAAGCAAAATATTTTGTGTTGGTAAGTTGGGAATCATTCTCAATATGGTACTGGTACAGTCATGCCCCTAGGTAGTGCAGATGCCATATGATTTGGGGGTGATGCCATGGTACAGGAACCTAACGTATTTGGCTAATGGCACACCTTGCCAGAACACTCTTTGCTATCTTTAGGAACTGCTGCTTTCATATGAATTTCTGAAAAAAAAGAGAGATGGCAAAAAACCCTAATTCAAACAAAGGAACACATTTCACTATGATTAGCAGTGAGAATATTGCAGTGTGACAGTGCCACTTTTTAGAGAGACACTTCAGCCCTTTGAAATATTTTTTTCTCCTTTATCGCTAATAATGGTACAGATATCAAAACCTTCATTTTCCTTTGCAGAATGAGTCTTCACAGCTTTATCAAATGTGTTTCCTACTGGCAGTGTTCTCTTACACCACAGTAACTGATGTACGGTCACTTTCTTTAGTTGATCAGTGTATTAACAGTGTTCTGTTTTTTCAGACCTGATCTCTAGAAAGAAGAGCTAAATTAATAATACACAATAAATAGATGGAAAAATACCCTTTTGCTGAAATGACAGCTAAGTAGATTCAGATTGCAAAACCTAAAATCTAGTAGTATTGGGAAGTTACTAGTAGTAACCATTTTGAGAGTATCTCTGTAATCAGGCTGACCATTTAATGGAGAAAAGAAGAGCAAAATACATTTTTAATCCGGATATATTTCTTTTCTTCCAGACGTCTTAGAAGAAAGGCAAGTTTTTATTTACGAGATGGCAGCATGGAATAAACACAAGACATCTCTATGCTCTTCTCAGAAGGAAGTATTGCATCTCAAGTCCTTGTTCAAGTGGACACATGCTTGTTCACAAATAGTTTTGGTTTTACAGGTCACTCCCCAGCCCAAGACCAGGAGACCCTACAGTCCACGTCAAATGTTTCAGAATGGTATCAGTAAACCCCCCTGTGATTAGAATCAGATTTAGTTGGTAGTAACTTTGATAACTGATTAGGCTAAAATTTGATTTCATGCTTTTAAGATAAGGGAGTGCTGATGAGGCCAAAGAGTCATATAGGCACAGCAGGAACTGTTCATTCATTATTAGCCAAAAAAAGTTGCAAAATAAATAACTAGAATCAATCACTAAACCAGTTGTCAGTTGTTTGTATAGATCTTTGTTCATACAATTTCTTTAATCTTGTTGGGTCATGATGCTGTTGAAGATATCCAAGTGTTTGGTTTTAGTTTTAATCCATTCCTATTTTTAACTTTATTTTTACAGTGCCTTTTAGATTTTTTGTTGTCTTTTTTTAAGCGTTGATATTTCCTATTCTGTTGCTTTGTCTGTTCAGTGTGCTCTGTGCAGCTTATCTGTATCTTTCTCAGTATCACCTAGTAACTGCTGTTTCTTTTCCTGTCTGCATGAAATATTTCATTCATGCTCTGATAGTCTGTATACCACAGGAAGATTTCCAAATAGGGCTTAAGTGTGGCTTAAGTGTTGCATAAGCCTTGGTATTTGTGTTAGTCTGCTGAAGGTACACCTTTCCTTCAGTGTCATTCACCGTAGTTGGATAATTTAGCTCACAATCTTTGTACGGCTGAGGTACAAAATGGCAGTCTAAAATTCCCCTTTTCCAATATCTGTTTTCCCCCCTATTAGATCACCCAGTATATTTTATTTACCAGGAAGGAAAAGTGTCAGTAAAGACTTGTTGGGGTGATAACCATGTGTTAATTACCTGATTTAGTAGACCTGCTTTGTAACTGCTGTATTTATAGAAGGGGTGGTACAACTCAGAAAAGCTGTCTGGGAGGATTGCACTTCTTGACATTGCCAACTCTGAGGCTTTGAAGAGGACTGAATAGTTACATGCAGCTGCAGACTGTGACTTCAACAACTTTTGCTCTGAGAGCTGCAACTGTGGGACTGTTTCTGGTGTGCCACCTCTGAAGCCTTTTACAGTCAGTGCTGAGTCAAGTGGTGGCACACCATATCCCATGCACACATGCACATGGTAGGATTAACAGCTAGCTTTCTGCTCAGAATGTGGAAGGGATTTCTTTTGACATCCTCTAACTGATTAACAAGAAATGTTATTTTCTTTTCAATACAGTAAAAGAGTTACTGTGTAAAAGAAGGGGCTTATTAGCATATTCAGAATGGCAGAGATGCACTGACTCACGCTTTTTGGGCAACCAATATACAGCTATCACAGAATTAACTCGGTGTGTTATCGTGGAGCCAGGTAGGCCGTAATTGGATTTGTTAGGTTTGGTTACATCTTAATTGACAAAAATGCAAAATAAAACTTTTGTCTTCCTTCTTTTAATTAAACTACTTAGAAATTATAAACCATAAGAAAGCAATAAATGTCTGCTAAAAGTAGGACTGTAATGCATTGAAAATTGATTTCAATTTCCAAACATGGTGGTCTAACCCCAGACACCGAGGTACCACAGCTGCTTGATCACTACCCCCTGCACCTCACTTGCCCACAGTGGGATTGGGAGGAGAATTTAAAGAATTAATAAAAAACCCTAACTCTTGGGTTCAGATCAGAGCAGTTTAAGAATTGAAACAAAACAAGAAGTAGTAAGAAGAATTGTAATTTTAAAAAGACAGAAAGGAAAAATAAAACCCAAGAGAAACAAGTGATGTACAATACAATTGCTCACCACCCACTGGTTGATGCCCATCCTGTCTAACTTCCCCCAGTTTCTATTTCTATGGTGTGGAATATCCCTTTGGCCAGTTTGGGTCAGCTGTCCCAGCTACGCTTCCTCCCAGCTTTTTGTGCAGCTCCTCTCTTGGCATGGCATAAGACACTCAAAAGTCCCTGACTTTTGGTAAGTGCTGCTCAGCAACAGCCAAAATATCAATATGTTATTGTGCTGGTTTTGGCTGGGATAGAATTAATTTTCTTCACAGTAGCTGGTATGGGGCTGTGTTTTGGGTTTGTGCTGAACACAGTGATGTATTACCATCAAACAGAAATGTTTTTGTTATTGCTGAGCAGTGCTGTTGGGTCCCGAGACAGCAGTCCTGAGCTGCCTGCTCTGGGATAGCCACAAAATTTCAGGTCCCAAGAGGGCAGTCTCGGACTGCGTGCTCTGAGGTAGATGTATTTGGGATACGTCCTTGGGCTAAATTAAGGCAAAACAATGCCAATCAATCAATTAGAAAGTTTTATTTATGGCAGCAATGATGGCAGCACTAATTTTTCTTTCCAGTCTGTTGCTCATCCTGAAAAGTGCTGAATGTTCAGAATGCAATTGCATGAAGACTGTACATACTTCTTCAGAAGGAAATGTATCTGTGATTCCAGTTATGATAATGAAACTATTTGAGCTAAAATGCATTGTAGGGTCAGAGCTATGGTTGGGTTTGGTGCATCCATACAGCGGATGTCAGAGATGGGTTATTCTGAGTCTACAGTGCACATATCATATCCCTGCCCAGAGGGTTTCATGAGCATGGATAACTTGTGAGAAAAATTCTGATGGAGAAGTATGGGAGCCATCATCATTCCAGCAGTGGACAACTATACAAATAACAGAGTAGGCAGAAAGTTAACATTGTATATATTACTCACTTTGTTGTCTGCTGAAATGTTTTGTTCTGCTTACACTTTGTGCCATCTGTGTTTCAGATGTTGATAAATTTGAGTTTGGAACAGGCTTAGACATCATTTTCACTTGGTATTGAGGGAGAGAACCATGATTGTTCCTAGTAAAGTGCCCTGAAAGCTCCAGTTGGTAAATGGTTTTTATGTGACCCTTACATACAGATCATTAGCTTTTTTCCAAGTTGAAACTAGTTTCAATTTCTTGAGAGGCTGAGACTTTCTGAAATAATTTTGTGTACTCGATGTTTAAAATCAAACCAGCATCAGACAAAAAGAAAACAATGCTAAAACAAAATACAAATGCAGGGGATTTGCACAGGTATTGCAGTCTTTGACCAAAGTGCTAAGCAGCCAGATTTCATCAGCTTACACATTGTCACAGATCTCATTGCTGCTTCTTACGTCAAATGGATTTATTGTGAGTTTACAGTACTGTTGCTTCTTAGCAGAGCTCTCATTCTCAATCATGTGAAGAACAGGTGCAATTTACTGTTTGATTAAAGTTGTTGTCTTCCAAAGGGCATTTGAGTTTTGCAGCCCATACATTCACTAATACACATAACTGTGAAGGGGTTCGCCTGGAGAAGAGGTAGAACATTAATTTAATATTTTAATTAATGCTTTTGCCAAGCCTACTTTGGTGTATGTGTAGATGGTAACTTGTCAAATTAGTAAGGCCTGTCTTCATGCTTTTGAGGTGATGAGTACTGGTTAGGTGGACTTCCATAGCTGGCTACTTCCCAGCGGGACCTAGAAATGGTGGTTCTTCTCTACCTCAGGTCTCGAACAGATCCCTAAGTACTACAATAACATTGGTAACACTCTAAACACATTGAGTGAAATGAATTAGCTGAACAAATGGAATGCTAATGCATCTACTGTATTAAGAAACAATTTAGACAGTTTTGTAAAGCTCAAGAATCAAGATCAATCAATCTGCTAGGCAGAAAAAATGGATGTGGTTCTTTTTGTGAGTGCATAAGAAACCAGCTATGCATCAATAAACCAACAGTTAAGTGCAATGTGCTTGACATCCTGTGCTGGTTTAAAGGTAAACCAGCAGAGGAAATGAACTCAACTCAAAAGAGAGATTATAAGTCAGAATAACAATTTAATAAAATAATACAATAAGTACGATTATAAAGACAAACAATTGGTTTTAACCCACAAAACCCAAATGTATAACCCAGCACCCTGGGGCATGAACAGAGTGGTGTTCTTTGGGCCCCCTGAGTCCAAAGTTAAAGGAGGGGGGAAAGCCTGTTGGTGAGAGTGCTGTTGCAGTCTGGTCAAGAGTGGTGATTGCAGTCCGGTTAAGAGTGATGGTTGCAGTGTGGTTGAAAAGTGGTGATTGCAGTCCGGTTGAGAGTGGTGGTCTGCAGTCTGGTTGAGAGTAGTGGTCTGCAGTTTGGTTGAGAGCAGTGGTCTGCAGTCTTCCTCTGGATCCCATGAGTGGTTGCAAAAGTTCCAAGACTCCAAGATTATATATTCTCCAGTTCAGGCAGGAATGCCCAGTATTTCCCTCAGGGTGGGGAGTTCCACAAAGGGGGTGTGCAAGTTTCGAGCTGGCTTCCCACCAAGTCCCCGAAACTCGACAACAAGGACCTGCTTCCCAGAGAGGGAAGAGAAAAGAAACGACTTAAGCAGCCAAAGCTATAGCAAAAATATATATATATATATTTTTTACATATGAGAAAGATATATACGATGAGAATACTATACACCACAACTCCAGAAATCCCAAACAGTTCCCCAAAAAGGGAAGAGGGGGAGGGAGAAGGGAGAAGGACAAAAAGGGACAAAGACCGAGCAAGTCAACCAGCCAACTGAAGGTAAATTAGCAAAATCTCACCACTTCCTTTTGAACAAGCAGGATGGCTAGACACGGCCCAGGGCTCTCCCCTCACGCGTGGCAGATAACAGCAGTCACTGTAGGCCTCAGCTCCAGATAAGCCAGACCGAGACAGGGACCCACCATTCTCGAACCTCACCGGAAAGGAAGAGAGGGAGGTCCCTCCTGCTGGCTTTATTTATACCTCAAGTTACGTAAAGGAATAGCATGGAATACTTCCGTGATCACTTTCCTAGTTCCTTCCTGGTTACAAGCTGGTCTCCAGGAAGGCCTAAAGTGAAACCATCACAGGGGGTGAGGAAGGAGGCACCCTCCTATCTCGCAGGCCTCTTAATACCTAGTTTATAGCCTGAGGAGTCAGGCTGTTCTGGGCAGAGGGTGTAAATAGTCTATTGATAACAGTTTCTGGGAAATGGCATGGAAGGCTATGGAATACACAGTTTTGGGTTCCACAGCATGGAAGGCTGTGGAATACACAGTTTTGGGTTACACTGGTCCCAGCTGTTCTAACTAGGACACATCTATTTAATAGAGTTTATGAGTTTACATTCCGACTGCAAGGAACATGTTTTCACATCTGAAGCGGGGGATGGGAAACCATAGACTCACTGTGACCACCGAATGATTTCCAGAGCCTCTCTATAGCATTTCATTCAAATCCGGTAATTATTGGTTGAAGAATCACGGTGCTCCTCCATTACTCTGGAAAGGGGATCCTGGTCCATGTGAAGATTTTTTGAAGATCCAGCAGATCCCCTTTCAAGTTCAACAGTAGCTGCAGAAAAAAACTGACAAGATTCCTGGTGTTTCTTTTACAGCAGACAGGGCAAAATAAGGCAAGGACATGACAGGCAACACGAGAGACTGCAATCCAGACAGAGACTTTAAAATTTCCAAGGGAACATAACAACAGAAGGGCTAGGTGCAAAGGAAGAAACCCATTTTTTCCACAATTGCTTATCCGTCAACAGCATTTCTAAAGCAAGCGGAAGACATTCTGGGGGCTACACACTGAACATCTTCAGGCAATCCACAAATGACTCCTGTGCTAAACTTAGACCCCTGAAGATATCTTCAAACTAAATTGAACTCATATTTCCCTGAACAGTACTGAACAATCTTTTCCTAAAAAAAAGTTAGCTTTTGTTACTGATCTTCTTGCTTATTCCAAAAAAGACTGCACCACCTAAGCTACCAAGACAAGCCATGGATCACAGAATCATGGCAAAAATCAGGAACCAACAGCAAAGAACGGGTATGGTGCGGTTTAGTGCTGAATGCCATCGGTGTACATGGGAGGGGAAGTGATGGCTGAAGCTTATACTTATCTTGTGGCTGTTTTGCTGTTTGTGCTTGAGATGAACTCTAGTGAAGGGCAACTTCAGCTTAAGCCAAGGGTTTCTTTGCGCTTGGTTTTTTCCAGGCAACTGCATAACATCGTACGCAACATTTTGGTAAGCAGGAAGTTTTCACATTCAAGTCTCAACGGGAAGACTAGCAGAAAAAAACCCCAAAAACCTACCTATCACAGAAACTTGAAAATAAAGGCTGGATCACTAGATGGGAGCACTTAATTACATCATTAATTGAAGAATGGGGGAAATGTCATACATAGTTATTCATCAGCTTCCTTGAGAGTACGCTCAAGGCTGTTCTGTGCTCCCTGCCCCTCCTGGTCTTCTCCTTTTCTCCCTTTTGCATTGGGTCCCTGAAGTGTGCTTCCTTTCTACTGCTTACCTGCAGAATAATCCCTGCAGATGGTACAGCACTAATTACCTCACGAGTTCTTTCCGTAATGCCTGTCCACGCCTCTGCCCTCAAAAACGTGTTCACAGCGGTACAGAAAAGTTCCTGTCTGTAACTGCCGCTGCTACGCATTACCTACGCTGCTTGGTCCCTTTTCATCTCCTTGGTGTTTTTCTCTTCAACCAGGTGCTGTATGTAGACACCTTGTTGAAATGGGTTCTTTCCAATGGAGGTGAGGGGACCAGTGAACTGAGATGGACTTCAAAGTGAACAAATGCTTCTCACATTCATCCAACAAGTAAACACACTAACTCAACAGAGAAGCTTGGCCATGCCTCAGTCCCATGCTACGTGGCTGTCCCACTGATTACAGCTACTGGTGTGTGGTTTCCACATCTCCTGGATTCCTGCTCTGCATTCTGGAAGGGATGCGCTATCACACTGCCTGCTGATTACAGGGCATACTTGGACCAGTGCTATTGCAGAGGTTGCAGCATTGCTGCACTGGTAGAAGGCCGTGAAGACTTCCAAAGGAGTAGGTAGTTCTGCTGTTTCATGTAGTAAGACGTAGCAGGAACTACAGGAACAAATGCCTCCTATCCATAGTAAACATATTAAAGCAATGTCCAATGAAAAAACTGCTAGAACAAAGATCAGTGATGAAGAAAATGGGGTCTCACAGATGTCTGTGAGACTCATGTGTGTGAGACTCACTCATGGTGACATTAGCCACTTGAAATAGGTCACACATACCATACATGTAAATTTAGTGTAGAACTTAGGTGGGGGGTTCGTGCCCCACAGTGCTCTTTACCACAGTTTGTCTTGTAAAAGAATGTAGTTACACAGTTCATTGCTTTGATTTCAATATTTTTTGGCCTTTGACCACTCTGGAAAATTTGTACAAACCTGATGACTGTAGGAGGTCAATAACTAATCGATCCCAAGTTTGGGGGTGAAAACTGGAATCTTTATTGAACACGCATCTCACAATTTAAGGGTCTTGGGGGCAGGACATGTTAGTGAGGAGGATGGATTATGCTAAATTGGGGATGGATTATGCTAACTAGAGGGAACAAAGGGGTTTCTACGTAGTCTGATATCATCATCACAAAGTCTTTCCATATCTTGCTGCAGGAGCCAGGCCGATCAACATAGTTAAATATTAGTAGGTCTTGTGAAGAAGCATGCGGTCCTCAGGTGGTGGGATTCCTTTCAGCCCCTGTTGGTCCATGGCCTGCTACATAATCCTTTTGTGCTGATATCCGAGTTTCAAACTGCTACAGATGACCTAAAGTCTTCAGCTTTACCACAGATGGCTGAGTGGTGTTCTGAGACCCAGACTTCTGTTCAGTCCCAAACTGTTGCCAAGATATCCCAGGCCAGCTGGATCCAGAAGTGGACTTGCAGCCAGATGTATGCTGACAGCGCTGCTTGTGACTGCAGATTTGCTTCTATGGCACTCCCAAAAGAGCTCGATGTCGGCCTCTGCATGTCTCTCATCAGCTCTGAAACATTCAGAAGCACACAGAGAGTCATCTTTGGTAGTAAGGCTTTTGCAAAGTTACCCTCCACATCCTTGACTACTACTCGACTTCTAAAAGCCAGGGGTATTAAGAGTGTCCAAAACAAGCACATCCTTTGATCTGAGCTTGTTCAGAGGGCCTGTTTCTAAGAAATCACACTAAGTGCAAGGAGCAGCAAGTGTCACCTCCATAAGAACGCTGGCCTACCCTGGCCTTCTCAAGGGAAGCTCAAACCTCAGACCCGCTGCCAAAACAGAAGCCAAGAAAGAGCGTTCTTATTTTTGATGCACAGAATCCAACTCTGTTCTCCGAGAGGCCTCTCCTTATTCAAACAGTAAAGGGCATAAGATTCATCTTTTCTGTCACATACGGGATGAGGAGATTAGAGACTGGCAAAAAGACTGCCTGCTAGAACAACATCAACTTGAAAAAGACACCAATAATGCCATAATGGCGCTACTGTGGTGTTACTGCTGGAACTCTTAAAGAGAAAGGAAGACAGGTCTGATGAAGGGAAGGGTCTTAAGGGACTTTCCCCACAAATATGCCGTGTTCTGCTTTCACACATCATGCTGGCGAGATGTATAAAGGGATTTTAGAAGGAAAATGCACGAGGAAAAAGGAGTGTGTTATTACCAGTCCAGAAAAGCATGGACTTACCTTTCCAGTTTCTTGGCTAGGCTTTTTCTGGTTTTTACTTCCACCAGATAGAGCTCTTTGTACATTTCCACTTCTGCCTGGGTGGATTCTTTTTGAAGAGGTCTGTCTTGTTGGGTGTTTTTTATCCTGTCCAATTGACTTTTGAGATCTCTACTTCTTTCTTCTGTTTTCTCGCTGAATCACTATGATGGCTGCGAGGACTTGAGCTCTTTCATGCTCAAGAATCAAGATCAGTCAATCTGCTAGGCAGAAAAAATGGATGTGGTTCTTATTGTGAGTGCATAAGAAACCAAGACACCAGCTATGCATCAGTAAACCAACAGGTAAGTGCAATGTGCTTGACATCCATTTAATAGAGTTTATGAGTTTACATTCTGACTGCAAGGAACATGTTTTCACATCTGAAGCGGGGGATGGGAAACCATAGACTCACCGTGAACACTGAATGATTTCCAGAGCCTCTCTATAGCATTTCATTCAAATCCGGTAATTTTTGATTAAAGAATCACGGTGCTCCTCCATTACTCTGGAAAGGGGATCCTGGTCTGTCGGGAGTGAGGATATTGCTGCATATGAAAGCTGGAGAAAACAAGAAGAAATGTGTGACCCTCCAGAGGATGAAACCCCTGTATGAAATTGTCAAGAAGTTCAGACCCAATGCGTTTCGAGTTTTACAGTTGCGTCTAAACATTTATTGTAGTTTTTCCCTTGTTTGTACCCTGAAATTGTTGTATGAAAAATGCCTGTGGCACTAAACCTGCATTATATGGGAAAACTGTTGTTTAAACTTGTCTTAAAATGGCTTTTGGTGGTCTCTTTGCAAACACGTGTTTCTTCTTCCCAAGACCCCCCACGGTAGTGTTATCTCAGGAATGTCCTGGGAAGATGTCCTAAGGTGTTTCATTGGACCTTGTTAACACCTTCCTGTGATTGGGTGTTCCTGTAAGCCCCTTGAGACTTCTAATTGGTTACTTTGTGAATCTTCCTAAACCCTATAAATGTAACATCCCCAGGAATAAACACTCTCTTGCCTCTACACGCCTGGTGTGCTGTCTCCGTGCCTGCCATGGGACCCTGTGGATGCTGGGGGTAGGGGAGAGCACCTCTCCCCTCGAGGCTCAGGGCCAAAAACCCCTGAGAAACCCCTAGTGCTGGAGTTCCCTTTCCCCATCCCTCAAGACGTCGGAATGGTTCGTCAGATGGAGATGGAACTAGAACTGGGCTCCCCCACGTCGTGGGTGGGGAAAGGGATCCAGAAATGCCCTTGATTTCTGTATCCTTAGGCCCCACTCCCTGATTGGCCAAAGTTTGCTGCATTGCAGTATTTCCTTTTATGGCCACCCTTTTCCTAAAATGGATAAACCCTACCCTTTTTTCCCTTATATAGTTACACTTTGCATGCTCCGCCCTAGTCCCTCCCTTTCTTCTAGCAAATTCTACCCCTACCTTATATAAGCCCAAACCCACCTCCCTAAAGGAGCCATTTTTTACACCCTCATCCCGAGAGTGGCAAACCTGTTATTCCCACAGGGACCGCGTCC
The DNA here is from genome assembly GCF_036250125.1 of Pseudopipra pipra. Taxonomy (NCBI): domain Eukaryota; kingdom Metazoa; phylum Chordata; class Aves; order Passeriformes; family Pipridae; genus Pseudopipra; species Pseudopipra pipra. Next base: position 51,374,306 of record NC_087553.1, read on the forward strand.
GTGGTCCACATGAAGATTTTTTGAAGATCCAGCAGATCCACTTGTAAGTTTAGCAGTGGCTGGGGGGAAAACTGACAAGATTCCAGGTGTTACTTTTACAGCAGACAGGGCAAAATAAGGCAAGGACATGACAGGCAACACAAGAGACTGCAATCCAGACAGAGACTTTAAAATTTCCAAGGGAACATAACAACAGAAGGGCTAGGTGCAAAGGAAGAAACCCATTTTTTCCACAATTGCTTATCCGTCAACAGCATTTCTAAAGCAAGTGGAAGACATTCTGGGGGCTACACACTGAACATCTTCAGGCAATCCACAAATGACTCCTGTGCTAAACAGCCCCCTGTAGACCTCTTGAACCCGAAGTCTCTGCTTTCCTATGTCCAAACCAGTGATTTATTGGCACACTACTACTTCACAGCACCAGGCACTGCAAAGCAGTAACTCTGGAGGAACAAATTCCCATGGAACAGGTGCATTTCCTCTTTGGACACCTGGCCTCAAATTCTACAGCATGTTTTATGCTAGGTACGGCAAGCACTGAACTGATACTTGCCGAAAAAGTACTGAATAATCTTTTCCTAAAGACAGATTATCTTTTGTCACTGATCTTCTTGCTTATTCCAAAAAAGACTGCACCACCTAAGCTACCAAGACAAGCCGTGGATCACAGAATCATGGCAAAAATCAGGAACCAACAGCAAAGAATGGGTATGGTGCGGTTTAGTGCTGAATGCCATCGGTGTACATGGGAGGGGAAGTGATGGCTGAAGCTTATACTTATCTTGTGGCTGTTTTGCTGTTTGTGCTTGAGATGAACTCTAGTGAAGGGCAACTTCAGCTTAAGCCAAGGGTTTCTTTGCGCTTGGTTTTTTCCAGGCAACTGCATAACATCGTACGCAACATTTTGGTAAGCAGGAAGTTTTCACATTCAAGTCTCAACTGGAAGGCTAGCAGAAAAAAAAACCCCAAAAACCGACTTATCACAGGAACTTGATAAAAATGGCTCGAGAGCTGTCAAGAGCTAGAAATAGTCACCTTTTTCCTAAAAAACCCTCCTAACATAATGACACATTACCTCGTTGAAGGTCTCTAGCGATTTTTGCATCCCTCGATGGGATGCATTCCTGTCGTGCCTAGAATTATACAGAAAATACACAGTTAAGACGTAGTATTTACAGAGTTAAGAGGTCAGATTTCCGTGGATTAAGCCATCGTTTTACTCACACCCCTTCGAGGAAAAAAGCTTTAGAACTTGATATGGTAGTAGAGTTGGAAGCAAGTCCTGAGAAGACAAACTGTGTATAGTGAGAGTGAACTATCCTCAGCTCCTCTGTTGACAACAAACTAAAAGTCTCCAGAGGTTGCAGTCAAGGTCAGAGAGAACTTCAGGGGACTAAGTCCTACCAAAAAAATGCAATAGGAAGGAGAAATGTTGGGATCGAAGCAAGCCCCCAAACTAAGAAACAAAACCCCTCCAGACATCAGTCACTGAAGGCTGGGGAAATGTCATACGTAGTTGTTCATCAGCTTCCTTGAGAGTACGCTCAAGGCTGTGAGACAGACGTGGCCTCAAAATGTATGGGTGCTGTTGCAGTCAGGACGCTGAGTGAGAACAGTATCACCATTCTCAGATCACGTGCATTCTTTTCTTGGAATCAACTCAACTGTTTTCCACAAGTAGATCTGGGAAGCAGTTGCTGCAAAGCGTTGAAGCAGCCTATATAGCGATTTGAACTACACATCTGCATAAATTAGCAACTGGATAAAACAATGAGCCATGAAATAACCTGTAGAAATATTTAATTTCTGTAACATCCTTGAGGGAAGCTAGGAAAGCAGTAAAGGTTTCTGTCTTGATACTGACAAAACTTTGAGATGCCCAGAGTTTTCTTCTGGAAAATCACAATGGAAGACTGTTGCTGCACAATTCAGTTTTAGGAAGCACTGGGTACTCCCACTGTCCTTCCCTTCACTATCTGTTTTCCCTGTTCTTTTTCAAAAAAGACACAGCTGTCAACTCTTTTCTTTTCAAGTAGGGCAGCTTTTTTCCTCGAACAGGAATGGTTTCCTCCTCTGCCTTTTCCTTCTTTTAACATCTTGCTGCCATCTCTCTGTCCTTTCTTTCCCTCACTTGTTCCGTGCTCCCTGCCCCTCCTGGTCTTCTCCTTTTCTCCCTTTTGCATTGGGTCCCTGAAGTGTGCTTCCCTTCTAGTGCTTGCCTGCAGAACAGTCCCTGCAGATGGTACAGCACTAATTACCTCACGAGTTCTTTCCGTAATGCCTGTCCACGCCTCTACCCTCAAAAACGTGTTCACAGCGGTACAGAAAAGTTCCTGTCTGTAACTGCCGCTGCTACGCATTACCTACGCTGCTTGGTCCCTTTTGGTGTTTTTCTCTTCAACCAGGTGCTGTATGTAGACACCTTGTTGAAATGGGTTCTTTCCAATGGAGGTGAGGGGACCAGTGAACTGAGATGGACTTCAAAGTGAACAAATGCTTCTCATATTCATCCAACAACTAAACACACTAACTCAACAGAGAAGCTTGCCCATGCCTCAGTCCCATGCTACGTGGCTGTCCCACTGATTACAGCTACTGGTGTGTGGTTTCCACGTCTCCTGGTATAATGCTCTGCATTCTGGAAGGGATGCGCTATCACACTGACTGCTGATTACAGGGCATACTTGGACCAGTGCTATTGCAGAGGTTGCAGCGTTGCTGCACAATTAGAAGACCGTGAAGACTTCCAAAGGAGTAGGTAGTTCTGCTGTTTCATGTAGTAAGACGTAGCAGGAACTACAGGAACAAATGCCTCCTATCCATAGTAACATATTAAAGCAAGGTGCAGTGAAGAAACTGCTAGAACAAAGATCAATGATGAAGAAAATGGGGTCTCACAGATGTCTGCTGGCATTTGGCACTCATGGTGACATTAGCCACTTGAAATAGGTCACACATACCATACATGTAAATTTAGTGTAGAACTTAGGTGCGGGGTTCGTGCCCCACAGTGCTCTTTACCACAGTTTGTCTTGTAAAAGAATGTAGTTACACAGCTCATTGCTTCGATTTCAATATTTTTTGGCCTTTGACCGCTCTGGAAAATTTGTACAAACCTGATGTCCTAAAATCTTTGGCTTTACCACAGATGTCTGGGTGGTGTTCTGAGACCCAGACTTCTGTTCAGTCCCAAACTGTTGCCAAGGCATCCCAGGCCAGCTGGATCCAGAAGTGGACTTGCAGCCAGATGTATGCTGACAGCGCTTCTTGTGACTGCAGATTTGCTTCTATGGCGCTCCCAAAAGAGCTCGATGTCGGCCTCTGCAAGTCTCTCATCAGCTCTGAAACATTCAGAAGCACACAGAGAGTCATCTTTGGCAGTAAGGCTTTTGCAAAGTTACCCTCCACGTCCTTGACTACTACTCGACTTCTAAAAGCCAGGGGCATTAAGAGTGTGCAAAACAAGCACATCCTTTGATCTGAGCTTGTTCAGAGGGCCTGTTTCTAAGAAATCACACTAAGTGCAAGGAGCAGCAAGTGTCACCTCCATAAGAACGCTGGCCTACCCTGGCCTTCTCAAGGAAAGCTCAAACCTCAGACCCGCTGCCAAAACAGAAGCCAAGAAAGAGCGTTCTTATTTTTGATGCACAGAATCCAACTCTGTTCTCCGAGAGGCCTCTCCTTATTCAAACAGTAAAGGGCACAAGATTCATCTTTTCTGTCACATACGGGATGAGGAGATTAGCGACTGGCAAAAAGACTGCCTGCTAGAACAACACCAACTTGAAAAAGACACCAATAATGCCATAATGGCGCTACTGTGGTGTTACTGCTGGAACTCTTAAAGAGAAAGGAAGACAGGTCTGATGAAGGGAAGGGTCTTAAGGGACTTTCCCCAGAAATATGCCATGTTCTGCTTTCACACATCGTGCTGGCGAGACGTAAAAAAGGGATTTTAGAAGGAAAATGCACGAGGAAAAAGGAGTGTGTTATTACCAGTCCAGAAAAGCATGGACTTACCTTTCCAGTTTCTTGGCTAGGCTTTTTCTGGTTTTGACTTCCTCCAGATACAGCTCTCTGTATTTTTCCACTTCTGCCTGGGTGGATTCTTTTTGAAAAGTACTGTCTTGTTGGGTATTTTTTATCCTGTCCAGTTCACATTCAAGATCTCTAATTCTGTCTTTTAGCTGGTTTCTTAGTGAAGCATGATGACTGGCTCTGATTTGTTCTAATCTGTCCTGGGAGGCTGCCTGTGCCTGAAGGAGACAGTGCACCTTCAATCACCACAAGAAAAAGAGAACTCTCTCCAGCAGAAAATTGCCTGTACCCAATTTCAAGGCTTTACGAAGAGAGGCAGCTGTGCCTCCTCACTACTAGCAGCAATGAAAGCAGAACCCTGGAGCTACTATTATACAAAGCTACTAATGAAAGGACACTCTCTCTGTAGGACAGGGCATATGGAAAAGGATTCCTCAAAGACCACAGGAGGATCTCCCACCTCCACAACTTCAGTGACTCCTTTTCTGAGCACCTTCCCCCCCTACAAGGACAAAGCAGCACCTGTAGGTCTGGCCATGACAGCTGGCAGTTGCAAAACCCATTGAAGGATGAGCACTGAGAACGAGGCCAGCGGACAGAGATACCCCCCCAAGCACTGCAAAGTGGGAATCTGCCTTGGGCAGGCTTTTGATTCAGGGACCTGCCGGCACATCACACACCCGTGACAGCCCTCCTGCCCAACCATATTGCCTTCTCCCACTGCCTTCAGGAAAGGCAGAAGCTAACACACAGAATACAGGAGCAAAAGAAAAATACCAAAACCGATGGCCACAGCAGAAGTTTACGTAGCGCCTGTGGACACTGGTGAGAAATTCACTTACTTGCAAAAACTCATTGACTTCTCGGAGTTTTTGTCTGATTTCGTGGTCAGCTCGTTCTTCCGCCTCTCTTTTACATTGTTCTAGTTGGGTGCGATTCACCATGTTAGTCTCCAAATGGTGCTGGACTTTTGCCAGCTCTTCTTGCAGCTGGCATTTGTCCATCTCCAGGTTTTCGCACTTCCCACGCAGGGTAGACAGCTCTTGTTGCAAATCCTGATTTTTGGCTTCCAGCTGCGTGCACTTTTTACTTTCCCCGTCCAGCTGCTGGGAAAGTTCAGCAACCTGCAGACAGAAAGAAGAAAACAGGAACTCAGTGTGATGTAAAGGCAGTGAATTCTGTGGAAACCCCAAAAGGGGGTGGCCAGGGAGACTATATTCATCATCTGATGGCTCAGGACTAGAAACAAAGTGCAACCGGGCTCTTTTCCAGCCAGAAGAGCTTTCACCTCATTTGTCTCAGCATTCCTCAGGTTCCCATCCTTTTTGAGTTCCTCATGCAAAAATGCTACAAGCTTCCAGACTCAAAAGGAATCACTGCAAAGGCAGTAAGTGATTCTACAGTGATGCCTTCCAAACCCAAGTGTAGCTCTGAAAGATGGCCACTTTAGCAAGGAATCTGAGTAAGGAGCGGAGAAGGAAATAAAAGGTTACATGCCACTACTGCACAGGCAGAGCAGCCTCAAAACCACTGCTGGGAACAGTCCTTCTGAGTCCCTGTGACAGGATGGGCTGAAAGAGCTCCCGTGAGCAATAAGTTACAGATTTTCCCCTGGGAGGCACCTGTCCTCGTTGTGCCCTGGGCAGCAACAACACTGTGGAGAAAAGCAAAACGTCAAGTGCCTCCTGCTCAGCTCACGCCTGAGACAGGGCTCAGGGGCTGATTGTGCCCTGTGAGTGACAGCGGTGTTCCTCCCCTCTCTTCCCGGGCAGGAATTCATCTGTCAGACCCAGATGACGCTGTCACAGCCTCCCTCAAGCTGCAGCCAGGCCTGAGCTGGGCCCCACTGCTCTCAGCCCACGGACGTGATGTCCTGCAAGGATGGCAGACCTGCCCATCCCTAAGGCCCAGCCAGGGGATCTGCACTCTTGGCTGACCCCGCTTACTGTCAGCAGACCTGTTCTGCTCTTCTTGCTGAGGGCCTGTGGGAGGGCTCCCTGGCCGGTGAGGTCATGCACCCTGCCAGGCTGGCTGCCACTCTTGGCTTGCCCTTCCTCTGCAAGACAGCCTGGCCTCCATGAGCCCTTACACCTACTGCTTTGCCCTTACAGTTGCGTCTTTACCCATAATGATAACTACCTCCGTATTAGTTATAGTCATCTACTACTGTAACAGCAGAAGGAGCATTAAGAAAAGCCCATCACATCCAAAATGCAGCCAAGGAAAAAAAAATCATCAACATGACAAGAAATATACGGAAAGCATCTCCCACGTTTCAAAAGAAGTAACATCACAACCAAAAAACCCCACCCAAAGCGCAGCTCACCTCTGTTCGTAATCTATCCACTTCCTTGACCTTTTCAGAATATCTGTTCTTCATTTCTTCCAGCTGGGACTGGGTTTCTTTCTCTTCATTAGCCCTGAGTTTCCTCCTATCTACCCTCAGAAGCTTTTCCAACCTGCACAGCAAATTAGTTGCAAAACCCATGAAACACAGGAAGAACCAGCCTTTTGCCCACAGTCTCACATAAGCAGCACAGACATCAGAGAAGCATAGAATGGCTTGGCTTGGCAGGGACCTTAAAGATCATCTCGTTCCAAGCCTCCTGCTGTGGGCCGGGACACCTTCCACGAGACCAGGTTGTTCAGAGCTCCATCCAACCTGGCCTTGAACACTTCCAGGGATGGGGCATCCACAGCTTCTCTGGGCAACCTGTTGCAGTTCCTCACCACCCTCACAGCAACCAATTTCTTCCTAGTATCAAACCTAAACCTACTGTCTTTCCGTTTGAAGACATTCCCCCCCCTTGTCCTCTCACTACATGCTCTTTTAAATGCACTCTTTTCATCCTTGTGGTAGGTTCCCTTCACGTACTGAAAGGCCACAATTAGGTCACCCCAAAGCCTTCTCTTTTCCAGGCTGAAGTATTGCAATTGTCCCAGCCTTTCCTCATAGCAGAGGTGCTCCATCTTTCTAACCACCTTGGTGGCCTCCTCTGGACTCACTCCAACAGGTGGAGGTCCTTGCTTTGCTGAGGACCCCAGAGCTGGATGCAGCACTCCAGGTGGGGTCTCACCGACGTCCCTCAGGACATCAGTCCTGTGCTGGTGCTTCAGATCACCTCCCTGTCATCCATGTGCCTTGACATAGCTTCTAGGAGGATCTTTTCTGTGACCTTCCCAGGCACAGAGGGGAGGCAGACAGGTTGGCAGTTACCAGGGCCCTCCTTCCTACCCATTTCAAAGATGGGTACAGTGGGTTTCCCTTTTTCCCGTCACCTGGGACTTCACCCGACTGCCACGACTTTTCAAATATCAAGGAGAGTGTCTTGGCAACTACATCAGACCCCGTTGGCCAATGTAGGGCAAGCAATAATGCTGGTGAGATGTAGACAATGCATTTAGAAGGAAAATGCATGAAGAAAAAGGAGTCTCTTATTACCACTCCAAAAAAGCATGGACTTACCTTTCCAGTTTCTTGTCTAGGCATCTTCTAGTTTTCAATTCCTCCAGGTACAGGTCTTTGTACATTTCCATTTCTCCCCGCGTTGCTTCTTTACGAGAAGCACTCTCTTGTTGGGTTTTTTTTACCCTGTCCAGTTCACTTTCGAGATCTCTAATTCTTTCTTCTAACTGGATTCTCACTGAATCGCAATGACTGTCTCCGTTTTGTTCTAATCGAGCCTGGGAGGCTGCCTGTGCCTGAAGGAGACAGTGCACCTTCAACCACCACAAGAAAAAGAGAACTCTCTCCAGCAGAAAATTGCATGCATCCAGTTTCAAGGGCCCAGCCTTACTCAGAGAGGCAGCTGTGCCTCCTCACTACCAGCAGCAACCAAGGCAGAACCCAGGAGCTACCACGGCAAATAATTCTTTTCATTGGGAAAGAAGCCCAAATCAGCACTCTTATTCAAAGCTCCTAATGAAGAGACACTGTCTCTGTAGGACAGGGTATATCGAAAAGGATTCCTCAAAGACAATAAGAGCATCCCCCACCTCCACCCCCTCACCCCCACCCCTGGAATTTAAGTGACTTCTTTTCTGAGCACCTTCCCCCCCTACAAGGACAAAGCAGCACCTGTAGGTCTGGCCATGACAGCTGGCAGTTGCAAAACCCATTGAAGGATGAGCAGCGAGAACCAGGCCAGCAGACAGAGATACCCCCCAAGCACTGCAAAGTGGGAATCTGCCTTGGGCAGGCTTTTGATTCAGGGACCTGCCGGCACATTACACACCCGTGACAGCCCTCCTGCCCAACCATATTGCCTTCTCCCACCGCCTTCAGGAAAGGCAGAAGCTAACACACAGAATACAGGAGCAAAAGAAAAATACCAAAACCGATGGCCACAACAGAAGTTTACGTAGCACCTGTGGACACTGGTGAGAAATTCACTTACTTGCAGAACGAGACTGACGTCTTGTGGCTTTTGACTTATTTCCTGGTCAGCTCGTTCTTCCGCCTCTCTTTTACATTGTGCTGTTTGGCTGCCATCCAGCACGAAAGTCTCCAAATAATGATGGACTTTTGTCACTTCTTCTTGCAGCTGGCATTTGCTCTTCTCCAGTTTTTCATACTTCCCACGCAGAGTGGACAGCTCTTCTTGCAAAGTCTGGTTTTGGTCCTCTAGCTGCATGCCTGTTTTAGGCTCCATGTCCAGCTGCTGGGAAAGTTCACCAACCTGTACACAGGAAAAAAAAAAGAAAAGGAAACTCAGCGTGATCTAAAGGCAGTGAATTCTGGGAAAACCTCTAAAGAGGGTGGCCATCATAACTGCATTTATCATCTGCTGGAAACGAGCATAGAAAACACTTGAAAGATTCCCTGTCAGAAAGAAGAAACTTTACAACTACTTAAAAATTTGTGAGATGCTTCTGGGAGCAATACTTCTGGGTCCCTTGGAGCTCATGGTGAAACTCATAATTTATAATCTAAGAATTGCTCTAGTGTCCAGCACAGCAAATACCCTCAGGGCTTTTGTAGCAGCTGGGGAAAGGACCAGGCTGCTTTCTGAGCAGCCTCTACTGAGGAGAAGGCAGAAACTGAGCTCCCCTAGGCTCTCCAGGAAAACTTCATCTTACAGTTTCCCCACAGAAATAGGCAACTAGGCTCAAGAGTCACAAAAAGGGAAATTTATGACCAGCTTACTGAGGCAGAGGCTTGCAGGTCTCTCTGAAGGGCTTCAATCCTATGGCTTTGTTGCTGGACAGTGGCTTCCAATCGGGTCTTTTGAATTTCAAGGCTTAAAAACAAATACGGGTCTTATTACCAGAAAATCCAGTTCCAGACAAACTGTGCTAAGTAACAGAATCCACAGCAGAAGTGTCCTTCAAAATCCAACTGACTGTCCCGTTGTTTCCACCCAATCCCCCAAAGCGACAGACACCTCGCTTCACTGGGTTACTCTCTTACTGTTGCACGTGTTCTTCCAGTTGTTTTAGAGTGGTATTAGTCTCGGAAGATGGCAACAGGAGGTCCTGCAGTTTTGGGGAAGAAGTTATTGCTTCTCTTTCTTTATCATCCAAGGCAGTCTTCAAGTCACGAACGCAGTGCTCAGACTGAAGATGCTTTTCTTCCTCCTCCTGCAGCTGTAAAATCACGGTAAGAATCCACAGTTGTCAGGTGAGCTTTTACATAGAGGAGCCAGCTGCTGCTGAAGAACTCAGGTGCTGCATGTATGTGTGCATACCCTCTGCCCAAAGAACTGGAATCAATTCAAGTACCTTCAAAGCTTCACTTCTACTACCCAATGAACACAAGCTCTATTCCTTTGTCCTCTTTTACAGCAGCCTCTCCCACCCCTCCACTGCTTTCCTACAGCACGGTTCTAAGCACTGACACTGCCCCTCGGACCATTTTTGTGACCTGTGACGCTTCTTGTGTTCCCTTGCTTGCTACTCCAGGAAAAGATGAGTGAAATAATTCATCTTCCTAAAGGAAGGCATCTCACAAGTGTCAGAGGTGCAGTGCTCTGGCACATGTGCTCTGGAGCCCAGGATTGCACAGGGGGAGCATGGGGAGTTTTCTTAAGTGGGAATGACCCCGACTGTAGCACAGAGAGAGGTGCCCAGCAGCCCCTAAGCAGGAAGCAGTGGATGCCTGAGGAGAGGTGGCTCTGCTTCAGTGTGGTGGGGCCAGGAAGGATGGCATCACTGACAAGCTAATGACCACCATTTCAGCAAAGGCAGCCAGGTGAACTGCTCCACAGACCTGCCCTGGAGTCGAGAATCACGCCAGGGGTGTGTGGGGAGTCTTCTTAAACCAGGAAAATCTTGAATGTAGCAGAGAGAGAGGAACCCCAGTCCCCCTGGCCGGTCACGGGTGAAACCCTAAGGAGAGGCAGCTCTGCCTCAGCATGGCGGGTTGTGGGGCAGGGGGCCGGAGGGACAGAGGCAGATCAAAGCCCGATGTAACTGCCGCTTCCTTAGGTCTCTGTCATACTGGGTCCCAGAATACTCTTTTGTCCATTTTCATGATGTATAGGAAGCAACAGGCACCGCCAGGTTTATCCCTGTAGGGACAGGTTTTCCATACCTCCACGTCAGCCCTGTCCAACTCCTCCTGCAAGCGCAGATTATCTTCCTCCAGGTGAGCCTCATGGGTTCCAGTAACCACAAAAGCAGTCCTAAAGCATCCAAGATTTAATGTGAAACATGTCTGATCCCGCATCATTTTTCCCCTGCTCTTTCCCAAAAGAGCTCTTCCCCCCTTTCCTACAAGCTCCGTGAAAGCAAAGCCAAGTACATGGAAGCATTGGAGATTTTATCTTAGAAGGGGCCTCCCTAAAGCAGCCTCAACTACGAGGTCAGGCCATGCTGTTCAGGGCTCCTTGCACTGCTCTTCCAAGTCCCCACAGATGCGGCTGCACAAACTCCCGGGGCAAGCCGTTCGACCGCCTGACCATCTACATGGCAGGAAGTTTTCTCCTTATGTGCGGTTGGAGCCCCTCGTGTCCCCTCGGACACTGTTGCTTCTCTTTCTCCCAACGCTTCCCTTCAGAGCACTTAACGCACCAACTATGCCTTGGCTTAAACCTCCCTCGCCTGCAGAGCAGCCATGCTGCTGAGCTACTGGCAAGCTTCCCGATGGCTCTGGGTCTGTGTGGGGAGAGGGCACCACAGACAACGCTTTCTTGCAGACCTCAGCGGGCAAAGTACGAGAGCCCCTAAGGTACGAGAGCAGCCAAGTGCAGACCTGCATTTACCAGTCACACAGGGAACTGCTTCCACGTGGCTCCTCCTTCTTTTTCTAAGCTCATTGCCACGCCCCTCGTCTCGGTCTTGCTTGCAGGCTACCGAGAAGACCCCTGTGCTGTTTTGACAAACCCCTTACCTTTCACACTGGGCTTGAGCATGCCTGTCAGCTGCTTTTTTCAGAAGGCACTCCAGAATCTCCTCATGCTGTAGGAGGGCTGCAAGTTTTAAGGGAGTAAATCCCATCTAAAAGGACAAATAATCCCCATTAGAAAGACACAGACAAGCTCTGCAGCTGTTTGAAAGAGCAGCTTTACCCACGTGCCAGGGTTACCTGGTTCTGAGCATCACTATTGGCATTATGCTCGAGTAACAGCCCTGCTACAGCTGTATTTTTAGATAGGACAGCCAGGTGAAGGGCAGTGTTGCCGCCAGCGTCTGCCAGATTCGGGTCGGCACCGTGTTCCAGCAGAATAGCAACACATTCTTCCTGCTCCTGCTGTACTGCCTGGGAACAACACATAAAAAGGGAAAGACTTCCAACTTTTACATCCCCCTCTGTCACAACTTCCTCAGCTCCTGAACGCTAGAAGACCATCTTCAAAGATTAGCTAACAGAGGCCTATGCCATGCCAATTGCAATATGCATGTTTCTATGGCCCAGCGATGCAAGGAATCCTGCCAGACACCTCCCCTTTAACACACCATCACTAATCCCCACCTACAAGATCCTAAGGCATTCCACACACCTTCATCAGTGCCGTTCTCTTCAAGTTGTCAGCGAGATTCGGCTGGCTGTTCTTTCTTAGCAGATATCTAAGGACATCTGCATGGCCATTTGCCGAAGCGAGATGCAGAGGTGTCCTAAAAATTAAACATACGCTCTTAACCTAGACAGACAGAGGATGAGCCAAAGCCGTGTCTCTACCCAGCACCCTGGGGACCCTGCCCGGACTCTGCTCCTCCCCCTTGCTGCTCTCTGCTGCTGCTGCTGCTGCAATCCCGCGCTGATTAGCCAGAGGGCAGAAGAGAAGAGGTGAGGCCTGAGCAGCTGCAGAACAGCCCTGCAGAGAGACTCCGGCAAAGCGGCAGGTCGGCAACACGCGTTTCCAACAGCGCTGGAGCCCAGCCGGCAGCTACAAGCAGTGAAAAGCTCAAGAGTTCACTCTCCCAGCTGACTGGGCAAATCTCACTTTTCAAGCCTTGTCCTTAACAGAGGGCTGCCGAAGACTACTGCAGCTTGGCTCAGGAGCAGCCAAGGTGTGCCATCAGCATCCCATAGAACTCACCGCATCTCCTGGTCTCGCCTGTCGATGCCGACTACCTTCACATACCAGCGCCAGCGCCTCAGCCAGGCCAGGTCGCCGCGGGCGGCCGCGCGGTGCAGCCTGCCCAGCCCCTCCTCCCTGAGCTCGGAGGCGCTGGTGGAGCTGGTGGCAGCCCAGGGCTGCCCACTGGTGGTGCTGGATGGTGACTGCCGTCGCTTCTTGCTGAGAAGCCACGGCATGGCCCTGCTTGGAGCTACCAGCAGCAGGAAGTGCAAGAAGCCCCCTTGCGGAGGGGCTGCCGGGTGCCAAGCAGGGATGAGGAATGGGACGAGGGCGAGGTTAAGGGTGAGGGTGACAAAGGGGACGAGGGCGAGGTTAAGGGTGAGGGTGACAAAGGGGATGAGGGCGAGGTTAAGGGTGAGGGTGACAAAGGGGACGAGGATGAGAAGAAGGATGGGCACAGGGTATAAAGCACAAGGCAGGCGAGGTCGCCCTGTGCAGCGTTCGTAGCCTGCAGCTACCAAGACGGCGATACAGGCGCGAAATGCTCCCACAGCGGGATGTGCTACTGCTCCTCGAGAAGCTACAGCAGCTCTGAGCGCCGGCTCCGGGCACCAACAAAGCTGTGCTTGACTGGTGCCTGTGGTGTCACAATGGCAGGTGGAGCGCTCAGCACGTCACCGTGGGGTGTGGCAGAGGCCACGGTGCAGGGTGAGGCCGGGCGGGACATGGCAGGGTGGGGCAGGAGTGAGGGCGGCCCTGCTGGGCCTTGTGGAAGGAGGTGGCCTGGGCCTTGTGAGTGTGGCTGGCGGGAGTGGGCACTGCCCCGCCTCAGGGCACCCCGGGGCAGGCTGCGGTAGGCGCTGGAGCAGCTCCCGCATCACCCGCTCTGGGTTTTTGCTTCAGCCTGTGGCCGGGCTGCCTCTGGACGCACTTCCATGAAATGAGGCTCAGGATGAAGTGGGATCCCAGCCCGAGCAGGTGGGGGCCACCACAGCTCTCAAGAAATGCCCACTGAGTGCTCCAAGCCTGCCATGCCAGAAATCCAGGATGTAGGGACGTGTCCCGAGAATAGGGAGGGAAGCATTCTGGGAACTGAAGTCCCTGGACAGCATACTGGGCCACATGAGCGGTGTGTGTTGTGCTGTCATTGGTCAGGTGGTCACATGTCCTCCAGAGGGTTTATAAGGAGGCATTTTTCTTTTAAATAAACAGATTTGACTGCTTGCCAACTAGCTGCCGGGTCGTGTCTTTTATATTATATTAATATACCACACCAGGACAATTCCCCAACTCCTTTGTCTTGTCCCTCTTGAAGAGCAGACACCTCACCCCCCAACCCCTTGTAACTGCCCGCCCTAGTTTGAAGCTGCTCACCTGCAGTCCTGCTGCAGTGTGACGAATTCTATGTACATTCCCTTTTTTAAGTTCAGCCACGCACCTCCACCAGGAGAGAAGGAGCTGCTGCTTCTGCCAATGCCGTGTCAGCTCTGGACTGCAAGCTTCTAAATATTAGAAGCTGGGGCTCTCGGCCTCAAACACGGCGCCATTTGTAGGAGGTCAATAACTAATCGATCCCAAGTTTGGGGGTGAAAACTGGAATCTTTATTGAACACGCATCTCACAATTTAAGGGTCTTGGGGGCAGGACATGTTTATGAGGAGGATGGATTATGCTAAGCTGGGGATGGATTATGCTAACTAGAGGATTACACAATTTTCTGCTACAGTCACACAATTGTTTAATATTTCCTGTAACAAGGATTACATGGGGGGGAGAGAACAAAGGGGTTTCTACGTAGTCTGATATCATCATCACAAAGTCTTTCCATATCTTGCTGCAGGAGCCAGGCCGATCAACATAGTTAAATATCAGTAGGTCTTGTGAAGAAGCATGCAGTCCTCAGGTGGTGGGCTTTCTTTCAGCCCCTGTTGGTCCATGGCCTGCTACATAATCCTTTTGTGCTGATATCCGAGTTTCAAACTGCTACAGATGACCTAAAGTCTTCGGCTTTACCACAGATGTCTGGGTGGTGTTCTGAGACCCAGACTTCTGTTCAGTCCCAAACTGTTGCCAAGATATCCCAGGCCAGCTGGATCCAGAAGTGGACTTGCAGCCAGATGTATGCTGACAGCGCTGCTTGTGACTGCAGATTTGCTTCTATGGCGCTCCCAAAAGAGCTCGATGTCGGCCTCTGCAAGTCTCTCATCAGCTCTGAAACATTCAGAAGCACACAGAGAGTCATCTTTGGCAGTAAGGCTTTTGCAAAGTTACCCTCCACGTCCTTGACTACTACTCGACTTCTAAAAGCCAGGGGCATTAAGAGTGTCCAAAACAAGCACATTCTTTGATCTGAGCTTGTTCAGAGGGCCTGTTTCTAAGAAATCACACTAAGTGCAAGGAGCAGCAAGTGTCACCTCCATAAGAACGCTGGCCTACTCTGGCCTTCTCAAGGAAAGCTCAAACCTCAGACCCGCTGCCAAAACAGAAGCCAAGAAAGAGCGTTCTTATTTTTGATGCACAGAATCCAACTCTGTTCTCCGAGAGGCCTCTCCTTATTCAAACAGTAAAGGGCACAAGATTCATCTTTTCTGTCACACACGGGATGAGGAGATTAGAGACTGGCAAAAAGACTGCCTGCTAGAACAACATCAACTTGAAAAGACACCAATAATGCCATAATGGCGCTACTGTGGTGTTACTGCTGGAACTCTTAAAGAGAAAGGAAGACAGGTCTGATGAAGGGAAGGGTCTTAAGGGACTTTCCCCACAAATATGCCGTGTTCTGCTTTCACACATCGTGCTGGCGAGACGTAAAAAAGGGATTTTAGAAGGGAAATGCACAAGGAAAAAGGAGTGTGTTATTACCAGTCCAAAAAAGCATGGACTTACCTTTCCAGTTTCTTGGCTAGGCTTTTTCTGGTTTTTGCTTCCACCAGCTAGAGCTCTTTGTACTTTTCCACTTCTGCCTGGGTGGATTCTTTTTGAAGAGGTCTGTCTTGTTGGGTGTTTTTTATCCTGTCCAATTGACTTTTGAGATCTCTACTTCTTTCTTCTGTTTTCTCGCTGAATCACTATGATGGCTGCGAGGACTTGAGCTCTTTCATGCTCAAGAATCAAGATCAGTCAATCTGTCGGGAGAGAGAACATTGCTGCATATGAAAGCTGGAGAAAACAAGAAGAAATGTGTGACCCTCCAGAGGATGAAACCCCTGTATGAAATTGTCAAGAAGTTCAGACCCAACGCGTTTCGAGTTTTACAGTTGTGTCTAAACATTTACTGTAGTTTTTCCCCTGTTTGTACCCTGAAATTGTTGTATGAAAAATGCCCTTGATTTCTGTATCCTTAGCTCCACCCTAGTCCCTCCCTTTCTTCTAGCAAATTCTACCCCTACCTTATATAAGCCCAAACCCACCTCCCTAAAGGAGCCATTTTTTACACCCTCATCCCGAGAGTGGCAAACCTGTTATTCCCACAGGGACCGCGTCCGTGGTCCACATGAAGATTTTTTGAAGATCCAGCAGATCCACTTGTAAGTTTAGCAGTGGCTGGGGGGAAAATTGACAAGATTCCTGGTGTTACTTTTACAGCAGACAGGGCAAAATAAGGCAAGGACATGACAGGCAACACAAGAGACTGCAATCCAGACAGAGACTTGAAAATTTCCAAGGGAACATAACAACGGAAGGGCTAGGTGCAAAGGAAGAAACCCATTTTTTCCACAATTGCTTATCCGTCAACAGCATTTCTAAAGCAAGTGGAAGACATTCTGGGGGCTACACACTGAACATCTTCAGGCAATCCACAAATGACTCCTGTGCTAAACAGCCCCCTGTAGACCTCTTCAACCCGAAGTCTCTGCTTTCCTTTTATGTCCAAACCAGTGATTTATTGGCACACTACTACTACACAGCACCAGGCACTGCAAAGCAGTAACTCTGGAGGAACAAATCCCCATAGAACAGGTGCATTTCCTCTTTGGACACCTGGCCTCAAATTCTACAGCATGTTTTATGCTACGTACGGCAAGCGCTGAACTGATATTTGCCGAAAACATACTGAATAATCTTTTCCTAAAGACAGATTATCTTTTGTCACTGATCTTCTTGCTTATTCCAAAAAAGACTGCACCACCTAAGATACCAAGACAAGCCATGAATCACAGAATCATAGCAAAAATCAGGAACCAACAGCAAAGAACGGGTATGGTGCGGTTTAGTGCTGAATGCCATCGGTGTACATGGGAGGGGAAGTGATGGCTGAAGCTTATACTTATCTTGTGGCTGTTTTGCTGTTTGTGCTTGAGATGAACTCTAGTGAAGGGCAACTTCAGCTTAAGCCAAGGGTTTCTTTGCGCTTGGTTTTTTCCAGGCAACAGCATAACATCGTACGCAACATTTTGGTAAGCAGGAAGTTTTCACATTCAAGTCTCAACTGGAAGGCTAGCAGAAAAAAAACCCCAAAAACCTACTTATCACAGGAACTTGATAAAAATGGCTCGAGAGCTGTCAAGAGCTAGAAATAGTCACCTTTTTCTTAAAAAACCCTCCTAACATAATGACACATTACCTCGTTGAAGGTCTCTAGCGATTTTTGCATCCCTCGATGGGATGCATTCCTGTCGTGCCTAGAATTATACAGAAAATACACAGTTAAGACGTAGTATTTACAGAGTTAAGAGGTCAGATTTCCGTGGATTAAGCCATCGTTTTACTCACACCCCTTCGAGGAAAAAAGCTTTAGAACTTGATATGGTAGTAGAGTTGGAAGCAAGTCCTGAGAAGACAAACTGTGTATAGTGAGAGTGAACTATCCTCAGCTCCTCTGTTGACAACAAACTAAAAGTCTCCAGAGGTTGCAGTCAAGGTCAGAGAGAACTTCAGGGGACTAAGTCCTACCAAAAAAAATGCAATAGGAAGGAGAAATGTTGGGATCGAAGCAAGCCCCCAAACTAAGAAACAAAACCCCTCCAGACATCAGTCACTGAAGGCTGGGGAAATGTCATACGTAGTTGTTCATCAGCTTCCTTGAGAGTACGCTCAAGGCTGTGAGACAGACGTGGCCTCAAAATGTATGGGTGCTGTTGCAGTCAGGACGCTGAGTGAGAACAGTACCACCATTCTCAGATCACGTGCATTCTTTTCTTGGAATCAACTCAACTGTTTTCCACAAGTAGATCTGGGAAGCAGTTGCTGCAAAGCGTTGAAGCAGCCTATATAGCGATTTGAACTACACATCTGCATAAATTAGCAACTGGATAAAACAATGAGCCATGAAATAACCTGTAGAAATATTTAATTTCTGTAACATCCTTGAGGGAAGCTAGGAAAGCAGTAAAGGTTTCTGTCTTGATACTGACAAAACTTTGAGATGCCCAGAGTTTTCTTCTGGAAAATCACAATGGAAGACTGTTGCTGCACAATTCAGTTTTAGGAAGCACTGGGTACTCTCACTGTCCTTCCCTTCACTATCTGTTTTCCCTGTTCTTTTTCAAAAATGACACAGCTGTCAACTCTTTTCTTTTCAAGTAGGGCAGCTTTTTTCCTTGAACAGGAATGGTTTCCTCCTCTGCCTTTTCCTTCTTTTAACATCTTGCTGCCATCTCTCTGTCCTTTCTTTCCCTCACTTGTTCCGTGCTCCCTGCCCCTCCTGGTCTTCTCCTTTTCTCCCTTTTGCATTGGGTCCCTGAAGTGTGCTTCCCTTCTAGTGCTTGCCTGCAGAACAGTCCCTGCAGATGGTACAGCACTAATTACCTCACGAGTTCTTTCCGTAATGCCTGTCCACGCCTCTGCCCTCAAAAACGTGTTCACAGCGGTACAGAAAAGTTCCTGTCTGTAACTGCCGCTGCTACGCATTACCTACGCTGCTTGGTCCCTTTTGGTGTTTTTCTCTTCAACCAGGTGCTGTATGTAGACACCTTGTTGAAATGGGTTCTTTCCAATGGAGGTGAGGGGACCAGTGAACTGAGATGGACTTCAAAGTGAACAAATGCTTCTCACATTCATCCAACAACTAAACACACTAACTCAACAGAGAAGCTTGGCCATGCCTCAGTCCCATGCTACGTGGCTGTCCCACTGATTACAGCTACTGGTGTGTGGTTTCCACGTCTCCTGGTACAATGCTCTGCATTCTGGAAGGGATGCGCTATCACACTGACTGCTGATTACAGGCATACTTGGACCAGTGCTATTGCAGAGGTTGCAGCATTGCTGCACAATTAGAAGGCCGTGAAGACCTCCCAAGGAGTAGGTAGTTCTGCTGTTTCATGTAGTAAGACGTAGCAGGAACTACAGGAACAAATGCCTCCTATCCATAGTAACATATTAAAGCAAGGTCCAGTGAAGAAACTGCTAGAACAAAGATCAATGATGAAGAAAATGGGGTCTCACAGATGTCTGCTGGCATTTGGCACTCATGGTGACATTAGCCACTTGAAATAGGTCACACATACCATACATGTAAATTTAGTGTAGAACTTAGGTGCGGGGTTTGTGCCCCACAGTGCTCTTTACCACAGTTTGTCTTGTAAAAGAAGGTAGTTACACAGCTCATTGCTTCGATTTCAATATTTTTTGGCCTTTGACCGCTCTGGAAAATTTGTACAAACCTGATGTCCTAAAATCTTTGGCTTTACCACAGATGTCTGGGTGGTGTTCTGAAACCCAGACTTCTGTTCAGTCCCAAACTGTTGCCAAGACATCCCAGGCCAGCTGGATCCAGAAGTGGACTTGCAGCCAGATGTATGCTGACAGCGCTTCTTGTGACTGCAGATTTGCTTCTATGGCGCTCCCAAAAGAGCTCGATGTCGGCCTCTGCAAGTCTCTCATCAGCTCTGAAACATTCAGAAGCACACAGTAAGGCTTTTGCAAAGTTACCCTCCACGTCCTTGACTACTACTCGACTTCTAAAAGCCAGGGGCATTAAGAGTGTCCAAAACAAGCACATCCTTTGATCTGAGCTTGTTCAGAGGGCCTGTTTCTAAGAAATCACACTAAGTGCAAGGAGCAGCAAGTGTCACCTCCATAAGAACGCTGGCCTACTCTGGCCTTCTCAAGGAAAGCTCAAACCTCAGACCCGCTGCCAAAACAGAAGCCAAGAAAGAGCGTTCTTATTTTTGATGCACAGAATCCAACTCTGTTCTCTGAGAGGCCTCTCCTTATTCAAACAGTAAAGGGCACAAGATTCATCTTTTCTGTCACACACGGGATGAGGAGATTAGAGACTGGCAAAAAGACTGCCTGCTAGAACAACATCAACTTGAAAAAGACACCAATAATGCCATAATGGCGCTACTGTGGTGTTACTGCTGGAACTCTTAAAGAGAAAGGAAGACAGGTCTGATGAAGGGAAGGGTCTTAAGGGACTTTCCCCACAAATATGCCATGTTCTGCTTTCACACATCATGCTGGCGAGACGTAAAAAAGGGATTTTAGAAGGAAAATGCACGAGGAAAAAGGAGTATGTTATTACCAGTCCAGAAAAGCATGGACTTACCTTTCCAGTTTCTTGGCTAGGCTTTTTCTGGTTTTTGCTTCCACCAGATAGAGCTCTTTGTACATTTCCACTTCTGCCTGGGTGGATTCTTTCTGAAAAGGTCTTTCTGGTTGGTCGCTTTTTATCCTTTGCAGTGCACCTTCAAGATCTCTAATTCTGTCTTCTAACTGTTTCTTCAGTGAGTCTAAATGACTGGTTCTGATTTGTTCTAATCTGTCCTGGGAGGCTGCCTGTGCCTGAAGGAGACAGTGCACCTTCAATCACCACAAGAAAAAGAGAACTCTCTCCAGCAGAAAATTGCCTGTACCCAATTTCAAGGCTTTACGAAGAGAGGCAGCTGTGCCTCCTCACTACCAGCAGCAATGAAAGCAGAACCCTGGAGCTACTATTATACAAAGCTACTAATGAAAGGACACTCTCTCTGTAGGACAGGGCATATGGAAAAGGATTCCTCAAAGACAACAGGAGGATCTCCCACCTCCACAACTTCAGTGACTCCTTTTCTGAGCACTTTCCCCCCCTACAAGGACAAAGCAGCACCTGTAGGTCTGGCCATGACAGCTGGCAGTTGCAAAACCCATTGAAGGATGAGCAGCGAGAACCAGGCCAGCGGACAGAGATACCCCCCAAGCACTGCAAAGTGGGAATCTGCCTTGGGCAGGCTTTTGATTCAGGGACCTGCCGGCACATCACACACCTGTGACAGCCCTCCTGCCCAACCATATTGCCTTCTCCCACTGCCTTCAGGAAAGGCAGAAGCTAACACACAGAATACAGGAGCAAAAGAAAAATACCAAAACCGATGGCCACAGCAGAAGTTTACGTAGCGCCTGTGGACACTGGTGAGAAATTCACTTACTTGCAAAAACTCATTGACTTCTCGGAGTTTTTGTCTGATTTCGTGGTCAGCTCGTTCTTCCGCCTCTCTTTTACATTGTTCTAGTTGGGTGCGATTCACCATGTTAGTCTCCAAATGGTGCTGGACTTTTGCCAGCTCTTCTTGCAGCTGGCATTTGTCCATCTCCAGGTTTTCGCACTTCCCACGCAGGGTAGACAGCTCTTGTTGCAAAGTCTGATTTTTGGCTTCCAACTGCGTGCACTTTTTACTTTCCCCGTCCAGCTGCTGGGAAAGTTCAGCAACCTGCAGACAGAAAGAAGAAAAGAGGAACTCAGCGTGATGTAAAGGCAGTGAATTCTGTGGAAACCCCAAAAGGGGGTGGCCAGGGAGACTATATTCATCATCTGCTGGCTCGGGACTAGAAACAAAGTGCAACCAGGCTCTTCTTTTCCAGCCAGAAGAGCTTTCACCTCATTTGTCTCAGCATTCCTCAGGTTCCCATCCTTTTTGAGTTCCTCATGCAAAAATGCTACAAGCTTCCGGACTCAAAAGGAATCACTGCAAAGGCAGTAAGTGATTCTACAGTGATGCCTTCCAAACCCAAGTGTAGCTCTGAAAGATGGCCACTTTAGCAAGGAATCTGAGTAAGGAGCGGAGAAGGAAATAAAAGGTTACATGCCACTACTGCACAGGCAGAGCAGCCTCAAAACCACTGCTGGGAACAGTCCTTCTGAGTCCCTGTGACAAGATGGGCTGAAAGAGCTCCCGTGAGCAATAAGTTACAGATTTTCCCCTGGGAGGCACCTGTCCTTGTTGTGCCCTGGGCAGCAACAACACTGTGGAGAAAAGCAAAACGTCAAGTGCCTCCTGCTCAGCTCACGCCTGAGACAGGGCTCAGGGGCTGATTGTGCCCTGCGAGTGACAGCGGTGTTCCTCCCCTCTCTTCCCGGGCAGGAATTCATCTGTCAGACCCAGATGACGCTGTCACAGCCTCCCTCAAGCTGCAGCCAGGCCTGAGCTGGGCCCCACTGCTCTCAGCCCACGGACGTGATGTCCTGCAAGGATGGCAGACCTGCCCATCCCTAAGGCCCAGCCAGGGGATCTGCACTCTTGGCTGACCCCGCTTACTGTCAGCAGACCTGTTCTGCTCTTCTTGCTGAGGGCCTGTGGGAGGGCTCCCTGGCCGGTGAGGTCATGCACCCTGCCAGGCTGGCTGCC
Organism: Pseudopipra pipra; assembly: GCF_036250125.1. Lineage (NCBI taxonomy): Eukaryota > Metazoa > Chordata > Aves > Passeriformes > Pipridae > Pseudopipra > Pseudopipra pipra. Next base: position 51,396,360 of record NC_087553.1, read on the forward strand.
ACTCTTGGCTTGCCCTTCCTCTGCAAGACAGCCTGGCCTCCATGAGCCCTTACACCTACTGCTTTGCCCTTACAGTTGCGTCTTTACCCATAATGATAACTACCTCCGTATTAGTTATAGTCATCTACTACTGTAACAGCAGAAGGAACATTAAGAAAAGCCCATCACATCCAAAATGCAGCCAAGGAAAAAAAAATCATCAACATGACAAGAAATATACGGAAAGCATCTCCCACGTTTCAAAAGAAGTAACATCACAACCAAAAAACCCCACCCAAAGCGCAGCTCACCTCTGTTCGTAATCTATCCACTTCCTTGACCTTTTCAGAATATCTGTTCTTCATTTCTTCCAGCTGGGACTGGGTTTCTTTCTCTTCATTAGCCCTGAGTTTCCTCCTATCTACCCTCAGAAGCTTTTCCAACCTGCACAGCAAATTAGTTGCAAAACCCATGAAACACAGGAAGAACCAGCCTTTTGCCCACAGTCTCACATAAGCAGCACAGACATCAGAGAAGCATAGAATGGCTTGGCTTGGCAGGGACCTTAAAGATCATCTCGTTCCAAGCCTCCTGCTGTGGGCCGGGACACCTTCCACGAGACCAGGTTGTTCAGAGCTCCATCCAACCTGGCCTTGAACACTTCCAGGGATGGGGCATCCACAGCTTCTCTGGGCAACCTGTTGCAGTTCCTCACCACCCTCACAGCAACCAATTTCTTCCTAGTATCAAACCTAAACCTACTGTCTTTCCGTTTGAAGACATTCCCCCCCCTTGTCCTCTCACTACATGCTCTTTTAAATGCACTCTTTTCATCCTTGTGGTAGGTTCCCTTCACGTACTGAAAGGCCACAATTAGGTCACCCCAAAGCCTTCTCTTTTCCAGGCTGAAGTATTGCAATTGTCCCAGCCTTTCCTCATAGGAGAGGTGCTCCATCTTTCTAACCACCTTGGTGGCCTCCTCTGGACTCACTCCAACAGGTGGAGGTCCTTGCTTTGCTGAGGACCCCAGAGCTGGATGCAGCACTCCAGGTGGGGTCTCAGCGACGTCCCTCAGGACATCAGTCCTGTGCTGGTGCTTCAGATCACCTCCCTGTCATCCATGTGCCTTGACATAGCTTCTAGAAGGATCTTTTCCGTGACCTTCCCAGGCACAGAGGGGAGGCAGACAGGTTGGCAGTTACCAGGGCCCTCCTTCCTACCCATTTCAAAGATGGGTACAGTGGGTTTCCCTTTTTCCCGTCACCTGGGACTTCACCCGACTGCCACGACTTTTCAAATATCAAGGAGAGTGTCTTGGCAACTACATCAGACCCCGTTGGCCAATGTAGGGCAAGCAATAATGCTGGTGAGATGTAGACAATGCATTTAGAAGGAAAATGCATGAAGAAAAAGGAGTCTCTTATTACCACTCCAAAAAAGCATGGACTTACCTTTCCAGTTTCTTGTCTAGGCATCTTCTAGTTTTCAATTCCTCCAGGTACAGGTCTTTGTACATTTCCATTTCTCCCCGCGTTGCTTCTTTACGAGAAGCACTCTCTTGTTGGGATTTTTTTACCCTGTCCAGTTCACTTTCGAGATCTCTAATTCTTTCTTCTAACTGGATTCTCACTGAATCGCAATGGCTGTCTCCGTTTTGTTCTAATCGAGCCTGGGAGGCTGCCTGTGCCTGAAGGAGACAGTGCACCTTCAACCACCACAAGAAAAAGAGAACTCTCTCCAGCAGAAAATTGCATGCATCCAGTTTCAAGGGCCCAGCCTTACTCAGAGAGGCAGCTGTGCCTCCTCACTACCAGCAGCAACCAAGGCAGAACCCAGGAGCTACCACGGCAAATAATTCTTTTCATTGGGAAAGAAGCCCAAATCAGCACTCTTATTCAAAGCTCCTAATGAAGAGACACTGTCTCTGTAGGACAGGGTATATCGAAAAGGATTCCTCAAAGACAATAAGAGCATCCCCCACCTCCACCCCCTCACCCCCACCCCTGGAATTTAAGTGACTCCTTTTCTGAGCACCTTCCCCCCCTACAAGGACAAAGCAGCACCTGTAGGTCTGGCCATGACAGCTGGCAGTTGCAAAACCCATTGAAGGATGAGCAGCGAGAACCAGGCCAGCGGACAGAGATACCCCCCAAGCACTGCAAAGTGGGAATCTGCCTTGGGCAGGCTTTTCATTCAGGGACCTGCCGGCACATCACACACCCGTGACAGCCCTCCTGCCCAACCATATTGCCTTCTCCCACCGCCTTCAGGAAAGGCAGAAGCTAACACACAGAATACAGGAGCAAAAGAAAAATACCAAAACCGATGGCCACAACAGAAGTTTACGTAGCGCCTGTGGACACTGGTGAGAAATTCACTTACTTGCAGAACGAGACTGACGTCTTGTGGCTTTTGACTTATTTCCTGGTCAGCTCGTTCTTCCACCTCTCTTTTACATTGTGCTGTTTGGCTGCCATCCAGCACGAAAGTCTCCAAATAATGATGGACTTTTGTCACTTCTTCTTGCAGCTGGCATTTGCTCTCCTCCAGTTTTTCATACTTCCCACGCAGAGTGGACAGCTCTTCTTGCAAAGTCTGGTTTTGGTCCTCTAGCTGCATGCCTGTTTTAGGCTCCATGTCCAGCTGCTGGGAAAGTTCACCAACCTGTACACAGAAAAAAAAAAAAGAAAAGGAAACTCAGCGTGATCTAAAGGCAGTGAATTCTGGGAAAACCTCTAAAGAGGGTGGCCATCATAACTGCATTTATCATCTGCTGGAAGCGAGCATAGAAAACACTTGAAAGATTCCCTGTCAGAAAGAAGAAACTTTACAACTACTTAAAAATTTGTGAGACGCTTCTGGGAGCAATACTTCTGGGTCCCTTGGAGCTCATGGTGAAACTCATAATTTATAATCTAAGAATTGCTCTAGTGTCCAGCACAGCAAATACCCTCAGGGCTTTTGTAGCAGCTGGGGAAAGGACCAGGCTGCTTTCTGAGCAGCCTCTACTGAGGAGAAGGCAGAAACTGAGCTCCCCTAGGCTCTCCAGGAAAACTTCATCTTACAGTTTCCCCACAGAAATAGGCAACTAGGCTCAAGAGTCACAAAAAGGGAAATTTATGACCAGCTTACTGAGGCAGAGGCTTGCAGGTCTCTCTGAAGGGCTTCAATCCTATGGCTTTGTTGCTGGACAGTGGCTTCCACTCGGGTCTTTTGAATTTCAAGGCTTAAAAACAAATACGGGTCTTATTACCAGAAAATCCAGTTCCAGACAAACTGTGCTAAGTAACAGAATCCACAGCAGAAGTGTCCTTCAAAATCCAACTGACTGTCCCGTTGTTTCCACCCAATCCCCCAAAGCGACAGACACCTCGCTTCACTGGGTTACTCTCTTACTGTTGCACGTGTTCTTCCAGTTGTTTTAGAGTGGTATTAGTCTCGGAAGATGGCAACAGGAGGTCCTGCAGTTTTGGGGAAGAAGTTATTGCTTCTCTTTCTTTATCATCCAAGGCAGTCTTCAAGTCACGAACGCAGTGCTCAGACTGAAGATGCTTTTCTTCCTCCTCCCGCAGCTGTAAAATCACGGTAAGAATCCACAGTTGTCAGGTGAGCTTTTACATAGAGGAGCCAGCTGCTGCTGAAGAACTCAGGTGCTGCACGTATGTGTGCATACCCTCTGCCCAAAGAACTGGAATCAATTCAAGTACCTTCAAAGCTTCACTTCTACTACCCAATGAACACAAGCTCTATTCCTTTGTCCTCTTTTACAGCAGCCTCTCCCACCCCTCCACTGCTTTCCTACAGCACGGTTCTAAGCACTGACACTGCCCCTCGGACCATTTTTGTGACCTGTGACGCTTCTTGTGTTCCCTTGCTTGCTACTCCAGGAAAAGATGAGTGAAATAATTCATCTTCCTAAAGGAAGGCATCTCACAAGTGTCAGAGGTGCAGTGCTCTGGCACATGTGCTCTGGAGCCCAGGATTGCACAGGGGGAGCATGGGGAGTTTTCTTAAGTGGGAATGACCCCGACTGTAGCACAGAGAGAGGTGCCCAGCAGCCCCTAAGCAGGAAGCAGTGGATGCCTGAGGAGAGGTGGCTCTGCTTCAGTGTGGTGGGGCCAGGAAGGATGGCATCACTGACAAGCTAATGACCACCATTTCAGCAAAGGCAGCCAGGTGAACTGCTCCACAGACCTGCCCTGGAGTCGAGAATCACGCCAGGGGTGTGTGGGGAGTCTTCTTAAACCAGGAAAATCTTGAATGTAGCAGAGAGAGAGGAACCCCAGTCCCCCTGGCCGGTCACGGGTGAAACCCTAAGGAGAGGCAGCTCTGCCTCAGCATGGCGGGTTGTGGGGCAGGGGGCCGGAGGGACAGAGGCAGATCAAAGCCCGATGTAACTGCCGCTTCCTCAGGTCTCTGTCATACTGGGTCCCAGAATACTCTTTTGTCCATTTTCATGATGTATAGGAAGCAACAGGCACCGCCAGGTTTATCCCTGTAGGGACAGGCTTTCCATACCTCCGTGTCAGCCCTGTCCAACTCCTCCTGCAAGCGCAGATTATCTTCCTCCAGGTGAGCCTCATGGGTTCCAGTAACCACAAAAGCAGTCCTAAAGCATCCAAGATTTAATGTGAAACATGTCTGATCCCGCATCATTTTTCCCCTGCTGTTTCCCAAAAGAGCTCTTCCCCCCTTTCCTACAAGCTCCGTGAAAGCGAAGCCAAGTACATGGAAGCATTGGAGAATTTATCTTAGAAGGGGCCTCCCTAAAGCAGCCTCAACTACGAGGTCAGGCCATGCTGTTCAGGGCTCCTTGCACTGCTCTTCCAAGTCCCCACAGATGCGGCTGCACAAACTCCCGGGGCAAGCCGTTCGACCGCCTGACCATCTACATGGCAGGAAGTTTTCTCCTTATGTGCGGTTGGAGCCCCTCGTGTCCCCTCGGACACTGTTGCTTCTCTTTCTCCCAACGCTTCCCTTCAGAGCACTTAACGCACCAACTATGCCTTGGCTTAAACCTCCCTCGCCTGCAGAGCAGCCATGCTGCTGAGCTAGTGGCAAGCTTCCCGATGGCTCTGGGTCTGTGTGGGGAGAGGGCACCACAGACAACGCTTTCTTGCAGACCTCAGCGGGCAAAGTACGAGAGCCCCTAAGGTACGAGAGCAGCCAAGTGCAGACCTGCATTTACCAGTCACACAGGGAACTGCTTCCACGTGGCTCCTCCTTCTTTTTCTAAGCTCATTGCCACGCCCCTCGTCTCGGTCTTGCTTGCAGGCTACCGAGAAGACCCCTGTGCTGTTTTGACAAACCCCTTACCTTTCACACTGGGCTTGAGCATGCCTGTCAGCTGCTTTTTCCAGAAGGCACTCCAGAATCTCCTCATGCTGTAGGAGGGCTGCAAGTTTTAAGGGAGTAAATCCCATCTAAAAGGACAAATAATCCCCATTAGAAAGACACAGACAAGCTCTGCAGCTGTTTGAAAGAGCAGCTTTACCCACGTGCCAGGGTTACCTGGTTCTGAGCATCACTATTGGCATTATGCTCGAGTAACAGCCCTGCTACAGCTGTATTTTTAGATAGGACAGCCAGGTGAAGGGCAGTGTTGCCGCCAGCGTCTGCCAGATTCGGGTCGGCACCGTGTTCCAGCAGAATAGCAACACATTCTTCCTGCTCCTGCTGTACTGCCTGGGAACAACACACAAAAAGGGAAAGACTTCCAACTTTTACATCCCCCTCTGTCACAACTTCCTCAGCTCCTGAACGCTATCATAGAAGACCATCTTCAAAGATTAGCTAACAGAGGCCTATGCCATGCCAATTGCAATATGCATGTTTCTATGGCCCAAGGAATCCTGCCAGACACCTCCCCTTTAACACACCATCACTAATCCCCACCTACAAGATCCTAAGGCATTCCACACACCTTCATCAGTGCCGTTCTCTTCAAGTTGTCAGCGAGATTCGGCTGGCTGTTCTTTCTTAGCAGATATCTAAGGACATCTGCATGGCCATTTGCCGAAGCGAGATGCAGAGGTGTCCTAAAAATTAAACATACGCTCTTAACCTAGACAGACAGAGGATGAGCCAAAGCCGTGTCTCTACCCAGCACCCTGGGGACCCTGCCCGGACTCTGCTCCTCCCCCTTGCTGCTCTCTGCTGCTGCTGCTGCTGCAATCCCGCGCTGATTAGCCAGAGGGCAGAAGAGAAGAGGGGAGGGCTGAGCAGCTGCAGAACAGCCCTGCAGAGAGACTCGGGCAAAGCGGCAGGTCGGCAACACGCGTTTCCAACAGCGCTGGAGCCCGGCCGGCAGCTACAAGCAGTGAAGAGCTCAAGAGTTCACTCTCCCAGCTGACAGGGCAAATCTCACTTTTCAAGCCTTGTCCTTAACAGAGGGCTGCCGAGGACTACTGCAGCTTGGCTCAGGAGCAGCCAAGGTGTGCCATCAGCATCCCATAGAACTCACCGCATCTCCTGGTCTCGCCTGTCGATGCCGACTACCTTCACATACCAGCGCCAGCGCCTCAGCCAGGCCAGGTCGCCGCGGGCGGCCGCGCGGTGCAGCCTGCCCAGCCCCTCCTCCCTGAGCTCGGAGGCGCTGGTGGAGCTGGTGGCAGCCCAGGGCTGCCCACTGGTGGTGCTGGATGGTGACTGCCGTCGCTTCTTGCTGAGAAGCCACGGCATGGCCCTGCTTGGAGCTACCAGCAGCAGGAAGTGCAAGAAGCCCCCTTGCGGAGGGGCTGCCGGGTGCCAAGCAGGGATGAGGAATGGGACGAGGGCGAGGTTAAGGGTGAGGGTGACAAAGGGGACGAGGGCGAGGTTAAGGGTGAGGGTGACAAAGGGGACGAGGGCGAGGTTAAGGGTGAGGGTGACAAAGGGGACGAGGATGAGAAGAAGGATGGGCACAGGGTATAAAGCACAAGGCAGACGAGGTCGCCCTGTGCAGCGTTCGTAGCCTGCAGCTACCAAGACGGCGATACAGGCGCGAAATGCTCCCACAGCGGGATGTGCTACTGCTCCTCGAGAGGCTACAGCAGCTCTGAGCGCCGGCTCCGGGCACCAACAAAGCTGTGCTCGACTGGTGCCTGTGGTGTCACAATGGCAGGTGGAGCGCTCAGCACGTCACCGTGGGGTGTGGCAGAGGCCACGGTGCAGGGTGAGGCCGGGCGGGACATGGCAGGGTGGGGCAGGAGTGAGGGCGGCCTTGCTGGGCCTTGTGGAAGGAGGTGGCCTGGGCCTTGTGAGTGTGGCTGGCGGGAGTGGGCACTGCCCCGCCTCAGGGCACCCCGGGGCAGGCTGCGGTAGGCGCTGGAGCAGCTCCCGCATCACCCGCTCTGGGTTTTTGCTTCAGCCTGTGGCCGGGCTGCCTCTGGACGCACTTCCATGAAATGAGGCTCAGGATGAAGTGGGATCCCAGCCCGAGCAGGTGGGGGCCACCACAGCTCTCAAGAAATGCCCACTGAGTGCTCCAAGCCTGCCATGCCAGAAATCCAGGATGTAGGGACGTGTCCCGAGAATAGGGAGGGAAGCATTCTGGGAACTGAAGTCCCTGGACAGCATACTGGGCCACATGAGCGGTGTGTGTTGTGCTGTCATTTTTCAGGTGGTCACATGTCCTCCAGAGGGTTTATAAGGAGGCATTTTTCTTTTAAATAAACAGATTTGACTGCTTGCCAACTAGCTGCCGGGTCGTGTCTTTTATATTATATTAATATACCACACCAGGACAATTCCCCACCTCCTTTGTCTTGTCCCTCTTGAAGAGCAGACACCTCACCCCCCAACCCCTCGTAACTGCCCGCCCTAGTTTGAAGCTGCTCACCTGCAGTCCTGCTGCAGTGTGACGAATTCTATGTACATTCCCTTTTTTAAGTTCAGCCACGCACCTCCACCAGGAGAGAAGGAGCTGCTGCTTCTGCCAATGCCGTGTCAGCTCTGGACTGCAAGCTTCTAAATATTAGAAGCTGGGGCTCTCGGCCTCAAACACGGCGCCATTTGTAGGAGGTCAATAACTAATTGATCCCAAGTTTGGGGGTGAAAACTGGAATCTTTATTGAACTCGCAACTCACAATTTAAGGGTCTTGGGGGCAGGACATGTTTATGAGGAGGATGGATTATGCTAAGCTGGGGATGGATTATGCTAACTAGAGGATTACACAATTTTCTGCTACAGTCACACAATTGTTTAATATTTCCTGTAACAAGGATTACATGGGGGGGAGAGAACAAAGGGAGAGAACTACGTAGTCTGATATCATCATCACAAAGTCTTTCCATATCTTGCTGCAGGAGCCAGGCCGATCAACATAGTTAAATATCAGTAGGTCTTGTGAAGAAGCATGCAGTCCTCAGGTGGTGGGCTTTCTTTCAGCCCCTGTTGGTCCATGGCCTGCTACATAATCCTTTTGTGCTGATATCCGAGTTTCAAACTGCTACAGATGACCTAAAGTCTTCGGCTATACCACAGATGTCTGGGTGGTGTTCTGAGACCCAGACTTCTGTTCAGTCCCAAACTGTTGCCAAGATATCCCAGGCCAGCTGGATCCAGAAGTGGACTTGCAGCCAGATGTATGCTGACAGCGCTGCTTGTGACTGCAGATTTGCTTCTATGGCGCTCCCAAAAGAGCTCGATGTCGGCCTCTGCAAGTCTCTCATCAGCTCTGAAACATTCAGAAGCACACAGAGAGTCATCTTTGGCAGTAAGGCTTTTGCAAAGTTACCCTCCACGTCCTTGACTACTACTCGACTTCTAAAAGCCAGGGGCATTAAGAGTGTCCAAAACAAGCACATCCTTTGATCTGAGCTTGTTCAGAGAGCCTGTTTCTAAGAAATCACACTAAGTGCAAGGAGCAGCAAGTGTCACCTCCATAAGAACGCTGGCCTACTCTGGCCTTCTCAAGGAAAGCTCAAACCTCAGACCCGCTGCCAAAACAGAAGCCAAGAAAGAGCGTTCTTATTTTTGATGCACAGAATCCAACTCTGTTCTCCGAGAGGCCTCTCCTTATTCAAACAGTAAAGGGCACAAGATTCATCTTTTCTGTCACACACGGGATGAGGAGATTAGAGACTGGCAAAAAGACTGCCTGCTAGAACAACATCAACTTGAAAAAGACACCAATAATGCCATAATGGCGCTACTGTGGTGTTACTGCTGGAACTCTTAAAGAGAAAGGAGAAGACAGGTCTGATGAAGGGAAGGGTCTTAAGGGACTTTCCCCACAAATATGCCGTGTTCTGCTTTCACACATCGTGCTGGCGAGACGTAAAAAAGGGATTTTAGAAGGAAAATGCACGAGGAAAAAGGAGTCTGTTATTACCAGTCCAAAAAAGTATGGACTTACCTTTCCAGTTTCTTGGCTAGGCTTTTTATGGTTTTCGCTTCCACCAGATAGAGCTCTTTGTACATTTCCACTTCTGCCTGGGTGGATTCTTTTTGAAGAGGTCTGTCTTGTTGGGTGTTTTTTATCCTGTCCATTTGACTTTTGAGATCTCTACTTCTTTCTACTGTTTTCTCGCTGAATCACTATGATGGCTCCGAGGACTTGAGCTCTTTCATGCTCAAGAATCAAGATCAGTCAATCTGTCGGGAGTGAGGACATTGCTGCATATGAAAGCTGGAGAAAACAAGAAGAAATGTGTGACCCTCCAGAGGATGAAACCCCTGTATGAAATTGTCAAGAAGTTCAGACCCAATGCGTTTCGAGTTTTACAGTTGTGTCTAAACATTTATTGTAGTTTTTCCCTTGTTTGTACCCTGAAATTGTTGTATGAAAAATGCCCTTGATTTCTGTATCCTTAGCTCCACCCTAGTCCCTCCCTTTCTTCTAGCAAATTCTACCCCTACCTTATATAAGCCCAAACCCACCTCCCTAAATGAGCCATTTTTTACACCCTCATCCCGAGAGTGGCAAACCTGTTATTCCCACAGTGACCGCGTCCGTGGTCCACATGAAGATTTTTTGAAGATCCAGCAGATCCACTTGTAAGTTTAGCAGTGGCTGGGGGGAAAATTGACAAGATTCCTGGTGTTACTTTTACAGCAGACAGGGCAAAATAAGGCAAGGACATGACAGGCAACACAAGAGACTGCAATCTAGACAGAGACTTTAAAATTTCCAAGGGAACATAACAACGGAAGGGCTAGGTGCAAAGGAAGAAACCCATTTTTTCCACAATTGCTTATCCGTCAACAGCATTTCTAAAGCAAGTGGAAGACATTCTGGGGGCTACACACTGAACACCTTCAGGCAATCCACAAATGACTCCTGTGCTAAACAGCCCCCTGTAGACCTCTTCAACCCGAAGTCTCTGCTTTCCTTTTATGTCCAAACCAGTGATTTATTGGCACACTACTACTACACAGCACCAGGCACTGCAAAGCAGTAACTCTGGAGGAACAAATCCCCATGGAACAGGTGCATTTCCTCTTTGGACACCTGGCCTCAAATTCTACAGCATGTTTTATGCTACGTACGGCAAGCACTGAACTGATATTTGCCGAAAAAATACTGAATAATCTTTTCCTAAAGACAGATTATCTTTTGTCACTGATCTTCTTGCTTATTCCAAAAAAGACTGCACCACCTAAGCTACCAAGACAAGCCATGAATCACAGAATCATAGCAAAAATCAGGAACCAACAGCAAAGAACGGGTATGGTGCGGTTTAGTGCTGAATGCCATCGGTGTACATGGGAGGGGAAGTGATGGCTGAAGCTTATACTTATCTTGTGGCTGTTTTGCTGTTTGTGCTTGAGATGAACTCTAGTGAAGGGCAACTTCAGCTTAAGCCAAGGGTTTCTTTGCGCTTGGTTTTTTCCAGGCAACAGCATAACATTGTACGCAACATTTTGGTAAGCAGGAAGTTTTCACATTCAAGTCTCAACTGGAAGGCTAGCAGAAAAAAAAAACCAAAAACCTACTTATCACAGGAACTTGATAAAAATGGCTCGAGAGCTGTCAAGAGCTAGAAATAGTCACCTTTTTCTTAAAAAACCCTCCTAACATAATGACACATTACCTCGTTGAAGGTCTCTAGCGATTTTTGCATCCCTCGATGGGATGCATTCCTGTCGTGCCTAGAATTATACAGAAAATACACAGTTAAGACGTAGTATTTACAGAGTTAAGAGGTAAGATTTCAGTGGATTAAGCCATCATTTTACTCACACCCCTTCGAGGAAAAAAACTTTAGAACTTGATATGGTAGTAGAGTTGGAAGCAAGTCCTGAGAAGACAAACTGTGTATAGTGAGAGTGAACTATCCTCAGCTCCTCTGTTGACAACAAACTAAAAGTCTCCAGAGGTTGCAGTCAAGGTCAGAGAGAACTTCAGGGGACTAAGTCCTACCAAAAAAAATGCAATAGGAAGGAGAAATGTTGGGATCGAAGCAAGCCCCCAAACTAAGAAACAAAACCCCTCCAGACATCAGTCACTGAAGGTTGGGGAAATGTCATACGTAGTTGTTCATCAGCTTCCTTGAGAGTACGCTCAAGGCTGTGAGACAGACGTGGCCTCAAAATGTATGGGTGCTGTTGCAGTCAGGACGCTGAGTGAGAACAGTACCACCATTCTCAGATCACGTGCATTCTTTTCTTGGAATCAACTCAACTGTTTTCCACAAGTAGATCTGGGAAGCAGTTGTTGCAAAGCGTTGAAGCAGCCTATATAGCGATTTGAACTACACATCTGCATAAATTAGCAACTGGATAAAACAATGAGCCATGAAATAACCTGTAGAAATATTTAATTTCTGTAACATCCTTGAGGGAAGCTAGGAAAGCAGTAAAGGTTTCTGTCTTGATACTGACAAAACTTTGAGATGCCCAGAGTTTTCTTCTGGAAAATCACAATGGAAGACTGTTGCTGCACAATTCAGTTTTAGGAAGCACTGGGTACTCCCACTGTCCTTCCCTTCACTGTCTGTTTTCCCTGTTCTTTTTCAAAAAAGACACAGCTGTCAACTCTTTTCTTTTCAAGTAGGGCAGCTTTTTTCCTTGAACAGGAATGGTTTCCTCCTCTGCCTTTTCCTTCTTTTAACATCTTGCTGCCATCTCTCTGTCCTTTCTTTCCCTCACTTGTTCCGTGCTCCCTGCCCCTCCTGGTCTTCTCCTTTTCTCCCTTTTGCATTGGGTCCCTGAAGTGTGCTTCCCTTCTAGTGCTTGCCTGCAGAACAGTCCCTGCAGATGGTACAGCACTAATTACCTCACGAGTTCTTTCCGTAATGCCTGTCCACGCCTCTGCCCTCAAAAACGTGTTCACAGCGGTACAGAAAAGTTCCTGTCTGTAACTGCCGCTGCTACGCATTACCTACGCTGCTTGGTCCCTTTTGGTGTTTTTCTCTTCAACCAGGTGCTGTATGTAGACACCTTGTTGAAATGGGTTCTTTCCAATGGAGGTGAGGGGACCAGTGAACTGAGATGGACTTCAAAGTGAACAAATGCTTCTCACATTCATCCAACAACTAAACACACTAACTCAACAGAGAAGCTTGGCCATGCCTCAGTCCCATGCTACGTGGCTGTCCCACTGATTACAGCTACTGGTGTGTGGTTTCCACGTCTCCTGGTATAATGCTCTGCATTCTGGAAGGGATGCGCTATCACACTGACTGCTGATTACAGGCATACTTGGACCAGTGCTATTGCAGAGGTTGCAGTGTTGCTGCACAATTAGAAGGCCGTGAAGACCTCCCAAGGAGTAGGTAGTTCTGCTGTTTCATGTAGTAAGACGTAGCAGGAACTACAGGAACAAATGCTTCCTATCCATAGTAACATATTAAAGCAAGGTCCAGTGAAGAAACTGCTAGAACAAAGATCAATGATGAAGAAAATAGGGTCTCACAGATGTCTGCTGGCATTTGGCACTCATGGTGACATTAGCCACTTGAAATAGGTCACACATACCATACATGTAAATTTAGTGTAGAACTTAGGTGCGGGGTTCGTGCCCCACAGTGCTCTTTACCACAGTTTGTCTTGTAAAAGAAGGTAGTTACACAGTTCATTGCTTCGATTTCAATATTTTTTGGCCTTTGACCGCTCTGGAAAATTTGTACAAACCTGATGTCCTAAAATCTTTGGCTTTACCACAGATGTCTGGGTGGTGTTCTGAGACCCAGACTTCTGTTCAGTCCCAAACTGTTGCCAAGACATCCCAGGCCAGCTGGATCCAGAAGTGGACTTGCAGCCAGATGTATGCTGACAGCGCTGCTTGTGACTGCAGATTTGCTTCTATGGCGCTCCCAAAAGAGCTCGATGTCGGCCTCTGCAAGTCTCTCATCAGCTCTGAAACATTCAGAAGCACACAGAGAGTCATCTTTGGCAGTAAGGCTTTTGCAAAGTTACCCTCCACGTCCTTGACTACTACTCGACTTCTAAAAGCCAGGGGCATTAAGAGTGTGCAAAAAAAGCACATCCTTTGATCTGAGCTTGTTCAGAGGGCCTGTTTCTAAGAAATCACACTAAGTGCAAGGAGCAGCAAGTGTCACCTCCATAAGAACGCTGGCCTACCCTGGCCTTCTCAAGGAAAGCTCAAACCTCAGACCCGCTGCCAAAACAGAAGCCAAGAAAGAGCGTTCTTATTTTTGATGCACAGAATCCAACTCTGTTCTCCGAGAGGCCTCTCCTTATTCAAACAGTAAAGGGCACAAGATTCATCTTTTCTGTCACACACGGGATGAGGAGATTAGAGACTGGCAAAAAGACTGCCTGCTAGAACAACATCAACTTGAAAAAGACACCAATAATGCCATAATGGCGCTACTGTGGTGTTACTGCTGGAACTCTTAAAGAGAAAGGAAGACAGGTCTGATGAAGGGAAGGGTCTTAAAGGACTTTCCCCAGAAATATGCCGTGTTCTGCTTTCACACATCGTGCTGGCGAGACGTAAAAAAGGGATTTTAGAAGGAAAATGCACGAGGAAAAAGGAGTGTGTTATTACCAGTCCAGAAAAGCATGGACTTACCTTTCCAGTTTCTTGGCTAGGCTTTTTCTGGTTTTTGCTTCCACCAGATAGAGCTCTTTGTACATTTCCACTTCTGCCTGGGTGGATTCTTTCTGAAAAGGTCTTTCTGGTTGGTCGCTTTTTATCCTTTGCAGTGCACCTTCAAGATCTCTAATTCTGTCTTCTAACTGTTTTTTCAGTGAGTCTAAATGACTGGTTCTGATTTGTTCTAATCTGTCCTGGGAGGCTGCCTGTGCCTGAAGGAGACAGTGCACCTTCAATCACCACAAGAAAAAGAGAACTCTCTCCAGCAGAAAATTGCCTGTACCCAATTTCAAGGCTTTACGAAGAGAGGCAGCTGTGCCTCCTCACTACCAGCAGCAATGAAAGCAGAACCCTGGAGCTACTATTATACAAAGCTACTAATGAAAGGACACTCTCTCTGTAGGACAGGGCATATGGAAAAGGATTCCTCAAAGACAACAGGAGGATCTCCCACCTCCACAACTTCAGTGACTCCTTTTCTGAGCACCTTCCCCCCCTACAAGGACAAAGCAGCACCTGTAGGTCTGGCCATGACAGCTGGCAGTTGCAAAACCCATTGAAGGATGAGCAGCAAGAACCAGGCCAGCGGACAGAGATACCCCCCAAGCACTGCAAAGTGGGAATCTGCCTTGGGCAGGCTTTTGATTCAGGGACCTGCCGGCACATCACACACCTGTGACAGCCCTCCTGCCCAACCATATTGCCTTCTCCCACTGCCTTCAGGAAAGGCAGAAGCTAACACACAGAATACAGGAGCAAAAGAAAAATACCAAAACCGATGGCCACAGCAGAAGTTTACGTAGCGCCTGTGGACACTGGTGAGAAATTCACTTACTTGCAAAAACTCATTGACTTCTCGGAGTTTTTGTCTGATTTCGTGGTCAGCTCGTTCTTCCGCCTCTCTTTTACATTGTTCTAGTTGGGTGCGATTCACCATGTTAGTCTCCAAATGGTGCTGGACTTTTGCCAGCTCTTCTTGCAGCTGGCATTTGTCCATCTCCAGGTTTTCGCACTTCCCACGCAGGGTAGACAGCTCTTGTTGCAAATCCTGATTTTTGGCTTCCAGCTGCGTGCACTTTTTACTTTCCCCGTCCAGCTGCTGGGAAAGTTCAGCAACCTGCAGACAGAAAGAAGAAAACAGGAACTCAGTGTGATGTAAAGGCAGTGAATTCTGTGGAAACCCCAAAAGGGGGTGGCCAGGGAGACTATATTCATCATCTGCTGGCTCGGGACTAGAAACAAAGTGCAACCGGGCTCTTTTCCAGCCAGAAGAGCTTTCACCTCATTTGTCTCAGCATTCCTCAGGTTCCCATCCTTTTTGAGTTCCTCATGCAAAAATGCTACAAGCTTCTGGACTCAAAAGGAATCACTGCAAAGGCAGTAAGTGATTCTACAGTGATGCCTTCCAAACCCAAGTGTAGCTCTGAAAGCTGGCCACTTTAGCAAGGAATCTGAGTAAGGAGCGGAGAAGGAAATAAAAGGTTACATGCCACTACTGCACAGGCAGAGCAGCCTCAAAACCACTGCTGGGAACAGTCCTTCTGAGTCCCTGTGACAAGATGGGCTGAAAGAGCTCCCGTGAGCAATAAGTTACAGATTTTCCCCTGGGAGGCACCTGTCCTCGTTGTGCCCTGGGCAGCAACAACACTGTGGAGAAAAGCAAAACGTCAAGTGCCTCCTGCTCAGCTCACGCCTGAGACAGGGCTCAGGGGCTGATTGTGCCCTGCGAGTGACAGCGGTGTTCCTCCCCTCTCTTCCCGGGCAGGAATTCATCTGTCAGACCCAGATGACGCTGTCACAGCCTCCCTCAAGCTGCAGCCAGGCCTGAGCTGGGCCCCACTGCTCTCAGCCCACGGACGTGATGTCCTGCAAGGATGGCAGACCTGCCCATCCCTAAGGCCCAGCCAGGGGATCTGCACTCTTGGCTGACCCCGCTTACTGTCAGCAGACCTGTTCTGCTCTTCTTGCTGAGGGCCTGTGGGAGGGCTCCCTGGCCGGTGAGGTCATGCACCCTGCCAGGCTGGCTGCCACTCTTGGCTTGCCCTTCCTCTGCAAGACAGCCTGGCCTCCATGAGCCCTTACACCTACTGCTTTGCCCTTACAGTTGCGTCTTTACCCATAATGATAACTACCTCCGTATTAGTTATAGTCATCTACTACTGTAACAGCAGAAGGAGCATTAAGAAAAGCCCATCACATCCAAAATGCAGCCAAGGAAAAAAAAATCATCAACATGACAAGAAATATACGGAAAGCATCTCCCACGTTTCAAAAGAAGTAACATCACAACCAAAAAACCCCACCCAAAGCGCAGCTCACCTCTGTTCGTAATCTATCCACTTCCTTGACCTTTTCAGAATATCTGTTCTTCATTTCTTCCAGCTGGGACTGGGTTTCTTTCTCTTCATTAGCCCTGAGTTTCCTCCTATCTACCCTCAGAAGCTTTTCCAACCTGCACAGCAAATTAGTTGCAAAACCCATGAAACACAGGAAGAACCAGCCTTTTGCCCACAGTCTCACATAAGCAGCACAGACATCAGAGAAGCATAGAATGGCTTGGCTTGGCAGGGACCTTAAAGATCATCTCGTTCCAAGCCTCCTGCTGGGGGCCGGGACACCTTCCACGAGACCAGGTTGTTCAGAGCTCCATCCAACCTGGCCTTGAACACTTCCAGGGATGGGGCATCCACAGCTTCTCTGGGCAACCTGTTGCAGTTCCTCACCACCCTCACAGCAACCAATTTCTTCCTAGTATCAAACCTAAACCTACTGTCTTTCCGTTTGAAGACATTCCCCCCCCTTGTCCTCTCACTACATGCTCTTTTAAATGCACTCTTTTCATCCTTGTGGTAGGTTCCCTTCACGTACTGAAAGGCCACAATTAGGTCACCCCAAAGCCTTCTCTTTTCCAGGCTGAAGTATTGCAATTGTCCCAGCCTTTCCTCATAGCAGAGGTGCTCCATCTTTCTAACCACCTTGGTGGCCTCCTCTGGACTCACTCCAACAGGTGGAGGTCCTTACTTTGCTGAGGACCCCAGAGCTGGATGCAGCACTCCAGGTGGGGTCTCACCGACGTCCCTCAGGACATCAGTCCTGTGCTGGTGCTTCAGATCACCTCCCTGTCATCCATGTGCCTTGACATAGCTTCTAGAAGGATCTTTTCCGTGACCTTCCCAGGCACAGAGGGGAGGCAGACAGGTTGGCAGTTACCAGGGCCCTCCTTCCTACCCATTTCAAAGATGGGTACAGTGGGTTTCCCTTTTTCCCGTCACCTGGGACTTCACCCGACTGCCACGACTTTTCAAATATCAAGGAGAGTGTCTTGGCAACTACATCAGACTCCGTTGGCCAATGTAGGGCAAGCAATAATGCTGGTGAGATGTAGACAATGCATTTAGAAGGAAAATGCATGAAGAAAAAGGAGTCTCTTATTACCACTCCAAAAAAGCATGGACTTACCTTTCCAGTTTCTTGTCTAGGCATCTTCTAGTTTTCAATTCCTCCAGGTACAGGTCTTTGTACATTTCCATTTCTCCCCGCGTTGCTTCTTTACGAGAAGCACTCTCTTGTTGGGATTTTTTTACCCTGTCCAGTTCACTTTCGAGATCTCTAATTCTTTCTTCTAACTGGATTCTCACTGAATCGCAATGACTGTCTCCGTTTTGTTCTAATCGAGCCTGGGAGGCTGCCTGTGCCTGAAGGAGACAGTGCACCTTCAACCACCACAAGAAAAAGAGAACTCTCTCCAGCAGAAAATTGCACGCATCCAGTTTCAAGGGCCCAGCCTTACTCAGAGAGGCAGCTGTGCCTCCTCACTACCAGCAGCAACCAAGGCAGAACCCAGGAGCTACCACGGCAAATAATTCTTTTCATTGGGAAAGAAGCCCAAATCAGCACTCTTATTCAAAGCTCCTAATGAAGAGACACTGTCTCTGTAGGACAGGGTATATCGAAAAGGATTCCTCAAAGACAATAAGAGCATCCCCCACCTCCACCCCCTCACCCCCACCCCTGGAATTTAAGTGACTCCTTTTCTGAGCACCTTCCCCCCCTACAAGGACAAAGCAGCACCTGTAGGTCTGGCCATGACAGCTGGCAGTTGCAAAACCCATTGAAGGATGAGCAGCGAGAACCAGGCCAGCAGACAGAGATACCCCCCAAGCACTGCAAAGTGGGAATCTGCCTTGGGCAGGCTTTTCATTCAGGGACCCGCCGGCACATCACACACCCGTGACAGCCCTCCTGCCCAACCATATTGCCTTCTCCCACTGCCTTCAGGAAAGGCAGAAGCTAACACACAGAATACAGGAGCAAAAGAAAAATACCAAAACCGATGGCCACAGCAGAAGTTTACGTAGCGCCTGTGGACACTGGTGAGAAATTCACTTACTTGCAGAACGAGACTGACGTCTTGTGGCTTTTGACTTATTTCCTGGTCAGCTCGTTCTTCCGCCTCTCTTTTACATTGTGCTGTTTGGCTGCCATCCAGCACGAAAGTCTCCAAATGATGATGGACTTTTGTCACTTCTTCTTGCAGCTGGCATTTGCTCTCCTCCAGTTTTTCATACTTCCCACGCAGAGTGGACAGCTCTTCTTGCAAAGTCTGGTTTTGGTCCTCTAGCTGCATGCCTGTTTTAGGCTCCATGTCCAGCTGCTGGGAAAGTTCACCAACCTGTACACAGAAAAAAAAAAGAAAAGGAAACTCAGCGTGATCTAAAGGCAGTGAATTCTGGGAAAACCTCTAAAGAGGGTGGCCATCATAACTGCATTTATCATCTGCTGGAAACGAGCATAGAAAACACTTGAAAGATTCCCTGTCAGAAAGAAGAAACTTTACAGCTACTTAAAAATTTGTGAGACGCTTCTGGGAGCAATACTTCTGGGTCCCTTGGAGCTCATGGTGAAACTCATAATTTATAATCTAAGAATTGCTCTAGTGTCCAGCACAGCAAATACCCTCAGGGCTTTTGTAGCAGCTGGGGAAAGGACCAGGCTGCTTTCTGAGCAGCCTCTACTGAGGAGAAGGCAGAAACTGAGCTCCCCTAGGCTCTCCAGGAAAACTTCATCTTACAGTTTCCCCACAGAAATAGGCAACTAGGCTCAAGAGTCACAAAAAGGGAAATTTATGACCAGCTTACTGAGGCAGAGGCTTGCAGGTCTCTCTGAAGGGCTTCAATCCTATGGCTTTGTTGCTGGACAGTGGCTTCCACTCGGGTCTTTTGAATTTCAAGGCTTAAAACCAAATATGGGTCTTATTACCAGAAAATCCAGTTCCAGACAAACTGTGCTAAGTAACAGAATCCACAGCAGAAGTGTCCTTCAAAATCCAACTGACTGTCCCGTTGTTTCCACCCAATCCCCCAAAGCGACAGACACCTCGCTTCACTGGGTTACTCTCTTACTGTTGCACGTGTTCTTCCAGTTGTTTTAGAGTGGTATTAGTCTCGGAAGATGGCAACAGGAGGTCCTGCAGTTTTGGGGAAGAAGTTATTGCTTCTCTTTCTTTATCATCCAAGGCAGTCTTCAAGTCACGAACGCAGTGCTCAGACTGAAGATGCTTTTCTTCCTCCTCCCGCAGCTGTAAAATCACGGTAAGAATCCACAGTTGTCAGGTGAGCTTTTACATAGAGGAGCCAGCTGCTGCTGAAGAACTCAGGTGCTGCACGTATGTGTGCATACCCTCTGCCCAAAGAACTGGAATCAATTCAAGTACCTTCAAAGCTTCACTTCTACTACCCAATGAACACAAGCTCTATTCCTTTGTCCTCTTTTACAGCAGCCTCTCCCACCCCTCCACTGCTTTCCTACAGCACGGTTCTAAGCACTGACACTGCCCCTCGGACCATTTTTGTGACCTGTGACGCTTCTTGTGTTCCCTTGCTTGCTACTCCAGGAAAAGATGAGTGAAATAATTCATCTTCCTAAAGGAAGGCATCTCGCAAGTGTCAGAGGTGCAGTGCTCTGGCACATGTGCTCTGGAGCCCAGGATTGCACAGGGGGAGCATGGGGAGTTTTCTTAAGTGGGAATGACCCCGACTGTAGCACAGAGAGAGGTGCCCAGCAGCCCCTAAGCAGGAAGCAGTGGATGCCTGAGGAGAGGTGGCTCTGCTTCAGTGTGGTGGGGCCAGGAAGGATGGCATCACTGACAAGCTAATGACCACCATTTCAGCAAAGGCAGCCAGGTGAACTGCTCCACAGACCTGCCCTGGAGTCGAGAATCACGCCAGGGGTGTGTGGGGAGTCTTCTTAAACCAGGAAAATCTTGAATGTAGCAGAGAGAGAGGAACCCCAGACCCCCTGGCCGGTCACGGGTGAAACCCTAAGGAGAGGCAGCTCTGCCTCAGCATGGCGGGTTGTGGGGCAGGGGGCCGGAGGGACAGAGGCAGATCAAAGCCCGATGTAACTGCCGCTTCCTCAGGTCTCTGTCATACTGGGTCCCAGAATACTCTTTTGTCCATTTTCATGATGTATAGGAAGCAACAGGCACCGCCAGGTTTACCCCTGTAGGGACAGGCTTTCCATACCTCCGTGTCAGCCCTGTCCAACTCTTCCTGCAAGCGCAGATTATCTTCCTCTAGGTGAGCCTCATGGGTTCCAGTAACCACAAAAGCAGTCCTAAAGCATCCAAGATTTAATGTGAAACATGTCTGATCCCGCATCATTTTTCCCCTGCTCTTTCCCAAAAGAGCTCTTCCCCCCTTTCCTACAAGCTCCGTGAAAGCGAAGCCAAGTACATGGAAGCATTGGAGAATTTATCTTAGAAGGGGCCTCCCTAAAGCAGCCTCAACTACGAGGTCAGGCCATGCTGTTCAGGGCTCCTTGCACTGCTCTTCCAAGTCCCCACAGATGCGGCTGCACAAACTCCCGGGGCAAGCCGTTCGACCGCCTGACCATCTACATGGCAGGAAGTTTTCTCCTTATGTGCGGTTGGAGCCCCTCGTGTCCCCTCGGACACTGTTGCTTCTCTTTCTCCCAACGCTTCCCTTCAGAGCACTTAACGCACCAACTATGCCTTGGCTTAAACCTCCCTCGCCTGCAGAGCAGCCATGCTGCTGAGCTAGTGGCAAGCTTCCCGATGGCTCTGGGTCTGTGTGGGGAGAGGGCACCACAGACAACACTTTCTTGCAGACCTCAGCGGGCAAAGTACGAGAGCCCCTAAGGTACGAGAGCAGCCAAGTGCAGACCTGCATTTACCAGTCACACAGGGAACTGCTTCCACGTGGCTCCTCCTTCTTTTTCCAAGCTCATTGCCACGCCCCTGGTCTCGGTCTTGCTTGCAGGCTACCGAGAAGACCCCTGTGCTGTTTTGACAAACCCCTTACCTTTCACACTGGGCTTGAGCATGCCTGTCAGCTGCTTTTTCCAGAAGGCACTCCAGAATCTCCTCATGCTGTAGGAGGGCTGCAAGTTTTAAGGGAGTAAATCCCATCTAAAAGGACAAATAATCCCCATTAGAAAGACACAGACAAGCTCTGCAGCTGTTTGAAAGAGCAGCTTTACCCACGTGCCAGGGTTACCTGGTTCTGAGCATCACTATTGGCATTATGCTCGAGTAACAGCCCTGCTACAGCTGTATTTTTAGATAGGACAGCCAGGTGAAGGGCAGTGTTGCCGCCAGCGTCTGCCAGATTCGGGTCGGCACCGTGTTCCAGCAGAATAGCAACACATTCTTCCTGCTCCTGCTGTACTGCCTGGGAACAACACACAAAAAGGGAAAGACTTCCAACTTTTACATCCCCCTCTGTCACAACTTCCTCAGCTCCTGAACGCTATCATAGAAGACCATCTTCAAAGATTAGCTAACAGAGGCCTATGCCATGCCAATTGCAATATGCATGTTTCTATGGCCCAAGGAATCCTGCCAGACACCTCCCCTTTAACACACCATCACTAATCCCCACCTACAAGATCCTAAGGCATTCCACACACCTTCATCAGTGCCGTTCTCTTCAAGTTGTCAGCGAGATTCGGCTGGCTGTTCTTTCTTAGCAGATATCTAAGGACATCTGCATGGCCATTTGCCGAAGCGAGATGCAGAGGTGTCCTAAAAATTAAACATACGCTCTTAACCTAGACAGACAGAGGATGAGCCAAAGCCGTGTCTCTACCCAGCACCCTGGGGACCCTGCCCGGACTCTGCTCCTCCCCCTTGCTGCTCTCTGCTGCTGCTGCTGCTGCAATCCCGCGCTGATTAGCCAGAGGGCAGAAGAGAAGAGGGGAGGGCTGAGCAGCTGCAGAACAGCCCTGCAGAGAGACTCGGGCAAAGCGGCAGGTCGGCAACACGCGTTTCCAACAGCGCTGGAGCCCGGCCGGCAGCTACAAGCAGTGAAGAGCTCAAGAGTTCACTCTCCCAGCTGACAGGGCAAATCTCACTTTTCAAGCCTTGTCCTTAACAGAGGGCTGCCGAGGACTACTGCAGCTTGGCTCAGGAGCAGCCAAGGTGTGCCATCAGCATCCC
The DNA here is from genome assembly GCF_036250125.1 of Pseudopipra pipra. NCBI lineage: Eukaryota > Metazoa > Chordata > Aves > Passeriformes > Pipridae > Pseudopipra > Pseudopipra pipra. Next base: position 51,418,783 of record NC_087553.1, read on the forward strand.
ATAGAACTCACCGCATCTCCTGGTCTCGCCTGTCGATGCCGACTACCTTCACATACCAGCGCCAGCGCCTCAGCCAGGCCAGGTCGCCGCGGGCGGCCGCGCGGTGCAGCCTGCCCAGCCCCTCCTCCCTGAGCTCGGAGGCGCTGGTGGAGCTGGTGGCAGCCCAGGGCTGCCCACTGGTGGTGCTGGATGGTGACTGCCGTCGCTTCTTGCTGAGAAGCCACGGCATGGCCCTGCTTGGAGCTACCAGCAGCAGGAAGTGCAAGAAGCCCCCTTGCGGAGGGGCTGCCGGGTGCCAAGCAGGGATGAGGAATGGGACGAGGGCGAGGTTAAGGGTGAGGGTGACAAAGGGGACGAGGGCGAGGTTAAGGGTGAGGGTGACAAAGGGGACGAGGGCGAGGTTAAGGGTGAGGGTGACAAAGGGGACGAGGATGAGAAGAAGGATGGGCACAGGGTATAAAGCACAGGGCAGACGAGGTCGCCCTGTGCAGCGTTCGTAGCCTGCAGCTACCAAGACGGCGATACAGGCGCGAAATGCTCCCACAGCGGGATGTGCTACTGCTCCTCGAGAGGCTACAGCAGCTCTGAGCGCCGGCTCCGGGCACCAACAAAGCTGTGCTCGACTGGTGCCTGTGGTGTCACAATGGCAGGTGGAGCGCTCAGCACGTCACCGTGGGGTGTGGCAGAGGCCACGGTGCAGGGTGAGGCCGGGCGGGACATGGCAGGGTGGGGCAGGAGTGAGGGCGGCCTTGCTGGGCCTTGTGGAAGGAGGTGGCCTGGGCCTTGTGAGTGTGGCTGGCGGGAGTGGGCACTGCCCCGCCTCAGGGCACCCCGGGGCAGGCTGCGGTAGGCGCTGGAGCAGCTCCCGCATCACCCGCTCTGGGTTTTTGCTTCAGCCTGTGGCCGGGCTGCCTCTGGACGCACTTCCATGAAATGAGGCTCAGGATGAAGTGGGATCCCAGCCCGAGCAGGTGGGGGCCACCACAGCTCTCAAGAAATGCCCACTGAGTGCTCCAAGCCTGCCATGCCAGAAATCCAGGATGTAGGGACGTGTCCCGAGAATAGGGAGGGAAGCATTCTGGGAACTGAAGTCCCTGGACAGCATACTGGGCCACATGAGCGGTGTGTGTTGTGCTGTCATTGGTCAGGTGGTCACATGTCCTCCAGAGGGTTTATAAGGAGGCATTTTTCTTTTAAATAAACAGATTTGACTGCTTGCCAACTAGCTGCCGGGTCGTGTCTTTTATATTATATTAATATACCACACCAGGACAATTCCCCACCTCCTTTGTCTTGTCCCTCTTGAAGAGCAGACACCTCACCCCCCAACCCCTCGTAACTGCCCGCCCTAGTTTGAAGCTGCTCACCTGCAGTCCTGCTGCAGTGTGACGAATTCTATGTACATTCCCTTTTTTAAGTTCAGCCACGCACCTCCACCAGGAGAGAAGGAGCTGCTGCTTCTGCCAATGCCGTGTCAGCTCTGGACTGCAAGCTTCTAAATATTAGAAGCTGGGGCTCTCGGCCTCAAACACGGCGCCATTTGTAGGAGGTCAATAACTAATTGATCCCAAGTTTGGGGGTGAAAACTGGAATCTTTATTGAACTCGCAACTCACAATTTAAGGGTCTTGGGGGCAGGACATGTTTATGAGGAGGATGGATTATGCTAAGCTGGGGATGGATTATGCTAACTAGAGGATTACACAATTTTCTGCTACAGTCACACAATTGTTTAATATTTCCTGTAACAAGGATTACATGGGGGGGAGAGAACAAAGGGAGAGAACTACGTAGTCTGATATCATCATCACAAAGTCTTTCCATATCTTGCTGCAGGAGCCAGGCCGATCAACATAGTTAAATATCAGTAGGTCTTGTGAAGAAGCATGCAGTCCTCAGGTGGTGGGCTTTCTTTCAGCCCCTGTTGGTCCATGGCCTGCTACATAATCCTTTTGTGCTGATATCCGAGTTTCAAACTGCTACAGATGACCTAAAGTCTTCGGCTATACCACAGATGTCTGGGTGGTGTTCTGAGACCCAGACTTCTGTTCAGTCCCAAACTGTTGCCAAGATATCCCAGGCCAGCTGGATCCAGAAGTGGACTTGCAGCCAGATGTATGCTGACAGCGCTGCTTGTGACTGCAGATTTGCTTCTATGGCGCTCCCAAAAGAGCTCGATGTCGGCCTCTGCAAGTCTCTCATCAGCTCTGAAACATTCAGAAGCACACAGAGAGTCATCTTTGGCAGTAAGGCTTTTGCAAAGTTACCCTCCACGTCCTTGACTACTACTCGACTTCTAAAAGCCAGGGGCATTAAGAGTGTCCAAAACAAGCACATCCTTTGATCTGAGCTTGTTCAGAGAGCCTGTTTCTAAGAAATCACACTAAGTGCAAGGAGCAGCAAGTGTCACCTCCATAAGAACGCTGGCCTACTCTGGCCTTCTCAAGGAAAGCTCAAACCTCAGACCCGCTGCCAAAACAGAAGCCAAGAAAGAGCGTTCTTATTTTTGATGCACAGAATCCAACTCTGTTCTCCGAGAGGCCTCTCCTTATTCAAACAGTAAAGGGCACAAGATTCATCTTTTCTGTCACACACGGGATGAGGAGATTAGAGACTGGCAAAAAGACTGCCTGCTAGAACAACATCAACTTGAAAAAGACACCAATAATGCCATAATGGCGCTACTGTGGTGTTACTGCTGGAACTCTTAAAGAGAAAGGAGAAGACAGGTCTGATGAAGGGAAGGGTCTTAAGGGACTTTCCCCACAAATATGCCGTGTTCTGCTTTCACACATCGTGCTGGCGAGACGTAAAAAAGGGATTTTAGAAGGAAAATGCACGAGGAAAAAGGAGTCTGTTATTACCAGTCCAAAAAAGTATGGACTTACCTTTCCAGTTTCTTGGCTAGGCTTTTTATGGTTTTCGCTTCCACCAGATAGAGCTCTTTGTACATTTCCACTTCTGCCTGGGTGGATTCTTTTTGAAGAGGTCTGTCTTGTTGGGTGTTTTTTATCCTGTCCATTTGACTTTTGAGATCTCTACTTCTTTCTACTGTTTTCTCGCTGAATCACTATGATGGCTCCGAGGACTTGAGCTCTTTCATGCTCAAGAATCAAGATCAGTCAATCTGTCGGGAGTGAGGACATTGCTGCATATGAAAGCTGGAGAAAACAAGAAGAAATGTGTGACCCTCCAGAGGATGAAACCCCTGTATGAAATTGTCAAGAAGTTCAGACCCAACGCGTTTCGAGTTTTACAGTTGTGTCTAAACATTTATTGTAGTTTTTCCCTTGTTTGTACCCTGAAATTGTTGTATGAAAAATGCCCTTGATTTCTGTATCCTTAGCTCCACCCTAGTCCCTCCCTTTCTTCTAGCAAATTCTACCCAAACCCACCTCCCTAAATGAGCCATTTTTTACACCCTCATCCCGAGAGTGGCAAACCTGTTATTCCCACAGTGACCGCGTCCGTGGTCCACATGAAGATTTTTTGAAGATCCAGCAGATCCACTTGTAAGTTTAGCAGTGGCTGGGGGGAAAATTGACAAGATTCCTGGTGTTACTTTTACAGCAGACAGGGCAAAATAAGGCAAGGACATGACAGGCAACACAAGAGACTGCAATCTAGACAGAGACTTTAAAATTTCCAAGGGAACATAACAACGGAAGGGCTAGGTGCAAAGGAAGAAACCCATTTTTTCCACAATTGCTTATCCGTCAACAGCATTTCTAAAGCAAGTGGAAGACATTCTGGGGGCTACACACTGAACACCTTCAGGCAATCCACAAATGACTCCTGTGCTAAACAGCCCCCTGTAGACCTCTTCAACCCGAAGTCTCTGCTTTCCTTTTATGTCCAAACCAGTGATTTATTGGCACACTACTACTACACAGCACCAGGCACTGCAAAGCAGTAACTCTGGAGGAACAAATCCCCATGGAACAGGTGCATTTCCTCTTTGGACACCTGGCCTCAAATTCTACAGCATGTTTTATGCTACGTACGGCAAGCACTGAACTGATATTTGCCGAAAAAATACTGAATAATCTTTTCCTAAAGACAGATTATCTTTTGTCACTGATCTTCTTGCTTATTCCAAAAAAGACTGCACCACCTAAGCTACCAAGACAAGCCATGAATCACAGAATCATAGCAAAAATCAGGAACCAACAGCAAAGAACGGGTATGGTGCGGTTTAGTGCTGAATGCCATCGGTGTACATGGGAGGGGAAGTGATGGCTGAAGCTTATACTTATCTTGTGGCTGTTTTGCTGTTTGTGCTTGAGATGAACTCTAGTGAAGGGCAACTTCAGCTTAAGCCAAGGGTTTCTTTGCGCTTGGTTTTTTCCAGGCAACAGCATAACATTGTACGCAACATTTTGGTAAGCAGGAAGTTTTCACATTCAAGTCTCAACTGGAAGGCTAGCAGAAAAAAAAAACCAAAAACCTACTTATCACAGGAACTTGATAAAAATGGCTCGAGAGCTGTCAAGAGCTAGAAATAGTCACCTTTTTCCTAAAAAACCCTCCTAACATAATGACACATTACCTCGTTGAAGGTCTCTAGCGATTTTTGCATCCCTCGATGGGATGCATTCCTGTCGTGCCTAGAATTATACAGAAAATACACAGTTAAGACGTAGTATTTACAGAGTTAAGAGGTAAGATTTCAGTGGATTAAGCCATCATTTTACTCACACCCCTTCGAGGAAAAAAACTTTAGAACTTGATATGGTAGTAGAGTTGGAAGCAAGTCCTGAGAAGACAAACTGTGTATAGTGAGAGTGAACTATCCTCAGCTCCTCTGTTGACAACAAACTAAAAGTCTCCAGAGGTTGCAGTCAAGGTCAGAGAGAACTTCAGGGGACTAAGTCCTACCAAAAAAAATGCAATAGGAAGGAGAAATGTTGGGATCGAAGCAAGCCCCCAAACTAAGAAACAAAACCCCTCCAGACATCAGTCACTGAAGGTTGGGGAAATGTCATACGTAGTTGTTCATCAGCTTCCTTGAGAGTACGCTCAAGGCTGTGAGACAGACGTGGCCTCAAAATGTATGGGTGCTGTTGCAGTCAGGACGCTGAGTGAGAACAGTACCACCATTCTCAGATCACGTGCATTCTTTTCTTGGAATCAACTCAACTGTTTTCCACAAGTAGATCTGGGAAGCAGTTGTTGCAAAGCGTTGAAGCAGCCTATATAGCGATTTGAACTACACATCTGCATAAATTAGCAACTGGATAAAACAATGAGCCATGAAATAACCTGTAGAAATATTTAATTTCTGTAACATCCTTGAGGGAAGCTAGGAAAGCAGTAAAGGTTTCTGTCTTGATACTGACAAAACTTTGAGATGCCCAGAGTTTTCTTCTGGAAAATCACAATGGAAGACTGTTGCTGCACAATTCAGTTTTAGGAAGCACTGGGTACTCCCACTGTCCTTCCCTTCACTGTCTGTTTTCCCTGTTCTTTTTCAAAAAAGACACAGCTGTCAACTCTTTTCTTTTCAAGTAGGGCAGCTTTTTTCCTTGAACAGGAATGGTTTCCTCCTCTGCCTTTTCCTTCTTTTAACATCTTGCTGCCATCTCTCTGTCCTTTCTTTCCCTCACTTGTTCCGTGCTCCCTGCCCCTCCTGGTCTTCTCCTTTTCTCCCTTTTGCATTGGGTCCCTGAAGTGTGCTTCCCTTCTAGTGCTTGCCTGCAGAACAGTCCCTGCAGATGGTACAGCACTAATTACCTCACGAGTTCTTTCCGTAATGCCTGTCCACGCCTCTGCCCTCAAAAACGTGTTCACAGCGGTACAGAAAAGTTCCTGTCTGTAACTGCCGCTGCTACGCATTACCTACGCTGCTTGGTCCCTTTTGGTGTTTTTCTCTTCAACCAGGTGCTGTATGTAGACACCTTGTTGAAATGGGTTCTTTCCAATGGAGGTGAGGGGACCAGTGAACTGAGATGGACTTCAAAGTGAACAAATGCTTCTCACATTCATCCAACAACTAAACACACTAACTCAACAGAGAAGCTTGGCCATGCCTCAGTCCCATGCTACGTGGCTGTCCCACTGATTACAGCTACTGGTGTGTGGTTTCCACGTCTCCTGGTATAATGCTCTGCATTCTGGAAGGGATGCGCTATCACACTGACTGCTGATTACAGGCATACTTGGACCAGTGCTATTGCAGAGGTTGCAGTGTTGCTGCACAATTAGAAGGCCGTGAAGACCTCCCAAGGAGTAGGTAGTTCTGCTGTTTCATGTAGTAAGACGTAGCAGGAACTACAGGAACAAATGCTTCCTATCCATAGTAACATATTAAAGCAAGGTCCAGTGAAGAAACTTCTAGAACAAAGATCAATGATGAAGAAAATAGGGTCTCACAGATGTCTGCTGGCATTTGGCACTCATGGTGACATTAGCCACTTGAAATAGGTCACACATACCATACATGTAAATTTAGTGTAGAACTTAGGTGCGGGGTTCGTGCCCCACAGTGCTCTTTACCACAGTTTGTCTTGTAAAAGAAGGTAGTTACACAGTTCATTGCTTCGATTTCAATATTTTTTGGCCTTTGACCGCTCTGGAAAATTTGTACAAACCTGATGTCCTAAAATCTTTGGCTTTACCACAGATGTCTGGGTGGTGTTCTGAGACCCAGACTTCTGTTCAGTCCCAAACTGTTGCCAAGACATCCCAGGCCAGCTGGATCCAGAAGTGGACTTGCAGCCAGATGTATGCTGACAGCTCTGCTTGTGACTGCAGATTTGCTTCTATGGCGCTCCCAAAAGAGCTCGATGTCGGCCTCTGCAAGTCTCTCATCAGCTCTGAAACATTCAGAAGCACACAGAGAGTCATCTTTGGCAGTAAGGCTTTTGCAAAGTTACCCTCCACGTCCTTGACTACTACTCGACTTCTAAAAGCCAGGGGCATTAAGAGTGTGCAAAAAAAGCACATCCTTTGATCTGAGCTTGTTCAGAGGGCCTGTTTCTAAGAAATCACACTAAGTGCAAGGAGCAGCAAGTGTCACCTCCATAAGAACACTGGCCTACTCTGGCCTTCTCAAGGAAAGCTCAAACCTCAGACCCGCTGCCAAAACAGAAGCCAAGAAAGAGCGTTCTTATTTTTGATGCACAGAATCCAACTCTGTTCTCCGAGAGGCCTCTCCTTATTCAAACAGTAAAGGGCACAAGATTCATCTTTTCTGTCACATACGGGATGAGGAGATTAGAGACTGGCAAAAAGACTGCCTGCTAGAACAACATCAACTTGAAAAAGACACCAATAATGCCATAATGGCGCTACTGTGGTGTTACTGCTGGAACTCTTAAAGAGAAAGGAAGACAGGTCTGATGAAGGGAAGGGTCTTAAAGGACTTTCCCCAGAAATATGCCGTGTTCTGCTTTCACACATCGTGCTGGCGAGACGTAAAAAAGGGATTTTAGAAGGAAAATGCACGAGGAAAAAGGAGTGTGTTATTACCAGTCCAGAAAAGCATGGACTTACCTTTCCAGTTTCTTGGCTAGGCTTTTTCTGGTTTTTGCTTCCACCAGATAGAGCTCTTTGTACATTTCCACTTCTGCCTGGGTGGATTCTTTCTGAAAAGGTCTTTCTGGTTGGTCGCTTTTTATCCTTTGCAGTGCACCTTCAAGATCTCTAATTCTGTCTTCTAACTGTTTTTTCAGTGAGTCTAAATGACTGGTTCTGATTTGTTCTAATCTGTCCTGGGAGGCTGCCTGTGCCTGAAGGAGACAGTGCACCTTCAATCACCACAAGAAAAAGAGAACTCTCTCCAGCAGAAAATTGCCTGTACCCAATTTCAAGGCTTTACGAAGAGAGGCAGCTGTGCCTCCTCACTACCAGCAGCAATGAAAGCAGAACCCTGGAGCTACTATTATACAAAGCTACTAATGAAAGGACACTCTCTCTGTAGGACAGGGCATATGGAAAAGGATTCCTCAAAGACAACAGGAGGATCTCCCACCTCCACAACTTCAGTGACTCCTTTTCTGAGCACCTTCCCCCCCTACAAGGACAAAGCAGCACCTGTAGGTCTGGCCATGACAGCTGGCAGTTGCAAAACCCATTGAAGGATGAGCAGCAAGAACCAGGCCAGCGGACAGAGATACCCCCCAAGCACTGCAAAGTGGGAATCTGCCTTGGGCAGGCTTTTGATTCAGGGACCTGCCGGCACATCACACACCTGTGACAGCCCTCCTGCCCAACCATATTGCCTTCTCCCACTGCCTTCAGGAAAGGCAGAAGCTAACACACAGAATACAGGAGCAAAAGAAAAATACCAAAACCGATGGCCACAGCAGAAGTTTACGTAGCGCCTGTGGACACTGGTGAGAAATTCACTTACTTGCAAAAACTCATTGACTTCTCGGAGTTTTTGTCTGATTTCGTGGTCAGCTCGTTCTTCCGCCTCTCTTTTACATTGTTCTAGTTGGGTGCGATTCACCATGTTAGTCTCCAAATGGTGCTGGACTTTTGCCAGCTCTTCTTGCAGCTGGCATTTGTCCATCTCCAGGTTTTCGCACTTCCCACGCAGGGTAGACAGCTCTTGTTGCAAATCCTGATTTTTGGCTTCCAGCTGCGTGCACTTTTTACTTTCCCCGTCCAGCTGCTGGGAAAGTTCAGCAACCTGCAGACAGAAAGAAGAAAACAGGAACTCAGTGTGATGTAAAGGCAGTGAATTCTGTGGAAACCCCAAAAGGGGGTGGCCAGGGAGACTATATTCATCATCTGATGGCTCGGGACTAGAAACAAAGTGCAACCGGGCTCTTTTCCAGCCAGAAGAGCTTTCACCTCATTTGTCTCAGCATTCCTCAGGTTCCCATCCTTTTTGAGTTCCTCATGCAAAAATGCTACAAGCTTCTGGACTCAAAAGGAATCACTGCAAAGGCAGTAAGTGATTCTACAGTGATGCCTTCCAAACCCAAGTGTAGCTCTGAAAGCTGGCCACTTTAGCAAGGAATCTGAGTAAGGAGCGGAGAAGGAAATAAAAGGTTACATGCCACTACTGCACAGGCAGAGCAGCCTCAAAACCACTGCTGGGAACAGTCCTTCTGAGTCCCTGTGACAAGATGGGCTGAAAGAGCTCCCGTGAGCAATAAGTTACAGATTTTCCCCTGGGAGGCACCTGTCCTCGTTGTGCCCTGGGCAGCAACAACACTGTGGAGAAAAGCAAAACGTCAAGTGCCTCCTGCTCAGCTCACGCCTGAGACAGGGCTCAGGGGCTGATTGTGCCCTGCGAGTGACAGCGGTGTTCCTCCCCTCTCTTCCCGGGCAGGAATTCATCTGTCAGACCCAGATGACGCTGTCACAGCCTCCCTCAAGCTGCAGCCAGGCCTGAGCTGGGCCCCACTGCTCTCAGCCCACGGACGTGATGTCCTGCAAGGATGGCAGACCTGCCCATCCCTAAGGCCCAGCCAGGGGATCTGCACTCTTGGCTGACCCCGCTTACTGTCAGCAGACCTGTTCTGCTCTTCTTGCTGAGGGCCTGTGGGAGGGCTCCCTGGCCGGTGAGGTCATGCACCCTGCCAGGCTGGCTGCCACTCTTGGCTTGCCCTTCCTCTGCAAGACAGCCTGGCCTCCATGAGCCCTTACACCTACTGCTTTGCCCTTACAGTTGCGTCTTTACCCATAATGATAACTACCTCCGTATTAGTTATAGTCATCTACTACTGTAACAGCAGAAGGAGCATTAAGAAAAGCCCATCACATCCAAAATGCAGCCAAGGAAAAAAAAATCATCAACATGACAAGAAATATACGGAAAGCATCTCCCACGTTTCAAAAGAAGTAACATCACAACCAAAAAACCCCACCCAAAGCGCAGCTCACCTCTGTTCGTAATCTATCCACTTCCTTGACCTTTTCAGAATATCTGTTCTTCATTTCTTCCAGCTGGGACTGGGTTTCTTTCTCTTCATTAACCCTGAGTTTCCTCCTATCTACCCTCAGAAGCTTTTCCAACCTGCACAGCAAATTAGTTGCAAAACCCATGAAACACAGGAAGAACCAGCCTTTTGCCCACAGTCTCACATAAGCAGCACAGACATCAGAGAAGCATAGAATGGCTTGGCTTGGCAGGGACCTTAAAGATCATCTCGTTCCAAGCCTCCTGCTGGGGGCCGGGACACCTTCCACGAGACCAGGTTGTTCAGAGCTCCATCCAACCTGGCCTTGAACACTTCCAGGGATGGGGCATCCACAGCTTCTCTGGGCAACCTGTTGCAGTTCCTCACCACCCTCACAGCAACCAATTTCTTCCTAGTATCAAACCTAAACCTACTGTCTTTCCGTTTGAAGACATTCCCCCCCCTTGTCCTCTCACTACATGCTCTTTTAAATGCACTCTTTTCATCCTTGTGGTAGGTTCCCTTCACGTACTGAAAGGCCACAATTAGGTCACCCCAAAGCCTTCTCTTTTCCAGGCTGAAGTATTGCAATTGTCCCAGCCTTTCCTCATAGCAGAGGTGCTCCATCTTTCTAACCACCTTGGTGGCCTCCTCTGGACTCACTCCAACAGGTGGAGGTCCTTACTTTGCTGAGGACCCCAGAGCTGGATGCAGCACTCCAGGTGGGGTCTCAGCGACGTCCCTCAGGACATCAGTCCTGTGCTGGTGCTTCAGATCACCTCCCTGTCATCCATGTGCCTTGACATAGCTTCTAGAAGGATCTTTTCCGTGACCTTCCCAGGCACAGAGGGGAGGCAGACAGGTTGGCAGTTACCAGGGCCCTCCTTCCTACCCATTTCAAAGATGGGTACAGTGGGTTTCCCTTTTTCCCGTCACCTGGGACTTCACCCGACTGCCACGACTTTTCAAATATCAAGGAGAGTGTCTTGGCAACTACATCAGACTCCGTTGGCCAATGTAGGGCAAGCAATAATGCTGGTGAGATGTAGACAATGCATTTAGAAGGAAAATGCATGAAGAAAAAGGAGTCTCTTATTACCACTCCAAAAAAGCATGGACTTACCTTTCCAGTTTCTTGTCTAGGCATCTTCTAGTTTTCAATTCCTCCAGGTACAGGTCTTTGTACATTTCCATTTCTCCCCGCGTTGCTTCTTTACGAGAAGCACTCTCTTGTTGGGATTTTTTTACCCTGTCCAGTTCACTTTCGAGATCTCTAATTCTTTCTTCTAACTGGATTCTCACTGAATCGCAATGACTGTCTCCGTTTTGTTCTAATCGAGCCTGGGAGGCTGCCTGTGCCTGAAGGAGACAGTGCACCTTCAACCACCACAAGAAAAAGAGAACTCTCTCCAGCAGAAAATTGCACGCATCCAGTTTCAAGGGCCCAGCCTTACTCAGAGAGGCAGCTGTGCCTCCTCACTACCAGCAGCAACCAAGGCAGAACCCAGGAGCTACCACGGCAAATAATTCTTTTCATTGGGAAAGAAGCCCAAATCAGCACTCTTATTCAAAGCTCCTAATGAAGAGACACTGTCTCTGTAGGACAGGGTATATCGAAAAGGATTCCTCAAAGACAATAAGAGCATCCCCCACCTCCACCCCCTCACCCCCACCCCTGGAATTTAAGTGACTCCTTTTCTGAGCACCTTCCCCCCCTACAAGGACAAAGCAGCACCTGTAGGTCTGGCCATGACAGCTGGCAGTTGCAAAACCCATTGAAGGATGAGCAGCGAGAACCAGGCCAGCGGACAGAGATACCCCCCAAGCACTGCAAAGTGGGAATCTGCCTTGGGCAGGCTTTTGATTCAGGGACCTGCCGGCACATCACACACCCGTGACAGCCCTCCTGCCCAACCATATTGCCTTCTCCCACTGCCTTCAGGAAAGGCAGAAGCTAACACACAGAATACAGGAGCAAAAGAAAAATACCAAAACCGATGGCCACAGCAGAAGTTTACGTAGCGCCTGTGGACACTGGTGAGAAATTCACTTACTTGCAGAACGAGACTGACGTCTTGTGGCTTTTGACTTATTTCCTGGTCAGCTCGTTCTTCCGCCTCTCTTTTACATTGTGCTGTTTGGCTGCCATCCAGCACGAAAGTCTCCAAATGATGATGGACTTTTGTCACTTCTTCTTGCAGCTGGCATTTGCTCTCCTCCAGTTTTTCATACTTCCCACGCAGAGTGGACAGCTCTTCTTGCAAAGTCTGGTTTTGGTCCTCTAGCTGCATGCCTGTTTTAGGCTCCATGTCCAGCTGCTGGGAAAGTTCACCAACCTGTACACAGAAAAAAAAAAGAAAAGGAAACTCAGCGTGATCTAAAGGCAGTGAATTCTGGGAAAACCTCTAAAGAGGGTGGCCATCATAACTGCATTTATCATCTGCTGGAAACGAGCATAGAAAACACTTGAAAGATTCCCTGTCAGAAAGAAGAAACTTTACAGCTACTTAAAAATTTGTGAGACGCTTCTGGGAGCAATACTTCTGGGTCCCTTGGAGCTCATGGTGAAACTCATAATTTATAATCTAAGAATTGCTCTAGTGTCCAGCACAGCAAATACCCTCAGGGCTTTTGTAGCAGCTGGGGAAAGGACCAGGCTGCTTTCTGAGCAGCCTCTACTGAGGAGAAGGCAGAAACTGAGCTCCCCTAGGCTCTCCAGGAAAACTTCATCTTACAGTTTCCCCACAGAAATAGGCAACTAGGCTCAAGAGTCACAAAAAGGGAAATTTATGACCAGCTTACTGAGGCAGAGGCTTGCAGGTCTCTCTGAAGGGCTTCAATCCTATGGCTTTGTTGCTGGACAGTGGCTTCCACTCGGGTCTTTTGAATTTCAAGGCTTAAAACCAAATATGGGTCTTATTACCAGAAAATCCAGTTCCAGACAAACTGTGCTAAGTAACAGAATCCACAGCAGAAGTGTCCTTCAAAATCCAACTGACTGTCCCGTTGTTTCCACCCAATCCCCCAAAGCGACAGACACCTCGCTTCACTGGGTTACTCTCTTACTGTTGCACGTGTTCTTCCAGTTGTTTTAGAGTGGTATTAGTCTCGGAAGATGGCAACAGGAGGTCCTGCAGTTTTGGGGAAGAAGTTATTGCTTCTCTTTCTTTATCATCCAAGGCAGTCTTCAAGTCACGAACGCAGTGCTCAGACTGAAGATGCTTTTCTTCCTCCTCCCGCAGCTGTAAAATCACGGTAAGAATCCACAGTTGTCAGGTGAGCTTTTACATAGAGGAGCCAGCTGCTGCTGAAGAACTCAGGTGCTGCACGTATGTGTGCATACCCTCTGCCCAAAGAACTGGAATCAATTCAAGTACCTTCAAAGCTTCACTTCTACTACCCAATGAACACAAGCTCTATTCCTTTGTCCTCTTTTACAGCAGCCTCTCCCACCCCTCCACTGCTTTCCTACAGCACGGTTCTAAGCACTGACACTGCCCCTCGGACCATTTTTGTGACCTGTGACGCTTCTTGTGTTCCCTTGCTTGCTACTCCAGGAAAAGATGAGTGAAATAATTCATCTTCCTAAAGGAAGGCATCTCGCAAGTGTCAGAGGTGCAGTGCTCTGGCACATGTGCTCTGGAGCCCAGGATTGCACAGGGGGAGCATGGGGAGTTTTCTTAAGTGGGAATGACCCCGACTGTAGCACAGAGAGAGGTGCCCAGCAGCCCCTAAGCAGGAAGCAGTGGATGCCTGAGGAGAGGTGGCTCTGCTTCAGTGTGGTGGGGCCAGGAAGGATGGCATCACTGACAAGCTAATGACCACCATTTCAGCAAAGGCAGCCAGGTGAACTGCTCCACAGACCTGCCCTGGAGTCGAGAATCACGCCAGGGGTGTGTGGGGAGTCTTCTTAAACCAGGAAAATCTTGAATGTAGCAGAGAGAGAGGAACCCCAGACCCCCTGGCCGGTCACGGGTGAAACCCTAAGGAGAGGCAGCTCTGCCTCAGCATGGCGGGTTGTGGGGCAGGGGGCCGGAGGGACAGAGGCAGATCAAAGCCCGATGTAACTGCCGCTTCCTCAGGTCTCTGTCATACTGGGTCCCAGAATACTCTTTTGTCCATTTTCATGATGTATAGGAAGCAACAGGCACCGCCAGGTTTACCCCTGTAGGGACAGGCTTTCCATACCTCCGTGTCAGCCCTGTCCAACTCTTCCTGCAAGCGCAGATTATCTTCCTCTAGGTGAGCCTCATGGGTTCCAGTAACCACAAAAGCAGTCCTAAAGCATCCAAGATTTAATGTGAAACATGTCTGATCCCGCATCATTTTTCCCCTGCTGTTTCCCAAAAGAGCTCTTCCCCCCTTTCCTACAAGCTCCGTGAAAGCGAAGCCAAGTACATGGAAGCATTGGAGAATTTATCTTAGAAGGGGCCTCCCTAAAGCAGCCTCAACTACGAGGTCAGGCCATGCTGTTCAGGGCTCCTTGCACTGCTCTTCCAAGTCCCCACAGATGCGGCTGCACAAACTCCCGGGGCAAGCCGTTCGACCGCCTGACCATCTACATGGCAGGAAGTTTTCTCCTTATGTGCGGTTGGAGCCCCTCGTGTCCCCTCGGACACTGTTGCTTCTCTTTCTCCCAACGCTTCCCTTCAGAGCACTTAACGCACCAACTATGCCTTGGCTTAAACCTCCCTCGCCTGCAGAGCAGCCATGCTGCTGAGCTAGTGGCAAGCTTCCCGATGGCTCTGGGTCTGTGTGGGGAGAGGGCACCACAGACAACACTTTCTTGCAGACCTCAGCGGGCAAAGTACGAGAGCCCCTAAGGTACGAGAGCAGCCAAGTGCAGACCTGCATTTACCAGTCACACAGGGAACTGCTTCCACGTGGCTCCTCCTTCTTTTTCCAAGCTCATTGCCACGCCCCTGGTCTCGGTCTTGCTTGCAGGCTACCGAGAAGACCCCTGTGCTGTTTTGACAAACCCCTTACCTTTCACACTGGGCTTGAGCATGCCTGTCAGCTGCTTTTTCCAGAAGGCACTCCAGAATCTCCTCATGCTGTAGGAGGGCTGCAAGTTTTAAGGGAGTAAATCCCATCTAAAAGGACAAATAATCCCCATTAGAAAGACACAGACAAGCTCTGCAGCTGTTTGAAAGAGCAGCTTTACCCACGTGCCAGGGTTACCTGGTTCTGAGCATCACTATTGGCATTATGCTCGAGTAACAGCCCTGCTACAGCTGTATTTTTAGATAGGACAGCCAGGTGAAGGGCAGTGTTGCCGCCAGCGTCTGCCAGATTCGGGTCGGCACCGTGTTCCAGCAGAATAGCAACACATTCTTCCTGCTCCTGCTGTACTGCCTGGGAACAACACACAAAAAGGGAAAGACTTCCAACTTTTACATCCCCCTCTGTCACAACTTCCTCAGCTCCTGAACGCTATCATAGAAGACCATCTTCAAAGATTAGCTAACAGAGGCCTATGCCATGCCAATTGCAATATGCATGTTTCTATGGCCCAAGGAATCCTGCCAGACACCTCCCCTTTAACACACCATCACTAATCCCCACCTACAAGATCCTAAGGCATTCCACACACCTTCATCAGTGCCGTTCTCTTCAAGTTGTCAGCGAGATTCGGCTGGCTGTTCTTTCTTAGCAGATATCTAAGGACATCTGCATGGCCATTTGCCGAAGCGAGATGCAGAGGTGTCCTAAAAATTAAACATACGCTCTTAACCTAGACAGACAGAGGATGAGCCAAAGCCGTGTCTCTACCCAGCACCCTGGGGACCCTGCCCGGACTCTGCTCCTCCCCCTTGCTGCTCTCTGCTGCTGCTGCTGCTGCAATCCCGCGCTGATTAGCCAGAGGGCAGAAGAGAAGAGGGGAGGGCTGAGCAGCTGCAGAACAGCCCTGCAGAGAGACTCGGGCAAAGCGGCAGGTCGGCAACACGCGTTTCCAACAGCGCTGGAGCCCGGCCGGCAGCTACAAGCAGTGAAGAGCTCAAGAGTTCACTCTCCCAGCTGACAGGGCAAATCTCACTTTTCAAGCCTTGTCCTTAACAGAGGGCTGCCGAGGACTACTGCAGCTTGGCTCAGGAGCAGCCAAGGTGTGCCATCAGCATCCCATAGAACTCACCGCATCTCCTGGTCTCGCCTGTCGATGCCGACTACCTTCACATACCAGCGCCAGCGCCTCAGCCAGGCCAGGTCGCCGCGGGCGGCCGCGCGGTGCAGCCTGCCCAGCCCCTCCTCCCTGAGCTCGGAGGCGCTGGTGGAGCTGGTGGCAGCCCAGGGCTGCCCACTGGTGGTGCTGGATGGTGACTGCCGTCGCTTCTTGCTGAGAAGCCACGGCATGGCCCTGCTTGGAGCTACCAGCAGCAGGAAGTGCAAGAAGCCCCCTTGCGGAGGGGCTGCCGGGTGCCAAGCAGGGATGAGGAATGGGACGAGGGCGAGGTTAAGGGTGAGGGTGACAAAGGGGACGAGGGCGAGGTTAAGGGTGAGGGTGACAAAGGGGACGAGGGCGAGGTTAAGGGTGAGGGTGACAAAGGGGACGAGGATGAGAAGAAGGATGGGCACAGGGTATAAAGCACAGGGCAGACGAGGTCGCCCTGTGCAGCGTTCGTAGCCTGCAGCTACCAAGACGGCGATACAGGCGCGAAATGCTCCCACAGCGGGATGTGCTACTGCTCCTCGAGAGGCTACAGCAGCTCTGAGCGCCGGCTCCGGGCACCAACAAAGCTGTGCTCGACTGGTGCCTGTGGTGTCACAATGGCAGGTGGAGCGCTCAGCACGTCACCGTGGGGTGTGGCAGAGGCCACGGTGCAGGGTGAGGCCGGGCGGGACATGGCAGGGTGGGGCAGGAGTGAGGGCGGCCCTGCTGGGCCTTGTGGAAGGAGGTGGCCGGGGCCTTGTGAGTGTGGCTGGCGGGAGTGGGCACTGCCCCGCCTCAGGGCACCCCGGGGCAGGCTGCGGTAGGCGCTGGAGCAGCTCCCGCATCACCCGCTCTGGGTTTTTGCTTCAGCCTGTGGCCGGGCTGCCTCTGGACGCACTTCCATGAAATGAGGCTCAGGATGAAGTGGGATCCCAGCCCGAGCAGGTGGGGGCCACCACAGCTCTCAAGAAATGCCCACTGAGTGCTCCAAGCCTGCCATGCCAGAAATCCAGGATGTAGGGACGTGTCCCGAGAATAGGGAGGGAAGCATTCTGGGAACTGAAGTCCCTGGACAGCATACTGGGCCACATGAGCGGTGTGTGTTGTGCTGTCATTGGTCAGGTGGTCACATGTCCTCCAGAGGGTTTATAAGGAGGCATTTTTCTTTTAAATAAACAGATTTGACTGCTTGCCAACTAGCTGCCGGGTCGTGTCTTTTATATTATATTAATATACCACACCAGGACAATTCCCCACCTCCTTTGTCTTGTCCCTCTTGAAGAGCAGACACCTCACCCCCCAACCCCTCGTAACTGCCCGCCCTAGTTTGAAGCTGCTCACCTGCAGTCCTGCTGCAGTGTGACGAATTCTATGTACATTCCCTTTTTTAAGTTCAGCCACGCACCTCCACCAGGAGAGAAGGAGCTGCTGCTTCTGCCAATGCCGTGTCAGCTCTGGACTGCAAGCTTCTAAATATTAGAAGCTGGGGCTCTCGGCCTCAAACACGGCGCCATTTGTAGGAGGTCAATAACTAATTGATCCCAAGTTTGGGGGTGAAAACTGGAATCTTTATTGAACTCGCAACTCACAATTTAAGGGTCTTGGGGGCAGGACATGTTTATGAGGAGGATGGATTATGCTAAGCTGGGGATGGATTATGCTAACTAGAGGATTACACAATTTTCTGCTACAGTCACACAATTGTTTAATATTTCCTGTAACAAGGATTACATGGGGGGGAGAGAACAAAGGGAGAGAACTACGTAGTCTGATATCATCATCACAAAGTCTTTCCATATCTTGCTGCAGGAGCCAGGCCGATCAACATAGTTAAATATCAGTAGGTCTTGTGAAGAAGCATGCAGTCCTCAGGTGGTGGGCTTTCTTTCAGCCCCTGTTGGTCCATGGCCTGCTACATAATCCTTTTGTGCTGATATCCGAGTTTCAAACTGCTACAGATGACCTAAAGTCTTCGGCTATACCACAGATGTCTGGGTGGTGTTCTGAGACCCAGACTTCTGTTCAGTCCCAAACTGTTGCCAAGATATCCCAGGCCAGCTGGATCCAGAAGTGGACTTGCAGCCAGATGTATGCTGACAGCGCTGCTTGTGACTGCAGATTTGCTTCTATGGCGCTCCCAAAAGAGCTCGATGTCGGCCTCTGCAAGTCTCTCATCAGCTCTGAAACATTCAGAAGCACACAGAGAGTCATCTTTGGCAGTAAGGCTTTTGCAAAGTTACCCTCCACGTCCTTGACTACTACTCGACTTCTAAAAGCCAGGGGCATTAAGAGTGTCCAAAACAAGCACATCCTTTGATCTGAGCTTGTTCAGAGAGCCTGTTTCTAAGAAATCACACTAAGTGCAAGGAGCAGCAAGTGTCACCTCCATAAGAACGCTGGCCTACTCTGGCCTTCTCAAGGAAAGCTCAAACCTCAGACCCGCTGCCAAAACAGAAGCCAAGAAAGAGCGTTCTTATTTTTGATGCACAGAATCCAACTCTGTTCTCCGAGAGGCCTCTCCTTATTCAAACAGTAAAGGGCACAAGATTCATCTTTTCTGTCACACACGGGATGAGGAGATTAGAGACTGGCAAAAAGACTGCCTGCTAGAACAACATCAACTTGAAAAAGACACCAATAATGCCATAATGGCGCTACTGTGGTGTTACTGCTGGAACTCTTAAAGAGAAAGGAGAAGACAGGTCTGATGAAGGGAAGGGTCTTAAGGGACTTTCCCCACAAATATGCCGTGTTCTGCTTTCACACATCGTGCTGGCGAGACGTAAAAAAGGGATTTTAGAAGGAAAATGCACGAGGAAAAAGGAGTCTGTTATTACCAGTCCAAAAAAGTATGGACTTACCTTTCCAGTTTCTTGGCTAGGCTTTTTATGGTTTTCGCTTCCACCAGATAGAGCTCTTTGTACATTTCCACTTCTGCCTGGGTGGATTCTTTTTGAAGAGGTCTGTCTTGTTGGGTGTTTTTTATCCTGTCCATTTGACTTTTGAGATCTCTACTTCTTTCTACTGTTTTCTCGCTGAATCACTATGATGGCTCCGAGGACTTGAGCTCTTTCATGCTCAAGAATCAAGATCAGTCAATCTGTCGGGAGTGAGGACATTGCTGCATATGAAAGCTGGAGAAAACAAGAAGAAATGTGTGACCCTCCAGAGGATGAAACCCCTGTATGAAATTGTCAAGAAGTTCAGACCCAACGCGTTTCGAGTTTTACAGTTGTGTCTAAACATTTATTGTAGTTTTTCCCTTGTTTGTACCCTGAAATTGTTGTATGAAAAATGCCCTTGATTTCTGTATCCTTAGCTCCACCCTAGTCCCTCCCTTTCTTCTAGCAAATTCTACCCCTACCTTATATAAGCCCAAACCCACCTCCCTAAATGAGCCATTTTTTACACCCTCATCCCGAGAGTGGCAAACCTGTTATTCCCACAGTGACCGCGTCCGTGGTCCACATGAAGATTTTTTGAAGATCCAGCAGATCCACTTGTAAGTTTAGCAGTGGCTGGGGGGAAAATTGACAAGATTCCTGGTGTTACTTTTACAGCAGACAGGGCAAAATAAGGCAAGGACATGACAGGCAACACAAGAGACTGCAATCTAGACAGAGACTTTAAAATTTCCAAGGGAACATAACAACGGAAGGGCTAGGTGCAAAGGAAGAAACCCATTTTTTCCACAATTGCTTATCCGTCAACAGCATTTCTAAAGCAAGTGGAAGACATTCTGGGGGCTACACACTGAACACCTTCAGGCAATCCACAAATGACTCCTGTGCTAAACAGCCCCCTGTAGACCTCTTCAACCCGAAGTCTCTGCTTTCCTTTTATGTCCAAACCAGTGATTTATTGGCACACTACTACTACACAGCACCAGGCACTGCAAAGCAGTAACTCTGGAGGAACAAATCCCCATGGAACAGGTGCATTTCCTCTTTGGACACCTGGCCTCAAATTCTACAGCATGTTTTATGCTACGTACGGCAAGCACTGAACTGATATTTGCCGAAAAAATAGTGAATAATCTTTTCCTAAAGACAGATTATCTTTTGTCACTGATCTTCTTGCTTATTCCAAAAAAGACTGCACCACCTAAGCTACCAAGACAAGCCATGAATCACAGAATCATAGCAAAAATCAGGAACCAACAGCAAAGAACGGGTATGGTGCGGTTTAGTGCTGAATGCCATCGGTGT
Source organism: Pseudopipra pipra (assembly GCF_036250125.1). Lineage (NCBI taxonomy): Eukaryota > Metazoa > Chordata > Aves > Passeriformes > Pipridae > Pseudopipra > Pseudopipra pipra. The sequence continues at coordinate 51,438,992 of NC_087553.1, forward strand.
ACATGGGAGGGGAAGTGATGGCTGAAGCTTATACTTATCTTGTGGCTGTTTTGCTGTTTGTGCTTGAGATGAACTCTAGTGAAGGGCAACTTCAGCTTAAGCCAAGGGTTTCTTTGCGCTTGGTTTTTTCCAGGCAACAGCATAACATTGTACGCAACATTTTGGTAAGCAGGAAGTTTTCACATTCAAGTCTCAACTGGAAGGCTAGCAGAAAAAAAAAACCAAAAACCTACTTATCACAGGAACTTGATAAAAATGGCTCGAGAGCTGTCAAGAGCTAGAAATAGTCACCTTTTTCCTAAAAAACCCTCCTAACATAATGACACATTACCTCGTTGAAGGTCTCTAGCGATTTTTGCATCCCTCGATGGGATGCATTCCTGTCGTGCCTAGAATTATACAGAAAATACACAGTTAAGACGTAGTATTTACAGAGTTAAGAGGTAAGATTTCAGTGGATTAAGCCATCATTTTACTCACACCCCTTCGAGGAAAAAAACTTTAGAACTTGATATGGTAGTAGAGTTGGAAGCAAGTCCTGAGAAGACAAACTGTGTATAGTGAGAGTGAACTATCCTCAGCTCCTCTGTTGACAACAAACTAAAAGTCTCCAGAGGTTGCAGTCAAGGTCAGAGAGAACTTCAGGGGACTAAGTCCTACCAAAAAAAATGCAATAGGAAGGAGAAATGTTGGGATCGAAGCAAGCCCCCAAACTAAGAAACAAAACCCCTCCAGACATCAGTCACTGAAGGTTGGGGAAATGTCATACGTAGTTGTTCATCAGCTTCCTTGAGAGTACGCTCAAGGCTGTGAGACAGACGTGGCCTCAAAATGTATGGGTGCTGTTGCAGTCAGGACGCTGAGTGAGAACAGTACCACCATTCTCAGATCACGTGCATTCTTTTCTTGGAATCAACTCAACTGTTTTCCACAAGTAGATCTGGGAAGCAGTTGCTGCAAAGCGTTGAAGCAGCCTATATAGCGATTTGAACTACACATCTGCATAAATTAGCAACTGGATAAAACAATGAGCCATGAAATAACCTGTAGAAATATTTAATTTCTGTAACATCCTTGAGGGAAGCTAGGAAAGCAGTAAAGGTTTCTGTCTTGATACTGACAAAACTTTGAGATGCCCAGAGTTTTCTTCTGGAAAATCACAATGGAAGACTGTTGCTGCACAATTCAGTTTTAGGAAGCACTGGGTACTCCCACTGTCCTTCCCTTCACTGTCTGTTTTCCCTGTTCTTTTTCAAAAAAGACACAGCTGTCAACTCTTTTCTTTTCAAGTAGGGCAGCTTTTTTCCTTGAACAGGAATGGTTTCCTCCTCTGCCTTTTCCTTCTTTTAACATCTTGCTGCCATCTCTCTGTCCTTTCTTTCCCTCACTTGTTCCGTGCTCCCTGCCCCTCCTGGTCTTCTCCTTTTCTCCCTTTTGCATTGGGTCCCTGAAGTGTGCTTCCCTTCTAGTGCTTGCCTGCAGAACAGTCCCTGCAGATGGTACAGCACTAATTACCTCACGAGTTCTTTCCGTAATGCCTGTCCACGCCTCTGCCCTCAAAAACGTGTTCACAGCGGTACAGAAAAGTTCCTGTCTGTAACTGCCGCTGCTACGCATTACCTACGCTGCTTGGTCCCTTTTGGTGTTTTTCTCTTCAACCAGGTGCTGTATGTAGACACCTTGTTGAAATGGGTTCTTTCCAATGGAGGTGAGGGGACCAGTGAACTGAGATGGACTTCAAAGTGAACAAATGCTTCTCACATTCATCCAACAACTAAACACACTAACTCAACAGAGAAGCTTGGCCATGCCTCAGTCCCATGCTACGTGGCTGTCCCACTGATTACAGCTACTGGTGTGTGGTTTCCACGTCTCCTGGTATAATGCTCTGCATTCTGGAAGGGATGCGCTATCACACTGACTGCTGATTACAGGCATACTTGGACCAGTGCTATTGCAGAGGTTGCAGTGTTGCTGCACAATTAGAAGGCCGTGAAGACCTCCCAAGGAGTAGGTAGTTCTGCTGTTTCATGTAGTAAGACGTAGCAGGAACTACAGGAACAAATGCTTCCTATCCATAGTAACATATTAAAGCAAGGTCCAGTGAAGAAACTGCTAGAACAAAGATCAATGATGAAGAAAATAGGGTCTCACAGATGTCTGCTGGCATTTGGCACTCATGGTGACATTAGCCACTTGAAATAGGTCACACATACCATACATGTAAATTTAGTGTAGAACTTAGGTGCGGGGTTCGTGCCCCACAGTGCTCTTTACCACAGTTTGTCTTGTAAAAGAAGGTAGTTACACAGTTCATTGCTTCGATTTCAATATTTTTTGGCCTTTGACCGCTCTGGAAAATTTGTACAAACCTGATGTCCTAAAATCTTTGGCTTTACCACAGATGTCTGGGTGGTGTTCTGAGACCCAGACTTCTGTTCAGTCCCAAACTGTTGCCAAGACATCCCAGGCCAGCTGGATCCAGAAGTGGACTTGCAGCCAGATGTATGCTGACAGCTCTGCTTGTGACTGCAGATTTGCTTCTATGGCGCTCCCAAAAGAGCTCGATGTCGGCCTCTGCAAGTCTCTCATCAGCTCTGAAACATTCAGAAGCACACAGAGAGTCATCTTTGGCAGTAAGGCTTTTGCAAAGTTACCCTCCACGTCCTTGACTACTACTCGACTTCTAAAAGCCAGGGGCATTAAGAGTGTGCAAAAAAAGCACATCCTTTGATCTGAGCTTGTTCAGAGGGCCTGTTTCTAAGAAATCACACTAAGTGCAAGGAGCAGCAAGTGTCACCTCCATAAGAACACTGGCCTACTCTGGCCTTCTCAAGGAAAGCTCAAACCTCAGACCCGCTGCCAAAACAGAAGCCAAGAAAGAGCGTTCTTATTTTTGATGCACAGAATCCAACTCTGTTCTCCGAGAGGCCTCTCCTTATTCAAACAGTAAAGGGCACAAGATTCATCTTTTCTGTCACATACGGGATGAGGAGATTAGAGACTGGCAAAAAGACTGCCTGCTAGAACAACATCAACTTGAAAAAGACACCAATAATGCCATAATGGCGCTACTGTGGTGTTACTGCTGGAACTCTTAAAGAGAAAGGAAGACAGGTCTGATGAAGGGAAGGGTCTTAAAGGACTTTCCCCAGAAATATGCCGTGTTCTGCTTTCACACATCGTGCTGGCGAGACGTAAAAAAGGGATTTTAGAAGGAAAATGCACGAGGAAAAAGGAGTGTGTTATTACCAGTCCAGAAAAGCATGGACTTACCTTTCCAGTTTCTTGGCTAGGCTTTTTCTGGTTTTTGCTTCCACCAGATAGAGCTCTTTGTACATTTCCACTTCTGCCTGGGTGGATTCTTTCTGAAAAGGTCTTTCTGGTTGGTCGCTTTTTATCCTTTGCAGTGCACCTTCAAGATCTCTAATTCTGTCTTCTAACTGTTTTTTCAGTGAGTCTAAATGACTGGTTCTGATTTGTTCTAATCTGTCCTGGGAGGCTGCCTGTGCCTGAAGGAGACAGTGCACCTTCAATCACCACAAGAAAAAGAGAACTCTCTCCAGCAGAAAATTGCCTGTACCCAATTTCAAGGCTTTACGAAGAGAGGCAGCTGTGCCTCCTCACTACCAGCAGCAATGAAAGCAGAACCCTGGAGCTACTATTATACAAAGCTACTAATGAAAGGACACTCTCTCTGTAGGACAGGGCATATGGAAAAGGATTCCTCAAAGACAACAGGAGGATCTCCCACCTCCACAACTTCAGTGACTCCTTTTCTGAGCACCTTCCCCCCCTACAAGGACAAAGCAGCACCTGTAGGTCTGGCCATGACAGCTGGCAGTTGCAAAACCCATTGAAGGATGAGCAGCAAGAACCAGGCCAGCGGACAGAGATACCCCCCAAGCACTGCAAAGTGGGAATCTGCCTTGGGCAGGCTTTTGATTCAGGGACCTGCCGGCACATCACACACCTGTGACAGCCCTCCTGCCCAACCATATTGCCTTCTCCCACTGCCTTCAGGAAAGGCAGAAGCTAACACACAGAATACAGGAGCAAAAGAAAAATACCAAAACCGATGGCCACAGCAGAAGTTTACGTAGCGCCTGTGGACACTGGTGAGAAATTCACTTACTTGCAAAAACTCATTGACTTCTCGGAGTTTTTGTCTGATTTCGTGGTCAGCTCGTTCTTCCGCCTCTCTTTTACATTGTTCTAGTTGGGTGCGATTCACCATGTTAGTCTCCAAATGGTGCTGGACTTTTGCCAGCTCTTCTTGCAGCTGGCATTTGTCCATCTCCAGGTTTTCGCACTTCCCACGCAGGGTAGACAGCTCTTGTTGCAAATCCTGATTTTTGGCTTCCAGCTGCGTGCACTTTTTACTTTCCCCGTCCAGCTGCTGGGAAAGTTCAGCAACCTGCAGACAGAAAGAAGAAAACAGGAACTCAGTGTGATGTAAAGGCAGTGAATTCTGTGGAAACCCCAAAAGGGGGTGGCCAGGGAGACTATATTCATCATCTGATGGCTCGGGACTAGAAACAAAGTGCAACCGGGCTCTTTTCCAGCCAGAAGAGCTTTCACCTCATTTGTCTCAGCATTCCTCAGGTTCCCATCCTTTTTGAGTTCCTCATGCAAAAATGCTACAAGCTTCTGGACTCAAAAGGAATCACTGCAAAGGCAGTAAGTGATTCTACAGTGATGCCTTCCAAACCCAAGTGTAGCTCTGAAAGCTGGCCACTTTAGCAAGGAATCTGAGTAAGGAGCGGAGAAGGAAATAAAAGGTTACATGCCACTACTGCACAGGCAGAGCAGCCTCAAAACCACTGCTGGGAACAGTCCTTCTGAGTCCCTGTGACAAGATGGGCTGAAAGAGCTCCCGTGAGCAATAAGTTACAGATTTTCCCCTGGGAGGCACCTGTCCTCGTTGTGCCCTGGGCAGCAACAACACTGTGGAGAAAAGCAAAACGTCAAGTGCCTCCTGCTCAGCTCACGCCTGAGACAGGGCTCAGGGGCTGATTGTGCCCTGCGAGTGACAGCGGTGTTCCTCCCCTCTCTTCCCGGGCAGGAATTCATCTGTCAGACCCAGATGACGCTGTCACAGCCTCCCTCAAGCTGCAGCCAGGCCTGAGCTGGGCCCCACTGCTCTCAGCCCACGGACGTGATGTCCTGCAAGGATGGCAGACCTGCCCATCCCTAAGGCCCAGCCAGGGGATCTGCACTCTTGGCTGACCCCGCTTACTGTCAGCAGACCTGTTCTGCTCTTCTTGCTGAGGGCCTGTGGGAGGGCTCCCTGGCCGGTGAGGTCATGCACCCTGCCAGGCTGGCTGCCACTCTTGGCTTGCCCTTCCTCTGCAAGACAGCCTGGCCTCCATGAGCCCTTACACCTACTGCTTTGCCCTTACAGTTGCGTCTTTACCCATAATGATAACTACCTCCGTATTAGTTATAGTCATCTACTACTGTAACAGCAGAAGGAGCATTAAGAAAAGCCCATCACATCCAAAATGCAGCCAAGGAAAAAAAAATCATCAACATGACAAGAAATATACGGAAAGCATCTCCCACGTTTCAAAAGAAGTAACATCACAACCAAAAAACCCCACCCAAAGCGCAGCTCACCTCTGTTCGTAATCTATCCACTTCCTTGACCTTTTCAGAATATCTGTTCTTCATTTCTTCCAGCTGGGACTGGGTTTCTTTCTCTTCATTAACCCTGAGTTTCCTCCTATCTACCCTCAGAAGCTTTTCCAACCTGCACAGCAAATTAGTTGCAAAACCCATGAAACACAGGAAGAACCAGCCTTTTGCCCACAGTCTCACATAAGCAGCACAGACATCAGAGAAGCATAGAATGGCTTGGCTTGGCAGGGACCTTAAAGATCATCTCGTTCCAAGCCTCCTGCTGGGGGCCGGGACACCTTCCACGAGACCAGGTTGTTCAGAGCTCCATCCAACCTGGCCTTGAACACTTCCAGGGATGGGGCATCCACAGCTTCTCTGGGCAACCTGTTGCAGTTCCTCACCACCCTCACAGCAACCAATTTCTTCCTAGTATCAAACCTAAACCTACTGTCTTTCCGTTTGAAGACATTCCCCCCCCTTGTCCTCTCACTACATGCTCTTTTAAATGCACTCTTTTCATCCTTGTGGTAGGTTCCCTTCACGTACTGAAAGGCCACAATTAGGTCACCCCAAAGCCTTCTCTTTTCCAGGCTGAAGTATTGCAATTGTCCCAGCCTTTCCTCATAGCAGAGGTGCTCCATCTTTCTAACCACCTTGGTGGCCTCCTCTGGACTCACTCCAACAGGTGGAGGTCCTTACTTTGCTGAGGACCCCAGAGCTGGATGCAGCACTCCAGGTGGGGTCTCAGCGACGTCCCTCAGGACATCAGTCCTGTGCTGGTGCTTCAGATCACCTCCCTGTCATCCATGTGCCTTGACATAGCTTCTAGAAGGATCTTTTCCGTGACCTTCCCAGGCACAGAGGGGAGGCAGACAGGTTGGCAGTTACCAGGGCCCTCCTTCCTACCCATTTCAAAGATGGGTACAGTGGGTTTCCCTTTTTCCCGTCACCTGGGACTTCACCCGACTGCCACGACTTTTCAAATATCAAGGAGAGTGTCTTGGCAACTACATCAGACTCCGTTGGCCAATGTAGGGCAAGCAATAATGCTGGTGAGATGTAGACAATGCATTTAGAAGGAAAATGCATGAAGAAAAAGGAGTCTCTTATTACCACTCCAAAAAAGCATGGACTTACCTTTCCAGTTTCTTGTCTAGGCATCTTCTAGTTTTCAATTCCTCCAGGTACAGGTCTTTGTACATTTCCATTTCTCCCCGCGTTGCTTCTTTACGAGAAGCACTCTCTTGTTGGGATTTTTTTACCCTGTCCAGTTCACTTTCGAGATCTCTAATTCTTTCTTCTAACTGGATTCTCACTGAATCGCAATGACTGTCTCCGTTTTGTTCTAATCGAGCCTGGGAGGCTGCCTGTGCCTGAAGGAGACAGTGCACCTTCAACCACCACAAGAAAAAGAGAACTCTCTCCAGCAGAAAATTGCACGCATCCAGTTTCAAGGGCCCAGCCTTACTCAGAGAGGCAGCTGTGCCTCCTCACTACCAGCAGCAACCAAGGCAGAACCCAGGAGCTACCACGGCAAATAATTCTTTTCATTGGGAAAGAAGCCCAAATCAGCACTCTTATTCAAAGCTCCTAATGAAGAGACACTGTCTCTGTAGGACAGGGTATATCGAAAAGGATTCCTCAAAGACAATAAGAGCATCCCCCACCTCCACCCCCTCACCCCCACCCCTGGAATTTAAGTGACTCCTTTTCTGAGCACCTTCCCCCCCTACAAGGACAAAGCAGCACCTGTAGGTCTGGCCATGACAGCTGGCAGTTGCAAAACCCATTGAAGGATGAGCAGCGAGAACCAGGCCAGCGGACAGAGATACCCCCCAAGCACTGCAAAGTGGGAATCTGCCTTGGGCAGGCTTTTGATTCAGGGACCTGCCGGCACATCACACACCCGTGACAGCCCTCCTGCCCAACCATATTGCCTTCTCCCACTGCCTTCAGGAAAGGCAGAAGCTAACACACAGAATACAGGAGCAAAAGAAAAATACCAAAACCGATGGCCACAGCAGAAGTTTACGTAGCGCCTGTGGACACTGGTGAGAAATTCACTTACTTGCAGAACGAGACTGACGTCTTGTGGCTTTTGACTTATTTCCTGGTCAGCTCGTTCTTCCGCCTCTCTTTTACATTGTGCTGTTTGGCTGCCATCCAGCACGAAAGTCTCCAAATGATGATGGACTTTTGTCACTTCTTCTTGCAGCTGGCATTTGCTCTCCTCCAGTTTTTCATACTTCCCACGCAGAGTGGACAGCTCTTCTTGCAAAGTCTGGTTTTGGTCCTCTAGCTGCATGCCTGTTTTAGGCTCCATGTCCAGCTGCTGGGAAAGTTCACCAACCTGTACACAGAAAAAAAAAAGAAAAGGAAACTCAGCGTGATCTAAAGGCAGTGAATTCTGGGAAAACCTCTAAAGAGGGTGGCCATCATAACTGCATTTATCATCTGCTGGAAACGAGCATAGAAAACACTTGAAAGATTCCCTGTCAGAAAGAAGAAACTTTACAGCTACTTAAAAATTTGTGAGACGCTTCTGGGAGCAATACTTCTGGGTCCCTTGGAGCTCATGGTGAAACTCATAATTTATAATCTAAGAATTGCTCTAGTGTCCAGCACAGCAAATACCCTCAGGGCTTTTGTAGCAGCTGGGGAAAGGACCAGGCTGCTTTCTGAGCAGCCTCTACTGAGGAGAAGGCAGAAACTGAGCTCCCCTAGGCTCTCCAGGAAAACTTCATCTTACAGTTTCCCCACAGAAATAGGCAACTAGGCTCAAGAGTCACAAAAAGGGAAATTTATGACCAGCTTACTGAGGCAGAGGCTTGCAGGTCTCTCTGAAGGGCTTCAATCCTATGGCTTTGTTGCTGGACAGTGGCTTCCACTCGGGTCTTTTGAATTTCAAGGCTTAAAACCAAATATGGGTCTTATTACCAGAAAATCCAGTTCCAGACAAACTGTGCTAAGTAACAGAATCCACAGCAGAAGTGTCCTTCAAAATCCAACTGACTGTCCCGTTGTTTCCACCCAATCCCCCAAAGCGACAGACACCTCGCTTCACTGGGTTACTCTCTTACTGTTGCACGTGTTCTTCCAGTTGTTTTAGAGTGGTATTAGTCTCGGAAGATGGCAACAGGAGGTCCTGCAGTTTTGGGGAAGAAGTTATTGCTTCTCTTTCTTTATCATCCAAGGCAGTCTTCAAGTCACGAACGCAGTGCTCAGACTGAAGATGCTTTTCTTCCTCCTCCCGCAGCTGTAAAATCACGGTAAGAATCCACAGTTGTCAGGTGAGCTTTTACATAGAGGAGCCAGCTGCTGCTGAAGAACTCAGGTGCTGCACGTATGTGTGCATACCCTCTGCCCAAAGAACTGGAATCAATTCAAGTACCTTCAAAGCTTCACTTCTACTACCCAATGAACACAAGCTCTATTCCTTTGTCCTCTTTTACAGCAGCCTCTCCCACCCCTCCACTGCTTTCCTACAGCACGGTTCTAAGCACTGACACTGCCCCTCGGACCATTTTTGTGACCTGTGACGCTTCTTGTGTTCCCTTGCTTGCTACTCCAGGAAAAGATGAGTGAAATAATTCATCTTCCTAAAGGAAGGCATCTCGCAAGTGTCAGAGGTGCAGTGCTCTGGCACATGTGCTCTGGAGCCCAGGATTGCACAGGGGGAGCATGGGGAGTTTTCTTAAGTGGGAATGACCCCGACTGTAGCACAGAGAGAGGTGCCCAGCAGCCCCTAAGCAGGAAGCAGTGGATGCCTGAGGAGAGGTGGCTCTGCTTCAGTGTGGTGGGGCCAGGAAGGATGGCATCACTGACAAGCTAATGACCACCATTTCAGCAAAGGCAGCCAGGTGAACTGCTCCACAGACCTGCCCTGGAGTCGAGAATCACGCCAGGGGTGTGTGGGGAGTCTTCTTAAACCAGGAAAATCTTGAATGTAGCAGAGAGAGAGGAACCCCAGACCCCCTGGCCGGTCACGGGTGAAACCCTAAGGAGAGGCAGCTCTGCCTCAGCATGGCGGGTTGTGGGGCAGGGGGCCGGAGGGACAGAGGCAGATCAAAGCCCGATGTAACTACCGCTTCCTCAGGTCTCTGTCATACTGGGTCCCAGAATACTCTTTTGTCCATTTTCATGATGTATAGGAAGCAACAGGCACCGCCAGGTTTACCCCTGTAGGGACAGGCTTTCCATACCTCCGTGTCAGCCCTGTCCAACTCCTCCTGCAAGCGCAGATTTTCTTCCTCTAGGTGAGCCTCATGGGTTCCAGTAACCACAAAAGCAGTCCTAAAGCATCCAAGATTTAATGTGAAACATGTCTGATCCCGCATCATTTTTCCCCTGCTGTTTCCCAAAAGAGCTCTTCCCCCCTTTCCTACAAGCTCCGTGAAAGCGAAGCCAAGTACATGGAAGCATTGGAGAATTTATCTTAGAAGGGGCCTCCCTAAAGCAGCCTCAACTACGAGGTCAGGCCATGCTGTTCAGGGCTCCTTGCACTGCTCTTCCAAGTCCCCACAGATGCGGCTGCACAAACTCCCGGGGCAAGCCGTTCGACCGCCTGACCATCTACATGGCAGGAAGTTTTCTCCTTATGTGCGGTTGGAGCCCCTCATGTCCCCTCGGACACTGTTGCTTCTCTTTCTCCCAACGCTTCCCTTCAGAGCACTTAACGCACCAACTATGCCTTGGCTTAAACCTCCCTCGCCTGCAGAGCAGCCATGCTGCTGAGCTAGTGGCAAGCTTCCCGATGGCTCTGGGTCTGTGTGGGGAGAGGGCACCACAGACAACGCTTTCTTGCAGACCTCAGCGGGCAAAGTACGAGAGCCCCTAAGGTACAAGAGCAGCCAAGTGCAGACCTGCATTTACCAGTCACACAGGGAACTGCTCCCACGTGGCTCCTCCTTCTTTTTCCAAGCTCATTGCCACGCCCCTCGTCTCGGTCTTGCTTGCAGGCTACCGAGAAGACCCCTGTGCTGTTTTGACAAACCCCTTACCTTTCACACTGGGCTTGAGCATGCCTGTCAGCTGCTTTTTTCAGAAGGCACTCCAGAATCTCCTCATGCTGTAGGAGGGCTGCAAGTTTTAAGGGAGTAAATCCCATCTAAAAGGACAAATAATCCCCATTAGAAAGACACAGACAAGCTCTGCAGCTGTTTGAAAGAGCAGCTTTACCCACGTGCCAGGGTTACCTGGTTCTGAGCATCACTATTGGCATTATGCTCGAGTAACAGCCCTGCTACAGCTGTATTTTTAGATAGGACAGCCAGGTGAAGGGCAGTGTTGCCGCCAGCGTCTGCCAGATTCGGGTCGGCACCGTGTTCCAGCAGAATAGCAACACATTCTTCCTGCTCCTGCTGTACTGCCTGGGAACAACACACAAAAAGGGAAAGACTTCCAACTTTTACATCCCCCTCTATCACAACTTCCTCAGCTCCTGAACGCTAGAAGACCATCTTCAAAGATTAGCTAACAGAGGCCTATGCCATGCCAATTGCAATATGCATGTTTCTATGGCCCAAGGAATCCTGCCAGACACCTCCCCTTTAACACACCATCACTAATCCCCACCTACAAGATCATAAGGCATTGCACACACCTTCATCAGTGCCGTTCTCTTCAAGTTGTCAGCGAGATTCGGCTGGCTGTTCTTTCTTAGCAGATATCTAAGGACATCTGCATGGCCATTTGCCGAAGCGAGATGCAGAGGTGTCCTAAAAATTAAACATACGCTCTTAACCTAGACAGACAGAGGATGAGCCAAAGCCGTGTCTCTACCCAGCACCCTGGGGACCCTGCCCGGACTCTGCTCCTCCCCCTTGCTGCTCTCTGCTGCTGCTGCTGCTGCAATCCCGCGCTGATTAGCCAGAGGGCAGAAGAGAAGAGGGGAGGGCTGAGCAGCTGCAGAACAGCCCTGCAGAGAGACTCGGGCAAAGCGGCAGGTCGGCAACACGCGTTTCCAACAGCGCTGGAGCCCGGCCGGCAGCTACAAGCAGTGAAGAGCTCAAGAGTTCACTCTCCCAGCTGACAGGGCAAATCTCACTTTTCAAGCCTTGTCCTTAACAGAGGGCTGCCGAGGACTACTGCAGCTTGGCTCAGGAGCAGCCAAGGTGTGCCATCAGCATCCCATAGAACTCACCGCATCTCCTGGTCTCGCCTGTCGATGCCGACTACCTTCACATACCAGCGCCAGCGCCTCAGCCAGGCCAGGTCGCCGCGGGCGGCCGCGCGGTGCAGCCTGCCCAGCCCCTCCTCCCTGAGCTCGGAGGCGCTGGTGGAGCTGGTGGCAGCCCAGGGCTGCCCACTGGTGGTGCTGGATGGTGACTGCCGTCGCTTCTTGCTGAGAAGCCACGGCATGGCCCTGCTTGGAGCTACCAGCAGCAGGAAGTGCAAGAAGCCCCCTTGCGGAGGGGCTGCCGGGTGCCAAGCAGGGATGAGGAATGGGACGAGGGCGAGGTTAAGGGTGAGGGTGACAAAGGGGACGAGGGCGAGGTTAAGGGTGAGGGTGACAAAGGGGACGAGGGCGAGGTTAAGGGTGAGGGTGACAAAGGGGACGAGGATGAGAAGAAGGATGGGCACAGGGTATAAAGCACAAGGCAGACGAGGTCGCCCTGTGCAGCGTTCGTAGCCTGCAGCTACCAAGACGGCGATACAGGCGCGAAATGCTCCCACAGCGGGATGTGCTACTGCTCCTCGAGAGGCTACAGCAGCTCTGAGCGCCGGCTCCGGGCACCAACAAAGCTGTGCTCGACTGGTGCCTGTGGTGTCACAATGGCAGGTGGAGCGCTCAGCACGTCACCGTGGGGTGTGGCAGAGGCCACGGTGCAGGGTGAGGCCGGGCGGGACATGGCAGGGTGGGGCAGGAGTGAGGGCGGCCTTGCTGGGCCTTGTGGAAGGAGGTGGCCTGGGCCTTGTGAGTGTGGCTGGCGGGAGTGGGCACTGCCCCGCCTCAGGGCACCCCGGGGCAGGCTGCGGTAGGCGCTGGAGCAGCTCCCGCATCACCCGCTCTGGGTTTTTGCTTCAGCCTGTGGCCGGGCTGCCTCTGGACGCACTTCCATGAAATGAGGCTCAGGATGAAGTGGGATCCCAGCCCGAGCAGGTGGGGGCCACCACAGCTCTCAAGAAATGCCCACTGAGTGCTCCAAGCCTGCCATGCCAGAAATCCAGGATGTAGGGACGTGTCCCGAGAATAGGGAGGGAAGCATTCTGGGAACTGAAGTCCCTGGACAGCATACTGGGCCACATGAGCGGTGTGTGTTGTGCTGTCATTGGTCAGGTGGTCACATGTCCTCCAGAGGGTTTATAAGGAGGCATTTTTCTTTTAAATAAACAGATTTGACTGCTTGCCAACTAGCTGCCGGGTCGTGTCTTTTATATTATATTAATATACCACACCAGGACAATTCCCCACCTCCTTTGTCTTGTCCCTCTTGAAGAGCAGACACCTCACCCCCCAACCCCTCGTAACTGCCCGCCCTAGTTTGAAGCTGCTCACCTGCAGTCCTGCTGCAGTGTGACGAATTCTATGTACATTCCCTTTTTTAAGTTCAGCCACGCACCTCCACCAGGAGAGAAGGAGCTGCTGCTTCTGCCAATGCCGTGTCAGCTCTGGACTGCAAGCTTCTAAATATTAGAAGCTGGGGCTCTCGGCCTCAAACACGGCGCCATTTGTAGGAGGTCAATAACTAATTGATCCCAAGTTTGGGGGTGAAAACTGGAATCTTTATTGAACTCGCAACTCACAATTTAAGGGTCTTGGGGGCAGGACATGTTTATGAGGAGGATGGATTATGCTAAGCTGGGGATGGATTATGCTAACTAGAGGATTACACAATTTTCTGCTACAGTCACACAATTGTTTAATATTTCCTGTAACAAGGATTACATGGGGGGGAGAGAACAAAGGGAGAGAACTACGTAGTCTGATATCATCATCACAAAGTCTTTCCATATCTTGCTGCAGGAGCCAGGCCGATCAACATAGTTAAATATCAGTAGGTCTTGTGAAGAAGCATGCAGTCCTCAGGTGGTGGGCTTTCTTTCAGCCCCTGTTGGTCCATGGCCTGCTACATAATCCTTTTGTGCTGATATCCGAGTTTCAAACTGCTACAGATGACCTAAAGTCTTCGGCTATACCACAGATGTCTGGGTGGTGTTCTGAGACCCAGACTTCTGTTCAGTCCCAAACTGTTGCCAAGATATCCCAGGCCAGCTGGATCCAGAAGTGGACTTGCAGCCAGATGTATGCTGACAGCGCTGCTTGTGACTGCAGATTTGCTTCTATGGCGCTCCCAAAAGAGCTCGATGTCGGCCTCTGCAAGTCTCTCATCAGCTCTGAAACATTCAGAAGCACACAGAGAGTCATCTTTGGCAGTAAGGCTTTTGCAAAGTTACCCTCCACGTCCTTGACTACTACTCGACTTCTAAAAGCCAGGGGCATTAAGAGTGTCCAAAACAAGCACATCCTTTGATCTGAGCTTGTTCAGAGAGCCTGTTTCTAAGAAATCACACTAAGTGCAAGGAGCAGCAAGTGTCACCTCCATAAGAACGCTGGCCTACTCTGGCCTTCTCAAGGAAAGCTCAAACCTCAGACCCGCTGCCAAAACAGAAGCCAAGAAAGAGCGTTCTTATTTTTGATGCACAGAATCCAACTCTGTTCTCCGAGAGGCCTCTCCTTATTCAAACAGTAAAGGGCACAAGATTCATCTTTTCTGTCACACACGGGATGAGGAGATTAGAGACTGGCAAAAAGACTGCCTGCTAGAACAACATCAACTTGAAAAAGACACCAATAATGCCATAATGGCGCTACTGTGGTGTTACTGCTGGAACTCTTAAAGAGAAAGGAGAAGACAGGTCTGATGAAGGGAAGGGTCTTAAGGGACTTTCCCCACAAATATGCCGTGTTCTGCTTTCACACATCGTGCTGGCGAGACGTAAAAAAGGGATTTTAGAAGGAAAATGCACGAGGAAAAAGGAGTCTGTTATTACCAGTCCAAAAAAGTATGGACTTACCTTTCCAGTTTCTTGGCTAGGCTTTTTATGGTTTTCGCTTCCACCAGATAGAGCTCTTTGTACATTTCCACTTCTGCCTGGGTGGATTCTTTTTGAAGAGGTCTGTCTTGTTGGGTGTTTTTTATCCTGTCCATTTGACTTTTGAGATCTCTACTTCTTTCTACTGTTTTCTCGCTGAATCACTATGATGGCTCCGAGGACTTGAGCTCTTTCATGCTCAAGAATCAAGATCAGTCAATCTGTCGGGAGTGAGGACATTGCTGCATATGAAAGCTGGAGAAAACAAGAAGAAATGTGTGACCCTCCAGAGGATGAAACCCCTGTATGAAATTGTCAAGAAGTTCAGACCCAACGCGTTTCGAGTTTTACAGTTGTGTCTAAACATTTATTGTAGTTTTTCCCTTGTTTGTACCCTGAAATTGTTGTATGAAAAATGCCCTTGATTTCTGTATCCTTAGCTCCACCCTAGTCCCTCCCTTTCTTCTAGCAAATTCTACCCCTACCTTATATAAGCCCAAACCCACCTCCCTAAATGAGCCATTTTTTACACCCTCATCCCGAGAGTGGCAAACCTGTTATTCCCACAGGGACCGCGTCCGTGCTCCACATGAAGATTTTTTGAAGATCCAGCAGATCCACTTGTAAGTTTAGCAGTGGCTGGGGGGAAAATTGACAAGATTCCTGGTGTTACTTTTACAGCAGACAGGGCAAAATAAGGCAAGGACATGACAGGCAACACAAGGGACTGCAATCCAGACAGAGACTTTAAAATTTCCAAGGGAACATAACAACGGAAGGGCTAGGTGCAAAGGAAGAAACCCATTTTTTCCACAATTGCTTATCCGTCAACAGCATTTCTAAAGCAAGTGGAAGACATTCTGGGGGCTACACACTGAACACCTTCAGGCAATCCACAAATGACTCCTGTGCTAAACAGCCCCCTGTAGACCTCTTCAACCCAAAGTCTCTGCTTTCCTTTTATGTCCAAACCAGTGATTTATTGGCACACTACTACTACACAGCACCAGGCACTGCAAAGCAGTAACTCTGGAGGAACAAATCCCCATGGAACAGGTGCATTTCCTCTTTGGACACCTGGCCTCAAATTCTACAGCATGTTTTATGCTACGTACGGCAAGCACTGAACTGATATTTGCCGAAAAAATAGTGAATAATCTTTTCCTAAAGACAGATTATCTTTTGTCACTGATCTTCTTGCTTATTCCAAAAAAGACTGCACCACCTAAGCTACCAAGACAAGCCATGAATCACAGAATCATAGCAAAAATCAGGAACCAACAGCAAAGAACGGGTATGGTGCGGTTTAGTGCTGAATGCCATCGGTGTACATGGGAGGGGAAGTGATGGCTGAAGCTTATACTTATCTTGTGGCTGTTTTGCTGTTTGTGCTTGAGATGAACTGTAGTGAAGGGTAACTTCAGCTTAAGCCAAGGGTTTCTTTGCGCTTGGTTTTTTCCAGGCAACTGCATAACATCGTACGCAACATTTTGGTAAGCAGGAAGTTTTCACATTCAAGTCTCAACTGGAAGGCTAGCAGAAAAAAAAAAACCAAAAACCAACTTATCACAGGAACTTGATAAAAATGGCTCGAGAGCTGTCAAGACCTAGAAATAGTCACCTTTTTCTTAAAAAACCCTCCTAACATAATGACACATTACCTCGTTGAAGGTCTCTAGCGATTTTTGCATCCCTCGATGGGATGCATTCCTGTCGTGCCTAGAATTATACAGAAAATACACAGTTAAGACGTAGTATTTACAGAGTTAAGAGGTAAGATTTCAGTGGATTAAGCCATCGTTTTGCTCACACCCCTTCAAGGAAAAAAACTTTAGAACTTGATATGGTAGTAGAGTTGGAAGCAAATCCTGAGAAGACAAACTGTGTATAGTGAGAGTGAACTATCCTCAGCTCCTCTGTTGACAACAAACTAAAAGTCTCCAGAGGTTGCAGTCAAGGTCAGAGAGAACTTCAGGGGACTAAGTCCTACCAAAAAAAATGCAATAGGAAGGAGAAATGTTGGGATCGAAGCAAGCCCCCAAACTAAGAAACAAAACCCCTCCAGACATCAGTCACTGAAAGCTGGGGAGATGTCATACGTAGTTGTTCATCAACTTCCTTGAGAGTACGCTCAAGGCTGTGAGACAGACGTGGCCTCAAAATGTATGGGTGCTGTTGCAGTCAGGACGCTGAGTGAGAACAGTACCACCATTCTCAGATCACGTGCATTTTTTTCTTGGAATCAACTCAACTGTTTTCCACAAGTAGATCTGGGAAGCAGTTGCTGCAAAGCGTTGAAGCAGCCTATATAGCGATTTGAACTACACATCTGCATAAATTAGCAACTGGATAAAACAATGAGCCATGAAATAACCTGTAGAAATATTTAATTTCTGTAACATCCTTGAGGGAAGCTAGGAAAGCAGTAAAGGTTTCTGTCTTGATACTGACAAAACTTTGAGATGCCCAGAGTTTTCTTCTGGAAAATCACAATGGAAGACTGTTGCTGCACAATTCAGTTTTAGGAAGCACTGGGTACTCCCACTGTCCTTCCCTTCACTATCTGTTTTCCCTGTTCTTTTTCAAAAAAGACACAGCTGTCAACTCTTTTCTTTTCAAGTAGGGCAGCTTTTTTCCTTGAACAGGAATGGTTTCCTCCTCTGCCTTTTCCTTCTTTTAACATCTTGCTGCCATCTCTCTGTCCTTTCTTTCCCTCACTTGTTCCGTGCTCCCTGCCCCTCCTGGTCTTCTCCTTTTCTCCCTTTTGCATTGGGTCCCTGAAGTGTGCTTCCTTTCTAGTGCTTGCCTGCAGAATAATCCCTGCAGATGGTACAGCACTAATTACCTCACGAGTTCTTTCCGTAATGCCTGTCCACGCCTCTGCCCTCAAAAATGTGTTCACAGCGGTACAGAAAAGTTCCTGTCTGTAACTGCCGCTGCTACGCATTACCTACGCTGCTTGGTCCCTTTTGGTGTTTTTCTCTTCAACCAGGTGCTGTATGTAGACACCTTGTTGAAATGGGTTCTTTCCAATGGAGGTGAGGGGACCAGTGAACTGAGATGGACTTCAAAGTGAACAAATGCTTCTCACATTCATCCAACAACTAAACACACTAACTCAACAGAGAAGCTTGGCCATGCCTCAGTCCCATGCTACGTGGCTGTCCCACTGATTACAGCTACTGGTGTGTGGTTTCCACGTCTCCTGGTATAATGCTCTGCATTCTGGAAGGGATGCGCTATCACACTGACTGCTGATTACAGGCATACTTGGACCAGTGCTATTGCAGAGGTTGCAGCGTTGCTGCACAATTAGAAGGCCGTGAAGACCTCCCAAGGAGTAGGTAGTTCTGCTGTTTCATGTAGTAAGACGTAGCAGGAACTACAGGAACAAATGCCTCCTATCCATAGTAACATATTAAAGCAAGGTCCAGTGAAGAAACTGCTAGAACAAAGATCAATGATGAAGAAAATGGGGTCTCACAGATGTCTGCTGGCATTTGGCACTCATGGTGACATTAGCCACTTGAAATAGGTCACACATACCATACATGTAAATTTAGTGTAGAACTTAGGTGCGGGGTTCGTGCCCCACAGTGCTCTTTACCACAGTTTGTCTTGTAAAAGAAGGTAGTTACACAGCTCATTGCTTCGATTTCAATATTTTTTGGCCTTTGACCGCTCTGGAAAATTTGTACAAACCTGATGTCCTAAAATCTTTGGCTTTACCACAGATGTCTGGGTGGTGTTCTGAGACCCAGACTTCTGTTCAGTCCCAAACTGTTGCCAAGACATCCCAGGCCAGCTGGATCCAGAAGTGGACTTGCAGCCAGATGTATGCTGACAGCTCTGCTTGTGACTGCAGATTTGCTTCTATGGCGCTCCCAAAAGAGCTCGATGTCGGCCTCTGCAAGTCTCTCATCAGCTCTGAAACATTCAGAAGCACACAGAGAGTCATCTTTGGTAGTAAGGCTTTTGCAAAGTTACCCTCCACGTCCTTGACTACTACTCGACTTCTAAAAGCCAGGGGCATTAAGAGTGTGCAAAACAAGCACATCCTTTGATCTGAGCTTGTTCAGAGGGCCTGTTTCTAAGAAATCACACTAAGTGCAAGGAGCAGCAAGTGTCACCTCCATAAGAACGCTGGCCTACCCTGGCCTTCTCAAGGAAAGCTCAAACCTCAGACCCGCTGCCAAAACAGAAGCCAAGAAAGAGCGTTCTTATTTTTGATGCACAGAATCCAACTCTGTTCTCCGAGAGGCCTCTCCTTATTCAAACAGTAAAGGGCACAAGATTCATCTTTTCTGTCACATACGGGATGAGGAGATGAGAGACTGGCAAAAAGACTGCCTGCTAGAACAACATCAACTTGAAAAAGACACCAATAATGCCATAATGGCGCTACTGTGGTGTTACTGCTGGAACTCTTAAAGAGAAAGGAAGACAGGTCTGATGAAGGGAAGGGTCTTAAGGGACTTTCCCCACAAATATGCCATGTTCTGCTTTCACACATCGTGCTGGCGAGACGTAAAAAAGGGATTTTAGAAGGAAAATGCACGAGGAAAAAGGAGTGTGTTATTACCAGTCCAGAAAAGCATGGACTTACCTTTCCAGTTTCTTGGCTAGGCTTTTTCTGGTTTTGACTTCCTCCAGATACAGCTCTCTGTATTTTTCCACTTCTGCCTGGGTGGATTCTTTTTGAAAAGTACTGTCTTGTTGGGTATTTTTTATCCTGTCCAGTTCACATTCAAGATCTCTAATTCTGTCTTTTAGCTGGTTTCTTAGTGAAGCATGATGACTGGCTCTGATTTGTTCTAATCTGTCCTGGGAGGCTGCCTGTGCCTGAAGGAGACAGTGCACCTTCAATCACCACAAGAAAAAGAGAACTCTCTCCAGCAGAAAATTGCCTGTACCCAATTTCAAGGCTTTACGAAGAGAGGCAGCTGTGCCTCCTCACTACCAGCAGCAATGAAAGCAGAACCCTGGAGCTACTATTATACAAAGCTACTAATGAAAGGACACTCTCTCTGTAGGACAGGGCATATGGAAAAGGATTCCTCAAAGACAACAGGAGGATCTCCCACCTCCACAACTTCAGTGACTCCTTTTCTGAGCACCTTCCCCCCCTACAAGGACAAAGCAGCACCTGTAGGTCTGGCCATGACAGCTGGCAGTTGCAAAACCCATTCAAGAATGAGCAGCGAGAACCAGGCCAGCGGACAGAGATACCCCCCCAAGCACTGCAAAGTGGGAATCTGCCTTGGGCAGGCTTTTGATTCAGGGACCTGCCGGCACATCACACACCTGTGACAGCCCTCCTGCCCAACCATATTGCCTTCTCCCACTGCCTTCAGGAAAGGCAGAAGCTAACACACAGAATACAGGAGCAAAAGAAAAATACCAAAACCGATGGCCACAGCAGAAGTTTACGTAGCGCCTGTGGACACTGGTGAGAAATTCACTTACTTGCAAAAACTCATTGACTTCTCGGAGTTTTTGTCTGATTTCGTGGTCAGCTCGTTCTTCCGCCTCTCTTTTACATTGTTCTAGTTGGGTGCGATTCACCATGTTAGTCTCCAAATGGTGCTGGACTTTTGCCAGCTCTTCTTGCAGCTGGCATTTGTCCATCTCCAGGTTTTCGCACTTCCCACGCAGGGTAGACAGCTCTTGTTGCAAATCCTGATTTTTGGCTTCCAGCTGCGTGCACTTTTTACTTTCCCCGTCCAGCTGCTGGGAAAGTTCAGCAACCTGCAGACAGAAAGAAGAAAACAGGAACTCAGTGTGATGTAAAGGCAGTGAATTCTGTGGAAACCCCAAAAGGGGGTGGCCAGGGAGACTATAATAATCTGCTGGCTCGAGACTAGAAACAAAGTGCAACTAGGCTCTTCTTTTCCAGCCAGAAGAGCTTTCACCTCATTTGTCTCAGCATTCCTCAGGTTCCCATCCTTTTTGAGTTCCTCATGCAAAAATGCTACAAGCTTCCGGACTCAAAAGGAATCACTGCAAAGGCAGTAAGTGATTCTACAGTGATGCCTTCCAAACCCAAGTGTAGCTCTGAAAGATGGCCACTTTAGCAAGGAATCTGAGTAAGGAGCGGAGAAGGAAATAAAAGGTTACATGCCACTACTGCACAGGCAGAGCAGCCTCAAAACCACTGCTGGGAACAGTCCTTCTGAGTCCCTGTGACAGGATGGGCTGAAAGAGCTCCCGTGAGCAATAAGTTACAGATTTTCCCCTGGGAGGCACCTGTCCTCGTTGTGCCCTGGGCAGCAACAACACTGTGGAGAAAAGCAAAACGTCAAGTGCCTCCTGCTCAGCTCACGCCTGAGACAGGGCTCAGGGGCTGATTGTGCCCTGCGAGTGACAGCGGTGTTCCTCCCGTCTCTTCCAGGGCAGGAATTCATCTGTCAGACCCAGATGACGCTGTCACAGCCTCCCTCAAGCTGCAGCCAGGCCTGAGCTGGGCCCCACTGCTCTCAGCCCACGGACGTGATGTCCTGCAAGGATGGCAGACCTGCCCATCCCTAAGGCCCAGCCAGGGGATCTGCACTCTTGGCTGACCCCGCTTACTGTCAGCAGACCTGTTCTGCTCTTCTTGCTGAGGGCCTGTGGGAGGGCTCCCTGGCCGGTGAGGTCATGCACCCTGCCAGGCTGGCTGCCACTCTTGGCTTGCCCTTCCTCTGCAAGACAGCCTGGCCTCCATGAGCCCTTACACCTACTGCTTTGCCCTTACAGTTGCATCTTTACCCATAATGATAACTACCTCCGTATTAGTTATAGTCATCTACTACTGTAACAGCAGAAGAAGCATTAAGAAAAACCCATCACATCCAAAATGCAGCCAAGGAAAAAAAAAATCATCAACATGACAAGAAATATACGGAAAGCATCTCCCACGTTTCAAAAGAAGTAACATCACAACCAAAAAACCCCACCCAAAGCGCAGCTCACCTCTGTTCGTAATCTATCCACTTCCTTGACCTTTTCAGAATATCTGTTCTTCATTTCTTCCAGCTGGGACTGGGTTTCTTTCTCTTCATTAGCCCTGAGTTTCCTCCTATCTACCCTCAGAAGCTTTTCCAACCTGCACAGCAAATTAGTTGCAAAACCCATGAAACACAGGAAGAACCAGCCTTTTGCCCACAGTCTCACATAAGCAGCACAGACATCAGAGAAGCATAGAATGGCTTGGCTTGGCAGGGACCTTAAAGATCATCTCGTTCCAAGCCTCCTGCTGGGGGCCGGGACACCTTCCACGAGACCAGGTTGTTCAGAGCTCCATCCAACCTGGCCTTGAACACTTCCAGGGATGGGGCATCCACAGCTTCTCTGGGCAACCTGTTGCAGTTCCTCACCACCCTCACAGCAACCAATTTCTTCCTAGTATCAAACCTAAACCTACTGTCTTTCCGTTTGAAGACATTCCCCCCCCTTGTCCTCTCACTACATGCTCTTTTAAATGCACTCTTTTCATCCTTGTGGTAGGTTCCCTTCACGTACTGAAAGGCCACAATTAGGTCACCCCAAAGCCTTCTCTTTTCCAGGCTGAAGTATTGCAATTGTCCCAGCCTTTCCTCATAGCAGAGGTGCTCCATCTTTCTAACCACCTTGGTGGCCTCCTCTGGACTCACTCCAACAGGTGGAGGTCCTTGCTTTGCTGAGGACCCCAGAGCTGGATGCAGCACTCCAGGTGGGGTCTCAGCGACGTCCCTCAGGACATCAGTCCTGTGCTGGTGCTTCAGATCACCTCCCTGTCATCCATGTGCCTTGACATAGCTTCTAGAAGGATCTTTTCTGTGACCTTCCCAGGCACAGAGGGGAGGCAGACAGGTTGGCAGTTACCAGGACCCTCCTTCCTACCCATTTCAAAGATGGGTACAGTGGGTTTCCCTTTTTCCTGTCACCTGGGACTTCACCCGACTGCCACGACTTTTCAAATATCAAGGAGAGTGTCTTGGCAACTACATCAGACCCCGTTGGCCAATGTAGGGCAAGCAATAATGCTGGTGAGATGTAGACAATGCATTTAGAAGGAAAATGCATGAAGAAAAAGGAGTCTCTTATTACCACTCCAAAAAAGCATGGACTTACCTTTCCAGTTTCTTGTCTAGGCATCTTCTAGTTTTCAATTCCTCCAGGTACAGGTCTTTGTACATTTCCATTTCTCCCCGCGTTGCTTCTTTACGAGAAGCACTCTCTTGTTGGGATTTTTTTACCCTGTCCAGTTCACTTTCGAGATCTCTAATTCTTTCTTCTAACTGGATTCTCACTGAATCGCAATGACTGTCTCCGTTTTGTTCTAATCGAGCCTGGGAGGCTGCCTGTGCCTGAAGGAGACAGTGCACCTTCAACCACCACAAGAAAAAGAGAACTCTCTCCAGCAGAAAATTGCATGCATCCAGTTTCAAGGGCCCAGCCTTACTCAGAGAGGCAGCTGTGCCTCCTCACTACCAGCAGCAACCAAGGCAGAACCCAGGAGCTACCACGGCAAATAATTCTTTTCATTGGGAAAGAAGCCCAAATCAGCACTCTTATTCAAAGCTCCTAATGAAGAGACACTGTCTCTGTAGGACAGGGTATATCGAAAAGGATTCCTCAAAGACAATAAGAGCATCCCCCACCTCCACCCCCTCACCCCCACCCCTGGAATTTAAGTGACTCCTTTTCTGAGCACCTTCCCCCCCTACAAGGACAAAGCAGCACCTGTAGGTCTGGCCATGACAGCTGGCAGTTGCAAAACCCATTGAAGGATGAGCAGCGAGAACCAGGCCAGCGGACAGAGATACCCCCCAAGCACTGCAAAGTGGGAATCTGCCTTGGGCAGGCTTTTGATTCAGGGACCTGCCGGCACATCACACACCCGTGACAGCCCTCCTGCCCAACCATATTGCCTTCTCCCACCGCCTTCAGGAAAGGCAGAAGCTAACACACAGAATACAGGAGCAAAAGAAAAATACCAAAACCGATGGCCACAGCAGAAGTTTACGTAGCGCCTGTGGACACTGGTGAGAAATTCACTTACTTGCAGAACGAGACTGACGTCTTGTGGCTTTTGACTTATTTCCTGGTCAGCTCGTTCTTCCGCCTCTCTTTTACATTGTGCTGTTTGGCTGCCATCCAGCACGAAAGTCTCCAAATAATGATGGACTTTTGTCACTTCTTCTTGCAGCTGGCATTTGCTCTCCTCCAGTTTTTCATACTTCCCACGCAGAGTGGACAGCTCTTCTTGCAAAGTCTGGTTTTGGTCCTCTAGCTGCATGCCTGTTTTAGGCTCCATGTCCAGCTGCTGGGAAAGTTCACCAACCTGTACACAGAAAAAAAAAAAAGAAAAGGAAACTCAGCGTGATCTAAAGGCAGTGAATTCTGGGAAAACCTCTAAAGAGGGTGGCCATCATAACTGCATTTATCATCTGCTGGAAACGAGCATAGAAAACACTTGAAAGATTCCCTGTCAGAAAGAAGAAACTTTACAACTACTTAAAAATTTGTGAGACGCTTCTGGGAGCAATACTTCTGGGTCCCTTGGAGCTCATGGTGAAACTCATAATTTATAATCTAAGAATTGCTCTAGTGTCCAGCACAGCAAATACCCTCAGGGCTTTTGTAGCAGCTGGGGAAAGGACCAGGCTGCTTTCTGAGCAGCCTCTACTGAGGAGAAGGCAGAAACTGAGCTCCCCTAGGCTCTCCAGGAAAACTTCATCTTACAGTTTCCCCACAGAAATAGGCAACTAGGCTCAAGAGTCACAAAAAGGGAAATTTATGACCAGCTTACTGAGGCAGAGGCTTGCAGGTCTCTCTGAAGGGCTTCAATCCTATGGCTTTGTTGCTGGACAGTGGCTTCCACTCGGGTCTTTTGAATTTCAAGGCTTAAAAACAAATACGGGTCTTATTACCAGAAAATCCAGTTCCAGACAAACTGTGCTAAGTAACAGAATCCACAGCAGAAGTGTCCTTCAAAATCCAACTGACTGTCCCGTTGTTTCCACCCAATCCCCCAAAGCGACAGACACCTCGCTTCACTGGGTTACTCTCTTACTGTTGCACGTGTTCTTCCAGTTGTTTTAGAGTGGTATTAGTCTCGGAAGATGGCAACAGGAGGTCCTGCAGTTTTGGGGAAGAAGTTATTGCTTCTCTTTCTTTATCATCCAAGGCAGTCTTCAAGTCACGAACGCAGTGCTCAGACTGAAGATGCTTTTCTTCCTCCTCCCGCAGCTGTAAAATCACGGTAAGAATCCACAGTTGTCAGGTGAGCTTTTACATAGAGGAGCCAGCTGCTGCTGAAGAACTCAGGTGCTGCACGTATGTGTGCATACCCTCTGCCCAAAGAACTGGAATCAATTCAAGTACCTTCAAAGCTTCACTTCTACTACCCAATGAACACAAGCTCTATTCCTTTGTCCTCTTTTACAGCAGCCTCTCCCACCCCTCCACTGCTTTCCTACAGCACGGTTCTAAGCACTGACACTGCCCCTCGGACCATTTTTGTGACCTGTGACGCTTCTTGTGTTCCCTTGCTTGCTACTCCAGGAAAAGATGAGTGAAATAATTCATCTTCCTAAAGGAAGGCATCTCACAAGTGTCAGAGGTGCAGTGCTCTGGCACATGTGCTCTGGAGCCCAGGATTGCACAGGGGGAGCATGGGGAGTTTTCTTAAGTGGGAATGACCCCGACTGTAGCACAGAGAGAGGTGCCCAGCAGCCCCTAAGCAGGAAGCAGTGGATGCCTGAGGAGAGGTGGCTCTGCTTCAGTGTGGTGGGGCCAGGAAGGATGGCATCACTGACAAGCTAATGACCACCATTTCAGCAAAGGCAGCCAGGTGAACTGCTCCACAGACCTGCCCTGGAGTCGAGAATCACGCCAGGGGTGTGTGGGGAGTCTTCTTAAACCAGGAAAATCTTGAATGTAGCAGAGAGAGAGGAACCCCAGCCCCCCTGGCCGGTCACGGGTGAAACCCTAAGGAGAGGCAGCTCTGCCTCAGCATGGCGGGTTGTGGGGCAGGGGGCCGGAGGGACAGAGGCAGATCAAAGCCCGATGTAACTGCCGCTTCCTCAGGTCTCTGTCATACTGGGTCCCAGAATACTCTTTTGTCCATTTTCATGATGTATAGGAAGCAACAGGCACCGCCAGGTTTATCCCTGTAGGGACAGGCTTTCCATACCTCCGTGTCAGCCCTGTCCAACTCCTCCTGCAAGCGCAGATTATCTTCCTCCAGGTGAGCCTCATGGGTTCCAGTAACCACAAAAGCAGTCCTAAAGCATCCAAGATTTAATGTGAAACATGTCTGATCCCGCATCATTTTTCCCCTGCTTTTTCCCAAAAGAGCTCTTCCCCCCTTTCCTACAAGCTCCGTGAAAGCGAAGCCAAGTACATGGAAGCATTGGAGAATTTATCTTAGAAGGGGCCTCCCTAAAGCAGCCTCAACTACGAGGTCAGGCCATGCTGTTCAGGGCTCCTTGCACTGCTCTTCCAAGTCCCCACAGATGCGGCTGCACAAACTCCCGGGGCAAGCCGTTCGACCGCCTGACCATCTACATGGCAGGAAGTTTTCTCCTTATGTGCGGTTGGAGCCCCTCGTGTCCCCTCGGACACTGTTGCTTCTCTTTCTCCCAACGCTTCCCTTCAGAGCACTTAACGCACCAACTATGCCTTGGCTTAAACCTCCCTCGCCTGCAGAGCAGCCATGCTGCTGAGCTAGTGGCAAGTTTCCCGATGGCTCTGGGTCTGTGTGGGGAGAGGGCACCACAGACAACGCTTTCTTGCAGACCTCAGCGGGCAAAGTACGAGAGCCCCTAAGGTACGAGAGCAGCCAAGTGCAGACCTGCATTTACCAGTCACACAGGGAACTGCTTCCACGTGGCTCCTCCTTCTTTTTCCAAGCTCATTGCCATGCCCCTGGTCTCGGTCTTGCTTGCAGGCTACCGAGAAGACCCCTGTGCTGTTTTGACAAACCCCTTACCTTTCACATTGGGCTTGAGCATGCCTGTCAGCTGCTTTTTTCAGAAGGCACTCCAGAATCTCCTCATGCTGTAGGAGGGCTGCAAGTTTTAAGGGAGTAAATCCCATCTAAAAGGACAAATAATCCCCATTAGAAAGACACAGACAAGCTCTGCAGCTGTTTGAAAGAGCAGCTTTACCCACGTGCCAGGGTTACCTGGTTCTGAGCATCACTATTGGCATTATGCTCGAGTAACAGCCCTGCTACAGCTGTATTTTTAGATAGGACAGCCAGGTGAAGGGCAGTGTTGCCGCCAGCGTCTGCCAGATTCGGGTCGGCACCGTGTTCCAGCAGAATAGCAACACATTCTTCCTGCTCCTGCTGTACTGCCTGGGAACAACACATAAAAAGGGAAAGACTTCCAACTTTTACATGCCCCTCTGTCACAACTTCCTCAGCTCCTGAACGCTAGAAGACCATCTTCAAAGATTAGCTAACAGAGGCCTATGCCATGCCAATTGCAATATGCATGTTTCTATGGCCCAGCGATGCAAGGAATCCTGCCAGACACCTCCCCTTTAACACACCATCACTAATCCCCACCTACAAGATCCTAAGGCATTGCACACACCTTCATCAGTGCCGTTCTCTTCAAGTTGTCAGCGAGATTCGGCTGGCTGTTCTTTCTTAGCAGATATCTAAGGACATCTGCATGGCCATTTGCCGAAGCGAGATGCAGAGGTGTCCTAAAAATTAAACATACGCTCTTAACCTAGACAGACAGAGGATGAGCCAAAGCCGTGCCTCTACCCAGCACCCTGGGGACCCTGCCCGGACTCTGCTCCTCCCCCTTGCTGCTCTCTGCTGCTGCTGCTGCTGCAATCCCGCGCTGATTAGCCAGAGGGCAGAAGAGAAGAGGTGAGGCCTGAGCAGCTGCAGAACAGCCCTGCAGAGAGACTCCGGCAAAGCGGCAGGTCGGCAACACGCGTTTCCAACAGCGCTGGAGCCCAGCCGGCAGCTACAAGCAGTGAAAAGCTCAAGAGTTCACTCTCCCAGCTGACAGGGCAAATCTCACTTTTCAAGGCTTGTCCTTAACAGGGGGCTGCCGAAGACTACTGCAGCTTGGCTCAGGAGCAGCCAAGGTGTGCCATCAGCATCCCATAGAACTCACCGCATCTCCTGGTCTCGCCTGTCGATGCCGACTACCTTCACATACCAGCGCCAGCGCCTCAGCCAGGCCAGGTCGCCGCGGGCGGCCGCGCGGTGCAGCCTGCCCAGCCCCTCCTCCCTGAGCTCGGAGGCGCTGGTGGAGCTGGTGGCAGCCCAGGGCTGCCCACTGGTGGTGCTGGATGGTGACTGCCGTCGCTTCTTGCTGAGAAGCCACGGCATGGCCCTGCTTGGAGCTACCAGCAGCAGGAAGTGCAAGAAGCCCCCTTGCGGAGGGGCTGCCGGGTGCCAAGCAGGGATGAGGAATGGGACGAGGGCGAGGTTAAGGGTGAGGGTGACAAAGGGGACGAGGGCGAGGTTAAGGGTGAGGGTGACAAAGGGGACGAGGATGAGAAGAAGGATGGGCACAGGGTATAAAGCACAAGGCAGACGAGGTCGCCCTGTGCAGCGTTCGTAGCCTGCAGCTACCAAGACGGCGATACAGGCGCGAAATGCTCCCACAGCGGGATGTGCTACTGCTCCTCGAGAGGCTACAGCAGCTCTGAGCGCCGGCTCCGGGCACCAACAAAGCTGTGCTCGACTGGTGCCTGTGGTGTCACAATGGCAGGTGGAGCGCTCAGCACGTCACCGTGGGGTGTGGCAGAGGCCACGGTGCAGGGTGAGGCCGGGCGGGACATGGCAGGGTGGGGCAGGAGTGAGGGCGGCCCTGCTGGGCCTTGTGGAAGGAGGTGGCCGGGGCCTTGTGAGTGTGGCTGGCGGGAGTGGGCACTGCCCCGCCTCAGGGCACCCCGGGGCAGGCTGCGGTAGGCGCTGGAGCAGCTCCCGCATCACCCGCTCTGGGTTTTTGCTTCAGCCTGTGGCCGGGCTGCCTCTGGACGCACTTCCATGAAATGAGGCTCAGGATGAAGTGGGATCCCAGCCCGAGCAGGTGGGGGCCACCACAGCTCTCAAGAAATGCCCACTGAGTGCTCCAAGCCTGCCATGCCAGAAATCCAGGATGTAGGGACATGTCCCGAGAATAGGGAGGGAAGCATTCTGGGAACTGAAGTCCCTGGACAGCATACTGGGCCACATGAGCGGTGTGTGTTGTGCTGTCATTGGTCAGGTGGTCACATGTCCTCCAGAGGGTTTATAAGGAGGCATTTTTCTTTTAAATAAACAGATTTGACTGCTTGCCAACTAGCTGCCGGGTCGTGTCTTTTATATTATATTAATATACCACACCAGGACAATTCCCCAACTCCTTTGTCTTGTCCCTCTTGAAGAGCAGACACCTCACCCCCCAACCCCTTGTAACTGCCCGCCCTAGTTTGAAGCTGCTCACCTGCAGTCCTGCTGCAGTGTGACGAATTCTATGTACGTTCCCTTTTTTAAGTTCAGCCACGCACCTCCACCAGGAGAGAAGGAGCTGCTTCTTCTGCCAATGCCGTGTCAGCTCTGGACTGCAAGCTTCTAAATATTAGAAGCTGGGGCTCTCGGCCTCAAACACGGCGCCATTTGTAGGAGGTCAATAACTAATTGATCCCAAGTTTGGGGGTGAAAACTGGAATCTTTATTGAACTCGCAACTCACAATTTAAGGGTCTTGGGGGCAGGACATGTTTATGAGGAGGATGGATTATGCTAAGCTGGGGATGGATTATGCTAACTAGAGGATTACACAATTTCCTGCTACAGTCACACAATTGTTTAATATTTCCTGTAACAAGGATTACATGGGGGGGAGAGAACAAAGGGGTTTCTACGTAGTCTGATATCATCATCACAAAGTCTTTCCATATCTTGCTGCAGGAGCCAGGCCGATCAACATAGTTAAATAGCAGTAGGTCTTGTGAAGAAGCATGCAGTCCTCAGGTGGTGGGCTTTCTTTCAGCCCCTGTTGGTCCATGGCCTGCTACATAATCCTTTTGTGCTGATATCCGAGTTTCAAACTGCTACAGATGACCTAAAGTCTTCGGCTTTACCACAGATGTCTGGGTGGTGTTCTGAGACCCAGACTTCTGTTCAGTCCCAAACTGTTGCCAAGATATCCCAGGCCAGCTGGATCCAGAAGTGGACTTGCAGCCAGATGTATGCTGACAGCGCTGCTTGTGACTGCAGATTTGCTTCTATGGCGCTCCCAAAAGAGCTCGATGTCGGCCTCTGCAAGTCTCTCATCAGCTCTGAAACATTCAGAAGCACACAGAGAGTCATCTTTGGCAGTAAGGCTTTTGCAAAGTTACCCTCCACGTCCTTGACTACTACTCGACTTCTAAAAGCCAGGGGCATTAAGAGTGTGCAAAACAAGCACATCCTTTGATCTGAGCTTGTTCAGAGGGCCTGTTTCTAAGAAATCACACTAAGTGCAAGGAGCAGCAAGTGTCACCTCCATAAGAACGCTGGCCTACTCTGGCCTTCTCAAGGAAAGCTCAAACCTCAGACCCGCTGCCAAAACAGAAGCCAAGAAAGAGCGTTCTTATTTTTGATGCACAGAATCCAACTCTGTTCTCCGAGAGGCCTCTCCTTATTCAAACAGTAAAGGGCACAAGATTCATCTTTTCTGTCACACACGGGATGAGGAGATTAGAGACTGGCAAAAAGACTGCCTGCTAGAACAACATCAACTTGAAAAGACACCAATAATGCCATAATGGCGCTACTGTGGTGTTACTGCTGGAACTCTTAAAGAGAAAGGAAGACAGGTCTGATGAAGGGAAGGGTCTTAAGGGACTTTCCCCACAAATATGCCGTGTTCTGCTTTCACACATCGTGCTGGCGAGACGTAAAAAAGGGATTTTAGAAGGAAAATGCACGAGGAAAAAGGAGTGTGTTATTACCACTCCAAAAAAGTATGGACTTACCTTTCCAGTTTCTTGGCTAGGCTTTTTCTGGTTTTCGCTTCCACAGCTAGAGCTCTTTGTACTTTTCCACTTCTGCCTGGGTGGATTCTTTTTGAAGAGGTCTGTCTTGTTGGGTGTTTTTTATCCTGTCCAATTGACTTTTGAGATCTCTACTTCTTTCTTCTGTTTTCTCGCTGAATCACTATGATGGCTGCGAGGACTTGAGCTCTTTCATGCTCAAGAATCAAGATCAGTCAATCTGTCGGGAGAGAGAACATTGCTGCATATGAAAGCTGGAGAAAACAAGAAGAAATGTGTGACCCTCCAGAGGATGAAACCCCTGTATGAAATTGTCAAGAAGTTCAGACCCAATGCGTTTCGAGTTTTACAGTTGTGTCTAAACATTTACTGTAGTTTTTCCCCTGTTTGTACCCTGAAATTGTTGTATGAAAAATGCCCTTGATTTCTGTATCCTTAGCTCCACCCTAGTCCCTCCCTTTCTTCTAGCAAATTCTACCCCTACCTTATATAAGCCCAAACCCACCTCCCTAAATGAGCCATTTTTTACACCCTCATCCCGAGAGTGGCAAACCTGTTATTCCCACAGTGACCGCGTCCGTGGTCCACATGAAGATTTTTTGAAGATCCAGCAGATCCACTTGTAAGTTTAGCAGTGGCTGGGGGGAAAATTGACAAGATTCCTGGTGTTACTTTTACAGCAGACAGGGCAAAATAAGGCAAGGACATGACAGGCAACACAAGAGACTGCAATCCAGACAGAGACTTGAAAATTTCCAAGGGAACATAACAACGGAAGGGCTAGGTGCAAAGGAAGAAACCCATTTTTTCCACAATTGCTTATCCGTCAACAGCATTTCTAAAGCAAGTGGAAGACATTCTGGGGGCTACACACTGAACACCTTCAGGCAATCCACAAATGACTCCTGTGCTAAACAGCCCCCTGTAGACCTCTTCAACCCGAAGTCTCTGCTTTCCTTTTATGTCCAAACCAGTGATTTATTGGCACACTACTACTACACAGCACCAGGCACTGCAAAGCAGTAACTCTGGAGGAACAAATCCCCACAGAACAGGTGCATTTCCTCTTTGGACACCTGGCCTCAAATTCTACAGCATGTTTTATGCTACGTACGGCAAGCGCTGAACTGATATTTGCCGAAAACATACTGAATAATCTTTTCCTAAAGACAGATTATCTTTTGTCACTGATCTTCTTGCTTATTCCAAAAAAGACTGCACCACCTAAGATACCAAGACAAGCCATGAATCACAGAATCATAGCAAAAATCAGGAACCAACAGCAAAGAACGGGTATGGTGCGGTTTAGTGCTGAATGCCATCGGTGTACATGGGAGGGGAAGTGATGGCTGAAGCTTATACTTATCTTGTGGCTGTTTTGCTGTTTGTGCTTGAGATGAACTCTAGTGAAGGGCAACTTCAGCTTAAGCCAAGGGTTTCTTTGCGCTTGGTTTTTTCCAGGCAACAGCATAACATCGTACGCAACATTTTGGTAAGCAGGAAGTTTTCACATTCAAGTCTCAACTGGAAGGCTAGCAGAAAAAAAAAACCAAAAACCTACTTATCACAGGAACTTGATAAAAATGGCTCGAGAGCTGTCAAGAGCTAGAAATAGTCACCTTTTTCTTAAAAAACCCTCCTAACATAATGACACATTACCTCGTTGAAGGTCTCTAGCGATTTTTGCATCCCTCGATGGGATGCATTCCTGTCGTGCCTAGAATTATACAGAAAATACACAGTTAAGACGTAGTATTTACAGAGTTAAGAGGTCAGATTTCAGTGGATTAAGCCATCATTTTACTCACACCCCTTCGAGGAAAAAAGCTTTAGAACTTGATATGGTAGTAGAGTTGGAAGCAAATCCTGAGAAGACAAACTGTGTATAGTGAGAGTGAACTATCCTCAGCTCCTCTGTTGACAACAAACTAAAAGTCTCCAGAGGTTGCAGTCAAGGTCAGAGAGAACTTCAGGGGACTAAGTCCTACCAAAAAAAATGCAATAGGAAGGAGAAATGTTGGGATCGAAGCAAGCCCCCAAACTAAGAAACAAAACCCCTCCAGACATCAGTCACTGAAGGCTGGGGAAATGTCATACGTAGTTGTTCATCAGCTTCCTTGAGAGTACGCTCAAGGCTGTGAGACAGACGTGGCCTCAAAATGTATGGGTGCTGTTGCAGTCAGGACGCTGAGTGAGAACAGTACCACCATTCTCAGATCACGCGCATTCTTTTCTTGGAATCAACTCAACTGTTTTCCACAAGTAGATCTGGGAAGCAGTTGCTGCAAAGCGTTGAAGCAGCCTATATAGCGATTTGAACTACACATCTGCATAAATTAGCAACTGGATAAAACAGTGAGCCATGAAATAACCTGTAGAAATATTTAATTTCTGTAACATCCTTGAGGGAAGCTAGGAAAGCAGTAAAGGTTTCTGTCTTGATACTGACAAAACTTTGAGATGCCCAGAGTTTTCTTCTGGAAAATCACAATGGAAGACTGTTGCTGCACAATTCAGTTTTAGGAAGCACTGGGTACTCCCACTGTCCTTCCCTTCACTGTCTGTTTTCCCTGTTCTTTTTCAAAAATGACACAGCTGTCAACTCTTTTCTTTTCAAGTAGGGCAGCTTTTTTCCTTGAACAGGAATGGTTTCCTCCTCTGCCTTTTCCTACTTTTAACATCTTGCTGCCATCTCTCTGTCCTTTCTTTCCCTCACTTGTTCCGTGCTCCCTGCCCCTCCTGGTCTTCTCCTTTTCTCCCTTTTGCATTGGGTCCCTGAAGTGTGCTTCCCTTCTAGTGCTTGCCTGCAGAACAGTCCCTGCAGATGGTACAGCACTAATTACCTCACGAGTTCTTTCCGTAATGCCTGTCCACACCTCTGCCCTCAAAAACGTGTTCACAGCGGTACAGAAAAGTTCCTGTCTGTAACTGCCGCTGCTACGCATTACCTACGCTGCTTGGTCCCTTTTGGTGTTTTTCTCTTCAACCAGGTGCTGTATGTAGACACCTTGTTGAAATGGGTTCTTTCCAATGGAGGTGAGGGGACCAGTGAACTGAGATGGACTTCAAAGTGAACAAATGCTTCTCACATTCATCCAACAACTAAACACACTAACTCAACAGAGAAGCTTGGCCATGCCTCAGTCCCATGCTACGTGGCTGTCCCACTGATTACAGCTACTGGTGTGTGGTTTCCACGTCTCCTGGTACAATGCTCTGCATTCTGGAAGGGATGCGCTATCACACTGACTGCTGATTACAGGCATACTTGGACCAGTGCTATTGCAGAGGTTGCAGCGTTGCTGCACAATTAGAAGGCCGTGAAGACCTCCCAAGGAGTAGGTAGTTCTGCTGTTTCATGTAGTAAGACGTAGCAGGAACTACAGGAACAAATGCCTCCTACCCTTAGTAACATATTAAAGCAAGGTCCAGTGAAGAAACTGCTAGAACAAAGATCAATGATGAAGAAAACGGGGTCTCACAGATGTCTGCTGGCATTTGGCACTCATGGTGACATTAGCCACTTGAAATAGGTCACACATACCATACATGTAAATTTAGTGTAGAACTTAGGTGCGGGGTTTGTGCCCCACAGTGCTCTTTACTACAGTTTGTCTTGTAAAAGAAGGTAGTTACACAGCTCATTGCTTCGATTTCAATATTTTTTGGCCTTTGACCGCTCTGGAAAATTTGTACAAACCTGATGTCCTAAAATCTTTGGCTTTACCACAGATGTCTGGGTGGTGTTCTGAAACCCAGACTTCTGTTCAGTCCCAAACTGTTGCCAAGATATCCCAGGCCAGCTGGATCCAGAAGTGGACTTGCAGCCAGATGTATGCTGACAGCGCTTCTTGTGACTGCAGATTTGCTTCTATGGCGCTCCCAAAAGAGCTCGATGTCGGCCTCTGCAAGTCTCTCATCAGCTCTGAAACATTCAGAAGCACACAGTAAGGCTTTTGCAAAGTTACCCTCCACGTCCTTGACTACTACTCGACTTCTAAAAGCCAGGGGCATTAAGAGTGTGCAAAACAAGCACATCCTTTGATCTGAGCTTGTTCAGAGGGCCTGTTTCTAAGAAATCACACTAAGTGCAAGGAGCAGCAAGTGTCACCTCCATAAGAACGCTGGCCTACCCTGGCCTTCTCAAGGAAAGCTCAAACCTCAGACCCGCTGCCAAAACAGAAGCCAAGAAAGAGCGTTCTTATTTTTGATGCACAGAATCCAACTCTGTTCTCTGAGAGGCCTCTCCTTATTCAAACAGTAAAGGGCACAAGATTCATCTTTTCTGTCACACACGGGATGAGGAGATTAGAGACTGGCAAAAAGACTGCCTGCTAGAACAACATCAACTTGAAAAAGACACCAATAATGCCATAATGGCGCTACTGTGGTGTTACTGCTGGAACTCTTAAAGAGAAAGGAAGACAGGTCTGATGAAGGGAAGGGTCTTAAGGGACTTTCCCCACAAATATGCCATGTTCTGCTTTCACACATCATGCTGGCGAGACGTAAAAAAGGGATTTTAGAAGGAAAATGCACGAGGAAAAAGGAGTATGTTATTAGCAGTCCAGAAAAGCATGGACTTACCTTTCCAGTTTCTTGGCTAGGCTTTTTCTGGTTTTTGCTTCCACCAGATAGAGCTCTTTGTACATTTCCACTTCTGCCTGGGTGGATTCTTTCTGAAAAGGTCTTTCTGGTTGGTCGCTTTTTATGCTTTGCAGTGCGCCTTCAAGATCTCTAATTCTGTCTTCTAACTGTTTCTTCAGTGAGTCTAAATGACTGGCTCTGATTTGTTCTAATCTATCCTGGGAGGCTGCCTGTGCCTGAAGGAGACAGTGCACCTTCAATCACCACAAGAAAAAGAGAACTCTCTCCAGCAGAAAATTGCCTGTACCCAATTTCAAGGCTTTACGAAGAGAGGCAGCTGTGCCTCCTCACTACCAGCAGCAATGAAAGCAGAACCCTGGAGCTACTATTATACAAAGCTACTAATGAAAGGACACTCTCTCTGTAGGACAGGGCATATGGAAAAGGATTCCTCAAAGACAACAGGAGGATCTCCCACCTCCACAACTTCAGTGACTCCTTTTCTGAGCACTTTCCCCCCCTACAAGGACAAAGCAGCACCTGTAGGTCTGGCCATGACAGCTGGCAGTTGCAAAACCCATTGAAGGATGAGCAGCGAGAACCAGGCCAGCGGACAGAGATACCCCCCAAGCACTGCAAAGTGGGAATCTGCCTTGGGCAGGCTTTTGATTCAGGGACCTGCCGGCACATCACACACCTGTGACAGCCCTCCTGCCCAACCATATTGCCTTCTCCCACTGCCTTCAGGAAAGGCAGAAGCTAACACACAGAATACAGGAGCAAAAGAAAAATACCAAAACCGATGGCCACAGCAGAAGTTTACGTAGCGCCTGTGGACACTGGTGAGAAATTCACTTACTTGCAAAAACTCATTGACTTCTCGGAGTTTTTGTCTTATTTCGTGGTCAGCTCGTTCTTCCGCCTCTCTTTTACATTGTTCTAGTTGGGTGCGATTCACCATGTTAGTCTCCAAATGGTGCTGGACTTTTGCCAGCTCTTCTTGCAGCTGGCATTTGTCCATCTCCAGGTTTTCGCACTTCCCACGCAGGGTAGACAGCTCTTGTTGCAAAGTCTGATTTTTGGCTTCCAACTGCGTGCACTTTTTACTTTCCCCGTCCAGCTGCTGGGAAAGTTCAGCAACCTGCAGACAGAAAGAAGAAAACAGGAACTCAGCGTGATGTAAAGGCAGTGAATTCTGTGGAAACCCCAAAAGGGGGTGGCCAGGGAGACTATATTCATCATCTGCTGGCTCGGGACTAGAAACAAAGTGCAACCAGGCTCTTCTTTTCCAGCCAGAAGAGCTTTCACCTCATTTGTCTCAGCATTCCTCAGGTTCCCATCCTTTTTGAGTTCCTCATGCAAAAATGCTACAAGCTTCCGGACTCAAAAGGAATCACTGCAAAGGCAGTAAGTGATTCTACAGTGATGCCTTCCAAACCCAAGTGTAGCTCTGAAAGATGGCCACTTTAGCAAGGAATCTGAGTAAGGAGCGGAGAAGGAAATAAAAGGTTACATGCCACTACTGCACAGGCAGAGCAGCCTCAAAACCACTGCTGGGAACAGTCCTTCTGAGTCCCTGTGACAGGATGGGCTGAAAGAGCTCCCGTGAGCAATAAGTTACAGATTTTCCCCTGGGAGGCACCTGTCCTCGTTGTGCCCTGGGCAGCAACAACACTGTGGAGAAAAGCAAAACGTCAAGTGCCTCCTGCTCAGCTCACGCCTGAGACAGGGCTCAGGGGCTGATTGTGCCCTGCGAGTGACAGCGGTGTTCCTCCCCTCTCTTCCCGGGCAGGAATTCATCTGTCAGACCCAGATGACGCTGTCACAGCCTCCCTCAAGCTGCAGCCAGGCCTGAGCTGGGCCCCACTGCTCTCAGCCCATGGACGTGATGTCCTGCAAGGATGGCAGACCTGTCCATCCCTAAGGCCCAGCCAGGGGATCTGCACTCTTGGCTGACCCCGCTTACTGTCAGCAGACCTGTTCTGCTCTTCTTGCTGAGGGCCTGTGGGAGGGTTCCCTGGCCGGTGAGGTCATGCACCCTGCCAGGCTGGCTGCCACTCTTGGCTTGCCCTTCCTCTGCAAGACAGCCTGGCCTCCATGAGCCCTTACACCTACTGCTTTGCCCTTACAGTTGCATCTTTACCCATAATGATAACTACCTCCGTATTAGTTATAGTCATCTACTACTGTAACAGCAGAAGAAGCATTAAGAAAAGCCCATCACATCCAAAATGCAGCCAAGGAAAAAAAAAATCATCAACATGACAAGAAATATACGGAAAGCATCTCCCACGTTTCAAAAGAAGTAACATCACAACCAAAAAACCCCACCCAAAGCGCAGCTCACCTCTGTTCGTAATCTATCCACTTCCTTGACCTTTTCAGAATATCTGTTCTTCATTTCTTCCAGCTGGGACTGGGTTTCTTTCTCTTCATTAGCCCTGAGTTTCCTCCTATCTACCCTCAGAAGCTTTTCCAACCTGCACAGCAAATTAGTTGCAAAACCCATGAAACACAGGAAGAACCAGCCTTTTGCCCACAGTCTCACATAAGCAGCACAGACATCAGAGAAGCATAGAATGGCTTGGCTTGGCAGGGACCTTAAAGATCATCTCGTTCCAAGCCTCCTGCTGGGGGCCGGGACACCTTCCACGAGACCAGGTTGTTCAGAGCTCCATCCAACCTGGCCTTGAACACTTCCAGGGATGGGGCATCCACAGCTTCTCTGGGCAACCTGTTGCAGTTCCTCACCACCCTCACAGCAACCAATTTCTTCCTAGTATCAAACCTAAACCTACTGTCTTTCCGTTTGAAGACATTCCCCCCCCTTGTCCTCTCACTACATGCTCTTTTAAATGCACTCTTTTCATCCTTGTGGTAGGTTCCCTTCACGTACTGAAAGGCCACAATTAGGTCACCCCAAAGCCTTCTCTTTTCCAGGCTGAAGTATTGCAATTGTCCCAGCCTTTCCTCATAGCAGAGGTGCTCCATCTTTCTAACCACCTTGGTGGCCTCCTCTGGACTCA
Source organism: Pseudopipra pipra (assembly GCF_036250125.1). Taxonomy (NCBI): domain Eukaryota; kingdom Metazoa; phylum Chordata; class Aves; order Passeriformes; family Pipridae; genus Pseudopipra; species Pseudopipra pipra. Next base: position 51,477,222 of record NC_087553.1, read on the forward strand.
CTCCAACAGGTGGAGGTGCTTGCTTTGCTGAGGACCCCAGAGCTGGATGCAGCACTCCAGGTGGGGTCTCAGCGACGTCCCTCAGGACATCAGTCCTGTGCTGGTGCTTCAGATCACCTCCCTGTCATCCATGTGCCTTGACATAGCTTCTAGAAGGATCTTTTCCGTGACCTTCCCAGGCACAGAGGGGAGGCAGACAGGTTGGCAGTTACCAGGGCCCTCCTTCCTACCCATTTCAAAGATGGGTACAGTGGGTTTCCCTTTTTCCCGTCACCTGGGACTTCACCCGACTGCCACGACTTTTCAAATATCAAGGAGAGTGTCTTGGCAACTACATCAGACCCCGTTGGCCAATGTAGGGCAAGCAATAATGCTGGTGAGATGTAGACAATGCATTTAGAAGGAAAATGCATGAAGAAAAAGGAGTCTCTTATTACCACTCCAAAAAAGCATGGACTTACCTTTCCAGTTTCTTGTCTAGGCATCTTCTAGTTTTCAATTCCTCCAGGTACAGGTCTTTGTACATTTCCATTTCTACCCGCGTTGCTTCTTTACGAGAAGCACTCTCTTGTTGGGATTTTTTTACCCTGTCCAGTTCACTTTCGAGATCTCTAATTCTTTCTTCTAACTGGATTCTCACTGAATCGCAATGACTGTCTCCGTTTTGTTCTAATCGAGCCTGGGAGGCTGCCTGTGCCTGAAGGAGACAGTGCACCTTCAACCACCACAAGAAAAAGAGAACTCTCTCCAGCAGAAAATTGCATGCATCCAGTTTCAAGGGCCCAGCCTTACTCAGAGAGGCAGCTGTGCCTCCTCACTACCAGCAGCAACCAAGGCAGAACCCAGGAGCTACCACGGCAAATAATTCTTTTCATTGGGAAAGAAGCCCAAATCAGCACTCTTATTCAAAGCTCCTAATGAAGAGACACTGTCTCTGTAGGACAGGGTATATCGAAAAGGATTCCTCAAAGACAATAAGAGCATCCCCCACCTCCACCCCCTCACCCCCACCCCTGGAATTTAAGTGACTCCTTTTCTGAGCACCTTCCCCCCCTACAAGGACAAAGCAGCACCTGTAGGTCTGGCCATGACAGCTGGCAGTTGCAAAACCCATTGAAGGATGAGCAGTGAGAACCAGGCCAGCGGACAGAGATACCCCCCAAGCACTGCAAAGTGGGAATCTGCCTTGGGCAGGCTTTTGATTCAGGGACCTGCTGGCACATCACACACCCGTGACAGCCCTCCTGCCCAACCATATTGCCTTCTCCCACCGCCTTCAGGAAAGGCAGAAGCTAACACACAGAATACAGGAGCAAAAGAAAAATACCAAAACCGATGGCCACAACAGAAGTTTACGTAGCGCCTGTGGACACTGGTGAGAAATTCACTTACTTGCAGAACGAGACTGACGTCTTGTGGCTTTTGACTTATTTCCTGGTCAGCTCGTTCTTCCGCCTCTCTTTTACATTGTGCTGTTTGGCTGCCATCCAGCACGAAAGTCTCCAAATAATGATGGACTTTTGTCACTTCTTCTTGCAGCTGGCATTTGCTCTCCTCCAGTTTTTCATACTTCCCACGCAGAGTGGACAGCTCTTCTTGCAAAGTCTGGTTTTGGTCCTCTAGCTGCATGCCTGTTTTAGGCTCCATGTCCAGCTGCTGGGAAAGTTCACCAACCTGTACACAGAAAAAAAAAAAGAAAAGGAAACTCAGCGTGATCTAAAGGCAGTGAATTCTGGGAAAACCTCTAAAGAGGGTGGCCATCATAACTGCATTTATCATCTGCTGGAAACGAGCATAGAAAACACTTGAAAGATTCCCTGTCAGAAAGAAGAAACTTTACAACTACTTAAAAATTTGTGAGACGCTTCTGGGAGCAATACTTCTGGGTCCCTTGGAGCTCATGATGAAACTCATAATTTATAATCTAAGAATTGCTCTAGTGTCCAGCACAGCAAATACCCTCAGGGCTTTTGTAGCAGCTGGGGAAAGGACCAGGCTGCTTTCTGAGCAGCCTCTACTGAGGAGAAGGCAGAAACTGAGCTCCCCTAGGCTCTCCAGGAAAACTTCATCTTACAGTTTCCCCACAGAAATAGGCAACTAGGCTCAAGAGTCACAAAAAGGGAAATTTATGACCAGCTTACTGAGGCAGAGGCTTGCAGGTCTCTCTGAAGGGCTTCAATCCTATGGCTTTGTTGCTGGACAGTGGCTTCCACTCGGGTCTTTTGAATTTCAAGGCTTAAAAACAAATACGGGTCTTATTACCAGAAAATCCAGTTCCAGACAAACTGTGCTAAGTAACAGAATCCACAGCAGAAGTGTCCTTCAAAATCCAACTGACTGTCCCGTTGTTTCCACCCAATCCCCCAAAGCGACAGACACCTCGCTTCACTGGGTTACTCTCTTACTGTTGCACGTGTTCTTCCAGTTGTTTTAGAGTGGTATTAGTCTCGGAAGATGGCAACAGGAGGTCCTGCAGTTTTGGGGAAGAAGTTATTGCTTCTCTTTCTTTATCATCCAAGGCAGTCTTCAAGTCACGAACGCAATGCTCAGACTGAAGATGCTTTTCTTCCTCCTCCCGCAGCTGTAAAATCACGGTAAGTATCCACAGTTGTCAGGTGAGCTTTTACATAGAGGAGCCAGCTGCTGCTGAAGAACTCAGGTGCTGCACGTATGTGTGCATACCCTCTGCCCAAAGAACTGGAATCAATTCAAGTACCTTCAAAGCTTCACTTCTACTACCCAATGAACACAAGCTCTATTCCTTTGTCCTCTTTTACAGCAGCCTCTCCCACCCCTCCACTGCTTTTCTACAGCACGGTTCTAAGCACTGACACTGCCCCTCGGACCATTTTTGTGACCTGTGACGCTTCTTGTGTTCCCTTGCTTGCTACTCCAGGAAAAGATGAGTGAAATAATTCATCTTCCTAAAGGAAGGCATCTCACAAGTGTCAGAGGTGCAGTGCTCTGGCACATGTGCTCTGGAGCCCAGGATTGCACAGGGGGAGCATGGGGAGTTTTCTTAAGTGGGAATGACCCCGACTGTAGCACAGAGAGAGGTGCCCAGCAGCCCCTAAGCAGGAAGCAGTGGATGCCTGAGGAGAGGTGGCTCTGCTTCAGTGTGGTGGGGCCAGGAAGGATGGCATCACTGACAAGCTAATGACCACCATTTCAGCAAAGGCAGCCAGGTGAACTGCTCCACAGACCTGCCCTGGAGTCGAGAATCACGCCAGGGGTGTGTGGGGAGTCTTCTTAAACCAGGAAAATCTTGAATGTAGCAGAGAGAGAGGAACCCCAGCCCCCCTGGCCGGTCACGGGTGAAACCCTAAGGAGAGGCAGCTCTGCCTCAGCATGGCGGGTTGTGGGGCAGGGGGGCGGAGGGACAGAGGCAGATCAAAGCCCGATGTAACTGCCGCTTCCTCAGGTCTCTGTCATACTGGGTCCCAGAATACTCTTTTGTCCATTTTCATGATGTATAGGAAGCAACAGGCACCGCCAGGTTTATCCCTGTAGGGACAGGCTTTCCATACCTCCGTGTCAGCCCTGTCCAACTCTTCCTGCAAGCGCAGATTATCTTCCTCCAGGTGAGCCTCATGGGTTCCAGTAACCACAAAAGCAGTCCTAAAGCATCCAAGATTTAATGTGAAACATGTCTGATCCCGCATCATTTTTCCCCTGCTGTTTCCCAAAAGAGCTCTTCCCCCCTTTCCTACAAGCTCCGTGAAAGCAAAGCCAAGTACATGGAAGCATTGGAGAATTTATCTTAGAAGGGGCCTCCCTAAAGCAGCCTCAACTACGAGGTCAGGCCATGCTGTTCAGGGCTCCTTGCACTGCTCTTCCAAGTCCCCACAGATGCGGCTGCACAAACTCCCGGGGCAAGCCGTTCGACCGCCTGACCATCTACATGGCAGGAAGTTTTCTCCTTATGTGCGGTTGGAGCCCCTCGTGTCCCCTCGGACACTGTTGCTTCTCTTTCTCCCAACGCTTCCCTTCAGAGCACTTAACGCACCAACTATGCCTTGGCTTAAACCTCCCTCGCCTGCAGAGCAGCCATGCTGCTGAGCTAGTGGCAAGCTTCCCGATGGCTCTGGGTCTGTGTGGGGAGAGGGCACCACAGACAACGCTTTCTTGCAGACCTCAGCGGGCAAAGTACGAGAGCCCCTAAGGTACGAGAGCAGCCAAGTGCAGACCTGCATTTACCAGTCACACAGGGAACTGCTTCCACGTGGCTCCTCCTTCTTTTTCCAAGCTCATTGCCACGCCCCTCGTCTCGGTCTTGCTTGCAGGCTACCGAGAAGACCCCTGTGCTGTTTTGACAAACCCCTTACCTTTCACACTGGGCTTGAGCATGCCTGTCAGCTGCTTTTTTCAGAAGGCACTCCAGAATCTCCTCATGCTGTAGGAGGGCTGCAAGTTTTAAGGGAGTAAATCCCATCTAAAAGGACAAATAATCCCCATTAGAAAGACACAGACAAGCTCTGCAGCTGTTTGAAAGAGCAGCTTTACCCACGTGCCAGGGTTACCTGGTTCTGAGCATCACTATTGGCATTATGCTCGAGTAACAGCCCTGCTACAGCTGTATTTTTAGATAGGACAGCCAGGTGAAGGGCAGTGTTGCCGCCAGCGTCTGCCAGATTCGGGTCGGCACCGTGTTCCAGCAGAATAGCAACACATTCTTCCTGCTCCTGCTGTACTGCCTGGGAACAACACACAAAAAGGGAAAGACTTCCAACTTTTACATCCCCCTCTATCACAACTTCCTCAGCTCCTGAACGCTAGGATAGAAGACCATCTTCAAAGATTAGCTAACAGAGGCCTATGCCATGCCAATTGCAATATGCATGTTTCTATGGCCCAAGGAATCCTGCCAGACACCTCCCCTTTAACACACCATCACTAATCCCCACCTACAAGATCCTAAGGCATTGCACACACCTTCATCAGTGCCGTTCTCTTCAAGTTGTCAGCGAGATTCGGCTGGCTGTTCTTTCTTAGCAGATATCTAAGGACATCTGCATGGCCATTTGCCGAAGCGAGATGCAGAGGTGTCCTAAAAATTAAACATACGCTCTTAACCTAGACAGACAGAGGATGAGCCAAAGCCGTGTCTCTACCCAGTACCCTGGGGACCCTGCCCGGACTCTGCTCCTCCCCCTTGCTGCTCTCTGCTGCTGCTGCTGCTGCAATCCTGTGCTGATTAGCCAGAGGGCAGAAGAGGGGAGGGCTGAGCAGCTGCAGAACAGCCCTGCAGAGAGACTCGGGCAAAGCGGCAGGTCGGCAACATGCGTTTCCAACAGCGCTGGAGCCCAGCCGGCAGCTACAAGCAGTGAAGAGCTCAAGAGTTCACTCTCCCAGCTGACAGGGCAAATCTCACTTTTCAAGGCTTGTCCTTAACAGAGGGCTGCCGAGGACTACTGCAGCTTGGCTCAGGAGCAGCCAAGGTGTGCCATCAGCATCCCATAGAACTCACCGCATCTCCTGGTCTCGCCTGTCGATGCCGACTACCTTCACATACCAGCGCCAGCGCCTCAGCCAGGCCAGGTCGCCGCGGGCGGCCGCGCGGTGCAGCCTGCCCAGCCCCTCCTCCCTGAGCTCGGAGGCGCTGGTGGAGCTGGTGGCAGCCCAGGGCTGCCCACTGGTGGTGCTGGATGGTGACTGCCGTCGCTTCTTGCTGAGAAGCCACGGCATGGCCCTGCTTGGAGCTACCAGCAGCAGGAAGTGCAAGAAGCCCCCTTGCGGAGGGGCTGCCGGGTGCCAAGCAGGGATGAGGAATGGGACGAGGGCGAGGTTAAGGGTGAGGGTGACAAAGGGGACGAGGGCGAGGTTAAGGGTGAGGGTGACAAAGGGGACGAGGGCGAGGTTAAGGGTGAGGGTGACAAAGGGGACGAGGATGAGAAGAAGGATGGGCACAGGGTATAAAGCACAAGGCAGACGAGGTCGCCCTGTGCAGCGTTCGTAGCCTGCAGCTACCAAGACGGCGATACAGGCGCGAAATGCTCCCACAGCGGGATATGCTACTGCTCCTCGAGAGGCTACAGCAGCTCTGAGCGCCGGCTCCGGGCACCAACAAAGCTGTGCTCGACTGGTGCCTGTGGTGTCACAATGGCAGGTGGAGCGCTCAGCACGTCACCGTGGGGTGTGGCAGAGGCCACGGTGCAGGGTGAGGCCGGGCGGGACATGGCAGGGTGGGGCAGGAGTGAGGGCGGCCTTGCTGGGCCTTGTGGAAGGAGGTGGCCTGGGCCTTGTGAGTGTGGCTGGCGGGAGTGGGCGCTGCCCCGCCTCAGGGCACCCCGGGGCAGGCTGCGGTAGGCGCTGGAGCAGCTCCCGCATCACCCGCTCTGGGTTTTTGCTTCAGCCTGTGGCCGGGCTGCCTCTGGACGCACTTCCATGAAATGAGGCTCAGGATGAAGTGGGATCCCAGCCCGAGCAGGTGGGGGCCACCACAGCTCTCATGAAATGCCCACTGAGTGCTCCAAGCCTGCCATGCCAGAATTCCAGGATGTAGGGACATGTCCCGAGAATAGGGAGGGAAGCATTCTGGGAACTGAAGTCCCTGGACAGCATACTGGGCCACATGAGCGGTGTGTGTTGTGCTGTCATTGGTCAGGTGGTCACATGTCCTCCAGAGGGTTTATAAGGAGGCATTTTTCTTTTAAATAAACAGATTTGACTGCTTGCCAACTAGCTGCCGGGTCGTGTCTTTTATATTATATTAATATACCACACCAGGACAATTCCCCAACTCCTTTGTCTTGTCCCTCTTGAAGAGCAGACACCTCACCCCCCCAACCCCTCGTAACTGCCCACCCTAGTTCGAAGCTGCTCACCTGCAGTCCTGCTGCAGTGTGACGAATTCTATGTACGTTCCCTTTTTTAAGTTCAGCCACGCACCTCCACCGGGAGAGAAGGAGCCGCTTCTTCTGCCAATGCCGTGTCAGCTCTGGACTACAAGCTTCTAAATATTAGAAGCTGGGGCTCTCGGCCTCAAACACGGCGCCATTTGTAGGAGGTCAATAACTAATCGATCCCAAGTTTGGGGGTGAAAACTGGAATCTTTATTGAACACGCATCTCACAATTTAAGGGTCTTGGGGGCAGGACATGTTTATGAGGAGGATGGATTATGCTAAGCTGGGGATGGATTATGCTAACTAGAGGATTACACAATTTTCTGCTACAGTCACACAATTGTTTAATATTTCCTGTAACAAGGATTACATGGGGGGGACAGAACAAAGGGGTTTCTACGTAGTCTGATATCATCATCACAAAGTCTTTCCATATCTTGCTGGAGGAGCCAGGCCGATCAACATAGTTAAATATCAGTAGGTCTTGTGAAGAAGCATGCAGTCCTCAGGTGGTGGGCTTTCTTTCAGCCCCTGTTGGTCCATGGCCTGCTACATAATCCTTTTGTGCTGATATCCGAGTTTCAAATTGCTACAGATGACCTAAAGTCTTCGGCTTTACCACAGATGTCTGGGTGGTGTTCTGAAACCCAGACTTCTGTTCAGTCCCAAACTGTTGCCAAGATATCCCAGGCCAGCTGGATCCAGAAGTGGACTTGCAGCCAGATGTATGCTGACAGCGCTGCTTGTGACTGCAGATTTGCTTCTATGGCGCTCCCAAAAGAGCTCGATGTCAGCCTCTGCAAGTCTCTCAACAGCTCTGAAACATTCAGAAGCACACAGAGAGTCATCTTTGGCAGTAAGGCTTTTGCAAAGTTACCCTCCACGTCCTTGACTACTACTCAACTTCTAAAAGCCAGGGGCATTAAAAGTGTGCAAAACAAGCACATTCTTTGATCTGAGCTTGTTCAGAGGGCCTGTTTCTAAGAAATCACACTAAGTGCAAGGAGCAGCAAGTGTCACCTCCATAAGAACGCTGGCCTTCTCAAGGAAAGCTCAAACCTCAGACCCGCTGCCAAAACAGAAGCCAAGAAAGAGCGTTCTTATTTTTGATGCACAGAATCCAACTCTGTTCTCCGAGAGGCCTCTCCTTATTCAAACAGTAAAGGGCACAAGATTCATCTTTTCTGTCACATACGGGATGAGGAGATTAGCGACTGGCAAAAAGACTGCCTGCTAGAACAACATCAACTTGAAAAAGACACCAATAATGCCATAATGGCGCTACTGTGGTGTTACTGCTGGAACTCTTAAAGAGAAAGGAGAAGACAGGTCTGATGAAGGGAAGGGTCTTAAGGGACTTTCCCCACAAATATGCCGTGTTCTGCTTTCACACATCGTGCTGGCGAGACGTAAAAAAGGGATTTTAGAAGGAAAATGCACGAGGAAAAAGGAGTCTGTTATTACCAGTCCAAAAAAGTATGGACTTACCTTTCCAGTTTCTTGGCTAGACTTTTTATGGTTTTCGCTTCCACCAGATAGAGCTCTTTGTACATTTCCACTTCTGCCTGGGTGGATTCTTTTTGAAGAGGTCTGTCTTGTTGGGTGTTTTTTATCCTGTCCATTTGACTTTTGAGATCTCTACTTCTTTCTACTGTTTTCTCGCTGAATCACTATGATGGCTCCGAGGACTTGAGCTCTTTCATGCTCAAGAATCAAGATCAGTCAATCTGTCGGGAGTGAGGACATTGCTGCATATGAAAGCTGGAGAAAACAAGAAGAAATGTGTGACCCTCCAGAGGATGAAACCCCTGTATGAAATTGTCAAGAAGTTCAGACCCAACGCGTTTCGAGTTTTACAGTTGTGTCTAAACATTTATTGTAGTTTTTCCCCTGTTTGTACCCTGAAATTGTTGTATGAAAAATGCCCTTGATTTCTGTATCCTTAGCTCCACCCTAGTCCCTCCCTTTCTTCTAGCAAATTCTACCCCTACCTTATATAAGCCCAAACCCACCTCCCTAAATGAGCCATTTTTTACACCCTCATCCCGAGAGTGGCAAACCTGTTATTCCCACAGGGACCGCGTCCGTGCTCCACATGAAGATTTTTTGAAGATCCAGCAGATCCACTTGTAAGTTTAGCAGTGGCTGGGGGGAAAATTGACAAGATTCCTGGTGTTACTTTTACAGCAGACAGGGCAAAATAAGGCAAGGACATGACAGGCAACACAAGGGACTGCAATCCAGACAGAGACTTTAAAATTTCCAAGGGAACATAACAACGGAAGGGCTAGGTGCAAAGGAAGAAACCCATTTTTTCCACAATTGCTTATCCGTCAACAGCATTTCTAAAGCAAGTGGAAGACATTCTGGGGGCTACACACTGAACACCTTCAGGCAATCCACAAATGACTCCTGTGCTAAACAGCCCCCTGTAGACCTCTTCAACCCGAAGTCTCTGCTTTCCTTTTATGTCCAAACCAGTGATTTATTGGCACACTACTACTACACAGCACCAGGCACTGCAAAGCAGTAACTCTGGAGGAACAAATCCCCATGGAACAGGTGCATTTCCTCTTTGGACACCTGGCCTCAAATTCTACAGCATGTTTTATGCTACGTACGGCAAGCACTGAACTGATATTTGCCGAAAAAATACTGAATAATCTTTTCCTAAAGACAGATTATCTTTTGTCACTGATCTTCTTGCTTATTCCAAAAAAGACTGCACCACCTAAGCTACCAAGACAAGCCATGAATCACAGAATCATAGCAAAAATCAGGAACCAACAGCAAAGAACGGGTATGGTGCGGTTTAGTGCTGAATGCCATCGGTGTACATGGGAGGGGAAGTGATGGCTGAAGCTTATACTTATCTTGTGGCTGTTTTGCTGTTTGTGCTTGAGATGAACTCTAGTGAAGGGCAACTTCAGCTTAAGCCAAGGGTTTCTTTGCGCTTGGTTTTTTCCAGGCAACAGCATAACATTGTACGCAACATTTTGGTAAGCAGGAAGTTTTCACATTCAAGTCTCAACTGGAAGGCTAGCAGAAAAAAAAAACCAAAAACCTACTTATCACAGGAACTTGATAAAAATGGCTCGAGAGCTGTCAAGACCTAGAAATAGTCACCTTTTTCTTAAAAAACCCTCCTAACATAATGACACATTACCTCGTTGAAGGTCTCTAGCGATTTTTGCATCCCTCGATGGGATGCATTCCTGTCGTGCCTAGAATTATACAGAAAATACACAGTTAAGACGTAGTATTTACAGAGTTAAGAGGTAAGATTTCAGTGGATTAAGCCATCATTTTACTCACACCCCTTCGAGGAAAAAAACTTTAGAACTTGATATGGTAGTAGAGTTGGAAGCAAGTCCTGAGAAGACAAACTGTGTATAGTGAGAGTGAACTATCCTCAGCTCCTCTGTTGACAACAAACTAAAAGTCTCCAGAGGTTGCAGTCAAGGTCAGAGAGAACTTCAGGGGACTAAGTCCTACCAAAAAAAATGCAATAGGAAGGAGAAATGTTGGGATCGAAGCAAGCCCCCAAACTAAGAAACAAAACCCCTCCAGACATCAGTCACTGAAAGCTGGGGAGATGTCATACGTAGTTGTTCATCAGCTTCCTTGAGAGTACGCTCAAGGCTGTGAGACAGACGTGGCCTCAAAATGTATGGGTGCTGTTGCAGTCAGGACGCTGAGTGAGAACAGTACCACCATTCTCAGATCACGTGCATTTTTTTCTTGGAATCAACTCAACTGTTTTCCACAAGTAGATCTGGGAAGCAGTTGCTGCAAAGCGTTGAAGCAGCCTATATAGCGATTTGAACTACACATCTGCATAAATTAGCAACTGGATAAAACAATGAGCCATGAAATAACCTGTAGAAATATTTAATTTCTGTAACATCCTTGAGGGAAGCTAGGAAAGCAGTAAAGGTTTCTGTCTTGATACTGACAAAACTTTGAGATGCCCAGAGTTTTCTTCTGGAAAATCACAATGGAAGACTGTTGCTGCACAATTCAGTTTTAGGAAGCACTGGGTACTCCCACTGTCCTTCCCTTCACTATCTGTTTTCCCTGTTCTTTTTCAAAAAAGACACAGCTGTCAACTCTTTTCTTTTCAAGTAGGGCAGCTTTTTTCCTCGAACAGGAATGGTTTCCTCCTCTGCCTTTTCCTTCTTTTAACATCTTGCTGCCATCTCTCTGTCCTTTCTTTCCCTCACTTGTTCCGTGCTCCCTGCCCCTCCTGGTCTTCTCCTTTTCTCCCTTTTGCATTGGGTCCCTGAAGTGTGCTTCCTTTCTACTGCTTGCCTGCAGAATAATCCCTGCAGATGGTACAGCACTAATTACCTCACGAGTTCTTTCCGTAATGCCTGTCCACGCCTCTGCCCTCAAAAATGTGTTCACAGCGGTACAGAAAAGTTCCTGTCTGTAACTGCCGCTGCTACGCATTACCTACGCTGCTTGGTCCCTTTTGGTGTTTTTCTCTTCAACCAGGTGCTGTATGTAGACACCTTGTTGAAATGGGTTCTTTCCAATGGAGGTGAGGGGACCAGTGAACTGAGATGGACTTCAAAGTGAACAAATGCTTCTCACATTCATCCAACAACTAAACACACTAACTCAACAGAGAAGCTTGGCCATGCCTCAGTCCCATGCTACGTGGCTGTCCCACTGATTACAGCTACTGGTGTGTGGTTTCCACGTCTCCTGGTATAATGCTCTGCATTCTGGAAGGGATGCGCTATCACACTGACTGCTGATTACAGGCATACTTGGACCAGTGCTATTGCAGAGGTTGCAGCGTTGCTGCACAATTAGAAGGCCGTGAAGACCTCCCAAGGAGTAGGTAGTTCTGCTGTTTCATGTAGTAAGACGTAGCAGGAACTACAGGAACAAATGCCTCCTATCCATAGTAACATATTAAAGCAAGGTCCAGTGAAGAAACTGCTAGAACAAAGATCAATGATGAAGAAAATGGGGTCTCACAGATGTCTGCTGGCATTTGGCACTCATGGTGACATTAGCCACTTGAAATAGGTCACACATACCATACATGTAAATTTAGTGTAGAACTTAGGTGCGGGGTTCGTGCCCCACAGTGCTCTTTACCACAGTTTGTCTTGTAAAAGAAGGTAGTTACACAGCTCATTGCTTCGATTTCAATATTTTTTGGCCTTTGACCGCTCTGGAAAATTTGTACAAACCTGATGTCCTAAAATCTTTGGCTTTACCACAGATGTCTGGGTGGTGTTCTGAGACCCAGACTTCTGTTCAGTCCCAAACTGTTGCCAAGACATCCCAGGCCAGCTGGATCCAGAAGTGGACTTGCAGCCAGATGTATGCTGACAGCTCTGCTTGTGACTGCAGATTTGCTTCTATGGCGCTCCCAAAAGAGCTCGATGTCGGCCTCTGCAAGTCTCTCATCAGCTCTGAAACATTCAGAAGCACACAGAGAGTCATCTTTGGTAGTAAGGCTTTTGCAAAGTTACCCTCCACGTCCTTGACTACTACTCGACTTCTAAAAGCCAGGGGCATTAAGAGTGTGCAAAACAAGCACATCCTTTGATCTGAGCTTGTTCAGAGGGCCTGTTTCTAAGAAATCACACTAAGTGCAAGGAGCAGCAAGTGTCACCTCCATAAGAACGCTGGCCTACCCTGGCCTTCTCAAGGAAAGCTCAAACCTCAGACCCGCTGCCAAAACAGAAGCCAAGAAAGAGCGTTCTTATTTTTGATGCACAGAATCCAACTCTGTTCTCCGAGAGGCCTCTCCTTATTCAAACAGTAAAGGGCACAAGATTCATCTTTTCTGTCACATACGGGATGAGGAGATGAGAGACTGGCAAAAAGACTGCCTGCTAGAACAACATCAACTTGAAAAAGACACCAATAATGCCATAATGGCGCTACTGTGGTGTTACTGCTGGAACTCTTAAAGAGAAAGGAAGACAGGTCTGATGAAGGGAAGGGTCTTAAGGGACTTTCCCCACAAATATGCCATGTTCTGCTTTCACACATCGTGCTGGCGAGACGTAAAAAAGGGATTTTAGAAGGAAAATGCACGAGGAAAAAGGAGTGTGTTATTACCAGTCCAGAAAAGCATGGACTTACCTTTCCAGTTTCTTGGCTAGGCTTTTTCTGGTTTTGACTTCCTCCAGATACAGCTCTCTGTATTTTTCCACTTCTGCCTGGGTGGATTCTTTTTGAAAAGTACTGTCTTGTTGGGTATTTTTTATCCTGTCCAGTTCACATTCAAGATCTCTAATTCTGTCTTTTAGCTGGTTTCTTAGTGAAGCATGATGACTGGCTCTGATTTGTTCTAATCTGTCCTGGGAGGCTGCCTGTGCCTGAAGGAGACAGTGCACCTTCAATCACCACAAGAAAAAGAGAACTCTCTCCAGCAGAAAATTGCCTGTACCCAATTTCAAGGCTTTACGAAGAGAGGCAGCTGTGCCTCCTCACTACCAGCAGCAATGAAAGCAGAACCCTGGAGCTACTATTATACAAAGCTACTAATGAAAGGACACTCTCTCTGTAGGACAGGGCATATGGAAAAGGATTCCTCAAAGACAACAGGAGGATCTCCCACCTCCACAACTTCAGTGACTCCTTTTCTGAGCACCTTCCCCCCCTACAAGGACAAAGCAGCACCTGTAGGTCTGGCCATGACAGCTGGCAGTTGCAAAACCCATTCAAGAATGAGCAGCGAGAACCAGGCCAGCGGACAGAGATACCCCCCCAAGCACTGCAAAGTGGGAATCTGCCTTGGGCAGGCTTTTGATTCAGGGACCTGCCGGCACATCACACACCTGTGACAGCCCTCCTGCCCAACCATATTGCCTTCTCCCACTGCCTTCAGGAAAGGCAGAAGCTAACACACAGAATACAGGAGCAAAAGAAAAATACCAAAACCGATGGCCACAGCAGAAGTTTACGTAGCGCCTGTGGACACTGGTGAGAAATTCACTTACTTGCAAAAACTCATTGACTTCTCGGAGTTTTTGTCTGATTTCGTGGTCAGCTCGTTCTTCCGCCTCTCTTTTACATTGTTCTAGTTGGGTGCGATTCACCATGTTAGTCTCCAAATGGTGCTGGACTTTTGCCAGCTCTTCTTGCAGCTGGCATTTGTCCATCTCCAGGTTTTCGCACTTCCCACGCAGGGTAGACAGCTCTTGTTGCAAATCCTGATTTTTGGCTTCCAGCTGCGTGCACTTTTTACTTTCCCCGTCCAGCTGCTGGGAAAGTTCAGCAACCTGCAGACAGAAAGAAGAAAACAGGAACTCAGTGTGATGTAAAGGCAGTGAATTCTGTGGAAACCCCAAAAGGGGGTGGCCAGGGAGACTATAATAATCTGCTGGCTCGAGACTAGAAACAAAGTGCAACTAGGCTCTTCTTTTCCAGCCAGAAGAGCTTTCACCTCATTTGTCTCAGCATTCCTCAGGTTCCCATCCTTTTTGAGTTCCTCATGCAAAAATGCTACAAGCTTCCGGACTCAAAAGGAATCACTGCAAAGGCAGTAAGTGATTCTACAGTGATGCCTTCCAAACCCAAGTGTAGCTCTGAAAGATGGCCACTTTAGCAAGGAATCTGAGTAAGGAGCGGAGAAGGAAATAAAAGGTTACATGCCACTACTGCACAGGCAGAGCAGCCTCAAAACCACTGCTGGGAACAGTCCTTCTGAGTCCCTGTGACAGGATGGGCTGAAAGAGCTCCCGTGAGCAATAAGTTACAGATTTTCCCCTGGGAGGCACCTGTCCTCGTTGTGCCCTGGGCAGCAACAACACTGTGGAGAAAAGCAAAACGTCAAGTGCCTCCTGCTCAGCTCACGCCTGAGACAGGGCTCAGGGGCTGATTGTGCCCTGCGAGTGACAGCGGTGTTCCTCCCGTCTCTTCCAGGGCAGGAATTCATCTGTCAGACCCAGATGACGCTGTCACAGCCTCCCTCAAGCTGCAGCCAGGCCTGAGCTGGGCCCCACTGCTCTCAGCCCACGGACGTGATGTCCTGCAAGGATGGCAGACCTGCCCATCCCTAAGGCCCAGCCAGGGGATCTGCACTCTTGGCTGACCCCGCTTACTGTCAGCAGACCTGTTCTGCTCTTCTTGCTGAGGGCCTGTGGGAGGGCTCCCTGGCCGGTGAGGTCATGCACCCTGCCAGGCTGGCTGCCACTCTTGGCTTGCCCTTCCTCTGCAAGACAGCCTGGCCTCCATGAGCCCTTACACCTACTGCTTTGCCCTTACAGTTGCATCTTTACCCATAATGATAACTACCTCCGTATTAGTTATAGTCATCTACTACTGTAACAGCAGAAGAAGCATTAAGAAAAACCCATCACATCCAAAATGCAGCCAAGGAAAAAAAAAATCATCAACATGACAAGAAATATACGGAAAGCATCTCCCACGTTTCAAAAGAAGTAACATCACAACCAAAAAACCCCACCCAAAGCGCAGCTCACCTCTGTTCGTAATCTATCCACTTCCTTGACCTTTTCAGAATATCTGTTCTTCATTTCTTCCAGCTGGGACTGGGTTTCTTTCTCTTCATTAGCCCTGAGTTTCCTCCTATCTACCCTCAGAAGCTTTTCCAACCTGCACAGCAAATTAGTTGCAAAACCCATGAAACACAGGAAGAACCAGCCTTTTGCCCACAGTCTCACATAAGCAGCACAGACATCAGAGAAGCATAGAATGGCTTGGCTTGGCAGGGACCTTAAAGATCATCTCGTTCCAAGCCTCCTGCTGGGGGCCGGGACACCTTCCACGAGACCAGGTTGTTCAGAGCTCCATCCAACCTGGCCTTGAACACTTCCAGGGATGGGGCATCCACAGCTTCTCTGGGCAACCTGTTGCAGTTCCTCACCACCCTCACAGCAACCAATTTCTTCCTAGTATCAAACCTAAACCTACTGTCTTTCCGTTTGAAGACATTCCCCCCCCTTGTCCTCTCACTACATGCTCTTTTAAATGCACTCTTTTCATCCTTGTGGTAGGTTCCCTTCACGTACTGAAAGGCCACAATTAGGTCACCCCAAAGCCTTCTCTTTTCCAGGCTGAAGTATTGCAATTGTCCCAGCCTTTCCTCATAGCAGAGGTGCTCCATCTTTCTAACCACCTTGGTGGCCTCCTCTGGACTCACTCCAACAGGTGGAGGTCCTTGCTTTGCTGAGGACCCCAGAGCTGGATGCAGCACTCCAGGTGGGGTCTCAGCGACGTCCCTCAGGACATCAGTCCTGTGCTGGTGCTTCAGATCACCTCCCTGTCATCCATGTGCCTTGACATAGCTTCTAGAAGGATCTTTTCTGTGACCTTCCCAGGCACAGAGGGGAGGCAGACAGGTTGGCAGTTACCAGGACCCTCCTTCCTACCCATTTCAAAGATGGGTACAGTGGGTTTCCCTTTTTCCTGTCACCTGGGACTTCACCCGACTGCCACGACTTTTCAAATATCAAGGAGAGTGTCTTGGCAACTACATCAGACCCCGTTGGCCAATGTAGGGCAAGCAATAATGCTGGTGAGATGTAGACAATGCATTTAGAAGGAAAATGCATGAAGAAAAAGGAGTCTCTTATTACCACTCCAAAAAAGCATGGACTTACCTTTCCAGTTTCTTGTCTAGGCATCTTCTAGTTTTCAATTCCTCCAGGTACAGGTCTTTGTACATTTCCATTTCTCCCCGCGTTGCTTCTTTACGAGAAGCACTCTCTTGTTGGGATTTTTTTACCCTGTCCAGTTCACTTTCGAGATCTCTAATTCTGTCTTCTAACTGGATTCTCACTGAATCGCAATGACTGTCTCCGTTTTGTTCTAATCGAGCCTGGGAGGCTGCCTGTGCCTGAAGGAGACAGTGCACCTTCAACCACCACAAGAAAAAGAGAACTCTCTCCAGCAGAAAATTGCATGCATCCAGTTTCAAGGGCCCAGCCTTACTCAGAGAGGCAGCTGTGCCTCCTCACTACCAGCAGCAACCAAGGCAGAACCCAGGAGCTACCACGGCAAATAATTCTTTTCATTGGGAAAGAAGCCCAAATCAGCACTCTTATTCAAAGCTCCTAATGAAGAGACACTGTCTCTGTAGGACAGGGTATATCGAAAAGGATTCCTCAAAGACAATAAGAGCATCCCCCACCTCCACCCCCTCACCCCCACCCCTGGAATTTAAGTGACTCCTTTTCTGAGCACCTTCCCCCCCTACAAGGACAAAGCAGCACCTGTAGGTCTGGCCATGACAGCTGGCAGTTGCAAAACCCATTGAAGGATGAGCAGCGAGAACCAGGCCAGCGGACAGAGATACCCCCCAAGCACTGCAAAGTGGGAATCTGCCTTGGGCAGGCTTTTGATTCAGGGACCTGCCGGCACATCACACACCCGTGACAGCCCTCCTGCCCAACCATATTGCCTTCTCCCACCGCCTTCAGGAAAGGCAGAAGCTAACACACAGAATACAGGAGCAAAAGAAAAATACCAAAACCGATGGCCACAGCAGAAGTTTACGTAGCGCCTGTGGACACTGGTGAGAAATTCACTTACTTGCAGAACGAGACTGACGTCTTGTGGCTTTTGACTTATTTCCTGGTCAGCTCGTTCTTCCGCCTCTCTTTTACATTGTGCTGTTTGGCTGCCATCCAGCACGAAAGTCTCCAAATAATGATGGACTTTTGTCACTTCTTCTTGCAGCTGGCATTTGCTCTCCTCCAGTTTTTCATACTTCCCACGCAGAGTGGACAGCTCTTCTTGCAAAGTCTGGTTTTGGTCCTCTAGCTGCATGCCTGTTTTAGGCTCCATGTCCAGCTGCTGGGAAAGTTCACCAACCTGTACACAGAAAAAAAAAAAAGAAAAGGAAACTCAGCGTGATCTAAAGGCAGTGAATTCTGGGAAAACCTCTAAAGAGGGTGGCCATCATAACTGCATTTATCATCTGCTGGAAACGAGCATAGAAAACACTTGAAAGATTCCCTGTCAGAAAGAAGAAACTTTACAACTACTTAAAAATTTGTGAGACGCTTCTGGGAGCAATACTTCTGGGTCCCTTGGAGCTCATGGTGAAACTCATAATTTATAATCTAAGAATTGCTCTAGTGTCCAGCACAGCAAATACCCTCAGGGCTTTTGTAGCAGCTGGGGAAAGGACCAGGCTGCTTTCTGAGCAGCCTCTACTGAGGAGAAGGCAGAAACTGAGCTCCCCTAGGCTCTCCAGGAAAACTTCATCTTACAGTTTCCCCACAGAAATAGGCAACTAGGCTCAAGAGTCACAAAAAGGGAAATTTATGACCAGCTTACTGAGGCAGAGGCTTGCAGGTCTCTCTGAAGGGCTTCAATCCTATGGCTTTGTTGCTGGACAGTGGCTTCCACTCGGGTCTTTTGAATTTCAAGGCTTAAAAACAAATACGGGTCTTATTACCAGAAAATCCAGTTCCAGACAAACTGTGCTAAGTAACAGAATCCACAGCAGAAGTGTCCTTCAAAATCCAACTGACTGTCCCGTTGTTTCCACCCAATCCCCCAAAGCGACAGACACCTCGCTTCACTGGGTTACTCTCTTACTGTTGCACGTGTTCTTCCAGTTGTTTTAGAGTGGTATTAGTCTCGGAAGATGGCAACAGGAGGTCCTGCAGTTTTGGGGAAGAAGTTATTGCTTCTCTTTCTTTATCATCCAAGGCAGTCTTCAAGTCACGAACGCAGTGCTCAGACTGAAGATGCTTTTCTTCCTCCTCCCGCAGCTGTAAAATCACGGTAAGAATCCACAGTTGTCAGGTGAGCTTTTACATAGAGGAGCCAGCTGCTGCTGAAGAACTCAGGTGCTGCACGTATGTGTGCATACCCTCTGCCCAAAGAACTGGAATCAATTCAAGTACCTTCAAAGCTTCACTTCTACTACCCAATGAACACAAGCTCTATTCCTTTGTCCTCTTTTACAGCAGCCTCTCCCACCCCTCCACTGCTTTCCTACAGCACGGTTCTAAGCACTGACACTGCCCCTCGGACCATTTTTGTGACCTGTGACGCTTCTTGTGTTCCCTTGCTTGCTACTCCAGGAAAAGATGAGTGAAATAATTCATCTTCCTAAAGGAAGGCATCTCACAAGTGTCAGAGGTGCAGTGCTCTGGCACATGTGCTCTGGAGCCCAGGATTGCACAGGGGGAGCATGGGGAGTTTTCTTAAGTGGGAATGACCCCGACTGTAGCACAGAGAGAGGTGCCCAGCAGCCCCTAAGCAGGAAGCAGTGGATGCCTGAGGAGAGGTGGCTCTGCTTCAGTGTGGTGGGGCCAGGAAGGATGGCATCACTGACAAGCTAATGACCACCATTTCAGCAAAGGCAGCCAGGTGAACTGCTCCACAGACCTGCCCTGGAGTCGAGAATCACGCCAGGGGTGTGTGGGGAGTCTTCTTAAACCAGGAAAATCTTGAATGTAGCAGAGAGAGAGGAACCCCAGCCCCCCTGGCCGGTCACGGGTGAAACCCTAAGGAGAGGCAGCTCTGCCTCAGCATGGCGGGTTGTGGGGCAGGGGGCCGGAGGGACAGAGGCAGATCAAAGCCCGATGTAACTGCCGCTTCCTCAGGTCTCTGTCATACTGGGTCCCAGAATACTCTTTTGTCCATTTTCATGATGTATAGGAAGCAACAGGCACCGCCAGGTTTATCCCTGTAGGGACAGGCTTTCCATACCTCCGTGTCAGCCCTGTCCAACTCTTCCTGCAAGCGCAGATTATCTTCCTCCAGGTGAGCCTCATGGGTTCCAGTAACCACAAAAGCAGTCCTAAAGCATCCAAGATTTAATGTGAAACATGTCTGATCCCGCATCATTTTTCCCCTGCTTTTTCCCAAAAGAGCTCTTCCCCCCTTTCCTACAAGCTCCGTGAAAGCGAAGCCAAGTACATGGAAGCATTGGAGAATTTATCTTAGAAGGGGCCTCCCTAAAGCAGCCTCAACTACGAGGTCAGGCCATGCTGTTCAGGGCTCCTTGCACTGCTCTTCCAAGTCCCCACAGATGCGGCTGCACAAACTCCCGGGGCAAGCCGTTCGACCGCCTGACCATCTACATGGCAGGAAGTTTTCTCCTTATGTGCGGTTGGAGCCCCTCGTGTCCCCTCGGACACTGTTGCTTCTCTTTCTCCCAACGCTTCCCTTCAGAGCACTTAACGCACCAACTATGCCTTGGCTTAAACCTCCCTCGCCTGCAGAGCAGCCATGCTGCTGAGCTAGTGGCAAGTTTCCCGATGGCTCTGGGTCTGTGTGGGGAGAGGGCACCACAGACAACGCTTTCTTGCAGACCTCAGCGGGCAAAGTACGAGAGCCCCTAAGGTACGAGAGCAGCCAAGTGCAGACCTGCATTTACCAGTCACACAGGGAACTGCTTCCACGTGGCTCCTCCTTCTTTTTCCAAGCTCATTGCCATGCCCCTGGTCTCGGTCTTGCTTGCAGGCTACCGAGAAGACCCCTGTGCTGTTTTGACAAACCCCTTACCTTTCACATTGGGCTTGAGCATGCCTGTCAGCTGCTTTTTTCAGAAGGCACTCCAGAATCTCCTCATGCTGTAGGAGGGCTGCAAGTTTTAAGGGAGTAAATCCCATCTAAAAGGACAAATAATCCCCATTAGAAAGACACAGACAAGCTCTGCAGCTGTTTGAAAGAGCAGCTTTACCCACGTGCCAGGGTTACCTGGTTCTGAGCATCACTATTGGCATTATGCTCGAGTAACAGCCCTGCTACAGCTGTATTTTTAGATAGGACAGCCAGGTGAAGGGCAGTGTTGCCGCCAGCGTCTGCCAGATTCGGGTCGGCACCGTGTTCCAGCAGAATAGCAACACATTCTTCCTGCTCCTGCTGTACTGCCTGGGAACAACACATAAAAAGGGAAAGACTTCCAACTTTTACATGCCCCTCTGTCACAACTTCCTCAGCTCCTGAACGCTAGAAGACCATCTTCAAAGATTAGCTAACAGAGGCCTATGCCATGCCAATTGCAATATGCATGTTTCTATGGCCCAGCGATGCAAGGAATCCTGCCAGACACCTCCCCTTTAACACACCATCACTAATCCCCACCTACAAGATCCTAAGGCATTGCACACACCTTCATCAGTGCCGTTCTCTTCAAGTTGTCAGCGAGATTCGGCTGGCTGTTCTTTCTTAGCAGATATCTAAGGACATCTGCATGGCCATTTGCCGAAGCGAGATGCAGAGGTGTCCTAAAAATTAAACATACGCTCTTAACCTAGACAGACAGAGGATGAGCCAAAGCCGTGCCTCTACCCAGCACCCTGGGGACCCTGCCCGGACTCTGCTCCTCCCCCTTGCTGCTCTCTGCTGCTGCTGCTGCTGCAATCCCGCGCTGATTAGCCAGAGGGCAGAAGAGAAGAGGTGAGGCCTGAGCAGCTGCAGAACAGCCCTGCAGAGAGACTCCGGCAAAGCGGCAGGTCGGCAACACGCGTTTCCAACAGCGCTGGAGCCCAGCCGGCAGCTACAAGCAGTGAAAAGCTCAAGAGTTCACTCTCCCAGCTGACAGGGCAAATCTCACTTTTCAAGGCTTGTCCTTAACAGGGGGCTGCCGAAGACTACTGCAGCTTGGCTCAGGAGCAGCCAAGGTGTGCCATCAGCATCCCATAGAACTCACCGCATCTCCTGGTCTCGCCTGTCGATGCCGACTACCTTCACATACCAGCGCCAGCGCCTCAGCCAGGCCAGGTCGCCGCGGGCGGCCGCGCGGTGCAGCCTGCCCAGCCCCTCCTCCCTGAGCTCGGAGGCGCTGGTGGAGCTGGTGGCAGCCCAGGGCTGCCCACTGGTGGTGCTGGATGGTGACTGCCGTCGCTTCTTGCTGAGAAGCCACGGCATGGCCCTGCTTGGAGCTACCAGCAGCAGGAAGTGCAAGAAGCCCCCTTGCGGAGGGGCTGCCGGGTGCCAAGCAGGGATGAGGAATGGGACGAGGGCGAGGTTAAGGGTGAGGGTGACAAAGGGGACGAGGGCGAGGTTAAGGGTGAGGGTGACAAAGGGGACGAGGATGAGAAGAAGGATGGGCACAGGGTATAAAGCACAAGGCAGACGAGGTCGCCCTGTGCAGCGTTCGTAGCCTGCAGCTACCAAGACGGCGATACAGGCGCGAAATGCTCCCACAGCGGGATGTGCTACTGCTCCTCGAGAGGCTACAGCAGCTCTGAGCGCCGGCTCCGGGCACCAACAAAGCTGTGCTCGACTGGTGCCTGTGGTGTCACAATGGCAGGTGGAGCGCTCAGCACGTCACCGTGGGGTGTGGCAGAGGCCACGGTGCAGGGTGAGGCCGGGCGGGACATGGCAGGGTGGGGCAGGAGTGAGGGCGGCCCTGCTGGGCCTTGTGGAAGGAGGTGGCCGGGGCCTTGTGAGTGTGGCTGGCGGGAGTGGGCACTGCCCCGCCTCAGGGCACCCCGGGGCAGGCTGCGGTAGGCGCTGGAGCAGCTCCCGCATCACCCGCTCTGGGTTTTTGCTTCAGCCTGTGGCCGGGCTGCCTCTGGACGCACTTCCATGAAATGAGGCTCAGGATGAAGTGGGATCCCAGCCCGAGCAGGTGGGGGCCACCACAGCTCTCAAGAAATGCCCACTGAGTGCTCCAAGCCTGCCATGCCAGAAATCCAGGATGTAGGGACATGTCCCGAGAATAGGGAGGGAAGCATTCTGGGAACTGAAGTCCCTGGACAGCATACTGGGCCACATGAGCGGTGTGTGTTGTGCTGTCATTGGTCAGGTGGTCACATGTCCTCCAGAGGGTTTATAAGGAGGCATTTTTCTTTTAAATAAACAGATTTGACTGCTTGCCAACTAGCTGCCGGGTCGTGTCTTTTATATTATATTAATATACCACACCAGGACAATTCCCCAACTCCTTTGTCTTGTCCCTCTTGAAGAGCAGACACCTCACCCCCCAACCCCTTGTAACTGCCCGCCCTAGTTTGAAGCTGCTCACCTGCAGTCCTGCTGCAGTGTGACGAATTCTATGTACGTTCCCTTTTTTAAGTTCAGCCACGCACCTCCACCAGGAGAGAAGGAGCTGCTTCTTCTGCCAATGCCGTGTCAGCTCTGGACTGCAAGCTTCTAAATATTAGAAGCTGGGGCTCTCGGCCTCAAACACGGCGCCATTTGTAGGAGGTCAATAACTAATTGATCCCAAGTTTGGGGGTGAAAACTGGAATCTTTATTGAACTCGCAACTCACAATTTAAGGGTCTTGGGGGCAGGACATGTTTATGAGGAGGATGGATTATGCTAAGCTGGGGATGGATTATGCTAACTAGAGGATTACACAATTTCCTGCTACAGTCACACAATTGTTTAATATTTCCTGTAACAAGGATTACATGGGGGGGAGAGAACAAAGGGGTTTCTACGTAGTCTGATATCATCATCACAAAGTCTTTCCATATCTTGCTGCAGGAGCCAGGCCGATCAACATAGTTAAATAGCAGTAGGTCTTGTGAAGAAGCATGCAGTCCTCAGGTGGTGGGCTTTCTTTCAGCCCCTGTTGGTCCATGGCCTGCTACATAATCCTTTTGTGCTGATATCCGAGTTTCAAACTGCTACAGATGACCTAAAGTCTTCGGCTTTACCACAGATGTCTGGGTGGTGTTCTGAGACCCAGACTTCTGTTCAGTCCCAAACTGTTGCCAAGATATCCCAGGCCAGCTGGATCCAGAAGTGGACTTGCAGCCAGATGTATGCTGACAGCGCTGCTTGTGACTGCAGATTTGCTTCTATGGCGCTCCCAAAAGAGCTCGATGTCGGCCTCTGCAAGTCTCTCATCAGCTCTGAAACATTCAGAAGCACACAGAGAGTCATCTTTGGCAGTAAGGCTTTTGCAAAGTTACCCTCCACGTCCTTGACTACTACTCGACTTCTAAAAGCCAGGGGCATTAAGAGTGTGCAAAACAAGCACATCCTTTGATCTGAGCTTGTTCAGAGGGCCTGTTTCTAAGAAATCACACTAAGTGCAAGGAGCAGCAAGTGTCACCTCCATAAGAACGCTGGCCTACTCTGGCCTTCTCAAGGAAAGCTCAAACCTCAGACCCGCTGCCAAAACAGAAGCCAAGAAAGAGCGTTCTTATTTTTGATGCACAGAATCCAACTCTGTTCTCCGAGAGGCCTCTCCTTATTCAAACAGTAAAGGGCACAAGATTCATCTTTTCTGTCACACACGGGATGAGGAGATTAGAGACTGGCAAAAAGACTGCCTGCTAGAACAACATCAACTTGAAAAGACACCAATAATGCCATAATGGCGCTACTGTGGTGTTACTGCTGGAACTCTTAAAGAGAAAGGAAGACAGGTCTGATGAAGGGAAGGGTCTTAAGGGACTTTCCCCACAAATATGCCGTGTTCTGCTTTCACACATCGTGCTGGCGAGACGTAAAAAAGGGATTTTAGAAGGAAAATGCACGAGGAAAAAGGAGTGTGTTATTACCACTCCAAAAAAGTATGGACTTACCTTTCCAGTTTCTTGGCTAGGCTTTTTCTGGTTTTCGCTTCCACAGCTAGAGCTCTTTGTACTTTTCCACTTCTGCCTGGGTGGATTCTTTTTGAAGAGGTCTGTCTTGTTGGGTGTTTTTTATCCTGTCCAATTGACTTTTGAGATCTCTACTTCTTTCTTCTGTTTTCTCGCTGAATCACTATGATGGCTGCGAGGACTTGAGCTCTTTCATGCTCAAGAATCAAGATCAGTCAATCTGTCGGGAGAGAGAACATTGCTGCATATGAAAGCTGGAGAAAACAAGAAGAAATGTGTGACCCTCCAGAGGATGAAACCCCTGTATGAAATTGTCAAGAAGTTCAGACCCAATGCGTTTCGAGTTTTACAGTTGTGTCTAAACATTTACTGTAGTTTTTCCCCTGTTTGTACCCTGAAATTGTTGTATGAAAAATGCCCTTGATTTCTGTATCCTTAGCTCCACCCTAGTCCCTCCCTTTCTTCTAGCAAATTCTACCCCTACCTTATATAAGCCCAAACCCACCTCCCTAAATGAGCCATTTTTTACACCCTCATCCCGAGAGTGGCAAACCTGTTATTCCCACAGTGACCGCGTCCGTGGTCCACATGAAGATTTTTTGAAGATCCAGCAGATCCACTTGTAAGTTTAGCAGTGGCTGGGGGGAAAATTGACAAGATTCCTGGTGTTACTTTTACAGCAGACAGGGCAAAATAAGGCAAGGACATGACAGGCAACACAAGAGACTGCAATCCAGACAGAGACTTGAAAATTTCCAAGGGAACATAACAACGGAAGGGCTAGGTGCAAAGGAAGAAACCCATTTTTTCCACAATTGCTTATCCGTCAACAGCATTTCTAAAGCAAGTGGAAGACATTCTGGGGGCTACACACTGAACACCTTCAGGCAATCCACAAATGACTCCTGTGCTAAACAGCCCCCTGTAGACCTCTTCAACCCGAAGTCTCTGCTTTCCTTTTATGTCCAAACCAGTGATTTATTGGCACACTACTACTACACAGCACCAGGCACTGCAAAGCAGTAACTCTGGAGGAACAAATCCCCACAGAACAGGTGCATTTCCTCTTTGGACACCTGGCCTCAAATTCTACAGCATGTTTTATGCTACGTACGGCAAGCGCTGAACTGATATTTGCCGAAAACATACTGAATAATCTTTTCCTAAAGACAGATTATCTTTTGTCACTGATCTTCTTGCTTATTCCAAAAAAGACTGCACCACCTAAGATACCAAGACAAGCCATGAATCACAGAATCATAGCAAAAATCAGGAACCAACAGCAAAGAACGGGTATGGTGCGGTTTAGTGCTGAATGCCATCGGTGTACATGGGAGGGGAAGTGATGGCTGAAGCTTATACTTATCTTGTGGCTGTTTTGCTGTTTGTGCTTGAGATGAACTCTAGTGAAGGGCAACTTCAGCTTAAGCCAAGGGTTTCTTTGCGCTTGGTTTTTTCCAGGCAACAGCATAACATCGTACGCAACATTTTGGTAAGCAGGAAGTTTTCACATTCAAGTCTCAACTGGAAGGCTA
The DNA here is from genome assembly GCF_036250125.1 of Pseudopipra pipra. Taxonomy (NCBI): domain Eukaryota; kingdom Metazoa; phylum Chordata; class Aves; order Passeriformes; family Pipridae; genus Pseudopipra; species Pseudopipra pipra. The sequence continues at coordinate 51,503,065 of NC_087553.1, forward strand.
GCAGAAAAAAAAAACCAAAAACCTACTTATCACAGGAACTTGATAAAAATGGCTCGAGAGCTGTCAAGAGCTAGAAATAGTCACCTTTTTCTTAAAAAACCCTCCTAACATAATGACACATTACCTCGTTGAAGGTCTCTAGCGATTTTTGCATCCCTCGATGGGATGCATTCCTGTCGTGCCTAGAATTATACAGAAAATACACAGTTAAGACGTAGTATTTACAGAGTTAAGAGGTAAGATTTCAGTGGATTAAGCCATCATTTTACTCACACCCCTTCGAGGAAAAAAGCTTTAGAACTTGATATGGTAGTAGAGTTGGAAGCAAATCCTGAGAAGACAAACTGTGTATAGTGAGAGTGAACTATCCTCAGCTCCTCTGTTGACAACAAACTAAAAGTCTCCAGAGGTTGCAGTCAAGGTCAGAGAGAACTTCAGGGGACTAAGTCCTACCAAAAAAAATGCAATAGGAAGGAGAAATGTTGGGATCGAAGCAAGCCCCCAAACTAAGAAACAAAACCCCTCCAGACATCAGTCACTGAAGGCTGGGGAAATGTCATACGTAGTTGTTCATCAGCTTCCTTGAGAGTACGCTCAAGGCTGTGAGACAGACGTGGCCTCAAAATGTATGGGTGCTGTTGCAGTCAGGACGCTGAGTGAGAACAGTACCACCATTCTCAGATCACGCGCATTCTTTTCTTGGAATCAACTCAACTGTTTTCCACAAGTAGATCTGGGAAGCAGTTGCTGCAAAGCGTTGAAGCAGCCTATATAGCGATTTGAACTACACATCTGCATAAATTAGCAACTGGATAAAACAGTGAGCCATGAAATAACCTGTAGAAATATTTAATTTCTGTAACATCCTTGAGGGAAGCTAGGAAAGCAGTAAAGGTTTCTGTCTTGATACTGACAAAACTTTGAGATGCCCAGAGTTTTCTTCTGGAAAATCACAATGGAAGACTGTTGCTGCACAATTCAGTTTTAGGAAGCACTGGGTACTCCCACTGTCCTTCCCTTCACTGTCTGTTTTCCCTGTTCTTTTTCAAAAATGACACAGCTGTCAACTCTTTTCTTTTCAAGTAGGGCAGCTTTTTTCCTTGAACAGGAATGGTTTCCTCCTCTGCCTTTTCCTTCTTTTAACATCTTGCTGCCATCTCTCTGTCCTTTCTTTCCCTCACTTGTTCCGTGCTCCCTGCCCCTCCTGGTCTTCTCCTTTTCTCCCTTTTGCATTGGGTCCCTGAAGTGTGCTTCCCTTCTAGTGCTTGCCTGCAGAACAGTCCCTGCAGATGGTACAGCACTAATTACCTCACGAGTTCTTTCCGTAATGCCTGTCCACACCTCTGCCCTCAAAAACGTGTTCACAGCGGTACAGAAAAGTTCCTGTCTGTAACTGCCGCTGCTACGCATTACCTACGCTGCTTGGTCCCTTTTGGTGTTTTTCTCTTCAACCAGGTGCTGTATGTAGACACCTTGTTGAAATGGGTTCTTTCCAATGGAGGTGAGGGGACCAGTGAACTGAGATGGACTTCAAAGTGAACAAATGCTTCTCACATTCATCCAACAACTAAACACACTAACTCAACAGAGAAGCTTGGCCATGCCTCAGTCCCATGCTACGTGGCTGTCCCACTGATTACAGCTACTGGTGTGTGGTTTCCACGTCTCCTGGTACAATGCTCTGCATTCTGGAAGGGATGCGCTATCACACTGACTGCTGATTACAGGCATACTTGGACCAGTGCTATTGCAGAGGTTGCAGCGTTGCTGCACAATTAGAAGGCCGTGAAGACCTCCCAAGGAGTAGGTAGTTCTGCTGTTTCATGTAGTAAGACGTAGCAGGAACTACAGGAACAAATGCCTCCTACCCTTAGTAACATATTAAAGCAAGGTCCAGTGAAGAAACTGCTAGAACAAAGATCAATGATGAAGAAAACGGGGTCTCACAGATGTCTGCTGGCATTTGGCACTCATGGTGACATTAGCCACTTGAAATAGGTCACACATACCATACATGTAAATTTAGTGTAGAACTTAGGTGCGGGGTTTGTGCCCCACAGTGCTCTTTACCACAGTTTGTCTTGTAAAAGAAGGTAGTTACACAGCTCATTGCTTCGATTTCAATATTTTTTGGCCTTTGACCGCTCTGGAAAATTTGTACAAACCTGATGTCCTAAAATCTTTGGCTTTACCACAGATGTCTGGGTGGTGTTCTGAAACCCAGACTTCTGTTCAGTCCCAAACTGTTGCCAAGATATCCCAGGCCAGCTGGATCCAGAAGTGGACTTGCAGCCAGATGTATGCTGACAGCGCTTCTTGTGACTGCAGATTTGCTTCTATGGCGCTCCCAAAAGAGCTCGATGTCGGCCTCTGCAAGTCTCTCATCAGCTCTGAAACATTCAGAAGCACACAGTAAGGCTTTTGCAAAGTTACCCTCCACGTCCTTGACTACTACTCGACTTCTAAAAGCCAGGGGCATTAAGAGTGTGCAAAACAAGCACATCCTTTGATCTGAGCTTGTTCAGAGGGCCTGTTTCTAAGAAATCACACTAAGTGCAAGGAGCAGCAAGTGTCACCTCCATAAGAACGCTGGCCTACCCTGGCCTTCTCAAGGAAAGCTCAAACCTCAGACCCGCTGCCAAAACAGAAGCCAAGAAAGAGCGTTCTTATTTTTGATGCACAGAATCCAACTCTGTTCTCTGAGAGGCCTCTCCTTATTCAAACAGTAAAGGGCACAAGATTCATCTTTTCTGTCACACACGGGATGAGGAGATTAGAGACTGGCAAAAAGACTGCCTGCTAGAACAACATCAACTTGAAAAAGACACCAATAATGCCATAATGGCGCTACTGTGGTGTTACTGCTGGAACTCTTAAAGAGAAAGGAAGACAGGTCTGATGAAGGGAAGGGTCTTAAGGGACTTTCCCCACAAATATGCCATGTTCTGCTTTCACACATCATGCTGGCGAGACGTAAAAAAGGGATTTTAGAAGGAAAATGCACGAGGAAAAAGGAGTATGTTATTAGCAGTCCAGAAAAGCATGGACTTACCTTTCCAGTTTCTTGGCTAGGCTTTTTCTGGTTTTTGCTTCCACCAGATAGAGCTCTTTGTACATTTCCACTTCTGCCTGGGTGGATTCTTTCTGAAAAGGTCTTTCTGGTTGGTCGCTTTTTATGCTTTGCAGTGCGCCTTCAAGATCTCTAATTCTGTCTTCTAACTGTTTCTTCAGTGAGTCTAAATGACTGGCTCTGATTTGTTCTAATCTATCCTGGGAGGCTGCCTGTGCCTGAAGGAGACAGTGCACCTTCAATCACCACAAGAAAAAGAGAACTCTCTCCAGCAGAAAATTGCCTGTACCCAATTTCAAGGCTTTACGAAGAGAGGCAGCTGTGCCTCCTCACTACCAGCAGCAATGAAAGCAGAACCCTGGAGCTACTATTATACAAAGCTACTAATGAAAGGACACTCTCTCTGTAGGACAGGGCATATGGAAAAGGATTCCTCAAAGACAACAGGAGGATCTCCCACCTCCACAACTTCAGTGACTCCTTTTCTGAGCACTTTCCCCCCCTACAAGGACAAAGCAGCACCTGTAGGTCTGGCCATGACAGCTGGCAGTTGCAAAACCCATTGAAGGATGAGCAGCGAGAACCAGGCCAGCGGACAGAGATACCCCCCAAGCACTGCAAAGTGGGAATCTGCCTTGGGCAGGCTTTTGATTCAGGGACCTGCCGGCACATCACACACCTGTGACAGCCCTCCTGCCCAACCATATTGCCTTCTCCCACTGCCTTCAGGAAAGGCAGAAGCTAACACACAGAATACAGGAGCAAAAGAAAAATACCAAAACCGATGGCCACAGCAGAAGTTTACGTAGCGCCTGTGGACACTGGTGAGAAATTCACTTACTTGCAAAAACTCATTGACTTCTCGGAGTTTTTGTCTTATTTCGTGGTCAGCTCGTTCTTCCGCCTCTCTTTTACATTGTTCTAGTTGGGTGCGATTCACCATGTTAGTCTCCAAATGGTGCTGGACTTTTGCCAGCTCTTCTTGCAGCTGGCATTTGTCCATCTCCAGGTTTTCGCACTTCCCACGCAGGGTAGACAGCTCTTGTTGCAAAGTCTGATTTTTGGCTTCCAACTGCGTGCACTTTTTACTTTCCCCGTCCAGCTGCTGGGAAAGTTCAGCAACCTGCAGACAGAAAGAAGAAAACAGGAACTCAGCGTGATGTAAAGGCAGTGAATTCTGTGGAAACCCCAAAAGGGGGTGGCCAGGGAGACTATATTCATCATCTGCTGGCTCGGGACTAGAAACAAAGTGCAACCAGGCTCTTCTTTTCCAGCCAGAAGAGCTTTCACCTCATTTGTCTCAGCATTCCTCAGGTTCCCATCCTTTTTGAGTTCCTCATGCAAAAATGCTACAAGCTTCCGGACTCAAAAGGAATCACTGCAAAGGCAGTAAGTGATTCTACAGTGATGCCTTCCAAACCCAAGTGTAGCTCTGAAAGATGGCCACTTTAGCAAGGAATCTGAGTAAGGAGCGGAGAAGGAAATAAAAGGTTACATGCCACTACTGCACAGGCAGAGCAGCCTCAAAACCACTGCTGGGAACAGTCCTTCTGAGTCCCTGTGACAGGATGGGCTGAAAGAGCTCCCGTGAGCAATAAGTTACAGATTTTCCCCTGGGAGGCACCTGTCCTTGTTGTGCCCTGGGCAGCAACAACACTGTGGAGAAAAGCAAAACGTCAAGTGCCTCCTGCTCAGCTCACGCCTGAGACAGGGCTCAGGGGCTGATTGTGCCCTGCGAGTGACAGCGGTGTTCCTCCCCTCTCTTCCCGGGCAGGAATTCATCTGTCAGACCCAGATGACGCTGTCACAGCCTCCCTCAAGCTGCAGCCAGGCCTGAGCTGGGCCCCACTGCTCTCAGCCCATGGACGTGATGTCCTGCAAGGATGGCAGACCTGCCCATCCCTAAGGCCCAGCCAGGGGATCTGCACTCTTGGCTGACCCCGCTTACTGTCAGCAGACCTGTTCTGCTCTTCTTGCTGAGGGCCTGTGGGAGGGTTCCCTGGCCGGTGAGGTCATGCACCCTGCCAGGCTGGCTGCCACTCTTGGCTTGCCCTTCCTCTGCAAGACAGCCTGGCCTCCATGAGCCCTTACACCTACTGCTTTGCCCTTACAGTTGCATCTTTACCCATAATGATAACTACCTCCGTATTAGTTATAGTCATCTACTACTGTAACAGCAGAAGAAGCATTAAGAAAAGCCCATCACATCCAAAATGCAGCCAAGGAAAAAAAAAATCATCAACATGACAAGAAATATACGGAAAGCATCTCCCACGTTTCAAAAGAAGTAACATCACAACCAAAAAACCCCACCCAAAGCGCAGCTCACCTCTGTTCGTAATCTATCCACTTCCTTGACCTTTTCAGAATATCTGTTCTTCATTTCTTCCAGCTGGGACTGGGTTTCTTTCTCTTCATTAGCCCTGAGTTTCCTCCTATCTACCCTCAGAAGCTTTTCCAACCTGCACAGCAAATTAGTTGCAAAACCCATGAAACACAGGAAGAACCAGCCTTTTGCCCACAGTCTCACATAAGCAGCACAGACATCAGAGAAGCATAGAATGGCTTGGCTTGGCAGGGACCTTAAAGATCATCTCGTTCCAAGCCTCCTGCTGGGGGCCGGGACACCTTCCACGAGACCAGGTTGTTCAGAGCTCCATCCAACCTGGCCTTGAACACTTCCAGGGATGGGGCATCCACAGCTTCTCTGGGCAACCTGTTGCAGTTCCTCACCACCCTCACAGCAACCAATTTCTTCCTAGTATCAAACCTAAACCTACTGTCTTTCCGTTTGAAGACATTCCCCCCCCTTGTCCTCTCACTACATGCTCTTTTAAATGCACTCTTTTCATCCTTGTGGTAGGTTCCCTTCACGTACTGAAAGGCCACAATTAGGTCACCCCAAAGCCTTCTCTTTTCCAGGCTGAAGTATTGCAATTGTCCCAGCCTTTCCTCATAGCAGAGGTGCTCCATCTTTCTAACCACCTTGGTGGCCTCCTCTGGACTCACTCCAACAGGTGGAGGTGCTTGCTTTGCTGAGGACCCCAGAGCTGGATGCAGCACTCCAGGTGGGGTCTCAGCGACGTCCCTCAGGACATCAGTCCTGTGCTGGTGCTTCAGATCACCTCCCTGTCATCCATGTGCCTTGACATAGCTTCTAGAAGGATCTTTTCCGTGACCTTCCCAGGCACAGAGGGGAGGCAGACAGGTTGGCAGTTACCAGGGCCCTCCTTCCTACCCATTTCAAAGATGGGTACAGTGGGTTTCCCTTTTTCCCGTCACCTGGGACTTCACCCGACTGCCACGACTTTTCAAATATCAAGGAGAGTGTCTTGGCAACTACATCAGACCCCGTTGGCCAATGTAGGGCAAGCAATAATGCTGGTGAGATGTAGACAATGCATTTAGAAGGAAAATGCATGAAGAAAAAGGAGTCTCTTATTACCACTCCAAAAAAGCATGGACTTACCTTTCCAGTTTCTTGTCTAGGCATCTTCTAGTTTTCAATTCCTCCAGGTACAGGTCTTTGTACATTTCCATTTCTACCCGCGTTGCTTCTTTACGAGAAGCACTCTCTTGTTGGGATTTTTTTACCCTGTCCAGTTCACTTTCGAGATCTCTAATTCTTTCTTCTAACTGGATTCTCACTGAATCGCAATGACTGTCTCCGTTTTGTTCTAATCGAGCCTGGGAGGCTGCCTGTGCCTGAAGGAGACAGTGCACCTTCAACCACCACAAGAAAAAGAGAACTCTCTCCAGCAGAAAATTGCATGCATCCAGTTTCAAGGGCCCAGCCTTACTCAGAGAGGCAGCTGTGCCTCCTCACTACCAGCAGCAACCAAGGCAGAACCCAGGAGCTACCACGGCAAATAATTCTTTTCATTGGGAAAGAAGCCCAAATCAGCACTCTTATTCAAAGCTCCTAATGAAGAGACACTGTCTCTGTAGGACAGGGTATATCGAAAAGGATTCCTCAAAGACAATAAGAGCATCCCCCACCTCCACCCCCTCACCCCCACCCCTGGAATTTAAGTGACTCCTTTTCTGAGCACCTTCCCCCCCTACAAGGACAAAGCAGCACCTGTAGGTCTGGCCATGACAGCTGGCAGTTGCAAAACCCATTGAAGGATGAGCAGTGAGAACCAGGCCAGCGGACAGAGATACCCCCCAAGCACTGCAAAGTGGGAATCTGCCTTGGGCAGGCTTTTGATTCAGGGACCTGCTGGCACATCACACACCCGTGACAGCCCTCCTGCCCAACCATATTGCCTTCTCCCACCGCCTTCAGGAAAGGCAGAAGCTAACACACAGAATACAGGAGCAAAAGAAAAATACCAAAACCGATGGCCACAACAGAAGTTTACGTAGCGCCTGTGGACACTGGTGAGAAATTCACTTACTTGCAGAACGAGACTGACGTCTTGTGGCTTTTGACTTATTTCCTGGTCAGCTCGTTCTTCCGCCTCTCTTTTACATTGTGCTGTTTGGCTGCCATCCAGCACGAAAGTCTCCAAATAATGATGGACTTTTGTCACTTCTTCTTGCAGCTGGCATTTGCTCTCCTCCAGTTTTTCATACTTCCCACGCAGAGTGGACAGCTCTTCTTGCAAAGTCTGGTTTTGGTCCTCTAGCTGCATGCCTGTTTTAGGCTCCATGTCCAGCTGCTGGGAAAGTTCACCAACCTGTACACAGAAAAAAAAAAAGAAAAGGAAACTCAGCGTGATCTAAAGGCAGTGAATTCTGGGAAAACCTCTAAAGAGGGTGGCCATCATAACTGCATTTATCATCTGCTGGAAACGAGCATAGAAAACACTTGAAAGATTCCCTGTCAGAAAGAAGAAACTTTACAACTACTTAAAAATTTGTGAGACGCTTCTGGGAGCAATACTTCTGGGTCCCTTGGAGCTCATGATGAAACTCATAATTTATAATCTAAGAATTGCTCTAGTGTCCAGCACAGCAAATACCCTCAGGGCTTTTGTAGCAGCTGGGGAAAGGACCAGGCTGCTTTCTGAGCAGCCTCTACTGAGGAGAAGGCAGAAACTGAGCTCCCCTAGGCTCTCCAGGAAAACTTCATCTTACAGTTTCCCCACAGAAATAGGCAACTAGGCTCAAGAGTCACAAAAAGGGAAATTTATGACCAGCTTACTGAGGCAGAGGCTTGCAGGTCTCTCTGAAGGGCTTCAATCCTATGGCTTTGTTGCTGGACAGTGGCTTCCACTCGGGTCTTTTGAATTTCAAGGCTTAAAAACAAATACGGGTCTTATTACCAGAAAATCCAGTTCCAGACAAACTGTGCTAAGTAACAGAATCCACAGCAGAAGTGTCCTTCAAAATCCAACTGACTGTCCCGTTGTTTCCACCCAATCCCCCAAAGCGACAGACACCTCGCTTCACTGGGTTACTCTCTTACTGTTGCACGTGTTCTTCCAGTTGTTTTAGAGTGGTATTAGTCTCGGAAGATGGCAACAGGAGGTCCTGCAGTTTTGGGGAAGAAGTTATTGCTTCTCTTTCTTTATCATCCAAGGCAGTCTTCAAGTCACGAACGCAGTGCTCAGACTGAAGATGCTTTTCTTCCTCCTCCCGCAGCTGTAAAATCACGGTAAGAATCCACAGTTGTCAGGTGAGCTTTTACATAGAGGAGCCAGCTGCTGCTGAAGAACTCAGGTGCTGCACGTATGTGTGCATACCCTCTGCCCAAAGAACTGGAATCAATTCAAGTACCTTCAAAGCTTCACTTCTACTACCCAATGAACACAAGCTCTATTCCTTTGTCCTCTTTTACAGCAGCCTCTCCCACCCCTCCACTGCTTTTCTACAGCACGGTTCTAAGCACTGACACTGCCCCTCGGACCATTTTTGTGACCTGTGACGCTTCTTGTGTTCCCTTGCTTGCTACTCCAGGAAAAGATGAGTGAAATAATTCATCTTCCTAAAGGAAGGCATCTCACAAGTGTCAGAGGTGCAGTGCTCTGGCACATGTGCTCTGGAGCCCAGGATTGCACAGGGGGAGCATGGGGAGTTTTCTTAAGTGGGAATGACCCCGACTGTAGCACAGAGAGAGGTGCCCAGCAGCCCCTAAGCAGGAAGCAGTGGATGCCTGAGGAGAGGTGGCTCTGCTTCAGTGTGGTGGGGCCAGGAAGGATGGCATCACTGACAAGCTAATGACCACCATTTCAGCAAAGGCAGCCAGGTGAACTGCTCCACAGACCTGCCCTGGAGTCGAGAATCACGCCAGGGGTGTGTGGGGAGTCTTCTTAAACCAGGAAAATCTTGAATGTAGCAGAGAGAGAGGAACCCCAGCCCCCCTGGCCGGTCACGGGTGAAACCCTAAGGAGAGGCAGCTCTGCCTCAGCATGGCGGGTTGTGGGGCAGGGGGGCGGAGGGACAGAGGCAGATCAAAGCCCGATGTAACTGCCGCTTCCTCAGGTCTCTGTCATACTGGGTCCCAGAATACTCTTTTGTCCATTTTCATGATGTATAGGAAGCAACAGGCACCGCCAGGTTTATCCCTGTAGGGACAGGCTTTCCATACCTCCGTGTCAGCCCTGTCCAACTCTTCCTGCAAGCGCAGATTATCTTCCTCCAGGTGAGCCTCATGGGTTCCAGTAACCACAAAAGCAGTCCTAAAGCATCCAAGATTTAATGTGAAACATGTCTGATCCCGCATCATTTTTCCCCTGCTGTTTCCCAAAAGAGCTCTTCCCCCCTTTCCTACAAGCTCCGTGAAAGCAAAGCCAAGTACATGGAAGCATTGGAGAATTTATCTTAGAAGGGGCCTCCCTAAAGCAGCCTCAACTACGAGGTCAGGCCATGCTGTTCAGGGCTCCTTGCACTGCTCTTCCAAGTCCCCACAGATGCGGCTGCACAAACTCCCGGGGCAAGCCGTTCGACCGCCTGACCATCTACATGGCAGGAAGTTTTCTCCTTATGTGCGGTTGGAGCCCCTCGTGTCCCCTCGGACACTGTTGCTTCTCTTTCTCCCAACGCTTCCCTTCAGAGCACTTAACGCACCAACTATGCCTTGGCTTAAACCTCCCTCGCCTGCAGAGCAGCCATGCTGCTGAGCTAGTGGCAAGCTTCCCGATGGCTCTGGGTCTGTGTGGGGAGAGGGCACCACAGACAACGCTTTCTTGCAGACCTCAGCGGGCAAAGTACGAGAGCCCCTAAGGTACGAGAGCAGCCAAGTGCAGACCTGCATTTACCAGTCACACAGGGAACTGCTTCCACGTGGCTCCTCCTTCTTTTTCCAAGCTCATTGCCACGCCCCTCGTCTCGGTCTTGCTTGCAGGCTACCGAGAAGACCCCTGTGCTGTTTTGACAAACCCCTTACCTTTCACACTGGGCTTGAGCATGCCTGTCAGCTGCTTTTTTCAGAAGGCACTCCAGAATCTCCTCATGCTGTAGGAGGGCTGCAAGTTTTAAGGGAGTAAATCCCATCTAAAAGGACAAATAATCCCCATTAGAAAGACACAGACAAGCTCTGCAGCTGTTTGAAAGAGCAGCTTTACCCACGTGCCAGGGTTACCTGGTTCTGAGCATCACTATTGGCATTATGCTCGAGTAACAGCCCTGCTACAGCTGTATTTTTAGATAGGACAGCCAGGTGAAGGGCAGTGTTGCCGCCAGCGTCTGCCAGATTCGGGTCGGCACCGTGTTCCAGCAGAATAGCAACACATTCTTCCTGCTCCTGCTGTACTGCCTGGGAACAACACACAAAAAGGGAAAGACTTCCAACTTTTACATCCCCCTCTATCACAACTTCCTCAGCTCCTGAACGCTAGGATAGAAGACCATCTTCAAAGATTAGCTAACAGAGGCCTATGCCATGCCAATTGCAATATGCATGTTTCTATGGCCCAAGGAATCCTGCCAGACACCTCCCCTTTAACACACCATCACTAATCCCCACCTACAAGATCCTAAGGCATTGCACACACCTTCATCAGTGCCGTTCTCTTCAAGTTGTCAGCGAGATTCGGCTGGCTGTTCTTTCTTAGCAGATATCTAAGGACATCTGCATGGCCATTTGCCGAAGCGAGATGCAGAGGTGTCCTAAAAATTAAACATACGCTCTTAACCTAGACAGACAGAGGATGAGCCAAAGCCGTGTCTCTACCCAGTACCCTGGGGACCCTGCCCGGACTCTGCTCCTCCCCCTTGCTGCTCTCTGCTGCTGCTGCTGCTGCAATCCTGTGCTGATTAGCCAGAGGGCAGAAGAGGGGAGGGCTGAGCAGCTGCAGAACAGCCCTGCAGAGAGACTCGGGCAAAGCGGCAGGTCGGCAACATGCGTTTCCAACAGCGCTGGAGCCCAGCCGGCAGCTACAAGCAGTGAAGAGCTCAAGAGTTCACTCTCCCAGCTGACAGGGCAAATCTCACTTTTCAAGGCTTGTCCTTAACAGAGGGCTGCCGAGGACTACTGCAGCTTGGCTCAGGAGCAGCCAAGGTGTGCCATCAGCATCCCATAGAACTCACCGCATCTCCTGGTCTCGCCTGTCGATGCCGACTACCTTCACATACCAGCGCCAGCGCCTCAGCCAGGCCAGGTCGCCGCGGGCGGCCGCGCGGTGCAGCCTGCCCAGCCCCTCCTCCCTGAGCTCGGAGGCGCTGGTGGAGCTGGTGGCAGCCCAGGGCTGCCCACTGGTGGTGCTGGATGGTGACTGCCGTCGCTTCTTGCTGAGAAGCCACGGCATGGCCCTGCTTGGAGCTACCAGCAGCAGGAAGTGCAAGAAGCCCCCTTGCGGAGGGGCTGCCGGGTGCCAAGCAGGGATGAGGAATGGGACGAGGGCGAGGTTAAGGGTGAGGGTGACAAAGGGGACGAGGGCGAGGTTAAGGGTGAGGGTGACAAAGGGGACGAGGGCGAGGTTAAGGGTGAGGGTGACAAAGGGGACGAGGATGAGAAGAAGGATGGGCACAGGGTATAAAGCACAAGGCAGACGAGGTCGCCCTGTGCAGCGTTCGTAGCCTGCAGCTACCAAGACGGCGATACAGGCGCGAAATGCTCCCACAGCGGGATATGCTACTGCTCCTCGAGAGGCTACAGCAGCTCTGAGCGCCGGCTCCGGGCACCAACAAAGCTGTGCTCGACTGGTGCCTGTGGTGTCACAATGGCAGGTGGAACGCTCAGCACGTCACCGTGGGGTGTGGCAGAGGCCACGGTGCAGGGTGAGGCCGGGCGGGACATGGCAGGGTGGGGCAGGAGTGAGGGCGGCCCTGCTGGGCCTTGTGGAAGGAGGTGGCCTGGGCCTTGTGAGTGTGGCTGGCGGGAGTGGGCGCTGCCCCGCCTCAGGGCACCCCGGGGCAGGCTGCGGTAGGCGCTGGAGCAGCTCCCGCATCACCCGCTCTGGGTTTTTGCTTCAGCCTGTGGCCGGGCTGCCTCTGGACGCACTTCCATGAAATGAGGCTCAGGATGAAGTGGGATCCCAGCCCGAGCAGGTGGGGGCCACCACAGCTCTCATGAAATGCCCACTGAGTGCTCCAAGCCTGCCATGCCAGAATTCCAGGATGTAGGGACATGTCCCGAGAATAGGGAGGGAAGCATTCTGGGAACTGAAGTCCCTGGACAGCATACTGGGCCACATGAGCGGTGTGTGTTGTGCTGTCATTGGTCAGGTGGTCACATGTCCTCCAGAGGGTTTATAAGGAGGCATTTTTCTTTTAAATAAACAGATTTGACTGCTTGCCAACTAGCTGCCGGGTCGTGTCTTTTATATTATATTAATATACCACACCAGGACAATTCCCCAACTCCTTTGTCTTGTCCCTCTTGAAGAGCAGACACCTCACCCCCCCAACCCCTCGTAACTGCCCACCCTAGTTCGAAGCTGCTCACCTGCAGTCCTGCTGCAGTGTGACGAATTCTATGTACGTTCCCTTTTTTAAGTTCAGCCACGCACCTCCACCGGGAGAGAAGGAGCCGCTTCTTCTGCCAATGCCGTGTCAGCTCTGGACTACAAGCTTCTAAATATTAGAAGCTGGGGCTCTCGGCCTCAAACACGGCGCCATTTGTAGGAGGTCAATAACTAATCGATCCCAAGTTTGGGGGTGAAAACTGGAATCTTTATTGAACACGCATCTCACAATTTAAGGGTCTTGGGGGCAGGACATGTTTATGAGGAGGATGGATTATGCTAAGCTGGGGATGGATTATGCTAACTAGAGGATTACACAATTTTCTGCTACAGTCACACAATTGTTTAATATTTCCTGTAACAAGGATTACATGGGGGGGACAGAACAAAGGGGTTTCTACGTAGTCTGATATCATCATCACAAAGTCTTTCCATATCTTGCTGCAGGAGCCAGGCCGATCAACATAGTTAAATATCAGTAGGTCTTGTGAAGAAGCATGCAGTCCTCAGGTGGTGGGCTTTCTTTCAGCCCCTGTTGGTCCATGGCCTGCTACATAATCCTTTTGTGCTGATATCCGAGTTTCAAATTGCTACAGATGACCTAAAGTCTTCGGCTTTACCACAGATGTCTGGGTGGTGTTCTGAAACCCAGACTTCTGTTCAGTCCCAAACTGTTGCCAAGATATCCCAGGCCAGCTGGATCCAGAAGTGGACTTGCAGCCAGATGTATGCTGACAGCGCTGCTTGTGACTGCAGATTTGCTTCTATGGCGCTCCCAAAAGAGCTCGATGTCAGCCTCTGCAAGTCTCTCAACAGCTCTGAAACATTCAGAAGCACACAGAGAGTCATCTTTGGCAGTAAGGCTTTTGCAAAGTTACCCTCCACGTCCTTGACTACTACTCAACTTCTAAAAGCCAGGGGCATTAAAAGTGTGCAAAACAAGCACATTCTTTGATCTGAGCTTGTTCAGAGGGCCTGTTTCTAAGAAATCACACTAAGTGCAAGGAGCAGCAAGTGTCACCTCCATAAGAACGCTGGCCTTCTCAAGGAAAGCTCAAACCTCAGACCCGCTGCCAAAACAGAAGCCAAGAAAGAGCGTTCTTATTTTTGATGCACAGAATCCAACTCTGTTCTCCGAGAGGCCTCTCCTTATTCAAACAGTAAAGGGCACAAGATTCATCTTTTCTGTCACATACGGGATGAGGAGATTAGCGACTGGCAAAAAGACTGCCTGCTAGAACAACATCAACTTGAAAAAGACACCAATAATGCCATAATGGCGCTACTGTGGTGTTACTGCTGGAACTCTTAAAGAGAAAGGAGAAGACAGGTCTGATGAAGGGAAGGGTCTTAAGGGACTTTCCCCACAAATATGCCGTGTTCTGCTTTCACACATCGTGCTGGCGAGACGTAAAAAAGGGATTTTAGAAGGAAAATGCACGAGGAAAAAGGAGTCTGTTATTACCAGTCCAAAAAAGTATGGACTTACCTTTCCAGTTTCTTGGCTAGACTTTTTATGGTTTTCGCTTCCACCAGATAGAGCTCTTTGTACATTTCCACTTCTGCCTGGGTGGATTCTTTTTGAAGAGGTCTGTCTTGTTGGGTGTTTTTTATCCTGTCCATTTGACTTTTGAGATCTCTACTTCTTTCTACTGTTTTCTCGCTGAATCACTATGATGGCTCCGAGGACTTGAGCTCTTTCATGCTCAAGAATCAAGATCAGTCAATCTGTCGGGAGTGAGGACATTGCTGCATATGAAAGCTGGAGAAAACAAGAAGAAATGTGTGACCCTCCAGAGGATGAAACCCCTGTATGAAATTGTCAAGAAGTTCAGACCCAACGCGTTTCGAGTTTTACAGTTGTGTCTAAACATTTATTGTAGTTTTTCCCTTGTTTGTACCCTGAAATTGTTGTATGAAAAATGCCCTTGATTTCTGTATCCTTAGCTCCACCCTAGTCCCTCCCTTTCTTCTAGCAAATTCTACCCCTACCTTATATAAGCCCAAACCCACCTCCCTAAATGAGCCATTTTTTACACCCTCATCCCGAGAGTGGCAAACCTGTTATTCCCACAGGGACCGCGTCCGTGCTCCACATGAAGATTTTTTGAAGATCCAGCAGATCCACTTGTAAGTTTAGCAGTGGCTGGGGGGAAAATTGACAAGATTCCTGGTGTTACTTTTACAGTAGACAGGGCAAAATAAGGCAAGGACATGACAGGCAACACAAGGGACTGCAATCCAGACAGAGACTTTAAAATTTCCAAGGGAACATAACAACGGAAGGGCTAGGTGCAAAGGAAGAAACCCATTTTTTCCACAATTGCTTATCCGTCAACAGCATTTCTAAAGCAAGTGGAAGACATTCTGGGGGCTACACACTGAACACCTTCAGGCAATCCACAAATGACTCCTGTGCTAAACAGCCCCCTGTAGACCTCTTCAACCCGAAGTCTCTGCTTTCCTTTTATGTCCAAACCAGTGATTTATTGGCACACTACTACTACACAGCACCAGGCACTGCAAAGCAGTAACTCTGGAGGAACAAATCCCCATGGAACAGGTGCATTTCCTCTTTGGACACCTGGCCTCAAATTCTACAGCATGTTTTATGCTACGTACGGCAAGCACTGAACTGATATTTGCCGAAAAAATACTGAATAATCTTTTCCTAAAGACAGATTATCTTTTGTCACTGATCTTCTTGCTTATTCCAAAAAAGACTGCACCACCTAAGCTACCAAGACAAGCCATGAATCACAGAATCATAGCAAAAATCAGGAACCAACAGCAAAGAACGGGTATGGTGCGGTTTAGTGCTGAATGCCATCGGTGTACATGGGAGGGGAAGTGATGGCTGAAGCTTATACTTATCTTGTGGCTGTTTTGCTGTTTGTGCTTGAGATGAACTCTAGTGAAGGGCAACTTCAGCTTAAGCCAAGGGTTTCTTTGCGCTTGGTTTTTTCCAGGCAACAGCATAACATTGTACGCAACATTTTGGTAAGCAGGAAGTTTTCACATTCAAGTCTCAACTGGAAGGCTAGCAGAAAAAAAAAACCAAAAACCTACTTATCACAGGAACTTGATAAAAATGGCTCGAGAGCTGTCAAGACCTAGAAATAGTCACCTTTTTCTTAAAAAACCCTCCTAACATAATGACACATTACCTCGTTGAAGGTCTCTAGCGATTTTTGCATCCCTCGATGGGATGCATTCCTGTCGTGCCTAGAATTATACAGAAAATACACAGTTAAGACGTAGTATTTACAGAGTTAAGAGGTAAGATTTCAGTGGATTAAGCCATCATTTTACTCACACCCCTTCGAGGAAAAAAACTTTAGAACTTGATATGGTAGTAGAGTTGGAAGCAAGTCCTGAGAAGACAAACTGTGTATAGTGAGAGTGAACTATCCTCAGCTCCTCTGTTGACAACAAACTAAAAGTCTCCAGAGGTTGCAGTCAAGGTCAGAGAGAACTTCAGGGGACTAAGTCCTACCAAAAAAAATGCAATAGGAAGGAGAAATGTTGGGATCGAAGCAAGCCCCCAAACTAAGAAACAAAACCCCTCCAGACATCAGTCACTGAAGGTTGGGGAAATGTCATACGTAGTTGTTCATCAGCTTCCTTGAGAGTACGCTCAAGGCTGTGAGACAGACGTGGCCTCAAAATGTATGGGTGCTGTTGCAGTCAGGACGCTGAGTGAGAACAGTATCACCATTCTCAGATCACGTGCATTCTTTTCTTGGAATCAACTCAACTGTTTTCCACAAGTAGATCTGGGAAGCAGTTGCTGCAAAGCGTTGAAGCAGCCTATATAGCGATTTGAACTACACATCTGCATAAATTAGCAACTGGATAAAACAATGAGCCATGAAATAACCTGTAGAAATATTTAATTTCTGTAACATCCTTGAGGGAAGCTAGGAAAGCAGTAAAGGTTTCTGTCTTGATACTGACAAAACTTTGAGATGCCCAGAGTTTTCTTCTGGAAAATCACAATGGAAGACTGTTGCTGCACAATTCAGTTTTAGGAAGCACTGGGTACTCCCACTGTCCTTCCCTTCACTGTCTGTTTTCCCTGTTCTTTTTCAAAAAAGACACAGCTGTCAACTCTTTTCTTTTCAAGTAGGGCAGCTTTTTTCCTCGAACAGGAATGGTTTCCTCCTCTGCCTTTTCCTTCTTTTAACATCTTGCTGCCATCTCTCTGTCCTTTCTTTCCCTCACTTGTTCCGTGCTCCCTGCCCCTCCTGGTCTTCTCCTTTTCTCCCTTTTGCATTGGGTCCCTGAAGTGTGCTTCCCTTCTAGTGCTTGCCTGCAGAACAGTCCCTGCAGATGGTACAGCACTAATTACCTCACGAGTTCTTTCCGTAATGCCTGTCCACGCCTCTGCCCTCAAAAATGTGTTCACAGCGGTACAGAAAAGTTCCTGTCTGTAACTGCCGCTGCTACGCATTACCTACGCTGCTTGGTCCCTTTTGGTGTTTTTCTCTTCAACCAGGTGCTGTATGTAGACACCTTGTTGAAATGGGTTCTTTCCAATGGAGGTGAGGGGACCAGTGAACTGAGATGGACTTCAAAGTGAACAAATGCTT
This sequence comes from Pseudopipra pipra, assembly GCF_036250125.1. Taxonomy (NCBI): domain Eukaryota; kingdom Metazoa; phylum Chordata; class Aves; order Passeriformes; family Pipridae; genus Pseudopipra; species Pseudopipra pipra. The sequence goes on from NC_087553.1 coordinate 51,520,578, forward strand.
CTCACATTCATCCAACAACTAAACACACTAACTCAACAGAGAAGCTTGGCCATGCCTCAGTCCCATGCTACGTGACTGTCCCACTGATTACAGCTACTGGTGTGTGGTTTCCACGTCTCCTGGTACAATGCTCTGCATTCTGGAAGGGATGCGCTATCACACTGACTGCTGATTACAGGCATACTTGGACCAGTGCTATTGCAGAGGTTGCAGCGTTGCTGCACAATTAAAAGGCCGTGAAGACCTCCCAAGGAGTAGGTAGTTCTGCTGTTTCATGTAGTAAGACGTAGCAGGAACTACAGGAACAAATGCCTCCTATCCATAGTAACATATTAAAGCAAGGTCCAGTGAAGAAACTGCTAGAACAAAGATCAATGATGAAGAAAATGGGGTCTCACAGATGTCTGCTGGCATTTGGCACTCATGGTGACATTAGCCACTTGAAATAGGTCACACATACCATACATGTAAATTTAGTGTAGAACTTAGGTGCGGGGTTCGTGCCCCACAGTGCTCTTTACCACAGTTTGTCTTGTAAAAGAAGGTAGTTACACAGTTCATTGCTTCGATTTCAATATTTTTTGGCCTTTGACCGCTCTGGAAAATTTGTACAAACCTGATGTCCTAAAATCTTTGGCTTTACCACAGATGTCTGGGTGGTGTTCTGAGACCCAGACTTCTGTTCAGTCCCAAACTGTTGCCAAGACATCCCAGGCCAGCTGGATCCAGAAGTGGACTTGCAGCCAGATGTATGCTGACAGCTCTGCTTGTGACTGCAGATTTGCTTCTATGGCGCTCCCAAAAGAGCTCGATGTCGGCCTCTGCAAGTCTCTCATCAGCTCTGAAACATTCAGAAGCACACAGAGAGTCATCTTTGGCAGTAAGGCTTTTGCAAAGTTACCCTCCACGTCCTTGACTACTACTCGACTTCTAAAAGCCAGGGGCATTAAGAGTGTGCAAAACAAGCACATCCTTTGATCTGAGCTTGTTCAGAGGGCCTGTTTCTAAGAAATCACACTAAGTGCAAGGAGCAGCAAGTGTCACCTCCATAAGAACGCTGGCCTACCCTGGCCTTCTCAAGGAAAGCTCAAACCTCAGACCTGCTGCCAAAACAGAAGCCAAGAAAGAGCGTTCTTATTTTTGATGCACAGAATCCAACTCTGTTCTCCGAGAGGCCTCTCCTTATTCAAACAGTAAAGGGCACAAGATTCATCTTTTCTGTCACATACGGGATGAGGAGATTAGAGACTGGCAAAAAGACTGCCTGCTAGAACAACATCAACTTGAAAAAGACACCAATAATGCCATAATGGCGCTACTGTGGTGTTACTGCTGGAACTCTTAAAGAGAAAGGAAGACAGGTCTGATGAAGGGAAGGGTCTTAAAGGACTTTCCCCAGAAATATGCCGTGTTCTGCTTTCACACATCGTGCTGGCGAGACGTAAAAAAGGGATTTTAGAAGGAAAATGCACGAGGAAAAAGGAGTGTGTTATTACCAGTCCAGAAAAGCATGGACTTACCTTTCCAGTTTCTTGGCTAGGCTTTTTCTGGTTTTTGCTTCCACCAGATAGAGCTCTTTGTACATTTCCACTTCTGCCTGGGTGGATTCTTTCTGAAAAGGTCTTTCTGGTTGGTCGCTTTTTATGCTTTGCAGTGCACCTTCAAGATCTCTAATTCTGTCTTCTAACTGTTTTTTCAGTGAGTCTAAATGACTGGTTCTGATTTGTTCTAATCTGTCCTGGGAGGCTGCCTGTGCCTGAAGGAGACAGTGCACCTTCAATCACCACAAGAAAAAGAGAACTCTCTCCAGCAGAAAATTGCCTGTACCCAATTTCAAGGCTTTACGAAGAGAGGCAGCTGTGCCTCCTCACTACCAGCAGCAATGAAAGCAGAACCCTGGAGCTACTATTATACAAAGCTACTAATGAAAGGACACTCTCTCTGTAGGACAGGGCATATGGAAAAGGATTCCTCAAAGACAACAGGAGGATCTCCCACCTCCACAACTTCAGTGACTCCTTTTCTGAGCACCTTCCCCCCCTACAAGGACAAAGCAGCACCTGTAGGTCTGGCCATGACAGCTGGCAGTTGCAAAACCCATTCAAGAATGAGCAGCGAGAACCAGGCCAGCGGACAGAGATACCCCCCCAAGCACTGCAAAGTGGGAATCTGCCTTGGGCAGGCTTTTGATTCAGGGACCTGCCGGCACATTACACACCCGTGACAGCCCTCCTGCCCAACCATATTGCCTTCTCCCACTGCCTTCAGGAAAGGCAGAAGCTAACACACAGAATACAGGAGCAAAAGAAAAATACCAAAACCGATGGTCACAGCAGAAGTTTACGTAGCGCCTGTGGACACTGGTGAGAAATTCACTTACTTGCAAAAACTCATTGACTTCTCGGAGTTTTTGTCTGATTTCGTGGTCTGCTCGTTCTTCCGCCTCTCTTTTACATTGTTCTAGTTGGGTGCGATTCACCATGTTAGTCTCCAAATGGTGCTGGACTTTTGCCAGCTCTTCTTGCAGCTGGCATTTGTCCATCTCCAGGTTTTCGCACTTCCCACGCAGGGTAGACAGCTCTTGTTGCAAATCCTGATTTTTGGCTTCCAGCTGCGTGCACTTTTTACTTTCCCCGTCCAGCTGCTGGGAAAGTTCAGCAACCTGCAGACAGAAAGAAGAAAACAGGAACTCAGTGTGATGTAAAGGCAGTGAATTCTGTGGAAACCCCAAAAGGGGGTGGCCAGGGAGACTATATTCATCATCTGATGGCTCGGGACTAGAAACAAAGTGCAACCGGGCTCTTTTCCAGCCAGAAGAGCTTTCACCTCATTTGTCTCAGCATTCCTCAGGTTCCCATCCTTTTTGAGTTCCTCATGCAAAAATGCTACAAGCTTCTGGACTCAAAAGGAATCACTGCAAAGGCAGTAAGTGATTCTACAGTGATGCCTTCCAAACCCAAGTGTAGCTCTGAAAGCTGGCCACTTTAGCAAGGAATCTGAGTAAGGAGCGGAGAAGGAAATAAAAGGTTACATGCCACTACTGCACAGGCAGAGCAGCCTCAAAACCACTGCTGGGAACAGTCCTTCTGAGTCCCTGTGACAAGATGGGCTGAAAGAGCTCCCGTGAGCAATAAGTTACAGATTTTCCCCTGGGAGGCACCTGTCCTCGTTGTGCCCTGGGCAGCAACAACACTGTGGAGAAAAGCAAAACGTCAAGTGCCTCCTGCTCAGCTCACGCCTGAGACAGGGCTCAGGGGCTGATTGTGCCCTGCGAGTGACAGCGGTGTTCCTCCCCTCTCTTCCAGGGCAGGAATTCATCTGTCAGACCCAGATGACGCTGTCACAGCCTCCCTCAAGCTGCAGCCAGGCCTGAGCTGGGCCCCACTGCTCTCAGCCCACGGACGTGATGTCCTGCAAGGATGGCAGACCTGCCCATCCCTAAGGCCCAGCCAGGGGATCTGCACTCTTGGCTGACCCCGCTTACTGTCAGCAGACCTGTTCTGCTCTTCTTGCTGAGGGCCTGTGGGAGGGCTCCCTGGCCGGTGAGGTCATGCACCCTGCCAGGCTGGCTGCCACTCTTGGCTTGCCCTTCCTCTGCAAGACAGCCTGGCCTCCATGAGCCCTTACACCTACTGCTTTGCCCTTACAGTTGCGTCTTTACCCATAATGATAACTACCTCCGTATTAGTTATAGTCATCTACTACTGTAACAGCAGAAGGAGCATTAAGAAAAGCCCATCACATCCAAAATGCAGCCATGGAAAAAAAAATCATCAACATGACAAGAAATATACGGAAAGCATCTCCCACGTTTCAAAAGAAGTAACATCACAACCAAAAAACCCCACCCAAAGCGCAGCTCACCTCTGTTCGTAATCTATCCACTTCCTTGACCTTTTCAGAATATCTGTTCTTCATTTCTTCCAGCTGGGACTGGGTTTCTTTCTCTTCATTAGCCCTGAGTTTCCTCCTATCTACCCTCAGAAGCTTTTCCAACCTGCACAGCAAATTAGTTGCAAAACCCATGAAACACAGGAAGAACCAGCCTTTTGCCCACAGTCTCACATAAGCAGCACAGACATCAGAGAAGCATAGAATGGCTTGGCTTGGCAGGGACCTTGAAGATCATCTCGTTCCAAGCCTCCTGCTGGGGGCCGGGACACCTTCCACGAGACCAGGTTGTTCAGAGCTCCATCCAACCTGGCCTTGAACACTTCCAGGGATGGGGCATCCACAGCTTCTCTGGGCAACCTGTTGCAGTTCCTCACCACCCTCACAGCAACCAATTTCTTCCTAGTATCAAACCTAAACCTACTGTCTTTCCGTTTGAAGACATTCCCCCCCCTTGTCCTCTCACTACATGCTCTTTTAAATGCACTCTTTTCATCCTTGTGGTAGGTTCCCTTCACGTACTGAAAGGCCACAATTAGGTCACCCCAAAACCTTCTCTTTTCCAGGCTGAAGTATTGCAATTGTCCCAGCCTTTCCTCATAGGAGAGGTGCTCCATCTTTCTAACCACCTTGGTGGCCTCCTCTGGACTCACTCCAACAGGTGGAGGTCCTTGCTTTGCTGAGGACCCCAGAGCTGGATGCAGCACTCCAGGTGGGGTCTCAGCGACGTCCCTCAGGACATCAGTCCTGTGCTGGTGCTTCAGATCACCTCCCTGTCATCCATGTGCCTTGACATAGCTTCTAGAAGGATCTTTTCCGTGACCTTCCCAGGCACAGAGGGGAGGCAGACAGGTTGGCAGTTACCAGGACCCTCCTTCCTACCCATTTCAAAGATGGGTACAGTGGGTTTCCCTTTTTCCCGTCACCTGGGACTTCACCCGACTGCCACGACTTTTCAAATATCAAGGAGAGTGTCTTGGCAACTACATCAGACCCCGTTGGCCAATGTAGGGCAAGCAATAATGCTGGTGAGATGTAGACAATGCATTTAGAAGGAAAATGCATGAAGAAAAAGGAGTCTCTTATTACCACTCCAAAAAAGCATGGACGTACCTTTCCAATTTCTTGTCTAGGCATCTTCTAGTTTTCAATTCCTCCAGGTACAGGTCTTTGTACATTTCCATTTCTCCCCGCGTTGCTTCTTTACGAGAAGCACTCTCTTGTTGGGATTTTTTTACCCTGTCCAGTTCACTTTCGAGATCTCTAATTCTTTCTTCTAACTGGATTCTCACTGAATCGCAATGGCTGTCTCCGTTTTGTTCTAATCGAGCCTGGGAGGCTGCCTGTGCCTGAAGGAGACAGTGCACCTTCAACCACCACAAGAAAAAGAGAACTCTCTCCAGCAGAAAATTGCACGCATCCAGTTTCAAGGGCCCAGCCTTACTCAGAGAGGCAGCTGTGCCTCCTCACTACCAGCAGCAACCAAGGCAGAACCCAGGAGCTACCACGGCAAATAATTCTTTTCATTGGGAAAGAAGCCCAAATCAGCACTCTTATTCAAAGCTCCTAATGAAGAGACACTGTCTCTGTAGGACAGGGTATATCGAAAAGGATTCCTCAAAGACAATATGAGCATCCCCCACCTCCACCCCCTCACCCCCACCCCTGGAATTTAAGTGACTCCTTTTCTGAGCACCTTCCCCCCCTACGAGGACAAAGCAGCACCTGTAGGTCTGGCCATGACAGCTGGCAGTTGCAAAACCCATTGAAGGATGAGCAGCGAGAACCAGGCCAGCGGACAGAGATACCCCCCAAGCACTGCAAAGTGGGAATCTGCCTTGGGCAGGCTTTTCATTCAGGGACCTGCCGGCACATCACACACCCGTGACAGCCCTCCTGCCCAACCATATTGCCTTCTCCCACCGCCTTCAGGAAAGGCAGAAGCTAACACACAGAATACAGGAGCAAAAGAAAAATACCAAAACCGATGGCCACAGCAGAAGTTTACGTAGCGCCTGTGGACACTGGTGAGAAATTCACTTACTTGCAGAACGAGACTGACGTCTTGTGACTTTTGACTTATTTCCTGGTCAGCTCGTTCTTCCGCCTCTCTTTTACATTGTGCTGTTTGGCTGCCATCCAGCACGAAAGTCTCCAAATGATGATGGACTTTTGTCACTTCTTCTTGCAGCTGGCATTTGCTCTTCTCCAGTTTTTCATACTTCCCACGCAGAGTGGACAGCTCTTCTTGCAAAGTCTGGTTTTGGTCCTCTAGCTGCATGCCTGTTTTAGGCTCCATGTCCAGCTGCTGGGAAAGTTCACCAACCTGTACACAGAAAAAAAAAAGAAAAGGAAACTCAGCATGATCTAAAGGCAGTGAATTCTGGGAAAACCTCTAAAGAGGGTGGCCATCATAACTGCATTTATCATCTGCTGGAAACGAGCATAGAAAACGCTTGAAAGATTCCCTGTCAGAAAGAAGAAACTTTACAACTACTTAAAAATTTGTGAGACGCTTCTGGGAGCAATACTTCTGGGTCCCTTGGAGCTCATGGTGAAACTCATAATTTATAATCTAAGAATTGCTCTAGTGTCCAGCACAGCAAATACCCTCAGGGCTTTTGTAGCAGCTGGGGAAAGGACCAGGCTGCTTTCTGAGCAGCCTCTACTGAGGAGAAGGCAGAAACTGAGCTCCCCTAGGCTCTCCAGGAAAACTTCATCTTACAGTTTCCCCACAGAAATAGGCAACTAGGCTCAAGAGTCACAAAAAGGGAAATTTATGACCAGCTTACTGAGGCAGAGGCTTGCAGGTCTCTCTGAAGGGCTTCAATCCTATGGCTTTGTTGCTGGACAGTGGCTTCCACTCGGGTCTTTTGAATTTCAAGGCTTAAAAACAAATATGGGTCTTATTACCAGAAAATCCAGTTCCAGACAAACTGTGCTAAGTAACAGAATCCACAGCAGAAGTGTCCTTCAAAATCCAACTGACTGTCCCGTTGTTTCCACCCAATCCCCCAAAGCGACAGACACCTCGCTTCACTGGGTTACTCTCTTACTGTTGCACGTGTTCTTCCAGTTGTTTTAGAGTGGTATTAGTCTCGGAAGATGGCAACAGGAGGTCCTGCAGTTTTGGGGAAGAAGTTATTGCTTCTCTTTCTTTATCATCCAAGGCAGTCTTCAAGTCACGAACGCAGTGCTCAGACTGAAGATGCTTTTCTTCCTCCTCCCGCAGCTGTAAAATCACGGTAAGAATCCACAGTTGTCAGGTGAGCTTTTACATAGAGGAGCCAGCTGCTGCTGAAGAACTCAGGTGCTGCACGTATGTGTGCATACCCTCTGCCCAAAGAACTGGAATCAATTCAAGTACCTTCAAAGCTTCACTTCTACTACCCAATGAACACAAGCTCTATTCCTTTGTCCTCTTTTACAGCAGCCTCTCCCACCCCTCCACTGCTTTCCTACAGCACGGTTCTAAGCACTGACACTGCCCCTCGGACCATTTTTGTGACCTGTGACGCTTCTTGTGTTCCCTTGCTTGCTACTCCAGGAAAAGATGAGTGAAATAATTCATCTTCCTAAAGGAAGGCATCTCGCAAGTGTCAGAGGTGCAGTGCTCTGGCACATGTGCTCTGGAGCCCAGGATTGCACAGGGGGAGCATGGGGAGTTTTCTTAAGTGGGAATGACCCCGACTGTAGCACAGAGAGAGGTGCCCAGCAGCCCCTAAGCAGGAAGCAGTGGATGCCTGAGGAGAGGTGGCTCTGCTTCAGTGTGGTGGGGCCAGGAAGGATGGCATCACTGACAAGCTAATGACCACCATTTCAGCAAAGGCAGCCAGGTGAACTGCTCCACAGACCTGCCCTGGAGTCGAGAATCACGCCAGGGGTGTGTGGGGAGTCTTCTTAAACCAGGAAAATCTTGAATGTAGCAGAGAGAGAGGAACCCCAGCCCCCCTGGCCGGTCACGGGTGAAACCCTAAGGAGAGGCAGCTCTGCCTCAGCATGGCGGGTTGTGGGGCAGGGGGCCGGAGGGACAGAGGCAGATCAAAGCCCGATGTAACTACCGCTTCCTCAGGTCTCTGTCATACTGGGTCCCAGAATACTCTTTTGTCCATTTTCATGATGTATAGGAAGCAACAGGCACCGCCAGGTTTACCCCTGTAGGGACAGGCTTTCCATACCTCCGTGTCAGCCCTGTCCAACTCCTCCTGCAAGCGCAGATTTTCTTCCTCTAGGTGAGCCTCATGGGTTCCAGTAACCACAAAAGCAGTCCTAAAGCATCCAAGATTTAATGTGAAACATGTCTGATCCCGCATCATTTTTCCCCTGCTGTTTCCCAAAAGAGCTCTTCCCCCCTTTCCTACAAGCTCCGTGAAAGCGAAGCCAAGTACATGGAAGCATTGGAGAATTTATCTTAGAAGGGGCCTCCCTAAAGCAGCCTCAACTACGAGGTCAGGCCATGCTGTTCAGGGCTCCTTGCACTGCTCTTCCAAGTCCCCACAGATGCGGCTGCACAAACTCCCGGGGCAAGCCGTTCGACCGCCTGACCATCTACATGGCAGGAAGTTTTCTCCTTATGTGCGGTTGGAGCCCCTCATGTCCCCTCGGACACTGTTGCTTCTCTTTCTCCCAACGCTTCCCTTCAGAGCACTTAACGCACCAACTATGCCTTGGCTTAAACCTCCCTCGCCTGCAGAGCAGCCATGCTGCTGAGCTAGTGGCAAGCTTCCCGATGGCTCTGGGTCTGTGTGGGGAGAGGGCACCACAGACAACGCTTTCTTGCAGACCTCAGCGGGCAAAGTACGAGAGCCCCTAAGGTACAAGAGCAGCCAAGTGCAGACCTGCATTTACCAGTCACACAGGGAACTGCTCCCACGTGGCTCCTCCTTCTTTTTCCAAGCTCATTGCCACGCCCCTCGTCTCGGTCTTGCTTGCAGGCTACCGAGAAGACCCCTGTGCTGTTTTGACAAACCCCTTACCTTTCACACTGGGCTTGAGCATGCCTGTCAGCTGCTTTTTTCAGAAGGCACTCCAGAATCTCCTCATGCTGTAGGAGGGCTGCAAGTTTTAAGGGAGTAAATCCCATCTAAAAGGACAAATAATCCCCATTAGAAAGACACAGACAAGCTCTGCAGCTGTTTGAAAGAGCAGCTTTACCCACGTGCCAGGGTTACCTGGTTCTGAGCATCACTATTGGCATTATGCTCGAGTAACAGCCCTGCTACAGCTGTATTTTTAGATAGGACAGCCAGGTGAAGGGCAGTGTTGCCGCCAGCGTCTGCCAGATTCGGGTCGGCACCGTGTTCCAGCAGAATAGCAACACATTCTTCCTGCTCCTGCTGTACTGCCTGGGAACAACACACAAAAAGGGAAAGACTTCCAACTTTTACATCCCCCTCTATCACAACTTCCTCAGCTCCTGAACGCTAGAAGACCATCTTCAAAGATTAGCTAACAGAGGCCTATGCCATGCCAATTGCAATATGCATGTTTCTATGGCCCAAGGAATCCTGCCAGACACCTCCCCTTTAACACACCATCACTAATCCCCACCTACAAGATCATAAGGCATTGCACACACCTTCATCAGTGCCGTTCTCTTCAAGTTGTCAGCGAGATTCGGCTGGCTGTTCTTTCTTAGCAGATATCTAAGGACATCTGCATGGCCATTTGCCGAAGCGAGATGCAGAGGTGTCCTAAAAATTAAACATACGCTCTTAACCTAGACAGACAGAGGATGAGCCAAAGCCGTGTCTCTACCCAGTACCCTGGGGACCCTGCCCGGACTCTGCTCCTCCCCCTTGCTGCTCTCTGCTGCTGCTGCTGCTGCAATCCTGCGCTGATTAGCCAGAGGGCAGAAGAGGGGAGGGGAGGGCTGAGCAGCTGCAGAACAGCCCTGCAGAGAGACTCGGGCAAAGCGGCAGGTCGGCAACATGCGTTTCCAACAGCGCTGGAGCCCAGCCGGCAGCTACAAGCAGTGAAGAGCTCAAGAGTTCACTCTCCCAGCTGACAGGGCAAATCTCACTTTTCAAGGCTTGTCCTTAACAGAGGGCTGCCGAGGACTACTGCAGCTTGGCTCAGGAGCAGCCAAGGTGTGCCATCAGCATCCCATAGAACTCACCGCATCTCCTGGTCTCGCCTGTCGATGCCGACTACCTTCACATACCAGCGCCAGCGCCTCAGCCAGGCCAGGTCGCCGCGGGCGGCCGCGCGGTGCAGCCTGCCCAGCCCCTCCTCCCTGAGCTCGGAGGCGCTGGTGGAGCTGGTGGCAGCCCAGGGCTGCCCACTGGTGGTGCTGGATGGTGACTGCCGTCGCTTCTTGCTGAGAAGCCACGGCATGGCCCTGCTTGGAGCTACCAGCAGCAGGAAGTGCAAGAAGCCCCCTTGCGGAGGGGCTGCCGGGTGCCAAGCAGGGATGAGGAATGGGACGAGGGCGAGGTTAAGGGTGAGGGTGACAAAGGGGACGAGGGCGAGGTTAAGGGTGAGGGTGACAAAGGGGACGAGGGCGAGGTTAAGGGTGAGGGTGACAAAGGGGACGAGGATGAGAAGAAGGATGGGCACAGGGTATAAAGCACAAGGCAGACGAGGTCGCCCTGTGCAGCGTTCGTAGCCTGCAGCTACCAAGACGGCGATACAGGCGCGAAATGCTCCCACAGCGGGATATGCTACTGCTCCTCGAGAGGCTACAGCAGCTCTGAGCGCCGGCTCCGGGCACCAACAAAGCTGTGCTCGACTGGTGCCTGTGGTGTCACAATGGCAGGTGGAACGCTCAGCACGTCACCGTGGGGTGTGGCAGAGGCCACGGTGCAGGGTGAGGCCGGGCGGGACATGGCAGGGTGGGGCAGGAGTGAGGGCGGCCCTGCTGGGCCTTGTGGAAGGAGGTGGCCTGGGCCTTGTGAGTGTGGCTGGCGGGAGTGGGCGCTGCCCCGCCTCAGGGCACCCCGGGGCAGGCTGCGGTAGGCGCTGGAGCAGCTCCCGCATCACCCGCTCTGGGTTTTTGCTTCAGCCTGTGGCCGGGCTGCCTCTGGACGCACTTCCATGAAATGAGGCTCAGGATGAAGTGGGATCCCAGCCCGAGCAGGTGGGGGCCACCACAGCTCTCATGAAATGCCCACTGAGTGCTCCAAGCCTGCCATGCCAGAATTCCAGGATGTAGGGACATGTCCCGAGAATAGGGAGGGAAGCATTCTGGGAACTGAAGTCCCTGGACAGCATACTGGGCCACATGAGCGGTGTGTGTTGTGCTGTCATTGGTCAGGTGGTCACATGTCCTCCAGAGGGTTTATAAGGAGGCATTTTTCTTTTAAATAAACAGATTTGACTGCTTGCCAACTAGCTGCCGGGTCGTGTCTTTTATATTATATTAATATACCACACCAGGACAATTCCCCAACTCCTTTGTCTTGTCCCTCTTGAAGAGCAGACACCTCACCCCCCCAACCCCTCGTAACTGCCCACCCTAGTTCGAAGCTGCTCACCTGCAGTCCTGCTGCAGTGTGACGAATTCTATGTACGTTCCCTTTTTTAAGTTCAGCCACGCACCTCCACCGGGAGAGAAGGAGCCGCTTCTTCTGCCAATGCCGTGTCAGCTCTGGACTACAAGCTTCTAAATATTAGAAGCTGGGGCTCTCGGCCTCAAACACGGCGCCATTTGTAGGAGGTCAATAACTAATCGATCCCAAGTTTGGGGGTGAAAACTGGAATCTTTATTGAACACGCATCTCACAATTTAAGGGTCTTGGGGGCAGGACATGTTTATGAGGAGGATGGATTATGCTAAGCTGGGGATGGATTATGCTAACTAGAGGATTACACAATTTTCTGCTACAGTCACACAATTGTTTAATATTTCCTGTAACAAGGATTACATGGGGGGGACAGAACAAAGGGGTTTCTACGTAGTCTGATATCATCATCACAAAGTCTTTCCATATCTTGCTGGAGGAGCCAGGCCGATCAACATAGTTAAATAGCAGTAGGTCTTGTGAAGAAGCATGCGATCCTCAGGTGGTGGGCTTTCTTTCAGCCCCTGTTGGTCCATGGCCTGCTACATAATCCTTTTGTGCTGATATCCGAGTTTCAAATTGCTACAGATGACCTAAAGTCTTCGGCTTTACCACAGATGTCTGGGTGGTGTTCTGAAACCCAGACTTCTGTTCAGTCCCAAACTGTTGCCAAGATATCCCAGGCCAGCTGGATCCAGAAGTGGACTTGCAGCCAGATGTATGCTGACAGCGCTGCTTGTGACTGCAGATTTGCTTCTATGGCGCTCCCAAAAGAGCTCGATGTCGGCCTCTGCAAGTCTCTCATCAGCTCTGAAACATTCAGAAGCACACAGAGAGTCATCTTTGGCAGTAAGGCTTTTGCAAAGTTACCCTCCACGTCCTTGACTACTACTCAACTTCTAAAAGCCAGGGGCATTAAAAGTGTGCAAAACAAGCACATTCTTTGATCTGAGCTTGTTCAGAGGGCCTGTTTCTAAGAAATCACACTAAGTGCAAGGAGCAGCAAGTGTCACCTCCATAAGAACGCTGGCCTTCTCAAGGAAAGCTCAAACCTCAGACCCGCTGCCAAAACAGAAGCCAAGAAAGAGCGTTCTTATTTTTGATGCACAGAATCCAACTCTGTTCTCCGAGAGGCCTCTCCTTATTCAAACAGTAAAGGGCACAAGATTCATCTTTTCTGTCACATACGGGATGAGGAGATTAGCGACTGGCAAAAAGACTGCCTGCTAGAACAACATCAACTTGAAAAAGACACCAATAATGCCATAATGGCGCTACTGTGGTGTTACTGCTGGAACTCTTAAAGAGAAAGGAGAAGACAGGTCTGATGAAGGGAAGGGTCTTAAGGGACTTTCCCCACAAATATGCCGTGTTCTGCTTTCACACATCGTGCTGGCGAGACGTAAAAAAGGGATTTTAGAAGGAAAATGCACGAGGAAAAAGGAGTCTGTTATTACCAGTCCAAAAAAGTATGGACTTACCTTTCCAGTTTCTTGGCTAGGCTTTTTATGGTTTTCGCTTCCACCAGATAGAGCTCTTTGTACATTTCCACTTCTGCCTGGGTGGATTCTTTTTGAAGAGGTCTGTCTTGTTGGGTGTTTTTTATCCTGTCCATTTGACTTTTGAGATCTCTACTTCTTTCTACTGTTTTCTCGCTGAATCACTATGATGGCTCCGAGGACTTGAGCTCTTTCATGCTCAAGAATCAAGATCAGTCAATCTGTCGGGAGTGAGGACATTGCTGCATATGAAAGCTGGAGAAAACAAGAAGAAATGTGTGACCCTCCAGAGGATGAAACCCCTGTATGAAATTGTCAAGAAGTTCAGACCCAACGCGTTTCGAGTTTTACAGTTGTGTCTAAACATTTATTGTAGTTTTTCCCTTGTTTGTACCCTGAAATTGTTGTATGAAAAATGCCCTTGATTTCTGTATCCTTAGCTCCACCCTAGTCCCTCCCTTTCTTCTAGCAAATTCTACCCCTACCTTATATAAGCCCAAACCCACCTCCCTAAATGAGCCATTTTTTACACCCTCATCCCGAGAGTGGCAAACCTGTTATTCCCACAGGGACCGCGTCCGTGCTCCACATGAAGATTTTTTGAAGATCCAGCAGATCCACTTGTAAGTTTAGCAGTGGCTGGGGGGAAAATTGACAAGATTCCTGGTGTTACTTTTACAGCAGACAGGGCAAAATAAGGCAAGGACATGACAGGCAACACAAGGGACTGCAATCCAGACAGAGACTTTAAAATTTCCAAGGGAACATAACAACGGAAGGGCTAGGTGCAAAGGAAGAAACCCATTTTTTCCACAATTGCTTATCCGTCAACAGCATTTCTAAAGCAAGTGGAAGACATTCTGGGGGCTACACACTGAACACCTTCAGGCAATCCACAAATGACTCCTGTGCTAAACAGCCCCCTGTAGACCTCTTCAACCCGAAGTCTCTGCTTTCCTTTTATGTCCAAACCAGTGATTTATTGGCACACTACTACTACACAGCACCAGGCACTGCAAAGCAGTAACTCTGGAGGAACAAATCCCCATGGAACAGGTGCATTTCCTCTTTGGACACCTGGCCTCAAATTCTACAGCATGTTTTATGCTACGTACGGCAAGCACTGAACTGATATTTGCCGAAAAAATACTGAATAATCTTTTCCTAAAGACAGATTATCTTTTGTCACTGATCTTCTTGCTTATTCCAAAAAAGACTGCACCACCTAAGCTACCAAGACAAGCCATGAATCACAGAATCATAGCAAAAATCAGGAACCAACAGCAAAGAACGGGTATGGTGCGGTTTAGTGCTGAATGCCATCGGTGTACATGGGAGGGGAAGTGATGGCTGAAGCTTATACTTATCTTGTGGCTGTTTTGCTGTTTGTGCTTGAGATGAACTCTAGTGAAGGGCAACTTCAGCTTAAGCCAAGGGTTTCTTTGCGCTTGGTTTTTTCCAGGCAACAGCATAACATTGTACGCAACATTTTGGTAAGCAGGAAGTTTTCACATTCAAGTCTCAACTGGAAGGCTAGCAGAAAAAAAAAACCAAAAACCTACTTATCACAGGAACTTGATAAAAATGGCTCGAGAGCTGTCAAGACCTAGAAATAGTCACCTTTTTCTTAAAAAACCCTCCTAACATAATGACACATTACCTCGTTGAAGGTCTCTAGCGATTTTTGCATCCCTCGATGGGATGCATTCCTGTCGTGCCTAGAATTATACAGAAAATACACAGTTAAGACGTAGTATTTACAGAGTTAAGAGGTAAGATTTCAGTGGATTAAGCCATCGTTTTACTCACACCCCTTCGAGGAAAAAAACTTTAGAACTTGATATGGTAGTAGAGTTGGAAGCAAGTCCTGAGAAGACAAACTGTGTATAGTGAGAGTGAACTATCCTCAGCTCCTCTGTTGACAACAAACTAAAAGTCTCCAGAGGTTGCAGTCAAGGTCAGAGAGAACTTCAGGGGACTAAGTCCTACCAAAAAAAATGCAATAGGAAGGAGAAATGTTGGGATCGAAGCAAGCCCCCAAACTAAGAAACAAAACCCCTCCAGACATCAGTCACTGAAGGTTGGGGAAATGTCATACGTAGTTGTTCATCAGCTTCCTTGAGAGTACGCTCAAGGCTGTGAGACAGACGTGGCCTCAAAATGTATGGGTGCTGTTGCAGTCAGGACGCTGAGTGAGAACAGTATCACCATTCTCAGATCACGTGCATTCTTTTCTTGGAATCAACTCAACTGTTTTCCACAAGTAGATCTGGGAAGCAGTTGTTGCAAAGCGTTGAAGCAGCCTATATAGCGATTTGAACTACACATCTGCATAAATTAGCAACTGGATAAAACAATGAGCCATGAAATAACCTGTAGAAATATTTAATTTCTGTAACATCCTTGAGGGAAGCTAGGAAAGCAGTAAAGGTTTCTGTCTTGATACTGACAAAACTTTGAGATGCCCAGAGTTTTCTTCTGGAAAATCACAATGGAAGACTGTTGCTGCACAATTCAGTTTTAGGAAGCACTGGGTACTCCCACTGTCCTTCCCTTCACTGTCTGTTTTCCCTGTTCTTTTTCAAAAAAGACACAGCTGTCAACTCTTTTCTTTTCAAGTAGGGCAGCTTTTTTCCTCGAACAGGAATGGTTTCCTCCTCTGCCTTTTCCTTCTTTTAACATCTTGCTGCCATCTCTCTGTCCTTTCTTTCCCTCACTTGTTCCGTGCTCCCTGCCCCTCCTGGTCTTCTCCTTTTCTCCCTTTTGCATTGGGTCCCTGAAGTGTGCTTCCCTTCTAGTGCTTGCCTGCAGAACAGTCCCTGCAGATGGTACAGCACTAATTACCTCACGAGTTCTTTCCGTAATGCCTGTCCACGCCTCTGCCCTCAAAAACGTGTTCACAGCGGTACAGAAAAGTTCCTGTCTGTAACTGCCGCTGCTACGCATTACCTACGCTGCTTGGTCCCTTTTGGTGTTTTTCTCTTCAACCAGGTGCTGTATGTAGACACCTTGTTGAAATGGGTTCTTTCCAATGGAGGTGAGGGGACCAGTGAACTGAGATGGACTTCAAAGTGAACAAATGCTTCTCACATTCATCCAACAACTAAACACACTAACTCAACAGAGAAGCTTGGCCATGCCTCAGTCCCATGCTACGTGACTGTCCCACTGATTACAGCTACTGGTGTGTGGTTTCCACGTCTCCTGGTACAATGCTCTGCATTCTGGAAGGGATGCGCTATCACACTGACTGCTGATTACAGGCATACTTGGACCAGTGCTATTGCAGAGGTTGCAGCGTTGCTGCACAATTAGAAGGCCGTGAAGACCTCCCAAGGAGTAGGTAGTTCTGCTGTTTCATGTAGTAAGACGTAGCAGGAACTACAGGAACAAATGCCTCCTATCCATAGTAACATATTAAAGCAAGGTCCAGTGAAGAAACTGCTAGAACAAAGATCAATGATGAAGAAAATGGGGTCTCACAGATGTCTGCTGGCATTTGGCACTCATGGTGACATTAGCCACTTGAAATAGGTCACACATACCATACATGTAAATTTAGTGTAGAACTTAGGTGCGGGGTTCGTGCCCCACAGTGCTCTTTACCACAGTTTGTCTTGTAAAAGAAGGTAGTTACACAGTTCATTGCTTCGATTTCAATATTTTTTGGCCTTTGACCGCTCTGGAAAATTTGTACAAACCTGATGTCCTAAAATCTTTGGCTTTACCACAGATGTCTGGGTGGTGTTCTGAGACCCAGACTTCTGTTCAGTCCCAAACTGTTGCCAAGACATCCCAGGCCAGCTGGATCCAGAAGTGGACTTGCAGCCAGATGTATGCTGACAGCTCTGCTTGTGACTGCAGATTTGCTTCTATGGCGCTCCCAAAAGAGCTCGATGTCGGCCTCTGCAAGTCTCTCATCAGCTCTGAAACATTCAGAAGCACACAGAGAGTCATCTTTGGCAGTAAGGCTTTTGCAAAGTTACCCTCCACGTCCTTGACTACTACTCGACTTCTAAAAGCCAGGGGCATTAAAAGTGTGCAAAACAAGCACATTCTTTGATCTGAGCTTGTTCAGAGGGCCTGTTTCTAAGAAATCACACTAAGTGCAAGGAGCAGCAAGTGTCACCTCCATAAGAACGCTGGCCTTCTCAAGGAAAGCTCAAACCTCAGACCCGCTGCCAAAACAGAAGCCAAGAAAGAGCGTTCTTATTTTTGATGCACAGAATCCAACTCTGTTCTCCGAGAGGCCTCTCCTTATTCAAACAGTAAAGGGCACAAGATTCATCTTTTCTGTCACATACGGGATGAGGAGATTAGAGACTGGCAAAAAGACTGCCTGCTAGAACAACATCAACTTGAAAAAGACACCAATAATGCCATAATGGCGCTACTGTGGTGTTACTGCTGGAACTCTTAAAGAGAAAGGAAGACAGGTCTGATGAAGGGAAGGGTCTTAAAGGACTTTCCCCAGAAATATGCCGTGTTCTGCTTTCACGCATCGTGCTGGCGAGACGTAAAAAAGGGATTTTAGAAGGAAAATGCACGAGGAAAAAGGAGTGTGTTATTACCAGTCCAGAAAAGCATGGACTTACCTTTCCAGTTTCTTGGCTAGGCTTTTTCTGGTTTTTGCTTCCACCAGATAGAGCTCTTTGTACATTTCCACTTCTGCCTGGGTGGATTCTTTCTGAAAAGGTCTTTCTGGTTGGTCGCTTTTTATCCTTTGCAGTGCACCTTCAAGATCTCTAATTCTGTCTTCTAACTGTTTTTTCAGTGAGTCTAAATGACTGGTTCTGATTTGTTCTAATCTGTCCTGGGAGGCTGCCTGTGCCTGAAGGAGACAGTGCACCTTCAATCACCACAAGAAAAAGAGAACTCTCTCCAGCAGAAAATTGCCTGTACCCAATTTCAAGGCTTTACGAAGAGAGGCAGCTGTGCCTCCTCACTACCAGCAGCAATGAAAGCAGAACCCTGGAGCTACTATTATACAAAGCTACTAATGAAAGGACACTCTCTCTGTAGGACAGGGCATATGGAAAAGGATTCCTCAAAGACAACAGGAGGATCTCCCACCTCCACAACTTCAGTGACTCCTTTTCTGAGCACCTTCCCCCCCTACAAGGACAAAGCAGCACCTGTAGGTCTGGCCATGACAGCTGGCAGTTGCAAAACCCATTCAAGAATGAGCAGCGAGAACCAGGCCAGCGGACAGAGATACCCCCCCAAGCACTGCAAAGTGGGAATCTGCCTTGGGCAGGCTTTTGATTCAGGGACCTGCCGGCACATCACACACCCGTGACAGCCCTCCTGCCCAACCATATTGCCTTCTCCCACTGCCTTCAGGAAAGGCAGAAGCTAACACACAGAATACAGGAGCAAAAGAAAAATACCAAAACCGATGGCCACAGCAGAAGTTTACGTAGCGCCTGTGGACACTGGTGAGAAATTCACTTACTTGCAAAAACTCATTGACTTCTCGGAGTTTTTGTCTGATTTCGTGGTCTGCTCGTTCTTCCGCCTCTCTTTTACATTGTTCTAGTTGGGTGCGATTCACCATGTTAGTCTCCAAATGGTGCTGGACTTTTGCCAGCTCTTCTTGCAGCTGGCATTTGTCCATCTCCAGGTTTTCGCACTTCCCACGCAGGGTAGACAGCTCTTGTTGCAAATCCTGATTTTTGGCTTCCAGCTGCGTGCACTTTTTACTTTCCCCGTCCAGCTGCTGGGAAAGTTCAGCAACCTGCAGACAGAAAGAAGAAAACAGGAACTCAGTGTGATGTAAAGGCAGTGAATTCTGTGGAAACCCCAAAAGGGGGTGGCCAGGGAGACTATATTCATCATCTGATGGCTCGGGACTAGAAACAAAGTGCAACCAGGCTCTTTTCCAGCCAGAAGAGCTTTCACCTCATTTGTCTCAGCATTCCTCAGGTTCCCATCCTTTTTGAGTTTCTCATGCAAAAATGCTACAAGCTTCTGGACTCAAAAGGAATCACTGCAAAGGCAGTAAGTGATTCTACAGTGATGCCTTCCAAACCCAAGTGTAGCTCTGAAAGCTGGCCACTTTAGCAAGGAATCTGAGTAAGGAGCGGAGAAGGAAATAAAAGGTTACATGCCACTACTGCACAGGCAGAGCAGCCTCAAAACCACTGCTGGGAACAGTCCTTCTGAGTCCCTGTGACAAGATGGGCTGAAAGAGCTCCCGTGAGCAATAAGTTACAGATTTTCCCCTGGGAGGCACCTGTCCTCGTTGTGCCCTGGGCAGCAACAACACTGTGGAGAAAAGCAAAACGTCAAGTGCCTCCTGCTCAGCTCACGCCTGAGACAGGGCTCAGGGGCTGATTGTGCCCTGCGAGTGACAGCGGTGTTCCTCCCCTCTCTTCCAGGGCAGGAATTCATCTGTCAGACCCAGATGACGCTGTCACAGCCTCCCTCAAGCTGCAGCCAGGCCTGAGCTGGGCCCCACTGCTCTCAGCCCACGGACGTGATGTCCTGCAAGGATGGCAGACCTGCCCATCCCTAAGGCCCAGCCAGGGGATCTGCACTCTTGGCTGACCCCGCTTACTGTCAGCAGACCTGTTCTGCTCTTCTTGCTGAGGGCCTGTGGGAGGGCTCCCTGGCCGGTGAGGTCATGCACCCTGCCAGGCTGGCTGCCACTCTTGGCTTGCCCTTCCTCTGCAAGACAGCCTGGCCTCCATGAGCCCTTACACCTACTGCTTTGCCCTTACAGTTGCGTCTTTACCCATAATGATAACTACCTCCGTATTAGTTATAGTCATCTACTACTGTAACAGCAGAAGGAGCATTAAGAAAAGCCCATCACATCCAAAATGCAGCCATGGAAAAAAAAATCATCAACATGACAAGAAATATACGGAAAGCATCTCCCACGTTTCAAAAGAAGTAACATCACAACCAAAAAACCCCACCCAAAGCGCAGCTCACCTCTGTTCGTAATCTATCCACTTCCTTGACCTTTTCAGAATATCTGTTCTTCATTTCTTCCAACTGGGACTGGGTTTCTTTCTCTTCATTAGCCCTGAGTTTCCTCCTATCTACCCTCAGAAGCTTTTCCAACCTGCACAGCAAATTAGTTGCAAAACCCATGAAACACAGGAAGAACCAGCCTTTTGCCCACAGTCTCACATAAGCAGCACAGACATCAGAGAAGCATAGAATGGCTTGGCTTGGCAGGGACCTTGAAGATCATCTCGTTCCAAGCCTCCTGCTGGGGGCCGGGACACCTTCCACGAGACCAGGTTGTTCAGAGCTCCATCCAACCTGGCCTTGAACACTTCCAGGGATGGGGCATCCACAGCTTCTCTGGGCAACCTGTTGCAGTTCCTCACCACCCTCACAGCAACCAATTTCTTCCTAGTATCAAACCTAAACCTACTGTCTTTCCGTTTGAAGACATTCCCCCCCCTTGTCCTCTCACTACATGCTCTTTTAAATGCACTCTTTTCATCCTTGTGGTAGGTTCCCTTCACGTACTGAAAGGCCACAATTAGGTCACCCCAAAGCCTTCTCTTTTCCAGGCTGAAGTATTGCAATTGTCCCAGCCTTTCCTCATAGGAGAGGTGCTCCATCTTTCTAACCACCTTGGTGGCCTCCTCTGGACTCACTCCAACAGGTGGAGGTCCTTGCTTTGCTGAGGACCCCAGAGCTGGATGCAGCACTCCAGGTGGGGTCTCAGCGACGTCCCTCAGGACATCAGTCCTGTGCTGGTGCTTCAGATCACCTCCCTGTCATCCATGTGCCTTGACATAGCTTCTAGAAGGATCTTTTCCGTGACCTTCCCAGGCACAGAGGGGAGGCAGACAGGTTGGCAGTTACCAGGGCCCTCCTTCCTACCCATTTCAAAGATGGGTACAGTGGGTTTCCCTTTTTCCCGTCACCTGGGACTTCACCCGACTGCCACGACTTTTCAAATATCAAGGAGAGTGTCTTGGCAACTACATCAGACCCCGTTGGCCAATGTAGGGCAAGCAATAATGCTGGTGAGATGTAGACAATGCATTTAGAAGGAAAATGCATGAAGAAAAAGGAGTCTCTTATTACCACTCCAAAAAAGCATGGACTTACCTTTCCAGTTTCTTGTCTAGGCATCTTCTAGTTTTCAATTCCTCCAGGTACAGGTCTTTGTACATTTCCATTTCTCCCCGCGTTGCTTCTTTACGAGAAGCACTCTCCTGTTGGGTTTTTTTTACCCTGTCCAGTTCACTTTCGAGATCTCTAATTCTTTCTTCTAACTGGATTCTCACTGAATCGCAATGACTGTCTCCGTTTTGTTCTAATCGAGCCTGGGAGGCTGCCTGTGCCTGAAGGAGACAGTGCACCTTCAACCACCACAAGAAAAAGAGAACTCTCTCCAGCAGAAAATTGCATGCATCCAGTTTCAAGGGCCCAGCCTTACTCAGAGAGGCAGCTGTGCCTCCTCACTACCAGCAGCAACCAAGGCAGAACCCAGGAGCTACCACGGCAAATAATTCTTTTCATTGGGAAAGAAGCCCAAATCAGCACTCTTATTCAAAGCTCCTAATGAAGAGACACTGTCTCTGTAGGACAGGGTATATCGAAAAGGATTCCTCAAAGACAATAAGAGCATCCCCCACCTCCACCCCCTCACCCCCACCCCTGGAATTTAAGTGACTCCTTTTCTGAGCACCTTCCCCCCCTACGAGGACAAAGCAGCACCTGTAGGTCTGGCCATGACAGCTGGCAGTTGCAAAACCCATTGAAGGATGAGCAGCGAGAACCAGGCCAGCAGACAGAGATACCCCCCAAGCACTGCAAAGTGGGAATCTGCCTTGGGCAGGCTTTTCATTCAGGGACCTGCCGGCACATCACACACCCGTGACAGCCCTCCTGCCCAACCATATTGCCTTCTCCCACTGCCTTCAGGAAAGGCAGAAGCTAACACACAGAATACAGGAGCAAAAGAAAAATACCAAAACCGATGGCCACAGCAGAAGTTTACGTAGCGCCTGTGGACACTGGTGAGAAATTCACTTACTTGCAGAACGAGACTGACGTCTTGTGGCTTTTGACTTATTTCCTGGTCAGCTCGTTCTTCCGCCTCTCTTTTACATTGTGCTGTTTGGCTGCCATCCAGCACGAAAGTCTCCAAATGATGATGGACTTTTGTCACTTCTTCTTGCAGCTGGCATTTGCTCTTCTCCAGTTTTTCATACTTCCCACGCAGAGTGGACAGCTCTTCTTGCAAAGTCTGGTTTTGGTCCTCTAGCTGCATGCCTGTTTTAGGCTCCATGTCCAGCTGCTGGGAAAGTTCACCAACCTGTACACAGAAAAAAAAAAGAAAAGGAAACTCAGCGTGATCTAAAGGCAGTGAATTCTGGGAAAACCTCTAAAGAGGGTGGCCATCATAACTGCATTTATCATCTGCTGGAAACGAGCATAGAAAACACTTGAAAGATTCCCTGTCAGAAAGAAGAAACTTTACAACTACTTAAAAATTTGTGAGACGCTTCTGGGAGCAATACTTCTGGGTCCCTTGGAGCTCATGGTGAAACTCATAATTTATAATCTAAGAATTGCTCTAGTGTCCAGCACAGCAAATACCCTCAGGGCTTTTGTAGCAGCTGGGGAAAGGACCAGGCTGCTTTCTGAGCAGCCTCTACTGAGGAGAAGGCAGAAACTGAGCTCCCCTAGGCTCTCCAGGAAAACTTCATCTTACAGTTTCCCCACAGAAATAGGCAACTAGGCTCAAGAGTCACAAAAAGGGAAATTTATGACCAGCTTACTGAGGCAGAGGCTTGCAGGTCTCTCTGAAGGGCTTCAATCCTATGGCTTTGTTGCTGGACAGTGGCTTCCACTCGGGTCTTTTGAATTTCAAGGCTTAAAAACAAATATGGGTCTTATTACCAGAAAATCCAGTTCCAGACAAACTGTGCTAAGTAACAGAATCCACAGCAGAAGTGTCCTTCAAAATCCAACTGACTGTCCCGTTGTTTCCACCCAATCCCCCAAAGCGACAGACACCTCGCTTCACTGGGTTACTCTCTTACTGTTGCACGTGTTCTTCCAGTTGTTTTAGAGTGGTATTAGTCTCGGAAGATGGCAACAGGAGGTCCTGCAGTTTTGGGGAAGAAGTTATTGCTTCTCTTTCTTTATCATCCAAGGCAGTCTTCAAGTCACGAACGCAGTGCTCAGACTGAAGATGCTTTTCTTCCTCCTCCCGCAGCTGTAAAATCACGGTAAGAATCCACAGTTGTCAGGTGAGCTTTTACATAGAGGAGCCAGCTGCTGCTGAAGAACTCAGGTGCTGCACGTATGTGTGCATACCCTCTGCCCAAAGAACTGGAATCAATTCAAGTACCTTCAAAGCTTCACTTCTACTACCCAATGAACACAAGCTCTATTCCTTTGTCCTCTTTTACAGCAGCCTCTCCCACCCCTCCACTGCTTTCCTACAGCACGGTTCTAAGCACTGACACTGCCCCTCGGACCATTTTTGTGACCTGTGACGCTTCTTGTGTTCCCTTGCTTGCTACTCCAGGAAAAGATGAGTGAAATAATTCATCTTCCTAAAGGAAGGCATCTCGCAAGTGTCAGAGGTGCAGTGCTCTGGCACATGTGCTCTGGAGCCCAGGATTGCACAGGGGGAGCATGGGGAGTTTTCTTAAGTGGGAATGACCCCGACTGTAGCACAGAGAGAGGTGCCCAGCAGCCCCTAAGCAGGAAGCAGTGGATGCCTGAGGAGAGGTGGCTCTGCTTCAGTGTGGTGGGGCCAGGAAGGATGGCATCACTGACAAGCTAATGACCACCATTTCAGCAAAGGCAGCCAGGTGAACTGCTCCACAGACCTGCCCTGGAGTCGAGAATCACGCCAGGGGTGTGTGGGGAGTCTTCTTAAACCAGGAAAATCTTGAATGTAGCAGAGAGAGAGGAACCCCAGCCCCCCTGGCCGGTCACGGGTGAAACCCTAAGGAGAGGCAGCTCTGCCTCAGCATGGCGGGTTGTGGGGCAGGGGGCCGGAGGGACAGAGGCAGATCAAAGCCCGATGTAACTACCGCTTCCTCAGGTCTCTGTCATACTGGGTCCCAGAATACTCTTTTGTCCATTTTCATGATGTATAGGAAGCAACAGGCACCGCCAGGTTTACCCCTGTAGGGACAGGCTTTCCATACCTCCGTGTCAGCCCGGTCCAACTCCTCCTGCAAGCGCAGATTTTCTTCCTCTAGGTGAGCCTCATGGGTTCCAGTAACCACAAAAGCAGTCCTAAAGCATCCAAGATTTAATGTGAAACATGTCTGATCCCGCATCATTTTTCCCCTGCTGTTTCCCAAAAGAGCTCTTCCCCCCTTTCCTACAAGCTCCGTGAAAGCGAAGCCAAGTACATGGAAGCATTGGAGAATTTATCTTAGAAGGGGCCTCCCTAAAGCAGCCTCAACTACGAGGTCAGGCCATGCTGTTCAGGGCTCCTTGCACTGCTCTTCCAAGTCCCCACAGATGCGGCTGCACAAACTCCCGGGGCAAGCCGTTCGACCGCCTGACCATCTACATGGCAGGAAGTTTTCTCCTTATGTGCGGTTGGAGCCCCTCATGTCCCCTCGGACACTGTTGCTTCTCTTTCTCCCAACGCTTCCCTTCAGAGCACTTAACGCACCAACTATGCCTTGGCTTAAACCTCCCTCGCCTGCAGAGCAGCCATGCTGCTGAGCTAGTGGCAAGCTTCCCGATGGCTCTGGGTCTGTGTGGGGAGAGGGCACCACAGACAACGCTTTCTTGCAGACCTCAGCGGGCAAAGTACGAGAGCCCCTAAGGTACAAGAGCAGCCAAGTGCAGACCTGCATTTACCAGTCACACAGGGAACTGCTCCCACGTGGCTCCTCCTTCTTTTTCCAAGCTCATTGCCACGCCCCTCGTCTCGGTCTTGCTTGCAGGCTACCGAGAAGACCCCTGTGCTGTTTTGACAAACCCCTTACCTTTCACACTGGGCTTGAGCATGCCTGTCAGCTGCTTTTTTCAGAAGGCACTCCAGAATCTCCTCATGCTGTAGGAGGGCTGCAAGTTTTAAGGGAGTAAATCCCATCTAAAAGGACAAATAATCCCCATTAGAAAGACACAGACAAGCTCTGCAGCTGTTTGAAAGAGCAGCTTTACCCACGTGCCAGGGTTACCTGGTTCTGAGCATCACTATTGGCATTATGCTCGAGTAACAGCCCTGCTACAGCTGTATTTTTAGATAGGACAGCCAGGTGAAGGGCAGTGTTGCCGCCAGCGTCTGCCAGATTCGGGTCGGCACCGTGTTCCAGCAGAATAGCAACACATTCTTCCTGCTCCTGCTGTACTGCCTGGGAACAACACACAAAAAGGGAAAGACTTCCAACTTTTACATCCCCCTCTATCACAACTTCCTCAGCTCCTGAACGCTAGGATAGAAGACCATCTTCAAAGATTAGCTAACAGAGGCCTATGCCATGCCAATTGCAATATGCATGTTTCTATGGCCCAAGGAATCCTGCCAGACACCTCCCCTTTAACACACCATCACTAATCCCCACCTACAAGATCCTAAGGCATTGCACACACCTTCATCAGTGCCGTTCTCTTCAAGTTGTCAGCGAGATTCGGCTGGCTGTTCTTTCTTAGCAGATATCTAAGGACATCTGCATGGCCATTTGCCGAAGCGAGATGCAGAGGTGTCCTAAAAATTAAACATACGCTCTTAACCTAGACAGACAGAGGATGAGCCAAAGCCGTGTCTCTACCCAGCACCCTGGGGACCCTGCCCGGACTCTGCTCCTCCCCCTTGCTGCTCTCTGCTGCTGCTGCTGCTGCAATCCTGCGCTGATTAGCCAGAGGGCAGAAGAGGGGAGGGCTGAGCAGCTGCAGAACAGCCCTGCAGAGAGACTCGGGCAAAGCGGCAGGTCGGCAACATGCGTTTCCAACAGCGCTGGAGCCCAGCCGGCAGCTACAAGCAGTGAAGAGCTCAAGAGTTCACTCTCCCAGCTGACAGGGCAAATCTCACTTTTCAAGCCTTGTCCTTAACAGAGGGCTGCCGAGGACTACTGCAGCTTGGCTCAGGAGCAGCCAAGGTGTGCCATCAGCATCCCATAGAACTCACCGCATCTCCTGGTCTCGCCTGTCGATGCCGACTACCTTCACATACCAGCGCCAGCGCCTCAGCCAGGCCAGGTCGCCGCGGGCGGCCGCGCGGTGCAGCCTGCCCAGCCCCTCCTCCCTGAGCTCGGAGGCGCTGGTGGAGCTGGTGGCAGCCCAGGGCTGCCCACTGGTGGTGCTGGATGGTGACTGCCGTCGCTTCTTGCTGAGAAGCCACGGCATGGCCCTGCTTGGAGCTACCAGCAGCAGGAAGTGCAAGAAGCCCCCTTGCGGAGGGGCTGCCGGGTGCCAAGCAGGGATGAGGAATGGGACGAGGGCGAGGTTAAGGGTGAGGGTGACAAAGGGGACGAGGGCGAGGTTAAGGGTGAGGGTGACAAAGGGGACGAGGGCGAGGTTAAGGGTGAGGGTGACAAAGGGGACGAGGATGAGAAGAAGGATGGGCACAGGGTATAAAGCACAGGGCAGACGAGGTCGCCCCGTGCAGCGTTCGTAGCCTGCAGCTACCAAGACGGTGATACAGGCGCGAAATGCTCCCACAGCGGGATGTGCTACTGCTCCTCGAGAGGCTACAGCAGCTCTGAGCGCCGGCTCCGGGCACCAACAAAGCTGTGCTCGACTGGTGCCTGTGGTGTCACAATGGCAGGTGGAGCGCTCAGCACGTCACCGTGGGGTGTGGCAGAGGCCACGGTGCAGGGTGAGGCCGGGCGGGACATGGCAGGGTGGGGCAGGAGTGAGGGCGGCCCTGCTGGGCCTTGTGGAAGGAGGTGGCCTGGGCCTTGTGAGTGTGGCTGGCGGGAGTGGGCACTGCCCCGCCTCAGGGCACCCCGGGGCAGGCTGCGGTAGGCGCTGGAGCAGCTCCCGCATCACCCGCTCTGGGTTTTTGCTTCAGCCTGTGGCCGGGCTGCCTCTGGACGCACTTCCATGAAATGAGGCTCAGGATGAAGTGGGATCCCAGCCCGAGCAGGTGGGGGCCACCACAGCTCTCAAGAAATGCCCACTGAGTGCTCCAAGCCTGCCATGCCAGAATTCCAGGATGTAGGGACATGTCCCGAGAATAGGGAGGGAAGCATTCTGGGAACTGAAGTCCATGGACAGCATATTGGGCCACATGAGCAGTGTGTGTTGTGCTGTCATTGGTCAGGTGGTCACATGTCCTCCAGAGGGTTTATAAGGAGGCATTTTTCTTTTAAATAAACAGATTTGACTGCTTGCCAACTAGCTGCCGGGTCGTGTCTTTTATATTATATTAATATACCACACCAGGACAATTCCCCAACTCCTTTGTCTTGTCTCTCTTGAAGAGCAGACACCTCACCCCCCCCCCCCCCTCGTAACTGCTGTCACCTGCTGCTTTGCCAGATGCAAACAGTGAATTTCTGCTCTGCTGCTCCAGCAGCCAATGGGCAGCACACAGCAGGCAGGAAGAAACTTTCAAACACGTCCCAGTTTGTCCCAATGACAACACAAAGTGAAGGCCCAGAGGTTCTGCACCAGCTTTCTCAGGGGAGAGATGCTACAATGCACCGCAAGCCGGCTGAAGAAATTTCCCTTTTTCTTTGCAGGCTACAAACTGGTCCACTTCCCACAGGATAGTTTTGCTTGAAGATAAAGTTTGTATAGATGTTGAAAGGTAGTGCTGGGTTGGATACAGAGTAAAGACTAAACAACAATTTCCATCATAAAGCTTCACACTAAAAATTATTTTGCAGGGAAGTAATTTAGGCAGATGGAGAACTGAATGTACAAAAAAGACCAAATTCCTATTTTGAGAAAAATATTTTCCCCTATTTCGTATAACTTACGGTTTAACAGGAAAAAATGTGCTTGTGTTTCTGGACATTCAACTGAGACTGGAGCTGCAGTGTGATGTCATCTACTTGAAAAGTTTCTGGCCCTTATGACTATTCATCCATTTCTGAAAATGTTGTGAAATGTTCATGACTTAATATCTGGTTTCAATAAGTAGTCAGTTAGTAAGTGTTGCAGAAAAGGTCATCCATTTTTCACAGAGGCAAAGCCGAAAGTGCATTGCATTCCTTCTGGGCACAAATCTTCACAGTAAACAGTCTCTTCCATTCAGATCTCTGCATGTGGACGGGTCATGTTACAAGGGAGATGAAGGGACAGAAATGAAAAATTATATGGGATTTATAACATGAAGCAATATGTCCCCATCACTGTATTGCCCTTCGGACTAACATTACATCTTCTGGAGGACCTGATAATAATATTTCAGATTTCAGTTACAAAACCCATTTACCTGCCTCAGACTTTTTGTCCTTCTGTCATTGCAGTATCAGAGTGCCCCCCAGGGGTTTAAAAGTAGAAACAGCAATGATTGTATATCTTTCTCAGCCTTGAGAAAAAAAGCTGAGTTAACTAATGTCACGGTTTAACCCAAGCCAGTAACTAAGTACCGTGCAGCCATTTGCTTACCCCACTGCACATCCCCTCTGCCCCAGTTTGATGGGGAGGAGAATCAGAAAAAAGGTACAACCCATGGATTGAGATAGGAGCAGTTTAATAATTGAAATAAATTATTATAATTAATAATAAATAAATAAATAAATAAATAAATAAATAAATAATAATAATAATAATGTATTTAAAAGGGAGACAACAAAAAGAGAGGAATAAAGCCCAGGAAAAACAAGTGCACAATACAGGTGCTCACCACTCACTGACAGATGCCCAGCCTGTCCCCAAGCAGTGATCAGTGCCTCCCAGCCAACTTGACAAGAAATCTAAGTAGTTTTTGCTCACATCTAAGCATGGTGAGATGCTGCTGTGCTGCATTGTCTATAAGAAATACTCCACTGGTTTGAGATTGTTTGGACTGCTTAGTTTTTCTGCAGCAGAGCTGGTAACATGATTTATTGCTTCATCTATTTCATTATATGCACCTGTCATATCTATTTTTTGTGCCTTAAAGCTATTTTAGTGACAGTGTTGCTGTTTACCTGTAGCAAAGCATAACCTTCTGCAATTATTTTTTAAAAAATATTTTCTGCCACTTAATTTTAAAAAAGTCACTACCATTCTCTTGAAAGTCTCTTAGTCACATGTGTCAGGAGTAGGTTCATCTAGGAGGGCAGGGTGCACATCTTCTTTCTACCTCTCCACTTCCACTAGGAGGAAGAAATATCTGAACCACAATCACCATCTGGAATATGAGGCTCTTGAAATGCTTTGAGGTCTGAATTAACTTGGAAGGAGTGCTTGTATAGAATCATAGAATAGTTGGGTTGGGAGGGGCCTTTAAGGGTCATCTAGGCACACCTTGCCCTGCAATCACAAGGGGCATCTTCAATTAGATCAGGTTACTCAGAGTCACATCCAACCGGACTTCAAATCTTTCCAGGGATAGGACATCTACTACTTCTCTGGGCAACCTATGCCAGTGTTTCATCACCCTCTTGATAAGAAATTTCTTCCTTACATTTGGTCTGATGTAAGGACGTAGGTAAACTCAGGAGACTTCAGCTATTTTGGAACTGCATTTCACACACCCTTCTTACCCAATATCATTAGAGTTGTGTTCGAATTTTCTACAGGGTTTCTTTTAAACTTGATCATTTAGATTAAGCTGGCTTCAGATCTGAATGTTATCATGCTCTGTGACTGTAAAGTATGTTTTTATTTGGCTAAAAGTGGAGACAGTTTTTCATTATTGTCTAGTGTGAGTCAGTAAACCAAAAGGAAAACAAAAAAACCTCTGTGAAGTCAACAGGAATTCTCTATATCCGTACTGATTGATTAAGTCTCCAGAATATCTTAGGAGGAAGTGCGTATTCCCTACTGCAGACCTCTAGTGTCGGGTTGGGTCTTTATATGATAAAGAAATGGAGTCTGCTCCCTGCTGAGGTGGTGGTCAGAGAGAGTTTATTTCAAAGCCGGCGCTCTTTTTATCCCTTAAAACCATGTGACCTTGTGACCAATGAGGTTATCGATTCTGGCACATGTACCCTGAGCTTCCCTGCCCTGGGTGCTTCCCCTGCACCCCTGGACACGCCTTCTACACTCTAGTATGTGATGTTTACCATGGTGTATTACAGCTATGAACACAACCAGTATTCTAGAAGCAAAAATAGAGATTGAGGTAACTGTGTGAGGCCAATACCAGGTGTATCTCTGAGGAACAGAATGCATTATGTAAGTAATTCTGCAATAAGCAAGTTTTTCCCATCTAGGATACATGCCAGTGCAATGTGCACCAAAACTTATTCTCCTTTTAGTGACATAAGGCAATGGTAGAAGTGTACATGCCACTGCTCCCTGAAGAAAAGACTTAAAAATCCACTGCATACTGCAGCACAGCAGCTATATATGATCAACTGGACAGCAGCCAAGAGGAACCCAGAAGAAATAGTGAGAATTGTTCAGTGAAGGTTGTCTTCTTTGTAGAAAGACAAACCTTTTCAATTATGTTAGCAGTTGTAAGAGTCTAACATTGGTCCCGGTGGTGAGATTTTACTCCAGAATTTGGTGCAATACAGAAGTTCATATTTTAAAAAATGCTGTATCTTTCTCCCCCTTCACCTTCACTAAGGGTTTGGGTTTTTTTTCCTATTGAAACATTAGCAATTTACATAACAATAAATGTGAAAAGCCCTGAGATTTAAATCTCGGTGCTGATTCTGCAATAAAGGCATAGACACATCTCTTAAAAGACAACTTCCTCACCTATTTGATTTTCTGTTCTGTAACTGCTTTGCAGTGGTGACTCACCAGTTCTTGTATCCACTGTGAACTTTATTCTCAAATTCATTGAAAAATATTTTCTTCTGTAGTGTTTTTCTTTCTCATTATTTTCACCTTATTGTTACTGTTATATAGAACATATAATATGCTCTCTGCAAATTGACATAGATGATTGCAATGTTTCTTGTGCTCTTGCCCATGCTAACACCTCTGTGTCATCTACCATCTCTTGGATGGGATGACACTTTTTAC
The DNA here is from genome assembly GCF_036250125.1 of Pseudopipra pipra. Classification (NCBI taxonomy): domain Eukaryota; kingdom Metazoa; phylum Chordata; class Aves; order Passeriformes; family Pipridae; genus Pseudopipra; species Pseudopipra pipra. Next base: position 51,551,503 of record NC_087553.1, read on the forward strand.
TGTTGTCTCCTCCTATCTGAACAACTGTTTTAGGAACTAGACTCTCACAGAGACTGCAAGTTTATGAATTGTTTCTTTAGAACGGTCACGTGTGACCCACAAGATTCAGTGCTATCTGAGGATTTATCTCTATTGAGAACTGAATCAATAACTTTAACTTCAGACCAGTAAAAAGCAATTTGGTTGGATAAAGTAGAGCTTGGCTATAGTGGGCACCAGCAGAATTGCGTTACACAGACAATTTTCTTTTAAACATCAGAGAGATCCTAAGTGTTGCCAAAAGAACAAATGAAGGAGTGGGAGACATGCTCAGAGTTCCTTCCGAAAATTATATGAAAGCAGAGTGTAACCTGTTTCCACAGTTCACCACAGCAAAAATAAATTCTGACTAGTGTACTTGATTAATATGTTGCTTGTCACATTTTATGTGTATGCCAAATTTTTTCACAGTTAGGTTTTCAACTTTTATTGGTGTAGCCAAGAATATTGTCCATTTGTTTCTTCACAAAGTCTATCACTCTAATAATTTATAGCATAGAAGCCCCAAAGGGATACATATATTACATACTAATGTAATCAAAGCCAAACATACACCTAAGCAATCTGACCTCTTGCTGTTTGATGTATTTGTCCATTCTTGTCTGGATTCTACTCCCACTGAAAGCAAAAGCAAAATATCAGTGATGTCACTGGTGTATTTGTGATGGAAACTTGATTGTCCATGTAACACAGAAAAGTATAGTTATAGTTCAAAATCCACTCATTTTGTTGGTTTTCAAACAAACATAGGTAGGATATATATAATAACTGAAACACCTTTAACCTTATTTCCTAAAAAAAAAAAAAACCAACAAAAAACCCACAGAAAAACTTAGCTGTCTTTTCTGTATGGCCTTCTCTGCCTTTCTAATAATTTGCCAAATTTTTTACCAAGGTTCATATTTGAAAGAATTTGGTTCCTGAGTGTGTAAAGTTCTTATAAATTTCTTTATGGCTAGTCCCTAAATAGGGGAGAGAGATCCCCATTACTGAGAGAAAGGCTGACAATCTTTGCCTGGCAGCCCATGGGCATCTTGAGGCATATGAGCCAGTGGGTGTGTGGAATATGTCATGAGGTCTGTGGAAGGAGGCATGGGAAAGGTTGGGGACACACAGGACCATAAGAGACAGTGGATTGATGTACTGACTGCCTAGGCAGAGGTCTATTTATTGATGCTTCCTTTTGGTAGCCTCTTAAATTTAGCCATATTCCTGGTTCAATGACATCTAAGGGCTACAAACTGTGATGGCTGGTGCCAGCTAAATTGCCTCCTGATCAAGTGTGTAACCCCAGGAGTCCTCAATGATGAAACTCTGGAACTCAGCTGGACCATAAGGAGGTCTCCTGAGGCTCACAGGATGAGGGCAGCACTGCCTGTCAGGCCTGGAAACAGAGTGGCAGCATTTGTAGGGCAGCTGATGCAGCTCAGATTCTTGTCTGAGAAGTTCACTCACTGTGAACTTGATCTTTAATTCTGGTCTCTCTGGTATGAAGAGAATTCATAGGAAAAGACATACTGTCCAGAAGATCTGTCCTCAGTCACAACATTTACAAGTTGGCTATAGCTTGTGCTCTGTAAGCGCAATCCGTACTTAGTTGGTTTGATAAAACTGACACAGGAGGGACATACATTCACCTGAAAATTCAGCCAGTGAAGAACAGAGTGAAGAACAATGAAAAGCTCAGCTGGGAAAAGTTCATGTTTAGATTTACCGTTTTCATAAAAGAAATAACCCGAGGAAAGAAAAGGAAAAAAGAGTCGAGAACAGCCCTCTTCAGAACTGTTCAAGTTTGGAAAGAGGAAAAGCAAATACATGGAGGAGAAAAATTATCTGGTTTTCTCGTACTTTCATACCTCTCTTAGAAAAATTAATTCATCTCATTGAGAAGTGTCTAATCGAGTAGTACCCCTTCTAAAACAAAACCTAAGCTATTTTATGTCTTGGTTTGAGGATATGTTTAACAGATAAATCCCCACTCAGTTAATATCCATTGTTCTGTGATGTCAACTTGATAAGTGGTTACCCATCTACATAGAGCTGACAAATAATGAAGGAACCTCAGTGCTGGATTTTGGCTCAACCTAAACGTACCTAGAAGTTTGCAAAGACAGTGCTGACAAAGCCTTGAAAATCTCTGCAGTAATCAGATCCACATGGAGCCCCAAATAGGATTCAAGCTTTTGTCATTATAGAGGAGTAATGGATTTTCTGATGCAGACTTTGTGAGGCATTCCTTGGAAGCTTCTTTCCTCTTTTACATTTCTGTACATATGGGGTAATTTTATTTGGCAATATAGGGACTGCCTGGTGTTCCAGGATGGTAATAGCTTTAATGGAGATTGTCTATGTCATTTGTCTTCTTGATATCAGCATGCCTTCTAAAAATGAAAATGTTTCCAAGCAAAGTTAGAAATAGATTGATATTTGCTGAATAATACCAGAATAACCTCTGGAAATCCAGAAAAAAGAATTCAAATTATGGGTATAATTGTTTTATTAGTCAGTTATGAATACTTCAGAGGTAGTGGAAATAAGTTATTTTTTTACTATTGCTAACTAAATATCACATTTTCTTCCCAGAGTTCCATTTAATATTAGTACATTATGTTTTGAATGATCTTGCACATGATACACATGTATAAAAAACTAAAAATCCTTTCCTGGAAATAGTTTTCAAATAAAAAGCATTCTAAAGCTATCCTGTATACTTGCAATATAAGTGAAGGGGTACCTTTTGAAATTTTTGAAGCTAGCTAATATAAAACTTAAATAGGTACTTAAAAGCAATATATAAAGGCATTGGGTTTGGGTTTGCTTTTTTCTTTAGCAAGAAGAATGAACATGGTATTTGAAAAATGTTTATGTTAGGTCTTTTACTCAAATAATTACTAATTTAGTTAAGCTTAGGGCAATTTTTTTTCCATGTGTAATACCATGTGTTATCTTTTGTATATTGAAAATGAAAGAAAATCAGGATTCTTGCTTCACAGATAGAGTGACAAAAGTATTCCTGAAAGTTGATAAGAGATTTCCAGTAATGAATGGCAAATGAACACAAAACCCCCCACATGTGGTGTCTGCCAATTCAGATGGCAAAAATGAGGTTTTTTTCTTTTTTGCTTCTAGTGTGTAATCTTCAGAATAGTGATTATTTTTGTGCTTCAAAGACAAATTAAAATTAGCAGAGATTTTTATTTATATATATTCGAAAGCCAAATATCATAATTAGTCTTTCTCTGCTAAGGTAAAAAAAATAAACAGCTTCTTCCAAGCAAATGTTAATAACCTCTGTTTAAATATCATAGTGCTTTTTGTGTTAAGGTCAAGAACATTTAGTAGAGAGACGCATTGCTGATGGTCATGGTAAGTGTAAACATGCCAACTTCCCCAGTCTCTAAATTTGCTCAATTTAGAAACTTGAAAGTTGTAGTGCCTTGGCCTTAATAAAACCAGAAATTAACTATGAGCAATTTCTAAATCACAGCATACAAATTACATGGCATGAAGGGCTGTGTTATGCAAATCTAAGTCACATAAACACCAATATCCAATAAATAACTAAGCAGAGTTCTCAGCTATGTTCTTAGCAGTTGTTTCTTGATTACATCATATCAGATTAATTTTCAGCGATATAACTAGAACAAAACAAGTATATGGCATCTCTATGTTAGTTGTTTTTCCTTTTTTTAGATCTATTCCTTCCCTCGTGCCTAATTACTGTCAGAATAAGAAGGCATGGTACATAATGAGGTATTGGAAAATATCTCCTCTGAGCTTTGCTAAAGATACTGATATTTATTGAAATATACTTTATGTTTTCTAAGTTACATAAAAGTATCTTGGAAAGTACCTTACCTCTGTACTACTACAGACTGAATTAGTTTTAGTGAGCAGAAGTCCCCACGGTAATAAAAGCGTTACTGCTCTAAACGCAATTGACAAGGAAAATCCAAAAATAGCTTCTGCCTTTAGCTGGAGGGACAGCTTTAATATTCAATTCCTTTTTCTTCAACCTCACACTATTCTGTTCATGGCACTGTTAATGTAAGGGCTTTATGTCTTCTAAAAAGCTAACAACAATGCTTTAACCTATTCAAAACTGAGGATATTTACCATATGCCATAAAAGAATCATTGGCCTTGTTATTTGAAACGAACTATTGTACATTAGTTGCATCAGTATTTTTGCTGGAGCCCTGAAAAACCTTTAAATATATTCTTCCTTAATTTTATACTTCAAATAAAAAATAGAAGTGAAAATATACTTTTCTATAAATCAGTAGAAATAGGACTGATTTTGAGGAAGATTTATATACTCAGGGATCCATATCCTGTAATTTCAGTTGCTTCCCTGGGAAATGTGTTTCCAGAAAGATGGTTTAAATTGTTGACAGGCAAATATTCTTTGAAAAATGTAGACTAATTATACAGTTCTTCTTTGTCATAGATATTCAGCTACTGTTCTCTACCAAGTGGCATGCTTACAGGCATATTGTTCTGTTTATAGTCTGCTGATAAGGAAAAGCTTTTAAAAAACATTACAAGTACTGATATTATTTAGAAGACTCTAATTTGTCAAGAATTAATGTTGCTTTAATTTCTTAGAGAAAACATAAACTTTTCAAAACAGAAAACTTGGCCTGTGTTCCCAGGCTGGGCACTGATGGTGCTATTCACATGGATCACATAACTGCATGCTACAGTGATCTGTGAGTGGTCCTCAGTTGTTCTGAAATAGAAACTATATTAGCTATATCTTTCTTGTCATTCTTCCTCTTCTGTGAGAAGTGTAATAGGAAGTCAACAGCTGAACTAAATTTTTCTTATTGTACTTTTGCTTTGGTTCACCACATGCCCACAGGGCCTCTCCAAACATGTGATGCATTTCATTTGAGAGGATGTTACCTTGCTGAGCAATAGGCACTAGACTTTGCTACACAGCTGTAACACTTGCCTATGGATCAAGACCTGTAGGCAGTTCCCATGAACTGTGGTTTACTGACTAAGGGAGTAGCCTTCTAGGCTAAATTAGGATCATACAGTGCTACGGTGCTACAGATGCCCTTTCTTAGTATTTTTATTCCTGCATTCACAAATCTCACAGGAATTGGGACTCTGAAGGGCCACTGAAAGAAAGCCCTTAGAATCTCTCTCCCACCTTGAACACCTCCTTGTTTCCATGGAAGAATCAATGATTATCTAGTAAATCTTAGTCAATATGATGCGTTTGCATGTTAAGCTAGTGTTTGGTGAATGCCAAGGTATAAAAAAGTTGAACCAGGCATAGTCTATAAATAGTAATAGAATAAAGAATATTAAAAGAAAAAAATTATCAGGTTCACTAGCAGTGAGTGCAGCAAATCTGAAAACACTGCTTGGCAATAAAAAACCCCATTGGGCTGAATGATTTGCCATCTTTCTTTATTTTCATAGTCTATCCAGACAGAGTTGTTATTAAAAAGCACGTTTGCCAAGCTCATAGAATCATAGAATCAAGCAGGTTGGAAAAGATCTCTGAGATCAAGTCCAACCCTTGATCCAACACTGCCGTGGTTACTAGACTATGGCACTAAGTCCCACATCCAGTCTCATCTTAAAAACCTCCAGGGACAGTGAATGGACCACCTCCCTGGGCAGCCCATTCCAGTGTCTGATTACTCTTGCTGTAAAAAATTTCTTCCTAATATCCAACCTAAGCCTCCCCTGGCACAGCTTAAGACCATGCCCTCTTGTCCTACTGCTGGTTGCCTGGGAGAAGAGACTGACCCCCACCTGGCTACAGACTCCTTTCAGGGAGTTGTAGAGAGTGATGAGGTTTCCCCTGAGCCTCCTCTTCTCCAGGCTAAACAACCCCAGCTCCCTCAGCCTCTCGTCATAGGACTTGTGCTCCAGTCCCTTCACCAGCCTCGTTGCTCTTCTCTGGACCTGCTCCAGCACCTCAATATCCTTCCTGAGCTGAGGGGCCCAGAACTGAACATAGTACTCAAGGTGTGGCCTCTCCAGTGCTGAGTACAGGGGAAGAATCACTTCCCTAGTCCTACTGGCGACACTGTTCCTGATCCAGGTCAGGATGCCATTGGCCTTCTTGGCCACCTGGGCACACTGATGACTCATGTTCAACTTCCTGTCAATCCAAACTCCCAGGTCCCTTTCTGCCTGGCTGCTCTCCAGCCACTCTGTCCCCAGCCTGTAGCGCTGAATGGTGTTGTTGTGGTCAAAATGCAGGACCCGGCACTTGGCCTTGTTGAACCTCATCCCGTTGGAATCAGCCCAACTCTCCAGTCTGTCCAGGTCCCTCTGCAGAGTCCTCCTGCCTTCCAGCATATCAACACTCCCCCCCAACTTGGTATCATCTGCAAATTTGCTAATTGTACACTCAATCCCCTCATCCAGATCATCAGTAAAGATATTAAACAGAACTGGGCCCAACACTGATCCCTGGGGGACACCATTAGTGACTGGCTGCCAACTGGATGCAGCACCGTTCCCCACCACTCTCTGGGCTCGGCCCTCCAGCCAGTTCTTACCCCAGCAGAGAGTGCCCCTGTCCAAGCCGTGGGCTGCCAGCTTTTCCAGGAGTATGTGTTATTGTTTACTTTGGCTGAACACCAGGTATCTACTGGGCCTGTGCCCAGTACCTCGGGAGGGAAGGGGGGGCGGAAGGGGGAAAAAGAAGGAAAAAAACCCTGAGGAATCCAAGCTGCTAAGAAAGGGTGTTTATATTTGCACAAAGAAGGAAGATGCTATAAACACTATACATGCAGAGAAGAACTAAGAATAAAGATACTTCCCCACAACCAATGCTCTTCTCTCCCAAAGGAACTGCCCGACTCCTCCGCTCAACTACCCAGAAGAGAAGGGGCCACGTGCTTCCTTCCCATCTATTTTATATCTGAGGTGACATAACATAGTATAGAATACCCTATTGGTAAAATACACATCAAATGACCTATCCTATTTCCGTTTCCTTCTCAGGGACAGTAACAAACCCATTACAGTATGCTATGGGAGATGGTGTTAAAGGCTTTGCTGAAGTCCAGATAGCCCACATCCACAGCCTTCCCCTCATCCACCAGGCAGGTCACCTGATCATAAAAGGAGATCAGGTTGGTCAGACATGACCTGTTCTTCCTAAATCTGTGCTGGCTTGGTCTGATCCCTTGTCCGTCCTGTAGGTGTTGTGTGATTGCACTTAGGATGATCTGCTCCATAACCTTGCCAGGCACTGAGGTCAGGCTGACGGGCCTGTAGTTTCCCAGGTCCTCCTTCTGGTCCTTTTTGTGGATTGGCATGACATTCGCCAACTTCCAATCATCTGGGATCTCTGCAGTGAACCAGGACTGTTGTTGAATGACGGAGAGTGGCTTGGCAAGCTCTTCCGCCAGCTTCCTCATCACCCAAGGGTGGTTCTCATCTGGTCCCATAGACTCCTGAGATTTTGTTCAAAGTACAGAGGAAGCTGAGATTTTGAAAAAATTCAGTGTGTGGAAACACATGAGGAGGATGCTAAATGAAAAAGTAATCTTTAGTTACACAGAGTGACAGCCATGCCCACTTGATAATTCTCTTTTCAAGTCTAGCTGGAAGAAAGAGGATTCCTCAAGGAAATTCAGACAAGCAGCTGAAAATAGCAGAGCCACTGGAGAATAGAAAGCAGGCAACTAGTTGTTTGCTTTAGGAAGGAATAGAGGAGAATTAAAGAAAATCATATTTTGGACAGCAAACTAAAAACACATTGCACATTCTCTCCTCCATGGATTAACTGCCCTTGGTTGATAAAGAAAAAGAAGCCTGTAGACATATGTAGCCCTAAATCTACACAGCACTTTTCTACAGTTCAGGAGCATTGCAGAAGCAATGAAATCTGCTAAATGCAGCTGCTGTCCATATTTAGCATACATAAAGGGGTGATTCATACAAGTAGAATTGTGGTTTCCACAGTGCTAAATGAATGAATGAACTGCTAGTAATGGGCTGCTTCAGTCTAAAAAACCCCACAACATAATTTTCAGTATGCAACTCTACTGTTAACAAGAACCAGAGCATGTTCATGAGGAAAAAATTATGTATTTACTACCTTTTCCCACATTTCTTTCCTACAATGATGCTTTTATGATTTTCCATTCAGGTCAATGCAACACTTCTGCATAATCAAGGGAGGTGTTGAGAGGGAAATTTTAGCACAGGCATTTGGGGAAAACAGTCACACTTTAATTTTAATCACACACAATTTTAATTGTAAGACTAGGCACACTGGGTCTTGCAATCAAAAAAATGTACAGCAGAAAAAAATACCTTGACTGTCTTAGTGTGTCCATGAAAAGTATGTAGAAGGAACATGTATGCACCTTCATGTTTTGTCTGGTCCTATGCAGTTTTCCAAAAATTTCTGTGAACAATTGTTAGTAATGTTTGCCTCTGACGTGAAGACAGAGGGTCTGCCACTTTGGGCCTTGTAATGAATCTGCGCAAGACTCACTGGTACTATGTCACAGACTCACAGCTCAGAGTAGGTATTCCAATGCACTATTACAGACAAGACTAAAGATAATGCTGTAAGTAGCTGTACTGTGTAAAAACTATTCATTTTTGGAAGCAAAAGGCATCTTGATTACTTGGCCACAGAGCTCAACTTCATCTGAGTCCAGCTTGCCTGTGTAGGTGAATGTTTATTGTGATAGCCTCCCTGTAAAAGAACTAGTGTTGCCTTTTTCTCTTTTTCATTTTCAGTGACTAAGCAAGCAGCTTGTGTAATAATTTTTAAAACATTATTCCTAGGGTAAATTTTTTAACCCCTATGGTCATTATGTGTTTTTAGAGTATTAAATACATGAGTCAACTAACACTGTAGTTCTTCAGCTCTACCAGCCTGTTCTGAATCCTGCAATTTATAACTTTGCCATCATTAATTAAAAATGTAATTACTGCTTGTGAAAATGATCATAATATAGTAAAGACAAAGTTTTACTTGACTATAAAATAGAAATGAAGTGTCTCAGTTTAAGGAGACTGGAGTGTTTTGCTAAGGAGGATGAGTTATGACGCAGACCAAACTACTCTCTCTCAGCAATATTAAATCTGAAATTAAGAGGCTGGAGGAGCAGAGCCTGTGGTTGCTCGGTGTTGGTCAGCAGGGGGGCTGTTGGGCTCTGCCGTGTGGGGGCCCTGGATCGCAGGAGAAGCCGAAAAATGGAGATTTCCTCCCCACACCAAGGAGGGGAAGGGGAAAAAAGGGGAAAGAAGGGCAGTTTCTTTCCCACTAAACTCATGCTGTCTGTGGCTGGCTGTAGACAGGACTATCCCCTTGTTCGTTGGTGAGCACAAACTCTATGATGAAATCTGAGCAGATTTGGTCTGGAGACAAAGCAGCGCGCAGGCAAACCGAGGCCCAACAGCAGCCAGATGACCAGGTCGGGAGCAAAATGGCCTCAAAGCTTTTCTACCGCACACACCCCCCCCTTGCCTCCGTTAAGGCAGAAAGTGAAGTGTCCCCCATTTGCAAGGAGAGGAGAAAAACTCCTTCCTCCTCCCTGCAGGTTTGGAAGGGCTATTAGCCTGGAATGTAGTTATGCTGGCCAGCTCCTTTGTGTAGGTAATCACCCAAAGCAGAGAGCTGCCTCCCATTCAACATCCCTCCCCCATATGCAGCAGGGGAAAGAAAAACTACCATTTGTTTTTTTTTAGAACAAGTAAACCCATGACAAGAAGATATTAGGTATAATCCTGCAAATTTAATACAACACCTAATTTATTATGCTGCTTGGCAGCATGCTTCCAGCAGATATTTTTACAGTGCATATAAATAAATAACAGTCTTCTAACTCATTCCCATGACCTTTTATCACCGGCTCATACTCAAAATAAAAGGAACAAGAGATAAGATTTTCAAAACTGTTTCAGTAGCTTAATGTCCTAAGTCACATCAAAACACACAAAAAGTTCCCATTAAATTCAAAACCATGTACCTGCATTCAGGTGGCCTTATACTTCTGCTAATTACTTTCCTTAGCAGACAAGGAAAGGATTGTCCTTAGGGACAATCAAGGTATATATCCTCTGAGCTAGTCTGGCTCTGTCAAAATGGCTGTGTGGTTGATGCTCTCTGTTAGCATAGCGTTTTGCACTGCTACATGGATGCCCAAACCCAGAGCTGCCATTGGCTTTGCACCAGTCACGGGCTAATTATATGCAGAAATTTTTAAAAAGAAATGTGTGATGAGAATGTAGTCTGACAATAACGTAAAGTTTCTATTTGCAAGTTAGGAGAAGAAAAAAAAAAGAAAACCTGAAACGTTTCACTGTCTAAATTATTTTTCTAAAAAATTCATATGCAGATGTCCCTCCTAATTCTTCTGGCAGGTAGCTTATTTAAAAGCATTTGAGATTTTTAAATTCTTAGTTTATGGCATCACTTCAGACAACCATAAGTAATTATGGTCACATATATGGATAAAGGCACTTGTCAGTCCTATTAGTGTCAGACGGTTATGCACATTGGAAAGAAAATGGCACTTTAGTTAGTCCCATTTGTTCCACTGACAAACTGAGGAGTTAATGGTTCCTGGGAAGTATTGGGAGATGTACTAATTGAGAGCTCTACCAAGCTTTAAATAATATTATTATTATTAACATACATTATAATAGAAAAACTATAACAGCAGGCAGTCAGTAAGAATGACAGTATGTGACTATGCAGGGAGCTGTTGTTGGATCCCTCCAGCACACCTGTGCTCATGCCTAATAAGAAACAACATAATTTACTGAAAATGTCTTGTGGTTTGAATGTCTTCTAACTCTGAAAGTATCAGATTTCAATTGTATAAATGACCCTCAAACCTCTATTTTAACCCCCCTCGCAACTTCTCTTATGCATCTGAGATCTTTCAAAGATTAATCAGAAAGGGGCAGTTAATGTGAGATATATACTAATAGCTAATTGAGGTACTCACAAAATAAGACAGAGCCTGCTGAGCTAAAGGAGGCAGAACTGATGCTCAGGTTCTTAACAAGACACAGAAAAGAAAGAAAATGAGACTGCTAGAAAACACTTTGTTATTCAGGGAGTGGTAGGTTTCCTCCCCATCATAGCAGGAAAAGAACATTCAAAAGGAACAGGGAGGTCTTAGTTATGGATTACTGGAGGTGCTATAGGGGAAACCTTTAATCAACCAGACCTGGATCTCTTATGTTCTTGCTAGCTCTGTGCCCCCAAACTTTTACCTATACCTTTACTTCTTGACTAAGGGAGGGCAGAAGTCAATCTGAGTCACATCATAGGAGAAGTCTTTGCTGGGGATTTATTAGAAGTGTGGATACGTGTCTATATATTTATCTGTCTGCATGTGGCACTTAGGGACATGGTTTAGTGGTGAACTTGGCAGTGTTAGGTTAATGGTTGGATTCAATGATCTTAGAAGTAGTTCCCTACCTAAATTATTTTATGATTCTATGATCTATTTATCTTTATTGCATTCCTGATTTCTTGTTATGTAGCATGAGCACATCCATGGCAGTGCTGAAGTTCTCCATCTGAAGAAGATAGCTCTTCTGGTCTGGGAGCCAGAGATCTGTTGGTATGCAGTGTCTGTACTCACTTTCCAGATGAGTTTCCACTAGGCAGAAGAACAAATTCGGGAGGGGTCTTGCATTAATACCGGTGCACTGAGATGGAGACCTGTTGAGTAATGCCTGGCATTTTTCTTCCATGCTGTATGGAAAGGAGTGGAACAGCTGAGACTAGGAATGGTGCACTGGGATTAACTTGAAAACTTGGGCTCCTTCTCACTGAGTCATGTAAGTTGTTGGTGATTTTGGCCTAAGAGTTATTTCTATTAAATAGCAGTGAGTTGCACAGTTCATAGCTTCTGTTGGCTGACCTCACAGAATTTACTGAAGGCAGCTTCAACATGTATTTCTTGCGTGCCTTTCCAACTTCTGCCTCCCCTTGTTTTCCTCCTTTAGAGATTCCCTGTCTTCATACTATCCTTTTCCTCAATTCTGGAGAATCTCTGTGGTCCCTCATCCCCAGCTTCAAATCCCAGGGATATGGTTTGACTCTCTGTGGTCCCATTTCTGGTTTGACTGTGTTATACTCCAACTCCATTCCTTCTGCTCCTCCCTGTATTTCCCTCTCTGCCTGCTCCCTCTTGTCTTCCTGCTGTACACCCCATCAGCCCTGACCATGCCACTGCACAATTACACTATTTTTCCCGTCAGAAGGAGAGGATGTTCCTGAGATGCTGGCCCTTGTGTTTGGCTTCATCTTACTCACTGTCTGCCATGAATGCAGAAGGCTATACCATGATTTGGAAGGACATTCAGAGAAGTGGCTGGAGGCTGTGGTTGCTGCAACCCTTCCTATGGAGTGTGGTGTGGTGGTCATGGAGCATACAGCTGTCAGAGGGTTGTGGAGTGAGATGCTCAACATCAGTAACCTATTTACTCTGTAGCACATGTGATGAAAGGCTGTGTGGACATGACTACTGCACTGCAGAGGCTCAAGCCCTTTACTGTGTGCATGTCACTAGGGCATGCCAATGTTTCCAAGGACAGTTACACCTGCACAGGTTTTACGGACACAGAGAGACAAACAGCTTTTCTGACCACACAGTTTCTCCTCTCATGTTTTTTTTGACTGTCGCCATGGTGAGTGAGATTTAGCCATTCATTCGCTGCATTTCTGTCACTGATCAGACATAACTTTCAAAAGTTATTGTGTAATGAATAAACAAGAATACACCTCAGACAGAATGGAGCTCCTTGCCTCACCTAGTTAGTAATAAATCAGTGTACACTCCAGATAATATTGCTGACTGACATGGCATTTGATATCTCAGAAGACTAGTTTTTGTTGCCGGACACAGAGATTTCTGTGAACATTTTTTCCTGCACTCTGTAGGCCTTGCTTGCCATGGAAGTGGCAAGCGTGTATTGTTTATACTTATAGACTGTGTGAAAATATGTGATGCTTATACTTGTTAGCTGTGTGTCTAATTATAAGGTTTGAGAACATAATATGTTTATAGAAAGAAAACCTTGAGAAACTGAAGATAATGAAACACCTGCAAATTTAGTAAAACTCTAAAAGCAGATTAATTAGAAAGAGGTTTCTATGCCAAGGATGATTTCAGATCGCGTGGACAGAACATCAGGTCCAATGAACTGGGGACATGAGACGCGTGCACAGACTGAGCTATCCAATCATTATAAGCATGTGCCCTAAACAAACTAAACTGTATAAAAGTTAACTGATTTAAATAATAAATTGACATATTGCCGACCATAATGGCCTGTGAGCATTATGTTCATGCCTCCCCATCGATAAATGGTGCCCGTAATACAGGGACTTCCTCTTCGTCGAGTTCTGAGGGACGTAAGGCGAATAGAAGGACGTGGGAGAAGCAGCCGTTTACAGGTGGCGTGACCCCCGGCGCTACTAACAAAGCCATGAGCATGGTGAAAAAGAAATCTTGCCCTGATCAGGTGAGTCGGCTGAAGAAAGGAGAATCGGGGTCTGCAGAAAGAGGCAGTGCAAACGCTCCTTTATTTTATTCTCTCTGAGAGAGATTCTAATTATGATGAAAAAGCTCTTAAGGAGTTACTAATCCCCAGAGTTAAAGCTGCCTTTGAAGTATCCATTTGGGATGCTATTAAGGAACTGTTAGGGGAAAAAATCACAAAAAGACTTGACGAAGCAGCTCGTTATTTTACATTGTGGCAGCTGCTGACTGAAACAGAGCAATTTCTAAGGACTGAGAGGCAAGATACAGCTTTAGCCTATGCTGCGTTAGCAAGCAGCGAAACTGAAAGCAAAGAAAGCGAGTCATTCTATCAACTTTTATTCATTATGTTAACGACCGTGCTGCCGGCGAGTTTCGAAGTGCAGGCTTCTGCCCGACCGTCAGCCAGCGGCCCCAACAGCAGTTCATCCTTAGCCCCGGAGAATTCCAAAGTGCAGGACATTAGGGAGGCTACTGCCAGCTGCGCCTTCCCTCACGGCGAGCTCTCCACCACCCAGCCCGCCGCCCCTTTTCCCGCCGCTGCTGCTAAAGTTGCTGCCGCTCCGCCGCCTAAAGCCGCGCCCGACGCCGCTCGCCCGTCTACGAACACGCTCGCCGCCGCCGCGACCACCGTCGCAGCCTGATCGACATCATCACCGCGTGACGCCGACCCCGAGCCGCCGAGAACAACCATCGCCCCCCCCCCCGCTGACCCGGCAAGAGACAGTCTCGGTGAGAAGGAACGGGGAGGGGGGAAGGAACCACGAACCAGCCCGCTCCCGTGCAGCCCTGTCTGTCGCTGCTGCCGTCAGCCCCCCCCCTCCGTTCCCGATTCGACATCGAACTACGAGAACAGACAGAGAGACTCAAAGACCAGAGTGCAGCTGCAAGAAAAGTTTTGCAGACATCTGTGGCAGAACAGAAGTTAAAGCGAGAAAAGCCCTCTTGCCAGCTCCCTGTACCCCCATGCAGGCAGGTTCCCCCAAGCCCTTTTCTGTCGCTTCCACCACCTCCTCAAGCTCTATTTTAGGGAGGGGGGAGGAGAGTGGGACCGTGTTGGTAAGATCTGTAAGTCTGCTGTTTGAAAGATCAGGGGCTGGTGAAAGTGAAAAGTCTGGAGTAGAGATGGAAAGAGATTCTGTGAGATGCTATAATAAAAAGTTTAGTTGTTACTTCCTAACACATTCCCAGTTATAACAGATGCAGGAGACAATAGAAGTTATTAAGCATTAAATTAGAAGATGCTAAAAGAAGCTAAATCTATAATTATTCAGTATGGGTTAAGATGAAGTTATACTACATTTGTGTTACAGCATTTTAAGAATAAGTATTATCTTCAATAATAATGACCTTTCTTTTTTTTTCTCTTAACTCTTCAAACTTTATCTGAGATTCTAGTAGCAAGAATGCTTATATAAACTGGAAACACTGAAGTCTGTAAGAGTCTGTACTGTTCCTTGCACTGCAGTATTTTAGATTTTTTTAGTTTGTAATGATCTTTAACTATTTGAGAAAACTTTGAAGTTCTTAGACCCTTAGAAGAAATATTAGAGCTTAGTTTTTATGCTCCTTGTCAATTGGCTAGTTTCCATCTTTTACTACAGTACGACAGGAGCTAACAAAACCATTTGGGACATTTATCGGTTGCATCATGTAATTAATACCCATCCTGACCCAGATGAGAATATGAAAGTAGAATTTTTGAACATGTTAACCTATAATTTTATCAGAATTGTTAGAAGATGTAGATAGTATTAGCATACTCTGTTATGAAATAGAACTGTTATAGATTTTTGTTATTAGCACAAAGGTATTAAGTAATTCTTAACACACTTTTGCAAAGCGAAAAGGGGGAAAGAAGGATATCAGTTCTCCTCTACTGACCTGCAAAAGTGTTTTATGTGTTGAAGTTTTTGCACACAGGTGTTTTCTGGTTATCTGCATGATGGATGAAGCCTTGGTAAGAAGCTGGTTCTTTAGAACAAGGTTGATGTTGCTTCTGCAGGTGACTGTGACACCAGAAGTTGTTGTAGCTAACAGTCTCTTCAATATTATTGAAGTACAATTTTTCAATACTTTTAAGGCATATAATTTTAGAAGTTAAGAGGTATATAAGAAGTTAAGAGGTATATAAATTATAGAGAGTAAGAATTTAAGTATAATGTATTGTATGACCTTTGGATTACTCACTAGGTATTGGTAAAAGAAAGTTTATCTATCTGGTTAATTTTATCTGTTTGGTTGAGAAACTTTGACATTATAAGGTACTAGAGAATAATTATGGTTTTTTAGTTCATAAAACACAGTGACATGAAATTCAAAAGTATGTTTGTGTGAAATGTGTTTGGATGATGGTGGCCACCGTGTGAAAGTGAATGAATGAAAGCGTATGCAAGTATGTGTGTGAATATATGAACAAAGACACAAACAGCTTTGACACAAACACCTTAAATAAAAACAGAAGACACATAACCCTAAGTTGAGTGGAGTTCCATTTGCAGAAGTGTTTTTAGATTGAATAAAAGCTTTCAAGAATAAGTCCTATATTTAGAAACATCTTTAAGCACAGAGTTAAGAGCACAAACATTGAGATCAACAGGTTGTTAAGTTTGTTAATGGTAGTGGTATTATTATATGTAATTGTGTTTGGTAATATGTTATAGGTATGATGAAGAATGTTGCAGGAATGCAGTAAAAAACTGTTCAAAGCAGAACTGGGGAATTGTTGCCGGACACAGAGATTTCTGTGAACATTTTTTCCTGCACTCTGTAGGCCTTGCTTGCCATGGAAGTGGCAAGCGTGTATTGTTTATACTTATAGACTGTGTGAAAATATGTGATGCTTATACTTGTTAGCTGTGTGTCTAATTATAAGGTTTGAGAACATAATATGTTTATAGAAAGAAAACCTTGAGAAACTGAAGATAATGAAACACCTGCAAATTTAGTAAAACTCTAAAAGCAGATTAATTAGAAAGAGGTTTCTATGCCAAGGATGATTTCAGATCGCGTGGACAGAACATCAGGTCCAATGAACTGGGGACATGAGACGCGTGCACAGACTGAGCTATCCAATCATCTTATTATAAGCATGTGCCCTAAACAAACTAAACTGTATAAAAGTTAACTGATTTAAATAATAAATTGACATATTGCCGACCATAATGGCCTGTGAGCATTATGTTCATGCCTCCCCATCGATAAGTTTTGCCAGAATAAATGATTTCTTTATTCTTGCCATGCACAATACGATGCCAGTATGACTCAATGCACAGTTTTTCTTCAAACATTTCTGAACAGAATCTTTAGAAAAGTGTCAAATGGTCACATTTTCCCCAGATGTGATAGTGCATATAAATTGCAAAAGGATTTTATCTTTTCTGCTAGAGGTGGGGAATATGATCTCCTTTGATGCTTGAGCAATTTTGCCAGCACTAATTAAAGATATTTTAATTAGATTTTTTAGGAATTACTTCAAGCCATAAGAAAACATAATTTCTTGATTAAATTTTTGATAGTTAAGTTATATTTTGCAAATCTTTGTAACCTACACCTCTTCACTTGTAAGCTAAAAGTGTGGATGGATAGTACAAATAAGAACCAATATTGGACATATAAATACTCCTATAATTAGTTTTGAATGTCCAGGACCCTGAAAGTACTAAATCAAATGTAAAGTCTAATCCCAAATGTATTCTATTGTGTGCCCAGAGTCATTATAATGCTTTGGGGAATAAATTCATCAATTAGTAAGAGTTCATCAAGAGAAATTAAATAGCAAAGGGATTATTAATGTAACACAGGCGATATAGTTTAGGACAACAGATTGCTATAAGCACAAAGCAGAATTAACTTTATTATCCTTGCATAGATATAATAATTCAGTCAAAAGTAATTTTAGTGACATCTTGAAAGGTAAAAAAAAGGCCTCAAGCTTTGGAAGATAACCACCTCAAGTCCCCTTTACGTCTTTGAAAAATTTGCACCATCTTGTGGACAAATCTGATATCAGGAAGAGTTATAAGATGGGAGGAGTTGGAGAGCTGGTGGTAGCATTAGTTAGCTTAGCTCTTTCTTCTGCATTGCTCCATGCAACCCTGGTTATGTGAATGTACAGCCTATATACCCATCTGGCCCTCCAAGTAAGAATGAAGTTGTATCCATCTTTGGACATTATACTGTATCTATCATTGTAATTTGAAATTGCATGTCTGGAAGCCATGAGTATTTAATTTTCATATTGTATCTGGGAGATTCTTGTAGCGCAAATTTCACTTTGGCTGCACTGTTTTTGAAGGGCTCAGCAGAGGTTGTTCTCTGAAGATGGTCAGTTTAAGTGCTGCCTCTGAAGTAGGATGGGGTGCTTGGCTGCTAGCAGGAAGCAAAACCTTCTTTTTGAGTAGTACAAGAACCACAACTGTATTTTCACCTGAAAGAATAACTTAATATTTCATTTAAGCAGTCACTCACATAACGTGTTCACACTGTAAACTCTGTGGCCTTCCCCCTGCCCAGACTGGCACGGCTGATATCCAAGGATCCTCAGCTCTACTTTGCACGTGGCTAAAGGTTATTGGTTCATACTGACTTGAATGGGAGTACTAACACTTAGGAGCTAGCCGTGATTTTTGATGATAGTCTAGATACCTCAAGACATTCCTCCTGTGGATCACTCCCAAAATGTTCCCATTAGTAGGTACTCTGTTACTATTCATCTTGGGACTGGGCACTGAAGTCATGCAGTATCGTTACTGCTTCTCATTTAAACACCTGAAACTTATTAGGGAGCAAATGGATGATGAATAGCCTGATTACTAAGAGCAAGTAATATGTAAAGAAGAGTGAGTAATCT
The DNA here is from genome assembly GCF_036250125.1 of Pseudopipra pipra. Classification (NCBI taxonomy): domain Eukaryota; kingdom Metazoa; phylum Chordata; class Aves; order Passeriformes; family Pipridae; genus Pseudopipra; species Pseudopipra pipra. The sequence continues at coordinate 51,569,895 of NC_087553.1, forward strand.
TTGTTGTGCACAAGTAAGTTTTGTTAGCATTTGCGAGCATTTGCTAGGGAAAAATCATCACATTATTTCTGAAAACATTTGCCCAGTCTGAGGTCATGTGTGCTAATGTTTGTTTGAGAGTAAGAGTGCAGTCTCCAGGGTTTACGTAGAAGTTTGCAAATAACTTTCTGATCGTATCATTCTCAGTCTCTTCTATTCATTGCAGAATGGATAGTAGTGGTCCTTGTGAATGCTATGGGGACATCTAACAACAACTGATTTGATTGCTGTCAGTGGTTACAGAGTTTGGAGTTATATCTATGTCTGATTTTCTCTTTCTTAAGCTTGAAAAATAACTATGAGAGGAATCCATAAACATGATATAAAAACATTGAGTTATATTTATTTCCGACCTTTACTGCTTTAGAATTGTGTTTTATGTGGCAATGCTCAGGTTTCTTTGCTGAATTCTGAGCTTGTGACTGAATTTGTGACAGTAGTGGTGGTAAAGAAGGGATTTAACTTCTAAAAAAGTATTATATGTGATTTAAAAATAATTAGCCCAGACATTTATTAATCAAAGGGAAGTTTTAAAGATTTTCACATATCAGCCTTACAGTCAGTGAGGTCATCATTTGTGCAGTGAAATGCTGCCTCTGATGAAGGAATATCCATGTAATGTTATGAGATAGTTATAATAATGTCAGCATTTCTTTACTTGAAGGGTGTCCATAAAGCAAGCAGAGTTTGTGTGTACCTACTGAGAGAATTTGGTACAGCTATCACCTTCACTGACAGATTTATTGTTTTTGCATACATCATTCTACTAAACTGTGTGTGCTCAAGTACAATATTTTCCCAAATGTGCAGCAGATGTTTTAAGACATTGACTACAGTTTTATAAACTATACAATTCAATTTTAAATCATATCAGAAGTCCTAATACTGCAGTGCTAAGAAGGATTTATATGTCCAGGAGTAAATAATTAATAGAACAGTTGATACGGGATACAGGAAAGATTACACTGATTAAGAATACATGATAGATGATACCAAATCAAACTCTTCCTGTAGACATGTTGAGAGCCTTCAAAGGCTGTCAGGAGTGAATTGGTTCTGGGTTTAGCTCTTCATTTGCTAATATATCTACTTGTCTTCTAACAATTCACCTCTGTCAAATAGACATGAAAGGTACATCATTAAACTAAAAATATTTGGAACCAGCAGAGTCAGTGTCTGTTAGAGAATTTATTCCTGTTTCAGAAATATGATTTTATTTTGCTGTGATTCCACCACACATGGTAGGGTTTCTATAGTCTTTCTAACTTGGATATGTACACAAAAATGCAACAGCTGAAAGGAATGTTAAAGCTCAACTACTGAGTTTTACTCAAGTAAAACACTGATACAAATCTGTTTCTAGCCTGTTCCCTCCAGTCTTATCTCAGACTCATTCATGTTACTGGGAATCACTATGGGAAGAGATTACAGATGAGAAGAACTAATTACCATACAGTTTTCTTCTTCTATATTTCTGTCACATGAACACGAGTAAAAGAGTCTCGCTGAAGGTCTTTCTGTTTTGTGAAATGTTAGATAGAGAGTAGTACCTCTGTGACGCTGTGTTCTATTGATTGGTTTTGGAGCGATATGTTCCATCATGGTTAAAAAGAAGACAGGACAGCTCATTGAAAATATAAACTGTTGGGCTGTTCTTCCCCTCAGGAGGCAGTTGTAATAGGTCTTGTTTGCTCAACCAAGTCTTTAACTTGTGCAGAAGTTATTCAGGCAGTGTAAACTTCATGTAATACTTCTTGTTAGAACCTCTGCTCATTTAAAAGTCATGAATAATTAAAATAGGTTTAAATACTGAACAAAGTTGTCTGCTTGGCAGGTATATGGTGCTCAATCCAAATTCAGTCTGTGTCCTAGTTATAAAAAGGAAATAAGTTTTGGGATACACCCAAGTGTATTCTAAAGTTTTACCCATTGTAGACACTTTCCCTTTAAACAATTACATGCAATTACTCTAACACAGCAATTAAGAATCACTTTCTGAGATATATGGTTTGGACATATTTTGGCCAATGAGAGAGTAATGAATGATTTCCAGTAAAATACATGTTTTATGAAATACAAAAGCAAAGTTATCTGGCCTACTCTTTTGTCCACCTTCATTCGCCATAATTTTAGCAGTTAAGAAGAGTTCTTAAAAACAGTTTAAATAACAAAGATGTGGACTGGACAAACCCCTTTTTTTTTTTTTCTCTGTCATTCAAATGTCACTCAAAATGGATAAATCTCTGAGGACAAAAGTTTTCACTTGAAGTGTTTGGTGATATTATATAAAAAGGCCACCATATAGAAATAAAATGTCATACATATCAGTGAATGGCCTGTCAGATAAATTGTTCTTAGTTATAGACCAGAACAGGATACACATTGTACAGATTTTTTCATTATACTTGCTGAAAAACCAGAAACATTTTCTATTTTTTAAATTAAAATGGAGCATGCAAATCTCTATATTCAAATCTCTGTAAAAAAGGCACTGGTGGTGCCACAAATCCATCTCATAAGGTTCCCTATGCATCTGTTGTTTCTCAGCACTTACACTAGCAGCACTGGCTTCTTTGCCTCTGTGCAGAGTGAGTCCTTTTTCTAGGACTTTATTTCTTCCCTGCCAAAATAAGCTAGCTAAGTGATGTTGTGAACAGCTAGTGGTGTCAAAAGAGCTATCAGGCTCATGCCACAGTGTAACCTCACAATATTTTGATTCCACTCTGTACATAATATAGGTAAAACCAAACTGAATTTTGTAGCTTGAATCTATCACATTTGTCCTCCATTAAAAGTGCTCAATTAAATTATTAGCTATTACTAGCTAGTTAATGAGAGAAGAGAAGAAAGGTAAAGATGGTCTGTTTGTTTTTCCATGTCATTCATAGATAGCACATGAGTTCATCTTCAATATGGAAGAACTACATTCTCTTTCCCATGATCCTTTCCTTTGAAATTTGTCGTACCTGTGCAATGGGAGAGGCAGAGATCCTAGAGCAATGCAGTTGGTCACTGTGTAATTAAAAAACATGTCATGGTGTGCAGACACGAAAGGAAGAAGATATTGTTGCCAAAGTAATTTTAGTCCTGGCATTCCTTAATTTTTCCTTGCCTGATTTTACCTCCCTCATCCCAATCTCTTCAAAGGTCTTCTTTCCCCCATACTTTAAAAATTGAGTCTTCTAAGTCTGAAACTTCTATGTTTCTCTGTTTATAATGGAGAATTATTGGGAAAATGGAAACCTCCCCTACCTTTATTATTTATTTAGTCTCATAGTACTCTTCCTGGAACTGAAGGAATGAAACAGTCTCCTGAATCTAAAGTTAACAGCTTTGAGTACTGTCATTATATCCCTGTAATTTCATAAAAACATTTTTAATATTTTGAGGTTTTGGTCAATCTCTTTTACTTAAAAATATAGGTATAAAATTCAGCAAGTCAGGAATTATGTCAAGATAAGCTTATTTTTGAGTACAGTTGTGAAACATCAAAGTATTTACCTAAGACTGAGTTTAAATGATATGCTATATTTGTATGAGTATCCTCATGGCAAACATGCTGATATATGCTTTTACAGAACTCCTTGCAATTTCAGAATAATCTTTAAGGATATTTGGTTAAATCACTTCAGCATGTTTATACCTCTGGGCATAATTGCTCTTTCTATCTAAGTGCAGTTCCTGCTATGTTCTTCTGAGATTAAGGAAATCATCATTGCAGACAACACAGACAGATGACTTTATGTTGTATCCTATTTTCCCTGTGCTACCTAAGTCTTGTCATAAGTTGATGCCATAGTTCAACCACGTCTCTTTTGTTAACAAAACAGGAACAACTATTCATCTTCAACCCTCACCATATGGTAGAGATATTGATATGCAAGAAGGCATTAGTCAAATTAGCATTTTCTGCAAACCGTGCTCATCTGTGTAACTGATTCAATAATTGCCTGGGTTCTTTATTCTCTGCAATGAAACTTACCATGTTTGCTGACTGAAAAAGGCCAGGCTCCTCCTGGCAAATCCATGAAGTGTGAGTAATCTAGTTTTGGGAAGAAGTTGTTAGTTTTCTCTTTGTGTTTTCCTTTCTGCTGACAGGTGCTTTTTGGAGAGAGGAGGGAGTCCAATTATTGTATGCTACTACGCAATAATCAAGAGCTTTTTGTTTACTCTTTTTACAATGAAGGCTTTTCACTATTTTAATGCATTTGTTCAAGGATGAATCTATTGTTAAAACCTGGGAGTTTCTTCTTATTTCAGGCTTACGCTTGAAATACTTTTACATTTTTATGCAAATTGAATAAAACCACTTTACTTTTTTTTTCTTTTTTTTTTTTTTTGTGGTGTGTTTGTTTTTTGGTTCTTTGGTTTTTTTTAAACAGTAGCGTTTTTTGAGAGCCTGTCTTATGATGTGTGTGGTAACATGATGGATGCATGGCTTTGAGAGGGTTAGCTTGCTGCTCTGCTCATCAAAATGATTTTATTGCTTTCCATGGCAAATGCTGCCTTTCTCCTTCTTTTGAGAATTTCTGCTTTTGCTCCTGCAGTCTCAAAGTCATTATCAGGAACACAGTCTGAATCACACAGCCAGCTACTAAGATCTCACTGAGATCTGCTATTGTATGTTGAAAAGTCCTCAGCTTTTGTCATTACTAAAGAATGTTTTGGATTTCTGCTTTTAAACTTTTTTTTTTTTCAGTGAAGGAAGAAGACAAGAAAGTGTCTGTCATCTTGGGGCCAAGCCTTTACATTTAGCTCAGCATTTACTGAATGTGTCTGCAGAAACTCATTCTGACATGAGAAGGCCCAGGTCCCTCAGTGGTCCAGGCAGGCCCCAGTGCGTCAGCACGCAGGTGTCTGATGGTTCTTGGAGATTCCTCATTCTTGCCAGCCTTTGGATTATGGAGTATCCTTAGTTTATTCTGACTTTTAGCTAGAGTGAATCTAAGTCTATATGGTTTTCAATGCAGTAGATACATTATCTTTGCTAGTTTTCCATCTTGATATTTAAGATTCTGATTCCAACTCAAGGTACTTAACCAAACCTGGGTAATTTAACAAATACCTCTATCTACAAGGCAAGACTGATGGCCACCACCTGCAGAGAACGTGTGGGTGGTACTGTGAATTAGAGACACATGAAGATACTATTCCCTCCGCATTTGGAGTTGGTGGTTTTAGGCTCATGTAGCTGGCTCCTCTGTGAGTGGTCACAAGGAAGATGGACACATTCTCTTCTGCTTTAATCTCTGGTTCCTAAGATATAGAGGACACAAGTTGCTATGTGTCCCGGTAGTGTTTCTTGTTTTCTCTCCAGTAACACTGAAAAGAAATCTCTTTAGAAAGAAAATCTGCAATAATAAGAGTGAGGAGTTTTTCAGTCTTGTTTTGCCATTTTAGGAATTTTAACTGCCTCCCTCTCCTTCCTTCCAAATGCCAGTATTTTGCATTGTCCTGTACTCTCCTGTTCATAGTCTCAGAAACTTACAAACTCTTTAAATGTAAATTTGAAGCTGAAGTCCATTTCACAAGTATAGATGTTCTCCTCTGGGATGATGGTGACTGTCTTTTTTTTCATTTTGTAAATGCTTGTTGTTCTGCAGTCTTGCTGTGGTTATCCGGAGTCTGTAGCTGGCTGAACATGTAGAAGTAAAGTCCAGTTGGATATATCTTATTCCTCTTAGTAACAAATTCCTTGGTTTCCCTCTAATTAATATTTAGTCCTAGTATCTTATAGTCATTCCTTAAATGTATGGTCCCATGTAAAGGCAGAACGCAACATAAAATATAGCAGTCCTATAGCCTTACCTCTTTGCTACAGATTTATCTAAGCTGTTTAGTTCCAATTATAACTCCACTTGAGAGCTTCACGTGCCCTGTTTCTTCTCCCTTATCTCACTTACCTTTCTGAGAACATAAGGTACAAAATGGTAATTCACTCTTCTGCTGCCTAACTCCTTCCAGTCTGTACCCCTAACAGTAACCTCCACATCTCAAAGCAATTCAGTAGTCAATTGTGATTATTAATTTATACATAGCAATCTTATTTGTTTCCTGCAAAATACTGGATATTGAATTCACTGACGCAGTTACACAAATATATGCACAAGGGAGGTTATGAATCAGGCTGTTCCTCAGTGCCTACCCTGCCCAGGGCAGAGCAGTGCTGGACACAGTTTTGCTGAGTTGGCTGTTGGAAAACCTCCTAGGAAGATCTGTAATTGGATGTTGGGGTTAAGGTGATGGGTTTACTTTGGGGTGATGGGTTGCCCAGCCCCTCTCTACCCCTGCTCCTGACTGCAGGGTGCTCTGCTCTCTGCCTGCTGTTTTGAAAGGGAGTGCAGGAAAGAGCCTGTCCTCCCAGCTCTGTTCCCCTCCTGCCTCCTGTCCGCAGAAGAAAGAACTATCTATGTTTGTTTGGCAGCCTAATGCTGCCCCGTAGACAACATCCTTTGCCACCCACCTGTCCCTTGCTTACGAAGACTCTTCTCCGCGTGAACCCGACTCTGTTGGCTTCTCAGCCCTCTCCTCAGAAATCCCATTTTGGACCACAAGAGAGCAGCAGTGCACAGGCACCCGATTTCCTTACTGGCGTTAACTTAAATCGTACATAACCGAAGGATTTGATTTTCAGGCAGTGCTGAACAATCAGAGCTCCTGGGAAACTCAACATGAACTCTGGCTTTAAGCCTCAGGAAAAATCAGATCCGTAACGATGCAGGACATTCTTTTATCCTCAGGCTGGAGGTAGTTTTTATGAGCTGAAGGTAAACGGTTGCATACAATCAGAGCTGAAGGCATATTTATCTTAATGGAAAATAAAAAATATACCCTTCCTTCTGTTGATTAAATGTCTTCGTGTGTGTTGGAAACCTTTCCATGGCAGATATCCACTATTATTTTCATTACAGTTCGGGCGCTCTAGGAAAATTAGAGTAAAATCAGGAGTTGTCTGCAAATTAAGCTGTTCTATAAACAGCTGCTTCTGCCATTCAGTCAAACAACTGACTGCTGCATTGTGGAGCAAGGCTTAGTCCTCATTTCAAATAAAAGAAACTTCTGCCATGAAGGGTTCTGAAACTGGGAGGACAGTACTTTCAGCTCTAGTTGTAGATGATAGGAAGGTTAACTACTAAATGATAGGAAGGTTAACTTTATGACATAGCCATAAATTGCTAAAAAATTAGCCATCTGTGTATTTTTGGGCAAGAAAATATTTTCCATTTTTCTTAGCTGTGTATATCTAGAGTAACTAATGCACAGAATTTTCTTCTCCATCAGGAAAGACGGTAGGTAGGAATTTAGTGGTGGGTGTGTGTGGAGCTGAGAAGGTGGCTGCTTGGCATTCATGCATTAAACTAAAAAAAAAAAAAGACAGAAATGGTTTAAAACCTGCCAATTTTCAGGATGCCCCGGGGGCTGTGCTGGCAGAACCGTCTGCTGTGAATCTGTGCTGTTGCAATGGGGCTGTGGCAGCCTGAGGACACTGAGGGCATGCGACACCAGGGGACATTTATCCTGCACTTTGACAATAGCAGCAGTTCAGGGAACAGTAGTCTGGTATCTTACCGTGCAAAATCCTTGTGGTGTCAACTTCTACATGTGTGTCCTATGTAGGCAAGCTGCTGCTGCTGAGTTTTGACATGCGGTCTGGGATTTTTTTTTTCTGTGCCTTAAACCCACCACCAGTTTTCATCCAGACTGTAACTGAGCTTTACATCCTTGTGGCTGGAGATTGCATCGCTGGCTGGAGAGGTGCAGGCTTGGTTATGGACAACTGTGGGAGATTAACTGTGGGGGAATAAACAGTAAGTTGACGGTAGCACTGTCACTCTCTGGGAGCCCAGGAGACTCCTCTATCTCATAGATAAATCACCTCTCGACTCATCACAGATTAATGGATCCCCAGACTGCGAGACCTATCACCATATGCTGTGGTCTATCCATAATGAATGAAAGGTGTAGATTAAAGCAGTGACCGGCAGTGTTATTTGTAAATAAGAAACATTGACCTGTTCTGAGAACACTGCATTAAAGATTATCTCTTGTAAAAAAATTTCCCGTGCTGACCGCAGTCATATAGTACTTGCTGATTGGATGATGCACAATATTGTTGGTGCTAAATTTAGGCAGTATGGATGCTTACAAGAAGCTGTGCTCTAAAATACAATAGCACCTCCATACTCAGCAAATCTGTTCCCCCCTCTGCGTTCATAAACATGCCTCTAGTGTTACAAATAATTTTTATTAGTTTTTTAGTCTTGCTAGTACTTCAGAAACAATATAACGAAGTGGTGTCAGCTGAATTTGATTCACCTGAGTGCATTATTGTTAGAATTGTGCACTGCTTTCCATTACAGGGACAAACAGGACAGGGTTGCTTCAGAGCTGTAATGGATCACAAGGCACGAGGCAAACTCTATTCCTTCCAGCTAAACCTGTATGTGACAGCTATACAGCTCAAGGGCATGTGCTGTACTCTAATTTTTCACACTTTCCCTGTCCTGTCTTTGGCCTATGCCAGCTATTCCTCTCCAAGCAATGCCCAGGCAGAGCTGTGGGTATTCCTATAGGGGAGAATGCCTTCTGTTTATGGCAGAGGATGTGTCCTAAGCTGTTTGGTTGATCAGAAGAGGAAAAGCTCCTGGCTCTACTTGGTCAGGTGCAGCTGTGAAACCTTGAGTTTTCCCCAGACATGGGGAGAAGCTGCCTGACCTCCTCTCAACTTGGAAATGTCCCTGTGATCTGCCACTGGTTGCTTTGGCTGCTGGTGCTCTGAGAGATCAGATTCAGGATCATGTAAGAGTTTCCTTTGGTGAGATCAGATTTAGGATCACCTATGACTTCTGCTATCTAGCAAAACAGTGTCAGTGGCAATCATTAGCTAAACAGCTTCATGCCTCATACAAAACCATTATTAGAAAAATGCAGGAGAAGCTGCTGCATACCCATGTAGCTTAGCAGAGCCTCTATAGATTTCCTTAAATGAAACTTTCCTAAAGACTCTCTGTTATAACTCCTACCTGTCAAGCAAGATCTTATGAATCTCAATCAGACAGAAACAAACTCACCTCTGATCCAAATAAGGCAAAGGATGAAGACTGCTTGTGAGGCTGCACAGCTGTGTAACCAGTATCCCATGACAGAGGGAAACATAGGTTCAGTTCAGCTGTTAATGAGGTGGAAGATCTCTGCTTTTCTGCACTCAGCTTTAAAAGTCTTAATTTTCCTTTGGAAAAGATTATAGGCTTATAGGGTAATCAGCCCTGCACATGACAAAAAAACTTCTATTTTTCTGTGCAAATATATTCCTGGCCAATTATTAGACAGTTGATTTTGTGTCTGTCCGATCTATTATGCTTTAATTTCTATAATTCTTCCCCCTCTCAAATACTGCTCTTAATGCATTTATAAAAGCTTATCATATTCATTTTTTTAAGGATAAGCAGGTGAAATAGTATGACTAGTTTCATAAGATATATTAAGTGTTCTCAAAAATTCTCCGTTTTCATAATCATTGTGATGGTGCTTCTTTGAATTTGTTCCCATTTGAATTCCTTTTTCATAAACATAAGTGAAAGGATATCTTGCCTTTATAAAGGATTTTCTATTTTCCTTACATCACTGTGAAATAAAATGTTTCTTTTCTCTCGACTGCTGCTGTGCTCTTTTTTCTTCTTTCCTCTTTTTAAATACTATTTTGACTTCTGCTTCTGTGTCCCTCATGATATATCCTCATTCCCCTGCATCTCTTTTTAATGTGAGGTATAAGCAAAGCATCTTATTTTGGGAAAATACTACTGTAAAAAGTTGATTGAAAAAATAAATATCAAAGCACTGCTTATTTTGTGTCATACTTGCAGTGACAGAATTAGGACAAAAGTGAACAATTTCAAGCTTTTTTCACATTTTCAAAGTAACCTGAAGCATTTTGTTTTGGTATAGAACATCTAATGAGTATTGTCATGGTAACTGTTTGAAGAGACTACATTGCATGCTTTTCGCTTTAACTGGTATCACTTCAATGCAGTGACATTAAAAAATAGTGGAAAGACTACCTTCATTGCAAAACTTGGATCAGTTTGAATGATTCATGATGGAATAATGAAATAGATTGTTTGCTTGCCGACCTGAGTAGCTTCCACTGAAGGGGAGCAGTGTGAGAGCTGTCCTCAGCTACCTGGGGATCTGGCTGGTCTCCCATTTTTGGCTCTCTATGTGTTTATTATCAAACCATCACTTAACTCTGCAGAAGTTCTAGTGTATTAACATGAATAAGATTTTAGGCTCTACCACAGAAGGAAGTATCCTAATGGCAAAGTACTTCTCATGTAATGTCAGAAACATAGGCAAAGGTAGAATGAGAAGGTATGCCAGAATCATTCCTAGTTTCTGAGCTGAGCCCAGTTATGAACATTTTTGATCTTACAGACAAATAGGCCCAAGTGGGAGGTGGCATGGCAGGAAGTGCAGTCAGAAGTAACAAATGCAGCAGATGGAATATGGAAAGAGGTGGCAGTGTGACTCCATGTATTCTGACAGGTATGAATTAATATGTTCTGAAAGGTATCAGCCTATTAACTTTGACAAAAACCTGGAGAGAGCTTTGGGAGGGTATAAAAGTGGAAGGTATAAAAGTAGATTGGCTTGCATCTGATAAGAGATATCCTTAAATGTCATACCCAAATTTTTACAAAATCCAAAGATGAATTTAAAGCTCCATTGATTTTTCAGATATGTGATTATGTGTAATGAGCAATTATAGCATGGTCTAAGAGACACTGGCTGCCTCCTTCGAAATTCAGGTACCATGCACCGTCATAAACTCCCAGAAATTTAATAGAAATTGATTACTTACACAGATTTGCAGGGTCATACCTTCACACAAATTAAAGTTTCATATCAGATTTGCACAAATATGGAGAATGTTTTCATCAAGCATTGTATCTTGCTCACAGAATTTTTGTAGGGTTGTTTTTTGTTTCCTGTTGTCAGAGATCTGTTTGATAGCTTGAGAGGTAACTTGAAGGCAATGGTAATTTTCTTCCCATTTCTTATTAGAGAATAATATTATACTTGCTATAATCTAAAAATATTTAAAATGTTTCAAACCCAAATTAATTACTGTAAATGTCTTGTTTTATCCCTGGCAGGTATAAGTTTCTTTATTTATTATCTACTTCAGGCTCAGGTGATGTCAGCTAGGGGTTATTGTACATAAGAATGACAATAACAGATTGGGTTTTATGGGTATGTTTGTCTGACAGGCTAGGTAAAATTAAAAGAAAAAATGGAACTTCAGTAATTGTTGGTAATAAAGAAGAGTTAGAGTCTAGTTCAGCATGATACTGAAGTAGGTGCTTAATTTCAAGCATGTGAGCAACTCCATAAAACTTGATTGCACAATTAAGTGTTTAAAAGATCAGTCCCTGAAAGGCTTTTAATGTTTAGGGCATAGTGTAGAAGAGCACAAGTTTCTGATAACCCATGCTATTTAGACTGAAAATTGATCAATTAATATTTCACATTCATGCCCGCAGGTAGTGAAAAGGCTGCCAGAAATGACCTTAGAAAATGAAAATACTGTCTGAAGTGAAGGGGAGAGGGGAATGTTGGTGTTGGCCAGAAGTGCTTAATTTTGACCTAATAACTCACTGAAAGAGGGGGAGAAAACGAGTAGGTCTCTATTTTTGCAAAGAATTTGAGTGTCTCCTTATGGAATTTAAATGCCTTCTTGATAGGAACACAATGAAACAAGTCTTCAAAAGTTAACTGCATGAAGATCCTATGAAGTGAAGGACTGGGACATTGAATTTTAGCTCATTCAGTGATTGTTTACAACTTTATGACATAGACTTAGCTGGAGACCTAAAATTGCAATTTAGATAGTCTTAAAAACTAGTCAAGGGATAAGTGCTCTGAGAACCTGTCTCTAGATCTCTGAAGGAGCAATTGTAAATATTCTAGATATATAAGTGGAACAGAAAGACATTCTGATCCCAGAACTAGTAACTTCTGCAAAAGTTAAGTTGGAAAGCAAAGAATAGGTAAGAAAATGGAAACTTAGGTGGGAAAAAGAGCTACATAGCTTCCATGAAAACGTATGTCTTGTAACAAAGAGCAGGTGTAAAAGGATGATACCTCTAAGACATCATTCATGTAAATTACAGTACTCATTTAATTGATGTCTTAGTATAAAATTCTACTTTCTCTTTCATAGGATGAGATGTAATTCAATTAATTTTATCCACCGATGTACAAAAATCATGGGAAAATCTGTGTCCCTTGTGACATTAAGGCTATGGAATGCTTTTTATATGACATGAAATCTATTAACTAATGGGAGAATGGCTGAAAGAAAACATCACAATGACTCTTTCTATGGTCACATTACATAGTGTGGACAAGCTAACTCTAATTTCTTACATGTTATATGTGTTACTTAAAAGCACCTGAAGTGGTATTCCTGCTCTTTGTTAACTGAATACTCAGACCCTGTTGCTTCTGATGAAATTCCTTAACCTTGTTAACAGCTTTCTTCCCCATCTCAAATATCAATTTTCCTGAAGAACTAGGGCAGCAAGGTCTCAGCAACTAGAATGGTTTTCTTTCCATTTTGTCTTCTGCTTTCCCTTAAGAAATTCCATGGGGGAACTGAGACATCTCAATTCTCTATCTTATCAGAATCAAAATACATTTTTATATGTATGGATAGTTTGGACAAAACAGGAACTGAGACAAGGGAAGCAATTACAATCTTTGTTTCTTCCGTTCATCTATTGTGGGTTTGAATCACTTAATTACACTTTTTTTTTTCTGTTAATGGGCCAAGGACAGCCTGCTTATCTAGGTAGTGATAAAATCCCATAAAGACAATTGTGAAATGTCTTGCTGTCCACTAAAAGCTGCAATTTCCCCTCCCATTTTGAACATAGAATGATCTATTTGAAAAGAGCAAATTGAAATGCAAATATCAAGTGTCTTATTAAAATATCAGTGGCTATAGGATAAATCACTATGAAATATAAGCAGCCTTGGGATTTCAAATTAAAAACATACAATATCAATCAGACTATAATTACACTGGATGCACCTGGAAGGTGGCGTAATTATCTCCACAGAATATTTTTATGTGGTATATTTAATCTAGTCTTGAGCTCTGGGTTTGGCCTGGTGAGCACGATGACTCTTTTGCCTCTGTGTGAGGCATGAGTCTTACCATCCCTCTCACATGTATTCCTGTCTGCAAAGTCCCCCTCCTTTAGTCTGAGTTTTAAACTCAGGTATTAGTCAGGCACTGACCTTAAGCACTTTCAGGAACCCTGGTTAGGGATCCTGTAGCTGAATCTTAGGGATTCACAATATAATGTAGGAAGAGCTGAAGGTTAAACAGTATAAATGGCATATAAATATAACCATAGCAAATAACAGTGGCTAGCTGAATGTAGGTTGGAGAGAAATAAAGTCTATAATATGTACTGTATAATTAATTAGTATTCCAGATGGAGTCTGCAAACAGATTTTGTAAAATGGGAGCACTACATAATTAATAGGTACACGTATCACACTGAAGAATTGATTCATTGCTAGAAATAGGGGCATTACATCAATCTCTTGTACACCGTAGGATGTGCTAATCAGAATTTTCCAAGTTTAACTGAGGAAAGAAGGATGCTACAGTCTGCCCAAATATATTCCTGTGTTACTACTTGTGGAAATGAAGGACAAGGCATTTTCTCATACAACAAACACATGCAATGTGGGATGTCTGATTAGGTAGGAGTGTATGTGCACACATAGGCACACATGTAAACACATAGGCAGGGTTTCTGTGGATTTGCAGAGCAAAGCACAAATCTCTTGGCTTCCATATCAAAGCCTGCTGGCTCCATGCCATAGCTGCAGTGTGATGCTACTGCATGATGCATGGTTACTGTCCCATTTAAAGTGGGGCTACTTTCATGCCTATGCCTATGCAAGCAAGCACACAAAATAATAGTCTTTTTGATGGGTTATTTGACAGGGTTTGACTGACCTACTGTTCATCTCCTTATTCATATATTGGAGGATGGAAGCACTTATTGATTAATGGGATACATACAGCAGTACAAATAATAAATTCTCATTTATCAGTTCATGATAATATAATTGCTACAGCATTAAAAAGTAACAGGATACTTATTGTACTAAGAAAAAAAAATCAAACTGAATACTCAGTTTTGACTTCACATGATGGACTTCTTAATCATAATTATCACTGCATTTATTAATTGACTTTATGATAGCACCTACAAGCTCTAGAAACATATGCCCTGCCATAGCTATGTTACAATCTAAGTTGAAGAGAAAGCACTGTCTGATTTTTAGTTTAGACTATTGAAAAGCACTTCGAGTATGCAATGCACAATATCTAACACAAAATATATCAGAATTAAGACACACTATTTTCCTGGAAGTAGTTGTAAGAAAAATAAAAATCATCATATGGTTCATTTTCTTATGGGTGAGGGTATAAACTTTTACTGCTAAATTCATATTCATTTACGACTTCTGCACTTGAATATTGACATTTATCTTTCTGGGACATGATTCTGCTGTCCTTGAACTCAGTGTCAAGACTCCTGTTCACTTTACTGGGAGAAAGCAGTTCTGAGCACTGTTTCCTGCTAGCATACATTCAAAGCTGTAAAGAGTGTTTCTTCAACTTTACTAAACCACATTAATAACCTTTTTTAGTTTGAACATGTGTGCTAATTGTGCTGACACTGTTACTGCTTTTAAATTCTGATTGCTGGGCATTGGATAAGTATTAATGAACTAACTATAAGAAATCTTTACAGTTAAAAACAAATTACAAATAATTCCCTGAGCAATTTTGAATAATGACTGAGAACAATTCTTCCATGAACATCCCCCTATTGCGCACCATTATTGGGTGAAAGATTTGTTGTGCTCTGATGTCAATACATGGGATCAAGTCAAGTGGTATGATAGATAAAATAAGATCTTAGTTAAAATAAGATTATTTAATATTTTTATTAATTAATATATATTTTGACATAGAAAATATAAATTTAATTGAAATAAAATTTAATTGGGGACTTCTTTCAATCTCAGTGTTTTCCCTCAATTCTCTCAGCCTGGAGAGGACACAGTGGTTTGTGGCAGTTTTTTACAAGGGCCATGTAGGTCTTACAAAGTGAGAAGAGACTCATCTTGGGGGAGGTGGTTGTCAGAATGCTCTCACCTTCTTCTTTTTAAAAGAACCCAAAAAGTCACCAGAAATTCCTGATGATAAGGACAAGACAGCTTGCAGAACAGATATAGCGTGTACTTAAAGTTAAGAGCAGATTCAGAGAATTATTAAAGCTAACTTCACAGACCAAACTCATGAAAACATGATATTAATGATAAATCGTGGGTTTACCACAGAAACAGTGAAGGCTGTAGCAAAGAACTGTAGAAGTCAGAGGTGAAACAGTATATTAGGCTTTCTAAAGTCAGGATTTATGCCAATTCAGGATTGATTCCCACAGTGTTGTGTACTGTTCAGCCTAGTTTTAAGCTTCTAGTAATAGGAAGAATATCAGTTCTTATTAGCAAGCAATTTCTAGCAAGAAAGTTAAGAGTCATTGAACACTCAGCAAGTCTCTAGTGATAATAGGATTCATCTCTACATAATGAAGAGTACTACTGAGCTTGCTCGAAATACCTAAATTCTGTCTTGAATAGATGGAAGTTGTGCAGATATGACTGTTGCATGTAAGCACTGATGGCATGTTAGGCACTGAATTCTAATTCTGAAATATACTTCTTAGACTTCAATGAGCTCAATAGTTTTTGAAATGCAATGTTAATTGTTTGCCTTGTGACAGAATCTTGAATTGATTTTGTGATTAGCAGGTAGGTTTATATTCTGCTTTATCTGTAGCAAGCAGATAGCTAGTATCTTGGAACAGATTCTGATATTTGGACTGAGGTTTCTGAAGAATGTATTTACCTGCATACCACTTGCAGCCACCACAGTGCAAGGAGTGACTGATGTTGCTCATATATCACTCACTGATATCAAAATAAACACCAGATGTTACAAGTTTTCCCAGGTTCCTTGTCCTTGACTTCTTTGTAATATCTTCTAGTCACAGAGATGAGGCATTGTTATGGACTAACAGTATCCAACTAAAAACTTATTTTCTTATTGAAGGCATCTATTCTCATGCTTAAAATGCTTTATGGCAGATGTCTTTTCTCCCTTTATCTTTCTCACACGTTACTGTGGACTATGGCAAGTTGATAACGTCAGAAATGCGGGGTTCAGTGAACATGTGAAAGGATGCTGTGCAGTAGATAACTCTAGTGATATGGGGAGCCACGAGTCCATTTCTGCTGTGCATGAGTACAGCTAGATGACATTCACTGCAAGGCACGCATTTCACTCCTGTTGCACTTTTGGTTAGATCAAAATAAGTGCAAATTCTTCCCAAATGATGTGAAATAGTTCAACAGGAAAAAAATGTCTGAGAAGTGCAAAAATCTACATAGCTTCCGTTTGACATTGATTAAACTGAATGTTTTGACTTTTTCTTTGACCTATGGTAAAATAAAATGCAGCTGAACTTAATCTCAAAGCAGGAAAAACACTTGTGTGTTTTAGGAATTAATTAAAAAACCAGTTGGTCTCCATACACATTATGAATTATTTCAGTTCAACCTGTGTATCTGATAGATTGAACAAAACAAAATGAATTTTAATAAAATTTTGAAACATTTCAAATATTTGCAAGTGCAGGGACTTACCTTACTTGTCAGTTCCAATTGTAATTTAAAGAATATTTAAAAAATGTTTGGTAAAACAAAAGCCACAGCACTTTGTTGAAAGCTCCAGGTAAATTGGTCAGTAAACAGTGAGATAGAAAAGATAAGATACAGTTTGCTCATTTAAAGAGAATTTAATGAGTGATAATGACTTGTCTTCACCAGTATTAACTTGTTTGAATACAAATTACTGTTTTGAGGCATTGTTTTTTGCTCCGCTGAGCTTAATATTAAAGGTCTGGCTTAAATGGGCCAATAATTTAAACTAAGTTTTGTGGTAAAGAGCAAATTGTTTTTACTTTTCTCCATCCTCCTGCATTCTCACTTTAGTAAGTTAGTGTGAGAGATTGAAATGGTTAATGGCTCAAATATTGTTAAAATCACTGAAAGACTTTTGTCCACTGTAGAAAACTGTGCAAAGAAGCAACTGCTCACCGCAGCCCACCCCTCCCATATGCCTACTAATTTTGACTGTAATTGGAACTTGAGATAAGATAAAGGTGGTACTATTGTCCAGTTATCCCAGGAGAAGAATGTATTCACAGCTGTAAGAGACTGGAATGTTAATGGCTCAAACAATCAAGGTGCAAGCTGACAATGAGCAAAGTAACCATCCAGGTGCTGAGGGTAGGCACACCCATCACCTCAGGCTACAAGCTGGATGTTGAACAAGATAAGGAAAGAGGCAAATCTGTCGGGTAGGTAGTGTGTCTTTGTCCTTACACAAATGACTCAGCTGTGGTAACTCTGCTTTGGGGAAATACCAAACATTCACACCTCATGAAGCCTCTAGGTATTCATCTCTCCTAATGGACCATAATAGGACATAATGGACTCAACTGTGCTGACCTAACAGTCAGCTGTGACACCTTAAGAAGTGTCAAAGATTCCTGAAATGTCCTGTGATCCAGTATTACATCATCCAGTGTACAACTCTCTGCCTCAGTTGAGGTACTGGGGCATTTCTACCTAGCCTAAGCGTAACTTCTATGGGCTCCGTGTTTTGTGAGCTTTTTAAAAACCTCCACCCTCGATGGATCAGACAAGACCTCAATCATCACTTCAACAAGTCTGCAACCATCAGTTTGACAAGACTGGGACTCATCACTAAGAAAACCACAAGAAGAGGACCAACAGGATGCCGTGGGAATCCATGGAGTGGCGGTAGTTTTTCTTCTTAGTCTGTCTCTCTGGCATTCTCTTTCTCTCCTCACCTCTCTTTTTTTTCCTATTTCTTTCTATCTCTCTCTACCTCACATTTACTATTAAATAAAAATCCATAGTATTGACTTTGGCATATGGTCTCGTTGTATCTTTCATTTCTTATAAAAAATCACCCAAACAGTTTTCAAACAATGCCTGCCAACAGAGCTTGAAGGCACTCATTCCATCAAAGCCATATATGTAATTCAGAGGCATAAATAGAGAGTGTAGATTTGTCTCTTAATGTGCTGTCTTAGTTCTACTAGATGTCATTTGGTATCATGTAAAACATGATAATTAAAATTAAAAACTCTTACACTTCTATTTCCCTTTGAAAAATTATTCTGGTGTTAAAACACTCACTTATGTTGATTTTTTAAAATCAAAATAAATGTGTGTACTAGTGGACACAGACAGGGCTTCCTCATAGAGAAGGCTATGAAGTATGGGCTGGATGAGCAGACAGCAGGCTGGTTGAAATCTGCTGGGCGGGGTGATGACCAGTAGTGCAACACCTAGCTGGAGGCCAGTGATTAGCAATGCCTGGTGAACATCTTCATTGATGATCTGGATGATGGGATATAGTGTGCTTGCACCATGTATACTGATGGCACACTGACATAGTGTTGTGCTGCTGTCCACAGGGACTTTGTCAGGCTAGAGAAATTGTCTGACAGGAACCTCATAAAGTTCAACAAGGGGAAGTGCAACGTCCTGCGCTGGGGGTAGCACAACCCCAGGCACTAATAGGTGAGGGCTGACCAACTGGAAAGCAGCTTGACCTCCAGAGGTCCCTTCCACCTCAGCCATTCTCTGATTTTATGTTTCTGTTGATGGCATTTCTTTAAACTCATGATTTGGAAAAAAAATAGATGATCCTGAGAAAAATCATGATAGGTCTTTTTATTCTTTCTTTTAAGAAAAGTTAATCTGTGTCCAGTTTTGTAAATTTGTCCTGAACATTTATAAAGTTCTGATTCCCAAAATATAATAAATCCCAATAATATTGTTCATGACTTCTTGAATTATTTATTGGTGGGAGAAAAATGTGTCTTTTGCTAGTTACTTGTCTATATGTTCCTTACTCTCAATAAATACAGCCCTCAAACTAATTCCAAAGACAGCAACATTCAACAATTGTTGTATTCTTCTAGTGAGACAAGCTGTAGGAACAGCTCACATATGCACAATTGGAAAAATAGGTAGAAAAATGTTATATCAGACTCATTTATATTTATTGCTGTTTTTGGTCCTGAATGCATATGGAACATTGGTTCCCAATATCTTGTTGCCACAAGCAGGGAAAACCAGCTGTATATCTAAAAGCAAGTGTAGGTAATCAGATAAATGTAATTAAAACAATGCAAAGGTTAATACTTTTCACTACTTGAGACTGAATCCCAAAACATGAATTCATACACCTTTTTTTTCTACACTGTCTTACCATTGATTTAGTGGATACATAAATTTAGTAGGATAAATTAGACCAAAAATGAACAGGAGGAAAAAGATTCATGTGAAAAGAGATGGAAGGAAAAAGAAGACACATAAAGAGAGATGAACAGAAAAGTGTATGGTGACTGCATACAAGCTACAAGGCAATGGAGGAAGTGAGTTCTTTGGTACAGGCAGATATCAAAGCAGATGATCTATTACTGTAGGAATTTGTACTAGTCAGAATTTGGAGAACTGCAGTCTAAAGGAGCTGTAATTTTAAACTGAGCTTTGGTCTAAGTCTTCTGCAATGCAGTCTGGAGCTAATATGAAAGAACATGTGAGTTCTGAAAACCCTACACTGGAGAAAATAATGAAGCTTTCTGTGCACTTGGAGATTATGAAAATCGATGCTGGTCACCACTGTTGATTGTGAATCTGCTGTGGATGTAACTGAAACCTGAGCAACTTAAGTTGCACAAGTGTTGTAGGTATTCCAGTTTAACTCATTAGACTTAGTTCCACTTTTGTATAGCTAGGCTTTTGGATGATCAGTTAAACTGAAAAATATGACTTGAAGAAAGGTGTGTGAAGCTAAGTATTCTCGAAGTTTGATAACTATAGCCTTGAATCTCTCAGTTTCTTCTTTGTGCCTTTTCTTTGACACTAAAATGGGGAGGTGATGAAATGAAACCTGTGAAATATTACTAACACAGGGGTCCTTGGACAAATGAATTATTCCAAGTCCTCATATTTGTACTGCCAGTGAGCACATCTATTCCTTATCCACATGTCTGCGATAAACGTATAATATTCATGTAAATGCATTTCTGGAGGATATCCGACAGAAATGAATTTCTTTTAAGACTGTAGTAACTTGTTTAATTCTCTGGAATATGAAGCATATAGACCACTGAACTGCAGCCATTGCTTTTATTCACTGTCAAATGCCAAGTTACAAGAAGGAAAATATTTCCTTGTTCCCCTTCTGCCAAATAAAAACATATATTCTTTTCTAAGAAGATTTAATTAGTAGAATGTATAAGCGAATATAATTTATAAGCACAGGAATACCAAAAAAAGAGGAAAAACGTAGTCGAGAAAAGGAAAATCTCCACAAACACAATCTTCATGTCTTGATGGCATTTCTAGGTCTCTTCTTCAGAAGAAAGAATACTCCCTAGCACTTTACTATGTAATGATTACAGTGACATTTACTGCATATTTGTACTAAATGATATAGAAAATGATGATGTACTCTTCACCTCGAGGCTGGATTCTTCAGTATGTCTGTCATGCTCTTTGTTAATTGGTCATTGTTTCATACTGTGCATCAGAGACAACATGGTTTTCAGTGAGGTGGTTTCTTTGTTGTTGCATCATGTGTACTACTGGCATCAAGAAATAATCCTACATTGAACTCTACCTCTGCCTCATAATTTATTTCATTTTGATTGAAGTTGACATGGTGTCAGGTTCACCTTCGCCTTTCTATCTTTTTTTTTTATTTCTTGCTGCAGACCGGTACCTTGTCAGTGGAGTTAATTACCTCTTGCCCTGGTTAAGGCACTTCAATTTTGTTACAGTTCTCTTCCCCTGAATCATTTTATGGATATTCTGATATCACATTCCTTAGCCTAAACATCTCTTAGACATATGTGTCCATGTTTCAACATTTAGTCTTCCTCTCCTTTTTCTCAGTTATTTGTTTTAATTTAATGTGTTTTAATTTTACAAATGAGCAATTAAGCTTCTAAGACAAATAAATTGTTGTTTCTGACAGCATTTTGTATTAATTCAAGGGTTCTACTTGGCCCGGTCAGCTACCTATCTTCATGAATTTGCAAAGCTTACTGTTTTGGGGAGGATTTTGCTTCGTGGGTTGTCATCATTCTCCCTGGTATAGCATATGTTTGACTGTATAATTTCTATCATTTTACTCATTATTTTGCAAAAGTTGCATGGAAAGTGAAACGATTCTGTAGTAAACACTCTTCCCTTGTGTGTGTGATACATCGGAGTGCATGGTGAAGATAAGAAGAAAACAGCTGTTCTGGGTGAGGATGATTTAATGATGAATATAAGAAGACATAGCACAAAATGGCAGAACAAGGCCTCATTGCTAAGAATTATCATACAGCAAAGTTCTACAGTTAACACAGAAAAGAAGGATTTAAATGAGTACAAACTGTTTTTGACTAAACAGCACAATGCCAGTGCCATTAATGAGAAGTGTCATTCTGGGATATGCTAATGTAAGTTTTGTGTTGAGGGCATGGCAACTAATCATTCTGCTAAGCTGGCAGGCAGTAGTAAGGTTTCAGCTGGAGTTTCATTGCCAATACTGGGTATTTCATGCTAAAACAGATGCTGATAAATTGGAGAGAGCAGGTTAAGAGAGTAATAAAAATAAACAGAAATTTAAAGCATAAAATTTGGAATGAAAGGCTGAACATTTGAATTGTTTTATTCTAGAATAGGAATTGCAGAGGTTAAAAGCAGTTGCAAAAAGAAATTAGAGTGACCTATTATTCCACATGTATGTTGTGTGCAAGAATTTGTCTTACTTTTCTCTAAGGGAGAGTTGATATTAGGGGACAATTTCTAGTTATGAGGATTCCTCAGGAACAAGCTACCAAAGCATGGGATGGGGTTCCCACTAATGAAAGTTCCTGAGAACAAATTAGACTGATATCTCTTAAGAATGGTATACATATATTTCATTTCATCTTGGTGGGGAGGGTTAGAGCTAATGATCTGAGATCTGATACCTAAGAAATGTAAACTGCTATTGATATAATATTTTACCTCCATATTTCTATAAGTAACTAAAATTTCAAGATGATAAAGTGATAAGGCAGATCATCTTGCTTCGCTTTGGAGTATACAGGTTAGGTGTTGAAGACCAAATTAGTTATATTTGGCTTCCAGACATTGGAGAAAGAAAGAGCTACGCAATAGGATTCATTTGGTCTGCCCTAGAGCCTTTACAATGGGCTGAACTGTTCTCCAATTTGCCTCTTTCCTCTGGCTCTGAAGAGTCTTCTGCCTGATTAGGTTATATTTAGGTGTTTAACTTTTATACACCCAAATGAGGTGAGAGGACTCTGAGACCAGCATTTCAGATTCTGTGGTTCCTAGTGTGCAGCTTTCTTTCATACACAAGCATGTGGCTGTGTCAGGGACCTGAGCCGTGTCTGAGGCCCTGTCATAGTTGGTCGGTGGTTCTGCCTGTCGATGTGGCCTGGGAAAATATCGTATAGTTTCACTGTTGGGAACTGAACCTTGTAAGGAAGAACAATAGATTAGGTTACTGGTGGGAACTTGACTTTTGGAAGAGAAAACAACAGAACTGTTGTTGGCACAGAGTTGATATGATAAACCATTGCGACCTCGGTTCATGCGCTGGCCATGTGTGAGCCAATGTCGCAACTGGAAAATTCCACTCCTGTGAAGGGGATATAAGAGGTGATTCTGGGTTGGATGGGTGAGGAGGATGACAAGCACACTACTTTGATCGAGGGGATGCCCTGGAGGTGCATGGCCTGCCTGCCCCTCCCGCCAAGTACCATGCTCCATCTCCTGCTCAGCGGCTTTTCAGAAATCCAGGAGTCAGTATCTATTAATTGCTATCGCAAGTAATAGAATAAAGTTGCTTTGCTTACACCCTTTGTGTCTCAGTGTTTGTGATTTTGGAAATCCTCATGAACCTAGAACAGTGGTTTAGCAAAGTCATTTAGGGCAAATCTTTCGGATGAGTATAGATAGTTTTCCAGTTGGTTCCAGCTCAGTAAGGCAATAGCAAGAATCTTTCTGGATGGTTGGTAATAATGGAAAAGGTTCTTCACCCAAAGAGTGATTGAACACTGGAACAGACTCCCCAGAGAAGTGGTCACAGCACCAAGCCTTACAGAGTTCAAGAAAAGTTTGGACAAAACTCTCAGGCACATGGTGTGACTCTTGGGGATGGTCCTGTGCAGGGCTAAGAGTTGGACCTGATGATCCTTGTGGGTCCTTTCAAACTCAGCATGTTCTGTGATTCTGTGACTAGAGGAAGTGACCTTAAGCTGAGACACGGTAGATTCAGATGACATATTAGAAAAAAGTTTTTCACTGTTAGGGTGTTCAGGCATTATACTCCCCGCTCAGGGAGTTGGTGGAGTCACCATACCTGGAGGTGTTTAATAGGTGTTTGGATCTGGTGCTGGGGGATATGGTTTAGTGGTTTAGGGGTTACAGTGATAGTGCTGAGTTGACGGCTGGACTTGATGATCTTAAAGGTCTCTTCCAACCCTGATGATTCTATGATTCTAAGAACAGCATTGCATCACCTGCAGGACCAGGATGTCATCCTGCTCCACTCCTCAGCACTGGGGAGGCCACATTTGGAGTCCTCACTCCCATCCTGGTCTCTGCAGCACAGAAGGATATGGATGTACTGGAGTGAGTTGAGCAAAGGGCCCTGAAAATGCTGAAGGGTTTGAGGCATGCTAACTGTGTGGTGAGACTGAGAGAGTTGACACTGTTCAGCTTGTAGAAGAAGAGGCTCAGGGGCGTCTTATTCATGTGTAGAGATATCAGATGGAGGGCAGTGTGGAAGTCAGAGCCAGAAAAGAGGCAATAGGCATGAACCAAAACACAGGAGATTCTATCTGAACAGCAGGAAACACTGTCAGAGTGACTGACCACTGAACAGGTTGCCCTGAGAAGTGTTTGAGTCTGTCCTTGAAAGTATTAAAAGTCCAGCTGGACATGGTCATAGGTAGCCTGCTCTGGGTGACCCTGCTTTGATCAGGAGTGTTGGACTAGATGATCTCCAAAGGTACCTTCCAGCTTAGCCTATTCTGTGATCCTATGATCAAAAAACTCTTGACACACAGTAGTATAAGTAACCAAGGTCTCACTGTGGAAAGGATTTAGTGCTCTAGTGCTCATCATCGCTTACTTTTGTTTAGACTGAAATATGAACTTTGTCGAACTTGCACAGGGCTGTTTTGCAATGAGGTCTTCATGTATACCTGAATTAGAAAGTACCGTTTTTGTGCAGGGTATTGTATTTACGAGACAGAGAAAAAAATTCCTTTTTTATATCAGTAGAGAAAAGATTTGTCTAATGAGGCCTAAACCTGAAGATTTGCTCAGGAAATTTTCCCACTCAATTTAAGCAGAGATCAATTTGTGTCAGGCTGAACGAGAGCTGATGCATGATGCTATAGTTTGGCCCCTGGATACTCATTACTGCTTATGAGGACCGATCTAGTGTTTAAAATTTAAACATTGACTGAAACAAATTTTAAAACTCTTGCACTGCCTGGACTCTTTATCTCAATAAATAAAGCTATACAGGAGCAATTTAAATTTTCCAAGGATAAAAAATTGTTCTTAAATTGGGAGTGCTAACAATTCTACCACGTTGTGTAAATATGGTAATAGTTAAGAAAGTGTGGGGGAGTATTTTCTAACTAAAGTATCCCAAGGTTAATACTGCTCTAACACTCATTATTTGAATTCACAAACTAATGCCCTGAGGTAGAGCTGGGGCATATGTGCACTCTTGCTGCTGTGAAACTGAAGACAGTGAATATTAAAGTGCAGTTTGTGAGATAATAATTCCTGGTAGCTAATATTTTTGCCTTATTCTTATGGAATAATCAATAAATAAGGTGGATATCAATTTCCTAATTTTTCTAGGACCACCTCCTTTGATCCACACAATTCTCACCCACAGTATTCTTTTAGCTAAAATGATTTGTGTTAAACACCAGACTGTGCAACTGCTTTGTGTGTGATATATACACCTGGAGACACATATATTTTTTATAATGGGGAGACTGACTATGTAAAATTTTTCTCTTTCAAAGAATTTACTCAGTCTCATTATAATGTTTGCATTCAGGTGTGTGAGCATGCTAAGCCAACTACATTGTAGGCACAATTTTCTATATAATCTGTGTGAATGTCCTCAAAATAATAGATTTTTTAAAAGGGGAGAAAAAGAATTCCAGGGACTCAGCTGGTGCTCAAAGGTCTTTTTCTCTTGCAGGCAGCTCTTGCTACCAGGTGTGCTGCTGGACTTTTGGAATGACCCAGCCTAACTTGCTGTAACAGCAACTGCCAGAAGCAATGTCTGCACTCCATATAAGCTGTGAAAAAAAAATTCACTACAATGCTAAGCAGAAGTTCACTACCTGGTAGGCCTATTCTTACATGCTCCTGAATGGGTCAAGAAGCCTTCTGGAGTTATGTTTTGAAGGGAACAAAGCATTATAAGCTGGTCAAATTCATGTATGCAAGTTCTTTTGAGTATCCTTTCCTAATAAGATACCAATTAGATACAGACAGCTCTTCCTTCTGCCCTGCTATTGTGTATTGCATAGTTCAGTAATGCTGGACTAACATTTGCCTGAAGTTTTCTACCAGATGTAGTTTCTCTTAATTTATTTATCTAGAAAATATATGGATAACTCTGCTACAAACCTCTTCATGACCTTAGGAGCTCCAGAGTGGTAGTCTGTCCTCAGTGCCCATAGAAGTAACTTTTGTGCTGAGGAGCTGAGATGAGCAATGGGAATTTCTTGATAAAGTAAGTAAATATTTTGCCAAAAGCTTCTCTCCAGCAGTGTCTTGAGGCTATGGATGTGAAACAGCTGTTAAGTTACTTTGCACAATGGTTTCAACTTTACATTTTCTTTTTTTAAAGGCTGAAGCTACAGGTTCTATGCAGTGTCTTTTGTGCTCTTCTTTATAAATCTGTTCATTATGAACAAAGATTTGTTTTATTGAAATAATATTGAGGCAGTGGCATATTGCTACATCTAAGAAGTAGACTTCTCTGGTTTATCTGTATCCAAAGTTTTTTTTTTTTCAGCAAACAGTTATTTCAGATTTTTTGTAATGTGATTATGACTGTGAAGTTCTCCGGGTCTGAGTTTTTTGGTTTTTGCTATACTACAGTTTGTTGAAGACTTGCTGATTTTATATTAATATAGAAAACAATGAATGTATTCCTCAATGATTACAAATCTTCATGACTTTTCTACTGTAATTTAGGCTTTCACCAATGCTGATAGCTTTGGTGGTTTAGCTGGCTAGGACATGAATAAAACATACTCATTTTTCAAACAAACTACACCTTTGAATTTAACACTAGTGATAATAAATTGATTCTCTGGCTTCTAAATGTACAGCCAGTGAACTGTACTAGTTAACAAGTAGATACTTCATATGAATGTGCCACAAAGATTTTAAGTCCTTAAAAGTACATCATGCTTGTTTTAAAAAATTCCCCTTAGAAATAGTTCTATATTGACAATCACATAACTTTATTATAAGTATCTATTGTGTAACAGTGCAAACTGCAAGATTTTAAAAGCCAATGGATCACTAAGAAGCAAAGATAAACTAAATGTGAAAGTATACTGCAGGTGCAGGTGCTTTGTGATAACATGAAATGGGCTGTCAGAAAATTCATAAACATTGTTTTGATTTTGATGGACTAAGTGGGATATTTTATTGGTTTCAGGTCATCAGCCTAATGTGTTTTGTTTCAGTGGGTGATTACCATAAGAAAATTCCATCAATATTTTTTATTTCAGCTTAATAACTGTGACTGGTCATTTGCCTGCAGGGCAATCATAATATGCAGTCATATTCTGCAAGATCATCAACATCTATTTAGAAGGTTTCTCTTCCATATACATTAAGAATCTAGTTGTTTACATCTAGATTATATTTTCCTTTTAATGCCATGGCTCCATTTTTGGTGGACTTCTGTGCCTGAAGATTTTTTTCCTCTTTCAACTTCCTTGTTCACTCCGGCGAACAGTTGCAGTCCCTTAATGGACCAGGGTCCCTAAAAAAACAGGCTTCTGAGCCCATCTCTCATCTCAGGTCCTTCAGTTCCTTTCCTTGCCTGCATCATGCTGCCCAAACCTGCCTTCTCAAACAAACCTGCCCTCACATCTTCTCCCAGCTGGACACATCTTCTGGCACTTTTTTATCATGTGATGGTGAAACTCAGGATCCTGCATGGAGGAAGCAAAGCACTAAGCAGGACTTTTGGCTGGACCACCAAAAAGTGTTTGTACCCCTTCATGCAATGGACTTGTAGCAGCCAAGTGTTCATGGTTGCTGGGTTTTGCGGTCAGAAGGTGCTTTCATTTTGATCATATGAATAGGAACCACAAGATGTCAGGCTTCAGAACATGAGTGCTGGGCTATGACAATAGTTTATTCAGGTTATGATCTGCTTTCTGTCTGCATCTGAAAGACCTGGGGAAAGGGTCTGGTAGCTGCTCGGATGCAAGTTGAATGAATTATTCAGATCATATTGTAGATGGAGCCCATAAACCATAGGTAGGCTACCTCACCATTAATCTTACAGCATTGCAGCAGAGAAAATTAAATGAACAAAAATGTCACAGAAGAAAGAAAGAGTTTAAACATTATGAAATGGCCTTCAGAATTTCCTTTCTGTGGGAAATATCTGTATGTTCCTCTTGACAGAATCAGAATTAAGTTTATATCATTGATTAATACAATTTCTGGTGGATTTTTATTTTCTGTGATGGAGACCCCAGTTCCTGATGATCTCTTGTGATGGAGTCAACACCTTGGGAACTGATAGGAAAATCTTTGCTGATAGGATTTTTTTCTCTTGATCTAAAATGAAATTCTTGATTACAGCTAACAGCAGAGGCTCATCTGGTTTTCTTTGTGTGTTTGGTGCACGGAGGAGCAGATCAGATCACTTCTCTCACCCTCTCCAACAAGAGACATTTAGAGCCATAGAAACATCATAGCAGACTTCTCCCCAACAGTGAGTGTGAAAGTACAGAATCCCATTTTTTTTCAAAGGGGAAAAGGCAATATTTTCTTTCCTTTCTAGGCAGCAGTAGTGGTAACATGTATCTTCCAAGACCTTTGCTGTACCTGATTTAGGGGATTCTCTTCTCCTGTTACATAAATAATCCCTTCCATAGATGAACCTGAGATATTTTCCCCTCAAAATATATACTGTCTTTACAGGAAGGAGATACTTCCTCCTCAGAGTTTTGCACTCTTACACTGCCACAGTTCTGCTTTCTTTTTTTTTTTTTTTTTTTTAAAAAAAAGAGTTCTTATTTAATGACATCTCCTCAGAGGCTAGGCTCTGATGTGTTGATCTGTAGCACCTTCAATCTGTTGATTGTTCCTCGTCTTATAATTAGAGTATAGTCTACTATAGGAGGGCCCATTATTTTCATGGTCTTTGTAGTGCCTTCTGTGATGGGGTCCTGATCCATGATTAGATCTACTAGATTCCCCAACAGCAATAAGAAGAAGGTTTTAATCCCACTGCCTGCAGTACTGTTTAATGTAATGTGTCATTGTGAAATTTCCTGATAACTGCCAGAGCAGTTGCAGAGTTGTTGTGACAGCTCTGGCACCCTTAATTGCTGTTTATGACAGCCTGTGGCTTTCTGATGCCTGCAGCCAGGGCAGCGTCAAATGTGACTTAACATGGCAGCTAATTAAAAGGCTGTACTTCAGCATGGTACTAAGGATTGGACTCATTATCTCTTAACTCAGATCTTGAATAATACCTGCTAAATGTGGGAAGATAAAAACACAACCACAATGTCATTTTGATATTGTTAGTGTTCTTGCATGAATTATTTGCTGCAATTGCTGGAAGCAATTTTAGTATCTGTGAAAGGCCACCAGATGTCAGTATGACCTGCAATTTAGTGTGGTATAATTAATTCACTTTTTATTAGACAGAATCAGGAGTTTATAATCTATTTTTTAAAGAAAAGTTCTATTTTCAGTGACTGAAAAAAATAAAGTCAATTATTAAATGCCTTCTCCAAGTTACAGTGAGTCTTTCAGTTATTGCTGGAGAAATTCAGTGCATTTTATACAGAACTTTTGCAGAAAACACAGATTGGCTAGTAGGGTGGTAAGAAGTAAAAATGTTTTGCTGTCACAAAACAGAAAACTGAATGCAAATCTCTGAATACAGGGTCGTTTTTCTTCCTCCATCTACCTTCCTTAGTTGTGCTACATCACAGCAGTGACCTCCTCTTTTTAGCTCCTGATGAAACCACTGCTGGGCAGAACCAAATCAAAATTATGTATGAACTCACAAAATACTCCTAATTTTATTAAATTATAGTTTTTTTCCTAATAGTTCTTCTTGTTATTGATTTCTAAGCCAGATGTCTTTGATTGTTTGACGACACATAGGTTATTTGATCCTGGAGACCTTCCTAGGTCTGTCTGAGTGTTCACCTGGCCATTATCTATTGCAAGATTTGAGACCCGGGCATGTACTCCTTTTACCCTTGTGCATGCTACTTCTAATATAAAGAAAACCTTACTTCTCAGACCTGGTGGCAATGGCAGTGCAATCCCTAGATCCTCCAGTTTGGTGGATTGGAGGAGCAGGAACACAGTGGTTGCCTTGACACATTCAGGAGCCCAGCCAGGAACCCAGTCTCTTTGGAAA
Organism: Pseudopipra pipra; assembly: GCF_036250125.1. NCBI lineage: Eukaryota > Metazoa > Chordata > Aves > Passeriformes > Pipridae > Pseudopipra > Pseudopipra pipra. The sequence continues at coordinate 51,599,875 of NC_087553.1, forward strand.
CAAGAAGTCTGGGAAAAAAATTATTTTTTTTTCTCCATATGAAGCTGAAAACAGAAATTGTGTTATTCGTCTTCAGTTCAGAAGTCTTGCTTGTGGTTTGAGGTTAAAAAAAGAGCAAAAGTGATAAAATTATGAAACTTCACAACTTTGCTAATGTTTTATTATCTAAGCAGACAAAACATGATTATATTTACTTGGTCTTTTGCTTGGTCTTCAGTTAGGAAGTTAAAAGTAGTGTGCTTTCCATCACTAGCTTGTCTGTTGCATGTTTCCATCTAGAATTCCTTAATCAGGTGTCCTAAGCACGTTTCGCAGAGGAAATATGTGCTAAAATCCTTTTAGCATATTGGGAAAAGATGTTTTTACAGTTAGAAGCTTTAATTTTAACAAACTCATTGACTTTTGCAATCTGGAACAATAGATCAACAATTTATGAAAAAAAATATGACTAATTATTTATTGTTCTCTGAAATAGGTGTATATAGTGTTTTTGTAACGAATAACTGCAGGGTCACATACAAAGAGTTACTGAGGAGAAATCATTTATAAGAAAAGAAGAAATTTTTCAAAAAAGGTTAAATGACAAAGGTACTTCAACAACAACCACCTCTACGACAATATAAAAGCTCTTGCTTATTTTTTTTCAAAGATTTTTAATTATTTTCATATTGGATGACTATAATGTCCTCCCTTCACTTTCCCTTTCTTCCCTGTGCATTTTCTGAGCACACATAGTTTGCTGTACATTCAGTTGTCTTTATATGGATTTGTAGATGTTCGAATAGCATTAGCCAATATTTGTACAGCTTAGAAATTATAGCATGCATAATACATATTAAAGCTTTGTGCCAGGCAGAGAGGCAATAACTGTAACTATTTGTATGAAGGACCTTCTATTTTCAAAAGATGTCAAAATTTGTCTAGATTTTTAAGTTGAAATATATATTCCCAAATGCCAAAGTTCTTTGTAAAGGAAATTAAAAAGCAAAATAAAACCCACTGCAATATTGTTTTGATTCATACTAAACATTTAATTTCAATAAAGTAGAAATATTTCCCTTCATCTTCGAATTTTAAATATTTTGTTATGTTACAATGTAGGATTAAAATATTAAAAAGGAAACTCATTCATGGCTAGGCTTCGCGAACAAAGATTTAGGTAAAAAAAAAAAGGAAACTAATTAAAAATGAATTATCAAAATTCTTTACCTTAAAATATTTTAATTCCATTGTAGAATTTTTCCTATGTTTACTTTTTTTTTTTTTTTTGGTAATAGATCCAATTTACTGTTTTCAAAAAGTATTGAATGACCGATGGAAGAAAAATCTATCGTAAACTCTTACGTGCAAAGACTTTGTCTCTTCTCAAGCACCTCCAAATCTGGGAAGCATCAGGTTGTATTTGCCCTTTTTTATACTCTTTCTTAGTCATCTTCTGTCAGCTATTCCTTGAGACAGGATACTGGATGAGCTAGATTTTAGGCTTTCCTTAGATTTCTATATTCCTTCTGTTGAGCATATATAGTTTTGTGAAATTGCATATTCCATGAGAGTTGAATTCCATCTAAAGCTTCACCGATCCATTCTGCTTTCTAAAGTTATTGTTGAAAAAATCTTCCAATGTAAACCTTGCTTTAAGCCATTTCATAACTGCCTTAGCTTGAGAATTACCAGATTTATCCTGAGGAGAAAGGCAAAGTGTTTCCAAATTGGTTTTAATTAAAAAAAAGTTCTCAGATTTTAGTTTTCAGCTTTGGCTTCTGTGTGTTACTCTTTTATCTCCTTTTAGCTCAAAATCAGCTAGTTGTCTTGCTAGACTAAAGGCATCCTTAAAACTTCTGGCTTACTATCCTTTAAATAATGGGAAAGTGAGATGCCGAAATTACTAATGAGCTTTGTTTTCAATAACTTTGCCTTGCTTCTGTGAAACAAGGGTTCCTTTCCTACACTTCAGGTGTAAAAGGATCAGACATGGAAGCCTGAAAACTCATTACTAATGATATAATCCAGCTGAGAAGAATATGTGTTTGGGAATTAGCACATCCTCTCCAAAAAAACCTGCTGACATACCTGGAGTGACTTGAATGCTAATGGGGTGCAGGAGATAAGCATGATAGATGTTCCAGGAATTGGTGTTAGGTATATCAGGAATGGGTTCCTCAGTGAGGATTCCCAAAACTATTTCAAAACCCTTATATCCTATGTAAGCTGCTATAAGTTAAGCCACTCTACAAGAAATTTTGGGTTGTTCTCAGCTTTCTGCTTATGATTCTGGATTCTGATTACCTTGAGCAGCGAAAAGACCCAGTCACCATCACAAAGTGGATTGCATGAAAGACACATCAAAGAGAAGCAAATAGGCTGATATGACTGTGGAGAGCAGGACAGGGGTGAGCATCTGGATTTGAACTGATCAGTAGCCCAAACAGCAGGAACCCAGTGGGACCATTTGTTAATGCTGACTTCCTGCTGGTGTCCAAGGCAGCTGTTCCCCTTTCCCTCTGCCCCTTCCAGTATGATGCACAGCAAGAAAGAATTCAGCAGAGTACAGGGTTTCATTCTCCTGCTTTTCAAGCACTGAATATAACTAAAACACGTAATTTATGAAGTTCCCTTTATTACCAGACTTCTCAAATTCTTCTAAGGGACAAATTTTCTTAATTTCCTATTGACTCTATCACCTAATTGCAACTGTAGACATTGATCATAGTAATGACTAGGAAGTTCCAAGGGATGCAAATTTCTATTATTTCTTGCATAAAGTATAGAAACAATTGGATTTGTAAGGAGAAATCATCTTTTCTACCTGTAAAGGGAGCTGGCAGGAAAGCTGCACAAAACTGTTCACACAGAGACTGAAGGATGCAGCTGATTTCCATGATTCTCACAAAAAACCTGAAATAATGAGATAAAATTGAATCAGTCATAGAATTATCATGGAGCTTGCAGCCATCTCACTGTTTTATTGGCACAAGTGGTATGTTCCTCTCCTTCCACACATTCTTGTTTGTTGATTGAGATTGGTAGCTATTGGAACAAGGATCATCTCTCATCTCAATACCAGTATTTTGCAACCCTATCATATTTGGCTCTTAGACTGTACACTAATACATATGACAAGGAACAATGCTAACACATAGGCTACATTCATTTTGGTGTCTTAAACAGAGTTGTAATTAATTTAACAATTAAAATTTTAAAATTTAACTTTTTCCTTAAGAAGATTAATACTAAATCTGACAAATCTGAGTGAGTGAGTGCTTACAAAGACTTTAAAAATAAGGAGTTTGAGTATTTGTCATATACCACAGGGCAAATGTAATTTAAGATTCCATCTCAAGCTCACTGTTACATTTCTAGGTATGATATTGTCTGCAATGCACCAAATGTAGTTTCTAAACCAGAATCTGTGTTGAGAAAATCTTTTTACAATTGTGTATATATGAAGAAAATGCGGTCTAAGCACAAATCTGGAAATCTGAGCCTCTTTTCCACTATGCATCATTTAATGTTTCTATCAGGTGCTCAGCAGTCTTTCCTTGGCTCTCCTGTGTTGTTATTTACACACTTGAAACCATCAAAAGAGATTCATATGCAACTTTGCAAAGAATATAGAAATTTATTTCAGGTGACACAGTAAAAGATGGAGAGAAGAATATCTTTAAAATGGATGCATCATATCCATTACTTTAGTACATATTCCTATTGCTCAGACAGAAAAGTGTTGAGATAGAGTAGAAACTGATCTCTGGAATATTCATGAAACCAAATGTTAGTCAACTAGTATTATTGAAATTATCACTGTAAATGAAAATATAGATGCAGAGTGGTTCTTAAAAACTGCAAAGATTAAATTTCTTCCTTTTTTTTTTTTTTTCAAATTTGTAGAAAAGAAGGATAGAATTGGGTTCCTAATGGGTCTCAAAATACATTTGTAGTTTCAATTTTAAGAACACTGAAACATGCTGAACGATTTCACAGCGAGTCTGCCTGGTCAGATTGCACAATGCTCAAATGTTTCAGTGTTCTGATTTCCCATCAGTCACATTTATTCAATCATGGAATAATCACCAGACCCTTGCACACTGTTGAGTTTATTCATGAGAGACTGCTGTGGTTAAGAAAAATTGTTGAATGAAGAAAACAATTGCTGAAAAAGTCTCTGCTCAGTCCTACTTTCATTCATTTTTAAATGCATACTTTTGTCTCTCTGGAAAAAAAAAAAGGCAAAAAGCGTAACTATGAGGACATATACTGTTCTGACAGGCTCTGCTGCTTCTCTGGCTGTAGGACTGTATGATGTGTTTATTCAAGTTCTAGTTTCATCAGACTTAGTAAATTTTGTCTGTTTTTCTTACAGTGACAGTGACTTGTAGGTAACTTAACTGCTTCAGACACTTTAGGAATAAGTCGAGAGACATTTAGAGAGTCTCTTAAAGATTTTGCTATTTACCGAAACTCTAGACAGAAAATAAGGATTTGTTGTTGTTGTTTCAGGCTGTATTTTAGGAAACCAACTGAAAAGCAAAGTGTGACAGTGTAGGATTTCCCAGAAACTTAAAAACCATCTGTCTACCCTATGCTAGACAAGAACTGGATAATGCCTTTGAGAAAACTGCCCTCTCTGTGGAGGCTTTTGAATGCTTTTCATGCTGTTTATTGATATTTATAGGGAACAACTTCCCCAAATTTTGCTTTGACTCCAAGGTCTTGTCTGTGATAGCCTTCTATTGTTTTCAAACAAACACTCTGCTTCTGCTTACAAGCATTAACTGAGATTTTTACTTAGCCACAAATACACTTACAAACAAGCATTTTAAGTAAAACTAAAAATTCACCCCCTTTCGTAAAGGCAAATACTGACTTCTTGGTCAGAGAGTCACAAAAGTGGAACAGAAACAAGAACACAGAATTGGAACCATATCTGTAGAGTAACTTTTTCTCACTTTCTTTGGTGATGAAATCCCATGCTCCCAGTTTTCCTGGATCTTTTATAAGGAAGGTAGTTTTCATAACATTAGCCCATTATTCTTGGGAATAGAATTGTACGAAACTAATGTAACAAGTTCAGTTCTTTCCCTTTTCTTGGAGATTCTTTGAGTTCATAATCTTCTTGAGCTGTCTATTCACTACGTTACTTAAGAGATCTCCTAGGTAGCTACAGTTTCTCCAAGGCTGCTGAAACACCTTACAGATTGCAAGCAAGGGAAACAACTCTTCATGTTTGCTTACCGGTCCTTATTTTCTCCTTTTCCATGAAACTGTACAAGAGATTGTGCATAGCATAATGATCTTATTGACTCCCAGCATTTTATCAGTTGTGTGCTTCTGCTATTATGCCGAGTACCAGATCTGCAGGGGTGTTCAATTGGTTAAATATGGAGATGGAAACCAAGTGAAACTTTCAGAAGTGCCTTGATATTTAATTCAACTGAAGTTGCAGGCAGTACATCATGCTTTATATGCTGGAAGTTCCAGACCCCTCTCTGTTAAAATTCTTTATGGCTTTGCTCTGCTTTGCTTTTGCAATCTGCTCTTCCCAACCTGCTCTTCAACTCTACATCTTCTTCTTCTTCTTTTTTTTTTTTTTTCCTCTCTCCCTAACTTAAAACATGCAACAAGGGAACTTTTTGCCATCTGACATATGAATTACTCCTTCTACTTAAATCATTCCTTAAAATATTCCTTTTCTAGTTAGTCCATAACTGATTGGGTCTACAAAGAACTTTTTACCTCAGGTATGAAGGATACTGTATACAAACTAATTGCATTGTGCCTATAATTGTATTTATTTCTTGTGTAGTTTGCTGCACAGTTGAGCAACAGTACTGGGCTTTAGAGATAGATCTAGTACATTAGGTAGATGAACGGCAAGGTATCAGGCTGGTTGTATATCTGAAATTTAAGAATACTGCTAGTAGGATACTAATTGAACAGAATATTAGAAGACTCAGCTCTGGAGCTGACGTAGTAAAATATATTAAAAGTAGAGCTTTCTCTTTGCTTTATGAACACTTTTTCCTTTGGGGTTATTTTACTGAATTTAACAAGAACGAACTTTTCTCTACTTTCTCACATCACTAATGATTTAATTGACATATTCTGTCATATAACCCATACAACCCTATAACCCAAACCAGTCTGACTAACATTTTTGATTTTAAATGATATTATACCATCTAACTCCATGGTATGAGTTAGTACAGAGTAGCTATTGTTCAAAAGTTCTAAGCAGCAATTTGGAAGAAATGAGAAGAGAAAGTAGAGTTTTCAGGCAGTGAGAAATAGAACCTACAGGTAAAAAAAATAGTCAGTTAGAAAACAAACATTATAGGAGAAATTCTCAACTCAGAGAAATGACTACGTTATTTCACTGTTAAGTATGTGATTTTTCTAGATTATATATGACTTAGCTTTTCTCAAGTACACTTGTTAGAGAAGTAGTTCTTATGACTGCAAGATGTTGCTTTTCTCAGTGTGTTTTTAAATGTTCCAAAAAAACAAAACAGAAGAAAATGGCATTTTAGGTATTAGTCTTGAGGCTGGATGCCTTTTGGGCTACATGTGATGTAAAAATGGAGAGCAAATAATGAATGATTTACATTATTCTTAAACTAAATTGGCAATAAAAAAAAGCAGGCAGGTGTATCATTGAATCAGGAGTGAAAAACAGGATGGTGCAAAATGTCACAGCAGGTCTAAGGGCTGGGGTTTTTTTCACAGCTGAAGTCTTTTTCATAAGGTAAAGTTGAGATCAGAGAATTTTAGATTACTATATAAAGAGCCAATGAGCTACTGTAGAGGGCATGACGCTAACAGTGATTCAACATAGAATACTACCCATAGAGATGATAGTAGACAATAGATCAATATTTGATGTTCCTTTTTTTCTGAGTCATTGAAGAAGCTCCTATTTCTGCCTGTTTTTTCCCTTCTGCTTTTTCTTTATTAAAATTTCATCAAGATTGGTAGATCATTATAGATTCTACAGAGTTCTTGAAGAAAATAGCTCTGCATTGCTTGGAGTTTGGCAAAAATCTTGAGGGGGGCTGACACAGCTGAAAACTTGCTTATCCCCTCCCTGCCCACCTCTCTGTGCAGTCATCCTTATTGGCTTGCTTTCTCCAGTCATGTCCTGGCTGTTACATTTGGCATTGTCCCTCTCAGGGAGAACTGAAAGACTCATCCTCTTGGCATAGATTTCTCACAATTCAAAACATTTAAAAATTAATAACTTCTCTCATCTCTGCTCTACTGCAGAAAGGATGAAGAATCTCAGAGTTAATTCTTATCTTATCAAAGGGTGGGACTGTACCTCTCCACTGTGCACAGCTATCGTGGCAAGGGGAGCAGAGTAAAGGTAATAGCAATATTTTCCACTGGGCTTTGGAATAGTTCCTAAATAGTTTGTACAGTCAGTGGGAGATTTGGATATGTCCAGGTGGCCAAGTCTCAGAGAGATCCCAAAGCAAGGGTTTTCTGCTTAGAAAGAGTTATACATGGCAGCATATGGCAAACTAATTAAAATCAGTATTTTACAAGGCTTAGAAAATGGAGTTCAAGTGCCAAAGTGGAAAATGTTTTTCTAATCTAATAACAAAATTTTACAGGTCATCTGTAAATGAATGCTTTGTTAATCATCAGTTTTGCAATTTTTCCATTTTTTTTTTTAAACATAGTTTCTAAAGAAATGCTTACATATTCTAAAAGCTGGTGGGGGCAATAATACATTTATGAAAAACCCCAAAGCACTTCTACCAAAACAGAAATTATTTTTGGTTATGTACAAACCTCAAAATTAGGGAACCCCCACTCATTATATACTTGGAAATGTAAAATTAATTTCCTCTGTCTGTTTTTTTTTATCCACTTCACCATGGCAAAGACACAAAACTGCAGTGAGTGCATCAGCTGCAGATTTATGGATGAAAGAAAGTTTTCCGAGATTTTGTGCCTTTTGAAAATCACAATGCACGAGTTTCTTAAACAAATGTATTACAAGGTTTGTGGTTCAGACTGGGTGAATTATACTTCTTGCCATTCCAAGCAGTCATTATAGAGACAGAGCTTGTAGTTAGACTCTCTGCACTAATTGTGACTATCTCATGTGGTGCTGTCTTCCAGGGAACTATCTTCACCTACAGAACTTGTTGTCTCTTACTGTTCAAAGTAAATTGATGGATATACTTAATGGGTTTCTCAACTACCAGCTGCAATCCATCTCAAGGGTTTTTGGCAGCTGTGAGTATTACACAACCAACCCATCCTCCTTTCCTGTGTGCTGCTAGTCCTGTAATTGTACACAACTGGAATAAAATTTTAAAAGTCAGTGTGCAATAGTGTAATACTACTTGTCACAAGTAGGATGAAATTCTGGAAGAAGATGTGGTAAGTGCAATATTATTTAGATTTCTCCTTAGCCCTACTTTTGGCTTGTTTCTCTAGCCTTCTAATACTGGCATGTTAAGTAGTGCAGAGGCATGTTGCCATCTGAACAGATGGGTATGAGTGTAGGTGGCTAGGAGGACATGTTTGCTCATCAAATGTGTTTGTCAAAAGCAGTATTACCAGCCAGATATATTGGATCAGCTGTTCAGCCTGGGCTTTCATATCTATGTTCAAAACTGCTACTCTGATAAAAAATACATCAAATCATAAAATAATTAAATGTTTACAACCCCTTAAAATGTGGCTTTTTTGGTTTGGGAGAGTCAACATTTTTATTTCTTAAATGGTGGGTTGCAACAGAGGCATAACCAAGTTTCAACTACAAAGTTTTAAAAAGTACTCTAAGACAACAGAGTGAACTGTACCTGTTGGGGGACTAAGTGATGCCACAGGTAAATTGTACTGAAAGAGCCTCTTGTAATATTTGATGGCAGTAGAGACCATTAGCAGTATAGAGCACACCATTAAATCCTATTACATTTTTACTTTTGTACCTTAGACTCAATTACTTAGTACTAGTAGTAATTTGTGGAGCTATATGTTGTGAAATCTGAAATCTGCCTAATTAATGACGTATCACAAGACGTGCATTAATCTGTGTTTTTTAAACTGATTTTCCACTTTTTGTTCCAGCAGAAAATGTGTCAGAAGTGGTGTTTAGTTCTTTTAGACTGCACATATTTAATAATTAGCAGTAATGTTAAAATTTTCCCATATGAGTATTTCATCTGAATTTTTAGTATGCTGTGCTGCGCTAGAAGATATTAAACAGGGCATCTGGCTAAGTGAATTAGATCTGAGGTGAAAAGTTGTTGTTGCCTCATGGTTCCTGTCTCAGCTACCTTTTTCCTAGTGCTCCAAGATAAACCAGTGGCTCAGAGAGCTGTAAACCTGCTAGAAGCACATAGTTAAAAATGTGACGTAGCAGCCTTCGTGCATATCATGTAGTATCTAACATCCTTTCTTTCTTCTTCCTGCATATTTCTTCCTGCTGTCTTTTCAAGGAAGAGCTGAAACGCTGGAAAGATGTGTAGGGCAGAGTATAAGATTGCTGTCCTGAGCTGAATACTTTGGTTTTACATTTAGATGCTATGATCAGCCTGTGAGTGTAATACAGTGATTCTTACAGCTCTCTACATCTCTTATGTTGTTCAATGTTACAATAATAAGAATGCGGCCCCCTGACACAGGCTATATCCATGCAACAAAAAATATGTAATGACAGAGCCTGCAAAAAGGAACTTTTAACCTGAGGGACTTTATTATGGAAATATACCTCACACATCTGACACTGTGATCTATGATTTAATTTAGACATAAACTTTGAACTGAGCTCTAGAAAATGTCTTTTTTCTTTCTCTCTTTTTTTTTTTCTTTTTTTTTTGACTGAGTATAAAGGTAACCTGAATGATAATCTGAGGTCTAGTGAACATGAAAAACTGTGACATATAGTCCTATGAATCAGTTCCGGAGGATCAAATTAGTCTTGTTTTTTGAATGAAGCTTCAAGCCCATGTCTTCAGATGTGGGCAACCTCTTGACTTCTACTGCTAGGACAAGCTCTGTATTCCCCGTTAGTATGACACTTCTTCTGTTTGAAGTCTGTTTGAGCCTGTACCTGGCTAGACACATGCTGAAACAACTTTGATGGATTGTGATTATGATTTTCCTTATCTGTCAATTACCTGAAGTGTAAAGCTTGGGTAAAAATAGAAACGTGAAGCACCTGGGTGCCTCTTGCAGCTCAGGGACATAACAATTACCTAGATCAGTACTTCAGAGGAAATAGGAACCCACTGAACCCTTCCTCTGAAATGGAAGGTCATTTAATGGACATAAACGAAACTTTCTTTTTGAAGCTGATTCAAGTGTGGTTTGAGAAAATGCAACCATTTATTTTCTGAGGACGTATGTAGGTAGATTTATTACAGATATTGGCAAGTTCTATAAAGGCAAATGGAATATTTGTCATTACTCCCAACCTGCATTATTTTTCTTCTGTATTGGAATATCTTAACTTTGATCTTTTGCAATTAGACATGCTAGCAGGTATTTCTAGAATTTCCTTTCCAAATGGAGCAAATGGTGAATAGTGAGGGCAGAGAAATTCTCTCCTCATAAGACAAGGGACTTACCTATTTTGTATATGACGGAAAAAGTCAAGGAACTATACTTGAATGTGCTTTGCTGCCTCTTCTCCTTTGGCATGTACCTTGCAGTAAGTGTTGTTCTTCTCCATCTAAGTTGCCTTGTATTTCAACCCCCCCCCCCCACTATTGAATCACTAGGGATTGGTTGGATCTCTGTTTCTTACTTTAAATACAGTGCCTTCAGAATCCTGCATACCGTGCAAGCATTTAAATTGCAGTTGGTAAGAACCAAAATCTATGCTATTGAATATACATTTTAACACTTGTGAACCACTGATATTTGTCTCCTGCATGATCCTAGGCAGGATATACAAGCTTGCTCCCTCACAGATTATGTTAGGAAAAGGTGAGGGAAGAACATTGCTGGAACCACTCTTAAATGTTCAATGGTCTGTGTCCCAGGGCTCCAAGGTCCAGCTCTGGTTTGGCCCAGCTGCACAACCTTGCTTACACTGTTGAAGAGGACTTGTGAGAAATTCTGTTGAAAGGTAAGAAGGATAAAATCATAGCAAACAGGATGAGAGTGGAAATCAGATCATGAAGTAGCTCAAAGATTCATGAGCATAAAAAACAGAAGGAAGAAGTAATCAGCAGGGAAAGGAGGCTAGACAGGATCATTTGGTAATTGAGTCGTCATCAGTGTTGATTGAGATGCCGGAAGATGGCAACTTGGCAGTGCAGAGGAGCCATTCCTGGAGCCATGCAGGTTGACCCCACCTTGCTGGACTGGTTCCCATCTGGCCAGCAAAGACTCTGAGGGGCCCTCCTGGGCTAGGAGCATATTAATGGCTGGATTTATATCTTACTGAATCCCAGCTGCTTTTGTGTGACTTAGACAACAAGCCCCTACTTGTGACTTTAAGACTCTATATCTTGCTCACAGAGTCTCTGAGTCCACTGCTGAACATGCTCAAACACGCCAGCCCAAAATAAGGGCTGGGACAAAGGCCCTTCTTGTTTAACCCAGAGAAAGAGTAAAGCTTATCTAAAGCCTATGTAACTGAGGAGCCATCGGACTCATGACAGTTGTGCTGGTCTCTTCCTTTTATGCACTTCTTTCTCTTCCTGGTGTCTATTGTGTAAGAAAGGAGCAAGGTAGCTTAGGTGCCACTTTCTGAGAGGTTATTCACAGGTCCGTGTCCTGATTAGGGCAGATGTGTCCTACCTGCCAGAGAGAGGGGCTCCAGCACTGCTGAGAGAGCAGTGACTAAGGCACGTGCCCTTCTTCCCAGCGTATAGCTTCCTTGTGAGGTCTTTCAGGGTATGTAGAGGGTGAGAGTACTGGTGACCTCAACTTCCTCTGGAATGTCTGAACTTCTAGGGACCACTGGCGTCACTTTTCGTGCCCTTGAGGCGTGCACCCACACTCTCTCCAGCATTTTCACCCTTTGAAGAATGAATGATTTCTTTGCCTACTCTAAAGTGAAAACTTCTAATTTTTAAGCACAGATTTTGCCACATAAATTTGTTCCCGTTTCAGTGGAAAAAGGCCTATATACACATTTTCCCTCTCAAAAAAAGGCAATATTTGAAGGAAAACACTACAGTGCATGCTGAAGACTCAGAGATGAAAAATCTATTTAAGAAAGCTGAAAAATCCATAAGTATTTCTTTGATTCCCTGAACTGCCTGAAAACACGCAACCTGAGTTGTGATATAATCTGTAATTTTAAAAGGTAAATAAAGTGATAGACGGAGTGGCAAAACCTTGTATTAGTATAGCTTATGAAAAAAATTACTAGTTGTACTGACATTGGTATCCTTTATCTGTAGCCAATGCATCCTTTTATTTTATGTATTTTCATAGTTATTGCAGAATGGAAACTAACCTCTGGAATTCAGGTGGAAATGATGGCTTAAATGCCTTTGTGAATCATTCTAAGCCTCATTCAAACAGGGACGCAGCTAAGAGAATGTAAATATTCAAAGTCTGTATAGAAATCTCTAGCATACTTGCAAATGAAAATGACTGTTTCATTCTCTTTAGTGAACGAAAGTATTCAGAATAGCTAAGGGGAAATGTCATTATGTGAATCAATTCAACATTTATTGATTAATCTTGCCTCTGGTGTCAGTAGTTCTCCCCTTTCATGCAGGAATATACAAAAAACTTAATAAATTCAAAGACATTATTATTATGCTGGTAGCGTTTGAATCGGTCTGTAAATATTTGAAATACAGGACTACGTTTTTGTTTAAGACAGGATTTTGGGAGTCTCCCTCTAAAAGTAGTTGCTGTGCCTCAACAGAGGAAGACAGAGTTTCTTAGAATGACTAAGAAAGTCCAGCCTGTAGTGAGCACTGAGATCTGCTCTCCCATGGTGTTATGACCTGCCCCTGAAGGTGGGGTAACTGAGGTTCTTGTTAATAATAGATCCCTTGGGGTGGATTAGAGTGAAACGACACTAAATGACTGGTGTTTATAAATATATATATGGCAGGTTTATTTCAGAACAGTTTGGTTGTACTGGAGAGGAAGTATGTAGCCATTTTCGTTATTATCTGTAGAAATGTAGCGATATAAAAGCATAAAAATAACACTTAAAAAAATATAAGGAAAAATGAAAGAGAAAGAAAGGATAAGAGCAGAAAGATATCACCATCCATGGACCCAGCCATGAGACTTGATCATTGCAATCTGGATGCCCATTGGTTGAAGTGATGGTTGCAGTCTTGATCCGCTGGGTGGGGGGAAGCACACGAAACACAAAATCTAATGGGTTAATATATGCTCAGGTTCCAGTGGGAACGCCCAGGTACCTCCCCTGGGGGGGGAAGTTTTACACTGTGATGTAACACAGAGGATGACAGTGCAGTCCTCTGGTGGAAGGCCCCAGAAATAAGTCTGGGGGTGGTTCAGGGAATGATGGTTCATGACACTTTCTAAGACATGACGATTGCCTCTCAGATCAGCATAGTTGAACCAGTTATGCCCCATCAGAAGGGATGAATACCTTCAGGCCTATGTGTGAATGTGAACGTCCTGATACCTCCCCTGGTGAGGGAGTTTTGCAACTGAGCCAGTTGTGTCAGGGAGGAAATTGGCATGATAAAAAGCACTATCCCACCTCAGCAGGATCTGCTTCTTATCGGCCTTCTTCCTTATCTGGCTCAAAACCCAGCTTGTAGCCACTGGTGGTGGGTGCACATCCCCTCTGCACCTGGGCTGTCACCTTGCACATTGTCAGCAAAGCACCCACTGCTTTTGCAAATGGCTGAGTGTTTAAGTCATTAAAATTAATATTTCAGTCGCTGACATGTGATAGCTTTGATGTTCAGCAGCCATGGTTTCAGATTGTCACTTGATTTCTCCTTAAGTCCTCGCCAGTTGGGTGATGGAAATGTATGCTGGTTTGAGTGCAGAGTATGAACAGACATAAGGACACTCTTTTTTCATTCTGTAAACCATGAAGCAGCTGATGTTCCTGCAATAGGTCATCTTTGGGTTTGAACATGAGGGAAAGACAACTGCAAGCCTGTCCCTGAGCTAAAATGAGGGAACTTTAAATCTATAGTGGACATATTTGAGCCTACAAAACAATACTTTCTGTCTGTTATCCACCACACACTTTGGGGACATAAGCTCTTTCCCAATTGCTAGAGCTTAGGAGATGGCAGCAGAGGACAGCATTTGTTCTTTCAGAAAAAAATGATTTTCTGTCAGATACTGGCATTTCACAGGCAAACACCCTGTGAATATGGAACTGACAATATCAACATTTATCAATTATCTCTACAATCATTGCAAATGTGTGCACCCCACTGCAGATCAGACAATGTCAGAATGAAACTAATTTTTCCTTCTCTTTGCAGTAGCAATGTCAGGGAATATCTAACATTGCCTTTTCACTGGAAAATGTTAATCTATGGCAAGACTTGCACTCTGCACCTAAACAGCTCCACAGCTTAGGTGAATATTAGGATTAAACTTCACAGCTGTATCCTGCCCCTACAGATAGCATATAAATTGGACATCTTCAGTCCTTGGAATACTTAGATCTGTTCAATAAGCCATTCTGAGCAGATAATGCATTTAGCAGAAAGCTTAGCTTCAGATCAATAACAGGCACTTACATGCTGTTTTTTGAATTTGAACAATAGTTTCAGAACCTTTTCTCTCTCTGTCACTCTATTTCCAACAAGAACCTGAAAACAACAAAATTGTATTGTTTCAGCATTTTTATTTTATATATCAAAGTGATTCCTTGAAATTCAGTCATGAAAATTTAAAGTAGACTTTTGGTGAGTGGGAGCTAGTTCTGCTTCAATTTCTTATGCTGGATGTTGCTTTACTGCTGAAATCTTTGGCTTGGGTGGTGAAAATTTCCATAATACTGGCTTAAATTTAATATGAATCTTAAACATTTAATTTCGTCTTCTGGCATTCAGAATCTATTTTACTTTCTTTGTTACAGAGCACATTACTACAAAGTGTTTGCCTAACATTAGGTTAAAAAAAATGAAAGTCTACTTCTTAAAAGTAAATTAGAGTGTTTGTGCGTCATTAGATTGCAAGCAGTTTTTCCCCCTTCTACTTCATCAACTGCCTCTCCCTCGTAGTGATAAAGTATTGAATAATACTTTAGACTAGTGAGAGTAGGAGTTAAAAAAAACTGAAAAAAACCCAAATGACCCCAAAAAAAACCCAAACAAAAAATTCTTAGCATTTTGAAGAATGTAAGTTATTTTCCTGAGGATGGTGTGTACTCGGGTATGATGAACAGCAACAGAAGTGCCTCTGGATTTATTTGTGGGCCAGTTTGCATGTTCTTGAGTGATTTTTCATACATGGACAGAAGATTTCTCTAAAACTACCATAGAATTGCTAAGGAAACCTATCATGCTCTCTGTGATATTGGCACAGTAAAGACAAAGAACTGGAAATTAATCCTATTGACTCTAAGGTTCTTCTCCCTGGAGTTGCTCCATGTACTGTGGTACTTAATTTGCTTCAAGAGCATATTAGAAAGTTTTTTTACTATTGCTGCCATATTGAATAAAAATGAAAGCGATTCCACTAGCATGTTTGATGTTGGTTGAGAAAACTTCCTGGAACTTATCCTTAAGCCTTGATTGTCAGATTACAGGAGATCTTGTTTCAGCAAAGGCATTTTAATTCTTGTTACTTTCCTAAATTTGAGGAGGTCATGCTGTCTTGTCTACAACATCAACTCCACACAGAAGCTTTTCTAGGCTTTCACTGTATGTCTGGGATTAATTAATAGTTAATATTTGTCAGCTCACAAGATTTGATATGGAGTCAAGTTTTCCATGTTTTCTCTCTTTTCAAGCTAAAATATTAAAATGAAAATGTATTTTCCAGTTTCATTTAATTTGTCTGGTGTGTGTGGGGTTTTTTTATTGTTTTGTTGTTTGGAGGGTTTTTGTCCTTTTTTTTTTTTGTTGTTGGTTGTTGTGTTTGTTCGTTTTTGTTTGGTTTGGGTTTTGTGGGTTTTTTTCCCCTGTTAAAAAAGCATGCAGAATGTAGTACTTCTCTAGTCATTACTCTAGAGGGGACTGATAGGTGCTTGTAATTTTAGCATCTTGTTTCAGATTTTGTAGTCTGTCAAACATCTGCAATATAGGGCTGAAACTTTCTAACAAAAGTGTCTGTATCCGATTGAATTTCTCTTTTGGATGATTCAGCCAACAGAGCAAAGCTATTTCCAAGACCAACAGTAAGAGACGACACCAGGGATCTTTCCTTAGATGCTGCAGATTCCCTGTGGTATTAGAGTAGGCAATAGATATTTGGCTGGAAGCTGACCTTTGGGTTAGCAATGTGAAAATCCTCTCAAATGTGGTGAAGACACAAGTTTTCAGATCTTTGAGGACAAGTATGAAGCATAATAAAGTGAGTCTGAGAAACAGAAGTCATTATCTGCCAATCTGTATTCCCTTTCTGAGTTCTGAAATTAGGCATTTCACTCCTCAGGCTTACTATTTGTGTCTCAAATAACTGAGGTATTTTTTGGAGTGAAAGGTGTTGGTTGATATTGTTCAATTTAAGGTATGTATAGGTTCTGTTTCAGGGCACTAGATATGATATCTTCAACAGAATAAAAAAGGGCTGTTAGTTGAAGAAGATGCATTTTTAATATAGTTTAAGAAGAGAATGTTCTTTTTAGGCTTTGGAAAAATATGAGATGATGTACTGTTGCATTCTGCACATTCCCTGTGTGGAATGAGGGTTAATTTCAACAAGAGCTAATTGCTTATTCTTGCTTTAATCTCTGTAAAGGTTAATTTTCTGGGAATGACAGTGTTCTGAAAGCTCTGCAATCTTATCTTTTGTCCCTCCCTCCCTCCCTCCCACCTTCCCACTCTTCCTTCCTCCCTTCTTCCTTTTGTGTCTAGACTTGTGAGTTATTGTTAGTCCTGAGGCTTACATTTAAAGCACAGTCTCCATCTCCTTCATCCTTCCTCTACCTCCTTGCAGAGAGCTCCTGTAGAGTGCCCACCTGGAAGAAACATTCTGTTGACATCTGGTAGATAGAGAGGGGGAAAAAATTCTCTTGGAAACTTCAAATACAATGCATCAAACGACATCTGAAGACAGGCTGGAGATCCAAGATCTGTCTTCAGCAGATCTTGTCTAGCAGGGAAGACTCATCAGGGAAAACTTTTTCATCCTGCAAGAAGGCACAAAAACATCTTGTCAAAAGGTCTCCAGAGAAGTTAATTTTCTTTTGTCCAAAACATGTGAAGCAATAAGTATATATTACCCAAACTGAAAAATTAAGTTACCAATTTACAAAGCAAAAATTGAAAGAATAAAAAAAATCCTCAGACCCTCAAAACCTTACATTGGAAAAAGCTTAACCATACCTTACCTTTTTGATGTGCCCTGGGTACCTGAGAAAATGAGAAGAGTAGTTTGGTCTGTTCAAATATGATAGAAATTTGTCAGGCTGTCAGTTATCTGACAACCCAGAGTTACTTAGGTTAACCCAGTGTTACCTAGGTCAAGCCTAGGACATTACACTGTACCAGGTAAGAATTGATCAATTGAAATGAGGCCTGTATAGTTTGTTTCTTTAAAGGTCTCCTCATTACAATCTATTCCTATGATTTATTTCCTGTAAACGAATCCAAACTTCAGCTATAACTTTAGCTCTCTACCTGTTTTGTGTCTCAATAAAAGGTTGTTTTATCAATTAAATCAACCACATGCTTGTTCCCATCTGTCTCAAAGGTTTCTTTCAATTAGGCTATAGCATCACTTTTGACATCCCCTGGTTATAGAACCATAACCATCATCCTATCACTAGGCTTTTTTTTAGAAATATATCAGCCCAGTGAGACCAAACTTTGAGTTAGATCAAACCAGCATGTGTCTTAATGTCAATTCTGAATACCTCCTAAAAAAATTATCTCGCTTCTGTGTTTTCTGACTTCCAGAAGCCACCTTAAAGTCTAAACAGAAATCATAATTCAAATGAGTTCAGGAAATCAATTGAAGACTGCTGTCTTGTCCTTAAGTCCGTTTGTGAACCAAATTGCAAAACAGACAAACATAAAACCCCAACCAAAAGAAAAACTCCAGAATTTTCTGTCTGTTTAACTTCTAGGTGTAAGTAAATTTTTAGCTGAAGTTTCACAGTTTATCAGAGATTAGTGTTATTGAAAGCCCACTTAATAGATAGGGGAATAAAATGTACTTTTAGCCCTGTGCTTAAGGTGACATCTGTCTTCAGCTCAACCTCAAGGTCTCTTCTCGATAAAATTGAAGATTCTCTACCTTCTGTACCTCATATCCATAAGAATTGTTCAATCTATACTTGCTTAAGCTTTATCCTGAAGTATTATTTTTTGTTGAAAATACAATTTAAGAAGATTATCAGTAATCCGGAATCCTAATTCTAAGCTTTACCATAAAGCAAGATTTGTTTTATGTGAGGATCCAAAGTAACCATCAGTTTTACAGTCAACAAAATTATTCAATCACAGTCTTCTCACTTCCACCTGAAAGGCAGCTTTCATCAAAGTGTTAAGGGCTAACCCAGAAGGCACAGCCTCACACAGCTGCTGGCTTTCCCTCCTTCATTTTCCCACAAGTAGGATGCTGGAGAGAATCTGAAGGGTAAAATTGAAGAAACTTGTGTTTGAGATCAAGACGGTTTAATAGGTAAAGCAAAAGCTGCTCATGCACACAAAGCAAAACAAGGAGTTCATTCACCACTTCTGTGGGTAGGCAGGTATTCATCCATCCCCAGGAAAGCAGGGCTCCATCACACATAACAGTGACCAGGGAAGGTAAATGCCATAACTTCCTTCTTCCTGTGTTTTTTATTGCTGAGGATGACGGGATATCCCTCTGGTCAGTTGGATCAGCTATTGCAGCTGTGGTCCCTCCCAGCTGCTCAAGCACCACCAGCCTCCTTGCTGGTGGGCTGAGAGGCAGAAAAGGTCTTGACATTGTGGAAGTGGTGCTCAGCGACAGCTAAAACAGCAATGTGTTATCAACACTTTCAGCATGAGTCCAAGATATAGCCCCATACTATGAAGAAAATTAATTCCATCTTAGCCAAAACCAGCAGACAAAGTTAATACTACTGTCCATTTGCACCTATCTCACTGAAGCCCAACACTAAGCCTGATAAACATAGATCAACCTTTTTTTTGGCAGTAAAACTCTATCACCTCTGTTTGAATTGTCTCTTTCCAAACAAGCTGGACTGAGGAGACTCCAATAAACACCTTGTTTATCTACACATAACCTGAAGGTAGCTAATCCTAGGGCCCTAGGCCCCCTAGGGCCACCCCCCAGGGCCTAGGCCAAACGCTAGCCTAATTTAGGAACCATGTGTCTCCTCACTAGTTAGATATTCTAGTGTGGTTTAGTTTCTGATTTTCTTCAGTGACTCGCTTAGTCCCACAGGACTTCATCAGGAGAAAAAACCCCACACATTCAGCCTCGTTTTTCCGTCACTAAGACCAATACTTTCTTGATCCCAACAGTAAACCACAGTTTAATACAATGCAGCCTTTCCTCCTATACAAATGATGAAAACCTCAGGTACATACAGCCATCATTTTTGTCTCTGAAATATCCATGGAAATCTTCACTCTTCAGTGATCTAAGTTATTGATCAAGCAGTCAGACCCATGTCTGAAGGAGCAATAGGTCTGTTATTATCTGCCCTTAAATTGCAGCAAAAACCCTTCCAAGATCAATCAATAAACACAGTTCTCTCAGCCTCTGTTTTGCCAGCTTTTAATCTCAGCACAGTGCTGAATTTTATCAAAGGGCATTAGACTGAACCTGATTTGGATAATAATTTCTCTTACTGTAGGCTAACATTTTATTTGTAAACTTTAATAGACCCACTAGTAAATTCAAACGTGTAGAGCTGGATTAGGAAGGCAGTCTAACTCTGGTTTAAAATTTAGACCAAAATGAAGGTTAAGCAAGTATATTTAAATTAATACTAGCAATAGCACATCAGCTCCTGCTCTCACTATTCTTTCTTCTTTCTTCTTCAGCTTCTATAGAATAATCAGTAACACAACTGTGAACCTTCACTTTCCTGAAAGTTCCCCCAACCATAATTATAAACGAGACAAACATGTTTCCCTGGTATCAAACTAGGCTGTTTGGATTAGACTTTAAAAAATTTGAATTCTAACTATCCTAAGCATTTCTGTGTTGATTAGTAAGACAATTGGTGTTGTAGTAATGGAAGTAAGGCCTCTGACATCTTTTGTTCAGTCTTTCAGGGTCTGGAGGCCTTGCAGGAGATGGGAGAAATATAATTCATCAAATACTACTCTGAACTCTCAGTCCGACCAGGAGCAGTGTCCTTCTAGAGCTGCTGTTTACAAACAGGGAAGGGCTGGTGAGAGATGTGGTGGTCAGAGGCTGTCTGGGGTACAGTGACCACAGAATGATAGTTTTTGATTCTTGATGAAGTGAGGAAGGGGCTCAACAAAACCTCTACCTTCTCTCTCTGTACTTGGCAGTGGTGAGGCCACACCTGGAGGGCTGTGTCCAGTTCTGGGCCACTCACTACAAGAAAGACATTGAGGTGCTGGGGGTTGTCCAGAGAAGGGCAAGAAAGCTGGAAGGGACTAGAGAGTAAGTCATAACTACCTAAAAGGAGACTGTAGCAAGGTGGGGGTCAGTCTCTTCTCCCAGGCAACTAGTGACAGGACAACAAGAAACAGCCTTATGCTGTGGCAGGGGAGGTTCAGGTTGGACATCAGGAAGAATTTCTTCACTGAAAGGGGGATCAAGCATTGGAACAGGGGCGTCACCATCCATGGAAGGGTTCAAGAAATGACTGGATGTGGCACTTAGTGCCATGGTTTAGATGATACGGTGTTGTTTGGTCAAAGGTTGGACTTGATGATATTGGAGATCTTTTCCAATCTTTATGATTCTGTGATTCTATTCCTAGTAGTCAAACTGTCAAATGTGTCTTCCTACGTGAGACAGCGCTCATTTCACCCTGGGACTATCTGCAGGACTACTCAGCCAACAGAGCCCTGGAACCTTCACCCTAGGATTCTGACCTTGAACCTTGAACCTAACTACACATATAGCAGGACAAGTAATTGCACATTACTGTTAGCTCTTGTTTTATTACAGTAAGATTCTTAAAATATATGATAAAACTAATTCTTCAATCTAAATTTTCCCAAATCCTCACCCTATTTCTAAGCCTAACCTGGGTTTAAAACACAAAATAGAAAGCATATGCTCATAAGAAGTGTTATACACCTTTTGTAATTTGATCAGTTAAAACAGCATTTCCAAATGTAATCCTAATCTTATTATAATCCTAGTCTGAGTTTTAGAGTTTTATACCACCAGCAGAAATAGTAATGAGATAGGTTCTCCTCTGAGCTCTATAGACAATGATTAGGAAATAACACAATGTAGACTGTAACCCATTTTTTTTCGATCCCTAAATTTTATCCCAACTCAATTAAACTGAGAAGTATATCACTTCAGAGCCCACTTTACATTATTAGTCCCTAATCTATACTCCTCCAGGCCTTTCAGACTCCAAAATGAGAGGCAATTCTTCGGTTTATGATCTGACTTTCAGTCTCATGCTAAAGACCAGCCTTAGGCACTGACCAGGTAAACCTGTTAGCATTGAACTGTCATCAGTGGTCCGTCTCTACAACTGTCAACCCTCTTTTACTCAGAATCTTGAGGATTCACCATTAAACTGGCTGTCCAGTTCCACAAATGGTCTTATCCAAGTGTTAGTCTCAGAACTGACCTTTATGATGGATCAGTGAAACTAACTTGTTCAAATTGGGACCTTAAAAAGAAATTTACTGAGAGGCCAGGACTCATGTTGCCTTTCATCCAAACTATAAATACTAGGCTCGCATTTATCCTTATTTTGTCTCTATAGATTTTCCAAGATCCAAAACCCTTTCAGACCATGATACTGAAGACTTAACACAGATTTTAACTTTAGTAGTGGTCTTAATCATCCATCAGTTTTGTTTACTTAGCTATGTAACCCTTTCTTAATTGCTGCATGCAGGCAACTTTTGCAGTATGCAGGGGCATGGTAAGAGGAACATTTCTTTGAGCAATTACTGGTTGGATAATACAAACAATAGATGTCTAATATGAGTAAGCTACAGTGGTAATTTCATGATCCTGATGAGACATTTCCCAAGCCTTTACTAACCAGTGCAAATGCTGGCCTCTCCTGTTCCTTTAGATTGGCTGATCTTTGCTGTTTTTGAGTTTGTGTCTTCAGGTTCTTTATTTATTGTTCTTTAAGGTTTTGTGCCGATTATGGTCAGTATTTTTATTTTCCCACTTGAACAGATGATCTGCCAACTATTACTTTTGAGCAATTATACTTGTCTTTTTATTTCTTACCTTGCTTGACTTTGTTGCATACTTTCTCTCAACAAGATTTTTCTCAGTAAAACTGACCCAAAGTCACACTGCTCTGATGTATCCAGATAGACCTTGTATCACAGACAGCTGAACTCTTATTGCAGCAGGAGGTCAGCAAGCTCTCTGAGCATACCATGAGCTGTTGATGTTCTTGTGGGAACCCTGTCAAATGTGTCAGTACCTATAATTCCTTGATGTGACTGCTAAATAGTAATTATAACCCTAAAATGAGACTAACAACATCTCGGACAAAAGGATTAGAGAACTTGTTAAAATCTGCTCTTATTGAATGCTGCCATTATTTCAGGTTTCACCGAGAGAGTTATTAATATTATGCTTTCTCGTATATTACTGACAGCTCTAAACATAATGATAAATGAGGAATTCTTCCCACTCTTGTACCTACATTAAGCCATTAATTCTGTTCACATAATTCTTCATCATAAATATATGTATTAGCCATCAGTTAAAAGGATCTTCAGCCTGCATTTTCCCAAATTTTAATGCAAATTCCAGCTATCATAGAACAGACTGGCTTTCAGGATAAGATACCTGTACCAGCTGGGACCAGGTAGTAAGTTGCTCTTTGAACCTAGATCTTAAATTTGTTTAACATAACTGAGACCTACTTCTAAACCACACTGGTACCTAATGTGGGAGTGGATCAAGTTTCCTCACTGAATCGAGGTCTTGCAGAATTCAGCTGTAAAAACAGTAGTTCAGCACCTTTACAAATCTTAATTCAATTTGCATTTCAGAGCATGTTTCTGAATTAGATATAAAGGTAAAAAGTGTGCTGCAAGAGCTTGTAGGACAGGTGATTCATACAAGGATTTGTCCTAGCAATAATGGAGTATATGTGAATGTGGAAGGCCTGTCACCTTTGTGACCTTTTCTGTAACCAGATGATGCTACCTGATTAGATGTCTGTTTAAACCAGTTTAATCTAGTAGAGAGATTTTTTTAAAAAATCCTACAATTCTGTTGTCTAGATAAAAAATTCATTATGCAAATTTAGCCTTCTAAATTTGATAACTGACAGTAGCAGAATTACTGGCATACCTTTTTTGTTTTCCTTTTTTTAAGATTTAAAAGATGGGAAACCAAAAACATTAGATATTGGATATTTAAAAAAATAGAGCAAACATAAAGTAAAATGAAAATAACTGTACATAATTTCTTGAGTTTTGAATAAGAGTCTTGTCATGCAAGAGCACTTGGATAGTACATTTTCCCGATCTCTAATTTTCAGACAGCAATTCTATGGACTGTAATCAGTCTGGATTGCTGAAAAGTATTTCTGCCCCATGATACATTTCTGGGACGTGTGATTGTTTCATGATTACTAAATTTAATGTAATATTTTTTTCAGGGAAAAGTCAAACTCTTTTTTCCTTCCTTCAAACTAAATATTTTGAAATATTTTTGTTTGTAGTCAATATTTCAAATTTATATCTCTACTGATATAAAGTTGTATCTATAATAGCTAAGCTAATAGCACAGATTATTGACAAAAGAGCCAATAAGCAGGGAATCTATAGTTTGTTTCTTAAAGAAGCTAAACTGATGAAGGTCAAGTATAATTTTAGTGCAATCTTATTTACATACGAGGAAGAGGATGAATTTCTACCTCCTGAACCAATAAGTAACAAATAATACAAGCTAACTTTCTCGTTCAGAAATATAGACATGGCTTGTAGCCAACCCAGTTATTTTCTTTCTTCTTTCTTTCTCTCAGACTACCGATACCCATCAACTGTGCACATCTGAGTGAAAAAAAGTTACTCTTGCCTCCCTTCTTTTCAACAGTTCAAGTTCTCCTGACACAGCATAATCTATCCAGTAAATCAGTTGTGACATAGTGACTGGTGCATTGTTGCTCCAAAGTTCTTTGAAAACATAACCACCATTAAACCTAGCATCTGCACCAGGCTGTTGCTATATAGGTTAAAAATACATAAAACAACTAGAGGGAATACTAAGCAAATTTGCAGATGACACAAGGTCCCTTCCAACTCAGCATATTCTGTGATTCTGTGAAATTAAATAAGAAATCAAAAGTACTGTTCTTAAATAATTATTGTAGATCAAGGTGACTAAATAGGAAAAAGAAAGACATTGTCTGGAAACTTAGGAAAGGTGAAATATGATCATTAGCTGATGAAGACCCTTGTACTAAATGATGAGTTTGTAGGGCCTGCAGTGACTTCCTGTGAGTAGACAGATTACTGAATATTTTATTTATAACAGAATTGTGTAAACTGTGCTATTTGCTCAGATTTATTTTTAATACTGTCCTTTTTTATACTTAATTAAAACTGAAAAATAATAAAAAGCACAACCCATGGACATTTAGCTAGCTTCCTTGTTCGGCGTCAGCCTCCAAGATCTTACCTTTTTCCAGATTGAGCAACTTGCTTTGTAGTAGAAACAAGGCTAAGAAGAAAGTTCAATAAAATGAAGTGTCTTGAAGCCCTTCACAGTTTCTGTGTGTGTCTAGACATATATACACAAAACTAAAAGACTCTACTGGATATGGCAAGCCATTGCCTACAAATATGACAAAGTGGTTCCTTGTTATTTTTCTGGTTTTAAATTTAACTAGAAGTACCAAGTGATTATTCATCTGTACAGCATAATGTGAGCTTGTTGTAACATGTTATCTGGTGTGTAGCCACATGAAAAATAGCATGTCTGTGAAAGAAAAAATTTTTTTTCATCTTGCCATTTAATTAAATTCCTTTTTGTAGTTTGGTATACATATAGAACAGTTAAACATACATCCCTGGGGAAAAAAAATCACCAAAAAACCAAGCCAAACAACAGTAAAAACAGCCTTTTTGCTATTTATGTCTATAAAGTGGCATTAGCATTCAGTTCTCAGGTGCAACAATGATGTAGAGACAGAAAGATTATCATATAGAACAAAAACTTGGTTTTTTAAGGGACGAATCCACCAAATCCAAAAAGAAATAAATAGACACATGTATGATTTTGCTCAAACTTCTCAATTTTAGGAATAAGGTGTTGTGAACTGAGAGTAATCAGACATTGGAATGGGCTGCCCAGGGAGGTGGTGGCTTCACCATCCCTGGAGGTTTTTAAGGTGAGGCTGGATGTGACACTTAGTGCCATAGTTTAGTAACCACAGTGCTGTTGGATCAAAGGTTGGAGTTGATGATCTTGGAAATCTTTTCCAGCCCAGTTGATTCTCTGACTCCTAAAAATGGGATACTTAAGCTACCAATTTTGGCATTTACTGAATAGTTCAAATTCCTGTCATTGCAGAAGAAGTTATCTCTATGTTGTCTGGCTTACAAAACAAAATAGTAATAAATTTAAGGTGACACCTCTTTTTAGATTAACTGAAAGCAGACTATGAGAAAACTCCCACTTCTTCCTAGACTATGGTAATAAATATTCCTTGTTGACTCTTTATTTTTTAGCAGTTCTTGTTCAAGATTTGTGATTACTGAATTGATATTATAGAGAGTATGTATAAGATCATATATATTTTCATCTTTTTTTTAGAGCTGAATGGGTATTTTCCATGATGGGTTTTTTAAGCACTTTCAGGCAAGGTTATCTATATCACAATTATGACGAGAGGTTGTCAGGAGCTGCAGGGTTTCTGACAGGCCACGACCTCTTAAGGTGAATTGGAAAGAAAATGAGAAAAGGTTTAGTGTGTGTGTGCCTGTGGTTTTGTTTTTTTTTTTTTTTTTTTTTCAAAACTGAATTACCACTAATATTTTCATTTGTGGACCTTTCTGTTTTTGAGAATTGGAATTTCCATTAATAATCTGGAAAAAGACAAGATGTAGTTGAAAGTGCTTTTGAAGAGAGTTCTTCCTTGATTTTCCTCAGGCTTGATCCCTAGCACATGTTTTTTTTTCTCACATCACAGCTCTCCATTGTAAATGTTTTTCTTTGTACAAGATATATCAAACTTGATGTTGTAAGTCATACAGACTTGTATGGAATTTGCTAGTAGACTTAATATTTACTCCATTCACTTAAACAGCAGTTGTACACAGATATACTGCCTTGTTTATCTGTACAGTTTTTTACCACTTGGATATATCCAGAAAGTATATATCTCTAGAAATTGTTGTCATGTATTTCTAGAGATAAGTTTTCAAACATTTCTAACATGGCTATCTTCTGAGACAAGTACTCACAAATTACCATGATTTAGTATGTACTTCTAAATAATCACATTTTGCAAGGTCTCTAAGCTTTTAAGCTGTCTGCCTCTTTCAAGCCCTTACATTTATATATTTGTATAATGTAGACCTCAGTGTCTTTGCATACCAATGTAAATCAAAACTAACTTCATTAAAATCAGTGGTGGGAGATGAGAAGAAAATTATTGTGAGAGATGACTCTGCTATATGCCTACATAACTCATTTTTTTATATATCGGAGGTATAGGACGTCAGCACTACCTTAAATTGATGTCCATATTTTATATTCACATACCATTGCTGCTGCTAAGAATAAACTTCTCTGCCCTCTTTCGTGTTGCATCCTACACCATGAACACACATGAATTACAGCGGTATTGGCAGGCTGGTGTAGAAATATACACTAATGTATATTGCAGGATATGTACTATCCTTTGGGGGATATTGCCCTACTGCATACCTTTTGGGGAATGCATCCCCAGAATGTAAGATTGGAGGAAGCCCACCTACTTGAACTAGGACTTTGGCAAACCTATTATGTGAGTAGTTGCTATTGTTTGAAAGCCAGTCTTCCCTCTAAGTAATGCTCAGCATTTATGCTTCCTGGTGTTATAGCCTGGTCACAGGGGGATCATGCAGCAGTCATTCTCTGCAGCAACAGAAAGGGAATTGGGGGGGGAAATCAAATGTCTTTAAATTAATTTATTAATTAATTTTGGGGAAGTACAGTCTTCCTTGGGACTTCTACTTAAAGACATATCAAAGACCTAAAAGTGGGTGTTGAAAATAGTTCTGTGCTTCTTCCTGAAAAATATTCCATTGGCAAAAAAATTACAATCATACATTTCTAGCCTGCTGTGCAAGCTGTGCAATGCTAAAGTGGAAAGCTGATAACAGAGTAAGAGGGTAGAGTTTAAAATGGTGCAATTTTAAGATGTGTACTTGTAATACATTTTTTTTAAATCAGTAGGAACATATATGAATAATGTATGTTCTGTGATGAACAATATAACAAAGGAATGGCAGAAAGCCTGAAAAGACATGGTAATGTCTTTAGAGTAGGGACTGTCTTCCTGTATAAACAGTTCAGAGGGACTTTGGTGCTGCTTGTAGGTGAATTATAGGCAGCTGATAACATTAACACTTTTAAAAGACTGAGTGGCAAGTGTGTAAGCATGTAGAGTTTTGCTCAGCTCCTTGCATATGCAATGTGTGGCCCTATCTCTTTGCTGATGTTTGGCTCTTTGACCTGCAGTTACTACACACTTGGACACACAGAGGCAGCAAAAATTGAAGATAACAGGTAAAATTCTGGTCTTGCTAAGTTAGGAGTACAGTTGCATCCAACGAGAGTATGTAGATCTGCAGAGAGACTGTACTAGTACATAAACTTCCTTCCCCAGGGATATGACTTTATCCTGTGTTCTTACTCATGAATATATTAATCTTCTTTCTGAAATATGAAAAGGAATAGTGGTAGGAGGATGAGAAAACAAAAAGCACTGTTCCCAAGGATCTCTAGTGTCTTCTAATGCCTTCTACTGAATTATGCACCAATAATATTCACTGCATGAAAAAATCCTCAAAAAGTTGTGGTCAAATGGTAAATTGACTGTCTTGGCTGTAACACAACAGTACAGTCTAGGAGAAAAAAAGCCCTTCAGTTCTCCCCGAGTGGCAGACACCATGATGCAATGTTTAACACTATTTTTTTAGAGTTATATTTCTTCTTATGGCAGAACATGTATGTCATCATGCCAACCCCACCCCATCAGGAGTCCGTCAGGGTTCATATAAATTTGGGATCCTGGTCTGGCAGCTGCAGATGTTAGAATCATATTCCAGTTATGAACCCTGTGCACTTGCTGGTGATGGAAATGGACTAAGACTGCATGATCTGAATCTGTTCCTTTTTCTAGCCAAGAGAAAAGTGGGCTAGTCTTGGCCTTTTAATTTACAGAAGTATTCTGGAAAGAAAACCAATGAAAAATCCCAATGAACTAGGAGGGAATAAATGATCTCATAGGTTAGTTGTGAGCTGGAGAGGAGCACTTCTAGAGGTTTCTAAATTACAAGACAAAAGGGAAAGGAAGAGGCTGACACTGAAAATTGGACAGAGACATGAGAAGAAAGACAAACGAAAGAGTAAGACTTGAGAAAGCATGAAGATGACACAGAGAGAAGAGAACCTCTGGAAAAATAGAGGGAGTAGAAGGGAACCAAGCAAAAAGAAAAAAAAGGAAGTGAATAGAAAAAATGGAAAGAGAAATACAGGCAAGAAGTCAAAATGGGTTGTACACATGAGAATACAGAAGGGGAGAAGTTAATTAAGGGAAGAAGAGCTGAACAAGACCACAAGTCCTAAGGGTCTTGTGCATTCTATTTCTACAGGATGATGTTGAATTAGTACTGGCAAGACTGCATGGAGGGGGAAGACATCTCAAAGGCCTGTACAATCCTAAGGTACAAGAGCAATATGTGAAGTCCTTGTGACCCATAAGGTGAAAAACGGCAGAAAAAAGGTCCAAACTTATGATTTTGGAAGTATGTAGACATAGTCCTGCCAGAATAATAAACATGACCAACAAAAAATACTTGAAAATACAACTAAAACATCATGCTTAGTATTTTATTTCTCTGGTGAATGTTTACATAAGATTGAAAACTTGGCCAAGGAGATCTCAATTTAGCTTTTAGCTGACTGAAAAATATCATGAAAAATGTCATTTGCTGACAATTTTTATTGCAGAAGAATTATGTATTTCTAACCTTCTGCCTTTATCCAGAATGGCTGTCACCATCTTGACTTGAGTGTTTTCTTTGACCTACACAGTGGATTTTACTATGTGAGAGTTTACAAACATGAGAGAAGAAATTTACAACATTCTCCCAAATTAACCCCAAACCTTAACTTCAGTAACTGTTTGAATCAGAAACCTTCTTTTGACAGAGACAAGTGTTACTTGTCAGTTTAGCCATGCTTATGACCTGTAAAAGGTCTGCTTTTAGACTCTTTTTCAATTCTTCTGCCATTCCTTGTGGCTAGGTTTTATTCCTTTGTGAAGAGGAAATCTTCATGAAGAGACAGCAAAGAAAGTAACCTTTGATACCATTTACATACTGGGTAATGCTTGCCAAATAATTTTGCAAGTCATTTCAGGCAGAGTGTTGAAATGTATGAAGCACATACTAAATAGATAATAATTTTAAATTACTTGTTTATGGTTCCAGCAGTTGCTTGTTTTTTTTTTCCTATGTATTATCGAGAACATGACAAAGAAATGTTAGGAAATTGCTTAAGAAATAAATAACAACATGAATGGTTGTTATAAAA
This sequence comes from Pseudopipra pipra, assembly GCF_036250125.1. Taxonomy (NCBI): domain Eukaryota; kingdom Metazoa; phylum Chordata; class Aves; order Passeriformes; family Pipridae; genus Pseudopipra; species Pseudopipra pipra. The sequence continues at coordinate 51,629,869 of NC_087553.1, forward strand.
TGGGCAGTTTGAGTGGAAAGAGTGAGCCCACCAGGGTAAAGAATGCCACCAGTAGGAATAATTTTGAAAGATGGCAGCTGCAGTAAAAGAGAAACCTTTTAAAAGGTTTGTGCTGAGGCAGTGCTCCAACTCTGGCTCAGAAGGAAGTATGTTACTTACTGAATTACGAGCAACATTCTGTTCAACATCCTGTTTAAAGATGGTATTTTTTCTTTGCGCTGCAAAGGAAGGGAACAGAAGCCTTCCAAGAAAAAAGACTTTCAGCTGTATTGCCATTGGTAGAGGGTGTTAAAATGTTCTAAAGCATAAATTTCTTTACAGATAATATAATGGATTTTTAAGTTTTACAATATAGATGAAATTACTGTGGAAGTTGAGTCGATGTTGACCACCCAGGGTGAAGATGTGATGTAAAGGCCATCTTAGAAAAACAGAAAGGAAGAGTGTATATATGATGGAGAGATTAGGAGAAGAAAGGCTGAGTAGATGGACTTGTGGCCTTTGCCATCTCACAAGGAAAAAATGGTCAAAAGTAGCTGTTGTCTGGTTCATCTCACTTCATCCTCTGCTGTCTGCATTCTGTTCTATGAGAACAATTGAATAGGAACATTTGGTACCCTAAAGTAATCTGTTGCTTTAAGTACCCATCTAACTTTAAGTGGTGAGCCAGTCCAGCATAGAAAACATGCGCAAGAATGTTTTAACGCATGCTGACTCTGTGGAAAAATATATGTAACTGTTGCTTAAAATGGACTAGTAAATGACAATCTGGTAGCTGCTTCATATATGTGAACTAGAAAACTTCATATGTACTGTGGAGAAGTGTGTTCCACAGGCAAACTTTGCCACTTTTATTTTGAATGCTGCCTTTAGCGTATAACAGCATATTATATAAAATAATACAGTAACTGGATTATTTCAGATGCAGCAAGTTTTTGCTCATTTAGGTTTTTATAAGCTACTCTTTTCCTATTCAACCAGTGGCAATTTATATTTTCTACAGATTTTTTAAACTATTGTTGCAATCCTTTATTTTGATTGTATTGGTAATCATGTTAGCTGTATTTATGGTTATGATAATTTTCTGTGTTCTTTAATCTAATATGTACTGATATTGAATTGCTACCACAGAAGACAAAAATGAAATACATAAAATTGCTTCTTTTGGATGACTGTATAAATTATCTGTGCTCAGAAGTGACATCACAGATACCCAAACTTATGCATAAAAGGAATTATAAAGGTGTTGGATTATTAGAAAATCCCTGTCCAAGGCTCACCAAACATTAGAGGTTCCAAATTCAAACCATATGCTGCATGGTGCTTAGTACATAACAACAGTGACTGTATAGAAAATCGAGTGCAGGGATGCTGGAACAGAAGTATTTCTTAATAATGTTGTTATAAATAAATATTAATCATCCACTTTCAAAACTTCTTGCATGGCTAAGTTTCTTTGTGTTAACAGGTGGTTGATCTATAACCCCTTTTATTCTCCTACTATTGCAAAATTTTGCTGAAAATTATTACTCTCCACCAGAGAGAGATATTTTATGAATGGACTAATTTTGGATAAGCTGTCCACATTTAATACACCATTCAACTGAGCTCAAGGTGTTGGGGAAACCTTGTTACATAGACTTAGAGAATATTTGAAAGTCATAAATGACACTCTAAGGGGACAGTTCGAATAGAGATTGAGAGAACAAAATTTTATGCTGTGTTTAGACATCCACTACAGCAGAATTAGGGATTGAGTTCCACTTGAGGTCATTCAATGTGAGATTTAGACCATACAAATGTGTCTGTATCAATAGAGATCTTAGGAGAGATCTTAGCCTTTGTCCGGTTGCCTCAACACAAATTCCTTCCACCCTTAAGGCATCCTACAGCTTTTTTCTTGGCCCCAGCAGCTTCTCTGGAAATGAGGACATCCTACATGTTCTGCAGCCTAATTGCTGGACCTCAGAGAAGTTCTCATAAACTCTGTGACATCTGAAATGACATTAAATGCTTTCATTTAGACAACTGAATTGAGCTTCTGGGGCTGACCAGCTGAATTGTTCTCCAGAAACCACTGCCTGCATGACCTAGAATAGGAGATTAGACATATATGACATATATGACACCTGTATGCAGAAACTTATGTTCAGTTGTTTAATTTTTCAACAGAATAATCCCGTTTATGTCAAAGATGACAGAAGCCCAGGAATCTGTAATACACTGTGTCATACTTGGTAGTGATTTGGCAAAAATCCAAACTCATATTAGAGCACACCTGCAAGAGGACTTGTACATAAGACTGTTTTGACCTATTTATGGTGAGATAACACCCTGACAGCTGCCTCTTCTGTAATTACTTGGCCTGACCTAAATTATAATGGTGGTACCTCTCTGCTCTGTGTTCATTGTGTGTTTATGTTCTTGGGTAGTTTCAGATGATGGCACTGATGATGCAGCAAATCACCTATATGGTAGAGGCAATGCAAATAAAAATAGACATTTATATCCCTGACTAAAATGTAAGTTACAATTTTTCTGACGAAACTGTAGGGCAAACAGGGTTGGTTTAATTTCAGTTAAGTTTTAAATATATAACGCAGATCTCTACTGTCTGGCTAGAGACTTCAGAGTCAGAAAAGAGTAATAGTCACCCTGGGGTGAAATTCATCTCATCCTATTGTTGACATCTAAAATTAATCATACTCTAGAATTGTCTATATATCTTTGTTGTCTATAAAGAAAACATAGCACAGTTAATTCAAAACTGGGTATCTATATTTCAGATGGCTGAAATTCCCTGAAATGAATTTACCTGCAGCAGCTCTCCTCTTCCAAGAGTCATTCCACTTTGGAAAGAATGCTAGAGACAATACTTTCTTTTTCCACAAGATTTAGTAGTATTTGGCAGGCTTATGTTTATTTGGTCAATATGCAGACACCTTTAAGGGCTTATACAGAACACTAAATAAATTGTAACTTGTTTGAGAAGAAAGCCTGTTTTTTGCTTGATTGGGATAGAAAACGAGAAGTCATGTGATCAGAATTAACCTGGGAGAACAGTTACTTGAAACACAGTGTCACTGCTGTGTCACAGGGCAGAGGAAAGCTCAACAGTTCATTGCAATAGAGCTCAAAACTGAGGAAGATATTTGGATAGTCTTCCAGAAATGCTTAGCGATGGGTTTGTGTCTATTGGTGCTATTCAACGTTGGCCCTGGTAATATGTTTTCTACTTTAAAAACAATGTAGTCTATGCTATTTCTATTTTATTCTAATGGAGACATAAATCTTTGTCCTAGCACAACATAGTAAAATGAACTCTGAGTAACTAAACTGCACAATACACTACATTTCTATAAAGTATTCATTCAATTTTGAACAAGCAACATATTTTCTCTCAGATATGGCACATGCAATTTTATTTTCAGTGTTATACATAGTCTGTTCTTTTGACAAGTAGCAGACAGTGTATAGTAAGCTGTGTTATTATGTTGTAAAAAAACTGACAAATACATATTTAAAGAGACAAAAATATTTGGATTAATTAGATGGTATTTTCTATTTGACAAGATATTCTCAGAATGGAGCTGCAAGGCATTCATTGCAATGGGGATTAAGGTGGTGCCAATTTGCTGTTTTCTGACTTAGACAACAGCTGTTCTTGTAGAACAAGTGCAGTAGGTTAATAACTGGGTCAGTGCTCCATTCTTGTCACTGCTCTCTTTGTGAGGGGAAGGTTTGTCCTGAAAAATGACTGCAAAGGACAAAATGCCAGGTTCTGTCTTTGCTGTTTTACAATGAGTCTTCAGTAGATGCATTTAAGATTTTCTAATTGACATGCCTGCAAATGTCCCTAAAGTTACCTATTTCTCACATATTATAAACTATAATATGTAAGAACAACTATATTGATCAGTAAATGCCTTCAAGGCATAGTCTCATTCATGTTAAATTCTGAAACAATAGAGATGGGTGAAACCTATTTCTTGCTGATCTTGAATATAAAATGTGAATTCTTTTAAAAATCTGTAAGGATGTAGAATCTAACTCAGTTCCTCATTGCTATGTTTTAATTTCAAAGCCTAGAAGCAGCAAACTTAGCTTTTCCCCGGAGTGTGCAGGTGTAACACAGGATGTAGAGGGAACAGATCTGAGGCAGAAGAAAGAACTATTTTCAAACAGTTTCAATAGAAGTGCTGCAGTTTAATATACGTACCTGGCATGTAAGTGGCTGTTGGATATCATGATTGTGTTGAGGCGCAGCAAGTTTCAAAGTCTAGTTTGTTCTAACAATGTATGAGGATTCCTTTTTCACTGTGCGTTGGCTAACCTGTGTTCATCTGCAAGGTCTCAGGTTTATTGAATAATTCAGGCCCTTTTAAGTTGGTTTTTTATTCTTATATCTTGATAGTCTTAGCATTTTTTCAAACATATTCTAGCATCACAGATATTCTTTGACCATAATCTGTTTTTTGATGCCAATGAAGTTAAATATCTAGACCCTAGCACTTTGTGGAATTGCAACAGAAGTGGCCTATATTCCTCCATCTAGCAAATTTTTAATGAAGATGTGAGAGAAAATCTCCTATATAATATGAAGGAAAGCACTTTAAAACATAGGGATCTAGGAAAAGGACAGAGACAGGAAAAAATAAATAAGAAAATAATTTGTACAGAGAAAGATTACATTGGAGATAATAGAGGAAAAGTCAGAAAACAAATGTAGGTTCTGGATGTTTTGGAGAAGAAAAAGAAAAATTAAGAGACAGAAAGTTGCTGAATAACTATGCTACACTGCTCTGAAAGAAAGCAGGAAAATCCAGAGCTAACCCTAAAAGGAAGGAGTAGGTGGGAAAGAGAAGGAGGAGAGAGTGAGAAGGCATCGGAGGAGTCTGTCTTTCTGTTTTTCACTCAGAGACAATAGTCTATATGGTGCACATTCATCCATCCTGCTGCAGTTCACAGGCTGTTGGGGAGTCACTTTTAGTTGGAACAGCCTGTGGAGTAACTATTGAGAATTATGGAATAATTCCATAATTAATCAAGGGAGGTGTGTTGCCTCCCTGGGGCCCAGGTAAGAGATATCACCAAGAAACTTTCCAGTCTGGAATGGCCCACAGAGTTTGTGAATGTATATAGGACATAAGTACATCCATTTTGAAAAGCCTATGGAAGGAGCATGCGTGTCAAAGCTCCTTGTTTAGAGGGGCATACATCAGAAGCAGCTAGACTGCACAATTATAGTAGTGATATTTTTCAGGTATAGAAACACAGTAGCTTGAAGCTATAAATCAAATGTCTATAAGTAAAAGATCCTTTCAGCAGATGTTTGTTTTTTCTAACCTTGACCTTCACCATACACACATGCTCTTGATTTTCTATGTTGTAAATGTGGAAGACCACCACTAATAAGGAAATACATTTCATTTACTGCTTTATAATTTTAGTATAATATGACTGATAGATTTTTTTTTCCCCCAGTCTCTTCTGAATGAAGCTAAATAATTTTTCAATTTCTAGCCTATTCTAACTCTTATGACTATGTACTGGTCTGTAAAGTCAATTAGTAATCAGCTTTGATCGAGTGGAACTAGCAATCTATTTATGCTATCTCAGTATCCCAGAATCCCGGAATATGCTGAGTTGGAAGGGTTACACAAGGATTATCAAAGTCCAACTCTTAACCCTGCACAGGACCATCCCCAAGAGTCACACCATGTGCCTGAAAACATTGTCCAAACACTTCTTGAACTCTATCAGGCTTGGTGCTGTGACCACTTTCCTAGGGAGTCTGTTCCAGTACCCAACTACCCTCTGGATGAAGAACCTTTTTCTAATTCCAACCTAAACCTCCCCTGACACAACTTCAGGCCATTCCTTGTCACTGGGGCCTGTCACTGGTCACCACAGAGAAGAGATCAGTGCCTGCCCCTCCTCTTCCCCTCACAAGGAAGTTGTAACTGCAATGAGGTCTCCCCTCAGTCTCCTCCAGCTGAACAGACCAAGTGACTTCAGCTACTCCTCATACGGCTTCCCCTCGAGGCCTTTCACCGTCTTCATTACCTTCCTTTGGATGCTCTCTAATAGCTTAATATCTTTCTTACATTGCAGTGACCAAAACTGCACACAATATTCAAGGTGAGACCACACCAGTGCAGAGCAGAGTGGGACAATCCCCTCCCTCAACTGGCTGGTGATGCTTTGTCTGATGCCCCCCCGGGACACGGTTGGCCCTCCTGGCTGCCATGGCACTGCTGATTTATATTCAACTCGCCATTAACCAGGACTACCAAGTTCTTTTCCCTGGCACTGCTTTCCAGCATCTCATTCCCCAGTCTGTATGAACAGCCTGTGTTACTCCATCCCAGGTGCAGAATCCAGCACTTCCCCCTGTTGAACTTCACATGGTTGGTGATTGCCCAGTCCTCTAATTTGTCCAGGTCTCTCTGCAGGGCCTCCCTGCCTTTGAGGGAGTCAACAGTTCCTCCCAGTTTTGTGTCATCTGCAAACTTGCTCAGTATCACTTCCAGTCCTGCGTCCAAGTCATTTATGAAGAAATTGAAGAGCACAGAGCCTAGGATGGAGCCCTGCAGAACCCCACTAGTTATGGATCACCAGTCTGATGTTACCCCATTCACTATTACCCTCTGCGCTTGACCTGTGAGCCAACTGCTCACCCACCACATGATGTGTGCTGGATATTTTTTACTAAGTTTTTTCAAAGCTAGTGCTTTCTCATAGCTTACTTTGGGCTAGTATTTGATTAAAAATATGAATTTTGTTTCCTATTAAATCATAGGATTTAAATGGATCTTGTTTTCTTCTTTAGCTTCCCCTTACATTTTTGTTCTTATGCAGAAAAAATGTATCATAATGTTTTAACACTAAAAGTGTTTTACAGTAGCAAGATTGACTTCATGCTAAGTAAGTTTTATTCCCTTACATTAGCTTTTGGAAAATAAAACAAACACAACAGTGATTTTATGCCATTCTCTGCAAGACAGGAAAGAAATATGCAATTAACGCTGCAAGCAGCTCTAAAAGCTTCTCTCCTAACAACAAAAACAACTAATAAAACCAATAGCTCTATTTCTTACATACTAAAGCATTTTCAGCTTACATGTGGCTGACATAATTTGTAATAATTAAGAAAATTCTGAAATTTTTGTCATGACCAGCTCCAGAATATGATATTGTTATACAACTGTGCCTCTCATGCTTCATATAGCAGTGAGAAGAGACATAGCCCAATTTTTTTTTGCAGTCAGAGACAGATCTTAGTTGCTTTATGCCTCTCTCCTTTCAAATTCAGTGTATTCTAGTTAAAAGTTTTTAGGACACAAAAGCCTTAATCAGATGTTCTGCATTGTCCAATTACTGAACTTTTAAAATGAAAGATTTTCAGAATGTTTAAGTGAGACTTGAGGTATGAAATAATTGTTACATGAAATAAAAATTGCAACCTAAAATAATAATAAAAAGCAACACCAGAAACTAACTTTTTAGCAGAAATATTTCTTTTATAGTTGTGTCGTCATATGTAAATATGTTTGAAATGAACACTAGAATTCAAGGGGGCTGCTTATACAGATGCTCCCTTTTGAGAACATCAGAAAAGTACAAGCTTCCTTATTTTTTTTTCATGATTGCGAACTCCAACTATTAAAAATGCTTCACTAGAGTGTAGTGACAGGTTCTGTATGCACTAGGGGAACAACATGGTGGAAACATCAACACTGTACTCTGAAAAGAGGAAAAAATAGCAATACTTCTAGGTAAAAGCTACAGTGATAATGCTGCAGGAGACAGTAAACATGTTGTATCAAAGTTTTGCTGGAAACAAGGCTCGCTGCAGAAAGGAAGAGACTAGAAGGCTTTCAGAAAATGATAAGGAAAGTCTGAACATTAGACGCTCTGGATGAGAAACAGCAAGAGTAAAAGGTGGAGGGACATGAATAAAGCCATGGCCGTAGTTCTGTGGTTGCTGGCTGTACTGTGGGTATTCTCATAGCACCTGGGTGGCAGTAGGTATCTTTTAGAGAAGAGGTGTTCCCAGAGAAATGAGATTCCTACAAGAAAAAGTGACAAATCAAATTTATGTGAATAGGTGATTCACCGAAGAAAATTCTTCAGACTTCATCCTTGGTGCTAAAGAGGTTTTCTGCTTTTCTTATATGACCAAAGAATACTTGCTAAGAAGATGTAACACTGCTGTGTTAATTCCTTTTGTGCTGAGTTAAGGACCTTGTTAATCGTTGTGGCTTAACCCTACAGCAGTTGAACAGCAGTTGAACAGCAGTTGAACACCACACAGCCCTTCGCTGGCTCTCCCACAGTGGGGTGGGGGACTGAATCGGAAAAAAGGTAAAACTCATGGGTTGGGATAAGGATAGTTTATTAGGACAAAAAAAAAAAGGAAACTAATAATAATAATAATAATAAATTAATTAATAATAAAAGAATATGCAAAACAAGTGATGCACAATGCACTTCCTTTGACCTCCATCGACCAACAGCAAGCCAGTCCCCAAGCAGTGGTCATTGCCTCCCAGCCAAATTCCCCCAGTTTTATTGTTCAACATGATGCTGTGTGGTTTGGAATATCTCTTTGACCAGCTGGGGTCAGCTATCCTGGTTGTATCCCCTCCCAGTTTCTTGTGTCCCCCAGTCTCCTCACTGGCAGGGCAGAATGAGAATCTGAAAACTCCTCGACTGAGTGCTGCTCATCAACAACTAAACCATCAGTGTGTTATGAACATTATTCTCATTCTAAATCCAAACTACAGCATTGTACCGGTAACTAGGAAGCAAATAAACTCTACTCCAGCTGAAGCCAGTACACTAGTGAAGAGGACCTCTGCTTATTCTAGAAGACTTATGGTTCATACACAGAGGCTTTATTATACGTTTCTTTGCATTTTGAGAATCAAATAAGCCCTTTTTTTATTTTGACTAGTTAAGCTTTTATCTGAGCTAAAGCAATAACAAGACAGTTTTGTATACAAATATTGCAATAAAATCTCCTACAATTAGGTGTAGTATTTCTATTTTTTCACCTTACTGCAAGAAAAAAATAAAAAGTAAACTAAAGCACTGGTTTAGGTAGGTCTGTATCAAAAAAAATATTTTCGGGGTTCCTTTGAGAAAGGAGAATGTAAATATTTTAGCCTTTTTTAATAAAAAAACCCCTTTAATATTTTTTACAAATTTTAGTGTAAGAATTACATTAATTATGAATTAAAAAACCACAAAAGTTTTACTTCAAGAATATGTAAATGAAGTAAATAGATACTTGGGCCATTTTTAGATTTCCTCTTCAGTATATCAGACATGTGCCTTTTCTATTTCTTTTTATTTTTTTAAAAATCATGGATTGTCAATAGTCTTTGTTTTTTGTTTTATTTGTTTGTAGGTTTGGGGTTGTTTTCTTTTTTTTTTTTTTTTTTTAGTTCTTGAAACACTGAGTATAAAGTCGCTGCTTATTATCTGGGGAAAAAAAAAGTACTTCACCTTAGTGGAATTATGACTGGAATGATGCTCCAGAGCACTAAATCTGATGCAAATGTGAGAAGTGACTGACTAGGATTGTAAGACCTATCACTGCAATTCAGCATGACAAAGTAGTGGGGTATATGAAACAAGTAATCCAGACAGGAATTACGCGTCAGGAAGCTGGCAAATTGTCACAACCATAAATGCACAATGTGCCAGAACTGCATTTCCTAATGACTCTTTTTGTTTCACATTTTCATTTTTAGGGGCTACTCCCTCATTCTGCAGCCATCTCTTTATTATGTGTTCGTGCATATACCCTGCATGAAAACATAATCAAGAAAAGAATTTGTTTCAAGTTGAAATGTCTTTTAGCCTGAATGAAACAATTTCCATGCTTTGCTTTTATAAAATATTCATGAATAACTTTGAAATAAACTTTGAATCACTAAAATATTAATTAAAATGATATACCAAAACAATATTTCATAACTATTGCAAGTGTTTTGCTCTGCTGAAATGAATCAGTTAGGTCAACACACATTAGGACATTTTAGCCAGATAAAAGCTGTTCTTTGCTGGTGAAAAGAGTTGAGGCTGAAACATTTATTTCTGAGCATATGCCATTGCTGAGCCAGCCTAGGCCACTGGCTCGCTCTCAGATGGGAGGTCTGCTGGAGGAAATCCAGCTGGGCTCTGAAACTTCCTTTGCTCTACAGAAACGAGTGCAAGACCTGTCTTAAAAGTCTGGCAGAGCAGTACTACAAGCTAGCTGATGCACAGACAATCTGCGAGGTCTAGGGAGTCTCCCAGTTGAGAAGAGATGTGCCACTTTGTGAATTGTAGGCTTAGAATGACAGAGAGAATGGTCCACTGCATTGCTATGTTCTAGACTAGTCTACCAGCTAAATGAGCTTGGTTACAGAGAAGTGACCTGTAGCATCATTCCCACACTTAGCACTTTGGGTAGATGCTTGAGACTATAGTTGGAATGGCTATAGCCATCCTGTTCTTAGCCTAGGGGGAGATGTCAGCCACTGAGACGAGAAGCAAAGAGTAATAAACCCCAAGTATCCATATACTGATGCATCAAATCATGTCTAAAATACCACTCTAGCAGTGATTAAAAACAAATCCTCTTTTCAAGCAACCCTCTTGCACAAAGAATTAATAACTTAACAAAACCTTTAACCAAGTCTAGGAAAGAAACTGCTAGAAAGGATCATAAAATTTAACAAAGAGCTCAGAAAAATTCCAGTTGTTTGTTCCACAGTATCTACACCTTTTACTACCTTGTTAGGCAAGTTTTTTGAATAGTTAAAGGAATTTATATGAGCAAAACTGTGAATAATAATAACATATGCACAGAAGAATAAAAATGCACACTTTAACCCTCAAGTTAATAAATGCCCTTCTTTAAATTCAGCAGTTTCAACATAATCTGTCAGACTATATTTTTAAAAAGGCATGAGAAATCTGAAGTACTGCAATTTCTAAACTCTAAACTGCACATTGTAAAGAAACTAATTACTATCCTAATGACACTGGTTACCTCTGCTTATTTCCCCCCAATATTCTTTTCAAATTCTCTTTGAAAATCTGGTGTATAACAGCAATCTAACACTGTATTTTTAAACATGTACTATGTTCAAATCATCATGTTATTTTACAAGTAGTCCTTTGCCCATATGAGCTATCAAGAAATTTCATACACATCTTTGGTAGAACATAATGTTTTTCAAAGGTAGGAAACTTACTAATGGAGGTTACCACAAACTGCAGTATACCCAGAGCAGAAAATATATGTCTTTATTTTTGTAGATGTAAGAATAAGCAAAAAAAAGTCTTATTTCTTTGAATTAAATGATAAGTTATTTTAAACTGTCTATGTTTTCAGTTTTTCTCCTTCACTCTACATTCCTTTCCCCATGTATCACAGGGCACTACTTTCTTTATATTATATATTGTCTGATATTATGCATGTGTCATTATGTCAGATTCCATTCACATAGATTGCTATTCTCCCTCACAGAATAATAAAGAGCATCATGGAAGAGTTGTTCCCTATTTGTTTGACAGGTTTCAGCCATCAATGTTAAATTACAATGGCTTCTAGTTGTCTGTAAATAGCTTTGTCTTTAGGGCTTGGAGGGCAGTTTATTTTTCCTGAAGCACAGCATAAATGTGATGCAGCTGAATAGACATTGTAAATGTACCCAAAATGCTATAGGGCTTTGATTTTGCCAGACTGAGAACCATGAAATTTCCCTATTTCTTTTTTGCATAAATTGAGCTGATTTTTGATCTTCATAAATAAAACTGACCAGAACAAAGGGAATTATATTGAGCTGGAAGACAGAGACATATAGTAGAATGAAGCCACCATAATCCAGGGGGAAATGGTCAGCAAGCTGCTACACCACTGAGACACATACAATTTCTTGGGTCAGATAGGATCCACTCAAGGGCACAGAGGAAACATCAGAAAAGCTCACTGAGCTACTTTTAACAGCATTTACTACATATTTACCAGCAATCTTGGCTAACCAGGATGACTGGAAATTAGCAAATGTAAAGCCCATGTACAAGAATGTTTAGAAGGAGGATCCAGGGAAACACAGGGCTGTCTGCCTGATTTTGGTACCAGGGATCAAAAATGTGAAAAAATGTGAAAAAACCCCCTCTAAAGCCTAATAGTTTATTTGCTATGACAGGACCAGTTGATATTGATAGATTTTATATCTACAGAAATATTTCAAATGAGCAGCTTCAAGTACAATTTAAAACATTATTTTCTCAGAGATAATATTGATCTTCATATTTTTATTGCAATACCCAGTTCTCCTTAAAACCAAACATCAGCATTAAACCAAAACCAGGCTATAAATCTTTCATACTTCAGTTTGAGTCCAAGATGAACTCAGTGCACGGATCTGTGAATGAAATTCTTGTTCTTTCCTATATATGAAATTAGGCAAATAGACTTTTATTTCCAAATAAATAGAACTTTATCAACAACAGTTACTTTTTCACTATTTTTTCTTTTTTCTTTTACAATTACTTTTATTTGTTTATAACACAATTTAAAAAATCTTCATATTTCAAGCATAATTTATAACTTTAGAGCATTAGGTGAGGTTTCCACATTCTGAAAGAATCAAACAGCAACAAACCCAATCTCTGATAACCTTTTTTAATGGCTACGGAAACTGAGATTTGATTATGATACTGAGGCATTCCACCTCTTTCTGTGTATGTACAACAAAAAAAACCAAACCGAAACAAAAAAACCAAAAACCCGGTATCCAATGAAAATTATTAATTTCTTTAATATAATCATTTTGAGATTAGGTAGTGGTATCAGGTTTGTAAATCAGGGATTTTATCATAATATTTGCCTCGGTTTCCTTTTGTACTACTCTTTTCCCTATTAATCAAAGTTAAAATTCTAAGCTTCATCCCTTAGAATGGTTCAGTGAAATATGTGACTCAAATCTAAAATTTAAAATTTTGCCATGCAAAGCTACTACAAAAGGGGTTTTCTAGTAAATCAGAACTTCTGAATTATTCTACAGTCTGCCACTGCACATTCCAAACTACAAGTTCCTGTAAGCTGCTGTAGCAGTGGATGTCAGTAAAATTAAAAGAAAAGAACAGGCATTTCATCACTGCTTTATTCTGCTGAGACAGTTTTCACATATTTTCATGAGTGGCACAACCATTCATACATTTGAATTGATCATGGTAATGCTTCTGTGCACTGACAATTGATACAAATGAGATAAAAAGGAACATTTAGTCATCAGATGATAACTTCTCTATTTAAAATTATCTCCTAAATTAAATGGGACAATAACTGTGAGGAATTAATACTGATGGGGACTAAATCTGTAGCTGCCATTATGTGTTAAAAATACCCTGCCATTGATATTTTCATTATACATGTCAACTAAATCCACAATTAGTATTAGCTTTGAAGAATGATCTGACAGGTGAATGGGCCACAGAATCATGAAAGACATCAAAAAGAAATTATTAAGCTTCAGAATGTGAATATACAATTCAATAAAATTTAGAACATAATGGGAAATACAACAAAATATATTATATGGACACTAGTACAAAGCTTTCTGCAAAGCTCTAAATTTTCAAACTGTGTCAGAGTAGACAGACTCTGCCACACTCTGAAGACACTATTCCTGTCTCTGATTTCCACCAAGTAGCATACAGTCTTTCAGCGGCGCACAGAAATCCGTGAGTTTGGAGATTACTTGTTACCCAGGGAAATACATCAATTTAATTTGTGAGAAATAGGATCTGGACAAATACCTGAATGTCATATGAGGATTTCTTGAATTTTGAAGGCATAATACCTTTTTATTATTTTTTAATTGTGAACAAAATTATTAACTTAATGGTTCTGTGATGCAGAATATTGTGTCACATGAGACATGACATTATTTATTTCCAGTGGCGTGTTTTTGGCAGATATACTCTCTGTAGTATTTTGTCCTGGTTCCGTCCAAGAGAGGCCAGAATTTTTGCAGTAGCCAGGAGGAGGCATGGCTAGGACCCGAAGGTAATTCTATATCACCTCATGTCATTGCTGGGGGCAGGGGAAAGGGAGTCTCTTCTGGGGAGAAAAGCTCCCTTCCAGTCAAGTAAACATGGTGGAGCGAGCTGTCCAGCACTGTCTGTTGTCAGGGGGTTTGCATGTCAGTCGTTCCTTTCTTGTCATTAGTATTGTTGCTATTACTGTTTGTTTTTTTCTCTCATTGCTGTTTCCAGCAAAATGTTCATATCTCAACCCATGATCTTTACCTTTTGTGTCTCCAGTTCTTTCCAGTCCACTACAGGGGGAGAGGGACAGGGAAAGTGGGGAAGTGAGTGAGTGGCACATGGTTTGGAGAGTCTTGGTGGGGACACTGAATTGGGGAGTACCATTCCTAACCCATGACATGTTTAAATTGTGATTCATTGAGATTTTTTTATCCAGATATTGAAAGAACTTGGCGAGCCCTCTGCTGAATGTGGATGCTAATTCCTTCTCTTTTCTACAGCCATTAGTGCTGAGATTGGTATCCATGTATCTGGACAGTGAACAAGGCCAGGAATGGATCTAAGTTAAAACGAACCCAGAAAAAAAACCCCAGTGGTGATGGGAGAAAGGTTAACTTAGCTCAGTCCAGCTTGTTGCATGGCTCCAGAAGTACTTCTACTGGCTTAAGGGAGAGGGAGCAAGGGACTGTTGAGAAATGAAGAGTGAGGGTAAGGTTAGAGACTATACAAGTTCAGGCAAGACTGAAGTGTTCACAGAGCCATATATAGTCTTTGCCTTGGTAATCTCTTGCAAATCCATCACTGCTATGCAGTTTCAGAACAAAAAATGCTTTTAAAACTCCAGCTTTTAATTAGAAAATTGCTAGATGGAAAAAAACCTAGCATGAATCACCCTGTGACAATGAAGTTTTGTCTACTATTGTGTGGATCTCTTTTTATCCAGCTGCGATAGCTTACATTAGCTAACTACATCTTCCTCTCCTTAGAATAAATCACAAATCATCTGGGGAAAAAAGGCAGTCATCAGTAAGAGAAAATTTATTTCCTTAATGCAAAGTATTATTGTTTTATGATAAGAGCTACAGAATCTATCTCATTATGTATAATATAATCATTAGAAATAAAATAGTGGCGTTATTTTTGGGATAGACTGTTCACATATAATTTAAAACATAAATGACTGGGTAATACTAAAAGAAGAATCAAAGACAAAATACTGCTCCTACTATTTAAGGCTCTACTCATGCTGCAGGAGGAGACTAGGCTTTTTTTTTTTCCTACAGTTAAATATAAGTGCATTTTTAAAAGCAGAAAAATAAAAAACTTGGATCTGGGAGAGATCTCATTGATCCTTATGCCAATACTTTGTTACAAGAGGCATCATCATCATATAATCCTCTCCAAAATGGTAACTCCTGCTTGCAAGTCTTTACCAAAATCTCACTCCTTTAATATTTTAAAACTTCCAATTTTTTCAACTTAGATGACTCATTAACTTACATGACTAGAGAATCCACATTTCTTCGCCAAAGTCTGGTTTATGTAAGGTTGTGGAAATCTTATTTTATGCCTGTTTTGCCTCCTCCGAGACATATTTTTAGTAAAGAAAGGTAATACAACAATAATAGCATTAATTACTAATTCTGGCTTTCCAAAGCTTTGATTGGCAAAATAGCTAAATGTTCCCTTCCTTTCATATAGTGTAGTGGAAAATTCAGGGAGTTCAGTGGAGAAAAGTAGGGGTGTGTTTTCATGTTCTCCAATGGAAGTACCTGCAGTTGACTTTGACAGTAGACCTGCCTCTTTCTGTGTGGTTTCTCTTTTGGGTTTAAGTGGTAGATGAAGTGCTGACACAAAGATTTCACACACCTTTGAATTTCTCTTATTTTAATCTTTTGAATTAGAAAGACTTAACTAGGGAGCATTCCCAAAGTCAGTAAAGATGAGGCCATGTTGTTTTGAATGGGGGGTGAGACTAGATCCATGAGGATATGAGCCATGGCGTGCTACTTGCCCTCAGAGCCAGCTAATAATCCATGGTCCAATTTATTACCAACTATAAATATCCTAGTCAAAAGGATTGGACTGTAAATTTTGCCTCTATTCCAAAACTACTGAAATAGCTCACTTATTTTTTGTTTTCTAGACCATACACACTATTCCTCTTTATTTTGGTTAGGTGGGAAATCACATGAGCCCATGTCAGTGAGGTGTATAATGTTACACAATCGCAATGCCTTTCACAATCCCCTTGATGCAGGAATGTGCTTGGTGAAAAATAAACTTCATTTTTAGCTATGATACCACAGCTGTATTTTCTTTAACAGTACACAGTAGTTCATGTATTCTATCCTTGTGAAATGTAATGAAGAGATTGCAGTTTCTTTAGAAAAATTACTTACGCAAAAGAGATGCAATTTTTAAGAACAAATTATAGTTAATTTAGTATTTTCTTAAATTACCTAATAACTTTTTATTTGTTGACTATTAGTCTGATAAACCATCTAGAATTATTTCTGTCACTTGACTGGATAAAATATTCAAAATTCTGTAGTCTAAAGATTTTCAAAATCATACAGTAACTTTTATTTATCAACTTGAAAGTTAAGACTTCTCTTTCTGTGAACGCAGGATCCTGACAAAGAGTACTGTCCTAATGTTCACGAAGTGCAAACAAAGTTGTGGGTGTAATGCAAGTCTATTCTACATATATAATTTATCCTGTGTTTTCAAAATAATCTTTGAATAGAAAGTATGTTTCTCACAAGACCTACTTACATTTCAGGGCAGCCATATCTTTATTTTCTTGTTCATTGGTCATATTTTTGTATTTCTATGTGACAGTAATCTTGTAGAAACATACTACCTACAGCTGTAAAAGTATTCCATATAGGTTTAAGAAGCTGTTAGAATTCTCTTCTCTTAGACTGGGCGGTGTTTGATGCATTCAAAATATTGTGCTTTGAACTAGAATAAATAGTTCTTGCTGTGCAAGCAGCACCATCATTATGAGATGATAAAAAAAACTTCCTTTGTCTTCTTTATTTATATGAAAAATGGAATTAACAGCAATAATAGCAGCAGTAGTCAGGAAACTGGGAATTTGATTAAATTTTTTGGTGGAAAATGAATGTAACACAGCCAAGTTTAGCCAGATAACACTGACTCAGATACTCACACTTCAGCACTTTTCTTCACTTCTAAGATGGACATATTTAACTTGAAAGTGATTTGAAATGTTCAGTCAGAAAAAAACCAGAAATTTTCAAGTAAAAGTGTTCCAGCAAAGATTTAATATTGTGGAATTTGGCAAGAAATGAAAGAATTTCCCAACTGCCACTTTACTCTTTTCTTCTTTTCCTTGAAGCCCCAAATTTAGAAAGCAGAAGCACAAATAGCCTCCATTTAATTAGTATATATAAAGGACATGAACTGGAGGTACATTGGCATTGGCTTGACCTTTCTAATTGCAGACTGCTGCAAACTGAAGGAGAGTTACAAGGATGGTGGACTCAAACTCTCCTTGTTAGAGGTGGCAGTAGATAGTGCAGCACCCACAAGTACTGTTTTGGGAGATTCATGATGAAGATTAGGAAAAAAAATCTTCACTATAAGGATATTTCAACTTTGGAAAAGTTCCTTGAGAGAGGCAGGGAGTCTTCATCCTTGGGGTTTTCAAGACTGCACTACACAAAGCCATGACTGAACCAGTCTAGTTCTGTCAATAGTCCTGTTCCACGAAGGAGAAGCAGATGAACTTTTGCTTGATTACTGTTCAGAGTAGGCCATGTACAGAGGTAATTTCCAACTAGTGCTGCTATGATTTTACAGAATAGCTGAAATCCCATAGCACACCATGCAATACATAAAGGATTTGTTTAGTCCTATCAAGTTCCCATCTTAACCTTTCCAAATCAGTTCATCTAAAGGCAGATTTGGAAATTTCAAAAAGTACTGGTATGGATAACAATTGAACGCTGCAGGCACATCTTTGTTCTTGATTATTGTTTGATCTAACCATGTTTAAAATCAGTTTCAGTAGATAGGTTAACAGATATTTCAGAGAGGTACACAGAGAGGATAATTTATTGTACGGAGAAGAGAAAGGATGGTTATTATTTTTCAGCTAGTTTTAGACTTACAGGAGTTACACTTTCTGTCTGAGACAGCCAGAGCCATAGGTTAATCAATCAAGAGAAACAAGAAGTTTGTGAGAGTCTTCTGGCTTTCTTTAGGTAGTAGTCTAAGATAGGGCACGTGAATCACCTTCTGAAAACGTTGATTTATCTGCATTATTGAGTTTCCAAGATGACTTGGACATAAAGATTTTAAATACCTAAACTAGGGCATATAAGCCCAGGGCTTGACACTGTATGACTGAAAATATTTTTATTTTATACAACAAAGTGTTAGAGGAAATCAAACAAGCTTACAGCTTAGTATCCTAATTCAAACCTTCATAACCTCAATATTATATTTTGGGTTATCTGATGGTGGTGCATTACTTTTAAACACATTAGAAAAAGGCTTTAAATTACATTTGAAGGTACAAATACTTCAAATAATTTCATCCGCTTTGATCCTGTTTTTATTTTCCCTATGATGTATATAACAGAAAGTCTAAAGAAAAAAATAAAAGGGGAACACTTAATAAACTGTCATCATACTATATAAGCACACATTGTATAATAATAGCAACAGTGAAAAAGAGTAATGCTGGCAACAACTCTGTTTTGTGACAAAGTGTCTTTCACATTCCTTTGATTAAATCCAAGTTAAAATTTCCCTTGATCAATTATTCAACAGATTTCATGAAAGAAAGAAAGGAAGTCTTCATATATTTTTATTCAACCGTAATGTAAGTAACCTTCATCTTCATAGTTGTCTTTGGGTGACTTGGTCAGAGGTATGGCACTGCATTTTGATATTGACTGATGTCAACATACTCTAATTAAACTTACGTCCCAAGGACCTTGCTGTCAGCATCCAAGCTCACTATGCCCTGGCAGATGAATTTAGGATTAAAGGGTGGGTCCAGTTCTGTGCGTGCTGCGTCTCAACTAAAAAATCCATTGCGCAGGCTCGAGGGTGTTATCCACATTTGTAGAGCCCTGTAGCAACAGGCAAGGGTCAAAACATCAGGTGAAAGGTGCACTGGAAGCCTCAGACCCAACCCTACATGCAGGCGGTTCAGGACATTGGTCGCTAGAGACTGACCCCGGAGATGACAGTCTCATTCGGCAGCATCCTGAATGACCAAGCAGCCTTTTTCAAGGAGGGCAGTGCTTGCTCCACACGGAGAGGGGCCTACAAAAGGTGGCCTAACCAAAACTCATCTCCACCCTTCACCCGGTTGGTTAACTGCAGCAAATGGGCACCTTCTGATGCAGAATAAATAGGCTTTTCAACATTGAAGTAAATTGACCTGATGAAGATGGTATTTACATTCGATATCATGCTGATGGGAGCCTATTCAACCTAAGGCGACTGAAGGCCCACACTAAGACCTTAAATCATCTCTTCTGGGAGCTGCTTTATGCTGATGATGCCACCCTCATTGCCCATACAGAAGTAGTTCTGCAGCATTTAACATCCTGCTTTGCAGAGGCTGCTGAGCTTTTTGAGCTGGAAGTCAGCTTAAAGAAGACAGAAGTTCTCTATCAACCTGCTCCTCAGGAAGTCTTCCATCATCCCCATATCACCATTGGTGAATCAGAGCTCAAATCAGTCCAGCAGTTTAATTACCTAGGTAGCCTCATCTCCTTGGACGGTAAGATTGACAGGAGAGATAGACAACAGGTTGGCAAAGGCGTATAGAGCCTTCGGAAAACTCCATAAAAGAGTTTGGCATAATAAACACCCAAAGAAAATTACAAAGATCAGTCTTTACAAAGCCATTGTGCTGTCTACCCTTTTATATCGCCCAAATCATAGGTCATCTATCGCCACCACCTGTGACTCTTAGAACACTTCCATCAACGCTGCCTCCGTACAATCCTAAACATCCACTGATCAGATTATGTGACTAATACGTCTGTTCTAGAGCAAGCAGCAGTTACGAGCATTGAGGCCATGTTGCTGAGAACACAGCTGTGCTGGGCAGGGCAAGTCTCCAGGATGAAGGGCCACCACCTTCCTAAGATCGTGCTCTATGGTGAACTTGCCACCAGCTGCCACAAGAGAGGAGCCCCAAAGAGTAGATACAAGGACTCCCTGAAACAACATCTCAGCCTTGGCCATATTGATCATCATCACTGGTCTTCTCTGGCCTCCAATCGGGAGGTCTGGAGACACACAATCCATAATGCTGCTGCTTCCTTTGAGAACGCATGCAGGATCACTCTCAAGGAGAAAAGACAATAGAGAAAGAATCATGTCTTGACGATACCACCAAAGGAGTCCTTCTGCTGTGCCTTTTGCTATACTTGTCTATCTTGTATTGGCCTTTTTAGCCACCAGTGCACTTGTAGCAAATGTGGGTAGAGCCCTTCCCAAATCTTCGTTTGCGAAGCCTAGCCATGATGTCAACATAAACAGTTTAGTCCTAAGATTTTCAGGGTTGTTACATCCATCAGACCTCTAAGATACAAAGGATGACATGATAATATCTGGGCTGAAGTATACATCATGAAGGCAATGTTGAGTTATACGAGAAAAAAATAAACATTTGTTCTTCATGAAGACAACAACTTGACAAGCCAAGAAAAATTGTGAAAATCAGAGTCACACGGCCATTTATATTGTGCTCTAAGAAATCCATTCACTGCACTGGAATCAATCACTCTCTTTATATCATTTACCTGCATCTCAGTGCTCAAGTGATGCACATCTATAATAAAACTATGGAATAGTCAATCTCAGTCTAGCTATTTTCACCTTGCTAGTGAGAAATAATTTTAAATAGTATTTGTTGATTCCTGTGGAGTTAAAGTCAACTTGCTGTGATAGCGAGAGTGTAACTGAAGCTGAAATAAGTTTCTAAGTATTCTTTCTTGGTCAGAATTGAAATGAGTTGTT
Organism: Pseudopipra pipra; assembly: GCF_036250125.1. Classification (NCBI taxonomy): domain Eukaryota; kingdom Metazoa; phylum Chordata; class Aves; order Passeriformes; family Pipridae; genus Pseudopipra; species Pseudopipra pipra. The sequence goes on from NC_087553.1 coordinate 51,650,941, forward strand.
AAAATTCTATAGGATCCAGCTCTACCCATTATTTTATGTATATTATACTAGCCTCTTGGAAGTTTTCAGAGATCTTCATAATTATAAATCTAAACCTGAACTGAAGAGTGTATAGGCCCTGCTGCCTAATGATACCAGAATGTAAGTACAGGTTTTGGTCCCATTAATAACATTTTATTGCAGATCTCAGTGTATTGTACTGGCATATCTCATATGTGTTAGATAGGCATTTGGCATATATATGCAAGTGTTGCGAAGTAGGCAGCTGACAGAGCAAAAGCACCAGAAGGCAGCAGTTTGTTTTGATTTGCTCTATCTTAGCCATCTGGGGAGTGAGGTACTACTAACAGGAGAAATACAACTAATGCTATTTAAAGAATCTCACAGCAACTAGTGTAAAAGTATATAAACCTGAAAAGGCACAACTATTACTGTTTATTGATTTCTTACAGAAATATTTACTCATGGTGCTTCTGAATGGAACTTCTGATTAATAAATGCCTTGGTCACATTTGCTGAGCATTTTCTCATTTCCTTTAAAGAGCTTGTCTCTCGCAGCTTTGAAATTTGGGTCCATAATCATAGATTGGGGTACAATGAATTTATTATTATATGTATTATGTTACATTGTTGTTGTTATGGTATGTATGTATACTATGGAATTAATTAGTATTATTACAGTCCACAACATCCTGATAGGGTGAGCAGCTCATTGTAAGAGGGAGAGCAGAGGATGCTCATAAGCAAAGGATAAATCCTGGTGGAGCTACACTGCTATAAAGAAAAACAAGAAATAGAACTTTCTTTACCAATTAATCCAGAAACATAACATAAATATTTTGGGGAAAAAAAAGAAACAAAAAAAGACTAGGAAAATAAAAATACACCTAATATGTCTGATTTGGTAATAAAGGCTTTTATTGAAGTCTACAGTATTTTTGAGATGGGGTCAGCACATCAGAACAGCACATTAAGCTCTTATAAGATTCAGAATGGGATAAAATAAGAGCACAACTAGTCAGAAGACTAGGAACCTAAAAGAATTGGCAATTGGCTATGGTGATCTTCAGAAAGGGAATAATACACAGAACAGAACAGGTCTTTTTGAGAGGTGAAATAACCTATGAGTTTAAAGAATGGAATAGGCAGGGTAAAAGAAAGTGAATTTCAGAAAAAAATAAAACCCACCTTTTTCTGACACAGAGAAGAACTGTTTCTGAACATTTTCTCATGAAAAAAAAAAAAAAAGAAGAAGCTGCAAGAGAGAGATTTATTATGGCTTCATGAACTAAAACTAGCTCATCCCCCATGGGAAAAAAAGTTCCAAGGGACAATACCTTTCTAAACAGAGAAAACAATGCGAATATATCTTTGGTTCATCAATTCAGTCATACAAACACAGAATTCAAAAGGAATTGTATTTTTTTCATTCTCTGTCTTGCCCACATAAAAAGTTGACATACATCTTAACTGCAGGACTTGTTAATATATACATCTGTCCTTGTTATAAGATGTGGCTGTGTACACAGATGAGAAGGGTTAATGCACAGATTTCAGCAAGTGAGAGCATTTTCTCTTCCTACCTTGCAGCTAGCACAAAGATTTCCTCTAAAAAACTTACATAGCCTCCAAGGTTGTGGAGTTCCAAAAGATTTCTAGTAATTTTAAAGCACATTTAAATAAAAATAGCAAGGATTTTAATTCAAAATATTTAGTGGGGGTTACTTGCAAAGGCTATTTTTGCCCTATCTTACTACTTAGTATTATTTTAGCAAATAGCTGGTGCAAACAGTAGGGAAAATAGATGTGCCTGGTTGACTGACTGGGAAGTGCTGCTGAAACATGCTGTGATAAACTCACGAGTGAATTGAGCAAATGCAAATTGTCAAGTCAGTTAACATTTCCCGTTCCCACAGGAAATGTTCCAGCCATGACAAACATTGTCATTGTGTTGCCTGAGCTTTACCTTCACCTTTTCAGTGAATAAGGATTACATATGTTATTCCTGCTCACCTGCTATACTATGTGTCCCTGCTAAGTGAGAGAAGTGGTGGTGGTGGCAGACTACCTACCCCTTGCATCTCTGTGATGGCATTTAAGTCTCATTTTTAATTAAACTCTTAACTGGAAGCTGCTGCCAATCTGCACAGTGAAAGAGAAAGTTAAGAACCTGCGAATCCGCTGTTGCATTCAGCAGAGGAATGTCTTGTCACACTGGCAATGCACAGTGCTCTCAGAAGAAGGCCTTTTTTTAGAGCAAGGCTGGACAATAGCTATTTTTTTCTTCAGAATTTTTCTTCAGAATTTCTTCAGAATTGTTCAGAATTAGCTTGCATTTAATCAAAGTGTCATTTCCCTAATAATATCAAAGGAAGCACTATCCCAGAAATTCTGGCAACTTTTGTGCCTTCTAGTATGGTGATTATTCTGTATTTTCCTGAATGTGAGTTAGGGTCCTGAAGGGACAGTTTAGGTGCCAATGTTTGAGGTTATTGTACTGTGTTGTCCAAGAAGAACATGAAATCAAAAGTTTATTCATAAGTATTTGAAAATATAAGTTTGATCACAAATGTCTATGTCCTAAATTCATACATGTAAAAGAGTAAAATCAGAATATAGAGAAAATTTTACTACACTTTACATTTATATTAATATTTGTGTTACCGTTTCACGTCAATCTACTTCAATGTTGAAAAGCCTATTTATTCTCCTCCAGAGAGGTAACTTAATTTTATCTAACAGGTTTCCTTCTTGGAGAGAAACTTTGAAAGACTTCCCTTAGTAAAATTAATAATCAACCCAGAGTGAAAGTCAAGACTCATCTTTAAAAAAGTCAACTTGAGTAATAAATAGAGAAAATAATAGAATATAGATTTCACAGTTAAAGGATCATCTCTTTAATTAGGAAGTCTTATCACTGCTAGATAATGGTTGGCAAAGAAAAAGTGAACAAACCACATATTACTCAAAAGTAGCCTATAAATCTGTAAAGGCAAGCTGTTTGGCTGATTAATTTCTTCCCTAGCACTCTGTGTTACACTAAACAGCACACAGACTTCCTGCAGACTACAAGCTTTCTTGGAAACTTGTTTTACTACTGTTCCATGTTTTTAATTTTTTATTGCTTCTCAGATATCCTTTAAAAAACCCGACTGTATTACCCCTGCACTCTTAATTATCACCAGAAAGGTGAAGGTAGTTAAATTCAATCTTTTTCAGACACTCAGTGTTGAAATACAGCTATGTCACCAAAAAAACATCTTTTGTGTCTGAGGTTATCTTGTAAGTTTGGCTCCTTTCAATATAGCCACATCGGATCATTTATATGACTATGAAATATGTGTGACTGAACATACACTTTGAGGTGCATATTTGAACATATCAGTGAAAACAGATTTGCTATGATAATTTATGTCATTTGAATGCTCCATGAAATTACATAAGTCTAAGGTTACTATCACATTTAAATTCATATTCATTTTGAATGAATGGTCTTGCTACATATTCTCTGTCCTTCAGACATTATTCTCATCAACACATGCAAGAGCTGTTCACATGAGAAGTGATTCCAGTTACAGGTGGTGCACAGCTCCATTGTGCTTTGTTTTTGCATGTTAACTCTTCTGCCAGTAATAGCTGTTATTTGTCTTGTTTAAATAACCTAAGTACTGCACACCATTGTGGCTTAATAATTACCATTGACAGACAGTGAATTCACACAGTGAATTTCTCAGTTCTTCTCAGCTACTCTGGCACATTTTCTGTGTTAGACATGCCACTCTTTGACAGTCATGGCTCAAGCGCAAACTACAGTAATTGAATAAACTTATGCTAATTTACAATTTCAACATTGTAGCAGGAGCAATTCAAGAAATTTTTAAAAATCTGTGAAACACAGTGATTTTTCTTTTCATGTTGTGTACTCTAGAGTCTCCATCAGATGATGCCATATTTAATTTTATTTCTTTGTTAAGGTATTTTTTAAATTAAGTATCACTCAAGTCTTTAATATGACATGCATAGATACTAAGTGATTTCATTTTTAGTACAAAATCAAGATTCCCAAAACTCCTCTGTATTGTTCTGCTGTAGGTGGAAGAGACTTAAAACCTGATAATGTACACCAGTCTGGATATAAAGAACTTTACTGCTCTTTATGCATAATTCTACCCAGCTCTCTATCACGTGTTCAGAAGGCTGATGAAAGGCTGCTCTTTTTCAGTCCTTAATAGCTATACAGGGAGCAGAGCAACAAGAGAAAGAGAATATGTTACTTGGGGGAAAGTGACAAACTTCAGCATCTCTGGTATACTTGAAAAAAAATATTCATTATTCTTTTTTAAGTGCTATGGTTAATATACGTGAATAAATATAGCTTCTCACCTCCACTCCAAAAAAAACAAAGCATGAAAAAAATAGAAAACCAACCAAACAAAAAATTATGTCAATATAATTTTGGGATCAAAGAGCAAAACTACAAACCTTCTTTAATTGCATGATATTACATTTAACTGCAATTGCATAGAACACAAACATGCTGAAGAAGAAGGCACATCTGTTTGGGATGCTAGATCTGTGTATACTGTTAGATAGTGGAGTCATTCTGAAACACTGTATGCATCGAGCTGTATTGTACATCATTTATTACTAACTTTGGAGATAACATATTAAGTAGTTGAACAACCTTGTACCTCAGGCCTCATAAAGGGAGATATATTTACAAGGGCCACTAAGCTTAAAAGAATAGCAGACTCAGTATACAGTGGGTGTAGATTACCGAGGGGAAGCATGAAGAGAGTAGGGCGTTTATACTCTTTTGGCGCCATTAATTTTAATTTGAAACTTGGGTCTGAAAGGTGAATTGAAATGAGCACATAGGACTTTACAAAAAGTTCCCTTGGATTCTGAGCCTACCCAGAACCATGAACAGGGCTGATATGCTGAATATTAAATAACTTGGAGATTTGAGCTAATACAACCCCTGCCATTCAGCCCCTTTCATTACACACTTGAGAACACCACTGCTTGATGTGGTACTTTAGGAGAAATGAAAGACATTCTATGCCACATGAGTGGTAAACTCTGGGGCCAGGACTGTCACCACTCTTTTTTAGAAGCACTGCATGAGAGTATTTGAGTGTATTAGTGTGTGAATTCAATCACTGGACTTTACTGGGTATAGCCTCTAAAGACAATAAAGCACTACCTGTGTGTTCCTAAACAGTTGCTTCCTGCTGTAGTGTGTTGACCCTGGATAGACATGAGGTACCCACCAAAACTGGTCTATCATTCCCCTCTGCAACTAGAGAGAAGACAGAAAAACTAAGGATTCATGAGTTGAAATAAGGACTGAGAATGATCACTCACCAATTACCATCACAGGCAAAAGATACATGAAGTGGGGATATTAATTAAAATTATTACTAACAGAATCAGAGCAGGATAATGAGAAGTAATATAAATCTTAAAAAAAACATCCCTCCACCCCTCCCTTCTTCCTGGGCTCTTCTTCCTCCCCGCCCCCCTCAGCGGCACAGGGAGATGGGGAGTGGGGGTTACAGACAGTTCATCAGAAGTTGTTTCTGCTGCTGCCAAGGGAGAGGAGTCCTTCCCCTGCTTCAGCGTGAGGTCCCTCCCACAGGAGACAGTGCTTCACAAACTTCTCCAACATGAGCCCATCACACAGGAAACAGGTTTCCATAAATAGCTGTAACATGGGTCACTTTTCCATAGAGTACAGTCCTTCAGACACAGGCTGCTCCAGCATTGGTCCCCTACAGGGCCACAAGTTCTACCAGAAAAACCTGCTCCAGTGTGGACTCCTCTGTCCACAGGTCCACAGTTCCCTGCCAGGACTCTGCTCCAGCTTGGACCTCCCACGGCCTCCTTCAGGCATCCACCTGTTCAAGTGTGGATCTCCTCCATGGGCTGCAGGTGGATCTCTGCACCGTGATGGTCCTCCTTGGGCTGCAGGGGCACAGCTGCTCCACCATGGTCTGCATCATAGGCTTCAGGGGAACCTCAGCTCTGGTGCCTGGAGCACCTCCTGCCCCTCCTTTTCCACTGACCTTGGTGTCTGCATTGTCATTCACATGTTCTCACTCCACTCTTCTCTGGCTGCAATTTTATCTGCACAGTAAATATTTTTTCCTTTTTAAATATGTTATCATAGAGGCATTACTATAATTCCTGATTGGCCTGGCTTTGGCTGTTGGCAGGTCCATCCTGGAGCTGGCTGGCATTAGCTCTACCAGACATGGGGGAAGCTTCTGGCAACTTCTCATAGAAGCCGACTCTGTAGCTCCACTACTACCAAAACTTGGCCACACAAACCCATTACACCTGCCTTCAATGCTTGCTTGTTGCACTGTGCTTGCATGGGCAGAAAAAGTGTTTGTAGGAGAAAGGGAGTAGGATAGGGAAAAACAACGTCTGTAGAATAACACCTAGATGTTCAAATGAATAAAATCGCTGGTTAATAACTTATGTGGACAGTAAGGATCCAAGAACTTATTCAGCCCTATAATGATCCATGTGGATAGTTTCATGTATCTAGATATTACCAGACGCATTACCTCAACAGCTAACATACGACACTAAGGTAATTTATATACCAGCACTTTTATTACAAGAACTTAGGCTTCTAGCAATTCATTTTCCTGCCCTGTGAAAGAAGAAAGACAGATCTTGACAGTTTTGACTGATGAGTCAAATAACTATAATGAATCAAAGTATATTTCTAGCTGCCAGATACAATGTTACTGAACAAAACTATTTTGGTAAAATACCAGCCAAAGAACGAACTGGAACATTTTTTTTTACCTCTTTGAGCTTATCATAACTAAGAAAGAAAAGCCTAATGTGTTTATATTCATTCCAGTCTTAGCATCTTGATTTGTCCCTCTGTGTCTATATAGATTTTTTTTACTAGCCATAAAAATTATAATTCAAGAGCAAGCATCTAACTTCCCACTTGACTCACTGGGAACAGCCAGCTAAACAATTTTTAATTTAGAACAATGCTTTGTTATAAAATTCATCTGAGTTCTTTGTCATAACATTTATCTGAGTTTGTGGTAGATAAGAATAATACTAATAAACACATATTTAATGTGAATTTTTTTTTCAGTGTGTAATTTTCTGGGGAAAAAAAATAACTTTATATCAAAATAAATGTACTTTTTTTCCTGTTTTTTGGGGGGTTTATTGACTAATTTTGTTTGTTACCTGAGTGAAATAATTATTTATATATATATATATATATATTAATATATATCTGCTTCAGCAGAGGTCAGAGGGGCAGAGCAGATACTCTAGGCATTGGATCAGGGATTCCCTGCTGCCTGTGGAAGGGACCATAGAGCAGGGTAAAAGCGTGAGGAGGGAGGAGCACCTTTATGTACTGACCATAAACCCCAACCTTCTGTTACCTGGGGCAGGGAGAGAAGTTGGGAGTGAAGTTGGGTCTGGGAAAGGGGGGAGGAAAGGTGTTGATTTTATATTTGACTTCTAGTTTCTCACTGTCTGCATTATTCAGTACATTTTCACTTTAATTGGCAATAAATTATTGTCCCAAGCTGAGTATCTTTTTTCAGTAGTTGGTAAGGGATCTCCCTGTCTTTGCCTCAAACCATGAACATTTTTGCTCTGGTTCTTCCTATTTTGTCTCTCCCATTCTGCTAGGAAGAAGGTGAGTGAGCAGCTGTGTGGGTATTTAGCTGATAGCCAAGACTAACTTACCACAGTAATATACTCTAAAATACCATTTAATGGTGCTAATGGAAGACGGAAAAAAATCCTGGACGCAATCTTGAGCAGGGAGGTTGGACTAGATGACCTCCAGTGGTCCCTTTCAACCTTATCCAGTCTATGAAAATAGGATGACAAAGTTTATGATAAAGACAGGGAAATTGCTTAATAATTACTGTCACGGGCAAAACGAACTTATATTGGTGAAAATTAATTTATTGACAAATAAAATGGATTTGGGTGTTGATAAACAAAGTCAAACAACACCTCTTCTTCCCTCATCCAGACTCAGCTTTAGTCCTTCAATCTCCTAGCTCCTCTTCCCCTCATGAGTGGTTTGGGAGGGAATGGGGGCTGCAGGTGGTCAGTGACTTCTCTCTGCCACTCCTTCCTTCTCACACTCTTCCTCTGTTCCCTCATGGGTTCCCCACTGGAGCCATCTGGCACCAGCTGTCCAGCCCCATGCTTCTTCTCACAGAGGCCACCTCTTCAGGCCCCTTGCTGTCAACACCTGGGTACCACCACTTAATACACAGAAAGACCCTGAAGATGTATCTGAGTGTGTTTTCTAGCACGACTTTGGGTTCTCCATCACACTGCAGCACATTTCTCCTGTGTCTGCCTATGGGTGTATCAGGACAGCTGTTTCCAGTGCACAGGATCGCAGCATGGGAGAAAGGCTCTAATTCTGCCTTACTGTGGTGAAAAGCCACCACACAGATGACTTGTTGCTGTTCTTCTATTGCTGTTTGTTACTGTGGATTATATTTCAGCTCTGAATTTCTCTTTGCATTTATTGTACAGAATTTTTTTTTGTATTTGTCAAAATTTGGATCAAAATAACTTATGATCCTAACACTTTTCAATTTACTGTCTGCTTGCAATCTTATTTTCTGAGAAAATGTATATATGCACATCAGATGGTTTTCTGAAACAAAAAGTTTCTCTCAGTTCAAATCATGCATAGATTTTATACACTCTCCAGCAATAAAGTAACTGTTGATTATTGCTCTGTAGAGTTGTAACACCCTCATTAGCTTCACTATGTAGCTTACAGTAGTTTCATGTCAAATTAAAGATACAGGTCAAAGGACTAATGTGAGACCAGCCTGCAGAAATCTGAAACTCACCAGAATCCAGCAATTCATAAATATACAAAGCAACTTCATACTCCATCCAAATCCAAAAATTCACAGTGGGTATAATTAGAAGTGTTGTTCTGTCTTAGCAATTAGGCTATGGCTGATATATAAATTATTATGAAAATGAGAAAGATGCTTTTTATTATTTGCATGCTATTTAAATATTGAATGCTTATCTAGGGTTACTGTGGTCATGTGTAAATGTTAAACAACTGAAACAACTTATACAATGAGCCCGATTTGAAGATTACTGAAGTCAAAGAGTTCTTTTCATTGTATGGAATACATTATTGGCCAAGCTCAGTGTCTAGTTTTGGGTAGGATAGTTGAAACAGGTGCCCTCACTGTGATCATAGTTTAATGGAATAAGATAGGTCCTTCCTATATCTGGAAAATATTAGGTATGATATCAGGTGCTGATGAGTCTCCCTTTGGAGAACAAATAGGGTGATAAGAAATGGGGAGGCTCTTGTGTGAGCAGATTGAAAGATCTTGGCCTGCTTAGCCTAGTGAAGGCTCTCAGAGGCCATTATTCTTCTTTACAGGTTAAAAAAATATAAATCAGGTAAGTGGCCACTTGTGAATACTGTTGAGGTCTCCTTTCACACATAACTCATGTGCCATGGGAAGGTGATGGGAGGAGGCATGAACAGAAGTGATAAGCACCTCCATCTCCTCCCTCCTTCTCATGAGAGAGTTCCCTGCATGTCAGCACCACATCTTCCTGGCTTGTAAACCCGGCATATGGAATTAGATGAGAAGCAGCATCCTGGAGATAGGAGCTAATGGAAAGCTAAAGTTCCCATGGTCTGCTCTGATAAATGATCACCTGGGTAAACACTAAGGAGGCAGGCCATCTGCTTCTGAAAAAGAAAAATATTGTTTGTGGAAAATTTGTAAGAACTGATGAAAAATGTTGAAAAACAGAATAAGATTGCTAGTAAGCTGGGAAGTAAAGTTTCTGAGCATTTTGTTGTTAACACAGTTTTATGCTTAACTGGTTTAAGGAGGGAACTCAATGAAGTTATGAGGCGGATTGTAAGACTTGACTGCAGAGAACTGGTTTCAATTGCGCAAGCGTTCTTTTCAAGATTTCACAACCTGTTTCTAAATACATTTTCTTTTGATAATGTAAGACTTTCAGTTTTCAAAATTATACCCTAGTTGATGTAACTACACAAGCTGATTTTGTATAGATGTATTAGAGATTTCTTCTCAGGTTTATGAGCTTTAGTCTTAATCTTCTTTTCCCTGAATCTCTTTTTTCCTCTGTCATTTATATGAGGAGTTTTTTCTAGTATGAAAACACCTACTATCAAAAGGCTTAAAAGAAACTATTTTCCCAGTGATTGCCCACTACTGGAAAGCTCTCTACAGATGTGAAAAGGTTCTACTTGCAGATGAGAACAGATTTTTGAGAATTTCACAAGACCTCCATAAGGTTGAGTGACTCAGAATGCATTCCCTTTCTATGGTTTTGTTGCCCTTAAAAGAAATTATTTTTTCCTCATTTGAAATCCACATATAAATAGTCTGCTCCACCAAACAACTAAAATGGGAAAACAAAAAGGAGTAATTTAGATTTTAATTTGGTCAGATGTATGCAGACAATACGCCTGCCTCACCATCAGAGCATTAATTGAAACAAAGGCAAATTTGCTTAAAACTCATGATGAATAAATTGTAAACAATAGTTGCAAAGTAGTTAATTAGCAGATTCATAATAAAATGTTTTAATGGACACTACATTTCTGAAGCTATGTGAAATAGAAAGTACTTACCAGAGGTAATAACTATTTTAATTTCTTTCCATAAGTGTAACAACCATTCTTTGAAAATTATTGTTCTTAGGATCTGTGAAGTGAGATCACTGAGAGAAAGTCTCTCTTCAGTTTGGAAAGCACGTATATGAAAATGTGATTCTGTCCAGGTGTGACCCCAAATCACTGAGATTAACAAGGATGTCCTCATTGATTTCCATTGCAATGGTGCTCTCCATTAACATACGTACTGTTTAAATATATTGAAGATAAAGCACAGTCTTAAAAAGTGGTAATAATGCTCCTCACCCTCACTGTAAAATAGCAAAGTACTGAAAAAAAGCAGTATAAGAGACCATAAAAAATCTAAGCATCTAACATTTCAGTAATGTTATCATATTCATATACATAATCAGTCATCTTCTATAGCATTGTATGAAGATTTTCCACAGTGTCATAAGACGGAAACATATAATTTTTGCCTGTTAGAGGGTATGATTCCATAGGTATTTAGGATTTTAATGCAGTTACACAATTTTACTTGAGGCCATTATTCACAGAATCATAGAGTTGTTGAATTGGAAAAGACCTCTAACATCATCAAGCCCAGACGTTATTCCAACAATGCCAGGTCTACCACTAAACCATGTCTGAAGTGCCACATCTGCATGTTATCTGAACACTTCTATGGACTCCACCACTTCTGTTAGCATCCTGTTCCAATGCCTGACTACTCTTTCAGTGAAGAAATTTCTCTTCATATCGAATCTAAATCTCCCCAGCTTGAGGACATTTTCTTTCATCCTGTCACTTGTTACCTGGGAGAAGAGAGTGACCCTCACATGGCTACAACCTCCTTTCAGGGAGTTGTAGAGAGCGATAAGGTCCCTTCTGAGCCCTTTAGCCCTCAGGCTAAACACCCAGAGCTCCCTCAGCCTCTCCTCATTAGATTTGTGCTCCGGCCCCTTCACCAGCTTTGTTACCCTTCTCTGGACACGCTCCAGCACCTCAATGTCGTTCTTTTAGTGAGGGGCCCAACACTGAACACAGGATTTAGATGTGGCCTCACCAGTCCCATGTACAGCAGGATGATCACTAATCCTTCTGGCCAGGCTATTTCTCATACACAGCACCCATATGGCATTTATGTTATAAATAAATAGAGACTTAAAAGAGAAATGCATTGTAAAAGGCCTATTCCTAAGAAATCTAGAAGTATTACAATATTTACAGTGTAATGAGAAGGTTAAATAACACTTGGGGACAGATATGTGAAGTTTGGCTCTGGTGGAGAGAGTTTAGCAAAAAAGAATTTGAATGTCTCCAGTTATCTCTAGACATGATATTGCATAAGTAAAAGGTGTTATTCAGGTATTTGCAAATAAAATTTCCTTTCTCAAGTGTTAGATAACTGGTTTAACTGCCTCAGCATCTAGACAACATGACATATCAGAGTGATGGATTTAGCAGTTTTGATGATTTACTTCTATATTCCAGGAAAATGATAACTGTAATTGAAAGGATACAGGAACCTTCACTTGCAGACTTCTGACAAAAACCTCAATTTCAGGTAATATCAGGAAATCAAACAGTCTGTCAGGTGCCAAAAAAACAGAGCAGTCCTTAACTGGATGGGAAAGACTGAATGGAGAAACCCCAGAGGTTCATTTAGGCTGTCATGCTGCTGCCACTCAGTCATGTGCTTAAAATGCCCACCACATCTCTCCTGCTTAGCTCTGCCTTCAGGACCTTCTCTTTGTGGGGAAGGGCACAGGGTACAGATACCACTTTCTGTGACTGCAGGTTAGAATTTCCTAGATCCGGCCTTCTCTCATTTTTAATAATGCCCACAGAAAGAGAAACTCTGAGATACCATGGTAAGGAATTCAATATAAGCACATAGATAAGAGAAAGGTTTGGGAAATATTATGTCAATGTGCAGATGAACTAAAAATAGCCTCCAGACCTCTAAACATCCTTCACTCACCACACTTTTCCATATTTCATTCAGCTGAGTGCTAGAAAATTTCTTACATTGTAAATGATGTGAGAAGCTGATGAGGTAAGTTTGTTGTTGATAAGGAGCTTGAATATTCAGAAGCAAGAGGCCAGAGAGAACCGAAACTTCATGTTCAACAGAACAGACTAGTTGGGATGCAGCAAGTGCTAGCAAGAGGTATCTTCATGATGAATTTCTAATTCCTTGACTACTATTAATGAACTGTTCACCAGACCTGAGAACAGCAAATTCTGTTCCATCAGTGTATTAAAAAATTATGTAAATGAGGTATGGAGACCTAATTAGAGTGTATGAATTGCATGGTTCAAGGAAAAGTGCAGTTATGTATCAGTAATTACACAACAGCCCTTTTTCCTAACAGGCTAAACCAACCCCATTTCATCATAATAAGTAGTATAATTAAAACAGCTTTTCAAACTAATGGTGCATGGAATATATAATAAAAAATGTAAATTCCAAACATCTATAGGATTTGTTTAAAGACCTGGGGAGCATGCAAAATAGGAAAAGCATTATTTTGATACAGATAGTAAAATAGCTTTTTATTTTTTGGCAACAGAATGTTAATGGCAAATGCAAAATATTCAATGTCAAGGAAGATTCATACTCAGTTACAATATGAATTTGAAATTTTAACTTTGTTCTAGTTCTTAGAAGTAAGGCAGAATGTACAACACAGATATGGATGCTGGAAGGGCCAGGGTAGATGCTATGGATGTTCAGCATGAAAGGTTTGTAAGACTGAATTAAATTTAATGGGCCAATTCAGTCCTTTCATTCATACTATTAAAGCTAAGTATTGAAATGCATATTTTTTCCTATGTTTTTTCCTTCTCTGTTCATTTTGTGTTTTGTGACTTTTTCTTCACTTACTGGAAGATTATTTATTCTCTGAATGACAAAATTGCAGCAGTCAACAAACTGGAACAAAGAAAAAAGGATTTTGCTTCCTAAAAGGGAAAATGACTGAACAGCAGGGATGTAAATTTCTAGGAGTTGAATTAGTTTTACATATATTTAAATGATACTTTTGGATCACAGGATTTCTTCCACTCAGAAGTTATCCCACATTTTCTTTTTTTTTTATCTTTCAAAGCTGTCTTTGTTGACCAGGCCACTGTTACTAATCAGTTAAAGGTGTTATGTTGAATTGATTTTTTTTCAGAGAGGAGAATGCCCTCTGACACAAGAAAAGTTGAAGGAAAACAATAACAAGAAAAATGCATATAAATGTCCTCTTCTTCATGCTGGTACATACTGTGGAAGAAACCTGAGAAAGTTGTTAAAAGTCCAAGATAACATACATGTTACCAGATCCTGGGGGGAAATGTTGTGTTGGTTTTGTTTTTTTTTTTTTTTATTGGTTGTTTTGTTTCCAATAAAATTTGTTCCAGCTTCTTGGAGATTTCACTGCAAATCTAACAAGTTCAGGCTGTCCATATAACAGAAAGAGTAAATCTTTAGGAAAAATATATCATTAGGCTTCAAGATAAATATATGCCCTCAAATGTTGGTGTAAATTACACACCCAACAGATCATCTTTTTCAGATTTTGGTACCTCTGAGATATTTTTAACTGTGCTGAGCAATTATTGGAATTATAATTCTGCAATTATTCCTATGTCTAGGATTATGCATATGAGCCTTAAAAGAAGGAAAACCCCAGTTTTCTGCCCCTAACACCAATTTAGTTCTGTTAATGTTGAAGATATGGACAATTGAATTATATTTGCTATGAGGAGATGAAAGGAACTTACAAACCCAATTACTTATGGATCATAACTGATGAGGCCAAATAATTCTATACCTAATTTGGCGCTTTTTTTCTCTAGGCTTGTTATCACAGAAACTGAACCTTAATGTTATATATTACATTCCTTTCCATTTTATTGCTTTTTAAAGAAAGTTGTACTTTGAACTTCTAAGAGTCCACTAGCTTTATATTGTAACACATCCATCAGCAACACATCCTTGATGGTTGCATGCCATCACATCTTTTCAGCATGTAAATAAGAAAACCCATTTTTTCTTATAAAATCCATATTTTTTGAATACTGTGTGATGATAATTTCTGCTCCCCAAATGACAGTGAACTGGAGGATTAGGACACCAGATGACAGAGTTGACAGAGTTTATTTTTGTAACTTACTGGGGCCAGTGTTTGAGACCATGCCATTTCCCTAACACTTCTGACATAAAAAGTCAATTTTGCTGCAAGACTGTTATAAAATTTGGCATAATGGAGTTTGTTTTTTCCAGGACTATTAACTCCCCAGTTACCAAACTTGGAAGAAGGAGCACAGAAGACCCTATTACTCATTTTTCACAGAGATTACTCAGCTACCAAAGTATAGCTGTAAACTACTCTTTGGAATATTTTCAAAGAAAATGTTTGACAATAAGTGTATTTCATTTCAATAGGAAGTGAAAATACATGCAAATGTTTCTCAAAAATCTGTATCTCTGCATACACTAATGTATCAATGCCCATGAAGTTCAATAAAGCCAAGTGCCGGGTCCTGCACTTTGGCCACAACAACCCCATGCAGTGCTACAGGCTGGGCAAAGAGTGGCTGAAGAGCAGCCAGGCAGAAAGGGACCTGGGGGTACTAATTGACAGGAAGCTCAACATGAGCCAACAGTGTGCCCAGGTGGCCAAGAAGGCCAATGGGATCTTGTCCTGTATCAAAAATAGCGTGTCCAGCAGGAGCAGGGAAGTGATCCTTCCCCTGTACTCTGCATTGGTGAGGCCACACCTTGAGTATTGTGTTCAGTTCTGGGCCCCTCAGTTCAGGAAGGATATTGAGGTGCTGGAGCGGGTCCAGAGAAGAGCAACAAGGCTGGTGAAAGGACTGGAGCATAAGTCCTATGGGGAGAGGCTGAGGGAGCTGGGGTTGTTTAGCCTGGAGAAGAGGAGGCTCAGAGGTGACCTCATCACCGTCTATAACTACCTGAAGGGAAGTTCTAGCCAGGTGGGGGTTGGTCTCTTCTCTCAGGCACTCAGCAATAGGACAAGGGGACATGGGCTTAAGCTCCGCCAGGGGAAATTTAAGTTGGATATCAGGAGAAAATTCTTTACAGAGAGAGTGATCAGGCATTGGAATGGGCTGCCCAGAGAGGTGGTGGATTCACCATCCCTGGAGATTTTTAAACGCAGATTGGACGTGGCACTGAGTGCCATGATCTAGTAAATGGACTGGATTTGGACCAAGGGTTGGACTCGATGATCTCGGAGGTCTTTTCCAACCCAATCGATTCTATGATTCTATGATTCTATGATTTAAAGGATTACTCATCCAGGGCTCTTCCTGAAGATACAGTGCTAAAAATTCAAGAGAAGTATATGACTGGCTTTGAAGAATTTAATCTATGCTTTTGTTAGAGCTCTCTGTGATTTTTATCTGTATATGTAAAAGCATCAGGTGCAAGTAACTTAGACTGTTTCCTAAAAGTAAAGGATATATGGAATGATTTTAGAGGACATTATACTTTTGCAAAAAGAAAAAGTGGTCTGTGTCATGGTGTATCTCAAATTGTGTGCATTTGTCTAGCAAGCAGCTTACTCATGTGAGCACTTGTTCCAAAAATCTTTTCAGAAGTATTTTAGGCCCTCTTGCTGTCCTCTGGAGACAAATAGGAGGGATTCCAACATCAATCCAACTTGGAAAGCATCTATCAGCCCCAATGTAGACATATTCTTGTCACATATGCACATTTAGCCTCATCTCAATCCCTGGACAGGTGATGGAGACCCTCATTCTAGAGGCCATCTCTATCCACATGGATGACAAGAAGGTGTTCAGGAGTAGTCATCATGGATTCACTGAAGGTAAATCATGCTTGACCAACCTGACTGCCTTCTACAATGAAAGAACTGCTTGGATGGATGAGGGGAGAGCAGTGGATATTGTCTACCTTGACTTCAGTGAGGCTTTCGACACCATCTCTCACAACATCTTCATAGGCAAACTCAGAAAGTGTGGACTGGATATGTAGACAGTGAGATGGATTTAGAACCAGATGAATGATAGAACCCAGAAAGTCATAATCAGTGACACAGGGTGTAGCTGGAGGCCTGCCACTAGTGATGTCCCCCAAGGTTCAATACTGGGCCCAGTATTGTTTAACTTATTTGTCAGTGTCTTGGATGAAGGGGCAGATTGCCTTCTCAGCAAGTTCCAACAAGCTGTCCATGAGCCAGGATTGTGCCCTTGTGGCCAAGGGGGCCTATGGTATTTTGGGGTGCCTTAGGAAGAATATTGCCAGCAAGTCAAGGGAGGTGATCCTGCCCCTCTGCTCAGGACTATTGAGGCCTCACCTGGAGCGCTGTGTCCAGTTCTGGGCTCCTCAGTACAAGGGAGACATGGAGCTCCTGGAGCAGATCTAGTGGAAGGCAACAAGGATTATTAGGGTACTGGATCATCTATCTTATGAGGAAAGGCTGAGGGAATTGGGCCTGTTCAGCCTTGAGACGAGATGACTGAAAGTCGACCTCATCAATATCTATAAACACCTGAAGGGATGGTGTCAAAAGGATGGAGCCAGGCTCTTCTAGGTAGTGCCAAGCAATAGGATGAGAGGCAATGGGCAGAAACTGATGCACCTGAAGTTCCACCTGAATATGAGAAAGAACTTTACTGTATGGGTGACCATGCACTGGAACAGATTGCCCAAAGAGATGTGGAGTCTCCCTCACTGGAGATATTCAAGGACTGTCTGAACACAACTCTGTTGAATGTGCTCTAGGATGACTCTGCTTAAGCATGGAGGTTGGACCAGATGACCCACTGTGGTCCCATCCAACCTTACACATTCTGTGATTTCTGTTTGTGTGCATGTGTATGTTTTCACTGGGAGAGAGTGAGAAAGCATATGTGTGTGTATGCATATGGGAGAAGTGACAAAGCAAGCAACTAGTTTTTATTTCTTAAATATCCCCTAATTCTTCAAGGGCTGTTTTCTGCTCTGGAAAGTGCCAGCAACCAGTCAGTTTAATGTCAAATTTTCACTTCTGTCCCACTCTTGTGGGTAGCAGATGAAAAGAACTCTGTGGAAGCATAGCAGAATAAATCTGTGCAGAGTATTTTAGCATGCTGAGCAGCTGCTGCTTAAAATACAGATCGGAATTTTTCTTTTGGGAGAGTACTCAGTGGCAGTTTTCCAGAAGCACAAGCAATATGTTTACTAATCTCTCCTACCTAACAGCAGTATGTTTAGCTTCCATAAGCCTGGGGGCCAGTAGTCCTGTGAGAATCTACAGTTGCAGCAGTTCAAGCATAATAAATTTGACTTCGAATGACACAGTAATTCCTCAGCTTTTAACAGTTCCAGCTGCACACTTCAACTCTACCAGGAATACAAAAGAAGTGACATCATCAGTACCTACATAATATTTTTAGCTTGTGCTAGAATCTAATACTGTTAAGAGGCTAAAATAAGAAAGCAAGTTCTAAATCCTTCAGAGTTGCAGTCATGTGGCAGTCACATCTGCAGTGTCCCATTAACTTTTGTAGGATTTCAATGAAATTTCAGAGGGCAATTGTGTATCTGACAGTTTTTTTAACATCTACTGACTATAAAGAGTACAAGCACTAGGAAAAAAAATTAATTGACGACAGGATTTTTCAATCTCCTTTTGTCTTTTTTGGTAGTTTTTTTTAAAAGTATCATTTGACTTGATTTTATTTAGACTGTTACATTTCTGTGAACACAAACACAAAACACATGGATACGTATTGTATATATTCATAGATTCCCACACACGCTTTCCTCAACACACTAAGATATGACTAATATTTCTGAATTTGCACTGAGTATCTGCAACAAGATGCTGGCAGTGGGGGCTGTGGGGCAGCTCCTGTGAGCAGAGGCTGGGACTGCCCTATACTGGACACAGACTATTCCAGCCAGCTCCAACAAACCCACTGCAGGCCATAGGGAGAAAATGCTGGACAGGGAGAAGGGAGAAAGAAAGAGTAAAACAGCAGAGGGAAAAACAAGGTCAGAGGAGGAGGAGTAAGAGCAGGGCAGATGCTGCTGAAAAACTACAGCTCCTGGAAGACCCATGCTGGAGCAGAGGAAAAGGATAAAGAAGAAGGAACAGCAGAGGGAAACTATTGTGTACTAATCCCCCAACACCACCATTCCTTGTGCCACAGGTTGCCTCACCAAAGGGACTGAGAATAACCTACAGCAACAACAAGGGGGAGGAGAGGAATTTGGGGTGAAGCTGAGCAGGGAAATAGGGGAGGAAAGGCATTTTGCCTAAGTGTGTTTTCCCCAGATATTTTAACGTTGGAGTTCTTTTGTTTGCTTTTTGTTTTCCAATACCTGAATCAGTAATTAAATATAAATATCTTAACTAGCAATAAATTTTCCCCCAGCTGAGTCTGTTTTTCCTGTGTTAGTAGTTGATAAGGGATCTCCCTGTCTTTATCTTGACCCACAAACTTTCTTACTCTTGTTTCTAATTTCTCCCTCTGTTCTACTGAGGGGGCAGCAATTGCCTGGATGGGACTTTGGTTGCTAGCTGGGGCTAACCTGCTGCATAATTTTGTGTTAACACTCACATACTTTCTCTTTCAAATTTTGGCTAGAAATTTCACGGAGTTTCTTGTAGTGCTTTAGGTAATTGATTAACATACATACTATCCTAAAAGCAACCCCCAGAAATAAATTATTAAAAAATGTTACCTTTTTTTTGTGTGTGTGTGATTGATCTTGAAGTATTTCAAGTGGAGGAGATAGTATGCACTCACCAGACAAATTTCAAAATGGATTTGATTCTAGAGAGGCCCCTGCAGTCACCTCACAATCCTTAGCCCTCCCACTCCTTTTTTCAGCATCAGTTCAGTCCCCTGCAGTAATTCTTGACCAAGGTTATAACTATGACATTTGTGTTGATTTTTTTTTGTCTTCCCTAACCTCCTCCTGCATACATTCTGTTTTGTTTTTATCCTAAGCTTTATTTTTTGACTTTTTTTCTAGTCAGTCTACTTACATTCTCTTTTTTCACCTTACATGCATCTGCTTTTAAGTTTCTTCTCTGCAGACAAATAGAACTCAGTGATGGCTAATGATCATGAGTGTTCATTAATATTTCTTGGATCTATCAGTTTCTTTTTGTTATCAAGAATGACAGGGTTTTTTTCTTGGACTCTTGTTGGTTAAGTCATGGTGCTTTTTTCTCACTGAGAGGTCATGGGATAGTATGCTGTTATAGTAATTTCACCTACAGATCTTTCAAGTTGGATTTTTAGAGGTAGTCCAGGACTGTTGGAAGACAGTGAATTATATGCAATATAATGATAGCGACCACCTAATGTCCAGCTGTGTAGGTCTTACTTTGTTGTCCTTCTGAAAACAGTATGACATTAACAGAATGTTAATGACAGAGTGTAAATTCAGTGAAGACCAGATTTTAGTGCCATGAGGCTGTGAGAGTTTACTTTGGGTGGGGATCCACTCTCAGGTCAGGGCTGAACTCATAGTTTTCTGAAGGTGTATCAGTATGAATCATTTTGAAAAAAAAAAGCTGTTACATGATACCAATGGCAGGGGAGTTGGAGCTAGATGATCTTTAAGGTCCCTTCCAACCCTAACTATTTCATGATTCTATGACTGTGAATATATTGAAGCAGCTTATATAACATATATTGAACAGCTTATCTGCATAAAAGAAAATTTCAGCTTATAGCTGTAACTTGCATTTACTGTTTGAGCATTTTCAAGTATATATTTATATATATACCAGTATAACGTTTGGCATCCTGAGACAACCTTTTAAGGCTGTCATATTTCTGATGAGAACTAACATTAACTCAATTCAAAGGAAAAGTAAAGTATTTAAGCAGAACGATGGTAGATTCTGGAACTGGACTATGTACAGACTGGTTTAATTAAACTTTGTGAAAGATGATAAAATTAATTTATAAAGGTGTCAAGGATGACAGAAATGACTAAGAGCTGAAATGCTAAGCAAGATTATGCTTTTCAAGTCAATATGTATGACTGATTGTATTATTATGAATGTGGATTGAACTGCTGAATTCTATTGCATTATGTATGACATTATATATTGTATTATGTATGGTTCTGACAGAAAAGGATCTGCATTTTTTTCTCTTAATTATGTATGCACCTGAATACATAAAAATGAGCAAATAATGATGTTACCCATGTTCCTTAATTAGCATGTATCTTTCAGTCGTTCAACAAGCTTCATCAGTCATACTTTGCTTGCATTTAAGTGGCCTTCTTCAGCAGAAATTGTGTGGCTGATTGAATATCTATTTTAAAATTTTTAAAGTGTTAGTTTGATATAGGCAATATCAACTGGCTCTTCATTGGAAAGGAGAACCTATCTTTCTATAATCTGCAGCCTTGACAATTACTCTAATTTCATGAACTTCATTTATTTATCTATTACATACACATTTGTGTTAAGTTCTGCTAAGTGAATTTAATCTATATGAAAGATACTAGACTGTGAGTCTTGGATTGCAAAACCTCATATATACACCATGGTCAGCAGCGGTTCAGGTACCTTACTGCTGATTTGCAAAGTTAAATGTTAGACTAATAATTGAAGTGCTTCACGCAAAGATGTGCACAAAAGAAACCATATGCAGTGTACAGCAATTTTTAATTGATCCTACAAAAAACCCCAAACTGTGCTATGTAATTGTGTGGCATCAGCTGCATCTCATCTCTCTACTAACTCTAGACATAAGTACAAAACACAGCTTCATAGAATGCTGTATAACAGGAGAACTTCAGGGAGTGCTTGGATTTTCTGCTGGAACTACAGGAAAGATGACATTGAAGGTGCAAATTATGATGCTTGAAACCATACAGCAAACTTAGCAGAAAGCACAAGTTTTTTGTAGAGGTTAAACAATCTCAAATTTACTGCCCACTGATCTATATTGGAACTATGACCATGCCAATATTATTACTATTCTCCTTGTTATTATCACCTCTATGACTAGCTATAACATTTTCATGAAGGTCTAGGTGAGAACGTGAATAAGGAACACTATTTTCCTCCATTCCTCTGTAAGTGTTGCATGGAAAGATAGTATGATTTACCAAAACACCTTATGGCAAAGCTAGGAGAAAAGTTTCTAGTTTGAGTCAAGTATTTTAATAATAAGATTAGATTTTCACTCTGACCCTAGAGAGAAAATTTTCAATATTGCTTTGCAAATGACCTAAATGTTGCAGTCATTCTGAACATTAAATTTTTGGAACACACTCTAGGAAATATATTTTTAAAATACATGTTTTCTGAAGTTGATGAACACATAATCAAGTAAATATACATATAGCTAGAGACCTAGGAATGGAAAACATGAAGCAATGAACTTATACAAACCAGAAGGAACCAAGCAATGAGTTCTGCTTCCTAATTATTAAAGTTGGCTTAATGACCAGTCATCACTGAAGAATTTCTTCAAACTGCACGATGGCAATGAAATTAATGATGATTTTCCTAGTCACATATATTCATGAAGGAATGTGATTCTTCCATACTCTGTGGCTTATGTATTATAGTAATTTCAAACCCATTGAAGGCAAACGTACCATCTGGTAGTATTCCAATAAGATAGGTAAATGGCTTAGCACAGGTGTGAAGGACTACTCATGCTGAAAGGCAGGGTGATAAATCTCGTATCCAAAGTATCGTTGGGTGAAGGGGAAAGCACAGCTCAGCATGTGGAAGAGGCTTTCCTAGATCCTGGGCACATCTGTGCAGAGAAACTCCTACAGCACAAACCAGACCAGCTGACAAACTGTCCTCCCCCGTGCCAGCTGTCTCTGGATATAAGCAAATGTCAAGTGAACTGGATGTCATCACGGTGCATGGGAAATTGGAATTGCATGTCCTATTCTGGTTTCTGTGGGACTAGTGTTTAAGAAAGCCTGCTACAACAGTCCAAACTTCTTCAAAGATACCTTTGTGTAGGGATGAGATCCCTGAACTGCTTTCCACCATAGAAGAAGAGTGAAGACACAGAGCAAGGACCAAGACCATTGCCCAGATCTTCAGAAGAGAAAAAGAAGTGACTAGTTATTTAGTGCAAAGGTAAATAGATTTTTTATTTTATTATTTCTTGGTATATGGTGTCACGCTTGTAACATAGGAGACATTAACAAAGTTTTTAGCCTAATCTTTTGGTGAAACAAGATCTCTGTGACTGTACGCTGCATTCGTTTGCTCATTCTTCTGCCTCTGTGTAATTCTCATTCCCAAAAGGTTTTTAACCAAGAGGCATTGTCAACTAAATATACAGACATTTGGGATATAATGGCTTTCTGCAAGGATGGTGAAAATCAGAAATTGGCTAGAAGACATAGACAGGAAAACTGAACATCCCCAATGGAAAGACTGCAATCTGAGTGCCCATTCAGGTCATCCCAACAAATTCCTGCTGCTCTTTGGCCAGTCATGGAGAACCTCACTGGCCAGTCAGCAGACTTGTGTGCTGATATCACCTCTCACTAAGCTGCAAGGCCAGACATAGGGAAGAAAACTGCTGGTGGAGTAGAGTGTGTATGTAAGAGGGAACAAAAAACCCTGAGGAAGAGTGATGTGAAGTTACTGAGGCTGCAGATCGCAGAACTCTTGTGTAGCATAGTGTGTAGGACAGAAATCCATAGGATAACAGGCTTCATTAATCCCATGTTCACAGTATAAGGTATTTTCTGTTTGACCAAACAACTCTTTAATCAATAAACATTTAATTCTATTATGAACTGAACACAGAGAACTCATCTGGGTAAAGCTTACTCAGAAGCTTATTTCTGGAGGTGAAGGTTTACTGTATGTGTTTAAGCATTATTTACTTCTTATTTTCTCTGCCGATAAGTTTTTTTCTGAATTAGACTTAGGAAAATTATTTAAAAGCAAAACCACGGTCTGCATGATATCTCAGATGTACCAAAAGCTATTATTTGGAACTGTAAACATTCTATTTTTAACATCTGTATATTTTATACCTTTTCAATATTAAAGGGAAAAACAACCTCCATCTGGTCAGAAATCTGAAAAGTCATAAGTAATCTTTACAAATTGGCAAGGGTGTGCTTTCAGAAAGAAGACAACTTCCCTGAGCTAAATTAGTGATAGCTTCTTAAGTTACTTTTTCCACAGTTGTATTTTACTTTAATAGTTCTGATTTTGATAAATGCTCAGATTGACTTTATTTGACAGCAAATAAGAATTTTCCTTTCAAATACTTATGAAAATGAGATTCTTTAGCCTGTAGCCATTAGGAGCTGAGAACTGTTCCAATTCCAGGCAGAGCTTTATTACAGAAATCTCTGAAGTGAAGGGAAAGCAGCCCACACAGTATATAATCACTGCTTATGAGTTTTCTCTGTGGGTTATTAAGATTAAAATGATTAGGTTACTGACTGCGTGCGAGGAACAATTTTTCATTTAACTATGCATAAATAGTTTTAAAGGTGAGAATAGGTTTTGTTGCTGAATCAAACATTTTGCATAAAAATGTCATTAGAAAGACGCCCTGGTGTTGTTCTATGGGATAATAATTTCAGTAATAGAAATGTGAACTCAGTTATATACAATATAAAAGCTTGTTACCCTGAAGAGTCCACAGAAAGTGAGACTGCCACAACTCCCTTGTACTTTGGTGCCCTTTCATTGATGGAAAAATACTATAGCCAGAGGTAAGTACTAAACCATCCTGTTATCTCTACCCCATTATCTTGTACACTTCATGTTGAAACTGAAAATATCTTGAAATATAAATTTATACAGTAGCATTAAAAACCTTCAAACTCAATGTGTTTCTTCAAGGATGAAGTAACTGTTCATATGTATTTTATGTTTAATAGTCTGCAAAATATACTAAAAAGCCAGAAGTGGGGTGTAAACAGTTCGTAGTTCCTATATTTGAAATGATGAACATTATTAGAACAACGGACAAAAAAAGTTTTGTTAAATGCATTGCATTTTATGATCTAATTTTTTACAAGCTGTATTGATCAAAACTATTCTGGCAGCACAAATGGAACAACAGAGTAATAGCCAAGCTCCTTCATGTAACCAAATAATAGCATGGAGTAGTAAATGGAAAGCAATACAAAGAGGACCAGAGAGATAATCCAAAATCTGATATTGCAGAATATTAAATCCACTGCAGATAATCAGTGGAATATGAACAAAATTAAAATAGACAGTCTGAAGCTACAAGGTGGGAAACATAAATTTTTATCTCACTAATGTTTCCCTAGTGGATAGTTCCAGTGCATGATGGAGATTTATTTTTAAATAATGTTATTTTGCTGCTAACTGACCTTACTGTCCAGTTCAATTTACATAGGGAATTGAGATGCTTTGAAGGTATGATTTTTTTGAGAAAAGTCACTCTGAAAGCCAGAATGAGAACAAGACCTGTTTTGCTTTGACTCTGAGAAGTATTACGGTAAACAAAATACTTAAAACAGAAGCACAGAAAACCAATTCTATCTAAATGTAATTCTGAGGCCATACTACATCCCCAAGCTTGAAGTGAGATGCATTTCATCTAAGTCTTGTGCTCCTCTGAAGCTTTAAAGGCTTTTAAGGGCTTTGGGCAAATGCAGTTCACCCACACTGAACTCATTTCAAGTCAGTGGCCTAACACTAGATAAATTATTTTGGTCCATAAATAACGCACCTGTCAATTGCATAAAATAGACTGCCTGTTATCTGCAAAAAACCAGTTTCTCAGAGTAAGTGTTGTGGGGCAATGTGCTAGTAATGCCAAAGCTTTGGGCAGTGATGGATAGATCCTGACCTTGCTCATGTGTAGTAATAATAACATTGCAACTAATTAATGATGTAATTATCACTTCCTGTTTTCTTCACAGTAGCTCTTGTTTCCTGCAGATATAGTACAGGATCCTCTTGTCTCAAAAAAAGCATGTTTATAAGACTATGGCATGTCATCACTGCGTGTGATTGAACAAACTTAATTTTGCTTTGTCCTGGTTATTGTGGCTAGTGCTTGATAACGTGAAAATCTGTTCATTATTCTGACATTTTAACAGATATTAAGTCAACCTGTATAGGCATACTATGTTTATACTAGAAAATTGACCAGTATCAGGCAACATTCATTGTACCAGTATTA
The DNA here is from genome assembly GCF_036250125.1 of Pseudopipra pipra. NCBI lineage: Eukaryota > Metazoa > Chordata > Aves > Passeriformes > Pipridae > Pseudopipra > Pseudopipra pipra. The sequence continues at coordinate 51,676,754 of NC_087553.1, forward strand.
AATTGTCTACATAGCTGAATTATTAGTATAATCCTTTTTTTTTTAACTAGCCATCTCCTAAATAATTCTTGGATATGCTTTGGGAGTTATCACAGTCCAATGACTATTCCCAATAGTTGTTTTGAATTTTGTTAGTGTGTTCTGCATAGAAAGTTTGTTTAATAGTATGGGTGCCAGCCTTTCTAGGTTCACTAGCTGCAGTACTGGAGAAAGGTCAGAAGCACATTTAATTTATTAGCATTGAAATTGCTTCACAGACTGGTAGTACATCACAGCTGCGACATAGCAATCAGTAGCTCTGGGCTGGGAAAAGAAACAGCTTCCAAGAATTCTTTTGAGTTGCAAATGATCATGTGAGCAGATGCTATTCTTTTAGGCCAGGCTTAAATGAAATTATTCAGAAATGGCTTAATTTGCCTTTTCACTTTGCTTTTCAATAGTCTAGATCTCCTTAGAGTCTGTAAGACCTGGAGATGTTTGTAGGCACATGCCATCTGTCTCCTTGCTACTGTTAGTTACCCTGTTTGGAGATAAGTTTTAGCTTCTAGATTTCATCTGAGAGCCCTCAAAATCAATTCACACAGTTTAAAGTGCAGGCTTACCACAGCAATTTACTCATCCTCTACTATGGCCTGGTCACATAGGAATTGTTGTTCTGTGGACACAATGCACAGACTGTATGGAAATTCTATATAGACATTTCAGAATTTTAGTTTGTGCTAAACCCAAGGTAGAAGGAAATGAAGTTGTAAAAAACATATATATATATAAAATGGGGTGTCAGCAGTCCTAAAGGATGGAGGGAAGGAGTTTTCTCATCTTGAGAAAAATGTGATAGTGGCTCCAACATCCAGTGAAGGCTCCAACATCTTCATGAATCTTCTGTTTCTCTCCTGTCACATTGCTGCCAGCACATGTGTTCTGGGAGAGGGACCAAACTTCCTTCTGACATGTGCTCTGTCTGGAGGGCTGAGGGAGAGCCATAATGTGGGAAAATATGACCCAAGCTTTCCCTGGTAAATCCACACTTGACCTGTTTTCCTAGTCTCCTAATCACATATAGAGGTTTTGCTTCTGTCCTTCCTTTTTTTGGCCATTACAGAGTCTACTTATTTTAGGAGGTGACCAAGGAAAATCTCAATATTCAACAGAGAAAAAGGCTGAAGATGTGACACTGTCTCTGAGGGAAGGTTTAGTTCAGATGCATATCCCTTTTCATATGACTCCTGTATCTCACTATGAAATTACTATTAAGTAAGGCAATGGCTTCTTTCCCCATTAAACAAGAACAAATGGGAAAATATTTTCACAAGAATGACTTACTGATTACCAATTTGAAATGTAGGTCCCAAGCCTATTTTCTAGATTTATTATTTTCTGCCAAAATTGATTTGGACAAAAAACATAGTAATCACCTAATATGTGGTTAGTAATTTTCCATCTCATTACACAACTCTTGTAACTTATTACCCATTTAAATGAATACCTGTTAAATGATCAGACCTGTACAATACAAACAATTTTTTGACCCATCGAGCCAAAACAAATAGAGGACTGCAATAAAGTCTTTGCAACAGTATACTACAGTACAAGATGCAATAAAAATGGGATTTCTCAGTGTAATACATCAACTGAATGAATATAAAACTTCATAACAGAATCAAAATTACTATTTGGGATGCCACATGACTGTACTATAACCCTAATCTTTTCAAATCCCAAGGAGCTCTGAGGAGGCATTCGGCATCATCCACATAAGAGCTTGCTCCTGATTCATCGAAACACACATAGTACTTTTACATAATCAGTACTACTAAAATACACACAAACAGCCAAGAAGCACGAAAACTAGTAGTTTTCAACTTGTAATTTTTGCAATGCTTTTATATAATCTAAGATATATATTGAAAATAGTATAAATATACTCATTGTAGAGTGTCTGTTGTCCTTTAAGCAGTTGTTTTTCAAAGCACACATGATGTTTAGGTACTGGAAAAATAAAAAGAGCACTGTAACCAGGGTGATTCAAATTTAAAAAGAAAAGTTATACTTCAAGATTAGGATCATCAAGTCAAACTCAATTCTGCTAGAGTTCAGCATATTTCTACCAATTTATAGTTATAAAGCAGAGTAACAGGGTATGTAAATTGACAGCTTGGTCACTATATCCACAGAATGTAGCTCCATGGCTTTGCTTATGCTATTGTTGCTTCATTATTTTTATGTTCATAAATCAGTAATTAGCAGAGTATCACAATCAGTACATATTTTGCATATAATTAGAGAAGACATTATAGCAATCCCAAAAAAATTACAGAAAAAAACAAACAAAAAACAGTGACAAAAACCCTCCCAAAATCAAAATAAAACAAAAAACCCCCAAAACACACAAAAAACCCCACACTAAAAAACACCCCAACCCCCCCAAAAACCAAAAACAATCCCCCCCCCAAAAAACCCAAACAAAACAAACAAAAAAACCCCAAAAAAACCCCAAAACCCCCACCAGAAATAGATCACTGGTGAGGTAATATTCAGAAAAAAGTCTTTCCACAAAGATAATTCTTACCATTTGCAGACAACAGGAAATGAGCAGCATTCTGTTGTGGAAACCACCTAATTTTATTATTTTTTCCTCAATTTCTAGACTTTTCAAGTAGTCAAACTGAGGTTCATGACTCTGGAAAGTACCATAAACATTATATTCTGTCCTAGAATGAAGACTGCTATATTTTTCAAGGAGACATAATATTTCTTGAAGCTGATGTTCATTGTGAATTGTACATACAAAACAGTAACTAGATATCATCAATTATAAAGTAAACTTCTTAGATCTTGATGAATTCTACATTTTTCTGATACTCTACCTAGTTTAGCACACAGACTCCCTCTTTAGAAAAATAGATCTTTATACATAAATATGTGTGTACTCCTAGAACATGGCACCTCAAAGCCCTTTAAAGAGGCCTGCCGTCCACAGAGGAATTCCTGTGTTTGCATGGAAGAGTTCTAGGCTCGGCTACCTCTCCAAAAGGGTTTCAACAGAATTGGAACAGAGAAGTTAGCTATGTCAGAAAACGCAAGCCACCAATTCCGTGTGATTAATTTGTGCACTTCACCTAATCTGCTTTACTTTTCCTTATGCTATTTCTCACTGCAGTCATAGTGTAGCCCATACAGAACCAGGAACTCTTGCCATTTACTAATGATCAAACAAACAAAGTGAGAACAGAGTCAATAGAAAGGTGGAAAATGCAAATTCATGTCTTTGCTGCAGTGAGTCCTTAAAGACTCAAGGTGAAAAGCCTAAGGACATTGTTAAGATCCAATTATTGAGAGATGTCTCTGCCTGAATTCAGGAGCAAACAAGACCATATACCAAAGACAATAGTACGGATTTTATTTAAAAGTAAATGTGAGGTAGAGAGATAGAAAGAAATATAAATAGGTGGGGGGAAGAAAGACAGAGGGAGAGAGAGGGAGGGGGAGAGAGAGCGAGAGAAAGATAGAGGCATCAAGCAGATCCACCCACGGGTCCAGTGGTATCCCATTGGTCCTTCTTCACCTTGGGCTTCTCAGTGATGGGCATCCCGCGGCTGTTCAAAATTTTTAACTGTTTATACATTTTATCAAACAAATGAATTAATGCTCATTGGCTACACAGTTCTCTTATTCTGTTTGTTAAATGATTCCCTTGCTTCCAATGCTAATTAGTTTCCTGCTCAGTCTTTCACTTCTTTTGAGTCAATGGGTTTCTTGAGTTGGTGGATCATGATCTCCTTCAGCTGGAATTACCTGGAATCAGGTAATTACCTGGTAATCAGCTGGAATCAGTCTGAGCTGATTTCAGCACAGTTGCTGAGTTGGCTTTCTTTGTGGCTGCATTCTTTATGTCCATTGTCAGTGACACATTCCTCTCCTTCACCTTTGTTTACCTCCCCCTAGGTCTGAGATAACACCCAGACAATAATAGCACCTTTATCTTATGTGAAGTTCCCATCAGGGTGGCTAAACTTACAGTCCAAGTTCCAGGTATCCGTGAAGGCACATTGGGGAGGGAGTGTGGGGGATGTGGTGGTCAGAGATGCCATCTGTACCATTGTTATGGTCAGGTTATTAAAATTATTAGAGAAATGCCTCTGCCCAAATTAATGAGACCATATGCTGAAGTCAATAGTATGGATTTTTATTTAATAGTAAATGTGAGGTAGAAAGACAGAGAAAGCAATAGGAAAAAGAGAGAGGAGGGGGGAGAAAGAGAGTGACAGAAAGACAGATTAAGTAGAAAAATATCACCACTGTGGATTCCAACAGCATCCTGCTGGTCCTCTTCTTGAGGTTTTCTCGGTGGTGAGAGTCCCAGTCTCGTCAAAGTGATGGTTGCAGGCTGGATACACTAAGGGAAGGCCAGGGGAGGTAAGGGAAGACCTCAGAGTCCATAGGGGTTTTTAATATGCTTAGGCTAGGTGGAAATGCCTCTGATACGTCCCCTGAGGCATGGAGTTTTACACTGGATGATGTAATATTGGATCATACTGGACATTTCAGGAGTCTTTGACACCTTGTGAGACATTACAGCAGCCTGTTATGTCAGCAGTTGAGTCATCAGCAGAATATCTTCAGGTTATGTGTGAATTGTTCTGGTAATTCCCCAGAGGGGAGTTACCACAGCTGAGTCATTTGTGTAAGGACACCCTCAGCACCTGGGCAGTTACTTTGTACATGGTCAGCTTGCACCTTGATTGTCTGAGTTATTAACATTCCAGTCTCTCACACTTGTGAATATGTTCTTCTCCTGGGATAATTTTATCCTTTATTAGAATAAAGGACAATATATATATAAAATTTATATATATTATATAATTTATATATGTTATATATATTAAATTTATATCTTTATTTTATCTCAAGTTCCTGTCACAGTCCAAATTAGTAGGCATTTTTGGGGAGGGGTGGGCTTCAGTGAGCAGTTGTTTCTTTGCACAGTTTGCTACAGTGGGCAAAAGTCTTTCAGTGATTTTAACAATATTTAAGCCATTAACCATTTCAGTCTCTCCCACCCATAACTCAAGATGATCTCTGTTTGACCAATGACATGCATATGAGCAGCTGCTTCTTTACACGGTTTGCTACAGTAGGAATTTTTGTCTAGATTCATACCTACCATGTGCTAGCCAGATCTTGCCTCACCAGGCCTGGAGTTAGCACCATCCTGTCACTCCATTCTGTGCTTACCTCATGGCAGAGTCCTCTGTGGCTTTAGCAGTGTTTGAGAGAGGCAACTGTACTCTTACAGACATTAATCTCAAAGTAGACAATTTTTCATAATAACCATTTCCTTCTGTGATATGTGGGCATGCTAGACTCATGGTCCACTTAGAGTTCCCAAATAGGACTTGATGCTCTCACTTTGACATATAAAATTTTTATTCATCTATCTGAACACTTCTTGCAAAGTTTGATTGTCGTCAGATTCATGATGCTGTAGAAAAGGAATAATTTCAAAACAACACATTCTTCTTGAGCTGTATTTATGTGTTTAAGCTCTTCAGGCTCTTAACTCTTGAGCTTTTTTTAGTTACCTTTTTTTTTTGACACACAGCTGTAGTACTGCACATTAAAATGTTGGAGAAAACAGACATTGGACAGAGTTCATATAAACTTTATTTGAAGCCAAAAAAATGTAACTTTTATAACAGAACAAAAAATATATCCAACCTAGAGAAATAAGAATTTAAAGCAAAACCCAAATACAACCCTATGCAACAATTAGAAATATGTATTATAGGTGTCAGATGGCCTTTTAAAGTGCATTTTCCCTTAGAAATATCTAGGCATTTATGTCCTTTTTGTAGTAATTAATAGGCTGAAAAATTGATGTTAGAAACACAAAAACAATACAACCTCTGTGGTAAGTTTTTTCTTATTCTCTTACTCTTTTTATATCCTTACAGTTTTATTACTGATTCTGAAATTATTTTTTTTTTTTGTTCTGAGTGAAATAGAGTATGTTAAAGCACAGAAGTCTTGTTTTCAGGGCTAGGTGAATTTTTATTGCCTTCTGATGAATTTCAAGGAGCAAGGAATAGTGATGGAAACACTGAGATGTTCCTGGCTACATAATACAGTTACTGGGCACTGTGCCATGCATGTATGCCCACACATAGTTTAAAATAAATATATGTAAGCAGAGTAAAATAAATTTTCTAAGCGTGAAAGCTGAACTAAGCTTTTTAATGCAAAAAATCAGCTGGATTAAGGAATCAGACCACCCACTGCTGGAAGACAAATGCTCATACCATATATTATGCAACTTTGGTATCTACAGGCTGATATGAAGCATTGCAATGTGGAATTCTACTGACTGGGTAATGAAAAAAAGATACACTGAGACAATGAAATAAAGGTAAAAAGATTTATTAATTAATGAATTTACATTTTCCATAACCAAAATTTAAATCTTCCTGTTCAGAAGTCTTCAGCATGTTCACATTAAGGGTTCAAATCATGAAGCTACTTTCATACATGATTAACTCTACCCCTATTTATTAAAGCAATATAAACCTATGCATAACATTTAAAAATGCTTAAAAGTCTTGCTGAGTTGTGGCCTCCCTATCTGACCTGAAGTCCTTTGTCATCACTATGAGTCTTTCTATCAACCAGAAAGAATTCTGTGTTTTTGTAGGGGTAATACCTAAATAGAACTTTACAACATGCTCCTAAATACCCATCACACCATAAAACTAAGACAAAAATTAAGATTCTGAGTCACAAATTGCATTGTTTTGGTTTTGTTTGTTAGCTGTTGTTTGCACTTCTCTTTGCTGCTAATACCATTGCTGTATGTCAAGTTTAGTTTCTGACATGAAATTTAAGTGCTTGTCTTGCAGAATGATAACATATTTGATTTTATTTCAGTATACCTGTTTGTTTGCATAGAAAAGGGTAATTTATTTGATTAAAGAATTACCCCATTAATGTTACATGAAAATAACACACTTGTATAAATATTTCCCTTGTGCCAGAAAAGAAGGATGTGTTCGTATTATATCAGATGCAAAACCTCACTCATTCTGTGACGTGCCATGGTGTCCTCCATGGGCTGAAGACGTATCTCTGCTCCACCATGGATCTCCATGGGCTGCCAGGGAACAACCTGCCTCATGGTCTTTACCATGGGCTGTGGGGTAAACTCTGCTCCAGTGCCTAGAGCACCTCCTCCCCCTCCTTCTTCACTGACCTGGGTGTCTGCAGAGTTGTTCCTCTCACATATTCTCACTCCTCTCTTCTCTGGTTGCAGTTTTTTTCCTGTGCAATAACTTTTTTCCCTTCTTAAACACGTCCTCCCATAGGCACTACCACCATTACTGATGGGCTTGGGCTTGGCCTTGGCCAGCGGTGGGTCTATCTTGGCACAGCCTGGCTCTGGCTCTATCAAACATAGGGGAAGTTTCATGTAGCTTCTCACAGAAACTACCACTCTGACCTCCTTGCTCCCAAAACCCTACCACATAATAGTCTTTCGCAAAATCAAAGAGTGTAGAGGGACACCATGCATTATGCAGACAATATCCTCCTGGCATGGAAATAACTTAGACCAGCAGAACAATCTATTGCTGAAACAGCTGATTTGTTTTTACTGTAGAAGGCTTCAAGGAAGAAACCTGGCTGCTCACTAAAACAGGCAAATTTTCCCTTTCCCTGGTTGCATAGCAGTGTTTTTCTATTTTACCTCTGTAGCTCTTTGCAACACATCTCCATCAGTCTCAGACTGTCCTCTTCGTGATTATAAATAAGATCCCCAGCTCCATGCTTTCCAGTTTGTAAGCTTCCTGCATAGGAGCTTCTTTGGAAGCAGTACTTTGGGCACTGCTGATACACATACACAGGAAACACTTATGATCGTCCAAGTTAATTACTGCGGCAAAACTCTTTTTTGAAGCACACACAGAAAATAACTCCAATCACTTACACTTTAATAGATGACTGAGTTACTTGCCTCTCTTTTGTTACTGGATAGATACTTCAGAACATTTGATATGTGATAGCCTGATGTAGGGAAGTGTTGGATTAGCTGTACCTCAGGGGTTACTTAAAAGCATGGAGCTTCAAGCCCTCATTTGGACTACTTGTGCCTGAGGCTGTCACTCACATACAGAAAAACTATCTAGATCGACCAAGTCATCCCGATCTTATTAAAAGAGTTACTGGTGTAGCTGTCAATCAAAGGCAACATCATGCCTCTGGCTGATTTGCCAGTACAAGTTTTTTTGCTTGAAAAAAGCGCCAAAGTTTTAAAAGACAAAATGCCATAGGGGTGTTCACTAGGGACCCAATTAAAATTAAATTAATGTTTAAATATGTGCAATTTTGGAACAGAACAAATACAAGTATTTTCAAGTAAAAAATTTATAACTTCGTTAACTGGCAAAGTTAATTAGAGTACATTTTATGTTACCTCTTCAGGCCATTTTTAAATTAACAATCAGCAATTATCTTCTGAACCCCTCTTCCAGTCCTGAGAGGAGTATATTTAATCATCAAGTGTCAGATCCTCTCTTTTCATTTTTTCTTTCTGTTTGATAAATTTCCTACTTAGAAATTCAGTTTCATATTTACAGAACATAATTCTTAAACAAGAAAGCCCATTGAAACCTTTCAAATTGAGTATAAAACAAACTTTGTCATATACAGCACCATGGACCTGAATAAAAAGCAAAAGTTTAAGTGTCTTAATAGGATACAGAATATTTCATCGAATATTGGAAGGAACCCACAAAGATCATCAAGTCCAACTCTTAAGTGAGTGGCCTGTAAAGGGATTGAACCCACAGCCATGGTGTTATTAGCGTCATGCTTGACCAACTGAACTGAGCTCACAGTCAAACCTTGTGACATTTAATTTATATGTTCAGCACTTGCAGCAAATGTATAGCAAATACTCAAAACCTTAAAAAGAGAATTCATCTAAGGCTGTTGAGAGAGTAAATCTTTCATTGTCAAACACTGATGTAGCTGTCACTATGACCTGTTCTCACCACATAATATTTTGTGCTCCCAGGTATACTCCTAGGTATCTTGCCTGCTTGAATTGTTTATTTTATGAAAGGATCATAAGATAGCAAGACCTATGAAAATCAGAGAAGAGATTTGGAGACTATAGAGGCATCTCTAATCCCTATTCAACACAACATAACATTTAGAAATTCCTGCCAGTAATAATAGAATAATAGAATGACTTGGGTTGGAATGGATCTGAAAGATCATCTAGGCCATGGGCAGGGACACCTGCCAGGTAAGCAACCTGATCAGGTTGGTCAAAGCCCCATCCAACCTGGCCTTGAGCACTTCTACAACTTCTCTGGGTAACCTGTTCTGGTGCCTCATGACCCTCACACTAGCGATTTCTTCATAATATCTAATCTAAACTTCCCCTCTTTCAATCTGAAGCCATTACATATTGTCTGTCACTACATGACCCTGTAAATGGACTGTCTCCATCTTTCTTGTAGGCTCCCTTCAGGTGCTGCAAGGCTGCAATTAGGTCACCTCAAAACCTTCTATTCTCCAGGCTGAGCAATTCCAATTCTCTCAGCCTTTCCTTACAGGAGAGGTGCTCCATTCCTCTAATGATCTTGATGACCCTCCTCTGGACTCACTCCAACAGGTGGAGGTCCTTGCTGTGCTGAGGACCCCAGAGCTGGATGCAGCACTCCAGGTGGGGTGTCACAAGGGCAGAGTAGAGAGGCAGAATGCCCTCCCTTGATCCGCTGGCCACCCTACCTTTGACGCAGTCGTGGACACAATTGGGTTTCTGGGCTGTGAGCGCACATCGCTGGGTCATGTCCAGGCTCTCATCCACCCCAAGTGCTCCTGGGCAGGGCTGCTCTCCCCCTATTCATCCCCCAGCCTGTATTGATACAGGGGGCTGCCCTGAGCCACGTGCAGCACCTTGCACTCGCTCTTGTTAAACCATCATGAGATTGCCGTGGGCCCACTTCTTAAGCTTGTCCAGGTCCCTCTGAATGGCATCAGGTGTGTCAACCACACCACTCAGCTTGGTGTCAGCTGCAAATTTGCTGAGGGTGCACTCGATCCCTTTTGTCTGTGCCGTTAATCAAAATATTAAATAACACTGGTCCCAATACAGACCCCTGAGGGACACCACTTGTTACTGACCTCCATCAGGACTCCGAGCCATTGACCACTACCCTCTGGATGCGACTCTTCACCCAATTTCTTATCCATCTAACAGTCCATGCATTGAATCTGCCTCGCTCCAGTTTAGAGAAAAGGGTGTTGTGGAGGACCGATGTTGATGATGCGGCAATTCCATGCCGTGCGAGGTTAAATAAATTGGATGAAAATGAGAATTATTTCCTTACAGGAGTCTTACACCAAAATTTGCCTTATTCTCACTCTCCTACTCTGTAGTCAGAGTATCATAGTAAAGTAATTTAATCTGATCCTTGAAATAAGAAATTATAGCTTTCTGAAAAAAGATAGTTTTCTTTCAAGAGTTTATGTTAAAATGGACTAGGTTACCTCAAAGAAAGAGGGTATCATATTAAGGTTGTCATAGAACAAGAGAATTAAAGCATAAAAATTTAAGTGGAAAATGCCCTTTAAAATTGCATGAAGAAACACAATTTATTTTTGACTCATCCTTAAAGTGAGAGTGATTTCTACAAGCACCAAAACCAAAGCAAATTGAATTCAATGCAAGATTTTTTCGATGCATTCAATGGTTTTTGAGTCTAACTCTTCTGGAGAACATTTAGGGATTTCTCTCTTATGGTAATATTGATAGGAAAAGAATTACTATTTCTCTCAGCATCTAGAGTGATTGAAATGGTAGAAACTTGACCTAACAGTTATTTTCAAGCAACATTCATCCTTGTGCCATGTACAGAGCCTGAAATGTTACAAATCAAAATTGGAAAATGTATCATATTAATGTATCATTATGATCATTAATTATGAAGATATTCTCCTGTTTGAGACATTTGCTTAAACTACAGTGATTTTATTATTCTCTCTGTGCAAATAACATTACTCTTTTGATCATATGTGATAGTTGTGTAGATGATATGAAAGTAACAATAAATAAAGGACAGTCCCTGAACTACAGAAATCTTACAGTTTATACGACAAAGATGTACAGTGCATATACAGCATATTGATGAAAAATAAAACTAATTCATATCTAATACGAGCTTGGTTTCAGTGGGAACAGTAGGACGTATTTATCACAAATAAAAGACTGAATTTTGTAAAAGGAGTGAGAAGAAGAGGAAGAAGCAAAAGATAGAGATGAGTGGTTTTATTTATGCTGCTTTTATATGTCATTTCAATTACTTACTTATGGGCAAATGCAAGGTGATAATCCTTTTGCCTAATTTTTTTTGAAATTTTATCATGGTTTCCCTCAGACACTTAGGTAGCAGTGCTAACTGCATGTGCCATTATTGATCCTCCTCTAGTAGCTTTTGAATCTATGAGTTCATTGAGTCAAATCTGCCAAGGAGTGTTTCAAAAGGGTGGGATGGTTTCAGAGATGACCACATTTCCACCAGTTCTATGAATAAGTAAGGTCTGAATGTCTGTTTAAGTGTCAAGAATTTAAGGCTACAGCATGAGTTGAATCCCTTACAGATACAGCGGTATCTGCTTTGCTGAGCAACTCTGTAAATGATCCAGCTTTGGAGCAGGCAAGAATTCACCTGGAACTCATCCTTCCTTGACCATCAGTCAGGTCATCATAAATCATATAGCATGGAATTTATCACCTACCTGTAAATGTCTACAGTGTAGACGTGTACCTCTGAGCTAGTCATGCTTTTTATAGTCAGTGGGGAATAAAAGGCACTGCAAGGGCAAGGGCACAATTTGTCTGACCTGCTTTAGACAGCTATTTTAAGATAAGATAAAATGTGCCCTAGAAATGCCAACTTCTCTTCACTGACTGCAAAGACAGTCTAAGGCAACTTACTCAAATATAGATGGTGGTTTAAGTCCCAGTCAAAATGCAAGGTATTTATTCCTCAGCTACTTCATAGAATTTTAACTCTGAAGAAAATTTCCTATGTGCCTAACACATCTGAAAAGTAATGTGACATTTTTTAAGTCAGTAAAGTTTTTTCAAAAAGCTGAGGCAATTGTGCATTCCTCACATGGGAACAAGTACATTGATTTTCATTATCTGTTGAGATGGTACTGTATGTGTGCATGTGTACACACAGTCTGTGTCATTTTCTAGGGCTCTTATTGTCTTTTTCTTTCAGCCAAAGCAGGCTGTGTGACTGTGTCATGAAGAATCTCATCCCGGAGTGCCCATTACCTGGTACCAACCAATGGAGATAAAGTGATGGCTGAAAGACCACAGTTCAAACTTGGAGATAGGAGTTATAGCCTTTAATTGAGACTTTAAAGCCAGAAACCTTGCCAGGAGACTAGCTTTTCTCAACAGCAGGAAGACTCTCTGGGAATGAATCCTCTCCAGTATGGGCTCAATAGTGGTGGATGAGTGTAACTGGACATTAAAGGATATGTGATCAGCTGTCTGTAGTGAGGCCACAGAAAGAAGGACTACTCTGGTTTTGCATTGCAAGTATGGGAGCTGCAGGTCTCATTGCAGGGAATAGAAGGGAGTTCTCAATGTCAATGCAAAGAACTGAACTTTCAAATCCACAAACACTGAAAGCGTGTACATAAGTATGTGTAATATCTGTGCATTATCTACAAATATATTGCTTCATTCCACTTTGCATATATACCTACCTAGGTGTAATAAGTGCATAGTTATCAGATATGTTATAGTAATATTAGCCAGAATCAGACTAGGGAAATAATCTTAGTAGTTAGTATCCTTTTTTTCAAAAGCTATATAAAAAATTAATCTAATAGGCTCTCCTTCCTATTAATTCTAATGAATTATTAAGAAAGAAATGAAATATCTGAAGAAGACTCTCTGTTTTCTGTTAGCTCTAACACATGAAAGAATGGAAGCAATTTGATTTGGAAACCTATGATAATAGACTTATAAGAAACGTATATATAAAATATTTGCAATTTAAAAACTTCTGCAATCCTAAACTGATTTCTATATCCACTTTTCTTGATCCTCACCTCGACTTTTACTTTGCTCGAGTTACCCTTTCACAGAATCACAGAATATGCTGAGTTGGAAGGGGCCCACAAGGATCATTACTCCAACTCTTAACCAGCACAGGACCATCCCCAGGAGTCACACCATGTGCCTGAAAACATCGTCCAAACTCTTCTTCCACTCTGTCAGGCTTGGTGCTCTGACCACTTCTCTGTGGAGTCTGTTTCAGTGCCCAACCACCCTCTAGGTGAAGAACCTTTCTCTAATACCTAACCTGACCCAACTTCAGGCCATTCCTGCAGGTCCAGTCACTGGTCGCCACAGAGAAGAAAACTCTGCCTACACCTCCTCTTCCCCTCATGAGGAATTGTAACTGTGGTGAGGTCTCCCCTCAGTCTCCTCCAGGCTGAACAGACCAAGTGACCTCAGCTGCTCCTCATACGGTTTCCCCTCAAGGCCCTTCACTGTCTTCATTGTCCTCCTTTGGATGCTTTGTAATAGCTTAATATTTTTGTTATTGTGGTGCCCAAAACTGCACACAATATTCAAGATGAGGCCTCACCAGTGCAGAGAAGAGCAGGAAAACCCCCTCCCTCGACCAGCTGGCGATGCTTTGTCTGATGCCCCCCATGACACGGTTGGCCCTCCTGGCTGCCAGGGCACTGCTGACTCATATTCAACTTGCCATCCACAAGGACCACCAGGTCCTCTCCATGGCACTGCTTTCCAGCATCTCATTCCCCAGTCTGTATGAACATCCAGGGTTGTCTCATCCCAGGTGCAGAATTCGGCGCTTTGTTGAATTTCATACGGTTGGTGATTGCCCAGTCCTCTAACTTGTTGAGGTCTCCCTGCAGGGCCTCCCTGCCTTTGAGGGAGTCAACAGCTCCTCCCAGTTTTTTGTCATGTGCAAACTTGCTCAGTATGCCTTCCAGCCCTGCGTCCATGTCATTTATGAAGATGTTGAAGGGCACAGGGCCTAAGATGGAGCCCTGTGAACTCCACTAGTGACAGGTCACCAGTCTGATGTTACTCCATTCACTATTACCCTCTGTGCTTGACCTGTGAGCCAACTGCTCACCTACCACCTGCTGTGTTTATCCAGCTGTGTGCTGGACAGTTTGTCCAAAAGGATCCTGGGAGAGACTGTATCAAAAGCTTTACTGAAATCCAAAAAGCTTACATCAACTGGTTTCCCCAGATAAACTAGGTGGGTTACTTTTTCATAAAAAGAAATCAGGTTAGATAAGCAGGACTTTCTTCCCATGAAGCCGTGCTGGCTGTGACCAGTGACTGCGTTATCTATCAGGTGTTTTTCAATACCATTCTCCATAACTTTACCAGGCCCTGAAGTGAAACTGACAGGCCTTTAGTTTACAGGGTCCTCCTTCTTGCCCATCTTGAAAACTAGGACAACGTTCACCAGCTTCTGGTCACCTGGGACCTCTCCGGATTCCTAAGATCACTCAAAAATCATTGAGAGAGGTTTTGTGATGACATCAGCCAGCTCTTCAAGAATACTTGGATGAATCCCATCAGGCCCCATAGATCTGTACGGATCCAGGTGGAGCAGCAGCAGATCCTGCACAATTTCAGGGAGTTGATCATTCTCTCAGTCATGGTCCTCCAGCTCAGGGCACTGAGACACCCTTGGTCTGTCATCTGTGTTGAAGACAGAGGCAAAGAGTGTTAAATACCTCTGCTTTGTCTCTGTCCCTCATACTCTAATGGGCTGATGATATTTCTATACTGTCTATTGCTATTAATATATTTGAAAAAACTCTTTTTATTGTCACCCACATTTCTGGCCAGCTTCAACTCCAGCTGAATTTTGGCCGCATAAATTTTCTCCCTACAGCAGCAAGCAGCATCTCCGAATTCTTCCCATATCACTTGACCTTGCTTCCACTGGGCATACACCTTCCTTTTTTGCCTTATTTCCAAGAGAAGATCCCTGCTCAGCCAAGCCAGCCTTTTACCTCCCATGCTTGATTTCCAACATTTGGGAATTGCCTCCTCCTGTGCCCTTAGGAGGTGATGTTTGAAAAAGGACTAGCACTGATGGACCCCAGCACCTGCAAAAACCTTTTCTCAGGGGACCTTACTTACTAGTTCCCCGAGCAGCCCAAAGTCTGCTCTCCTCATGTCCAGAGCTGAGGTTTTGCTGGCACTTTTCCTCCTGTCAACAGAGATTTTAAACTCAATCTCTTCATGGTCATTGAGGCCAAGACAGCTAACAATCTCCACTTTGCTCACAGGATCCACTCTGCTGACAAACAGCAGATCAAGGAGAGCATGTTTCTGAGTCAGCTCCCTTAGGATCTGTTCCATAAAGTTGTCACCCAGGTTTTTAGGAATCTTCTGGCCTGGGTTGTACCAGCTGTGTGATGCTCCCAGTTAATTTCTGGCAAGTGAAGTCCCCCACAAGGAAAAGGGCAGTTGTGTTCCTTAGTTCCTCAAACAATAAGTCATCGGTGTCATTGTCCTGGCTGAGTGGTCTATAGCAGACTTCCATGATGACATCTGCATTATTTGTTTGCCCCTTGATTCTTACCCAGAGGCTCTCTCTGCCATTGCCAACTCTACACATTCTAACCCTTCTATTACATACAGTGCCACCCCTCCACCTCTTCAGCCCTGCCTATCCCTCCTGAAGAGCCTGTAACAACCCACCAGGGCACTCCAGTCACAGGTCTCATCCTGCCAGGTTTCACTTATGCCAGTTTTCATCCCTGCTTTGTCAGCTTCACACTGTTTCTCTTCACATTACTGTTTAGCTTCTCCCAGAATTCATGGGGATTATTTTTCTGAGGATTACCAACTTCAAACTCTGAAGTGTTGTGATGTGACTGTTATCATTCTGTTCTGTTGGTACTCCTGACAAATACCTTGCTTATTTAGATTAGAGAGAACACATATAATTTTGGGCTCTAACAGTACCTTTTCTAGTTGAATGAGTCAACTTTTTGGGGGGGATGGGCTCTTAGACATTGAAGTAATAGGTTTGACTGATAATGCTAATGGTAATAAAGACACTTCAAGGAGAAAGCTGAAAGCTCTTGCTCTTCAGCAAAATAAAAGTAATTGAAACAATTCTAAGTATTATGCCTGAGCAATGTGTTTTTTTCAATGGCATTTCTCTCTGTACATGTGAAGATCCATGCTTGGCAACTAATTTTATGATCTAGTTTCCAGCTGTAGTAGTCAGATTATTTATCACGAGGAGCTAGGCAAAAAACTATAACAATTTAAAGTCATAACAGGAGAGTTTGGAACAGACACCTGAAAAATTTGATTGTGTTAAATGTCCAAAGACTATTTTGGAAGGTTCCATGACCTTTGTTGAGTTTTTTCTGCACATCCAAGTCAATTTTTTAAAATTCATATATAGATCCTCACACCAAAACAATGTTGTTGGGTTTGTCAACAAAGTAAGAAGAGACAAAATTTGGAAGAGGTTGTGATAACATTATCTGTTACTTTAGGAAATTACAGATGTGACAAATGTCACTAGATGGTGGGTTTTGCTAATTTATTGTTTCACATTATACATGAGAAAGGCTTCTGATTTCAAAACCTAATGGAAGCTTTTAAGGACTTCAGATGTTCTGTTTAATGCGTAGAGATTTTTTAACTTACCATATAACATTTTTTTAAAATTTGGTTTTAAATATTAGGTAAAATTCAAGACAAGGCCATTGAAGTTTGCCAAGAGTAGTAATGGAAAAAAATAATTTGGATGTCTTCTTTAGTTCTAAGTGCAAAATCTGTGTGAACAGTTTCAGTGCAACAAAGAGAGACAAATTCTATGTGAAAGAAGTAGATGGGATACAAATAATGGTTAAACCGTGGCTCTTGTTATGCCCATACATTACTTCCCACATTCACTTAGAACTAAAAATACTTTTCTCAAGGTTTTTGTGGAGAGGAGACAAGAAGGAAAAGAGGTAGTAAAAAAATGTAAATATTAAAATAAGTTTTTAAACAATGCTAATCTATTTTTTTTAATGTAATAGGCAGGAACCAGCCTGCTCACAACAGGGAGTTGACTCTCTTTTACACATAAACACAGCTTCTTCGACTATTTTGCTATACTTCAGGAACAAATGAAATGATGAATATAGCTTCTATTAGGCAGAACCCCCAGGAAAGTGGTAGTTACAAATCTAGCAACTAGACTGGTGGAGTGTTAATGATTAGTTACTTTTTATTGTGTATTACTCTGAAAAAAAAAACGTTTTCTTCAGGATTAATGGCTAAGGTAAGCAGCTGTCTTTTTTTCTTTTCAAAGTGTTACTGAAATTATAAAACCATAATCCAGAAGAACTATAAATATAGCATCTTTTTGCTGTTGTAATTAGGTGTTGTATTTCTCTAACAAATGCTTGTAGATAATAGCTGCATTTGTACTTTTAGAGGTGAGCTGAAGATGAAATATAGAGTACTATTGCTGAAGAAGGTATAACAAAAGGTATGAGCAATAAATTACTGTGTTTGCTTCCAGCATGTAAAAGACAATGTTTTTTCCAATCGTTTTGTTCATTCAGCAGTTTTCCTGTGGACAAAAGACATTTTCACACAGCCAAAAGAATAGTCATCAATCTGTTAGACAAAGACTCTGTGGTTATGTGCTATCATGACCCTTATCTTCCACAGTATAGAAGTGTTCCTCTCATAAAGGAAGAGTTTTTTATTTTCTTATTTATTGTTGTACAATGTATATTGCAGTTTTTCAATTTTCTGTTCAGTGCCAGATTCCTGTTTGGGGAATGAGGGATGGCTTGCCATTTCTGCAGCTTTAACTTGCTTCCTCAGCAAAGTCACAACCATCCACCAGCAGAATCATATTACCAGAGGTCACTGAAGAGGCTGCTCCTGACAGTATGTATTATAACAGAGAGTCATCAATGTTGCAGTTGTAATTCTTATTAACATTACTCACAACCTGTAAATGCCAAGAGTAATTCAGGTCCAAGCCCTTCTCTCACTCTCCTCCCCACAACTGCTTCTTTCATTTTCCTGCCAGCTTGCTTATCTCCAGGGTTTCTTTGAAATACTGATCTACTAAATTAGAACAGCAAACACAAGTAGATTTATTTAACTTTGAAAGCCTTGTTGGCAGAGTCCTTTCACTTTGTTATGAAGTAACTTCTGAATTGAAAGGGCATCTTAATGTGATATTATTCTTTTCATCCCTTTTTGTCACAAGCACAGTTTTCTTTCCCATAAACTGCAGAGTTTTATTTAATTAATTGACAATGTGATTACTTACTCTACAGCATAATGAACATTTTCTGAAGTGTTTGGTGTGTTTTTCAGTCTAGTGCTTAAAATGTATTACTGTAAGCACTGAAAAAAAATGTTTTGTATGTTCATATTTTCCTCCAGGTTGCATGAAAAAGTCTTGCTTTGCTATGTGTATTTACACTGCTCAGGAATGGCAAGGGGAAAGGCTCTTCCTCAAAGTAGTATTCCTCATGCACTTTGATCATTGGCAGCAGCTAGTTCTGGCACCCTACTCCCAGTTCATCACTGTGTGATGCTCCCAGTTGTCACCAGGCACACCTGTGTTGCTGCACTACCCCTCTGGAGCATCTCTGTCCTTCTGGGAAGCCAGGGCAGAAGACAGGATTGTAGAGCAGAGCAGGGCTATGAAGAGCAGTGTTAGAGAGCATTTGTTTACATGGGTAAAGAAAGGACAAACACAAAGCACTGTATGCACTGTGAATTTGCTGAAGAAAATTTGGGATCAGTTGGAAAGATACATAGTGCACTAATACAGACCCAAATAATAGACTGGTACGTCTTTAAAGGCTTCATTAACTTCACTGTGATACTGTGAGAAGGCTAGTACACTGGCTTGTTTTTAGCAGATTAGTGCATGGGTAAGAACAACTATATATATCTCTGCCCCCTGCCTACGTAGAAATATTCAGTGGACTTTAAATCAATGACAGATTAAAGCTAAACCCCTCAGGTGAGACAAGCAAAGTATTCAGGATTATTGGGCACTCAATGCCCCTGTCAATGGTGAACAACCAAATACTAATTCAAAACAGAAAGTGTAAATAGCTAATCCAAGCTCAAAAAAAGGTGCTGTCTGTTAGACCTCAAAGTACCTTTTATTGTTAACTTCTTACCTTTACGTGGCGTTGTGTGAATTTCAGTGGTTTTTTTAATGATAGTAAATTTACACTCAGAAGCACATTACAACAGCAGAAATCTCAAACCTTGAGATAAAAGCAGACCACTGGATTCAGTTCTAATATCTAGTTGTTAACTGACAGCTTCCACTATGAATGCTTTTTATTTTAAAATAAAAGGGTTTTTCCTAATTCCTTTACTGCTACTGCTACAGACACTTCATATGTCTTGTTTTTGGACAGAAGTTATTCCACCCTCTATGATGGTACAACTTCAGTCTTCATGAGGTACATTAAGGTTTTGATGACAGGTTTTACAAATTACAATGTAATGTAACTTTTGACCGAAGGTACTGTAGTAATTAAAGCCTGATCTTTTGACTGCATTATAGCATTAAATTTCCTATGACACAAAAAATATTTATTGAAGGCATAAAAAGCAAGGGTAAACATGCAGCCTTTTTGTCATTATTATTTAACTACTCTAGTTACTGAACCTGTCTAGTTCCATTTCTGTAATACTACACTGTATGACCTACCTTGACCAACGCATTTTACAAGCTGGAGTCATCCATTAAACTTGTGAAATGACTTTGCCAATACAGCTTGTATAAAAAGCCAATAAGGAAGAAATGGTTTTCCTATGGGATGTCTTAGCATTTCTTGCCATGATTAATATAAGTAATTGTTTCAGTTTTCCTCTTCAAGGAAGTGACAACTGAACAGAAATAATGAGGCTAATTGAAGGCAGAGATAAACTTGTATTATGCCCTTTCCTGGAGTTTATATGCAAAATTTGTTTCATATGTGCCATATTTAGTGTGTTACTAAAAGGCATGGAAAGATGATGGTGGTGATACAAATAATAATGACACTTAGTAAAAATGCCAGATGTAGAATATGTTGGCATATTCTGAATGATACAGCAACGATGAATTCTCTTTGCCAAATATGATAAATAATGGTAGCCTAGTCTCTTTAGGTTTCTTTACCAGCAGCTATGCTTCTACGTATGAAAAGTAGCTTGGACTCATAAAAAAAAAGTGTTTCCAGAATTAGCTTAACCATTATAATAATCACTAATTATACATAACAAACCAATATAAATACCATAAACTCGATTGCCTAAAATTGCCCAAGCAATTGTATTTTGTATTAGTCTACATTTTGAAAAGACTCCCATTAGTCTTTCACAGCCTCAAAACTTTTTGAAAGGAGACCTTTCATTAGTATTCAGATGATGTGGTGTTTGTAGGATGTTGCTGGCCAGCATCTAGCTTCATTTAGAGAAAGATTGCTTCTTTTTAAAAAATTGAGGATCATGAGAGAGAAAAGAAGTCTAATAATTAGAACAGTCTCCAATAGAATGGTCCCTTCTAACCCAAATCATTCTACGATTCTGCAAAAAATGGTCTTCTTGTTATTAAATACGATCTCTTCTGTCCTAATCTAGAATTAATTTGTGCAGTGTTTCCATTATTTATAATTTTCTGTGTCATCGACTGCTCAACAGATTAATACTACTTCCTTTCCGAGAATAATTATAATGTGAGAGCTCTTGTATTCATCAGACTTTTTAGTGAGATTATTAATACTTACATCTCATTACGTCTGCTGAAATATAATTTAATTTTTAGTTACTACACACATTTATGTATTTTGTATATCTGTATACGTACATGCTGATTATTGGAATTGTTTATATCACAGAGGCTAAGAATAATTCATTTCAGACAAGTAAACAGTTATTGTGCCATTGTTTTCAGTAGAATTAATATATTGTAGACATTCAAATCTTTTTGCTATTGATGAGAGAACTCTTTAATTGGTATTCACTAAATTTAATATTTTAGAATCCAATTCAAAACCTATTGAAGTCGATAGAGAAACTTCCACTGATTTCAAAGGCTGTTATGTCTGGTCCTTAATGTGTTTTATTACTATGTCTCTTTGTTTCTTAAGAAAAAGAAAATGTCTTTTCATACTATTGAAAATGAAGGCTAAAAAGAGACAGTGAAATACTCTCAGAAGATGCAGCATTTGTTTTTGGTGAAGAGAAATTAAATGGGACCGTTTTTTACCCAAATATTGAAGTCCATTCAGCAAGTCTGGGACAAGGATAAAGAAGCCATCAGGCAACCTGGAGAATGCTTTGACCATGATCCAGAAAAGCACTCACACAAGTGCTTACCTTTAAATGTCCTAATGCTCCCATTTGAACTAATGAAAAACTCTACTTGACATGTCTGGCTGTTTTCAACCTGGGTGGATGAAGACAGTGGGAATTTCATAGTGGGTTCATGATTACAGTCATGACTAGGACCAACCTCTGGTAAAATGTACAGCTTAATTTCTATAAATTTTAAATTTTTACTCTCCAAACTTAAAGCTTTAGTCTGACATTTCACTTCTTGCATCCCTGTGTTGAGCTACTGAAAACCCAAACTTGTATGTTCTGAAACTGAAGAGATGACTTCGGATGGGATTTATTTTCACTAATGTAAGCCTTCTGGCATCTAGTCTAAATTAGTCATGAAAGAGAAGCTCTACTAGGGGAGTTGGTATCACCTGTAATCATTTTATTTTTGAATTGAATGAAAAGAACCCTGAGATTAGCTCAGTTGGTTAGAACGTGGTGCTAATGATGCCTTGTGGGTTTCATCCCTGTATGGGCCATTCAGCCATGTACAACCTCCTTTGAACACTATAAAAGTTGAGGAAAAATTTTGGAAAACCTAGGGAGAGGAAAGGAGAGAACCGGTTACTGTAGCTGAGCAGCTCTCTCCCCACCTCCCCTTTGCATTTTCTCCACCACTGCATGCTGCCTGCCTGACACCTGAGACTGAAACTCTGCTGGCCTGGAGAAGAACTGAGAGTCACTATGACATATTTCTGAAGGTCGAAAGGTGCTGCTTACCCAGGATGGAGAATCAGGACCCTGCACGGCCTGGGACACAGCTCAAATGTGAGTGGCAAAACCACGCATCCTGGCTGTATTCCAGAGAACTAAGCTGCTAAGATCCCCAACAGTTAAAGAGATAAAATTGAAAAGTGGCAGAGAAAGAAAAAAACAAGGGCAGAAACTGCTCCTTCCCCCCCATCATCTCAGTGGAAAGATTTTGTTAGTATCTTTCCTATGCTTCTAAAAGTAATCTTAGCTTTTTCCAAACTTTTCTTATTTTTTCCTCTTTCTCTTTGCATCTCTAACAATTAATAAAATAAAAATATCGGGTTTTGGTATCAACAGATAACTTTGTTTGAGCTTTAATTTTGCTCGGGGAATATTCAAATCTGAAGTTCTTTCTGCAACATTTAAACTGATTGTAACACTTGTCCAGCTGGTGGTTTTCTCTGTGACTGTGCGTAAAGATCTCCTGTCTTTTCTGGGTTGTGTTCTACAATGTCTGTGAACACATAGCTTGATTTCCCAGATGAAGAACATGTATCATGAAATCCAGGTAAGTGAATCATAAACCTTCTGGGTTTCTTCTGTGACATATTTGTTGAAGATTCTAAAGAAGAGGATGCAATAACTAGCAGAAGGTACAAGAAAGTATTTCACTCCAGTCCATTCTTATGGTTTAGGGTTTACCAGTCATAACCACTGGAATATAATACAGGTGGGTTTCAGACACCATCTTCAAGGGTTACTCCCCAGATAGAACAAGGTGATAGGCAACTTTTAGAGGTGCACCTCACACCACTACCTTGGAGTATCTGTAGATGCATGTGTTTTATACAGCTAAAAGCAGAAAGGCTGATTCTCACCCAATCTGCTGCTAATATTTCAGAACATCTAGTTTTATAGTGCACTAAGACCCAGCAAATTTAGTAATCTGCACTGTCAGTGTACTTCTATGCAGTGTCATTGCAGAAGAGATCTAGTTTTAACTTCCTGTTGTCAATCAGCCCGGCAGCTCTGGCTGATTGATACCAGTGTTAACTGAAGTTCTTTGTGTATACTCTACAGTCAGCTTGGTGCACTAGCATATGATACTCTCAGGTCAGTATCTTTAGGTATGTATTGAATGAGGGAAAGTTACAGGAAATCTACCTAACAATAGGAAGGCATGGTCAGTATCCTGCCACTGAAAGTCTTCAGAAAAGAC
The DNA here is from genome assembly GCF_036250125.1 of Pseudopipra pipra. Taxonomy (NCBI): domain Eukaryota; kingdom Metazoa; phylum Chordata; class Aves; order Passeriformes; family Pipridae; genus Pseudopipra; species Pseudopipra pipra. The sequence goes on from NC_087553.1 coordinate 51,700,117, forward strand.
TAAGCAAAAGGTACAGCTATGCCATCTTCTGAAGACTAGCCTGAATTTTATCTTCTAGTTGCATGACCTAGGTAATCTGAATTCTTTGTATTATTTTATCTGAGGTTTTCAAATTATCTAATAATCATAGTTTGAGGCTCAAAGCCCCAAAGGTGAAAGGTGTCCAACAGTTATATATATATATATACATATATATATATATAAGAGTTTCTCAATAGGTAAACTGTTTTGGGAAGCTAATTTTTTATATTAACGCAAAGATCAGAGTCAAACATTGGTCTTCTAATTCCTTCTTCTGTATGTAATCCATTAAGAATTATTGCTCAAATTGGGAAGAACTGAAGGGGAATATGACAGAGAAAAATAAGGCATTTCCTAACATAAGACCTCCACATCTGTATCATGTGTTTTCTAAGTCAGAGGCAGTCTTTAGGAATCTTACTATAATGTTTTATTTCCTGAGGATGAAGTCCAAGGCAAAAAATCTGAAAATCCTTCATAGGCTACATTGCCTTCCATCAAGCTTTCTGTGCAAAGTGACTAGATTATTTGATTGTCTCTCAGGATCCTGAGAATTAATTAATACTTGATTGGCTCTTTGAAAGAATAAAGTATAGACTCCTTCCATGGTTAATGCTGTAACTACATTTCCCTTTAAAGAGTATTATGGGTTTCTGTGTCCCTTTCTAATTATGAATCATAAATGCCAGATGTTCTGGGTGAACAAAGTGGCACTGATGTGGGGAGAGAAGTAATATTGTTTCAGTAACTTTAATTGTTCATTCCTATACTGACAGCAATGCTGGGGATTTGGTAAGTGCATTAAATTAGAACTGCTTGGCACTGTAATACTGTAGTACAAAAGTTACCACTAAGGGAATTTTCTGTAAAGTTGTTGACGCAGTTTCGTACTTAACCATGTGTCTGGGTTTGATTACGATTCAGAACACTAGAAGAGCAGCAATCAATATCCTGGTGTTTTACTACTAAAACAGGCCCCTAAATGAAGCCCCTAGATGCAGCAAACATTAAAATACCGATTTTTTTATTTGTAAGGAAGGTTTTTTGTTTGTTTTCAACTCTTATTCTCATTTTTATGCTTCATCACTTGGGCAAAGATAGCATAAAAAGCTTTCTTTGAGCTGACTGTCTTCATTGCTGTCATTAATAGTGGAAGAAATTCCTGCAGGAAATGAAGTGGGCCCCTCTGGGTAGTGGAGACATCAGTGCCTAATACAGTACATGTGTTAAAGAGACTTATGCTAAGTGACTTCTTCTCCTTGCTTCAGTTTGTACTAATGAGACTGCTGTATCACCCACTATCATGTTGTGCAATACCTTTGTTTCTATTTCTTCTCATCTCACTTCCAGCCTGCTGAAATTTCTCTAGTAGTTTGTATGAAAGGTCAACTTCTTTGACAGTGAGGATCATGCTTTTTCCCATGTGCATGTACAGTGCTTAGCAAAAAGGAATATTAAAAATAGACAGATGCAACAAAAATAATAACAGCCCATTGGGTTTTCTACTAAACCTCATTCTCAGTAAGATATTTGAGTCTGTAGAAGATGAATTTTTATTGCTCCTGTTTCTGCTGATGTCCTTAGAAGAGTAGTAATTGTTTTCCCTTTATGCAATAGTTAGGGAGAACATACTTTTCTTTTTTTTTTTTTCTCTTGGACTGCTGCCAGGGTAAAGAATTTTCAGAAATTAGCTTTATATTGCAGTGGGTGAATCATAGAATCATTAAGGTTGGAAAAAACCTCCAAGATCATTGAGTCCAACCTTTGATCGAAATAATCATCAGGTGAACTGGATCATAACTCTCAGTGCCATGTCCAGTCATGCCTTGAAAACCACTATGGATGGTGACTCCACCTCTTCCCTGGGCAGCCTGATCCAATGCCTGACCACCTTTTCAGTGAAGAAATTCTTCCTAATGTCCTACCCAACCCTCCCCTGGGACAGCATGAGGCCATTTCCTGTTGTCCAGTCACTAGTTGCCAGGGAGAAGAGGCTGACCCTCACCTGGCCACAACCTCCTTTCAAGAAGTTGTAGAGAGACAACTCAGGTCAGTATCTCCCCTGAGCCTCCTTTTCTCCAGACTGGATGACCTCAGCTCCCACAGTTGCTCCTCACATGACTTGCTCGCTAGATCCTTCACCAGCTTTGTTGCCCTTCTCTGGACTCACTCCAGCACCTCAATGTGAGGGAGCATTGCCACACCCACACAAACTTAATTACATCTGATTTAGACCAAAGATACAGATCTTTCCATCATGGCATGTTAAAGTAGGAAAGTGCATGTGTAAGAATTACTACTGATTATTTGGAAAACTTCATAGTATAACTTACGTTCCCTTTGATAGTACGTGACTTATTTTTAAAAGGAAGAGCTAATAACTTTTATATAGAGAGAAACAATTTACAAGTCATTGCTTATAGTTTATTAAAGAATGGCATATATTAACTCTAGAGAATACTTGGGTATTTATTCACAGCACTGTATTTCCAGTTAATATTTAGTTGGTAGTCAGTAATGCAGCAATAAAATGAATTAATTTTTTAAGTAAAAGAACAGAATAGATTCTCCAGCAAAGCTATAATGCATCTTTAATTTCTGAGAAGGAAACCTAAAGATATCAGATAGGATTATAAAAAGGATAATAATTAAGACTTACTAAATCTGTCCTCTAGACTTATTAAAGATTCCCAGAAAAATATGAGCTATTTGTTTTAAGTGAGAGAAAGCATTTACTGCTCATTTGTGGGGGCAGTTTCAAGGCTGAAACTTTATTACATTCCAAGTAAAACAAGATGAAATTAGTGCAAATATAGTAACATTTTGGTGTCATGTGACAAACTATGTTCTGCAAGTTCAGACTTGCCGTGACTCCTGTCATAGGATGGATACTGAAGCAATGGATTCCAGCTCTAACAGAGAGCACTCTGAGAGTGGATGCACCCCTGCAATTTTATGTTATCACACTTAGAAACTTGAAGATTCTTGGAAGGTCATTTATAGTACATTAACATTCAGAAAGGTTTTTCTGGTTATGTTGTCCATAACCTTACAAAAACCTCACATGCATGAAAGTTTAAGTGTCAGAAAGAAAAACGCCAAGGCCATATACTAGTTCAGAAGTAGTGCAGTGGGAAAAATGTGCTTAACTGCACTGTGTGGGAGACATCTGGGTACAGAGTTCAATTTTCTGTGCTCCTTTCTCTATCCTCTGTTCTACACACTAAATTTTTCTTCTTCCATAAAAACATTGCTTTGGAAATCTCAGTTTAGTTATAAGAGGTTTTTTGTTTTCTTTTAAGGGATTGTTTTTGTAGAAAGTAGACTACCAGTTAGATTTAAAAGGACACTGAAAGTTTTTAGTTCCTGTCTTGATTCAATTACTGTAATTGTTCTTAATAGCATACAGCAAATCTAGTGGTTGCATTTATTTCTGCTTCCTTCATATGAGTTAAGTTATGGGTTGTCTGGAAAGTCATATGGCCAGTGGCCAGGTATGACTACATTAAAAGGGGAAAGGACTGGGAAATGCACCGAGAAAACATGTCTACTGCAGTGGCAGATTTGATGATTCCTGAATGATGAAAAATTTCTGTAAAAAATAGCACCAGTTAAAAGCCAAAAATTGATTTAAAATCAAAACCCCCTTGATTTACATCTTGGGTAAACATAGGACTTGAAGAGGTTTCAGATAAGATTGGCAAGTATTGCATGTTTTAAATTAAACATCTCAAGTACAAAAAAATCTTAAGATAAAAAACAGAAATATGGTTGTCAGAACAGGAAAATAAGCATATCAAGGAGGTGAGAAATGAAGATTGTCACAAAACATAAACTCAACAACTGCTTTCCTGAATTGTCTTATTAATGACAGTTAGAAAACACTATGCACTCAGCTGGGAGAAACAAGAAGAAAAGAAAGCATATCCATAAGAAAGTCTAATTGTGCAGGTGATTTTCTTTGGATGCAGAAACTTCTATATCTATACAGATGTCTTACATCTCTGATAAGAGAAACATTGCTTAGAACAAAAAAAAATCATTTCTGAGTGCACCCAAAAGCAACTATTTTATTCAAATACATATTTTATTTTATCTACGGATTTTCTGCTTTAAATCCACTTCCTACATAGCATGTGTTGTCAGGGTAACACTGTGTTTTAAGATGAGTTTGTACTTTGTGAAGAGGAACTTCCTGTAAATCTCTTGGAGTACTTCTGGAAGTTATTTAAAGTATGCCTACCTTTAGTTTTGCCAAAATTCTCTCGTTGATTTAATTATTCTGCTGTGCAAATTCCTGATTAAGAATGTCTTGTAAAGGGAAAAAGAATTTGAATATAAATTGAAAATACATATATGGAATTGGAATATATATGTGTAGAGGAATAAATCTTTTCCTATCTCCTGAGAAAATGATGGGTTAAGCTTAGTGGGGATGTTTACAAGTCTCAAACAGTTAGTTTTACCAGCTAACTGAAATAAAAGCCCTAGAGGGTAAAATGTAAATGATTTGATGAATGGAAGGATAACAATTAGCTTTTTACTATAAGGATATTGTTTAGCATGGAGTATTTCCAAAGTTCAAAGAAAATCATTGAGAATTCCATATTTGGCCTATCCTATGGAAAAGATTATTTTCATTTTTTTTTTTAACACAGGATAAAGGGCTTGATAATGCTAAGAACTACATGGTATGGTATGACATAATAGGTAGGAGTGAAAAATTTATCCCTGGTTTTCTAAGAAACCTCCACCTAAGGGTCTGCATTACTGTTTTGAAGTGCATTATTAAAAAATTGTTATAAAGTTGAAAAGTTAAGTGCTAGGAAAAGTAGAAATCTGTAAAAAAATTTGGAGCTAAAAAAAGTAACTTTGAAAAAAAAATCTTTTTAACATTTTTGGTTTTGTTTTAAATCTGAAACTAAGTGGAGGTAACTGCCTATGCAATATTATTTGTAAAATAGGCTGGTATGCATTGTATCAGACCATGCTTGTGTAGTGCTTTCAGTCTTTCAGCCTACTTAACCTTAAAAGCCATCAAAATAGTGAAAGACTGTTGATCTTACCTACACCTCTAGGACATTTTTATGCCAGTTATTTTATTTCCATAGACAAACTCTTCACTGGTGATCCACAGAGAAGGAATACAAAACATTCTACTGGAGGAAGTTTTTTTCTTATTTTTTTAAATTTCTTTCGAGTAAGGGTGTTCAAAGAGAAGAACTGCTTCTTAGTAGCTTTATAGGGGGAAATATGGAGATTTAATTTTGCTTGCAGTTTCTGTTAATAGTACTGGATCTTATTTTGGTTAATTTTAATTAACAGTAATTGAGTGTTGAGTCAAAGTGAGTCTCCAGCTTCCAAAGCAACTCCTGGAGAAAAGTAAGTGCTACCAGATGACAGTTTGTTATCAAAACAGTTGCTGAAAATAGTTGCACCCATTCTGCCGGTGTGCTTATTTCTTGGTATAGGCAAGTGAGATACTAATTCTTACGTGACAAGCTGTGTGAGGTGTATCACGTAATACACACTGAATGAGAGTCACTAAGACTGTATTCTGACTTCATATGAGAGATGACTGACATAGCTCTTGTGGTAACAAAGCACGTAAATAGAGATTTGAGAAATGTAGAATTACTATTATTGCAGGCTTCCACATCCAGATTCCCTATAGCAGAGTAGTTGTGATCTCTAACATAGGACCTCTAAATAGGCAGTTTGCAACTATTTTTCTGTCTAGGTTATGCATTGAAGGTATCAAGTGCTCTGAATTCCTGATAATTTTCCTAAACAGAAAAGCTATGGCAAATATACAATAGGGAGTCGGAAAACTGCCTTTACCATGGTCAGAGGGAGTTATTAGTAGCTGTGAGTCTTATGGTTCTGTGATTTGTTCAGGACCTTCTTTGTCAGTATATAATACAGCAAAAAAATTAAAAAGCATTCAGTAGAGAACAAATATAGGAATCTGATAGGATTGTGTTACAATAAAATATTAACAAGATTTCTAATCTTGGCACATTGCTGAGTCAGTGTGACACAGATCTGCGAATCTGAATTTCTTTTTACTGTAAAGCCAAACTGGAACCAAATGCAAATGTTCGTATTTCATATATATATAAGAAATTCCCTATTCTATGTGTGTAGCAATAAAATAATTACATAGACTGCTTTAAATCTGCTGATATTTCTGTTGGCTTCAGAAGGTGAGGATCTTGGCTCCTTGCTTTTCTTCCACAAAAAAAAAATTATTATTCTGGTATTATCTCTTAGTTCTCTGATTCCTGACACTGGTTTTCCTTCTTCTCTATGTCTTCATCCTAATTCCGTAGTATTATCAGGAACCAGAGAGCATCACTTAGAACCATAGTTAGAGACATTGATAAAAGATGATTTTTTGCTTTAATGAAGAAACACTTATTTAAGAGTAGTAACCTTGTAATATTAGTGAAGACTTTCAAAGGAATTATTTTCACTTATGCCCAATCCTCATGCTGCTGAACATATACATGTTTGTAACTCCAAAATGTTCTCCATAGCCAAAGTTTCACTTTTCAAGCCCACTCTTCATATGCTTTTTAATGATTAATTTGTTCCTATGTTATCTGTTTTGGTAATGAACCTGCCATCTGATTCTTTGCTGCCAAATCATTCCACACGTGGCTGTTGATTGTTCTATATCATGTCATATGCTCTATTCTCTTCTCCCAGCTAGGATTTCTCCCAGACTTTTGGGTCTTTCCTGCATCATTTCCTGCTGCGAAGAAGTCTGCTGGGCTCTGGCCTGGGCTGTGCTTTGGTGACTGTTGCGTTACACAGTTATGAATTATCAAAATTCTCATGTGAAGGTCACTGGCCTCTGTCAAACTTCTGGGTTATGAGCACCTGCTCAACAGTGCAAGCATCACAATTTAATTTGCAAGAAGTGAAGAGAATATGGCAATTGAAAGCAATATGCAGCTGTAACTAACAAATATATATGTTTTTTGAAAACAATGCATTTTAAAATTAAAAATTGTCAAAATATATGTGTGAGGACCTGTGGTTTTTTATTCTTTTGAAACAAATGTGATGGTTTATTTCATTTATTATTTTGGATTTTTAAGAAAGGCCTAAACTTGCAAGTTACTATAGTAGCGAATTCCTGGCCTCATGCGGAGACACTTTAACATCAGTGCATCTCTGTCTGGCAGAATTACCCACTTGATTTATTGCAGAAAGACTCAGCATCACAAAATCTTCAAGCCAAGATTTGTGCTTTTAACTTTCTTTAATAAAGAATCAAGCATATAAATTGTTCAGAGTAAATAATAATGTCAATAACTGCGGAAGATTTTCATGGACAAATCCTATCCTGTCTTTCCATTTTTAAAAATGTCACTTCTGACACAGTCTTATAGTCAGTAAAGGTTTGATTGAACATGCTAATCTGAGCAGACTATGTCTGGGAGGAATAGATTGTTTTTATATATTATTCTCCAATTTGTCTAGCATTGTCTCTCACTATTTGTTTAACAAGCATTCTCTTTTCCCTCCTTATCTCTTTATCACTCAGATCGCTAAAATAAATCTCAAATGTTCCTGTATTTCATCTCATTTACATCCATTCTTGACAGATTTCTCACTCTTTTCAGAACTGACAATGTAATGAAAATGACATGAGTCATGAGAAACAAGGAGAGAAGATAAAGGCAAAATTATAAAGAAAATAAAAATGAGAAAAAGTAGAGAGGAGATGTGGGTGATTTGGTCAGAGATATTAAAAGATATATAGAAGTTCAACCCAATTAAGATGTGATAGAGTAGGTGAACTAAATCATCAAAGGGGTAACTCCTCATTGTTCATCTGTACCCAGAGCTGAAAGCTAAATAAATCCTAAGCAAGCAGATATAAATGTCTATTCATTGATGGCAGGTGGCTGTGCATCTCTGTTCAGAAAAGACATGGCTGCACACTTACTAGTATTTGCCTGGGCTGGCATGAAGCAAGCAGCAGGATACCAGCAAAATGGTTTGTGCACATGTGGAATTAATTTAATCGACTCATGTAGTAATGAAAATCAATGTGGATTTTCAGAAAGATATTTCATCATCTTTTCCTCATACAGAATTTAGAAAGTTTTCCTAAAATTTTTAACCTATGCAAAGTGAATGAATACTGTGAAGAGAACATAAAATTGTGTCTTTTCCAGAATGATCATACATCTAAATTTTTTTCAGCTAGCAAAAATTATTTCATATTTGTGTCTTGAAAGCAGTTCTGCTTTGAGCAAATTTTCTTAAAAGCAACGAAGACATTTTCTACAGCCAAAAATATGTCTCATCTCTTATTTCTATGGTAAGTGTCTTATAAGTGCCAGGCCAACAGCCTCAGTGGAATTGCAGTTGCCTCCAGTCTCAAACTAAGGTAAGATTGGCCAGACCAGATCAAATCAGAAGCTTATGCAGCCATACATCTTGCCTCTGATGGAGACTGAGAGCAGACACCTTGCATATAAAAAAGTTTGTCTTGGGGCTTTACTGAACACCAGGAATGCTGGGTTGTTTTTCCACAGATTAATCTGTGAGTAGTGTACACCTTAGTTGCTATAATTGGGCTGGAATCTGATTCAAATTATGGTAGGAGATTTCTTGATCAGCAACAACTTAATTGTTAGGGTAGAAAAAAACTAGAGCACTAAGAAATTTTGTATATTGGTCTGTAAAAAAAATAAAAAAATAAAATAAAAAAAGCACAGGGTTGTTTTTTTTCCCCAGACTGCATAATCTGGGAAACTTTATCTCCGTTTAGTCTTCTGAACAATCCTAATTTGTCAGTATTTTTCTTTGCACAGACCTGTTAGTCCTTTAAATATATCTGCTCTTTATTACTCTTGAATATCACACTAAATACTGTGATTAAAAATTAGCAAGAAAACTGTTTTGATGTTCCTCATGTTCATTTTATTTCTATTTATCCAAAGGTCATTACATTTCTCTTCAAAACTATAATTTCAGTATTTGATAAATTTCTCTTTTTGCTGAGAGATCTAAATATTTTCATAAAAATAACCCCCAAGCCATTTCTCTCTAGGGACCATTGGTAATTTAAAGAAGCAATTGCCTCTTTAACCTCATCTTGTGAAATCTGATCCAACAGAGCAGTGGAATCTTTAAATGGAACTCCAGGGAGCTGGATGCTATTCAAATAAGTCTTAATCTGGGCCACATCAATATTTTTTCTATTGAAACCTTTCTGCAAATAATATATCAAGGGAATATATCTAGGGTTTGGAGTGTAATTTTATTTTTATTATTGTGTTATCATTACATCTTAATAGCTTACTTAATTGCCATAAATTTTAAAAAATAATAATAGAATTCAGAGATATAAGCAGATGATCTTTTTAAGTATAGGCTTCAAAGACCATCTACTGTAGTGAATCATATTTATTAATGGCTGCATCACTTGTCTGCCTCCTTTGCAAATCAGATGAATCCTACTGAGAGTGCCAAATGCAGATGTTAAATTGCATCCTTTCTTCTCCATATGTGCCCAGCAGGGGTGTTGCTGCATGGGATCCCTGATCAGTAGGAATGACTGACTGTAGAGAAGCCATACTGCTGAGTGTGAAAAATATCTAGTGTAATTTTACTAGGATTATTCCCAGAATAATATCACTGCTGACACTGATCATGGAAATCCTAACAGGTTGAGTTTAAACTCTTGTTTATTTATTTGCAGTCATTTTAATCAAAAAAACCCCTAAGTTAAACCAAGTAAAAGCTATAAAACCAGACTCTTTTACTTTTTGCACAGTGTCATGACATAGGAGAAAGAAAGTAGATATTCCATTATGTTCTGAAGTTCTTGGAGTTACTAGAACTTTTGTTCTAGTAATATTTCATTAATAAGACACCAAAGAGTTCAGTAATGCAAATGATAGGACAGTCTCCCATTTTATTTTTAGTCTTAAAATATTGTAGTAATAAAACCTGCCATAATTAATTCCAAAGCTGAATCATAGATAGCAAAGGCAAAAAAGACTTTAAAAGAATGAGACTTTCTGGTCCTCTCTTGAGGCCTATCATGGGGACTGCATCTGTGAGGATAGTTTCACATTTTCTTCCTCAAGAATGACAGGTTTTCCTATTATACACCTTTCTCTTATCTGTTGTTTTTTCTTTGATACTTGTGGCGACCCTATTCCTGAGACAGGAAAACAGTATGCAAAGAAATTATATTGCCCACAAATGCTTCAAAGGAAGATATTTGAATTTTTTTTTCAAATAGCACAAACAAAAACAAATGTATCACAATTGATAGCATAATCTAAGTATTGGTATGTTCCCACAAAGAAAGAAACTTCAGGAGTGAAGTGTGGATATAAAGATTCTTTCTTTAAAAATGCTGAAATGCACCACACACTAGTTACAGTTGCAGAAGGGAAGCTGGAATATGCCCTTTCCAAAGAATACAGATTTTATTTTTCTGTGTAACTTATGATTTGTTATACATATTTCCAGATATTTCCAGATATAAATTTCAGCGCACTTCGCTGATTACAGCTGCTGGCTGAAATATTTGTCAGATTTTAATAGACTATGGGCCAGATCTAGGTAATCAATGTAGTGATTTGATTTGATTTTTTAAAAGTCTGCTTCTAGGCAAAATGCAGACTGTATTAACCAGAGTAGAAGTTGAAAAAGGCATAGCGGATTTTAAACCACAACAGCAAGCACGTATTTTCAGACCCTCTCCCAGCCAGGTAGGGAGCTTTCCAAGTTAGACATTTGTTTACAAATATCACGATAATGATTCAGAAAAATGTGATAGAAGACACACTACCTCTGTTTGAGACCTGAATAATGTGAGAGTAGAGTAACTTACATACCAGATTTATTTGAGTTAGCTCTGGCCTACCTGATAGCAATATCTTCCAGGAGGGTATAATTCAGTGGGTGTGAGTTTAAATGGCTTGTAGTGAAGATTAGTTTCATGGTGACAGTCAGACATTGGATAAGGGTTCACATCTGAGACAAGAATCAATAATTAACCGCAGACATTAATCCTTTTTGTGTGTCTGAGTAACATGTGGGTAGGAGGCTGTAAATTTTATATGAAATGTATGATTCAATGTATTAAAAACTTGACTTATTTGAATACAGTCCTTCCAGGCAGAAGATAGCGTTTTTCATTGGAGAATAGTTTAGTTAAGGACTAAGTCAGTCAATAGATGAAGACAGCCAGATCCCTAATTTTACACTGTCAAAACATGATTTTAACTTCTGCCTGAAATAGTACTCGTGTTTCAAGGGAAAACACGGGGCAAAACAACATTGCAAGCCATGCCAGAAGTCAACTGGATATGTCTTGTCAGTCTACTAGGGGCTTGTGTTTCAGTGCCTGCAAGAGTGTTGCACATAAGTGTAGCTGGAAAGGTATAACAAACTTTGCTTGGGGAAAGATGTCTATGACTAACTAGCTCAGTTTTAGGAGAGAGTATGCCAGAACAAGGCTGTGAGAAGATCAAGGACCCTTAGGCAGTTGAAGTCTGAGTTGGGTTCTCAGTGGGTAAGTATTAGCCAAGCATCAGGAACACCATATTTGTTACAGCAGTAGCTTCCTAACACTTCTTTTTTTTCCCCCTAGAAAGGAAAATTTTATTTTAGTTTTATTATTAATATTATTCCTATGGAGAATCTGTCCCTAAGGGAATTATATTTCCTGTGTATTTCACTAATAGTCTTAAATGTGTTATATTCCTTTCTGTATTTTCTGCTTCAGTGTACTTACAAGTTCGCTTGGTTAATTATCATCCGTAAGAACAATTACTATGCCATCTTTCCTCTTCTTTCAGCATGAGTGTAGAATTGCTAAATCAGAATGGACCTATTACAAATTTCAGAGGTACAGGACAACTCGCCTAAACCTTGTTCTTCTGTTTAAAATTACCTTACATCAATCATCTTTGAACCACTATTCATATTACAATATACTTCTTTGGTGTAATTTTTTAAAATTCTATTAAGTCTAATTTTATGACACATTGTGTAAAATGCTCCACCAAGCTCAAGTTATACTCAGTTCATTTAGTTCCCTTTGTTAACTGAAAGTGTAATCTTACTCAAAGTAATTCAAATTTACTTTCCATTTTTATATTTCACCATTTGCACTGGCTATTATTCCTGACTTTTTTTTAACCTCTGAATGCTCACAGATCTAATTTTCTAATATTTGTTTCAGTAGGCAGACAGAAAGGCAGTAGGCACATTAGGAAGTTAATTTCTCAATCTCTTCTTTGTCCTATATGCTCTCTTCCTACCCCTCTTTTTCTCTCATAGTGACTGTTTAATGCTTTTTTCCCTGCAATGAATTCTGCCTGGAGACATAGGGATCAAACCTCAGAGCAGCTTCACAGAATTCAGCAAAAAACTGTTGACAAAAACCCCGTCATGTGAAATACTAGAGAAAGAGTCTTGAAAGACTATACTAAAAATCAGACTAATTTTTGACTGGGTCATCAGCATCTCTATCATTTGATCAGCAAACCAGCACAGAGGAGTATGTCCACCCTGATAGAGGGGCCATCTGAGAATGGGCCTTATACAATGTGGCAGAGAAGGAATGACAGTCTCTTCCAGAGACCCAGTTTTGTGGTCAGTTCACTAAAAGGTGTAACTTAGCATCATCATTTCCTAGGAAATATGGTATGTAAACCACAATCTGTTCTATAATAAATATGTAAATACAGTTCTCCAATGAACCTTGTCTTGGGCATTGTGCTGAATGGCACAGTAAACCCAGTCATGTTTCCTTGCTTGTGTTCACTTCAAGGTTTCTCTTCTAGCTCTGTCCCTGAGTCTAGAACATACTGTATTTTGAGACTGTTTAGAGCAAGACAGGAATTCCATTACCTAGTTCTGTTTTAAATATTCAACATTTCTAAAAAAGTTATTCTAGGTTTCTAGAAGTTGATGGGTATGTGATTGCATTGCTGTGTCCTTCAAAGACCTTGAGAAACTACTGAGAATCGGAAGGTTAACAGTTTCAATTTTGTTTTAATGAGATACTGCCGTCTTGAGAAGCTGTAGAGATAAGGAGAGAAATAACTACAAAATAAATGAGAAAAAGCAGAGATGTAACAGAGAACTAGGAGATACAAGAGTCTATAAATGAAAGGGTTGAGGAATATGCTGTGGAAAATAAGGAACAGTCAAAGGGAAATATCTCATTTTTACATTGTGCATTCTATTTTTGTAAATCAGTGTTAGACATAAAAAAGCTGCATTGAGATCATGGTCTGGTTCTGAGATCAGATTATGGTAATGCAAAGTGGATTGCTGCTCAAGACTGAGTGAATGATTTAAAAATATGCTGAGCTGTTGCTGCATGGCTCTTCAAAGTGAAAGTCAGATTAGAGGTAGAGAGGAGACTTTTAAAAGTTGAAATCTTATTCTGAGATTGACACTTTTTGTGACTCTGCCCAATGCCTACTTCTCAGAAAACTAATACTGCAAAACTTTTGAACATCTCATTTGCAAGTGCTACAATTCTGTAGTAACCTTAGGAGAAAAATCAGGAAAAAAAGTATTAAAATAAAAGAAATTCATTGTCATAGACTTAAAAATGTTAAGATGATTTCTGAGTTAGTGTTCCTCAAATTATAATCATTATATAATGTAAAATGTTTACACCAGTTCTTGGCACAGAAAACTGTTGTCCTGCATAATTATTTATATTAATAAGTAAAATTAGTTTTAACAAAATTATATTATTTTAGATTGTTAATGCAAAATGCTTTTTTTTACTGTAGGTGAAAAAGTGTTAACAACTTTAACCTTGGGCAAATTCTTTCTTCTTGCTCTAATGAGCAAGTGTGTTTTCTCAAAAGTAATGTTCTCCCTGGTATTTTTTTTAATACAGATTATTTTCTTTAAATAAGGAAAGTTTCAAACAAATAACTTTGTTATTAGCAAATAACAAAAATAAAATAATTTGCTAATGAGAGTAGGTGTCCAGCCCTCGAGGGTGAAGGACTTCACTCTCCACATGAAATTGTGTTGAAAAATATTCACCAGTTTGTGCAAAGTTTCCTGTTCCAGAGGCAAAATATTTGTTTTTATGTCTGCTATCTAAGTCAAAGCTATGGAGATGATTTAATGGAACCAAATTGAGAGAAAAAGGGAAATTGCTTAATTGCCTTTTCATATTGATTGCAGCACAGTAACAAGAGGCCCTCCAGCAGACGTGGTTTTGTCTCTCTAGGCAAGTGCAGCTGTGAACAGGGCTCCCGGATCCAACTGGAACTGAGATGTGAATGGGAGAAAAAGGTAAGAGTTGGTTTGCCCTTATCTGCAGTTTCTGCTGTCCGACCCCCCATAGCTTGTGGAGCTGCCAGCCTTCCTAGGAACTTTAAAAGCTTCCCTGTGGTTGTTGCAGCTGGGCTGTGTGCTACTATATTACAATGACTTCAAGTCTGCCAAAAAAAATTTGCAATCTGTTTTTTTGACGTATGAGAGTAATGGCCTTCAAATTTTAGGTTTGTCATCAATGGCATTTGTTGTACAGTTCAAGTTGTACTAAACTGAAAACAGATTAGTTTTGCATTTCATTAGGAAGTTACTTTAAATAAAACATCAGAGAGTTTTTTTATAAAAAGCATAAATAATGTTAACTTGTTAACTGTCAGCTTGGAAAGATGCAATATAAGGTACTTTGACAACAAAAAAGCCCCAGCCATTATAGGAATGTCGGGAGAAGGAAATAGATTTAAACATGCTAAAATAAAAAAAGTAAAGAATTCAGGCAGAGCAAAAATGAAAGACTTAACAGAAATATGTCGTTAAAGCTGGGTGAAATTAATTTAGCAAACAGCAAATTTACTGCAAATACACAACTGAAATCCAGAAATCCAGAAACAGTTTCATCCACAAAACAGTCAGGGAGATACATGAACTACTCATTTAAAAGTCAGTCTAAGATGCAAAAATGTAAAAGAGATGTTAAGAAGTAACACACATAGTAAGTTTGTGCTTAACATGAGGACATATAGGAGTCTTGAGAGATTCAAAATAAGGCTGGATTTGGGGGTTTTTGTTGACTTATGTTTTTATGAAAAAAAACAACAAAGCATCATTTTTCAGATTAACTGGGAAAAGATTTTCCTTTTCCTCAGTTTTAGGTTGAACAACATACCTGCAAGTTCATTATTCATGTCTCTCTTGCAGCATTCAAAAGGGTCTTTTCTATTATGAAAGCATGTTCTGCTGTTCCTTTTTCTGCTCCATCTTCCTTCATCTTTGTGAATCCCTTCCATCGAGTTCCACTTTGTCTCCCTTAGCAGTCTCCTCCAGTGATCAAAGTCTTCCATCTCATGATCTGTTGCTTAGTTACATTCCGCCTAAAATAAAAATTAGAAGACCCTGGCTTGCTTTGGCAAATGGACAGATATCTTACCATTCAAAGCTGCTCCATTTGAATAGATGATGATCAAAGATTAGTAATCCTCATTGTGCAGCGTTTCCACTGAATGAGAACTACTGTCACCTCCTCTGGGGTGTCACCCCTTTATGGGGTGTCACACCTTCCCTTTATGGAGGCAACAGTTAGTACTGGATGTGATTAAATTATACATTCAAAATATTTTTGAAGTCTGCCTCACATTTATAAAGTTAAATTCTAAATGAAATCAAAAGAATAATTTCCACATTTACAATCTCTATATATTTTCGTATAAATTTATGTCCAAAGACTTTCTATACAAGAATTTAGACACTTCAAATCTTTTTCTCCATATTTTTGTTTCCACTCAGTAACAAATTTGCCATTTAAAACACATCTGTAGAAACACAGAATTTTTGAATTCTTGAAAAATAGGGAAGGAAATATTTTTTACATAATATAGAAGAACTTTGCTATAGTTTAGCTTTGATTATTTAAAAATTTCTTTATTTTACATGCAGAATTTAATACTCTCAATACAACGTATTAAAAAACTATGCTTTATGTCTTTCCACATCTAGCACATCCTAAGCGTGTCTTTCCATATCTAGCGCAGATGATGACAAATCACTGAAGATCCTTTCTGCCATTGTTCCCAAAGGAAAACAAAATACTTCAAATCAGCTATTCTATCCCCAAAGTAATAAAGTAAAAAAAAAAATAAAAATATCTTACAATTCTAGTACTTGAGAGAGGTTTTCTTTCCTTTAATCTGCTAGAACTGTTCATTGCAGATTACTTTAGATGATACTGATTTTGTGGTAATTTCTTTCTTTACAGATAATTTCTGTCATCAATGGCTTCTCAATATCTCTCTGAGTTGATAATCCATTGCTTCAGATGCCACTCTTGCTTTCCACAGGAGATTTCCAAGGGAGGAGTTGGGGCTGTATCTATACCTCACAGCAATTTTATTTGCCTCCCAGCAATGTTGTTCGGTTGGTAGATCAACTGATGTGTATGTGCACTGTAGAAGTAAGGAAAATGCACTTGAAGGTAGTCTCTTATCTATCTTTGCAACGTTTTATTAGTTTAAATACAGTATCACTCAAACTAACCTACTTGGCCAGAAAAAAAAAATACATTCTTTATGCTGGCTAAGCAATCGGTAATCAAGAATTCAGTCCATGAACACCTGATGGAAATAAAAGTGATCCTTAAACTTGAAAATATTGTCTGCCTCAAAATTGCAGAGCAAAAGATTTTTGAGTGGCTCAGTAGGGCTAACACAAGTGCACAAATAACTTCAAACAAGTTTGCCTTTAATTTGATGACTGCAGATGAGAAAAATCATAGAGATCTACAATGGAGTTGTTCAACATGGAGAAGAGAAGGGTTTGGAGAGACCTTAGAGCAAAGCTCCCTTTCCAGTACCTAAAGGGAGCTTTTAAAAAGGAAGGAGAGTGACTTTTTACATAGGGAGACAAAAATAGGACAAGGAGACATGGTTTTAAACTAAAAGAGGACAGATTTAGATGTTAGGAAGAATTTCTTTACACACACACCTTGGGTGTGTCTAGTTTGGAGAAAAGGAGACTGAGGGGTGACCTCATTGCTCTTTACTGCTTCCAGAGGAAGAAATAGGAGAGGAAGGGGGCTGTTCTCTTCTCCCCGGGATCCAGTGAGAGAACATGTGGGAATGGTTCAAAGCTGCACCAGGGGAGGATCAGACTGAACATTAGGAAGTACTTCTTTAATTAGATGATCAAACACTGGAACAGGTTTCCAAAAGAGGTGGCCAATACTCCAAGCCTGCCAGTGTTTAAGAGGCTTTTGGACAATGCCCTTGATAAAATGTTTTAACTTTTGGTCAGCCCTGAAGTGGTCAGGCAGCTGGACTAGATGATCACTGTAGGTCCTTTCCAATTAGAATTATTCTATTCTATTCTGTTCTATTCTATTCTATTCCATTCCATTGCAGATATATTGCAAATTAACATGTTGATATTAACAGAACATCATTAAAATTCAAGAAAAAAAAATAACTTCCCTTTTGGTGAATACTAAATAATCATTGTGATAAATATACTAAACACCACTCTGATTCATGGCTTGAACGGATTTCTTAAAGCTCTATGTCAGCCATTTTTATGTGATCAGTGCAGAAATATTTTGAAAAATGCAGTGGCCAAAGTGGTTCACAAGGTCAGATTCAGTGTGCATAACAATTTCATCTGACCTTACAAACGTCAAACATTAAGTCTGTGAATAGCTTTATTTTGATAGTAGTAGACAGTGGTCATTCTCTACAGTCTTGAGAGTCTATCTTTAAGAGTATACAAGATACTCTTAAATCAATAAGCTTCTTCATGTACTTCCCAAACAGAAAAGCTATAACAAAATCTTAAACACCCACATGCTTAAATAGCAATATATAAATTTAAAATGCTTTTTTTTTTTAACACTAGAGGAGTTCCAAAAGGCTAGTTTTGATACCTATCTTTGGAGAGCAGTGATATTGTGTCACACAGTAAATAATGTAAGAGCTTAGATTTATGTGGTATTAAGTATGCTAGACTCTACTGTGTTCAGCTTCTTATACCATTGCTAGGTTATTTGAACAGCTTCAAGATTTTGAAGTAGTGAGATTACTTAATACTTGTAATTTAGCAATGGCCTGAGTGGCTTGTTCAATCTTGTACTATTTGGACTTTTGTTGAAGGTACTAACTGCTGTCATAATACCAACATATTATATTATTTTTTGCTGATTATCTTTGAGATCATAAACAAGTTAATGGCATTTCCAGTTAAGACTACTTTTATATACTGGACATGCTCTCAATTTATAAGTTAATCAAAATCTGGTACAAGTCTTTTGTTGTGCATGAAAACCATTCTGCTGCCTCTGATACGATTTTTTTTCTGTATGATTTAGCCCTGCTATTGACACTTCAATTTTTTTCTTGGTTAATGAAACCCTTTCTTAGTCTGAGAATACAGAAAGCATCTATGTAAATATCTTATGAACAATGAACTACAAACCATCTTAGGAAATATTTTGCTACTGGCTTAGTGGATGTCTTAGAAAAAAGTAGTAGTAAATCATTAACCTGTGTGTGCAAAACAATTGCATGTTTAAGTTGGTTTTTTTTTGCCAGATCAGTTCTAGAACTGGTTCACAAAATTTACAAATTCACTTTTCATAACTGTATTTCTACAATCTTTACAGTAAGGCTATTTATTCATATCCTGTAAATGCTTAGTCTGCTAACCTCTGTGCATATCTGAAATAAACTATGATTATAGATTAAAAAATAATTTCTCTCTAAGGTATTTCAGCTTTAAATATACATACACAGATAAAAATTCAGGCCCTCACAGGCTGACACAGATGAATTATTCTTAATGTCAAAGTATCAGGAATACAGACAGAAAAAATATGTTGTTTCTTACTTACCATGAGAAAAACTTCTACAAGGAGAATAATAACAATAAATGTTTGACATAGTTGATATATATTTAACTTGATGGTTTTCTTTTACATGTCCCAGGTGTTGAAATCACTGCTTAGTTACACTAGATGGAGTAGATGGAAGAAAAGCAAGGTGGAGTTTCTTTTAAAACAACCATTATATACACTTTGTAGTTGCTGGTTAAGTATATACTGCTTTAACACAGTGTAATACATATATACTCCTATTAACTTTTAATGAGATGACCCAAAGCAATATACTTGTGGCAGCTCAGACTTGAAAAAAGGCTAATTCACTCTGTTGACAGTAAGAGACACTAGACAGACTCTGGCAGACAGATGAGTGAAAGAAGGAAATAGGGACGTGATACAAGATCAGCAGCCTAAGGTTTTCGTAGGAAGCAGGACAAGATTAGTTTTACTATAAGAGAAGTTGTTTGTGCTGAGCTTTTACCAAGTGAAAAGGTACACAGAAGATGTCTAAGGGCTGTTGGAGACTGGAATCACTGTCTGAGGAAAGAGGGGGTTAGCCAGCCAGCTGATAATAGTTGATATGAGATGCTAAAGAAACATGGTCTTTTTAGTCTACTGAAGGGAAAATTATGGCAACCATTCAGTGCCTTGAAGCTTCTCACTCAGACTAGAGATGAGGTATGATTTTAATTGTGAGAAAAATTAACAACTTATATTTGATTGTAGACTCCATCAAAGACTGAAATGCAGTTAAGAGTTTATCTATGTAGATCTTAACATGCTTTTTCCACCTGCCACCTAGAACCTCTGAGTTCAGTAGAGGGACATAGAGGTATGGCATGGAGGTACAAACTGAGCTGGATGCAATGTAGACTAACTTGCACTGGTGTCTCATGTAATGAGACAAAAGTGTTTACTAAGGAGGGTGGGATAGGAGAAAAACCAAACTCCTCCCTCTGAGTAATTATAACTTTGAAATTAAGGAGCTTCAGTTGAAAAGGTGTGGAAAATAACAGCTCTTTACTAAATATATATATATATATATCTGTAACACAACAGAACAAGCAACAATTCCATAACCAAACCATTAAGTACTTTTTCCCTTCCGGTACAGGTACAACCACCCCCAGCAGGGGGCGCTGGCGCCTCGGGAGGCGGGACTGCGGTGCCCCACTCGCGGCCAGCAGGGGGCGCTGTTGGATCGCAGGAGCGGGGGCTGCAGTGGCTCCCGATGGCCGGCAGGGGGCGCTGTGGCGCCCGGCACGGGCGGAGCCGGGTGGATCCCAAACACCTCCGGGGACACGGGCTGGCACCAGCTCGGGAAGGGAGGAGGGGGAAGGGGGGCTCCTCCTGGGGACTCACGCTGTCGAAGGTTGGCTCTGGCTGAGATCCCCTTCCTCGTCAATGGATGCAAGCTGCCACCTATCCTTGGAGAAATGCTGTAATGAAAAGCAGATGTCATCAAAAACCATCTAGAATAAGTGCATGAAGTTCCCTGAGTTGTGCTATTTAGTAGATAAGCCCACAGTGACATGCAATTCTCTGGCTGATAGAATTGATTACTCTAGCTGAAAATAAATGAAAAATTAAAGTGATCAAATAATGAGGAACGAATAAAATGTTGTTATTTGAATGGCTACATCTGCTATTCGTTAAGATATTTAAAATTATTTCCACCAGCAGAATGATCACCATGCCTTGCCTGAGCTGGTTGCTTGTTTCAGTCTTGCCATATTGTGATTTGCGTCTGCATGGACATAAGCAAATATGTTATTGTCACAGTTTGGCAGTGTGTGACAAAATGAAATGCCATAAATTATTTATCCCTTATTCATTATTCTTAGATCCATCATGTTTATGAATATTGCTCTCTATAAATTTTAATTCATTTATTCATTTAAATGTGTCCCTCCAGAATTTTTTTTTGAATGAAAGAATGAAGATTATGTAAAGCTGAAGTAGCTCTCTCTGTAGAATTTGGGCAAATGGGCAGAAAGTTTTATAATGAAATTTAGCTGCATTAAGTATAATTCTTAATGGAATCTACTGAGGTTTGTAAATATAATTCATACTTCTATTTTATGCATTATTCCATCTTTGATGCTATTAAATCAATCCTCATTTACCTTTCTTAGAACAGTGACTGACAAACTTATTTTAAGGTAGTTTAAACAAGGTTTGTGATCTTATTTTAATGATACTAGGTAGAGAATCCTGTGTATGCTATTGCAAAGAACAAATGATTTTTTAAGAATGAAGACACTGTGTTGTACTCTAGTTGCTGGGAAGCATTTTGGAGGTAAGCGTTATTTGTACAGATTTCCATTTGCTTTTGTGGATGTTCTGAGATCCAAATAGACAAAAAAACTGGTTCAAGTGCCAACTGTTCTTGGTGTTGGTTTGAGAATTCTTTCCTTCACTTACCACTATAGTCCTACATGGTGGAAAAACTGCAAATTCAAAGCTGCTGGACAATGTCTGATTGTACTTTGTAGGTATCAGTCTGTTTATTTTCTCTTGCATTATCTCCACCTGCCATGAATATGTAAACACGTCATGGAAAGTGGAACAACTTGTGGAGGAGAGCTTAACATCCTGCCAGTGACTGGACGTATTTTGACCACTTTGGTGGCTTAGTTGCTTATAAAGAAATTTATTTCTGAAGGTAAAAAGTTCCTCAGTTATGTTTTGAGAAGAATAAATTGCTTTCAAATCTTTCCCATTACTTTTGTTTCTTATTAATGGCCTGACAAAACATACTAGTTTTTAATTTGAATCAGGACTTAGGGTTTGAATCAGGACTTAAGCTGACTTACTCTGTTAATATTACTGACTTACTGTTATGCCTTATTTATTAGCAGAGAATACGTAGCTCATCAGCGGACCAAAGGGGAAAAAAAAGATGTTTAATCTACTGACATGGGGCGTTCAGCTGAGGGAACAAAGGAAGATTGTGCTGATTTTTTAATGGTCAAGTAATTAATGAGTACTTTATTGTCAAGAACCACAAAAGTTGGCTTTTCTTAATATGTCTCTATACTGGTTCTAGTTGAGATGCAGTTAATTTTCTTAACAGCAGCCTATATGATTCTGTGTTTTGGATATGAAGCTAAACAGTGTTGATAACACACACTAATATTTTGCTTATTGCTGAATAGCACTTGCACAGGTCCAAGTCTTTTTCTTTCTCCCACTTTACCCATCTCACCTCCCAGGTAGGCTAAGGGTGGTCAAGAAGTTGGGAAGCAGTACCACTGGGACAATTGACTTGAATAAGCCAAAAGGATATTCCTATCATAAAATGTTGTGCTCAGCAATAGAACCATAGTAGGATAGAGGGAAGAAGGGCAATGAGGGTGTTTTTGGTTTCCAAGGTGGCTATTGCTTGGAGACTGGCTGGGGATCCATCTACTAGCGGGAGGTGGTGTGTGTTTGCTTTTAACAAGGAGCGTTATTTCTCCTTGGCAATGCTCAGGCTTTGTCAGGGAGATAGCAGTGAGTTAGCAGTGCTAGAAGTCAATCCTTCTACTCAGCATATATGAAGTCATCTTGTTTTGGGGCTTTTTTATTCTCTTTGTTTAGCTTATGGGTGCAAGCCATACCTACAGACTTAGATATAGTCCTTTTCATGCTTTGCTTCTCTCTGTCTGGCTCAATGAGTATTTAAATGGGCTATGCAAAAAAAGAACAAATTCAAGGTGTTTGAGACCCTTTTTCCTAATTCAATGATTCAGTTCCTGGTGGCTACAGTTAGCTTGAAAACTAAGACATTAAACTTGAATACCTTAAGGTAGGAGAAATTTTATTCAGTTTTTATACAAATGCAGAGATGGTACACAGGCCTTGCCCACCTGCAGGACAAAAATCGCACTATCAGTTTTCAGACTTCCAGGAACTGTGGATTACTGAGGAAGAGAAAAAGGATATTTTGCTCTTATATTTGCACGAGAGTAAGAGTAACTGAGGATGTCTTTAGGTAACGCTAGGAGAGGCCTTCACTGAAGCACAACTAAAGCATTGGCTATGGCAAATGAAGGCTGTGCCATATTTAAATATAACCTTGAGTGTTATTTATACCCTATTTACCTTTGGCTTCAAAGACATACCTCAGTGTGAATGAAGACTATCTATGCTGTGATACACTGGCTTGTTATATCAAGCATTGGGTCAGAACCAACTCAAGTGTGTGTGTATGTGTGGGGAGGTAATGCCATATCCCACATGCCAGCCCCTCCAAGCCTGCTGAGGTGACCCTGGAGTAGCTGTCAGTCAAAGGCAGCCCAGGATCACTGCTCCACACCATGCCCCCCAGCGCCCCTAACCCAGCCTTAGATTGGCTCACATATCGGCAGCAATGTCCCTCACCCTGCCCCAGAACCCCAGAGTGGCCAATGGGCCAGGAGTTCTGCCTGGGAGGGATGGCAACAGAGGGCCAAAACGCATTAAGCAACAACATGTGGCTCCATCTTGGCTCAAGACTTACCACCTGACCATGCAGAAGTTGGACTTGCACAGGACTCTCTGGCCGTAGCTGTTTTTCTCTCATTGTCTCCCTCTTTACTTCTTCTCTTCACCTCCTTTCTTAATATTTTGGGTACCTTGGATGGAATGGGTTGGATTTTGCTAAGTTGCATGATTTAGTATGTGCTAAGTCATAGCTTTGTGGAATGCTCTCTTGGTTGTATCTTACCCTCTTAAGCTTTTGTCAAGTTCCTTTATTTTCTCCCTTTTTTTCTAAAGTTACCAGTAAAAACATCTCCTGAGAAAACGTGTGCAGAGTCCTGTTTTTATGCTACCTCAAGGTATTAAAGAACCGAGGGCTATTCTAAAGGTTCGACTGGTGAATTTTTGGAGCCTTGTATATTTTTAAAAGTAAAACTGGTCTTGTGCTTGTAGCTCTGGGGCTGGGGTCTTATATATGTCATTAAGTATTTTTCAGAAATGGTCCCTGACCTGTTATCTAGTGTTTGTATTTCATTATGCAGTCTTTTTTAAGGCATTTATCTAATGACTAAAGACAAAAAATGCAGTCATTCTTATCCTTGCTGTTCCATTGGTATGTTTCTTTCCCACCCAAGAAAAAAAATTTTAGATAACTTATTCCAAATATTCTGGGAGTGTTTCTTGTATCAAAGTGTCAAAATGCAATTTCCATAATAATACTTGTATTTTGTGCAGAGATCCAGTCTGATGTCATCCTGTGAGACAGATAGGTTCATTTACTGCAGTGTTTGTTCCATCTCCATTATCTGCAGAAGCCCAGGCAAATAGTTTACAGTGTGGATAGTATCCCAGAGCCAAGCAAGGGCTGTCATGTCTGGTGATGTTTGACAGTTTGCAGAGATTACTAAGGGAGCAGGGTCTTTTTGTTATAGCTAATAAGACCAGCATGTTTTGAGATTATCAGGTTCACACTTTGTAATCACTTCTTCTCAGTTTTGCTATACCACAATGGCAGGCTGAAAAGATGTTTGATGAGCACCTGCTAAGCATATGCAGCACAGCCATTTCTGACACACGCAGTTTTAATGCATGCTGGCTTCTCAGACTGACATAATCCAAAAGAGGCATCTATCTGGGGACTTCATATTTTGGGTTTCAGTCAGGTGTGAAATAGAAGTTCTTCGATATGATGAAATATTGCTGTCTTGCATTGACATGGAGAGCCAAAGTGTCCTTGTGTCAGTTCATCTGTTAGCAGTGCTCTGCACTGAATTTGTGTGGAAATACACAGCAGAAATGCGTTGCTAACCCAGCATGGCATTTTCTTTTCTCCTGCTAGGACACAAGTAATGTTCTGAACCTGCCAAACCAGTGGTAAAACAGGTTCTCCTTTGCTTCCTCCCTACTTAATTATCAGTGACTCACAAATAGCCTTTAATTTTCACTGTGTCAATCCTGGCAATCCCAGTGCTCCAAATGATCAGTTAGTGACGTGGCAACAAAGGCACTGTGGCTGTTTTGGTTCAAACCTGAGCTTATTTTACACTTAGGCACATTAACATCCTTATAATCAGATTTCTTTCTAAACTTATATGGGATTCTATTAAAGATCTCAGAGATTTAAGACTAAGCAATCATTTTGCTAGAACTGCAGCCATGTCCTTAATCCTACTTGGCTTTTAACTGTCATGTTTTTTACTGTACTGCTTCCTTATCTTTGCTTTCATTCATGGAGTACTGGAGACTGGGGGTTGTGCTTTAGCTCGAATCATGCATTGGTTTCCATTGTTTTGATGCACTCAGCCTTCCTAGGCAGTAAAAATTGGTAAGTGTGAGCATTTCCATTCCTCATGGGATGCCAGGGAAATGAAATAGGCTGAATGCAGCAGAATGTGATGAAAGGAGAAAGGGAGAGTGTCAGTCAGGGAAAATGGTTTCTTCCCTTCCTTGTCTCACCAATAGTCCTCTATCATACGCATGGTGTACAGTTTCCTCCAGTCACTGTGTCCAGAGCCAGATGAACTGTGCAGCAATAACCTGTAAATGGCCCATGTGTGGTTAAGGGGATGTTTCCATAAAGCACTGGTACAATATGAGGCAAGAACACGGCCATAAGTGACAGCAACTCATGTCACATTCAAGAGGAGACGTGCCCTTGACACACGAGAGTCGTGAAGTGCTGAGGCATTACACCTTGCAGCCTGTCTAAGGACCAGTCAGCTTTCAGTTTGACCTATTTCACTCATGCTAAAAACACACTGTGTAACAGCTGCTGCTGTGGCTACTGCAGCCTCAGGACTAAAGCAGCTTCTCTTTCTGCCAGCTTGTGAAGGCTAATGGACTGAATCTACTGCCCGCCTGCAAAGATGAATATTCATTTTTATGCTTGCACATCATGTTCTATGAATACCTAGAAATAAACATGCATAAGAGTCTCTGTCTACAAAATTTTAACTTTGGGAATGTAAAGTCATATATTTATAAAAGTATAAGTAATCTTTAAATAATCCCCATTTACTAGAGAAAGTAAAGCAAGGACAGCAGCAATAAAATGTAAATTGCATGTGTTTTGAAATAGCTACAGTCACCATATCTGGCTACGAAGAAGAACAATTCACAATATACTTTATGTCTGAAGCATAATAGTAAAACCAATCAAATAGCACTGTGGAATCCGCTAGTTACAGGTTGCCAGTCTGATGTCACTCATTCACCATTATCCTCTGTGCTCCACCCATGAGCCAGTTGGTCACCCACCACATGATGTGTTTATCCAGCTGTGTGCTGGACAGTTTGTCCAGACAGATCCTGTGAGGGGCAGTATCGAAAGCTGTGCTGAAATCCAAAAAGCTTACATCAACTCGCTTCCCTAGATAAACCAGGTGGGTTACCTTGACATAAGGAAATCAAGTTTGATAAGCAGGACTTTCCTCTCATGAAACCATGCTGACTGTGACAAATGACTGCATTGGTTTTTTGGTGCTTTTCAATACTTCCCAGAATACTCTTCTCCATTTAAGGCTTTTGTTACACATCTTAACTGATATTCTGAACTGAGAGATCATATTTAGTTTTTTATAACCTGTTTCACTTGGTATGTTCAGAAGCATGAATTTCCAACACTAAGCTCTCAGCTCTTGGCACGACTGATTCACATTCTTGGTTCCTGGGTGTTTATTTCACTGCACTTATGAAACTGTCTCCTGTTTACCAAGTAATTAGTCTGCTCTTTATCTTCCCTCTGTTTAGCTCTTCATCTACCTTTGTGTTGCATGTAAGTTTTATGAACATATTTTTGATACACTTTTTTTTCCCTGTTTTTTATTTCCCACTGAATTGTTGATGTTAACTGAAAAGGCTCATCTCTATGTATATCTATTATTTTTCAGGATGAGAGGCTAATCTCTTATGTGTTTTGTATAATATGTATCTCCCCTGGTCATAAGACTAAAGGAGACCTGCTATGTGAGCATGCCTAATCATCCATATTGGCAACATTTTGGAAACATTTAAGATTGCATATTTTCAAAATAAAGATTAGATTTTAGTGTAATAATGAATACAGCAATGAGTATGCATACACTTGTGCATATATTTGCTTTTTAGGGACATAGTGGTTATTAAATGGCTTTTTTTTTAAATTCTGCATCACACCAACAGAATTTAAATTTATGAGTTTTATTAGAGATTGGGGGACCTACATTTACAGCACTGGCTTGTAAACTGAAATCTGACTTTCCGAAACATTTAACAATGCCATTTAAAACCATTTAATCTCTTTTACCATACAGTGTAAGAAGAGCTCTTGCGTGCACTTGAAAATTATTTTGAAAATGCAGTTAATAAGGTAGCCTGTCCTGACCAGTGATTGTTAGGTGTCATATAACATCATTCAGACAAAGCTCAATTCATGACCAAATACGAATGCGTAATCTAATAGTGTAACCGATGTGACACTAAAAAATTTATGTAGTTTAAAAAGGAATCATTTTACATAAATGCCAATTATTAGTGGATTTTAAGACGATAAAACACAATACTGCAGTGGTACCTGAAGTAAATGTTGCATTGTTAGCAGAACTAATAAAAACAATTCAATGCTGTGTTAGAAACACTGTAGCTGAGCTGTGAGCAGTTTATTGCTATTCTATTAATATAAAATATCATATGTGCCTACAAACAAATTACAAAAAGTTTTTATGAACAATTTGACAAACACAACATAGGTTGCAAGCGGCTCCAGAGAAGCTAATGTAACTAAATTAATGACTTTTTACAATCATATACTAGTTTCTCAAAATGTAGTACTGAGAATGCTAACTTCCAAATCAAAAGCACTTGGGAGACTTTCACCAGTCTAACTCTGGACTGGGGAACTGAGTTGTTCTCATATTGTTCCTCTTCAGCTGCTTGTGTGTTCTGTATAAGGGTTACAGTGAAGAAAATGTATGCTTTGCTCTAATAAAATTTAGTTTCTTTCACTTCTTGTTTTCTGCAGTTTCAGCTCTGAGACAAACAACGAGCATGGGAAGAATCAAGTTCGAAAACATGGATTTCAGCTATAGAAAATGAGTTTTGAAGCCAGTATCAGAAAGGAATTGGCCAGTTGGCAGGCATACCTTCAGTTATCAGACTTGTTGTTATTCTATAAATATTCCTGATGATCTTAACTCATGTCAGCTGTGCTGTGATGCTAATGGAATTTTTCCCAAAAACAGAGCAAAGTGAACATGTGAAATCTGGGATTTTAGATAATGACCACACTCGAAATAGAAAAGTTTTCTTTCTGGTTAGACCAAGCCTGCCCAGCAGACATCATAGGAATGTGAAGATCTCTGAGCTACCTTTCAATTAAAGCAGTATCACCATGATAGCATGAAATTCTACATGGACTAATTTTCCTTCTCCTTGACTGAAAAAATTAGTTTGCGTGTGCTGAGTGTATAAACTAAATAGTTAAAGTTAGGCCCCTTTTTCTCATTATTGCACTATTGTCTTGAATACAACTATATCAAATTAGAGAAGTAAAGTCATATTTTAGTTATGCAATTTCCCAGGAGCCTGGATATGATGCAATTTCTCAGGAGCCTGGATATGTTACAGTTCCTGTGCCATGTGAACTTGACTTCCATTTCAAATGTGGATCATGCATGACAGTAGGTCTATAAATTTTGTTACAGTTATTGACCAAAGAACTGGCAACAAATCATCCAGAACAAACAGGATTTATGTAGGATCTTATACTGGTTAGTTACTGCTTTATAAGTAATTTTTCACTGCAACATTTCTGTATAGAGAACATAACCAACGAAGCACTGAAAATCATAAGGAAAGGTTTCTAATTTATAGCTTCCCGCCCCCACTTTGGGAGAAACTCTTAAGGCCATACAGCAGGTGAAAACTAGCAAGGCAGCTGGGGTTGATGGAATTCCAGACACGGGGGCCAAGCACTCCATGCTAAATTTCATGAGTTTGTGGTGTGCTGTTGGGAACTAGGCGAACTCCCATCAGACCTTTGTGACGCAGTCATCATCACTTTGTATAAGAAGAAAGGAGTTAAATCAGACTGTTCAAATTACCGTGGTATTACTCTGCTCTCCATTGCTGGCAAAATCCTGGCAAGAGTACTTTTGAACAGACTAATACCTGCTACTGTAGAAGGAATTCTACCTGAAAGCCAATGTGGTTTCAGAGCCAATAGGACATGGTATTTGTTCTTAGACAACTGCAAGAGAAGTGTAGGGAACAGAACAAAGGTCTCTATGTAACCTTTGTTGATCTCACCAAGGCTTTCGATACTGTGAGCAGAAAAGGTCTATGGCAGATTTTGGAACGCTTAGGATGTCCCCCCAAGTTCCTTAAAATGATCATCTCACTTCATGAGGATCAGCACGGCCAAGCCAGATATGGCAATGCACTTTCTGAGCCCTTTCTAATAACCAGTGGTGTGAAACAAGGCCGCGTTCTTGCACCAACCCTATTCACAACCTTTTTCAGCATGATGCTCCAAAGGGCCACAGCAGACCTCGATGATCAGGATGGTATCTGCATTCGATATCGTACTGATGGGAACCTATTCAACCTGAGGCGACTGAAGGCCCACACTAAGACCGTAAAACATCTTGTCTGGGAGCTGCTTTATGCTGATGACGCCGCCCTTGTGGCTCACACAGAAGCAGCTCTGCAGCGTTTAACATCCTGCTTTGCAGAGGCTGCTGAGCTTTTTGAGCTCGAAGTCAACTTAAAGAAGACAGAAGTTTTCTATCAACCTGCACCTCAAGACATCTTCCATCATCCCCATATCACCATTGGGAAATCAGAGCTCAAATCAGTCCAGCAGTTTAATTACCTAGGTAGCCTCATCTCCTTGGATGGTAAGATTGACGGAGAGGTAGACAACAGGTTAGCAAAGGCTTATAGAGCTTTCAGAAAACTTCATAAAGGAGTTTGCCATAATAAACACTTGAAGAAAAGTACAAAGATCAGTGTTTATAGAGCCATTGTGCTGTCTACTCTTTTATGTGGATCTAAATCATGGGTCATCTATTGCCACCACCTGCAACTCTTAGAACACTTCCATCAATGCTGTCTCTGTACAATCCTTAACATCCACTGGTCAGATTATGTGACCAACATGTCTGTTCTAGAACAAGCAGCAGTTACAAGTATTGAGGCCACGTTGCTGAGAACACAGCTGCGTTGGGCAGGGCGTGTCTCAAGGATGAAGGACCACCGCCTCCCTAAGATCTTGCTTTATGGTGAACTTGCCACCGGCTGCTGCATGAGAGGAACCCCGAAGAGGAAATACAAGGACTCTCTGAAACAATATCTCAGTCTTAGGCATATTGATCAACATAACTGGTCTACTCTGGCCTCCAATCGGGAGGTCTGGAGACACACTATCTTTAACACTGCTGCTTCTTTTGAGAAAGCACGCAGGATCACTCTTGAGGAGAAAAGACAACGCAGAAAGAATTGTGCCTTGCAGAATATTCCACCTAAGGAGTCTTTCTGCTGTGCCTTTTGCAACCGAACTGGTCTATCTCATATTGGCCTTTTTAGCCACCAGTGCGCCCATAACAAATGTGGGTAGAGCCCTTCCCAAATCTTCATTCACGAAGCCTAGCCATGATGATTACTGAGGCAGAGAAACTTTTATTATTATAAGAAAAGGTGGCTTTTAAAGTGCTGTAAAATAACTTAGCTTGTTTGGGTTGCTATGAAATTACAGATATTGGGCAAAGTAGTGGGATTATCTGAAAAAAACCCCTGTGAACCCTCATTTCTCAACAAGCACACTCATTCCCACCAACCATCAAATCTCTTTTGTCTTATTCATCCCGATTTCTTTTGTGCACATCAACCTTCTCTGGGGTTGTTCCTTCCCTCTGACTGATCATAGTCTCTCAACATTTATCCCAGGTGATCACCTCAGTTTCTTCGGAACAACAGTATCGGAAATACAATGAAGGGAAGAGTTCAGTTCCATAAATCACTCATTGCTGAAAACAAGTCCTTGAAAGCAAGGACCTGTTTTCAACTGGTGTGGTGCTGAAGGGAAAAACTGCTTGATTAACATGGTTTAAGTCAAACCAGCATTCAAATCTAGATTAGCTCCGCATAATTAACCAGAAATCAGTGAACTATGCATCCAGGATCAATAAAACTGAAAAAAACACATTAGTGGAACTTAAAAAATGTTATCAAACACCTACAAAATCTCTAAATATTGTATCAATATTTATACTAATATCTTCTATCAATAATCCCACAAAATTTTAACCTCACCACAACCCTATGCATGTTTGCAACCCCTGCTCCCCTTTGTTCTTCACTCCTGGGCTCCTGGATTATAAGCATATACACCCTTCCTCGGAGCACCCATTCCTCTATTTACACAACTGTGCTCAAGATGCAAGTGCTCTACTGTTGT
The DNA here is from genome assembly GCF_036250125.1 of Pseudopipra pipra. Taxonomy (NCBI): domain Eukaryota; kingdom Metazoa; phylum Chordata; class Aves; order Passeriformes; family Pipridae; genus Pseudopipra; species Pseudopipra pipra. The sequence continues at coordinate 51,731,385 of NC_087553.1, forward strand.
GTGTACGCTGCTCCTTCTGCTAAAGCATGCCATGGAGAAAGCTCTCCATGAGGTCACATAAGCGCACTCCATATGTGGGTCTCTATGTGTTGCCCCTTGCTGTCCATCCTCTAGTTGGATGGATACAAACTCCTTATGGTGTCTGATGGGTGACCTCCCTCCAAAGTGTCATAATTTTTCATGCTAATTGGATACTTCTTTTAAACTCCTATTTAAAGATGGCTGTCTTAAGCAAACTTTATTACCGAGAATTTCCTTTTGGTGTTACTTTTTGGCAAATACCCTCTCAGAGGACAGTTTTGGACAGTCTAGTCCCACAGCCCATTTACACTCATGTACCTGCCAATAGCTGTTATCTGGACCATGTCACCTAGAAAAGTCCACGTGGACTCCCTCACAGTGCAGGAAAGAAGTGGCAGTGCATTCCTTGGACAATGGATAGAGATGCGTAAATGAGAGACACAAAATAACTGTTATCGAAATTGGATGATGAGTAGATGTTGAAGTGCTGTTTCCCCCTTTCCTCAAAAAGGCAGGCCCTGTTTCCAGACTGTGGAATGAGATTCAGGTCTTAGGTGAGTACAGAAGCCTCATCTTTTATTTTTCCCCCTCTGTTTTCCCACCATCTCAGATATTAAACAGCAAAAGAGTTTCTTTCTTAGTGACCATGCAATTAGCACAGTCTTCATTAGGTATAAGGTTATTTCTTAGTCTCTCTCCCTCAAGACATAAGCAAGCAGACTAGCTAAGGCCCACAAAAGGTAGAAGGACTGTCCTTATTCATAGATATTGCCAAGAGATACAAACCTGAGTTTGTTAAGAACCCCTTATTAAAATTATTAGAGAAATGGCTCTGCCCAAATTAAGGTGCAAATAAGACCATATGCCAGAGTCAATAGCATGGATTTTTATTGAACAATAAATGTGAGGTAGAGAGAGATAGAAAGAAATACAAAAAAGAGGGGAAGGGGGAGAGAAAGAAAGAGACAGATTATGTAGGAAAAAATAACACCATTCTGTGGATTCCAATGACATCCTGCTGATCCTTTTCCTGTGGTTTTCTCAGTAGTGAGTCCCAGTCTTTTCAAAGTGATGGTTGCAGGCTGGATACACCAAGGGAAACCCAGAGTGGTGAGGGAACACCTATGAAACAAGGAGTCCACAGGGGTTTTTATTATGTTTAGGTTATGCAGAAATGCCCCTGGTACCTTCCCTGAAGCAGGGAGTTTTACACTGGGTCATATAATACTGGATCACAGGACATTTCAGGAGTCTTTGACACCTTGTAAGGCACTACAGCTGCCTATTACATCAGCAGAGTTGAGTCCATTATTGCCCACTGTGGCCCATCAAGAGAGATGAATACCTTGAGGCTTGGTGTGAATGTTTGGTACTTCCCAGGAGGGGAGTTACCACAGCTGAGTCATTTCTGTAAAGACACACTACCTACCTCACAGAATTTGCCTCTTTCCTTATCTCGTTGAACACCCAGCTTGTATCCTGAGGTGATGGGTGTGCATGCCCTCAGCACCTGGGTGGTTACTTTGCACATTGTCAGCTTGCACCTTGATTGTTTGAGGCATTAGCATTCCAGTCTCTTACAGCTGTGAATGCATTCTTCTCCTGGGATAACTGGACAATAGTACCACCTTTATCTCAAGTTCCTGTCACAGTCTAAATTAGTAGGCATATTTGGAGAAGGGTGGGCTTTGGTGAGCAGTTGCTTCGTTGCACAATTTTCTACAGTGGACAAAAGTCTTTCAGTGATTTTAACAATATTTAAGCCATTAACCATTTCAGTCTCTCACAGAGCTAGAGGAACCGTCATTTTGCTTCAGTATGTCCGGGTCACGACTGTCATATTAGTCAAGTATAATTTAGTGTAGTTTATGTTCTATTTCTCTTATAAGGCACTTTCTTAGTAAACATATCTGTGAAAGAAGATTTCTACATACTTCAGTATATTACCAAAAGTGAGGGGCCATTCATCATACATACATCAAACACAATAATTCTGCTTAACCCCACACCAGTCAACAATCAGATATTTGGGGATAGGGAAGGCCCCTGATTCTCCTAGGGTTGACATTGCCACAGCCGAATCTCTGCAATGAAGGTCCTACAGATCATTTCATTATAGAGCTATAACTTTAAATTGTATCTGTGTAAGGGCAGAGATCTTTTGTGAATATTCCATCTCCAAATGAACATGTCTAATTATGCTTTAATATATTCTCCTTTATTTTTCAGTACAGCTTCCTAAGGCAACAAAATAATGCAACTACTGGTTAATAAATTTTAAGTGAGTTTTCAGCACTTGATGACAGATCATCAGCTGGCAGAGAGCTTTCCTAACTTTTACAGAGTACTATACTGATTTTTCCTTGCACCAGTTAAATATGTTGTTATTCAACTTCAATACTATTACAAGAATTTATTTCTTCTTGAGGAAATACCTTCTAGGGCAGGAGAAGGTACTATTTTCAAACATTCACTGCTTTGTAAGTAGAGCTACAAGCCGGTATTTTGGAATTTAATCATGGCAGATTACATTAGTAACTCAAATTGACAGCTCCTTAACTAAGTATGCATTGTTAGTAGAACTGCTATAGAAGACATCAGAAAGAAAACAATGTAAGCTATATTGTGACATGATTGCTCTAATTAAATGCAATTTCAAGTGTGACTGTAGCATATTCTGTTCTGTGTTTGCCTTTTTACAATTAACTAGGAATAGCAGAACAAATATGGGAGGAAAAAAATCACTGATGCTCTATTGATTTATGTCCCTGCCACTTTCCCCTTTATGATGGATAAAACAGCTTTTGACTTGATCTAAGTAAAAATTGTTAAACATTCCAAATCCTCAGCTTTATCACTGAACAATATGAATAATGTTCAGAATAATGAAATTATTTTAGTTGAAAAAGTTGCAGAAATAAAAATTTCTAAAAGAGAACTCAGGGATAAAGACAGTAACATATGAAAAATTACACTCCACTGAATCTGTCTTCATTTATATATGTCTGTGGAGGAAGGACATTGACCTGTTAGAAAAACTTAGAAATAAATGTCCACTGCACCAAATCTAAGGTAGGACATGAGTTACCAAAAAACCCTAAAACCCAATATCCTACAGTACCAAATGTTAATGACGTGCTATCATTTTCTATATCCAAAATATCACAGACTTTTATAAGAAAGAGCATGAACAAATTGTCAGCCTTCCACAGCAGATGGAGGTACTTGCAGAGATATTTCTGAAATAAAATTGTCGTAGGCTGTGAATAAGTGATTGATAAACTAAATATACAGAAAGGTCATTAATTGATGACTTAAAATCTGCAGGCTGTTACACAGGTAAAGGACACATTGCTGTGGGCTGACTCACATATAGAATAATGAAGAAAAACTTCAGGTGATTCCACCCTCAGGACAACTTTATCCTAAGAGGGATCCATGTTAAAAATCTCTCAACAAGCTCTTGCACTGTGTTATGGTTTAACCCCAACTGGCAATGAAACCTTTGCAGTTGCTTGCGCACTCCCCCCTGGCAGGTTTGGGAAGAGATTTGGAAGGTGTCTTGGTTTAAGACAAATGCTGGGGTGGAGACTCCAGGAAATGAGCCTCCTTCCATTTTATTAAAACCTCTCTCCCTTTCACCAATACAGAGAGACAAAATGCAAGGACATATAAGTAAAAAAAGTAACAGTTTACTGAAAAGAAAAAATATATATATAACAACTGCAATAATACAAACAAAAGGGTTTAAGCTAATAATAGAAAGAAATTGTTCCTAGCCCCTAATCCCCCTTGCTGCGCAGACAAAATTGTGGCCAACATGTGCCCTTCTGCCCTCCCCCTTCCCCCAGGAGAACGAAGAAAGTACTCAGTATGGGTGTAGGTTCTCTCTCTCTTTCTCCCCTTTTCTCTGGCTCTGTCCAGAGGCAGGTGGCAATGGTAACAGCCAGCAGGGACTGCAGAAATGGCAAGTGGTGGGGCAAAAGCCCTGGAACAGCAGATGGCTCTGCGAGGGAGCATGGCCAGGACAGCTGACCCAAAATGGCCAAAGGGATACTCCACAGCATAGAACATCATGCACAGTATCTAAACTGGAGGATGGTGGCTTGGAGCTGCTGATCACTGCTTGGGATGCAATGGGCATTGGTCAGCAGGTGGTGAGCAATTATATCATGCATCACTTTTTTTTCTTGGATTTTATTCTTCTCTTTTTCCTATTATTATTAGTAGTAGTAATTATTATTAGTAATAATATATTTGAATTTATTTCAATTATTAAACTATTCTTATCTCAGTGCATGGGTTTTACCTTTTTTCCACTTCTCCTACTTCCACTGCAGAGGAGGGAAGGGCAGAGAGAAGTGATACTTCTTGGTACTTTGCTGCCAGTGAGGGTTAAAACATGACATATATTTAGCTTAAAATATTGGAGTAACATTGTTAGACAGAGGAAATATTTTCTAATTTTAGATATTTCTCATAATACAGTGAGAGTTCACAAAAACTAATTTGCAACAGGTATTCAACCATAACATTTTAACCAAAATAGAAATAGAGGGATTTGCAGATTTGCTTGCATACAGAAAAATTATTCAGCAACTAAAAGACTGAAATAGAAGGCTAAAGAACAGAAAGAAGTGGATCTACCTTAACTATTTTCCTACTTTGAGTGCTACTACTATTACAACCTACTGTATAAAGAACAGAGACGTGTTTATATTGAGACTAACCTATATGATCAATTATACACAAAATTGCATGGAAAAAAACCCTAACAAAAATAAAATTCAAAATACCATAAGTTCCAACTGATCTGGACACTTACTCTACCTGAGGCTTGCTTTCAGAACACTTTAGTGCCTGGTGTACTTTATGCCAACTGGATTTAAGTGTGCTTGATACGTTTGCAAATCAGAGCCCAAGTGCCTTAGCTACAGGAGTCAGAAAAAGAAGAATCTGCAGAAATTTGGAGCTGAATCCAGAAATGTTCATTAGCTTAGTGTCAGAGGCAGGGACAGAACACGTCTTCCTTCAAAACAATTTTATCTCCTCACTGATATTCCCTGTTTCACCCATTATCTACTGTACATTTCTGGTAATAATTGACATGGAAACCCTGCAGGAAAAAAAAGAAAAAAAGCTTCCTTCAGTTTTATAAAATATTTCATTCAGTTTCAAATTCATATTTGTAATAGCCCCTTGCTGCAGTATGTCAAGCACAAAGTTAAAAAAGCTAAGGATATTAAGAACAAAAAAACCCTGTGTGCAGCAGTTACAGAAGGAAGACCCCATTAGTGGTTCTCAAGGTAATATCAGAGACAGCCAAATAAAAGTTCTTCCTGGAGACTGAGCTACTGCCTTTGCAAATTTATTCAAGTGAGAAATGCCTTTGGATGCCTGTATTCAGAAACACCTTCTGAATGCTCAGAAATAGAGGTCACAGGTATATCTATGCAACAAAGTCAGGGAGAATATTCAGAAATGGAATTCAAGAATTCACATTCAAGGGTTCACAAAGCTTGTGCATTAATCCATTCCTTGGTACTCTACACACTCCAACTAGCTCTCACTAAAACAAATTTGCTGTTGTAGGTGTTAGATCTAAGCAATTTAAGCCATGACATGCTACTTGGTTTCAGTGTCCAGCTTGGTCCTTCTTCTTTATTAGTAGAACTGGTGTGTTCCATGGTTTTATGGGATTTGAAAATATTTTTAAAATGAAGTATCTTGGATACAGGATCATAATTTTACAAGGCACACAAAGATAAAACTTGATCAAGTGGAATGACAGGTACTTTTCCTTGAGGCAAAAACACATCTAGGAGTAACTTCTAGGTGATAAGTGCCAAGAACTATATTTTTTGAGTGTGTTTGAAAGTGCAGGTAAAGCCTGGCTCTTAATGAGATGTATAGTACAAACATTGAAAAGACTTATCCAAACCTAGTCTGAAAAATGATGACATCGTGCTTAAGTCACAGAGATCCTAGATTCCCTATTCATGTCAGGAAACATAACCACATTTTACTGCAAGTGGGGTGATGTTGCCAGGGTTTTTGAAGTAATGTGGGACTGATGGTTCTGTATTCAGACACAGAGCTATCACAAAACTTTAATGATCCGTAGCAAAACTGTCTTTAGAGGAATGATATTGCAGTTGCCTTCAAAAATCCTCCTCATCCTACATCATGTAGTATTTTTAAATACCATTGTGACCTTAGTGTACTGTGCCCATTCATTGCTGCTTAGTAGACTGCTGCATGCAAGCTAAGTAAATTAGGCTTTTTTTCCTCAGATATTTACTGAAGTGGCTAGCACATGTCATGACTATAGAGTCTAGGTTCATTACCTTCCTAACAATTCCTCACAACTTCTGCTTCAGTAGTTATTTAACACAAACATAAAAAGTTCAATGAATTACTGTTAAGGCACAGATATAATTATCACTGACAGTCATAAAAAAAATTACATAAAACAGTTAAAAATCCTGAAGAGTTGATAGTTGATTGGCTGCATCTCTTATGACAAAAAAATAATCTGACCTTTGTTATGTTACCTGTGAGAAATCGAAAAATAGAGTGAGATGATGCTGTCCTTAGGGCACTGTGGCCATAGGAGTGACAAACGCTCCATTCAGCACACACATGCAGTTCCTGACATTTTCCCAGCACCAGTAATTGTCTATCATTTTTCTTTTATGCTTTAACAGCTCCTTAAATATGTCAGGACTAGACATGCTTACCCTGAGCGAACATTTCTCTGAACTGATGGATGTAAAACATGTACAACACACCGACACTTGAAACTTTACCAATTTCCTAAAGCAACAAAGCTGTTAGAGGTAGGGCAAAGTTGATTAAGTGCAGAAGCATTAAACTTTTAGTGATGTCTCATTGATACCCTACATAATTGTTCCTATATTCAGTGGCTGTCTCTGTAAGGGCTCCGTCATTATTCAACAGGCCAAGGTACTTTGTGAATGCCATCAAAATCAATTACAGTTTGGCTACTTTGGGGGGCCAATGAGGCAAAGAATTAACCTCCAACTAATTTCCAAAGTCATTTACTCACTGATAGCTTAGCACATTTACTTCCATAGGAACTATATGTTATGGAGCATTTACAAAAATAGAGTATGAAATAAGGTATGGGAAGAAAATAATCTGAATAATATTAGGGAAACTGTTGGGGTAATTGTTAATACTTGAACATTGCAAATAAATTTTGCAGATTGAAGATTTTAGGGCAAGAGTTTATACATGAGAATTGATCTGCCAGATAAGTTTTCATTCACTTTTAGAAGCCGACACATTGGTTGACTTAGTTGAATACATTCATAATTACTTACAAGACATGGTCATCCAGTTATCTAATTGAATTCATTACTGTTGAATATCATAACCAGGCTAATTAAAGTTATTGTATGGAACAAGGGAGATTGTGAGTTAGAATATTGCTTAGAAGATCCTTGTTTCTACTAAGCTTCAAAGGGCTTTCTTAGGCAATCATTTAATTCATCTTAATGTGAGCATTTTAGGGAAAGGGCAAGATGATAATCCAAAAAGGCAATCTTTTTTTTTTCTCCCTGAAGAAGCTGACTATACAGTCTGTTGAGCATCTATGGCATTTAGACAAATGACTGTAATACTCTTAGGAAACCTTTTTTTTCATTAAGTTCTTCCATTAAAAACACCTCAAGTCAGGGGTCTACTGCTTCTCTGATAGAAGAAAAGGATGAAACAAGTGCCTGGGATTACGCTTCGTAGATTGACTTTATACACTAGGTAAATTCAGTGTAAAGATGTCATATGTGTGGCCTGTACTTTCAAAGAAATACAAGTTATTTCTACTCACGAACAGGCACATTTTCTATATTGACTCTGGCAATAATAGTTGTGAAGACTGTATGTCAGCCCTAGTATCTAAGATACGAAAATGGGCATTAAGCTTCTCCATAGGAAGTGAAAAAGGAACACAATGGGAACAGTCTCAACAAATACTTGTGCAGTAAAAATACACCTGGTATTTTGTGGTCAGTGATGACTGCAGGAAAAAGTGCATTTTCATACTGTGAACAATCTTGTTGCCACAGCTACTAGCCTGAGACCCTTTTCAGTAGCCACTGTCTACTCCATGAAAAACGTACAAAGATCTTAAAGTCCCTCTGAGAATTACTGTACCGAGGCTCTCTGGTGCTCCCATGATCATCTTCCTGGTGGAGCCATCCTGACTGTCAAACACAACAGAGGTCATATTTGTGTTTCAGTACAAATCTTTGTTGAAATAGAAAGAGATGGCACCTCAAGCATTTCTGGGTGCAGAAATAAATGGAGGTTGAATGTTTCAGACTGAACCCAACTATGTCACGTTGCAGCATGTGCAGATCCTTTGTAATGCATTGTGTACAAATTACTATGCAGTCAAGTCCCACCAAACTGCCCGCATCTTGCAACACCTGCAAAGCACAGTGGTCTTCAAAGGAATGACATGCCCAAATGTTCCAGTGCTTCTGATGCACATATCAAAGTATAGTCCCTTGGATGGGGTTTAGGAATATTACAGTCAGAGAAAATATTATTCCATAATACTGCAAGGTCTAATCCATCACCATGGGATCTTTATGAACATAGTCAGTCTGACTATGTGTGATGCCTGCATGTTTCAGAATGCAAGTAACTTCCCCTTTGAACTTCACCTATATTCAACTGCATGATAGAAGCATCAGCAACATAGCAGTTGCTACTCTACCATTCTCCCCTCACTCTGTTGACTTATGCAGTACAGAACCTCTGAATACATTCTTCAGTCCTGTTGGACATTCACTGACTTTTCACATGCTGAAACATTCATAAAAAAGTTTCTTCATATCAGCTATAATCTTAATGGAAGAGTGGTGTCAAGTACACATTTGCCAATGCATCATTTTTACAGTATACAGAGATGACAAAACATATAAAAACGCTTGTTACAAGTAGTACATACAAAATCAGTTGGGTTGTGGTAAACCAAAACATTTTTTTTTAAATAAAGGAATCTTTCATATTCGTTTTCTTTGAAGACAAGTAAGATATGTCTGCTTTTGTATAGTCAGCAGCTGCATTATGTGGATAACAAGTTTATATACAAATAATTAGAGACAAACGTGGTCTGATAGTTTTTCTTTCCATAGTACAAAGCTTTGATTTCAGCTTCAGCAGAGACTTATGGAACTGGAACCTTTTAGGGAAAAAGTCACAAAACACTTTCATTATTAAACAGAAAATCTTTGCACAATTTAGATTTTAATTATTTGTGCTTTGCTTGGTACCACTGTGACAGAAGTTTTGATAGTGCTTTTACCAGGAATTAAGCATCTTTATGGCCTTCAAAGATTTTGAAGGGGATGACATATACAATATATGTTTTTTAAAGTTTATATGGGCAAACATATGCTTCAAAATAATGAATCAGAGTTTTTAACATCAGTTTCAACTAGATAAGCAACCTTCATTTTTATTACACTCAAAGATGAAATAATTCACTTATTAAATTGATGAACATAAATTCAATACTAAAAGAAAATAAATGACAGATGCTGGAAATATGTCTGGTTTTAGCTTTAAAACACACAGTCTAGATTAACAGAAGCACTTCATGTGCTTAAAGTAGGATGCAGTGGAATTTACAGTGAGATATCTATATTTATCTTTAATAACTTATAATGTAGAATTATACAACTACTGCATTTTATAATAAGATATATACATATACAAACTGTATCATCAGTTGAAAAATACATGATCAGAGAAGGAGAAAGACTATAATTCCTTAATAAGGGTAGTCAGCTCTGAAAAGAGTCCTTGCTCCTGGGTCTGCTAAAGCATTTTGTGTTAGACCTGTATTGAACAGCATTCATAAACAAAGCACTGACTGTTCTCTCCTAGATAAGTGCCCTCATCACTCATGCATAGACTCAATTTCTTCTTCTGTCTCTGTGAAGCTTGAATGTTTAGCTTCATCCTTTTTAGATTAGGATGGATGTTATCTTTTTCTCTTGTGTAGTAGATTAGATCTCTTTTCTTTCCTCTTTTTGGAAATCAGAATTTAGTTTTATATACTTCAAAGACTTCCCCTAAGTGAATGACTTATGTGTCCAAACCAAGGAAAGCCTAAAGGCTAAGAATCCCAGTCTCACATAAGTTTGTAAACCTGCCAGAAGCAGACCTGTAGAAGCAAGTGTCGCTTTACTGGCTCTCTTCGTACTCAGCTTGCTTGTGACTTTGAGCCCCAGTTCTACATGTCCAGCTCTCCTCTTGAAAACACCAGGATTTCAGGGGCCCATCCCGCAATTACAAATTCTGCACCTGAATGATAACCAAAGTTATCCTTGAGAACAACTAGCATTACCACACTTAAGTGCTTTTGTGGAGCTGAGAGAAAAACGGAATTTTTATTATTATTTTTACTGGCAGTCAATAAATGAAACAAAATCACATGCAGCTGCACAGGATGCTTTTGCAAAAGAAAAATCTGATTAATTATCATGGTATATTTCATGATAACCTTCCCAAGAATATCACTGCTCCTTTTTCCTGATGGCAGAAGATAGGCTTGTTAATTGAACTCCATCAATTTAGTTTATCCAAGAGGAAGTTAAAAGGTGACTTCATTATGCTATTTAAGTAACATTATAGGAAAGACATTTCTGGTGGTAGATGCCTTTTTAATCTAATAGGGAAAGGTGTAATGAGATCCAGTGGTTAGTAGATGAGGCTAGATAAATTTGAACTAGAAATAAAGAAGAAATCTAAATAGTGAGAGTAATTGATCACTGGGAAAACTCAGCAAGGGATGAGGTGGGTTCTTCATCATTTGAAGAACCAAGATTGGATAACTTTCTTAAAAATATGGTGTAAGTCAAATAGAGATTATTGTTAATATAGAAATTGCCCACTCCTTGCCCTGTGTCAGACTAGATTATCATTGTGATAATTTTTATACTTAAAATATATGAATCAATAGGTCAGAGAAGTAAGAAGTAAAATTCAAGGCTTCTTACTTACCTGAAGTTACCCCAACTGCTTCTTCCAATAAACTGATTTGATGAGTGAGCCTGGTTTTTGTCAATAATCTTTCAACAGCTGATGCCTCACTACTAGGCAGACTAAAAGTCCCAGGCTCCTTTCTGGGTATTTGTTACTTCAGACCTCTTACTCCATACACTCACTATTTGCATGATCCAAAGATGGCAGCCAGGACAGAAACTATTGCTCAAACTAAAAAGATATATATCTTGCAGAGCAAGAGGCTTTATGGAAATACAGATGTAAAGTTACAGAACCTTGTCTATCCACAGGCTTTGACAATATTTTGACAGGTACTTACAAGCTCTGAATCTTCCAATTCAGTTAAAAATATTTAGACTTATACTCTTTTTAAATTTAAGCTGAAATACCTGCCAGCTCCAACCTTTTCCCCCGCTGCTAACGAAGACAAAATATACAGGGAACGAGGACAACCCGTGTGTGGGCTAGAACAAAAGCACAGAGTACCTTATCAGTACATTTCCAGAAATGCAGAGCATATTCTATCAGCACATCTTCTTTATCTAGACAATCTGAAGGGAGGCTGAAAATATCCTGACCTCTGCAGAAGATGTAGCTGTTGCTGTATTAACCAGGAAGGGATATTACTGACAAGATACATTAATATTAGGTGGTGTGATATGGCTTCTGGAAATAATCATTTCTTATTTTATTAGTCCAGAAAAAGCCAGATGAATTCATCCAGATACTCTTCATAAAAAGGACATATTTAAAATATATTAATCTTTTCCCAAATACTGACTACAAGAATTTATGTGAAGAGAAATTTAAGTGGATAGAGGACAGATGAATAAATAGAAATAATGTTGGAAAACAAGGCAACTTCTACATTAGCAATGTATATAGCATGGCTAGGTGTCTTGGTGAGAGTCTAACCTTCATTATTCTTGTAGCTGTTCATGGCTATTAAAGTCCATTCTGGGGTACCTGCTTCCTTTTCCTTTTAGCTCAGATTAGTTGTCTAGACATCCCTTAGAGTTATGCTGTTTCAGGAGCAAGAAGAGATGAGAATTGCACATATGCACCTTTAGGATTTCAGGTCTCTTCATCAATGTTGCACTGTTTTGTTCATACAGGCCACCTGCCACCATACCAATCATCCCTGCTCATTGCCTTCTTGCTGCTAGCACTTTCAGAAAGAAATCAGCACTATGTAAAATGTACAATAGGAGATGAATGCGCTGCTCAGAACAACAGAATAAATATGTTGTCACTCATGAGTTCAAAACTTAACGACCATTTGGTGATGGTGTTACTGAAATGTCCATGTGGCTCTGAGCTCTCTGCTTTTCACCAGCACAATAATAGCCAGTTCAGTCAATTATGGCATCTGGGCTTTTGGGGTTCTCATGCTATTCAGAGCTAATCCCACCATTTTTTTCATGGGCATGGGTTGTTTGAGAGTTTTTCTAGGCTAAAGAGCTTTCACTCAAATATGTTGTTTCATTAAAAGGGACAAAGAATTGCAGAAAATTGCAGAACTGTACACTGCAGTATATCACTGAACAGCTTTACAGTGTTATATGGGCAAGGGGGCTATTTTAAGTAAGGTACCCTACTGCTACAAGAAAAATAATAATATTCCTAATGTCTGCTCAGTTCTAAATTGTAATTTCACTTGCTCTGATAAGTGTCATATCCATATGATTATGTTTCCCATGTGTTTTTAGTTTAAGGTTTTACTTTGTTTACAAGCAGGCAGCTCTTCTGGCTCTTGATAGGAAAATAACAAGGATGTGAAATAGATTTCATTCCTTCTTGTGAGTTATCTATACAACAATTCTTATTGAAATCCAGTTAAAGAAATTATCGTTCCTACTAGTACACATTTAGGACACAGCTTGATTTTTAAATTCCGAGGTGAGTGACATGACCAATTATTCAACAAACACATACATGTCTTCTGGTTTTCATTTTTACAAAATTTATTTGTTATGGAGTCTATGTGCATCAGTGGAACATGAAAATAAGACAGAATCCCTGAAGGCTGCTTCAACAGAGGAAATCTCTAATATAACAAACTGCAGAGACATCAATTTGATTATGTGAAAACTCCCAGCTGCATTTTGATATTCTGATTTGAGGGATACCAGGATCTGCAGCCTGGTTTTTATGTCATCAAATGATTTTCTGCGGCTGAGATGCTTTTCTTGGATGGTAGATGTGCATCAAACAATGAGTAGACAGCCCTGTGTGTCTTGAATATAGTTGCTGCTGATGATGAATTTCCTCTGTAACAGAGCTTTTTAGGGGACTGATTGGACCATTTTTCTGAAATAGTAATTTATATGAGTTAATCTAAGAAATTACTTTTTTGCTTTGGTTTGGGTTTTTTGTTTGTTTGTTTTTGCTTTAGGAAATAAAGGTAGCTATTTTGCACCTAAAAAAATGAAGTGCTTTTTTTCCAGCATCCTTGAGTCTGTTTATTGATTTTTTTTTTTCTGCCAGATGATATTGAATGGATCCATTCATTAATCCTATAATTTTGTCAGATTTATAATGGCAGAAATCAAGAACAGGATCTGATATTTAATATCCTTTCAATATTTTCTAGTTACTTCTTACTTCTTTTTCAGTTAAAACCAATCACAATTGAAAAGTTCAATACATGATTTAGTCAAAGCACCACATAGTGATATTTTCAGCACAGAAGCATCTGTTTTTGAAACTTTTTTAAATGTGAAAATAGCTTTCACTGAATAAGGGTAAATTACAAGACATTAAAATATTTTAACAAATAACAGAAAAACATATTATGGAAAATAGGTCAAAGTTCATAATATTTGTTTTATATAAGAGTAGTAACTTCCAGATGTATACAGTTGCTCAAGATAAGCTTATAATGTTCAGATTCACACCATATAACTTTCTTTTTCACTTTTAATACAATCTCTCAAGTTTCGGTGTAATTTTGTTATTAGCCATCGTTCAGAGTATGGCAGACAGCCAGAGAAGCACTCAACAGCATTTCTTGTTCACCCGACCATCCTCTTGCAAAATGAAGAGCTGATATACATATATATATATATCTAAAACTAGAAAATTAATCATCCACAGAATCTGTTTGCTCTGAATTTGCATGTTACTCTATACTTCCAAATGGTAAACAAAAATACCTTTGGGATTGCTGTGTTTTGAAGGATGTCCATCTCTATCTTTGAAACTGGCAATCTCTCTCTCTTCTGCCTTTGCATTCACTGCATTTTTAAGGCATTAACTTTCCTTCTTAAGGATAATTTAGGTCTCAACAATCTGCTATTCTGAGCAACACAGTATTCTTACCTTAATTAGTAGCATTTCTAAAGTACTATTCTTTCAAAAACATTGTTTATAATGCCTGAGGTTATTGCAGTAATGACACTGCAAGCACTGATACATAGTGTCTGCTGGGTCGTTAAAAATACAGAATAATAAATACTCATGGCTGTGGCTATTTACTGCAGTAACATGTATGGTACTGGCTTGAAACAAAGTTTGATATCCAGAGAATGTTAGAAATTTTGTAGAAAAAGTTTTAGGTAGCTGTTATTCTGGATTAAACTATTTACTATTTGACATAACCATTTAATTTTTCTTCTAGTTTTTCTTTTTATACTTATTAATATTTCATATACATATAAAAACATTTTTACGCTATCATTGTTTAGCTAGCAAAAGGTGTTACTCTAACAACAAATTCATGGAACATCTGTAAGTGTACAGTCAGCTGACTGTGCTTCATCATTGCAGGAATTTCATATCGATGTGCTCTTCAGGGAGAAACTGACTTCTATGATGTGGCAGGATAGACCCACCCTGATAAGACCTAAAATCCAATCAATCTGTCATGCAAGCAGGATCAACTTTTGGGTCCAGGGTGTTGTCTTGGTGTTAATTTTGCTGAAACCATCCTAGTTCATCAAACTTTGAATACACACCCTGCTTTTTGAAGTCTGATTTGACAGATAAGCTGATAGCTGGCCTGTAAATGTGTGACCAGCAGTCAACCACTTTATACTATAAAAGTCCAGTCTCCTCTCATGCAGTGAGGTTCTTCTGACATAACCCTTCTTGGGGTGTATGTGTGAAAATTCCTCCACTGGACTGGGCACACTCCCCAAGGTTACTTGTCAAGGTTGAAAGAAAGAGATCTCCCTGCAAGCATTGGTATGGGTGAGTTACATCCTATCTCTACTTAATAATTATTTCTTTTTGCTAGCTTTAGTATAACTGCTTCAATAATTGCTTTGTTACAGTGCACTATACTACTTTATGCTATATTATACACTACTAGTAGATTTTTAGCATTTATATTGTGTAGTAAATAATTCTGATTAAGATCTTTCATCTGTTCTCCTGTTTGTTAATTTGTCTTAATAAATTCATTTATATAAATATATCTGTTTTGCCATCATTAAAACCTGCGGGACAAAGTGGTTTAATCATACCTCTATAATTCCTTTAAATTTAAATCGCTAACACAGTTCGAGGGTAAAATAGGATTCAACCTCACCTAGACCTCTCTCTGAGAGGGAGTTTAGAAAGCAAGGGAGTCCTTTCTGTACCTCGACACTCAACAACAAGGCTTTGCTTTTTAATAACTTTGCCTAAGCCTTCTACTCCCACCTGCGACATACAGGATTCCTGCAGGCCTTGACCAAGGCACTTAATTTCTCAGTTTTCTTTCTGTAAAGTACTCATAGTAATGCTGTTTTTTCTTAATCTGCTAGAGCTCCTTGCGACAACGTTTGCATTCACAGTATTTAACTGCTATCATGCCCAGTATGAACAGGACTTGGTTTTGACTGAGGCCTCAAAGGGTTGTTGCAATAAATGAAAAATAGTAATGCCACACATATATAAATATAGACAGGTAGCATAAAATTACACAGCTGCTCCATTGTAAAATACATCCTGTGATGAATCCAGGACACCTTTAAGGAAAATTACTTCTATTCATGGGTTCCTACCTCCTTGCCCTATCTTTTGAACTATCATAGTCAGCAGATGAAAACCCCTCCATGGGCTGCAATATCTGCTTCAGAGATCCTGTCAACTGTCCTCAGCAGATTCTATGCCAAAACCATCCTCTCACACATAAAAGGAAGCCCAGTACATGCATTAGAAGAAAGGGAAAGTGTTTAGAAGAGAAAAAGGCTGTCCATGTAGCTGAAAAGAGACATTGCATGGGAAAGGTTATCCACAGCAAAGGCAGGAGAGAGATTTAAATGGGTTTTGTTCTTCTGGGAAGTTTCTGAGACTGGTTCTTCATTTTTATGTTTCATTCACTGGAGGCTTATGTCTTGGAGAAAAGTAGATGCACATGCTCTGTATTGCTCATTGGAGGCTGAACAAGCACTTGTTTGAGAGTAGGATTAAACCTTTCACTTTGTTCTGCAAAAGTTCCAATTTCAGCTGTTTTAGAGGCAGGCTATCATACCAGTGAGCACTGAATTAAAGATATGACTCCTATTTACAGCATGCTCCCTCTGGACATTGGCTTGATAATTTACATTACTGTCAAATTTTGTGCATGCACTCCTTTTCCCAGAATATATAATTCTGTCCCTTGAATAATGATAGCATTGCTTGAATATAAACTGGCTGCTTTAGCTAGAAGTTATCACTACCTTAAATGGATTCAGGAGCATTTTTCACAAAGGATTACAGGGAGAGGTGTCCATTTACATTTTTTGCTCCACTTATTTACTTATTTTAATTTCACTTCATTCATTTATGTAGAAAAACACAATGTTCAGTAAATTTATCACCTAATGGAATGCAATTTTTTTGTGATTAAAACAATTCTAGATACTTTAGAGTGTAATTTTGTATTTATGTGTGGGTTTTAACAGACAGTAAAATTTTTAATAGAAAGAAATAGAAGATCAACTCCCAATGCTCTTCACCTATCAAGCAAATATATACTAACCTTTTCTAACAAAATGTCTCTGATTGTGACTAGTGTTGTTCCTTTTTGTAAACCTTAAAAACCAGTACAAAAGGAAATGTTCGGTATATTTCTCTATAGAAACATAAGTATAGCTGAAATTTTGAATAGCTTCGATAAAGTGTTCCTGTAAGTCATAAAGAAAATAAAACAAAACGTTGTTCTATTTAATCTTCCAGGCACTATAATTCTTGAATAGGTTCAAGTTGGTAACATTTCCCAAGTATTCTGCCTTATGGAACTGTACGTTTTATATAAAAGGTTTCTTTAAAAATAAAATTAAAGCTCTTTAAGTAACATTCTGGTATTCTGACAGACAAGAAACATTTCAGAGTAAGGCAATGCACTCACACTGTACATTTAAGACAGTGAATGACTGTAAGAGTTTATAGCTTCCTGAAGATAATGTCTGGTGTTCCAGTTCAATCAAGAAATTATTCAAAATGGTAGAGATAGAAAAAAGTCCAAGACATTTTTGGTGTTTTCCAGAACAGTAAGTAAAAGAGAAGAAAACAAAAAGAGTAACAATGATGCTGATAAATTAATCTTTGAGGAACTAAGAAACACTTCCAAGACAACTGCCCTTGCCAACAGAGTGGATCTTGTGAGCAAAGTAAAGACTGGTGGCTGTCTTGGCTACAGTGACCAGGAAGTGATTGAGTTTTAAATCTCTGTTGACAGGAGGAAAAGTGCCTGCAAAATCTCAACTCTGCACAAGAGGAGAGCAGACTTTGGGCTGCTCAAGGAACTAGTAAGGAAGGTCCCCTGGCAAAATGTTTCTGCAGTGCTGGGGTCCATCAGTACATTTTAAACATCACCTCCTAAGGGCACAGGAACAGGCAATTACCAAATGTTGGAAGTCAAGCAAGGGAGGCAGAAGGCCTGCTTATCAAACTTGATTTCCTTCTATGTCAAGGTAATCCACCTGGTTGATCTAGGGAAGTCAGTTGATGTAATCTTTTTGAATTTCAGTAAAGCTTTTGATACTGTTTCTCACAGGATCCTTCTGGACAAACTGTCCAGCACACAGCCGGATAAACACATCATGTGGTGGGTGAGCAATTGGCTCACAGGTCAAGCACAGAGGGTAATAGTGAATGGGGAAACATCAGACTGGCGACCTGTCCCTAGTTGGTTTCTGCAGGGCTCCATCTTAGCCCCTGTGCTCTTCAACATCTTCACAAATGACTTGGACACAGGACTGGAAGGGATACTGAGCAAGTTTGCAGATGACACAAAACTGGGAGGAGCTGTTTACTCCCTCAAAGTCAGGGAGGCCCTGCAGAGAAACTTCAAAAAATTGGAGGACTGGGCAGTCACCAACCATATGAAATTCAACAAGGGGAAGTGCCAGATTCTGCACCTGGAATGGGACAACCCTGGCTGTTAGTACAGACTAGGGAATGAGATGCTGGAAAGCAGTGCCATGGAAGGGAACTTGGTAGTCCTGGTCAATGGCAAGTTGAATATGAGTCAGCAGTGCCGTGGTAGCCAGGAGGGCCAACCATGCCCTGGGGGGCATCAGGCAAAGCATCACCAGCTGGTTGAGGGAGGTGATTGTCCTGTTCTGCTCTGCACTGGTGCAGCCTCGCTTTGAATATTGTGTGCAGTTTTGGGCACTGCAACATCAGAAAGATATTCAGCTATTGGAGAGTGTCCAAAGGAGGGCAACGAAGCTGGTGAAAGGCCTTGAGGGGAATCCATATGAGGAGAAACTGAGGTCTTTTGGTCTGTTCATCCTGGAGAAGAGAAGACTGAGGGGAGACCTCATTGCAGTTACAACTTCCTCAGGAAGAGGAGGAGCAGACAGAGATGTCTTCTATCTGGTGACCAGTGACAGGACCCACAGGAATGGCCTGAAGTTGTGTCAGAGGAGGTTTTGATTAGACATCAGAAAAAAGTTTTTCACCCAGAGTGTGGTTGAACACTGGAACAGGTTCCCCAGGGTCACAGCACCAAGCCTGCCAGAGTTCAAGAAGCATTTGTATGAAACTCTAAGGCACATGGTGTGACTCTTAGGGATGGTCCGGTGCAGAAGATCCCCTTGGATTCGATGATCCTAGTGGGTCCCTTCCAACTTGGCATATTCTGTGATCCTGTGATTAATCTAAGCAAAAAAGCAAAATCACTTGGATGAAAATTACTTGGGGTGACATTCAGTTCAACACATAACTAACGTGTCATCAAAGTTTGAGGCTTTTTCTCAAAAGTAGATCAAATGCCTTCACCTGCATGCATCAGGTTGCCATAGCAGGGCCTACAAAGTCAGTGGATATATTAATAAATTACTGTAACATTTTCCTATTTTTCTCAGTCTCTTTTAGTGTACCACAAGAGCATATGTATCATTACGAAGGCATAGATGTATCAGTTATGTCTTTATGGCATATACCTGCTTCCTTAGAATGTCATGTAGTCAGTGAGTACCACCTCAGTTGTGTGTGAGAAGCTGAACTACAGCATAGTTCTTTCTAGTCCGGAAAGTTGTCTACTTTGGGAAAGTAAGGAAGCCATCCAAACAGTTGAATAGATTGAGTGCTGAGATGGAATATCAAGGAAGATCCTATCTGTTGAGCTTTCTGAATGCCTACATTGATATAATTTCCTGGAAATCAGCTTGTCAAAATTTGTATGTCTAAAATTAGGCATTTAGTCTAAGGTGGTCCTGCAGAAGATAAAGGATGTATATGATCGCGTATAACCTCCACTCGTACCAGGTACCATTTCACTTTAAGCATGCAAATAAGTCCCCTTATTTATCAAGAGATTGCTTCCCATGTGTATGAAATGGTTGCATATCCTCTTATTCATGTCAGTTCATTACTATTAAATTGGAGAATACCATTTCTAAATCACAACAAGACGATATAGTAATGTGCCACCAAAAAACTATAAGAAGAAACCTTTTCAGTTTTTTAGTAGTATGAGTTTATTCCTAGCCTCCTTCAGTAAATTCCTTATTCATTTACTGATAGTCCTTTAAATTGTATTAGATATCCTTTCAAAGGGTTCTCACACAATTCCAATTTAAATGTAGGACAAGGTATAATAAATATGAGTGCCAAATAATAAATCGTGAAGACCAGGAAGAAGAAAGGAGGTTATTGTGATTGGACGTGGCTCTGCATGTATCTGAGCTGTTTAAACACGTTGTTACAGCTGACATCACTAGATGGCAATGTTACATATGTTACATACAGAATGCTTCCATTAGAACGCAAGCAAGGGTTCCGTCTCTAAAGAAATGCTACATGGTTGCTACCCTTGTGCAGTTGTATTTGAAAAGTACCCAAGTTTACTTCTTTTCCACCTTTAATCTCTGTATTTGGTAATGAGAAACAAACATGATTTGTCAGCTTATATTTCTGGAGAAAGACAGGTTTGACTGCTTTTTAGAGTTGGTTTCATTCCATACAGATGGAGGGCATGAGTAAGGTATACCCAGGCCAATTTCTGTTTAGCTGGATAAGCTTACCTATGAGAATTCTGCTATTGCACTGCAGGAGGCCAGTGAGGGTATCAGAAGTGAGAAACTCTTTTGAAAACAACAGCATTACTTATCTCTTTATCTCTCAAGACGACGACGTTTACCTGTAAATGAGACCAGATTCCCCCAGCTGGCTAAGGCATTGCCAGAAGCATTGTTACCACACAATTACCCTCACCATTCTCCCATGGTAAACAGAAAGTGAAGTAGCTCTGGAGAGTGAATCACATCACTGAAGGGCTCTCAAAGTGCTTCTTTCTGCTCTTTGGCTATACAAATATTTTCTGAAGAGGCAGCTTTTAACTGAAGCATTTCATATAGGTGCACAAGGGTAATTCTGGGCTGCAATACTTACATTTGTGCAGGAGTGTATACATTTGAAAATTATTTCATTTTCAATTCAATTTTGATTACAGAACATCTTTTTAGGGATAAATAGAACAAAGGTTAGAGATTATGGGGAGAGAAGAAGGAATGCAAGAATCTACAGAAAAGACAAGAGAGAAGATCAGTGAGAAAGCAAAATGCTGAAGTAGCCTGAAGCCTGTGAATAAATAAAAGAAGCAGAAGGTAAACCTCTGCAATGAGCCAGCCAATGTTCTGTGTTTGAGGTCTTCCTTTGTTCTAAGCAGTAATGATTATTTGTTTACTTTCATCTGAGTTTTTCAAAGGCCACCAGAAAACAGGTAGGAAAAAAAAAAGAAGTGAAACACAAGAAGCATATGCGTATGAGCCTATGGAGAAGGAGAGATCACTGAAGCACTAGTATCAGAATTACAACATTCTGAATACGAGGAAGAAACAAATAGAAGTAAATAAATTCCGTAACGAAATAACTGAATTCAAATTTCTCCTAGAGGGAAGATGGATGACTCTATCTCTTGGCTGAGCTAACTACAAGTCTTCTGCAGCCAATATAATTTCAAGGCCGTGCTGGCCAGGTGTTGGCACCTTGGAGAATATCTTTTGCATGTATTAGAGAGCTGTAGCTTGCAAGCAGATTTTCTACTGGAAAAGGGTTGGACCTGTGTTCTGTGACAGCAGAAACTAGACTAGTGCAAAGCCTGAGTGAATTTGAGGTCCTTGGAGACGAAAAGTCAAAAAATATTGTTATGTAGATAGATGTAGTATCATGAGTAAAACAACAAGGATATCTGAATCTAGTTCCTTTTTCTTTGACTATGTGGATGAATAATCCTCTGTGAGTCATTTATCTTCTCCATTTCTTATGTAGTTAGCCTTTACTTAAATTGCAAAATTAAACAATTGATCCATTGCTTAGTTCTGCCTAATGTTAAGACCATGGGATGTTATGGGCAATACCCAGTTCCCACCAGCTTGGGAATTTAGGATGTCAGTGGCCTTACAAGATCAAGCTGTAAATTATTGCTTGTCTATTGACTGAGTGCCCATTTAGTGATACATTAAAGAAGTAAGTTAGGTCTTTCCCTAGTGGACTCCAAATGAGACATAGGAAACTTTACATGTTTGGAACAACTTAATGCTATGCTTAGTTTCTTTAGACCAATGCTGTGACTTCAGTAGCACATTATTTACAAAGCGTGTTTCTGTCATTAAAATGAAATGGAGACAGGAAATGAGCAGAAATGTTTAAAGAAGTGGTGTAAGGTTGTAGCCTAGTGGCATTCCAGTGGGTCATAATATTCACATCATGTCTTAAAGCCTATGTATTTCTACATAATGTTTGAAAAAGAAGCTTAAAAGCAGCCATGATTCTGAGTGATGGTAAGACAAGATACCCTGTTTAGTTTTTGACCGATGATGCCTAAGAAAAAGTGGATGCAGACACATTGCAAACACTAGAGACTATGACAGCTTTGTAAATATGTCTAAAGTGTTAATCAAATGGCTACTGCATTTTGCCTTTATTCAGAAATACATGAATTTAAGGTGTATGATAGCTTGTATATAAACAACCTTGTGAAAAAAGTTGTGCCTATACATGAAATTAATGAGAAAACACTGCAGCATTTCTATTAATGCTATAATTTAGTAGGTGTTGAAATTATTTTAACTGAGTTGTAGAATCATGGTTTCATATCTAGAATATTTTAATGGCCTCATGATAGAAATTAGCTTAGGAGGATTGCTAAAAAAATTTTTTCTTTTGATTGTTGCTGTTTTGGATTTTAAATTTCCAGTTAATGACTGAAAGAATTCTGATTGAGCTTGTTACAGTGTTAAACAAGCACTAATGTTCAGATTCGGTTGCAACTTCCATTTGTTCCCAGGCTGCTGTTGCTCTAGCACTCTGAAAAGCTCACTCTAACAGTGGAAGTTTCCCATGTTTGTTTGTTTTTTTCCTTTCTGATTTGTTTGGAAGGTAGTAGAAAAAACATTTAAAAAAGAAAGACAGTAAAGTTTATAACTTGAATGTTGCTTACGTTTACTTGCAAATTTCCAGGTAGCTTCTCTCATGACTTGTTAGCTTCTTAAGCAGTATGCACAACCGCAGCAACAAAAAACCCACCGGGACTGAAAAATGGCAATGATTCACTGGAAAAATTTCAGTTATTTCAGAAAAACTGTGGGTGGTACCTATGTGTCTGAATGCATAGAAAAATACTATCAAATCTATCAACACATATTTCCTATACCCGTGTTGTTCTAAAAGTCTACTTATTAGAGATAACAACAATCTTTGTGATTCTGAGTGACTGCTTTAGGATGTTAAGAGCAGCAAACTTGACAGTGGCAGCTACCTAGTTGAGCATGATAATACCTCTAACTCCATTTATCTACAGCTAATTACACTGTAACTGCAAACTGGTACAGAGGTACATTATTTTAGCAGTAAATCCTACTTTCCACCTGTCATCTTGGAGACTTTTAGGCTCCAGCCCTGCCTTACAGTCCCATTGCTTATGTCTGGCTTGCTGCCAAACAGATAGTTCTTCTAGCTACAAGAGCAAAAGCTTAAACTAAGGGGCTAAACTGTTCATTGGCTCATGGTGTGTGCAAATAGCTGCATATACTGTCAGCATATCTTTTTGCCACGTGCAAGGGGAGATTTCCTCAAAGCTTTTGTGTTTGATTAACCAGTCTGCAACCCAGGAAAGCCAAGGCCCTCGTGCCTGACCAGTCTGTCAGCATCCTGTTATGGGGATTCTCCACTGAGCTGTCCACTGGATAAAAGGGCAGTTCGACTGACTTGTTCAGGGACACATGCCAACAGAATAAGGGAGACTTCCTCCCAGCTCTCCATACTTTTATTTGAGTATGTTACCCACTGCTTGTGACTGCTAGCGCTCTTGAAGGACTCACACTAAAAGTTTACAGAGTTATATTCTTTAATAATAAGATTTTGCCAGGTTAAGGTTCAAAGACTGCTGGCGATAGTATCTGATTGCAAAAACCTATTCAAAGCAATATATGGACAAATCCTAATCCCTAAGAAAAGCTGGCTTAAGATAATAATTCAGTGTGCATACACTATGCTTCTTACCCAATAGGCATCCCTCTGGGGGAGAAGACAAATTCAGCCTATCAACCGATTCCAAAAGTTACGATGGAGTCTTCTCTAACTTCACCCTATTCTTAACTTATTTTTATACTATTTCATTATCTGTAGGTGGAACTTGAGTGACTCTAGTCACAGATCATGCTCAGTGTGGGGTAGTTGTACCTTGGAGGTGGGTGATTTTGGCATGGAGTCGTGTAACTTTAGGATGGAAGTGTGGGACTTTGGGATGGAGGTGTGCATCAGTACTACATCTGAGGTAACCTTGGGATAGAGATGAGCATAAGTCTTATATGTGAAGAAAGTGATTTGCCCACTGTCGCTGGTTCAAAAACATGACATCTTCTATCTACCTTGGTTGACAGCCGCTATGCAGTTTATTAGATAAAAAGTACCACTGAATTCCTTCTTCTGCAAGGACTTGAACAGAGCCTGGCTGTGGAGTCTCCACTCTGCTCCACCCTCTGTTTCATCCCCCCTTACCATTTATTGTGTGAGAGAAATTTGGTATGCTGACTGCATTCCATCCAGGAAGCAGCAACACATTTCCTCGAATAATTTGTATACTGTTCTAACTGTGTCTATAACTGTCCAGTTTTCTTTAATTTTACCCCCAGTCTTTTTTTACCACACTTTTGTACTATGAAAGTGGTACTAGACATAGTAAAAATATTTTTTAAGTTAAAATGCAAATTTACCAGTACTAAAATAATAATTTCAAACAATTTATTTGCTTAAAATATTACCTGTATTAATTTAATAAGAAATGGAAATATTTTGTTTCTTTTGTAATTTTCAATTTTGTAAAAAATCTTTGAAGAACAGCTGAAAAAAGTAACAACAAGAATAATAATACATCTTCCTGTTAAATAAAACAAAATAATTCTATACAATGAAACTTCGTATCTATTTTGACCCTATAAAAAAACCCCTTTATTTTAAACAGGTCTAATTTGAAGCTTTTTTCTTTTTTTTAACAACAGTTTCTCTGCTTCTTTTCTTGCAAAAAGGGATCCATTGGCATAAATTGACAGAAATTTGGATTTGCTTATGTTTATCTATGTATACTACTGAATAATCAGTAACATAGTCTGATGTAAACCTTTTCATGTCAAGGAATTTGTAATTTGAGAGTAGGAGACATGGTACTATATGCAGAAGTGTTCTGTGATTGGTTTCTTTTGTGTTTTCTTTTTTAATAATTTAATTAAAAAAACAGATGGTAAGCTGATTCAGTGCTATCATAACATGTGAAAGATTTTCTCAGACAAGAAGTATTGCTTAAGGCAGAAGTTGTTGACACCAAATCACTATTTTCATGGGAGAAATAACAGGGGAAAGAAAATTTAATGATGTTCCTTAAGTACATGTGTTTTAGAGGAGACTTAGTGAGTTAGGTCAGCATTTGAGCAGCTGTAACACCATTACTGTTTGCAATGTGAACTTTAGTGGAACATTATGTGCTCTGGTGATTTCCAACACAGCAAGCAAAATGGATGTTCAAGATCTGAATGTACTATGCTAAAATTAATCCTTTTACCCTCTTCTACATTGTTCAGAGAATGGGCAGCTTGGACTCCAGCTATGGTGAAGTGGCAATTGGTCTCTCTCCTTGACAGTTGACAACTGCACTGTGGTGATGAAGATGGTTTTGAGATCACATTAAAAGAAATGCCTATAACTAACAATATATTTGAATCAAAATCCATCTAAGGGGAAGTGGACAATCTAAATAAAAAAATAGAATAAAAGATGTTACAAAGGATATTACAAAAGAGACGGTTTTCTAAGATATGTGAGAGATTTCATTGACAATTCAAGCTGTCAGACTTAGTGAAAATTTTATATATGCTTCTGGACAAAGATCATAAACTTACTAACTTGTATGTTGTGTTGAGTTTCATGAAGCTCACCAGGTTAGTCAAGGAGATAAATATTATTGTTGATTTTCAAAATATGTTTCGATGTTCCTGCAGTTGATAGAAGCGAGTAATCATGAAAACAGAAAAGAAACTGCTAAGGCTTACTAATCAGGAAAAAAACTCTACCCCAAGAAGCTGGGACCCATATGAGCAAGTAAGTAAAGGATCAAGTTCATGTGAATGATTCTCATTTTATAGAGACTACTATAATTAAATGTCTTTCTCTTCAGAGTTTGATGCTTGAAGCCAAGTTGATGTCTATTACTTGTTACTGTTCTTCCAGTATCTAATGTTTATATTTTTGTGTGAACTCATTTTCAGAAATATGATTACACTAATCATTGTCATCTGATTTGACATCTCTTACAGTGTCAGTTAGTTAATGTTACTGTGAAGCTTGGAATGGAATGGAAACTACTTGGATGACTGGAAGCTACATTAAATTTAACTGGAGTTAAATAGGTTCTTAATCAACAATTGGTGATTCTAAAGTTATCCTTAGTGAATAGATTCAAAAATGTTATGCTCATACAAATAGAAGAGATTTCACTATTAAAGTAACCTTGATAATATTGGTACAATTTTGTTATTGCTATTATTTTTCCAATATTAATTAAAGATTCTTTATAAGCAAGTAATATAAGGATATTTCGTTCATGGTTCTGACTGAAATTCTGTCCTTTGACTTTCATGAAGGCTCTCACCGTAGGTTTACTTACCCATAGTTAATAGTAGAATATGGGATTTTATGGATCTTGAATTTGGAATTCTATTTTCTAATTTTTAATGTTCTGCATTGTCATATCCAGAAACAAACAATACAGAAAACTGCAGCTAGAACCTTAATGAATTTGAATTTGTCAGGATTTACTTCCTGCATATTGGGACCTCTTTACTGAGGAGCAGCATGTTTTAGGATTATTTTAAGATTATTTTTATTATTTTCAGAAGTTTTACTAGCAGTCAAACTATTTGAAAGATTTGTTTCTCTAACACATCTTCAGTTATATTTCATGGTCATGCAACAGAATCCCAAACTATCTGCAGAAGTAACCTGACCCTCATTCTGTATTAGTGCAGTAAAAGTCAATAGTTATGACATAGTCCTCCAACACTTAATTTCTTTCATATTTTATGGATTAAATTAAATTTACCTTTGCTTCTGCAAATACATAAATGTAGAAGCTAATAAAAAGTTAAATAAATGATCATTGACTTGAATGTTGTCTAACCTGAAGATTATATTTCAGGGGATTGAGTTCAGCCCTCTTTTTATGTGCATACACCTAAAAATATCTCAGATTAGTCATTCAGATTATATATTTTATATATATATATATTTTATATATATATATATATATATATATATATATATATAATATAACCTTTGGATATTTTAGAAAATGTGATTCTGAGGTTACAGAAAAAAAGATAATTTTTGTAAAGCAACCTCTATGTTAAGAATTTAATAAAAATGCTCTACATTAATAAAGTGATTTCTCTGATACCCAGTGAGGTGTTTAACTGAGTGATAGCTGGGGTTTGAAATATTCCTTACAGATATAACTATACTCAAGAATATGCATCCAAAGACACTGGTAAACTTAACCTACATGAAAACTGACAACTAATATTCTTCATTCAAGCCAGTGGATAACTTGTAAAAAAAATTAAACATTACTACAGATTCACAGATACAAATAAATAAGAACCTCAGATGTCTTCATAACACTAGTATTGCTTGGGAAGACATGCTCTTAGAGAAGAACTTGGTGTATATATATACTGCAATCTGGGGCATAAACTGTTAGGAAAGTTAAGGTGGAAGGACACAGAAATTATAAATTCTGAAAGTCTTATTCAGCAAATCTCAGTAAAATATAGTCAATTTAGAATGGTGGTCTACTTGATTTTAGTAGAAGATATCAAAGCTCAGATTTCTCTGATTTCTCTGCTGGGTTAAACTGTTTCATGGCTATCCTGACTTCTGTAATAAGCTCTCCTAAGTATGACAGAAAATGTGATTGTTTTACTAGCTTTTGTACCCTAAACTTTGAAAGGAGGAATTTTTTCTTTATGTTTTCTCAGTGGGGCCTTGATTCTTTATTTTCAAGCTCTAGCTATTACTACAATACAAATATTAAATAATAAATGTTTCTGTATTGCCTTTCATTTTTTTGTAAAGGAAAACATGTCATGGTAAAACAAGCCTATTCCTCTTGGAATGATGTTCAATTGAAAGTTTATTTTAAAATTAAGTGTTTTCTACAGTATCATCTATTTAGCATTTTTGCCTTATTGTCTTATTGTACTATGTATGAGGAGATTGAAAGTCAACTGGAATCACAACGTTTTTAAAAGCTGCCTGGTGTTCCAAGATATTATTTTTTCCCCCAAGGAAAACAAACCAATATGGTCAAAGCCTAATAAAGTTATTACTTTCTTGCTGAAAAGTGACCTTTTAAAAATATTTTTTTTGCTTGCAGACTTTTCATTTAGGACTTGGAAAATTGTGGTCGGTACAAAAATAGAAAATTTTTTCACTTTGAGTGGGATTTAACTTATATATTAAAACCCATAGATGTGTATGTCTGCTTATAAGTGCCTATAGGTGTTCTCCTTTTGCTGTGCTCCTGGGTGCTATACAGTTTAATTTGGAGATATGTCTAGCTGGTCAGGTGAAACTGCTGTTCATGTTGGTATAATGAAAATTGTAGAAATGAAAGGAATACTTATGTTAAAAATTGAATATTTACTGAATTTATGAAACTCAGTGATGAACAAAAGTTCAAAACCTAGAAGTATCTGAATCACAATTTAGTGGTGAATCTTTTAAACTATAATTACAGACTGGTTTTGATTTTTAAGTCCTTCTTTTGGACTTGTTCTTGCATTATAAGACTTCTACTTTTCTGGGAAATATACCTAGAAAATACACAGAAATTATATTAAATATGATTTCAAATATTTTAGACCAGATTATGCTGCTTTTTAAAGGCTCTGTCTATATTTTTCATCTCGTTTCATTCTTCCATTGCTGTTAGTAAATATACTCAAAATGTGACAGTGGGAGAACACAAAAATTATTCTAGTTGGTCAGATTAAACTGCCTCCAAGCAAGTTGCTATTTGGTGCTTTGTTAAAAAACAAGCAAGCAAACAAGCAAATACCCAAAACTATGAGAAACAGATTAAATATTAATAACTCTTTTATATTAACTTCCATTTTCTGGCAATCAGGGAGTTAGGGATTACCTGAGACAGATTTTCTTCTTCAGGAGTGTGTTAAATAGTCATTGTTGGTTCTATGGATTTGTCTAATCTTTCCATCAGGAAAGATTTCTACCATTAAGGCAGAAAAAATATTATTACATTCAATGTCTGTTCTTCTCAAAGGTATCTCAGGATGTGAACCTCAGTCAGACTTGACAAATTATATAAAAAAACCCCATAACATTTGTTTGTATTCAGTTCT
This sequence comes from Pseudopipra pipra, assembly GCF_036250125.1. Lineage (NCBI taxonomy): Eukaryota > Metazoa > Chordata > Aves > Passeriformes > Pipridae > Pseudopipra > Pseudopipra pipra. The sequence continues at coordinate 51,760,781 of NC_087553.1, forward strand.
GAAAGTGTTAGATATCCTTGCAAAGTTCTGAATTTCCTTGGTATTACTGAAGCCAGGGAAATGAAGGCAAGCAGTTTTCAGAATAAAATGCTCAGCGTGTTTTCATTTGAGTATGTGTCTAAAGGCACATAGTTGTCATTCAGTGGCAAAGTGCAAAAAGCTAAAACAACTGATTAATAAGAAAAGATGTCATATCTTGTGAGATCCAATCTAAGCAGAGATGGCACTGTAAGATTGCTTACCCACTCTTGTTTTGTTTCTCGTCAGACCAAAACCAAGATGTTTCTCTGCTTATCTTTAGTATTATTGTTCTTTATTAATATATTATCTCAAGAAGTAAGTATCCTTGACTGCGATATTATCACCTTCTAAACAACACTGGGAAAAGATAAACTGAAGAGAATGCATTTGGAAATTAAGAAAATTACTCTGAAACAGCAATATGAAAATGATTGTGGAAAGTTATGCTTATGTGGTTTTGTGGATAATAGTCTTCATTAAATAATAATCCCCACTTTTCATTTTGTACTTAGAGGCAATTTATTTATAATGTCTAAATAAGAGAATGACATTCACATGAATGAAGTATTTTATTGTTTTTCTCTATGACTTGCAAGGGAAAATAATGACAAAAAGAAAATTGCAATCAATTGCCAATTTTTATTGTAGAGGAAACTGATGATTCCAAGTTGAAAATGCTTTGATGTAAAAAGTAAATTGGGTATTGGCTTCTTCTCACTGGTTGGGTGACAGGTGCCTTGCATAATGGAAAGATAGATGTGCTTCTCTAGCAGACAAATTCCTCTTTTCTGCTCAGCAGCTTGCAGTGTTTTATTACTGAAATATAACCATATATGTTTTATTTGAAAACTGTTTTCAACAGTCCTCAAGCAATTCTAAGCAATCTTTGGCTAAGACAATGTAAACCATTATCGTATGACTGGGTATTACTCTTTCATTGACAGTGGATGACTGTTAAATATTACATCTTAGAACTCCAAAAGATTTGGTGTCATCTGTGCATGCATCAAAGTCTGATCTATTAGTCTGCATGCAGATAAGCATTCCATTTGACTATATGTAGGAAAAAGCATTACTATTTTTATTATACCAATAATCTGGCATAATGTCAACCTAGAGGTTTGTGAACAAATGTAATATTCTGACATCAAAGGCAGGTACAGCTGCGAAATTCATTATGCTTCACACCAGAGTAGCTTTCAGAGCAGGAGCAAATATCTCACCTGAACTCTGTGGGTTTCTGATTGCAAAATAAGTTTGAATTATATTCTCATGGGCAGGAGGATTGTGGCTATTTAATATAGAAACAAAATCATTAAATGATTTGGATTAGGGAGGACTTCTAAAGATCATCTGGTCCAACACTCCTGCCATGGGCATGGACATCTTTCACTACATCTGGGTGCACAAAGACCCATTCAAGCTGACCTTGAACACTTCCAGTAACGGGGCATCCACAACTTCTTTGGGCAATATGTTACAGTGTTTCACCACCCTCCTTGTAAAAAATTTCTTCCTTGTGTCACATTTAAACCTACCCTCTTTGAATTTAAAAACCGTTTCCCCTTGACAGGCCCTGGTAAAATATCTCTCTCCTTCTTATGAGCCCCCTTCATATATTAAAAGACTGCTCTAAGGTCTCCCAGGAGCCTTCTTTTCTCTAGTCTGAACAGCCCCAACTCAGCCTTTCTTCACAGGAAAGATGTTCCAGCCCTCTGACAATTTTTGTGGCCCTCCTCTGGACCCAGTCTAGCAGGTCCATGTCTTTCACATACTGTTGATCCCGGAGCTGGATGCTGTACTCCAGGTGAGGTCTTATGAGAGTGAAATAGAGGGGGAAATTCACACTGATGGACACACGTCTGATGTGGTTAGGTTTCTGGCCTGCAGGTGCACATTGCCAGCTCATGTCCAAGTTTTCGTCCACCAGTATCCCCAAATCCTTCTCCTCAGGGCTATTCTCAACCTATTCATCCCCTAATCTGTGATGATATTGAGGATTGCCCTGACTCCATTGCAGCACCTTGCACTTCGCCTTGTCAAACTTTATGAGGTTCATATGTGTCCACCCCTCAAGGCTGGCAAGGTCTTTCTGGATGGCATCCCTTCCCTCAAGAATATCAACTACACCACTCAGCTTTGCATCATCTGCAAACTGGCAGATTCAATCCCATTGTCTATGTCACTGATGAAGATATTAAATAGTATCTATCCTAGTATGAACCCTTGAGGGACACCAGTCATTACTGATTTCAGCTTGGACACTGAGCCATTGACTATAACTCTTTGGATGCAGCCATACACTAGATTCCTTATTCATTTAAGAGTCCATATCTCTCACGTTTAGCAGCAAGAACATTGCCAGAGACCTTACCAAAGATCTTTCAGAAACTGAGATACAATACGTCCATAGTTCTTCTCTTGTCCATTGTTGCAGTCACTCTATCATGGAAGGCCATTAGATTAGTGAGGCATGATTAGCCCTTGGTGGAGTGTTCTCTAATCACCTTCCTGTCTCTGATGTGTTTCAACATAAACAATCTGTTCCATGATCTTACCAGGCAAGGAGGTTATCGATAAAACATGGATGTACAATTTTTGATGTCATTAAAATATGAGCTGTATGGCTTAAAGGAGAGTAAGTAGGAGGAAATACAGGTGATTGTTTAAATTTCAGATTACTTCACAGTCTGTGAAAGAAAAAACAGCTTGAAAGAAAAAACAGTGATACAGAGAATCTAATTTACTCTAGAATAACAGTTATTAATTAATTAGAAAGCTGTTTTTCAGCATATGGACCTTGTCTTTGTTTCTAAGCATGTGCAAAAATATTTTAGGGTGCTGCATAAGTAAATGGGGAACAAAATGTTAGGAACACCATGATTGTGATGAATTTGGAAGACAAGATGCAGTCTTTGTCTTACCTTGGTTTTTTTTGCTACCATATTCCTTTATTCCACTCAGCCTACCACTTAGTAAGATGAACAGTTACATGCCAGTTGTTCAGTTGCTTGAAATTGGGCCAGATGCCTTGAGAATATGAAACATCCTAGTGCTCAAGGTATTGTGTTATGAGACAGGTAATACAAAAGACCTTAGAAGTATTGCAGAACAGGCTTCTCACTTTTATTGCCAAACAAAGCAGGATAAAAACATGGAAGGGTCCATTTTTGATAACATTTGTTTTTACTAAATATGATTTAAGCCAGTGACATCCTAAAAGTAAAGAAATATTTGCAATGTACCCTGTCAGCCCCAATAGTTGGGGTTTTTTTTGTGTTTTTCTTTGTTTTATCTCTGCAGTTAAGGGCTTATGCTGTTAATACTGCTACTACTACTTCTATTACTGCAAGTAGTAAATGATGGGTTTATGCTATCTACTGCCAGAAGAAAATAGATTTGGAGGTTCTCAGTTTAAGAATAGCCATCAACACTTGCCTCCTACTTGTTGGCAGATGTGGCTAAGTTCTAGTGATAAGATTTAATTTGTCACAGTATTCAGTATCTAGACTGGTCAGGGCTAATCACCCAGTTCAGTCATTAACTATGATGACTTAGATGTGAAAGAGATTAACAGAACCAAATCAACACAGACAGCACATGGAAAGGCATCTCATTGATTTCAAAGTGCAGGATCAATTATTCAAATCTTACTCTCGTGAAAATCAGTGATGGACTTTTTTTCTGAATGTAGGTGGAAATTGGAGTCCATATTATAATAGTTCCATGTTTCTGTAAATTTTGTAATTCCAGAATTCTGTGTTCCATATTTTTTAATTATACATTAATTATTACTTTTCAGCTCTCTGAAGGGCAAAATAAAACTCATTGTGGCTTTATAAACTAGATGACGAAGGACAGCTATTGCAAGTGTGCCTTTTTTTTTAATCAGAAAATTCTTGTGAGCCATCTAGGACAGAGTCCAAAATTTCTTATTCACAATTATAATGAAAGCTTATACAGTATGTTACACCTCATATTTACAGTAATCTTTGTTATGAGAACAAGATTGTGCAATTTTAATAACTGTTGGAGTATACAGAAGAGAGTTATCTAATGTCCCTAGCAATGTGTTTAGCTGTTCACACATAGATTAGTTCTGTATTCCACAGCCATCAACAGGTAAACTTACTTTGAAAATTTCATGAGGTATATTGATTTTATTTCTTTGAAAAGGGATATAATGAGAACATGGCATGTCACAACAGGAATCTGTCCTCATGACAATGATTGCTACAAGAATAAAAATCTAACTTGCAGTCCACACCATTTTCTAAAGACAGGAATGTTCTGATTTCACTACTTTCTCACTCTTTACTTTCCCCTTTTACAAAAAATCTTGTGTTGTAGCAAGCCAGTTCTGCTCTTAAGTCATATAAATGAGCCATCTTCAGATAGTGGGAATCCATGTATGATCAGAGATGGTCTGAGCCTATTTTTCTTATTGAGCATGTTGAATAGGCTACTTCTCTGTCTCTCTGATTCTCTGCTTGTTCCATTTCTCCAGTAAAGCACCGTCCTAACCACAGTAACAAATTATGGCTTTATTAATATAATAAATAAAGCACACAACCCGGTTGCTTGGATTTCCAACAACCAAATTAGTTTATTAGAAGCGAACAGCACCTTTTATATGCCTTCGGACTACATGTGATTCACCTAGCCAACCACCATGGGACTTACCACTGCCCATGTGTGTTAGAGTGTATTTTGGGAACTACCCCTCCCAGGATGCATCACCCAGCATCCCTAAAACATGTTCCCCGCAATGAATCATCGTTAGACTGAAAATCAATGGATATAGTTAGTATTTATATAAACACACACACATACATGTAGAAATATATTTTTATATATATTGTTTATTCTTCTGCTTTATCTTCCATATACTGCTTACTTTCTGCACTTGTTAGCCTCTCTGGATCAGCATACAGCACACTGAGTGATAGCACAGTTCAAATAGTCGATGATTAATAACTGTTGTTTGCTTTAAAAGTGTGGGTTTTCAGTTGTTTGGAGTTTTTTAATTTATAACCAAAAGATGAGGTTTTTTCTTGTTTTCAGATTTTGATGTGCACTGACTCTTGCAGAGGTGAAGATAAGGCATCTGTCCTGGATCTGTTGAAATAATGGAGTAGAAGCTTTAAGAGATATTTTTTTCCCTTGGTATACTTTGATGTATGAGATGTTCAGGGCTTCTTTTCCTTTTTTTCAGTTGCACTTTTAGTTGGATTTTTCTTTTCTTTCTTCCTACACAACTATCTCATTCACCTCATTCTACATAACCTTTGATTCCTTTTAGCCACTCATGAATTCAACTACAATTTTTCTGTCAAACATTCATTTACTTTGTGCTTCTACCTTTTCTTTGCTCATCTTAGGCTGCATCATCTTGTCTCTGTAGCTGCAGAGGTATATTTGCAGCTTATTTTATACAAGGTCAAAACTGAATGTTTTCTAAAACCCTACCTAATTTTTTTACCACATTATTATCTTTGACATTTGTTGCTGAGCTAACTAATTTTTGGTTATTCTCTAAGTTTGTGTTCTGTTACCTATCTACTAGAAACCAAGGTACACAGTCCAGTCACACATTAACTTTATTTAATGTTTTAATTTAACATTCTCACCAGAGAGCTGTGATTTTCTTACAACGGGCTGTGGACTACATTACTTGCTCCTCTTGTTCTCCTGACCACTAACGTGAGCATTTTGAAGGTTTAGGGAAAACCAGTCTTCTATATTCATCTAATATCATTGATGCTGATTGGCTTTTGGATGCAAAAATGAAAGGGAGATTTGAAAAACTGTATTCATAGATACTGCATAATGCCTTATATTTCCAAGTGACCAAAGTTAAGCTATAGATTTTGTGATGATTTAATTTCTTTTTCTTTATTTTCAGTATCTATTTGCCACTAAGGTTAGTAAAAGAAATATTTGTATGTTTATCAAGCAAAGACTCATGGAATACAAACAATATGCTCAGGTCAAATTATAGCTGAACAAGAAGTAGGACTACTGTCAAATATTCATTGATTATATGACAATAATATTTGCTTGGTAGCTACTCTGTACTAAGTGAAAAAGATAAATCAAGTGTTCTGGAACTGTAATGATAAACCTATAAACAAACCCTGCAATCAAAAAAAGACACAGACAAATGTGGAAGAGGGCAAGGAAAACACTGCAATCAGTCTTTGTGATACTTCATATTAAGGAGGCTGGTAATTTGCTGTGACTTCTCAGAGCTTCCTGTCACACAAGCCTTATGCTTTCACTATTCTATTTACATTGCTTGAGTTACTAAGCTTTGCAGGAAAAACCTCACTTAATCCAGACCATTATAACTTTTCCTTATGTTTTAAACTATTTGTATAGAAATTTTGTTGAAGTCAGAAAACATAATCTTGCAGTTCTAACAATGAAATTTAAGAGTAGCCTAATGAAAATGGAAGTATTTTCTCATTATTTTCTAGGAGAGGACCTCTCCTTAGCACTGAGGAGGTCACAGGTGGAGTGCTGTGTGCAGTCTGGGGCTCCCTGGTATTGAGAGAGACATGGATGTTTTGGAATCCAGCACAGGGCCATGAAGATGCTGAAGAACTTGGATTATTTGAGCTATGTAGAGAGGCTGAGAGAGATGGGACTGTTCAGCCTGCAGAAGAGAATGCTCAGGAGGGTCTTATCCACGTGTTTAAATACCCAAGGGTCTCAGTAAAGGAGCAAAGAAGACAGGGAAAAACTCTTAGTAGTGCCTCATGAAATGCCAAGAGGAAATGCCAAACTGAAATACAGGAAATTACACTTTAATAGAAACTTGGGGGTTTTAATTTATTTTGAGGGTTATCCAACACAGAACATGTTGTCTGGAGAGGTTATGTAGTCTTTATCCTTAGAGATACTGAATGATATCCTTGGAAATACTTCATGGACATAGATCTGAGTAACGTGCTGGTGGTGACACTACTTTGAACAGTGATTTTGGACTTGAGAATCTGCTGAGACTCTTTCCAAAAGGTCTGTCGTTCTGTGATTTTGCTGAAGTACTTTCAATTTTTTTTTCTGCAGATTGAGTATGGACACCTAATAAGTTTAAAGCATTATGCTTTGATGACTTGATTACCCTTTTTTAAAAATAAATGTTATGTGTACCTCTTCTAGTCTTTTTGAAAAATTAAAATAGTAGATGATTAAGTAATTGTTTTTGAAAGAAAGTTTACAAACACAATGCAAATGCTTTCATATAGCCCAAGAAACTTACCAATAATGACTAATGGTATGTAGTAACACAAATTATATAATATAATTATGATCATGTTCATTTTACAAATAAAGAATCTGAATCGGATAGATTTCAGTTTTGAATATGTCTAGTAGAAGTGATATTAATTTTTCATGTATTCACTCTACTACTAGCAAAAGAAAAACAAGAAAATCTGTTTGGTTTAATAATTTGTGTGAAAAACAAGCCTATGGTTCTTAGTTTGCATTCTGTTCTTAAATATCCAATTATTGTTTCAATTTTAATTTATGTTGATTATCTTCCTAGAGCATTTAGTCCTTATATAGGCTTTAGTTTTCAAAAGGATTTTCAGGATGTTGAACACTTAAGTCATTTAAGTAGTGAGAAAATACAGTCTTTTGTTTCCTTGTGCATTATAGAAACGTTGTTTGATGGTAGAAAAGCTTTTTATTTTGTACTACATAGTGTTATTTCAAATGTCACCTCTTAATGTGAATTAAGTCTTTCTATTAATTTAGTAGGGAGAACAATAGCGACTGGAAATAATGAGATTACAGCAAATGACTGAAGTATATTCTGCTGCTACGAAACCTTATTTATTAGTGTTTATGATACCTACAAAATACATAGGTTCAGGAAGTGGACTTCTAAGTTTGGAATGTGTTGCCATTGTTTCAGGGAGGATTAAAATATAAACAGTATGGAGGACTGAAGCATCTACCTGTGCTATACTTGATTAGAGCAGAATTTTATAATCAAGTGCTAGAGGAACTTTCAGAAGGATAATCATAGAAAAAATAATCAAAAGAATTTGAAAGAGTTGGGGAGAAAACTGGGAAATTTGTTTGACAAATTTTTAAAAATGAATGTTAACCATGTTTCTGTCACAAGAGGACATTTGGGGAGTGATGTTGCAGCATCCAAAACCAACAAGAGCTGCCTGACTGTAGAGAAGAAAATCACAAATATTATATATTACTTTGAACTGTGTCTGACTAAAATGTATTAATTTTTAATAGTCCTTTAGGGAAAACTGTTAAGACATGATGTTTTTAATTTTTTTTAATATATATTAGTTAACCCAGTTTGCTAGTTATTCCAGTTATTCCAATTTTTGCACTGCTGGATTATGCTAGTAAGGCGCAACTATGAATAACAAAGGAAAGGGATAATAAAGGATATGAAATAAGATTTAAACATAATATTTATATTGTTCTTATAAATATTGTTCTTATATTGTTGCTCTTTCTTACAGTTACCAGATTTAAAAAACAAACAGAAAAACATCTAGAATATTTTCTTTGGGTTTTCTAGATCCCATAAAGCAACAGAAAGTGATGATGCTGGAAAAAAGGCCATGTCATACATGCCATCCTTTAAAATTGCAGTCAGAATACACATGAGGAGTAATTCCATGTGGGATCAAAGTAAGTGTTGAGATTTTTGTCAGAAATTGGTCACATCAATAAATAACAAATCTTGAGTGAAGAAGGTGCTGTTACCAAATAATAATAAATGCTACATTAACATCTTACACTAGAGACTCCTCTTTGGAGTGTGAAAGGGGTTAAATATTATTGTGCATAATAATGAATCAGTATTTGGATGCTCTATAGCAACTTGGAGAAATTTGTTGTCAATTATGAAAAAAATTTGAAAAAAAAAGGAAATTAATTTACTGCATTTTTCCTTCATAAAACTAATAATTCTACTTGTTAATGCTTCTCCTTTTTCTTCAGGTTGCAGACAGTACTTTTAATGTGATAAGCATGTGTCCTTTTTATTCTATTTCAAGCATTTTTGAATAATAAATTTATTGAAGATTAATTCAATTAATCTCAATTATTAAAATTCAGCCTGCCTGTAGCTGTCACCTGCTTAATTCAGTTGTGGGAATGCTGGCATTTACTATTAATGTAAGGAGCTTAGGCACTCAGTTTGGCTTAAATATAATAGCATTTTTGAAGTGTAGGACAAAAATTCTCTAAAATGATTCTAAGCTCCCATGTGTTCAAGGAACTATAGACTCTTTCTGCATATGAATGTGACTGTGGTACTAAATGGTACTAAATTGTGTTGAATGATACTAAATGATACTAAAATGCTGGTACTGTGCAATCCCAGTGGAGCTGACTTTCTTAGCACCTTAGAAAGACCTGAATTTATTTGAAACTCACAAGCAAGGATTGTTGTGACTGAGAATCCAGAGTAGTCCTCATTCAGGGAGCTTGTTTGAGTCACTATTGGGTTCCATGTGAAAAATAGTATATATAGACTTCTTGGGTTTTGGTTCATGTTAAAATAATGATTATTTTCTTGCATTCATTATTAATACTTGTGAAAAATACATGACCATTAGAACAGATGCTAGATCTCAGAACTATCCTTCACAATTTAATGCAGGAATCACTAAATTACCTTGTTGAGCTCTTTCATTTTCTGTTCATTCCCAAGTTCTTGAATCTTGTATTTTTGGCTGAAGACTCATTCATAGAAAAAGCACTAAAAGTGAAGCCTCTGTCTCAGCTTCCTGGGATAAGATGCTCAGGACATTCTGCTGAGAAGGAAGCTTTTGAAGCCATTTAGACTTAAAAAAAAAGAAATCCATTCAAATTTCTTATTTCTGAGAGGAAATAAGCACTTGCATATTGTAAAAATATCATCACTTGCCTGTTGTATAAATGTCATGTTGTATAAAGGCTCTGCTTTGGAAGGAAATGTTTGAGTCAGTTTGAGGTAAAAAAACCCTAAGATTTTAACGCATCCCTCTTTTCATCTCTTTCTTATGCCTTTTTTTGCCTTTCTCTCTCTTTTTTTTTCTTTTTTTTTTTTTTCTTTAATTTTCCAAGGCATCTTCAATGTGGAAGGAATCTGAGTATCTCAAGAGCAAATTGGAGTCAGGCACCATAAAATGGCATTGTCTTGTCTGCTGTTTTGTGAATCCCTACAAGTTCATTATAATTTGAACTTACAGACTGACCCAAAATGTTTCTCATATCCACAAGCTAAGAAAAATATACTTATTCATATTGACAGTGTCAAACTCAATATATTTGCCAACTGTCTAGCAATATTTCTAAAATAAAACTTAGTAATATTAGAATGGAAGAGGAAAACAGTGAAGGTTTCTCATAGATTTTTATTTTCCATTTTAAGACATGGCCTTGCTCCTCTTGGTGTCAGTTGAAGCACTGACTATACTATTGCAGAACTGATTGTCTCAACCATACAACTGTAAATCCAACTTGGAACTATTTTGAAATCTTATGATATGCGTGAATGTAGGCTTTAAATAGGAGGGAGTGGAATAAAATTTCTCGATAAAGCTTTAAAAAGCAGTTCTGCAAACAACAGGCTCAAGAGCTGGTATTATGATCCAGTTATTAAAATTATTAGAGAGATTATTAAGGAGCACCCTAATTAAGGTGAAAATGAGACCATATGACGAAGTCAATAGTATGAATTTTATTTAAAAGCAAATGTGAGGCATAGAGAGAGACAGAAAGAAATAGGAAAAAGAAAGGGCAGGGGAGAAAGAGAGTGACAGAGAGAGATTAAATAGAAAATGTATCACCACTCTGTGGAACCTGACAGCATCCCATAGGTCCTGTTCTTCTGGTCTTCTTGGTGGCAAGGATCCCTCAAAACATAGAGCCCAACAGATTAATATATGTTCAGGAGATGCCCAGGCACCTCCCCTGGAGGGGGGGGGGCAAAGTTTTACAGTGTCGTGTAAATGGCTCTGGATTTGTTGCATCACTTGGATCACGTGCAGTCCTCTTGTGGTGGAAGGCCTCAGGAATGAGTCTGGTGGGCGCTTTGGGGGTCTTTGATGGTTTATGACCCCCTCTTATCTACCTCCCAGGAGAATGTCGTGTGTATGTGGTCTTCCTGGAGGGTGAGTTTACTTCTTCTACTTTGTGCGGAGAGATTTCACTATCACACATCCAAAACCTCCTCCTTCACCCACAGAGCCCAGATAGGGCTGATTCTTAGGACCGCTGCTGAGTCTGGTTTACATGTGGACACATGTTTCTTTCCTGAGCCTTATTTACTTTGCCTTAGACCTGAGATAATTGGACAATAGTATTATCTCAAGTTCCCATCACAGTCCAAATTCCAGTCAGAAGGCATATTCAAGTGTGGACAGGGGGTGCTTCAGTGGTTGCCAATGGGTGGTTGCTCCTTTACAATTTGACAAAAGGTTTTTCTATAATTTTGACAATGTTTAAGACACTACCAATATTTCAGTCTCTTGCAGCTGTGAAAGCTAAGGCAAAGAAAGCATTGACATTTGGATGTTTTCCGCAGTCCTTGATTCCTCAGATGATGCAGTGAGATGAATGCAATCCAGGTATCATGTATGTTGCTAATTTAATAGGGCTTTGGGGCTAAGTGGCACACTGCAGCATTTATGTTTCTTAAATTTCTTTCCCCCACCTCCCCAAAGATGGATCTTTACAAAATACCCCTCAGAAATACTTCCTGATGTGTACTATCAGCTCAGCTAAAGGTTCAGTCACCATATGAGTTTCTTAGCTGCTAGCAACTAAACATTGTCAATAATTTTTGACTAGTGTTTGAGCTCCTGCCTTGGCTTTGCTATGTCATAAGTAGCTATCATAGTTGCAGATATATATTTTCTGCTACAGTAGCCTACCCCTGAAGGGTGTACAAATACCTAAAACCTCTGAACTGCTGGACAGTCCTCAGTATTTCTGTAGACAATCTGTGACGAAGTCTTCCAAAGGCCCTGTTTGACCTGTGTGCATTTTCATTGGAGCCATTCTACTTCATGCAAGAGGATGAATTTTTCTGAGTTTGTATTCTACTCACATGTTCCCATCAAATCATAGTATCACAATGTTTAGAAATGTATTAACTGTCTTTAGCATATTTGTCATAGGCTCATTCTTCTTTAGAAATAAAAAAATGTTCTTACATTTTGTGTAGGAGTGGTTTTAAAGATCTTCTAAAATGTTTTTGCATGCAGTTGTGTTCCAACATGTATATGTTTAGTAGAAATTTTCCCTAAGACTTGTGAAAATAGACAGTGTAGTTTGCAAGAGCTAATGATTTTGGTAAGAGTCTATTTCAAAGTTACGTTTTGAAAACGTTGTTTTTCTAACACAGATAAATATTTTCTTTGGAGAAATGGTTGTGCCTCAAAACCTCATCCTTAACACCTAGTCATCTTTCAGCAAACACTGACTGAGACATTCAATGTCTATTTCAATGCTATTGAAAAAATGTATGTCAAAGCATATAGAAGAATTAGTGCTGGAAAGCCGATACTATTTCTTTGTCGGTCTGAAATATCAGCATCCAAAGTGTATTAACGAGGAGAGGGCTGAAGGTAAAACTTTTCCACTAAACACCTTTACTGCCCTTATACACAGACATAGGAAAGAGCAATTTTAAATGTCCATTAATGTGATCTAATTCCACTTCCTTGGACTTAATATCTTTGTTACAATAGCTCTTAAACTTTATGAGAGTTGGAATTCCACTGCATTGCAAATTTTGTTTTCTGTCTCTAGCATAAATTCAAAAGTTGAAGAGATTAATTTGAAATTTCTATTGATGGGCTCATTATTTAACATATTTCTGAGAAGAAATCTAACCCAACCTGCTATAAGAAATCTACTGCTATATGGCATTGCTTCACCTGAATAGGACATTTATCACAATGATATTTTCAGAAATAAATATATAGCTTTTTCTGAACATGATTCAGTGAAGGTCCAGGTGGCACGTTTTCCATGTTATTTGACTGTTAGGAACATCCCAAAGCTAATCAGCGCACAACATATTTAAAGCATATCTGAAACTTGTAAATTAGAAATCAGGTAGGATTGTTATTGAGATAAGCAGTTCTTTTTTGACTTTTTTAAGACAATAAAGAATTCTTCTCTAGTACAATTTTACGGTGTTTTTTGCAACCTATTTACTAGACTCTAGAAGTAATTGTGAAGATAGAAGAGACGTGAAAAAAGAAATGAAAACTTTGAATCATATGAAATGTCTCAGAGTTTCCAAAGTCTCCCCAGAAATGTTCATTGACTAGTTTTTTCCTGCAATGTCCAGCACAAGTAAACTTGTGGCTTACTGTGATGAAGTAACAAATACACATGGAGTTCTCTGCAGTCCAATATGCTGCTGAAAATGTATTTAGTGCATGACAAGGAGTCTTTCTGCTGTGCCTTTTGCAGCTGGACATGTCTATCTCATATTGGCCTTTTTAGCCACCAGCGCGCTTTTAACAAACGTGGGTAGAGCCCTCCTCACATCTTCATTCGCGAAGCCTAACCATGATGATGATGACATGGATGAGAGCCTAGAAGTAACATTCAGCTAGTATGAATTATGATAATTTCTTTGAAGTTAATAGAATTATGACATTCCTCATCAGCTGAAAAATTGTCTCCTGAAATTGATGGTAACAGGATCAGAATGGGGAGTTTTAAGACAGCAAGAATAGTCAAGAATAACACAGTTAAAATTTCCATATTTAGAAATCTAATGCATAAATTGTCTTGAAGGATATTGTTTTGACAATATATTTAAATACTAAATAAAATAATTCTAAAAAAATAGAAGAGAAAATATTAACTTGTGACTCCAAAAATTACTGAATTTGGTGTCAGTTTGTAAACTGCCCATACGTACAGTGTTATAAAATGAATGGACAATAAATTTGTGCACAGATGAGAGACATTCAGATTATGTTGTTCTACTTCTGCATGCATGGATACAATTTTTTGTGAAAAAATTTGAAGCTAGAGCAATAGAGGTTTTTTTAAAGCACTTACTATTTTAACATTTTAATCTCTTTACTTTAAAGTCTCTGTGGCTGTAATGGGTTATATGCACAAATCATAGCTCAATACATGAAATCCAATGTGTTTTCACTTTAAGTACCTAGATGGCTACGGGGCAAAAAGGTAAAAATAGAGACCAGATTTAGAACTCTCCATCAAATTGGGCTCAAAAATTACATTATTTGTACTATGCTGTAATCAGTTCAAATTTAATGTCAATTCCTCTGGCTAAATACATGTTACATGAGTAGATGCATACTCAAGTTCATAAGCAGAGTTGTAGTAATATTTTTAAAAAGAAATATTAGTATATCTTTCTCACGAGCTGAAAAAGAAAAGGCAAGGTGAAAGGTACACCTACTTTTACTTATTTGTAAAAAGATTACACTGAAATCAGGGGCAGAGGAAATTACTAGAATTTTTATCTTCAATCATTTCCATATTCACAGAAAGCAAAAAAATGTTTGAGTTGTGAAAAGTAGTTAGTGAATTCACTACTACTCTAATGAAATCAGAGCTTTATCCTGGTTTTCCTTTCTAAACAGATTACAGTTATCAGTACAATTTCATTGAGCTTTGCAGTGAGTTTTAATATTGTGTGATGTCTTGGTATGGAAACTTTCTGTAAAATTAATCTCTCAATGTTATGAATGGGACAACTCTGGCTTAATTTTATGTATAATTCGCAGACATTAGCACAGTTGAAGAAGAAGGTCTCTGCCTTAATATTTAGCAGAACCCTCATGGACTGTACTTCACTCCTTTTTGGACATGCAAAGACTAGAACCTACATTTGTGTATTAGCTTGTGGGAAGAGGATCTCAGGGGAAACTGGGAGTTAAATAAAATAATCGTTCTAAGGTAAACCACATCAATAATTCCCATATGTAGTCTCTTTTGACAGACATGATATGGTTATTGCATTTTAAGTCATTAGACATTTTCCACTATAAAGCTATGCTTTCAACTACTTAGAACTTTGTCAAACTGTTGATATTATTAAATTTACACTAACTTTCAGTGGAATGGATATTGTTTCTCAGACTAAGATTATTGAAAAATAAGTTTATTTGATTGTGTCGCCCCTTTATGTTTGCTTTCACGAAGAAGCACCAATGTTTCTAGATTTTGAAGTAGGTCTACTTTCTTTGTAATGATAGAAATAAAACTTTTGTAAAACAAGAAAAATCAATGCCAATTCAGACAAGCTCTTAAGCTTTTAAGAATTTTGATCCTCTCATGCTTACTTCATATTTGGTTAGGCTGACAATTATTTTGAAGGATCCATGTGAGCAAAATATGCTCAGATATTTCTGTCTTGAACAGTCACCTTTTACTGCTCATGAAGAACAATGTGCATGATCTCCAGATTTAGTAAGTAGTAAGCAGTTGTAAGTAATCAAAACTACCACTCTTACTTGGAGAAGTAAGAATGAAATACAGAATGAGACATTTCAGTAAAAAGAGGGAAAGCAAAATTTGACCCTGAGAAATTTGTGAGGCTGAGAACCATGGCAAATAAAACAGCAAGTAACTCAGTGCTACAGTCTTCAGTTGTTTCTGATAAGGATTCGGAATTGTCACATCTTAAAGAAAGACAACATACTAATGGATAAGTAAATCCACGGGTAAAGCAGATATGTCATTTTCCGTAACATCTTCTCTGAAAGGTGACAACTTCACTGATGATATTATAAAGCTTAATAAAATAAGATGGACCTATGGTCTAAAGACTGCCAACTCATTAATAGGAAAGTTCATACATGTGATGAAAGTTCTTTTCTTTTTTCACTTTATGTTCTTTCTTAAACTCTAGGAAGTTGCTTGACAAATACTTAAAATGTTTCAACTGTAAATAAAAATCTTTGAAAAGTTAGGAAATTCTAGCATTAAAGTCACTGAATGTGTAAACAACTATAACGGACAATTTGCAATGAATAATTGGAAGTGTTTTTTGTTAGTTAAATGAGCAAGATTTAGCCTTGAATATTACATAGATAGACGGGTACAAATGAGTCACATAGGCAAATATATTAAAATTAAATAATTTTTAGTGGGAATTAATATGATTCATTTTTGTGAGCAATTTTTCTTCTCTGCTTATATTACAAAAGACAACCTATAGCAATTAGAGATATGTCAGGAATACACTGTATGGTATCGGAGCGTATTTAGGTATCTAAAGGACTCTTAGGGACACTTGCTTTTGTTCCTCTCACTTTATTTTCCAAATGGCTTTCAGTCATTCTTGTAGCTACCTCTGTTAAGAGTGCTATGTCTGCAAATTTATTAAAAATTATGGGTTGTTTTGGTAACATGATAATGGTGGAATGTATTGGATACCTAATGATACCTGTTTTCTGTAGATTGATTCATCTCGGTCTTTGGGCTTTGCCCTGTCTTAATTTTTAGATACCTGATTTCTACCCCTCCTAAATTTTGGGTGCCTCTCTTAATTAAAGACATACTAAACCATTTAAAAGGGTCTGAGGTTTCTATATTCACAACGATACCCATCAAGCTGGATAGCAGGAATTTATTTCAGAAGTAGATTTAAAATCTTCCCCTGCATGCTACAAGAATTGAAGACAATTGTACTTCAGAAACTTTTGGAAAGTGTATAAGAAAGAAAAATCTGAAAACTTCTTCAGTTAAGGAAATTAGGGAAATGAAACTTCACAACTGTAAAATAAAAGTAGGATAGAACAAACAGCCTCTGTAATGCTATTTTTACAGAAAATCTTTTTTGATACCAAGATGCAGGAGTCTATTCAGGTAATTTTCTTGTGCTCACAGCATTGGGCATCTCTGCTTTGTCTACAGAGAACATGAGTTAATGTGACACATAATTGTGAAATAATGAGAGCATACGTTTTTGCTTCCTATATATCCTGTGTTGATGCTGATTGAAGTAATTTTTATTCCATTCCTTTGACAGTTCAATTGTTTTAACCTGAGGATCAGAAAATGGAAGATAGGTTGGTGGATATTAAAGCACAGTCACCTTCATGTTACTTTTTCTTATCAAAGATTCTCGGTCAGCCTGCGGTTTTCTAATCACCTTTCAGATTTATCCCCATGTATTTGCAGCTAACCCAAAAAACTTTAGACAAAAGAAGGGCAGTCTTCAAGGGCTTAAGGCTATTTTATTGAAGTAATTCCTTCCAACTGCCTTTCTTGTAATGTCTTTTCATGAACCAATTCCTCCTTTTGCATATTTGACTATACCTTCACTTCTGCTCTCTTGTCACACCTGTACTCAAAGGCATATTTTAGGATTCCATTCCAAAAGAGAATAAAATAGACTTTTGACTCATTCCCTTCATGATTTAGTTTAGCTTCATTATGGTGGACCTTCTATATGCTTTAGACATGAGAGTGTTACTAATGGGATTCCAGATGATCTTTAATGTTAATGGGAAAATTGTCACTCTGGGGGATTCCTTTATGGTTCTACTTGCTAAGTAAGATTGACACTCCCCGAGTCACTGCTTTCAGCACAGATATTTCAGTGACAGCAATAGCAGCCAGTTTATCTTAAAGTCTTTGGAAGAAGGAGTAGCACCTAGCTTGCTTAAATGCTATTTCAATACTCTTGCTTGTCACTCATAAACCACTCTTCTGGATTTGCTTTTTGGTGCTAATAAAGTACAGATGTTGAAATGAGTGTCTTTTAACCATTGACATCAAATATTTTCTTCTGGACCTTGGTGCTCAGTGTGTGTGTGCCTGTATAAAAATAAAAGTATGTATTTCTAGAACTTGGACAATAGCTGCATAAAATTTAGCCTTTCTAGCAGATGCATGGTACTTCAAAAGGAAAAAAGCAGTGTCAGCAGTATGCTCCTTCAATTCTCAACATAAGTTGCTCACTGGCAAAAATGGAAGTTCTAATTAGAGACTGGAGCAACGGTAGAGATTTTCTGTTACTTTTTATTTTGCCTTACTGCTGGAAGGCATGAGAGAAGTGTGACAGAGTAGTCTAGAGCAGGCTCTAGGCCAGGTGCAAGAAGTAGGACACAGTGATTATGTGGATGATTATGATTAGACTTATTACTAATATAATCTAAATAACAACTAAATAAATCTAAATTAAAACTCTACCATCTATTACAGTGGATTATAATACAATAAGGTCATGGTCCCTTATGTTGAGTCATGTGAGACCCCCTTGCTTTATAAACTTCTCGGAGAACTCTAGGTGTGGCTAGGTTCACTTAGTTTCAGATTTGGTCAACAGTCTGCATCTGTAGGGTTATAAAATAAACAGGTTTGTCTGAAAACATACACTTTTACAGTCTTTGACCTTTCAGAATTCACAATTACAAAGCAAGAAAGCACGCATGTAGCTACTTTATGATTTATCTATTTGACCAGAACTTAGCACTTTTACACACTTGCCCAAAAATGAATATTCCCTGCCTTCATGCTGGGCATACCCTGTAGATATCCCTGACAGAGGGCAGAGGGGTTGTGGGGTAGTTTGATCTGCACAAAAGCTGCCTGCAACCTCAGGAGACAAGATGGTACAGCTGGCCCAATCTCCAGAAGCATTTTATACCCTTACACATGTGCACTAAAGTCAATTAAAAACAACTCAACTGCCCCATCTCTAGAATGCATTAATTATGTGCTCATCCCAACAGTTCTGCCTGCAATACACACCTGGTGTTCTTAGGACAAACCACATTGCTCAGCAGAGCGGGAAGAAAGGGAGAATGGGTAAGAAGGACACACATGTGAAGACTCAACCAATTTTTGTTACTGTCACAAGTAGAAAAGACACACAAGCTGCAGTCTCTGACCTCCTGAAGTATACCTTTATTTTTTTTCACCTCTTGAAGTTGCAACAAATAAAAGCTGTTGGACCTTTGCTCTACGTGTTATCCCTTCAGAGATGTTTCTCCTGCATGTTATCCCTTTAGAGTTTTGGCTTTTTCTGTATCTCTGTTTCTCTTCTGTTGTTCTCACATTCATAAAAAGTACATTTGTATGCAGTGTCTGATTGAATTATTGTGATAATTACATAGTTATTATTATGCTGGTTTAAAAAACCAGGTGGGAAAATTAACCCCACTCAAGCTACCCTTCCTTCACGGCCAACTTCCAAAAGTGGGAGAAACACTAGAGAGACTACCATTTGGAATCACAATTTTAATGAAAAAATAACCCCTCACAATAAACATAACAATATTAATAACAATAATAATAATAATAAAACGTACAAAAGATAGTGTGTTACCCACAAAAGCTTACCCAAACAAACAAAAATGCTCCCCCAAGAGAGTGCCCGGTGTGGTTTACCCAGACAAAGGCAAGATGTCACCTGGCCCCCTGAGACAAAGCCAATATGGTGGCCGTTCCCAAGCTCCCTGCCACGTGGCCCCTGGGAACAAAGACAAGATGGCAGGGGTGCTTCCCTCCCCCCAGTCTGAGACAATGAAAAAACAATGACAAACCCCCTGAACGCGAGGTCATCCATATCGTGCTGCACCCCTACTCTGCTGCACTCTGTTCCGTGCAGGTGCCAGCACTGCCACTTTTCTACCACTCTGCTGCACTGGGGATTGGTCCTGCACGGTGCTGCTTTCGGCTCAGTGAGGCTGGACTAGGCTGGGCTGGAGGTTGACCCAGCCCCTCCATTCCCCACAGTACCCTCCTGAACCAGTGCTGTCTGTCAGCACTGCATAGATTCTGCATTTCACCACTTTTTCAGCACCACATCCTGGAGCTGCGACTCAAAGAGACGGGTAGGGGACCGGGCTCATGGGACTGATCCCGACACCTTCCCACTGGAGAGAGGGAAGCAAAATGGCAAACTTTCAGGTTCCTGCACTCAGCTTTTCCTGCTGAAACCATTTCCTCGCCATGATGTGGATGGTATCGAATAGCTGGCACTAAAAATCTCCATCCCCTCTCTTTGTAGCCATGACGATTATTCCCTGGACATCTTTCACAGGCTATTTCCACTAATCTCTTTTTCTTTCTTTTCTGTGGTATCTGAAGTCCAAGTATTTTTCCCCACCCTTTTCTTACCCAAACACACCAAAACTCTTCATCCTTCTTTGCATTATAATACCAAAACATATATATGTGCCATCAATCAAATTCTTAGCTGTCTTGTGCTCTTCTCAGTTCTTTATATTTCAAGCATGAACTGAAAACTAAAAGATGATATAAGGACACCCACTTATAGGTAATAAACAGATATCGATTATGTCAATATCCATTATGAAAATACAAAATCATTCATCAGGTGAGTGACTTACACAGCTGACATGGGGAAAAAAATATATGAAGAGTGGGTGCACACTGACAATTGATTCCAGGATCATTTTGGTTGTCTAGGAATCCTGGCTTCTTCTATAATCAACCTGCAGAGGGAAATTCACCTGTCTGAGATGGAATAAGTCTCTGTCCATGACTAGAAGCTTATATTAATCTGTTAGAATGAAAATAGAATTTATTAGAATAAAAGTAGGTTAAATAAATCATATACTCCAAAGGTAGGTATAAATTGGAAATACAAAGAAGTAGGAAGGCATGAAGAACCAGAAGAGGTTTTGTTCTTGGGCAGTTAGCTAAATCGGTTGTGGAAAGGCCAGGACCATGTTGGTCCAGGGGTTCAATACTGGTCTGGTACCTTGTGTGAATGAATGAAAAAAGGGAAAAAAGAAAGGCACATAGAATGCCTTACTTTCTTCTGCAGATAAGTGGAGACAAGTACAGGGTGTGATACATTGTGAATACATGTGATGGAATACATAGCATTTTAAATAATTACTCACAACTTAAATCAAAAGATGTTATACTGCCTTGTGCAAACTATTCTGGGAGAGACCCAAGGAGAAGCTTTCATTTTAACAAAGAAAATTAAAAGTGCTATAAAAAAGGGAAATATTATAGTAATAGTGCCATATCAATCAGCATGTAGAGTATTCAACAGTGAGTTACATGGGAGTATCTAAGCACCAGCATAGAACTAGAAAGTCTGGGCATGGGACAATGGAATCCAGGCTGAAATATGCACTGTGATAGCTAGAAAATGTCTGTTACACTCAACAGTTTGTGACTGATCACACTGCAGCAAATGGAAAATCTGCCTTTAACTGCAGTAACCTGTTAGATCAGACCTGCTGTTCCCAGATACTGAAGGTAGAGAAATGGTTTTCCATAGCCTTATTTCTTCTCTCCCCAATGTACTATAATTCTCTACATATATTGTAACTCTAACTAGTCTTCATGTATATTCAAAACATTCTTGTTATTCAGTGTGACACAGTAGAATTGTTTGATATCAAAAAAACAGAAAGACCAACACAAACATTCCCCATTTTGCACTACAAAGTGCAAAACTTTGTAGAAAAACTTCTTAATGTAGTCTAGAGAAATTATCTGTCTAAAATAAAGATTAATTCAGGAAGAAAAAAAAACACAACAGAAAATGAAACTAAACTCCAAACAAAAACCTCAAAGTTTGAAAAGAATCAATCCTTTGTAAAATAAGGAAACTGGAAATAATGAAATCGAGAATTCTTAAAACTACTTCAGCAAGACATATTGCAATATACTGATATACTGATATACTGAACAAATTCAGGCACTTAAATGAGTTGGCAAATCTTGAGAGTTCTTATGTTGAATCAGTTAAAAGAATGGGTAATTTTCACATTGTACACAAACTAACCTTTGCAAAAGATGAAAACAATATCATAAATCTAATATATAATCTAGAAATTTAAACTTGCTAAAGTGATACTGTTTAGTCACTCTGTTCTTCCTTGGGGTGAAATTACGTTTATATAAATTATCCATTTCTCTGTGTATTCTTATTAAATGCCTTCCCATCACTTGACCATTTACAAGAAAATCTGCAATTAGAAACTGAACATTATGGTGAAGAGTCACAAACATTAATTACTATATCAAAAATATAAAGATCTTAACTTAGGGAAATCTGAGTTTTAGGAATCCTATATACTTAAAACAAAGAATAAACACTGAAGGTACAATGCTGAAAAAAGTTAATTATTCTGTATCCTGTGGATGAACAGGAAACTCATGGCAAAACTCAAACAAAGTAGGTAAAAGTCAAACAGAATTTGGAAGCAGGAATAAGTAAGATGGAGGAATACAGAGACAATGGACATGTAGAAGTGTGGATAAGAAAGTCAGCTGGAGTTGAATCTCATAAGGGAGGTAAAAGGCAACAATCAGGGCTTCTATAAATACACAAGTGAAAAAAAGAAGACAAGGAAAAGTGTGAGCCCACAGCTGAATGGAGCGGAAGCTGTGGTGACACAGGACATGGAAAAGTCTGAAACACCTAATGCCTTCCTTGCCTCAGTCTCTACTAGCAAGGCCAGCCTTCAGGCCCTACAGACTGAGGGTAAAGGTTGAGCAAGGAAGATGTACCCTTGGGGGCAGAGGATTAAGCAAACTTACTTAAGCAAACTTACATACATACATCTATAAGCCTTGATGAGATGCACCCAAAAGCAATGAGGGAGCTGGTTGATGTCATTGAGACACCAATTTTGATAGTCTTTGATCAATTGTGGTGAATGGAAGTGCCTAAGGACTGGAGAAGATGAAATGTCATGCCATCTTCAAGATAGGCAAGAAGCAGGATGCAGGGAACTACAGGCTGGTCAGCCTCACCTTGATCCGTGGGAAGGTAACAGAGCAACTGATACTAGAAAAAATTTCCAAGCACATGACAGAGAAGATAGTCAAGATGAATCAGCATGGGTTCACCAAGGGGAAGTAATTTTTGACCAACTTCATAAACTTTTGTGATAAAATTACTGGTTTGGTAGAGGAGATGAGTGGATAGTGTATTTCCAGTTTCAGTAAGGCTTTTTAAACTGTCTTTCAAAAGTTACTCATAGATAAGCTGACTAAGTATTGGCTGGATGAACAGACAGTGAAGTGGATTGTAAACTGTGCCACTTATCACGACCCTCTGGACCCAGACATTCGACAAAAAGTCTAGTTGAAGACCAGTAACAGACAGGGGTCAATGCTAGATCTGATGCTGTTTAACAGGTGCTTTAATGATCTGCATGATGAAGTAGGTTGTATCCTCAGCAAGTTTCCTGATTACAAAAACCAGGGAGGAGTGGCTGAGGGTTTTGCTGCCATCTGGAAGACCTCAGCATCCTGGAGAAATGGTCTGACAGGTACAACATGGAGATCAGTAAAGGGAAATACAAAATCCTTCACCTGGGGAGGAGTAACTTCATACACCAGTATATGCTGGAGCCAACTGTCCAGGAAAGCAGCTTTGCAGAAAAAGACCTGCGAGTCCTGGTGGACCAAGATGAACATGAGCAAACAATGTACCGTTCCTGCAAAGAAGGCTAATGGTATCTTGGGCTGCCTTAGACAAAGTATTGCCAACAGGTTGAGTGAGGTGATCCTTCCCCTCTACTCAGTACTGATGAGGCCACATCTGGAGTGTCGTGTCCAGTTATGGACTCCTCAGTACAGGACAGATGTGGAGCTACTGGACAGGGTCCAACAAAGGGCTGTAAGATGAATAAGGGACTAGAGCATCTCAGCTCTGAGGAAAGGCTGAGAAAGCTGGGACTTCTGAGCCTAGAGATGTCTTGGGGAGTTCTCATCAATATGTACGAATATCTGAAGGAATGGTGTAAAGAAGCTGGAACCAAACTCTTCAGTGACAGAACAAGAGGTAATGGACACAAAGTAAAACACAGTTGGTTCCTTCTGTACATCAGAAAACACCTTTTTACTGTCATAGTGACCAAGCACTGGCACAGAGAAGTGTATGTGACTCTTTCTCCAGATGCAAATTCAAGGTTATAACAAACCAAAAGGCTTTTAAAAAGTCTTAAATAAAATGCAACGGCTCTGGGCAGCTTATGGCTTAAAATCTGGAGTGTAACACTCCCTAAGGTTAGGGATGGAAAGCAGAGTTGCATTTGGCAGGCTTCTCAGAACAATGATCTGAAAAACCTGAAGAGAGGGCACAGAATCAGCAACAGGAACTGTTATGCCCAACGAGAATAGATACTTAAGGCAGGCTGGGAAGCAAGTGCATGCACCCAGCTGGGTTTCAAACAGATTCCTAAATAACTTCTTCGTTCTTTTAAAATTAGAGCTGGTGATCAAACTTCTCATAACCTATAAGCAGTCCAGAGAAGGTCCAGAGAAGAGCAACAAGGCTGGTGAAGGGACTGGAGCACAAGTCCTGTGAGGAGAGGTTGAGGGAGCTGGGGTTGTTTAACCTGGAGAAGAGGAGGCTCAGGGGAGACCTCATCATTCTCTACAACTCCCTGAAAGGAGACCGTAGCCAGGTTAGCATCGGTCTCTTCTCCCAGGCAACCAGCAGTAGGACAAGAGGGCACAATCTCAGGCTCTGGCAGGGGAAGTTTAGGTTGGATATTAGGAAGAAATTTTTGACAGAGAGAGTAATCAGAAATTGGAATGGGCTGCCCAGGGAGGTGGTGGATTCTCCGTCCCTGGAGGTTTTTAAGATGAGACTGGATGTGGCACTTACTGCCATGGTCTAGTAACCACAGTAGTGTTGGATCAAGGGTTGGACTTGATGATTTCAGAGGTCTTTTCCAACCCGGTTGATTCTATGATTCTATGATTCTATGGAAAAGACCAGCAGAAAACAGGAGGACTGGCTTTATATTCGGTCCTCTGTAGATTCAAACTGTGTTCTGCATTTCAAAGGGAGTGGGAATTAAGGGACAGTGGAAAGCACTGTTTCATTGTCCTTTCAAAGCAGTGCTATCAGGTCAAAATAAATGTAATTTATTAGTTTGGGTGCTGATGCTAAAAATATGGCCATGATTCTGCAGCTCATGGTCTTTTGCACTGAACTAAAATGAAGAACACAGGCAAATGTGGTTATTTTTTTTTTCCTAATGGAAAAGAATGGTGTAAATTATGACTGCAGAAAGAGTTGGAGGTTTTTTGGTTCTGGTGTGTTTATTATATCATGCAGTTCTGATGGTGTTTTGAAAATGAAAGAGGTGACTTTACATTCATTTGAAAAAAATTGATATCCCACTGTACTGCATTCCATAAATGATAAAACTGAGTTAAATGAGTTAAATATAACTTTGTTTTACTTATCTGTAAAATACATCACTGAGCTCAATTAGCTTATTTAGATTATGAATTAATTTATTTTTGAATGATCCAATTACTGATAAGGAAGATATGCAGAAAAAAAGACAGAAAGATATTGAATATTTAATCAGATCCTTTAGCATACAATATGCTTCAGTCTTGCTAAAGTCAATGAAGCTGGAGTTCAAAACTTACTGTTCTGATAAATAGGGGTTTTGTAGTCAAGGATAGAAGTTTGTGCAAGAATAAAGATGTGTGTCTTGAGGTCACTAGTTTTCAGCTGAAAGATCAGCTTGGAGGATCTCAGTATATATTTTGAATTAATCTTTCATACTTCAGCTATATTATTGGAATTGGAATTATATATCAGTCTACAATACTGAACTTCTTTCAAAAAATGTATAAATAAACTTGAGTGGATGTAAATGAAGGGAAATTTATTTAAGTCACTAAAATAACACAAAAGCAATGTTAATGTCTGAGATCTATACAGTATAATGTCCATGTGGTACCTATATCTTTCTGTCTTGAATTTATAGGATTAACTCACATCCTGTGCCCTACCTTTTTGAACTTTGAAGCACTTAATGCTCTGTATGGTTAAATGACTTCATAGCCCAGCACTGGGTTACTAGAAGAAAAAGTCTCTTATCAAGTAGTTTACAGATTTCAAATTATGTGAGAACTATTTTGTTTTCTTTTTTGATATACTTTGCTTTATACGCTTATTGTATTACCCTGTTAGCTGCTTTCTAATGACCTCAATTTTGCTTCCCGATAGTGCTGATTTAAAAAATACAATAAAATTGATTTCTTCTTTGCAATTGAAATTAATCTAATTTCTGATATCCTTAAATAAAATGTGCAAACAGGGAATTTTAGTATGTGTATGATATTTGTGTATGTTTACAGTAATACATCTGCAGAGTGATAGTGAATCGCTTAACTGAGATATGACTTCTTGTTAAAATTTTACTTATTGATATGAGAATCTAACAGAGATCACTTTGTGCCATAGACTAATAGCAGCTAATCAATCCTGTATGCTTCAGCTACAGCTGTGTCCTCTTCATGGATATTTTTATACCATCCAGTGTCAGAGTGTTTCTTCAGTCTCAGTAGCAATCACTGCTCATGTAGAGGAATCAGATGGAAATCTGATTTGTCAGGACTTGTCTTTGGTGTTTCAATACAAATTCCAAGGAGCCAGGCCCTCTCCCTTTACATTAATACAAATGAGGCTGGACCCTGAATTCCATATTCATTATTTTTTGAAGGAAGTTCTGTAAAACTGCTTCAATTTTTTCTTCTAGTTTCATGAAACTTTTAGTTTCTGAGACAAAATAGGAAAAAGTATAAAATGGGATGGTCTAAGCAATCTTCTGAAAGAGCGTCACTTTCTTCATTGATTACATGAAAGACTGCAGGATAATCCAAATTGGAAGGGATCTTGGGAGGTCTCTAGGACAGTATCATTTACAAAGCAAGCTCTGCTCTGAGGTCAAATCAGACTGTTCAGGGCTTTATCTAGTCTGTTTTTCATAGCCTCAAAGGATGAATGCTGTACAACTTTCTGGGGCAATCTGTTCCACTGCTTGACCACTCTCATGGTGAAAATGATTCTTCTCGTACCCATTCAGAACTTTCTATGTTCTTATTTATGCCTTCTGCTTCTCATATTCCCACCATGCACTCCCTGGAAATTCCTGACTTTGTTTTCCTCATAATCACCAGCATTACTGAAAAGCTGTTCTTAGTTCCCCCTCAAGACACCTCTCCTCTAAGCTGAATAAACCCAGTTCCCTGAGTCTCTCATCATAGGACAAGTGTTCCTGTCTTTGATCAGCTTTGTGACCTGGTTGACCAGCTGGAAAGCCCACCTGGACACTGTAGATATGGTCTCTGTGAGCACAAGTGTTTGAAGGGGGAAATCACTTCCATTATCTATTGGCTCTTTGGCAGCACAGTAAGCTACTGACACTTTCTGAAGCTCTTTTGATATTCCCTTTCTGATTCAGGGCAGGAGATATGGATTGTAACACAGATTGCTAAGGCATCAGGTAGACTCTGCAAGCCCTTGCTATTGCATTCCCTAAGAATAGACTGCTATTTGCTGGTTTTAGTGCACTGTGTTTTTTCTGTTTGTTGCCTTCTAAATCCATCTTAGGCTGGAACATTGAAATTGGCATAATACCTTTTGAGCGGGCAGTGTGCCATGCTAACAGATGGCCAAGCTAGTGGACAAGTTATGTGCATCAATCTTGATTAGGATGGGCAGGAATGCTGAAACAGCCGTCACTGTAGAGCCTCTGAGCCCGTTGTTACAGTCATAAGTCATCGTTGCTGCTGCTCAGAGATTCAACTCTGAATATCTCAGAATATCTTGTGTCTCCACATAAAGTGTTTCTGCTTCAGTGGATAAGATTAATTTTGAGATGGAGTAATAATATCTAAAGATCTAAGTAAATTCCCTCAGGTTGTCATGGCTACCAGGAAACACATTTCTCATGACCTGTACCGCCTGTGTCTTGCATATAAACCTTTATTTTAATTCTTTTTCAGAAAAGCAGCCTTCTCATGTTTGAAAAATCTGAAAACACAGCTCTTTATATGAATGGCTTAATACTTCTTGTATGCTTTCCCTAAATAGTTTTAGTACTTTGAATCCCAAATTGTACCTTTTCTTCCTATCTTAATGGCAACCAGTAGAATTGCAATAAGTGGTTTTTAAACCAAGATCTGTTAAACAGGAAGTCTATTTTTGCTAATAATTGTGGTTGAGGGACCACGGAGAAAATTAGTGTCTACAGTGGTTATGTCTCTATTCAGAGATTCATGCTTTATGTGGAGACAATATCTTTTCAATTATTTTAAAACAGAAGAGCTATCTTGAACTGTCAAAATAAACTTGTTTTTACAAACCAAATCTTTTATGAGGGTGTACTGCACCTTGATGATGATCTTTCTTTTGTGGTTTTAGACTTTTATCTCCCCATTAAACATAATCTGTACCATTTACCAATTGTAAAAATTAAATTAAAAAATAATTTGGAAATATCTTCTGAAATGATTTGATGAAAAATGCAATGAAACCAGATTTTGTAACTGATAGCAAGTGATAAGAATTATGTTCATATTGATTGCATTATCTTTATCTTTACATCACTGTCTTTCTTAGGTGACATTATTCTATGAATAAATGCATTATCCCAATAGATCAGAAAAGCATGGGTCAGTATTGTGTTTTGTATTACTGCTATATTTCAGAGCTTCTATCTAACTATGGAAGCTAGCCAGTAAGCAGTGAGGAGGGATCATCTTTTGGAAGCTGATTACTGCTATATTGTCAATGTGCATCAAAGGGGCACATATCACTGTCAAGGATATTGCATTGAGAATGGTCAGAACTCCATAAAAATTGACCTATGAAAAAGGATTTGAGGCTTTTTAGTCTTGAAAAAAGAAGGCTGAGAGAACATATAGAAGCCATCTTCACATACAAAAAATGAGGCAGGAAAAAAAGGAATAATCCATCATTCTTATTCTCTGCAGATACAGTGATAAGTAACAGGCTTTAATTGAAGCAAGGAGGAAGTAGGGGATACATCAGGTAGAAATATTGTAAAGCTGAGAAGGGTTGAGCACAGGAGTAGATTATCTGGGTAAGTAGTGAAGCATCTGTCACTGGCAGGTTTTAAGAACTAGTTACCTTATAGAATATATGAAGGACTATACCTAGTCCTTCACCTGGGGATGGGTTACTTTATCTGTCAAGATTTCTTCCAACCTGTTTATTCTACTATTATTAAATGTCTTGCCATCATATAAAATTTAATGTTTTTCTTCTTTAGCTTGCAATGTTATCCTTTATGGAATGAGAATCTCTAATTAAAGGAGAAGATATTCTACACTGATCAAAACATTTGTAAACACTTGGAACATTTGAACATAAAAAGCTCTCAATGAATTGTCCTACAAAGACTGAAATAATCATTTGTCATTTTGCTCTTTCACACAACTATATCATAAGGACATTTTCAGATGTCAAAATATACTGAGCATATCACAGTGCTGAATTCAAGGTATGGATTGGAAAAGATTAATGAATAGATTTCTAACATCGCAAAAATTTCATTAAATCTCAGTTACATTTCTCAGGAGAAGTCCTGACATTTTCTACCATGGATGCATGGGATTACATAGGATGAAGTCCTTAGTTCCCTGAAAGAAGTCCAAACAAAGTAGGAGTTGAGGAAGATCAGTATTATAGAATCAAACATTTTTATTTCTTCAATTAAAATGAATACAGTTATAAAAATAACACACTTGTGGTCTATGCATGTTGTACTAGCAAACATTTTTCTGAAGAATGAACTTTGTAATGACAAGCAAAAAGAAAATTGAGTCTATAGAATATAGTATATATAGTATAATATAGTATTTTTTATCACCTTAATGTGTAGCAAGTATCAAAGCCATTCATGCAATTAGATACATATTGTAGGCTTCTTGCTTCAAGGGCTTCTCAGTCTTACTGTCAGCTGTTACTTCACTATAAAAAGCTTCTTTACTGTCTCTGGTAGAAGCAGAGTTGGCTCTAAATGAGTTTAATTATCCTTCCTCAGACTAGTAGCATTAAGGAGTTGTTACTAAAGATTGTCAGAGTTATGCTGGCAAGCCACTGTGTGTAATGAGATCTGTCAGAGTATTTCCTCCACAATCTTTTCCAGGCTCTTTGGAAATCTGGTAGAGGAAATTGTGGTGGCAAGCATCAAGTGAGCATCTGACAGTGAAAACTAGACTGAGTGCTAACTGTGGGATTCAGCCTGTAATAGATAGGCAGTAAGTATGTACATCCAGACTCCCTGGTTAAATGTGAGAGGCAAAGAAGGACCCTGGGCTGCAGACTGTGAAAACCAAAAGTAGAAATCAGCCTGCAACCATATCCAAATTGCTTTCTGGAGCATATTTTCTCATTCTTCTCTTAGTATTGTCAGTTCAGATTTCTTTTCAAAGATAGTATTCAGATAATGTGTCAGTAAAAAAAAAGAAATAAATCTTTCCTATATTTATCTAACTTTCCTGTGAAAAAAATTATGTAATTTTTTCTTACTGTTTGTTTGCTTGTGCTATCAGATGTAATTCCACAGTCTAAGCTCAACACTTACCATTTCCTAACATTTTTCTACAACTCTGTCCTGGAAGCACAAAACCAGTTCATTCCCTTTAAATGTTAAGATAAGTAGTCAGAGAAAGAGACACCCTTGGATTAACTGCAACTGGATTATTCTGAGTCTGCTCAAAACCAGAAAAGAATCATACGATAGATGAAAAAGTGGACAAACACCCATTGAATACTATAAGGACACTGACGAGGCATGCAGAGATGCAGTTAGAAAAGCAAAATCTCAGCTCAAATTGAAATTGGCCAGAGATGTCAAAACTACAAGGAAGGGTTCTTCAGGTATGTAAACAACAGATGTAGAAACAGGAGGAAAATGCTGGCGTGTTGTTAAACAGGAAAGGTGAATTAGTCACCAAGAATATGGAAAAGGAAGAGGTTCTCAACACTGTCTTCGCCACTGTCTTTACCAGCACTGTTGGGCCTTGGGAATAGAAAACCAAGGTTGATGTAAACACAGACACATCATCAGTGAAGGAAGAATTGGTGTGGGAACTGTTACAGGAGCTTGCCACCTACCAACTGATGGGCCCTAACATTATAAACCTGACAGTGTTGAGCGACCTGCATAATGTCCTTGCAAGGTCACTCTCCATAATCTTTGAGAGGTCACAGAGATCAAGGGTCATCTCAGAAGACTGAAAGAAAAATAACGTTATCCCCATCTACGAGGGCTTAAAGGAGGACGCAGGAAATTATAGGTCCATCAGACTTGCTTCAGTCCTTGGAAAAGTTATGGAATGAACCATCCTGGGGGCTGTCACAAGTCAAATGAAGTTCATGACTGGGAAAAGCCAGCACGGATTCACCAAGGGCAAATGGTGCTTGACAAACACAAATGCCTACCAGGACAAAGTAACCTCCTCAGCTGATGTGGGGCAAGCGGTGGATATTGTCTATCCAGATTTCTCAAAGGCTTTTGATACTGTTTCCCATGGCCTCCCCCTAGATAAACTGATGCATTAGGGTCTAAGCAAGTGGTGTGTGCAGTGGGTGGGGCACTGTCTAACAGACAGCACTGAGAGTGGTGGTAAATAGATCCTTCTCAAACTGGCAACCTGCCACAAATAGGGTCTCACAGGTCTCACTTCATAAGTGATCTGGATGATGGGCTCAAGTGCACCCTGATGAAGTTTGCAGATGATACCAAACTGAGTGGGAAAGTGGATGCTTTGGAAGGGAGAGCCATCCTTCAGGAAACCAACAGGATGCTGGGATGCAACAACAAGGGCATCAACAGTAGAGACAAAGAAGGCATTATCCCACTCTACTCAGCACTGCTCAGGCTACATCTAGAATACAGTGTTTAGTTTTGGTCCCTGCTATACAAAAAAAGAAGTGGACAGTCTGTGGAGGGTCCAGAGAAGGGCCAAAAAGATAATCAAAGGACTGGGAATACTGCCAGATGAGGAAAGGCTGAGAGAGCTGGGTTTGTTCAGCATTGAGAAAAGAAGGCTTAGGGGGAACTGTAGCACCATGTTCCAGTATTTAAGGGGTAGCTACAAAGAAGATGGAGATTCCCATTATTACAAGGAATCACATAGAAAGGACAAAGGGTAATGGGGACAAGTTACTTCTGGGGATATTCCAGTTGGACACAGGATGAAAATATTTCAGAATGAGAACAATCTGACATTGGAATAACCTTAACAGAGCAGTGATGAATTCCCAAAACTTGGACACTTTTAGATTCAGTTGGGCACAGTACTGGGCCATCTTGTCTAAACTGTGCTTTTGCCAAGAAAGGTTGGACAAGATGATTCTTAAGGTCCCTTCCAACATGGGGGTTGTATGATTCTATGTATAAACCTGTATTGGGTCTGGCTGAGATGGAGCTCGTTTCCCCAGAGCAGTCTTCACTGTGCTGTGCTTTGCATTGGTAGCCAGAAGAGTGTTGATGACACACTGGTGTTTTGGCTACTGCTGAGCACAGCATCAGCGCTGTAACATTCCTTCCTCAGCTGAGGGCAAGATCCTGGGAGGAGGCACAAGGAGCCCAGCTGACCCAAACTGACCAAAGAGATATTCCATACCATGTGACATCAGCTCAGATATAAGAGCTAAGGCAAGGAACAGCAAGGCAGGCATTCATTGTCTCCAATGGCTGCTTGCTGAGGAAGTGTTACACGTGCTGAAGCCCTGCTGCTTGGGAGTGGCCGACCATCGCTGCTGATGGGAAGTAGATAATAAATTGTGTTATCTTTCACTTCGCTTTTGAATGCACAAGCTTCTTTCCTTCTGCTTTAATAAACTGCCTTATCCTAACCCACGAATTGTTTTCCATCTTACTCTCTCCACTATCCATTTGGGAAGGGGAGTGATGGAGCAGCTGAGTGGGCACCTGGAGTCTAGCCAAGGTCAACCCACCACAAAACCTTCCCCTAGCCACCCCTGCATTAATCATTCCCAAGATGAACTGAATGCACTATCTTATTGTTTGCTTCCACATAATCACAGAATCACAGAATACGAGTTGGAAAGGACCCACAAGGATCACAGAGTCCAACTCCTGCCCTCCCTAGGACTATGCCCACGAGTCACATCATGTGTCTGAGAGTATCACCCAAATGCTTCTTGAACTCTGTCAGGCTTGGTGCAGTGAACACTTCCCTGGGAAGCCTCTTGCAGTGCCCAATTACCCTCTGGGTGAGGAACCTTTCTCTAATATTCAATCTAAACTTCTCCTAACACAACTTCAGACCATTCAGCCCATTCCCGTTGGTCCTGTCAGTGGAAGTTGTAACGTGCAAGAACAGGTCAAGCTAAAGGGAAAGAAGTGAATGCACACAGTGGGAACAAGGATAGGTAACCTGGGAAGAATATGGAGATGAAGTTCAGTTGTGTAGGGATGGGTTGAGAAAGGCCAAGGTGAAACTGGAATTGAACCTAGGCACAAAGAATAATAAAGAATAACAAGAAGGGCTTCTACGGGTATTTTAACCAGAAAAAGAAGGTCAAAGAAGGTCTAAGCATTGTAAACAATGCTGGAAAACTGGTAACTGGATGAGGAGAAGGCTGAAATATTCAACTTTTTTGCCTTGGTCTTTGACGGTAGCCTCTCTTCCCACTCTTCTAGAGTGGATGTGTAGCAGGATGGGGACTGCGGGAGTAAAGGGCTTTCCACTGTAAGTAAAGATCAGGTTCATGACCACCTGAGGAACCTGAACATACAAAAGTCTATAGGACTGGATGAGTTGCATCCCAGAGTTCTGAGGGAATTGGCTGATGCTGTTGCCAAGCTACTCTCCATGGTATTTGAAAAGTCATGACAGTCAGGTGAAGTCCCAGGTGACAGGAAAAATCTTGTACTTTCAAAAGGGTAGAAAGGAGGATCCTGGGAACTGCCGATGTGTTAACCTCACACTCTACCTGGGAAAATCATGGAACAGATCCTCCTAGAAACTATGCTAAGGCATGTGAAGGACAGAGAGATGATTTAGGAGAATAATGACTTTACCAAGTGTAAGTCCTGCATGACCAACCTAGTGGCCTTCTGTGAAGGAGAGACTACATCAGTGGACAAGGGAAAGGCTACAGATGTCATTTTTCTGGACTTTTGTAATGCCTTTGACACTGTTCCCCACAACATCCTTTTTCTAAACTGAAGAGAGATGGATCAATGAGTGGACTGTTAGACTGATAATAAATTGCTTGGACACCACATCATTCACCAATGATACAGACAAAGGCATTAAGTGCACCCTCAGCAAATTTGCAGCTGACACCAAGCTGAGGGGTGTCGTTGACACACCTGATGCCATCCAGAGGGACCTGGACAAGCTTGAGAAGTGGGCCCGTGGCAATCTCATGATGGTTTAACAAGAGCGAGTGCAAGATGCTGCACGTGGCTCAGGGCAGCCCCCTGTATCAATACAGGCTGGGGGATGAACAGAGGGAGAGCAGCCCTGCCGAGAAGCACTTGGGGTGGATAAGAGGCTGGACATGACCCAGCGATGTGCGCTCACAGCCCAGAAAGCCAATTGTATCCTGGGCGAAAAGTTCACATGAATGAGGTTATGTTTATTATTGAGGTAAAAGATATCAACATTTGCCATGGCATTGCTAAACTACAGCTAAATCTGTTATACTGCCAGCAGCTGTTTGCAATTAAACAGATGTACCAACTGGAAAAACAGTATAAAGAAAGAAATAACAAAGCAGAGATACAAAAAATATTAGGCCCTAGACCCTTCTTTACTGCCTTCAATATTCAATCTTTGTCCTTCCTGCCATGCAGTCTATCATTAAACATATTCTTTTGCACTTGTATGTAATTGTTTATAATCCATAATTAGCATTTAATTTCTTGTTTAAATGTAATTTATATTTTTTAATCTTTATCTCCCAAAACAATATCCTGTCTGGCTCCATTTCAAAATTCAAAAAGCTACCAAAAGTCTAATATTCTTGCAAAAAACCCCAAAACCACAACTTGAACCAAAACAAAAAACTCATTTTGAAGATATTAGAACAATATGAAAATGTATCTACTGTAAGTTAGTGTTTACATTATGCAGAAAGTGTAAATGCTGCATTTGCACAAAATGACTTGTTATTTATGTTTTATGGATCACCCCCTGAAGCAACTTTTCATTATGAAGACTGAAGTGAAAAAAAAGGTCTTTGAAAAATCAAATGATTGCTGATACTCATGTTATTTCCAGGGAAACTTCAACAGGCAAAGCTGACTTCTTCTCATGCTGAACACAGAAAAATAAAATATTGTCAAATTCTGCATTAAACCCTCCAAGATTAAAAAAAAAGTCTGTAATTGTGATTGTGTTATGTTTCTCCCCTTATCAAATGTAACAAGTATTATTTGGCTACTACTTTTATCTGTATTTTACTATATTATTCTATACCTGATGCAATTTAATAATATTTCAATGTTTCTAATAATAGTTTTAAAGCTATCATAAGTTGATTTAAATACAAAGATTGCATTTGCTTGCTTAGATACTTATTTATGATCTTTAATCCAAGTAATTAATTGTTTGAACTCCATAAGTATTTGCTCTGTGACTTTCAGATTTATGTTGGCATTCTAAATGTGAAGTATTCCTTGGCAGCATCCGTAGTCTGTGTGAAATTGCTCCCTTTGCAAGAGGACCAAATGCTCTTTTTCATAGCTGTGCCAGTTACAGCCAGAAGC
Organism: Pseudopipra pipra; assembly: GCF_036250125.1. Classification (NCBI taxonomy): domain Eukaryota; kingdom Metazoa; phylum Chordata; class Aves; order Passeriformes; family Pipridae; genus Pseudopipra; species Pseudopipra pipra. Next base: position 51,796,312 of record NC_087553.1, read on the forward strand.
TACTGTACGATGAGGGAACACTGTAATTTGTGTGATGTATATGTACCTCCAAGCAGCTCCTTGGGTCCCTCCACAGAATAAGAACAGTACTGATCAGTTCATAATCCAATTCAAATAGTGAGATGGTTGTTTTGTCTTCAAAACATCAGAGGCTTTTGCAAAAAAACCCTTTTGATTATAAAGGCAAAGGATTAGCAATCTGCACAAAGACACACAGTAGGAAAAATAGCAAAGCATTCCACTTAACCTTAAGGTTAAGGATACTGAATATTTCCAGCAGAGATCCCAGAAGGAATACACTATTTCCTTCCACAATTTTCTTTCTTCCTTCCTTCTTCCTTCTCATTTCTCTTTCCAAATTCCACAGAAGGTTCCTGCCTTTTCTCCTTCTGTAAATGACTTGCAAAAGAATTTTCAGTTTAGACATTATTTGTATCCAAGATTCTGTAATATCTTTCAAAACCCAAATTGATTTTTAGTTATCTGAAAATGTCCTACTCCGTCTGTCCACTATTTAAGCTTACTTCCTATGCATTTGAACACAGATATTTCCAAGCTCTATCCCACAGAAATGTTATTTTGCCTTCTCCAAAACTTTCTTTGCCGATCATATTGCTCCTCTCAATAATGTCCCCACATTGTGATCAGTGGAAGATTTGACTTGGAAGATGGGATATCTGTTGAGGCAAGGCTGTTCACAAATGATTTGTCACTGCTTCTTCAACTACAGTTTGGGCAAGAAAGAAGATATGAGGACTGGCCGTGATAAATTATGAAGAAGTAGCTCAGTCAGTTTCCAGAGTTGAAGCAGTTAGCAGCACTCCTCTGCTCACTAAGGAGGCGGCTACCAGGTGATGGGATAGACAATTGACTGCAGCAACGACAAAGACAGCATTTTCTTGGTCCAAGAGAGAATAACTTAAATTGCCTTGTTTTAAACTTCCGAAATGTTAATATATGTACTTCAAACAGGGTATTACAAAGGTAAATGTTTTCCTTCAGCACAGTGGGGTAGGCTATACTTCAGCAAAATAGATGAAAAATGAGACTTTCAGCAGCTTGTCCTCTTTTCTCTTTTAAACTTTGCCTGTTTGCTTGATTGTTTTTTTGACTTTTCAGTGCTCATTTATAGGGCAAAGTCTCTTTGATGTTGGGCTGTTAGAGTAAATAAAACAATAACTTCCCTATATGCTAATATCTACATCCTGAGTCAACAAGGATGACTTTTGTCAGGAAGATAGGTAATTAAATTACTCATTCCCCAAGTAAAGAGTCTTTGATGACGTGAGGCTTCTCCATAGCTTTTGAAACAAGTAGTGCATTTTCTCCTACTACATTGTCGCTGTCTTTAATGAATTCTCATTCTGAAGTGACTTTCTGATGTAGCTAATTTAGCTTACTACTCGGTATGGACTTATGAAGGATTGTTTACTGAAGACAGGAAAGTTTCTCATAATAGAGCGACTCAGCATTAGGGGTTTTTTTTTTAAATTTTGGGTGATTTAATGTTAATTAGGGATGACAGATTACAACAATAGAGATTGAAGTCCTCTGTTAAAAGAACAGTAACAAAGGACCAGCAATGTTCTTGACCATACCAGAGCTGGAAGATAGCTGGGGGTAAAATGCTAGTCTTAGACTCCAACCTAATTTACTCCAGCAAACCTGATAGAGAGGTTGATGAAATTTTCTATTTCCAAAGTATTCTTTTAATGTGAATGTAAGGATGTAATTGAATGATTGATTTTTTAAAATGCCAAATATTGATGATATGTCTTGAGAAGGAATACATCAAAAACAGTATGCAATGTATTACATCACAGTAAAGAAGATTATCCTGGGAGGTATTGAAAAACACATGAAGGACAATATAGTCATTGGTCACAGCCAGTACAGCTTCATGCAGGGAAAGTTCTGCTTGTCAAACTGGATTTCCTTCTATGACAAGGTAACCCACCTGGTTGATCAAGGGAAGCCAGTTGATGCAATCTTTTTGGATTTCAGTAAAGCTTTTGATACTGTCTCTCACAGTATCCTTTTGGCCAGGGAAAAAGCAATAGCAAGTTCCAAAATTTACTTTGCAATTAAAAAAGAAAGGAAAAAAAGAAATAAAACCAAAAGCAAATAAATTAGTAGGTAAGAAAAAATTGGGCAAGGAGTGAGTATAGAAAGAATCTAAGATTAAAAGATTGTGTAAAGTGTAAGAAAAAGGGCTGAAAACAATATCAAGTCAGACTAGGACAAGAAAGTCCAAAGGAGTGGGACTTTCCTCTTTTTCTGGCTTTGCACCCAGTACTGAATGTTAAGTCTCTTGCTAGCTTTTATTTGGTAAAAGTTTCCCTAATTGGAGGAAAGAAATTTTTTGCCTTCTGGCTCCACTTCCTTTTCTTTCAGCATTCCCAGTTACACATTTCTGTTTCCATACAAATATTGAGATAGAATACTCCTTGAAGGCCCTTATTTTATTTTCTGTTTTTACAGAGGTAAAGGGTCAGATCAAGCATTTGCAGACTTAGTAGGTTTTCTATGTATCGTTAATCTGTAGTTTGAAATACACTGCATTTTGAATGACCAAACAAATCAATAGCGACAGTATTTTATCATTTACCAATAAAACAACACCATTCTAACTGCTGAGTTCTTAATATGGAAGATTCAGGTGGTCCTACTGGGAAGCTTCAAAAAGAGATCAAAAATTATTTTCTTAGTCATCATGAGTATTCTTACACAAACATGCCTTACGTTCCTGAACTTATCCTGTCTCACTTTTAAACTAGTTAGATTTGTTCTTTAAGACCTTCCAGAACCTCACCCTTTCTTCTAATCTCCAGCCTCAATTTTCCCATTTATACCCATTTGTTCTTGTGTCAACCTTGTCTTTTAGTTTAAATAGCTTTCTCCTTCTTTGGCATTTATCTACCTCTGAAGTATTTATAGAGAGCAATGATATACCCTATCAGACCCCATTAAGTTATTTTAGTCTACTCTTACAAGATAAGCTCTTTTTTTTCCCCCGATCATCTTAGCAGCCCTTCTCTGCAACTATTGCAGTTTAATTAATCTTTCTTAAACACAGGCTGTGAGAACAGTGTATGCACTATTGCAGAGGAAGTCTTACCAGTGCCTTGTCTAACTGCACTAACAACGCTTCCTTATCTCTAAAAATAATACTTCCCTTTATACATTCTGGGATTTCATTTGCTTTATCGTGATTACTTGGTATACCCATATTCTGACTGATTAACCTGCACAAAAATTCCCCAAAATTACAAATCTATTTATTTGTTCTCCATACTTCCATGTCTCTTTTAGATATAACAAAATCAGACCTAACTGTAGAGCAATCAAATGTAAAGACTTTTATGGAGAAAAATATGTCCATATTGCATAGTTCAATGCTCTGTGTCTACCCCTCTATCTGTTGCAGTTTTATGAAAATTTTTTTTCTAACTTCACTTTCCACACGATGGAACTTCTCTCAAGGATGGTAAAACCAGAAAGGTTCAATGCCTTACTTATATAGTTTTGTTGGAAATGTTTGCATATGACATTGAGGTTATAGTTTAACAAATTATCCAAATACGTGCTCAGTATAAAAGAATCTTATTTGTCTTGTGGCCTCATTTGTCCCTGAAACAGAGGGCTGAACTAACAAATTACTTTCAAGTCCACATTACACATAGTAGTATCCTACAACAAAAGGTCAACAAAATAGCCAAGAAATTATATTATTTCAGTCTTGACTTACAAATTAATAAGAAAGGAATAATTTTTAAGTGCTTCTTTAGGGTAATTTATGTAATGAGGTCTCTAGCAGGCAGCACACCAACCGTACTATTCAGCTTCTCTTACAGTCATGGCTTGATTAAACTTTGTACATACCAAGAGATCTTACCACATAAATCTGCATTTCTGAGAAGTACTGTTGACACAAGACATTACTTTCAATTACACTGAGGCTCAATTACTAGCTATCATCACAGATATGAAATTAATCCCTGTAAGAAGTGTTTGTGATGTCAGAAGTGCATGAGCTGACTATTGTCTCATTCTTACAATTAAAACTACCACAAGAAAATTGGTTTCCTATGTCTTCATCCCATGGATACCCAGAACTTTACGTTTTTCTTCATAGACATTAAATAGTTGAAATTCATTCTTTCTTCAATTAAATCTGTCAACAGAATGGACTCATAAATTTGAATATTTACAATTCACACAAACAAGTACAGGACTATTTTATTTAATATCACTAGAACTTGGACTGAGAGCTGATAATGGGATGGAAGTTGGTACTGCAGTTTTAGGACTGCAATAGTGCTTTGTAAAATCCATGAGTTGCTTTGTATTTAAGTTGTTGGCTTTCTTGTGCCTGATGACTTGCCTAACAACCTTCGATGTACTCAAATATTACAGATGAAATTTGGGCAATTTTTATAATAGAACTATTAAATGAATGGTTATTAATAGCAGCACAGAGATATGCTTATACTTTAAGACATGAAAAGAGGACAAGTAGAAAGAAATTTAGCTAAACCAATTTAAGACATTCCAACTGGAGACAGCAGTAGAAATACTTTCAATTAAACAGGCTACAGAGATAGTTTTACAATTGGTATTATGAGATTTTCAACCAAATTGGAATGCACACTTTTATGTGTTTTGCTGAAAAAAATTTCCACAGAGGAGGAAAGCAAAGAGGTGTATTTAATTCAGAGAGGCAAAAAGTGTAGGAAGGTTTGGCAATAGTTCTGAATATAGGTTTGGCAAATGACTCTAAATATATTAAAAACAAAGGGGAAAGTGCTCTCTTTGTTCACTGGGGAGAGAACACGTGATAAAAGGCTTAAAGAGCAGCTGGAGACACTTGATTTTACACAAGAAAAGCTTTGCGACAGAAAGGGCAGAGAAGCAGGAGACTAACTCAACTGGGAATCTCTATCTCAGGATGTTTTTAAGAAGAACTGAGACGTGATTTCAGTGATGACTGAGTTGCCTTTCTTCTAGCCTTGAGGGAGAGGATAGACTAGAACTTCTGAGGTTCTATAGTCTTCTACAACTCTGTAGGAGACCACAGAACTGTATAGGAGACCACAGAACCATTAGTGCAATTATTACCTTCTCTTGTTTGTTCACAGTAAAGTGTTTGCTTAAGTTTCTGCAAGACAAGGGCATTTATAAACTGCAAATTGCAAAATTCTTTCAAAATCATTGTATGTACTTGTGTTTTTTTCCTGCTTTGGAGGTAGCCAATGGTGTTTGCTATGAGATCTAGATTATATTTTTATCTTCATTATGTGAATCCCATTACCTGACTCTGTGTATGGGCAACTGAACTGAGCCTTCCACTGATACCAAGGTGTTTGACTGCAGCCTCCATAGTGACATGAAAAGCAAGATGACATATAAAACTGACTGATTAATAAAGAGAAATCACCTACAGAAAATAGAATAACTTTCCCCTTCAAACAGAGAAGAGGGTATCAGTTCACTGCAGCTAAGAGGACCATTTTTGCATATACATCCTGAGAAAAAATGTTATGCAATTTTGGGGTAGAAATCAGCTGGACTCATACTAGAAGCGCCACACATGCACAGGTTATCTGTCATTTCTAATTTGGAATTGGGTCTATGAGGAACACTGACTGGATTAGCTACTGGAAGACAATGACAGAAAAAAGGTCTTCCTTATTTCTTTTCTCTTTTATCTGTCCTTTCATGTAAAGAAAATATAGATTTTATGAAAGGGAAAAAAGATTGAAGAAACACACATTGGAGGACAAACTGGAAACAACTGAGACTAAATATGTCTAAATATGTCTGCATTCCTAAGGAGACAACAGATGAACTCTTTTTTATCCAATTCAAAAAAGGAACCTAGTTTTTTACATTGAGAAAGCTCAACTGAAGCCAAGTATAACATGAGAAGCTGTTAATTGAACCAATTATTTTGTGCAATTCTATGTATGTGTTCCTAGTTAAAACTAAAGGGCCAAAATTAGGATATTGCACTGACTACTTTCATGTCTTTTGTTTAAACTACTTGGGATGGAATAAAGAAGTCTGTTTACATATGTAGTCTTCCTAATAGTCTTTATTTCAGACTAGGATTAAACAAAATAAAACAGCACTCAGTGCATCTTTTCTTTGGTGTGCATAATGCCATATATTCTGAGTCACAGAACCCTAGAGATGATCAGGTGGGTGCCTGAGCCCAATTATTGCCATGCATTTTGAGCATCTGGTGTTGACTCAATGCTTGTATCAGAGTAGAAGGAATATGAATATATATCTCAAAATATTGTGTTAAGTAAAATGTCTCTTACTTGAAAAGAAGCATTCAGGGAGACTAGAAAGGAGTTATGATGATAACAAATGCTTTTCTTAATAGGGGTTTTTTTCCTGCTTCAAACCTTATACATTGCAATATCACTAATGTGCATTTCATTTTACCTACATCCATTAAAATTTTCCCCTATATATTTAACACATAAATATGAGTTTTCAAATAAACGATCTATAACAAAATGTTTATTTTAGCTTTTTCAGATGAGTAAAGAACAGCTACTAGTATATCCTCTTAATGAAATAAGGTTAGTTGAAGCCTTAGGGTAAAAATGAAATGAAACCTGCAAGATAATACCAAGCAAAAAAAAATGTAGGGTTTTGTCTATGCTCTGCCTAGAGGAGCCAGTAACAACCAAATTCCAAACCATTAGTAAATCCTGATATGTTTTAGGGAGACCACTTTAAGCAGGGAGACACAACTATACACTTTCTGTTACTGTGAGAAAACTCCCTTCAAAGCACTCATCAGGCAGCAGGCTTGAATGTGGCCAGATGGATAGGTAATCTCTGTCAAGAGTAATATAATCCTGCTATTTGCTGAATAGCAGCCAATAATAATTCACTGCCTTTATGTAGAAAAGAGGTTTAGTTTACTTCTAATTTCTGATTAATGATCTGTGAATGGATCTTTGTCCAGTGTGTGCTTTGAGTCACATGTGGCCATGAGGGTATAACTCTTTGATCAACTTGCATATGGATCTCATTAGGAAATAGCGAAAGACTTTATTTACAAAATGCACAAGGGTATAAACTTCCCCCAAAACAAAAGAAATTCAAAAAATTGTTCTCTGATAGCAGAGACAAAAATTAGGAAGCAGACTACATGCTCATCATGTAGCTGTTTAGCTTTCCTTTTACTCTGGCAAAATATTTGATAAGTGGTGAAAACTGGATCTTCAGGTACCTAGACATAGTCCATTGCCTAAAAAAAAAAGTTCCATACCTTGACATATGGATCATGTAACTGCCAAGAACACCTCCTGTCTGGCTTTGGTGCAAGAACACATGATGGCAGGGACAGAGATCTTGCTGAAGAACACCAGAAAGAGGAAAAGGCAGTAGAGTTGGTAGCAAAATTGCACTTCAGATACCACTATGCATAGTAATTGTATTGACTTTTAGGAGAGACAAAAAAAAAATTGCTAATAGAAATAAAATTTTTAAATTTGTCTTAGTATTTGTAATGGCTTTATATGAAATATGAGTGGAAGTTCTAAATACTCTGTTTTTGCTAAAGAATTTTCAGCAGATTTTGAAGTACTTGTGAAGGAAAGAGTAATGGATTCTTCAGATCATAGCAAAGTCCTACAGAAAAAGAACTGATTATAAGGTCTATCCTTTTCACAGAAATTATAGCCAGAACTGAAAGTGGAAACTGTTGTGCTTAATTCAACTATATAATGTGCTTTTTTATAAAAGAAAACATCAATTGAAAATAAAGAACAAAATCTATTAATACATATAATAATTTCCATAGTTCAAGACATACTGTTTTATTATTTTGTCATTTGCATGCATCTTTTTATGGTATTTATGGATGTTTTGGCAAAGCGTGATCATCTTGAATTACAGTCATGTGCTCTGAAGTGCCAGCAGGAGACTCATCTTAGTGGTCTATATTTACTGAGTGCTAATGAACATTTTGCTTTGGATTTCATAAGTTAGGTCACTTTATGCTGACAAATCAAAGTCACTGGTTACATTTGCAGATGCTGAATGAATTGTAGCTGTTGCAATTGCCAGTGGAAAAGAATCTGAGAGATGAAGAACTTGCACATGCAATTTAAATATTGAGATATAAATCCTATATCCATGGCTCCTATTGAATGAGGTTGTCTCACATCTTGCAGAAGAAATGGAATACCTCTGGCAGCTCTCGAGTGTAGTGTTGGGTCACACAACAGAAATATCTACTCTTCATTTTGAATGTGGATCCACGCCTTCATTCATACTCAGACTTGTTTCTTCCCTTTGGTTCAAGATCAGAGACAAGTTTGAAGAAACTTCCAGGGAATTCTGGGGGAGAAAAATTAAACCTCATATACTTGTCAGTGTGGATCCAGCCTGTCTGCAGGGTGTATAGTCCAGCCAAAGCACAGCATATCCCATCTGTTTTGGTACAGATGTCAGGTGAGGACACATGATGTTCAAAAGACTGGCAGATGGAAGATGTAGGTAGCTTGAAATTTGCCAATGTTCCTGCTTATAGGCAGCAGTATCTGAAATGGAAATGGAAACACCTTCCAGGCATTCAGATGTGAATATATTCAGAGAAGTCAGGAAGCCCACTTGTTTGTTGTTTGGCACAATGTACACTCAATACAATTAATCAAAAGTGAAGTAAGAATATCTTTTGTGTATCAAACTGCTGTCTACAAAAGGCTGGTTTAAATTTAGAAAGAGGTCCCTTGGAACTAGATAATCAGAATTCTCTGCTACACCTTCCAGTTGATGTCATGAAGCACTATGGACTTAGCCTTTGAACTGCTTCCTCTAAAGCACCTCTAGAAGTTAAAAAACTCTAAGATATTTTAAAAATTGCTACTGAATTATAGTATTTGGACCAGTGACAGAGATTGTAAGAATCTTATGTCAGAAATTAATTATTTTAGTTCTTGGGATTTTTACTACTTTTGCTAGAATATACTAGTCACACTTTATTTGGAAAGAACAAGAGAAAGAGCAGATGGCAGGGTTATTTATTTCTACCATCATAGTTTCAGACAACAAGAATTTTTTTTAATCAATAAATTCTTAGTGTATACATCTGATGCATACAATATATTTACGTGTATAATAAATCCTAGCGGTGTGGAAATGTGTGCACACCTGTATTTATGATTTATTCACAAGATGTTATTTCATCTATGATTTATTCCCAAAATATTACTTCAGAATGCCTACAAGTTGACAGTTTATTAATATTAATGTATTTCAATTGCTTTGGATTATCCTGTTTATTGAACAATGAGAAAAAAGGAGACAAGCAAAATGACTGTTGCTGTTTTAAATTAAAACCTCTGAAATGTCTTAAGGGAAATGTTTTGCATAGGGAAAAAGCATAGATCTTCACTATTTCATGACAAGCAACAACCTTGTCACTTTAAACATGACAGTCCTGCCTAGGACCAAATAAAAATAGACTTAGCTGTACAAATAAAGAGGACTTCATGGGTCATATAAAATGTCTTTTCTTAAACCCCATAATTGACATGCACAAGAAACTGCTTAAGCAAAGACAACAAAATTAGAAAAATTAGGAACCTCCTAATTTTTTTACAAATATGTACTGAAATTAGCCTTTTATTAGTTTATAAATTTATCTACTTAAGAATGGAACTAGGTGAATTCATTGGTGAGGCCTCACCTCAAGTACTCCGTCCAGTTCTGGGCTCCTCATTTCAGGAAAGATGTTGAGGTGCTGGACCATGTCCAGAGAAGGGCAATGAAGCTGGTGAAGAAAAATGTGAATCTTTTGTTAGTTTATGACTCCATTAAAGATCAAAATAATGTGACAGCAAAAGCAGTTTTGGTCTGCAGACCAGAGTGACTACGGCATATATTCCATTGGGATGAGAACAGATTTATTTTTTATCATTCTTAGATCACTTACAGTAATTTTTTAAATCACTTTCAGATGAATCCTACTTTTATTTAATACCAAATACCAGATGCACATTTTTTGTGGATTAAAGTCTAAAGCAAGGTGAGCACAAAGAGTCAAAGGTTCCTAATCCGTGCACTGAGTTGTGTTTCAAGGATGCCAAACAAACTGATTAAATGAGATGTACTTCTTAAGCAAACTGCATGTCCCCAGGAGTTTTACTTATGAAGTGGCTTTGCCAGATATTGAAGTTAAACACTAGGACAAGATTGTTAGTCATGCAGAACTGAAGTAAAATAGTAATTTCTTATTAATTATTAGCTAAGGGCTGTTGAGAGCCATATATTGTTTATACATGGACTCACTTTGTGAACAAATCAGATCCCTCCCAGCACAAAAGCTTATCTTAAAAGAAGTAAAATATAATTTAGTATAATCTATTTAATCTAATACAATCTATCAAAAGTAAAATATAATCTATTTCACTACATTACTGGTAATCTGTGGTAGTTAAGTTGTCCTGAACAGGATAAAATTGCTAAATTGTCCTGCAAATGACTTTTTAATTGCAACTTTACAAAAATCAAATTTAACAAAGAGGAATTTTCCAACTGGTGAGGATAAAGTCTAAATGGACATTAGAAGGAAAATCTTAGCAGAAGATAGTCTCTCAACAGTGAAGTGTTCAGAATTCAAAAAGTTTACAACTATTTGTAGCTAGAACTCCCACTCTGGATTTTTTCTGCATTGTTTAGCCATTTATATTAGAAACTTATACAAGATTAGACCCAGCGCTCTTCAACATCTCCATAAATGACTTGGACGCAGGACTGGAAGGGATACGGAGCAAGTTTGCAGATGACACAAACCTGGGAGAAGCTATTGACTCCCTCAAAGGCAGGGAGGCCCTGCACAGAGACCTGGACAAATTAGAGAGCTGGACAATCACCAATCATATGAAGTTCAACAAGGAGAAGTGCCAGATTCTGCACCTGGGTGTATGTACAGACTGGGGAATGAGATGCTGGAAAGCAGTGCCATGGAAAGGGACCTGGGGGTCCTGGTCAATGGCAAGTTGAATATGAGTCAGCAGTGCCCTGGCAGCCAGGAGGACCAACTGTATCCTGGGGGGTATCAGGCAAAGCATCACCAGCTGGTCGAGGGAGGGGATTGTCCCGCTCTGCTCTGCACTGGTGTGGCCTCACCTTGGATATTGTGTGCAGTTTTGGGAATCACAATGTAAGAAAGATATTAAGGTATTGAAGAGTGTCCAAAGGAGAGCAATGGAGATAGTGAAGGGCCTTGAGGGGAATCCATATGAGGAGCAGCTGAGGTCACTTGATCTGTTCAGCCTGGAGGAGACTGAGGGGAGACCTCATTGCAGTCTACAGCTTCCTCGAGAGGGGAAGAGGAGGAGCAGGCAAAGATGTCTTCTCTCTGGTGACCAGTGACAGGACCTACACAAATAGTCTGAAGTTGTGTCAGAGGAGGTTTAGGTTGAATATTAGAAAAACGCTCTTCACCCAGAGTGTGGTTGGGTTCTGGGAGAGGCTCCCAGGAAATTGGTCACCGCACCAAGCCTGCCAGAGTTCAAGTGTTTGGATGATACTCTCAGGCACGTGGTGTGACTCTTGGGGATAGTCCTGTGCAGGGCCAGGAGATGAATTCAATGGTCCTTGTGGGTCCCTTCCAACTTGGCATATTCTGTGATTCTGTGATCTCTGATTTGAAATCATATGCCCTAGGACATGATTTGGGAAGACAGCTAATAATACATTGTAACACGACAGTCTAAAAGGATGAATATTAACTGTGAAAAAATTCACAGTTGGTGATTACATTTTGATTTTGGTTAAATTAAACAAATTAATAGAACTAGTAATAATAAAAAAATCCTCATATTTCAGGCTTGAAAATATCTCTTTCCATTTTCTGAATGTCATTTAACTATTAACATCAAAGATCCTTCAATTTTGACATAAATGCTTTCTAGATCCATACAGTTCTGATTGTGTTCATACCCAGAATTATCCAAAATCCTAAGAGGGTAAACAGTTTGGCACTTAGCCCAGACCTAACAATACATACATTAGGCAATTCTTAACCTAAGAGAAGCTTTATTGAGGTTGAAGGGTATGAATAAAACTGTGCTTCTCCCTGAGAAAATGGATTCAAGAAAAATTCAGTTCTGATGTGTTTTACAGCTCAGCTGAAGGCTCATATAGAGGTGAACACTTAAAAGCTCTTTGGTGAAAGCTTTCTCCGAGGATATTGGAAACTGTGGTTAAGTTCCTGCTTTTGTCTGAATTCAGATATGCCTTTCTAGATTAGATATTAATCATGGTGACATATCATCATCATGGCTGGGCTTCGCGAACGAAGATTTGGGAAGGCTCTATCCACATTTGCTACAGGCACGCTGGTGGTTTATGAGGCCAATACGTGACAGACATATCCGATTGCAAAAGGCACAGCAGAAAGACTCCTTAGATGGTGTATTCTGCAATACACGGTTCTTTCTGCGTTGCCTTTTTTCCTCGAGAGTGATCCTGCGTGTGTTCTCAAAGGAGACAGCTGCGTTATAGATGGTGTGTCTCCAGGCCTCCCGATTTGAGGCCAGAGTAGACCAGTTGTGGTGATCAATATGGCCGAGATGTTGTTTCAGGGAGTCCTTGTATCTTTTCTTCGGGGCTCCTCTCATGCGGCAGCCAGTGGCAAGTTCACCGTAAAGCAAGATCTTAGGGAGGCGGTGGTCCTTCATCCTGGAGACGTGCCCTGCCCATCGCAGCTGTGTTCTCATCAGCATGGCCTCAATACTTGTGATAGCTGCTTGCTCTAGAACAGATGTGTTGGTCACATAGTCTGACCAGTGGATGTTTAGGATTGTGCGGAGGCAGCGTTGATGGAAGCGTTCTAGGAGACGTAGGTGGTGGTGGTAGATGACCCATGATTCGGAACCATCATGGTGACATATATGTTTCTAAAATATTGCTATGTGTTCACCCCCTCTTTAAATGAGCTCTGTCTCAAGACAACATTATTTCAAAGTCAGTAATACAAAGACTAGGAAAGAAACAATAAACCCAGCTTGACTGATGAGTTCTTTTGCTGGGACTTCACCAATAATTCTACTAGACACCCCTTCTTCCTTCTAAGTTCTGATATATTTTGGAAAAAACATTCATAGTATAGAAAACAAAAAAAAGAAAGACTAACTGAAGGAACAGGAGCCTGGAATCCTCACCACCTCGCTATCTTTCTTAGCAACTAAGGGGTTTTTTTTCCCCATTGTTTTTATTTTCCTTCCACCAAATAATTTTCAGATCCTTTTTAAAGTAAAGAAAAGCTTGAAAATAATATTGAAGGGATGCTTGACAGTAAAAGAATACTAGTAACTTATATAGTTGAAGTAATATCAGAAATAATCAGAATTGTAGTGAAATTCTTCATACTCAGAATTTTGATCACTGAAATGATGGGGTAAGTGTCACTAGTTCCTTGAAACAGAAAAGATTAACCTTGGCAATGTTTTTAACTGCATTCGGGAGTACAGATCTCAAGTGGAAGGAGATATCTTCCCTCACACCTGCATTAGACAGTTGAGCTTAAGAAAGGGGTAGAAACACTCATTCTTAGATGTTTGCAGGTGGTTAATTCAAGCAGTTGCTTCTCTGCCCTGCCTTTGTCCCATTCCTCGCTCTCGTCCTCTTGCTGCTACCACACGTTACAAGTTCACTCTAGCTTGTAAGTCTCCTTTCAAGGCATCTTTGTGGATTCTAGGCAATTTAACCTCTGACGTGCAGTGTGAGGACCTAGAAGATGCTTTGCTATCCGTGCTCTTCCCCAGCTTCCTAATTGGATCAAGTTTTTAATCTCACTCTTCTTTCTTGCTGTTTCAGATGCCCAGGATTTATTCAATCACTGTTTAATTCAAAATGCATCAAATATGATTTTCCCAAGGAAAGCTCCTACTTTTAAAGAGAAATTTGAGGGTTCTCTTGGTATGTGTGAACCACATTGACTACTGCTATAGAAAGCCATTAGCTGCCTCTAAATCTAACATTTACGGGAAACACTGCATTTCCTTTGCCTAAGGGATTTTGATAATTGAAAATTTTCAGTGAATTTATAGTTTTGGAAAAACTGGTTAGGTTATAATACTTTTGGGTTGATTCATCTTTGTGTGTTGAGGAAGAAAACCAGTGAATTTTAAAAGTCAAAATCCAGTTAGCATGTTTTGCTAAGGGTGAAACAGGTGAATGAAGACAAAATGATAATATTATTAATAAGAGGTATCTTCAAAGCAGATAAATAGCCCCCAGAATTATTTGAAACTTGCCCTATCTAATGTAGACTGTTACACGTCTCTAAAAAGAATTACCTCTTTTAGCTTCTGAGGAACTACCAAAAAGTTATTTAGAAAATATGACGAAAAATTCCAGCAACAACTAAGTACAGACCTGCTTTTCAAGCTCTCATTTACTTCAGTAGATAATCTGAATGGGAGAAGTTGGTATACCCAAATACACTCAGAATATTTATTTTTAAGGGGATTATTTGAGTAAAGTGTATTCCAATGACATTGTGAAATAGGTAAAATACTGTGAGAAATAAAATGTACAAACCAGAAAAAATCATGGCTATAAAAGCACTAGATGTTCTGCATATTAAAGAAAACCATAATGAATTAATTATTTGAAAAGTTCCTCAGAAGTAATTTTAACATGTAGAAGATGACAGCAAGGAAGAGAAGAAGAGTAAGAGAGAATTATTAAAATGATACTGGATGAAGATAAGAGCTGTCCGGGGAAAATGGTTCTGCATTAATTCCTTTGTAAATTGCTTTAAACTCTTGTTTCCCCTACAGTTTCATCCTAGCTCTTAAGGTCATTTTAAGAACTAACCTACACATTTTGAAAGGAACAGAGGAGAATGCAAGAAAGGAAAGAACATGAAAGACAACCATTGAGGGGAAAATAATAGCATCCTTTGTTTCCTCCAAACTAAACAAGTGACACCATCTAAGCAGCAAGCAATTGCTGTCATCTTTGGTATGTTCTGCTGCTGTCTTCTTGAAAAGTTTATAAATTAATAAAATAGCCAGGGGCACCTCAACTAGCTTATATTAGAATATTAAACTCGATTAAATGAACTATGTATGAAAATTACTTTGGGGCACAAAATGACTCTAAGCTCTAAATTACACTCCAACAAACTTAAACCAACATTTACACTGAAGGAAGAAGTGCAAATGTACATGAAAATATCAGCTGGAAACATATCCAGAATGACATTAGTTATAAATTACGTATCAAGAGAATGGATTTACTTTCTTTAGGGAACTTCTTTTAACTTTTGTGAAAATTCTTGCCCAGTTCTTGACTGATGTAAAATTGAATGGATTTGATTTTTTCATATCTGGGCACATTTGCAGTTCCTAGTTTTGTTTCAGACTTTACACTTGAATGAACTCAAAGTGAAACTTACTTCTTTTAATTGTAGATCACTGAATAGCAGTAGAGGGCTGGGCCAGTTCAGCCCCATCCTGACATTTCTGCACGGCAGATTGGGAAACCATAGCCTACTGCACAGTAGTGTTTGTAAACTGAATCGTTGTCAGGGGAAGAAGAGAGTGCAAGACTAGTTAGGGGAACAGTGTAAGGAGGTCAGGGAATAAATTTACATTTCAACCACACACCCAGTGATAAGGCTGTAAAATCCATCCTGTGGGATTGACTCCTTTTCAGCTTTGGCACTGTATAAGGGATATCGGGAACTCACATTCATCCACCACTGTCAGCCTCCTAGGGTTGCCAGAAATTCATTGTGATTTTCTTCTCCAGGGTAGCGGCTCCTCTCTTGCATTTATTCTCATGCCTGACAACAAACATTCATCTGGTAAACTGTTAGTGGTGAAAAATCTGTTGAAAGTGAGGTTGTTTTGCAAGCTTTTGTGAAAAGCAGTTGAGAAAGGTATGAGTTATTGAAAAAGTAATTATAGAATTGCTTCTAATTAGATTGCATAGTTCTCAGGAGTAACACAAAGATGTTGTGGTTTGACATTTTGGCCCCCCCCACAGCCATGCAACCATGTTTAGCAAAAATGAAAGTTTCATCAGGGTGAGTAAGATGTATCTAAGGAAGAAAGCGCATTGCTGAGAGAAGTGTGGATAAAACTTCAGTAAAATCAGATTGTTAATTGGGAGATGTGACTCAGCTGACTTTTAATCACCATAAAAGAAGCTTGCTATTTAATTTAAAAATGAGTGTTGAAGTAGTAAGGGTTTATTTTCTAAGGAAAAGATTTTAATGAAAAAATGGCTATATTTTTTAGTTTTCAGTTGTTGATATAGTGCTCTTTTGATGATTTCAACACTTTTACTATTCCATAATTAATTTGTCTGATTTGTAGTGTATTTAATGTGAAATATGGTGCTGGAAATTTTATTTTTCATCCCTTTTCTTTATATTCAACAAAGGAGGCAGACATTTTCAATGATTAATCAGTGCCAATTTATAGAATTATAATGGCTGATTCTGCAACCTGAATGTGAAAATTTTATCCAGAAATAATCCCACAGAAAACAGAACTAGACTGTAAGCATTTCTAAAGTGTCTGTCTCTTTTAAACAGAACTGCTTCCATTGAATTGAAGAAAACAATGCTATCATTTAAAAGGCAAAGTCAATTACCCTACCATTCATTGGTTTGACTAAATTATCCTACCTTTGGAAAAGACTGTGTCCCAAGTACTTAAGGAATTATCTGATAAAGATACACATTTTACAATGTAATTCTGGAATTTTCAAGATTTAGACTTTTGCAAGTCTCCTTCCGTGAGTCATTCCTTTAAAGACTTGCTGAGAATTCTTGAGCTGATGCCTTCAGCGGTAACAGCAACCAGCTCGTCACTCATAGGTAAGCTGAGTCACCAGGCTGCCCTTGTCCTGTTTTTCTGCGACTCTATATCAGTATTTGTAACAACGTTATTAATAAATGGGAGGTAGAATGCACTGAGCAGCACCATAATGATTGGTCCTAATCTGGGAAAGTACTGCTGTACTAGACAGATATCTGCTCCAAGCTGTTTAGAAATCAGAAGGAACAGATTAAGAAAATAAGTAAATGGAAATAGAAATCTCATTTCTAAAATAGGATCTTTTAAAAAATAAGTTTTCAAATCAAGAGAACTCATCTGTTAATTCTGTTTTATTGCTAAACTAAAAATCATAGGGCAACTCCTGACTCTAGATCCAGATAGTTGATGGGAGACGATGCAGAAAACTCTCCAAAAGCATTCTTGATCTTAACCCAACAAAAGGGGAAATTCTTGATTTCCGTGGAGCCATAATTTTTCCTTTGACATTTTTCCATAGGTGTTTCAAATTGGCTAATTTCAAGGTGTTTACTTTTTTCTCCCTCTTTCTTTCATGATATGTTATATTTAAAATAGAAAAAGAATACTCTGGCAAACGAAGATGTGAAAAAAAGATTTTTACTAGTGAGCAGGAAAAATAAATGTAAAAACTGTTTGCATGTCTGTGCAAGCACGTCAGATACACACCAACCACCTCTGCCAGTTCACCATTCAAACCTACCCCCTTAAGTATGTGCTCATTGGCTTTGTTAAAAGTCTTTTGACTACAGTTCATAGTTTTAACTAGTTGATAGTTGAGGTGAATGAACACAGCCAACATCTACTAAGCATCAGGATCTTAAAGTCTATGAACACAAAATAACAATGAGGAACGAAAAACCCAGCAATTCCAAACCAAAACCCAAGAAACCAAACATCAAATGATCTACAGTTCCATAAAGCATACAGAAATTGGAGACATATCTCACAAGACAAACTTTTGCCCTTTAGTTTCTGTAATTTGCAAAAACAATTGTTTATGACAGAGTATAGAAGATTGTGGTTTTTATTTAAATACACTAAAAGCTATTAGAGAATTACCATTGTCTTGAATGTCACTGGAACAGACTTGTGAATAGACTTTTCCTTTTAGCTTTTGACCAGAATAATGGAATGGATGTAGTCTTGAGCTATTAACTGTTTTTTCAGTGAATAGAGCCAAATCCCTTGTTTTTGGAATTGCTTAAGAGAGGAAGATATGGGTAGAAATGTGGGTGATACTAGCTAATTAATAGTTTCTAATCAACTGTGCACGGATGCCATTAACTTATCATTGAATTTTTACCAGTTATTGAAGCCTGATATTTATGAATATGAAAGTATCTACTTACAGCTTAGTTATTCTGTTTTTTATTACCAGCTTTATTACATTAATAATAACATATTTTCATGCATTCATTAAGATATGCCTTCATTGAAGATCAGACAAATAGGTGCCTCAATTCAATATTTGATGAGATATCTATTAAAAGACTGATGATAAAAAATGAAACTGAGCCTGGTGGTCTAATGGTTGCAGCCTAAGAAGCTTTACTTTTTCTCTGAAGAAGGAATAGAAAAAGCCCCAGGAAGAAAATAAATTGAGCTATGGCTTTCACTGTTAAAAACAAAACTGAGAAATTGAAGGATCTCATGTGGGAACACAGAGAAGTTTCCAAATAAGGAAGTAGCTTAAGTAGAAAATTACTTATGAATATTTTATTATTTTGTCCATGTCATTTTATTTTCTTCTGTCTGAGATAAAGACTGGTAGACATTACAAAGTCTGTTTATATTTAGTTCAACTATCACATAATACAGATGGAGAAAATTTCATTTGCTGTTTGGAAATTTGAGAAATAGCATGTTTGTAGGATGACACTGTAAACACTACATTTAGGTGGTCCCACTACATGTTGGTCTTCTCTCCTGATCCTGCTGGTCAAATTTAACCTTGTTAAAATACAGGAAGGTAGCACTCTGGGAAAGCCATTTCTTTGACTGTAAGCAGGACTATATTCACCTTCTTTAAAAAAAGGGAGGAAACTATATGGGAATCATGTACTGTATCTGTAGTAGGAAATAAGACAAGGCCAGCAGACATGGAACAATATGTTTGTGCACTATTAAGCTCATTTAATCTGCTGCTGGGAAAGATCTTTGGCATGTGCTAACTCCTAGATCATGTCTGGGAATTGCTTGGAAAAGTACAAATTGGAATAGTTGTTAACCTTACAAGGGACTGTTCTATTAATTTAACAGTAAATTGAGTGTGTCTCTGATTCTGAGTGTTCTCAGGCCGTGGCTAGTTTACTCATATAGGCATTGCCAAAACTTGAATAGAATAATGATTCCAAATCATTGCTGCTGCAGGAAGTAAATAGGAGCAAGACAGTAATTTATATACAGATGTTGATACACTCACAATCTAACTAATAAAGACAGATATAAAATACAAAATTTTCCACTCTTGACAAGAGAAAAATTATAGAAGAGATGTCTTATGACAAGTATATTTCTATGCTGGATGTGCTATAGGTTGCCGTGGTACATATCTTAGAAGATGAGAATACAAAATTCAACATCCCTGCAGGGAGTTACCGTTTGTGCAAATTGTCAGATGAGATAGAGCCAAGAAACAAGATGTCACGTTAAAAAACATAGATTTCTGATAGGATGAAGGATATTAAGGTGTACTTACTTACTTTTCAATGTGTGGGAAAAGGACAGGACAACACTAGAAGACTTAACAAATTTTGGAAAGAAAGCTGAAATTTCATTTCCAAGCAATGAATGTAAAATGCATGTGAAAGAAACAAAGAAAGAAAGAAAGGAGGATGTTTAGATGATCACTCCAGTCATGACTAGCACTCTGCTAAGCTGCTGTGGAAAGTTTCTCCTCTAAAGGAGATTCACAGTCAAAGGTCTCTTCTACATGCACACCACGTGCCTACCGGCTGCCTCTAGGCTGCTCCACTCATGCCTGCACAGTACCACTCATTGTCCAGGGCTCTTCTGTGACAAAGCCACCCTGCTTTGGCTCTGCCTGGCCTCTCTGCACCAGTCCTACCCCATGATGTCACCTGAGATGTGACATGTATCCTTCTTTCTTTGATTCTTCAATTTCCTTTCTTGCCTCCCCACATGGTATTGACCATGAAAGCACTAGTTACTTTTGCTCCCAGAGGATGCAAAGATAGCATTAAATTCCATTCAGGTTATTTTTATTCCTATGTCATTAACATATTTTTTTTCAACTTTCAGGAAGGTGATAAAAAGGCCATTGTTAATCCACTGTGTATAGTTTGACCACTGCTATAATTCTAACTTGTTTCTTTATGTTAGAAATGTTCTGACGAAAATTGCTGCTGCAGAGTTAAACTTTCACCACTGGAAGAGAAAATACAAAAGATTTGGAATCCTTCAAGTACACATTTTTATAACGTGAAGTGGAAATCTGTTTTCAACTTTACTGTAAATGTATACAGGCATAAAATTAGTTATTCTGCTTTGCTTAATGACCTCTGGCTCCTTAGGTGACACTTTTTCCTAGCAGTTAGACTATCTAGGATTGTGAAATTGAAAGGTGCAGCTCTCGTTATGTAAAGCTTTATCTTTTGTAACATTGAAGTGTTTCTGGAAAGTTAATAATGGCTCACAAATCAATGCTAAACGCACAGTCTAGGCTTCTCCCTATTCACAGTTTGTGAAGATTTGCAGGCTGTAATTAAACTCTGCACTTTCTTTTAGTCTCCCACTAGAGCACCTTGTCATTCACCGTACAGTTTTGACACAATTACCATTTCTGCTGGCCTGCCAATATCACCCTGTCCCTCAGGGAATGGTCTATGTACAAAGGCATAAGCTTCAAAGAACAAACTAGATCTGGAAACATCACCACAACCACTGCTCAATATTACTCCAGAGTCCCACAGAATACTAATACTGGTTCAGTAGCATAATGAATAATTAAACACAACTGGTATTGTTTTAAACATTTTCCCAATGTCTTCAAATCATAGCAGAAAGGCAACTATTTCAGAACCATGGATCTTTGAAGGACCTGTTTCATGATGACTGTTAGTTGAAAATTGCATACTAAAAATATGACATCAGAAAAGTCTCCCAGGTTTACAGGATAGAATTAATCTGCATAAATTGTTAGACTTTATAAGTATTTTAGTTTCTTCTAGTAACATTCTTGTATTTTAGCTCGCTGCTTAGCAACACTACTTTTGGACATTCAAGTAATGTGTATCTTTGTAGATGAATCTCTGAAACTTGCTGCTGAATCCTTTCTAGATAGCCTGTTTCATGATGCTGAAATACAAAACAATATAACAGCCATGTCTCTAGCATTTTAAAATGATAAGTAGAATGAAAAAATCCCAACAATGAAAACACATTTATAAATAAGCTCTGGGGCATCATTATTTGTATGTCAGAATACATAAAAATTTAGAACCACAGAACTGTGAAACTAGTTTAAGGGTCATCTATTAAGACTTCCCCATGTGCTGAACAGTTGCTGAAGTTTCTTAGATAAATTAAAACTCAAAATTTTTACCTGTAGCTGTTGATGGATTATGTGACCAAAACTTCTCCAAAATTTCGAACTGCATTATCACTGGCAAAAATATATGACTATGGAATTATCTTTTTTTTGAACTATTGTATTGTAGAAAAACATTTTAAAGCTAGCCAGTATTTTTTTTTCATTTGGATTCTTGTTGGCGGAACAACATCCATGAAACCAAAAAAAATCTAAGATAAAATAAATGCTGTTCTGGAAAGCATTAATTTCAAAAAAGAAATTGAATGGGAATATAGCCAAAGAAATAATTTGGAATAAGTCTATTTATTTTGATTTGCCTTTCTAAATTTTCATGTGCATAATTATGTAATTAATTCTATGCAATATTTTAAACAGCTACAGCACAGATTTTGGTGTTACATCCTTTTATAAACAGAAAAAAATTAAATAGATTAAAAATCTTAGTTAACTTAGGCTTCACAACATAATTGTGAGTAGTTGCATATCATAATTTCAAAGAAATCAGTGAAAATGAAGCACATCACTGGCATATTGTTAACATACACACTCTACCAATCCCATCTTGTTTTACACTTTTGTGATCTCTTCCCCACAATAATTACACAAACACAAGTCATGCAAACGATGAAAAAAGTACAGAGGATAAAATAATAAACAGATGTCACCATTGATAACCACATTTATGTGTGCCTTAAGAAGTTTACAGTAAATGCTTCTGTAGAACCATAATGTAGAACAGGGTTAAATTTTCTTTGCTTTAGATCAGTACAATTTTCAACACTCATAAGTGTTGCAGTCACTTTCCATGACCACCTTTTCCCTTGAGATTGTAAGCTATCACTTGAAAAGATACGACTGTGCATTGTATTAATCTATGTATAACTTACACCACAGATTTGGAGATATTTAAATTATGTTTTTTTGGTCTTGAAGTCAGTTTGGGTCTGATAAAGGTTTTGAAAGAAACAAGGGAATTAAGTCTGTATAAGGGTACTAAAATGTTGACTCAGTAGATGAGGAACATCAGTGCTATTGCATTTTGAAATATTTCAGTATGGTTTTCTGAACGTTTCTTTCACAAAAAAAAATTTATTATATTAACTGCTCTATTTTGCTTATTGTTTACACCTTTTGCTACATAACTAAGAAAATCTTGAACATTTTATTGGCAGTTGTATGCTACTTTTGATATTCCGTGCAAACAAACCCTTCACTTTTGAATGTCCATACTTTGAACCAAATCTTTTGTGATAATGTTGATTATATTACTACCATAGGAGAAACAACTACAAAATGCCTTTGGAGGTTAGGGGAAAGCACTTGTAGCCAAGATACAGGGGATAGAGACTTTCTATTTCACATGTACACTTGCCTATGTAATGCACCTCAATATCTTTGATATGTCTCAAGGTCACAGAATCCAGCCTTTGAAAGCTGTAGTGTCACCTTCCAACTCTTTCTACAAATAATAACATTAAACATAAAATAAAATTACATTTAAAGGTGAATGCAGAAAGTGAGGGGTGGGACAAGGTAATGGGATCAAAATTTGGTGATCTTGTCTTTTAGCTATTATGTTAAACTCTGTTTCAGACTGAATGCCTTTTGGGTGTCCATTAATCTACAAAACTATGTCAAACTCTATTTCAGACTGAATGCCTTTTGGGTGTCATTAATCTGCCAAAGCAAAGGATAAAATTAATATCTCTCAACTCTAATATGGATATGCAGTCTCACACACTTACTAGCAAGTCCTACTTTGTCGAAGTTAATCTAGTGTAAAATCCTGCCACTGGCCTTTCACCTCCTTGAAGAAATTAATAGCACATTTAGGAGTCACGCATTACAAATACTAAACTTTGTAAAGGCTTTTGCCCGTGTTCTAGAGACCTATGGTAAGGCTGGGGTATTGCTTTGGCTATATGGGAATGGCCACATAGGATGGAGGCAGAAGATTAAGAAGATTTGGAAATAAAGTGAAGAAAACAAGAATAGGAGGTAGGAAGGCAGCTGGGTAGAGACAGGCAAAACTTACAAGGTGATGAAATGCACAGGGGGTGTTAGGGCCTATAAGAAATGTCAAAGTCATACCTGACAGTTTCCTTCAATCTAAGAGTTTTAATCTAATAAAAGGCAATTTTCTCATGTACTTCTAAACACAGAGGAATTTCTGATGAGAAACATTTCCACGTAAGGATAGAGAGGAGTTGTTTTTTTCATTTAATCCAATGCATATAACCCATTTTCCTTTGTCTATTCTGGAGTGCAGGCATGTTCTCTCGACATGAAAAGAGCAAGAGCAACATAGAAGATTTTGCATTAAATTCACAGTATGCACATACAGGGAGCAATAGATGAGACAGAAGTTGGCCATATGCTTCTAAAGTAATATATTTGGGACATCACATAATTTGTTTTCTTTTTGAAAAATATACATAATCTTCCAAATGAAAATTTAAACTTCTTTCCACAGGCAGAAATGAAAAGAATACTACTACTAGGAATTGAATTCTTATATTCAAAAATAAATAAATATATATGCATATATATATGTGTTTATATATATGTGTGTGTGTTTTTATATATATATATATATATATATATAAAGAAGGTCCATATTTCAGTCTCCTGTTCAGATGAAGAAGACAGTCTCAAAATCAGTAAAGAACAATGACTACTAGTCAATTTATATCATTTTTATAAGATGGATACAAAAGAGTCAGCCAGAGAGCAAATCTTATTTTAATATTCCTTGGGTCAGATGAGTTTCAAAGGCCCAGAGTTTAAACAGAAAAACACTTTGGCCCATTAACATGCACTCAGTTAAATAACTGAGTCTTTCAATAAAGTCTGTTCAACTAGGATTGAAAATAAATATAAATTGTGAGAAACAGAAGACCTTGGCTCTGTGTAAGCACTGCTCAGAAATAACAAAAGCATCTTTGTATTATCAACACTATTTTCAGCACAAATCCAAAACAGTGCCATACCAGCTACTATAAAGAAAACTAACTGTATTCCAGCCGAAACCAGCACACAGTTGAAGATCAGTATTAATTGAACTTAAACAATAAAGTTATAAATACTTAATTTCCTATCTATCTTATGGAAATAAAAGAAAACAAAACAACACAACAATCCTTGGAAAGAGAATAATAAACAGTTTCTTTGTAAGACAGAGGAAAATTTTATGTGTTCCTGCTCTTTCTCAAGAAGTAAAAATGCTTTGGATATCAAAGTTCTTCAGCAATTACGTAGCAGACTTAAACAATTTAAACACTTGTTTCAACAAACATGTTATTATGATATTCCCAAAATTTTTGCTCCTTTTTAATTATTTAAGTGAAATATTTCATCATTATATATTTATATCTATATCTACATCTATATAGGTGACCATGTGGTATGGGTCTTCTGGAAAAGGTGATAACTACTTTTATTTATTTTTTTTCAGAGGTGCTTCAAATCGTGATCATTATTCAAGAAGATGGAAGATCCAGAAAGATTATCTGTTGGGGTGTTCAGGGTGGCAGTTTTTCCCAGGCAGAAATAACAGCTCTGTGTCTGTGTGAGTTTATTTAATAAAGTGCATATAAAAGCAAAAAATGTTACTGTGGAGTGGTCATTCTTACCTATAAATTGAATAGCTTTTCAAGGGCCCCACTATAATTAATTTAGTGTGGAATATCAAGAGCAGCAACTGCTGATTTCACTAAATCTCATTTTTCAGGCATTAACGAAATATTGCAATATCTACAACTCTGTTAAAAAATAATCATCGTTTAATAGCTGCACACAGGTGCTGTTAGCCCTAGGTAGCAATCTCTCTACAACAGTTTCTGTTGTAGCAATTGTAAAAAGCATGTGATACTCACAAAATTACTGACTAGTTTTATCAATGTTTTTTATTTTTTTCAAGGTTCTGATGTTCAGGATGACATACCTTATCAAATGCAGGACTACCTCTATATTCTTACTGCATAAAATACTCAAACATGGTGTATGTATATTTTTATAATACTGTGAAATATTTGTACTTAAGAATACTCGAAAAAAATAGGAACGCAAGATAAAAGGAGAGTCTTTTACATCATCTGTGACCTTGAAAATTACCCTGAAAATATGATGATTTATAGGTTTTTCCTATTTATATTATTATTATTCTTACCTCAATACATCTTTCTAAACTCTGAATAGGATTCAAGTGGAAGGTCTACTCATCCTTAGTATAGAGAAGAATACTTTTCTTGCCACCAAAGCTGGAATGATAAATTGAACCAGAAACTGATATAACATATGAATAATAAATATGGCATGACAAGGACTGCATTTCAAAAGAGATGAAACCTAAACTCCAGGACTAGATAAAACTGTAAATATTATTGCAATAAAGATGCTGTCTCCTGATATCTACTGGGTTTCGCATTAAATGTTTCACCTTGCATATAAATATAAACAAGACTGTAAAAAAATGTTTATTTTTCTGTTTTACAAGTTTGGCCTTTATCTCAGATGACAATAACTCAAATCCTCATAGAGGAAACAGCAACAATGATAGCACAGCAGCGTGATAGCAGAACTTCAGAGCACTGTCTTAATAATGGCATCACAAACAGTACACTCAGATTTTTTTTAAAAAGAACACTCCAGAATCTTTCCTATTTTAAAACATGCCAGCAACAACAACTACAGGAAGAGCCCAATTTCATTTTTGGCCTTTAATGAAACAATTTTATTTAACAATTAAAAAGAGAACTTTTACAATTTGGAATTCCAAATAAAGTCATTATGAGAAGAAAAACTGAAAGCTTCTCTCTCAGAAATGGTGTCTGCTATAACTCCAGTGTGAACTTCTCTCTCCATGGGGAGACAGGTCCTGCCAGGAGCCTGCTCCAACGTGGAGTCCTCCATGGGCTGCAGGTGAATATTTGCTCCACCATGGAACTCCATGGGCTGCAGGGGCACAGCTACCTCACCATGGTCTGCACGAGAATCTCTGCTCTGGCATCTGCAGCACCTCGTTCTCCTCCTTCTTCACTGACGTAGTTGTCTACAGGGTTGTTCCTCTCATATATTCTCACTCCTCTCTTCCCTGTGTGCAATTTTCTCCTGTGCATTAACTTTTTTCCCTTCTTAAATCTACGCTACCACTGTCAATGGTGGGCTCAGCCTTGGCCAGTGGTGGGTCCGTGATGGAGCCAGCTGGAATTGTCTCCATTTGATGTAGGGAAAGCTTCTAGCAGCTTTTCACAGAAGCCACACCTCTAACCTTCCCATTACCAAAACCTTGACACACAAACGCAACACCAGCTGTGAATCCATAAGAAAATGCAGTCTTAATATTGATGAGCTTATAATAGCTTTGCAATGACCATCCCTACAATATTTTCGAAATGTAAGTAGAAAAAGGGATGAGAGAAATTTAGGAATCAGGCCCCAGTAAAACTGTCTGGAGAGATCATGTTCCAGGTAGAGATGACAATCGCAATACATTTGAGCAGACACAAAATAGGGAAGAGTTTTAACATTTTCCTCATTTTGTGAATATATACATATATAGGTGGAAAACTGAATTTTGTATAGGTACAGCTCATGTTTCACTTTCCTAAGTCAAGACAATCAAAACAGCCATATGCTCAATCACAACAAAGTAGTAAAGAGAAGATAAGAGGTAAACAGAGTTATTAACTTGTCAGTGACTTGATTGATCACCCACTGTAAGAAGCTTAAACTCAAATGGTATTCCATAAAGATAATCAATTGTGTAATAGTCAGGAACAAATGTTGATGAACTATTAAGATGCATATATCATATATGCTTAAGGAATAAATGATGAGTGAAAAATTTCTCAGCCTAATTTCAGTACACATAGTCTAAGCTGTATGCACGTATCATGGTTTAACCCAAGGCACTACTGCGAAAAATCTCTATGATAATGTTTTCTGCTTGCTGTTTTCCTAGGGAAGAATGCAAACAAATTTTTGTTTAACACTTACATCAAAAATATGTACATTTGGCTTGGCCTCATAAGCCACCAGCGTGCCTGTAACAAACGTGGATAGAGCCTTCCTAAATCTTCGTTCGCGAAGCCTAGCCATGAAAATTTGTTTGATCAGTGAAATTCATTTTCATGATAAGTAGTTCTAAACAAGTAGTTCAAGAATGTTAAGATTTTACGATCAGTAATTATGTAAACACTTTACTCAGTGTTTATGCTTTATGCTTTATTGCAAAGCTCAGTTATTGATTTTTTAGAATTAAATAATAGAAAAGTGGTAATTTACAAGCGGTAGAATGCAGGTGTGCTCCTCTGACCCATTGTTTTATAAATAAACCAGGTGATGTTATATTTCACAGTTTGAAAGAATCCAACATATTATTCTACCCAATTATGTGAAAATAGTAAAGAAGTAACAAAACCATAAAGTTTGTTTTTGTGTGTGACCATGTGTGTGTGTGTGTGTGTGCATGTTGCTTTTACTGAGGGGTTTCTTCTTTTGTTTGTTTGGTTTTTGTTTTGGTGTCCTGGTTCTGGCCAGGACAGCGTAAATTTTTGCAGGACCCTGGGGTTTTTCTATACCATTTTACACCATGCACAGGGGGATCATTTCTTATTTTGGTTTGCCAGAGTCTGTGGTTGTGTAGTGCTGGGTTCCACGTGGGGGGCAATCGCATGTGAATCATTTACCTCTCTTGTACACTCGGCTGTTAGTATTACTGTTGTTAGTTTTTTATATTTCATTGCTGTTTCCAGTAAATTGTTCTTATCTCAACCTTATCTTATCTTTTCGTGGCTCGCATTCTCCTCTCCATCTGGTTGTAAGGGAAAGAAAAGGAAATGAGCAAGTGATGCATGGTCTGAGGTGTTTTAAGTGGGAGGAGAAAATTGGGGAATATCATTCCTAAACCATGACATTTGGTTTTTTGGGTTTTATTTATTTATTTTTAAATGACTGTGTGAAAATGTGAGGGCAGATTATTTGCTGCTTTGTTTTTTTTGGTACATATAACACACCTGGGGCAGTTTTTAAGCTTTCTTCTACTATCTTAAGAAGTAGAATTTTCAGAATATATAAGTCAGACTATTCTTTCAAGCAGCATGACTCCAGGAGCTAATGCTTCAGATGAGAATTAATGAAGGCTGAATCTCTATGATCATTGGATTTTCCAGACTCCAAGATGCTGAAAGTTCATTCATTATATTTGCACAGTATTGAGATATTCACTTGAACCATTTGGTGCATATCTCAGGGAAATCTAGCAAAAAACTCTTTTCTGTACCAATGATATTAATAAGATAAATCTAAGTAAAGCAGCCATTTAACCAGCCATCTATTTTCACAGAATGTGTAGAACACAGAATGTGTTCATATCCTGGAAACCTCTGCTCTTCTGCTAGATTTTCTTTAAGAAAATGATCTTTCAAAATTATTCAGGAAGGGCATACAGGTGGCACAGATGCACCCACACAGGAAACAGGCTAATTACCCTTAAAGTGACACTTTTTTGAATTCTAAACAGTTTTCAAAAAACATATATCAAAAACCCATGAAGGAGGGATGAATTAAAATCTCTATAGCAGGTAAATTGCTAGCAGAAAAAAGACATTGCTAGCTATTGCTCAGGAAGCACCTATCTCTCAGTTTTGTACAACTGGTTCAATGGCAAAGGATGTTCAATTGTAACACTGATTTTTTTTTTCTAGACTGTCCAGCTCTACCTGCTACACAGCTGATGATGTGTGACTGAGTATAGTTCTACCACAATGACTTAAAGGCTTACTCTGGCTTACTGACCTTACTACTGTACAAAGAGAAGTGAACACTGTGTCCACAAAATAGTTCTTATGTCAATGAACGGAAAGTTTTACTATTGAGTATAGCACTTCTCCCTATCCCCCAGTATTTGTGAGGTTAAAGAAAGATCCTGAGCTGTTGCTCAATACTGTCACTATTCTGGTCAGGTCTGAATTCAACCTTGATAAAAGCAGACTGTTCTTGAGGCAAGGATCTTTTGCTGTTTTCTCCATTATTCTGAAACATTGCACAGGAAAGCTCAGCAGAAAACTGATAGCCTGCCTTTGAAACGCAGGTTTTGGTGATGTTCCTGAGCTGGTATAGTATTTCGTTAAAATTGACAAAGATCTATTCGATCATCAAGTCAACTTGTCTGAATCAGCAGTATATTTCTCTGAAATAAAACTTAATCTTCTTCTGAAGCTTTAGCTTCAGTTTAATAGCACCACTCCAAGAGCAGAATCACTAGGAAGTCTTATCTAATGAGTCCATTAATATTCCCAATGGAAGGAATCTATCTAGTTAAAAGAGCAACAGATCTTTTCTTATTCTGGTTAATGAGCGGAGGGGTCCAGTCAAACAGCAATTAATTATCTATAATTTATATTCATCTGCACAAAAAGATGAGTGGTAGCTTCAGAGAAGTTGATGTGCTTGTCAACTTGTCAATGTAACGTACAAGACGGTCCATACTCACAGGGAAATACAAAAGCACTTCATGTGTTTTTTCTCCCAACAGGGACACCATCCCATGATCAAAGACTTTGCTCTGAATTGAGCACTCCCTAGCCAGAAAAGCTGTGACTTCAACTGATAGCCAGGTATGGCTATCTGCTTTGTGGTATCCTATGGCTTTCATAGTGTAACACAAGCTTTCAAAATGTATTTAACAGTACAAAAAATACTTGAAAAGAGTTTTCATTGCTTTTTTCTTTCTGATGGTTTTAAGTTTCCCTCTTGCTATCTCTTCCTCTAATATTTTCAAAGAGTTTGTCCTTCTGGGCATTTAGGCCATCCCAGTGAAGGTAGTGATTCACTTGAAAATATCTGCTTTACGGACTAGATTCTCTTTAGGATATTAGTAGGTGCATGTATTTCAAAGTTTTATTGAAAGTTTTATTCAGTGCTTTTCCAAGTTCATTTCAGTGCTTCTGAAAGTTATAATTACAAGTGTAATTATACAATTATACGTAAGTTATAGAGTAGATGGCATTGCTTACTGTCTTTTGATACAGTACAAAAATTAGTTGAAAGACATCTTTTAAGTCTCCAGAATCAGTCAGATCTAGGATTCTTTCCTTTTTTTTTTTTTTTAATGGGTATCTGAATGACCTGAATAAAATGTGTTGTCCTTAGTTATGTTACTTACCCAAATATTTGCAAATATTGATTGCAAATATTTGTTGATTTGACATGTAACAGTCTGGTTAAAGTAATGGATTCATCAGATATGTTCCTGCACTTGCAACACCTATTAACTAAACACTTAGTCTTAAGGCTTGACCTTTTATTAGGTGTGAATGCTGCCATAGAAAGAAAAGCATTTGGAAGCTATTTCTACTCTTCAGTGCTAGTACTTGCATGCTGTAACAATTTCTTGACTTAAAGAATTAGAATACTTGGGTCTCCAATGATGTCTCCTTTACAGCCTTGTTTTTATACTCACCAAAATGAGATTTTCAAATAATAGTTGTATTCATTCTAATATCAGCTGATCAAAGCCAAGCCTTCAGCAATGTTGCTTCCAGAGAAATTGCATTCTAGATTAGATTATAGGAAGGAAATGTTTTGCAAAACTGCTATGAATTTCAAAGAAGCATGCCCAGTAAAGCTCTCTTGTTAGAATTCTTAAGATGAGTAGAGTACAAAAGCCCTGATTTCAACATTTAGGTACAATCAGTTATCTATTGTCCTGTTATCATGTCACAGGGATTCTCAACCAACCCTTTGCTATCAAGTCATCCTAAATAAATTCTTTATTTGAGTTGTGAAGATAAACCAGCCCATTAACTTGTTGATATCTAGCAATGGCAAGATAACAGAGATTTTCGACTTTGCAAACTCTTTTTACTGATGAAGTTTAAATCTGTCCCTGTATCTAGTGACACAGGGATACAAGAAAATAATCCTGCTAGTTTATTAAATAGCAGTGGAAGACAGTTCAGCTGGAGGAAAAAATAGGCATCATTTCAGATATAAGCATTTTGGAGACTCTACGATACCTGATCACTATATTAAGATATTTAAATGGGTCCTGTATAATGCCAAATTCATCCCAGAATTATGGAATCATAGAATGGTCTGAGTTGGAAGGGACCTTAAAGATCATCTGGTTCCAACCCCATTGCCATGGGAAGGGTCAGCTTCCACTGGATCAGGTTGCTCAGACCTCCATCCAACCTGGCCTTGAACACTTCCAGGGATGGGGCAGCCAGAGTTAGGCAACCTGTTCCAGTGCCTCATCAACCTCACAGTAATGAATTTTGTCCTAATATCAAATCTAAACCTACTCTCTTTCCTTTTGAAACAATTTCCCCTTGTCCTGTCACTACATGCCCTAGTAAAATAATCTCTCTCCATCTTTCTTATAGGCTCCCTTCAGGCGCTGGAAGGCCACAATTAGATCACCCTGAAGCCTTCTCTTTTCCAGAATGAACAATTCCAATTCTCTTACCCTTTCCTCACAGGAGTGGTGCTCCAGCCCCCTAACCATCTTGGTGGCCCTCTTCTGTACTTGCTCTAACAGGTGTCCTTGCTGTGCTGAGGACCCCAGAGCTGGATGCAGCACTCCAGGTGGGATCTCACAAGGGCAGAGTAGAGAGGCAGAATTCCTCCCTCGACCCACTGGCCACGCTGCCTTTGACACAGCCCAGGACACAATTGGGTTTCTGGGCTGTGAGCGCACATCGCCGGGTCATGTCCACCCTCTCATCCACCCAAAGTGCTTCTGGGCAGGGCTGCTCTCCCCCTATTCATCCCCCAGCCTATATTGATACAGGGCCCTGGGCCACGTGCAGCATCTTGTACTTGATCTCCTTAAACCTCATGAGATTCCCGTGGGCCCATTTTGTGAGTTTGTCCTTGTATATTCATTACATGTATTATTAAATAATAGTTCAAAAATGCTTTTTGGAAGATGAAAGGACTTCCACAAAAAGAAAAAAAGTTGTCAGATGCAACAAAGAAGGCCGAGTCATAGCTAAAAGAAAGGAATGGCTTTATGTGAAGTAACAACAATATCTGCCTTGACTCATGTGAGGGTATATACAAATTCATTATCACAATCCACACTGAATATATCACCTTATTAATTACAGAATGTTTCAGTCCAGGGATTGGGGATAACCTGCAAATAGCATGAAGTAGCTTACTGTCTCACGCTTGTGAGATCCTGGATCTGAATATCACTGAATTATTGATACGGGTCAGAACCAACTCACTGTGAGAGTGTGTGTGTGGAGGGCAGGGGGAAGGACTGGGCCTAGACCTGCAGGTACATGGCAGAGCCAGAAGGCCTGCAGATAAGGCCTGCTGAGAGTATATGGCAGAGCTAGAGGGCCTGCAGCCCATGCAGAGCACATGGCATCACTGAAGACGGTGTAGCTGGGCAGTCAGTCAAGGCAGAGCTGCCTGGTAGCCCTCCCACACCACACCACACCACACCCATGATTGAAATCTCCATTGATTTCAACGGAGGTAGAAAATTTACAGAAGTGAAAGCTGTAGGCCATTTTATTGCCTCGATTCTGTTCTGAACATCGCCTGTGTATAGCAAGAAGGGATATCATATACTGTGGTTCAGCTCTCACCCTGTAGACAATTAGTTTGTTCCTGGATAGTTTTAATGTGCTTCACTCATGAAGCACGAGGGGCAGTAGGACTAGTGCAGAACAGAGACATTTTACCCATTGCAAATGCTGTGCATTCTCACTTCATCTGCAGTTGTGGGCTACTGGTGGTGGAGAGCAGTATATAAGCAGAGACGTGCAGCGAATACTTCTTGAAGTGGAAATCATCTGCATGGCCTCTGGTAGTCTAAGAAGTTGTGAAAATCCAGCCTTTTTTGACTTGCTATCACACAGTTTTGATTGATGGGATTAAAAAGTAGTTTAAAGATCTTGGGGCACTATTCTGCAATTTTCTTATAATTTATTAATTTTAATTCATAATTTAAATGAGAAAGTTGTAAAACATGGCTCTATCTGAACTTGTTGAAAAATCAGTATTCTTTACCATGACTCCTTTGTTAAATTCTCTGCACCACATATCTGACATAAAGGTAGAGGAAACTAAAGGAAGGGATTTTTTTTGGCAGAGACAAAAAGGTACAGACAAACAAAATAATATGTGTTTCTATTTAAAAGTTGTATTCTTTAAAAACAAGTTAACAGTCTTTCTTTGCCAAAATATACTAGTAGCCAAAGGTGGGGCCCAGAAACAGATTCCTGGTAATCTAAGAAATGTGTGACAAACTTAGCAAACATCAGCTCAACAGCCCTTGGCAATGTATTTCTAATTGATGGTGAGATGCAAGGTGAGCAGGTGCAGTGAAGCAGAACATATAGGAATATTTAGGAATACCTTTAGACAATTGTCTGTGACAATATAGGAAATAGAAAAGACACTTCATGAACTCTTCTTCTCCTCTTCTTATTACACAAATGCAAAAAGTTACTGAGTAAAACTGAATGATGGGAGAGTAAAAAACATTATTTCCTGCAACGTGTAATTAGCCTGCAATACTCATTATCCCCAATAACAGCAAGAGTAAGGGCCAGACTTAATAAAGCAGTCAGATGCTTGAAAATGCAGCTGGACTCCAACAGGAGGATTTGTAAAAGAAACACAGATATAATGTAATAAGTCCCCACTGATTTAGGTTACACTTCTCTGATAGCATGATCTCTGGAAAAGAGCTTTACATACAATAGGTTATGCTACCTATATCTGCCTCCAATCTACCTTACAGAGCCAGAACAAATCTTGATGACAACTTCATGGAACAGGTCCTAAAGACCTTCTAAGGAGATCCTAAGATGTCCTCCTTGATCAACTGCTTGTCAACAGATTGGATCTCATGAGCAAAGTAGAAATTGGTGGCTGTCTTGCCTACAGTGATTGAGTTTAAAATCTCTGTTGACAGGAGGAAAAGTGCCAGCAAAACCTCAACTCTGGACATGAGGAGAGCAGACTTTGGGCTGCTCAGGGAATCAGTAAGTAAGGTCCCTTGGGAAAATGTTTTTGCAGCTGCTGGGGTCCATCAGTGTTGGTCCCTTTTCAAACATCACCTCCTAAGGGCACAGGAGCGGGCAATTCTCAAATGTTGGAAGTCAAGCAGGAGAGGCAGAAGACTGGCTTGGCTGAGCAGGGATCTTCTCTTGGATATAAGGCAAAAAAGGAAGGTGTACGCCCAGTGGAAGCAAGGTCAAGTAACATGGGAAGAATTCAGAGATGCTGCTTGCTGCTGTAGGGAGGAACTTTATGCCACCAAAACTCAGCTGGAGTTGAAGCTGGCCAGAAATATGGGTGACAATAAAAAGAATTTTTTCAAATATATTAATGGCATTAGGCATTATAGAAATATCATCAGCCCATTAGAGGATGAGGATGGTGTTCTAGGTTCGTGAGGATTCCCAAAATCACAAACACTGAGACACAAAGAGTGTAAGCAAAGCAACTTTATTCTCTTACTTGTGATAGCAATTAATAGATACTGACTCCTTTCTGAAAAGCTGCTGAGCAGAAGGAGATGGAGCATGGTACTCAGTGGGAGGGGCAGGCCGGTCATGCACTTTCAGGGCATCCCCTGGATCAAAGCAGTGTGCATCTCATCCTCCTCACCCATCCAACCCAGAACCATCTCTTATATCCCTCTCACAGGAGTGGAATTTTCCAATTGCAACATCAGCTCACGTGTGGCCAGCACACAAACCGAGACCACAATGGCTTATGATACGAACTCTGTGCCAACAACAGCTCTATTGTTTTCTCTTCTAAAAGTCAAGTTCCCACCAGTTAATCTAATCTATTTTTTCTCTTTCCAAAATTCAGTTCCTGTCCTAATCTATTGTTTTTCCTTTTAAGATTCAGTTCCCAACAGTGACACTATACAATAATTTCCTGTGCCACATTGACAAGCACAACCACGGACCAGGGCTTCAGACAGGACTCAGGTCCCTGACACGGATGGTCACCTCAGAAAGAGGGACATAAACAATGCAGAGGTGTTTAATGCTTTGTTTGTGTCTGTCTTCAAAATGGCTGACGGACCAAGGGTGTCTCAGTGCCCTGAGCTGGAGGACCATAACTGCGAGAATGACTAACTCCCAGTCGACTTTGCAGTTGTGCAGGATCTTCTGCTCCAGCTGGATCCCTACAGATCTATGGGGTCTGATGGGATTCATCCAAAAATCCTTGAAGAGCTGGCTGATGTCATCACAAAACCTCTCTCAACGATCTCTGAGCAGTCTTGGGAATCCAGAGAGGTCCCAGCTGACTGGAAGCTGGTGAATTTTGTGCTGATTTTCAAGAAGAGCAAGAACAAGGTTCCCAGAAACTACAGGCCAGTCAGTCTCACGTCAGTGCCTGGTAAAGTCATGGAGAAGATTATTCTGGGACATATTGAAACATATTGAAAGGCAACACAGTCATCAGTCACAGCCAGCACGGCTTCATGTGGGGAAAGTCCTGCTTATCTAACTTGATTTCCTTCTGTGACAAGGTAACCCATCTGGTTGATCCAGGGAAGCCAGTTGATGTAATCTTTTTGGATTTCAGTAAAGGTTTTGATGCAGTCTCTCACAGGATCCTTCTGGATAAAATATCCAGCACACAGCTGGATAAACACATCATGTGGTGGGTGAGTAATTGGCTTATGGTTCAAGTACAGAGGGTAATAGTGAATGGGGTAACATCAGACTGGTGACCTGTCCCGAACTGGTTTCCGCAGGGCTCCATCTTAGGCCCTGTGCTCTTCAAAATCTTCACAAATGACTTGGACGCAGGGCTGGAAGGGATACTGAGTAAGTTTGCAGATGACACAAAACTGGGAGGAATTGTTGACTCCCTCGAAGGCAGGGAGGCCTTACAGAGAGACCTCAAAATATTGGAGGACTGAGCAATCATAACCATATGAAGTACAAGGGAAAGTGTCAGATTCTACACCTGGGATGAAGCAACGCTGGATGTTCGTACAGACCAGGAAATGAAATGCTGGAAAGCAGTGCCATGGAAAGGACTTGGGGGTCCTGGTCAATGGCAAGTTGAATATGAGTCAGCAGTGCCCTGGCAGCCACGAGGGCCAACTGTGTCCTGGGGGGCATCAGACAAAGCATCACCAGCTGGTTGAGGGAGGTGATTGTCCCGCTCTACTCTGCACTGGTGAGGTCTCACCTTGAATATTGTGTGCAGTTTTGGGCACAACAATGTAAGAAAGATATTAAGGTACTGGAGAGTGTCCAAAGGGGTGCAATGAAGATGGTGAAGGGCCTTGAGGGGAGTCTGTATGAGGAGCAGCTGAGGTCACTTGGTCTGTTCAGCCTGGAGAAGACTGAGGGGAGATGTCATTGCAGTTACCACTTCCTCATGACGGGAAGAGGAGGGGCAGGCACTGATCTCTTCTCTCTGGTGATCAGTGACAGGACCTGAGGCAATGGCCTGAAGTTGTGTTGGGAAGGTTTAGGTTGGACATTAGAAAAAGCTTCTTCATGCAGAGGGTGGTTGGGCACTGGAACAGGCTCCCCAGAGAAGTGGTCACAGCACCAAGCCTGATAGAGTTCAAGAAGCATTTGGATGATACTCTCAGGCACATAGTGTGACTCTTGGAGATGGTCTTGTGCTGGACCAGGAGTTGGACTTGATGATCCTTGTGAGTCCCTTCCAACTTGGCATATTCTGTGATTTTGTGACTCTGACACAGAAAATACACAGACTGCCTGTGAGACATCCCAGTGTATCTGTCAATACACAAGAACCCCAGATGTGCTCTGGCACAAGGGATTCCCAGTTCTTTTGGGGTGTTTGCTGGTCAGCATGAGCACCCAACTTGAATGCTCAATCAACAGCCATGGATATTGGATCTTTGAGCTACATAAAACAGTTGGGTAGCTTTCGAACATATCAGCAGATATTAGACATCATTATTTTCAGGCTTTTTAACACTTCTGTGAATCAGAGCCCATGACCTCAGGAGGATTTGAAAAACAGACAGAATTTTTTTTCTGGTTAGCTGAGGTAAGAGGAGAGATGTTAAACTGAAATATCTAGTCCAAAATAAAACAGAAAAAAAAAAAAAAAGAAAACACTTCGGAAGCAACAGAAGTCCATTTGACTTAAGTCATGCCATTTAATGGTATAAACCATTTTCTAGCACTGGAGTGTTTTCTGTGTGTGGTTTCGGAATAGCAGATAGTGCTAGTGCCATAAATGGGGCTGATCTGAGTAAGGGTAGCCACAGATATGTTCATGTGAACAATAGTCAGCGTCTGCTACTTAGCTGCAGTTAGACAGACTCGGTCCCTCTTCTGATAAGGGCCTCTATGCCTGTCAAACCACTGTGCTTGGCCACATTTTCCTTTGTTTTATTTTAAACCTCTCATATAATCTTCACTTTCTCATGTAATTTTTTATCTTTCTGAAAGGATATGCAAGAGAAAGGACTTGAATTTTTTTTTTTAATGTGTAATGTAGGTGGTGTGTAAGGGCAGACAAAATCCAGTTTGGTTAAATGTTAGGTAATAGATACTTGCAAAAAATTGCCAGAACTTCTTGTGCATACTCAAAGGCCCTGATCCTGGTTCAGTAAGTTTTTGAGTGCTCCTGAGAGGATAAAGCCCCTTCATTTCCTTGTCAGGAGTTAAGGGTTCTCTTTCTACTTAATCAGCAATGCAAAGACCTTAACATGAAACTATGACCACTCTTAATAAGAATGTAAGTTATTTTTCAATGAGGATCACTTCTTGGTATATTGTAGCAAACAGATTGCTCAGACAAATTACAGGCATTGAAAAATGGCATATAAGCACCATAATCCTGTTATATGAAGCAATGTTACAAGCTGGGTAGGCGCTGAGTCTCACATTCATAGGATCACTTCAAAAGATTTAATACTAGAATTTCAGAGAAGGTTAATGAAAGTAGTAAATGATATGCTAGAATTTGCAGGAAACAAGGCATTCAAAGAGCAAGGCACTCCTCCAGCCTCACTGTGCCTTTTTTATGATGGCAGCAAAATAGTCAAACTGACCATTACCCAGGACAGAGAATTTAAAGTCACTATAGGCGATTTTATTACATTGCCCTCTGCAGTCTTCGGGATTGCACTCTTGGAAGCAGGCCTGAAAAAGGAAGGCAAGAGCAAGATTTCTATGCTGGATACTACGTCTAGACTGGCAGCCCAGTGGGGTCTGTGAACAGCCACTCTCAGCAGAAGCCTATGTAGCAGAATACAGGCAGGAGCTTCCCTCTCTGGGTGCTGCAAAAAGCAAGTTTATCTCTTTCATGATCTTTGTTCTTTGGCAATGGCAAGTATGAATTACTGAAATACAAAGAGAAAGGGAGGATACCGAGTTTGGCCAAAATTTTGACTTTTTATAAAGTTCTTTCATTTCCTACATATTTCAGCATTGAATGAAGCACTGGAATTCCTTTCACCCTTTACATACTAATTTTATTAGCTGTACATATTTCTGCAAAACACCCCTCTAACTGATCGTGGCAAATGAAGTTTCACCATTTTCAGACATATATATTCACATTACAAATGAAAAGTTGCATATCTATACATTTACTTCAAAATGTGTAGTTTATTTCATAGTTCTGAGTGTATAGAAAAAATACACATGGCAAATACAAGTAATTGCCATGCTAGAATATATGCTAAAGATTCAAAACTTTTTGGCAGGATTTCAATTGAATTTAGTTTCCTAGTGCTTATAAGGAGGTTGTTACGGCTTTGAATGACATCTGTTGCTAATGGCAACTGTTTCAGTAATTGCAAATACTATAAAATAGACAGGGATATTTAAAAATTTATAGCATATTAGATTTAATTAATACATTCAATTATGAGATGTCATTAATAATTTGAAATATGAATAAATATTTTTCTATATGCATATGATTTGTATTAAACATAATATATGCAATTCTCTCAATAGTGTTAGAATGGAATATTTGTATAAATGGTACAGTGACTTAGTCTGTTATTTCTTGACTTCTGTATGCCACAATTGAAATCTGGATTAGGTAGGAAGGAGTTACTGCAGGAGATTCAACAGAACTCTGCTGGCATTTCAAAACCAAGGTTTATTAGCAGGGTTGTAGTTGTATCGTCAGTGCAGTGTTTATAGTTCATTCACCTCCAGGTGCAATTACCATATCTAACCTCACACATATTAATTGGTTTTATTATAAACTACCTTTCCTCAGTTGTTATATTTCCTTCAGCATAGTTATGTTTTTAAAATGTTATAATAAAATATAGAGAACTCTAGTGTGCTACTTAAAGTGATTTTTTCAAAGCTCCTTGAGGGCAACAGATAAGTGAAACTTAGTAAGTAAAAAATTATTATTATTATTATTATTATTATTATTATTATTATTATTATTATTATTATTATTCAGAAAGTATAGGAAAGACTGAAAATACAGTATATATATATATATGTCTATATATATTTGTTCTAGGGGTGTCTGAAGCACTTGTAGTTGCATGTCAGGGTTATTTCATTCTACTATAAAGACAAATAGAAGCCTATTATTTTCCTAAACCACATTTCACCTGAAAGTTGCCTTCCTTAACTATAAAAAAAAAAAAAGGGCTAAGGTCTAAACGAGTAAGTTTATTCTAACAGGAGATGGCATGGAAAATTAAAGCTGTAGTATTTCACTGAGTTCAAATTGGGTAAAGATATGCAGGAAATATTCTGCAGGGTTTCCCTTGTTAATATTTCTCCAAAACCTCCAGTACTGAGTAAAGGATGGGATGTATTTTTCTCTGAGTCTTAGTTGTGGTAGCCACCCATTTCAGACTGGAAGATCTCTGTACATTTATAGTGATCTCCACCTTAGACTCTCTCCAAGAAGATCCTGGACAAAAAGGACAGTCTGTTTTAAACATTTCCTTGATTGTGATGCCAGGTTAATTAGAGAATTCCTAATGTGTTCCCTAAACTCCTTAAGAGAGATATTTTTAAATATGGAAGCATGGAAATTATACTGCTCTTGCTTCTCTCAGATTCAGTGGGATGAATTTAAAAGATACTTGAAAATCTGTTAATCTATAGGAGTGTAAAAGGCTGTATCTTAAAGAATTTCTGCAATGGCTGCACTTGTACAGGACTACATTTAAACTAGACGTTTCTAGCCATGCATATGCCACAACACACAGTTCAGCAACTGACCCAATCCAGAAAGATTTTACAACTTGTGTTGAATGCCTTGTCATAACAGCATTGCTGCAAGCAACCGTGTTAAAACCAGTATGAGCACCTTTACAGACAGGAGAACCATCATGTGTAATCATAGTGTGTCTACATACAGATTGATTCAATCTAGTTGTAGATGTGTGTGAGTTAAACATACACCTCTAAGGTAATTACTGTTCTCAATGGCGAAAAGTACACACGTGGAGAGATTCATTAATTTGACTGAACTGCTGGCTAAAAGACACTGGCCGCAAGGAGCCTACATACCTACCTTAGACTCAAGCCTTCTAAATTCTGGTGCTTCATTAGAACAGACAAATCCCATTCGCACTGCTTAATGGATCAGAAAAAGATAAAGTAGATTCCATTTAAGACTTCGCTACTTAGAATTTCACATCAAATCTAGAGAGAAATGATCTGGAATGTCAGGGTGGAGGTCTTGAGACAACAATTCCCTAGTCCAAGCCCCCTCCCACATCTCAACCCAGTGTGAGATGGTTTTCCAGACACCACACAAGACTCAAAATGGGGGAAAGGGAATATATATTACAATGACTGTACAAAATAAATAGTATAATACATTATATACAATCTTAATTATCTCTACCATGACATAAGTATTTACAATGGATCAAATCTCTTCTTCCCTCCAAATAAAAGCCCAGGAGGGAAGAAGGAAAGATCCCTTTCCACTTTCAGAGCAGCAGTCTCTAAGGCAGTAGACTCTCTTCCTCTCATGTAGCATCTATATCGGGATCTCTGCCAGTACACACAAGGGGTATCCAAGCCCCTCGGCCTGTCATCTTCAAGCGAGGGTCTTCTCTTCTGTGGACTGCGTAGCAGGGACAAAACTCATGTCACCACATCATATCATGGGGCATAAGACCCCCATGAAGGTCCCTTCCTCAGGGGATTCACCCCCGAGTCAGAACATCTCGGGCAGCTTTCAGTTGAAAGCCTTTGCCTCAAGAGTTCTACCAGAGCTCCTGTGTTCTGTCTCAGGTTGCCAGTTTGGCAGCAGCAACGAGGGGGGGCCAAAGTCACCCCCTTCCATTCCTTTAATCGTCCCGGTCCAGCTTTCGAGTATGCCTGAGCTTTTCAGCTCTTTTCTGCAGTGCTGCTGCAGTTTCAGGACTTCCATTCAGTAGGAGTCCATCCTTTCCACTTAGGAAAGGTCACAAAAGGAGTTTGGGGTTT
This sequence comes from Pseudopipra pipra, assembly GCF_036250125.1. Taxonomy (NCBI): domain Eukaryota; kingdom Metazoa; phylum Chordata; class Aves; order Passeriformes; family Pipridae; genus Pseudopipra; species Pseudopipra pipra. The sequence continues at coordinate 51,838,134 of NC_087553.1, forward strand.
TTGGTTCAGTTTCTTACCCCAACTCTGTCTCTGTTTGAGCTTAGTTCTCTCTCTCTCTGCTGCGGACTCTCTCTTGGCTCTCTCAGACAACTCTGTGTCTTCCTTGGCTGCATGCCGTTTGCTGCTTGGTCTTACCTCTCCTGGCTCTCTGCCACCATTTCTTCGGTCAGTACAGTTCTGCCGCTGCTCCTGCTGCTTCTTACAGTAGAGAAACTCCTTCAGCTCTCAGCCACAGGTACTTAGCCCAGCCTGACGCTGTTCCAAGTCCCTGCAGCCCCCCCAGCTGGGGGCTGGGGGGGGCCAGAGCCCCCCAGGGGGACTCCTACCCTTCTTCCTCGTGGCTTTACAACATGGCTACTTCTCCTACAACCAACCAACAACTAACCTTCTCTTCCGTTCTGCTTGTGATATGTTTATATTTTGCAGAAGCGCTCATTGGGTAAAACCTCAAAACTTCAAGAGTCACCACCCCCTGGGGTTTTACCATTTTATAACTGCAGGGGAAAACTGTTTCCCCCGCCCACAGTCTGAAATTAAGCTTATCACAGGAAACATTCAGACATAGAGCAGGTAATATAGCTGCATGATTTACAAATTTCATAGAACAGGCTAAATACCTATCTGGAAAGAATCCACACAACATACCTCTGAAAGCATTGGAATAGAAATATGTTATTTGTCTTTCTATCTTCTAGGTCATTGAAAGGAAATTAAGTGTTCAGCTTTGAGGGAGATCCAAGGAGGTAACTAAATTTAACAGAATAGTAATAGATGCCTCTGGCTGTCTGCAGAGATGCTAGTAAGATGTTACGGGGGGGAAAAGACAGAGATGCTATCCTAAGACTTCAGATATATATACTTAGGAAAGCAGTCTATATCACAAAAGAAAAGGTGATGGTCTCAAATTCTGGTTAAACAAGATGAAAAAACTACTTCAAGAACATCTGTAATTGACAAGCCACATGACACAGCATCAACCCAAAGCAAGTTTATCCACAAAATCTGGTCTCAGTAATTTTAAAATTTTCATTTTGACATAATCTTCTGCTCCCTAAATGATTAAACTAAAGAAGCAGGCTTATCTGTTTCTGTGGAGCAAGACTATCAACCTTAAGGCAACCTGCTATATCATATACAAAAAGACTACCTTCCCCTTAATGGAGGGACAGATAAGAGTTCTGATGGCAGAATCCGCAGAATTCAAATGACTTCCCACCAAGATCAATTATGACACCATGTTAACCTGAGCCTATTCACAAATAGTAAATTTTTTAAAATAATCAAATGGATTTTTTAAGATGAGACTGAATGTGGCACTCAGTGCCATGGTCTAGTAACCATGGCGGTAGTGGATCAAGGATTGGACCTGATGATCTCAGAGGTACTTTCCAACCCGGCTGATTCTATGATTTATTTATTTATTTGTTTGTTTGTTGAAAGAGGACCCTCCCAGGACTCAACAAGCAAGGCATGTTCCAAAACTGCAGTGGGGCACAGGCTGCTGAGCATGACTCCAGAAGTGATAAACAAAACTCCATGCAGCCTGAAGACAAAATTGACTACCCAAGTGATGGAATTTAATGTGTAGAATATAACTATTAATTCTCAGCAGTAGTCATTAACATTTTGAATTTTTATTCCTGGGTACATGATCTAAGTGTGTACAGCTTCTTGGTTTGCCTGATTCCACAATAACATTGATGAATGTTTTGGTTCACTTAATCAGCTTTGTCATAGAAACAGATATATCAAAAGTAAATAATACCTAAGGAAAACAGATAGATAGGCAGAAGAGAGAAATCTGAGTCATGTCTCTAGAGAAAAAAAAAATTAAATAAGGAGAAGATGGTGTTTTAGCCTAGGTAGAGAGTTATTCAAAGATCAGGGTTTTGGGGCTATTACATATTCTCTGTGATTTTGAACAACTCTTTAAGGATTTTTGTATTCCCAAAAATCTATGAAGCTTTCACAAATTTAAGATCACAAACCTTTTGGGAATTATTCTTGTCTTAGATCAATACTGGGGTAGTCAAAGGTCAGTACAATATATTCAGTGGCAGACAGCTTCTTATTGGTTAGATGTCATGGGCTTATGGTCAATAACTATGTGTTAATTAATAATTAATATTTTCTGCAGTAATTTTATGGCAAGCTAATCTCTGATTGATTTTACAGAGAGCATGCATGTTTTACATGTTGTCTATGCACTGCAGTAATCCTCTTTATGTACATCATGCTGTTAAATTTCTCCGAAATACTTTCACAGCAAAAGCGGTTGGTAGAGTTCCATCAGCATTTTGTCGCAGAAGTTTAGTGCACCTTCAGAGAACTGCCTTTTCACCCATATTGCAGCATACCCTGACAAAATCTTAGAATTGCTTGTCTCATAAGTACTGTCAACACCTTTTCCATACTTTCAAGTAATTTTCAAAGCCTTTCCAGTACTTTCAAGAACTCCATCCTTCACCCACTCTTCACCTACACTGTGTTTCATTCCTGCTTTTACAGTGCATTCATGTGTTGAAGCAGTCCAGGTCTTGAATGTAGGCCAGTGCAATCTCTAAAAAAAGAAAAATTAATAACTCTAATCAGAAAATAACAACACCACAACAACAAAAAGTATCCAGAAAGGTACTTCGATTGTTACGGCACTATTAAAGGTAGGAGATAACTGTGTTATGATACAAATAAAATGCTGTTGCAAAAGCAGATGTATTACCAATCACCAGAGAATACCTGATGAGGAGGAATAAATGTTGCCCTCTAAAAGCTGCATGTCCTTGTGTAAGTCACTTCTAGTTTATAGAGTACCTCAAATATTTAGTAGTTCACTGTGTGAAGACCCTGTCACTAGAAGAAAATATGATGAGGGCACTGCTGAATTGCGGTCATATTGCTCAGCATCTTTCATTATTGTGGATTGTATTGATTGTTACAATTAAATTAAAAAAAAGGAAAAGAAAAAAACAAACTGATAGAGAAGATAAAAACCAGACAATTGATTTATAAATCGCCAAATTATATACAATTTCTTAACGTAATACACTGCGTAATTCTTGTCAGCCATTTGTTCTTGTTGGTCTCTACAAGACACAGGATAAAATGGATGCAGGGAAATATTTCTATGCTACCTTGTCTTCTTCTGAGAAAGTACTGGGCTGATGGAGCAATTTCTTTAAAAGGTACTTAGCTCATTGAGGGCAGCCTCAGTAGCAAATCACTAAAACATTCCACAGCTGAACTCTTTTATTCTTTATTCTGAAGCAGCTAGTGTTTTCCACTGCCAGAGGTCTGATACTGGATTTAGCAGACCAGGGAATTGCTTCGGGTTGTCACTTCCTCTGTTAGAATAAGTGCCAAGCTGCCTGTAGAAATCGTATTAATCATCCTGCTGGTTCTCTTTAGGCAGAAAAGGTTGAAATAAAAGCATAATTGACGGAGAAAAGGAAAAAAGTTTAACATTTTCTAGTATCTTAGCCTCAAGACTCTCATCATACTTTTCCTGTCCTTCTGTGAAAGTGATAGAAATTTTTATTTCAGGTCTGATTCTCATTACTGACATAATGTCAGGTGGCTAAAGATAAAAACTGGGAGAAGAAAAGCATCTATTATATGTGCATTCAGACTATCATCAGAGTTGTAGAAATCTGTAGCACTTCAGGGCTAATTTCTGCAGTGATGTTAACTAAATTCAGAAGCAAGTTTGTGAAACTTCCATGATAATTTTGTAGCAGTAAGTGCTGCATAATTTATAACAGCAAGAAATATAATACATGTATTTTAAAGCATTTTCTTGTTATTTGGTTTTATATCCAAGTAATAAATCACACACTGAAAATGGGTTGGGTTAACAGGGAAACATCTAGGAAATTGAATATTTGCTATGCAGACTCACAAAAGAAGAATTTTTTTCCTGCTGGCAGCATGTATTAGCAAGCTATTTCCCACAATGCAGGATAAACTTATTCTCTTCACTGAAGTCATTGTTTTGTTCAGACATTTTTATTCGTGTGCATGTATATTCCATTATTTACTTATCAGAAATCACCACAAAAATTTAACAAAAATTATCCTGTCAGAAAATACAATTTGTCAAAAATGAAAAATGGAAACAAAAACATTGGCAGTGTTATAACAAAGTCCTTTAATATTAACAAAATGAAGAAAATAAGAAAAAATTCAAATTCTCTTTTAGTGAATTCAACTGAATGCTTCAACTGAAGTGTTTCAAATTGATATTGTTGTATGTCAGATTCGTATTGTTTCCTTTATGGCACTAACATATATAATATTAAATCATCAACTGATTAAAAAAAAGCTTTTCAAATGGAAACATTTAAATATTTTTGGAAATTTCTTTGATGATGTCTGAACTACTTATATTCCCAAGATTTAGTCTTACATGCTCAAATGCTTATTCCTTAGTCATGAAAAATCAATTATCGAAGACATTTACATGAAAAATGCTAGGTAAAATGGAGATGTGGAACAGCTGTTGTTTTTCTCAGGTAGTATATGAAATGAAGAATGGAATAATAAGGGATTTTTTCTGTGTAACTTCATTTTACTGCTTGCATTGATACAGCTAATGCCTGTGCACAGAATCATTCAGGTTGCAAGGGTCCACAGTGGGTCATCTGGTCCAACCTCCCTGCTCAAGTAGGGCCATCCTAGAGTACATGGCACAGGATTAAATCCAGATGGTTCTTGAATATCTCCAGTGAGGGAGACTCCACAACCTCTCCGGGCAATCTGTTCCATTACTGCTGTCACTTTCACAGTAAAGAAGTTCTTCCTCATGTTCAGGTGGAACTTCCTGTGTATCAGTTTCTGCCTGTTGCTGTGAGAGACAGAAATGTTGATTTCAATGACTCAAACACTCAGTCGTTTGCAAAAGCAGTGGGTGCTTTGCTGATGATATGCAAGGTTAACAGCCTAGAAGAAGAGGGGATGTGCACCCACCACCAGTGGCTACAAGCTGAGTTTTGAGCCAGGTAAGGCAGAAGACCAATAAGAAGCAGATCCTGCAAGGTGGAATAGTGTTTTTTATCATGCCAATGTCCTCCCTTACATAACTGGCTCTGCTGTAAATCACCGCCACCCCTAGGAAAGGTATTGGGACATTCACATTATTCACCCCTTCTGATGGGGCATAACCAGCTCAGGTGTGGAAACTCCCCAAAGGGAAGTACCAAGACATTCACATGTAGACCTGAAGATATTAAAAACTCTTCTGATGGAGCATAATTGGCTCAACTATGCTGACATGAGAGGCAGCTGTCATGTGTTAGAAGGTTTCACAAACCATCAAAGACTCCCGAAGTGCCCCCAGACTCATTTCTGGGGCCTTCCACCAGAGAATAGTGCATGATCCACAGTGTCGCAACAGATTCACAGTGTTGCATCAGACAATGTAAAATTCTGTCCCAGGGGAGTTACCCAGGTGTTTCCACGTAAACCTGAGCATATATTAACCCCCTGGACTTCGTGTTTCATGGGCTTCCCCCACCCCTGATAGATCAAGACTGCAGCCATCACTTCAACAAACGGACATCTAGATTGCAAAAATCAAGTCTCATTGCTGGATCCAGAAATGGTGATATCTTTCTACTCATGCTTTCATTCTCTATCTTTATTTTCCTTATACATTTTCATAGGTGTTATTTTTTTGCTTTTATATTGTTATATTACTACAGATAATACTGACCAAAATGGATACATACCTCCTTTCTATTGCAACCAAATTGCTCTAAAATAAACCATCCATATATACACATGCATACACACACACACACATATATATAAACATATATATGTATATACATGTATATATAAACACCAGTCATTCAGTGTTATTTCACTCTAATTTGCCCTGAGAGATCCATTAACAAGAACCTCAGTTACCCTTGCCTTCAGTGGCTGGTCGTAACTGTTGCCTCTTGTCCTATTGCCTGTCACAACCAAGAAGAGCTTTTCTTGTATTTAACCAAATAAGCAAAAAAGATAAGCAATTAGATAATGTAAAAAAAAAAGACCTAAAAAGGCATCCAGAACTCCTGCAATAGGACCTACAAGCAGAGAAGTAATACAGAACAGATTGTTGGACCTCTCCTAAACTTAAAGACAGAAGAATGTGCTCAGGCTTTGTATCACCCAAAACCAAATAAATCAGGTGACTAAGGAAATTACTGATTAACATGGTAATTCTTTGTACAATATTGAATTTCTTGCTCAAGTCATTTGTTCTGTTCTGTAAATAAATCTTCCCTTTGACAGACAACAGTCAATGTCTCTTTTGATGTGGAAAAAGTCACACCAAAATTCCTAACTGATGTTAACTGATGACAGCTGATGTTGGCAAATTGCTGCAGCCTGAAATAAATGAACTGTGTCAACATGTTCCAAGGAAGAAAACTCTGTGTCTTGACAGGTGTATGTAGGTTCCTGATAGTAAATAGCAACAGATTCAGCAAATTGATTGACTGCAAAGAAAATGGGATTAATTTTACTACATGTCTATGATTATAGTGGTGATCACACACTGACCATACAAACACATAAGTCTAAAGATAAGTGCAGTTAATTGTCATTTGTGTACATGATAATTGGTTTTTTACCTTCATGATTCATCCATATTCATAAGATAATTTGGGCTAATTACGTTCCAGATAGTCTCCGGAGGAGATATAGCTCAGATCTTTTGGAAACAAAATGTGCTGTCTGACCGTTCTTCCATGCTGGCTATTGTGCTCAAAGAATACAGAAAGTTTGGTAAGTATGATTTTCTTTTGAAAAAACTGTCATGTTCCTTCCACAATTCTTATAGTTGCCAACCAGTGCTTTCGGCTTAAACTCAAACTTGCTTCTCTTCTAGTTTACTGATTTACCTCTGATAACTCTTACAAGTTAGGTCCAGATTTACTATCCTCCATTTGTGCAGCTAATTACTCATTCTTACTGAGAGAAGACACATCTTTGGTAGTCACTCAGCCATGTCACTTTACCAGTTCATTAATTTTTCTGCTCCTCTTTTTAGGTTAAAAAAAATCCCTCAAAATCTTTCATTACTTTGCACCTATAATTTGGTGTTAGTGACCTCATGTTGTTTATGAATGGATGCTGGCCAATATTAAGGACACCCCCTTGCTAATGTAAGTAAACTAGAAAAACAGACTTTGCAGATTTGAGCAATAATTTGCTAAAAGGACTCTTGCATTAGAGACAATATTAACTGTATGTAAGGTGGGCCATCTTATGGCCTAGTGTTCTACGCATATTGACTGGTTAAAGCTAGACAACTTAGCACATTTTATTTTAAAATATTGTTGGTGGGACAAACATCACAGAATCTGCTGATAAATAGATAAAGAACATGCTACTTTTAATTTAGATAATTTTTTTATAATGTTTACAGAATCAAGTCTGTGATAAATGTATGATATAAGCCTGGCAAGAGCCATTTTCAAGCAGTTTCTTGTGTATCTGCCTATTATTTCCTGGGTGCAACACAGTCAGTTTAAAATTTCTTAAGTGAATTTCATGTTTCTGAGTTGGGAAACATACCTGATTAAAATCCCCCAACAAACTAGAGAGTATACAGAGCTAAGGGAGGCAATTTGAAAGCTTTCAGGCACTGCTGACTTGAGTAGGAGGCAAATATAGCTACCTCTGAGCCTATTTCCTCCCTTGTCACCCTTTCTAGAGGACCACCCAATAAAATTGTTTATTATGAGGGTATTTTTAGTGTAGTGAATATCTCTTTTCCAGGGCAGAGCCTCTAAGTTGCTTTGGATATGCCATTGAAAGTCCATCAGGGCGTTAGAGTAAATAATTGTTTTGTCCTTGTTCTGTCTCTGGAATTTTTATGGACATGCACATGACCATGAAGAGTCTTTATTTGACTTTGTGACTTTGCACACCGCTGTGAGTACCTCAGTTTCCATTCATTCATGAATACAGTTGACATGCAGAAATAAGACATTTTTCCGCCGTGGTCCCCTAACTGGGGAAATACAACTAATTGAGTGGTATTAGACCACACAGAAAATGCCACTATTCCTTCCTCTTCCTTATCTTCTTGCAGGATCCTACTTCCTTGTGTACCAATTCAGGAAGTGAAATATATACTTCTTAAAGATTTCAACTTGACTTTACTTAAAATATGCCCTAGCACATAGTCTATTAACCTGATGTGGCAACAACCTCCATTCACCTTTCTTAGAGATCTATTTTATGCCCAAAATACAGATGAATAAGATACATAACGTGGACCTTAACCTACTATTTTACCTCTTCCTGGTATTCTATCACTTCACATATCTATATATATACTGATACAGATATAGATGTAGATATATACAAATATATATATTTATCCAGTTAACTTTTCTATGAGAAAACTTACTTTCATCTGTCTCGAAAGAATGATAAATTCTCAAAAACTGCAGACCAACTACTATAGAAATAATTATTCATGATTCTTGGCTCAGATTTTTAGTATTCAAAGACAGGAACTTGTAGGTAATTTGATGTACGTACATGGTAGCATATGTAATAAATTGAAGATAGTTGTCCCCAAATCATGTGCATTCATGCTAGTTTCATGGCAACTAATGTTTAATTTTATGATTGTTTATTATTATGTTATGTGATCAAAGGTTCATTTCCACCAGTCCAAAGGAGCTTAGAGGAACAACTGGCAGGAGAACCCCAACAACCTCATTGGAGCAAAAGGACCCTGTAAGGCAAATACTCCCCAGGTGATCCTGGTGGAGCCTCAGACCACAGAGCAGTGGTGGCACCCACCAAACTCAGCTAGTGGGAGAGGCTCCCTTGTTCACCTTATAGACTGATGAGGGGGCTTATTGTCTCTGAGAATATGACATTTGATACAGGATGCCAGAAAGATCCTTCTGGTATTGAGCCTGACTTTGGGATATTCAAAGCAGGGAAAAAAGACTTGGAAAGAGCAGTGGACTGGGAAGGTATAAGTGTGGGAAGAAGGGATTGAAAGGAACTAGTTTTGTATAGCCAGGCTTCTGGTCAGCATCCTTATCTGGCCATGCCCTGCACCTGATCTCCACAGCCTGTCCTGTCTCATTACACTCCATTTCTAACTCTATTGTCAGGTGCAGGGATCTCTGTGTGCTTGTATGTCCAGGGATTTGAGTGTGGCAGGTGGAGTGGTCCAGGGGTTTCAATGGCCTTTGTGTCTGTGATGAGAGCAACCAGAGAGACCAAAGCATGTGGGCATTGTGTGCAGGTGTGTGTGTCAGTGTGTTGTCACTGGTGTGCATCAAGCTGGACTAGCTGGTGAGTAGCCAAGAAGACTGGCAAAAAGTTATGGAAGAGTCAGTTGGTCTGGGATGGCTATTGAAGAGACCGGGGGCGGGGGGGGGGGCTGAGAGTCAGGTACTGGAGGGACCAGGGGGTGAATGCTGGGTACTGGAGAGACCATGAGGTCCAGACTTTCATCCTGCACAAAGTGGATAACTGGAGTTTGAATGGCCATGAGTATATTTATATATAAATAATAATGTGTATGTGCCTATTGGGAATAAATAATTTAGGCAACTGAGGTAAGTGTCTAAAGCCAAGGGGAATGAATCTAGACTTTTGTCTAGATGATAACTGTTGGATTCCAAAAATTGGATATGAGAAAAAGAAAACTGCTAGGTTTAAACAAAGGCCATGGGGTACAGAGACTGGAAAAACCCTTCTTCTCTGTGGACTCTTCCTGCCTTCTTCAGCAGGATGTAAAGAGACTTCTTACATGATGTTATCACATGCTCTGCCTGAGCCAGAGAATCCACATCCTAATCTCATCAGACCTCTCTACATAAAACCCATTGTGTTCCCCCCTTTGCATGTGTATACTCTGTATCCCTCGCATCCTGTGGACCCAATACCTAATCTCCCCTGTGAAATCCCCAAAGATAAAGTAGGCTTTTTCCCATGAGGAAATTCCTAAAACCCCTAGATGTTTTAACCTGAGTTTTCCCCTTATGTGATCCCTGTGAAACGCTCCAATTTTAATGGATGAATATGTAAACCCCCTGTTGAATATGTAAACCCTAAACTCTTTAAATATGAAGTTGTATGTCAAGTAAACCATTCCAGTTTTCTGCCTCCCCTGGGATCGTGTTAGCATTATTGACCTCTGCAGTGAACCTGTACAAATATGTATAAACTGTAAATATGAAGCTGAGAACATAACTGCTTAAATCTCCACACCAAAAAGAGTCATTTGTAGAACTTTTTCTAGAAAACTGGAAGTCAGGTGTGTGCCAAGATCATAAGAAAAATAAGCTGTGGAACTGTCAGGCTTGGTGAAATAAATATACACTACGGTGGATGTAATTTACTTGGTAGCTGCAGGTAATCTGAAAGACAATATACCCTAAATGATTCATGTGTACCGAGAAACCAGGTCTAATTCACCTCAGGAAAAGCTGTCTCAGTTGCAGTTATTAAGCCAGACTGAGTTCAGTCCTGTATGCCTTTAGTACAGCTGTATGCCTACCGTGCTTCAAACTTTGTCCCAGTCTGAAGATTACTAAGAAAGAAAAAGCCTGCCTGGAAAACCTTTTCTTTGGTACATGCTATCACCATTTTTATATCCTGCTTGCTTTCCTGGGGCTTTCAGTCACAGTGAGGCACAGTAGTTACTCTGGGATGCCCAATACCTGTGTATGGCATGTACACAGTGTCAGCCTACATTTTGCATATGCCTTGTCTTGTTTGCCTGGCAGCAAGGTGGTGCTTTCCTTCATGAAAATGCAGAAAGTAAACAAGGAATGAAGCCATCTTTATTCACAATGTGCTAGTGTTCTGCCTAATTGCTATCTCTCTTTGATAAGGAATCAATAAAACCTATTTTTCAATTCTGCTAGAAGAAAGGAAATTATTTGCCGTAGCTGGTTTTCCAGTAGCTGCGGCCAGTTTCCTTCTCTGAACAAGCTCATCATTGGAGCCCTGAATGTAGACTTTAAAATATCAGTCTGGTAGTTTAGAATCCAGTCTGGACTGGATGTTTTATTTGGAAATTAGGACTGTCTGTTAGATCCTAAGAGATAACTTGAACCATGTAATTCCTTTATAGAGCTTCATGTTTTACAGGAGATCTCTGCTGAGAGTTCTTATCTTATTCCAGAATTATTAAAGCTCTGATCACCAGCTGTGCTTGTGACACAGATAGGAGCTGATAGTGCTGCCATTAGCAGTGGCACAAAGCAGTTAGCAACAATTGGGCTTCTCTGCCTACCAGACTCACTGGTAAGGGAAATTGTGAAGAACAGAGATAGGTGATGGAGTTTTGATTTAGCACAAGACTGAGCTACGATGAGGCACGGCCTTCCACGTCCTTTGTGTTCCCCTTCAATCTTCTTGAACAAATCTCTATCTATTCTTATAACAGCTAAACAAAGTGGCAGGTGATTCTCTGTAAGTCTGGATAAGAAGAAATAAAACCATTAGGATATCTGTCATAACGCTCATTGCATTTGGAAAATGCTACTACATCGACAAATTGTAGTTGACGAAAATGCTATCTACACAAAAATATAAAATAAATAATCAGCGAGGGAATATCTGGACCCTACAAACCCTGTTTGATTTAAATTAGTGAATTTCGGGTATGATGATGTATGTATTAAATTTTTTTTCCTACACAAGAAATTCTATATTTGCGTGGGGTTTACTGGAGAACAGAACAGACAAACATACATATATGAAAACTTCTACTTTGAAATACAGAAATCATGGTTTGTTTTGGTATCTGCTAGCATAGGATTTTGAGTTGTATAAAAACCAGAATAATATAATCATGAATGCTGACTGACATTTGATGTAAATGTGTGTCTTTTTGTGTAATCTTTATCAGTTTGTCTAGTGCATTTAACAAAATGGTTTAGGAATGGTTGGGAGATTACATATACATAATCCTAATATTCAGCATGAAAGATTGTTGAAATAGTTATTTTCATTTTTTTCCTCATATATTGTTTACTAACTCTTCAGTTCTGCTTTGCTAAGAGGGTTTAAGGGATAAAAGGTAAGCTACAACTGTGATCATGCATAAAGCCTGAAGTAAGTCTTGTTGCATAACTTTAGTCCTGTGCTTTCATGGAAAAAAAATGCCTGATTTAGTAATACAGAATATTAACCTATGCATCAATTTCTGTTGCATGTTCTAATAGTTTCAATGTGATTGATCAGAGGCAAACTAAATGAAAGGGATGGATTCACTCAAATCTAAGCTGACTGCTACTTGCATGGAGGTAGCGGGCTAGTGGCAGAAGATGGTATACAGTGAAAATGCAGTCAAAGTCCAACTCCTGGCCCCTGCACAGGACAGCCCCAAGAATCACATCATGTGCCTGAGAGCACTGTTCAAATGCTTCTTGAACTCTCTGTCTTGGTGTTGTGACCACTTCCCTGGGGAGTTGTTCCCTGTTCCAGTGCCCAACCATCTCTGGATAAAGAACTTTTTTCTAATATCCAATCTAAACCTCCCCTCACTCAGATTCATGCCATTCCTTCAGGTCCTGTCACTCAATCACCAGAGGGAAATTAGTGGTTGCCTCTCCACTTCCCCTCATGAGGAAGCTGTAGACTTCTATGGAGTCTGCCTCTTCATCTCCAAGCTAATAAGACAAGTGACCTCAGCCGCTCCTTATAAAGCTTCCCCTCTAGACCCTTCACCGTCTCTGTAACATTCTTTTGGATGCTCTTTAAGAGCTTTATATACTTTTATACTGTTGTGCCCAAAACTGCACACAGTACTGAAGGTATTACACCACACCTGTGCAGAGTAGAGCAGAGAAGAGACAAGACATCTTTTGTTCATGTTCTCATTAGACTGGAGACATACTTCTGATGAATGTTTGATGCTAGTCTTAGTTAAACTTCTGTAAGAGATCATTAGTTTGATGTTACTGCTGGAATAAGTGGATGGGTGTTTGTCAGAGCTGGGTTGTTTAGTCAGTTGAAGCACAGAACTTTTACGCAAAACGCTGTGGGACTGGACATATTCTTGGTACGTTGGCATTACTTTGCTTTTCTGTCAAAATATTTGATTCCTGTTGCCCAAAAGTTTCTTTTATGTTGAACAAATTATCCTATTATAAGTGGGAGAAGTATAGACTTTATGGATATACTGTAAAGACAGTTTTCCAAAGTCTTTCCCATCTTTCCAAAGGTTGGATCTTAAACCAGTTTGTTTTGTAATTTTTTCAAGTCAATTCTAGATTTTCAAGCTGGCTGCTATTACCATGAACTTTGGCTGGCAGAAATGTTACTCTGGCACTGTGAAATGGAGCAAGAAAAAATAATTAACTTCTAAGGCAGCTATTTTTGGTCAGTCATTTAGTCCTTCTATTTGGCAGTGGAGGTGCTATAGCTTTTGAAAAAAATATTTTGAAGTTACTAGAAATCTCCCATAAGTGAATATAATATTTCAGTTTTATTCAGGCTTATTCATGTTAAAGATTTAATACATGAACATTTACTAATATGGGATTATTTCTGCCAAATTCTGAGCTCTTCTTGAGTGTTGCTGAAAACCCCAAGTTCCCACTGAGGTGCACATGAGCTGAACCTCCTATCTGGAAACATAAGATCCTCAGTTAATCTTGCAAGCTTAGATCCTATGGGAATTTTTTCCTTGCAGGGAAAAAAAAATCCTTTGATGGTCTTCCTATTAATCATAGTGTTTCTAGCATTCTGGCACTGTATTTCTCACTTTTTTTATTTCTCACTTTTATGTATTATCTACTGGATGAATTACTGTTTTTCACTGCAATGTAGGTGGGGAAAAGTATTTAGACTACTATGGGGGATACTAATTTCTTCTAGTCTTTTCCCTCAGACTTTAATTTCTAAATTTTAATGAAGATCTGTTTGATGCCATTCAAACTGGAATGTTGTATTACACATTTGTTTCTAATATAGTTGGTCATTTGGTTATATTGCATGTGCAGAGACTGTATATCCATTTAAAATGGTATAATAAAAATAAAGTATGAAGGGAAAACTTAGAAGAGAGATAACACAATCCTATATGAGACTATCATAGGGATATTGCAGTTCTGCTGTTGTCCTTTAAGGTTGTCCTGTGAGACTTGGACTTGTCATGCTGTTTTCATTCATTGAAACAAATCATGTCAGGGCATCTTTTCTTCCTGCCCAATCATTACAAAGTTCTGAGTTTGTACCACTTATTACGGTACTAATTAGGCTATCACTAAATTTAATATCATCTAGAGAAACTTTCTTGATAAAAACTGGCAGGCTACAAATTCTGAACATGGAAGGAGTGGGGAGAAGCAAGCTGAAATTAGACCCTCTATTTATAGTTAGTGTTGTGGAAGTCCAAAGGGAGATGTATCTATTTCTAGTGTGACTAAGCATAGATTAGAAAATGGATCCTTACAATGATACTCTTTCTTTCAGTGTGGCTATTGTGCACAAATAGCTCTACCACTCTTGCAACTTGTTTGTTCTAACTTGTTTTGACAAAAGCCAAAGAACATATCACTGTGTAGATGTCCAAATGACCAAACAAATGAAGGGAAAAGCCCACAGGCTGCAAGGAGGCTCGAAACCGAAGAAAGGGAAAAAAAAAAGAAAAAAGGCAAGAAAACAATTAGACTTTGATATGCATGGCTGGAATTAGTGGAAAAGTTTGATCTTTGTTGCTGTTCCTAGAAATTTGGCTATCTATACAAATCATGTTAATGAAAGATTTTCTACATGTATTTTTGTGTGTATATCTTTATGTTTGCTAGACATAATTTCATAAACACTTAAATCCTATAATTCAGCATTTGATTTGCTGTAATTGAAACTTTTATTTATAATTTTTACAGGTACTCATCAAAGAATAAACTGCCATCCTTAAATTGCTTAAAGCCCACAAGCTTTGTAAGTTCTCAGAAAGGAGTTGCAAGAATACTTCAGAAGTCTGGAAATGAAAGTACTTAGTAAATGGGAAGCTACTGCATAGCTGCTGTGGTACTTGGAAAATGGTAACATGGAGAAAACTGCTGGAGCACAATCCTTTAAAAAATAACCTTTTGATTTTTTTTGGAGTAGCCTTGTGAAGAAGATATGAACTCAGAAAATGTGATTGTCAGATTAACTTAGCAGTCAGATGAAATATTGACTTCACTTAGATTTGAGTCCGTATAAATAAGACATCTAAATTGTCAGAAACTGAAAAGTGAAGATCCCGCTAATGGAATTCATCTCACTAAACTATTTCTTTATAAAGGAATCTAGGGTTAGCTGGTTTGGCTCTTCAATCAGTGGCAAGAAACACACATTTCCAAGGACAATTAATTCAATCTTTGGAGAATTATCTGCCCTCAGCGATAATTTTTTCCTGCCCTGAAGCTTATGGAAATCTGATATGTGAAAGTTCTGTGGTATATTCTGAATTCTAATTCTTCCCCATGCCAGAAATACATTTCTTGACCTGGATGCATATTGAAGAAAACAATGTATTAATAATGGAGGGAAAGCATGCCTAACACATTGTGTCTGTGTGTTACTGATAAGTGATTTCTTTGTCTTAAATAGTCATATGTACATTTAGTTCTATGTATACAATTATGAGGCAAAAAGAGGTTTTGAGAAAGACATCTAACTTGTTTTACTGTCTTAGAATTTGAAAATAAATAATGCGACAGGAAAGGTAAAATATATAAGTATCCTAGACTGTTAGATTCATTTTTACCAAAGAAATGAACTGTTATGTCACATTTTGTCATGAACACCAGATAAACTCTTCAGGAACATTCCTGGAAGCTATTTCTGGGAACTACTAGAAAATGTTTCAGGGGACATCACTGTATTTTGTTTTCAGATATACAGTATA
The DNA here is from genome assembly GCF_036250125.1 of Pseudopipra pipra. Lineage (NCBI taxonomy): Eukaryota > Metazoa > Chordata > Aves > Passeriformes > Pipridae > Pseudopipra > Pseudopipra pipra. The sequence continues at coordinate 51,854,011 of NC_087553.1, forward strand.
TAAACTTCTGTAAAATCACCATAGATTTGGGAATCAAACTGATTTTTTAATTAAAAATTATTACACCAGAAAATGTATTTTTCTACTTATATCTAGTCATAATTAGTGCCGGGAAATAAATATTATCTGTGTATCTGTTCAAAGCAGTGATGCTGATATTACTTCTTTGACTGCAGACGTAAAAATACATACGAGATATTACTGTCTTACTTTCAAGTGGTGATATACACGAGATATTACATTGAAATATTATACAAAAGTGTCTTTTCCAATCCACTCAAGTTAAAATTAATATACAATGAGTAGTGCTACATAAGATAAAAATTAGTGTTAAATGGGGTTGGAATAGGGGGAACTGAATGGTGAAGTTGAGATACTGGCTTCTAGAGGCTGTGATAGGGGTGTTGTTTATGGCACAAAGTATGTTTACACTGTCACCACTGAAACAGTCTGATGTGGTGCATGTAGCGCTATGAGAGAGGTTTTAATTTTTTCAGTGTTGTTTGTGTGGTAACAATTAAGAGTCATAGTGGCACTGAAGAGAAAAGAGATTTTTGTGAGAAATACAAAGAAGAAAAATCCCCTTGCTTAGGTTAATGCATTCTAAATGTAGAAGCAAAATGGAAAACAGGATTTATAAAATTCTATTCACAAAATATCTTGCTTGTTTAGGCAGTGAGATACAAAATAAAGTGAGTGTTATTATGAGATAGCATTCCCCTCTGGGGCTGTTGCAAGGGAAAAAAAATACAAATTGCATTATAAAGAGAGCTATTGCCTTCAAAAAACTTGAGAAAATTAGTGTTACTGTTAGAAACACTTCAAAGTACCTAATTAGGATTTTGAGGATGGGTTTAACGATTTTTTTCTAAAGAAAAGAATCCATGCTTGTTAGAGCAGTGATAGATATTTCCATTTATTCAGAAAAGAGTAGTGAAAACATAATGGTTGAATCTTTCTTTCGTATGTACACTTAAATACGACTTCTTAAATATACAAAAAGAACATCAAGCTTTCAAGAGGCAAGTGTTAAAATCAGGCTACTAGAGTAACTTTAATTTAACCCTTGCACTCATGTCTTAGAATTTCTGTCTCAGTTCGAGATCATTACCTGTTTTATCTATAGGGGAACAGTTTCTTATTATCTTCTTTGCAGTGATCTTCAATTCATTTGAAGACAGTTTTTCCCTCTAGTTAGCTCCTATTTACACTAATCATACCCCGTGAAATACCCTTTTCTCTCCTTCTATTTTTTTCAAACCATTCTTTCTGTTTACCTTTTGTACTTTATTTCTTTTTAAAAATATGTGGTAGCATTCACATCTGGAAAAAAACCGAACCAATGAACAAGCAGAGGCTTATTGACACTGAGGAGAGTGGGCTTCATGTACCTTACATAGGAACTCCTATTTACCCATTCCAGTACAATAATAGTTTCATTTCTGTTGGCAATCATATTATACTGTCGGTTTGTACTCAGCATCTACTTCCAGAGAATTCTCTCATACTCCTGTGCAAAATCCCTGTTCTGTGAAGAAAAAATTATTTCCCATTGTGTCTCTGCAGATGATTAATCTGCAGTCCTAGGAGTTAGAATATGTAACTTTGCAGTACATATTCCTGACCAGAACTTTCTCCAGATGAGTCAAGTCCTCTCCAGAATTCTAGCTGTGAAATATCATCTGTACTCATCACTTCAAGTCAGATCTGACCTTTAGTAATGCTCATTGAGGATTTCAGCATTTTATACAAAGTTATTTGTGAGAAATATAAACTTTTTAATTTGATGATTTTTTTTAAATTAACATAAATACTGAGATGAGTACAGGAAGACTCCAACTAGCGACACCAAGGTTTTTGTTGGTGAACTGCAGTTGTAGGTACTTTGAGGCGCAGAAATTATCCTATAGCACCTCTTGGTACTCAACAGCATATGAATGTGTTTCTCCCAGTGTTCTTCCTGATTAATTGAGGTGCCAGAGTCGTGACTGGCTGTTGTGGTTTAAGCCCAGCTGGGAATTCAGTACCATACAGCCACTTGCTGAACCTCCTTTTCTTCCCCCTCCACCGTGGTGGAATGGCAAGGATAATCAAAAGTAAAATTTGTAAGTTAAGAAGAGTTTAGTAATTGAAAAGAAAGTAACATACAATAATAAAAGTAAATAATAATAATAATGATAATAAAAAGGGAAATAAAAAAAAAACCACAAACAATTCAGTCACCACCAGCTAACTGATATCAGACACCCCTTTCCCAAACACAGATCAGCCACCATTCTGGGTAACTCCCCCTAGTTTATATACTGGGAATGATGTTCTGTGCCATGGAATATCCCTTTGACCAGTTCAGGTCACCTGTCCTGGTTATGTTCCCTCCCAGTTTTTGCTGAGTGCCTTCTCTGTGGCAGAGCATGAGACACACGAAAAAAGAGTCTTTGACTCAAAACATCAGTAATTATCAATATAATTCTCAGTCTGAATCCAAGACAAGCTGTCTTCAATTGTTCTGAACAAAAATTATTCAAACCTGACAAACAACAGGAGAACTACTAATTACTGTAGTCATGCCAATGTCAAAGTAATGACTAAATAAAATATCAATTTTAATTCTGTAACCCACAGTTAAAATGAGACAATTTGAAAACTAAACATGTAACACATGGTGGATTTTTTGTTGTTGCTGTTTTTTTTGGTTTTTTGTTTGTTTGGGTTTTTTTTTGTTTTATCTGGTGAACATGGTGGTGGTACTAGGTTGATAGCTGGACTTGGTGATCTCAGAATTCTTTTCCAACCTTAATGATTCCATGATTCTATAATTTTATCAATTAAAAAATAGGTAAAAGTTTGAAATATCTACAATTCTTCTTTTCAAGCTTTCTACTAACATTGTGCATGTACCGATAAATACTAGATTGCATGACAGGTACAGTCTAATCTTAAAAAACTAATCATAGAAAATAGTAAGTAATTAATAGATAAAATGCTCCTTTTTTTTCAAACATGTGAAGCTAGTGAATGAAATGTGAGAAAACACAAACAATTTGCTCTGAAGGTGAGTCATGAATGAGAGGTTGAGTTATACTTTCCCCAAGAAAATGGACAAATTGTGTTTATTTGGCCAAATAATTATCTAATATATGAGCTTTAATGACTGTTTAAAATTAAATAAATTTTTTTCTTTAAAAAAAAGACACAAATTTCAAGAAGCAGAGTGATATGTAAATTGCAGAAAAATATATTTGCTTCATTACATTACTTTCTTATCAAACCACAGTAGAAAAAAATAAATCATTAACTCTGATAAGAGTTGATTAAATTTTGGCATGTGTTATGTATCACTACTTTTTGTCTGCTCCTGAGATAATGCTTAAATTACTGCATACTGCTGGCAGCAGATGCTGGTAATGACCAGAATTGAAAAGAAGAACAAAACACGTTGCAAAAGGTATTTTTGTTAGTAATTTAGAGAAAATGTTCTTACTATGGCATCTGTAAGTTTTCTTTGTTTTAATCAAGAAACAGACTCACATCAACAAATTTACTAAACTGTCCTGCTTTGTCCTTGAGGGAAAATTGTGTGACTTCCAGAGCCAGGTATACTGTTCAAAAAAGATGAGCTATCATTGATAATAGTAACAGAATTCCAGACTCCTTTCTTTGTAGTAAATACGATGAACTTTTGTCTGAACTACTTCAGGACGTGGGAAGAGACAAAACCTCTTTCTGCTATACAATCCTCAAGCAATATTTTCCATGTTTTTTTTAAGCTAGACAAGTGGAAGGAAGTGTCACTCCTCCTTACCCAGGCAAACTGGTAAATCAGGTCATGTAAACAAGAGTGTTAACAGCAACATAACACTTTAACCCCTCTTTCCATTCAGTGCTACATATCGTTAAAACCAAATCCTCCGCAATGTAAAGCCAATTGTTACTGTATAAGAGTGGAATCTGGAGTTTAGATGTGCTTCACTCATTGCTAGAAGGAAGGAAAACAAATGAGATTTTCATAGATGAGTATGTTAATTGTTTTTAAGTTTACTTCTGATTTGGTGGATGTAAATGACCTGTTTGACATTGTGAACAGCTGTGAATAAAGAAGTATGTAAATATACAAATACCTTGCCAAAACCCCAAATATTGCATTGAGTGCTTTGTGTTTTGGTTCCTTAAGGTGTACTCACCTCAGACAAAGGTAATGATTTATCGCCTTCATTTAAACGATGGTGATACACAAAAAACACAAAGCATACAATAACTTACATTATATTGTATACAAAAGATTCTTGTCTTCTTCACAATGGAACAAGTGAAAGATATATCTTAACGTGTGGCCATTAAGAAGGCTGCCAATTTCTGATATAGTAACTGCTTAATGGGAAGGTCCTATGGGATTAATTATTTACTTTTTTAATTGCTAGTTATGAGAAAATAAATTGAAAGCTTAGATGAGAGGAATCTTATTCAACTGTTTTATATTAGTTAAATATATATCGGACAGGTGAGAGTCCTCTTTAAGACAACAGCATAGACAGCACAAAAGATAAATGTTCATGAGTACCCCAAATAAGAGATTACGTTTTTTTTTTTCCTGAAGAAATCTTTTCCTGTCTTGGCCTAGTTTTGACCACGGATGGGAGTGGGGCAAAGCCTGGAGCTGTGTAGGTGTGTCTCCTTTGTTATTCTATACCACCCACATCATTGCTTAGGGTGGAAATAAGGGATTCTCACGTCCCAGAGGAAGGGAACATGGCTTTGGGTGGAAGAAAAAGGGAATGTGCAGAGGAACTGCTGCCATTTTTGTTCCTTTCTTCTGGATGAGTGAGCAGCAAGCGGATCACTGGGGTGACTCCAGTCCTACCGGGGTGAGGGTTTGTCTTTCATTGTTTCTTATTGTCTTGGGCTCAGGGGAAAAACATGGGCATGAATAGTTCCATCCACCATTTTTCACCTTTGTCTCAGGAAGCCGCATGGCACTGGCTGCAGTAGTGTCAGGTCAGTCAGATCAGTTGAACTTCCATGAGCAATTTTCCATGTAATCATCCTCTTATATACACTGTTGCTATTAATATTATTGCTGTTACTGTTTACTCTCTTTATCTCATTTCTGTTTTCCAGTACATTGCTATCTCAACCCATAATCTCTGCCTTTTGTCCCTCTCTCACCGGAGGGGATGGTGGGGAAGGCGAGCAGCTGCTTGGAGCTTAATTTCCAGCTGGGTTTAAACCACAACATATCTCTATCTTTAATTCCTGCTGGGTTATCTGGTTACCCTTGCAGATTTTGGAGAGGGGGATTTATTATAGTGTAGGTGGGACAGTGGTGTTCTAGTTTGTAAAAATTCTTCCAGATAATTTGAGCAATGACTGTTTTTTTCCATGGCCACCTGTCCTAGCATCCTGCCTTAGCCTCTGGAGTTGGAATTTATTTCATATAACTTTAGACATCTAAAACTTCTATACTTAAATATGAGATAGTCACCTCCACTAACAGTCAATGGAGAGAAATAGGCACCTCCAGAGGGATATTCATCTGACCTGTCTTATACGGCTATAGCAGCACAAGACAAATGACCCTCTGTTTTTTCTCTTCACTGACTTTAAAGGAGACCCATATGAGTGCAAGAGACTCAGGTGTATAACTTTTAGATGATTAAGCTAAGACAGATGTATTCAACTCTAGGTTTTTGATTAGTTTCCTTTAGTCTTTATACATTCAAAATCAAACGGTTTTCAGTTGAAAGGACTGAGAAAGATCCTTCATGGAAAATCATACTAGATTTGTAATCTCCTGGAAGATGTTCATTGACATTCACGTCATTGAGAAAATAAGCTGAATTTGGATCTCCTGACTCCTGTGGCATTTTCTGTCTGGTGGTTCACTGAAAATAGGATTTTGTGTTATCTGGCCAACTCATCTCTGAAACCTATTTTGAGAAAGGGATTGACAGCTATGGTTCAAAAAAAAGGAAGATCCAGCAAGGTAAGAAGTGATGAAACAACAACACTTTCTATGAAGAAGCTGTGGAAACACTCAAACAATATGGTCCTGCATGTTCCTGAAGTTCATTGCAATTCATTGAATGGCATGAAAAGTGATTTTGTGAATCTAGGTTTCTGTGCATTAACATCAAATTATTTTATTTTCTTTACCTTGAATTGTGTTACTGAAAAGCTCCCAATAATTATTCCCATTATGAATTTCAAACTGATACTGAGTATTACAGACACGAACTTCATGTGTACAAGAATCTACTGACAATTTTTTTTCTCAGATATTTAACTATATTCCTGTCTATTAAAACAATATATTTTTTCTTAGTAGCTATTCACTTGCTCATAAACTTGAAGGAATAACATAGGAATATTAAATATAAACAAACCTATATCTCCTAATAAAATAATTAGAATTGTCAGTAACAATTTGGAGTAGTGCAATGACTTACATTACTTCTGATAGTGAAAAGTCTCAATGACATAAATCAGTAGTCCATCAAGAACAGATAAGTTTTCCTACTCAGATTTTTGTCTGCTCCTTTTCAGAGTGTAACTGACAGCTTGACATTTTGTCATCCTGTTCCTTGAGTGATTTGGCACCCTATATAAGGTTTAGAAAAATTCAGCTTTAACAATTCTTCAAATTAAACATGGGAAAGAATGAAATATGGACCATTAGCTAGGGGAGCATTTAATGGAATTTAAATTTGTATATGAAGCTAGAACTTAACTTGCTTTCATTTACTTGTACATTCAGTGAATATTGAGAATGAGTAATGATGTATTCACTTGGTATGCACTTATTATATTTTATGACCCATGATCAGTTTATAGCCACATAAAAGACAGATTTTTATCATAGAGAAGACACCTGGAACAAGGAAAAAACCTATTGATTGTATTAGATGAGGCACTTGTAGAAATTGCAAATGATTGACTAATAATGCACTGTCATAAAATCCAGCCCTAATAACTGAAGGATTCACTGTTTTAATCAGAGAGGGAAAATTAAAGAATATGGCTGTCAGTATTTACTACAGCATAAATCACTTTTAAGTAACAAATTAAGCAGAAATAATTGCTAATCTTTGTTCAAGATGTTTTTATTGGTGATCTAAAATATTTTAGATACATTTTTTAGGCTTGTATTGTTTCATACTGTAATTTTAGAAATCCCTCATTCAACCTTCTTGAGGAGGTTTTCTTCTCCTAGAGAAAGTCACAATTTTTGATATTCAGTTCAATACTCAGGGATGTTATTCAAGTCATCAGATACCCTTTCATGAATATTCTTTCTAGCCTTACACTAAAACTTGGCTACCACTAGTTCTTAGGTAAATGATGCATGCAATGTGTATCTGTGTTGCCACAGATATACTGAGTAGATATTTGCTGAAGTCTGGCTGCCCTGATTAAAGGAAAGATGAAATAATTGTTAATGTATAACCTCTTAGTGATATTCTGGACTCTAAGGGTTTTTACACTAGACAAATCATCTTTTTTCTCTTTCAACATCTTTGAAACAATCTATACAGCATATTCATATTATCTGCTTAAAAAGATGGTGCATCCCAGCATTCCAGAAAGGAATCAAGTAATTACTGTGTAGAAGAACCATTTCTTTCTAATCATGATGAAATACTTTCTCTTGTCCACTGTGCCAAGCACTTGGCAAATACATGTTCAGAGTTGGCTCGACAAGTTACAGCACTATTGTGTGGCTCTGTACAATTTCTAGTCATCACAGAACTGTGAGTTTGGCCTTGCTAGAATGAGTGAAAATTTCTTTTTAGGTACCCACTGGTCACTACAGTTCAAAAATTAAGGTCTCATACAGTTCTAGTGTTGGTACATAAAAGAAGATGTCTCTACAGAGGAAAGGTCCAAACTCAGGTTGTTTGAGAAAGGAACCTAAATTAGAATGTATCTGGATCTATTCTCAAATATTTTTGAATAATCTTTACTGTACATGGTGGTGTGGTATACTGCCTTTATTAATAAAAACAATTAGAAAAGCAAATATATTGTTCTAAAGATAGTTTCTAAATTTATCAGATGCCTCTGTGTTTACAATACATCTTTAACAGGATATAAGTCTTATGTAGTCTAAAGGGGTTAGAGATCAATGACCTTTTGTGGATCTTGCCTTCTGTGTGTAGAATTCAGTCTAAGCAAAGTACAAGAATGTATTGATTAAGATGAAATTAAAAGATTTTTAGGAATTTATCATGGGATTTTCCTTTGACACAAGACATTGGTTTACAAATGAGATCCTACCTGATAAACCTGGTGAAGTATATCAAACCAAATAGATTTGTGTCACAATTCAGCTTTTTTCCAATACAGTACTGTAAAACAGGAAGTGATTCCCTCTCCGAGAAATCCTAGGGTGGGCATCTTGGTGCAAACTTGTTTTTAGCTCAGTGTCTAGCAAATGAGTACTATATTCCAACTCATGTAATTTCATTACAGACTCAGCCTTTGAGGAAAAGAGATTATAGAGATTCAAAGGTATCATACAAGATACATTAGTGCTCATAAACTTCACTTTTGTTCAGTTGCTGGTAAAAATAACAGAAAAAGAGGAGTTAAGAATAGAAGAGAAGAAGGATAGAAGCATAAACATTCCAGTACAATTTTTACTTTAATTTTTAACATGACAGTGGAATAAAATTCGCTATATAGGGTCCATTTTACTAATTAAAAATTCTACAGTCAGTTGAAAGAGCAGCTGGTCACATTGTAGTCAATGTTCTCCAAAAGATAATTGAGAATGATAAAAAAAAATCTGATGTAATATACAGCTGCACAGATTTCCATCTCACCCCAGACGCTCATTACACACATCTGTTCTTCATTCCCAACGAACAACACAATTCCTCTGAATTTCTTCTAAAGAAACTCATCAACAACCCAGAAGACAAAGAAGCATACGTGAAACACATGTTGAATTCTATCCACTCTGGATCAACAGTTCCTCCAATGTAAATTGAAGTATGTAATCAATGTATATTTTTTTCTTTAAATTTAGAAACATTTTTATGAGTTGTGCTAATTTGATGCCCATAATACAAAGAATTATGTTCATAAGTACAGGGAAATTGTTGCAATGAAATCATTTGCAATCTAAAGGATACCGCAAATAGGAATGTTGATTAAAATCCATTTTTTAAAAAAACAAAATGTATTTTGAGAAGTTCTTGGGGTTCTAAATGTTGATGACATTTTCTTAACTATTTTCAGATGTTTAAATTCCCACAGAGCATTTTTTATTAGTTAAGATATTAAATCAAACCATATCTAAAAAATTAGGGAAAAAAAATACTTTAACTTCTTATGTTTTCTCAAAGGTCATGTAGGTAATGAGTATTAATTCATCATTTAGTTGTTAATTTAGTAGATAGCTTTGAGGTTTAAACCAGTTATGTTCTAGTAATAACATACTTCTCAATGCACCATAAATTGTATTTTTTTGACATCTGACATTAAAAGTCAGATTTTCTGCTTGTACACAGCTATGGAGCCCTATTCCATTTGATTTGGTACCATTTTTTGTGTGCTGAGAATTTGGCCCCAAAACAAAGAAAATAACATTTGCCTTTATGTAGTATTCCATTTTGGTTGTTTTGTGATACAATGGAAAGCACCACAGCATTCTTTTCTGGATTCATATATCTTCATTACTATGTCAGCTGAAATGCAGTCCAGAAATTGAAGGGTTCTTGTTTCCAAATGCTCATCTCTACCATCAGATAGTAAGTGGGATTAATTGTAATGGGATGTCTTCCTATGTGCGGTTGTTGGAGGCATGGAAGTTCAGAGATGCAGAGATGTCCTATCTCTCATACTGAACATGACCTAGAATTATTTCCAATCTCTTATTCCTTCACAGCTGGGCCTTCACCACAACTATTTGCACTCCTGTATCATCTTTCTGCAATTCTGTAGCCTCACATAGCTTAATAGACCTATTCTGGAATTTACTATTAGTTTTGGGAATGCTATTGGTGAGGGATATGGAGTATAGACTTGCAGATGTGGGACAGAGGCTTAAACTGCTCCGTTGCATCTTTGAGCGTGCTTACTGAGTAGGCTCCAGATTCAAATGAGTGCTGTTTTAATTCACACGTCTAGTTTCTGTTTAGAGCCCAAAATTTCTTCACGGTCAAGTGAACCGTCGCTAGCAACTCAGTTCTTTTATTTTTTTCCACAAAATTACATAATGCATGTGTTCTTATCTTTTGGGAGGAAAAAAATCTTGAGAATTCTACAGAGGAGTTATGGTACATACACTGTATGACATTTACAAGACAGTGCTAAAAGTCCTTCAGGCATGTGTAGAGGAGCACACACCCACCACTGGATATTTACCATCACCACTGCATTACAATAAGAAACACTACTGTGAAAAGGAGGCCCAGAGGAGTAATCTCATGTCAAAAAGTGATAAGAAGTTTTATTCCAAATACCAGAAATGCCTCTGAGACTTAATTTTTCATCCAGAGCAATGTGAGTAGCTAGTTAATATATTTACCCTTACAACTGTGTGTTTTTATACTGCTTAGTGCAGAAAATCTTTGAACAAACTCCTTGGAGGCATAAAAAGTCACCAGAACTAGTAAATTATACATTGTTTCACTGGGAAACACAGATGTGACCAGTCTTTCCCAAGCATACAGACGACGACACCAGTGTTCTATACATCAAAGGAAGTGTTTTATATGTGTATGTCTGTTTCTACTTACATGTTAAATCTGTAGAAAGTTCAGAATCAAATTGTTTATCTCTGCAGTCATACATTAAGATTTAAAACAAAACCTTATGTTGTCCTAAGGATTTTGTTGACTAGAGGTGAGTTAATTATCCTATCTAATTCAGTAGGGGTCAAAAATTCAGTACTTACAGTGAATGCTCACTTGCCTATAGACATACCTCTAATCCAGTCTACTACTGATAACTATGTCAAACTGAAAAGACAGAGCAGTGTTATCCATTTTGTCTGGTAAATGTAGAAGAATGAAGACTTTTGAAGGAAGGCAGCTCATTTACATCTTTGACTAGCTAGCATCATCAGTGAGCAGTCTCACCATGCCCATGGAAATGATAAAATTTAACACCTTCATTTTTCAAGCAAGTTCTCTTATGATAATAGCATTCTGTCCTATTGCTAGGAACATTAAAATTTTACCCCACTGTTACCCACTGTTTGACATAGTATTTTTGTTCTGTTGTACTCTTCAACATATTCTACTGAGAGGCAGACTGATAAAATACTTAACCTTATAAGGTTATAATTTTATGTTTAAATCTTCCACCACCAGCCAGCAAAAGAGGTTGTTGATTTGTAATCTTGGTTTTCTCATTCTGTTTTCTTTTTGATAATTTCCATGTTGTTTGGGGAATGGTAAGAAACAGGAATACTAAACTTTTCCTTGTCCTGTTTCCCACAGACCATGAGCTCTCCTTGCTTTACAAAGAGTAGCAGAAGGTTCTTCTTTCTTTTCTTTCTTGTCTCTCTCCTTTTTATTTTTTTTTTTTTTTGTAGTAGTAGTTCTTAATCATAGAGAATCTTGATCATGAAGAAAACTGGCAATGATTTTGGTAGAACCACTAAACATCAGAGGAGATTTGGCCAAGTTTACAAACTTGTGGAAACAACAGGGCAGGCTCAGGCCAGGGCAAGCCAAAGTAACTTTATTATATGGTTAAGGGCCAGACTATGGCCCTTCCTACCAGTGTCCCAAACTCAAATAGCACAACTGCAGCTAAAGCTTGAACTGCTACTAAGAATTTGCTAATAAAGTCCACTGCATGTCTTACAGGCAGCAATCTGTGTGTATGGTGATGGGCTTGGGAGCCTGCCAACCCTTAATTACAGCCTGGACTGCAGGATCTCTGTAACAAATAAATTAGCAAAGCCTCTTGCTGACTTTCTGTTCTCTGGTCATCCATAATCTCCCTACAACATATTATTAGAGTAACAGCTGTAACATCCTTTTCAGTGGAGACATCCGCAAGTGGTTGCATTCCTTCAGATTTCTTGTTCTAAAGTTGTCCAATCCTTGAAGCAGGATAGAGTTCTTTTGCATTTAGAAGCAACCTTGTTTTTCCAATGGCAAATATAGAGCAGAATGTTAGCTGATAAACACTTAGGGTAGGATTCAGTTCCCAAAACATGTATTTATTAAACCACTTTAAGGAGCTCAAGTATCTGCATGTGGCTAGAAAATAAAACATGAGTACCTTCATCAGAATCTTGATTCTCTGAAACAAGAGCTGCTGACCAGCTCAAACTGTAGTGATGCCTATATTCAGACAACTGTAAACTTCCTCTGATGTCTGATCCCTGCTTCTGAATCCATGGAAGTTGGTAGAAGGCAGTCATTTATACACTTCCAATCTGAGATGCTGTCACCAACACACTTCCACTATGATCTATTTCCCTCTTTCCCTCTGGGGTTTTTAGAGATAGCAGTACTTCAGACAGATGGGAAGCCTTTTGCTCTGGCCAAGCCAATTTTGGAAAAATTTCTGTGACTGTATCCAGTTGTGTCATAAAGATGCTTGAATAGTAAGCTTTCTTAAGGACTTTCCAATAAATTATCTCGAGTTTTGGCTTTTATTGGGCTAATGTGTGCATATTCTGCTCAAAAACCAACCAAGAGCCTAGCTGACCAAACAGAAGGCTAACACTCTTTCAGATACAGATAGGAAAATTTGATTCTTATGCACTGATTTCATCCTCTAGTCACATTTTATGAAATCCTTTAGTTTATCCTTTTCTCAGGATCCTTCTAAGAGGTATGTCCAATAGAGCTTGATTTAACCTCAAGTTCTTTTTGGACACTTTTCTTTGGACTTACAGCTGCAATGTCAAAATTTCAGGATCAGAAAGTTCTCTTGCTTCCTACTTACTGCTGCAATTCTATTGTTCCGCAGTTCCAATAGGGCTGCACTGCTGTAGCTGACAATGAGTTATCAAATAGGCATGACTGAAAATTCCCTTTCTCTTGTTTTCAAAATTTGATACAGGATGTCACAGTCTTCAAAACTCAATAAATGTAAGTCTCTGAATTGATCCATCTTTCCGATTTCAGCCAGCTACAGGCCAATCTGTACCATTATATAAGATACAAACCTCCTTTAAGAAAGTGAGGATGGCAAAATTCTGCTGTCTTCATCAGATGAACTCTTGCAAGAATGGTGCTCTATCTTCCAACAGAAAAGAGCAGCTTGCGTATTCAGTCTGCTCTCCATGAAGTAAATAAAGATTTTAAGAATTGCCAGTTTGTGATCAACATGCAGGCTGTGAAGAATTGTCCCTGGGTCTGACAGCACAACTGAACAAAAAGATGGTGTAGATTTTGTTACAACAGAAGTATTTTCTGTAACTCTACAGAATCCACTTACCAAAGATGGATGTACTACCAAATTTCTATTTAAAGGAGTTCCCTCACTCCTCAGAACATGATTTGACTAAATGAATTTCAACTCAATAAATCACTTAAGTGTCTCTCTAGAGAGAAACCAACAGTATTGACGTAAGTTGAAAGCCATCCTAGCCCTACCTTAGACTAAGAAAAAAGAAAGAATTTGGAAATGTGTAACAGCCCAGAAACAAAGACAATGCAAATTTTAAAAGTGTAAGTGCCAGGTACAGTAAATATGTTTTGGTAGATATAAAAGATATAAAAGAGATACCAGAGAACAGATGTAGGTTTGATCTTGCTTCTCACTACTTATGATCTTAGCTTTGACTATTAGAACATTTGTTCATTCTACTCAAGGACAAATGTCCTATTGTTTACCTTATTTCCATAAAGCACAGTGGAGCCTTAAGACAATGAGAAGAAGACCTTAAGATAATAACATTGTATTTCTAGATTAGAAAATGCTGGTCCAGTTTTTTGCTAAATTAATATGATGGGGTTTAAGCAAAGTGAAATAATTTTTTATTGAGTGCATTGAACACATTCTCAGAACATTTTACAGTACAAATTTGGTAGTTCTTGAAAGTTAAGTATACTGCTGTGAATGAGTAATTAGGTATAATTAGATAACAAATTAATGAGCTGAAAAGCTTAAAAGTAATGAATAAAAAATATAGCCCAAATGAATTACAGTGAAATAAATGACAAAATGAAGTATGCAATATTTAATAATTTTCAAATATTTTAAAACACAGTTACAAGCATTTTATACCTATTGAATGTTCTTTCATTTACTTAATAGGCAACATATGATTTTTGATCTGCTATTGTACTGTTTTAAATCATCTAAGCTGAAAGCAATAGTCTATCTCTTCGTGTGACATGCATGAAAAATGAAGGTTATATCTTGAAAATGCTAGAGCATGCATGTCTGTGTGCACACGTATGCGTTCACATGCATATGCAATCACTTGGATTTCAGTTTCACATCTCCTCCAGCCCCCGTAAATGCACTCCAAATCCTTTCTTCTAAATAATGTCTACATTGCTCTAACATAATTACTATGCATCCACTGCTGTTTTGCATAGGGAAGATTGCTCATATGTGTTGCATATTAACTCAGGAAGCATTCACCATTAATGGTAAACAAGTAATCTATTTCAAGATTTTTCTCTCACTGTAAACATAAAAAATATTTTATTAATGTTTTCTGCTAGATAAGAAGGCATTTTTTTCATGTAAATTTCTCTCTTTTTCTTTTTTTCCACATTACTTCAAATGCCAGTACATATAGTAATAACATTCTTAGATACAGCAAAATTTCTGAAAAGATTAATACTGTACCTTTCACAATAGATGGTTTATTAATAGAAAATAAAAAAAAAAAAAGACTAATACTCAATACTGCGGTACAGGGAGATGTACAGCATCCAAAATCAATGCATACAGTTACGGGTTATCAGACCAATCCAAGTCAGAACTGTCTTTTCAGTTGCCTGAGGAGTAGTAGTACTCTAATTTAATACCAGTTTCATCATGTTATTTGTAAGTGTAGAATATACATGGTACCCAGAAAGGACACTAATGTAAATTCACATGCATATATTCATGTTCATACATGAGTAGAATGGAATATTTTTTTTATTTTCATACTCCCTGGGTATCCTTCCACTGGATTGCTTTTTATTTTCTTTCTTGCAGGAGGTGTTGCTTTTTCTTGTATGGCGTTGCTACTTCTTCACCTCTACATCTCCTTTCTAGATAATACTTCATTCACCTGCTTACTAGAGCCATGATTGCCATTACTCCTGAACATAATTAAAAAAAAAATTAAGAGAGAAAATAAATCCAGTTTAGACAATATCTCTGCTGTGTTAACTAACACCAGCTTAGGGGACTGACCCTTTCTTTGGAAAGAAGCTCATCATTTTTGTATACTCAATAGAGGAAGTCCTCTTATCTTACTTTTTTATATATATCTCTTACCTTTATTTTGTAGAAGCAGATTCCTTCCCCCACCGTGAAGTGTCCCTTCTTTTGATTTTCTACGTCACCAGTAGCTGATTGCAGACCTAAAGTACAATAAATGAACCAGCATACCTCTTACTTGTAATCTGCTAAAAAGGAAGACTATATATGCATTTGTCATGTATATTTATTGCTTGTTTTTTTCTTGCTTACTGCAGACAGCAATATTTAAATCTGAACTGTTTACCCATAAAAGACCCAACAGCTCATCATACCTGATCATCAAGAGCGGAGGCAGATACAGGCTGGTGTTGTGTGTGTGTTTGTGCATGTGGACCATAGAATTTCATGGATCACTCTGTTAGCTAACATATATGTCATTCTTCTCATTGGATAGACATTTTGTATACATTCCTCTTGAGCTAAATGAGAGAGAAATGTTGCCTTGAATAAAGGCTTCTAAAAAGTGTATTAATAGTTTGTGTTGTATGGCTGCATAAGGTGATTCACTAAATAAAGGTGTATATCTTCAAATATTAGATATTCTCATCAGTATCTGAATACCAAAATGACTGTATAACTAACATGCCTATGTTTTTGGGTTTGTGGAGTGTTTAGGAGGGTTTAAAGCTATTTAACTTGCCATCACACTCATTCATATCACCTCTTGATAATCACAACTGGCAAAAAAATAATTAGGAGTTAAAGGAAATATTGTGAAGAGAATAATAAAACAATACATGTTGCACAGGTAGAACCCAGTTTCTGGAATGATACTTCAAAAAACAGAAGTCACTAACTTGGGTTGGAGAAAAATACTCTCAACTTCACACTTTTTTGGCAGATAAGGCTCATTAGAATGTGCTCTATAGGAAAGATGCACAAAGGCATGAGCCAGAGACTACTATTCCCCACAGGCAAATTTTGCCCAAACTATCATCTGGCCACATGATGGAAGCATGTCAGGCTCTGGTAGTTTTCCATAAACATGAAATTATTTTCCTCCACTATTGCGGGTAAGTCAAATGGGTGAGATCTTTAGGAGATTTGAAATATAAGAATGAAAAGTTAATGCTCATAAAGAAAATTATTCTTTGGACTTTTAGGTGCTGAAAATACCAGCCTAACACTTGGCATCCTTGAAAGCAGAGCTATTACACAAATAAACTGATGTTGGCAATTGAGCTTCTCACCATATGTGGAAATAGTTTGACCCTATTACAAAATTCTGACAGAAAAGTCACTGTGAAAGATACATTGTTCTTGAATTTGACATGTGCCTAGCTGTATGGCAAGAGTATTTTCCATTTGTATACCATAAATGACTCCCATTCAGTATTTTCTAAAAAGACAGGAACAACAACTCCCCCGTGGGAGAATTTTCTAAAACAATCCTGAGGTATAAAAATGAGATGATTTGTATAGAGACATATAGGAAGGACTTAACATAGCATTCCAAAATTCTGAATTCTGGGGCTATGTGTAGAATAGAAAATCTACAGTTTTACTAATTTGGAAAGCAAAATAAATTAAAATATCAGTACACCTGTGGAGTACATAATTTTTCTTCAAATAGGCAAGAAGTGTTAGGAGTTCAAAAGTCTAATTTTTTTTCTTAAAGGAAAAATTATTAAACTATGCAAGATACTCTTTCATAATCTAATATTCATTGGAATGTATTTCTAATTCCTATTATTACCCTCAGATATTGAAAATGAATCAACATTTGTAGGAAATTATTTTCATTTTTTCTTAAGGTCCAATTACTAGGCAACATAACAATAGTGATACATGCAGTGTTTTGCAATACCTGATAAATGGCTCACCTCAGGTTATTCTGGGTTCATGGCCATTTTTCACTAATGCAGTGGGGCAAAATATTTAAAGCCTAATCTAAAAAAAAAATCAACTTAGAGGCAGTTAAATACTTAGATGCTCTCCGTCACAAGTTTAAACTGCTCAAAGTCATTTCACTTATTTGGAGACCTATGGTTAACTAATGCAAGTACTCAACATCACTTTTGGGCAATATTGCTCTATCAAAGCACAGCTCATTAATGACATGAGAAGGCTCCAAAACTAAGAGTGACCATTGCTTTTTTTTTTTAAGGTAGCCAGACTGTTAAGCTCTCTGAGTGTTCTGATATCAGATAACTCCAGCGATAGGTTTATCACCTTTAACTGTCCATCCAGCTAACCAGTAACTTACACCAAAAGTCAGATAAGAATTATTTCAAAAGAGGACTCAAATTGGCACAATAGTTTTTTTCCTTTTTGTGAGTCGTCTGGGCTCTAAAATATTTAAATCATGTTTCTCAAATGGTGATTGGACTCATATTTTCAATATAGCTAAAATCTTAGAGGATAAATATGTTCTCTGTAGATGTGATAAGTTATCCCATTTTGGGGATGTTTTTCTTTCATTTCCTGCAATACTGACTTTCTGGGCCTTTCCATTGTGCATATGTGTGTTTGTAGGCATTACTCGTATGTTTCTGAATCTGCTTAGGTACTATTTCTGAGTCTCCAAAAATGTGGGAAAATTCAATGAATTTGACAGAAAGGAAGTTTAATGAATTTATGTAAGAAGATGACAAAAAATTGAGAAAAAGCAAGCCCTATAAGTGTAATGAAAACTATTATAAATGTATGTATATGAAATGTGTATAAACGTCTTCGATTCATCCAGGTACTAATAGTATCGTGCAGCAGTACAGAATGCGCAAACAATCCAATATCAACAGATTTAAAGAAAACTAGATATTCATGTAGAAGTCCTAATCTTTCTCTACAGTCAGCGGAAAAGACAATATTCTCCCTGGAGCAATTCAGATTGGAGAAACTTAAGCTGCTCTGGAGTTGTGTTTCTACACTGGCTAAAAATGGAGTCAGGAGCAAATACACTCCCAAGTGTTCAGGTTCAAATACATCTGGCCCATTAGAATGAATTTAGAGTCACTATTTGAACTCCTAGAAGAAAATCTTCTTTAAAAATAATAAACCTTATTTTGACTTTTTCATAGAAATATTGTTCTATGTTAGAAAAAAATTATTGTAATAAATTGACTAGTAAATTGGCAAATATCAAAGTGAAGAGATTAAGATTGCATGTATGAAACATTTTTCAAGAATCTAGAAGAAAGAGACAAATCAAATCCTGTTAGGTGATTCCAGTGGCTTATGAAATAATTTTGAGCACTGTTACTTAACTGACTGTGATGGATATTCTCATTGTTATCTACTACACATTAAACTGGTCTCTGTTCAAAATGGGTAATTTCTCTGTTGTCCCAAAATAAAGAGAAGGTATTTGGTTTCTGTTGCATAACGAATTGGAAGATACTTCAGAGTCAGTGGGGAGCTGGTGAAATATGAAAAAAGGATGCTTTAAAAATATTCTACATCAACCAGGAACTGGAATTTATTGGGAAAAATGGAAAAATAGGTTGACTTTTCTTCCACAACTCCTACTGTCAGCTTATCAGACTGCCAAATTTGTTTTCCTTCAGTCCTAAATGGCAATCCAGGTAGGTGGTTTCTTTGTTACAGTACTATCTACAGATTTCACTGGTGCAATAGCAGAGATTACCTTTGGCTTTCTGATTTGGTTTCACCATCCATCGTCCTCTTCCACAGGACCACATGGAAGATGGCTAGTGAAATGAATTTAAGGACACATTGTAAACTATAACACTGTCACAAACATATTAAGTTTTGCACCAATAATGCAGAAGGTGATCTAATCATCTTATTAATACATTTAAACATGTTAAACCATTGTATACAAGTCCAAAGAGAGATTTTTGCATTTTATTTGCAGATTAAAAAAATAGGAATTAACCCATAAGCTGGATCAAGACTTGGCCACTAGCATAGAAGAGGTGATGCTCAGCTATCAAGAAAAAAAAATAATTTTCTCTTGGATTTTTTACTTCTTTAGAGAGAGAGAGAGAAATAGACAAAATTTATGAAATGTTCACTGCTTACTTGGGCCCTTAGCAACCTTTTGACAGTTTTTGGTAACTTCCACATGGCAACACACAACTGTACTGCTAGTGTCTAAACAATTAAATACTTTATAACTCACGTCTCCTAGCTAAAAGATGCAAAAAGGTATGAATGAAAAAGCACTCTAAATTACGGACACAATTTCCAACCCCGTGCCTCTCAGTAAGTAACTTCAAATGTTACACTTGCAGACAAGAGCAATTTGGTGTAAAGAAAAGCACAGGAAGTGAGCTTGCACATTGCCTTTAAATTAGACCTTTATTGGTGAGTTTGAGGAAATAAAAATGAGACAAGAAATATTAAATTAAATTAAATTAGAGAGAGCTTGAGCAGTTATAACTTGTATAGTAAGTGGCATGTAAAAAACATGTAAATATACCAATTAGTATTTTTCAGTAGTTTCACTTAGAATTATTTGGGTTCATTTATAACTCTATGAATTTGGTCACTATGGCTCATGCATTAGTTTTCATTTCATACTTCAAATTTTACTTGTTTATAACAATTGATGCTAATAGAAGTAGTGTCATGTTTCTTGTTCTATTTCTACAGAATAAAATGAGGGATGCAAGATTTGATCTCAGAAAAACTATGAAGGGATATCAGAGTGGATTAGCTTGTATATCAATATGGTAATCTGTCACAATGCTCCTCAATCAGTCTTTCATTTAGTTGGGATTGTATTATTGGGTCAGAAGACTTGAGTTCCTAACCCTTTATCTGCTCATAAGATATTACACAGTAATGGGGCCATTCTGATTTCACTATGAATTAGGATCAGTGTAGTATGTTAGTGAATACTTTAGTTTGAATAAAAGCCTTCAGTTGTCAACAAATTTATGAATCCAGCTAACAAGTTTTTAATTAACTGTTTCTTTCTGCTGGAGGGAGTATTATACATGTCCATTTCTACAGTAGCAATTCAGAAACTTTCTAAAACTCTTAAAAAATGATTTAGCTCATTCTTTCCTTCTGTAAGGTATGGATCATGAGTTCATGAATGTTTTTGCTCTTTAGCACAAATTAGCAAAATTTGATTTTACTTACCAGTGTTTTAATTTAAAACATTAAAGAGGCCAAATTAACAAACTGTAGTTCACTGAGTAGTCAAATGCTGACAAAAGTTCAGTAGTTAAGCATCCTGGGATGTTGAGTCTAATGTTTTATGCCATTAGGTCTCCAAATATTTTAGAAAGAATAATGCTGAGATCTAATGGCACAAAAACTGTACATAATTGCAAAACAACTCTTAAGTCTAATTCTTAAACTGTAGTAATTGATCCTACAGTGAGATTTATTCTGTAATCGTGGAAGGCAACAGCATTTACAACTATAATAATTAAAGTAAATGAAGAGGAAAATTGTATTCTGTATAACATTTAGTTCATTATAGGCTTAAACAAGTGTGCCAATCCATGTTCATCAATATAAGTTATGAAGCTCACAGACATAATTAAATAAAAATGTTATCACCAAGAAAAAGTTCATGTTAGAGAAGCATAGAAATTGTTACATTATAAGGGTTTTGCATTTTTTAAGGTTTTATTGCCAGTGTTCAAGAATATGAGTAGTAGAAGATAGTATAGAATTTTTTATTTTTTTTCCCCCACTAGTGGTCATAACATATAAAATTATAGCCTTTTCTGCACTCTCATGCTGCTGGTTCTTACTCCTTCTGTGATGATGCTTGATTCCATACCTCATTAAGTGCCTCTATGGCTCTTTATTTGTTCAGTTAAGGTCTCACTGGAGTTCATTAAACCATATTAAACATCACTATGTTTCTGAGGGAATTGCAGCATAAGATGCACAAGAGCCAAAAAGGGAATTCTGTAATTCTGCATGGTACATATGAGCAAGGAAGTCTGTAAGGCATGTGACAAACTGTGCATTAGGTTGTCTATATATCAAGTTGTTCTATATCTTCCCAGGATCTTGAAACAAGCAAAGTATGCAAGATTAAAAATTTTCTTCTGAGATATCATGAATGGTAGATTGAATTTTTCTTTTACTGAAATTTACAGATACAAAGATGAAGTATTTGATAGCTTTTCGGTGTTTGCATATACTGTCAAGTGGAATAAGGCTCAAAGAAAACAAACATACAACTTAATTATTTTCCTGTACATAAGAATTGGATTGAGATCCTTTTCTAGTAGTCCTACTAGTACTGAGTATATGAGGCATCTTAAGAGGTTCAGATGAGATACGGAAAAAAAAAGTCCTTAGTTTGATGGTGTTGACGTCTTTCTGCGGAGTGGAACAACAGCGAACAGATATTTATATCAGCATTCTTTTCAAAAGAAAGGAATAGTGGAGGACAATAATTAACTACATACTTGCCTGAATCTTAAAATAATGCCTAATCAGTTGTTTCAAACATGACAGATGAGCTGAAAAGCTCCTCAAGTAGAGACAAGAATTGAAGTAAAGTTCTATTTCTCCTTGATGAATATCCCTACACTCGGTGCTTCTGAATAAAAGACAAATTACTCATTTGGCTCTTTGATGACCCTAGTGATTTCTTTAATTTGTTTATTTCACAAGTATCTGGTAAGGTAGTATTATTTCAGATCAAAAAGACTTGCTTTCTGTGGAAGTAAATAGTAATTCTTTTACAGTTATTTACTTTGGGGAGGGAAAAAGCACAGCAAAATGAAATTTTGGTTAGTTTTAAAGTAGCTTCCTCCTCCAACTTTGAGGATTTTTTTTCTCTGCTTTTTTGTTTGATGAGTTATTCCTCTAGTCCTAGGGATGCCATGAATTATATCTAATGATTAACTTCACAGGGAATAGAAAAATTCATGGCAATGCAGTATAGCACCAAGGGTTTTATCAGTTTATTAGTGCTGATGATAAACAACAAAATGTCTTGTAAAACACGCATGTTGTTCTATAGAAAAGACAAATAAAGCACTTTATAACACCAGAGTAATGTTGCATGCTTCACAGAAAAACTATTTCATAACTGTGTGAGGGAATTGTATTCGTGTGAGTTCAGTCTGAAGCAGACTACAGAGGTTGTAAAGATTTTCCAAGGTAAAGATTATATATATTTTCTTTCAGATTTCTGTAAGATTTGATTTCAGTTCTGATTTAATCTCTCTTTACTATAATTAGGCATATTTAGGCTATATTTAGGTATATATAGGCATATTCTATGATTCTATAATTAGTTTATAGGATCAGCAGCAATAATATAGTTTTTTGGTTGAGATTTTGCTACTTACATAGCTCTTAAAAATAAATCATTCTAATAGAGATATACTGAGTTGTAACAGAAATAAAAACAAAAAGTTAAAGAGGAGGTAAAATCTAACATCAAAAAGAATAAAATTGGACAAATATATTAATGATAGCTTAATTCCCTTTTCTTCACTGAATTTAAAAATGCATATTACTTCTTTTTTTTATCCATACTATAACAGTGTTCTCATGTAAGTATTTTGTATACTTTCCTACATTTATTTCAAGTATCTATAGATTTACTCTTTAAAGTAAATGAACCTCAAAATACAATTTAGTGTCCCCCTTTTTTCTTTTTCCAGCACAAAAATGAGGCATATTCAATAAAACTGAAAGTTAGTGATTTTTAAAAATCATAATTATGTGAAGAACGCACTGCAACAAGACTTCATAACTAAAATACATATCTTCATAAAATACTTGGACTTAAGACTGGAAGGGATACTAAGCAAGTTTGAAGATGACACAAAACTTGGAGGAATTGTTGACTCCCTTGAAGGCAGGGAGGCCCTGCAGAGAGACCTCAAAACATTGGAGGACTGGGAAATCATCAACCATATGGAGTTCAACAAGGGAAAGTGCCGGATTCTGCACCTGAAATGGGGCAGCTTGGGATGTTCGTACAGACTGGGGAATGAGATGCTGGAAAGCAGTGCCATGGAAAGGAACCCGGGGGTCCTGGTCAATGGCAAGTTGAATATGAGTCATCAGTGCCCCGGCACACAAGAGGGTCAACTGTGTCCTGAGAGGCATCAGACAAAGCATCATCAGTCGGTTGAGGGAGATGATTGACCCACTCTACTCTGCACTGGTGCAGCCTCACCTTGAATATTGTGTGCAGTTTTGGGCACCACAATATAATAAAGATAGTAAGCTATTAGAGAGTGTCCAAAGGAGGGCAACAAAGATGGTGAAGGGCCTTGAGGGGAAGCCGTATGAGGAGCAGCTGAGGTCACTTGGTCTGTTCAGCCTGGAGAAGACTGATGTCATTGCAGTTGCAACTTCCTCATGATAGGAAGAGGAGGGGGAGGCACTGATCTCTGTGGTGACCAGTGACAGAACTTGAGGGAATGGTCTGAAGTTGTGCTGGGGTGGGGAGGGTAGGTTAGATATTAGGAAAAGATTCTTCACCCAGAGGATGGTTGGGTTCTGGAACAGACTCCCCAGGGAATTGGTCATAGCACCAAGCCTGACAGAGTTCAAGAAGCATTTGGATGATATTCTCAGGCACATGGTGTGACTCTTCGGGATGGTCTTGTGCAGGGCTAGGAGCTGGACTTGTTAATCCTTGTGGATCCCTTCCAACTCAGCTTATTTTGTGATTCTGCAATGATAACATATGCATTTGTGTTGGGATAAAAATCTATGGAGAAATCTTCATACTCAGGGCACAAACCAACCACTAACAAAACAAATTTTGAAAAAACTTCCCCTTTTTGCAGATCAATAGAAGTAATGAAACTCACATAACTATCCCCTGAAGTCAACAAAACTAATGTCTAAAAAAAAAAAGATCTTATCCAGTGCAACAACTAGGAGAATAATCATACTACTAAGAGAATGTAATTGACAAAATGAAACCATGCATGATAAGAGAATTAATGGATGCCAAGTTCAGAGATGGATAAAATAAATTTGATCCTTGGGGGAATGTGTGTACTCACATCAAAGAAATTAATAAAAATACTGTCCTAGTTAGACCAACCAGGACAAGTTCATCACTGTGTGAGTGTAACCCAAACTGTGTATTCTACACCCTCTATGTCATTTCCCAGGAACTCTTAACAATAGACCATTTGCAGCAGCTGCCCAGAGCACACCTGACCCTTCAGGCTATAGGCTGGGTGTTGGGAAGCCTGTGAGATAGGAGGATGTTCCTATCCTCACACCAATGACTCAGGTGTGATAACTCCCCTCTGGGGACTCATTAGCACCTCCACACCCAGTCTGAGGGGTCATGTCTGCTAATGGGCCACCAAGGATTCCAAAAATATCTCATGACTCACAATCACCCATTGTGGAACTCCCCATCCTGGGGGCATTCACACTTGAACTTGAGTGTATATAATCTTGGGTCTTGGGACTTCTGCCCCCATTTGTTGGATCCAGAACCTCCACCAGACTGGGGTCACCACCCTTGACCAGATTGCGACCAGCACTCTCACCAACAGGTTTTCCCTCTCCTTTTATGTTGGACTCAGGGGGACCACATGGGGCTCAGCACAGGGGCCAACGAACGCCATTCTGTTCGTGCCCCAGGGTGCCCGGTTATGCATCTGGATTTTGTGGGTTAAAACCAATTGTTTGTCCATATAATTGTATTTATTGTATCATTTTTATTAAATTGTAACTCTGACTTATAATCTCTTTCGAGTTGGGTTCATTTCTCCTGTCGGTTTACCTTTAAACCAGCACATATACACATAGAAAAAGAGGTCCAACTCACTATCATTTTCATTGATTTTTTCAAGACATGTTTGTTCAGTCATATTGTGTTGTCCACACATCATCAGCCTGCTAAGTGAACGTCAGGCAGTATCCATCTACATGGATATCATCTATCAGAATGCTCAGGAGGCACATTCCAAAATTTAGGAGGGTAGAATTACCACATTCCACTAAGTATCTTTGCAAATTTGAATTTTGGCATTCTGGATCTTGTCCCATGAAATTACTGAAAATACAAAAATGGACCACATGGTTGGTTTACATTAGTAATATTGGAGAAAGTTCTTAGGTTTTGTTGGGTTATTTTTTGCTTGATAGGTTTTTTTTTTGCTATTTGTTTTTATTGGATTTTAACAACTAAATAATTTCAGGATAAGTAACTCTGATATAGTCTTATTCCTTAGTTATGTCAGTGGATGGAGCTAAGTCTGAACTTTATTTCTTTGTCCCATTTCTTTCATATTGGTTTTCAGATTTTACTTTGTGTCAACTGGTTGCGCATTTTGATAGAAATCAATACTATAGCATGATTTTTAAACTGACTTGTAGAAGAAAGTAGCAGTTTTTTAAGAAATTATGTTTTCTTAACTGTTTCATATCTGATTTCCTAATTGAGAGTTCTCTGGAGAAATAAATAGATTTGAAACAACAGGGTTTTTTTCTATGAAATATATATCATAGCCTAGAGAATTTCAGACAACTTGTGAAGAGTCTCTCATCTATCAAGTGATTTTAAACACTATATATCTCAAAAATACATGTTTTCTGGTATTCACTTCATTTGCTCTGTTGTTACAGACTGAACAGAATAATTAAACCCCAGAGGATATAACTGAACTTTGGCTAACTGCAGTGTGATAGATTGCATCACATTGTTAGAACTGGAAAAGGCAACTTTTTACATTCATGACTCTCAGTGTTCATTGCTATTAGAACTGAATGTAGAATACTGCAATGGTAATTAATTAAGGATGGTTTGAATTCAGAATATTGAGCAACGTTAAACATGGAAATTTCAGAGGAGTAACAATGAGAAAACTACCTCACTGAAAGATACAGAGCCTTTTAATCTGTGCAGTATAAGAGCTAGAAGTCAAAGAGAAGAGAATCATAAAAGTTCTTCATTCAGAAATGTAGGTGGTACATGAAAAACACACTAGAACAATCCTACTAAAATAGCACTTTGTATGTCTGTACTTAAGCAGTGAGTACAAAACAATTTTTTTATAAGTTATGTCTACTCATTTGAAACAAATCCCCCCAAAAACAAAATATGGATAGTAGTTTAAACTTTATAGAAGAAAAAAGAATTTCCTTGAACAGTTTAAGATGTTGGAACTGTGCATTCTCAAAGACAGATTAGGCATGACTCCTTAACATGAGGAACACCAGCTGAAGAATTTGCTTGATGGAAAGTCATCCAAAGTGTTTTAAAGTCCATGACTGAGAAGCAGATAAATAGAAGTTAATTATGTAAAGCACAAGCAACTCAAAACCTAGCCATTCAGATACCTGCCCTTGAATTATAAGGGCTCCACCTCTTCATTGCATCTAGGTAAAGACCTACATGTCTAAGATTTGTTATCACCCCTACGGTAACGGGGTCTCCCTTCCCATGAGTCCTGACCCAGTGATCATTTTAATTTCACTCTGCTTGGAATCATGTGTTGAGGTTACATTAAAAGTAGCAGCAACATTAAATCTTGCTTCTATTCACTGCCAGGTTTATAGTTTCATATTAGAAAAAAAGTTTTATATTTAATAAGCATTCTCTAGAAAGATATTACAAATTTGGTGACAAAAAGATGATGTTGAATTTTGTGTTGTAATTGGAAAGAGATGAAACTCATCAAAGAGCATAAGCATATTAAATAATGTTTAGTCTTTGTTCTGTATAATCTTGAAATCAAAGTACACATTTTTCCCCACATATATATTTCAATCATGTGAGGTGTTTATAGCCTATTTGGAAAAAAAATGCATTCAAAATAGGAAATTCACAATCTCCTTTTACTGAAAGATGAGGTCATTTTGCAGAAATAAGTAAAAAGCCATGTAAATCTAAAACTAAATGGGCTAAAATTTTGATTGAGTTCAAGATTTTTATGTCATATTTCAACTGCAGTACTTAACATATGAAACAAACACAAACCCCCCACTATGCCTTATTTTTGTTTTTAGTTGACCTGCCTAAATCTTTCCTTCACTTTGTCTTCCTATACCATTTACCTTCCATTTGAAGAGTAGTGTCAGAAATTTCTTTCCAGTGTGCATGCTTACAATACTAGCTGTCTCCTACTCATAATTTTATAAGGCAAATTATGCAGGCTGAGTATAGTGTTCCATAAATTAGTTTACAATATGATGCATTTTCCAGGACCCAGATGACCATTGTTAATACTCTTTTCTGAATTCATTCCAGCTTTTCAAAAATCATAAAATAGCTCCATTAAACGGCTCAACATTTTTAATACTATCTTTGTGCTTATAAGTAGTGTTCTGTATATACATACACACAAAGCCAGTGCTTATGGTTCTGTGTAGGACACTCACAACATGTGCCACCTGGGAGCATCACCAAAGGCTGTTTAATCTTGTGGGATCAAAAAGACTCTCCTTCCCTCTTATCTCCACTCACTGAATTTTTTTTTGTTTGTTTTCCTGAATATGAAATGAATATTTTTTTCTTACAAATAAATATCATGTTATTGTAGTGGGTTTCTGTGGCTAGGTTTCGGTAGCAGGGGGCTACAGGGGTGGCTTCTGTTGGAAGCTGCTAAAAGCTTTCCCTGTTTGTTGGAGCCAATGCCAGCTGGCTTCAGGATGAGCTTCCTGCTGCTGGCCAAGGCCGAGCCAATCAGGAGTGATAGTAGCACCTCTGTGATAACATATTTAAGAACAGGAGGTTGTTGCGCAGGTGAAAATTTCCAGCCAGGGAAAAGGAGAGTGAGAACAATGTAGATACTAAGGTCAATGCAGAAGGAGGGGGAGAAGATGCTCCAGGTGCCGGAGCAACCCGTGGTGCAGCCCATGGTGGAGCAGCTGTGCCCCTGCAGCCCATGGAGGACCATCGGAGTGCAGAGACCCACCTGCAGCCCATGGAGGAGCCCATGCTGGAGCAGGTGGATGCATGAAGGAGGGTGTGACCCTGTGGGAGGCCCAAGATGGAGCAGGGTCCTGCCAGAGACCTGCAGCTCATGGAGATGGAAGCCCACACTGGATAGGTTTTATTTCCCAGGTAGGACTTGTGGCCCTTGTGGGGGACCCATGCTGGTACAGCTCATTTGTGAAGGACTGCACCCCATGGAGGAGTGACCCATGGAACAGCAGCTTGGAAAGAACTGCTGCCTGAGGGATGGACTCACATCAGAGAGGTCCATCAGGGACTGTCTCCCATGGGAGGGACCCCACGGGAGCAGGGGAAGGACTTTTCTCCCTGAGCGGTGTCAGAAACAACAACTGACCATAACCCCCATTCCCCATCCCCCCGCACCACTGGGGGAGAGGAGGGAGAATATGGAAGGAGGGGTGGGGGGAAGGTGTTTTTAAGATTGTTTTACTTCTCACTCTTTTGCTCTCATCCTGTTACTAATAAATTTAAGCAATATCCCCACTTTGAGTCTGTTTTGCCTGTGATGGTGATCAGTAAGTGACCTCTCCCAGCTCTTATCTCAACTCATGAATCCTTTGCTGTGTTTTTTTTCTCTCCTCTATCCAGTTGCAGAGGGGAGTGAGAGAGCAGCTGTAGGGAGTACCTGGCATCCGGTCAAGGTCAACCCACTGCTGTCATATATGCCCATTCACAGCACACAAAACATCAGTTTTTCATTTTTTCTTTTATTTTTTTTTTTCTTTTACTGCTTACAGAGGTGGTTGCTTTTGGTATTTGAAGAAATGAATTTAATCTTTGAATAAATTCCACATGGTATTCCTTAAAAACAAAAAGCAATATCCAATGTAACAGTTTTCAATCAATGTCACGTATTGGTGAAAAGATACTATAAAATACATTCATCATGGCTGGGCTTCGCGAACGAAGATTTGGGAAGGCTCTATCCACATTTGCTACAGGCACGCTGGTGGCTTATGAGGCCAATACGTGACAGACATATCTGATTGCAAAAGGTACAGCAGAAAGACTCCTTAGATGGTGTATTCTGCAAGACACGGTTCTTTCTGCGTTGCCTTTTTTCCTCGAGGGTGATCCTGCGTGTGTTCTCAAAGGAGACAGCTGCGTTATAGATGGTGTGTCTCCAGGCCTCCCAATTTGAGGCCAGAGTGGACCAGTTATGGTGATCAATATGGCCAAGGCTGAGATGTTGTTTCAGGGAGTCCTTGTATCTTTTCTTCGGGGCTCCTCTCATGCAGCAGCCAGTGGCAAGTTCACCGTAAAGCAAGATCTTAGGGAGGCGGTGGTCCTTTATCCTGGAGGTGTGCCCTGCCCATCGCAGCTGTGTTCTCATCAACATGGCCTCAATACTTGTGACTGCTGCTTGTTCTAGAACAGATGTGTTGGTCACATAGTCTGACCACACAGAAGCTGCTCTGCAGTGTTTAACATCCTGCTTTGCAGATGCTGCTGAGCTCTTTGGTCTGGAAGTCAGCTTAAAGAAGACAGAGGTCCTCCATCAACCTGCACCTCAGGAAGTCCCCCATCATCCCCACATCACCATTGGCCAATCAGAGCTCAAATCAGTCCAACAGTTTAATTACCTCAGTAGCCTCATCTCCTCAGATGGTAAGATTGACGGAGAGATAGACAACAGGTTGGCAAAGGCATATAGTGCTTTTGGAAAACTCCACAAAAGAGTATGGCGTAATAAACACTTGAAGAAAAGCACCAAGATCAGTGTTTACAAAGCCATAGTGTTGTCTACTCTCTTATATGGCTCCGAATCATGGGTCATCTACTGCCACCACCTGCGTCTCTTAGAACGCTTCCATCAACGCTGCCTCCGCACAATCCTAAACATAAAATACATTAAAGTCACTATAAAAACATAGTTTTCCTATTCTCATTTTTGTGGGGCTGTCATGAGTTTTCCTCAAGAAGCATCAGTTGTGGTTTTTTGTTTTGTTTTTTTACAGTGAAGATTTCAATTACTAACTTTGCCCAGTTCTCTTTGCTGGATATTGTAATAAATTTTGGCTGACCTATAAGATCTCTTAGCCAGAATGTTTTTTTTTCACTTCTCCCATTTTGGTTGTCTGAGACTTGTTCTGTAATGTCCAGCTGTCTGTGTCTTAACTGAATGTAATAGGTGTGAATATCTAAATATTTAAAATTCCAATATAGGTGGTCATCAGACAGTGGTTTAATTCTTTTTAAGAAAGAGTCATACAATAGGCCAAGAGGACCCAACACCCTTGTTTCCCCATTCTTATCATGTCACTTGTTATAATGCAGTATATTATGAAAATGACTGCTCAACTCCCTTATTTCCTCAGCTCATTTCATATACCTGACTTTAAAACTCCCAAAGTAGATTAGACGCCATTTAAAATAATATAGTGTGCTTCATTTAAGTTTCAATACACTGAACTACTGACAAAATCTATTTGGAAGTGTGAGGGGAGATGTCACAGCCACGGAGACTGTCATTACCATCCTATTCATGACTCTTTCAGTGTAATTCACTGTCTTGAAGTGAGAACACTTTGTATTTTAGGTACAAGGTAAATTTTATGCTCCTTGTAATGATAAACCAAGGGGTGAGGAGTGCTCCTTTCTATTCTACCCTTTCACTTCTGGCCTCTCTTTGATTATTATCTTTTCTTCTACTCTATCTTTAAAACTAGTATGCCTTACACAATTGAATCTCTTTCCCATATCTTAGTCTTTTACCTAGACACTCAGCATTTCTTAATTGATCAGGTTGCTTTCATTTTGTCTCCTGATTATAACATTCACAAAATATCTAGGAAGGAGAGAAAGATTACTGTCAAGGAAATTGTATAACTCAGTAAAGCAAAATAAGTGCAGAGACAGGCTTCAGGATCCAGAGAGAATATGCCACATAGACATGAGACCAAGCTAATCACTACAGATGAGAAGCAAATTGTATAGACCTGTCAAGCACTCTTAACAGTGTGACTATGCTGTTGTAGAATCCCGAACTACTTTAATTAATAACAGCTGATCTACCTCTGGAAGGCCCTGGAGTTCCCAGATAGCCTCCAGAGTTTAGCTTCTTCTTCAGCCTTTTCCCTAAACTGTCTTCTGGATCCTTCCCTGTTATATGATATGTTTCTTTCCAAGGCTCTGTTACCTCTTTCCATTTTCTTTCTAACAGTGTTACTGTCCTGCTTCAAGCCACAAGCTTCTTGCTGTCTCTGCCATGCCTGTTCATACAAACAGAATGTCATGATACAGCCCTGATTTTGCCTGAAAAACCTACAAGCTCTTTAATTTTTTCCTCAGGACCTAAATCTTGCCCTTCTAGAGAAAAAAAATTTCTTAAGCAATTTAAGTAATTATTTTAGTTAATTAACTGTCTGAATAAGTTTTTTCATTTTATTTTTTTCTTTTTCAGAGAGTAAGGAGTATAAGTAATAACAGGTGATTTTAAGGAACAGAAACTAGTGATCTGTGGAACAAGACTGGAGTGATTATATTTCAGAACACTCAGGCATTGTATTATTTGAAGAGCAGTTATGTTGGTCTTATTGAGAGCAGAAAATATTTCATAGAAAACTCAAGGAGTCTGTTACTTCGTTACATTTACAGCTGTGCAAAATGGGACAATTTCATTAGATAATGTTTTCTTTTCTCTTAATATTTCTTGACTTACTCACGTTTTCCATTTCAGTTCAAAGAAATCCAAAAAAGGCTTTGGATATCCAACTATCTTTGAAATTAAATTTAGCTGAATCAGATGAAATGTGGCAAAAGTTATTCCAAGAAACAGTGTAGACATTGCTGAACATAAGAGCAAGGTCTTTGAAAACTGCTGACTTTACTGTACCTGGCCTAATCTGTACTATAGATCCATGATCAGGTAAACCTTTCTTGTTTAATGGTTCCACCATTAAAAATGGAAACATTTCTAAATAGAGAAATAGTCTATTTCTCTGGCATCTACATACTAGCAAGCTCATGCTAGCATAGTGTAATCATAATTGTATTAAAAATAGGATCTGCAGTAGCTTCCTTTTAAAGATAAATAAATCTGCTGCTTAAAGTCTTTCAATATAGAAGACAAGAAGTTCTCTTTTGAAGGCTTATGGCTAATTTCTTGCAATTCCTTAAAATTTTGTCTCTGGAGTAGGTCAAGCAAGAACCTAAAATCTGTGAAAAGAGCTTTTTGTTTTTGGATTGCAATGTCATATAATATGTCTTAATTCAAATAAGTCTTCTAAGAACAAAATGCAACCAGGTTGACAATTTGTAAGCAAAGTTCCATTCCAATGGGAATTAAATTGACTGAGTCATAAACTCATAAAAACCAATGATTACAATACTACTGTTCTAGTAGGCATAGCTAGAATTACTCTTTAAATAATGACAATGTGAAGTAAAATAACAGGTTCAACACACTTTTCTAATAAAAGGGGGAATCTACCTTCTTTGTGCCTAGTGCTAGTGAGCAAACTGAACATTGAAAAAGGACTGAATGTCATTTTTTTTCCAGAACCTAGATGTGGCAGCATCTTTTTTGGTCACTCTGTACTTCCTTCCTCTTGCCAGTGATGTTGGATAGCTCACCATTGGAGAAAACGATAATTGTAGCATTATGCAGCTCAGAAAAGCTCTTGTGATTTGTGCTTCACAGTTCCTAATTCCTTTTCTTGCTATTATACATATTACATTTGTTCGTCATTGAGAATCACCAGCATGAGGAAGCTCATGCAGTGCTACTTAATATTCGATGCTCTCCTGTTGTTTCTCATAGTTTTTCAATAAAGATATGGAAAAGCAACAATATCAATGTCAGAAAAGACACCAGATAAAGACAGGACTAGTTAATGTTTTATGGGAAAACTGCATTATTTGTTACAGGAAAAAAACCATTCTTCACAGAATCATAGAATGGATGAGCTTGGAAGGGATCTTTCAAGAGCATCTGGTCCACCATCCTTACTTAAGCAGAGCAACATACAGCACATTGGCTATATCATGTCCAGAAATTTTTGAATATCTCCAAAGATGGAGACTCCACAACTTCCCTGGGTAACCTGTCCAATGCTCAATTGTCCTCACAGTAAAAAAATATTTTCTTGATGTCAGAAGAATCCTCCCATATTTCAGTGTGTGCCTATTGCTTCTAGGCTCCACTGAAAGGAGTGTGGCTCTATCCTCTTTTAACCCTCCCTTCAGTTATTTGTACACATTGATGAGATCATCCCTGAGTCTGCTCTTCTTCAGGCTGAACAGTCCTAGTTCACTCAGCTTTTCCTCGTATGAGAGATATTCCAGTACCTTAATAATTTTGAACTCTATCTCCAGCAGCTCCACCTCTCTCTTGTACCAGGGAACCCAGAACTGAACACAGTACTCCAGCCTCACCAGTGCTGAGTAGAGAGGAAGAATCACCTCCCTTGATCTGCTGGTAACACACCTGTTAAAGCAGCCCAGGATACCATTCACCTTCTTTTCACACAGAATCACAGAATTGGTACAGTTGGAAGAGGCCACAGTGGGGTTGTCTAGTCCAACTTCCCAACTTCCCAGCACATTGCTGGCACGTGTTCAGCTTGGTCCACCAATACCCCTTGGTCCCTTTCTATAAAGATGGCCCAGACAAGTGACTCCCAGCATACAGTGGTGCATGGAGTTCTTCCCTGTGGGAAGGATTTTGTATTTAACCTTGTTGAACTTCATGAGGTTCCAAAAAGCCCATATCTCCAGCCTCTCAATGTCACTCTGGCATATCAGCCACTTCCTGTTTTGTGTCACCAGCAAACTTGCTGAAGCTACACTCTGCCCCATTGTCCAAATGATTAACGAGGATTTCAAACTGAAAATTGGACTGAACCCAATATTGAGCCTTGGGGTACATTGCTAGTCACTGTCCTCCAACTAGAGTTTGTGCCACTGATCAGCACTTTCCGGGCCTGGCTGTTCTGTCAGTTTTCAATCCACTTCACTGTCTATTTACACAGTCTACACTTCTCCAGCTTCTCCATGAGAATTTTATGGAAGTGCTCTCCCGTCATCTAGAAGCCTTCTATCCTCTGTTCAACCTCTTCTATCATGAGTAGAGCTTTAAAAGTATCATTACAATTTCTCCTGGAAATGCAGCCTACAAATGTCTTTCATTGCTAATGTTTGATAACATCCAGAACAAATGAGTGTCCAGCTAACTGGAATTAGTTATTGCCTTGTCTAGGACTGGAAACTACCAATACAGTACTGATAAATTACACCTGACATCAGTCTACTGAATGTGGCTAACAGAGGAAGGACATAATTTACCAATACTGACAATAACACATTTTTCACCAGTAAGAATTTACCCTAAATGTGGAAGAAATTCCATCTTTCCTTTGTTTTCTTTGAAGTTCTTGCTTAAATAGAAAAATAAAACTATTTCCTTTTTTTTTGTAATATTGAAAATGGTGATTTTCAAAATATTTATTGTTATTCTTATTACAGAATTATGAAAAACATTATTAAAATAAAAAGAAATTACATGGATTCTATCATCTGTTTTTCTATATAAGGTCTATAAAATGCAATAAATTTTTTCATATCTTAATATTTTCCCCATCTTACTTCGTCACTAGATTCTGTCATATCAAAATAGTCTGCATAGTTTCTTTAGCTGGTTGACTATGATGCATAGTTCAAAGTTAAGTGAGGACATTGCTAACTTCATGATTTTCAGTAGAACAGTAAGGCTAATGTTCCCTTCCCACTATATGTTTGGTTCAGTGAAACCTAATTAAACAATAATTGGAGTCAATGTTTTCAAATGTTCAAAAATAAATCAGTTTCAGTATTGGCAGCATTTTTTCTGTCATACATATTTAAAATTATCTATTAATTTTGGATTTCCTTTTAGTATAGTGACATTCAGTCCCAAAGTACTACTTGTTAAATCCTTATATAAACTCCTTAATGCTTTTATCTTCTTTATCTCTACAAATATTCACCAACTTCTTTATGTGGATTCATATAAGTAAGAAAAAATAGTTGTATTTCTTGCTGTTTCATCTAAATTTATTTGGCCTGAAAAAAAGTAACTATTGCAATGGACATGTTCTTTTTCTTTTCTAAAGTAAGGGAAAGCCTTTGGTTTATGTTTTACCCTTTCTAAACTACTGAAAATGTAATGTAATGTTATTACCACAGCAGTAGTTATTACTTTGGAAGTATTTGTAAGGGATTATACTGGCCAACCAAGACTGAAAACAAACATCTCTGTCAGTACACCATGCATATAACCTGTATCTGATCTAACTTCATTTCATGATAGATCTAATTATAAGAAATTAGCATTTTATGACCTGCTTATTCAATGCAGAAGACCAATAATGAAAATCCTTACTGTTTTTTGCAATATAATAATACGAAAATAGTTGCATCATGTGTAAGAACCCTTAAACCAGAACTAATTGTCAAGTAATGCCTAAAGTTTCTGTATTGTATTGATAGAACACTTGTTTCAGAAGGACAACAGCACTGGTGATCATTTTTGGGTACATGCTTTAAAACAAATCCTGAACTTGAAAGAGAAAAATCCTCTTTTAAATATTGAGTAGATTCTTGGGAGGAGTATAACTCTAGCACCAGGATATTTTATAGGTTTAACTTTTGTCTAACTCTTTTATATTAGGTGAGAATTTCTATTTGACAAATGAAGGAATGTTGAACTCTTTTAGTTACATACTAAAAAAACCCAATACGGTATAAAAATAGCTTTTAATAGGGAAAGTGCAAGGGTTGATTAATGCAAAATACAAATATGCAGATTTCAGTCCCCTACTGAGTCTTTGCTGAGAAACTATCTCAGTGACGAACTTACCAAACAAACATTGGAAGTTACCATATCATTTAAGCCCTTCTGATAATTGCTGATCTTAACAATACCTCTATTTCTCTTCAAGATGCTATCACAAAAGGCAGATAAAAATGTAAGGATTTATAGGAGCAGCATATTAAATGCTCTCGACTTTTATGAAACAAAGTAGTGATAGGACTTTGATGCTAACTTCATCCAAATATGATACCAATGGGCTGCAAATGCTTTCCTTTGCAAGTCATAGGAGACGCTAAAGAGAACAAGACTCACACAAAGGGACTCCCAATGCTAAAAAGAGTGCCATGAATAGTGACTCAAAGTAAAACTACGCAAACACATATGCAAATTTTAGCTTACAATACAAATACTATCTTGCATAAAGCCAACAGGAAAGAAGTAATAATAAAACAGATACTAAGAGAAAGCAATAGTTCATACATTTGCCAAGTGATATGGTAATTGAAGAAGGAAGTAAGTTTTGGGGCTTTCTAAACAGTCAACACAGGGTAATCAAGTTAAGCATGCTTATTCCTTACAGTGTCAGTGAACCTTTGCTTTTTTATATCCTCCTGTTGAAGATATATCACCATCAAAAGGACACTGACAAACTGGGGAGATAGCAGAATTTATGTAGGAAAACAGCAAAACTGTTGCCCTTCAAAGAGTATTAGAATTTACTTGTTTCAGTTTGCTAGTTTTGTAGTTGTTTTTTCTTGATGCAAATACAGGACCAACCAGTATTTAATATCCTTATGGAGGCTTTGGATGCTTTATAAGATGATACCTTCCGACCTTTGACAGACATTTGTCTGTTTCAGCTTCCTGCTTCTTTTAATGGCCTTATCCCACAATGTGCCAACATCTTACCTTTACATTAAACAGCCTCACATTAACCCCTGATGTATTCCAATACAGACTATTCTTAGAATGTAGAATTTCACCACAACTGACAATAGCATTTCATACAACAGGAAGTAGACCCTACTATAAAGGGCCATACCAAAGAGAAAACAAAACTGGCATTTGTTTTCAGACTACAGTTAAATCAGCTTAATCAAGATTAGACAAGTTCTTTATTTCCTTGTAAATATTGCACTGTTAAATCATTTAAACTTTTTCTATGGTAAAAAATCCTTTACTTTCCACTGATCATAATAGTCTCTAGCAGCTGGTGACAGCTGATCTGTGCATGAGTCATATTGGATATAAAGCACAATTCATGTTAAGAATGAATTATGGAATTAAGCATGCCATGCTCTTTTAAGAGTGAGCTGAATGAGTTTCAAGGTGACTTTTTTGGTCAAAGATAACTGTAAGCACAGACAGCACAAATGATAGGCAGTCTTGGAAAGGAGGGTGTTTATTTGGGATGTTATTGTGAAAAAGTGAAACAGGATGTGAAGTTCCATTTTCAGTGAATTAAGTAGCCATTTCCTGGTAATAATGTTGGTACAAAAAGCCAGGAAGATTTGAGAAACCCTGAAAGAAATGGGAGTTCCATAAGAAAGGTCCATAGCCATTGAGAAGGTAATTAAATTTATAAAAGTTTTATTTTATTTTCATATTATGTAGCTACAAAATACTGTTGTGTTACTGCAGTAGGTAACCTTATAAATAATATTTGTGTATAATATATCTGCAATTATACACAATTTGCATACAATATAGATATGACTTTTATACAATGCATAGACTAATACAGATATCTACTATATTCACACACACAAAAAAATCCAAAACAACAGAAGAAAGGGAAATTACAATAGTCCTTTTGACATTGAAATTGTAGAACCTGTTTTTCTTCAAGGTATGTAGGGAAATCTGCCAATATATACAAGGATATGGATCATTAAGGCATTCAACAGGAAGAACTAGATGACTTTTAAGATCAGGTCCCTTCCAACCCAAATCATTCTATGATTCTATGGTTCTATGAAATGTTTGCCTGGGCTTGCTAGATGTTTGCCAAGAACTCAATAAATTAGTATGCATGAATAACTACAGAAAAAATATTTCTGTTCTTTCTCATTTGCCATACTTCACAAAGTTAAGACAAATTCCTCAGACCCAGAGTGTTGGTAGCCTTGATTAAATAGCCTAGTAGAAGGAAATGCC
The DNA here is from genome assembly GCF_036250125.1 of Pseudopipra pipra. Taxonomy (NCBI): domain Eukaryota; kingdom Metazoa; phylum Chordata; class Aves; order Passeriformes; family Pipridae; genus Pseudopipra; species Pseudopipra pipra. The sequence goes on from NC_087553.1 coordinate 51,892,185, forward strand.
AGCTTTTGAATGCCTATTTTGACTCTGCTACATGTCATTTGCCATTGATGAATGAGCAACAGGTGTGACATATTTCACCAGTATGCAAGGCTCACAACTAATGAAGGAAAAAATCTAATAGTCAGGAGGGAGATGAAGCTGCCTTATCATTATTAAATATATTCACAAAATCTGAGATTGGTAATTTCTCCCACATTCCTTGTGAGGAATGACCAAGCGAATCAGGACCCTCCAGGCTGAGAAAACGACAACTGAGCAATGGTATGATAAAAAGCAAAAATGACAGAAAGAATGTGGAGAGAAAACTATTGTGTTTGCTCTCCACCTAACAAAATGTCTAAATGTGATCACATTAAATGGCAGTTGACATTTAAAACAAGTGAAAGAATATGCTTCTTCACTCATCTTTTTTATATTTTAGGACTCCCTGATATAGGGACCAGATAATTTACACGGATGCAAAAAACCAACCTGACAAATGGGGAAGGTGAAGATCACTGAGACTAATAAATTCAAGCTCCAAAGCAGAAAGTTATTGACGTAGCAATGTTAGGGATCTGGGAGAGGAATCTGTAAAAGACCAGGAAGTCCTGCGGACTCTGACCCATCCTTCTTCCACAGGTGTCTCCTACTACCTGCCTTTGGAGTGGCATACTGGAGGTGATAATCTCTTGGTATGACATGAAATAACTGTTTTTTAAAAGCTCAGCATAGTACTGTATTTCTTCAATGAGATTCAATATTTTCTCCTTCATCTACTCTCCTAATGCTTGTATAATTCCATTTCTTCAGTAATTTTAAATAGAGGAACTGATTTCAAAATTATAAATCCTAGAAGCCTATTTCTGTCCTTGTCTTCTTTATCTATTACCTTGTCTATTTAATTACACTGCATGATCTATTGCAACTGGAGCTACATTAGGGACACCATATGTTTCAAATGTTTAAAACGATGTGATACTATGGGGTTTATGTTATTATTTCTCACATATTCCAATATTTTTATTTTTAACATCTCAGAACCGTCCTCAAAATAAATTGAACCATGTAGACATTTTGCTAAATGAACAATACATCCACTATGACAATTCAAACAACATTTAATGTCATTTTCCCACACAATTGAGAATGATAGAATACATCTCCTGTAATGCCATTACATTATGTGCAATGTCCCAGACAAAATCCTGTCTGAGTTGCTTTGAGTTAGTTTAGCAAACTTCCTTCACACTTCTGTAGGCATTGCACTGAGAGGCACAAGCCCTCCAGCAATTCTTTTAAAGTTTGTGATTTTACAGAGAAATTTGGCTCTTGGAAGACATAGATTTCTTGCATTCCTAGGGTCCAGAGAACAGTATAAATAATTAAAGTGCTCAGTGATAGCGAACAGAAAAAAGCACTTAAGTTCCATACTTGCAGCACTGAACAAGTAAAGCAGGAGCGACTGAAAGATATTTTCACCTTCTACCTGATTCACTGTGCTTATACTCAGCATCTTTCTCAGCCCACTCATTTTAGTTTCTGGATTTATTTTTAAAGAAAAAAGAAACATGCTTGTAGAGAGCCTTGTGTTAAAAGAAATATGAAAACCTAAAGACATATACAGTTGAAAAATGATCATAATAATTTGACACTTTAGAATAACAATTTGATGGATTTCACCTTTTATTCTCATTGGGCATGGTTCTTGAAGATTTCACTTTTTCCTCAATTTTATTTCATTATTTGAAATTACAAAGTGAACATGATAACTAAACTCTGCTTAGGCTGCTGTTAAGTCATGAATAATTTATTTTAAATATCTGACACTGCATGTAGGCACATTTACTAACCTCCAATAGCCCAAAATTTCTGAGACCAAGGTAGGTTTGCCTGTGCTCATCAATACTGTCATGATTTTTTCTCAGACTGCTGTCCCTGAAAAATGTTCACTCAAGATGGCTGCACAGCACGCTGGAAACTTTGCATTTGTCATTATTACTGATTTATTTCTGCAGACGCTATGCTGATTCCCTAGGATGATAAGCATTTATAGCATTTCAGTCTTTGACGAATCTTGCAAAATATGGACGCCTGATCTATAAAGCTCCTTGTGATCAGGCATCATACAGACAAGTGAAACTCAGACCTAAGTCACGTGTGTAAGCAGGGTAACTCTTGGACAAGGTTGGTAAGTGCACTCCATATGCATGAGTGTTCCAGGGGGACCTATAGCACAGTGCTATAAGTAGATAATTTGTAGTAACAAGCACTTACTTTAATGACCCAAGCTAATCCTCTGCTGACTTCCATACTCAGTGCAGATAGGCCTCCCTGTATGTAGGTGGAATTTGAATGGTAAGTGAAGGGTTTTTATTTGATAATCCTGGAACTCTTACTGAAGTGTTGAGATTAAGCCTGGAGTTATAAGAGAAGGGAGTATGAACAGGCTGCCTTTTCCAGATGTGTCAGCTAGTCAGTCCCTAGCAAGGGCTGGAATAAATTACTGTTTCTACTGGCAGCAACAGATAATGAGAGTTTCTGTTCAGGGGCAGAGAAGACATGAACCCCCCCCCCCCATGCAACTTGGATTCAAACCTGGAATTTGACTTTTTTGCTTCATCCTTTCTTTTCCTTTATTCAGTTAGACTGAAAGCCCTCTTCTACTCTGCATACTTCCTTAGATTAAATGTTTTGATGACTGTAAGGCCTCTCAGCAAATGAATTGTTAATAGGAGATTAATATGGTGAAATAGTTAGATTTTTCCCTCTCAATTTAACTCATCTACTTACACAAAGGTGAGAGGCCAGTATAATTGTTACTTTCCATTATTACATAATAATTTTATATATTGAATTAATATTGGCTCAAATTCTGCTACAGATTTGTAGACATAGTCCTTAGTGGGTTTAGTAGGCAATTTAGTTTCATGCCTGCACATAATTTTGTGCTGAGTAATGAACGAGTCATTCCCACATATCATTAAATATAAATGATGGAATAAACTAATGCTTACATTTTGTGCTTTTGTGTTGTAGGTATTTCTGCATTTTAGTAAATTGCAAGTCTGAGAAGCCCAGTATAAATCTTCTCAGTGTCAATCATGTAAATAGATAATGAAACTTTAACCTTTGTAGATATTTGAAGAACTTTTCTGTATTTTAGCTATGCCTGTACATTTCTAGACAGCTTTAAAATACAGACTGTCTTAAGATGCTTAAGGAATATAATATTTAATATTCAATAAATCTCATAACACTTCTGTATCTCCTAACTTTCAGAAACAAACAAAATTTTTGGCGAAGATGGAGGCAAAGTATTTAATCCATATCAAGGATGTAATGAAGAATTGAAGATCATTATTGCATTGCTTATAGAAACTTATTAAATGAATGGAAATCAGAATTACCTTCCAACCTTACTCATTCTGTGATTCTGTGACTGTGAAAGTACTGCAGTTCTACACAGGGTTCCAAATGGTATGAGAAACTGAGAAACAAATGAAAAAATATTGTTTTCATGTCTATAATAATTTTGTGAATAAAAGTTATTAATTAGAAGAAACTAAAAAGAATTATTTTCTTGTAGAATTAGTTATGTGGAAAAATTACCTCATAAAAATATCAATTATTTTATCATTAGTTTATACACTATTACAAAAACTGTAATACACTGTTTATAACTGTTCAGATATAGTTTCAGAAATAATGAAGCAAAAAATAATTTAGTGGAAATACTCTGCTCCACTATGAATCAACTGCAGGATAAAATCACCAAACTTCCTTTTCCACACCTTTGTAATAACACCCAGTCTTGTGAATCCAAACAGCCAAGCAACTATTTATATCTGAGCTTTTAAATCATAAAAATTGAATCTTAAAGAGTCCTAGAGCTCTTCTGAAAGTTCTCAGACAGCTTTTTCAGCTTTTGTTCTTACTGTTGTGACAGAAGACTGGGCACTATGCAGAAAGTGTGAGAATCATATTCTTCAAAAAACCCATTTGTATTTGTTAGAGGTTTTTTACCAATTCTTTCCTAACTACTTTTTTTTTGCTTTCAGTACTATTTCCCTCCTTTACACCCGTTTTGGATGGTGTGGTGTTTGACCTTGACTGGATACCAGGTACCCTCCAAACTTGCTCTATCACTCCCCTCTGCAACTGGACAGGGGAGAGAAAACATAACAAAAGGTTCAAACGTTGAGGTAAGGACCAGGAGAGATCACACATTGATTCCAATCACAGGCAAAATAGACTCCACTTAGGAAAATTAACTAAATTTATTACCAATTGAAATGAAAAATAAAATAAATCTTAAAAACACATTCAACCCCCCATCTTCGCCTTCTTCCCAGGCTCTACCTCCACCCCCCAGCGGCTCAGGGAGATGGGAAGTGGAGGTTACAGACAGTTCATCACTGGTCTTTTCTGCCACTGTCAGGGAGAGGAGTCCTTCCCCTGCTCCAGCATGGGGTCCCTCCCACAGGAGACAATCCTCCACAAACTTCTCCAGTGTGAGTCCTTCCCCTAGATTACAGTTCTTCATTAACTGCTCCAATGCAGGTCCCTTTCCACAGAGTGCAGTCCTTCAGGCACAGGCAGTTCCAATGTGGGTCCTCCACAGGGCCACACGTCCTACCAGGAAAGCTGTTCTAGTGTGGACTCCTCTCTCCACAGGTCATCAGGTCCCTGTCAGGACCCTGCTCCAGCTAAGGCTTCCCACAGGGTCACAGCTTTTTTTTAGGCATCCACCTGTTTCAGTGTGGGTCTCCTCCATGGGCTGCAGGTGGATCCTACACAGTAGGATCATGTAGGACCACTCCTGTGGTCCTACATGGGCTGCAGTGGCACAGCTGCTCCACCACAGTCTGCACCACGGGCTGCAAGGAATCTCTGCTCTGGTGCCTGAAGCACCTCCTCCCTGTCCTTCTCCACTGACCTTGGTGGCTGCAAAGTTGTTCATCTCACATATTCTCACTCTTCTCTAAGCTTTTTTTTCTTTTTCTATTTTGCTTTTTTTTTCCTTCTTAAACGCGTGATATAGTTTGAAGCTGGCTCTCTGCCAAGTCTCCAAACCTTACCACAAGAAGTCCCCCCCAACCCCAAACCTCAGGGAGAAGAGGGAGAAAAACAACCAAGAAAAACCAAAACGAGAGAGACAGCTAAAGCAATATATATATATATATATTTACACTTATGTTACAGGTATATACAATTGAAATATATATAAAATTTCACAAGGGGGAAGGGAAAAGGAACAAAACCAAAATAAAATATATATATATCCTGATTAGTAGCCCAATATCTAACAACTAAAAGAGTTAGCAAAGAAATATCTCACTACTCTCCTTGGGACAACCGAGAGTTGCTCTGGAACGATCGCCGGCAACCCCTGCCTCCCAAGGTCGGCAAGGCCTAACCAGGCCTCGCTCCCCAACACGGCAGACTCAACAGCAGGGAACCTGCACCTCCAAGCCACCGAAAGGAAAGAGAGCAAAGACCTCTCCTCCTTTCTTCTTATAGTCCAGCTTACGTAAAAATCATAGGGAATACTTGGTAAATCTGGACCCTTCCTTGGTTACAAACTGGTCACCAAGGAAGGCCTAGGCCAAACTACCACAACGTGTTATCACAGAGGCCTTACCACCATCTCTGATTGGCTCAGCCTTGGCCTGGTTCATCCTGGAGCTGGCTGGCGTTGGCTCTGTTGGGCATAGGGAAAGCTTCTGGTAGCTTCTCACAGAAGCCACTCCTGTAGTCCCTCTCCTGCTATCACATCCTAGTCACTCAAACCCAATACAGATGGCATAATCTGAAAAATTTCAGATGAAATCTTGGATTTATTATTTCTATAAAGCAAGAATTTTGCTTCTGTGTTCAAGAAGAAATTCATGCAACATATCTTTAAATATCATTTCACTATAATGTCTCAAATTTCCCTTACTTAGCATATCTGCAGAATTTCTCAATCAAAAAAAACCAAAACCATAACCCAAACAGATTGCACTTGCTTCCGTCTTCCTGGAAATTATTTGCACAATGCAGAGCAATCTCATTAAATGAAAATTAACATGGTTGACATTTGAAATACTTTTCTAGAGTTTTTACTTGAATTATTTGACCCATATGTTCTTCAGAGAAACATAGGGAAGGAACAGAATCCATTGTATTTCTTTTTGAAAATATATGCATATAATTTTATAATTTTATTATAATTTACTTCTAAATCTTATGGTCCCAGATGAGTTGTGACTTTAGTAAAATTCACTTTACAGCCAATAGAAATATTATTTAAATGACAATTTTAAGACAAATTAGACTTAAATGTCTAATTCAAATTTGTTTGAAAGATTCTAGAAGCAAAGAATTTAACTTTCCAAATTCTGTAGGGAAATATATGTCCCTAAAACGTGTTCCAGAATATTACTTTTAGTGAAACACTTATCACGTGAAAAGGGGAAATTTCCTCGACCCTCAGTGATTTGTTTGTCAGTCAGTGCCCCAGGAAAGATGAGACCCTTGTGCCCAACCTTGTCCTGTTATGGAGACCCATCACCAAACAGTCCTGCTGGATTGGAGGGCGATTTGACTGCCCATTTCAGGGGGCTCAGCCAACAGCGTAAGGGAGACCCCTCAGTGGGTCTTCCCACTTCATCTGAGTGTGTTACGCGCTGCTGGCAACTGCCAGTGTCTGCAAAGGACTCACTCGAACAGTTTGCAGAACAACACTCTTTATTAATACAAAATTGTGATAGGTTAAGGTTCAAAGATTGCTGGTGATAGTATCTAACTGCAGAGATATATTTAAAGCAATACACAGACAAGCTGCAACCCCAATAAAAGTATTCAGTGCGTGTAGAGTGCAGTTCTTACTCAACAGGCTCCCTACAGCCAGATCCCAGCAGTTACGGTGGTCTTCCCCAACTTTTCCTCCATTCTCAACTTACTTTTATACTATTGCTTTATGTTTAGGTGGAGCTTGAGTGACTTTAGTCCTAAATATCTTTGTTACTGATTGGTGTAAAATTCTTTCACTTTGCTTTTAAAGATACAGTCAAAAAAATATAGAGCATGTGCCCAGGGGGGAGTGGTCATACCTTGGAGGTGGATAACTTTGGGATGGAGGTGTGTGTTAATGTTATAATTAGGCTTTAATGAACCAAGTTCATTTGAGGAGAGAGATTTTACCACAGTTGTTGGCTCAGCAGCAGGACATCTATCTACCTTGGCTGACGGGTGCTATGTGGGTTATCAGCTGCAAAGTGCCACTGAGTTTCCTTCCCTGCAGGGATTTCCACAGAGCCTGGCCATGCTGTCTCCACTCCACTCCACACTCCATTCCATTCCTTTCAGCAAGTGGTTACTATTGTGTGGGGAATCATCATGGAACATGCCAACTGCATTCCATCGAGGGAGTAGCAGCTGCATTTTACCCCATAATTTCCGTACCGTTATAACTTCTGTGAGGATGTGAATATAACTTGTCAGTTTCCTCTAACTTTGTCTCTGGCTATCTTTCCATGGGGTTCCCAGCCATCTTTCCACAATACTTGTTTAGACTCACAGTAGTTTTTTGTAAAGTAAATACAGAAATATCCATACATCTTTACGTAACATGAAATGAACAACACTTAAATGTTCCTAAAATTCCAGGAAAGGACTGGGAGAGAACACTGATCTCTTCTTCTGCTGTTTCCCTGTCACGTCCACATCCCAAACACATGCAAATACCTTTAAAATAACTTTTTTATCTCATTGGAATTTTTGCCCTTTGGATAGACCTCAGTAATTTTTTACCTTTTTTTTTCTTGGAATGTTTTTACACAATCATACTCACCCTAACCTTGCACAAACAAAAAACAAAGTATTTAATAAATTAATATTTTTTTAATATATGTAATGATTTTTTGTAGAAGAAGAGAAAATGGAGAACAAAATTCAAAATATTTATAGAAGTATTCTTTTACATTCTCACTGGTTACAATATTCACTCAGGATGTGCAAAACTACTACAAAAACAGTGCTTTAACAAATACATTTTTTGCCTAGAAATGTCAGAGTTTCTAATTCTGTAAGACTGCCAAATTATCAGGAACATGTATAATTTCATTAATGTGCAAATTGTCTAGATTTTGTTCCGATCAATAAACAAATGTGCAATTGTGAGAACTTCCATATTTCTCAGAAAGTTGAATTTTTCTTCTCCAGTCAGACTGTTTCAAATATTAGATCATATCACTGACTTATAATAATAGGGGTGGATTTTCCCATGCTTCCTACTTAGAAAGTGGTTTGATACAAAACATGATCAGTGAGTCTACATATTCTCATAAATGCGATAGATACAACTGCGATGAAAGTAGGTTTGTTTTACAGCTCAGCTGTTGACCACTCACTACAGAAGCCAAAGTCACTCCTTTCCATTTCAACTACATCCTTCCAAGAAAACCACCCCTAAGTCTGCTACAGAAAGGCAGAATAATCTGAATGATGACATGTCTACAGTCATTTTCATGCATAACGTACCTTGATATTTCTGAATGTATTTTACCACTAAAACCAGTTCTAAATCAATCGGCTACTTAAAAATCCACAACAGGGCAAATAAGGGAATATGAATCTTCAAATGTATTCCAAATAGGTCATAGCAAAAAAAGAGCACTTTGGTAAATAAAGGTTAATTAGCTTTTCTTTAACTATCATATTACATGTTCATAATTAAAATACAAGTTCTTTGGCTTAATGTCTTCATTCTTAATACATTTTCATCCCAGGACACTAGCTACTGGACTTCAAAATCCCTCAATATAATCAGTTTTGAATCAGTTTAAATCATGTGTTTGGTGTTCAGAGAAACATCTAATCTCATTCTCTGCTTTGAATCAGATCATGAACCAAAATGAAATTAGTGAATATAGTCACGATAATTTTATGCTGCCAAGAAATGAATTTCTTCCAGTTCTTTGCTCCATAAAGGATTTTACATGCTGTATAGATATCCTTAAATCACCATTCATGGCTTGTAGCTCACATTTGTATTTATAGAAGTAAATCTGTCAGAGTAGAAACAATAATATATTTTGGAGGTTAGATTTGGACTTAACCTCTTTTTTTATTCCTCCCTGCTTTCTAAATTGGTAACAGGCAGATGAAACAAAATAACAGATTGTTTTAAATTGTTGGAGTCACTTCAGATTACATCACTTACATTTTATGATGCTGCTAGTTATTATCACATGATGTAACACAATTTGTCAAAATGACAAATCAGTAACATGGCAGAAACACCAGATGTCATAGAAATGTAAGAACTGCCAGCTGAATTTAGTTAATTTGTCCTTTCCAGCCAACCTATCTAATCGTGGCCAGTACCAGATGCCTGAGAAGAAGCAAAAAACCCTTCTACAATGAAAAATGTTTGAAAAATCAGTGTAGGACAGCATGTTCTTTCTTTCTAAATCTGCTTATCAAGAGATTGGCTTATTTCCTACAATATAAGGATATAAATTGCTGTGCTAATAATTAAATTACTCAAGTCTGACAAAAGTCTTCAGTTCCCTCTAATTTTTATTATGTTCTTCATTCTCATTTTCATGTCCTTCTCAGCTTCTTTACTCCATGTCCCAGCTGGCTTACTCCATGTCATTTAGGATGTGATTCAGCAAACCAAACAGAAGACACATTTGTGCAAGTGTCCACATAAACTGATAAAATGCATATATGAAGAAATGAACTGTATTAATTTGTTCTTTGAAAAGCTAGCATTTTTATGTGGAAAAATGGTAATCTTTCAGAAAAGTAAGTTTTTTAAACAAAATCTGATTTTGAGGGAATCTAAATGGTGTTTTTTTCCAGATTGCATTCATCTGGGGAGTCTCTTACATCTTATGCTATGGGCACAGAAGACAAGCGGTGAAGTGATCTGCCTGCTTATATTTTGTTGAAAGGTCAGATGACCTTTGCCTGAGCAACATATTGGCCAACCTTTGACAAAGGAAGGCAGTCAAATTGCCTTTTACAACAGACAGAGTTACAGTACCTTTAGGATTATGTGTGTTAGTAAGAACATAGACATCCTGTCCTTTCTTATCTGCACTACTTCGCTAATTCCTAGTTTCCACCATCTACTTAATAAGCAGAAGACAGTTACAGTATAGAAAACTGTAATTCATCTGTGAAAAGTAATGACTTACTGACATTCTGTAAAATTAGACAGCAAAATCCAATTTTCTGACTTCTGTTAGGGACTGAGCTTCATTTCACATGTTCACCAGTACCTGAGACAGTATCCATAGAGTTCAAGGAGCCTATTTCTCAGTGTCTGTTGCCCTCGCAGAAACAGAACTCATTGCTTTTTTAAAGCAGGTTTTCCCATTTTCTAGGTTCCTGCCCCACCTGCACATCTATAAGGGACTTACTAGGACTCCTGCTTCTAATTCGTGTAAACTGAGAAAAAATTATGTTTGTTTCCCATTGACAAGTGCTACCAAGCAATTACATGCCTAGATGATTGAGAAACAGTGTATATGGAAAACACCATGAAGGAGTTGCATGGATGAAATAGGTAAAAGGGAGGAAAATGGCATTGATAATGTAGTTAGCTTATATCGTCTCCCAACGACAATCTAATTTCAAAGAAGAAATAAGATTAAAAAACAGCTTTTTGTCCCTAAAAATTGTATTAGTTGCAGAATGAGACCAAGACAAAACAACTTTCTGAAGCAGCACTGCTAGAGAGTGAATGACTGATACTGAGCAACTGGCCTCCTCAGGGGCATCTAAACACAGTGCTTCATAGCAATCTAAATCCAGTAATGAACTTATAAGCTATTTACTTTGCTGCATTTTGTTAGGCTTCAGTCCTGGAACCCCAGACTATTTAGGGGGAAAAGAAGGGCAATATCATCTACTGCAATTCAGTCTTTCTAATAACTAGATGAAGCCTGACCTCGACTTTGATGCTTATAAGGTAAAGAAAAGGTAACGGCACAAAGCTGAACAGAAACATGCAGGCAGGAAAAAGCAGCAAACTTTTTTTTCCTTTACTAACACAAATTATTTCAGGTTTTAAAATTTCTCTTTCTTTTATTTTCTATTCTGACAGGTATATAGAGGGATTTAGATATCTGTTGCTCCATAGTATCAAATCGAACATACTGGCCTGAGAGCTAACACTGACCTGCAGCACTTCTGTTGCTAAATTTATAGAAAAAAGAAGGATTTATTTATAGCATTAATTAATTTTCCTTATTAAAGAATTCTTAATACACTATTGGACTATAAGAAGAGACATTGGAATTATGCAAATCACGTATTTTTTCTCTTTCTGCTTCTCATAGATATATATTTTTAATAAGCCTTTAGATTTAGACTCGGCTGATATGTAAAGTCCCATTTTTTCCTGAAAAGGTAAGTCAGGTCCATTCACTCTGGTACAGATTTCCTGCTCAAGGATGGAGTTCTGCTACTAAGATAAGATTGTGTGCACACACATGGACTTGCAGATACGTAAGTGGGAAGCTGCAGAAACATATGTTATTGATTTGGCGGGGTGGGTTGACCTGAGCTAGTAGTTTAAGGCCCCACACAGCCACTTCATTACCCTGCCCTGCCCCAGAGGACAAGGAGGAGAATAGGAAGAGGAAAAACAAGAAAACTCGTGGGTTGAAAGACAGTTAGTTTAATAAGTAAAGGAAAAATAAAAAAAACCTTTCAGCTTCAAGTTTCTGAAGGATTTCTGAGGAAGCTCTACAGATGAATATAACTGAGATAATAAGATGAACAAAAATCATTCTTAAACTTATCAGGAGCTCCTTTTTCCATACATCACTCAGACTCTACTGGTTGTCTCAGTCTCAGGTCTAAGTGCTTTTTTGCTGACTTCATCTACGTTACTTCAGGTCCAGAACACTTGAGTTTGATGACCATATGATGTGTTTTTAGAAAACACCATAAACCCACTTTGCACTGTAATCTATTTTTCTGAATATCACTACACAGAGTATGAATCCTTTTGACATTGTGTTCACCCCACTAGGAATGCCCTGTTCTCTCAGAGAGAGAGTCTAAATTAAGTAATGTCATTTTACTGCTCATAGACAGTATCATCATCAAGAGTCTTCAGGTTTTTTAGTCAGGATTATTTGTAAAGTACTATGTAGAATGTCGCAAACTTGTTGATTAGATAAATATAAAATTGGCTTCCCATCATAAGGGATTCTGTAGAGGAAAACACACTTTTCTGCATGATTTAAATTTGTGTAAATACAGGCATGGACAGGACTGTAGCACACTTTGGCTTTTGGAGAAGAGGTATATTTTGGTATATCATCATTACCCATAAAGAGAAAAGTTTAAAAAATTATTCAGAACCATGTACTGTAGGGATGAGTTTTTTTCAGTAAGAGGACTACTAGCATACCAAAATAATCACTGAATATGACAGCTGGATAATTTTAATTTCACTCTAATAAAAACCTTAGGAAAAGCAGAAGATAAAATGAAAAAGGATTCTATAGGAAACAGGTTTTAGTACTATGCTTGTAGCTTTTTTTCTTCAAGTTTTTAAGTGTTCATTTGAGTAGTGAGGTTATGAAACTAAGATATAAATTACTCTACAGACAAATAATTCTTCTGGGAATTAAATAGGAGCAATGGGAAGAAAATCACTGTAAAACAACTTTTGAGGAAATAAAAATGAATTATGGATCTTCAACAGTTTGAAATTAAGCCCAAGTGAATTCCTATTGTTGGAGCTGTTATGAGGTGTTATGTTGTACTTTCTCATTTTATTAGAATTAAATAAAAGATGCCAAGCCTTAATGAATTTAAATACTGATGTAATGCAGTTTCTGTGAGAAAGACAGTACTCATTTAACAATCCCCTTGTTTACTTTAGCTGAAAAGTCCTGCACCCAATGAGATGAAGGAAATGTCCATATGTCTTTTACAAGGCTATAATGGTGAAGATGGCACTGTAAAGTACGGAATCTTGCTCTCTGTAGATTAACAGGCATAACAGTGTGTCTAATAAGGCAACACTAAATTTATAATATGTTCTTAGGCAGAGTAGCATGTTGACTTCTAAACAATAATTGGCTGTTATTGCTGATTCATCAAAGGAAAATGGGTAATTTTTTATTTTAATGTTAATGAATAAGTGTCATTTTACACATTCATCCACATGTAAGTTTTATGGTATTGTTTTAGAAACAATAATTTCAGTCATTATTGTCCTATCAAGTGATTATTATACCTATCAAGGGAGTCAGCTGTTTCTGTGAACTGAAAAGAAAGAGGTATAGTAGTTTCCTAAATCCTCTCATCCCTGATACCTCCACATGCCTCCTTCTTTCATCCACATATTTGGTCTCATTAGGTCAGATTGTCAGCTGGTGATTCCCCTGCTGTGTGGAAATTCTTCTGAAGGAGTCAACAGCTACATCCTGTCTAGTACTAGACCATTGCTGCTGTTAATTTACAAAGGGAAAAGAAAAGAAAACCCAGGTTCAACCTAGCGTTCTCCATAAACTTAATTTATCTTTATTACCATGTTAATTATCATCTTCTTAGAATTTCCATTATGTAGTATGAAGATGAGGCATATTCCTTGTTCCGTGCTTGCTTTGTCTGGATTTTTGTCTTCTTTCCCCAAACCCTCTCCTTATTCACACTATGGAAGAGAATGTGTTTAGTCCAGTTTCAGGAAGGTAAATTGCAAAATTCTTGTTTATATATACAGCCCTGATTCCCTTGTGTAATTTTTATCTGTGTGCTTTTCTTCTTAAGACAGTAGGAAGACTTTTTCTTCTTAAAGTGGTGGGAGGTTTCCTAGTTAAAAACAGAATGAAGGCCTTAAAACATACCTTCACAAGTTCAGAAAAGAACAAATGCTGCAATGATTTTATGATTTTCAGTTTTTTTTTCTGTGGAGTTACAATATACTATGTAGAATCATATTTGTATTGTAGTCATGTCAATAATCCATCAAGTATTCATCATCCCTTTCTCATGTTCTATCTTAGACATAGTAGAATTTTCCATTTTTGTTAAGAGAGTCTATGGAAAGCTTTAAAAATTCAATTTGTAATTCAGTTAAGTCTGCCCTTCTTTTTCTGGTTTTGATGTTTTGATTTTAGTTTGAGTTGCAAATTACCATGAAGCTACTAAAATATTTCAATTCTTCCCATGTTGCCATCTCATTTTATATTCTTGAAATATGAGAGCACACTTTAATGCTTATGACTATTCACAGTGGATAGAATTCATTACATTTATGACCAACAATGAGAATTGTTTTAGGCACTGAGTATTAGAAAATCATTAAAATATTAATTGTTGTCTTCATCTCTTCAGAAATTTAGAAATGGCACGTGGTAATGAATACTCTGTGACAAAGCTTCTCCTTGAAAATTTGCAGGTTGTTCAGGTCTAGTAAGAGAAGATATAGCTCCAGCCTCCTGTAAGCCTACATAGATTGGTGGCTGGTAGAGAAAAGCTGTTACAGAACAGATTCTCAAGTAACGATCAGATTTGTTCTCCAATAACTGTTAGCTCTAAAGATAGTTACTAAGGAACTCAGTGAGAAATATACTTCAAAAAAAAAATCTAGATGTTATTTCACAATAAACTTTTTCTGTAGCTGGGAGTTTTCCTGCATTGTTTTCTCTTTTCAGAAGAGACCAAACGAATCTGGTAGAAATGTGGCATTAATACATATTCATAAATTAAACCTTTTCTTGTTGTAACTACTGACTTCAGCAACAAAAGAGAAGAGCTTGTCAAAAAATCTTTAGCTCAGAAGTCATGCAATTAGATCATAATAAATGTGCTCTGTGCTACATGAAAATTTGAATGAACGTACTTAATTTTACATGGTAATATACCCATTCATGTTCCCACTTTGCATTAGACATAGAGTAATGAGGATTTTCCCAAATGAAAGTGGAATACTGACTGGCACAAAAAACAGTGATGCAGAGGATCTAGCAGTAAAATATAAGAGTCTGTGCATAGAGAGGCAGACTATCATCAGATCTTGGTTGTATAGTTGGGCTTAATGGCACAACTAACCCAAAAATATATTTTTCATGGCATATAGCAAGAATATTTTAATATTTACTGTTTGTTGAGGGTTTATTTCACCACTGACTGTAATGAAATAGGTGTCCACTGAACAAACTGTCTTTATAGACAGGACAGCGTTAAATTACCTACACATAAACCATGAATGCAATTCCATTCATCCTAGGACATCTGAGGCTTTTACAAGATCTGTTGGATATCGTGCAGTCTCCAATGAAGGCACACTTCTCTCTGTTCTCTGTGTAGAAAACGCAGGGTATTCTGGAGGATTAAGACATCACTAGATACGATCATTAAGGCAGTTCAGTAATGTTTCTAGCTCACATATAGATCTATGTGTGGCTGTACCTAGATTTCTTATTAATTTGTGAATCACACAAATTTGTACCAGAGAATGCTAACGTTTTAAACCTCCCTTCCTCTTTTCCATTTAAACACATTTGTAAACTCTTAAAGAGCTTGCCCAATTATTTCAGGTTTGATAATGATGGGAAAACATTTTTTTATTTATTGCAATTTGGTCAGGAGAAACTCTTTTGTAGCTAAGAATTTCATAACTGCTCTCTTTTAGCACTGACAATTTAAAGTACTTTTCACCTCAAACACATATGTAATGCCTTTGCGTGCATTTCTTAAGTTCCAGCACACCTACCCCTTCAGTCAAAGTAATTTTCATGGAAAAGTTGCTTTGCTCTCTAGTGAACTGCTGAACATGCTACTTACCACCCTCAATGGATATAGGTGTAAGAGTGTACTATGAGAATAATCACTCTCTTTTTTCTTTTCCCTTGGCACTTAATGATTGTAGCAGCTGCACCAGTGTTACTAAGCAATGTCATTCGATAGGAGCAGAACCATAAAGCGGAACGGTTGGTGCTGACTGTTAAGATATGCAGCCCTGGCATGAAGTTTAACTATCTGAACAGACACTGAGAAACTACAGAATGTGACATGAGAAATTGCTGAACACCACAAATAACACAGTGAGAAGCTGGCAAAAGTTACAGCTAGTGCTGTGAGGAATGGCTGAATTGCACAGATGGCTAAGGAGGAAGTACGTGAGAAACTGCCAAGATTCACAGATAATCATGAGGAGTATTGGGAATCTCTGGGGGAGGAGCACCTAAGTAACCATATTGGTAATATGAGGTAAGGCTGAGATGATCTAGATAAGAGCATCAGTAATAACAAATTTGGATAAGAATGTAGCAAAACTGAGATGACTGGAAAAAAGCCCAGACAATTTCATATGCATTGTTTATTTGGGAGGAGATAAGGATGGAGACAGGAAGGATCAAGGTTGATGAAGGAGAAGTACAACTATGAAAAAGGAAGAGAAGGGGCGAGGCCTTTTGCATGTAAGCAAGTGGCTGGTCAGTACACTTGTATGAATGAGCCTCACAACTTTTGCTTTGTAATGTCACTCTCTTTCCTGTTTGTGCATGTGTTGGAAAGTCTAAATGACAGCAACTGTAGGCTGAGTTGCCTGTATGCTTAGAGAACTTGAGTCCTCCGTGTGCACGTGTGAATGTGAGTGTGCGCACATGCACGTGTCTGCCCCTCTAAATTTCACATTCAGTCCTGCTACTGGCTGGCCCTGGAAACAGGAATAGCAGCACCTTTGCTAAATGTTGTCAAATGCAGGAAATGCTGATAATCAGGAGTTTGACTCTAAATACAAGAAAAACCAACAGAGTAATCACATACAATGCTATTTCAAACATTCTCATTCTGTTTTCACTTTTCTAAGGCTGATGGGTCATTCTAGGCTGATGGTCATGAAGTTTTCCCTTGATGTGATTCTACGCCTTTGGTCATCTATAACAACCCTCCGCAAATTTCCTATTCTCTTCATGTCTTTTTTGTGGTGAAAGGAAGTGTTTCTGTGCAGTACAGATCTGTGATGGAAAACTGATGAGTATCACCATCATGCTTGATGTTTTCCATTTTGTGCTCTATTCCTTATCCTTAAGATTATTTTTTTTATGTCATCTGAAGAATTTAAAAATAATGTTATGGTGTAAATTATGAAAGACACTAAATGAACAGATATTACTTGTTCCTGACTAGACACCACATTGGAAGATGGCAAAAAAAGAGACGTATTCTGAAGGAGAAACACAGAGTTTGAGATCTGATTTTAGGTCAGCTTTTCTGGGTGTTGCTTTATGTCTGGAACTTTCAGAAGCAGAAAACTTGGGGATAGAGAGATTCATGCAGACCTTGTTAAACCTCACATGTACTAAGCTGGATGCTGGCAGTGAGATATACGGATGTATAATCTTTAAGACCTTCTATCTGGTAACTCAGACACAGCAGCAGAGACAACTACCACAGCAGCAGAAGGCACATCTAGGCAATGACTCTTCAAACAGAAGACGCTACAGAATATTTTTATGACAGGAAAAAACCCTGAAACAAAGCCTTCTACTGCATTGATTCAGATGTCCACTTTGTCGTCTCAGGTGAATGGCCCCAGAAAATCACATGTCCATGTTAATAGCAACCACTGCTGCAGTACTAAGTAAAAAGAAAAGAACAGAAGGGTTGATACAGATCATTGAAGGATAGCAAATACTATTGTAGCAATGAAATTATGTTAGTCCAGCTCTTCATCTTCCTGGGATAAATAAAGCTTTCTCACTCAGCTGAAATGTGAAAAAAACCAACCAAACAAAATATTCCCCATAAATAAATAAATAGTAATTTCAGAAATTCAAGAAAGTGCATTTCTTTAGAAAATAATAAAATCAGTATTAGAATACCAGCTGTGTGTGATCCCTTTCTTTCAGGGAAAAAAACTCAATCCTTTAGTTTAACTGAGTTTTAGCAATCAGGTATATATTCTTTTTAAGTCCTTATATGCAAGTGAAATACTAAAAATTTATCTTGGTGAAGATTTGACTAGCTCTGAGTATTTGCCAATGAAAATAAAAACTGCAATACTGCTGAAAATTTTTCCTTGCAAAAGTCTACTTTATGTTTGTATTTGTTGACCACTAGTAAAATGAAAATATGATAGGAAAGGTTGCTGTAGAACTACTTTCTGTATACTTTTAGTCCTCATCAGTTATTGCTAATTTGCTAAGCCTACAAGCCAAACGCCAAAAAAAAGGACATCCAGCCCCTTCTGTTCCATATAGCAGAAAAAAAATCAAGCTTTGCCTCTTGGTCCATATATCAAACCACTCGTTACCAAGAATCTTATTTCAGAATGCTAAACTCCATTTGCAATTTTACTGCATAAAGAAAGCTGAATTGACCATAACTTGCTTTCATAGGCTATGCGGTAACAGCTGTGCAATGCTGGTAGTGATTTGCTTGTACCAGAAAAAGGCAAAATCCACATCTGACCACTTCATCTTCTGCAATACGTTGGATCCAGCTCTGAACACTGAAGCAGAACCTACTTTTTAGTGGACTGAAGAAAAAGTGAATTGAGGAATGGTGGGAGAAATACCTATCGGTATGGTAATGTGTGCTCGAACTTTATAAACCACCTGACACAAAGGTATAATAACGTGGAGAGGGTACTATTTTCACAGGCTGCTCTTCACAGGACTGTCTCCCAGCTCCAGGGCTCAATTTCAGTTTTTTGCTGAGTCCAAACTGCATCCCAGGCTGAGATAGGCAATATTTCCTCCAAGCTTTGGTTTACCTGAGATGAAACAGAGCCTGCAGGAAAAGACTGAAGTTAGGCAGGAGGCATTTGACTATAGATGAATTTGGTGGGGCTGATCACAGATAATTAATGCCCCCAGTTCAGAAGCTTCCATAAAGACATTTTCCTGATGCCAAGTTCGTTCTGCTTCAAAGTTTTCTGACTAGGACTCACAGACTACAGTGAAAAGTCTCAAGTTTGCAGTACATTCTAGTTTCCAATATTTGGCCTGGAAACAATTCTTTTTCTGAATAGTACTGATTCATATATATATATATATATATATATACATATATATATATATATATACATACACACACACTTCCCCATGGAGAATGTGTCATGGCTGAATACTAATAGACTAAATCCTGGCAGTACTCTTGAAGTCCTAAAGGACAGGTAGGTTTTGCATTCTTTAGCTTTAGAAGTAAACCAAGCTCCTGCTCTGGAGTTGGAGGAATGTGGAAGGCTAAGGTTTGATTTACAGCTTCAGAGGCAATTGATACTTTTGGCTTTTTAAGTTGGTTGTCACAAGTCACTGAACTGAATCTTTTAGGTAAGTTCCAGGAGTCCTTGATTACTTTGCTTGGTCCACTGTGCTGACAGTGGTTGCATTTAGTTTCTGATGTGCAAGGCAACACTATCTCTGTGGCATTGCAAGACAATATAGATTTAAATGGACTATACAAATTTCCAGTGTTAATATTATAGAGTACAAACTGTACATAACAATAAGAATTATGAAACTTTGCTATTTAGTTCAAACACTACTTTTTGTTTATAGGTTCAATTTTGAACATATATATATAAAATGACAGTGGTAGGGAAATCAGAAACTGATTGCTGGTATTTTCTTCATAAATAATTTTAAAAACAAAAATCTCAAAAGCATATTTCTATTTGTTGCCTATGGGCTTGATCCTATAAGTGCTTGCAAATAGCAGAATCAAGTATTTTCTCCTTGCAGTGTTTCTTGCAAGATGCATTTTCCTAGTACTTTTTACAAAGTGAAAGACTATTGCTTTAGATAGGAAAACTTCAACTTGCAACACACCCCTCACGTGAATAAAAAAATGCAGGACAACATTCTTACAGTTCAGGCATTTTCCAAATTGATATACTAAATCTCAGAGAGACTACCTAAATGCACTTGTCATTTCAATTAAAACTGCGTTCTTCAAGCTCTAAAAATTTGACCTCACTAAAATGATGACTACAAATATACATATAAAGCCTATCTTTCTGGAAATTCTCTCATTAATGAATAAAAGATAATTTAGTAGAGAGACAGTACCATTCTCTAACCAAAGTAGAAGCAATGCTGACAGTTGTTTGTTGACATGGATGAATGAGGGTGTGTTTTCACCAAGTTAAGCTAGGAAATCTATATGATTCAGATGCTGCAGTCAAGAAATCTGATATTAATTTCTCACTGCAGTGTTTGGAGATAGGTAATAGACTGTCTTTTTATAAAAATATGAGTGTAGTGGGTTTGTGTGGCTGGGTTTTGGTAGCGGGGGTGGGGCTACAGGGGTGGCTTTTGTTAGAAGCTGCTAGAAGCTTTCCCTGTCCCGTGGAGCCAATGCCAGCCGGCTCCAGGATGGACTTCCTGCTGCTGGCTGAACCCATCGGGAGTGATAGTAACACCTCTGTGATAACATATTTAAGGATAGAAAGTTGTTGCATGGAAAGAATTCCAACCAGGGAAGAGTGAGAATATGGGAACAACAAGGTAGACACCAAGGTCAGTGCAGAAGGAGGGGCAGGAGGTGCTCCAGGCAATGGAGCTGAGGTCCCTGCAGCCTGTGGTGCAGACCATGGTGGAGCAGCTGTGCCCCTGCAGCCCATGGAGGACCATCGGGGTGCAGAGACCCACCTGCAGCCCATGGAGGAGCCCATGCTGGAGCAGGTGGATGCATGAAGGAGGGTGTGACCCTGTGGGAGGCCCAAGATGGAGCAGGGTCCTGCCAGAGACCTGCACCACGTGGAGAAGGAAGCCCACATTGGAGCAGGTTTTTCCTGGGTAGGACTTATGGCCCCTGTGGGGGACCCACGCCGGTGCAGCTCATTTGCGAAGGACTGCACCCCATGGAGGAGTGACCATGGAGAAGTTTGGGAAGAACTGCTGCCCAAGGGATGGACTCACTCTGGAGAGGTCCGTCAGGGACTGTCTCTCATGAGAGGGACCCCATGGGAGCAGGGGAAGGACTTTTCTCCCTGAGTGGTGTCAGAAACAACAACTGACCATAACCCCCACTCCCCATCCCCCTGCATCGCTGTCTACCTGGTTCTATTTGTTAGTAATAAATTTAAGTAATATCCCCACTTTAAGTCTGTTTTGCCCATGAAGGTGATCAGTAAGTGACCTCTCCCAGCTCTTATCTCAACTCATTTATCCAAAACTGTTTTTATTTTCTCTCTCCTCTGTCCAGTTGCAGAGGGAGAGTGAGAGAGTGGCTTTAGTGCATACCTGGTATCCTGCCAGGGTCAATCCACTACATAGAGGAACAGACATTTATATTCATTTTCCTTCACATTATATGTCTAATTCTTCTCATAGTTGAGAATTCTTCTCTGCTTAGTCAGCAACATGTTAATCACTTTTCTAATAATTTCCACTACTTGCTCATATACAAATCTGCCTTGCAAATTATAATTTCTGTCTTTTGGAAACAAATGATTTCAAAAGACCAGTTTAAAGTTGCAAAAATGCAAAAGGATTCTTCCACCAAAAGATAAGACACCTTAGAGAAGAAAAAAAGAGTAAGCATGTCTTCATGAAAAATATGAATGTATAATTTGCTGTAACCATGTCCCTCATGTTATTCTTTCACAACTTAAAAAAAAAATGATTTTGTATCAATATAATACCTTTTTCTAAAGACACCTTTCATTTTCCTCAGTAAGACATATCAAATCCCAAAACATTGCTTCAAGACTGCATGAATGTAAGACAAAACTTAGTTTTAATTATTTATGTATCTGTAGCTGCCCATCCTAATGCTTCTACAATGGCAATATCTCTATGATTCATTCTTAAGAGTCTATGTACCCAATTCCAGGAAAAGTTTTCTTTCAGCAAGTAGTATCATGAACTTTTATTTCCTACGTAAGTAGTGAATGGCTGATTAATTCTATCAGTAGTTTGGAATTATAATCTGTAGAAAACTACATGCATGCAAATTGGTATGGTTGCTAGGAAGCACAGGTAACAATTGTACAAATATTTTATTCTTAGTATTTCATAACAGGCTTATGCTGCTGTCTTTTACGGCACGTGTAAAGATGTAACCACCTCAACCAGTTCTTGGGATCCACTTGCAGCAACAATGTAAGATCTCATAGATGTTATTGGTAGGCCTGCAGAGAAGAGCTAAACGATGTTAGTTGACTGTTATTTCTTTTTGCATTATATTGAAGACAGGACTTTAGGGTTTTCATCCAGAATTTTGGCCAAAGGCAATAAATTAAATGACCCACAAAGCATTCTGTTCTGGAAGAGCTTGCTGACTATATTTGCATTGATTGAAACATTATTTTTGAACTAAAAAGCACTGACAATACAAATATATCTGAACTATTCTTCCATAAAGGACTGTGCAAGACTTCAGATTCTGCTCCAGTTTTCAACTAACTGCTGTGTGATTGCCTAGAACAGAAGCTTTTCTATTTAACAAAAAACACAACAAAGCTGATATCAAGAGAGAAGTGACAATGAATGAAGCCTTTACACTTTATTGCAGAATTAATGTAGATTTCTGGATTTAACTTTTTAATTGTAATGTCAAACCCTTATCAAAGGAGCCTAGTGAGACTCTATTGTTTTTCTGCATGAATTCTAAATTATAATGACAATAATCTGCTCTAGGCATTATGCCTTTCAGGATCATTATTATACTTCACAGTAGACTGGAATCACTTGGGTCTTGAGTCTAATGTTTTATTCCACTACCCAAGGTGTACTAAAACTGGCCCAAAATGCACTGCTTTCTAGGTCTAATTGTTTAAGGAATTTGATTATTCCCTGTAGGGGCTACTCAAGCTTGTTTAAAATGTCAGATATATACTTGATGGAAATTTATAATACTTTTTTATTTACTACCTTATCATATAACAAAGATTGCTTATGGAAATAAAAGCCCAGCTGGACATTCTCACATGAGAATTTTTGAAATCAGAAACTACTTTCAGAATTAGAGAATAGATAAAGAGTGGTTGACTGGATTTTGAAGAGTTTTTTAATTATTTTTGCAACAATTTAACAATCTATTCTCCAATTAATTTTCTGCTGAATGCCTTTCTTTATGTGCTACATATGAAAAGGAGCTTAAAAATTATTTAAATAATGATGAAGAATTTTTTGTTTATTTTATTATTTTCATGTGAGCTAGAGAAACTAAAAAAACCTGGAGTGATCAGAGGTAAGTAAGTGGCATGTTTGTTTTTCTCTTGAGATATCTTTATTGGAATTGGAGTAACAGATAAATTACTTTTTACACCAGATTGGTAGATATGGTCCTGTTTGTCTCAGGGTTATAGAACAAAAAGCAATATAATCCCAGATGTATCACTCCTGGAGTTCTGTACTCAGGAGTTTGTTTCTCCTTTCTTTCTCTCCCTTATCTTTAATTTTTCTGGATTTTGGTTTTTATTTGACCCTAAGAATCAAGAGATTTTTTTTCATCAGTATCTAGTCAGAGACTTCTCTAAAGCCAGAAACTTAGTTCCTCTGGGTATTTCAAGTGGTACATGAAGCTGTATGACCATTAGCTGTGTTATTCATAACAAGAGAGAGAGGAACAATTCTGAAGGCCCAGCAAGGTCTCACCTCTCCATCCAGGGTTAGGCAAGCTGGTGCTGCTCCAAGACCTTTGCCCCCACCCTCACAGAGAAGACCTGCAAAGGATGTGTGTCTGAGGCAGCTCTCTACCCAATATTTTCATGCTCATCATGCCTCTCTGTTTTAGGTCTGATCAGGCATGCTGAACAGACCTGTTTGTCAGTATGTGTTTCTTGATGTTTTCTTATTCTTTCCCATAAAACAGGCTTTTAGCATGCTTTTGAGATTTTGAAAATGGATGTGGCACTTAGTGCCATGGTCTACTAACCACGGTGGTAGTGGTTCAAGGGTTGGACTTGATGATCTCAGAGGTCCTTTCCAACCCAGCTGATTTCATGATTCTATGATTCTGGTTGCTGTTATAGTACTGGCATGAATGAGATTTGTGTTTAGAACATAAATATCCCAGTAGCCAAATACTACCCCATAAAGTATTGTATTATATACCCCTTCTTCCTTGTTGTTTCATCTTGCAGATTGGTAGATTTATTGAAAAAGATAAAGCAAAGGGCCCAGGTGCTAAACTTTCCACTAAGTAGTTATCTTTATTGTCATTAATATCTTTATTACAATGAGGTAATACACTGCATAACAGAAGCAGTTGTATACAGTTTGCTAGATCAGCTTTAAATTTTGGTTAGATGGATGGCGAAGTGGAGTTATAAAGAATTGCATTTTTGTAGGATTTGAGGAGGGGACTGTCTTAAAATAATTTTTAGGTTTTTTTCCTGTAAAGCTGAGCTTATTTAGATGATTAATAAATCCTGATTCTGCAACTGGCTTAATGAGAGTAAATTTTAATGGCATCACATCCAGAAATGAGAAGTGGGATTAGTCTTAGAATTCCAGGACATTTTTTTCTAGAGGAGGAGGTGGTCAACAGAATATAGTATGCAATCTAAACACACAATTATATACAAGTTATCCCTTTACCAAACAAAGTGAATGTGAAACAGGCTTGGAAGATCAAAATATATAAGCACATTTTTTTGTTGATAATTTCATTACTTCCATGCATCACTGATTGCAAATATTTCAAAAGAATAGGAATTATTTTTAAAATATTTCTACTTCCACAAAAATGTCAGAAGGGTCTATCATTGTAGACTTCAATTTTTTTCCCATCATGTGACAAATATATTTTATATCTTGAACAAATATAACAAATAACTTCTTTAAGAAACTTATTCTGATTTAACCCTGTACATAGTAAAACAATATTCAACACTGAAGAGCCTATGGAGTTATCGAAAGATGGAGACAGCAAAGTCATTTGTGATAAAGATAATGTAGTCTGTGTCACGGTAAAGACCTTGCAAGGCTCAACCAAAATCTACAGTTTTTTAGAATGGGAAAAGAAGACCTCAAACCTTTTCACCATTCTGAATATTCTGCTGGTTTTTTCTGTATGCTGGCCAGTAGTACAGGTACCACTGATAAACAGGCAAGAAGCGATGGCACCCTGTCTCCAGTTTCTGACAGAAGTCCTACCTCCCTCCTAGCAGCCTCACCAGCCATTTGCCCCAGCAGTCACTCCCTCCCTCCTACTCTGATTTTCTGCTATGATTGCCTGGAAGGACCAGCCATCCCTGCTACTTTTCCCAGAGCATCAGACCTGGGAGGTCCTTCCCCAACCTACACGGGAGAACATCATTTAGTTTTGGCCACCATTTTATGGCAGGGAGCTGCCATAAAGTTAAACTACATAACCCACATATTTTCATACCAATCTGTGATTGCCTGACATCCATTTCATGAATATATTTTATATAAATGTATATATATGTTATATATATGTTTATATATGTGTATATATAAATGTAGCATCAGATAGTCCTCCCAAAAAATCACAGGACAACCTGAGAAAATGTGTGACAGCATCAAGAAAAGGTCATTAGGCTAGAATATATATGCATATGTATAGATCTGTGGATATATGGATCAAAACATTAAAATATAGTCAAGCTAATTGATATTTTGAGAAGAGATGCTTACAGAGTAGTAAAGATAACTATTCAGGTAGAACGTGGAAGATCTTTCATAGGATAGACAAAGTCTGCGAAGAGATAAGCATGAAGGAATGAAGGCAGGTGGAAATTTTTACTAAAAGGGCACTTAGTCCCTAATGAGAGGCATTCTTTGCCTAAACTTCTGCCACAATGCAAACACACAGTATGAACTATTCAACTGGACTGAAAACAGTTTTTCTTTTTATTATTTTCTGCCTATGTTCTGTATTGAATATATTTATTTTTACTGCTGAAACCTGAACAAATGACTTTTTTCAGAGGCCTACAGTATGAATTTTGAAAGGTGGTTAATGGAGGTCTGGTGAAATTCTGTTGAAAGAACTGCTCACAGGCACAAACTAGCATATTCATTCAACAGCATTTTCCTTTTACATTAGCTGAACCCATTTCAAAGCATGCAGAACACTGTGAAAAGATTCAGTTGAAAAAGACGAACATTTTTGACAGATTGAGCATAAGGCAGTCATCTTTATTGTTTCTCCATTCTCAGACTTCTATAAGAATCCTTCCATTCCAAAAAGTACGTACTGAGTTTGAAGACTCCTTTTCCCTTTCTACAACCAAGGATTATGCAGAATTTTTCAGCACATGCCACCACAGAATGCAAGTCTGACATTGTGACCAGGATCTGGGTTCTTTTTCTGTAGATAAACTGTTGCTTTCTTCTCTGAGAACTTAAGAAATAAGTATCAATAATAACTTATCCTTCACTAACAGTACAACTTTTGCAGGACAGAAAAAAAAGGATTGGGAAAAAAAATTAGCAAAAGAACTTGGGAAAAGTAATACGTCATCCATGTGCTCTCTGCTTGATTTGCTAATAAACAGAAGGTTATATAGTTTCTGGAGATTTTATTGCATTTGAAAAGTTGTGTTTCCAAGATGCTAGATTTCT
Organism: Pseudopipra pipra; assembly: GCF_036250125.1. Classification (NCBI taxonomy): domain Eukaryota; kingdom Metazoa; phylum Chordata; class Aves; order Passeriformes; family Pipridae; genus Pseudopipra; species Pseudopipra pipra. Next base: position 51,918,674 of record NC_087553.1, read on the forward strand.
CAGAAATCTAACCTAGGAAACACTAAAATGTTAAGAGTTGTTGTATTATCTTGGTCTAATAAAGCTGCAAATATGGAAACTACAGCAAATAAGGATCTGTGAAACAGATTATAGGCTATTGGTAAAATAATGCAATTACATGTAAAGCAGGCAAGGAATGTGTCTGTTCCCCATATTGATGTATGTGATCATGTGTTTTCTTTCTTATGTGACACATAATATAAGCAAATCTGATTCACAGAGGGATGTATCCTCACTGATACAGAATGAAGGTAGCTGTGGGGTATTAAACTCCTGTACTGAGGTTGCTTATTTCAACATTCAGAACTTAAATATATCCCAAATATTGCATTTCTAAGCTCTCTAATGTATTTCAGTTCCTACTGACTTCACTGGGAGTTTTTAATACACAGTAGCCTGCAATATCAAGTGCTCTGAGCACTTCAAAAACATGAATCTGTATGATAGCAGGCTATTTTACGCTGGAACTAGAGAAGTTAATTAACCCTCCCCCCCGAAGAAGGCTAATTGTCTGAAAAGACAATTATTCCAGCCTTTTACTCAACCTAGTAACTATTTCATCACTATCTAGATCAAACATTCAGGAAAAAAAGACTTTTAAGATTGTTAGGGGAGAAAAAGATTGGAAAGGAAGGATGTATGTATACCAAGAAAGGTTGCCAGCTAAGCAAGTATGTGCAGATATAATCCCAAAGTTAAATTGACTTGGTTACTACTGCATCCTACTCTCCAGTAAAATCAGCATACAAAAATATTAAATCAACATTTATTTGAGCAGGCAGGAAATGAAATAAAAGCGTTATTAACTAACTATAAGCACAGTATGGGTTTCATGGTTCATCCCAGGCCCTGATGCAGTCAAAGCTTTATAAATGAGTTATTCCTCTTGCCCCTAATTTGTCCATTCAGATTACACATCCTCAACTGCTCCCCTCATTGATGATTAGGATAGGAGAAACACAACATGTGGAAGAATAACAATATGACCTTCCATCATAATTTGGCTCCAAAAAAGCCAAATCCACATTTTTCAACTGACCAGGAAGACAGGGTTTACCAGTTTGGAGACAACAATATAGTATACTGTTCTTAACAAACACCTCTGATGTTGGAAAATAGGCAAAATTGTGCATGCAAAGAGTTTGTCCATTTTCCTGCATACTGTGGCTCCCAAACTGTTTCAGCAGTTTTTTGCACTGCTTATGGAACAAACTGATGCAATCCCCAGACAGATTTTACCTCCATTAAACAGGAACAGTTGATCCCATCCCAATAACACTCCTATCAATGAAGGAAAAGCTCCATGAAGTCCTAGAGCAGTCATCTTCTTCATTTATTTAACAGAATAAAATGGTGACTGAAAAGTAAGTAGTTAAAAATGAAAGCAGCACTCTCCTAATGAAAACAGAAGTGTGTGGCAATAGGTCACACATGCCACTGTGCTTTACTGAGATCTCTCTCCCTAGCCCAAGTAGGTTCTCTGTGTGTGGTACTCCTCTAATCAGCACAGCATTTTCCAACTACCATATTGCTAATTTTTCTTTCTTTTTTTAAACTTATCCTGTAGGCTTCTTGAACTCATGGTCAGCAGCCCTAACCTGATCTCTGTTGCAACTTCTAAAGTAAAGTAAACACCATAAAGTAAACAGTACTTTGTAGTTCATTGCAGTAGTAAATCTCTTCTAGAGCAGGTGGTTATTTGAGTCTTTTTGGCATATTACCATTAGCTTGATGAAAGAATACACCACTGATAGTTAGTCTCTCTCTCTGTCTTCCTATCTTTATTCTTAGCAATTATAACAGGAGACCAGAGAAAAGCAATCTTGGCAAGTTTTGACAGAAAAAAACCCCCCTCTTAGTTGATACAGAGACTTCGGAAAACAAAGAGAGTAAGTTTCAGGGTAACCCTGTTTTGTTTAATATTTCTTGTTCAGCATTCAAAAAGAACAGCTGTTCCTCTGAACTTTTTTTTTTAACCATTTTTGCACAGGTAACTCTGTCTTGCTTTTATGGAAATAAATTTATGAGAGAATAGAAAAGAGATTAACTCTTCTGAACTCAAGAACGAGGTAAGCAAGGTAACTTCCCTTGCAGCTCCAAAGCACATACTCCTCTGTACCCAAACAATAGTCTGTGTTCTCTCCTCGATCTGTTTCCAGAAATTCCACAAATAAATATGGTCTCCAGAGTTACAGTAATCTGTAATCCACTAATGCTCTTCTGTCTGATCTTCTCTATAAAGCCATATCAACAAAACTGTAATCCTAGTTGGAACAAGCACTTGAGGAAAGAAAAACCCCAAAACATGCAGCCTTGCACTTATAAAGTCACTATAGTAATAAGCAGTGCTGGACTATGAATCTGAAGCTTAATCAGGTTTCTCTGACCTTCTTAGCTAGAGAAGTCAGAGTCTCTAGCAGTGCAGCCAACACAGAGTTTTACTCTTAAACTTCCATTCTCATATTTTCTTCATTCTAAATATGGTGTCATGAAAAAAAGTGTATAGTCTTTTATTTTATCTCTTTTTTAGAAAAAAAAAAATCTTTGGATATTGGAATTCCACACAGAAAAAGTCAGTGATTAAATTAAGTTAGTGCCATCCCTTTTTTAGGCTATTAAAGATCATCCTTCACAATAGACCCATTCTACTCTAGATGTCTGGTAAAGATAGGGGACTATATGAATTAAGTGTGCCTGGCAGTACATTGTTACAGGTGAAGTTTTTAGATTAGTTCACATGATGGAGGAAAGCAAGAGGGTGCACCCTCTTTTTCTGTCATTTCTCTGCCCCTGTACACCTGTGATCACTGTGCTTGCAACTGTCTTGGGGAAGAACTATAAAGATTTTATCAGTTTTCTTGAAGTGCCCACACTCATGAAAGCAGCATGGACATTAAGTTTAACCCAGGCAATTTCTAATGGCAGAGTTGAATAAAAGCCAAAGTATTTTTATATTACAGTGTGATAAAAGAGAGCTTTCAAAAATATGGAGTCTCAGAAGTCTGGCTTCACAGATTGGAAAATCAAACAATGACTGTCAAGTATATATAAGTATTTGTGTGGCAAAAATATAGCAAAGACTATCGAATAGACTGTGATGATGTGTTAATGTTAACTGTCTTCCAGACTATGGAGAAATCATGCAGCATTTTTACAGAATGGTGACCTCTGTATTCTTGAAAGTTTACTTTTGCTGTTAATTCAATGCACTCTACTGTGTCATTGTCTTCCAATGGAGATAAGAAAAGCAAATGTAAAAAATAAATGCTTATGTTTGCAGCTCAAAATTTGGGAGCTGATTTCAAAATTCTAAACTAGATTTTGGGGTGTTTTAAAAGTTAGCAAATGGTATGTGAATATTAGAATGGGAATCAAAGAAGATATGGAACAGACGGAAATTCCGAGTAGTGGGAAACTTATTTCGTGGCATTCATCAGCCTCTAGTGAGTGCCATACAATGCACTCAGGAAGAGAAGGAAGTAGACATGTTAGCCCTGTTTCACTTTAAGTTTCAAACCAAGTGGCCTATTGGGCAGCAAGTACAGCTCTCAATAGCAGTACTGAAAAATTTCCAGTAAAAGACCACCATTTTATGACTTTTTTTACTTATATATATAATCTTTTTTATCCAACAATTTTTTTTTCAAGAACAACAGTGCTTCATTTCACAGCTATGCCACATGATATACCAGTATAAACAGAATAATTTTTTTCACAATGTCATGAGTCTACAGGTATTTCAGTCCTTCACAGATTGGCATGCATGCTAAACTATATACTTCCTTTTGCACTATATAGGAAATAAATCCTTTTTGCATCAAAGAATTACTGTTGTGTCCTCAAATGATGAGAATAATTAATGGCCAAAAATTTTATGCCATTACTCAAAATAAGTCACATTCTGTCATTAGTCCATTTAAATGTGACATCTTTGCATCAACAAAAATGTCTTATAATAGCCCTTTCTCAGATATAATCTATAGGACTAGTATTTGCAATTTCAAGCATGTCAATAAACACTACTTAAAATTATACTAAAAGTGAAACTTCAAACTTTAAAACCAGAGTGAATGCTTTACAAAGCCAACTTTTTCACATCATAAACCTCTGCATAATTCTGAAAATTCAGTTCCAAAATTAATATTAAATACCAAAGAATTTCATTAAGACCCCAAAGTGAACTGGAACATTAGTAGGCATCAAATATAGATTTTATTGAAGCATGGCTAATGTTTTTTGCAAGCTGCTTAAATAAGTGTTATTTCCGTATTCAAGACTATTTTTCTATCAAACACGCTGTGATGATTTGGAAACAGGAAGAATTTTTAGCATTTTTTCTCTAAACTATTTAAAAATCAATTATATTTTTGCCTGAAGAAACAAATCTCAGATGGATTTTTCTTCATGACAGGATTTTCCATGGATTCTGCAGAACCAGAATGGTCTGCAGCAGTATTTTGACAGTTCATAACCAGCATGCCATTTGATATATTGGTACTTTCTTTGATTATGGCAGGATAAACAAGCAGTTATAAAGTAAAATTCATATTATCTGTTATTGAGAAATAGCTAACTTTATAATTTATCATTACATGTTCCAGTAACTTCCCTCCCTATCTTGTTTACCTGATGAATGAAATGTTTATGTAGCAATGGTATTAAAATCAAGAAAATACTCAGCGGAAAACATCCTCACTAGAGGGTCAGAGGAAAGTTGCTGCCCTCGTTTCTGCCTTCTACCACATCCTCTTATAGCTGGGCCCTTATATGTCAGAAAATATGGAGGAGAAGAGATATTTTTGATAGTGCTGGAGGGAAGAGGACATCCCCACTGTAGGAATAGGCTTTCTGACATTGACAGCTCCAGCACAGGACAAACTTATCATGCTTGCCTGCTGGCCTATAGATTTAGCCTGCATAAAGGGTCTTCCTAGTACTCTTGGAGAACTTTTGACTGAGTCAGCTTTGTTTTCCCCCTCAGTGCACATCCTCCTCTAACTTTTCCAAATCTGGCCAGGGCTACCCTGCTGTATGTTTATTTTGCATTTTCACTATGAATATGTACATGATATAGGGGTGGATTTGGTGGGGAAGGGAGTCATACTGTTTCGTATGTCAGAGAACATGCTCAGTGCCATAAGACAGTACCAGGGGTACACAGTTATGTGATCCACCCCTCTATTTAGCTTACAGAGAAAGGATTTCTCTCCTCCTCCATCTTTCCACCTACCTTTCTCCATTTCTATGGCACTTAAAACAGCAGATGAATTCTAAGAAAAACAGTAAAAACTATCGAGATGAATAAATTGTATGAAGAGAAAAGTGAGGGTTCAATACAAGTGTTCTTCTAAAACACTTAGTTAAAGTGTTAGACTTCAAAGGCTATATTGAACTTGCTGATGGGATTTCTTTTCTAAGAATGTATTTAATTTCTAGGACTGTAGGTAAGAGAGGTTTGATCATAAATTCAAAGACTACATATGCATATATTCACTTCGTATCTTTGCTGGTCCTTTTAACAATAGCATAATTACCATAATGTACCAAGTAGTTTATACATAATCCATAGCAAACACAAGTCAAGACACCTGAGCTTTCCTTCAGGCTCTTATAGTGAGCAGCTTTACTTCTGTGAGTAACCCTTAGACGTTACTGTGCACTCTGTAGGATAATTATTACGCAGTGACATTTCTGTTTCCAAAATCCAGGAAGTACTGTATATTTCCATGATTAAAACAGAATTATTCATTCCAAATATGCATTTTATGTCATTTAAGAAAGATACCGGAGATCTTGCTCCTGAACATGCTAGGATGATCTCCTCATTATATACAGAAAGCAGTACAGATGGACATGATTAACTTCTCAGATCATCTAGTAACTATTTCTGTCCTGTAACTGGGACAAAAAGGTGGGAGATGTAGCCTCCATTCTATATAACAGAAAGAAGCACAAAACACAATCTGAAAAAGCATTGTATAATATGATCAAATGCATGGGGGGGAAAATCCAGAAAAAAAGAATACATTTTTAGAAATACAGAGCAGAAGATCCTAGGAGAACATTGTCTTGGACAAGGAATTAGTAAGTGCATTTTACTATTGTCCTAAATAAAAGATTCTAGTATAGTGTTGGGGCAAAAAGGACTAGTGAGGTCTTTGAAGACAGAGAAAAGGAATATCCAGTAAAAGTCAGGGAGTGAACTTGCTGCTCTGTATATAGCCAGATTGTTGGATTTTATGTCTTCTTTTTATGAGAGAGTAATTAGTAATCCTAACCTTTTGTGGAAGAATATGATATGTTCAGGACCTCAAAGGGTGAAAAACTCAAAATCTGAGTCCAAACCATTGGGTTGTTTCATTATGATAATCTTTTCTGACTTTACTTGGTGCTAGTAGTTATGTTTCCCATACATTTATTCATCTTTCCAGGAGGGGATGGAATTATAGGAGTTAGAGAACTCAAATAGTACAAGGCTGAAGCAAAGAAAAGGAAGTAGAGAGAGTAGGAAAGAAAAAATTGAATTATCACATATAGAATAGAATCACAAATAGAATTATCACATTGAAAAAAAGAAAAGAGAAGAAAAGAAAATACTCTTAATCTATAAAAAGACTGATCAAAATAATGCTGATTCCACACGTGAATACTATTTTATAAAGGGGAACACTTTGGCTCACTTGGAAAAGGTTTGTTTTGTAGCTGCATTGTAAATTTTGTTCCAGCAGCTAAGCTTACATCACTGTGCAGTTCACATTAGACAGGGCCACTAAGTAAATGAATTATCAAGGGCCTGGTGTTCAGTACTGTAGGCTCTCTAAAATGGTGATTGAAAGCATTGTGATCTGAGGTTCTCAGCCTCTCCAATCTGCAGGGGTTACTTTCATCCTCATTATCTTCACATAACTGAACTATACCCAACAGTCATACTGAACTACTACTGACTCTATTGACTTTGGGGGGGAAATAGAGTCTGCACAATATGAGTAAATTTAAATTATTGTATTCCTACCGCAATGAACAAATGTTTGTCTTACAGTAATTATGCATTTATTATATGTACAAAACTAAATCCATATTAACAAAAATCACCAACTGTGGCAGTCATGCCTATACAAACATTGGACAAATCATCACTATAGTTCTAATTCAATAATATATAAAAGACACCTTTACTCAGTTGTTGGCTCTCAACTGCTACCACATTTTCATTTTATATAAGAAACCCTGCTAGTCAGTCTTGTGGGCAGCAGTTTCATTTTGGTTTAAATTGCTTCATAACCTCTAATGTTACAATGTTGTACTCTAAATATCTGCTTAAGAATTTATATTTTCCAAATTTCTTACCTACCATGACTTTCAGAAATATTCAACAACTGCTTTTGAGTTGTAGAAGAATGAGGAAGAATAAAGTGAAATAACATTTAAAAGAGAAAGGTAAATGTGTTGGATTTTTGTTTCATTTTTCATGAGAGCTGAAAAACACATAAAATGGAGTTAGCATTTGTCATGGTTTGAGAGTTCTAAAACACCTAATTCTCTAGTCTAAGCCCCCTCCCCCATCTCAATCTAGTAAAAGATGTGTTTTTTCCAGACAAAACATGAGACTCAGAATGGGGGAAAGGGAATATATTACAATGACTGTACAAATAAATAAATATTATAATACATTATACACATGATCTCAACTATCTCTACCATGACATAAGTATTTACAATGGATCAGATCTCTTCTCCCCTCCAAATAAAAGTCCAGGAGGGAAGAAGGACAGATCCCTTCTTCAGAGCAGCAATGTCTCTAAGGCAGCAGGTCTCTCTGACTCTATGCAGCAGCTGTAACTAGATTGTTGTAGCTGGATCTCTTCTCAATACACACAAGGGGTTCTCCAAGCCCCTTGGCCCGTCGTCTCCAAATGAGGGTCTTCAAGACACAAGGGGGTCTCCTTTCACCCCTCTTGGCTCTCCTTTGACTCCAAGCGAAGGTCTCACCGGTGGACTGCCAGCAGGGACAAAACTCGCTTCACCACAGGCATATCACGAAATGCAGGGGGCATCTTCGTGAAAGTCCCTTCCTCAGGGGGGTTCACCCCTGAGTCAGAACATCTTGGGCAGCATTCAGTTGAAAGCCTTTGCCTCAAGAGTTCTACCAGAGCTCCTGTGCTCTGTCTCAGGCTGCCAGGCCTGTCAGCAGCAGCGAGGGGGGCCAAGGTCAACCCTCCCACATTTTTTCTCCATCCCAGTCCAGCTTCAGGATGTCTTTGAGCTTCTCAGCTCCTCTCTCTCTGGTGCTGCAGCACTCCAAGGCTCCTCTCCTTAATAGGAGTCCATCTCCCTCCTTTCTCAGAGGTCTCAGACGGGTATGGGGTCTTATTCTAGTTCTTACCCCAGCTTCCTCTCTCCCTGCTGCTCTCTCGGCTCTCTCTCTCTTCATTAGACCTCTCTGCCTGCTTGCCTGGTTGCAAGTCGCCTCTGCTGCGTTCTTATCTTTTTGGTTCTCTGCCATCTGTTATGGATGCTGCTTCTGCCGCTGCTGTCTCTGCTCACTCACAGTGGAGAAAACTTTCTTAGCTCTCACCTGCAGGCACCTAGCCCAGCTTCATGCTGTTCCAGGTCCCTGCAGGCCCCCGCTGGGGGCTGGGGGGCCAAAGCCCCCCAGGGGGCTCCTGCACTCTTCTCCTCGTGGCCTCAGAACATGGCTACCACTTCTACAACAACCAAACTACAACTCACCTTCTCTTCCGTTTGCTTGTGGTATGTTTACATTTCGCAGAAGTGCCCACTGGACAAAACTTCAAAACTTCCAGGGGTCACCACCCCCTGGGGTTTTATCATTTTCTTAGTTTCAGGCAGAAAACCTGGTTCAAACCACTACAGCATTCCATAAGAACCCATCTGGCTAAGAATGCTTGCTCCCTTTCCTGTCTGCATCACAAGCAGCCTGGAGAAAAAAATCAGGGATTTGGCCAAACAAACACAAAAGAGTTTTGATATTGTGGTATTTTGCCTTCACTTAATCATTCAAAAGCTTTCCTCCAGATATTTAAGTCATTGATTGGATTCATGTGGGTACATTAAAAACAACAAAACTGAAGTTTTGGGCAAGACCATGATGTGAGATGTCCCTGATTTGACAAGTTTGTGCTATTAGTCAAAAGAAGAAAGGACTTTGTATGTGTCTCTTCTCTATAATCTAAATAACAGAGCTTCTAGCAGCACACCTGGAACTGTGACTTAGAGGTGATGTCAGGCAGTAATATGAATGCATGAGTTCCTCCGATGCTGCATATCATCAGAGATACATCATAGTTTTATGCAACATGAAGGACCTCAAAATTGTGTAGCTGAATGGTGAGTACCATTCATGGAAGCCAAGAATAAAGATGATGTAAACTGTAATGGAAGTCTGAATAACTTTATGCTATCCTCTGCATCACTGAACAAGATGTTCAGAGTTTGTGGGGGGGGGAGTCAAGAGAGGGAACATAACTCAGATAAATCTTTTGATCAGCTACTGCAAATGACTTGAGAATTCTCTTCTGGGATTTAAATTCAGCCAAGTGAAAGCTCAGGGGTTTTGTGGTTTTATTAAGGAATCGGGGAAAATTACACATTCTTTTTGCACAATCTATGTGAGGTTGCTGCTAATCTTGGCATATTGTTTAGACAATTTGCATCTGAATTTGCATTTGAAGCACACAGAAGAAAATCCTGCAGTAAGGCCATTTAAATAAAAACTACAGGAGAGATATAATGTACTTGGAATAACTGAAGACCCCACATTGTCTTATTTTAACAAATCCTGAATCATCTAATATTTTTGCAAAACATTTGAAAGCATACATGTATATATACTTGTGTACATATACCAGCATAGGTTCTATATTATGTTTCATTAAATACTTTAGTAATTCCATAAGTATATAAAATACAGAGATAAACCATTATGCATATTCTATTTGATTTTTACTTATATTTTAATATTATTTCAACATTTTTTGTTTCCATTTGCAAATTTTATCTCATATAACGTCTCCTGTGGCACAGCCTACTTTGCAAATAAAGACATTACTTCCTACCTGACAGATGGAAGACTTTCATATTCACTTCAGTACCAACACTAAAACTTCCAGTGTTTCATGGGAACTGAATTTGTGATGAACTTTTAATGAGTGGGCCATGAAATTATTTTATATCCTAAATTCCATGAAAGTGCTTAATTTTATATTATTTATCTATTTGTTAAAACACAACATAGAAGTGCACAGTAAATGAATTACTTTTATGAGAAGCTTATCTCTTGGATTCTTAACTTGTGTTTCTCTAAATGCATAATTAAACTGTAATATTCATGCAGGATTTTTCATCTGCTTTATTTATAAGAAACATAGCTAAGCTATAAAATCTATGTGCTATATTAATAAACTGCCACATATTATAAGGGAAAGCACCAAACAGAATCATCCAGGAGAATGAGAGGGGTTTTTTCCCTAGCTTTTTCTTGTAATTTGATTTTGAGTTAAAGTGATTTAGAAGTACTGTAGCAGGGTATTACAGTTAAAAGGCTGTAGAAATAATGCAGAAGACAGAATATAGGCATAACACAGCATGATCACATTGCAACCAAGCCCAATTTATGATTTCATAAAGCTGAACATAATATGAAGAAAGAATACATAAAACACATTATACAGAATATTAATGTTAGAGATAATTACAGATGAGGCTAAAATAAGATACATCTTCAAAAATTTTGGAAGGAAAAAATACTGAACCCAAATGTCGTAGAATGAATACAGAAATGAACAGCAGTCGCACTGACCACAAGTAAATTAATCTTAATGTCTTTCTTCCTTTTCGAAAATACTAAGTGAATATGTCCTTAGTATTACCAGCTAAAGCCCTAATTTCTCATTCTGTGTGCCTGGAGAGCACATATGATTGACTCTGTAACAGCCAAAGAAAAATATCCTTATACAAAGAGTCAGACACGTTAGTGATTAGAAACAGGCAATGTGTGCATCCTTCCTGTCTCTGGTCAAGGACTCAGAGACTCTGGCATCCTTATTTAAAATGCATTTGTCCTACATGATGCATTTTCTGCTCATGTGTAATCCTCATCAAATTAGTTTATAGATTGGCTTATTTATACAAGAAACCTGAGGTTTTGCCACACGCTTATTCGCAAGCTGATCTACATTCTGACTGTGCTAGATTCTGCTGAATAGATGTTCTCTACAGAGCAAGAAGGAAGCATTCATAGCTCTGGATATGGACTCTACTCCGATTTGTCTGTTCCTATTTGACCTGCTGCTTTGCAATCTAATTCTCAGAACTACTGTGTCTGGATAGTGGTGATTCCCAGAAACATATTTCAAGGAAAGGCAAATCAATGACTTGATGGCTGAAATCTAATTTCTAGTAGTTGAGTGCAGTATAGGACCAGAGCCATACAAGCAAGAATGATAATGCAATACAAAAAAAAAATAAATGGGGGGAGAGAGGAGAGAGGAAGAGTATGTCTCCAGCCAGCATGTGGTAGCATAAATAGAAAAATTAAACACAAATTCCACTTTCCAGATTTAAAAATTCCTTGCTCTAGAGTATTTTGGATACCTGAAAATCCATTTATCCTAATAAAAAATGTCTAAATTTTTTTTCAGCTACTATGCTCATGAGTGTCAATATTGAAATCTAGACAGACATAATTTAACTGTATGAGAACAATATTTCTTTTCTGAAACTACCGTAAAAATTTATCTTTTAAATCATTTTGTGCCATCATGTATTCTCAAAAAAAACATGGTTTATGTTGACAGTATAGCAGTCTTGCAAGACATTTTCTAATACTGTGGTAACTATGTATGTTTAATCAGAAAACACCTGTAACTAACATTTACAAATGCATTTTTTTCCTACCCAAAGAAACCCATGAGCCTCTCTTTACCCTAAAATAATGCTATTCTGGCATGAAAATGGATACTCCAACAATCCAATTTTTAGTATTATAAAATTCAGTGTCTCAAATCGTTAAAACAAATGAATTGAATAAACGTCACATTTTATTTTCAAATTGATCTGTGAAAAGACCTGCACAGTACTGATCTTACATAAAGGTGGTATATATTGAAAAGCAATTGTAGTGATTCAGAACTTTTCTGGGATTAGTGCACATCTAAAAGGGATAACTAGAATCTTGAAAAGCATTCAATAGCCTTGGCACATTTAGCATCATTACAGTTATGTCTTTGTCAGGTTTATCACACTCTCCATTTCACAATAACTATTGATCCCCTATCTTAAGATCAGAGTTTTAATTTTGGAAACATGCTCATCATCTTTATGACAGAAGGCACGATAATGGCATGACTAAAAATTATCATTTTGATTATATTAAACCAAACCTTCAGTTTTTGAAATATAATTCACTTATATCATTGGGGAATCACTCCTAGAATCTGTGTTTGTAAGCAGCTCTGAAAATTTCTTTAGCTATTTTTCTAGGGATATTTTTCAGTATTGTGTAGTTTATGACATTTCTAGAGATTGAATCTTCTGCATTTGTCTTTTTTTTTTGTCTCATGTTTATCTTCAAAATATGCTCTTTGCAGAGCCACTGCATAGTGATAGTCCATTGCATCTAGGAATCTCACCATTTCTGTTCAGTAAGGAGTAGTTTCAGAAGACACATACTTTAACACTATAGGGATACCTTGACATTGCCATACTAATATTTGTGAAATGTTTGTGTGGTATGTGTGTGTTTGGGGTGAAGAATTAGCTTTTACCTGGTTTTGTCATGGATGACATAAAGAATGTAGTATTGGAAAGTATTCCCCAAATAATAAGCAGAAACTGTTGATTTCAGGAGCTAAACAGTGTAGAAGGAATTATTATTATCTACGATTATACCAGAATATGCCAATAGTACCAAAAATTCTGGAATAAAGTGAGGAAAATTTGGGACTGACTCTCAAAAGGCAGGTAAAGTATTCAGGCATTCTATAGGAAACATGCTGTTATTATTCTGAATGATTTGTAGGAAGAAATAATCCTTTCCATTAAACCTCTAGGCATAGTGGAAAATCAGAAGACCCACAAAACAAATTCTTGAGCAGTCAGGAAAGAAAATACTCTTCATGAAGTAGTACCAAGGAAATTGGTTTTTTCCAGAAGATTTATCTCTACGCCACCTTTACAAAACCTGTATAGATGTCACAGAAACCATCCCTTAAAAAGTTGTTACACAGAATGGAGACTAGAAGAAAAAGGAATACCTCATACTTAAAATTGCTATTACTACTCATAGTAGCTATTAAGAAATGGTACTGTTACAGCTATTTGTAAAAGGATGGCACTCAGAGAACCAAGTGTTAGGACCAAATTGTTCTACCAAATGTCCAGAAGATATGTGCAAAGCACATTCCAGAGGAGTAAAAAGACAATCAAAGTGCAGAAGCAGCAAAGGCATGAAATAAGTAATTTACTATGTGACTTCAGAGCTTGAAGATGGTCTTCATGAAGTTCTGCTTAGTCAGTTGTGCAGTGGACACTGTGCTACTCAGGTTTAGAGACACCATCAGAAATTCTCCATGGTTGAATTTTTCTTCAGTTTACTCTAGTAAGAGAATTATTTGGAGTCTTCATTATTATTATTTTACTGGTGAAAAGAGAGTTGGGAGAACAATGAGCAGTGGATGATAAACTGAATAACTAAGATATTTTATTGGTAAGACCCCAAACAGTTTTTTCACTATTTAAGAGCTGAGACAGATAAAAAAAATGAGTAAGACTATGCTAAAGTTATATTTCCTTTTAAGCTGGACAATTTAAATTTTTAATTTGTAAGGTATTTAAATGACAGGATTTTGCAGATAGCATTATTTTGCAGGAATTTATGGAAAAAGGAATTTGATTAAATTGAGGCATCAATTCATTTACTTATTCATTTACTTGTTTTCCCCAAAAATTTTTTTAATTAAACAAAGCATCATAGCCACAATGTCATCTTTCTTTTGGTATCTTTTTATTTATGTTGTGTTTGTGTCAGAATACTGGAACATAACTTAATAGATAATACCATAAAATCTTGCAAACACTGCGGTCTAACACCTCATGAGTAAATGATGTATTAATGCATCTTCTGAAAATTGCAAAGATGACTAAATGAAGGATTGTTAAAACACTGCTATTTTCTTTAATGGAAAGGCAATCAAATCTCATTCAGAATTTTTCATATTACCAGTTTATAAGGGTCTCCTAATTCTTTTTTAATTTTGCAAGAAATGAGAGTGTAAAAAAAAAAGGAAAGAAAGAAAAAAGAATAATAATGGGTCTTATACTGACACTGTTGTAAGAGCTTCTACCCCACCATTACAAAGATAGTTTTCTGGCACTGATTTTGTATACTAACTATGCTGCACGGGGTGATATACATGCTAGTAGAATTCCATTCATCCATTAAAATGGTAATCTTTCTCTAAGATGCTATATAGCACGAACCTTATGTATTAATTCTGTATTTCTAACTTCCCAGTCAATGTATTAATAGCGAAACTCTTTTGATAAACACTGGACTTTTGCTGTCCCATTAAAATATATTAAAACAATGTCCTTATTACTATATTGAACCATAAAGTTTTGGTAGTCATAGGACACTATTTAATTTGATTTGCTATATTAAATAGAAATATATATACCTACACACTGTTTTAGATATGTCAACATAATTAATTTATAGTATATAAAATTATATATTAAATATATAGTATATTAAATTTATAGTATATTAAATTAGAACATATAAAATAAAGATTTCATAGCCGAAATACAACATTTCCTTAACTCCTTTCCTGACTATTTATAGGAGTGATAATATAAGCAAGAACTGACTCTTATACCTTAGAGATCTACAGAAGTATTTCAATCTATTTAAACTAAGTGTAACAATATATCAGTTTAACAAGAACTATAAGAAGTGTAGTATTACTAGAAATCTTTTTCTCGACTTTGATTCATATATAGCAGATCCTTTGTTTGCATAAATACAGACATAGTTACTAATACGCTTTGCTAAAGTAATTGCTCTTGAAATTGCTATTTCTGGTCCAGAATTTCATGAATAGTGAACCAAGCACTCTTTAAAAAAAACATAAACCCAAGGAAAAAACAATATTTAATCACTCTGAACCTTACTCAGACTTAACATAGAAAGATATTTATCTTTCTTTAAAATCCATAGTTTAAACAAGACTGATTAATGATCACATAACTGCTATATACTATTGTCTTCCATTACATTCAGTGTTTTGAAGATATCACTGAATGGACTATATTATATCTGTAATTTGAGGTCTTCAAAAACCATAGGTAAAGTGAACATTTGTCAGTACTTAACCTTCTACCCGGAAGACAGCATTTGCTATAAAGGAATTAGTCCTTCACAGTATGAATCTGTTAGAAAAGAGTCTTCAACCAGAATAATTATATAGTCAGAGCTCCCTCCTGGTATTTCTTGGATGAACTCTTTCTATCAGATAAATTGATGAGATGAAGACAAAGTAAAGTGATAATCAGTGACTTAGTACAGAAAAGTTAA
Organism: Pseudopipra pipra; assembly: GCF_036250125.1. Lineage (NCBI taxonomy): Eukaryota > Metazoa > Chordata > Aves > Passeriformes > Pipridae > Pseudopipra > Pseudopipra pipra. Next base: position 51,934,290 of record NC_087553.1, read on the forward strand.
AGAGATAATTTTCATAATGTCAGTGTGCTATCTTACACTTCTTTGATCAAGTAAAGCTAACGTGCTAGATCTTGGTATTTAATTCAGTTGCCCTTTGTCCTGCCACAACCTATTACCAATACCATTTGTACTGCAACCACATAGAAATGTATTTCGTTTCCCTTGAGTAGCCATTCACAACCTTTGATTTCACACTCTATGAGCTTTAGATCAGATATATTTCCCTGAGTATGGGACTGCCTTTTTGATAGATAACTCCTGCCTTGGAAAGTCTTCCTTCCTGAATCAAAGCCTGACAAGTGGGTTAGGGCCAGTTCTTTTTTTTTGTTGTATATGTTAGAGGAAGAAATTCAGAGTCACTTGTCAAACTACTGTTTCTTTGGGTAAAAGAGTGCCTGACCACCAGCTTTCTGCTTTAAATGGATTGTTTGCAGGCTCTTAATTGTGATGTTAGGGAGAATGCACGGAACAGATGAGCTGAATGTTTGTGCTAAAGTAAAACTTAAGATAATAGACAAAATGCAACTATATATATGAACATATACATGAACATCTGTCAAAGGACAAGTTCCCATGCTAGTGTTTTAAGTGTCAGATATTAAAAACCCATCTCTTCATGTGACCTAGTATTTGTTTACTTGGCCCACAGATAAACAAAAAAGATAAACAAAAGCAAAACCTAGCTGAAGGCCTGAATCTACTTTTGAGTCCCTAAATTCAAAAATACGTGGAGTCCTTGGAGAATGTCTGGTGGAGAGCAAAAGGCATGATCCAAGATAACCGCAACTGAACTTTAGGGAAAGAATAAATGGACCATAGTTGTTCAGAGAGAGGAACAAGAGGCAACATGATTATAGTCCTCAAACACATGAAAGTCTTATGCAATGATGAAAGGAATTGTGAAGCTGAAGAACAGATTTCTTGGGAAGTCTCTTCTGATCTGCAGTGAAGGCACCATGTTCTGGAAGGTAATAAGAGGTCATGTAGTAGGGAGAAGTGAAATTAATTGCAAAAGTACAGTGGGAGTCTGTACTCTAGTGTCCTGGGACTGCTTACTGCAGTTCCTAACAGGAAGAGAAGAGACGGAGACAAGTTGGTCCGATACACAGATGTGTCATAAAGCATCAGCCTTCCATTTGATTCCTGTTGTCTTAGAAGAAAAAAACCCAACAATTTCTAACCCAACAATTTCTATCATAATGGAAAAGCACCCATGAAGCAAGCATAAGAAAAGACAAATAAAAGAAAAAGGGTTATAAATTTCATAAACTTTACCACTGGACCATTGCTAACAAAGAAGCAAATATTTTTCTGCAGCAACACTTCTGTAGCTGATCATGTCTTTGAACAAGGAATATTTATACATAAACTTTGGAAGACCTTGTCAAAATTGGGACATAGTGATCATCAGGGCTCACACAAAAGAGCAGGTTCATAAGCATGACTGATCTTTTTATATGATGCATTAATCTGACAAGATGTGAATTGAGAGTAAGAGCTGAAAGTGGAAGGTGTGCTGAAGGTTCTTATGTACGGTGCCTTAGACCCCCACAAATCTATCTTCCCTCTGGAACACAACTGTCTCTGTAAGAGTTTTATTATTGACACCTCAGTCCACTTCCTTACATTTTGACCCTTACAAAAACAATGAAAGTATGACCCAGAGCTCAGAAGTTAATACTCTTGGAAAGCTGGTTAATCCTTCATAGATAAGAGTTGCACCTGACCTCTAAGTTACATATGACCTCTAAAACATCCATGTGCTTAATTCCTGCACAAATTTAAGCATTATCTAGTAAGGCAGAAAAGATTTTCATACAGCTACCTAATCTTATTAAGTTCATTTCATGACATATTTTTTATGTTATATTAAAAATACAGATCATAGTCTCATACCAAGATGTGACTTCCTGATACTACTAATGGTAAGAATTTCAATGGTAGCCTGAACACAGTTTGTAGTAAAATAAGAATATGTGTATCTAAGAGGAGCGTCGTAGTCTAGTTGTTTTACATATGTTGTGTTCAGTGCCTGAGGATAACATATTCTCAACATTGTGCAGATTTGTCAAAATAAAAAAAAAATTCTCACTGGTAGTGCGCAGCTCTGCCAACAACTTCATATGCAGGCTTTGGAATTGCTTCATTTCACACAAGTTTTCCTTGTTTTATTGGGTCTGGCTGGGAGACTTTCCCCACAGTAGATCTCATAGTGACACACTGTGGATCTGTAGATAGAATAGTGTTTATATGACCCCAGTGTTTCAGCTACCATTGAGCAGTGTTCCCAGGCATAGAGATGTCTCTCCAAATCACCTCCACATGCCTGCAAAAAAGAAGGCTGGGGGTGGACAAGACTTTGGGATGGGGCACAGCCAGGACAGATGACTGAAACTCGTCAAAAGGATATTCCATACCATATGACTTTGCTTAGCGATAAAAACTAGGAAAAAGAATAACAGAATCATAGAATATGCCAAGTTGGAAGGGACCCACAAGGATCACTGAGTCCAACTCCCAGCCCTGCACAGGACCATCCCCAACAGTCACAGCATGTACCTGAGAGTATTGTCCAAAAGCTTCTTGAACTCTCTCAGGCTTAGTGCTGCGATCATTTCCTTGGGGAGTCTGTTCTGGTGCTCAACCACCCTCTGGGGGAAGAGCCATTTCCTAATACCCAACCTAAACCTTCCCTGACACAACTTCACGCCAGTCCCTTGGGTCCTGTCCCTGGTCACCACAGAGAAGAGATCAGTGCCTGTCCCTCCTCTTCCTCTCATGAGGAAGTTGTAGACAGCAATTAGGTCTCCTCTCAGTCTCCTCTTCTCCAGGCTGAACAGACCAAGTAACCTCAGCCACTCCTCATAAAACTTCCCCTCAAGACCCTTCAACACCTTCATTGCCTTCCTTTGACACAATATTCAGGCTGAGGCCACACCAGTGCAGAGCAGAGCAAAAGAAAAGTAAAAAAAAAAAAATAATAAAAAAAGGAAGAAAGAAGAAAAAAGGAAAACAAAAGAAGGAGAGGGGTGTTACCGGGAGGTTGCTGAACTGAAACAATAACACTGTTCAAAGTTCAACAAAACAAAGTTTATTACAAAGAAGTAACAAATGAAACGAGAAAACCGAGAGACAGGACAAGAAAACAAAACCCAAGACAACCTCCACTCACCCATGCGCTATCCACAGCTGCTGTACATACCGAATCCCAGAATGCTTATAATTCCCAATAGCAGTAGTTTCATACTCAGAGCATTGGCAGGCTAAAACACTCTGGCAGGTGTCCCTACAGGAAACACTCCCTCAGAGGTAAAGCATGCTTTCTGCTCCAAGCAAGAGCTGTCTGCTTTTTCAAAAAGTCAGTCATCCAGATGTCCAGGATGATAATATTTTTTTGTACTTGTATTATCTTCTAATGAAAATGACATAACTGAAATGTTATTGTGTCTGTCTATCCACTTAGTTTCTTTCCCTGACTGAAAAATGTCGAAAGAGACACATGACACTAAAACATAATTTTCCCTTGGGATAGAGTTCTAATTACTAGTTACTACAGTTTTGAAGAGTAAAAATATGTTTAATTTCTGTAACTGAAGCATTTAATATGGAGATTATCAGGTACCTTCATTCCATTTTCAATATCACTCTTTGAAATGAAACTTCATTTTAGTAGATGTAGTACTTTGCACAAGTTATATACGGCTCTGAATGACTGAATGAATGAATGATTATGAATGAAATAACAGTGCCATTGGGTGTGGGAGCCCAAACCCAGCTTTCAGCAAAGGAAAACAAGGGCTGACAAAAACCTTGTGATCTGAAAGAGCTGGACCCTTCTCACAAGACCTGTTAAAGTTCTACCTCATGGATCAAGCCTGGCTCCAGCAGAAATCAGAAAGGACTTTTGAGATGATTGTATCAAACCATGTCTAAACCCCTGTAATCCCTCTGTCCCCCATGTAATCCTACTAGAAGAAAAATTAACTATTTGGAAATTGCAGTAAAAATTTGTGTAACTCCCCAATTAATATAGGTTGTCCCCTTCATTAACATACAGCCCCAGATGCCTTTAAAATAGTGTTCTCGTGTTCAATAAACTTTTCCAGTTTCCCCATACTGGGATCGTGTCTAGTTTTTATTTTTCAGACCGCCATTATTGGGGCTGCAATTTATTTGCATAATCTTCGGATCAAAACTCAAGTGTTTAGAGAGCAAAAGTGAGATTAGATGTTTTGGTCTTTATCCTCATTTCAGTACAATCAATATGCTTGCTAGGTGAAGAACCAAACTAGTGGAAAAAGTGCATTCCTGGTTAGGTTTTAAAGCCTATCCAGGAAAGCTGAACATTTTACTTTCTAATCTCCTATTTATTCATCCATTGAAAAGCTTTATGGAGACTTTTGTGAGTTCACAAGATTTGCCTTTATATGATATTTTTTTCTTTACTGTTAATATTAGACCCTTATTTTTTTTCACAAAAGGTAATGAAATATTAGAGATTGTTGACAATGTTTCTGCAAATATATGTACTGAATCCTTCTGGATTTTATGTGAGGGATTTCTCTACACGTCTAAGAGTATGTAGATCTTCTGCTGCTAGGAAGTGTCCCCATTACCCTCCTCCCATTCTTTTTCTAACAAAAAAATAATTCTAATTGTGACAAGTTGTATCATGTTTTTTGGAAACAACTAAATTTTAAATTAAATGTAATCTAGACTTTTTTTTTTCAAAGTCTTTTTAACAAATGATTTCAGTACAAAGGAAACAATTTTAATACAGCAATTAACTGTCACCACTACTTTCATTCTGAAGAAGAGATGACAAACAAAATTACTTCCTTCATATTCACATTTTGTGGATATAACCAAGGTTAAATAAGAAGCATCTGAAATTGAATTAATCAAAATTTCTGATTAATTGAAATTTAATTTCAGTTAACACATTCTAAAACTTGGAATTTAATGTAAAAAAGATTCATTTTCAGGGTAATTCGAATTAATAATTTTTATCTTCATAAAGTGGGACTATAAAAATAAAAAAGCTGTTCTTAAGGAAGAAAGAAGTTAAAACCTTTTTCATTAGTTTATAAGAATAGCAGTTTCCCTTTCAATTAGCTCATTCTTGAACAGCAAGAAACAACACAGGACCAGCAGGTGGTTGGTTGGCACATGGGAGATTAAAGATGAGAAAAGGTATTGGTTGTTTTAAAACACAGAAACATTGAAGGAACTCAAATGCTCAAACACAAAGAAGCTGGACAGTAACAAAGAAATTAAAAACATAGTAGGAAAACAAAACAAAACTTGTGGTCAAATTGAAGGTTAAATTGGCAGATTAAGCAACACAAGGTTGTGTCTGGAGTATAGTTCAGAAAGACATGTCAAAAGCTATCTTTTGCTCATCAGTACAAACAAAAAGGTGACAGATGGTCTGCATTTAAGAGTGGTGTGCTTATGGTTTTAATTGCTGTTTGTATCTGAACTGGCTTTATTCTAGGTGTGCTCTCAGTGTAGATCTCTTCAGTAAATCTACAAAAATTTGCTGTAGGGTTGCTTTTATACATAATCAATTGAATATGAGATATCTGCTTATCTATTTCTGTTTCTCCCTGCCATTTTTTTCTGTATATCTTTCCTAGTTTTTAATGAAAAGTACTCCTCTTTTCAAACTATTAAATGTTTTCTATAAATTAATGTTGCTGTTCTGCAGTCTATTTCCTGTAATGTACTTTTTTTCCCCTGCTGCTTAGAAACTCTTTTTGAAAGGTTTATTTTAAAATACAAAGTATATGAGATTACATAAGATATTAAAGTGTTATGCATGCAGAAAATGAAAACTTCAATGATCAAGCTCTGCCTTTCACATCCAAGAGCGGAACACTCCCCACAGTGCTTAATGTTTCACAGTAAATTACAGATTAAGTATACAGTTTCTTTCTACTGTTTCTAAGAACACTAGACAATTTTTAAGTAAAAAAGCTCTTTTTGGTTTTGGTTTTGGTTTGTTTTGGTTTTTTTTCCTGATTTTGTACATGGGCTAAAATAGAGGAAGAGATTGGAAAAGATCACTGATAATTGCTGCCATCAAGAGACAACCAACTTAGAAGTTTAACAAGAGCAAGTGTGTACAAACTGGGGAACAAGAGGCTGGATAGAAGCCCCATGGAGAGATTGTGGTGCTCGGGTCAATGGCAACTTGAATACGAGTCAGCAGTGTGCCTTGGTAGCCAAAAAGTCCAACCCTGTCCTGAGGTGCATCAGGCACAGCATCACCTGCTGGTCAAGAAAAGGTGTCTGTCCTGTTCGTCACTGCACTAGTGTGATCCCACCTCGGCGTCCCCTGGTGCAGATTTGGGTATCTCAATATAGAAAGAACATCAAATTATTACAATGCCTGAAAGCTCTTGAGGACAAGACTTATGAGGAGTGGCTGAGGTTACTTAGTTGGTTCAGAATGGAGAAGTCTAAGGGGTATCTCATCATGGTCTACAGTTTCCTCAAGGTGGACAGCATTAGAACACAAGTGAATGAAATGAATCTGCGTGGGAGGAAATTTAGGTTGGACATTAGGAAAAGATTCTTCACTGGAGTGTAGTCGATCACTGGAAGAGGCTCCCCAGGGAAGATGTCACAGCCTCGAGTTTATTAGAGTTCAAGGAGCACCCGGATGATGCTCTTAGTCATATGGTTTAAATTTAGGCAGTCCTATAAGGAGCAGGGTGTTGGACTCAATGCTCCTTATGGATTCCTTTGGACTTCAGATATTCTCTGATTCTATGAACTGTTTATCTTGACTTGGGTTTACCAGCATGTAGTATTGGGCAGGCTGTTCAATATAGTAAATGAGGAAGCTTTTAAAACACTTGCATTGCCTAATTAGTGCAGGAGGTTGTATTTTCATCTAGGTGTTGTTGTTTGAGGTTTTTGGTGGCCGCTTCTCTCAGACACTGGAGTGTTGTAGAAAGAGATCTTCCCCTTGTAAAAATGGTTTCAATATCCTGCATATCAACTTCTGATGAGTTCAGTTTTATGTTTCCATTGTGGCTTTCTTTTTAATTTCTTTGCTAATTTAATTGTGGTATAGTTACCACAAGTGTTGTGAACTCTACAATTATTTTGTTAGCAAAGTAAATTATGGCGTTTCTTTAATTTTTAATAGCAATTTTAGTAAATATTTTTAATAGCTCTTCCAGTTTAGAATGTTGTATTCTTGTGAAGTTGATGAGTCTTAAACATTTCAATCTCAATTTTATATCTTTATTAAAAAAAGAATATAATAATTATTTTTTTTTCTACTAAGTAAAAAGCTGGGTGGGATTAATACTAACTTCACCATATCCAGCGAAAGTATGAATAAATCATTTAAATATTCTATGTACATCATTTGTCATAATTGAAGGGTTTTATAATTCTTCAAGTCAACAGCTTTCAAAAACACCCAAATTACTCTTAATTACACTTATTTAGAAAAATGTTAATGCATTTACTACATAAGGTTTGTATTTATTCTTCTAGGCTACTTATTTTTCCTAGCAAAATTTGAATTTCTTTGTAAGCTGTTTCCCACTTCAGTAGTGTGTGTTTCTTTATATAATACTTCTTCCCAGCTAAAGATTCATATTTTATTCTTTGATAACGCGTGTGTATCAGTTTGGTCTGGCTCTCCCGCCAAGTCCAGACTGTATCCTCCTCCCTCCCGCTCTCCCTAAGTGAGGAAAAAAAACAAACCACAGGAAAATAACTGAAAGAAGTTCAAACAAAACAGGATTATATCAAATATATATATCACATATATTTACAATTATATATACAATTTGAATATATTATATGCGATAGGGAGCCCCCGAGGGGGAAAAAGGGAAAAGGGAGGGGGAAGCAGGGATAAAAGAACTAAAACCAAATATTTTCTAAATATACACCTTCAATAGAGAGCTAGCGAATAAATACAAAAAACCGAACTAAATACTTCCCTGAATGAGACAGTAGAACTAACTCCCCACGCCTCCCGAATGGAACGGAGATAATGGCAGGTCAGAGCAGGCAGGCTTTGACCTGCCTGCTATACAAGCTATACAAGCAAAATTGTCTGCAAGAGGGACCTGTCATCTTCAGCCACTGGAAGAGCGAAGAAAGTGAAGGCCTCTTATCTGCACCTTTTATATGTTGTGCTACGGAAAGGGATGATATAGAATACTTCCTCAGATTTCTGACCCCGTTACTAAGGAAGGCCTAAAAAATCCAAAAATCCAACCCACTACAGCATGGCAAGTTCACTAAATACTTACAGCTATTGTAATGGTTTTGCATGTTAACAAATAAGAAACTTTCAAATTTCTTCTGATAATTCTATTGAATTGGCATTTTCTGGACTTTGCTAACTCTTATTAAATTAGTATGTTTTTAAGCTAAGATGCAACTCTGAATTTATCAGAAGAAAGTCTTTGCAAAATATGTGCTTTGAAAGGATGGGGAAACCAGTCTGAGGGCTATGGGCACGGACAGTTTGACTGAACATACAGTCACGCTGATCACCTTGTATTACCACAGAGACACATTGTTTTATTGGTTTATGAAGGCCGTCACTGCTTTCTGAGACAACAGCAAGGAATAATTTACCTATTGATTCAGCAGTTTTAGGAGCACTTTTAAATGCTGTTTGGGTAGAGCAAGTGAGTGTTAAAGATGTCTTACAACTTCAATGGACCTCAGTAATACCATTTTTTTAATGGCTGTTGCTGACCATTTTATTTTCTAAAAGGAAAAGAAATTAGTGAGAGGGTAGAGGTAATATGCAATCATAAAGGAATGTGGCATTGCGCGAAGAAGCACATCTGGACAGTTTGCGATAATCACACAACAAATTGCTGTAGGTCAGTCTGTGTTGTGTAATAAATGAAATGGCACAAAGTTTAAACAATGGTTCTTAAGGCTGACACTTGTTTGGAAAGTTACGTGTCTGCTTTGAAAAGCAAAGTAAAGAAATCATTATGCTCACTAAATAAAAATTTATTCAGGAGTAATGAATGCAATTAAAAGAAAATTCAATGAAAAGAAAGCACTCAAAGCAAGTTATTATCATGGCAAATAAACACTGAGTAATCCATACATTAATTTTTTTTCCACTAAAGTATGGAAACCCATAAATAGATATTTTGATATATTAATTAACTTTTGTTTTATAAGATTTGCAAACAAAGAGAATCCATCTTTTTTTCTATGTTATGAAAAGAAATTATTTTGTTAAAATTACAGAGAAGATAAAGCTTATTTCAGATGTTTCCTTTGATGAGATCTGATTCAGTTTTCAATTGTTCTTTATTATTTCAACTGCAGATCAAATAATAAGCACAGCCACCACTTTTCAGTGACTATACATACAGATCAAATAATCCACCGTCTGTAATTTTGTACAAAGAAGAATCTTACAGTGAAATTTTGTCCAAGATTATGTCAGGCAACAAATGGAAGTCCATACCAAGATCAACCACAACCTGTATTATCACTTTTGTCCAATTCCAAACTAAAAAAAGCCCCAAACACAAAACATACTTAGCCAGCAGCAGATCACCTTTTATACCTTCTACCACTGCATTTCAGTATAGAAATCTATCTATGAAAATAACTTTCTCTGCATCAATATCTTGGACTTGAAAATCAAAGTATATTACAAGTGATTACACTAGATGCAACTTTTTTTGTTCCCTAAAATTCATGTAGTTTGGATGACCATTCATTTCAAAGTTCTTATATATCTTCTTTAAAAGTTTTGGTATTAAGTACACTGTGCATAATTTGTGTTTGTAATGCACAGATTTATGTTGTTATAAATTCTATATTTTTTCTTTCTTATATTTCTTTCTTTTTCATATTTTTCTCTTTTTTGTGAATGTGCCATTAACAGATAGTGCATGTTTTTAAAATAAAATTCTACTTCAAATGAAAACTTTTTCTCAGCCCAGGCATCAAAAGAATTTTAGAGGAGGAAGTATTAAAAAAAGTGGGTGCAAAGTGAAGTTGCATGACTTCTAAAGAAAGAAACAAGAGATAAAACATGCACTGCCTTTTCCTTTGTAGAAGTTATTTGGATGACATTAATTTTGGGACACACCTGCAGAAGGCCTCCAGTCTCACTCAGCAAGATTTCATTTAGTACTTACACCTTGCCTGTTTTTTCCTCATGTCTGGGATCATATACCTATTTTTACCTTTTGGGGTGAGTCCCAGATAAAAGAGGGTTTTTTATACCAATGACTTCAGCCATTTTGTCTTCCTTCTCTCTTTGGCAGAACAGTGCACACATTGCTGCAACTTATCGTGTGTTGCAGCCCAGCTTTCCAATAAACAAATGAAGTAGCAACTAAATTAGTAATCCTAAAGGTTTCTTGCAACAAGTAGTATCTTGCAATACTACATTCATGTGGGCTTTGTTCCATGGTTATCATAGTTTAATCCCACCTGGCAACTAAGCCCCACCCAGCCACTCACTTACTTCCCCTGTGTTGGGATGGGGGAGAGAATCAGAAGGGTAAAAGTGAGAAAACTCGTGGTTGAGATAAAGACAGTTTAATAGGTAAAGCAAAAGCTCTGTGCACAAACAAAACAAGACAAGGAGTCCATTCACCACTTCCCATAGCCAGGCAGGTGTTCAGCAATCCCCGAGAAAGCAGAAATCCATCATGCATAGCAGCAAATTGGAAGACAAACACTGTAACTACAATCATCCCCCCCTCCTTCTTCTTTCCCCAGATTTATGTAGTGAACAAGACTACATGATGTGGAATATCCATTTGGTCAGTTGGGGTCAGATGTGTCATCTGTATCCTCCCTCAGCCTCTTGTGCACCCCTGCCCTACTTGCTGGTGGGTGATTTGAAAAGCAGAAAAGTCCTTGATGCTGTGTAAACACTGTTCAGCAGTAACTAAAACATACCTGAATTATCAACACTGTTTCAGCACAGATCCAAATCATAGCCCTATACTCTGAAGAAAATTAACTCTATCCCAGACAAAACCATAATATTTGTCCAACATAAAAGAAACAATTTGAACAAGACTAGAAAATTTGGCATTTTCCAGGCCATGCTCTATGTTTCATTGCTATACACAGAAAATGGTGTTGTTTGATGAGTAATAGAGGTTTAATTTTTTTCCCTTTTGCTTTGGGAAAAAATATCTCTCCATATGACCGTTTCTTTCCATTGCTTCCTCTCCACAGAGAAAAACCATAGGATGACCATGAGGTTTGTATGGTCTTGAATGACTAGTCTACATGGGTACATTCATCTCATTCCTTAATTCAACAATCATAGAATCAGCCAGTTTGGAAAAGACCTCTGAGATCATCAAGTCCAGCCCTTGATCCACTACCACCGTGGTTACTAGACCATGGCACTAAGTCCCACATCCAATCTCATCTTAAAAACCTCCAGGGATGGTGAATCCACCACCTCACTGGGCAGCCCATTCCAATGTCTGATTACTCTCTCTGTAATAATTCTTCCTAATATCTAACCTAAACCTCCCCTGGCACAGCTTAAGACCATGCCCTCTTGTCTTACTGATAGCTGTCTGGGAGAAGAGGCCAACTCCCACCTGGCTACAACCTCCTTTCAGGTAGTTGTAGAGAGTGATAAGGTCTCCCCTGAGCTTCCTCTTCTCCAGACTAAACAACCCCAGCTTGCTCAGCCTCTCCTCATAGGACTGTGTTCAAGTCCTTTCACCAGTCTCATTGCTCTTCTCTGGACCTGCTCCAGCACCTCAATATCCTTCCTGAACTGAGGGGCCCAGAACTGGACACAGTACTCCAGGTGTGGCCTCACCAGCACTGAGTACAGGGGAAGAATCACTTCCCTGGTCCTGCTGGCCACACTGTTCCTGATCCAGGCCAGGATGCCATTGGCCTTCTTGGCCACCTGGGCACACTGCTGGCTCATGTTCAGCTTCCTGTCAATCCAAACTCCCAGGTCCCTTTCTGCCTGGCTGCTGTCCAGACACTCTGTGCCTAGCCCTGGCAATGATACCTTCAGGAGTAATGGGATTTCATTTAACTAAATATTAAATATACATATATACACAAATATATCTAGACATATATTTATATTCATTTTCGTTAATATTTTTCTATATGTGAGAGTTGATTTGACACTAGCTAAGAAGTTCCTACATGCATGAACAATATAACTTGAGAATTTGCAAACAAGTTTTTTTGCATGGCATTCTTAGTCAAACTATGCAGTTAATCAAAATTTAAAGGGAGAAAAAAGAAATAGGAACTCAGTATTTTCATTTTCCTCTGTGTTATGGTTTAACTCCAGCCAGCGACCAAACTCCATGCAGCCGCTCACTCATTCCTTCACCAGTGGGATCAGGGAGAGAATCGGAAGGGTAACAGCCCAAAAAGTTGTGGGTTGAGATAAACACAGTTTAATAGGGAAAGCAAAAGTCATGCACACAAGCAAAGCAAAAAAAGATTTAATTCACTGCTTCCATGAGCAGGCAAGTGTTCAGCCATCTCCAAGAGAGCAGGGCCCCATCTCATCTTACTTGGTAAGACAAATGCCATCACAAATGCCCCCCTTCCACTTCCTCCTTCTTCCCCCCACTTTCTATACTGAGCATGATGTCATATGTTATGGAATATCCCTTTGGTCAGTTTGTGCCACGTGCCCTGACAGTGTCTCCTCCCAGCCTTCCACACACCCCCAACTTCCTTGCCAGCATGGCAGTACAAAAAGCAGAAAAGGTATTGACTCTCTGTAAGCACTGCTCAACAATAAAATAAAAAAAAAATCTCTATATTATCAGTCCCATGTTCAGCCCAAAACCAAAACACAGTCCTATATGAGCCACTGTGAAGAAAGTTAACTCTACCCCAGACAAAACCAGCGCACTCTGTTTTTATTTCATGTGGCCAGATTACTTTAGGCACTTGTACTTATCTTGTGCCTCAGTATAATCCTTCAGTGGATTACTGTGCAATGCTAAGCACAGCTCCATATTCACAGTTTCATAAATACATTCAAATACCAAAAGTGCTTCTCATTTAAAGTGGAATTAATATTCCATTGGAAGCCACTATATATTCTCCACAGCACACTAAAGTGAGAGGCTGTAGTACTGTTGAAATGGAAAGCATCATTCTCAATAGATGTATTTGTCCTGTTGAGATATTCTAAAAAGTCTGACATAATGAAATTTCCTGAAAATCTGTTAACTATTAAGTAGTAAACAGGAGAACCGGCAGATGGAGATCTATATAAGACAGATATATCAAATACAGTTCATTTTTGCTTACAGCTATACCAGGTGTTTATATGCAGAAATTAAATTCTACTGAATTTAATAGAGTTATTTTAGATATAGAGTGGCGTAAGAGTTGTGTATGCCTTAGAGAAAGCATATACACTTTGCACCAGTAGTGTGGTCTTATACTGGTGTAATAGGGAGAGTTCAAAGGATTGAGATTGAAACCAAAACACCGTTGAAAGCTCAAAAAACCCCAATATTTATTACCAAGAGGTAGCCAATAAAATAAAAAAAAAAAACAAGAGAGAGAAAGGAGGAGAGAAATAAACCCTCAGTACGACTCCCCCAGTCACTCAGGTGTTGCATATGAAGTTATCTTACCAACCTGGAACACCTAGAATTACCCATAGCAGAAGCTGCATTCTCGGAGGGTCAGCAGGCTTATGCATCCCCACAAAAGGCAATGTGGTCCTTTGTGTGAAGCAAGCCCACCCAAAATGAGCTATCTGCTTTTTATACAATTAATTGGTGACGTCTACCTGGGCAGGTGTGGCCAGCACTGCCAAGCTAGAGGCCTTCAGTCCCTCCCTCTGTTATGCAAGTGGCATCTCTTCTGCGCATGTGTGGGTACCTTATACCTTATAATGTGCACATTATACCTCAGGGGTCTTTTCTAATTGAGTCTGGGGGTTTACTTCATCATTCTCCTCTTCAGTTTCTCCTTCAAGTGCCCTTGAAAGTTGATGAACCAATCATAAGACAGCAATGAATTTTAGTTTATACAAGATGTTTACTTCAAGGACGAAGTTCTCGTTTATCATTGCTTGTTTTCTCATAACTTGGCAGTAAAAGAACAAACTTTCACAAGTGGCTGGGCCAAACACAGATGAAAGTATAAGCCCTGATACAAGTGGAATGCTGATCAAGATGTGAGGTGTTGATATTCTTTAATTTTGTAAAGGAGTATTCATAGAAGGTGCTAGAGTGGCATCATAATTCATTCATAATTTTTTATCTTATGATGACAGTGCAACACAGTTTCATAGTGGAAAAGGTCAAGGACAAGAGCAAGAAAAAGAACAAATATTGACATATCTATCAAGTATCCATATTTGAATTAAATGCTGGGATTAGCTGCTAGAGACATCCTCACATTCAATTATGTGTGAGAATCTTTAAGAGGCCATTGTTAGCATTAATAGAATCTGGCATTGTTCATTGTCCTTTTAGTTTTCTTTCGTATGATGTGTCACAGCATTATTCATAAGCACACTATTAGAAAACCTAAACAAAATTGATTTTTGGCCAGTATTCCGACTGCAAAGTTTCTTATTCTTTTAAAGATCTTGAGAGACATGTGTTACTATATATTTGTGGGCAAACAATTTGTGTATAGGTACTTTCCAGCATATTAAGATCTCTTACATTAGTATCTATGTTGGGCAGCTTTTCACTCTGGACCAAAGCTGCAAGTTAGTTTATATTGCTACACCTGAAAATTCTTCAGAACTAAATGCGTTACTGAGCTGAACTAGATTTATTTATTTTTTAGTTCCATGTAATTTTCTGCATAGCTAAAAATGGTACTACTATGTAAGGTGTAGAATCATAGAATCATAGAATCATACATTATTCTATTGAACATCAAGATCTATATCATTAATTGCTCTTCAGCTCAGATCTTCATCAAAAGCTTAAGAGAAAAAATAGATGAGTTTTGTCACAGGCCAAATATTTGTTAAAATTTAAATCTGAAACTTGGCTGTGTACTTTAAATTGCCACATCTAACTCCAATGTTAGGTTCAGAAACTTAAATAAACATATTTTTGAAAGCTCTTGCAAGTTTTTTGAGAATTAAATTCATGGGTCGTAAACTTTCTTTTCTAATTAATTTACTGTTTTCTGGCATCCTCCATGAAATCCAGGCTTACTGTGTCTCAGATCAATATTTTCATACCGTTTTTCTCCAGAGCCCTAGATATTGTGATGGCTTATCTGACATCAGTTCATTTCTTTTCCTTTAACCCTAAAACTATTTTCTGTAAATATTTCAGTAGCAATGCCTTAAAAGTAAGAAAACAGGCAAAAAATGAAAACATTTATTTTCCATATTCAATATTCAGAGTCACTGTTTTCTTTGTGAGTTTTAAATGTCACTAGAAGTAACAAATTATAAGTACCTGAAAGACCCAATAGACCGAGGGAGCAATAAAAAAAAAAAAAATTAAAAAATAAATATTATAGTGCTTATCTAACTTTTCAGATAACTTCTCAGTCATTTTTAACTGGACTCAAGAAAATACATGGAATTCAGTACAATGAAACAAAAGTACTCGAGTGTGATAACACACACCGCTATCTCCAATATATGAACCCTGTGAGGAGCTTTAGTAATATTATTCTGTCATTAGAAAATTAAAAGATATATAGCACAGCTGACATCATAGCAGAGTTAATTCTGAGATTATAAGGAACTCTGTCCTGCTCAAGATATGTTGCACTAATTTTTGTACAGCTGATAGTCTTCAAAATTAGATAGCTGATATTGTGCTCATTACCAATTATTTACACCAGATTGCTCTTAACGTTGCTTCTAGGTCAGACGATGTTACAAGTAAATAACTCCCATGCAGCCATATGCCATACAGTGGCATTCAGATTCTAAATCAATTGGTTGTGAGAAAAGTTTTCTATAGTCTCTCTTTGTATAGTCCTACTAACCATGATTTTCTTGTTCTTTTAGAGCTGTCAACTCCATTGTTTTGAAATGTTAGATCTTATAAATTTTTTACAAAGTTATTGGCTGAATTCCATCCTATTCCTATGAGCAGATTTGATGTTCAGATCAGTTTTGAGGGATAATAATCATTATCTAAAGATACAGTGGTTCCAGCTGCTGAATTTGTAGAGTCTAAAATATGGTACAGGAGCAGGTACAGCAGAATAAACTGTATAACCCAAAAAGCTGGACCTGAATGAACTGTCTATGTACACATAGAGAAGGAAAAGGAAAGGGCTGTCTGTCAGTCAGAATAATGCTAGTTAATGAGGACTATATTTGCCTCTCAGGGTATGCCTTTGTTATGCTATTACTGCAAGTTTTAGACCAAATCTCCCTACTATTTATGTGCAATGCTTTTATCCAGATTTTTATTTAGTTTAAACCTTTTATTGAGTGTCCTTGGCAAAGTTTTGGTAATGAGAGTGCTTCAGGGGTGGCCTCTGAGAGGAGTGGATAGGGATGCCCCACGTGGAACACAACCTGTTCCAGACAGCTCCAACAAACCCACCACAGGGCACAGCTGAACTCCTTGGCCAAGGTGGTGGCACATATGTGAAAATATATTTTAGAAAGGGCAAAACTGCTGCACAGCTGTGAGACAGAGGAGTGATGAAAATGTGAGAATAACAGCCCTGCAGACACCCAGGTAAGAGAAGAAGGAGGGGAAGGGTGTTCCAAGCACCAGAGCAGAGGTTCCTCTTCAGCCACTGGAGAAAACCATAGAGAAGCTGTTTGTCCCCCTGCAGCCCATGGATGACCATGATGGAGCAGACACCTGCACTGGAGCCTTGCAGGACTCCACACTGGAGCAGGTGGAGATGCCCTGAATGTAGCTGCAGTCCATGGAAAGCCCTTGCTGGAGCAGGATCCTGGCAGGAGCTTTAGCTGTAGCTCCATGCAGGAGCAGGTTTTCTGGTAGGAGCTTCAGTCTATTGGAGTAGTCTGTTCCTGAAAGACTATGCTCCATTGAAAGGCTCTATGCTGGGACAGCTTGTTGTGGAAGGTAGAAGTATTGGGAATGAAGAAGTGAAGTTGAGCCTTGGAAGAGGTGAAGAGAAAGGTGGTTTAATTTTTGTTGATTACTACTCCAATTATTTTTCTCCGAATAAATTAAATTATTTTTCCCCAATTCATATCTATTTTCCAGTGATGGTGACTGGTGAGCTATCTCCCTGTCCTTATCTCTATCTGCAAGCTTTTCTGTCTTATTTTCTCACCTTTCTCTGCTGAAGAGGGACACTGGGAGGGCAGCGGGGTAGACATTGGCCAGCCAACCAAGCTCAGCCCACTATAAACCTGTAGTAGTATATCTGTCTGGAAATGTAGATTGGGGCTCAGGTTTGATTTTTATTCAAATATTACAGTAAATATAGATATTAAAGCACTGGTGTGCTCACAATTCTCCAGTGTCTTTTTATTGTTGATCGAAAGAAAATAGGGAACCATTTCATCTTACAAATGGTACAAAATGGTAAAAAAGCACTGTGCATTTTCTTGAATCAAAATTCATAGTATGTGGCAGTAGTCAAATAAAAGGGATGACAAAATCTGCAAGGACACATGATGCATTTTTCTGCCAAGCCCGGTGAAGTTCACCTGTCCCAGATTCATGCAGCTTTTTACCTCCAGTTTTCAGATATCTGAGTAACCTTTTAGTGAGAAAATATTACTTTTTATATTTTTTTTTGCTCAAATGCATATATTAAGAAAAGTAAGCATTGGAGCATTTTCCTTTTTTTCCCAGAAGAATTTTAGATTAAGTTTCAAAAGGTAAAAGAAGTATTTAAAATTATCTGCTTCATCAGAATATGACCTTCAGCAAGAAGCTGTCAACAAGTTAGTGAGATAGTCAGAATTATTGACTGGACCCAAGAGAACTCAATTGTAAGCAGTTTTGTGAGGTTTGAAAGTTACAGTATACAAATCACAGTGAAACCTTTAACTTTGCTAATGATAACCATCACTCTAGACCTATAATCTTCTGGATAGTATTTCAGCTGATTCATCTTTGTTCTGTGACAAAGGCATAGATTCCAATGATTCATTACTGTTACATTCCCATTAGCAGAATATTCACTTACTCTAGGGGCTTGTGTAACAGAAATCCACCGTGAGAAGAAAACACCTCAGATTGCGCCAGAATTATTTTGTAAAAAATTTAATTATCTTGACTTCAGACAAATACTAAAATTAAAGAACTCTTTCATGCCTGTTATTCTCAGCTAAGGCCTGAGACAATAGACAAAAACCATAACACAAAGTAGCCTGAGGAGACAAGCAGTAACCTAGGCAATACATGTTGTACATGGAGTTCTGGTCATGATTTAAAAAGTGTGCAATGATTTGTTTCACACGCACACAATAGTCATTATCCACTTGTCAATAACTCTTTCTCAGCATTAGTCATTAATACACTTTCTCAGGAGACAGTGTTCCGGGCAGGGCAATGGACCTTGCAGCCACTTTTTTCATTTCCTTTTGTACCATGATAAATGGGAAGGATCTGGATTGACCAAGCTTACTACCTGCATTTGCTAGTTCTGCAGTGCCTCTATTAGTCTGTTTGATAATAATGATGCACTTTTAGAGGGAGTGAAATTTCTGACTCAGTGAAATCATCCAACCATCTAGACTCTATATGTCAATAAAGTAGACACTTTGTAACATGTTTGTCTTTCTGGATCAAATTATTTGTTTTCTGAAACTCCTTCTTTTCTTATTGCCTATAAGAAAGATGAGGTTTGTTAGTTCTGGTTACTTGGATAATTCAGCTTAGTTCAAAGATGCAGTTTAAACCAGATGCAACCTTTTGCTCTTACTAATTTGGGAATCTTAATTACATAGGTAAATTTAGGTGAAACAAATCCACACCTTCAGGGTGCACACACTCACAGACATACATGGTTCTTTTACTATAAAGAGCTATATTAATTCCCCAAGAATAATAAATTTTTAATATTAGCATAGTTGCAAAGCATTCATCTTCTCCAGACTCCAGACATGTGACAGTAACAGAATCCCTCTTTCACCCAAACACTTTGATGGAAAGGGCTGATTTTTCAGTCTACACATGACTTCCATCAGGCAGCTACTCAAATTAAGATGAGATATGGGGAGTTGAAATGACAGCAATCAATGGAAAATCTATCTCTGTGAATGACAGCAATAATAATTCAGAGAATATTGTTATTATTGAGCCTCACGTTACTGCTTTTTCTGCCAGCAGCTGAGTACCACTTGTTAAAGAGAGAGTTTATAGCTATTTGAATGCATAGGTATATATCAGGAAGTCCTATTTCAGTTTGAGCTCCCTTGAATACACTATATGCTGCAATCACTTTGGGGTTTTTTCCCTCTCCCTATCAAATCTAATTTTAGTCAAATATACTTTTTTACTTTCAAAAGAGTTAAACTGTATTAGCAAAGTTGTTATTGTGCCTACCATTAATACTTCAAAACGTTACATGTGTAAGAAAGTTCTTTCAGTAAAACTCAAAATACATCACAAACACATCACACCTTTGTGGAATTGTTGCATTCTAAGTTATAAGGAACAGTAAATTCACCCTAAATTAAAAAAAAAACACACACATATTTTTTTTCAGTTTATGACAGTATTTATTGACACCCTATTTTCTAATAGCAAGACTATCGAAGTGGTTCTAAATAAAAAAATCCACAGTCTGCCATGACTGTCTGTTTTTTTACAAATTTTGAGGACAGATGATTTTGTTCTGGGCTTGAGATGCTCGTTTTAACTGCCTAATAATGTACATAATTACTGTGGCATTCTTGGGGTCTCTCCTCTAATATTGTTCTGTCACTGCCTTCTTGAATTGTTTTCACCATAATCATTTATTATGATATTGAGGAAGGTGGTAAGTACATATCATTTAATTGCATGTCCCATTACCTAAAAAAGAATCCCAGAGCATGATCTTGAGGTAACATAAATAATTTTGACTCCATTATCTTTAATAAAGCTGTAAACTTCCAGTCTTTACCATGAAGATGCTTACCTTTGACTTTCAACACCTATTGAATTTTACAATATTTTACACAAAATTATAAGGTTATAAACAGACATGCAAAAGAAAACACGTTTCAGTAATTAAGCAACTAAAATACTTAGATAATTGAATAATTATTTGATTCAATCCTGTTATAGCTAATGCAATCTCCTCTGCTGAAGCATTTCCCAGATTAGCAAATTTGCACCTGTTAATCTCTGAAGAGTGAAAATATTGTGCCAACATTCTTTTCCTCATAAATCATGAATATTTGATATGAAGAATCTCTCCTGAGCTTTTTAGCAACATTATGCTGCAAAATTCATAAAATTGCAGGGAAAATATTAGTTACTTACAATTAAAATATTGATAAGAACAATTATAAAAAGTTGGTACATATTTATGTGATATTTATGCTTAGTGCTTTTAACTGTCTAGTTAGATTTCCTGTATTTATCCATCTCCTCAAATATTCTGAAACTGACTCTTAAAAGTAAGCTATGGAAAGCTACTTAGTAAACTAAATTTCCTATTTCTTTAATGGACAAGATTTAAATAGAAAAGTGGATATTATTGGGCAGTTGGCTTTCTGAAAATTATCTTAATTGTTTAGGTAATTTGTTGTATGGAATCACACTAGAAAATTATAGAGGTTTTCAAGTAAATGTAAAAGAAAAATGTTCATATTTAGTAAGCTATATTTTATTAAGATATATTTTTGTGGACTGTACTGAGATTTGGATTCTTATACATATTTGTTTTAAAAAGACAAAAAGGTCTCTTGTGAACATTTGGGGACATGTATTCATGTCAGAATCTGTTAACATGGTAACCAAATCTTAGTTCCAGAAGTTTCTTAATAGGTAATTTAAAAGTTGAAAAAATTCTTTAACTCTGCAACATGAAAGTTCCTTATTAATTGCAGAATCTTTGAGGAATCTCACCATATATTCAGAATGTAGTCTATATGTGAGTAGGATAGAGCATATACTATTGTTCTTAAGAACATTAACTTTCAGATGCCAATGGATTTTTACCGAAATTTTTCACACCATATGTTACCTCAAAATTCGAAGTAGTTACTAGTTACTAGAAAAAAATTCTCGTATCTTTTACTTACAATCACTTTTAGAAAATAAATTATCTATCCCAAGACAGTGTTTGATAAATCACATTAGCATGTAGAAATTAGGTGAAGGTAAACTCAATTTAATTTTGTGGTCCAAAATCCATGTTATGTACTAAATGTATAATAAAAGTGATGTCATGTATGGTTGATCTGGTTTTATCCAATCTTTTTTTTGAACCACAAATTGAAGCACAGACTTTCTCACTTGACAACGATGAGGCGAAGAAGTAGAAGAAGAGAGGAAAAGAAAAAGATCCTGAAATTTCAGTAATGTTTTGCTTAGTTGTAATGCATCTGATCAGCGTAGAAGGGTTTTCTGTCCTTGGTTAGATTTTTGAAATTACTGAAATTTGACTAGGTTCACTTCACATAGTTCACTCTATCTTGCCCTGTATTATATAAAATATGGTCACATTTATTAAAATTATAATTACTTGAGATTATAGTGTTTCTCTGTCTTCTGAACCTTGCCCTGAACAGTCAAGAACCATGCTTCAGGTTTTACATAGCAGAAGAAAAAGGACAAAAAAAATTTGTTTCTAATACATAAGCTAATAATTTGCTGTAAAGGTCACACATTTGTAATTGCATCTGGTTAGTTTATCTAGTAGATTTAAAGTTTTCCTAGGAGAAATGTTTGTACAATTTCTCAGAATAAAATAATATATACTTAGTGGCTACTGGGTCTAATCCACACAGAAAGATATTTGGCCATTATATTTTTGTATGTATTGTAGATAATGTGTGACGAAGTGTCTTTTTTATTGTTTTTGCTTTATATCATCTTGAAAATGCATTAAAAATGTAAAAAAGCGTTCTTGGTTTACTTTTTGGTTGTTTCAATCATCTTCATGGCTAGCAAAAAATACGATTTACTTTTGCAGCTGTGCTTCCAACTCTCCTTCTCACAAATCACTGCAGTATATGATTTTTCTCTCACCTGGACCAGAGAAAGCAACCAGGGAAAGAAAGAATGCTCCAGCAGTCCCCTCTTTATTTGTGTACTACTAGATTCTGCAAAACTCAATTAATCACCGGGTCGGTATCTTTCAGATCTAGCTCTTGTAAAGTTTATTGATGACTCTGTAATTTTAGCTCTGCTATGAGGACCTTTGAGAAAGCAAAATATTCCAGGCATCCATTTGACTTCTTTATGAAAAACACTACTGGTGAAAAGGTCCCAAACACTGCAGTGTATTTGGGGTTTGGCCAGCTACACTCCTAGGCATGTTTATATGGCAAGTGAAAGGCTAAATATTATTGCACTGGTGCCAAAGCAGTTTCCTCTCCTTGGCGGCTGCTAACGAAAAGTCATCTTCCTGAGACTGGTAGGGTGGCTCTGTCCTGCTGTGCTATGACACTTCTGGGTACTGTCCTTTTGCAGCTAATATCATTAAGTATTTCCTCCATGATCTGGGCATGTTGATTAAATAAATCCAACTGAGAAGTAGCACCTGGTATTATAATTTCCCGTGCCTATACAGAAAATGTAAATCAAATTTAACCTCAGCAGTTTACTATTTCCCTTACCTAAAAATGCATGCAAGCCAATAAGAGAAACATCAAGTTAATGCATTTTAAAAATATGCTTTTTTAAATGTTGTGGTATTGTGACAAAGGCAAATTGTAAAACTGTAAAGATTCATGTGTACCAGCCTGAAATATTATTATTAAATTATATTCTGTGCATTTTCAGATATGTATGGAGTAGTACTTATTTGGTTACTTCTATAGAGCATCTAACTGCAAAAGTACATAAAGAGGGTTAAAAATTTAGAAGGGTGCCTAGCTTTACAGACTCTGCCAAATTTATGCTGCAGCACACTGTGCTGTTCACATAGGCTCTGTCTGCATTATTTAGAAATTTTCTATGTCATAGTCTTGACTGCAATTTCACACACCATGTTATAGTTATCTAAATTCTGACTTCAGGCGACAGGTATCAGAGCTCCATGTAACACTCACTGAGGAATCTGAAGCAAAGGAAGGTTATTGTTGTGCTGAGAAGTCAAGGACAGAGAAGTACTTTACTATTCTGTCAGACCTCTGACAGAGTGGCTTGTCAGCTAAGCAGCATTTTTCCTGACTTCCAACTGTTTTCATTTGTAAACTGAACAACAAAACAGTTGTAACGGAAAATAAGCACTCTCACATCAAAGTGGAGGTAACAGATCAGAATTAGCTGTAGCCTCCAACTTTATCCAGCTAGAATTTCAGTGTAAACATGAGAGCCATACGAGTTCTATGTGTGACATAAAATCTTTTATTCTTTCTCTGTTATGACTTTTGCATCATTTGTGCAGGACTGAGGGGGACCTAGGACATTTTCTTTATATCAAGAAGTTGAATACTTCAGGTATTTTAGATAGCAACTGAGACACCTCTAAAAGTAACATCAACACCAAATTTCATTCTGTAAATCTGAGATCCTAAAGTCCTTCTCTGGTTCCTAAAAAGTGGTGCTATACAAACCTTTTTATTGTCTTGAACTAAGAAGTCCTGCCTTTTTTCCTGTCAGAAATAGTAGAAATTTTGTAAGAATTGAGCAGCAGAGCACAGTGACTGAAGTTCATAAACTGACAGAAGTTCATAGTCTGTTTTAGTGAACTCTGAGCTGTGAATGGTTCTGTTCAGGAACACCACACAGCTTTCTGTTGCATCTTATTCAAAATTGATAATCTCCCACAGATAGCCTGCATGGGCAGCCATGGAAGTACCTTTCTAAGCAGCAGCACTCAGCTATCAGACCTTAATTGTGAGACCTATTAGACCCAGCTAATTTATGAAACCTTTAAATTTTCTGAGTATGTTTGTATTTGTATTGTCAATAGATTTCACATTGCTCCTGCAAGATGTCTTACATCTGAAAAGGACAGAATAGAACCACTGAGGTTGAAAAAGACTGCTAAAATCGAGTCCAACCATTAACCTAGTACTGTCAAGTCCACCACTAAACCATGTCCCTAAATGCCACACCTACATGTCTTTTAAACACATCAAGGGATGAAAACTTAACCACTTCCCTGGGCAGCCTGTTCCAATGCTTGGCAACCCTTTTAGTGAAGAAATTTTTCCTCATATTGTATCTAAATATCCCCTGGAGCAACTTGATACCATTTCCTCTTATCCTATCACTTCTAACTTGGGAGAAGACACTGATCACTTTGATATAAGCACTCAACCTCAGCAGCTGTCAGAGTTTACCAGGTCTGACTCTTTTTTGTCCTAAAAATTCATCTATACCTGGAGTCTTGTAGTCTGAACATTGTGCAGGAGACTAACATATTACAGACACCAGTCAGATATCCTCTCTATAGGCCTGACTGCAGGGATGACATATCCTATCTGGAAGTTGGAAAAGTCCTCTGGAAGGTACTGGGGTGCATCTGAATAATTCTGAATAATTTCTGGCTGATGTAGTTACTTGCTTTTGGGAAGACTACTTTCATTCCAAAAGTGCTTTTTTTTTTTTTTTTTTTTTTTTTTTTTTTTTTTTTTTTTTAATAAGGGACCTAAAGCCATTTACCTGGTTTTAAAAAGAGTAAGCCTTGCTCAGTTAGGTGCCTACCCATCTTAGCTTTCAAATTATCCAAGAGCTTAAAGTTCAAGTCCCGAGTTAGTCTTCTCAGTCCCCACTATATTTTATATCCACTCTGAGTGGCTTTCCATCATCAAACACAGATTTTGTAGATTACCTTTCTAAGGAACTTAACTTCTCTATCAAATTGATAGGGAATGAGTGTGCCTATTTGTGGTGTTCTGAATTATCCTACTGGGCTGTATCTAATTCTGGCGCACTGTGAAACCACTTTACCTACATCAGTTCATGATGAACTAAAATGAAAGCATTGAAATAAATGCATTGAGGTCAACAATGTTACACTGTTATATATCAGTGCCATATCAAAATTGAAATCTAAAATCTCAGTATTAGATCTGCAGATGGAATCACAAACAAAATTCTGTAGGATGGTAAAGGATTTCCTCCCTCAAAATTCAACTCCAGTGGAAACTGTGACATGGTCAAAGTTCTTGAAACTGTCATGTAGCATGTTGGGAAATAACACTGCAACAAGGGAGTATTGCATTTCAGTGAACAAAAAAAACATAAGTGGAAAGGTACAGAATTTCAAAACACTAAAAAACAGTCATTAGGCCAAAAGACTGATGTCATCTTGATATAACACAAACAAATCCTGAAATAATGTAAAATGAGAATGTGGTAAAATGACTCATTCACCAGTTTGCATGACAGTGCTTTTATTCCCCAGGGGTCATTATGCTTTAATTCAAAGACCTGTTTTTTTCATACATTTTTTGACAACAGAGGTTTTGACTGCAAACTTCTGGGTTAGCAATGACAGCTCTGAAGTTTGCACACTGGTGGGCAGGTGCTGTTCTTGAGGTCATGATGAAGAGATAATTTATTGGCATTTCAACCAACTCGGGAAGTGAAAACGAGTAAAACTTTTAAAGTTATCTCTACTCCATTTTTCCTTCTAACATGCCAGCTCTCCGGAGTGGTTTTCATTTGCTCCTTTTTCAGGTCATTTAGTTTCTTATTTTAGTCATTATTCATTAAATATTAAATTTAAAGCATTTGATCAGGGCACTCACAGCTGGCAATGAGTCAGATCTAAACATTATATCTTACTGATTTTCTCTGTCATTGTAATTCCTCTCTTACTGCTACTTGAATTATAGGACACCACTGTAATGCAAAAAAGACGGTCTCAAACATACCCATGGAAAAAGTTACATAAATCAGTCAAAAAGATATAGCAACAACAAGTTTTTTATCTCTGTTATAAATCAGCAGGATAAGAAGCATGTAAATTCAAATAATGTACACTGGAATAAGTTATTTTTGACAGAGTTCAGAATCTCTAGAACACAACATGTATTCTAGATTGATTCTCTTTTCATATTTTTTTCAGCATTTATAAAAAGACAAGACAAACCTATGAAAATTTATATCAAATGTGAAGAGCATTTTGCAACCATCTCTTTAAGATGGTGAACCTCCCATTTTAGGATCCAAGCTGCTGCTGGATATTACATCTGAAGAACTGTCATATACTTTTTTCTTTGTATCAGATTTTACTGTAGCTACTATTTGACTATAAATAAACATCTAATATCTTGTTTTCTGTCTTACCACTCTACTAGAATGGTAGAAGGTGACCTTTTCTCTAGCTCTCTCAATGCAAGGTAGGTAAATGACTTGCAATACACATTTTCAGTGCAGCTTTAGGAAATAATAAGGAATGCCTCTGAAACAAGGATTTCTAGTAAACTGGACTGACTAAGGAAGCTGAACTGGGGCAACAGGTTTTTGCTCCCCCAACACAATGAAGAGAGAGAAGGAGGTTCGGAGCTGGGCTAGACAGTAATTTAGGAACATGGATGGCTATCAGACAATTTCAACTAAACAGTAACAAAGAATCCCATGATGCTTCTCTTAACAGTCAGTACCATAAATACTTGTTGACAAAATGTGCTGCAGTGAATGACAGTTGTATGAGCTATAAACTTTTTTGCTACTTGTATCTATTTTCTAAGCTATTCACATTTGCTTCTTCTTGTCTCCATACCCTTTCTATATATATTTCAGCTCGAATTATTAAGAGAAGTGTTTCTTGGATCATAGTTAAATTCACCACTGACATAATTCAAACTGATCTTACTGACCATACCCAAGAGCTGATTAAGGACCAATGCCTGTATTTAAAAACATTAATGTATTAAAAATTTCATATATGGAAAGAAGTATGTTATATAAGATCTACTTGTCTTTGCGCAATGAAAAATATCCAACACTTTAGAATGTTTTCATCTCCAGGTTTTTGACAGGGATTAGTATAACAAAACTTTTTCTCTCTTTATTATCCAGCTAGGCTAAAATGGTCACAGATTTTCACATTAAAGTCATAGCTCAAAAAATCAGAGGCATATTGCAATGCTGTTTTCCAAAGCTAGTTTCCTTACCGTTTTTTCTTTGACTGTTTTCATTGATCGATCGGACTTTTAAGGACAAAGTAGAGTTGTTTATTTTAAATAGGAATCATTTTAGTAGTGTTGATCTAATGTGGGCTATTGAGGCTATTTCTAGTGAAAATACAAAGCTAGTATAGAATCATAGAATCATAGAATAGACTGGGTTGGAAAAGACCTCCAAGATCATCAAGTCCAACCCCTGATCCAACTCCAATTACTATAACATGGTACTAAGGGCCACGTCCAATCTCTTTTTAAAAACCTCCAGGGATGGTGAATCCACCACCTCTCTGGGTAGGCCGTTCCAATGCCTGATAACCCTCTCTGTAAAGAATTTCTTCCTAACATCTAACCTAAACCTCCCCTGGCAGAGCTTGAGCCCATGTCCCCTTGTCCTATTGTTGGTTGCCTGGGAGAAGAGACCAACCCCCGCCTGGCTATGACCTCCCTTCAGGTAGTTGAAGAGAGTGATGAGGTCGCCTCTAAGCCTTCTCTTCTCCAGACTAAACAACCCCAGCTTGCTCAGCCTCTCCTCATAGGACTTGTGCTCAAGTCCCTTCACCAGCCTCGTTGCTCTTCTCTGGACCCGCTCCAGCACCTCAATATCCTTCCTGAACTGAGGGGCCCAGAGCTGAACACAATACTCAAGGTGTGGCCTCACCAATGCAGAGTACAGGGGAAGAATCACTTCCCTGGTCCTGCTGGCCACACTGTTCCTGATGCAGGCCAGGATGCCATTAGCCTTCTTGGCCACCTGGGCACACTGCTGGCTCATGTTCAGCCTCCTGTCGATCAGTACCCCCAGGTCCCTTTCCGCCTGGCTGCTCTCCAGCCACTCTGTGCCCAGCCTGTAGCGCTGCATGGGGTTGTTGTGGCCAAAGTGCAGGACCCGGCACTTGGCCTTGTTGAACTTCATTCCATTGGAGTCAGCCCATCTCTCCAGTCTATCCAGATCCCTCTGCAGAGCCCTCCTGCCTTCTGGCAGGTCGACACTCCCTCCCAACTTGGTGTCATCTGCAAATTTGCTGATGATGGACTCAATCCCCTCATCTAAATCATCGATAAAGATGTTAAAAAGGACTGGACCCAGCACTGACCCCTGGGGAACACCACTGGTGACTGGTCGCCAACTGGATGCAGCTCCATTCACCAGCACTCTCTGGGCCCGGCCCTCGAGCCAGTTCCTCACCCAGCACAGGGTGCCCCTGTCCAAGCCGTGGGCTGCCAGCTTTTCCAGGAGTATGCTATGGGAGACGGTGTCAAAGGCTTTGCTGAAGTCCATTAGAAGTAAAACCATTAGACTCTATATTAGCTCAATGGGTTAGAGTGTGATGCTCATGGGTTCAATCCCAGTATAGGCCATTCGTTTAAGAGTTGGAGTCTATCATCCTTGTGGGTCCCTTCCAACTGTGCTGTACATATGCTGTGAATCTGATACATGCAGCCTAATTGCTGTTCAGGGAAATAACTCTGGTCCAGTCCTAGGGTATTTAATACCTTTACCTTTGGAGTCATTCATGGTTCTGCAGAGCCCTCAGAAACAGACTCTCCATCAATTAAATTTCCTGCAGCAGGCTGCAACAAATCAGTCCCTGCACTAACTAGATATTCCACCACAGTTTTAATGTATAATAAATGTTGACTGTTTTTTATTAATAAAACAAGAGAGATCTACCTCTGATAATAGGTTCCAATGTATAAGCATATGACTTTATCAGAATGTACAGGAAATAACTTCAACTGCCTAATATTATTATAATTACTGTTATTCATCAGCTGTCAAATGAAAAATACTATCTGTGGTTTTATCTGCAAAACTATCTGCTGCTGATAAACCTCTACTGTACTATTAAGCAAAAACTCAGAGGAAAGACCCTCAATGATAATGTGTGGAATTAAAGCAAAAGCTTTTTAGGTGTCCATCTACAGAAAAAAACATAGAAGGCATTTAACAGTTTGAGATGGAGATCAATCAACAAATTGATCCTTATTGCATTTCATTGTGCAAATTACTTCTAAGTCTTCTATGTCTCTGTATTCATTGCAATCTGCACCTTCCATGTGAGAGTAAGAGGAGGGGAAGACACTGATCTTTTCTCTGTGGTGACCAGTAACAGAACCAAAGTGAATGGCCTGAAGTTGTTTCAGGGGAGGTTAAGATAGTAGAAAGAGGTTCTTCACCCAGAGGGTGGTTGGGCCCTGGATCACACTCCCCAGAGAAGTGGTCACTGCACTCAGTCTGCCAGAGTTCAAGAAGCGTTTGGATGATACTCTCAGGCATGTGGTATGACTCTTGGGTGTCATCCTGTGCAGACCAAGGAGCAGAACTTGATGATCCTTGTGGGTCCCTTACAGCTTGGCACATTCTGTGATTCTGTGAAATAATACCTCAAAGTCAGTAGGCTAATAAATGCTGGAACTAATAGAGCTGTTTTTTTTCATTATCTGATTGACATTTTAACTGATTTACACTAAAGCTTTTTTAATGTCTGCCATACACCTATTATCTGCTCCAGCACAACAATTTGATGGTGAATTGTGAGCTGTAGAAATTAGAAGACTGGAGTCAAAAGCTGTTTCTTTCTGTCCTGTTAAACTATGTTTATCTTAATTCACAAGTTTTACTGTCTTTTCTGATTGTCTTCCTCATCCTATGGGGTGCAATGAGCAAATGGTTTTGTGCCTGCCCAGTTAAACCACAACAGTTCTTCATCTTTTCTTGCAGCTGAGTTTACTGTCATGATTATTTGCTGAAGGAGTGCATTTTAAGCTGATATTGCAGGATATGAAAGGCAGAGAATTTCTCTGTCTCTAATCATTGCTATTATTACCAAAAATTCTTAGAGACTGTAGGAGCCAAAACCCAGCTGTTAGCAGAAAGCAGGTTGGTGGGTCTATGCAGTAAACCTTGGGCAACAGAGGCTGAGAGAAACCCCTTTATCTGAAGAACTGGACCTTCCTCACAAGACCTGTTGATGTACAACCATGTGGATTAACCAGGCTCCTGCAGCAGGATGAGGAAGGACTTTGAGATGAAGTTATCAAACTGTGTTGAAACCCCTTTGTTTTCTTCCCCCCATGTAATCCTGGTTAAGAGAAATATTAATCAATTGTGTAACTGTAGCAGAAACCTGTGTAATCCTCTAGTTAATGTAAAGCCATCCCCTAATTAACATAACTTGTCCTCCTCATTAACATGTCCAGCCCCCAAGACCCTTAAATTGCACTCACATGTTCAATAAAGTATTCCAGTTTTAGCCCCCATATCTGGGATCATCTTAGCATTTCTAGACCCTTATAGAGACAGTCATAGAACTAGAAGACACCCTTTTTCTGTCCATCCATTCAAAATTTTTGTATTTTAAAAAAACACCTTAGAACAAACTGCGCAAAAAATAATTTCCACAAAAGATTCTAGGAAATCTTTTCAGTATAATAAGCATGTTTGACAAAATAGTGATTGTGGAGGTGTTATAGGTTAGAAATTCAGGAGAATTTTTCTTCCCCTGCTCCACTCCAAGAAAAAAAAAAATGGACTGAGTGGTGGGAAAGGAACCAATTAGCTTTACAAAAGATCTAGCTGAATTCCTGGCTAATGGGCCATCAAAGAGGCTGGGGGGAGCTGGTCGCCCAGACTGAGGACAGAGCAGACTGCAGGGTTGGCGCTGGGAGGGAGACGGGAGTCTGCATGAAGGCATTTAGGGAGAGGGACTGGGGGATCTGGTTTTTGGCTTCTCATCCTGGTCAGCTTGGACTGCTGGCTTCGACTTGCCTGGCTGTCCCGCTCCCCAGATCTACTGTGTTTCATCGGAGAGTTGCATGCCCGAGGGAGAGAAGGGAGGAGTTTTGAGACGCCGTCAGCTGGGACAGCAGTGAGTCCCGCGGGAGTGGACTGTTTCCCTTCCTTTTTTCCCTCCCACTGAGGGAAGGATGCCCCATTTCCTTCTCGGCTTCTCCCGCGGTCCGGGACCACCCCCCCCGAAACCCCTCTCCCCGCGTGGTGACCCCCAGAGCCCAACAGCGCCCCCTGCAGGCCACGATTAGGACTGCACTAAAGGACAGAGAAGTATTCAGTCAGACCCTTTTTCTTTTTTTTCTAGGACTGCTGTCTAGTTTTTTTGTGTTCTGTTACTGGTTTTGCCAACATACATATATCTTTTAATAAAGGGTTGTTTTTTCTTCTGTTTTTTCCGCATTTCCTCGATTAAAGCCCCTTAATTTTGAATTTACAATTGCTGAGAGAGAGGAGTTCGGTCTACCTTATAACTCATCCTCTTTAGCAAACATCCCAGTCTCCTCAGACTGAGACAGAAGGGAGATTTATTTTTATATAGAAATGCAACAAAAATAATTTATTAACTATGAAATATGATGATTTGATTATTGGCTTCCCATACAAACTTATGGTAATGTTCTGTCTCAAGTAAGCAGTAGTAAGCATTAACTCATGTCAGAAGACACATTGGTTGAATTACTGATTTAGAGAATTCAGGGTCTGTATATACAATGGTAGATTAAAGGTAAGAACCGAAGCTGCTATGTGCACCTTTGGCTGCGAAGAGAAAGTAAATGCCTACTTACATCATGTTTTAGGTTGTCTAACAATAAAGATTTTTGACTTCTCTCAGCCTGATTCATTGAAGGAAAAAAAAAAAAAGGAGAAATCAAGTGAAGTAGAGCCCTTTGCTACCTGTAAGCATTTGTTTTCTTAAAAGCAGTTTCTTGCTTTTACCTGGTCAAAAACTGTGTGAGCTATAGTCAAAGAGATTCAATCATCCATCATCCCTTTAAAATGGTGGATTATCAAGCTTCAAAACAGAGCATAACAAAGCAATGTAAAATGGATACAGGCAGCCAAGCTGGCATTATGAGGCACCAGCTCAACTCTATAGGATTTATTAGATGAGGCACAATCCTCAAGCTAAGAATTCAAGCTAAAGCAAAATAGCTATATTTCCATGGCCTTGATCCTAAGCTAATAAACCCTGTCAAACTTGATTTGGCACCAGAGAAAACCAGCTCAGATATCTTGGCACAATCAGTTCCGGGAAGACTCATTTGTTCAGGCGGAGAATCACATGCTCATTGCAGTTTTCATCTATTCAGTTTTGTGGTAGTCTGTCAAATCTCATAACTTCTTCAGGAGTCAGATGCAGTGGGGAGTGGATTGCAAAGCTTCTCAGCCTGGCTCCAGTGGCACCAGATCAGATCCACTCCCCTGAAATACATCTGGCCTATACAGTCTGGAATGATGGGAAAAAAATGATACGTATACAAGCTTTAATTTTGTTACAAGCAAAATCTTTACAAGTAAAGGTAAGACTCAAAGGCTTGAGAGTCATCAACTTTTCTTGCAAAAAATACAATATTGAATTATTGTGCTGTTATCTCTAATGGAAGATCTGGAAATACACATGGGTGTCAAAATATAAAAGCTGAAGGGAACAAAACTTTTAATACATGATCCAAGAGTGGTAGGAGAGATGCCAGTCAGGTGGGCTGTATCCCCTACCTTTATTTGGGATACAGAGATGCCTCCTTGCAGCAACCCTGTGTTTGAACTCCAGCTGAATAAGAACATACTGTTGAGGAATACATTCAGTGCAGGTAGCTCAGTGTGCAGCTGCAGTTCAGACTGCAGGTTGAGCTCGGGGTCACAGGACCCCCAAGCAAGAGGCCATGAACTGCCACCCCTTTGCACAACAAAGGGCACAGGGACCTGTACACTCAGACACAACAGGAACCCATGACCCCCAGACTTTCCTGCACTTAGACTGTGAGGGCATAAATGACCAGGGATTCCTTTGTTTGAGGCCCCTCCTCAGAGGCACCCAGCTCTAGCTATTATTTTGTTATTTAGTTATTGCACTAAGATTAAACTATTTGAAGGATCTTGACATCTGAGACTCTGCTATTTGAAACCTTGGGCTGAGCCATTAAGGAAACCTGGTCTGACTGTGTGAGAGTGGGGTGTGCAGCTGTGAATGGGCCTTGGTCCTAGCTCAGATAGTGCAAGTGTGACTGCCAGAGTAGCTCCTGGATTGTCAGGCAGGGAAGTTTCCTTAACAATACCTAAATCTGTCCATGTTCAGCAAAGGGTTAGAGTTCATGTTTAATTATGAACACTTTAATGTTTAATGTTTAATTATTTACACTTTCACCGCTTACAGATGTAATCAGTGTGAGTTAAACGTGCTTTATTGGTTTGCTGAACAAAACCAGACAGCTGCACTGGGTCTCACGGAACCTGAGAGGAGAGAAGTCAGTCCAAATAGAATTCTTTCTCCAGTTAACAGATTTTCTCTAAAACATCAATATTGTTTACACTCAACATTAACTCTCTCCTGCAACCTTTACATTTCTCCAAGGCTAACATATGGTCCACAGACTCTACAAAGTTAGGTTTCACCAGTAACGCTTATAGAATTTTCTCTCTTATTTGTGTGGTGATGGTTTTTGTTTTGTTTTGTCTGCTATAATAGCCCAAGGAACACTTGGTTAATACTTTCATGGAAGTTCTCTTCTTTGTCTGTATTTGTGCATATGCTACCAGTGCCAAATTTATCATTGCTAAAGGAAACTAAAGTTTTTCAATGTCAGGATTGGGTCTGGTTTTTTTATATTGCTTACAAATTTTTCAGATTCAAATTTGTGCATTGTATATTCAAGATTTTATCTGCAAATATGAAGTAGATCACTTAGGATCCATTTTTTTCTAGACTAATATTCTCAGTAAACAATATGATTTTGTCTTTCTGATTAACTGTTTGTACAGATTTTAAGTCTATGGTCATTACCATAATGTCAGTGTACTCCCTCCAGATAAACTCTTCAAGGAATTAATCCTTTGTGACCATTGGCAAGGTCCCTCTGATTTCTTCAATGGGCAGTGTCCTGGTTTCAGCTGGGATAGAGTTAATTTTCTTCCTAGTAGCTGGTACGGTGCTGAGATTTAGATTTAGGATGAGAATAATATTGATAACACACTGATGATTAATTATTGATGAGATCTGTTTATACTTAGTCAAGGACTTTTCAGCTTCTCACCTCACCCCTACAGCGAGGAGGCTGGGGGTTCACAAAAAACTGGGATGGGATACAGCCAGGATAGCTGACCCCAGCTATCCCAAAGGGTATTCCATACCATATGGTGTCATCCTCAATATATACAGTGGGGGAAAGAAGGAGAAAGAGGGGATGTTTGGAGTGGTGGTGTTTGTCTTCCCAAGTAACCAGTAGGTGTGATGGGGCCCTGCTCTCCTGGCCATGGCTGAACACCCGCCTGCCCATGAGAAGCGGGGAATGGATTCCTTGTTTTACTTTGTTTGTGCACAGAATTTTATGCGTTAAATTGTCCTTACCTTTTCTCACTTTTACCCTTCTGATTCTCTCCCCCATTGCACAGTGGGTGGGTGAGCAAACGAGCGGCTTAGTTGTGCTTGGTTACACCTGTGACAGTAATCGGTAAATTATTTCCTTGCCTTTATCTCAGTCCATGAACTTTTTTGTCTTATTTTCTTTCCCTGTCCTGTTGAGGAGGGAGAGTGGAAGCAACTGGGTGACTGTTGGGCAGCTGGCAAAGGTCAACCCCACCTCAAATATATTCATCACTATTTTAGTAATCTCAAGAGAATAATGTAAATATGTTAATTGTGGGGTATGACACAAAGGACAGAAAGAAGTGCTTAAGCCACAGGGTACTATGGACGTGAAAGAACATACCTTTA
Source organism: Pseudopipra pipra (assembly GCF_036250125.1). Taxonomy (NCBI): domain Eukaryota; kingdom Metazoa; phylum Chordata; class Aves; order Passeriformes; family Pipridae; genus Pseudopipra; species Pseudopipra pipra. The sequence goes on from NC_087553.1 coordinate 51,969,180, forward strand.
CATTGGCCATTAACTAATTTTTGTAGTTTAAACAATATATATTACTACCAGGAGAAAGGTGTTAGAATCTTTCCACAAGGAAGTACTCATGTAAAAGAAAAAAGTGGATTAAGTTCATGATGGATCTTGCTGTGATCAGCGAATTGCTAATGACAATTCAGACAATTCTGTGTTCCTTCTCCTCCTCATTGGTATCGTACCACTACCTAAAAAGCCTCAGCAAATTTGCCTTTCTGAACATATGTTACTGCAACACCACCTTGATTTCTATGTATTTGGTTGATTATATGTTAAGGTAAAAGATTGTCAATTCTCAACTGAAACACTACTCAGTGAAATTCTGAAATGTGTTAAATAATAATAAAAGCAATATGGGGAATGACACAGTCAAGTGCAGAGCCAACTTATCTCATGCAATTTAGACTTCCTTGGATGCAAATCATGGTTTCAGACAGTTAGACAATACCAGGGTGGGCCATATTTTCTGCTGGGATATTTTCTTAATTTCTTTATGTTATATTTCATAGATAACATATTAATGTGCATAAAGTTTACCTTCATAAAATAGTGTAATACTTTGCTTAGCAATTTAAACAACTTCTGTATATTAATTTTTCATTCCATCTTAAAATATCACTACTTTTTATCAGTTTGTGCATGAGTTATAAAAAATAATTATTAGTTTTGGTTTTTACAACCCCAGCTAGAGAAATTTCCAGTTTCTTACAATATTGTCCCTCTTTCCTGGTGGAAAAAATATTTATAATTTCCTAAATTCTGTTCTACTTCCACTTGTGTAAGACTGAAATCCTTTTTCCTCTTCTATCTTTCTCCTTTGCTGTTTGATGTGTTTTGTTATTTGAGGAAAAAAAAAAGCTACAGTTGTATTTTGGACTGTATCTTCATAATCCCATAATCCCCATTCCTTTTAAATGTGTTCCCCTGAGATGTTGTTTACATGTTGCAGTTCCTTACAGTGTTTCAAAGACAGCTTTAGAATCAGAAGTTGCTTAGAGCTACAGGGGTTTGATTATATAAAGTTTAATTATGTAACAGAAAATCATTAGTGAACTAATTCTTCACATCCATTGGCAGAACTCTCAGTGTAGTCTATAGGAGTTTCTCCTGCATAAGAAGTGCATATTTGTTCTTTAGATACCATACAGAAACTCCATGAAATTGGTAGAGAAGTTCCTGTAAAATTTATGTGATATCATACAAACCTTAGATTTCTATGAGTTCCTAGGAAGATTTGTACGAAAATGGTTTAGAGGAAATTGAACCTTTTTGACTGTACATTGCCTTAAATCTCATAATAATGTAGGACTGAAAGGGAATGCCTACAGTAGAAATCTAAACATGCCAGGAACACTCTCTGGCCCTTAAGGTCAGGTTAAATGATGTATCAAGCACTTTTTTCCCTCAAAAGACAATGGCCAGATTCAAACAGAGAATGATCCCTGGCACATGCAATTACCTGGACAATGCAGTAATTGTCTCAGAGATTGGCACGTGCCAGGAACTGTGCTAAAATTTAAACCGTGTGGACAATCACAGGCTCACATTCTGGAACAGTTTTATTTACTTGTATAGACATTACCAATGAAATAATGTAAGTCATCCAGTCCCATCTCTTGCAGTCACAGATAGCTGTGTCATTAATACTTGTCTAAGGATCCACATATCTTCTGAAAAGGCTCCACTCTCCAAAATACTCTAAGACACAGAAACACTCCTCAGATACCTCACAAAACTTTTTTTTTTAAGTTCTAAAGAGAACATGTCTGATTCATATCACTAAAGGAATAATTTCAAAACATTATGTAACACTATAAAAGTATTGGTTCCTTTCCATTGGGCATATGGAGGTAGATCATAAGATGGTGACAGCAAGCACAGATGTCTCTCTGGCAGACCTCTGAAGCCTGATTAGGTAAATGTCATATTGAATCTTTAACACCACGAACCTAACTTCTGTCTCGTCGTTAAAGGAGCTCCCTCAAATACATTATATAGTCTCTGCTGTACAGTTTAAAAGCAACATCTTCAATTCCAATATAACATTTTGAAAACTAAAGGAAAAAAAGGAAAAAAAAGAAAAAAGAAAGAAAACAAAGATGATAGGGTAAAATTTATTGTGTTCGTAAGGCATCAACCTGTTTTAAGGAATTTTTCCATGAGGAGGCTTTATTGATAATATTGCATTGTCTAAAACAGCCTCACTACCTTTCCTTTTCAAGAGTATCAGTCATTCTCAATTTGAATATCAACTGTATGTCTTCACAAGAAATGTAAGATTTCCAAACCAGAAGACACTATACACAGTTCAATCTAAGTAATTTTTTTTCCCTGACAAAATGAAGCACTAGCTTTTGTAGTTTTCCAGATCTCTGTCCAAAAGAAAACATTCTGGTTTTGTACTCTTTGCTAATATTATGATGTTATATATATATGTAAAATTGTCTCTATGGTTTTGTCATATTGTCATTTGTCAACTTCAGAATTTGAATCTCTGTGTAGCATATTCTCCACAATTTTATTGTCCTCTGATCCTCTTAGTAGTCTGTTGAAAGTTCTGTTTTCTTTTGAAGGAGAATAGTCTACAGTGGATCTTAAAAAAAATTGTTACAGTAGAGTTCAAAAAAAAGGTGAATTACAATACAGTCTTTAATAACTGTAATTACAATAAGTCTTTAATTACTGCCTGACGATATCAAATTAATGGGAAAATTATGACTGCTTGGCATTTTTATATATATTTATAAAATTGTGTCATGTAAACTTTTTATTTTCAACCGAAACATTTTATTTCTGTCAGGTGGAGATTCTTTTAGTTTGGAGAACAAGTATGAAACATAAATAATGTCTCTTATGCTTGATATTTTAAGCCACTCAACTTTCAAAGTACCTTATATTTCTTCTGCTCCTATTTACTTTTCCAGTTTTAGTATAGCATCTTTTTGATCATCACTCTGGGAAGAGGTATCTGAGTTTCATTTTATGCCCCATGATATCACTTAGCAGTCAGATGAACAAAATGTCCAGTTTCCCTTTCTTCGTATTTCCTTTTCACTGGACTAATTATCATAAATAATCCAAAGAATATGTTTATTTGTGGATACATACAAAGTGAAATAAGGAAAACTTGAACATGTTGGTATTAATTAAGAATCCCACGAAGAAAGTATTCTCCTCATGCTCCCTGTGTAGTCTCCTGGTAACTGAGGGTGCAGCAACCCAATAAGAGAAGATGCCTGTCTTTTCCTACTGAAAATGGAGGGAGTTTATGACAACTTCTCTCTGATCATGGGCACATTATGTCTAAATCTAGGTGGACTAAACTCGATCATCATGCATGGGACATTCTCCTGTACCTGACCCTGTTCTTCCTTCACTGATGGTCATTTGCCTGAGGTAATAAATCCTTTGCAAGAGGTATGATACATTAAAGGACAAGACCTTGTAAGGCTTCTAGGAATTTTGGCATTGTAAAACATTACTCATAGAATTAGAAGATTTTGTGGGAGGAACCCTGACCAAGGAACCTAGGTGCAGAAAGTCAGTTGGGATAATGTTTGATCACTAGCAGCTTCTGTAAGGTCCATTCTAAAATAATCTAATGTTTTAATTTTCTCACTGAGTCATCAGCACCAAGCTTGACAGAGTTCAAGAAGCATTTGGATGACACTCTCAGGCACATGGTGTGCCTGACTCTTGGGGATGGTCCAGTGCAGGGCTAAGAGCTGGACTCAATAATCCTTGAGTCAGGATATTCTGTGATTCTGTGATTATTTTATGGTCTCTCATAATAACAGCTACAGCAAATAAAATAACAGTTACTATTGTTAATCATAATTTAAACCCTAAGTCTTCAGGCAATTTATTCTGGGCCTATTTCTGATATCCTATCAATGGCAAATGAACATTCTTAAACCTTTACATTCCAATCACATGCTGTTCATATCAACTTAAACCTCATTTTGTAAAGTCTTTCAAGTTTCAGAAGCACCCCTCAGAAATGTGTTTAAATTTTATCATTTACATTCAAATTATGCTTTGCTTTCATTTTTAAATTCTTCCCTTTCAGTTGTAAAGGTTTCATAACCCATGACTCTTGGCAAGAGAGAAAAAATAAGACTGATATGAATTAGGAGGAAATAGGTGTTGCTACTATGCATGTAATTTACATTAATAATTGAGATTTTCTGATTAGTTGGTTCTGTTAGGTTGTGGGTTTGGATTTTGATTTTTCATTTAGAAATATAATACATTTTTATTCATGTACAGATTTGTTTATTCTGTTAAAAAAAAAGTAAATTAATTCTCTCTGGATATGTTGCAGGTTTGCCTCTTATGTTACAGAGTTCCTTTTAAAGTTTGAATTAACATTCTACCTAGACAAGTTCTGAAAATTATTTCAGCTTTGTTACATACACAAAGGGAAACAAAAAATTGAACATAATCACTCGAAACCTAGATGATATCTCAGTAGTACAAATATTACAGAATTGGTAAACAAAGGTTAAGAGAAGGTTTGTTGTAAAAATTATCTTTAGAATAAATTGATATTTTAACAGGATTTATGCCAATATTGTAAATGCTGCTAGGAAAGGAATGTAAAAGCTAAGTATTTATAAGATGCAGTATTAGAAAATCCTCTGGAAATATGAGCTGATTCTGATCTTTTGGGTCATTAATCTCATTATAATATGAAGAGTCCCACTATGGCAAAAGTAGAGGTAAGGACAGGACTGGAGATAATGTCTATTTTGAGGAATGAGGCTTACAGTTCATCTGGTTGCATACACAAAACAGCTGTCATGCTCCAAATCTGTGAAGCAGCAAATCCAAGGTCATTTCCTCCTTCTCCAAACTCAGCCACTGACCCCAACTGGTGCAAAATCCAAAAATGAGAGTCAAAAGGAGCTCCAACAGTTCCCCAGTCCTGCTGTTTGAGTGGCTAGAAGTGTGGAGGACTCTATGACACATACTCAGCCATGATATAAATCACATAGCTGAGACTACCTGGAGACTAAAGCTTTATTCTGCCAGAATAAAAAGTATTAGAAGATGCCTCTAGTGGGACACTAGAAGTCCAACTGCTCCCTTAGAGCAGAATTGGCTTACATGTGAAATGCAATATTCCTAATTTCTTAGGCAATACAGCCTGCAAGTGCAACACAATAGATTCATAACCTGAACTCAGAAATATCAGTAGCTTGGAGATTATTTGTACACACACACACAAAATGCAGTGATTTACTTTCATGATACTTTCCCCAGAAGTGGACCCATCTCTCAAATTTCTTTCATCTGTATTTTTCTTTTGATTAGCTATTTGTAATCTGTATTTCAAAGCTTCAATTTAAAGTTTTACTATGTCTCCATTATTAATTTAATACTGAGTTAATTATAAAGATAATGTAAAAAAGTTCTTTAATTTCCGAAGAGGATTTTGTACTTATTAACTATATATGAAATGAGACTGATGAAATGTAGACCTTTTTTTAAAAAATACTGTGAGCTATACGATTTAATGTGGAAATACAAGCTTAATTAAACTTAAAAAAACCCCACTAAAATTAACTGGAATTAGTAATGAATCTTATTGTAATGGAACTGCTTGCCCATCACCTGAGTGAATGTACAGACTTTTTAAAAAGTGATTCCAGTGATGAAATTTTGATGAACATCTGAGAAGCTGAGACATTTCTTGGAAACCAAGAGCTTCCTTCAACAGTATTCCTTCTAAGTATGAACAGCAATTATCTGCCTCAAAATGCATTGCTCATCAAAGAGTTTTCTACATGCAATTCAATGGGTTAATCTCTGTGTTTTACTAATATTATATGTGTTTTTAAGACTTTGATGATTAAATCCTAGAAGTTAAACTAAATAGAGTTGGAGAAAGTGTTAACTCATGGAAAATTGTTTTCAAAGAGTTTTAATACCTAAAGTGTATACTTGGAAACAATGGCTGCTAGCAATTGCACTCAATAATTCATAATTCAATAATAAATCCACATGCACACACACAAAAAAAGCTTCATGATGAGTCATTAGTGACAGAAGTATCATGTTGGCTGCCTATGTATAATTTGAGAGACTATGTGATGTTCCATTTTTGAAGAAGCATCTAATTTTGGTTTCAGATATTCTTCACTATGGCCCAGGATTTCAACGCATCATTAGTGCTGCGTTATTTAACTGTGCAATAGAACAGCAACATATTGGTTCAATTCCCAATTTATGCATATTTGAGATTAGCAGGGGACAAAAATTAATTCCATCATTGTCATAGAATCTCATTTCACTTTGGAAAGTTTGCAAGTATGAGACTCTTAAAATATATTACCTTCATGACAAGAATAAAACTTCTTTCCTTTCTTCTCTTGCTCCTAATGTGACCAAATGTAACTTTGAAAAGATGAAATTAGAAACATATATAGCAGTGAACCAGGCAGTCAGATCCTGAAAACAAAATTTGGATACTTAGTCTACTACAGAAAACATTATTTGTACAAGGAGCTCTATTGAGTTCAGAGGGATGACTTGTGATATATAGACCTATTTATCACACTACATCATCTTAACTGTAAAATGGAATGAAGTTGTCTGTTTATCTGCTAATTATCACAGAAATGACATTTCATTATTTGCTATCAGAACAAGCTCAACAAAAATACTGTACATTTTACATGATTCAGAAATATACTTTTTTCTTTTCCCCCACTCCCACTCTTAATTCATAAGCATTGACAATTTTGCTTCCTTTCAGAGTTCCTTTTTATTCAGTAACTTGAACAAAATCTTAAGAGCTGACAAGTAAGAACATTAATTTTAAAAATACTTTTTGTTATTATTCTGATGACATTTTACTTTGTTTCAATAAATTGCTAAGATTTCAAAAACTGCTGGAAGTTCTCATTTCTGGGATAAAGTTTTCAAATAATTTCATGTTATTATTTTCTTGTTATTTTTTTCTTTTTAAATTGCATATCATATTGTGCATTTTTTTCAGAGGAAATCCAAGATTTTAATTTATTTAGAAATCACTCTTCTTTTCTAACAGAACCACACTTCAAAAGGCAAACAGTGACTTCTATACAGTGGTTATATTTTTTTATCCATGTTTTGGTTTGACAAAAACATAATGCAAATTTTTATTTGCTATAAGAAAAAGTTTTATCATTAGAAATTATCTAAGTAATGTAGTACAAGTTATCACAATAGTTATTCTTATGTGTTGTAAGAAAGGAGTTTGATTATTAAGAATACTCTAAATGGTTGAGACCAAGTTAGTCATCATAGTTATAACTCCAATTAAATTTATGACAGAACTGAGTCAATTAAAAATCTGTTTTTAGTAACAGTCTTTCTTGATCATCTATTTTTATAGTACATTTGTACAGTTGAGATGCAGACTTTGGCAACATTAACCATTGCCCTAGAGTAACGTGGGCAATTTACAAACTTCGGTATATTATAGTAGATGCAGAAATGACTGTTGTACTTTTGTTCTTCCATACATTACTTTCTCATGCTTCCATTTTCAAGGACGTTCTTCAGGTCTTAACTGTACTTATAATTTTTTTTTTTATTCCAAAATATAGATTTCAGAGAAGATAAAAAAGCATAAAGAAAAGGGGGAAAACAACACCAAACAACAAAACAACAATATAAACTCTCTAAAAAGTACAGTATTCATGTTATTAAAAAAAAGGAAACTTTAGAACACTTTTTTTCCTGTTTCATAGAGCTGTGAATAAACAATGAAATTATTCAGGGAAGTGATCCTCATTGACAAAAGCATCCCAATCGTTCTTAGCAAAAACTAACTGTAGGGTGGAGGTTCACACAGTAAAAATACAAGCAATTGGCAGTAAAATTTAGCTCAAAAGATAATGTTGACCTAAACTTCCATCATAACCCATAGAGATCATGTTAATACCACTAGTGAAGCCAAGAGGGTGATTTGGATGCAAAATACTTGTCTGTGGAATGATTCAATTTGTTAAGCACGTGCTTATTTCCATGTGAGATTCTTTGAAATATCTCCCCTGATCTCCACCTTCTCATGTGGGAAAGCATGATTCTTTGGCAGATAATGGGTCATATCTTCTAGTTCTATGGGGATGTCTCAGGTGTCCTAAGGCTTCTCCCGTGACACTAAATTCTTTTAGGTACCTGGATCCTTCCTCCATTGACATTAGTAGGAAAGATAGCTAGCTGACATACATGTACGCTAAAATTTAGGTTATTTAAACTTGATGATTTAAGCCCAGTCTTTGTTTAACGACAATACATTTGGGAGGTGAGACCTCTAATGAGGTGAACCCTCCCTTTTCTTTTATTTCCCTCCTCCAATATAAACAAGGTAAAAATTACGAGGAGTCTGAATGAAGAAGGAAACCCAACAATTTTACTAAAAATGGAAAGAAACAAAAAAACCCCAACAATAGTAGAAAATATTACCTAGATATCCTCCTCCCCCATAAGTTAAAGAAAACCTTGGAGGATATTTCATCTGAAGGAAGTGCCAAGGCAGTGGTGTGATTCCGACATAGCAAACCATGCGGAGTGTTGATGGCGGGGCCAGGGTCAGTGCTGAGGCCCAGTGGTCTTGGGCCATGCGGTGGCAGTGCTTTGTGCGGCTCCTGAGAGGGGAATACCTGAGCTGTCAGCAGGGGCTGGTCATGCCAGAATGCCTCAGGTGGCGGCAGGGCGACCCTGGTCTGATGTGAAAAATGGCTGCAGCTGAAGTGGAGAACAGCTGCAGCTGAGTCAGGGCAGTCGCCGAGAAGAGGCTCCAAGGCTCCACAGTGCTCCAGCAAGCAAACACCAGGCACCAAGAGAGATTTCAGGCACCTGCCTTTATCTCCTGTCTCCTGAGTTCCCAGGAGGCTTCATTTCAGGGACCCACCTTTCTGGCAGGTCCCGAGAGAGACTTCACTGATCCAGCTCAAACAGGGGGTAGTCCCTCGCACTCCAAATTACATGATGGTATGAAAAAATTCACTAAAAATCCTTGCCATTTAACTAAAACTACAACAAAAATCTCCCTATCCTAGAGGCCCCAGAAAGGGGCACATCCAAAATTTCTTTTGATTAGGCAGACAGAAGAGTCAACCCCACTACTTGGCAGAATTACAGAGCTAATACTCATGGAAGCTATTTCTAGGCACATGAAGGAAAAAAACAAACAGTTTATTGGCTATAGTCAGCATCAATTTCTTGAGGGCAAATTGTGTTTTCCTTGTTCTGAGTGAATGACCAGTTCCATGGTTAAAGGGAATGCAGTGAACTGCATTTACCTTCATTATGTCAAGATTATATAATTATCTCTATTATATCAAAGTCTTCCACTGAGTCCTGGTAGCCAGACTGAAGAGATAAAGATTAGATGAGTGAACAATAATCTAGATGAAAACTTTGGAAAATCAGACCCAAAGGATGGCAGTCAATGAATCAAAGTGTACCTAGTGATCAATTATAAGACATGTTCCTCCAGAACTGATGAAAGGGATGGTAATTTAGCAACTTTGATAGTGACCTCATGAGGATTCACCCCTATCTTGTTGCATTACTTTAAATTGGGGATCATGGCTGATATGCTGGAGGACTGGGATGTTCTTGATGAGGAACCCCAACAAGCTGAAAAAATGGGTTAATAAGAACCTCATAATGATCAATAATCACAAAATCCTGTATTTGGCATGCAACAAGTCCATCATCAGTCCAGGCTGGGAACAAACTGCCTGGGTAGTATGTCTTTGGAAACTGACCTGGTATCAAAATATGTTTACAACAATGAAGACTAAGTGCCTACTGGGCTTTATCAGCAAGGGTGTAGTTAGCAGATTGAGGCAAAGGGTTATTCTTCTGCATTCAGTGATTGTAAATTCAGTGTGTGCATCTGAAGCACTGTGTGATCCAGTTTTGGATCCCTGGTAAAAGAGGCATAACAACAAACAGAACCTAGTGGAGAATCACCAAGATGGTTAGAAAGACTGAAGAACATGACATATTACGAAAGGCTGTTGAAACATTGTTTGCTTAGAATGGAGAAAACAAGGATAAGAAGGAATCTAATTTGTCTTTCATTACTTAGAAAGGAGTTACAGTAAAGACAGAGCAAGATTTTTCTCTTGAATGTGTACAGCAAAAGATCAAGAGCTAGTAGCCACAATCATCAGGAAGAAAAATTCTCATTGGATATAATATTCACTGTGAGAGGGGTCAAGCATTGGAAATGACTACACGGAAAGACAAAGGAATCTTATCCCTGGAGATTTCCAAATTTCACCTGGTCAAGACCCTGGACTGCCTGTTTTAAGCAGGAGATTGAATAGACCTGGGTCATCTGCCCTCCTGCAGTATAAATGGAAATAACTGATAAACCTTTTCAGCAACTGCACAGACTAAACATATTTTATACTGTTCTTCTCCCTCTCAATTATGACATATTTTTACCTATTTCAAAGCTGAATCTCTTAACCTGATGTCCAGTGATGAGGTAGTCTCATGCATTCACAAGTCTCAGTTAGTCAGCAAATGCCAATTTCCAGTATGTCCTCCTCAAGTCCAAATACAGCCCCTGAGTTACAGAATTGCCACTGATGAGCCAAGTGGAAATAGGAAGAGTATCTTTAATCAAAAATCTTCTCACAAACAAAATGTGCAAATTGATTTCTAAATCTCTTCAAAAAACTTTACTCTGGAAAAGAAAGAGAATGATTTTTTTTTTCAAACTTCTAAAAAAATTGTAGGACAATAGATTAATTTTCTTTTTTCTTCTTTTTTTTTTTTTTAATTTCCTTATTTTTTTATTTCCTTCCTTTTTGAAGTGAAGAGATTCAATTGACAGAAAAGTACATGCAAATGAACAGTGGGACTTATGTGTAATACCACCAAGCTAACACTTCTGCTTCTGAGGGTTTTCAAGACAACTATTTTGCCCTGTTTGATTGTATTAGTATTCAGCCCACACTGGAAGAAAGCATAAAGAGGCCTGTTACAATTTCCATTGTGCTTGTTTGTGAATTGAAGCATAAGCTGACATTCTGTAGTAGAATCAAAGAATGCAAGCAGCACAGTTCATAAACCTGCTTTCCTCAGGTTTCACTACTTTAGAATATAAATGCAATAGAGCATTCTACTCTAGTTTTGACTCCAAGAAGAAGATAAGTTACTAATTATATTTGGTATTTTAAATATTATATCAATATTAGTAATAGTAATGATTTTACAGACATAGCACTGTATGAAGAAAAGCATAAACAGATGCACACAATATGTTAGAAATAACATACAGTCATAGGAGAAATAAAAGAGAATAAACAAATCCAGCATGGCCAGTAAATATGGTTGCACTATTTACCTGGCATGTAAGAGGCAGAAGTACTGCTTCCTTCAGGTTTAGATCGGGAATTTGAACTTGAATGTTCCTGTGTAATTTTCCTAATCACCTCACCACTTTTGAACACTTTCTTGCCATTTATATACTTGTAATATATAAAATAATTTTTGTATTTTATTGTAATAAAATATCCTCTGTGCTTGTGATTGTGGTGTTCTGTATATATCTTACAACCAGAGTCCTGAAGACACCAAAGCATTTAGGTAACTTAGGTACTTTCAGATTTGCACATTTGACAAACCCTTCACCTATTCTTCTTCCTAAGAATAGCTGTCATCCAAACCTCCTCTGGTTATTCAAGTAACCCACTAGTTACTGCATTCCTCTGAAGTTGTGAGACTCATCTTCATGTCCATTCTAGGCTCACTTTCAGGTGTATCTGTCTTCTATCTAATTTAAAGTAGGACTTGGAAACACAGTCTTTTATAATAAGTGTGCCCTAACCACCACTTCATAGGAGTTTCAGGAACAACTGGTTCTAAGTGTTTCCAGTTGACATTACTCCGCATTACATAACTTAAATATTCACCAGGGCAGGCAAATACTTCAATTCAATAATGATTATGTAACCATGTGAAATTATCAAATAAAGTCCATACTCCAAATCAATATTTAAGTTATTGTACATGATGGACGAGGTTCAGTACAAGAGAATGAGAAATGCTATAGTTTTGTAGGCGTCTGGAGGGCTACAGAGACCTAATTCCTGCTCGAATTCAGTAAAATAAGATTTGTGCAAGGGTTATTCATATTTCAGACATTCCCAGACCACTTTGGTATCAGGGAATCTGGGCTTTATAAAAGAGCTTTCTAATAGAGTTCACACCTATCAAACTTAAGCGGAGGCAAGCATGTCGCTCCAGCCTGATCGAGGTCTGATAGGCCCATTCTCCCCTGTTCTAGGAATTTCCTGCTGGTTGCACTAAATACCTCCATATATAAATGGAGGTACTTACTATTACAAAAAACCCCCACATTTTACAAAAATAGTTGTCAACAGGATGTCAATTGAAATACAAACCTTGAAGTAAACAACCACTTGAAATAATAGTAATAATCACCTTAATTAATATATTAGTATTCAAATTACTCAGCTCTCAAGGAGTTTCTTGTAGGAAGCCACCTTTATGTTGTTACTGAAGCAACTGACATTTAAGCCAGGTGTAAGAATATTCTTCTCTTTGGCAAATCAGTACAGTAGCAATATGAACCATGAAATTTTTAACCACCTGCATTACTGAAACAGAACCAGACACATCACAGACCAGTTGGGCACCTGAGGAAAAGGGGCGATGACATTCAGATGTGTGATCTAGGATCACTGCAGTGGGTCACAGAATCAACCGGGTTGGAAAAGACTTCCGAGATCATCAAGTCCAACCCTTGATCCAACACTGCCGTGGTTACTAGACCGTGGCACTAAGTGCCACATCCAGTCTCATCTTATAAACCTCTGGGGATGGTGAATCTACCACCTCCCTTGGCAGCCCATTCCAATGTCTGATTACTCTCTCTGTCAAAAATTTCTTCCTAATATCCGAGCCCAGAGGGTGGTGGTGAACGGTGCTGCAGCATCTAGTTGGCAGCCGGTCACTAGTGGTGTCCCCCAGGGATCTGTTGGGCCGAGTTCTGTTTAATATCTTTATCGACGATTTAGACGAGGGGATTGAGCATACCATTAGCAAATTGTTAGGAAATTTATTTTGGATTGTTCTGCTCTACATAGTATTTTGACATGACTAGGATCCCACTGGCTTGCAGAGATACATATGGAAATGTTATTGAACAAAAAAGTAGCGGATCACCTCATCTACGCAGTCAGCACACACTCAAGCCCAGATCACCTTTGGATCACATTCTAGATCTAAATCAAAATAAACTGAAGCTTTTTGTGAGGACAGTCAGACCTACTCAGATCCCAAAAGGGACTGGTTCCCACCCATGGCTCCTGGCAGTACAAATGAAATCAGCTTGAGCCATGTGACTTTGGTAACCTCAGTATAGACACTGGTAACATTACAGCTCTAGTCAGTAGAACAATTAAACCAAATTTACTCTTAAGACTAGTCTATACAAAGATGAAGTAAGGTACTGTAACATGAAGAAAGGAAGGAAACAGTAAAACCTAGGTACTGTTTAAGGTTACCTGATAAATAAATTAAAATACTGATCTAAACTCTGTTGAACATTCTGTACAAAATAGTATTCATTCTTATGGCAAGCAGTTTGGAAAACAAGTCATCACGCTGTCATCAGAGTTTTTCAGTTCTTTCTGAAAACATGTCACTTAATCTGATAAAACTTCATATTACTATTTATACATTGCAATATTCATGACATTGCATGGTTAAGGTAAATTGCCAGTGGAAACATCAGCTCCATACTGATAAATAGCACAGGATCAGGTACCACTAGCCTAGAAGTCACAAGTGGCATAACCTGGCTGCATATAATTCACACAACCATGGATTTACCCTCAGTTTCATGTGGGTCTTACACATTAATATTATTTTGCTTATATTTTAAGTTTGATTATGGAAATAAATAATGTTGAAAGATTACACAGCAGTGAGAAAGAAACCACTATAGACTTATCCATGCTGTGTGAATGATAGCATGTGCTATTCCCAAACTCATGTTTGGGAATCTTCTTGGAAAGAGCCAGTAAATCCCACATAGTTAAAATTTAGGTAGTATGGATAACCAATGTTCCAAAGCTGAAGCATGTTCCTTTTTCTTTTTTAATGATATAGATCTGATCATTGAAACGATGGCTTTAATACTTATCTGTCAATGAAATTAAGCATAATGAAATTGCCAGAAATCTAATTTCCATGACATCTACATTTTTAGAATGTAATCCATAATGTTGCCCTATATTTGCAGCCAAGTCCTTCAGTCTTTAAATTAAAAGGTAAGATCTAATAGCATGGGTAGTTGCTGAGCAAGAGCTCTGAGACTCATCCGTGGTTGTCTTACACTGACTTCCCTTTGATTTTAAAAGATAGAGGAGAAAAATTACATTGATTGTTGCCTATTCGTGTTTTGCAATTGCTCTTACTTTGGCCTTGTGGGTTAACCCCAGCTGACTAAGCTAAGTCCCCATCAAATCACTTGCTCACCACCAACCTCTGCTCCCCCTTGGAATGCGGGAGAGAATTAGGAGAGCGAAAAGTAAGAAAACTCATGGCTTAAGATAAAGACGGTTTAGTAAGTGGAGGAGGGAAGGGAAGAACCCCACCCAAGGGTTGCAAAAGTATTCAATCACCACCACCAGACCAATGCCCATCCAGTTCCCAAGCAACACACACATTTTATTTCTCAACAGGATGGTACATGGCATGGAGTATCTCCGGCCATTTTTGGTCAGCTGTCCCAGATGTGTCCAACTTCCTGCCCACTCCCAGCCTTACTGCTGAGAGGTAGAGGGAGAAACAGAAAGCGTTGACACTGTGCAAGGACTGTTCAGTGACAGGTTAAACACTGGTGTGTTATCAGCTCTGTTTTGGTCACCAGTCTAAACAGCACCATATGGACTCTGTGAAGAAAATTAACTGCATCCCTGTCAAACCAAATCAAAACCAGTACATTTGGTATTCATATTCAGTTTGCTTCCCCCCCCCCCCTTTCATTTACTCCCATCTTAGTTATTGTGCTGGCACTGCAGCATTCTATAGCAATGACTAATTTAAAGCAGAACTTTTCATCTTTTCACATAATTTGTTCCTCATATCTCTGTATTCATTTTTCTACACTGATTTAATTTATGATAATTTTGAATGTAAAACTTGAGAAACCATCAAAATTTTTATAGACTGCTTACATTGATGTAGGTCAAACAAGTGAATAGTTAGATAAGACTGACTGAATACACATTCAGAAGGATCAATAAGCTTCCTCTGCCTAGAGAAATTACAGTCTTACCAAAAAGGAACTTATTGCTCAAAAATGTAATGTAATTATTTAGGCAACAAATTTCTTAGAACTCATATGCTTGATTCCTCTTGCCACCTCTACTTACCTCTGGAAACAAAACCCCTTACAAATTCAGTTTTTAAAGGAAATTGCTTTTCTTCTTTGCCTTTTGTCTGACTAACTACTGAAACTGAAAGTGACATAACTGACAGCATGTAGCAAACCATTTTCTGAGCAGGTGGCTTGGAAATTGTACTAACATTATTCTTATTAACACTGAATGTAACAGTACTGTTAATATTCCCACTGTAATTTGCAAAATATTCCCCACACACAGACTAACTCTTCAGCTTCAGGAACATCACATCTTTGTTAGAAAAATTGTACATAAAAGTATGCCACTGCCTTTTTTTTTATAAACAAGGGCTAAAATAAAGCATAATTGTTTAAATGGTTCCTGGCAATCATATGTTTTGTGAGCAAGAATGAAAAGTAGATAACATTTTTAGACAATCTACAGTTCTGTAACTTTTACTTCCTCTCAGTGCAATGCATTAGGCAATTAAAGTTCAATGTTTTGAAATTATACTATTACCTTAATATTAGAATTGAAATGTCTCAGTAAATACACTCTTTATTTTCTTGGATACTGCAGCTGCGAATAACTTTTCCCTGCTACAAGCTTCAGTTCCACAGCTTTGTGTATAAAAGTCCACTCAATCTATGCATAATTTCATTTATATCTCAGAACTTAATAATTATAGAGGATTTTTTTTCAAGAAACGAAATTTCAAAATCAGAATGACAGTTCTTGCTTAGCCATATTCCATTTGGGATCTTGTCCTAGATCACCATGATTAAATCAATATTTTGCATTTCAGGCTGAAGTAAAACTATAGATATCATTATAGAGAAAAGCAAAAGAATATCTAAACTTATTAATTTTCATATTGAAGATTTCCTCTCAGATAACAGGCTAGAGGTAATTATTTCTTTCATTCTGTAAGTTTTGGGGGGGGGGGGGTTAAATTCTGATTGTGACACATAAATTTCCCTTTCCCTGAGAACAGCTGTCTATTGAATTCAGAACTTCCGCTATTGTTCTTCAAAAAAAAAGCTTTGTCATTCAGCAGTATTATCTAACCATAGGCTTATTACTCAATTTTCTCTGCTGTTAAATCAAGAAACAGAAGTTTTTTAATTACTTGCAAATGTATTTTTTTTTTTTTTTGAGAAATGTTAGCGTGACTTTAGGGAAAAGTACAGGACAAACTTTATGTTCTTTATAATTCAGTAAAAATACCTTTTAACTTAATAAAATGGTCTTAGAGTTAATTGAGCCCTTTATTGGTACAAAGTGTTCTGTGTAGGTCATGGAAATTTTAGCAGAGACAAGGTTGCTTGATATAGAATAATGGATTTTAGGTCCAAATCTCCCAATTTTCTGTCAATACCTATGTCTCTGCAAATCCTTACAGCCTTCATCAATTGTTTATAATTTTTACTTCTATTAGAAATTAAATAAGCTTTGTTTCTACTTTGAAAATTTCAAGAGTACATTTAATGTGTGTTCTCTGAGAAAAATGCCAGTAGTATCCAAGAACAGTTCCTCAGGGTGCTGAAGGCTCTAAAGGCTGATGGATTCACATCCAACTGCAGATAGCAAATGCGAGATCATGAGACCTTTATAAAACATGTATGGTTTTGATTAATAAAATAAATCAAATTAAGTGCTCTTTTATGACCTTTAACCACAATTCAGGGAAAGCTAATGCTGTTGGCTGACAACAAGCCAATTTTTCCTGTAATGGCAGCTATTAAATCCATGAGAAATCAAGTCATTATCCAATTCATACAAATTAATCAGATACCTTGGCTAAGGAGAACTAATATCCCACTTTGTTATTGGGACGCATAGTAAAATATAATAGCTGTTCTAAGGTTCTGTTTAGTAGCAAACCCAAGGTTTTATGCCCAGATTTCTTTGCTTTTTGTTATTGATGTTCCACCCTGCTTTTAGTTAAAAAGCAACTTTCCTGTTTTGGTTTTGTGGTATCCATGAGAGTTTGCAAAAAAAATAAAGCAAATATGTTGTGGTCTTTTATAGTATCTGACACTACTGAAAGACATCATCATAAATGGAATATTATGCAACAAATAGTCTGGAAAGAAAGCATCAGCTAAGAAGGAAATATCTAGCAGAGAAATTGTTTCAGGATATATTTCTTTGTCACATTAAGGTAAATGTGTAGACTATAATGATGTGTTTCTGAAGGAAGGAGTATTTCAGCGAAGAGAAAATGAAGATGAATCCAGCTAGCAAAGCAAAGTGTGGCATCACATCTAAGGGCAATTAACTTGGTCCTGTCAAAGATAGTTTCTTTAAACTTGTTTGAACATCTTGTGACATTCATTATAAAGAATTTGCACAAAGAAGGTTAGTGAAAGTCATACTAGAGTTTAGTAGAATTTGTGCTGAACAATATTAAAATATTGAATATGTTTATGAGATTATATATCTACAATAATATATAATATATAATGATTTTACTTATTGCTGGCTTTGTCAATTTTCCGTCCTTATTTAAGTTATGGAAGAAACAGCCCAACAGCTAAAGGCTATGGTGATAGTCCAAAGGGCTGCCATGGGTTCAGATTTTTGATTCTTATATTACTGTCCACTTTTCTCAGACTGCAACCCTGATGAGTGTTAAGAAAGGGGCAGCAGATTTTAGTGGTGGGACACATAGGGCCCCTTGAGGAATACGTAAAGATCTGAGAACTGAGCAACGACAGTGAAGGTAAAAAGCTTTACTGCGCAGATGGGCAGGAGTACAATAGTGGTGGTTTATAAGAGATTATCTTCTTCACGTGGAAGCTTTGTAGAATTCTTCCTGAGGGATCCAAAAGGATGGAGTACATGTGGTCCTGGTCTTATGATTGATCACTCTAGGGCCATGATTTGTAAGGAGCTCTCTTTCCTGCTTCTTTACCGCAGCATGAACACTTCCCTCCTAAACCCTGTAGATAATATCATAAATGATACAGCTCATGTCTCCAATCTAACTAATTTCAGAAGAACATTGTCACTGACGTAAACATCATTACAGAATAAAATGCTATATTCTTTGTATATCTGATGTATTTGAACAATTTCACAATGATAGAAGAAAGACAAGGCAAAAGTCTCCTGATGCAGCTGAAGACTAATAATCTAAATTAGTCAAGATTATTACATCTTACTCAAAGATTACGTCTCAGGAGTTCTCTTAACATTTAAGACAAGCAAAATGTTATCCTGTGGTAACAGAATGTAGACTTCAGTATGAAGGGCACTGGTGGAAATCAGTGTCATGGAGAATGTGCTGTTCCAGATCCCTTTTTTTTCTTAAATGGTGTGTGCAATTATAGATGCAATTTTCTTCCCATAAGAGTCAACTATTAAAGTCTGCTATTTCAATAGCAACAGTACCAACCTTAAAACACAATATGATTCAGCAAAAACTTGAAGTTCCTGCTTAAGGCCCAAGAAACTCTTGCTAATAATTCATAGAAGTGTGAGTGTATACAGATGTTTCCTAGCAATATTAGATGTTTGTAAGCATAGAACCACAGAATCATAGAATCACAGAATGTGTTGGGTTGAAAAGGACCTTCAAAGATCATCTAGTTCAAAATCCTCTGCCGTGAGCAAGTGCATCTTACACTAGATCAGGTCAGGAGGCATTCATAACTTCTCTGGGCAACCTCTTCCAGTGTGTCAGCACCCTTACAATAAATAATTTCTTCCTTATGTCCAGTCTATAACTATTCTCTCTCAGTTTAAAACCATTTTCCCTTGTCCCTTAATAAAGATATTGAACAGTACCAGTCCTGGTATAGTCCTCTGTGGAACACTACTTGTTACTGATCTCCACTTGGATTTTGAGCAGTTGATTGCAAGTCTTTGGATTAAGATGTCCAGCCAATTTCCTATCCATTGAATAGTCTGTCCATAAAACCCATATGTCTCCAATTTAGCAACAGGAATGTTGTGTGAGATCATATAAAAAGTCTTACAGAAGTCAAGATGGATGACAACAACTGCTCTTCCCTTATTCCATTGTAAAAGTCCAGTAGATTAGTCAGGCACAAGTTGTCTTTGATTAAGCCATGATGACTGTCTCTATTCCCCTCCCTGTCATTTATGTACCTTGACATATCTTCCGGGAGGAACTGTTCCATGATCTTACTGGGCACAGAGGTGAGGCTAATTTGTCAGTAGTTCCTAAGCTTCTTCTTCTTATCCTTTTAAAACATCAGTGTGATATTTTCCTTTTTCCAGCCACAGAGGACTTCACCTGATTGTGATTACCTTTCAAGTATGGCGGAGAATGGCTTAGTGAATCCATTGGCCAAATTTCTCAGGACCCTGGAATGCACCTAATCAGGTCCCCTGAACTTGTGTGTTGTCAGGTTCCTCAGATGGGCTAAAACCTGATCTTCTTTTACAATGGGTGGGAATTAATTTCCTCAGTCCTTGCCTTGAGATTCAGGGACTCAAGAGATGTGGGAAGAAAAGTTGTTGGTTAAAACTCAGGCAAAAAATTCTTGAGTACCTCAGCCTTCTCCATGTCCATTTCCACCAGATTCTCTGTCTCATTTACTGAGGAGCGGGAAGGTGTATTATTTCTTTTATCTTTCTTTTCTGACTAACACACCTGTAGAACCCCTTTTTCTTCACATACCTTGCCAAATTTAGATCCAACTATGCCTTAGCTTTCTGGACCCCATCCCTATGTTCTTGCGCAGTATCCCTACTCTATTCCCAGAATGTGTGCCCCTGCTTCGACTGCCTATGCATTTCCCTCCTATGTTTCAGTTTCACTAGAAGGTCCTTATTCAGCTGTGCTCATCTCTTGCCATCCTTGCCTTACTTCTTGTACGTAAGAATAAATACTCCTTGTGGTCTAATAAAAGTATCTTTGTCCCTGAGGGCAGTTTCCCAGGGGTCCCATTCACCAGATCCTTTAAAAAACTGAAAGTTTACTTTCTCAAACTTTAGAGTCTTGACTATAATATTCACCCTTGAGATCACAAGTTCTGCCAGGGTATGATCACTGAAGCTTAGGATACCACCAATATTGACCTTTCCAATAAGCTCATCTGTGTTGGTGAGAAACAGATCAAGTAGTGCATCTCCTCTGGTTGACCTTTGATCTCCTGGTTGTCCTCAAACCGTTTCTACAGTCACCTAGTCTGCTAGCAGCTTGCTGTGCTGCTTTTTTCAGCAAATGTCAGAGTGGCTGAAATCCTCTATTAGAATCAGGGCCTGCAAGTGTGATGCTTCCTGTAGTTGAAGAGAGAACATTTAATCGACATCCTCCTCCTGATCAGGCAGCCTTTACTAAATACCAGCCACGAGGTTTTCTTTGTTGTCTTGGTCTCTAACTTTCACTAATAAACTCCTGACCTGTGCATTACTGCTTTTCAAAGACAGATTCTGTGCAATCAATACATCATTTTCGGTAAAGAGCTACACCCTCTACCTCTCTTCCTCACAAACAGTTTATAGCCATTGATTGTAGTGGTCCAATCATGTGATTAATCCAACCAAATTTCAGTGATAATGATCAGGTCATTGATTTCCATTCTGTGGCTTCTGGCTCCTCCTTTTTTGTTATGTGCATTGGTATAGAGATGCAGTTGGTTGGAATGTTGACTGTCTCACACTTTGGTGGAACCTTTTTGGAGGGTTTGGGGGTATATGTCATTGCTGTGGTAGGTGTATTCATCCACTCTGTTGCTTATGAGTACACAAGGATTTTGACCCCATTCCCCAAGTTCACCAGTTTAAAATGCAATTCACTGTCAACCAATCTTCCAGAACCTCCTCTTCCAGATAGGTGGATATCACCTCTCCTCAGTAGTTTTTATTCATCAAAGAAAGTCCCATGACCATAGAAGTCAATGCCCTGGTGATGACACAGCTACAAAGCCAGGTGTTGACCTGCATGGTGTGTCAACTTCTGCCTGTACCTCTATCTGGCAAGATAAAGGAGAAGACCACTTAGGTCCCTGTCCTTCTCACTTGTGCCACCAGGGCTCTGAAGTCCTTATTGAACTTGCCCAGGTTATGTTTCCATAACATAACACCAACACACCAATGTGTGCCATTGGTGCCCACAGCGAAAAAAGTACAGGATAGTTAGTCTATGCTTTTAACCAGTTGTGGCAGTCTCCTGTGACATCATAGATTTCAGCTTCCAACCAAGCAGTAAACTTCTCTTGACTGTATATCAGCCCAGCAGATGGGTGCCTCAGCAGAGAGTCACCCACTACTAGCACTCTCCACTTCCTTTTATGTCTTTTAGTATGTGCAACTAGTATGGTCTCCAGTCTCAGTCTGGGTGGCTCCACCAGAGTACACCTTGTGGAGGTCAAGCTGGCACTCTCCTCCACTCAGAACTGCTGGGTAGTTTGCAGTGCTCCACAAGGGCAGCAGCTTCCCTGATAGGAAGCTTTGTCTTGGTGGCCACCTCCAGTCTTCCCCAGCTAGTTTGGATAGGCAGATGAATCCTGGCTGCTGCAGAGCGCAACCCTTGCCTTGTCTCTACTACCATATTTCTGAAGATGTGAAAGTGCTGCCTAGTAAGCCCTTCTACTTCCCTGGAGTCTTCAAGCTGCTGGTTGGGCTTGCACAGGCAATAGGTGGCTGGTGTGACTGTCAGGGTTGCTGCCTATACCTGTGGGGGAGCAGAGCAGACAGCAGCTTGGCAGCTGGCAGAGTGTGCCATCCTTGCACCAATTGCACTCCTCTCAGGCACCTCTCCCTGTTGACATGACCTGGTCATGTCACTCCTGGTCATCGGCACTCCCCAAGGACCACTTTGATGGAGTTTCTTGTGGTTTGGACTGGCCATGGGGACAACCTGCCTCCTACCTCCTGCTGTTCCCAGCATGCCATAGTGGCTGCTGCCACTGCTGCTGCTAGCATGAAACTAAATCATAAACCAAGTGATATTGTAGAGCTATTTTTACAACAGCTACTTATAGGAAGCAACAGCAATAAAATTGAATTAAACTATACAGGTTATTTTTAGCAATGTCAAGGTACACCATAAATGTCTCAAAGTACAAAATTAATGTAATGTAAACATGTGATTAGGTTCTTTTTAAACTAAAATAAAAAGCCACTAAAACAAACAGTATTAATACTTATAAACAACTCAGAGATCCCATAGGATAAAAGCAACTAGACAAATGTAAATCATTATGCTTACTAACATAAATACTGTGCAGAATGTTACTACTGAGGCATTTTTAATACAACTGAAATACCTTTAAAAATATTTAAATTATTACATACATTTAGTCAATGTGGATTTTGAACAAAACAGCTTTTAACTGTATCTTAAAGTATGTGTTTTAGAATAAATGACAGATTTTTCAATACATGATCCATTAGACGAGTTTTGCAGTTAATCATAGGGTTTTCTACAGCCTCAACAAGAGAACAGTCCCACAGCTACTACTCTGCCAAATAATGGAGAAGGCATATTCAGAGCCTGTCAGGGCTACTGAAGTGAGTGAGATAGGCATTTTAGTTTTCTTAACTGTCTGCTATCTCCCATCTGGAAAACCTATGCCTCAATGTCATTAATTTTTATACATTCTTCCTCAAATAGCAACATTTTAAAAAAGGTACCCATAATTCTGCTTTAGACATCTGTACACCTGCATAAAAGCTTGGCTCAGCCCAACCTTTTAGTGTTACTTCAGTGGACCTTAAAATGCACTTAAATTGGAATCACACATGCCTTACTGACTTAAGTAGAGATCCACTGACACGTATGCAAAATTTCACTTGCTCTCAGTTACTATTTTCTGAAACCGACATTTCACCTCTTACCATATGAACTCAAAGCCCACTTTGACTAGCCAGACCACACTGAATGTATTATAGTTTGTTTCGAAACCTCTGTATTTTATAAGGTTACATATTTTGTTAGTGAAATTGCATAAGAAATCTAAGCTTCAGTGCAAAAAAAAAAACCCAGCAAAAACTCCCAGCATGTGCAGCTAAGTGTGGTGGGGGAAGCACGTGGAAGTATGAGTTACAATAGAAATACTGACACAATCTGAACCATAACTATTTGAACATGGAAAACTTGTTCCCATTATTAAAGACTGGCTGTGTATTTCACAGAACTGATTCTGCAATCTGGTTGTAAATTGTTTCTTAACTACTGTTTCAGAATGTTTCTGATTACAGAAAAAGATTCTTTTTTTTTCTGTATCTGATACTCACGTATTTCCTTGAGCAGTTTGTTCTGTTGCCAGTACTTGAAATTATTTCATTGTTAATATTACAGATTGCTACATCTTCCCTTTGAGGAAAAAAAAGTGTAATTGCAATAACAAATTTCTTTACTCCTATACCTGAGGTTCAGGTTCCTTGGTCACTTCTAGCTCACACATATTTCATGTCCACTATTTTCACCTCCTAAAGAATGCAAGAGATCGCATACACCTCCCTTCCTCTCCAACTCCTGCTGTTTATAATAGTAACAGCCAAGTGGAGGAAAAGTAGTCATTCTCAAACAACTTCTGCTTATATGCAAGTGGTTGGGCAGATGAGGAAAAGGGACAAAAATTGGTAGAATTGAGAATGAAGACTAGCAAAAAATGTGATGCTCTTTTGAGCAATCTCCCTGGACCAAGTATGAGACAAGCACAGATTATTTATCCCTTCTTTTTGCAACAAAGAGGAAATAGGTTTTGTGTGCAAGAATTATAATCTGCTTTTTGCTTTCCAGCTCAGGAAACAGTTATATACAGACTAGGTTTCTGGTAGAGTTAGAATTAGCTCCTTACTGTGTGGAAACACCAGTTTCTTTGATTTGTGAAATATCTGAGATGACACATTTAGGATGACCTTTTTCTCACATCAGTGAACACTGGAGCATCATACCAGGGCCTATAAAGATGATGCTAAGTTATCCATTTGTTGAAGCAGTAATTTCTGTACTTTGGTATGAAATAGAAATGATGTGTTCTTCTTCTAAAATATTACTGTTAAATCATTCTTTGGAGCATGTTAGTTGTGAGATATTTGCAGCTCATTTTTTATGTTACAGTCATATTTTATCACTTGAGATAGCTCCCAACATGTTATTGGAGAGTATTTTCCTTTTCTGTTTGTGACAGAGTTGATCCAACTCCCATTATACTTAATGGGCATCTGTCAGATTTAATTTGATTCAGATCTGTAAACTGCATTCCTGGTCACTGCTGTCCAGTGCTACACTGTATGCAAGTAAATAATTTTCATTCAGATAAGCAACTACCATGCAAAACCATTGCAAACCCTTATATGTAATATGAAAAAATAATGTAACTGGTTTTAAAATTAAGTAGTATAATCTATGAAGTAAACTAAGGAATGAAAACTTACGTTAGCTAAGAATTTGACCCAAATTGTTTTTCAGTAAGTCTATGAACTGAGGAATTATTCATACATTTATCACAAAATTCCAGAAATGCTGTCTGACAGTTCAGGTCAGCTTCCCTAAACAACTTCACCAGCAGGCAATCTTGTGCATTTCTTGTGCTGTGAGAATGAAGTATGTACCTGCCTGGCCTTTTAATCTATGAGTAAACTCCATCCAAGATAAAAGTCTTGTGGATATGATGAAGTAATTTTCAGCTAAAGAATTTCCAGTAGTGGTGGTGTTTCCATTAGAAATATTGCATGTGTAAGTAGGGTTGTACCAACTTCTACAATAGTACAGAGTTTAGAGAATCATAGAACAAACTTAAGGCTGATTGTAAAATACCAAGGTGCCACATCTTTGAAATAAAACACAAGATCATGACATTGATTGAAAGATCTAGAAATCTTGATAAAACACTTCATATGACATGATTAATATCACAGAAATTCTGGGGAACAACTTTTTTTCTTTGGAGAGTTGATATTCCAAGAAAGACAAGTAAGGAATGAAATACTATATATATACACTCATAATCTTTATGTCTTGACTTTATTAAGAGTTGAGAGATCTTGCGATTACTTTCACCCCATACTACAATGAACCTTTGACATCTCAATCAATTCTCCCTTTTAGGCAGAACTAAATCTTAACTGGAAGAAACCATATTAATGCACAGTATCAAACCAGCTAATGCAAGAAGAAGATGGTAAGCCTGGTTAGAGAGAATTTTAACTATTCAGGGTGTCCTTAGTGACTTGAAAAGCAAAAAGAAATCATATAAAAGGGTCCTATGATTGTGTGTCATATAATTATCATCATGGCTAGGCTTAGCGAATGAAGATTTGGGGAGGGCTCTACCCACATTTGTTGCAAGCGCACGGTTGCAAAAGGCACAGCAGAAATACTCCTTAGGTGGTACATTCTGCAAGGCACAGTTCTTTCTGCGCTGTCTTTTCTCCTCGAGAGTCATCCTGCGTGCTTTCTCAAAAGCATCAGCAGCGTTATAGATGGTGTGTCTCCAGACCTCCTGATGGAGACCAGAGTAGACCAGTTATGTTGATCAATATGGCCAAGGCTGAGCTGTTATTTCAGGGAGTCCTTGTATCTTCTCTTCAGGGCTCCTCTGTTGCGGCAGCCAGTGGCAAGTTCACCATAAAGCAAGATCTTAGGGAGGCGGTGGTCCTTCATCCTTGAGACGTGTTCTGCCCAACGCAGCTGTGTTCTCAGCAACATGGCCTCAATACTTGTGACTGCTGCTTGTTCTAGAACACATAATCTGACCAGTGGATGTTTACGATTGTACGGAGGCAGCGTCGATGGAAGCATTCTAAGAGACACAGGTGGTGGCGGTAGATGACCCATGATTCGGATCCATATAACAGAGCAGACAGCACAATGGGTTTGTAAACACTGATCTTGGTACTTTTCTTCAAGTGTTTATTACGCCAAACTCTTTTATGAAGCTCTCTGAAGGCACTATATGCCTTTGCTAACCTGTTGTCTATCTCTCTGTTAATCTTAACCATCTGAGGAGATGAGGCTACCTAGGTAATTAAACTGCTGGACTGATTTGAGCTCTGATTCGCCAATGGTGATATGGGGATGATGGAAGACTTCCTGAGGTGTCGGTTGATAGAGAACTTCTGTCTTCTTTAAGCTGACTTCCAGCCCAAAGAGCTCAGCAGCGTCTGCAAAGCAGGATGTTAAACGCTGCAGAGCTGCTTCTGTGTGGGCAACAAGGGCGGCGTCATCAGCATAAAGCAGCTCCCAGACAAGATGGTTTAAGGTCTTAGTGTGGGCCTTCAGTCACCTTAGGTTGAATAGGTTCCCATCAGTACGGTATCGAATGCAGATACCATCCAGATCATCAAGGTCTGCTGTGGCCCTTTGGAGCATCATGCTGAAAAAGACTGTGAATAGGGTAGGAGTGAGAACGCAGCCTTGTTTCACACCATTAGTTATTAGAAAGGGCTCAGAAAGTGCATTGCCATATCTGACTTGGCCGCGCTGATCCTCATGGAAATAGATGATCATTTTAAGGAACTTTGGGGGACAACATAAGTGTTCCAGAATCTACCATAGACCTTTTCTGCTCACAGTTTCGAAAGCCTTGGTGAGATCAACAAAGGTTACATAGAGACCTTTGTTCTGTTCCCTACACTTCTCTTGCAGTTGTCTGAGAACAAATACCATGTTTATGGTACTCCTGTTGGCTCTGAAACCACATTGGCTTTCAGGTAGAATTCCTTCTGCTATAGTGGGTATTAGTCTGTTCAAGAGTATTTTTGCCAGGATTTTGCCAGCAATGGAGAGCAGAGTAATACCACGGTAATTTGAACAGTCTGATTTAACTCCTTTCTTCTTATATGAGGTGATGATGACTGCATCACGAAGGTCTGATGGGAGTTTGCCTAGTTCCCAACAGCGCAGTACAAACTCGTGAAATTTAGCATGGAGTGCTTGGCCCCCATGTTTCCACACTTCAGGTGGGATTCCATCAACCCCAGCTGCCTTGCCGATTTTCACCTGCTGTATGGCTTTGAGGGTTTCTCCTAAAGTGGGGGCAGTATCCAATTCATACTTCACCAGTTGTTGTGTGATGGACTGAATTGCTGAGTCTTGGACTACACGGCTAGTACTGAAAAGAGTCTGAAAGTGTTCAGACCATCAATTCAGAATGGAGGTTTTATCTGTCAGAAGCGTTTGACCATCAGTGCTGAGTAGAGGACTTTGGGTTTGGTATGAAGGCCCATATGCTGTTTTCAGGGCTTCATAGAATCCTTTGTGATCACCCGTGTCTGCGCATAATTGTGTTTTTTCAGCTAGGTCGATCCACCACTTGTTCTGGATGTCACGGAGTTTCTGTTGGAGATTGCTGCATGCAAGATGAAAGGCTGCTTTTCTCAGGTGATAGGATGGCAGTGCAAGGTGTGCTTGGTGGGCGGTTCTCTTCTTCTTCAACAATTCATAGATCTCTTGATTGTTTTCATCAAGCCAGTCCTTGTTTTTCTTGAGGGAGAACCCTAAGGTTTCTTCAGAGGACTGTAGGATACTGGTTTTAATATGGTGCCAGAATATTTCAGGAGAGGTATCTGTAGAATCTGTGGAATGATTTTCGAGCCTAGTTTGAAGATTTGCCTGGAATTTGTTTCTCACTGTGGCTGATAGGAGATTGTTAACTTGGAGTCTCCTCCTTGGGATACTGCCCCTTTTAGGTTTGAATTTAACATTGAAGTTGAGTTTACAGCGCACAAGCCGATGGTCTGTTTGGCATTCTGCACTAGGCATCACGCCGGTATGGTGGACATCATTGATATCTCTCTGTCGCACCAAGACATAGTCGATGAGGTGCCAATGCTTAGATCTGGGGTGCATCCAGGTTGTCTTCAGACTATTTTTCTGCTGAAAGATAGTGTTGGTGATGGTGAACTGTTGCTCCGCACAGAATTCTAGCAGAAGTCAACCATTATCATTGGACCTTCCAACACTATGTTTGCCTAATATTCCTTTCCAGGCTTCAAAATTCTTTCCTACTCTGGTGTTGAAATCACCAAGGATAATGATCTTATCATCTGAAGGAACCTTTTGGGTAAGGCAGCACAGGTTGGTGTAAAATTTATCTTTTTCAGCAGGGTCAGCTTGGAGAGTTGGGGCATATATACTAAAGAGGACAACATGTTGCTTGTTGTGTAATGGAAGGCGTAGGGAGATAATGCGGTCAGAGTGACCTGTCAGCAGATTTTTGAGTTTAGGAACAATGGAGTTTTTAATCATGAAGCCGACTCCTGAGAGATGCTTTTCGGTCCTGGGTTTACCTGACCAAAAGAGTGTGTAACTGGCACCATGTTATTTAAGGCTGCCTTCCTCGTGAAAGCAAACTTCACTGAGAGCAGCTATGTCAGTGTTGAGACGTGACAGTTCATGGGCAATTAGGGCAGACTGACGCTCAGGACATCCGCCATCCGCAGAATTGAGCATGGTTCTGATGTTCCAGCATGCTAGAGTTAATTTGAGTACACCTTTGGAGGCAGATGTATATGCCTTTGTCTTTTGATCTTTGTGTGACTACATTTGTAGAAGATGTCGCTACAGGGCTTTGCAAATGTGGGTAAGGCCTTCAAGCTTGCCAGTGGATTTTTTAGGTGAGACACAGTATGCGTGGAACTGAACCCACCCTTTAATCCTAAGGTTCATATGCCAGGGCCAAGTGAGCTTGGACAGTGGCAGTGAGGTCCTCAGGACGTAGGTTTAATTAGAGTGACCTTCTCTTAGATGGATGGCCTTACAGGGCTAAGCGAGCTCCATCTGCCTGGGTTTAGAGTTGTCCTTCTCCTCTGTGTGCTCTGAGGTTCCCCCTCTAATCTCCCATGTGGGCACAGTCCATGCCAGTGAAGCTCCCCCTCTCTCTCTCTCTCTCCCTTGCTCTCTCCTTTCCCTGCCCAGGGCTGGGGCCGGGCACATGCGCCCAGGGCCGGGTGGCACTGCGCACGCTTCCAGGGCGGGCCGGGCGGCACCGCATGGGCGCTTCTGGGAGTGGGGCCGGGCGGCACTGGTATAATTATTTAAGATTAGAAAGAAAGAACCCATAGCTGTAAGAATAAATCCGGAAATACAACAGAGTATATGAGTATGAATTAATAAGAGAAATAAAAGAACAAAAAGGTCAGGTTCTAAAACTGCATAAGAGAAAAGCTAGAAGAAGTACTGGCACAAGTCTAATCCGAAAAAACCCACACAAATAACAACTGAAGTTTTCTGTTCTTTCTTTGTTGAAGTCTGAGTTGAAACTTGATTGCAAAAGCAATGTTTAAAAAGAAGATGGTGATACAGGTTTGATCCTGTAAAGAGAAAGTAATTGGTGATAGTTGTATTTAAGTCGTAAGTGTAAAATCACATTAAAATGTTTTGGCACTGTATGAAAAATTTGAAACATTAATAGTACTTTTAGAAAAAACAATAGGAAAAGACTTAGAGGACTGAAAATGGAGGAAAAAATGTCATAGACCTATCTTCAAAAGTGCAAAGAAAAGGAGGGACAAGAGAACTGAAAACTGGTCAACTTTGGTCCCAGAACAGTTCCAGAATATAGAGTGAACTAGTTGCTACATCTATATTATTAAAAAGTAGTTAAGAAAAATTTTAAAATGCTAAATTCCTGGCTTAAATTTTCAATAAATGTACATTTAAACTAAACCAAGGAAGTCAGTATGTGTGAAAGGCTAAGATGTGGACACAATGTACCCTACCACAGACCATAATGGGGCAGTGGAGCGAAGCAGACAACTGGATGCCGAGCACTGTTTGACAGAAATTTTCTCTCAGCTCTCTGCAAAAGGGAATACAATTATTCAGCTCTACTTAGCATTAGTGATCCTTAGTTACAATACCACAGTCAGTCTAAGGCACCACACTTTAAGAAAAAAAAAAGAACCTACAAAGAAAATGACATATATGGCAAGCATGTTAGAGAGCGCATGAAGCAAAAAATAAGCAAATTGCCTTTGCTGGAGGCAGGAAGTGGGAAAATTAGTCTTCTAATTGTAATGGGTTGCTATGAAGAAGTAATGAAGACCATAGGAAAGGACAAGTATAATTCAGTTTCTTTTGCAACAAAAAATTATAGATAAGATATTAACTTTCTTTTTAATGTTATAAAACAGTGGATCAGACTACTGCATGTTGTCATAAAACTGTTTCCACAGCGTTTTTCAAGAGCAGTTTAGAAAAATATATGTCTGGATGTCTTCACTGTATGACGATGACCAAAGTGATTTTTCAAGCTCCCTTCAATCTTATAGTTGTACAACTTTACTTTCCTTTCATTTTCTCTTAACGTGAGTGGAGTACTTTTTTATCTAGAATACAATAGAGAGCATCAGATTTTTTTATGCAATATATTTTATGCTACTGCTAACACTTCACTACTAATCGTATAATGCAGAGATAGAATATTTAAAAAACAGTCTTCAAAACTGGAAAATGGAGAGTCTCTTATTTAAATAATAATTACAAAATTATAATAAAATAATTGTATCCAGATTTTGAAAAAGCATTTCCTCTATGCCCTTTCTAAACATCAACCATTTATTCCTACATTTACTGTTAAATTGTGGTGTAATCAGATTCAGAAATGTTCTACATGTCTCAGCCCGTTGATATTTTGCTACTATATATTAAATAGTACTTTCGAAAAGTTCTTTTGAGTTAACTATTTTAGGGGTTGTATTGTCAGAAATTCGAACAGATTATACACAACAAACGAGTGACACTGGGGCCTGAATGAAGACTGTACAAAGATTTCTACAATTCTGAACTACTGCAATGCAGGCATGTGACATACATTTTCTTGTAGTTACAGAGCAAGATCTTCCTGGCACCAAGTCAAACATTAAAATCAAATTCCAATGTATTTCTGTCCTTAAACAAGTGGCTTTAAAGCCCATGCAAACCTAGGCTCAAATGCATGGCACAGACCAATTATATTTCTTATATCAGAGGATTATCTTCCCAATTAAAAGGAAGATAAAAAGGTCAAGGTATTTTTAGAAATCTGGTTAATTGATTAAACTGCTGGCAGGCTGCTACTGTCTTACTGAGCTACCTCCAGTAAAACTATCAACTTTTAATCACAACTCATTTGTCTGAGGCGTTAATATTCAACTAGCTTTACAATGCTATTCTTTGTAACTGATTTCATGTGCTGACACTTGTTGGTGCAACTCCATTTTGAGATAACATCAAATGTGTTCTAAAATCAGCTGAAAAACTGATTTTCGTTATATTAGTGGAAAAAAGTAGCATTTCTTAATACAGGTTAACATAGTGAACTATAAAAACTATAGCTCTTCATAAATGCAGTCTGAAAACAGAGAAAAAAAGGAGACTGCTTATCTAGGTATCTACACCTTTAACAGGGGTTCAAGAGTGCATTATAGTAAATAGAAATTTGAGGGGAAGGAGTGTTATAGGTTATAAATCTGAGAGATAAATTTTTCTTTCCCTTCTTCCCTGTAAGAGAAACAGAGTTCGAATAGGGAAGGGGGAAGGGAATCAATTAGCCTTACAAAAGAAACGGCTGGCCAGGCTGCATTCCATGCTAATGGCCCATCAAATGCTGGGGGGGGGGGGGAAGTTTGGGATTTGGGGAGCTGGCCGCCCAGACAGAGGACAGGTCAGACCGTGGAGTTCTCTCGCTGGGACGGAGACAGGGACTGTGTCTGGGCATTTCTGGAGGAAAAGCCTGGCAGCCTGTCTTTCTGGTTCTTTCGTCCTGGTGAGGTCTGACCACTGGCCTTGCGCCGCCACTGCCTCGTGACTCCAGTCGGGACCTACTGTGTTTTTTTTTTCATCGGAGAGATCTATGTTTGCTGGGAGAGAAGGGGAGAGCCCTGGAACACCGTCGTCTGGGAACAGTGAGTCCTGTAGGGGTGAACTGCTTTAACTTCTGCCTTTCTCCCATTGGGGGAAGGGTCTCCGTTTTCCTTTTGGCTTCTCCCGCGATCCGAGACCACCCCCCCAGACACCCTCCCCATGTGGTGACCGCCAGAGCCCAACAGCGCCCCCTGCCGGCCACAATTAGGACTGTGCTAAAGGACAGAGAAGTATTCAGTCAGACCTTTTTCTTTTTTTTTCTAGGACTACTGTCTAGTTTTTTTGTATTCTGTTACTGTTTTTGCCAACATACATATATCTTTTAATAAAGGGTTGTTATTTCTTCTGTTTTTTCCACACTTCCTCGATTAAAGCCCCTTAATTTTGAATTTACAATTGCTGACAGAGAGAAGTTTGGTCTATCTCATAACTCATCCTCTTTAGTAAACATTCCAGTCTCATAAGACTGTGACAGAGAGTCATGCCTGAACATAGATGTCAAGTACTTTTTCATATGCCATAAAGTATGCTCCTGGTCTCCAGCTACAGCTTCAATATGGGCTTGCCGTAAGACCTGTGACTCAGGTCCAACTTTGTAGATAACTCAGTTACATGTGTATTTGAATAAAGTTTAATTTTTCTACATCAACTCAGTGATACTATTTCTGAGGTCCAGGGAGACCTCACTGAGGCCCTCCAGTATTTTAAAGGGACTTACAAAAAAGAGGGAGAGCAATTTTTTACAAGGGCAGATAGTGATAAAACAAGCGGAAACAGTTTTAAAATAAAAGGATAGATTGAGATGTTAGGAAGAAATTCTTTACTGTGAGGGTGTTGAGGCACTGGAACATGTTTCCCAAAGAAGCTGTGGATGTCCCATCACTGGAAGTGTTCAAGGCCAGGTTGGATGGGTCTTTGAGCAACCTGGTGTAGTGGAAGTTGTCCCTGCCCATGGCAGAGAGGTTGGAACTAGATGATCTTTGAGGTGTCTTCCAAACTAAGCCTTTCTACAAGTTTATGATTCTATGACTTCCTAATACTACATGTGTATTAGATAAGTAAAATGTTTACCCAGACACAGACTTTTTTAACTCTTTAATACTCTTTAATAAGATTTGATTTACCTACAAATTTCTTTTTCTAATCTTTCCAGCTGTTCAGACAACAAGTATTTTGGCTTTTTAAAAGGCTTGTTCATGTTATGTATCTGTTCTGTGAAGTAAATTCATTGGCTTTGAATAGCAGAGGACTGAGGATGTGCTAGCTTTGACTTTACATACAAAAATTGATTAAGAAACTTAACTAAAAGATCTTTTTTGTTTTAAACATTTTAAAGAGTGCTCATATTTTGGCTATATTTTAAAATTGCATTTTAAATATTTACCTAAAAAAATCTGTACCAGCAAAAGTTATCAAAAAGTCTATGTGATATTTGCAAAGCTCCCATAAAAACATCAAAGTAAATTGATCAGGTTTACTGAAAGTTCTGTAGCCCTTTTATTTACAAGTCCTGTAGCTCAGAAGGGGAGTATTGCTAGAGTATGTTTTATAGAACTCTTTACAGATCACTGAAATCTGACTGAGTTAAAACAAAAAGTAAAATACAATAGTTATGTTCAATAATTTAACTGGAAAAAAGTGTGTGTGGACTTAGCAGGAAGGAGGAATTGGATATTTTATGATTTCGACTAAGAGTATAATTTTATTGAGAGATCAACTATTTAAGTAACTTTCTGTTGTTAGTATATGCATTCAAGGTCCATTCTTTGGATGTAAGATAGAAAGGAATAACCAATTTTCCCACTCCTCCAAATATCTCCAACTTCGTTAACACTGTTAGAAAAACATTGCTTAAATCGATTCTGAGTAATCCAGATGTGACCATCTATTCCTTTCTGCATTTGAGTTTTACCTGAAAAAATCTCTGCTACTGGCTCATTTGGTGATATGATCACAAACACAGACAAGGATAATGACTCATGACATAATGTGTTATTTGACAGGCACTAATGAAGAGACTAAGGTCCCTCAGCAAACACAAGTTTGAATATACTGTACCAACTAGGTAGGCATCAAACCAACTTCTCTATTTTTAGACCTCCTCCTTTACCCTAAGTTTATCTACTTTGTGAATCATGCTGGACAATCTCCTTTTGTCCATGTGAAGAACAATCAGTATATGCAAGAGTAAATAAGTAATATATATAAAATTATAAGAAGCTGAGGGGTTCCAGATTATTTGGCATAGTACTGAATTCAAAGAGATGTCTGTCATCATATTTGCCATTTGGATCAAAGCTGCTGGCAGTTCTTTCTTGCAGAGAGACCTGTGAAATATGGTGCGCTAAAGTGATTGGTGCTACTGTGCCTATATGCAAGATTTTCCACTTTCAACATGAGTGGATGCAAACCTTAATACCCCATCCTCAAGTTCCTCTTCAACAATCATGTGCTGGAAACTAATTACTTACATATAGATGTTGGCTGATGGGGAATTTTCCACTGCTTCAACAAATATGAATAAGGATTATAATCAATAACAGCGCCTGATAATTTGTGGGGGAATTTTGTGAGGAAAAATATTGTTATTAATTCAAACCTATACAGGATATTTACATTTCTGTGTCTCTGTATACATCAAGAGATGATGAATATGGACACGAAAAAAAGATTAGAAATAAAGTATTTTAAATTAGAAGGTAATATTTATTTAAAATGTCTTTTTTTCCTTCAAAATCTTCTTCTATCAGTTTTCTGATGTCAATTTCTATGCAATGTATTTTAAAATTCTAAATAAATTTTTAAATTTGATTTGTGAAATTGGTACATTTGTGCATTTGTAAATTCTTGTTAATCAGTTTTAGTTAATTTTCTTTTGGAAGAAAATTAAAAGAAATACCACTCTATTTTATTGCATAATGAAGTAATCATGACTGGAACTACCCAAAGCAGTCCCAAGGATGAAACAATTTCTCCCCCTTTAGGCACACAAGCAGAACTGAGACAGTCCTCGCTCTCTCCTCCTTCCATCAACTTGCTTTCATTGAAAGCATACATAAAGAACTACAGTTAGAGATTATTCTGAAACTTCCCAAATGTGGCTTTCTTTTAAATTAATGTAGTAATCTGTTTTTTGCCATTTGGCACTGAAGGGAAATGTCAATGTAAATCTGAGAAATACATTCATCCATCTAACTGCAAGGGCAGAAAACACAAGTCTGAAATGTAATTGTTCACACTGTGTAGGGTTCTTAGAAATAAGGAAAGGCAGATTTCATCTTTCACCAAGACTTCATCTTGACTTATGTCACATGAATAAAGTTTACAGACTTTCTGGAGTTCATAAACTTTCCAGCAAATCAACACAAGTGTTTACTTTCTTCATTTGAAATTAAAAAACTTAGTTCTGAAACATTAGGCTGTCACAATCAAGGTAATTTCAAATCACAGATCTTGATTACTGTACTTAATACTTCTTTTCATTTGCTTTAGTTTATCTTTCATGTCCAGTTTAATGTGGTTAAATACTCTTGATCACTTATGAGCTCACGCTGAGCTGTATCATTTCACACAAAGCATCACAAGATAAATGTATTGAGGATCAACACTCACAAAGAAAGCACTTGCCCCAAATTCATCTTTTTCCTTTATATTTGGGCCTCTGGAGGCAATATATTTTCAAATCAAGACATAAAAATACATTTTTTTTAACAAGCACTAGCAATTTATAGAGACAAGCACTATGACCATTCTGAAAATATTTCAGTGTGTTGGCTTTGTCAGACGTCAGGAAGAGATGTTTAACATTCTTTTGTAGCTGACAGGTTACATTCTTATACTTCTTCTTTAATTATTTGTCTGTGAGAAAGTCAGTCAAGAAACAGTAAGTTCACAGGAAAAGTCAGAGGATATTGTGAAAAATATAATTTGAAGGGGGTTTTGGTTTATTACTGTAGTGAAAAACAAAGCTCCTATTTGGGTTTCGTGTTTATTTTGGCTTTATTTATTTATTTAAATGAGAGTACCTTTCTTTGACTGTCATGCAGGCATTAATGGAAGAATGAGATGAAGTAAGAATGAAATGAATACAGACAAAGACCTGAAGTCTTTGTCTGCTAAGCCTAATCACTCGTGGTTGGCAATGTGCCTTTTTGCATTCCTGCCCGGCAGCAAGTAGGACAGCTTTCTCAGGAAGGGTGCAGAAAGTCAGCACTCCTTTTCTGGAAGAGGCTTCTCCATCACTGGAGACGTCATCTCAGAGGTAACAACTTCAGCTTCACAGGGAGGTGAGGAAATCCTTAGCTCCTAGGGTGTCACCTGCCAAATTACTAGTTAGGCTATGAAGAGCAGCTCATATTCTCTCTTCTTCTGATCTGGAATGATTCTAGTTTTATCACTCTGCTTTTGAGTGCCCTGATTGGGGGAAGTTTGTGTAGAAAAATGACAGAATTCTAGATTGCCAAATGAGATAAATGCATTCTAAGAGCCACTCTTTCCAGACCAGCATGTTTTTGTCATATGATCAATACTACACACTACCTGATTATGGATGTTGCTACTTTTTGGGGTTAGGCACAGCTGGAGAGTGATCTGCATAGGCATGCTTTCAGATACATGTTTTGATACCGGTAAGGCTCAGGGTTTGGGTTGTCTGTATCATAATCTTAATAGTGCTGTGCCTCCAGTTCCTAACAGTAGAGGTAGATAGTTTGCTACCTTGTATATCTAAACTTTAAACTCCTTTGGAGAGGGACTTTCTTATGCCCCCAATTTGTACACTGATGCTGACATTCTAATAGTGAACAAGAAGGCCCAATAAATATTGTCTGGTTTTGGTGCCTTTTTTTTTTTTTTTTTTTTTTTTTTTTGCAGTTCCCATGCTACAATTGAATTTATGGTGGCTGTTGCTAAAATTTCTTTTTCCAGCAAACCAATTGTTGTTCAAATGTTTATGCCAGCTTGTACCATGTGATGCTCCCAGGAATCTGGACTGCATTCACAAATTTCTGGATAGAGAGAGTTTTGCTTAAGTTAATACATCTCTTTGACTTCATTAAATGAAGAAGTTTCATCTGAATAACCACTTTTCTTCATACAGTGAAAGCAAAACTTCTAGATAAACTTAGTAAGACTAGCATCAATTCATTTTACAGTCCCACAACTGTTTCCACTAGACCAGGGAAGAATACACTTACATATTTGTTTCCATTTTATGATATGAAGTGGCTAAGTATGGTAGTCAGTATTTCCTCCATGAATCATCTTTCTTTACCATAGATCTTTCTATAGCATTCCTGTCTTAGACACCATTGTAACAGTAATTTTCAACAATTTCATTTTCTAACAATGCCTACCTGATATGAAACACCTGCTCTCTGTGTCCATTTCCATTCCTTTTCATTAGGCATTTTCCTGCGTATGTTTCCCATACTATTAAAAAACACCCTTTCTTTAACAAGGTATTTCAGATTTTTCAAATGACACTTGAAGATGATTTTTTAGCAGTCTTGGGAATCTGGAGAGGTCCCCACTGACTAGAAACATTGTCTGATTTTCGAGAAGGGTAAGAAGGAGGACCCCAGAAACTACAGGCAAGTCAGTCTTACTTCAGTGCCTGGTTATGTTATGGAAAAGATTATTCTGTGAAGTATTGAAAACACCTGAAAGACAACACAGTCATTGGTCACAGCCAGCATGGCTTCATGAGAAGAAAGTCCTGAATATCAAACCTAATTTCCTTCTATGGCAACATAACCTACCTATTTGATCAAGGGAAACCAGTTGATGTAATCTTTTTAAATTTCAGTAAAGATTTCAATACAGTCTCTGCCAGGACCCTTCTGGACAAACTGTCCAGCACACAGCTGGACAAACACATCATGTGGTGGGTGAGCAATTGACTCACAGGTGGAGCACAGAGAGTATTAGTGAATGGGGTAACATCAGACTGGTGACCTGTCACTAGTGGGGTTCCACAGGGCTCCATCTTAGGCCCCGTGCTCTTCAACACCTTCATAAATAACTTAGATACAGGACTGGAAGGGATACTAAGCAAATTTGCAGGTGACCCAAAACTGGCAGGAGCTGTTGATTCCCTCAAAGGCAGGGAGGACCTGCAGAGAGACCTTGATAAATTAGAGGACTGGGCAATCACCCACCATATAAAGTTCAACAAGGGAAAGTGCTGGATTCTGCATCTGGGATGGGGCATCTTTCAGCCACCATGTAAACGGTGGCTGAAAGATGCATATTTACAGATAAGGGGACACTGCTAGAAGAAGAATGTTCTGTACACTGTAAACATATTAGAATCCAAGTGCAATAAAATACATTTGCTTGAACATTAATGTATTTTTCTATGTAAGGTCAAAAATATAGACACTGATATAACTTTCCAAATATGAAAAACATATTTCTGCTAAAAAGATTACTTTAAACGGGAAGTTTTTGGCTAAAAAGAAACACCCTTTGTGTTATGAATCCATCACCAGAGCAAATGGTATAAAACCAGCATGGAGTAAATATTGACTTTTTCTTATCCAGTTGAAGTTTCCAAAGTGATGCAATTAAAATAAATAAGCAGAGAAAAAAATCCCATAAATTTATTGCAAATGTGAAAAGTAATACAGATTATAATTTTGTTGCAAAAACAAAGCTTTAAAAATGCCACCATGAAAGATGTTAGAAACATAGATAAAGATATTGCAATTAGTATGATTCTTCTTTCACAATCCCATGGCTTACAACTCATCATTCAGTCATTCTCACAGTATAATTTTTACATGCCAAACCCCAGCTCTGAGTGTCCTGAAATTTTTTCTTTCGGTCATTGTGAATTGTAATCCCTGTGATTTCTCGACCTTTCTGCTGAAGTTAACAAAATATTCGAGTTCAAAATGCTGCACTGTATGTACATGCACTACACATACAAATATATTGGGTAAAATACTTCCTTTTGGGCCTTTCCCATTCTCTACATTTGCTCCATATCTTCAGGATTATGTTTCCATTTACACTTTTTAATCTCACCTTTTTCTGTAATGATATGGTCTCTTCTTGACATTGATTTAAGAGTCATTTAGTTCCCAGCTGAAGAATGGAAAAAATAGACACCAAATTCTTACAAGTGCTGAGCTATTAATCTCAAATGATCTACCACAGGCTTTCTTCTTAACACATTCCCCTCAGCCTCTAGAACATAGCTAATACTCTTGCTTTATATTCCATATCTAACTGGTAAAATAAATGCTGCTGCAGACTGGAACCAAAAAAGCTCATCTTCTCTCTATGCTCTTTATGTGCACATTTTTTGTGTTATTCTATATTTTAACCATATGCATCACAGAAGAATTGCGGATGTTGCACTGCCCTCATTCAGCTAAACAATTACAGATGTCACATGTAGTCTATCACCTAATGTATACAATGTGGTTGTATACATTAGCTTCAACAATCAAAGGTGAGGCGATCCATGGCAAGGTCACATCCTCTGTGCTTTCTGGAAGTCCACTACTGCACAGCTCTGCCAAAGCCCACCAGTATCTGTCGTAGTATGTTTAAAGTCAGTGTACTGGTTGAAGAGTGCACCACCCTACCATTTCCTCTTTGTTGTTGTGGTAGTTTGGCCTAGACCTTCCTTGGTGACCAGTTTGTAACCAAGGTCCAGATGTACCCAATATTCCCTACGATTTTTACGTAAGCTGGGCTATAAGAAGAAAGGAGGAGAAGCCTTTGCTCTCTTTCCTTCCGGCGGCTTGGAGGTGCAGGTTCCCTGCTGTTGAGTCTGCCGTGTTGGGGAGCGAGGTCTGGTTAGGCCTCGCCGACCTTGGGAGACAGAGGTTGCTGGCGATCGTTCCAGAGCAACTCTCAGTTGTCCCAAGGAGAGTAGTGAGATATTTCTTTGCTAACTCTTTTAGTTGTTAGATATTGGGCTACTAATCGGGATATATATATATATATTTTATTTTTGGTTTTGTTCCTTTTCCCTTTCCCCTTCCTGTTCCCTTGTGAAATTGTATATATATTTCAATTGTATATACCTGTAACATAAGTGTAAATATATTTATATATATATTGCTTTAGCTGTCTCTCTCGTTTCGTGTTTTCTTGGTTGTTTTTCTCCCTCTTCTCCCTGAGGTTTGGGGAGGGGGGGGGACTTCTTGTGGTAAGGTTTGGAGATTTGGCAGGGAGCCAGTTTCAAACCATATCAGTTGTATAATATGGACAGTGAAAAAAGAATCTCACTGATTAATCCTTTCTCTAACACTTCAAGTGCTTCATGTAGTAGAATAAAACATTAGGGGGAGAAGACAAAATAAAACAAAAAAGGCCTTTAAAATTTAAATAAACTCCCCCCCATATTAATTGCAATTAAATTTACAAACCAAACTACTGACTACTGATGGTACTGTTACCTGTACTTTTATTTGTCTTGTTTGGGTTTTTTTATTTATTTAAATGAAAAACTTACCTCATTTATGATGTTACTAGAAATCTGAAAAAATGGCTGTTAGGCTGCCAACATGAAAAATTTACCCACAAGAAAGAAAAATAACCCATGTATTCTATTG
Organism: Pseudopipra pipra; assembly: GCF_036250125.1. Classification (NCBI taxonomy): domain Eukaryota; kingdom Metazoa; phylum Chordata; class Aves; order Passeriformes; family Pipridae; genus Pseudopipra; species Pseudopipra pipra. The sequence continues at coordinate 52,009,931 of NC_087553.1, forward strand.
TTCTAATTCAGAGACTATATTTGTGATTAAAAAGAAGATGCACAGTCTTAGTAATAATTAATGAGGACAGCATTATAGTAATTCCACTGTATTACGGTTGCTTCTTTGTTCATTATATGATTGGTTTTAATATTAGGCAAGGATATTTTTCTTTTAAACAATACTTGGATATTATTAATATTCACTTTTGCTGTATTGGACTGTGTTTTTGAAAGACTGGGCTTACCAAGGATACATTTTTTACTCTTTTCAACACAGAAATCTGACAAGCTAACTCTTCTGAGTGGGAATGAATGTCAGTAACACTAAAATTAGGATTTTTATTTATAATATAGAACTTATAATTTGATCCTTACAGTGCCTGACACAGCCCTTACTCAGGCAAACTTCTTTTGATGTCAGAGCTCTTCCTGAGGATACCTGAATAAAAACTTACAAAGGAAGGGAACCATATGCAGTTATGATTTCTAATAGTTTAGATTCAGTGGGCTCTTGTAAATAAATAGAATTATTTTCATTACCTTCAATACAATTTTGGCAGACTCATATGTTTACATATTTGCCTAATCTTGATATGAATTTTGATAATCTCATTGACATTTTCCCATCCTGCTGAGAAGCATCACCTTTAACATGTGCACAAACTGAAGAACATCTAGAAGTATTTGATGAACTTGGCCACTACATGACTTAATTTACTGCACACGTTCTTCATTCGCGGTGATAGGATGCATGAGTTTAAGTGCATTATACTTTAGAGCCTTTTACTTCCTTGTGCTAATGCAGCTCATGAATAGTCCACAAGTAAAGCATGGTCTTAAGCTGCACCAGGGGAAGTTTAGGTTGGGTATTAGGAAAAAATTTTTTACAGAGAGAGTAATCAGGCATTGAAATGGGCTGCCCGGAGAAGTGGTGGATTCACCGGCCCTGGAGGTTTTTAAGATGAGACTGGATGTGGCACTTAGTGCCATGGTCTAGTAACCACGGCAGTGTTGGATGAAGGGTTGGACTTGATGATCTCAGAGGTCTTTTCCAACCCAGTTGATTCTATGATTCTATGATTCTAAGTCTCAGTTAAAATAAAGTGGAAAAAAAAATTACGTAGCTCATCTCTGCTAATTTTGGATTCTTAAAGGATTACATACAGGATTTCCAGTATGCTTTCCAAAGTTCTAGCTGACAGTCTTCACTTTTTTTGGAAACATGTTTTTGCTCTTCTGACTAAAAAACGTACATGTAGTATGATCTTTTATATAACTGGCAATGAGTTAGTACTCATCCAATATTCTTTTTTGCACAGTTTTTCAAAAGTGGAACAATATCTCGTCTCAAACTCTGACAATTACTTTCCTACCTTTCAAGTATTTTTCCTCACCAGTTCTATAAAATTGTTATAACTAAACAAATTATAAAAGAAAAGGAAACCAATTCATATTAAAAGTAAGAAAGAAATTTTAGAAATATTGAAGTGCAGATGGATGGGAAAATGACACTAATTTGGGCCATACTCAGATCACTCCTTGCTTATCTCCACAACTAAGCTTGTTAACTCATTTTGGACCAGAATATATTCTTTTCTCCAACTACACTGCCTAAGCAGTTGCTTTGTTTGTTTTTTTTTTATTCTCTCAGAACATGGAGCAGAAGTCATCTTTTAACATCAAATACATTCTTCCAGTGGGACCAATTTCTAGGAACTGAAAGATTTGGGTGCTGATGGAGTACTCTCGCTTTTTCTTTATTGCCAAGTAGCTAATAACAATTTCCTCTCTGACTCAGACAGTCAAACTTTTGCTGACTCTACAGCTGATTCTACACTTCTGTGCTGTCAGAGAATAAAGGAGGGGAGAATAGATCCTATTTTCTTGATGATGATGATGATGATGATGATTATGATGATGATGATGAAGGTGTTTAGAAGCAGTAATAGCAGCTTGCCTCTGTTGAAAAATTATTCACAGCCAAGAGAAAAAAAAAAGATAGTGTTTACTGTAGAGGTACAACAAAGCAAAATTAAAGATCAAATACGTTGCCCAAGAGACAGGTGGGGGTTTTTTCCATAGTTAGAGAGGTTTTATATTTCTTAAATTTCCCATGTTAGTCACAAATACTTAAGCTGACACTTTGGACCGAATTTATTCCTCTATATGTTACATGAAAAATATTAGTGTTTGAAGCAAAAACTTGGTTTCACTGGAGTTGCTTTATAGCACTTCAGTCACCACAAAAATTATGTGCACATTTAAAAGTATTACTTTAGAAAACCTTCCAAGCAGTTTTAAAGGTTTTCACAGAATCGTGAAATGGTTGAGGTTAGAAGGGACTTCTGGAGATTGTCTAGTCCAATCTAGTAGGTTCACCTGGAGCAAAGGATTATGTTGAGGTGGTTTTTGAATAATTCCTGAGAAGAAAACTCCACAACCACTCTTGGCTCCACTTCCAGTGCTCTGTTGCTCTGAAAATAAAGAAGATTTTCCTCATGTTCAGATGGGACTCTGTTTCAGTTTGTGCCCACTGCTCATTGTCCTGTCACTGAGCACCACTAAAAAGAATCTGGCCCCATCCTCTTGACACACACCCTGAAGATATTTGCATGCATTGATAAGATCCCCTCTCAGTCATCTCTTCTCTCAGGGCTGAAAGGCTCCCTCAGCCTTTCCTCATAGGAGAGATGGTCCAGTCCCCTGATCATATCTATAACCTTTGCTGGACTGACTCCAGCAGTTCCTTGTCTTTCTTGAACTGGGGAGCTTCCTCCCACATTTTTCTCAATGACTTCCTAGACTTGCAGTATGCTGGAACACCTTAGTACAAAATTATATCTAGCACTTATCTATGTTTTAAATATTGAGGGCTTTCTCTTTCTGTGCTCTTAGATCATTCTCATTTTCATTCCTAGATTTCAGTAGCACATATGAATGAATTTACCATCAATTTTTTTTGAGAATATAGCAAAAAAATAATGTTGTTTGAAAAGAATACTAAAAAAGAAGTCCCGAGACAAAACTATTATTGTAAGCAGTACATTCAGATTTCTTTTCCATCTTTCTACCCTTCCTAACATCAATTCTCTGGACTTTTATTTCTGCTGAAGGGTGTGATATATTACGAGAGTGCACAATTTCAGTGTTAAGAAAAACTCAAAAGCTATTTCTGCTCGCATGGCAGTGGAGGCTAGAAGCATCCTGTGCTGCATTGGGTGGAAGGAGGTGACCTTTCCCCTTTGCTCATCATGAATCCAAGGGCAGGGAGTCACAGCAGCCTCCCCTCTTCTGTGTTGTCAGATTCAGCCCAATTTCCCTGACATTTTTCAGATATTGTGTCTTGACCAATTTCTTGGTGTTTGGTGCATTAATTTTTATTTCGGTCACTACTTGGACCATGAACTCAACCTGAGAGTGTTTAATGTTACTAGTGACAAAATGAACTCTGATGAAGAAATCATTTCTGGCAGGAATGCAAAGACATTTTGAAACAGGTGCTCCCACCCTCTTACTCCAGTGTTTCCTCTCAGTTTTACATCTTATTCACATACTTGCCAGAAGTGTGTACATAATAAAGTCTCAAAGTGCTATATTACAGTTCCTGTTGGAAATGAGGGCCTCTCCAATATTTAATTATTCTGAACTGAAATTATGCAGGAGGTTTGTCCCTTTTTCAATAACTTTTTGGAATGCTTTACTCCATAAATAAAAATTCAATTTCCCCTTTCTTCTTACTCTCAGTAGGATTAAATAATGCTGTAAAATATAAATCAAATTCCAAGTTCCTAAGCTTCTTTCTTTGCTTTAGATTTATTTGTAATTTCCAAAATACATCATATTTGAACTCAAGCTTCTCTGCCCCTTAGCCATGATCATTTTGTCCTTCAATATTACCTCCATCTAAGTAACAGTTGGAGAACAAAATATTTCATTTATAACTTTGTTACCACAACTTTTATCTAAGTTCTTCACAAGACCATGTATTCGCACCCTGACGAACCCAAAATCTTCTTATTAGGAAAACTCATACTTCTGTTTAATTAGATTTCTTTAATTTTAAATGTGGAGGGGTAAAGATCAAGTCAGTAGCAGTGGGGAGAAAAGTTATGAGAAGAAGCATTGAAAACCTGAGAAAGGAAAGGGGAAATTCTAAGGACAGTGAGGACAGTCAAAAGACTCCATGTCTTCAACAAAGGTAAATGTCACCCCAGGTTACTGTTCAGAAAATATCCAGATGGTTTCCTCTGCCTCTCTTCTCTATGACTTTCTATCAGGTCATCCTCAAATAGATTCACTCCTCTATTTTTAGTTCATTCATTATTCCTCTTCATCTCCCTCTGTGGTGACGAAGGGACAGGTCTGGTGTCAGTGGAAGCAATTTGAAATGAATAGATGTGCTAACTGACCCCTTCACAGCCACATAACAAAAAAAACATTCGGTGCTGCTATTTATGGTCTCCACAAAGGATTCAAGCTCTTAAATGACTTCAAAACAAACCTATCATTTGGAGGTTACTGCCACAACTTGTCCTACACAGTTAGTCTCTAGGCTCGAAGGTTGTTTGCTAGTAACTGAAAAGTAGATTTTGGTTTTCAATAATTGCCAATCATAAATAATAGTAAGGTTTTCAGGTATCATTAACAAGATCTAACTTTGAGTGTAAGATACTCTCTCAAAAATTACTTAAAAAAAATCTAAATCAAATACATATCACCTATACTTTAATAGACAGACTCTAGAAAGAATAGAATCTATGAAATGTAATCTAATTTTATTTTTATGAGATATAATACAATAAACAATGTATTATATTAAATATTTAGAAAAACTAGGCTATTATTTCTGATAATTCTACTAGGTTCACCAATCATCTGGACTCATCGACGGATAGAACTAAAAGTTTGTAAAAGTTCTAGATGCAATGTAGATCTTTTCATCCATTGTCCTCAGGGCACACATTCAGTGTACTCTTCCTGTAATGTATAGTTGAATACTTAGGTAAAGCTTAGTCTATTTTTTCTGCATTTTTCAAATTGTTTTTCAGACTGCCTATTTTTGTACATTTTTTAATTGATTTAATTATTTCTTTTTATCTTCCCAGAATTCCACAAGGTTCTCTCTACTTGTCTATTTTCTGTACTTTTCCTGCAATGGATTTTAAAGTGTTTGTTAGCTCAGATACATAATCTTCATATTAAATCGGTCCTGCAAAAAGGGCTCAGATGCAAACTGAACCTTGCTCTATTTGATAGATGGGCAGAAAATTCTCTACTTTTTGACATGTGTTGCAGCCAGATTGCATAGTTACTGAGGAATCACAAACAGGTAAGGAGGCAAACTTAGAGACACATATCCCAGTAAAAATCTTAGCATCTGACAAGAGACCCAAACATAATAGACATGTGGATCAAAAAATCAGTGAGACCTCAATTTATCTTTTAACAATTGAATGACAGCTATCTAAGCAATTGAAGGATGGCCAAAAAGAAGCTGATAAAGAATGGACTGAAGAATTGTAATTTGACAAGGTGAATTTTACTGAGAGTTGCATTATACTAAAAAGCACAGTAGAGAACCTGGAAGATGACACAAGGACAGCAAGATATAAAAGATACGTAATACCTCATACCAAAGTTATATCAGAAACAGAAAATTCTAGCAGACTGAAAATAACAGTACTTTTAATTTCTATTCAATGGAAAGACACACATCACCAGAAAGGAATTCTGACTATTCCATTTAGGCAATGATTATACATGGGTCAAGTCTCTCTCCAGGTTTCTTTACCTCTCTCTTTGACAGAGGAGCCACCCTTACTATTTCAGTTTAAAAACTCGTATGGCTACATTAAGATGAGAGGAATCCTACTCATTCTAACAAACAGCACAACCTAGGTAATGTGCAATGTACTGAGAGCTTGTAAGAAGTGTCATGGATATCTATTTCCTTAAGTTTTCATGCTCCAGGACAGCTTTGTTCAGTGTTATCAAGAAGACCACAACAGTATTACTGAGGAAGGTATTTTACTGTTTTCTTCATGTGCCCTACCCACCCACAAAATAAAAAAATAGAATCGTAGATTCATAGAATTCTTAAGGTTGAAAAAGATTGTAGAAAAAGATTGTAGAGTTCCACCACAAACCCAACACTGCAAAGCTCACCATGAAACCATGTCCCTAAGTACCACATCTGTGTTGAACCACAACACAAATAGGCAACTAAACAGAAAGCAGTGAGGCTTTTCAGATTTTAAATTGATCATTCGTAAACATATGATATGAGCAGCCATAAAGGTGGCCTGACTAGAGAGGGAAAATTACTGAACCCAAGAAATTGTCTGCTGAAAAATGCTGACAGAGAAATTGCCTGCCAGCCTGGGAACTGTGAACCTGGGAACAGCCTTTAAACCAGAAATATCCTTGAAAACTGCAGCTGACTTCTTCTAGATACCCCAGTATGGGTACCTAGGGGTACCTAGAAACCAGACACATGCAGAGATACCATTGATAAGCTCAAACTCGAGAAACTGTAATGGCAATTCATCATCTGTAAAAATGACAACAGCCTGGGGAAACAAAATTGGACTGAAACAAGAATTAAAAAGCAGTCATCTATTGGCAGTTACAGATGAAAAATCAAAATTAACAGCATCTTTTAACTACTTGAAATTGTGATGTCCTACACCCTCATATGTCTCTGATATATAAAGGACTTAAATTTTGGCCTAAAGAGAGCCTCTCTCTCTGAGAGTTTGTTATGTTGCAAAGAGTTTTGCTTTCCTAAACATGTTGAACACTCAGCACAAACTTTCTGTGAGATCTTGGACTGTCACTGGGGATGGCTGGATGACTCCAGACTCTCTGACACAGATTATTTATGAAATGAGACTTTATTATTTTTCTTTCCCTTCCTGCAAAAATGTAACTATATGCCCAAATCCGGATGCATGAATAATCTATTAACTATAGGTCTCATCACATTCAAAAGAGCCAGTTGGATTCACAAATAGCACCATTTATTGAATGCAACGTATATGGTTCTTTTGGATTGCTGGTGGCAAATGCATCAGCTGCAGAATAGCTATATATAGCATTTACAATATGACTGCAATCACAAGTTTAATTTCCTGTGTCAACACTCAACATATCTGGGATGCAGGACTTATCAAAAGACATCCTTTTCGGGGAGAGTGAGAAGGACAAACCTGTTGATCTGTGCCAATGAATTTTGTGTCAAATTCTCATCCCCCAGGTAGGTATGAAACTGAGGTACATTTCATACCCTATTAGTGAAAACACAAAGTGTTTTGTGGTGGCTGTAGTAAAACCTTCCATTCTTTGTACTTGCATTGTACAGAATATTTCTTGTTGGAGATGTACTCAGTTTGTACAAAACATTTCTGGTATGAATTAGAACGAGACTGCGTGGCTTCCACATTGCTCCAGGTTTCTCCCCAATGCCATGTCAACACAAACCACAAGAAATCCATCTGGTTTTCGTGTTTGCACCACAGGCCCTATTACATATTGAGCTTTGCATTTTCTTCACTGTTTTGTGTTTCCAACAGCTTGGTTTGGCTTTTCCTTCCATTTCTGGGATGGTTGGGTTCCCCTCTGGGATGGGTTTGTTCTCCCCTTTGGGATCATTTCGCCCCTTCTGAAATCTGTCTAATTCACTCAATACTTATGTCAAATATCTCTGTAAGCAATATCTCATAAGCATATTTGCATTGTTAAACAGTTGCTTCACTAATGTAGTGATCTTATTAGTATATACCTACTTGGTTGTTGTTATTATTGGTTGTTGCTATAAAGGTGGTTGCTGCTATTACTGGTTGCTGCCATACTGTTTGATTGATACTATATTATTCATTAAGGATAATAATTTGTTAATGACTTATTTATATCTATTGATTCAGATTAAATACATTATAATGTATTAGGTGTAATAGATCATATATGTTTGCTTTATTAATCATAAATACATTTAGTAGTAGTGATTTTGTGCTAGATTACTTGCTAATAGAGATTTCTGTGGTATTTGAGGTAATCTGTAATAAAGTAGAGAAATTTAGAAGATAAAACTTCTGTGTTCTTGTGTGTTACTGAATCCTATGAACCCACAGTCATGATCACACACTCTCAGGCCAGATAATCCTTTACGTTGTAACAACATGTCACTTTGTTAGTAACTCTAGAAAACCAAAGATAAAATGACAAAATTCGAAGCTGATAGAGTTGAGTTTATGACCATTTGTGAATCATATGAACTAGGTATATCGGCATAGAAAAGAATTGAAGAAACAGATACAAATATGAAGACAGGATTTCTACTACTAACAACACAATCCTGACATTTTAAATTCAAAATGTGTCAAGTTTTCTCTGCAGAAACATTTGTTAGAATGTACTCAAAAAAAGCAGATAAATATCACCTTCTCTAAGAAACAGAATAAAAGAAGATGTTGTCTCAGGGAGTCTAAGAATCTATAAAAGACCAAATATTCTAAGATGAATAATATGAATAGCAGCTATGCAAAGCCATAATTCTGCACCTTAGAAAAGAACATGAGAATATGAACCATGGAGTTTCCAGACTCAAGAGGCTGTGATTTTGTTCAATTTTCAAAACTCTATATTTACTGATATGAAAAAAGTGCATATAAAAATGCATATCATATAAAACATTTGAAAGATTTGCTTGGGGAAAGAAAGTATAGAAATTGTATCAATTAGTTGTTTCACTTTACGAAGAAAGTCTGCAGCCAGGGATGGGGAAAAATGGAGAGAAGGGTCTGTAGAAGGCCATATTCTGCTAGGTAACTGCAAGTGGAATTCAGCACAGTTTTAAATGCACTGTTGCAACCCACCTCAGAAAAGAAAGGGTAACCCAGGTTCTTATCAATAAATCCCTTTGGGTGTATTAGAGTGAAATGACACTGAATAATCGGTGTTTGTAAATATATATATGTGGGGTTTATTTTAGAACAATTTCTTTTCAAAGGTAAATTGGTATGTTGCTGTTTTGCCATCATTCTATAGCAATACAGTAATATTCAAGCATCTATAGCAATATGACAGTATTAAAGCATAACAATATAACTCTTGAGGAAATGCATAAGGGAGAGAAAGGGAAAGACAGGTTAAGGGGAAGGAAAATTAAAGGAAAGAAAGGATAAGGGTTGAAAAATGGATATGGTCATATATAGTCACTGCCCACTGGGTCCAGCGATGAAACTTGGTAGTTGCAGAAGTGATGGTCTTGATCGGTTGGGGGTAGGGGAGGGAAGCCCCCACACTCAAAGACGTTATGAGCTATTATATACTTCCAGCTCGGATGGGAATGCCTTGTACCTCCTTGGGGCAGGGATTTTTACAATGGATAGTGCCATGGGCCATGTCACCAGACTCCTGAAGACAGTTGCAGCTGCCTATTGGGTCAGCATCACTCATGGTCCATCATGGTCCAATATTTCAGATGCATAGCCCAGGCTAGATGCTCAGAGTTATCATGTAAAGGGAGGACATTGTCATGATAAAAGGGATTTTCCCACTTCTCGGGGACTTGCCTCTTCTTAGCCTCTTCCCTTATCCAGTTTTCAGCAGGCAGGCATTTGCACCTGGGATAGCTGAACATTGGCACCCACTTATCTGATCTGAAAGTCCTTTGACAGTATTTAAGGAGTGGGTGGGCTTTGCTGGGTGAGCAGCTGCTTTTCAGTTTGCAAAAGTCTTTTGGTGATCTTATAATGTGTAAGTCAGTAACTGTTTCAGTCTCTGACACCCACACAAATTCAAACAATTCCTGAATACCAAAGATTACACGACGTGTTTTAGTGCAAGGATTCAGAATTTTGTGTTGTCTAATTAAGTTAAAGTGGATTTTTTCAAATATTATTTCTGCACAAATGAGTTACAGTTTCTATAACTTTATGTTTCCAGAGGTCTCCTTCTGTCCAGAGGCCTCCTTCTATATAAGACGCAGCTCCTCTGCTGGGATACAACAGTGTGCAATCTAACTCCCTCATGAAAAATGTTATATGTAGTCACATTTACTAATCACAGCTCTCTTATTTAATTTTTTCAATAATGCTGTCCTGCAACGCATTTTCTTCCTCTTTTCTCATAAGAAAACCACACAACAAAAAGAGGGAATTATTGTCCCAATCATGTAAAGTACAACTGTATCATGAAACAGTGAAGAGGGACCATGTCCAGCTGTGCTTTAAATGTTGCACAAATTCTGCATATGTATAGTTTGGAGACCCACCTGCTGAGTTAATACAAACAAAAAGAATCATATAGTCCAGAACTCCTGAAGAGAAAACTATGACAATAGATTATAGAGCATAAAGCTAGAAAAGAACAACAGGATACAAAACTGTTTATTTGAAAAGCAGCCTTGAACAATGCTATAAAAGTGTAATTAACTGAATACATCGATTTCATTTAGCCATATTAGGATCAGTCCAACTCTCTCTCCCTGATTTCTTAATAGAGTACAAATATGAAACTTATGAAAGATGTAAAGAAAGTTGTCATGTTGATTTTTGTTAATTTTTTTGTTCTGAAATCAGAATATTGCAAAGTAAAGAGTTGAGATTATGCAACTATTACACAAATAACATAGCACTGTTATGTTAATGCATATTAACAAGACTAGATGATCTAGCCTTGTTCAGTTTTATGGTTCCATTTTCAACTTGAATCAAGGTTGCCTATTTTGCTCATTTATAGAATTGCTGACACTTATTCCTGTTTTCCCACCAACAAAGAAAGAGTCTCTGTAGCAGGTGAACTGTTTGCTAAATGGGGTAAAAACCACTTTCCCCTTTGAGTGACTATGAGCATTTGCAATGTATGTTGTGAGCAATATTTTAAATGACTCTTTTTTTTCTATTGATCATTATTTTTCCTTTCTTTTGTAATTCTTTGTAGAAGTTTAAAACATTGTTTTCTTGTGTTTCTTTCCCATAGCATTAAAAAATGCAAAGCTCAGAGAATTATGTTATTACACAGTGAGATAAACGCAATATCTTCTGAAACTCAAAATATCCTAGGTATTCTCCAACTTACTTTATGATGGAAAGTTCAAAGAAACAGAAAGGTCAGTGATGGAATGACAATTCCTAAAGAAAAGGGCTTGTAGGATACAACTGAAGGGGCATTGCAAGATTCTGATACTTAGAACAATGGAGGAAGAGAGAGTGATGCTTCTTTTCTTTCCAGAGATAATTTTCCTATCATTTAATTTGAGCTATTGTTTTTCACTCCATAGTGTTACCAGTTTTCAAAATTAGCTTTCCTTGTACATGCAGGGGTGCCACTGATATACATAAGAAACAGAAAGCTGAATTCTTGGATTCTTCCATTTTAGCAAGACACTTAAGGCAGAATTTAAACTTAGGTATGAACTATAATTTATAATTTTGGGCTCAATTCTGCAATGCTTATACATAGGAAAGAGCAACAGCTGGAATCCAAACCTGTGAGAGGTATCTGTGGTAAGGATTCATGTCTCCTAATTTTAGCTTTCAAAAAAAAGGAGCATCTATTGTAAGCTGGTCACCCAGGCTACCTTATGAAACCACTGGAAAAGGAGACAATTTGTCAAAAGTTCATTTCTGGCTATTTAATATCTCTGAAGCCAACGGAAAGGTAGAGGCTCCTCCACGGGTCATCTTGGATGCTCTGGATCATTTTCTAGAGGAGTCTCTAGTTCTTCATTCAGCATTGTGAGATCTGGTGGGTTATTAGTCTCATTACAGAATATCCCCTGGGGCACACCTCCACATCACACTGTCATTTCTCTTACCTTAATGTTCTGTTTTAAGACAGCATTAATTATCTACTGGGGTGCCTCTCTCTCTTCTCTGAGTGTAGGAAGATCTAAGTCCAGCTACCTTAGGCAAGACCCCTGCCTTTTAGGTGAACTAAACTTGGAAAGATCAGTACCACTCCACACATAAAATATAAATGTGCTAAAGAGAATATGAACTGGAACTTCATTAAAGTTGATAATCCAATTTCACCTGCGGATCTAATCATGATTTTAAATCAGAACCCGTCTGTAGTAACTGCTCAGTACATTGCAATATCCTTTGTAATTCAGAAGAGCTTTTGCAACTATTATTTTAATAGTTATGTCAGCTTTCTCTCCAAAAACTGTTAAACCATGAGGTAAAAGTCAACAATGAATTTTGCTTATTAAAACTCAACTCCTGAAGCTGTATTTAAGTAATGGTTTTTGAAAGACAGGAAAAAAGCACACAGCAGTAATACATACTCCTTCCACTATAGCAAGATTGGAGTAATTGAGTGTGTGAAAAACATACTTTTCTCTGCATTTTCTGTAGCTCCCTGGTATTTGCTCTCTCATAAGTGAAGCTCCAAACAAATTGAATTCAAAAGGCAACATCTTAGTCAGTTTTAATGCAGGTTATACAGGTTATACTATATAAAAGAGTTGAAGTAGCAGAAATTGCAAAAAGCATGGTTTTCATGTACATTTAAAGATAATTTTCCTCTCAGTCATTTTCAAAGAGCAACAAACCCATTCACAAGTCTCGTTTAGAGCTTTTGGGTGTATAAAATTCCATAATTTGGCTTCTTTAATTGCAGAAAGCAAGCTATTGAACAAATGGTGCAAGTGTTACAACTGAGACTTCAATTTACTTTCTTTATAGATTAATCCATATAATTTCTTTCTTATTGAGCATCATCACGGGAAAACAGATTCAAAGTGGAGATATTAATTGAATTTATACTAACAAGATCAGAGTAAAAGAATGAGAAGTAAAACAACCTTAAAAACACCTTCCTCCACCCCTCCTTTCTTCCATGTTCTCCCTCCTCCCCTCCAGCAGTGTGGGGGGACAGGGAATGGACGTTACAGTCAGTTGTTGTTTCTGCTGCTGCTCGGGGAGAGGAGTCCTTCCCGTGCTCCCGTGGGGTCCCTCCCACAGGAGACAGTCCTTGATGGACCTCTCTGGCATGAGTCTATCACACAGGCAACGGTTCTTCAAAAACTGCTGTCCCGTGGGTCACTCCTCCATGGGGTGCAGTCCTTCACAAATGAGCTTTACCAGCGTGGGTCCTCTGCAGGGGCCACAAGTCCTACCCAGGAAAAAACCTGCTCCAGTGTGGGCTTCCCTCTCCATGGGCTGCAGGTCTGTGGGGCTGCAGGTCTCTGGAAGGACCCTGCTCCATCTCCGGCCTCCCACAGGGTCACAGGCTCCTAAGTGCATCCACCTGTTCCAACATGGGCTCCTCCATGGGCTGTGGGTGGGTCCCTGCACCCTGATGGTCCTCCATGGGCTGCAGGGGCACAGCTGCTCTACCAGGGTCTGCACCACGGGCTGCAGGGCCTCAGCTCTGACACCTGGAGCATCTCCTGCCCCTCCTTCTGCACTGACCTTGGTGTCTACATTGTTATTCCCATGTTCTCACTCTGCTTTTCCCTGTCCGGAATTCTTCACTGTGCAACAACCTTCTATTCTTAAATATGTTACCACAGAGGTATTACTGTCACTCCTGATGGGCTCAGCCTTGGCCAGCGGCAGGAAGCCCATCCTGGAGCTGGCTGGCATTGGCTCCACCAGACAGGGGAAGTTTCTAGCATCTTCCAACAAAAGCCACCCCTGTAGCCACCCTGCTACCAAAACCCAGCCACAAAAACGCACTACAGAGAGGTACCTTTAAACTGATGTCAATGTGATGAATCTTACCTATAGTACCTCCCGGTTCATTAAACATCTCATTCATTAAGACTATAACATTTTTTATGCCATTTTGACCGTCTACCTTTCCAGATTCTTGTTAAGGTCATATACATGTGAGTTGCTATTCTTTTCTTTTAGACTGTGCAATGCTCAGTCTTAATATGGACTTGGAGAGGAAACTGCCACAGAAGTTTACTTCATGTGGCCCATCCTTTCTTTAATTTTTTAAATTTTAAATTTTAAGGTTTTTAAATTTTAAAATCTTTAAACTGTGCACGTATTTGTTCACTTTATTGGTACTAAAATGCAGAATTATGTCAGAATAAAAATGAAGAAGGCAATACACATTTAAATAGAAAAAACAGAGAGTGACAAATACGGCACTTGCATCTATCAAGAAGGAAAGCATTCTGCAATGAAGGAGCCTATCAAGTGGTGCTCCTTTGTCAAAAGTTATTTAGGGCCTATAACTACAAATAGTTTAGACTAGATTTGATTAGATTTGATTAGATGAATGCATATGAAATAAATGCTACTTATTCAATTCTCAATTCTTTTACCAATGTCTACTGCTATAATGGGGCATAAGGCTATGTTATACCAGATGTAATAGGTTATTTTTATTTTATTTAGTTTACATACTAACTTACTTAAATCCTAAATTATTGCCATTATGGTGAGACAAAGTAATGATTTATTAATATACTGAAGACTTCTTAAAATGTGTCATTTAGTGCATTTATCCATTTTCCTTCACCAAAACCAAAAGTGCTTCACAATTCAGTGAAACTAAAAGTATCACAAAATAAAAATATATTTCTATTGGATATTGAAATTATGATATTTAGATTTTCCATAATTTCCCATCAAAAATTGTGTCAACTATCATAAACTGTAATGAATTGTCTTTTACATTTATGGCAAAACAAAATAGTACCTACTGTGTCAGTGCTTCTGTCTCACAGTTCCCAAAGAACTGCTTGGTTGCACTAACTGGAGTTCATGGCAAAATTCATTACATAACAATGCAAAATTAACTAATATTTGACATTTGTTACAGCTTCTGACAATGATTCAGTTCAAGTCTTCTATAAGGGTGAAGCTATGTGGCTGCAGTATTATGGGCAAAGATTAGTTAAGATATCATGTCTTAAATTTTACTGCTAAAATTTTTAACTACATAACTTCAACAGTAGGAAACATGAAAAAAAATGTTTTCCTTAAATCTGATAACTCATCCAGCATACAATATTTGTGATTATTTCTGAAGTAACAACCTTTTTGGTTTAATAGTACATTATTAAAGTGACTCTCCTGATTATACCCTCTTACCAAGCTTGGCTCGTGGAGTCATCTCCGAGCATGTGAACTGAGATGAAGAGGTGTACCCCAGGAAAAAAAAATGCAATTTCAGATCAGCATGGAATGTGTTGTACATCATCAGGCCTTATATGTGGAAAAATAGAATTTTTACTCCTTCCTAATTTGCAGCTATTGAAATATTTTACCAGGTATTATTTAATGTTTGTACACTCAGATATCACAGGGACAAGGGACAAAGAGTTTAGTGAGATAACAAAAATATGGGAACCATCCTTTTTTTTTGTTTTATTCTCCTATTTGTACAAATCTCAATTCAAGGAAAATTCTTAATGCAAAATATATACAAAAAGTGTGGTGGGATAGATCAGGATTTTCTGTATCATCAGGAGATGATGGGAATGGAATAATATTCATGGGCATTAAAGAAAGCCTGTTATGTCAATACCAGTCTAACTATTTTTACTCTGTGTAAAAAGAGTAGAAACCAAACATATCATCTTTCCAAATTAAAAAAAAAAATAATTTTTTAACCTAGTCCTCATTTAAGAGTGTAGATTGCAAGAAAAGAATATTGTCAAGATTGTCTTTTATGGCTTCTTAAATATGAGAAAGTAGCTTTTGAATGGTAGGATTTTGTAGTCAATTTTTCTTCCTGAGATAAAAAAAGGAGAAAGAAGTAGCTAAGGATTTTTTAGTTTATAAGGAGAAGATTAAAGGACTACCCAGATAAAATCTTCACTCATTTTCTGTCTTTACTTCTTTTTTGCCTGAAGGAAAAAAGAAGATCGTTTTATCTAGACTTTAAATGTAGAACAATCCTTTAAATCCTCATTATTCTTAAGATTACAGAAATTACAAGTCCATACAGTATTTGCTGCAAACAGACACAGAGAAATGATAAGTAAGTATCTAAATGAGGGACTGAGAATTATTTCTTTCGAACACTGAGAGAAAAAAGGGAAAAGACACATAGCATTAGGTGTATTTCAAGCATTCTGTCCTCAAAGCAGTACAGTAAAGGTGAACATGAATTAAAAAGAATAGTCTAAAAGGACTGTAAGTAGGCTTCTTAATACAAAATATGCTAATCTGTAGAGCACAGATTCAGCTCAGCTGCACTTTCAAAGGCGCCCAGTATTGAATAGTTATAAACCAAAAAGCATATAGAAGTTAAAATCCTGCTTAGAAAAATGGATGTGCAAGCTCTGAATTCCAAACATTCACTTCAAAATTCTGGCTTTTCCAGTTTTCCTTATGCAATTTACAATTATTTGAGGTCAGCTTCTGCTTTTGTTTCATATAGAGTTAGAAATTAGCAATTCACTTAACTGCAGATCAACATACGACTATTGCTGTAATGAATGTTTCTTTTTCACAGCTATTTCCAAATTTTGCTTTGAAAGCTAATTTGCCAGTTCTAGAAAGTTTTTCATTTGTCCAACGTAATTCAATATTTACCAAAATACTTTGCACCAGCATTGCACAAAATAGAATGTACAGAACACGTGATAGCACTGAACTGAGCTGAGTTCTTGTTCTCTTATGCTCAAACTACACTTTGAAGAAAATAAATTGAAAGCAGTGAAGAAATCATTGCATATTTCCACATTAACATGTATACTTTCTAATATAGCCAGCGAGAATACAAGGTCATCTTGCTAAAAATCAATAGTTTCTGGAACATCTGGTAACTTTCCAAGTAAATTGACTGAAATGACACTAAAGTGCAGGGCATTGGTGGAGTTTTAAAAAAAATAAAATTCTCTAACAAAAAAGTACAAAACAGCAGTACTATTTGCTACAGTTCTCAATCAGCAAGTTTAGTCTTCAGTTTTTTTGATTCTTGTTCTGGATCAAAGTTAGAGCCCTACAATGCAAGACGATACATTGAGGAAGAGCTAGTAGTGGAGTCTTGATCCCTGATTTATTAAGAGAATTAACTATATTGAGTACCTCTGACTATGTGCCTCTCTGTATAATTTAAGTGGGCAATTTCTAAACAAATCAAGAAGTGGAATTCATAGAGACAAAAAATTTTGACACATTTTGTGGAAATTTTAAGGTAAGTAGAGGATGGAGACCAAATAAGGAAAAGCAGGTGTGAATTCCAAGAATAATTCCAATAAGATTAACACATATATACCTCTGAAGTACCAATAATACATCCTGACACAGGAACTCTAAAAAATAAAAGGTACAGCTAGCCCAGTATTGCAGCACAGGACTTATTAAGGAGATCTAAACACAGCCTTTAGGAAACCAGCTGTCACTCATTCTGCAGCTCACCACTATCCCTGCACTGAGTTCAATAACAGTTGCGTAGCAGCTCTGGGCCCCTGTGCACTCCACCCCACCCCAATCCCTGTATTAACTGCCTTGCACTAATGTGCAGTTCTGATGACAGCAGTCCTGATTACTCATTCTCCATGGACATGAGTTTAATAAGAAGTCAGACATGAATCTACTAGGTCTACCTATGAGAGGCTTGTTCAGTACTGACTTGTTCAATAGACAACTTCTTGCATTATGTTTTGGTTCCTGTTTCCAACTAACTGGGTCAAGTCCTGCTCCTTCCTCCCATGCTAAGAGCCAAATGTGCCCTAGTGTGTCTTCCTAGGAATAAATTACACACCATGGAGATCTGTGCTACTGCAGTTAGACTGCTTTTGATGAGCAAATTACACAGATTAAAAGTGAGGAAGTGGGAGGAATCATATAGGAAGCTGCTTATTGATAATGTGATCTGATCTCAGTTAAAATCTCTCTGCTATGGAATTAGCTGAACATTTGAGAGGGTTGGAACAAGTGCTGACACTGGAATTAAAAAAGAGCACCTTCAGCTGTCCCTTTGTGTTGGAAATTTACACTCAATTTTTTGTTGCTTTTTCTTCAGTTTTGAGGAGAGGGACTTGGGAGTATTTTTTATATTTTCATTCAAAAGGCATTTAAAGGGTCTGAGAGAGGTGACACTTTTCTTTTGATGTTAGAGAAGAACTTTCTGAACATTAGCTCTGTTGGTTAGAGCATGGTGCTAAAAAAGCCGAGATCATGGCCATTTATTTAAGAGTTGGAATTGAGGATCCATTCCAACTCAGAATATTCTATGACTCTGTGATTAATAAATAATTAGTTTCTCAATTAATATTTTTTTTAATAAGCATGGATTGTTGCTACAGCACTAAAAATATTAACTCTACTTGCTAAACCAAAATGCAGAAATTCTTACTAGATGCATAACTTTCAAATGTAGAACTCAAAAATATATTCTTAAGAATATAAGAAACAAACAAAATGCAGGTGTGTTGGACATAACCAAAACATTTTCAATCTCCTCCTGCTTTCTTTAAAAACAAAGACATTGAAATAAGAAATCATTTTCAATAAAATATTCCTGAAATCTTTTGCAGGAATTTAAACTAGTATAATTCAAAGTGGAAGACTCTATTTGTTGCTTCTGAGACTACAGTTAGAAGCTATTCATCCTAACATTCTATACCTCAAGCACTTTAAAGTTTCAGTTGAAGATATATCACTATTTCATGCAAAGTTATTCCCAGTTATGAAAAAAAGATATACACACACAAACAAAAAAGTAAATAAAAATATAGTTATATATATATATTATAGATAGATAGATATAGATATATTTTAAACTGCAGTGTAAGTGGAAATGATAAAGACACTTTAAATAAAACACTTGTCCTGGACCAATATTTCTGAGATTCTACAACTAGGAATTACTTTTTTTGGCACTTTGAGACTCTGTCATATTGACAGAAAATGGAAGTTTCCAGGAATATCTGCAATTAGACTGACATTTTTTATAGTTAAATAAGGAATTAAAATAATCATTTGGAGTGCCATAATCCTCAAGGAGTATGCATGTATATGCACATGAAGGGTGAGAGAAAGAAGTCTCTCTCATAACTGTCACTAAAGACAAACTGAGTGTTGCAACACTGTAAAAACATCAGATGAATAAATAATTTCATTTTCCATATTTAGATTTACCCTCTATGGACATATTGAACATCTGAGGATTGGTCAGTCACTGGACAGGCTCTCCAGGAAAGCGGTCACGACACTGAATCTGACAGAGTTCAAGAAGCATCTGGAAGATGCTCTTAGGTATATGGCTTAGTTTTAGGTGGTCCTGCAAGAAGCAGGGAGCTTACACACTGACACGCACACCTGAACACAATGAGTCCCTTCTGTGATCTCTCCAGTTGCACCCACCACAGACGCATCGTCCCTCTAAGATCCCTTGTCCCACTCTTGCTGCACTCCAATCCGCAGACACATATGTGCACACAGGACAGAGATCCTTGCACCTGTGAAAATAGTTAGAAATGGAGTGTAACAAGAGGATAGGACAGACTTTTTGATGCTTTCATTGCCTTTGATTTCAGAAGGCTCTTCCTGACATCCCATAATACTTCCCATATTCCCAAACTCTCTTATCACCTGAAACCGGTTGACAAAATGATTAGGTTGGTGGCCACCCTGGGGACATGGGCTGAGGCTTCCCTGCAATATTCCTGGGGAGCAGCTGCCTCAGGGTCATCCTTTGGTCTCATGAGGTTTTTGGAGTTCCCCCATCTGTCATTATTCCTCTGGGTTCCTTTGGGTTCATGAAGATGTGCCTTTAATCCCATAAACTAACCATGATATGCCCACCTCTAACCTCTAATATATATCCTACAGTTTTCAGCACAAAGCATTTTATAGAGATTAACCTATGACAAACATTTCTCTTTAGAAGATCAAATTTTGAAAGAAATTGAAAGTTAAGGAAGATAGTACTACGAGGGACTATAATGTATTAGCAAGATAAATTGAAAAATTGTATTTCCTCAGAAGCTACAAGCAAATTTCATGTCAGTAACCGAAAAGAGGGACATAGAGTGTACTAAAATGTAGTATTTCTATGTAAGTGGTACAAAATATTTAAGGTAGTAAAAACGTGTGAATAATGCAAACATTATCTGGAGAAAACAAGGGACATTATAAAAACAAGCAAAGGAGATGTAGAAAAAAAATTGTAGAAAGTAAGTGATGGAAAAGGACAAAAATCAGCACACTTGGGGTTATTTCAAACAAATCTATTAGAGCAAAGATTTAAAGAACACACAAGAAAAGTTAAAATTATTACAGTGATTGATTCACACTATACCAGAATCTGATAAGGAAATAAAAAAGATCTTTGATAGGGAAGGTACTAAGGTATATAGCCAAATATAAATACATCAAAGCTCACTGTTTGCTTAAGTTACAACAGGATAAAAAAAGTAAGGATAACACTGCAGAGAAGAAGGATTGCTAGCGTCAAACCAACAGTTATTGAGCAGTTACTGTGACATTTCTTCCCAGGTAGGTACGGTAACATAGAAACAAATAATTGCAAGTAAAGTCCTGTGGGATAGATTCACTGATCTGGTGCCTGTAAGGAGTAAGTACATGATACTAAATATGAGCAAACTTCATGTGATGACAATGGAAATTGTCAATGGCTGTCATCAGACAATCCTCATGGGCCAATTGTGGGACTCTCTCAAGAGGAAGGGAGTTAAATCCCTTCTTCTTCAGTTTCTGTCCTGAAAGATCAGTGTCACTGAGTACAAATGTGCCCCAAAGTAGTGTGGAGTGGTGTGAATCACTTGCTTTGCCGAGCCTGGGCTATAACAGGCCAAAGACATGAGCAAAGACATCTTGGCCAAGAGATAACAAGGCAGCAATGGGAAACTCAAGGCTGATGGCAACTTGTGGCAGGTAGTGGCATACCCAGCTGTGACCTGTTAGCTGAACCAAACCAAACCTCCTACAAATCCTGCTTAACTATGTGGGCTTCCTGGTGCTTGTCTTTGTCTCTTTCTTTGTACAATCCACACATTTCTCTCCAAGTTTTGTGTGTATCACTAAGTGTGTTCATTCAGGGCCGAGATTAGTTTTTCTGCAGCTGACAATGAGGTGCTAGTATACTCAGTAACAGAGACACTTATTTTATCTAATAAATTTGCAGGAAGGGGTATGACAAGTGAGAAGCTTTAGAAATCTGCCCAGTATTGTTCCACTACCTTCACTGCGAAAGTAGTCTAGTAAAAAGCTACAAAACAAATTGCCGTACAGAAAAATACTGAGCAGAAGATGGAGGGGAAAAGGGAAGACAACAACCTTACAGGATAAAATTTATGCAGTTATTTCAGCACTTTACAAATTACTTACACAGTGATGAATATGCTTTGGACTATATCAGAATTACTTGTATCTATAATGGGGAGGAGTTATTTTGTAGGCTATAAAAAACCAGAATGCCTCCCACAGTATTATTCCTATAGGACAGATAGGACCTGTGTGTTTAAACTTCAACTCTTTGAAAGTCAACACAGGAAATAAATAATATGGAAGGAATTGAAGGGTTTTTTTCAGAAGACTGAATTGCTCCAGTCAGCTGTTCTATCACTACATAAATCCAGTATTTTCACAGGGTGGACACATCTTATGTATGGTAACACAAACATTTAGCCACTTTCTGGGGTAGCTTTAGAATTCCAACTTGCTTCCCTTCTCTGTCTCTGAAAATTAAAACTGTTCACCATTAATGGAGGAAAGAAAATTGAGTTTTGATCAAAAGGAAAATTCAGTCAAAGGTGTAAAACTGCTTAAAATCAATAGAGCACTGCACATGGACATTTCACATGTGATAATGAAATAGAAACGATGAGCTTACCTGAACTTAATGCAGTATGGACTGTTGAAGAAAACTGACCTCAAAATATCTTTAAACAAAATATAGAGATTTAGGTGTAGCTGTAAGGGTGTTTCAAGTGTTGAGCACACTCAAATAAATTTAAAAACAAAATTTGAAA
This sequence comes from Pseudopipra pipra, assembly GCF_036250125.1. Taxonomy (NCBI): domain Eukaryota; kingdom Metazoa; phylum Chordata; class Aves; order Passeriformes; family Pipridae; genus Pseudopipra; species Pseudopipra pipra. Next base: position 52,031,825 of record NC_087553.1, read on the forward strand.
TTACATGCATTAAAATTACAGTAGTATTAATTCTGAAATGGCCACACTAGAAAAACTCTTAAACATTTCTGCCACTGGCACCAACGCTGTAGTTCAAACTCCACTTCTTTTGGGTGATATTAATATTTCTGCAACTTCAGACTTCATGAGACTGAAATTTAGTCTATCAGTTGTGGAGATATAAATATCTCTACTTAGCTATTTGTCTTTTGATTTAGTAATTGGCAAAACATTAAATTTTTGAGATTTCAAACACTTTTATGGCATCTTAATTTTGAGAAGTAAAATTTGGTAGACAGACTGCAAAGCTCCAGTTGCTGTTCTTAGTTGTATTACTTTTCTAAACTGTGCAGCTGTACAAGAGGCTTTCAAAAGAGTTCTTGAACAATGCAATTGAAGCTGTTTAGATTAGCATTTGTCCATTGTGTCTTTGAAGCATCATTACTATGCTTAAATCCTAATAGACTCTTTAATAGGAGTTTCATAACTCCTGGGGTTTTTGGTTTTTCTGACAGTCTAAAATGGTTACGCAACACTAGAAAATTTTCATAGGTTCGTCTGAGGTAAATGTTGGAACTTTTGTTCCAGCTTTTCCCATAATAATTTGTTGCATGGCAGCAATGTTTTTGCAGTATTCTGTGCAGTGACCTGATTAGTCCGGCATAGACAGAAGATCGAGGGGAAATTGTAGTGGAAAGCAATAATTTCTATTTGTTTTTTAAGTGCACAAGAGACCTTACTAGGTATGGCGAGAACGAAGAAAAGTACTTTTTGTCATCTTGTCAACTTGATTCAAGAACAAACATAAAACAGTTCAAGTGTTTTCCACGATTATTGAATTTTACACAACTCTATGCTAGGGTTACATTTGAGATGCTATTATGGACGTCATGTAGAATTGGTAGCTTCTGATATGACACGGTCAATTTTTATTCAAGAGTTTACAACTGGTTTTATAGGTTTCACCTACTAAGGAATGCAAACCTTTGTTAGATACTATGATTATAGGCTGTCCTGAACAATGTCTAGCAATAAATTAAAATGGGAGGGAAATAAGGGAGAAGCTTAAGACCTCATCAGTCTTGAAACACCTTTTAAATAAAGATGGTATGTGAAGAAGTTTTAAACAGTTGATTTTTTTTTCCTCTGCAATTGAAAGTTACCAACACAAGGGTTAATAGTCAGGAGTTATCTTTGTGTCTGACAATAAGCGGTTCTTGATTGATTTAAAAGACATTTATTCACTGGAGGAGAACTCAGACACCTTCTTTAGTATCCTAGGCCCTATCTGGTCTTTGCAGCATATCCTTCTTGCTTGATGCCTCATTCTTTAACATGCCAGCAAGCTGCAATACCCCTCTAAGGCACCAGCTCTCCCTGTGCAGCATGTGTTCTTCGCTGCAGAATGATACAGACTAAGTGGGAGTGTTGAAAGAGCAGAAGTTTTGATAGAGAGTGCATTTTCTCAAAAAATGAGATATTGAATCTCAAAAAATTGAATACCCGCTTTTAAAGCAGATAATCTCTGGAACTTGTTTTTCTAATAACGCAAAGGTGATATTGCATTTTCTCACATTGGGATCTCTTCCATTTTTCACAGGTTCTCAGACTGAGTATTAAGGGGCATTGGACCTCAAGTGGATAGAAGCACCCAAAACCTCTACAGATAAACCCCAATTCTAAGCAGTTCCTCTGAGGAATCTCTAGGCAGCTCCTCACCAGTGAGCTGATGTTCTAAGGCATGATTCAGAGACACCCAACTCTGCAAATGGACTCAATATGTACTTAACTTAATCAGTATTTCATTCTATCTGCCTACCTCAGAAGACTTTTGGGCATGTTGCACAGGTGTTTATGAAGCTCTGGGCGTAATTAGATCATCTTAAAAGGATTAGGAGCTAAGCTCAACAGCATTTATAGAACAGAGATCATAGAATGGCTTGGGTGGAAGGGACTTTAAAGGTCATCTAATTCCAACCCTCCTGCCATGGGCAGAGACAACTTTCACTAGACCAGGTTGCTCAGAGTGCCATTTAACCTGGCCTTGAACACTTCCGGGGATGGGGCATCCACAGCTTCTCTAGGCAACCTGTTCCTCATTGCCTTCACAGTAAATAATTTCTTCCTTATATCTAACCTAAATGTACTCCCTTTCAGTTTGAAGTTATTCCACTTTGTCCTATCTCTTCATGCCCTTGTAAATAATCTCTCTCCATCTTTCTTGTACTCCCCTTCAGGTACAGGAAGGCCACAATTAGGAGACCCCAAAGCCTTCTCTTTTCCAGGCTGAACAATCCCAATTCTCTTAGCATTTCCTCATAGGAGAGGTGATCTGTCCCTCTAATCATCTTGATGGCCTCCTCTGGACTCAGTCTTAAAATCTGTAGCTTAAATTTCCCATAAATTAGTAGTCATGAACCTTGACACTCTTGAGACTTCTTATTCTTGTTTATAAAGGAACTTGTAATGTTGCTACTTCATTTTTGCAATTCCATCTCACTTGCACAAGAACTTACGACTTTGGCTACCAGTTGTTGTCTAGATTCACATCTAACCTTTGACTATTTTATGCACTCTTTATGCTAGCAAGAGATTTGTAACAAACCTACACCAGAGCTTAATTCAACATATTCTAAAGCATTTTTCAGATATAGAGACTACGCTCTATTTTGTTAGTATCATGCAAATCTACTGCCTATGAATATTCTTAGCTACTAAATCTATCATGAAGAGTAGAGGTCTATAAATGACTTTATTTTCCTCATTGAAATTTTTAAAATATCTGCTGAAATGTTCAGAAATATTTAAGGATTTTGAGATATTCAGAGGCATTTATTTCTCTGTTTTAGTTATGGACACTAATCAAAGTAAGAAATGTGAAGTCAGATGATCTGAAAAAAGAAATCTTGTTTTCCTGTATTTCTAGAGAGCTATGGAGGCACAAGTGGAAAACAAACAAACAAACAAAAGGAAAACCAAACCAAAATAATAACAACCAAAGACAAAAGTAGTGATAATAAAATTTGGAAGAATTCTGAGATTTGAAAAATATCCAGAATATCCTCAAATGTTTTAAGTGCTCAATGACCTATTATCATGATTGTATAATACATTGAAGAAAATAATTTTACCTATAATGTACCAGTATTTTTGAAAGGCCTTGAATATAAAAGTTCCATTGTAAGAGTAGATATCAAACATGCAAAGATAAAGGAGCTTCAATACACATTTGAATCTAGCAATTACCTTCCTCTAACATTATGAGATTTGAATAGTGCTGGTACTGCTGCAATGTTGCATTAGCTCTTATTTCACTACCAGGACTGCAATTTTCTCTGACTATGCACTGGTTCAATTAGATCTCCACTGCATATAATGACAGCCTCGACACAACTGAGAGGCATCAGGAAAACTAACTGTAGTGACCAAATCCTCTGATAGTTGAACTACAATTTACTGGCTGTAGTTGTAGTATGTAGCATTCGGAATTAGAGTTAACTACTGAGGGAGTATTATGCTTTGTGAAATCTGAATGAAGAAGCAATCAGACATATTTTAAAATAGAAAGTCACAAAGTTAGGTTTTGCAAGGAAAAAAATCCTGCAGAAAACAAAATTTTGTTTCCTTATCAAACTAAAATGAAGCAACCCCCACCATGTTTCAGCCACACTTCTGAGACAGACAACAACTGGTAACACACCAAGAGGGGCTGTGGTCCACGGGGGATAAGCCTCAAAGGAACTGCGGTCTCTGGAGGACCCTTGCCAAAGCAGTGGAAACAAGGTTGTGTGGGTTCTTGGCTGCCAGCCAGAAACAACCCACCAAGTAAATCTTACATTTAAGAATATTGGTATGCTTTCTTCTCTTAAGCAATTTTTTGGCTAATTATGTTCTTTCTATTTATAAGAGTCAATATGAAGTACTCTCATTCTTTAAAAAAATCCATGACTGCTATATCAAAAAGGTTAAAAACAAGTCCATTAAAGACATTCATACTTTCCTCAACCCTGTTTTCTTCTTCACAGCTAACTTACGAGTTCAATTAGGAACTGCTTAAACTTCCTGTTTAATTTTACTGCTGTCACTGGGCAAGTAAATCCCACCCCACGAAAAGCAAAAGACAAAAAAAAAAAAGATGAATTGGAGAATTAAATTCGAGTCCTGTTACCAAAAAAAAAAGTTACAATTTTAAACAAAAAAACATGTACACTGAAATTATCCACCTGATTACCAAATAAAGGCACCATGATAATGTAGGACTAGTGGGATGATTATGACTGTAAAAGTAATAGGTCAACGGCTTCATGTTCCACTGAAGAGTTTTTGGAAATGCTCAGAGCCAAAGAATAGGTCCAAGTGTTTCTTGTCTATTTTTCTGTCCAATAAGAAGTGCCTGGCTATAATAGTAATGAAAAGCATTTTCAAATGGGGGAAAAGAAATGCAATGTGAAATGTAACCTATGACTTCTGGTCATTTTAATTGCATACCTTTTAAATGGTACCATATTTCTTACTTAACTAAACTAAGACTCTTCAAACAATTTAAAATAGCAGGGGAATGCTATGGTATTCTGGAGGTGTTTCTGTCTTTTTCTCTTTTTGCAATGTCAATCTATCATATATGTGTAACAATCTGAGTCAGAGAGATTCAATTTTTGGAGAAAGAGTTGCTCCCTCAGTGTTATTCTTTTCTCTCAATCAGAACAGTTCTTCTCTTTTCCTATGAAGTTCAATATTTATTAGAAAACTGTGGGAATGAAAAAGGCCAAATGTCCTGTAAAAATGTATTTATGCAGACGAAAGAACATCAGACTAATATTTCTGAACTTAAACTGGCAGCTTGGTGCTTAATGAGACAACTGTGCTCAAAGATTTTCTCTAATTCACCATTCAGGCTTTGAAGAAAGTTTTCTGGGTTAGATCCAAAAAAAGGACCTGAAGTAGGGCCTGATGAGATTTAACAATGGAGTCTAAAGCAACAACTGAAAACCCCCCAGTTGGGGGCTGCTGTATAGCCTCTGTAGGTTTTGAGTACGTCACCATATTTCATGTTATCTGTCACGAAATCCCATTCCCCATTCAGCAGTGGGGTACTGTTTTCCCTAGTCTCCCTTTTGCTATTTATGTACCCTTTCTTGTTGGCTTTGCTAGATTCAACTCCAGGAAAGCCAGCTCTTGGTTTCCCTAACCCTATCCCTAAAAGATTGGGCAGCAACTATATGGGTCACCTGCCTCTGTGTTCAAATCGGATATACTTTTTTACCTACATTCAGTTAAAAGACTATTGCTCTTCCATGCAGTCCATATGCTGTCTTTATTTCCTGCTTGTCAGTACAACTCTTTCTTGAGCTTTGGAGGAAGTGATCCTCGAATATCAATCAGCTCTCCCGAACTCCTCTTCTCTCTCATACTATATCCCACGGGATTCTCCCAAGCAGGTCTGTGAAGGGACCAAAATCTGCTCTCCAGAAAATCAGGATTTCAGACCTGCCACTTGCCCTACTCCCTCCTTTTAGGATCTTGATCACCAGCACTGCAATCTCTGGCTTTCACATGCCATCAAGTTCTTCCTTGTTTGTGAGTATCAGGTCCAGGACAGATACTTTTTTTCATGTGCTAGGAATGAAAATAGGCAACAACAGCTTGACCTATTTGTTGCTATTCTTTTCTAGGAAACAACAATATCCATCTGTTGCCGAATGACCTATTACTTTGAGCATCTGGATTGAATATTCTTCTTAATCTGGGAGTTTTCAAAGAACTCATTCAACCTAACCAGTTATGTACCTAACTTCTAAACTATTTTTAAAAAGTATATCATCATGATATAATTTCTTTCTCTTTCTTTTCAAAGAGCAAACTTTATTCCAGTCTTGGAAATGTTAGCTTCTATCCCACAGAAAGGACTAGTCTCAGGAGGGGACCAGTCAAGGAACATTTATAAACTCATACTCTAATTTATACCCATTTACATATTTAATTAGCCTATGAAATTTCCTATTGAACATCTTTCTTCCCCTGTATCAACTCTGGACCTAATACAATGAGCAGTCTTAAACAGGCAGTCAGCAAATTAAATGTCATTAACTAACACTATTGTGGAAATTAAAGCTAAGATAAAATTTATTTTAAAATGTAATGGAGTTAAAAACTAGATGCATAGGACTTTTTTCTTGAAAAGAACAAGGCAAACAAGCTTTGCCAGGTTTGGAAAGAGTGCTTGTCATTTATCTGTATCTGAACCAGTCACCAAACATGCTTAACACACAATAGAGGTACATCAATTTTTAAGGTGTGATTCATCTGACCTAGTTTGGGAATCTACATTAAGCAGTCGTGAGCTGCATTCTAGAAATGCTTGTTTCTCTCCACTGGCTATAAAGGGAATATACACTGCGGTCTCAGGCACAGACAGACATGTATTGCAGATGCCTACATCAGATCAGATGAATCCCATGCCGGATGTAGGAATGAGGTATTTTCAGCAAGTCAAGCAATTCCTAAAATAACTAGAGAATGTAAACTACAGCCTTGTGCTGCTATGATCTAATGAAGACTGGTTAGCTTTGATGATACTCAGATCTTCTACTGTGTAAAGTAAAGTGGAATAAACAGATAAAGGAAACATAAAAATAGGAGTTATTTCTTAGGTCTCCATGGAAGATGGAGATAAACAAGGGCAGTTGTTTTTTCAGATTGTCCTACCTGTCTATGTAGGAAGAACAGAGGTAGTTCAAAGAAAACCACTTAAATGATCTGGTGAATTTGTTTTCCTGGAAGAGTCCAAATAAAATTGAGTGTAAAATGACCACTTTTAAGTAGCCATAATAGTTTAATAAATGTCATAAAACCAGCACTTTATCACATCCTTTAGTAATTAGAGGAAAAATCCAGGAACATGTAAAACAATTTATTTAATTTTATTATTCCTGACAGCCCCTTCCATACCAAAAATATACTCCATGGGAATTTCCAAATTGTGTAAATGACAGAGATGGAAATAATACAAGAAATTAATTAGTCTTGGTTATATTAGGAATACTGAAGGCAAATAGGGCCTCAAAACTGTCTCACTCTCAGTTCATCCCTTTTGTATTATTTTCCTTTTTCAGGCATTTTAATATCCAAGCACTTCATTATGTAAGTATTTGTTATTCTTCCCTGTCATTCCTACAACACTTGGCAGGCTGTAAACCTGTATGACTTCATAGACAAGGCAGCTTTGTGATGTTAGCAACAGCTCACTCCAATTTTTCCCTGTGTCTGTAATGTTTTTCCAAGCTTTCCTAGAACACATAATGATAGGTTAAGAATACTTGTATTTCAATGAAAGATTGTATTCCAATGGAAAAGTGTTTGGTTTGGGGGGGGGTTGTTTGGTTTTGTTTTTGGTTTTGTTTGTTTTTTGTTGTTTTGTTGTTGTTGTTCTTTTTGGGGGGGGGGGGTTGGGGGGGCTGGATTTTGGTGTTCTTTTTTTTTTTGGAGAAACACTCAATGCCATTTCCAGTGACATTGCTGTTATAGGAGAACCTAAACTGGAACACTCAGTACCCCAAATGGAGTGTAAGAAATTTTTATAGTGGCCACTGAATGCTTGAAAAGTAATCTCAAATGACAGTTCAGAATCACTACTACTACAAACCACTGCAAGTCATAGCAAATTTTCAGTTAAATAATCAATGTCTTCCTTATTACACTGTCTGCACTTCTGTTATTAAACCATATTTTACAGACATGTAGAGAAAGTATACAAAATCACAGCTGGCATAATGCCACCAAGCTGACTGATTTGCGGTAAGAATAACATTTTTGGTGGAATCAGTCAGCAATATCATGGGGAATAATTGAATCAGAGACAAAAATAAAAATGGTTTTAGAGGCTGCGTTTTAAAGCCAGCATCACAACTTCTTTCCATTGCATTGTTATATCAAGTCTTTTTTTTTTTTCACTCTTTGTATTGAACACCATACCAAGCTGTTGCCCTAAAACCTTAACAAATGAATTATGAACACTGCATGAGTACATGAAAAAAAGAAATTCTGTACCTTCAGTCATCTAACCACTTGGGAAAATATGTTGCAATTTTTTTAAGACTAGTATTACTGCTTAATTGCATTTAATTTATATTTCCTTGGGATCTTTTTTCTTATAAATAGTTAAAGTTGTTAATCATATTGTGTCAGAGTTTTCTTTATTATAAATGAAATTATAGCAGATCAAGTGTTCAGAATACTTTGAGCCTTGGACTTAGATCAGAATCACTAGTCTGTTTCATAGTAAAATTTAGATTTACTCTAAGTATTTGCTGCAATATTTCTAAAGAAGACTATCAAATTTTCAGTGGCAGTTGGTGGCTTGTTTGGGATTTTTTTCCCAGTATTAATGTTGTCTAAGGTGTGCAAATTCCTAAAATTCTTTCAAGGAACAACCCAGTACAGAGGTTAAACATTACCTTCTCATTTCTTCATATTTCACCAGTTAAGTACAATAGTTCCACATGCATATATTCTACAGCTATCATGTAAATATCATAAAAAGATCTTGGGAACACATAGAGTTAAATATGCACATTCATAGTAAAGGACCTACAGCAGCACTGAGAGGAAGAAGAATGGCTTGTTAATATCCTTTATTTATACTGGGCATGGATGGAAGATTTCTGGGACTCATTCTCTTCACTTACACTCATGCCTTGTGGACTGTGAGGTAATGTCCTCTGTGAAGTAAATGAAAAGTACTTCATTTACTGGACTGTGGAAAAAAAATATCTGCTTTGAAAAAGTGTCTGGTAGTCTGTTGTCTCAGCACTACTGCTTCCCATCTTCTTAGATTCTGTGAGCACATTCATTCACAAGCAAGAAAACTTTTTGCTTTCCACTTGCTCCTCCCTGCTGCCCATCTATATTCTGTTTCTTTCCCTCGACAAAGCATTCATCCTTCCTTCTCCTGCCAATGCACTGAAGATGGCAGAAGGCATATATTATAGAGTATATATTATATATATTGTTTCATGTATGTTTCACATATACATGCCTTTTAATCATAACGGTATACATTCAATCTTAATCATATGTATATGTGCACAAGGAAATACACACACACAGTGACATAATCATTTTATAATTTGCACATTTTTTTATCAGTTGAACGTGAAAAGCTGGTGCTCTGGTGTTTTGAGATTTTTTAAATCTCTTTTTTATTGCTGTTATCCGATGAAGACTATAATAGTATGTGAATATTGCTTAGAAAAAAATTGGAAACTATATTTGTGAATAAAAGATAATAAATTCTGTCATAAAATACCTGTGTAAAGAGAAAAGCAGAATCTTTCTTGCAAAAGACTAGTAAACATAAGCACAGTATTCTAGAACTTGAGCTCTTTAATAACCGTTTGTGTACACCTAGCAGTGAGATAACACATTCCTTAAAAAAATAGCAAGTAGATTCAACAAGCACATTTAGCTGAGGATAGAAGGCCCTATGGGCTGCTGTGCAGTCTCTTACTTCTTTCATGTGACTGCCAAGTCACACTGTAGTTACGGCTAGTAATTTAATTCCTAATCACTCTCACCATTTGTTAATTTTTTGCCATATTGTAAGCATGCTAACACATAGATTGTGTCTTCATAGATATTAAAAATAAACGGAAGTAATTTCATTTATCAATTCTTGATCCAAAAAGTCTAATCATAAGTGTTTGCTATTTTTCTTTTCCTGAGGGTTGCCTGCAATACAAGTGTTAATTTATCAAGGGTTCATCTCAGCTGAAAAGAAAGGAAAGGGAAAAAAGAGGCCTTTTTTCAGAGAAAATCTGCATGACAATGCACAAAATAAATATATTTTCCTATGTAATTCAAAGAACGAACATCCATTGCAAGTAATATTTTGGTTCCAAATAACATCCAAATCAGAGAATAAAAATAGATTTATTCTATAGGCAGACTATATCAAAGTTGAAAATAATGCACATGTAAATGTACCAACAAAATGCATAAAAGTCAAAATCTGCAAATATGCAAACTGGAGATCTGTATTATAATAAATGCTACAAAACAGAAGAAAAACTTATACCACAGAAGAAAACACTTCATTATTAAATGTTGTCGGTGTACCCACCAGTAAAGGGACTAGAAAGACATGGAAAAATCTGATTTCTAGATACAAGCAAGCATTTGTCTTATCAGCTGCCAAGCATCAAAACACAGATCCACTCCCCTATTGAACATATGAATTGTTCTCATTTTATGACATCACTTGGGAAAGACTGAAACAGTAGGTCTGTAATAGTTTTCACCCTAGGCCTTCCTGGAGACCAGATTGTAACCAGGAAGGAACTAGGAAGGTGACCCAGGAAGTACTCCATGCTATTCTTTTACGTAACCTGAGGTATAAATAAGCCAACCAGAGAGACCTTAGCTCTCTTCTCTTCCGGCAAGGTTTGAGAACAGTGGATCCGTACGTGGTCTTGCTTATCTGAAGTTGAGGCCTGTATCGACTGCTGTCGTCTGCCACGTGTGAGGGGAGAGTGCTGGGCAGCATAAAGCTGTCCTGCTTCTCTCCAGGGAAATGGTGAGATTTTGCCAGTTCTTTATTTTGCTGCTGTCGTGGTTTGAGAGCCCCAAAATCCAATTCTCGAGTCAAGCTCCCCTCCCACATCTCAGCCCAGTGTGAGATGGGTTTTCCAGACAACACACAAGACTCAAAATGGGGGGAAAGGGAATATATCACAATGACTGTACTCTGTACAAATGAATATTATAATACATTACACACACAATCTCAACTATCTCTACCATGATAAAGCAGTATTTACAATGGATCAAATATCTTCTCTCTCCAAATAAAAGTCCAGGAGGGAAGAAGGAAGAGATCCTTTTTACTTTCCGAGCAGCAGTGTCTCTAGGGCAGCAGGCTCTCTTCTTTTATGCAGCAGATGTAGCTGGATCTCTGCTGGTACACACGAGGGGGTACCCAACCCCCTCTCGGCCCTTCGACTCCAAGCAAGGGTCTTCTCTTCCCTGGGCTGTATTGCAGGGACAAAACTCGCTTCACCACGTCATATCATGGGGTGTAAGACATCCCATGAAGGTCCCTTCCTCAGGGGATTCACCCCTGAGTCAGAACATCTTGGGCAGCTTTCAGTTGAAGGCCTTTGCCTCAAGAGTTCTATCAGAGCTTCTGTTCTCTGATCTCAGGCTGCTGCACCGGCAAGGGGGGCCAAGGTCACCCTCTCCACAGCGCGACTTTCTGTTGTCCCAGGAAGAGTAGTAAGATATTCTTTTGCTAATTCTTTTAGTTGCTAAATCTTGAACTATTGATCGTGTATATTTTATTTTGGTTTTGTCCCTTTTTTTTCCTCCCCCCTCCCCCTTCCCTTTCCCTTTTCCTTTTGAAATTGTATATATGTATTTCAATTGTATATAACTGTAATATAAGTGTAAATATATTTATATATATTGCTTTAGCTGTCTCGCTCTCGTTTCAGTTCTCTTGGTTTTTTTTTCTTGGTTCAGGAGGCAAGGGAGTTTTTGTGGCGAGGTTTGGAGACTTGGAAGGGAGCCAGCTTCAAACCATATCACCTGTGATAGTTTGGACCTGGCTCCCTGCCAGTTCCTCAGGACCACAATGAAAAGGGCTTCCCCCCTACCTTTCATAAGAGAAAGGAAAGGGAGAAAGAAAACAAGGGAAACGAAATAACAGAACTAAAGCAATATTTATATATATGTATTTACACTTATATACAATTACATAAGAAAGAAATTCCCGACACCCCCCCAAAAAAAACCCAAAGAGATATACCTAACTAATAAAGAACTAACAAACCAAAATTTTAATACTTTCCTTAAGAAAATGAAAGCCACTCCACCAAAACTCTCCTCTCGAATCAGAAAAACAACAGGCCTCACAGGCCTCACTCCCACAGGAGCGAGACCGGCCACAGGGAGCCTGCTGTCACCAACTTTGTCAGAAGAGATCTGGCCAACCAACTTCCTCCAACTTCTATTTATATTCCTACTTAAGTAAAGAATAGCATGAAATACTGGAATATAGGTACTTTCCTAGTTTCAACCTGGTTGCCAGGAAGAGGCCTAGACCAAACCATTACGTGTCCCTAGAATTAACTCTCATCAATTTATGGCACACTTTTTTATGGGGACCAATGCAAGTATAGGAAGATGGTATTAGGTTAGTGTCCCAGAAAATTTCCAGTTAAAAGGTTTTAATTTTGTTTAAGTCTGTTTCTAGACTATTACATTAAAGACAAGAAGGCAAAAGTATGTTCTGCATAGCCTACATCATCTACATACTAAAAATTGGGGAATGTAAAATCCAAGATTAAGGGAATACATTTACAGAAGGGAATTGATTGTTTTACATTATGAGTTTCTGAGCAGAATCTGTAAGAGAAATTATAAAATAATATAGCCATTTTATAAAACATCAGACATTCAGTAGAGAGCCAAAATAGTCTTATATATATATCTGAGAAATGAAACACTGCTGCACGGATGAAGATAGTGTTTGCTTTTAAGTATTGAATTAAAATTAAGTTGAATTTTGGTTTGCTGTGTTTTATTTGGTTTTGATATTTCCCTTACACTTTAAAGTACTACAATAAGGAATAGAAGCATATGTTTCCAACCTCTTCTCCTTCAAGTGTTTTTCTTTGTTTACTTGGTTGGTTTTTTTGCTTGGTTTTTTTTTTTTTTTTTTTTTTTTCAGGCACTTTCCACAAAAACTGCTTTGAAATGTGCTTCACAGTGAGTGTTTTTCCAGTCTGGTGTTAAAAGTTGTAGTTTTGTGTGAAAACTTATCCTACAGATTGTTATGGACAAATGTAAGCAAAAACTGTTTTGGAACTTCTTACAATGCTCCAAAAAAGAGTTTAAAATATGGTTTTAAATATAGATTCAAATAACTGCAGGTCCTTGCCTCAATTCTTTATATTCACCCATCTCTTAGAGTAACCATGCAATTCGAACACTGCACTATCTCCTCTCACAAATCAATGGTAAATGCAGTTCAAGTTAGGACTGCAGGAGGGAAAAACATGAATAGCATGTCTCTTTACCTTGATTCCTATCCATAGCAACATTTGTTGCTTGCTTATATACAGGGTGTTGTATCCAAAGGTCAAATGTAATTTTGAAACTTAAAAATGGCCTTGAATCTTCATGACATTTGTAGCGTTCAACTCATCTTTCCCTGGAAAGTTGAACAAGAAAGGCTGTGACATTAGAGTTGGAGTTGCAGCACTGACATTAACCAGAGCTAGTCAACCAAACATATTGTAGAACAACTTTTCAGAAAAGTTCCCTTTGCTATGATTGTATCCTTTTGTCTTGTCCTATATATACATGAACCTCTTATCAAGAATTAGTCCCTCTTTTCCTGCTTTCAGGTATTTAAACGTCACTCTCAAATCTTCCAAATGAGAAAGCACTCACTCCCCTGATACTGTTCCCCTTTTTAGCTCTTTCTTCTTTCACTTCATCACCTTGACAGCTCAGGAACCTTTGAATGACTGGATGTGTGCTTGAGGCAATGATAGAACTTCCACAACTAAAGCACCCTGCTTTTACTCATCTGATTTTGAAAAAAAAAAGAAAATTTTTTCATCACTAAAAGAGCTAAGCTAAAAAATGTCCCCCAAAATGGAAATACTTTGTTCATGTTTTTGTTTAAATTGTGTTAAATCCACTCCTGAATTAAAAAATGCCCTCATTTTTGAGACACCAGTATGAGGCAATTTTGACTGAGACTACTTTAGAAAGCTATAAATGAATTAGGTGGACCTAACTTCACTCATCTGATTTTGAGACTTTAGCTGGCCTGCCTAAATTAGGAGTCTGTTCACCTTAGGCTTCCCTCTATTATTAGTGCAAAAAGATATTAATTTCCAAAAAGTGAGTCAGCTTGTGTAAGATATGAATCATTCTGTCAAGATGTCTGCAACTCTCCATAGGAGACACTTTCAGTAATTAGGCTTCTAAATTAATTGTCTCCGTTAAGTACCAAAAGACAAGGTGGGATGAACTCAGGTCATTGCTTTAAGGACTCTGGCAAAAAAGAGGGAAGATAACATCCCACTCTCTGCACATCTAGGCCTTGACATTGAATTCTCACACCTGTGGTATATGTATATGCACAGTTATTTAAATACATATTTTTTATAACATCAAGCAAAATGGAACAAAATACTGCCACCTTTGTACTACTGCCACATCCAACAATTGAAGCAATAAACAAGGAATTCACAAAACATTTGCAATGCAAAAATGTATTGAGATACTATGGATAAACATGGATGACACAGAGACAGTTGAAAATCTGAGTGTATGTGTCTGGACTAGTCCCGCTTGAAATGTAAAATTACCCACTGTTCTTAAAAAAACTTCTTAGTTATAAGAGTCATACTTAAAAGTTCTTTTAATAAATCATTGGTCAATATAATGGAGCTCAATTTCAGGAGACAGTGACAATATCCTGAGTCCTTGGGGACTGAACTAAATAGAACAAAAACAACCAGCAGCCTGGGAGCGTTGTACATAATCGTGTCTCAGTCAAGTTCTCCTGAGGAACTGGACTTGTCTCAGAGAGCAGCTTCTCTGCTGAGCTTCTACTTCACATTCTACAGAGAATGTGGAATTCATCTGGCTACTGATGCAATTAATTACCAGTACAATTAAAGAGAAAAATCTCAAACTCCTAGGCAGTGGCTTCAAGATATCCGTTCCTTGCAACAACCTTCATCCTACTTTCACTAGGTATTGCATTGCACTATTTTAGGCATTGGATTTATTCCACTGCATCTGTCTAAAACTGAAAAGGCTAAAATCATTGAGTTCAGTTCATCAGTGATGGCTTTTAGCACAAAAAAAATTAAGCCCAGTGGAGGTTTAGCATCATATTTGAAATGAATGGTAGCATGCAAGTCCCTGAAATTTTCCTCCATCAGACAAACATGGGAGATATATCTTATAAAGATTAATGAATTGTTAATGAATTTTCAAGTTCAATGACACAGGTCCCCTACATAAAAAAGGACAGCTAATATAATTGCATGCGTTCTCATCCTAGAAATTAAGCATAGCTTACAGGATTTGATTTCATATGGCTGTAATTGGAAGTTTTCCATGAAGATAGCTGCAATATCTTGAAATTTTGATTCAGTATTATAAAGAAAATATTCACAATTCAAATTCAGAGTGCTAAAAATTAATAAAAAATAAAAGCCACAGTTAAGATTTTGTTACATTTTAGGTATGACACCAAGCTTGGACTGGATGTTTGTTTCTTTCCAATAAAATTCAATATTTTCTCTATGCGTCTTAATGCTTAATTGTTTTTTTAATCTAGTTACTAATGTTTGGAAAAGTCCCGAGAAGCAAATGAGAATTGAAACACCCATAAGCATAAAATGCACAAAATTATATATTGTCCTATAAGACACATCCTCCTATGTAAGTTCTGGCACTGGAAATATAAGACAAGATATTCATTTGGTTTCTGTATAGGTCTCACACTTACTGAGCATCAGAATTCAGAAAATCTGCTATAGAATGAAATACAGCCAAAAGAGGGGAAAATCTAAGTTATTAATAAACCTTTGGTTGTTGATTTATCTCAGTGTCTATTAAGTCTGAGGTATATTACAGGGGAGTCCTTTTGTTCTTGAGGCTTATATAGAGTTATGAAGAGTAGATATTTTCCCTTGAGTTTTACACAGTGTAAATCATTTTCTAACTATTTCCTGGAGAAAAACAACCTCAAAACCTCCCAGCTTTTTACCATTATTCATTTTCTTAAACTCTTCTTTCACTTCCAATTTCTCTAAATTTGCCATTCAAGCTACATGAACTTCATGCTGTGTTCTCTGTCTTTACTTAGGACATTTTTCAGGATCAGAATGGCTATGTTTTCAGGATATGTACTTAGCTGAATTCTGTTTTGGACACATAAGCATTTTTGTCTTAATAGTAAAGAAACTATGTTTTTCTGGCCTCTCATCACTCCTATATATATCAACCCTGTTGATATACATATTCAAATAAGTGCAAGAGAATTTTTCATTAGATGACTGGTACTATCTTATTGAGAGTAGCTTGTTTTCTACATGCTACAGAAATAAGCTTGGAGTGCTTGAGAAAGAAGGAAAATAAAATCCCAAGGAAACACTGAATTTTACAAGAGAGTATATAGGCAGAGGTTGTGCTTGGATTACATTTCAAGGGTCAATATCCTCCAGTTTTCACAACTTCTTACAACCTCAAGATCATGTTAGAGTAAGCGTTGCTTATGGACTCACCAATACAAATCTTGAAACATCTAGAAATTTCATTCTATGCCAAGCATATAAATGATATAAAGTCAATATTATATTAATCTAACATTTTAGATGTCATTTGCAATTGAAAAAATGAAGCTAGTCCTCTTAAGTGATGACTTTAAAACTGTCATTTTATGTTTTAAATATCAATCTGATTTTGGTATTACTGTCACATTAGAACTACCTTAGAATACCATCAAAGTCTTCTTTTTTTAAAAGCATATTAAAACTTATTTTTTTGGAAGATGTGTGCTGCTTTGAGTACATATATCCAGATCTGTGCTTACTTTAGGCATTCATATTGCAGTCACAGATCTGGGTGGGCAAATACATGCAGTTACTGATGCTCCAAAATCTGAATGACTGGATTTATCATTGGCAGTTTAGTAATTTCTGCAAGTTGTCAGTCACCAGGTAGACAGAGTATTTCCATGCCAGCTTCCTCTACAATCTGCAAGAGCTCAGAATATAACAAAAGGATAATTTATTTAAAGTTGATTATGAATATCTGTTTGTGCTTGCTACTTGATTTAATCATTGCCCTGAATCACATGATTGCCTTCAGAAAGATGCCATGGAAATGAGTCAATTAATATAAATAATCATGCACTTGTGGGTGTTCTAGAATATTAAATGAGCAAGCTGGTATAAAACACCAACTGGCAGCTTTCTTAAAGCTTTTCTAATGCCATTTTGAATTCTTCTTAATGTTTATTTTTCAAGTTGATTGATTATGTCATTGCCCATTGCAGTGAGTAATGACGGGTATGGGAAAAAATATTTGAGTGTAGCATTGAGTAATTTGTCACAGTATTGCACATTTTGGGGTTCTATCGCTTTAAAAGTTCTCTTGTCTCATTTGAACAAAAATATAAGTCAAGTCTAGGATAAAATTTTTGAGAGAACCTAGCCCCTTCAGCTGGCTGATTTTCAAAATCTTTAACTCCTGTAACAGTACAGATGTTGTCACTTTTATTCTGTTTAGGGCCTGTGAAACATGTGTGGCTTTTTCTTGTTTTGCATAAAAGCTGAGTTTCGGGGGGTTAATTATTCAGTGTCTCCATGAGACAGGAAAAACAGCTCTCTATGGAAGTCTAATTCTATATTGATTTAGACATCAACACTAATAGCTATATAGAAATTCTATTCTAGATTCTCTCAGTCAGGCAAATTTTTATAATACAAAAAGTCTGGGTCAGTGTGGCTGCTTCTATTGTATCCAAAGTTAGTAACCCTGACTCTGTGTCATTAGGGAGCTCCTCTGAGTTCTTGGAAAGATACAGATTTATGTGGGATAGTGGGAAAAAAATGGGCTTTTGTCAATAAGGTTCCGGAAGAATACTTTGACCAAAACTCAGAGCACAGGAATCAAGAAGGAATACATTCAACTTATTTTCCATCCCTGTCCTGTAGTTAACAGGTCCTGCTTTTTGTAAGTAACTTAGGACTCATGCCATCATGGGATTTTAACCTGTGCACTCTTTCTGTCTTGGAATGCTGGTACCTTGAAGAGATAAGGTTTTGTCAGAGAAAATGACCCACCATACTGTAGTTAATAGACTTGCAGAAGCTGAGATCCTGAGCCACACACTAACACAGTTATAAGAGGTTTAAACATCAAAACAGAGATTGGATGTATTTAAATATAATTCTTTTATTCACTCTGATTTTTTACGAGAAGATATTTCAGTATTTAGGTAGTGTAGATTAAGTGGGATTGTTGGGTCACTCAGTTTTCTGGATTTTTGGAATTTCTTGATTTAAAAAATCTAAAACCAATCGGAATAGCAAACTATCTTGAAAATTCATAGTAAATCTCGGAAAATTATTTCCTATATCCTGAGGAGAATTTCACTCAGTTTCTTGGAAATTAAATTGTAAAGGTTAAACCTTTTTCAACTTGCAAAGTTCTATATGTAGGATTACTCCATCACAATTTCAAGCTTTTCTGTAAGCCAATCATTAATTTGCACAGCAAAGAACAATTTACATATTTTGCAGATTATGTTTTTTTACCCCAGAAAACAAATTAATATCCAAGGTGGTTTTATGTACTGAAAAGAATGCTGTCACTATTCATACTAGTTTTCTGTGCATCAGAACATTTCTACTTATTAAAATATTGTATTATTGAGTCACTATGGTAAAGTCCAGGAAAAGACAATTTCATTTAACATGGAAAACTGTGTTCAAACATCCATCACAAAACATTTTGCTCTAATACTGAGGTTCACATAAAGTCATATCTTTTTTTTCTCTCACGTGATTTATTCTTCTTTATAAAAGGCAGAAGACCATGGATGGAAACTAATATTCCATCCTGCACTTGTTTCAGAACTACCATTCTGAATATAGCTTATCTCTGAAGCAAGCAGAAATGTCTAGGAAATAAAATCTTGTAAAAAGGCTAATATTAAAATAAATGATCCATGAAATAATTCTTCCAGTAAACAAGAAAAACTCTGAACTTAAGACAAATAGGGTCTTCTAGTCTCTCTTTCTTCCTGTTAATCTAGATTTCTGATATTTTTTCTGGTTTTGTAATAAACACAGATTATCTTTCAGCTAGAGAGAATCATAGAATCACTTAGATTGGAAAAGACTTTAAGGCCATCTAGTCCAACTATTAACCTAACACTGCCAAGCCCACCACTAAATCATGTCCCTAAGTGCCACATCTACATGTCTTTTAAATACCTTCAGGGATGTTGGACTCAATCACTTCTCTGGGTAGCCACTTCTAATGCTTGACAAAATTTTCAGTGAAGAAATGTTTTCTAATACCCAATCTAAACTTCCCCTAGTGCAACTTGATGCCATTACTTTCTGTACTACCACTTCTTACCTGGGAGAAGAGTTGGACCACCACCTCGCTACAACTTCCTTTCAGGTAGTTGTAGACAGCAATAAGGGCAAATGAATGCAGATATATGGAAAGAAAAGCAAAAGGGAAGGCAAGATATGTCCTAAGGAACAAGGCATACTACCAAGTTGGTCGGATTTCCAAAATTTGAGCAGCTGGGTGGCAAATATGAGGTGATATGGAGATATTTAGAAGGAGACAGCTGAATATAGGAGGAATGAGGTACTTTTGGAGAGAATTTCTCAAGGGAAATAGGAAATCAGTAGAACTGCTTGTGAAGTTAACACATTCATGAGAATGAGAAAATCAGCAGATTTAGTTTCTCTGTGCCATTCACAAAGGTGAAACTTTTTCAAAAGTATAAATGGGATTTTGCTGTAGTGGAATTTCATCGGGTTCTGGGTATGTTATTGCTCTGAGTTGTCTTTGAAACACTCTTCATATTTTTATACAATTTTATACATTTTCCTACAACATAGTATAGCATCTAAATTTATATTTGATCATTCTCTTCATATAGTTATATAGCATTTTAACTCTACTGACTTAAGTGGATTTATTTTTATTTTCATTCTAATTTTGTTGAGGAAACAACCTGCAAACTGAAACTAGAAATAATTTTGAAATTAGGGGTTTACTAAGGAGAGTTGCACAGTAAAAAGAAAACATAACTCACACTACATATACCCATGATGTGCACACGCTAGTAGAAGTATTCTGCATTCCTAAAAAGAACCAATATGTATAAACATGAGTAAAATGAAAGAAAATGGTGGATGATGCACAATGATTGTTTAAGATTAAAATTTCCAAGAAAAAAGATCAAAGACCTTGACATGAAAATAAATAAATAATAACGAATTCATACCTAATATCACCCATCTGCTATGAAATTTTATCTCAGAAGTACCATAATAATTGTAATACAAATAATATTAATTGCCATCCTAAGCACCAGAAATAGTAGAAAATGTGGTGAAATGGATGTTTTATGATATATAGTTGTTATGTTTTATAAATTGTGAATATTCGCTCTTTAACTTCTGATATTGTCTTGCTATTTTAGCAACTTTATACATTGAATTTTATAGTTGTTCTTTATTTACTTACCTCTCATTTTTATTTTGGGCCCATATTTATCAGTGATTACACTGTATGTATTTAACAGGCAAAAAACAGGAATCTATGTCCAAAACATGAATTTCCAGACCAAGATTTTCTCTTCATCTGTTTTTATGTTATACTTCTGGTCTTCTAAGTTTTGACCAGGTTTGGAAACAAATTTGTTGAAACAATTCATTTGTCAAATTAGAAACCCCTTGGAAGTTCTTACACTTTTTCAGGAAAATGGAGAATTCCAGATCCATTTGTCTGGTCCAGAGAGACTAGCAGCACTTTTTCAGCTTTTGGCTCCAGAGTTCTTGGTGTTCTGACGCTCTCTCACCAGCCAAGCATGTCTATGACTTACAGCCTGAACTCATCCTGCCTTGATCAGGACCAGTGCCCTGATCAACAGACATAGGTTGTGTTTCCAGGGTTTCAGACCTGTGGACCTATCAGTGTTGATACCATGCACTAAACTGACTGCAGAGCCAGAAACAAAATGTTTGTGTTAGCAGAGAAGACAGTTCTGATTTAAGGTGGCCCAGATGTTTTTCAAACAGAGGTGGACTGCCTGCATGGTACTGAAGTGTGCCAAATCAAAATGTAGGTTGCTTTGCATCCTACTCCATTGAGTAGGTGTACAATATAGCTCTATACTGATTTTCTGGGCACTTGAAAGTGTAGAAAGTCACTTGCAAGAATGACATAACTTTGCCAAATGCACAAACATCATTACAATGTTGTTACCAAGCCAATGATGGACTGGAGAAAGCTCTCTGAGACTTTGGTTGAAATTCAATTAATCCAATGAAGGACACTCAGAAGAAGAGTTCTGAAAAAATTTATTTATAGGTGGCGTAATGCTAAGTTACATTGCCAAAGTAGAAATTCATAGCTGGTGGTACAATTGGCTAACGCCTATCCTATGGTTTTAATATTACAAAGGGTCTTCTTTCTGATTCTGTTACCTCACTGGGCCTTCCAATGCAGTGTTAGTACCTAGACCAAGGTTTTCAATAATAGATTGAGGAACCATGAAGCTATGTTTGCAATGCAGGCTTAATTTTTTCTCCCCTATATGTATATTTTGTGAAGCAAATTCTACTAACCTGTTGGTGACAAGAGATGTAGGAGGGAAGAAAATCCAGTCTCCTTAGATGACTATGAGGGATCATAAAATCACAGAATCATTCAGGTTGGAAAAGACCTCTGAGATCATCAAGTCCAAACCTTGATCCAACACTGTCGTGGTTACTAGATCATGGCAATAGCTGTCACATCTAGTCTCATCTTAAAAACTTCCAGGGATGGTGAATCCACCCTGGGCAGCCCATTCCAATGCCAAATCACTCTCTCTGTAAAAAATTTCTTCCTAATATCCAACCTAAACCTCCCCTGGCACAGCTTAGGACCATGTCTTGTCCTACTGCTGGTTGCCTGGGAGAAGAGACCAACAACCACCTGGCTACAACCTCCTTTCAGGGAGTTGTAGAGAGTGATGAGGTCTCCCCTGAGCCTCCTCTTCTCCAGGCTAAACAACCCCAGCTCCCTCAGCCTCTCCTCATAGGGCCTGTGCTCCACTCCCTTCACCAGCTTTGTTGCCCTTTTTTCGACACTCTCCAGCACCTCAATATCCTTCCTGAACTGAGGAATTCAGAACTGGACACAGTACTCCAGGTGTGGCCTCACCAGCACTGAGTACAGGGGAAGAATCACTTCCCTGGACCTGTTGGCAACGCTGTTCCTTATCCAGGCTAGGATGCCATTGGCCTTCTTGTCCACCTGGGCACACTACTGGCTCATGTTCAGCTTCCTGTCAATCCAAATTCCCAGGTCCCTTTCTGCCTGGCTGCTCTCCAGCCACTCTGTCCCCAGCCTGTAGCACTGCATGGGGTTGTTGTGGCCAAAGTGCAGGACCCGGCACTTGGCCTTGTTGAACCTCATCCCGTTGGAATCAGACCATCTCTCCAGTTTGTCAAGCTCCCTCTGAAGAGACCTCCTGCCTTCCAGCAGATCAAACCTCCCCTCCAACTTGGTATCATCTGCATATTTGCTAATGGTATGTTCAATCCCCTCAGCCAGATTATCAGTAAATAGAACTGAGCCCAGACTGATCCCTGGGGGACACCACTAGTGACCAGCTGCCAACTGGATGCAGCTGGATGTTGATATATATATTACATTGATATTTTTTCATATTTTTTTAACTAAGGTACATGGACTAATGAAATCACAGCTCCTGTGGAAGATAAGTGCTGGTAGAGCAGTAAATACTGTGAAATCTATGGTTTAAAATAATGTCTGTTTATGGTTATTGCACATAATTTACCTGTAATGCAACTCACGTATTGTTTTTGAACAAACTATTCTCTCATGCTGTGAGACTGAATAATATGGGGATTATCCTGCCTCGAACTGCTGCAAACCATCGTTTCATATGAAATACTAAATCTGCTATTTTTGTTGAGATTGTTTGCCAAGTGTGTGTTATAGATAGTAACAGATGTACTTTTAACATGAGCCAGCATCTCAAAAACTTTAAAATGTCTAAATTGGGATTGTGCCCAATTATAGACTTTTCCTATAAACCAGGAGACAATGTCAGGCTGATATCCATAGATATATGATCATTTCCCTCTGGAAATCTGAGTCAGATACCTAAGTTGTGTTGATTTAAGCAGAACTACAATTTATGCCAGTTGCTGATCTGGGCTAGTACATTTAAATAGTATTCTGTGTCCTCTAGAAATTGCTATTCAAGATTTTCTTTCAGCTTAGTGTATAACCAGTACAGCTTTATAAGCATGAAGTGAGGTAATGCTGACAGTTGATGACTAGGAGAGTAGCGTGGAGTATAGACACTTTCACCTTTGCCATTTTTGTATGCAATGGACAACTATTATTGTAGTAATCTGCTTATTCCCTTTAAACCTTTTTTTTAACCTTATTTCGGTCATTTAGTTCTGAAATTATTCTTCATGATATTGTTAAGGAGTCCCTCCATTATTCACAGGATTTGAATTTTTCTTTTACCCATCCACTTACTACAAAAACTTCTAATTTCTTTTCTTATGTGTTGTTGTGCTTCTTATTATTCCATTTGGGAGCTATTTAGTCCTTTTTGAATATATCAATCAATTATTATTGGCAAACAAAACACATTAAGAGTCAATTAATTTTTAAGAAGGGAACTGAAAGAGAAAACCTGCACTGTGATTAAGCATTTTCAGTAAAAAGGAGTTTGACCTGATAAGAGTTGAGGTAGTATCTACATTATAATTAAGTGATTTAGTTTTTATGACCAAACTTTTCTGACCAAAAATCTCACAAATTACTGTAGTCGAAGAACATTCCTTGGCATTGTTTTGTATTGCTTTGTAATGTGAAAAACACGGTATACTCCAGCTACTGAATCATACTCACCTTCATGCCTGTTTTGCAAGGGAATACTTACACATATTGTCCACACTCACTAGCTATTTGATTCAGTTTATTATTTTATGCCAAGATGTTCTGGGTTTGTACATTTCCTATATATCTCATTTGTGTTATAATTCAGGGACAATAGTCACCATCACTACCTTCCATTTTGTTATGTTTAACATTATCTGGGTTTTTTTGGCCTATTTTCTTTTTTGTATCTTTCCACCTTGCCTTTGTTCTTTACAAAGTACTCCCAGTGCATTAAAAGGTTGCTGTATTTATCAGATATCACTGGGGCATTTGAACATTTCATACTGTGAAGTATTGTGTTATTGCAGTATCAAGCACTTCAGATAAGCATGATGAATGACAGCAGGTTGGCTTTATTAAGGTTAATGACTCGATGATTTACAAGTGAAGATATATTAGAGTCAAAATTATTGCATTAATTGTTCCATTAAACAATGTGAACTTTGAATATACTGTTTGGGAATGCCCTGGAGATGTGTCATTACTATTATATTAATTGCAACATGGCATCTATTTCAGATCTGTCAACTGTTTAGAAAAAATAAGTACTAAGCTTATAGCAGCCCAATAACTTAAAGGTTACTCTCTCCTGTCAGACCTTAATGGCCAATAACAAACTGAAAATCACCTCAGACAAAAACCAAAACAGGCCAACAGCAATATAGACAGTTGGTCCTCCTGTGGCTTTAAGTGATGTCAAAGCCTAGGGTGATTGGGGTTTGGAGGCAGTTGCAAGTACCTGTAAGTTACCTGTAAGTTACCTGTAAGTAACACTAGTGATGGACTCCTGACAACTTGTCCCTCTCTTCATTCAGACCAGTCAGAACTGCTCCATACAGAAGCCCCCGCTATGCTCTGTTGGGTTGTAACTAGATAAAAGAAGAATCAACAAAGTGGTGGGAAGATCATCTGCCTTTTACGGGATCAGAAATGTTTTTGAAGCAGAACAGGTTCCCAAGCAGTATAGTTAATTAAAGGAATACTGTACCTCTGGAATTAATTTTGAGACAGAAGAATGGGCACCAGTAAGCTCTTTCTGATTTGAAGAATATCCTTTTTAACAGTTGTTGATGGCACCTTAGAAATTAGTAATCATATATGAGTAATTACAAAGGGATGATAATATTAAGTCATTATTTTACTTACTCAGGAGACAAGTTTTGTTTTCCAGTATTGTTTTTAATAACAAGTAGAGTGAAGTCAGCGGGTGAATGCTCTCATCTGAATTTTTGATTCACCAGGGATATGTCAAACTGCTATGTTGTGATGCTGTTTTCAGAAGGAATCTTTTCACAGTGATATTTTGAGTTTCAAGGGAAAAGATCAATATAATTCAGGGGAGGTCTGCAATGGTAAATGATCCCTGAATGCTTCTATACTCAGAAATACAGCAGTCATTCTTTTTTCATTAACAAGACCAAAGGCTTCTTACAGCCTTGTTAGCTGTAAGAAGGCATGTCTTCAGAGACCTCTGTAAAGCTACAACTTCTTCCATTCTGATTGAGTTGATCACATCTTCCTGTTTTAGCTTCCTTTCTTTTTTGTATGTGGGTATAGAATGATGAATGATTCTGCTGACTGTTTACAGGTCAACTTGGTATAAGATTACTTGTAACAAGTAAAGCAAGGAAATTAGTCTAGGTGATTAATAAATTATTCACTTTGCTAGGTAAAATCATGATTTGAGGGAGGTGGAAGACACAGGGTTCAGACAGACAGCAAATATAATATTATTTAGCAGCAATTCTAACTGCAGTTCTTTTGTTGCTTTCTCCCCTTTTCCTTTGCTTTCACCAGTGAAGAACTGCTGCTGCTTTGTTCCCTCTGCCTTTCCACCTTCTTCTCTGTATTTCAGATGATTTGTGAAAGAAGGGCAGCTAACCACTCTGGAAGATGTTACTGCTGCTACTGATAGGAAGAAAGGATCTCATAATTAGATTCTGCCTAGTAGCAGCACATGGACAAATCTTTCACACACAGCTCCATGACAGTGGCAACTAACAAAAATTCCTATGGGAGACATTACCTTAAATTGTTTACCTGGACCTCAGGGTGGGGAAGGTGGGCTGGAGGTAGGGAGAAGGTGCAGGGGAATCTCAACTAACTTGTTTTTTCAAAGGATGTGCTGAACAAATTGTAAAATACAGTGTAGGCTTTTATATTTTTCATCCAGAGTAAAAAATTATTTGTACTGAAACTGTAAGAATAGATTCATAAAATGGCAGTGTGCCTTTTTGGGTACACTTGGTCTACTTGTGGCTTCCCACATGATTTACATGATTTACATGGGGACAGTTTATACACAAGTAAACTGAGACTCAGTTGGGCCTCAGCCTGTTCACTGGTGCGGAGTGGAGTGTTAATCTGAGCCAAAAATACCACAACGGTACAGACAAAATTTCAGGTGAACACTTGACTGATAAACACATTTAACATTAATTAATGGAGTATTTGTGACTTCTTAATGTTTCTAAAAAGAATCAGTTTTCTAACAGGATAGCAGCTTCTTAGGTGCTCTGCTAATTTGTTAATTAAATTTTATGCAGTACTGACATTCAATAGTGCCTTTAAATTGTTTATAGCTGTTATGGACCAAAAATTGATTATTCTACCTTTTATTGAGCCCCTTTTTTAATTTCCTTGCTGAAAATTAAGGACTCATGCAATGGATTTCAGTCCCTGGCTTTACTACATAATTTCCTTCTTATTTCACAATGCAAGTTTGAGAATCGTATATCTAGAAAAAAGATTGAATATTCAGATTCAGTACATTTAGGACATAGGCAATGGAATGGTTCATGTATTGGAATACCCAGATATACTCTGTTTTATTGCAATGTCCAATTCCCAAAGGAAGCCTGTTGCTGTTTCTTACTGATGACCTCTGACCTTAATAACCATCTGACAGGCCAAACAGCAGGTTAAATAATGTTTCTTCTTTATGATATATATTATTTGGATTTCAGTATCAAAAATTTAAAATCTCATGAAAAATTGCTAGGAAGAATTCAATCCTGTCAGGAACATATGGTAATTTTACATTAATTTATGTCTTTTGTAAATGTGATAGCAGAAGCATATGTGGAAATGCTTGCATGTGGAGGGGAGCAAAATGTGTTTTGCTGAAAATAAGACTTCAGCAATTGTCACAGCATATCTACTGGTTAACAGTGTTGATGTGCAAAGGATTTGCTGAAAATTGCAGTCTGAACACAAGTCTTTTAATACTCTAGCTGAGAAGAAAGACGAAAGAGATGCAAAGGGAACACCTGGGTTTTGTCTTACTAGGATAACATCTAGACCTGCCTGTAGTCCCCAGCTGTAGCGTTACTGCAGACTGGCAATCTAAAAATTAGTAATGCATGTACACTCTCACTCCCTATTCATTGGTTATAATAAAATAAGTTTGTCATTGTCTCACACTCAACATCTGTTGAGGAAAACACTATTTGAAAATAAGGTGCAAAATTCCCATGTAGAAAAGAGTTGTTTTATAAGAAGAGAGTACAGATGATGACGCTTTACTAATAAAAATGGACTTGCTTCTTTCTATTTTCTGTGAGGCAACATAAGCTTTTATATCTGTTCATGGGAAAAATATTTTTCAGAATTTCTAAACTAAGGGATGGTAACTGTTGCATGCAGCAGACAGGATACTTGCCGGGCAATAAAGATACTGAAATATTAAGAATTCTAGCAGTTCAGTTAAAAGAAGAGTTTTATATTAGAAATGAAGGTTCCGATGAAAGTGAATGTATCTACACATACAGTAAAGGATGGGAAAAAGTTGAAAATTGCAGAAGGTTAAATTGGAGAAAATTTCCAGATAAGGGAAAAAAGTGTTCTCCTTTCATCACTTTCTGGTGAATTTGCTTCCAAACGATGAAGAGCTTGGTTATAATTTTTGTATTAAGCTAAATATTAAAAAAAATTCCAAAACTTCTAGGTTTCCTGCTTTGATTTTGTAGGACTGGTATAAGACCGACAGGAAAAAAAATCTTCTTTTAGCAAAGTTTCCAGCATTTAGACAGTCAAGCTAGTACAAAAATATTACACTTTCAGTATTTTGTTAATTGTTTCACCATGTATTGGTCCAAACAGAAAATAATATTTCATGTTAAAACCTAAGTTAATTTAACTTTTTGAAATTACATAAATGCGTCACTCAGATTCATTCATTCAGTTTTTATTTTATGCAACTCCTTCTGTCAATATCTTTTGGAAGCCACAGTAGGACAGCTCTGCTCTGAATCATCTCTTGCTGCTGAGTGCTAATATGACAACAATAGTACCCTGGGCCCACAAAACACTGTGTAAAACCAGGGGAAAAAAATTGGTATCTTCTTTTGCCATTCAGTTCCTTATAACTATATCTCAGTTTTCTCAGTCCTATATTTTAACATATATTGTACCTAAGAAGACCTCAGATCCTTTAAACACTTTAAAACACTAAGATAAAGGCTGCATATTGATAAATGTCTCTGTGAAATCTCTTTAGCTTTTTTCTGCTTTGTATGGGTAAGCCACTCTTCCCAGTGAAATTCCCAAAGGCAGCTCTGCAGAAGTGATGTTGTCTGGCAAGACCAGTATTTTCCAGAGGGGGTTCATCCCTGTTTCAGTTCTAAAAAGTTACTTGAAGTTTGCTGGACCAGAAAAGGAATCTGTTGTAGCAACGAATTAGCAAATATGTGCTCAAATGCAAATTTCCAGGTTTTCTTATCCCACTATGTAAGTATATTATCAAGTTGGAACTGGTGTGTGCAGTTAAAAATTGTTTTCTCCTGGAAATGGAAAAGCCTATCTGGTCAAAATACAGACCCCAGACTGCATTTGTAGTTTTGACTCTGAATGCTTATTTCAGGACAGATTTTCAAATAGCTTGAGGGCCAGTATGAGTGCATGAAAGAAGTACAGCTGGCTGTGAACAACATATAGTTTAAACATTGGAAGATGGGACTGCTATATTTAAAAGGAGGTAATAGAACAAGTGAACTGCGTTAAAAGATCAAAGACAACCAAGATAGACTTAGTAGGGTCATGTTTCACAAGATTAAAGTACTTCTGCACATGCAGCACTCGAGATTGTTCTTCTCCTGACCTAAAATGGGTTGTTGACCATTTCTATCAAAACGTCATTCATGCTGGGGGAAAAGCATGGACATCTGATACCTCACTTCTACTATTACCTAACAAAGCAATGCACATTAGATGAAACTCTAAAGAATGAGTGCACTCTTAGATTGAATAATGTTAATGGTATTGTCTTTAAGACCAAAAAAAGTGTAAAGCTTCCACCAGTAAAAGTTTGTGAAGAGACTAATAACCCTTATATGTATTTTGATCATTTGCAAAAGTAGAAGCAGGGAATAACAGAACTGTTCTCTGCAAATGCTATACTGAAACCTTTTTTGTAATGTTATCAGGACAAGTAAATATTTAGCAGATCAGCACCTCACTTCCACAGATTCAGTGACACCACCTCCCATACTTCCTGTACATTTTGAAATGCTGAAAACATCTCTGTCATCTTTTTGAGTGTCAGCTTTTATCAGAATAGCTCAAAAATGCTAGAGAACAACGCATTCCTGTTACCTGTTTGTTGATTCCAACCATATTCTGAGGGTAAATGTAGGCATCACAAATAAGACTCAAATGAGACACGGAATCAGCAGCTTGTATTTTCCACAAGAATCTTTCAGGTTTTTTTCTCAAAAGATACATTCAACTTCTTTGTGATTTTTCTGCTCAGTTATGAAACTGAGGCTGCTTGCCTCCTATGCATTCACTTTATATCAATAAGAGCTTTAATAGTGCATTGATTCAATTTGAAAGATAAATGCTTTTGCAGTGTACCTTGATGAGGGAGAGGGACTAGATATGTTAGCTCATCTATTGTTTTCATGAGCATTTATGGAGATAGTATATGAAAATGGAGAAGAATTTTTTTAGTTGTATAGGGTACTTGGATTTCAGAATTTGTGTGCTTTTGACATTATGAGTGTGGTAATGGAATTCAGTAGTTTAATTTGAATTCTGTAATTATAAAGCTTAGCTCTAAAAAGAACTGCAAGTCTAGATGGATGGTCCTGTAATCTGTAAATAAAGGTAAATAAATCCTTCTGTTGATGATGTCAGTTTTATATTATCTTGCTCATATGTTATGGTAAAGTTATACTTCTAAACAATGTCTGTGTTGTTTACAGTTTAGGTGATAGAAAGCGTATGTGAAGGGGAATAGGATGCAAAGGAGAATTATGAAAAATAAAGTAAAAAACCTTATAGATAAGCATTGCAACTTCAAAAATTGGAACCTAAGTTTTCCTGTCACCGAGGCTTATTTCAATTTCTTGTGGACTAAATTCAGTTTGACTATTGATGAGTGATGACAATACATACATAAAGACAGTAAAAACTTACTGGTGAATAATTATTTGATGACAGTTTTCTCAGCAAATGAGAAAGTTATGTGCACTTAGTTACGTCTAAGAGTAATGACTTGCACATCATAGTGTTAAAGTAGAAACATTTCAGGAACAGATAGTGATACCTTTAAAGTGAATTTAAAGGTGTAATGTTGTCAATGTGGTTTGTAAGTGTTGAGAGCTGTGAACTTTGACTGGACTAAGCCTAGATATGCAAAAGAATTTGCAATACTGAAACCTGCCTGAGCTGTAAGGCACAGCAACAGAAATGTATCCAAGACAGGCATTCAGTGAGGTGGTCAAAATGGTCAAGGAAACTTATAAACTCATGAGGAGATGTTAAGAAGAAACATGAAGATTCACATCCCCTTTCAAAATATGTTAACTGTATTAATCTTTCTAAAAGGCCATGTATAGAGACTTTGTGTTGAAACTGATCCATTTCATGCAAATAAATACTACTTTTTTTGAAACGGAGACTTAGATGCGATATATCCCCCTAAATATCCTACCCCTGAGAATCTGGAAACACTGTCTTGCTAATAGAAATAAACATGATTTCTACACATTAAAGAATCTTCAGAAATGAAAATGCAAAGACACTCACACCAGAGCAACAAATGACATCAGGGTGATATAATGTGTGCCATTATCTGAGCTACCGGCATGTTGCAGATTGGACTGGTGGTTGTCAGATATCAAATAATATAAAGCTTTGTGGGGGTCTGGGGTCTTCCACATGCTGGTATAATAAAATAACCATCAACTAATGAGGGCATTAACATCAGTCTAAAAATTTTATTCTTTGTAGTCTTTTACATGGATTGAGACTTTGTGAGCATGTACCAAAGGCAATAGAATTCAAGGAACACCCTATTAAAAGATTGTGTAATATTTGAGGCAGCTAAACTGCACTATCATGGAAACTTATGGATGTTTTGAGGCATAAGGACTTCTCACATTCAGCAACAAACCAGTTTGTTGAATAACACAGGTGCCTGAAGAAGGTATTTGAAGCCACCTCTTAATTATATGGTTCTCCAGAGTTCCACCAGTTTCACAAAAGAGATTTATGCTGAGATGGCCTTTGACCTGAAGTCTTCTCATTTCTGTCCCAGTTCCTCAACATGACAGGATATGAGCATTCACTATTCTCATTATCTTCCTCTCTGTAATTTCTGCTCCCATTTCTTCTTTGGTATGCAAACAAAACCAAGCACACAGGTCCAGATCAAGTGGCAATATGGCCCAATAGCTTTCTTGGTGCAGACATTATCAGACTGGGTGACCTACAGGTTACATACACCTTGAAATACTTAGAAAGGTATTTACTTTACTTGCAGAAAGAAGCTCTACTTTTGTTAATGCAGTCTGATTTATCCAGTAAGAAGCAGTTCCGTAAGCACATAGTACTGTCATAAAGCTTTCCTCTGGAAGCCATTCTCATTTGACCTCAATAAGCCTATGGAAAGCAGTTTCTTCAATATATCCTTGAAGACTAACGCCAGAAACTAATTTCTGTAATAAATATCTTAAATCTATTTTGCAGCCTTGCTTCCTGCAGATTTCAGTGAGAAATGGCTACAGAATCAGGTACATTCTCTGTTCTTATGAGTATCAACACCCATTTTAACCTGTATGCAAATCACAGTCTCTGTTCAATGTGGTAAAATGTTCTTCAGTCTCTTCAGTCACACTTGCTTCTCTAAAGAAATTTTTATAAATCTTTTCTATTTCAGTCACATGCTTATAGTTTGTTCAGAATTCAGTGGCACACATGCCATAGTACACAACATATTGTGTGAAAGTTCTCTGCAATACAGTCTGTTCCTTTTAAAGTATCTGCCATAATTTTTCATTATAGATGCTGTCAAAACAAAATTAGACAATATACTGTTTGATAAAACATCTTATTTCAAAATATACCAAGAATATGCAGCTAAAGCCAATATAAATGTGTCTTGAGTAATCAGCATTTTTTCCTTGTGATAAGAAGGAGAAAATGTTTTGATATATTTCTGGCAATGAATTCTTAAATCCAGGCCATGAGTGCTAAAGAGCTTGTCAGTTTGGGAGCTAATCCATATGCCAAGGATACATTAAACAAACATGTAGCTACTTATTTCAGAGAATGACCAGATATGAATAAAACTTTCACAAGGAAATCGAGCCCAACTACTGGTAAGTGTAAGGTGAAATTTTAAATCACTTTTGACAAGGTGGAAAAGCAGACAGGGTCATAGTGTAACTGCAGTATAATATACATGATTAACTTATTGTGGACTCATTCTCTAGCAGCAGGATTTTACACATGCTGTATGGTAGAATTAAATAATCACTGAGAGAAAACATGTAACTCAAAGTGCAGAGGCATGCATAAATAATAATTAAACAAAAAAAGTCTGGAAAAAGTGAACAAAGAATGATTTCATTTTCTGATCACAGGCCTTGGCAGTGGGCTCTACAACAGAGTTTTCTCTTTCCATGTAAAGCCATAGCCTATCTTCTCTACTTGAAAAGAGGTAGAGGAGCTCAACTATCCCCAAATATACTGTTCAACAATAACGTTTTTTGACTCTGCACAATGATATATTTATTTGATCCTTTAATAAAATGATAGGTACAGCTCTCCTTCTTAAGTTCTCAGATCAGACTGAATTCTTCACTTCTACCAGTGGATGATTCAGTCTTTTAACATATCTGAAGCTCAAATGATCAAAGGGTGAGGGGGAAGTAACCTTTTCCCACAATTGCTTTCAGTTTTCTCATGCATAGTTAATCAGTGCAATGAGATGTAATAGTCTACAGGGATGGATGCAGAATTAGCCCCTGCGGTCTCACCAGAGTTTAATGGGTGATCTGATGCGAACAGCATCAGTTTCTGCCATCTGTTCATAAGGGCACCACTGGCTGTGAAGTGAGCCCCTTCCTTAGTCATGCTAGAAGGAATTTGGATGACTAAAACTGAAGTCTGAATACCGCCACCCAGCAAAACAATCAGTGCAGTAAATAACTGAAGATAGGGAAAAAAGCAAAAATTAGAGAAAAACAAATTATTTAAATAAATACAAGTCTAGTTGCATTTTCTCGGTTCTTTAGATTTAAAGAGTTACATGCCAAGTACTGTGGTAGAGAAACTTTATTTACTCATTACAAATAAGTTTTCTAATAAACTTAACCTTTTTTTTATAAAACCCATTCTGCTTCCACAAATATGTTGTTTTATTACATAAGTAGTCTAAGTAACAGCTTTGTTTATATAAACTATAAATAGTGTGAAGAAGTATATTACAACTTGTAGTATGTTTTGAACTGTGTTGCATGTCTCGTAATTTGTCGTGTGTGTTTTGTTGTTATTAGACCTGATGCCTACTAAAATGGAGGGAAATAGAATACCAAATGGTATGGAAGAATCAGTGATAAAACTAAGAAAAGTACAAGTTTATCCTCGTATAAGAGTACATTTACTCATATAAAAAGCTATTTAGGGGAAAAAGGTATAAGACTGAAAACACAGTTATTTAAATATTTATTTTGAAAGCATAATATGGTTGAAGAAAAAGTTCTTCTAAATTCAGAGAAATACTTGTACTCACTATGTTGCAGTATTTGCCCAGGTACAATTTTGTAGAAATGCATTTCAGGAGAGTTCTGCAGGGTATTAAACACAGACATAAAACAAAGATAAGGATTAAAGCTAATCGAAAGTGAAGCATAACAAAAATCAGGAATATTTAGACAGATTTTTAATTATCTATCTGTTTAAACATGAATTCCCTAAAGGACAGTCAGCATTAAAGACATCCCTGAGAAATGTGTCACGGGAAGGAAAGGCTTTTTACTCTAAAAGTGCTTATTTGGATGTTCTAATTAGCCATTTAAGCATACTTAGGTAGAAAGCAGCTACAAATTATATTGTTATCAATAAGAACATGCCTTTTCAACAATGACCTTCATTGCTTACATTTATTCTTTTCTAATTAAACTCTGAGGAAATATCTATTCTAGACCTGCTGCTGGCCAAAGCCAAGTCCATCAGCAATAGTGGCAGAGCCTTGCAGGGAAAACATACATGAGAAAGGATATGAAAAACACTGTGCAGCAGCTGTGAGACAGAGGTGTGAGAAAAATACAAGAGAAATACCTGCAGACATCCAAGTCAGTGAAGAGGAAGAGGATAAGGCACTCCAGGCACCAGAGCAGACATTAACCTGTAGCCTGTGGAGGATCCCACACCAGAGCATGTGGACCTGTCCTGATGGAAGCTGCAGATTGTGAAGAGACCATGTAGGAGCGGGCTCTTGGCAAGAGCTGCAGTCTGTGGAGAGGAGACTGCATGGAGAAGGTTTTCTGATAGGAACTCTGGCGTATGGACCTATGCTAGTGCAGTTAATGAAGAACTGCAGCCCATGGGATGAACACACAATGGAGCAGTTTGTGAAGGACTGTATCCAGCGAGAGGGAGTCCATGCTGGAACAGCAAAAGAGCTGAGGAGGAAGAAGCGGCGCAGACAAAATATTTTGAACGACCACAACTCCCATTTCCCATCTTCCCTGTACTGCTAGTAGAGTGGGGGGCAGGTAGAAGATTTTGGAACAAAGGAGTGAAGCTGAGCTTGGGAAGAAAGAGTAGGATAAGGGGAAAGTGGTTTCAGTCTTTGTTTCTCTCTATCCTACTTTAATATTTTTCTTTAATTAGGAATAAACTAAATTAATATTCTGCTAG
This sequence comes from Pseudopipra pipra, assembly GCF_036250125.1. Taxonomy (NCBI): domain Eukaryota; kingdom Metazoa; phylum Chordata; class Aves; order Passeriformes; family Pipridae; genus Pseudopipra; species Pseudopipra pipra. Next base: position 52,066,724 of record NC_087553.1, read on the forward strand.
TCAAATCTGGTCTGCCTCTGATAGCGATTGGTGAGGAACCTCCCTGTCCATATCTCAAACCACATGCTTTTCCATCTAATTTTCAGCCACTGGCCTGCTGATGGAGTGAGAGAGCACTTGTGTGAGCATCTGGCAGTCAACCAAGGTCAGCCCACCAGAGAAGTTTATAATTCTGTCACATCAGATGAGTCTTTTCTCTCTCTTCCCAGCTCTGCTGTATTATCTGGCACATGATGTGGGTGGGTGGTATTGATTTTCCTAATGTGCTAATTCAGACTCTGTCAGAGTCCTTTGAAGCTGATGTGTTTTCCATGTTATGATCCTAAGCCACTGAGGCTGCTTGGTTTGACACGGGGAAGGAATTCTCATAAACTGTTCCAAATTGAAAGTTCTTTTCTTATCGGTGAGCAAGATTCTTTTTCAAGATTGAGTTCCATGTTTAATATTTACATCCAGCTTATGCAGATTTATCTGCAAATAATCATCCAAGACATTGCACGTGCATTTTCAGAGGGGTGCCAGTGAACTGCTTATGTAGATTTTCTGCATATAAAGTTGCAGATTTTGCAGCTACCAGAGCTCACATTTTAAAATGTGGCCCTATTAGTGTAAATTATACGGTATTAACACATGCTGAAATTTCAAAGCAAAATGATATATGTAATAGCTAAGATTCTAGAAAATGACACAAGATAAGACAGCATTTAAAATACAGGAGAAAGCAATGTTGATAACATAAAAGTATCAAACAGTTTAGAGAAAGATCCTGATATATCTTGTAAGTATGTAGGATGGCAGACTGGAATTTGCATGTAAAGGGTAACAGAAAAAAAAAAAATAGACTGCAGCGGTGGAAAGGTGGGAAGGTGTTCCTGCTCAGGGCAGGAGGTGATCTTTAAGGTCCCTTCCCACCCAAATAATTCTATGATTCTATAATATAATGCTTGGCAGAAGTTGTAGTAGCACCTGTAAATTTGAATGTTGGTAGTTAAAAAGCAGACTAGAATACATAATCTAAAGGCCCTGCAAATAGTATCTTATTTTTTCACACAGTTTTTAGCATGAGAACAGTTTTAAGACAAGGGAAATTATGATTTGTGTAGTTACAAAACTTTGCATAATTATTCAGAATGCACAGAAAGTACCTAAAGCACAAGGCACAAGCCTGCAGAAGCTCCTGTATGTACAAAAAGTGCAGGAAAAAGCTATGTGACAACACTAATTATAAAAAAGAAACTGCACGTGGTAACAGCAGCATGAAGCTGAGTTTTTTTACCACAAGCACACTGTAAGGGAGCATTTTATGTAAACTATTAGGCTAGTGGTCTCTAGTCTCGCACTCAATTCTACTGAATGTACTGGTTTTGTCTACGATAGAGTAGTAAGTCTTCATAGTAACTTCTACGGGGCTATGATTTGTAAAGCCAAAACAGTATTGATAACACACTGATGTTTTAGCTGTTGCTAAGCAGTACTTGCACATCACCAAGGCACTTTTTTTCTACTTCTCATACTGTCTCACCACTCTGCAGTCTGGGGGTGCACAAGAATTTGGGAGGGGATACAGCAGGGACAGCTGACTGCAACTGACCAGATAGATATTCCATATTATATGATCTCTTGCTTTGCAATAACATCTGCAGAGAATAAGGATGAAGGTGTCAGGAGAGATGGAATTTGTCTTCCCAAGTAACCGCTGTTCAGGATGAAGCCCTGCTTTCCTGGAAATATCTAAACATCTGCCTGCCAACAGGAATTAGTGAATTAATTCTTTACTTTTCATTGGTTTACTGATTAAACTATCTTTATCTCAACCCACAAGTTTTCTCACTTCTACCCTCATAATTCTCTCCCCCAGCCCACTGTGGGGACTGAGCATGTGGCTGGGTAGTCCTGAGCTGCCAGCCAGGGTTAACCCACAACACTGCAGAAATTGAAGACATTTTAAGAAGCAGTGCTTAAACACTACTTAAGATGAATTCCCTCCAGAAAGCACTATGTGAAGCTCATGTTCTGTGCACCTGCTGTGGTTCCCACATAGCATTTGTTGTGAATTTGGCTTCCACCTCCTTATTTACTACTATAAAATTAGAATATGCATATCATATGCAGTTACTATTGTAAATACAGTTTTCCTTATTCAGATTGGTGTCTGATTGCCTAGAATTCCTCCATCTGTATTGTATTATCTATTTTTCTCTAATGTATGATATATTTTAAAAAGACACTAAAGAATGAGGATCATAGTTTGCTGATTTTTGAAAATAAAAACATTTTAATAATTAAACTATGAGCTATGCTTCCTCATGTTTTGATGGGATGAGAATGTAATTGTATTTCTTTTATGAAAGCTGGTGATGCTGTTGGAAATATTGAAAAAATAAAAATTACCATGTTATTTCTACTTATAGCTCTGGTTTCTCATGAACATAAGAAACTTCTATAAAGCAGTTTAAAGTTTGTTGCCTCAAGGATATAAATCTAACTTTTAGAGATCCTGCTAAAAGCCTTCTGGTTTCAAGATGGTGACTTTACCACACTTGGTCATCTTTATGGTCTTAGGAGAGCAGTTTTCAAGCATGTGCTATTGAATGTGAGTACATTTGCACAGCCATTGGTAATCCGAACATTTGACAGAAATGGTCTGGTTAAGGCCAAACTCGCTGCATCTTTACTTCCATTTTGTGAGTGCTTCTTTGTATCCCTACCACTCTTGCTTTATATTGAGATATTAATCCTATGGTTTTTATTTGCAGAACTGCAATGTTAAAAAAACGACACAGCTTCCTCCTGTTGTTGACAACAGTGGTTCTGAACTTCAGTCCAAGAATAATAGCTGCTTGTATCAGCTAATGCCTTACTGCCCATTAAGGAAAATATTTTACAAATAAACAGTCATACAAAGGTCTGTGAGTTCTTCAACAACATATACTTTTTAGGTTGGTTGAAAATGTTTACAATGGGAGAACATATAAGAATCTTGACTTCATGAGAACATCATGCTGTTCTCTGGACCTCACTTAGAGTTTTAAATTTCTAGTACCCATTTCAATACTCTAGAAGGTTACCTGCATCAAATATTCAAAGGCTGCTGTCCACTGTGCATTTATGTTAGTTCTTTTAGTTCTATGCAGTCCTCATAAATAATCCATAGGGGAGGGGAAAAGGATCCTAAGTGAATGAGTAATACAAAGGGCTCTACTATGGGTGAAAGTGTAAAGGACAGGCTTTTAGATAACTTATGAGTCCAACTGACCTGCGTTAGTTGCTTGACACTTGAGTAACAAGGGAGATATTGACAATGCTTACTAGTTATTAGTGGAAGTTGATGGGATTTAACATTATTTTCATGGGTGGTCAAGTTCTGTTCTTATTCTGTTTTATCCAGGCTGTCTTTTACAGGACCTTATGAGCTCTGCTGTTGAAAGGTGATGAGCATCTTGAGTATAAACCATTGTCAATACAGTAAACTTATAGTAAGTAAACCTCTAGAAATCACCACAATTATGAAATTAATGCAATTTAAAAGTGAAAAATCATATGCTCATAAAAAAAAAATCTAAAGTGAGGAAGAAAGTCCTTTGTTAAATATCCTGACAACAAGTAATCCACTTACACAATTTCAATACTCAGTTAAAGGAAATAATTTCAGTTTTTTCATGTTTTATGATCAAGCAATCCTCCTGGAAAGGAAATTTAGGAAAATATTTTGGTCAATTAGTGTTGGAATAGCATATGACTTACATAAAATAGAGTCAATATACATTGGTCTAAGTATGTATAAATGCATATTCATATATGTGTGCCAGTAAGGCAAATCACAATGTGCCTTTTACATCTTTCAAGTATGAGATAATTTTGTTCCTTTTACACGAGCAAAGTTTATAAATCAAATAAAAGAAGTCAAAGAGTTTTCAAAGGCGAGACATCTGAGTCCAAGGCTTCCTTATTCACCAATAAATAAATGATAATTCTCTGTCTTATCTCTCCAAGATACAACTCTTAAAAACAAATTTTAAAAATCATATCTAGGAAGATAAACAATATTTTTCAGAGTAATTTCTGCAGCCTTTTTTAAATAGAAACATTCTCACCAGAACAGGCACCACCACATCAATACCACCTTTTTAAACCTTCCAATTAGTCTTAAGGAAATTTACTACTTTCTTCTTAGAGGGCACGGGCAATTTTAATAAATCATTCTTAGCCCTAACTTGGTATTTCAGACAATAGAGTATCTCCATGAATCACTTTTGAAATAGGACCAGGAACTTCTGAAAGTGCTATTCTGAGCCTATTCAACTTTTGTCTGAAGTTGAGAACATCACCTCTGGGAAAATTTTGGGGTTTTGACCTCTCCCCATAGTTTTTGGAGACAGATACAGACATCCTTGCACCAGAAAAGGTAAAAAACTCCTTATACTCATGTGTAACTCAGAATTGTGTGCCTTACATGAGACACAATTATTTCTGGCAGTTGCAAGATGGTATATTTACATGAGCCTGTAAAGCAACAACAAAGAAGGAAGGAATGACAGTCCATATGTAGGTAAGGGAATATTACACAGTTTATTGAAGGTGATGGCAAGAAACTAAACTCTGACCTTGGTAAAAGTTGCAATGGATTTATGGGAATTATCTGATTATGATATTTTAACAGAAATTGCTGAAAATACATTTTACGGTTTGAATTTAGGACTATATAAAATGCAGGTTATAAATGTGAAAATCATCTGAGCAAGACATGAATAGGACTGCAAACAAGACAAAACTTTTTTGTCAGAGAAGCAAATAAGAAGGCAAATACTACAATTACACCAAGACAGAAATTTTACTAGAAACATCAGTCTTATTCCTGTTGCTCAGAAGAACACAAAGCTCAAAGCTCCCCCTGAATCCACACACAGAGGATAGCAAACCACTCCACAGTTTTCCGCTCCTACTGATTATTGTGTAACACCAGAAATGAGGTAAAAGAGTCACACAACTTTAATTGTTCCTGCACAGATTTTATGCACAAGAGAAGACAGGTTATTTTCTTCGCTACATTAATGTGTAATCTTTGTATAATATCTCTAATAATTCTTTTTCCTATGTGTCAGAATGGCACTTCATTGTTAATTTTTTTTTCTTAGGAGTGAAGCAGTGGGTCATCATTTAAAAATAATAGACTTTTAAACTTTAGGGAAAAAAGAATTATCTTTTGTGGCTTCAGCACAAAAATAATATTTTTATAATATCAGAGAGATTAAAAAAGAATGCTCTTACCATGGTTATTCCCTGAGCTTCTGTTTATAAACATCCATTGTTCTCACAAAATTCTTTTCATTGAACTTTATTCAGAATGACAAAGATATCTGTGAAATGAGCCTCTATCTGGAGAGTTGAAGGATATGACACAGTTACAGTAAGGAAAAATTATTAAAGGTAGAGATTGTGATATAAGTGATTTTTACTAAGACTGTTCAACACTTTCCATTATATGGCTTTGATTTCCGTTATTTACAAAGTTACTAAACTTAAATTGTTTGAGTCAAGATTTTTTTATGCCAGGTGTCTGCTTCAGGCTCGATTTAATTTATTTATTTTTATTTGACATGTAGAAATGTGGTCCGCCTTTTTCTGTAAGAAATATATGCCATGTGAGCAGGGACTGGGAATGTGGCAGTGAGAAGTGGATATTTTTTGTTCTCATAAGAACTTTACAAATTGTGCTACCAATTCCATGGTAGATGCTTTATAGTGGTTTATTAACTAATAAAACTGTCAGAGATTTCACATACCCTGAGATTTTACTTTGACCGAGTTTCAGTACCGTATGTTGACTATCTCACTCTCTCTCTTCTGTTTTCAGTAACTCTGCTTAGTTACAGGTACCCAGGAATAATCTATGTGGATGACTATAATAATCAAATATAGGTGAGACAAGAACTAAAAGAGAGAACAGGAAAAAAACTATTTTGAATGGGCACCCTGGAGGAAAAAAGACAAAGGCAGAGGTGATGAAAATTTCCTGAAGATCAATAATGAAGGGAACTGGAATCCCAGTAAGGGAAATGAAGAAAAAACAGGAACATGGTAGGACATGACAAGGACTCCAGGAATCAAACAGAACGGGTTAATCTTTGTAAGTCATGGTTTTGAGACCTTTACCACAGTTGCTCTTTTTCTCTAAACTCAGATAGGTCCAATCTTTCTTGAAGTACCATACCCATGGTACTCCAGATAAAAGCTTACTGATTTTTATGTATTTTAGAAGCCATGGTTTTTTTTATATGGCTCTGTATGATATTACTCATAAGAACATGACACCAATAGCACATGTGCTTGGGTCTTTATTTTAGCCAGCTGTCTCTTATCCTTCCTCTTTGCAACTGAATCCCTTTGTCTTTGAACTTTTTCACTTTGACAATGTAAAATTGTCACCTTCTATCCAAATGTAGTTTTCTGACCAGTTTCATTGAAACCTTAAACAGTTTCTTCTAGAAAATGTTCGCTTCGTCTGTTTACTAGGATATCATTGAATGCTGTCAAAAGCCTTCAGTTTCTCATCTGTATGAGTCTGGAATAGAAAGAAGGAATTAGATGAGTCTGACATTATTTGTTCTAGGCAAACCTCTATTGAAGACACACAAACACATATATAGAGGATAACTTGAAATGGTTTTCTAGTGTGCTTACTCTATTTCCTACTGCATGCCAACCTGTTCCGAGTTTCAGATACTTCATAAACTCAAACAAGGAAGGTCCACATATAGGACCTAAAGATTCTGAGCATTCTGGTGTTAATACGATGATATTTATTGAAATACCTATTTTTGCACTTTGCTTTGACAATCTGGAAAATTCCTTCAAAACACATGCAGAAGACATAAAAACAAAAGCCAAAACAGGCACTCACAAGGTAAGAAACGGCAAAAGTGAGATTCTTTATCCTATCCAATCTTCTTGTTCAAGAATAAGCATACAGACTTTAACATGGTGATAAAATGCTATTTTATGAGAATTCTTGAGAGTCATTCAGTATTCCAGGTGTACTTACTGTTTACCCACTCTGGGGTCTCTGGGTTATGCTAAAGTATAAGACAGTTTTTATAACCTTGACCCATTTTTTAACTTTTAATGAAAGTCTGCAAGGCATAGATATTCATAGGACATGCTGCTGAGACCACTTGATGTTACCAGGAATGTGAATTATGAGAAATCTACAATCCTGCTTGAAGTTCCAGTTGAAAATGTGAAGTTTTATACAGCCTCCTTCCGCAAACAGCCTTTAACTTTTTTTCTATGTTTCTTATTTTTGCAGTGTCTGACACATTAGACCTCTGGTTTCAGGTAGCATGTCTGGGAACTAATATAATTAACTTCATAAATATCATTATCATAATAAAAAATAAATTTGCAGTAAAGCTCAAAAACATATTAATCGAAGTAATTTTGGCTTTATTTTATAGAAAAAAAAAGAGCTGTACAGCTGTACAGTGTTGATCTACTTACTGTATTAATAAAGACACATGACAGTCTATGATCTGATGGAATACAGAAGGGTGATCTGTCTCCCTGTCAGCAGATGCACCTTACTGAAAAAACATTATTCTCTTTTACAAATATTGCACTAATGGAGGTAATGTTCACAAACATTAAGTAACAACATTACCCCCAATTTAAATAATTATTAAATAATTATTGCGTTTACATCCTTTTTGCCAAGTAGCCGTACAACAGCTGAAAATCACCTTTTTATCTCTGTTGGTGTTGTTTTTATATTAAAAGCTCATACATTAATAAAGTAAGCAAGAGACAATGATCTGGTAGACAGACAAAATGGAGACACACTAATAATACTGCTTTATTATAAGAGTAATGACTGAGGTGAAAAAAAAAAGTCACAACTGGCCCAGTGTGTCATTTGCAATAATTGTACGACAGATGTATATATGTCAGACTGAGTATTTGGTAATGAATGACCTCTATGGTCAATAGGCTTCCCTGAATCTTTATTGCCACAGTGCCTACATATATATCACTAGAATCACATTCAACTGAAAACTGAAGATAGCGTTCTTGTCACATATAAAATTTCCTTTTAACGAATGCATTTGTTACTTTAAAAAATGCAATGGAAAGATTTCTGTAAATAACAACTGAATTCTAGGCAAGCAGAGGTTAGGGACTCAGAATTATGACCTCATTAGTATTTTATGTTAAATTATTTTATAGATATAAATTCAACATTTTAATTACTCACATTGCTCCACACCCTCCCAAGTGTACTGCCTATATTTAAACTCCCAATGGCTTCTGTTCCCTCAGCTTCTCTTTTTATCCTGAAATATCTGCTGAATTCCCTGGCAGACCATTCTCAGAGGTTGTTAACATTTCTTGTCCACAACTTTTAGCTATTCCTGACTGAATGTTTCAGTTTTTCTGATGTCTTTTGGCTCCTGGTGTCACATCTCAGTGTCAGCTCTCCAGATTTCACTCACTTTCATCCGTCAAGCTTTTAAACAGTCTCTGCCTTCAGCTGCAGTCCTATCATGTACCTGCCTTATTGTAAATGCCATTGCTAGACCCATACCAGTTTCCCTTCACTCCTTCAGCACCCAGAGCTGCAGACAGCATCAATGAAATAATAAGCCCTACTTTCAAAGGCTCAGTAGAATCTATAGCTTCAAGAAACACATCTGGATGACTGCAAATGTACCTGTTGAACTAGATTCTGTCCTGTAAAATGCACAGATAAATGTGATCTGAGAGGTACAGTGTCTCTGAAGCCCAATTTTCTCTCTTGCTCCGTAGCAGCAACTATTATGGAAGCTATAGCTGCTTGCTAAGTCTGTTGGGTATGAGAAAATGTGACACTGCTTGTAAGAATGATGGTCCAATAATGCTAATGTTGACATGCACTGCAAAAGGCTCTGGGGTAACACTGCTTTCCAGTTCTTATTTAGCACTGCCTGTGTCAGCACAAATGGTGGTGTTTGTCCCACTAACCTTAATGTTCAAGCCAAGAACCTAAATGAAAGCCAATGCTCTGCTCATTCCTTGTTTCTCTCTGATCCCACACCCTAACTCCTGGTCACTTATGAACTGGTTTCATGAATGTTGTTGGGAACTGCACAAGCAATTAGTTTTGCCAAGTCTGCCACCCAACCTGAAAATAACCATTGCAAATGATCCACCTGCATACTCCAAAAAAAATTTAAAATTTATTTTCATTAAGTTATTATTGAATTAGAAAAGCAGGAAAATTGAGTTAATGAAAGACTTAAGCATGAAATTGACCTTTTTCATAAACTTGTATTTAAAGCAACCCCTTATGACGTGTAACTCTGAATTATGTCATATTTGGGAGATAATTTGGTGCAATTTAACAGTAGTTAGGCTGCCACTTTTTCTTCTGAGACTGTTTGCATTTTGGAGAAAATAATAAACACATTTTTTTCACAAACACCATGGAAAGCCTCTGTTCTTTACTGTGCAAGTCAATGAAAGTAACCTAACGAAACAAGGAAATACACAGAGCTGACAGCAAGTATTCTTCCAATTACAGTTAAGGAGTAAACAAAAGAACCTACCAGAAAAAAACAACAGGAACACACCTTCTGATATCTCCATATTCTCTATCATTTTGCCATTGGTTCAGCAGAGTTGCTGTTCTTGGAGTCTTAAAGGGAATCAGTAAGTATTTAATCCATAGCAACTCACTCAAAAAAATCTGTCATCAGAGGGGAAGTGTTATCTACAAAATAAAAAGTGTTTTAGCACATAATTACATCCTGGAATGCTGGCCAAAATCAGACAGAAAAAAAATCTCTAATTCTTCAGGAAATTCCCTTTTTCCAAATATGTAACCCAAATATCATAACATGTCAACATTTTTGAAGATGTAGTATACACAACATCTTTGTTAAACAGTTTTTTAAGCATCTGTTTTGACCTGAGTACAATGAACACCTCTTACACTTTGTGAACTCCTGGTCTTTGGTATTTCTAATTCCTGCCTCCTCAGTCTCAAAAACTTTATATTTTATTTATTTATTCCCTAGAAAATTAATTTAGAACTGTTAGCTACAGTGAGGCCTTGGTATCTCAACCCTGAAGGAATGTCATTGTTTGATTTCTGGGCATCATAACTGTGCAAGAAATGCCAATAGCCAGGAGCAACCATGAAATGATATTGTATGTCAGAACTCTCTTATACTGTCTTTTGCCAGACTTGCAGAATTTGTTCAGTTCTTGCATTCAGACAGTTTACATGGGAAGACACTGCCACAAACTGTAAAATACCACCTCGTTTGTTTTTTTTTTCCCTCACAGCATGCACCCGTTATCTCAATGTGCTGAAGCTCTTGCATTATGACAGCTTTCACTTTTCACTAAATATGCTATCTTTCACTCATTGTCTTCTCAAAAATTGGCCCTCGTGTCATTGGAACACGAGCAAAAACTACTCATATGCTTATGGTTTTTATTTTCACTGCTCTAGTGAGGAAATCTAGAAATGTTTCTGTTTGCTACTCCAACAGATCAGCAAACTCCTAAAACTATAAATGCTACTGACAGCATTATAAATGCTACTGACAGCATTCAAAAACTTGAGCCATTATAACATGCTTATTGTCAAATGTGCCCACAGCGACACTCAGTCAGTATCATCTGTTTCAACTCCACTCTTATTTTCTCAATTGACACAAAAGAGCCAACACACCAATCACAACTGCTCCAATTTTAGTATGACTTGAAGAATGATAATGTTCATATATCACCTATGCCAACTTGTGAGGCACTTCATCAAATTGAAATTTCAGGAATAAAGAATATAGTGATAAGTCTGTGTACTCCCTTCTGCTGCTAAACAAGTCTGATGTCTATTACTTGTTTCTTTTTCCCTAATACTTTTTTAGCTAGTCAACTAAATACAGGCGAGGTTAGGCAAGAGGTTAGCAAAACTCTGTTAAAAAAAAGCTAGAGCTCTGTGCTATGAACTTCATGATGTTTATATGTTCCTCTGTGAGTCTGGCTGTATTTTGTCTGAACACAGTGAAAACTATGATATACTGCTAAGAGAATATATCTGTGGCTGATGTAATACATCCCACATTAAACCAAAAATATGTGGCTCAGCATTGCCATAGTTTTTGGCATGCAAGTGTGTTTTTCTTATTAAATTTGCTTCTAATGCTTCCTCACTGGAGATCGCAAGACTTTAGCCTTCCCGGACCTGAATGTTTTGGAATGAGCATAGGCTCCTCCACGTTTACAAGTGTTACAAAAACCAGGGAAGTAGAGACACTTGTTAACATTCTTCCAAATAATAGTTTTGCCATCTGCTCTTTTTCAGTCCCTTTTTATTGCCATTGCCACTGTATGACGCATATTAAAGAGGGAACAGCATTTGTCTTGCACAACAGTTACCTTTGTTTTACATTGTTAATATAAAAGTATACTTTTGACCTGGAGAATAGCCTTGTCAGTGGTATACATAGCTCAGCACTTGAGGTTGGGATGTCATGTGACACACAAACCATAAATTTATCCTCCTCTAAATATAGTAAAGTACTTAAGAAGTGTTCTTTTTAACAGAGAGTCAGGACTGTATTACTCTTAGGAATCAGCACAGTTAAAATAATGTCTAGTTCTCAAAGCACTATATTGGCCTGAAACTCAAATAAAACATTTAAATTCTATAGCACTTTTTAGTCTAAATACATCTATATTTATCTAAATATTTAGCTAGCATGATACGTCACTTGTGGGTTCAAGTCTGCACTACAGGAAAAAGACGCTTCCCATTCTTTCCAAACTCTTTCTTCCTTTTTTGCCTACAGTCATCAGAGGAAGGCTGTGGGAAACTGCAACCATGCATTTTACTGAGAGTAGGTTTCAGGTCCCTGATGGACAAGATGTTACTGTTGATTTAGCTGATCATGACAAAAAGAAAATCTCTGTCTTTCATAACAGTCTTCACCTAAGAATTAAACTTTGGTCTTGAAGATTTTTTTTCAGAGTGTATAAGTCAATCATCATTCTGTACATGTACCACAAGCTGGACTTAAAATTCACATCAAGCATGCATCAATAAACCTTAAGTTTCCCAGAGGTGTATTTAATAGTCGTTCTGTGGTTGCTGAGTTAGAAATTAAGGGAACTCTTGCGATGATTTAGATGGTCAGTCTGCTTTTTCATAAGTCAAGTTGGCAAAGGTTTGCTGAGTAGTGGGGAATTTCTGCAAGTTTCAGTGTGTGTCCTTTTCCCTTAGGTTTGCCACCTCTTAATGCAGACGGTAGAATCACTCAACATATGTTTTGGTATAGTAAACGGTATTGATACAATCTCTTAAAGCACCATGGAAAAAAATTCTCAGTGAATTGTGGTTTCTGAGAACTAAAATGGGAATGAGTGCACTCCCTAATGCACTTCACTGTAGATATAGGCAGTCAGAGAACCTTGGGGAATTTTTAGGATTAGCAAAACACAAGCAAGTACTTTCCATAGCACAGTATATGCACTAAGCCCTGGCTTTCAGCTTGCTGTTACACAATCCCTCAAACCCCCTTAAAAGTCAGATATCCTTTTTCCTCCCTTATTGCTAAACTTAGCACTTATTAGAGTGGAAAAAAAAAGATAAAATAGTAAAACCACAAATTACATTGGGAAGTGACAAGTGAAGATCCTTGAGGACTATCTAAACTAGTTTCCATGTTTCATCTGAATAAGTTTGGAATAAACCATTTTACGAATACATCACTCTTCTCTGAATAACGTGGCCATGCTTTTCTTATATACGCATATAGATGTCTGTATTGGGTCAGAGTTAGGATGGAGTTCATTTCCCCGTAGCAACCCTCACAGCACTGTGCTTTTCATTGGTAGCCAGAAGGATGATGATAACATACCAGTGTTTTGGCTACTGCTGAGCACAGCATCAGCACTGTAACATTCCTTCCTCAATTGAGGGCAAGATCCTGGGAGGGGGGCACAAGTAGGCCAGCTGACCCAAACTGACCAAAGGGATATTCCATACCATATGATGTCAGCTCAGATATAAGAGCTAAGGCAGGGAGCAGGAAGGCAGGCATTCATTGTCTCCAATGGCTGCCTGCTGAGGAATCATCACGTGTTGAAGCCCTGCTGCTCGAGAGTGGCCAACCATCAATGCTGATGGGAAGTAGAGAATAAACTGTGTTACCTTTTGCTTTCCTTTTGCACACACAAGCTTTCACTTTGCTTTTGGTTTAAATATACTGCCTTATCTGTACCCATGAGGTGTTTTCCAACAGCACTACAGGCTGGGAACAGAGTGTCTGGAGAGCAGCCAGGCAGAAAGGGACCTGGGAATTTGGATTGACAGGAAGCTGAACATGAGCCAGCAGTGTGCCCAGGTGGCCAAGAAGGCCAATGGCATCCTGGCCTGTATCAGGAACAGTGTGGCCAGCAGGACCAGGGAAGTGATTCTTCCCCTGTACTCAGTGCTGGTGAGGCCACACCTGGAGTACTGTGTCCAGTTCTGAGTTCCTCAGTTCAGGAAGGACATTGAGGTGCTGGAGAGTGTCGAAAGAAGGGCAATGAAGCTGGTGAAGGGAGTGGAGCACAAGTCCTGTGAGGAGAGGCTGAGGGAGCTGGGGTTGTTTAGCCTGGAGAAGAGGAGGCTCAGGGGAGACCTCATCACTCTCTACAACTACCTGAAAGGAGGTTGTAGCCAGGTGGGTGTCGATCTCTTCTCCCAGGCAACCAGCAGTAGGACAAGAGGGCATGGTCTTAAGCTGCACCAGGGAAGGTTTAGGTTAGACATTGGAAAGAAGCTCTTTACAGAGAGAGTGATTTGGCATTGGAATGGGCTGCCCAGTGAGGTAGTGGATTCACCGTCTCTGGAGGTATTTAAGAAGAGACTGGATGTGGCACTTAGTGCCATGGTCTAGTAGACAAGGTGGTGTTAGGTCAAAGGTTGGACTTGATGATCTCAGAGGTCTTTTCCAACCTAGTTGATTCTGTGATTCTGTAAAATTTTAAAAATGGAAAACATTTTTAATATATGTTTGTTACCCTAAGAATAAAATCTCAGAGAGATTTTGTTTGTTCATGTTTAAAAGTCTAGCTAAGATTTTAGCTGTCCTGCACAGAACGTGTTTCTCTGTTTTTTGAAGATTATGTAAACTCATCTTAACCAGTATGAAAACAGAAGTTAAGTGCTTGTCTTGAAATTTAAAAGGATGATTTTATCTTTGCCAGTGTACCAGCAAATACAGAAATTCAATGGATTCCCAAGAACATCAGCCAGGCAAGTACCTGTCAAATACTTCTGAAAATGCAGTGAAGCAAACTGTGAAACTGTAATGGTTTTATTGCTAATAAAACCCACATGACGAAAGTCATTAAAAGATCTGTTCATCTTGTGAATTTCTCCGACAATCGCCTGCACCTGAGCAGAGTGAGTGGAAACTCATTTCCTCTAGCTGGAGCAAGGACACTTCTCACTAAACTGAGCCACTGCCATACACCACCATTCCTCTTCCCTTTGGTCTCTGTGACCCATAAACCCTCTCCAGTTTGTGGACTTATAAGAACCTGGAGATACTCTTGGTTTAGTAAATTGTCTCCCTCAATTTTTTCCAATACCACCCAGTAGCATTACCAAAAATATATTAGAATTTATTACCTTATCAACATTCCTCTCTGTACACAGAAATCTGAAAGTTCCCATAGTGGTCTGGATAGGAACAGTTCCATAGTAATATGGAGTCAGAAAAACAACAGAGTTTTTGGGAGACTATAGTTGAAGCAAAGAAAACTAAGGTATAATACATGACCCAGACAGATGGTTCTGACTTCTCTCATAACAACCTTCCACTTTTTATTAAGTAAGAGGGAACAGCTTTTTCCAAGTGAAATGATTTAAAAAAGCTTTTTTGGCAGAAATATATTTTAAAAATTACTTTCTTTTTCCTATACAAGCTTCTTCTTATTTCCGTTTTTCAAAGCACTGGAGAAAGTTAAGCAATGTTATCTCCCATTTAATGATAATAAACTAAGATTGAGAGTTCTAAAGCAGCTTATCATTACATAAAAAGTTAGGAAACAAACAAGGAATAAAATCTTGTTAAAAATATCATCTCCTTTCCTCTCTACCTTCCTCTATTCATCTCTCCCTCTATTCCTTCTGCTTTTCTTTTCCCTATTCCTTCCTCTCATCCTCTCTCTTTTGGCTCTGCTTGCTTTATGTTAAGGTCTGTATCTTCCTGTCAGCAAGAATTTACCATAATTTAAAAGGGATAACAGTAATGCAAGTGAACAAATACTCGACCATCTCATATGGCATGAATGTCAGAAGGGAAATGCTCAGAAAATTGCATGCAACATATAAAATGCAAATGTAATATATAATGTCCCATGTGGAAAATGGAAATGCTGAGCTCAGTTCTTGTCCTTTACTTGCCTTTTACTTTGACTACTGCTGCTGAAAAACTAAGTCATAAACTCTTCTCAATCTCATCTTACCTTGACTACACAGATAATTGTGAAGTAGTGAGGTAGCTGTTTTCTGTCAAAGCCAAGAGAAAATGAAGCTTCATAGTAACTTTTTTTATCATGCCCACCTGTTCTCCAAATATTTTCACTTATATTGGCGGGCAAAGAATACACTTTCAGGCTTTCTCCTGTTGTTAATCCCTCTTGACTCTATCAACAGCTTCTCCTGTACTAACCACTAAGAATATGAACTTGCAATATGAATCAGAAGTATTTTGCTTTTCTTATGAAAGAAAAGGGGGTTTCCTCCTTTACCTGCTCTCAGCTGTCATTTCTCCCCTGTTCCCCATCTGCTATTAAAAATGTCCCAAAGTCCTTAGCAAATGATTTGGGCTTTTTTGTTTGTTTCTGAGTAAAATCTGGAGCTGGTCAGGCAATATACTTTTATAACTTCTGTAGAATTCCTATTAGACTGCCTCATTTTCAGTAACGTTTTAACTTTATAAAACTTGTATGTTTTACACTGATTTCTTTTTGATGCCTACCTCAGATCAAACTTATTTTTGCTTTATTTTTATTTTTAAGCTTAACCAGAGCAGTTCAGTAATTTCAGTAATTTCAAAAAGTAGTGCATGTTAAAAATTTCTGGAGACCTTAGTCCTTAACAGGACTAATATTCTTTGTTTGGTATAAGGCTTGGAAATGGAGGACGGCTGCCATGTGTCAGAGGAGTGCTTTTTTTACTTGTCATGAAAATCTGCTTTGCTGCGTCTTGTGAAAAATTGCCAGTGCAGGAGTCACTGATGATAAATGCATGCAACCTTTAATGATTCTATCCTCCTGGGTGGAGCCTGACCCAACCATAAAACAATATCATCAATGTCATGGTCTTTCTTTTGCAGAGTTACAGCATAAAAATTTTGGCCAACACCAGCCACTGCCAGCGACTGGGAAGTAAGGCACATTTGTGACTGTCCTTCATGTTCAGAGTAAAGGATCCTGCTGAAGAAGAGAGGATAATGGGATATTAAAAGTACGAATCTGGAATATAGGGAAAGAAAGAAATGGACTTAGCAAGGCTGTTAGAACTGTAGCTCCAGAAAATGAGATAAAACATGGGCAGGAGTTCTGAGCTTGGTAGAAAACCATGGGGCAGAAAAACAGAGATAAGGGGGATTTCAATGGATAAGAACAAGAAGGAGGAAAGACAGTCTGTTAAAGCATATGGGGTAATGCCAGGAAGCTGGAACTGTTTGAACAGAGCTACTGGGTTACAAACTTCTGCAAGGAAGAGGGTAGAAAAAAGGCCACAACAGAGGCATTAATGAGCAAAAGACTCATTCATGAGACTAGCTGATGCATTGCTAGGGGAATGGTATGGTTAAAGCCATCAGAAAGATGATCCTGAAGGATGATATGTATAATATGTGTAAATACATATATGTGCAAAATAAATGGGACTGAACCAGGGCTCTACGAACACCCGGGCAGTTTATGTGGCACATTATGTTCTGGAGCAGCTGGCACAGCCTTTTTTACTCAGGAATCTCATCACCCCTGTGTATTTTTTTGAGGCTCTAGAGACTTACCTCAGAGCTGTGGATTGAATTTGACATTAAGATGTTCAAACATTAGTTTTTGCAATGATCTCTCTCCATTCTTTTCACCAGAGCAACTATTTTCCTTTTTCCTGTATTCATATCCTCCATATCAGTGTAATCATCTGGTGTGCTGGAAAGTCTGGATCTATCAAATATGGATGTATCACAAAGTCAGAACAGAGGGGATGATTGATTAAAGTTCATGCTGTTTGGTATGGTTGGAAGGAAAGGTAGAGTGTAAAAGGAGTAGAACAATCTATACATAGCTCTTTTACAGACTCTTTGTAAATGTTTTTGTGCTATGTCCCTGTTTGATCAAATTCATCATCTGAGTAAAAATAATTACAGCATGCTAAGTCATAAAGCTTCATTGGTTTTCAAGTCCACAAATCATTGAAAAAAATTTAAACAGAAGCTTGTAATTAAGTGTCCTTTTCTGAAGATGTGCCACTCAGTGACTTAGCACTTATGAGCAGGATTCGCCAGCGCTCATTGAATCAAAGAGAAAGATGCTTATATCAACAAGCTGCAAGTGATAAAAAAAATGGGAAAAAATTGCCTAAAAATCCAGTTTTCTTCTTGATGTGGCCCAGATACAACTGAAAGGCACACATGTAACTCCCAGCTGTCTGCCCTCACAGTAACTGGCTGTCTCTGAGTTTTTAAAGTCTTCTTAAGAGAGGTAGCAGACCTAGTGAAACTTCCTGTGGGATAGAGCAAGTCCCAAGCCTGTCAGTTGATCTGCCTAATTATGTTGCCAAGGTAAGTCCAACTTTCTCCTTGAACTTGGGCTTAAATTCCTTATTTCATATTCTAGATGTTTCTAGAGAGGCCTTTTAAAACAAATAGAGATAATATATTTTAAATTACAAACATGTATTTTTCCTTGATTTGCAGATAGCTGGCTGGAGTATCATTAAAACTGAAAAAAGCTGCAAACAAAATAAAAACTAATTTGGACACAGAACAATATGGAAAGTGTCCCCAGAAAAGGATGATTTAAACTATTATGCAGGTGTGAAAATTAGAGGTTATATCTGAAACTATTTTGCATTCTTAACTATTGTGTTTGTAACCATGGAACAAGTGTGTTAAGATAATGTATTCTAATTTGATACTTCTTATTGAACTGCTAGGTAATACAACTAATCCTTGCAGTTTCAATTTGAAGAATTTCCACATAAGAAAGAAGAAAAAGGTCCTTATATTTTCATATTCTTGTCATTATTTAGCTTATTTTTTTTACAAAGCATTTTTCTGTACCCTTCTAATAAAACATAGATATATTTGATAAACATTAATAAACTGTTTATTTTTGAAGAAAGAATGTCAATATTTAATTGAACATCAGTTCACATAATTAATCTAATAGTGTAAAGTGATTCTTCTCTTATCTTGTACTACAAAAACACAAACTCTTTAAAAACAAATAACCATTAAACATTCATCTACATACCAAAAAATAGTTCTAGCAATGCCATAATTGATAACACTATTTTAACAACTGGGTCTGATTAGCAATTTTCTACTGTTTACCATTTCTTACAGCTTTAAAGGTGATCAGAATTTCAAGGTATTTTAAAACTCCTACTGTATCTATAGCCAGCAAAATTATTTTGTTTTTCTTTAAAGTGATGTCATTAGAAATACTGAATTATTTTTACAAATAGAAGTATGTATCTCATCTGCAGTTCATCCTTCTTTGGTACCATAAGAGTTTGTTAAGTATGTCATTGTTTAGTCATAGAGTTCTAAACAATGTCTTTTAAGACCTAGAAACTTATAGTTATTACCCTGCCAGGGAGAGCTTCCCCATACCAATGTGACAGAGACTGTAGCCTGAACAACTTGTTTGTGTAGTGTTGTTGTTGCTATGGGAACAGATGCAAAATGCTTACTGCTGTGCTGTAACACAACTGAGCATATTATGGCCTCTTTAATTGCATTCTTTAGAAGTCACCACAAACAAAAAGAGAGTATCAGTCTGGGTGGACTCTTGCTTATTTTCAAATGACACTTTTGAATTCATATTGAAGCATATTCTTTCACTTATTCTAGCTGGTTCTTTCTCCTACAGTTCCCCCACCAAAAGAAAAAAAAAATTAGTCTCCTAAAGACATCCAACAAGGAACTGCATTTGAAAGATTGAGAGGTTAAAAAATGGGCTTAAGGGCTTTCTGAGCCAGCAGGCCATATTTAGTAGATCTTGACAATTGCAAGCTAGTAACAGTGGATATTTCTAAAATGAGAATGTGCCAGTTCCTCCAACATCATTGACTGACATATTTAATCATCTGGGATAAACTGACAATAAGTCTAAATGTAAATATTTCTTATAATAGTAATTCTATCTCCTTTATTTGTAGTTCGTACCAGAAACCAGTTGCTTTCCTTTGGTTTTGCTCTCCTTCTAATATTGACTCTCCCTTCTAAGTTATACTCTACCTAATGAGCTACTGAGCTGTTGTCTTCAAAAGAAAGTTCTGTTGTTTCAGGGAAGAAGAAAAAAAAACCAAACACACACAGTCTCATACACAATTCTGTCCCTAACCTGTTAAAGTAGTAACCTAGCTCTTCCCACAGTCCACAAATGTAGAAAAGAATTCTGCTGAAAAGGAAGGAAGGAAAGGGAAAGGGAATGGAAGGGAAAACTGGAAAGGGAACGGAAGAGAAAAAGGGGAAGGGAAAGGGGAGGGGGAGGGGGAAGGGGAAGGGGAGGAGGAGGGGGAAGGGAAGACGAAGGGGAGGGGAGAGAACGGGAAGGGAGGAGAAAGGGGAGGGGGGAAGGGAAGGGGCAGGTGAAAAGAGGAATATCAGATTGAAAGTCCTTGCTGCCTCTCAGCTAGTGAAAACCACTAGAATAATGATACTGTGCCATGTTGTACTAAGCACAATTTCAGAACAAAAAACCCTTGCATTTTTAGCAAATTCATTATTGTGTTTCTTTAGGTCAATTGAAATTCAAATCCTATTTGAAACATAAAAATCTGATTTGGAAGTAACTTCAAAATTTATAAAGATTTTATATACTTAGTAAATAAGGAACACAGTATTTTCCAGAGCTCAGGTGAAAAAATACCCCCTATCTATGACAGTCTGCATCTCTTAAGTAGACCTGAAAATGTAAATGAAAGAGGTTAAGTCAACAATGAGATAATTTTAACAATTTTCTAGTCGATACAACTATCACAATCTTTTAAGAGCTGCCCTGTTGTTCTGGTTTAACCCCAGTAAGCAACTAAGTATCACACAGATGCTCCTTCCCTCATTCTCTGCCTCCCCACCGCAATGGGGGAAAATAAAGTAAAAAAAAAAAACCAGTTGTGGGCTGAGATAAAAACTTTTTAATTTTTGAGGGAAAAAAAAGCAAAATATAGTAATAATTATAATAGTAATTTTAAAAGAAAAAAAAGAGTAAGAAATAAACCCCAAGAAATACAAGTGATGCCCAATACACAATTGCTCACCACCTGCTGACTGATGCTCAGCCCATTCCCCAGCAGCAACCAGCCCCTCCCAGCCAACTCCCTAGTTTAAATACTGGGCATGATGTTCTATTGTATGGAATGTGCCTTTGGTCATTTTGGATCAGCTGTCCCGGCTGTGATCCCTCCCAGCTTCTTGTGCAGCAGCTCACTGGCAGAGCATGAGACACTGAAAAGTCCCTAACTTAGGCTAAGCTCTGCTCAGCAACAACCAGATCAGTGTGCTATCAACATTATCCTCGTCCTAAATCCCAAACACGTCACTGCATCAGCTACTAGAAAGAAAACAATCTCTATCCCAGATAAAACCAGGACATATGTAAAGCTATTCCAACCTGAAGGTTCCTGCCGGCTTTTGCACACCAAGACATTAGGACACTATGACACTGTGCCAGGTCTGCACATGCTAAATGGGTTGTCATGGGCACAGAACCTAATCTCAAACTTTTGTTTAACACCTGGAAATTCTCTGTATTACTTGAGCCATTCTCACCTCATCCATAGTACGCTGCTCTGCTACCTCAGACACCACCAGATACTAGTATTTAAAAGGGACCTGACTTACTGTTATTCCCTTGAGTTCCATATTCATAGGTTATACACAAGTTGCATTAGCAGTAGAGACAAGACCCTCTGTAATCTCCTTGTTCTCTGCTAAGAAAAGAAAGAGTAAAACCAAAGGCTTAGAGATTCATCATCTCCCATGGTCTAGCTAAAAGCAATAAAGAAGTCCAGTATCATCAGAATCTCTGAATCCTGCTGAATAGAGATAGTAAAATAAAATACATTAATTCTGTCAGCTAAGGACAAGTTTTCAGCTTTGAAACACTGTATTGAACTGAGTCATTCATTCATCAGGAATAATAAAAAGTGCAGGCAACAACAGGACTTTTCAGGGGTAGGAGATCAAGGAATAGCAGGAATAAGAACTTTCATAAAGAAGCAGCTAAATTGTCAGTCAGATTGGCCTGTGATGGAGATCAGAGACAAGCCAGGGACAGAGGTTTACAGAGCTGTCAAAAGATGGAAATACCTGAGAAACAAGGACAGCTGTTATATGGACCAAGCACTACGCTTTTCGTATGTCCAAGTGAAGACTGCTCTAGTTCAAAATCTTATTACTACCACCTGCATTACCAGCATCATCGTTATTGATCATTATAATTTTCAAATGCCTGTGTGCTTCTGTGTCCCTGAAACCTAGCTGAGACCTGGACTCTTCTTTTCAGGAGCAGTCAGCTGGACTGACATCTCACAATCACTGGAAACAAGCCAGGTAGAAGCTATGACCACAGAGACCGGTTGCCTACAGGCAAGGAGGCAGTAGCAGTTTTTCCAAGGAAATGGAACAAAAGCTGTGCTGTGATTTGGCAGTATTATTCCAGTCTCACACAGAGTAAATATTCAGAACACTTATTTTTTTATCTGATTACCTCAATGTCTGTACTAAACTTGTGCTTAAGTCTCCCCAAAGGCTTACAATAGGTTGGGTGCTGCTGTTAAGTCAATCACCTGGACACTTCTCTGCTTATAATTCTGTTTCTAAGGAAAGTACTGGCTAGTTCCATTGGTCAGAAGATCAGTTGAAAACTCTGACTGTAACATTTGGAGGAGAGCGTATATAAATGCAGAATACTACAGAGGGGACAGCAATAGATTTCACCCTCAGTTCATCAATGAATATTTAATAAATTTCACAACCATTTTTTAGCAGTTATTCATGTGTGTTTCAATAGAATAACATCAAATTGGTAGGCCTTCTGTTAGGATGAGAGAAACCAAATTAAATTGGGAAAGAAAACAGTAATGGAAGGAATAAGAATGAATTATTTCTATGTATTTTTTATTTTTGAATGGATATATGATTGATTTATATTTATTAATTTCTTACCTTTGGGAACAATGGAATGATCCTCTTTTAAAAGGACATTTATTTTAACTGGTATAGTACCTGACATATGTTTAAAAAATTAATAGGATGGGATAACCCTCAAAAGGACATAAGCTCCTAAATCTATCTGGAAAACTCCTGTAGGTGCCTGAATCTTCTCTAGGTGACTAGAGAAACTTTTTTGGCCACTGGCTCTAGGTGGCCCTGCTTGAGAAGAGTGGTTGGACCAGATGACCTCTGTGAAGGAGCAAGATTCAGGATGGGAACAGTTCCAGGCATGGAGGAAGATATACAGCAATTGACAGGACTTTATTATACGGACTTTACAGTTTCTATGTGCTTATAAATATACACATTTTATGTTGCCCCTATATTTATATTTCCCCAGGTGTGCCCAGGCATGCCTGCTTCCCTGCTCCCTGCTTCCCCACTCACCTCTCTGATTGGCTGGAGAAGCTGTAGAGAGGAGACAGCCACCATTCGCCCTTTCCTCCCACGTTCTTCCCCCTTTTTGCCTGTGTCCCTATCCCGATTAGTTCCCCCGTTTGTCTGTCTCATGCTCCACCCCATGTTCTGGTCCTTTCCCCACCTAAACTGATAAAAAATCCCGTGCACACCTCATTAAAGCATTTCATCTGCATCCCTACCTTGTCTCCGGACTCATCCGTGCTGTGTCACGGCCCCATCCCCCCTCGGACCATGGCAGACCTCCAGAGCTCCCTTCTAACCTTAACCATTCTATGATTCTCTAATCTAAAATTTATATTCTAAACCCTCATATTTAGATTCTAAAACCTCATATTCAACAGCTATAACTATAGAATGCCTCAGTTTTCCTTGAGTAGGCACTGCTTTTACATATTACCACTGTATATGCACAGCAACAAAAAGTTATTTGTTTCTTTTTTCCACAGTATCTGTGAGGCCAAGTTTAGTAGACATTAATTGCACACTTGCTGGCTGACACAAAGTGTGTTACAAGAGGATAGGTTGTTTTCTCCAGCTTTATCAGCAAAGAAGGTCAGATTCTCCAGATATTGGGCATGTCCCATGTAAACATTCATCCCACCTTTGTCTTCCATACCCATGCCAGTGCTGTTAACTCAGCTTGTTTCTGTACTGCAGCCCAGTGAAGCAAAAGCAACACTCTAGTCCCTCCTGGTTTAGCTATTTCACTCATAGAAAATGATTACATGTTCAGCATTCAATACTTAATCATGACTTCACAGGCTAGTGGATAGGGAAAGAATCTTTGATTATATGCTCTACTGAATACTTAACATAGAGTAGTGATCATTTACTGACACCTAGTTTCTTTGTTCAATGGAGTGTGCTATATATTGGAAGGAAGTTTTAATGTTTGTTGCTCCTACAAAAATGTATTTATTTTATGGAGAAAAAAAAGACAGTTTCAACAGGAAGTAGTAACAGAAACCTATTTCCTTATAAGTTATTTTTGTATTGTGTGGAAGTTTGGAGGGAACAATGAGAAAAGGAGGACAGGAAACCAAACTCTCTTCCTCTTCTAGCCATGCTCTTTCAGAGATGTTGGAATAAGCAACTAGCGTCAGGAACCAGTGTACAGGAATGGTATCCTGTAATTGGGACTTAAATGTCTGGGTTTAAGCCCTGTTTTCACTGTGTCTTATTAGGTACCTCAATGTTTCCTTTTGCTGCCTCCTGTTTTTAATGGATCTTATCTTCAGAAATGAGCTCCTGTTTCTGTTATTGACCTTAATTCTTAGCACCTAATTTTCTTCAGGCATAAACACTGAAGCTGGGATAGGAGAATTCCACGAGGCGGCAAAATGCTTTAAAGAATTAGTACAATACTAACCATTGCAGTGCTTAAATCTTTTCATGGATCTAAACCCAAATTACTATTACTTTCAAGAAAGGGTATAATTTGCAGTAACATGTGAAAATGTTAGATGAGGAAGATATTTTATTGCTGTTTCCTAGTTCATTTGTAAAATACAAGGGTCAAAAATATCTTGTTCTATCTCTAAGCACTATGGCAAATAACAGAAAAAAGCTTCGGAATTTTCCCCTCACCAGGTAATTTTCTCTCCCTGGACTAAACTCTTCAATCCTAGTGTTCACTTGCTTTCTTCAGATTATGCCTGTTGGTACTATCTGCGACCACGTATTTCACAGTTCTGCTTGTGGTTTTCTAGGGTTACCATCAAGATTATGCAGGGAATGAGTTGATTTAGAAATATATGTTTTTTTTATTAAAATCATTGCATTCTACAATGATTATCAAACTATGATTATTAAACAAAATAAGTTTCAGATCTGCAGTCAACTGTTGCTGGTTTACATATTTTAAACATACATAAATTGGAAAAGGAATCTCTGATTATATCAACTAATTAGAATCAAGTCTACTTTATGAATGGTAAGAGAGTATGCCACAGGCTTTTCTACTTAAAAGTAATTTGAAGTATATCTGTAATCTTCTTTATATGGGATAATAGTACTTCTTGTATATACTTGAGTGGATCTTTTGCTGCTTTTTAATGGAACAGATTCATTTTTTCAAAACAGATTTCAGTTTCTGGATATGCTTCTCTGTTTATGCAGGTGGGTGTATCTGATGGGTGAGCCTAACTGCAGCACTAACTTTAGCTCTGAAGCTAAGAGAAAAAGTACTCCTCTCAATTGTTTCACTTTAAGGCATTCAAACACCAGTGGACATTATTCAAAACAGATGTTCCTTATACTAAAAATTTTGGAATCCATAACAAAGAAAATTAGTGTATTCTGTCACCAGCCATTATTTATTACTTTTATTTAAATGAAATAAAAGTTTAGTTATATTGATTCTTCAAATAAAATGGATAGCCAGTACTGATGTAAAATAGGACAATGACATTTTTCCAAGTGTCTTTTCTATTTTCTTTCTTTCTTCCTTCTTCCTTCTTTTTATTCCGTTACAACTGAAGAAGTTAATGTTGCTGTAAAATACAGAACATAATCATTCCTTTCATGCAGAAGCTTTTTTCTTTCCTTGCTAACAGCTCACATAATTTCACATGTGGGTTTTATTTTGTACGTAAAATAATTATGTTGAAATTAATTTATATAGTCATATCAATAGAGAAATCTAAGGTAAATATTTTAATTTGCATATTTTATGCTCATCTTTTTTAAATATCCATTTATCTTTTTATTCTCACCGCAATGAATTTAAAATCAGTATTACAATCTTCAGTGCTAAACACCATCCTTCGAATCTGCTTGCTCCAAGATCATTAGGCTGTGACTGTGAAGAGATCAATTGCCAATTCCATTGTTAGTACACAAATAGTCTGAACAACCACATACTTGCAAAGCATGTAAAACTCTTCACTGCTTTTACCTGGTATATATGTTTTAGTTCTCCATCCCAACCAACATACACAGAAAAAGGAAAAACGGTGTGCTAGACACTCAGGAGTAAGGCATTCTTGAAAAGGCCTGCACTGCAATAGATATAATTTTCATTTTATTTTCTTGCTAAGCATGCCCTCTGTTATCACTGGGTCTCTGCCAGTGTCACATTTTCTATATGTGTTACTTAGGCAGTCATCATTGCTTGAATCTTTCACTTCTTTGGCTTTTTTATAAAAAAAAATGTTTAGTTTAAGGTCACAAATATTTTCTTAAAAGTAAGAAATGGTAAATCAATTGCAAAACTCCCTTATTTCCAGTGTGAATTAATGAATTATAAGCCCCTGAAAATTGGGAATTATATGTAGGACCTGACAAGATCCTATGCTATTGTGGTACAAATACAATAGTGTATAAGTAGCCTACCACATATTGTTATGTTAATAAATATGTACAAGATCAATCATTTTAAATTCTAGACTCACATAAACATTATGGTAATTAATATACTACAATACACTTCCCTGAAATACAGCAATGCTTACACAATCTCAGGCAATATGCTGTTAGAATGTCACAACTAACTAGAAGAAAAGTAAAATGCATACCAGTATAAATTCATTGATGGAGCAGCTTCCTCCTTTTACCTTTTGACCTTGTTTTTATTAAAACTTTGCTGAGTGTCTGGGTTTTTCATGTTTTATAAATGCTCTGAATGCTAAAATAATTTAAAATGTTTTTCAAGAATTGTTACCTGATATCTAGTTACAGCTAATTTTAGTCTAACAAAATCAAGAAGATATTGTGGAGCTCCCTACGAAACAGGTGAAACTCAGATAGTAATAAAAGTCGGTAACATAAAATAGGGTTTCCTAATACTGTATTATGAAGTAGAGAAATAAAGTGAAGTTGTAAAATAGTATATTTCTAAATGTCTTTGGATCTCTACAAAATGTTTTAAGACTCTTCAGAATGAAAGCCAAACTATGGTTTTAATCTGACCATTCATTTGCTTAGCATGAGGAGAAGTCATCATGGCCATGAATATAACACTCGAAACAAAAATTCAGAACTTTCATATCTCAAGGGACTGGCTTTTTTCTCTACTTCAGATTTGTCATCCTAAAAAATCTCCTTGTTTATTTAGAAAATACTGGTACTTGATGCTTATCTCATTGGATAGATTAAGGTTTAACAGTGATGAGGCAGATTACGTATGTTTAAAGCTTCTGAAAGCATATATTTCTAAATCTCTCTAAATTAAAGCAAGTAAGTTAAGGTATTTGGAGAGCTGTCTATAAAAACTCTTGAAGAATTTTTGCTGTACCGAATGTACACTTTGTATAAAGTATAAGTTTTCAGTGTATGGCATGCTACACCATATCAATGCATATGCAAAACATACAGTATTTTTACATTTCAGTTCAGTCAGTGAAAAAGTAGAAAGGGACCTCATTTCAAATCCATCAGCAGTAGTCAAAAAGTCTAAGTTATCTTTATAGCCTTTTACAGTCCTCAGTGTTGTCACGCTCAGGAAAGAATCCAGACTGCATCATGGAAAAATAAAAGCCATGTCCTCACTAAATCATGAGAAGAGACAAATTTAAAGACTGGCCTTGGCAAAATAGGGGTTCCACTTCTTACATTTTACCTTTCTCAAGACAACATAAAAATATCTTCATCTTCAGTAGCTAAACTGTATGTGAGTATTAACTATTCTATGAACAAATTCCCATTCTCTAGTATCTTGCTCTTAACTGACAAACATAGATTATGCAGTCTCTTTCTCTCTCCACTGTTTTCATTTCATGGGCTGTGTGACCTTCCTAAAACAGAAAGTCAAAATAGAAAGCAGTAACAAAAAAGTACTAATCCCAAAGCTGGGCTGCTCGACATCTGCCTGAGAAATCCTGCAGAAATATGGGTATATGGTCCGTGAAACAAGGGATAATGATGCAGCCCTAAAAAAAAAGAAGTGAATAGATACATTTATTCTGTAGTGATACTTTTTAAATTATACACGCAAAATATTTAGATGATCTGTTAAAAAAAACAATTAATAATTAGATAAGATTAGATAATAAACTGAGATACTGTTTTCCAGCATACTGCTATGTTTCATACGCATTTTCCTATTCAGTATATTGTCTGAATATGGTACCAGATTTTTCCCCAGATACCACCAGAGAGAACAGTGACATCATCTTCTACACCCAAATACTCTTTCTACAACTTTACCTATACCTCAGTTCAGCCAAATATTTCTATGTGTGTGGCAATTAGATACTTTTGGGCTAGGGGACCATAGTGTTAACACATGAACTTCCATTAACCTTACAGGAAAAGAGAGTTGCTTAGTTCTAGAAAATAAGTATCATCACCATAGGAAAGTCCAAAAGGCAACGAAAACCACAGAGTGTGAGGGACAGCACTGGTGGCATGTAGTCAACAGTCATGAAGGGACTGTGTCACATTTCCTGTGGGGGAGAGAAGTAATGAGACTTTTAAAATGTCATATATGTGTGATTAAAATGTTTTGGTTTTCAATCTCAGTTTATTCTCTTCACTGTCATTTGGTCTTGCATGGTGGAAGGAAGTTAGCATGGCTTAGCAAGTGCTTACTTGTTTAGTTATATCATTGGTCTTTTTGTCTTTTTTTTTTTTCCCAACATGTTTCTATGTAGCTGATTTTTTCTTCATGCTGAATTTTCTTTTTAATAGTGTAAATATTTCAGTGCTATCTTTTGGAAGCAAGCAGATGTCTTCATTGTCACAAAGAAATGTGCCCAGAGGGCAATTATCTTCTCTGCTTCTCCTTAGGCTCTTAAAAGCTAGACAGCCAATGTAGTCTTATCCATGTAATGAACAGGTAAGTAATTTCAACATTTCTGGAAAGCATAAATAATAATGTTTTACTCTACCCACCTGCAATGTTGGAAATAGAGGGAAATAGTATAAATGTACCAGATCACAAAGAACTGAAAGTTGCAGAATTAAAAGATATATCTTTGGCAAAGTAATGAAACAGTTCAGGAATCTGGGGGCTTTGAAGAAGTTAGAGTAAGATTTTAGCATGTGTTCCTAGCTGAATATACGTTTTTATTGTCCCCTGTAGCATGAGTGCATTATCTGGGCACCAGAGAAGTGACCACAAAGATTTTTTCCTTAAGGCACTGTTGAGTAGACAGAAGGGAAAGGTCAGTAGATGATGAAGTTTTCCTTGACAGGGTGTACAAACCCATTAACTTAATTTTCTGGCACAGTTCTTATTTGAATTTCTGATAGCTACATGCCTATATTAACTACTTGTCTGCACAAACAACAGCCTTATTAACTGGTTTTGCAGAGATATAAAGATAAAATATTTGGAAATCTCCCTCCATATCACACATAAGACACAACATTGCTTCAGGGGATCTTCTATTCTGTCTCTGCCTTTCTGTACATAGTGACAATAAATAGGAGTGTCGCTTCTGTACCAGTCAATTTTATACTTTCCATAAGCATTAAATTCACTTGAAAGTGCTGTTCTTTTATGGAACCACAAAGGATGATATTTATTATAGCATTTTAAATCTTCATTCAAACATGGTAATTTTAAGCCTTTCGCAAACAGAAAGAATGTGCTGTCTCTCTACTTCTGCTATGCATAAAGGCATTTAAAAGGAAATAATTCCTGAGAATGTAAACCCATAGAAAAATAACTGATTTGAATGTGATCTGAAGAAAAATATATGGTTTTTATATTCAATTTTCATGCATGCACAATTCCTTGCTCCATAAATTATGTCATATTTTCTGTTTTAGTTGTAAAAATACTGTATGCATGGACATTCCACTTTTTTAAAAGTGTAGCTCCTATTTTATCAAAGTAGTTGCCAGTACATGGCACAAACGTTTTTAGAAAAGCTAATATTTTAAAATAAAGGCACTACACAAAAGGCTATAATCAGACAGTCAATAAATCTGCATCTTACATTTCCTTTCTATTGCTGTAAGAAAGAGAAATAAAGGAAAAAGCCAACTGCAGTCAATAGCTAATTTCACTAATAAGACTAGACGGTAGTCTGGTATCTGTATGTCTATGTGGTGTGCTCACTTTGGATGACTCACCACATGGGAAGCTATCATATAACAATTGGCTGAACAGAATAAGTAAGTAAAAGGGGAATTATGGGAGAATTTAATGTATTTTGAAAGTAAGAGTACATGCAAAGTACTCTGTAAATAACACAACTTAGAGAAGCTTAAAAATAATACACAAAATAATATGGGCTCTCAAGAAAAAGTTTCAAAAATATCTGTTTACAAGGGCAGCTACAAGAGACGAATAAAAGAAGAAGCTGCCATCTCTTGCTTCAGGTTACAATGTAACAAATTTATATATTTAACCATTTTTAGATTAAATTGAACAATAATGCTAACAGTAGTAAAAAGAGAATTTCCTAAATATAAACATTATTTTAACATAGTTCTTGGGGTTTGTTATTTAGATCTTCATAAATCAACTCTTTTATGTTAAGGTATTATAACTTCAAACTCTTATAGTGTCCTGCAGATCTAAGGAGAGCAATAAGTGCAGATGTCCTCAATTTATTAAAACAGAAGCACCGTATTTCACTGCTGTACATTCTGGAGTTATATGTATTTACAAAGTAAAGATAATTGTGTTAAAGGGGCATACAGCTGAAGAACAGAAATTCATCAGCATGCTAAACATAGTGATCGGTTCCCTCCCCAACTCAGTTACAATGAATATAAATTGAGAACAACACGAAGTAGGCCAGCAGGAGGCCCCAAATGGAGCCGAAATTAAAAATAAATACCGTGGTTTAAAGAAGTCCATTTTCTCATTCTTTTTCTGTAACAAATCCAGTGGAATACTGATAGCAATTCCAGTTTTCAATCAAAAATCTGTTCAGAGGTTTTTTTTATCTTAAAGTGTAGAGCATTATTTCAAGGATAAAAACACATTGAAAAGTTGTACTGCAGCTAAAATTAAGCAAGCTGATTTGTTTGTTTATCATGTATCTGAGTCACAACGTTATCCACTGTGATGAAGACAATTAAGAAAAATTAAATTAACTAGATTTTCATGGCTAGAGGGCTATTCAGAAAGGCAAACCCACAAATAGAACCCAAGTTATAGACAAGTTCTAAAAGAAAAAAGTTAAAGAAAATATTTCCAGGAAACTAAGACAAGAAGTAAAGAAGAATTTTTGGCATTCTTGCCCGCCCCACCACCTGTACACATATTGCATATTGAGACAGCAGTCAAGGGCACGTAAAGCAGCTTGATGTACTAAAGATCAGGTCATAGAGCTGAGCACACATTCAGATATTCTGCAAACACAGGCTACTTCTATACCACCAAATTAAACATGCTTGAGAGTTTTGAAGGCAGTGAGATAATTCATAGAATGGCTGGCATCTACACTAAAAAACTGCCAAGACTGGGTAGCTGAAGGCAAATTGCCCATTGGGTATTCTTCTGAGCTGCTCTGACTGACAGACCATGCCAGGGAGTTGTTGAGGGACATTAAGAGTTGAAACAGGCTGAATGTTTTTTAGAGAGTGTGCCAAAAATTGCCTAGCAAGGACAATCACATTCCCATGCCCTGAAGCATTCCAAAACATATTAGAACTGACTAGTATAGATGCATCCAGGCAGACTTACACAGGAAGTGTTACACAGACAGAAGAGCCTGAAGTCTTTAAAACCTGAGCTGGGAGTCAACTATGAACTTCTAAAAGTGCTTCTTAGCTCCAATTTAGAACTGGCTGTTGTCACAAAAAATATTTAATGACAGTCAATCCTAAAATTTTTTACACTGAGGGTGACTGAGGACTGACACTGATGGAGACTGTGGTGTCTCCATTCTTGGAGATATGTAAAATCCATCTGGACAGGATCCTGTTAAAAATGGCTCTAGGTGATCCTGCTTAAGCAGAGGGATGGACTTCCAGATGACCTCCAGGTACCCCTCCCAGCCTCAGCCATTCTGTGATTCTGTAAAATGTTACCACTCCCATGTCCCGGCAATTTACCCTTCCTGAAGTATCGGCTCAACTGCTTCTGAGATTTTTCTTTGAACTCAAACAGGCGCAGGAGTAGAGAAATCTAGTGTAAACTGGTTCACGAAAACGATTGGGGTTAAAAGCAATCCTGCCACACAAATGAGCAACAAACCATAGGGCAGGACTCAAATCTAATGGCAACAGGTGGAGAGCAGAAATGTCATAAACTTCAGTTATGGTCAAAGCTTCTGTATCATGAAACTATGGCCTCTCTGAGATCTTAAGTTCATCTCACACAAGAGAAAGATACTAAAATACTTGCTTCCTTATACTTTCACCTGGTCTATTTTGAACAAACTAGGAGCACTTGCAGTTGCCCAACCACGTACAGCTGCTGACAGGCGCTTCAGGAAGCTGAACAATTTTGTTACTGCCTCATTTGAAACACAGTGCCTCACTATAACAACATAGATATCTGAAACAGATGCTGGCACATTAAAAGTAAACATAAACTGATTTCATGAAATCCCCTGTTTGACAAGGAGGACAGATACTGCTGGCGAGATGGAAATGCTGAATAATATTCATCTTTTAAGTTTGGAATCAGAGTCCAGAATCGGGCATCCTCTGTGCACACTGATCAGGATTTAGTGTTTTTAAAGGCCATCAAATATACCTAATTTTGTGTAGACATGAAGGAAATAGAAAGGAAAACACAAAGGAAACATGAAACAAAAGAGAACATCATTCTCCGTATTCTATAGCTGAAGGAAATTTAATCTGTTCCTTTTCATCTTCCAGGGGTGCCTGACTATACCCAGGATATCCTCTCTGAGGATATCCTGTATAACCTCTACTCTCGGACCTCTGGTCACAAGAGTCATAGGGTCTTATGACAAGGAGCAGAGTTGTAATTCAATGGGGTATTTGGATGGAAAGGAGAAGGTGGAGTTATCATTCCTCTCAGGACAGAATTTAGGTTTCTACTTCATTATTTGCTGCCTGGTTATATGAAAATCAGGTATTTTTCCTTGTAACAAAAAAGTTGTTGGTTGTTTTTATTATGCATATAGTCCTATGTATTTTATGCTCTTACAATTAAAAACATTTATATTATGGCCATCCATATTGTTTTTCAGAGTATGGCATTCCATCTATTGACAATTTCTTCTCAATATCACAGTCATCAGTGAATTGTACTTCAATAATTTTTCTGCGGTCATAAATAGAAATTTTAACTGACATTGTTCCCATAACCAATATCAGAAACTTCCACTGACAGTCTCTTTCTAGGTACTCTCTTTGTGTCTACCCTTTACCCAGTATGTGATCTTTTTATCATTCCTCCATTACTATTTCCATTCTGCTGGTAAACTAATAGTTTTCTAAGTGACAACATTTTGGATGACTTACTGAAGTACGAGCATGTAAATTTCAGTTGAACTCCTATGTAAAAGATTTGCTATACAGTAAGTATAGTTTGTAAACTTACAAAGCAATTTCCTTTATCTTGAAACTTATCTAGTATAGCATTAAAAGATATGAGCTAAATCTGGCATCATTTCCTATTGGCAAACCCAGTTTGCATTATATTTTGGAGTTTTGTATATAGGCCAAATCAATAGTTAATTTTACTATCAGTGCAAATACATCTGTCTAGACAGCAACTCAGTTCAAGATAGAGAATTGGAACAGAAAACAAAGGGGAGAAAGAGACTAATGCCTTTATGTTTTCAGTAATTCTGTACTTGATAAATAACCTTTCTTCCTCAGTAGATAATTGTAATCTTATAAGTATCTCATGCTTCATGTGCTATTTTGAAGGCAATAAATGAAGAAAAGTTAATAAGAAGACAAATGTTACTTTCATAAGAATATGTGTAAAAGAAAATATAACCACATAAGCTTATGAATTACTAAATTTATTCATATTTTAATGCTAGCTCAAAAGTGGAATTTGGGTGAAAAATGTACAGAGAAAGGAATAGCTTTGCAATTCCATCTGTGCAAGAAAACACTCATGAATAATATTTATTATTTTTTCAAGTGGAAATGGTTGCCTGCATGAATTGAAATAGTGCTAGTGAAGTCAATAAATAATTTTTCTACATAGTGAACAGATAGAAAGGCCAACAATGGTCAAAGAAAGACCACATAAGAAAAAATTATTTTATTGGCACAAATCTCTATTAACATTTTTCTATGTTCACATTTCTAATTTGTTAACACCCATTTGCACGTTTGTTTTACTTCTTTGGCTTTTTCATCTTCATGAAATAATCTTTGCTCATGATTCAGTTTTATGAAGTAATCTTGAATTGACAATCATTTTCAAGGGACTGAAAATGTACTTGCAGATCCATTGTATTACATTAGATTCACTCAACAGTTCAAGTGTTTTTGACAAACTAAATAAGACACCCTAAGCGTATGGATTTTTATCCTTTCTGTCATAACTGCTTTTCCATGTCATTTCACAAAATATATCTAAAGTTATATACCTATTTTCTAATTTTAAAAGTTATGAAATGATAAATAAAATCCTTATGTGCATAGAGGCAGCAGATTCTGAGAGTCTTAAACTAAATCCTAAATCACATGCATATGAACTGACAAATAAAGTGGTATTACAAGCTTTTAGAATCAGGAGCCAAGGAGCTGCAACATGAATAGGACATGCTCTGGGACCTGCTTTTGCATCTTTACACAAGATTCAAATGAGAATATCTAATTAAGATGCAGACTGTGACATCTTTAAATTCTTCCCTGTCTTTCTGTAGGGTATATTGAAGAGCATATTTGCTCAGTTCTGTGAATATTTCTATGTACAATTGAATATTTTGGTGGGTGTGAGTCATAAGAGTACATGCAGAAGTTGATTGCTGGGGAGGATGTGTGTGCACCCACATAAGCTACTCAGAGTGAGTAGTATCAATATCTCACTGCCCAGGTCTGAACCAGACTGTACTCGCTCCATACTTTAGTGCTAATGCTCCTGACAGTCACACAGCCCTGACTCAATACTCCTACTTCTCATTCAACCTTAATGAATGCAAAGAAGTCAATCAACAGCTGTTACTTCTTCCCTTCTCCCTTCTTCATCACGCTCACATGCAGAATCTTCCAAAATGAAGTATTTGCACAAAATGCAAAGGACATCCTTATATTCATGATTTTCATCCATAGATGTACAGCAGGCTTCATAACTAAATCCAAAGGAAAAAAAATTGTATTTTTGGAAATGTGAACTTCATTAAAATGAATGTTTATTTGAATACTGAACAGCAAAACTGCTTATCAGAGGTTCAAACTGAAAGCTCTTCACAACTGGAGGAAATGCAGGAGCCATCCCAAACTCTGAGAGCTTCATATTCTTTCCTGTTGGTAAGTCATATTTTGAGCCCTACCATACAGGTAAAAGCACATTTAGACATGCAGACTGTCACAGGTGTCTACATCCTGCATAAAGTCTTCCTGGAAAAGTTGTATCCTGTAAAAACTTCCAAATCAGTCCCACTGTGAGGAGGACCTTGACTAGACATCCTTCAGAGATCCCTGCCATCCTAAATTATTGTATGACTCTATGAGTCATATACTGCCATTGAGTTCAGCAGACATTGGGTTGGACTGATATTTCTTGCAAAAGATGACATTTACTTAAAATTTTGTATGCTAGAGCCATTAAAAATATGATTCTGGGAAAAGTAATTTTTGAAAAATCCTGTTAAGAGTTGGTTCTGTTTTTTAATTCAGAAGAAGGAAAAAACCTTAGAAGGATAATTGTTTGTGAAAAATGTATTTGTTAAAAACATTTTTTCAAAATACTGCTTTGATATATACCATTCACCAAAATCTTTAAAAAATCTTTCCCTTTCCATTTTTAATAAAAATTTCAGAAAATGACATTGATTATTTTTTCTTTAAAATAAATTTTATATTAAAAGTCAGTTTTCCTTAAACGCATTTTTCAATTACATAATTAATCTTCAATATGTATCACTGCCTTTTTTGGTATGGCTAAATTAGTCAATAGATAGTGTAGTTGTTTTCAGAAGCTACAGTATTGGATATGAATCAGTTTTGCCATTTCACAGGAGAGCAATTTTCCTCCAGACATAACATTCTATACCAGCGTAAGCTGGTTAACATCTGAAGCTGCTTAAACTGCAAAGAATACCAATGATCCAGATTTAAATAAGATAATACAATTGCATGCCATCAGGGCTATATAGCGTGCTGTTTTCATGTATGCTGGCATCAGAACAAGTTAGCTTCCCTCACGGATTTTAATATATTTCAGTCAGAGAAAAAATTCAGTACAATAAATATCACAATTTCTTGTCTTAGTTTTACATTAAAGGATATGTCATTAGACTAATTACAAAAAGGTAGTAACTTAGACAAACTTCCTAGGAGACAGATTCTTATTATGGAGTCAAGGAAATCAATTCAAGAAGAACAAGTGAAGTGGCAAGCTGCTGACTGAGATCTTCTAATTTGACTAAGAAAAAAACTGTTACCAAACTATTCTTAAGGTGCAAGTGAATTGGTTCCTTCCTAGTTATTGTCTCTAAGTTTACAGTGACAGGAAAGCATGATTCAAAAGCTGGAGTAGTCTATTATTCTTTTTTACTTCCTTCAAGAAAGAGTATCAGACAGTATCACTTGCTATATTAAAATGCTAGGAATAAAAAGCAAAGAATGAAGATTTCATGACAGCAGAATGAAGATTTCATGATAGGTTTGCTGAATGCTGCAGATATGTAGACTTCAAAAGAGAACTAATAAGAGAAAAAGTAGTCACATATAAAAGGATCCCACTTGTGGGAAGAAACACTGTCACTCAGATTCAAGCATAGGCAATACTACTGTTCCCAAAGTAGAAGTCCTATATCAGGTGGCCTCAATACATGGAAGATGAGCCAAACAGAGCTGAAATAGCAATAGGAGTATTCTCATAATACAAAAATAGTGCTCAAGTAAGGACAGGGAGAACAATCTCTTCACATGAGAGAACAGTAGAGCTGTAGAGCAAGGAGCACGATAACAAGCAACAGCTGGAAACTATAAACAGCATAGAGCAGGACTGATGGAACTATGATATAATAGGTACTTTCCTAAGAACACAGAGGCTGCCTAGAAAATCTGGAAATAACATTGCTGTCATCAGTGTACATCCCATGAAAATTTCACAATGCAAGGGACAAAATAGGCCAGAAAAATATACAGTGGTATTCAGACTATATCTTACATTTAAAACTAACATGGGGCAAGCAATGAAGTATTGCCAGGAAAACAAGCAAACAAACAAACAAAAGAAGTGAAAAAACCCCAAAACTACTTAAAGACAACATTTGTGCAAAGCAAGACAGCTGTGAAGGTCAGGTAAGATACTATATGAGCTCAGAGAAACAATGTTGGACATTTAACTCCAAATATAAGTAGATTTTTTTCAGATAATTTCATTAAGAAACAAGGATTAATGGTATATCATTAGGTTCTAGACATACTGAAGAAGCCTGGTTCCCCTTCTTGATAAAATACGACTTGGCAGAGGCTGTTTAAACTATTCACATGAGAATGAGGGCTACTTAGGCTAAGTACAAAAAAGACTTAATCAGAAGCTCCAGGTGCACTCCAATGTCTGCATGTGGGAAATTAAAAAAAATCAAAGAGGTTGATAATATGAAATTAGATATCACTTAGTGGAGTTGGATTAGATTTAACAAGTGCTAAGGAAGCAACAGTCTTCATCTTCTCTTGGCCAAAGCATGGCTCCTGGGAAAGGGGCTGACGTGGTTTCACAGCTCCTGTATCCACATGCAGGCTGCACTGTGCCATCAAAACACAACAATGTTTATAGCAACAGCAAAACACCTCCTATTTTATATGTATAGAACAATATTTGTGCATGGCCAAAAATATATGCTTTCCACAGCTAATTAAACAGTAATTCTGGTATCAGACAATAAAGTATTCTCAAGACAAAAAAATCCCAGCAGGTATTGGAATACTCCCTCTTGTAACAGTCCTAACCAAGTTTGGAAGATACTGCTCCAATGAAGAAATATTTTCAAAAGTTAAATAGATCTCATCATTACACTATTGACTTCTTTCCTAATGCAATCTGAGGTGTGGAGACTGTAATGGATTATTGAGTTCAACTTCTTAATTTTTCCAAAAGACTATACTTACCATATGAGTAGGCAAAGAGTAGGTGATTTAGGAAGTATGTATCTAATCAAAGATATAGCAAGAGCCAGCAGAAATAGGATAATATCTGTATTATTTTAGTGTTAATACATTTGTGATATCCAAATATCCATTAAAATAGCCATTTATTTGAGAAAGTATTACATTATATAGGTAATACTTCATAATAAAAACATGAAGTAATCTTCCAGTGATTGTAGCACAGGGGTGCTGAGGAATTCACAAGAAAATAAATGGAATTGGTATCCCTTCCTGTTTTGGCAGTGGTAAATGGGCTCCCCACCTACATTAGCAACAGATACATCTCTTAATGCTTTTAGAGCAATTCTCACACACAGCAGCTATCAGTAGCTAAAAACCTCTTTCCCTTTCATTCATGGTATTTTGCAGGCAATCACTCTACTCTTACTGCATTAATAAGGACTAAAAGAAACAGCCATGAGGGATTCACATCCTAGCAATGGCATAATGCTAAAAACACATCTAAGCCAGCCACTTCTCAGAGGTTCTCTGCAGCATTGCATTTTCCTCCCTTTATCCAATAGCAGAGTAATCCAATAGCTCTTTTTCACCTGAGATGCATTCAAATCCCTCATTGATCAAATAAATCTGAGCTGAGATCTCTACCCACCCAAAATAAAATAGCATAGAGGTGGCCTTCCTTGCCATTTGGAAAATCTTTCTTCTTGAATGAATTCTTAAAACATAGCCAGACAATAAATTGACTCTAAGTTTTAGAGCTTAGACAGATGAAGGAAGTATTCCCATCTCAGATAAAAGATTTGCTAAGAAATCTGAAAGGCAGATCCAAAGAGACTGTCAGAGTTAAAGCTGAGGGGAAGGGTGAAAAAGAATTGGACTTACATCATCTGCATCCATAGTGAGTGCTCTAACCAGCCTTTTTTGGCTATGCTGTATGCAGAACATACTCTGCTCAGAGTGCAGTAAATAATTGTTGGGTCAGATTGTGCAGAAAAGCTAAAAGAGGTCCCTAGATTATGGCTCTTGTGCATACCAAGAGCCATATAGAGAAATAGTATAAGAGAAACATTGATCTACTCCCCACTATCAAAAATTGATTGCTTTTGGAAATTTTACTGCAGAAATTGAACACTTTCAGCACCTCAGGAAACATTATGACAACATTAACTTATAGGGTGGTTATGTGCTCAGGATCCAAATTTGAAACTACTTTGGCAGAGAAGTTAGAAGAGTCTCAATTATTTGTAGCTGTAGTTCTTGGCATACTGACTGGATTTTTCTACATAAATAATTAAATAAATAGGTAAATATAATACCACAAGCCCTCAGGTGTCACAATTTCAGTCATAACTAGTAGGTGACCTTCTTTAACAGATATAAACAGCCCAAAATGCAACAGCTGCAATTTTCTTTAAAAAACTGAGCACATCCCAGTCAGGGTTAACAGACACTGTATGGAGAGCTTCAATTAAATAGTTTCTAATAGAAGTTGAAAGAACAGTGGGAGTCAAGCTCCATACTGACTTAATGAAAGTAACAATATCAGTATTAGCCAGCTAATAATGAAAGTGTCAGCAATTGAGATGTATTCAGCTAAAGAAAATCAGCAACAACAAAATAAAGCAAAAAAAAAACAAAACTCCAACACTCATTTTGCCATAAATGTTTGCATCAAAGGAAGTTCTGACAAACCTGCTGTTACATGGGTTGGATTGCAGTTACCTACCTATATGCAGTTGATTGCATGCCTGTGGAAGAACAGCACCTTTTATTACAGTACCGTGTCCTAAATGCAATTGTTTCAGAAAAACAGAATCTAGCAACTTGTTTGGTAGTCTGCCTTAAGCAGGTAAATTCAGGGTCTTTTACAGAATTTGAAATGTTTGAAATGAAGAACAACTACTATACAGCATAACCTCACAATGTTTGTTCATTTGTGCACTTTCTGGATTGAAATACATAAATTTGTTGTGGCTGATCATTACTACTGATACATAATTTGCAGCATTTACAGTACCTGTAGCTATTCAGGCTATATATAAATGGAAACAGATATTTGAAAGACATATTAATTTTCCCTGATTTGATTTCTCATGCTAGTTTTCAGTGTACAGATCAAGGCTTGACATTTTTGTACAGAACTTTGTCTACAATTATTGCGTTAACTGAAGGGCTGCACTTTTACAATAATTGTGAGGACACATAGTAAGCAATAAAGACTTTAAGAGGACTTATAAACTGGGTTTGTGTAGTTCATCTAGGATTATATTGATTTTCCAGAAAAAAAATGTATTAGAAGACAATATAGAACTTACTTATCGGAATCATTAATTCAATAAAACTTTAACTAGCTCAACTTTCAAAGCAGTTCAGTGCAAGAGACACCAAACCTCTGGAACAACAGGACCCAGTTTGCATGTGTCAATTTTAAGGCTAAAAAATCACTTCTTAAACTGAATTCTTACACAACAAGGAAAGCAGCTTCTGAACAGGTCACAGACAAAATTTCTCATATACAGCCACTCATCCTCTTGCATTCTTAGCATTGTACAGTTTTGATGGGACTATTCCTGACAGGTTGGATGCATGAAGCCTCTGAGAGAAGGGAGAAAACTATGTGCAACTTAGAACCACCACAGATTGGTTCTTGGCCCATTTTACTTATTTACTAATACAGCTAGTTTACTTACTTACTAATACAGTTGCTACTAGAAAAAGTTGTGTGGGGAAAATCACTATCTTTATCAGAAAACACTCCAGAGGAAGCCTTCAGAAATTAAACATGCACAGGAAGGCCATCAGTTCTCTGCAGAAAGCCTTGGGTCAGTTGCTGATTGAGCACAAATAAGGAGAGTTATACTGATTTTGAATGAAGTCAGCAGTACTATGATGATTTCCATGTGAAAGAGATGTGGTCCTCTGCTTCCTAGTACAAAATCATCTTCATATAAAGTCTCAGTTTAAACAGTTCAGAGAGATTTCATTTGTCTGGAAAAATATCTTCTGAACTGTCGTTGGTTTGTTAGTCTCTGTCTCTAGATAAAAAAGGGATAAAACAGAGAGGAATGGAGCTAAGTTAAAACTACAAAGCACTTCATCCATTTGTTCCTACAGAGGATCACTAAATGCAATAAATCAGGTGCTATAAAAATCTTGGGGGAACTGCTTCAGAATTTCACTGACAGAATCACGATGTCTGCTTCTTCCATAGAGTAACATAATAAGAAACAAAAGCCATGATGTAGACCAAAGCTTTGAATGGCAGAACACAATTTTAAACTGGTAGAAAGGCAAACTATTTTAAATTAACTACTTTCCTCTGTATTTTTAGACATCTGTAATTTAAAATAGAGTTTTAGCCTCTTTTGGGCAGCTAATGACAGCAGAGGTATAATGGCAAGCCCTTTCATGGGTTTTCAGATCCAGTGTCCAGTCATTAGCTACCAGGAAATACATGACTTAAAAATAATTTTATTGCTCAGCTAATATAGTAAAACTTTATGACATCATAAACATTTTAGAAAACTGGTACATTTGAGCCTTCTATGTATTGAACTGCTGCTCTGTTACATAGCCTTTAGCAGCTCTGTAGTCCCTCCTTTTCTATTGTTTCCTATTTTTCCTTTTTCAAAATGAGAATTGCCTCATCTGTAAACTTGCAGTTGCAGCCTGTCCTTTTCTATGCAAACCTACATTATTACAAAAGCAGACTGACACCTCTGATACAGAAGACTTTTACAGGAAAAGGAACTTCCAAGCTGACCCTCAGGAAAGGGGAGTCTGGACTAAGAAAGGGGAGTGTTTTCTCATGCATTGGTAATAATCCAATTCTCTGTGGAGCTCTGTATGAAAAATGTAACAGAAGAATGCATGAATTTTGAAAAGCAAATAGGTGAAGCTTAGTAGTTTTGCACTGAAAAGTAGCTCAAGTGCGAAATACACACAGGCTTCATGTGGGATCTGTTTAAGAGAAGGTGGAACTCCAATAGCTCTGACAGACTTGACAAGTCTTTCTGTTTGAGCACTGCATTTTGGGTAACCCTACCTGGGCCAGGATGACTAGGGACTGATTTCAGAGGTTTCTGAATGGAGCTCGGGGAAAATGAGGATTTGAAAAACCATCTAATTGAATAGTAGATTTTGCAATTAAAAACTGCAGCAGCCTCATATTGTCAGAGCATTCAGACTTCTGACTTGAGTCAGAACTAAGGAAAAGACT
Organism: Pseudopipra pipra; assembly: GCF_036250125.1. Lineage (NCBI taxonomy): Eukaryota > Metazoa > Chordata > Aves > Passeriformes > Pipridae > Pseudopipra > Pseudopipra pipra. The sequence goes on from NC_087553.1 coordinate 52,108,976, forward strand.
CTTCCATACACAAAGAAATTACTTGGCCATGGGTATATAACATGGGCAAACAAGGAAGGAGGATAAATCTTGCAAATCCCTAAAAAAACCCTTTAAAATCTGCTGCAAGGTCATATTTTTATTTTATTGCTCGATTTCCCAAAAGATTGCAACTATAATTTGGGGGTAGAAAAAACTGATTTTCACTCAGACCTATTTGGGAGAGAGAATGCTGACATTTACTCACATTCTCTAAGCATAGATAACAGAGCTGCATCTCTGAGAAACTGTTACATTTGCAGTAGCTTCTACAGATCTGCTTCAAAACATGCAGGGGTAGTATTTACCCTGTTTCATCAAGCATTCATTCACATGCTTTCTAAGACTAGTTAGTTAGATCAGGCTGTAAATTGAACTTGCATTTGCTGACTATCCATAACCCCCTCCATTGTTAGTCAGAGGACTTTATACTAAAGCACTACCAAAAATCCTGCAAAACCACATACCAACAGGGATATATTAAAGCTGATATAAAAGCCAATTCTAAACTCAGTCATTGATCATAGTTTGATTTCTCTAACGTCAGTTTATCATGGAATATCTGGGCAGAGACTTGGTCCCCAAATTACTTTTTACAAATAAGAAAATTGCATTAAAAGAATTTAGAAAATAAGTCTTCTCTTTCTGATTATGCAACTGTATATTTTGGGTTATTTCAGAACCTTGATCTAAACCTTTGGGTAGTATTTAACCCACAGACAGTGAAAAAGGTCTTTGGTAACCTCCAGATCACACCACATATTTCCAGTGAACCACTGTGGGAATTTAATTCCCAAAGAGAATACAGAAACACCTCAGGAAAGCTGTCACTACCTGAGAACTAACTGAGGCAACTAAACCCTTTTAGGCCCTTCACTTTTAAAGGATATTAAACTCACACAGAAGAGAAACAAAGAGGATTTTGCTGGCCAAAAACTCATTCCCAGAGCAGAGCTCTGGGAAGACATAGCAACAACCTCAAATACCTCAGTTTTTATTTTGGGGGAGGATTTCTGTTTTTCACACTAAAAAGAAGAAATAGGGCTAAAGACATTTACATGTCTCATGTCAAGCTGGATAAATTCAAAATCCTTGCTGTAAATCCCTAACTGCAAAATGAGTTCAAGCCTGAGCCTTGAGTGAATACACAAAAAGCTTAAAAAAGGATCTTAAAAAGCATAGTGATGCTCGGCTATGCAGTGGCATTTTTCCTGAGAATTTAATAATGTATTTGCCATGAGCCAAGTTTAAACCAGCTTTGCACCTCATGTAATGAAAAGCATTTAGGTCGAATGACCTCCCAGATTGGCTGTGTGATGACCATATGAGCCAGTAGGAAGGACATAGAGGTTACATTTGGGTATGTGCTGATTTTTAGTAGATTACATATCTATGGCATCTTATTTAAATCGGTTGTTCTCCTTATTGATTCACTGAGGAAGTTTCAGTCAATGATAAATTTCTGCTCCACTGTCATTTTCCATGCCCTGGCCTCCAGAAGAACTGCATCTGATCAGACTTGCACAGACTGAACCAAGGGAACAGACTCACTCCTCAGCAACTTATGTAGCTGGTACCTCCATCTGCTTTGCCACGGGAGTGGCAGACATCAGAATATGGAAGGAAGATTTGGAACTGTTTCCCTCGCCTTCTGAATTGCTCAGGAAGCATTTGGAGCCAAGACCCTCTGACAGATGACTGTTTCACTCAAGTCAAATGTCAGTGATCAGTATGGAGTATTATGTGTCACTTCACAGAGCAACCACTGACCAGCTGATTTAAGATGATCAGGTAGATCATCCCATATTTACTTCCCTAATCAAACGGAATCATGATTATAATTAACCATAAGCATATTGCAGACTTTCAAAACCTATCTTAAAAATGTAAAATGCAAGTTTATATTTACATTAAACTGTTTTATAAAATTATGTTAAATATTTATGTTACTATTTAAAGTCTCACACACAAAAACATCCAGTCAAAACAACTTACTCCATATCTGACTTCAAAATATGTATGGTGGGACTTATTCTTTGCCACTTATTCATGCCCATCGAGGGATGGACATGCTTCAAGCAGGCAATTTTGAGCGCACAGGAACAGGCTATACCAGTGTGCCGAAAGGCCAGCCAGAGGGGAAGACGGCCGGCTTGGTTAAATAGGGAGGTTCTAAAAGAAATCAGGGATAAAAAGAAAGTTTACAGACTGTGGAAAAAAGGGCTGGTTACTTATGAAGAATTTACGAAGAGAGCTAGGTCATGCAGGAAAAAAATTAGGGAAAGAAAAGTGGAATTTGAAGTTAATTTGGCTAATTCAGTTAGGGATAACAAAAAGTCCTTTTATAAATACATTAATAGCAAAAGGAGAGGCAAGGAAAACCTCAGTTCTCTGTTGGACTTTGAGGGAAATATAGTTAACAAAGATGAGGAGAAGGCTGAGGTACTTAACACCTACTTTGCCTCAGTTTTTAGCAGTAAGACAGGTGGCCCTCAGGACAACTGGCCTCTAGAGCAGATAGACAGAGACAGAGACCTGAATAGCCCTCCTGTATTCCAGGAGGATGTAGTAATCGACTTACTGAGCCAGCTGGATCCCAACAAGTCTATGGGACCAGACAGGATCCATCCCAGGGTGATGAGAGAGCTGGCAGAAGAGCTTGCCAAACCGCTCTCCATCATCTTCCAACAGTCCTGGCTCTCTGGGAAGGTCCCAAATGATTGGAGGTTGGCGAATGTCACCCCAATCCACAAAAAAGGCTGCAAGCAGGACCCTGGCAACTATAGGCCTGTCAGCCTGACCTCGGTGCCTGGCAGGGCTATAGAACAGATCATCCTGAGTGCAATCACACAGCACCTTCAGGATGGACAAGGGATTAGACCCAGCCAGCATGGGTTTAGGAGGGGCAGGTCCTGTCTGACCAACCTGATCTCTTTTTACGATCAGGTGACCCACCTGGTGGATGAGGGGAAGGCTGTGGATGTGGTCTGTCTAGACTTCAGCAAGGCCTTTGACACTGTCTCCCATAATATACTCCTGGAAAAGCTGGTAGCCCATGGCTTGGACAAGTATACCCTCTCCTGGATTAGGAGCTGGCTGGAGGGTCGGGCCCAGAGAGTGCTGGTGAATGGAGCTGCATCCAGCTGGCGGCCGGTCACCAGTGGTGTTCCCCAGGGATCAGTGTTGGGCCCAGTCCTGTTTAACATCTTTATAGATGATTTAGATGAGGGGATTGAGTGTATCATCAGCAAATTTGCTGATGACACTAAATTGGGAGGGAGTGTCGACCTGCTGGAAGGCAGGAGGGCTCTGCAGAGGGATCTGGATAGACTTGAGAGATGGGCTGATTCCAATGGGATGAAGTTCAATAAAGCCAAGTGCCGGGTCCTGCACTTTGGCCACAACAACCCCATGCAGCGCTACAGGCTGGGCACAGAGTGGCTGGAGAGCAGCCAGGCAGAAAGGGACCTGGGGGTACTAATTGACAGGAAGCTCAACATGAGCCAACAGTGTGCCCAGGTGGCCAAGAAGGCCAATGGGATCTTGTCCTGTATCAAAAATAGTGTGGCCAGCAGGAGCAGGGAAGTGATCCTTCCCCTGTACTCTGCATTGGTGAGGCCACACCTTGAGTATTGTGTTCAGTTCTGGGCCCCTCAGTTCAGAAAGGATATTGAGGTGCTGGAGCGGGTCCAGAGAAGAGCAACAAGGCTGGTGAAGGGACTGGAGCATAAGTCCTATGGGGAGAGGCTGAGGGAGCTGGGGTTGTTTAGCCTGGAGAAGAGGAGGCTCAGAGGTGACCTCATCACTGTCTATAACTACCTGAAGGGAAGTTCTAGCCAGGTGGGGGTTGGTCTCTTCTCTCAGGCACTCAGCAATAGGACAAGGGGACACGGGCTTAAGCTCCGCCAGGGGAAATTTAAGTTGGATATCAGGAGAAAATTCTTTACAGAGAGAGTGATCAGGCATTGGAATGGGCTGCCCAGAGAGGTGGTGGATTCACCATCCCTGGAGATTTTTAAACGCAGATTGGACATGGCACTGAGTGCCATGATCTAGTAAATGGACTGGATTTGGACCAAGGGTTGGACTCGATGATCTCGGAGGTCTTTTCCAACCCAATCGATTCTATGATTCTATGATTCTATGATTCATTCTTTTGTTCCTCAGAATTAATACATTTCCATAAATTTATCCAGGGATTTCTAACTACACTAACAGACTGACATTTTCACTACATTTTCGGCCAATACTTTTTGTTAATAAGGGGAGGTTTTCCCATGTTACACTGAAAAACTTCATACAAAATGAATGTATCCAGGGAGATATATGTGTTAAGGTGTTTGCATAATCAGACAGCTTTTCTTCCAACATATTTCATACAGCTAGTTTATTCTCTTGTCTCTGTCCTTCTCATCACCAACAAAGAGTGTAAATAATGTTCTCAATAATAGAATATTATTGAATCTACACAACTCCTCAGATATGGTAATGATCATTTAGAAAAAAACACTGGGTTTACTTTTAAAAAGAGTTATATAAAGAGGTAGTTATACAGGGATATACAAGCTGACACTCTGGAAACTGATTTGGGACTGAGAAGATACTGAGTCAAGTCTAACTTCTGACTCTGCTTTACCATCCTATTTTCAGAAGATCATGTTCCTTTCTTGTTTCATTTCCCATTCATTTCCCATTATTTGGAAGACTGAGATAATGACCTCTACTGAACAGATATATAATAAAAGAGTAAAGTACTTTTTGCCTGGACAATTTTCTATGATGACTGATCTGGGAAAACTGGTATGAATCAAAACACTAAGAAGTTTAATTTATCCATAAAACATCTGGGTTACTTTGTGAAACTCCTCTTAGTTCAGTAAAAATACTCACTTATGTATGTAAGGCTCAGCGTTATTAGTAAAATCTCTGCATTGGCTGATGGAGGTGACTTACAGTTTCAGCGCTTTTATGTCTGTGAAAAGTCTTGGTGCTGAGTCATATCAAACTCCTGTAAGGAAGCAACCAAAAGGGCTAAAAGTTTATGTTGAGACCACTTCACCAAGTACGTTCCAAGCTTGAAGGTTTTGCACTTGATGTATCCATCTAAGTAGATCCTTTCACGTCAAAGAAACGGCAGGGCCATTCTTCCCTGCCTTACCTCATTGGCATGTCTCCTTTTCAATTCAGGAACATAACAAGATCTTGAAAACATAACATTGTGAAATTATATATTCTTTGGCAAAAGATGCTACCTCATCTTGCCCAATTCTGACTTCAGCCATTTGACCAATTTCTATCAGAAAAGTCTTTGATGACAGGAATGATATTTTATGCTTCATATGCAAGATAGAAAACTGGGGCAGCAATGACTGTGCCATAGAGCTGAGGGAATCATTCAGAGTTAATAATTTATTTGCTGAATATAGCTTCCTTTATTCTTTTTTGAACAGATGTGAAAAAGCATCTTCCTTTCAGCTGCAAGAGACACAATGGCACGCTTGAGTGGGTCACTCAGGGTGAGCAAGAGGCCACAATACACCTTGCACTGATGTAGCTTGCCTCCTTGATGAAGCCCTTTGAAAGCAAGTCTTTAAATGATGACCCACCCTTTGGTGTATGGCCACATGTATTTGCTGATTTGTCACCCATCCAGGCTGACATGTAGGCTATAGAGCACCTGAGGAACCTGGGGTTCTCTGCTGTGTACACCTGAGACCTGGTTTGGGCATTCACAAGGCAAGAATCAATAGTGCAAGACTCATGTGTAATAAAAGGTACAGATCTGAACGGAAAACTGAGATTAGCTTAAAAATTCATAATAAAATAATAGTATTTATTTTTTTTAACATTAGCCACATTTTCTCTGCAAATATATTGCAATTTACTATAAATGTGGAATAAAAGAAGACAATGAAGACTAATTTGATTTTGACCTTTTATTATTTATCTGTAGCAACAAACAGAAATAGGGCTTTTGTTTGATGCACTTTTTTGTCTATGCGAATACAAACCTTGCTACAAAATTCGTAAATTTTCTATTCTACAAATATTTCTGCCCATGTTTGGTCATATTATAAGACTAATTTGACTGTGCATTAAGTTATGAATATAGAAAATGTTTGTAGGAACAGATGATGTAGATGATGATGATGATTGATGATGATGATGATGATGATGATGATGATGATGATGATGGGTGACTACAGTTGAAAAGAACAGCAGGAGATTTTAGGCAAAGCATTGCAGCTAGAATATAAGCAGCATACAAGCAGTCATGTTTTCTTCTTTGTTCTCTGCTGGGCACACCAGAGCTTAGAACCAATAGCTTTTTGTTAATTTTCAATAACCGCATATTAGAACTCCGATATTACTTTCATTGGTATCACGCACTATTCAGTAACAATACATATTTTAAGCAGACTCTCAGTAAATTAATTTCCTAGAATATTCTTGGAAAAGTAGCATAAAACAAGTTAGAATATTGCCATGGAAAATTCAATGTTTCATTTAAATAAATATTTGCAGATTTCACCCCTTATTATCTGCTTAGCTATAATCATCTACAAAAAGGAAACTTATAAGTATTCCTTTTTTGGTGCATCAAAACGGAAAATTTTGTTAATACTTTTTAAGGGTTGAAAGTCTTCCTGGAAAAGGAACCTGAATTTTCTGAAACTCTTCCATGTATGCAAATGTATATGTGTATTCAAATCATAGATACATATCAAGAAAAAATATATATTTATAGGTACACTATGTATAAAAATCTACACCAACTGAAGCAATAATAGAATTTCTGTAAAAGACCTATATAAACTACCCGGAACTATAAGTTTGGAAATCCTTTTGGAGACATAGTTATGGAATGGCTGCAGTGAAGACAAAACTACTGTTCAAATCAAGATAAGTATTACTCTTGAAAACTGGAGTGACTGGAGTGCCTTCTGCTCTTTCTTCCTTTTCAGGTCCTTCAGCTGGTGAAGGTCTCTTCATGTCACCAGCAGCAGCAGCCTTCACCAGAGAAATTAGCAATTGTGTCGACTTTGAAAACACAGAGAAATGTGTCTTTTGCCCCACTGAAAAGTAGGGCAAAGGACTATTTTGCTATGATCGACTGCAAGCATCTGCCAGGTGGATACATCAGGGACTTCCAGAAAGCCCCTTAGCTGCTTTACAGTTGTTATTCTATTCTGAACGCAGCAAATCACTGGATAGCCATAGGATCTGAGAGATGAGTATCAAATAAATCACAGCCACATTTTACCAATTTTGGCCAAAAGTCTGGGGGTAACTGCACTATGTCATCTTTAAAATAACTTTTATCTCTTGCTGTAATAAATTAGAATATTTTTTTAATCTCTTGTTGCAATATATTTAGCCTACCATTGATCCACTAACTCTTAAAGTATGATTATTTTAAATGGTGATGACATTTTAAATTCTAGTAATCACCAACTGTTCTATTTGACAAATGTTCTGGTTTGTCTTTTATTTTCAATGAAGCTTAAAATAAAAAATCTTTTTTTTTCTTTATGTCATTGTTTTTGCACCAGTATCATTGATGGTTTCATTCACGTCAGCACAACTCAGAAATGAGTTTTAGATGAGTTGAGCTGCTTTTGCTGACTAAATTTGCAGCAGCAAAGCGTAAAGCATTTCAAGTTCTACAAAAGCAGTCTTTTTATTACTTCTTTTTGAGAGACTGGTGGTTTAAAAAGAAAATAGATACACAGATTTCAATGCACTCCTTTTTTTGGTAATTTCCACATAATCAGAGACTTCTTTGTACTACAAAATTATCAGACTTCATATAGATTTTATAGAATGTAGATAGATTTTTGTCATTTGGCACCTGCAAAACATGCACAGTAGCATATACCTAAATTGTACAGCTGTTACAGTCACACAAGATTGTCTCTATAATAAAGAAATTCAATATATCCAACCAAGCAATATATATGTATATAGAGTTCATATATATGTATGTGTGTGTGTACATACATATGTATAGATACATTCATTCACATAAAATAGTTTTTTGCAATAGGTTTTGATGTGTTCTGTGGTGTGTGCCGGTTCCCTCAGTGAAATTAAATGCACATCACACTTTGTCTTCTCAGCTGTTGCACGCTGCCTAGTTTTCAGTTTGGCACTGTCTAGGTATGCAGCTACAGATGGAAAGTAAGTATGTCTGATATGCTTTTCACCTGCCATAAAATGCCAAACTCCCTTCGTCATTTTGTATAAACAATTTGCAATTCATTTAGCTCTCACACAGGGAATTCCAAAATAACTCATTAAAATGTTTAATATTATCAGTACTGGATTTTAAAGCTATGAGAAAGGAATCCAGTTTTAGAAGATTTTACATGCTATAATTTCCAGATCTGTAACCTGCAGCACAGGATGAGGGATTAAAATTATGTATGAGGTTCTGTATTTGAGTCTCTGATATGACTTTTATGTATTGACATCTGGAACGAAAAGGATTAGTTGTATAATTTAATCCTATCAAAGACAGTTGTAGTTTTCCTTTTCTACACTGTGTTAAATGCACAGAAGCTTCATGCAATAGCGTATGACTATCTAACAGCAATTACATGACATGGAAAGGATGGTGACTTAGGACATATGATATAAACAGCTTTGCAGCCCATCAGTAGATTACTTCAACTTGAGGCCATAATTCACTTTTCAGTACATGACCTTTTGCATGTTTTACTGAGTAAGGAGCTTTTTAAGGCTGTCTTCTTGCTCTCTCAGAATAACCTTCAATGCAAAGGGGTTTTACAGATATCTCATAAAAATCTCCTGGAATCTGTTTACCTATTTTTCTCTTAATGCAGTAGTATAATAAATATTGAGAGTAAAGAAGAATATACTGATACAAGTAAAGATGAGAAGCAATTACTTGCCTTTCTCTATCAACAATACAGAAAATAAGAATACTATCCTGAAATAAATTCTTAAGGTGGTAAAATTTAGATGAGATGCATGCCACCTTGCAAAGTGCCTTTAGAGAGCCTCTGCATCTTTCTTCACGTTGCTCCCTGGGGCTGATTCTTTACTAACACTGAGTAACACTTCATGTTGCTAACAGTCTTCATTATAACCTTGCAATGTCATCAAATATTCATATGTCATCCCAAGAATTACCTTTTGCTTCCTTACCTCATAAAATCATTAATATTTGTACACATCAAATATCTAAAGATTCATTGGACAATAAATCAGTAGTTCATGCGCAATACACAGTACTAAATATTATTAGGATTTCTTATTGAAGCTAGCAATAAAAGCTGCTCTTTACAGCTGACATTAGTAAACCTACTGGGTTTTGGGTTTGTTTGTTTTGTTTATGTTTTCCTGAACAATAAATAAGGGGATCTTTCAATCTTTTCTGTTAGATAAAGGCATATGATAAATGGGAGGAAGTAGCATGTAGACAAGAGTGTTTAATTTTTATAATTTAGGCCTAAATTGTATTCGAGACTCTACATATTTAGCCTACTTTGAACACTGTGGGAGATGTAAGTAAGCATATAAGATTACAAATTAATCTTACTTACAGAGGAGGAGAAAGATTTTATGTCAAGAAGTAAGAGTGACAGAAACATAAAAAGAACACTTATTAGCTTATTACATGTATTAGTTGCACTGTAATACATGAAACACTCAGCCAGTACAAAAATAGAAGTAAGGAGTGTCCAAGAAAAAAATAAGTTTTCACATAACCATTCTGAAACTAATGCAGATGTTTCGGAAGGCTCTTCAGGGTAAAAATACCTATTCATGAATGTAACATTAATCATGTAATTATTGGGGGTATTAAAGCCTAAAAAAAAATTCACTTTCACAATTATAGACTTAAGCAAACAGCATAGCACAAAGCTGCAAGGGAAGCATGCACATTTTGCTTTAGATAATGATGGATTTTCTAAGTGGCTACCATACTCTGCAAGTTCCTTTCCTGAGACAATTCTCACTATGGAAAAGTTCTTGTTTATAGACTGCAAGAGGAATCACAAATTTTAAAGCTGGGCCTTTGTCCTTCAGTAGGATTTCTGCACTGAATATCCCTGTGCCCACACCAAGCCTTGCTGAAGCTCGTGGTACTTACAGGGACAGCAAATTTTGTATTAGCTGTTTCTACAGACTCAAACCAAATGGAGGATGAAATTTTAAATTTTTACTTTAGCAGAGAAACCTGTATCACAGCCTAAATTAATTAGTAAGTTCTGAAAAATCTACAGCAAATAGGACATCTGTGTTTTATGACCTTTTTCTTCTCTGAAAAAAAACCCCAGCCTTTGGGTTGAAATAACTTTTAACAGTTTTGTCTGAAAGGAAAAATCTGAAAATCTCAGGGGGTTAACATTTCTTTTTTATTGTTTTGAAATTACTTTTTGCTTTGTTTAATGCCAAAATTGGGGGAAATTTAAAAAATAATGTAAAATTTCCAAATGAAAAGTTTTTACTAAAATTTTATTAACATGTTAATTTGTTTTCATTCTTCTGTTTCAGTGGTGCAATCAGTGAATTTTAGCTCTGGGGTCACATACAACAGTGCTTTGGTGTTTTTTTATTTTTTCTGTTCAGGTAGTGAACTGAAAAAGAAACAAAAGCAATTATTTGCAGCTCTACTACTCTACTACCAACCATAAAATCTTTTATTTGAAAAGCTACCTGCTTGTCAACTACATATCCAATACAAAACAGAGAAAATCAGAAAGCAATAGCAGTAATTTATCTACCTTTACAGTTTTACCACGAAAAATGTACTTCTCTATAAAAACATTTTTAGACCAAGCTTGAAATGACATAAACGTACATTTCCTACTTTTCTATAAGAGTGTATGCATGTACAGCTTTCTCCATCTGTCATTTCTATTTTATGTAGAGTCATGATATTTACATTTCAACAAACCAAATGGCAAAATATCTATTATTCTACATAACACTGGATTTTGTAATTTCCTAAAAGGTTGAAGGTATTTAACCAGATATTGTATTTGAGCTTTCCATATGCAATGAAACACAATTGGAGATTATGAATTCAGAAGAAAGGAGGGAGCACTTAAGATGTGACATTATAACTTGAAAAAAAAAGAACATGAATTCTTTACTGCACTTTGGTCCTGTTAGTCAAAGAAAAGAGATCAGGAGAATCTTTATGATAGAAAAGGTGTTTCTTTAATAGCAGAAAGATTTCTTCAGTGATAGAAATTACATTAAACATTAATTCTACCTTTGAAATAAGCATTTTTTCATCACAAATCAACAAATCACTGTGATAATAAATAACCTATACTGTGCTTGTTTTTTATGATAATGTTCTGTTAAACCTCCACTGCATTAGACTTGCACATACCCATACATGCACATAAATCTATTACAAAATGTTTTCCCGAGATCCCCACAAGCTATAAAGTGCTTAAGCTGACATGGACTAGGGTCTAAGCAGGGGCTATGCCTCTAAAGAGCTGATGTTCAAGAACAGCTGCTGATCTACACACACTGCTGGCTAGTAGTAGCAATTATTTACATTAGCATCTCTGGAAAAACTGAAGAGGGATTCTCACTTCTCAATTATAATTCTTTGATGTAATTCAGGGTTATGGCAACAAGGCAAAAGCAAACTTTGTCCTATTCCTTGTAACTGTCCAATGTAACCAGAGTTTCACCTAAAGGCAGAGAAATGTGGAAGTCCACAATAAAGAGAATGGAAGAGAACGTGTCCAGATCTCTCTTTTCTTGAGTAAGCTGGCTAGAAATTATCAGAATTAACATATTAAAATAAGGATAGATGGCAATCTGTAGCCTGGTTTTCTAGGTAATTGAGTAAATTTCAAAATAAAGTGATTTCTCCCTTCACTCTGTCTGTCAAACTCACAGTAAATCTCAAATGTTATTTTAGAGGGGTAGAGAGACTTAAGATAAGCAGGTTTTATAATTTCATGAAAACTGGCAAGTGGATAGAGAAAAGACACCCTATTATTATTCGTTGTGAAAACAGCTAATGAGATCACCCTTCCTTAGACGTGAGACAGGCAGGAAATCAGAAATCAATGGTTATGCTGCACACAGTACTACTATTTTTTTTTGAAGCTTTCCATGTTACATTATCTTCTGCCCTAATTGCTATAACCAGAGGATGAATTAGAAGAGTATGGTATGGGGTTTGGAAAGATTGATGTCCCATCTAGACAACATTTTCATTCAGCATAACAGCTAAAATTAGATGACAAAGCTCATTGTGAATTATATGAACAGTTTGCAGAGGCTAATGAGAGCAGAGCAGAAGCTGCAAATGGACTTTGACCCTTGTAGAACTCTCATTGATTTTAGGACCTTTAGCTAAACAAGTGGTTTTAAGTTGTTTCTTCTAACAGAGTTGTATTTCTAGAAATGTCCCTACTGCCTGATGTTTCACCGTTCTGCTTTCTGTTGCTTTAATGTGAATTAGATTGAACAGATCTTTCTTTAAAATTCACATAGTGTATGTCAAATATCTAGACTGTAATTGCTATAGTCTTGAGGTTATTTTATGTTGTATCATATAGCAGTCCTTTTGAGTGACTGAGCAATGCTATGTACATAATTGGGAGGAAACTAAAGATCTGACATTGTGATCATTTGATTCCTTATGATCTTGCTTCAAAAAGGTTATAATCCAATTTAGATTTTTTTGCTATTTATGAACAATGAAACTACTACAGCGAGATGATGTTTTTAGTTGGTAAACAAAGCCACAGCCTCCTTATGAAACAAGTATGATTTCATTGAAACATACTTCTTTTAATTGGGACAGCAATAATTTTGTGCAAGCTGGCAGAGTGTCTTAGCAGCATAACTTATAACTGAATAACCTGTTCTGAAATCTGTCCTCGAGATGAAGTATTGTTAAACAAGAAATAAAATATATTTTTTAACTTTGCGATCAAGCTACATAATTAATAAATCTAATGTCTCCCTATGACATGTATCTTTTGGAGTATGTAGAGCATAATGACACTAAATTTAGGACAGTTTTGAATTGTAATGTCTTGATTTTATGCCTGCTATGTCCAAATGACATCCACTAATAACATAACATCAAGCCTAACTAACATGTTTCCCAGAACTTGTAAACTGTCTACTCTTCTACCCCAATTTATGCTCCAGGAGAATAAAACTGTGATGAAAAAAATGCCAGCTTTTCTGATTTTTTTATTTGAAAATTAATTTAAGGAAAAAAAAATCATGCGTAAAGTTTCAATTTTGTAGACAGACTACAAGATATTTTATTTCATCCTTTCTCTCTGTTGGAAACTTGGACTCAACACTCACTACAGCAATGCCACCAGGAACACCACAAAAAAAATTACTTCCTCCCTAAGTTGGAAAAGTAGCTTGCTATAAATTACTGCTTTTTCATTGCTGTTTATGCAATTAGAAAGCAATCATTAACATGAAAGAAGGTTTCTATTTCCTGTTCTGAACTCTGGTACAGGGGCTATTAGCAATTACTGCCATAAAAAGTGCCCCTACAGGCAACTCTCCAGATATTCTCAGTTTTGAAGAGTTACCAGCTTCATGCCAGTCTGCCTGACCTCAGGCTTTGTTCTTCGCCAAGAGCTGGCTGGACTAAGGAAGTGATTTTTAATGCAAGATAATAACTTTATTCTATGTACTAACTTCTGAAAAATGCTCTATATTCATCTGTGCCAGTGAATGACACATTGTTTCTGTTAACTATATTTTTTGCACATATTCATCTCTTTCATGTAGGATTCCTATAAAGCTGCTGAAACTTGAAATGGTGTAAGTTTTGCTGGAACAGAAACCAGTTATTAAATATGGGTAGGATACAATTTCAGTTGCTCTCAGTCAGAGCTGTATTACCCCTCTTTGGGCACTCTCCACCCTCCAGAGCAGAGGCAATTCAGTAACAAAACAGTTTAGAAAGAATTCGCAATATAAGAGAGATGGGACTAATTAGGCAAGGAGGCATTGATCGTTGTGATGCTTTTGCAGGAGCAGAGGAAGGTGGCTGGCATCCAAGCTCTACATTTCCTGGAATACAAAGAAAAAGGAGTACCTAAATTGGTAATGTTTGGATGCAGATTGAAAGATTGCCATGCAGCGAGTATTTTATAGAGAAAAGAAAATAAAAGAGTTAAGTCAAAAATAAGATGTTTTTCTTTTGTTTGTGGAGTGAAATGGGAGTATTTGATGACACTGGAGATTCTGCATGTGACTAGGAATGTGGCTACAGTGACATTGAATAAGTCTGGCAAGAGGCATCCTTGTCAAAGAAGACTTCCCAGAGTGCTTCAGCACAACCAGGAGTCTGAAGTCTAGTAGTTATTAGTTTCCTGCATTAATTCACTGTTCGTTTATTTTTGTAAGGATGTGATCTTAAAGACACTTGAAGTCCAGAGTAGTTTCCCTTTGACTTAGCAGACTGGCTTAGGCTCTCAGTCTCAGGAACATTCTGCCTAATGTAAAGTATCTAAGACTCCTAATTTAAGGACCAGAGTCATCCCAGAATACCTGTTATAGCCAATGGATACCTATGACAAAACATGAATTCAAAATGAGAAATATGTATTTATATAAAGTAAAATTTAAAAGTTTTTATTTACCATTTCATTGATGGAGAACATATTACTAATTTGAAAAGGAATTCCGAGAGCCTAATATGACTAATACATAGTTTAGGATAATTAATCTTTTATATAGTATCCTGTATATCAAGAATAACAAATATAATTACTACATCAGTATTTGTTGGTTTAGAGCAGATAAAGTACCAATATTTGAGATCAAATCAGTTGTTTCTTTGGAAGAATGTAAGGTTTTCTTGAGATGATTCCAAGTACTAACTTAATGTCACCTTAAGAAAAAAAGAAACCACAATGCTGACAGTTCTACCTTCATATTTCATCCTCTAAATCTGTAACAAAAACATAAAAAAACTTTTCCACAGAAATAAGGGTCTTTTTCTAGGTTAATGATGGCTATACTAACTCTCAGGTTGACTTCAGAATTTAAAAGAAATGGTGCATACTGTGCACTTCCCCCCACAGTATGTCTTAATCCCTGACTAGTGAGAGGTCATTTTTTAATGTCCAGAGCAATCCATTTCTCTATATAGAAAGGATGCCAAACCTGAGCCTATTTTAGCAAACCCCCAGAAAGACGGCTTTATGTCTTGGGAAAATTATCAAAAGCTTCCCACTTTTTCTGTCTGGCCATAGCACAAAAAGCAGCTAGATTTAGACAAGACAAATCTATGGAGGCGAGGAAAGTGAAGACTATGACTATATATTTGGGCTGATTGCAAGTTTGACCAAAGCATTATTTTTTTTTTTATTATTTGCAAGGTAGAATCAACCATCTTCCTCTGTGAGACACATTCTTAATCTCATGACCCAGTTCTTCAGTGAGGTTGTTAGCAGCACTCTAGAAATCCTTACAGACTTTTGCTACTTAGAAGGTCTCAGGAATGTTCCCTTCATTTTAAAAAAAAACCCTTTCAAAACAAAACACCAAAAACCCAAACCTCTTCTGCTCAGACTGAGAAGCATTCAGACCTTCAAGCAAGCAATATATGAGAAGAGGCAGATCAGTAGAATATCCTGCCAGTGGTAACCAGAATGGGTTTTGAAAGAAATGTTTATATTTTGAAGAGATAATCTTGGTTCTGTAAATAAATTTTAAAAATCCTTTCCATTGTTTGACCAAATAGTAGATAAATATATGAGGTTTTTTTATGGAAGGTGTTCTTACTAATCCACAAGGTGAAAAATAGCATATATTCAAAAACCAGTTATCTCCATATGATTTTATGCACTTGGTACTGAGTGTACAAAAAAATTAATATAAGAATGAAGGAACTGTGAAATTATCTTCTAGTCTAAAGAAGCAGCAAAGAAAAAAGTTAGATGTATGGCTGAATCTTGAGGTTAAGGCTTACAAAGTGGTTTAAATATCTGTAGTGTTCTTTTCTCAAAAGGAAAGACCACTGACTTTATACTAAAGGAATTAAGAAGAGGGAATGTACATCTGCATTCAGTCTATAAGGAAAATTTGTGGTTTCAAATATTCTAAATATTTCTAAAAATAATTAAGAAAAAATGAAATGCATTAATGTAAACTTATGCATCATCACTGTTATCTTCTTTAATCCATAGAGAGTTCTTTGTACCTCATGACTTTGGAAAGAATTAGAAATAGCTCATATTAGAGTCCATTGTGCATTCCCCTTAGAACCACTTTCTTCTTTTCCTACAATTACTAGGATTTATTTTCTTTGCTTGAAAATAGGATTTTTGTCTAATTTGAGTCCTTGCTATTTAATTCCTACTTGAAGTCATAATCCTCCCTGTCACATCACACCAATCTCTTTGTAGCCAATTCCGATTTCACAGGCAGGATTTTGACTTAGGAAGAACTGAATACTTAGGTACACTTTACATACCAGAACTTAGTCTTCCAGAAACATACAAAATAAGGAATGCTGCAGCCAGATAATTTCAAGGCACCAGCTGTGAAAGTTTGAGCTCCTGTTTATCACTTTTCAGTAGTATATTAATTAAGAAGTTAATAGAGTATACTGTTTTCTTTCCAAGATTCTGCTTCTGAGAGATGCCTCTCTGACACACAGGCTGTCCACAAAAATTTAAGGTGAGGTGACCATTTTTCCAAGCAGTCAATGGTGTCCATAGAGATGCTTCCCCCCTATACACGGAAAACCCTGTGTTGCAAGACTTCTATTCTGGAAAAACTGCAAAAGAAAAAAGCAACTGAAAGCAGTAATTGTTTTCTGTAAAGCTAGGCATATTAAAAATGTAAGAACAGTTATTAATTACAAAAAGAATCTATAGTTGAAAAAGAAACCTCTTGATTTTCAGGAAAGGAAGTCCCATATTGTTGTCTCAGTGGTGAGCTGACAGGATCATAAATTGCGCTGTATTAATTGCTACAGGACTGCCTTTCTGTAGCATCAAATAAAACTCCCTAATCTTTCATATGGGAAAAAAATACATCACTGAAAGCTCAATATCTGTAGTTGACCCACTGATTTCAATTTAATGGCTTTATAGGATATCATGTACTGAACTGTTGAAATAGAAAAAAAACCCCAACAAACCAACAAACAAACAACTTCGGGAAACATAAAGAAATTATCCTTTATTTTATGTGATATTTTATTTCAAGTGACTTGATATACGCAATCATCATCACAAATTTTACCAGGTTAGGAATTGCACTCAAACACTACTAAAATCTCTTCTCTCCGTACCTTCAAGCATTTCTTGTAGGAGCAGCTTAGAGACTACAGTACTGCAAATGTTTATCTTTTTCATGGGACCTTAGTCAGAAGCAAATATATACTGAAGCAGAGCATATTATTAAAATATAGAAGAGAGTTAACTGTCAAGCTTCAGTGTGTATTTGGTTTATTTTTGTTTGTGATTCTTTGGCATATACCTGAAGTAGGTTATCAGAGTGGAAGGTTTGGTTATAAGATCTTCACGTACAAAGGAACCTATTTAATCCGTGCTTCTTTCGGAAACCTCTTACTACCAAACGGAAACACACGCAAATCAGAAGGAATACTTTCTGGTATCTTGTTGCAAGTCTGTGAAGAAAAGGCGATTTAAAAATCTTGAAAAATACACACCGTTCCCTCTACTTATCGGTACTAACAGAGCGCCACGCGAAACTCGGGAAATTACGTGCCCGTCTACCGCGGAGATCCAGCGGTTCCGCGAACTCAGCAGCAGCTGGAGGCGGCAGAGCGGGGAGTCCGGCGAAGGGATTCGGGGCGAGGGGCGCGGGGGGCGCGGGGGGCGCGCCCGCCCGGCCCCGCAGCGGCTCCCCGGCGGGAGCTCACTTCCCGTCATCCACGCGCCATCTAGCGTCGGGAAAAGGGGGGCGGTTTGGCACGGGAGCGGAGCGGAGAGGAGGAGGAAAAGGCTCCCACGCCCGTCCCAGCTCTCGCCGTTCCCAAAGCTGGTAAGAGCCATTTGGATATTGCAGCCAGAACTCCGGAGTGGCTCGGGGCGGGTTGTGAGGAGCATCGCCACGCTTCGCTCCCAGGCATCTCATCTCCCCCTTCTTTTAGTGAACCGTTCCCCTTCCCTTGAAAGCAGCTAGCGCTCCCCAGAAATCCCCTCGGTACCTCACCTTAAGCCATCGCCGCCGCCCCGATCCCTACCCAAAACACCGCGAACTCCAAAGGGTCTTTACGCCGCTGCCGGCGGAGGGGTTGGACCGCGCGATCCCGGCCCTGCAGAGACACACACCGACACACACGCACACACACCGACACGCACCGACACACACGCACACACACCGACACACAGGCACGCACACAAACACATACACACGCACACGTAGGCTCAGCCGCACTCCCCGCCTGCCCTGCCGCCGCCGGCGTAGCCGCCCGCAGCCCCTTTGTTCCGCCCGCGGAGCGATGCCCTGCCCGCCCGAGCTCCCCCGCGCCCCGCTCCGGCACCCGGTGCCGCCCGCCCCTGCGCCCCTCGCCCGCGGGCGGCGGCGGGGTGGCATGGCCCGCCCGCCGCGGGGGAGGCAGCGGGAAGCCCCTTCCCCGCCCCCGGCCGCGCCAGGGCCTCGCCGCCGCCGCCCGCAGCCCGCGGCAGCCCCGCGGCAGGGCAGGGGCAGCGGCCGCAGCCGCAGCCGCGCCTGACAGCGGCCCCGCGCCGCAGGATCCGCGCCCCGCAAGGACGTGCTCCGCCGAGCTGCCAGGCGCGATTACGTTGTTTTTTCCCCCCACCCACCCCTTGAACTTGTTGCTTGGCGCTCGGCTGTGGCGGAGGGGGGTGGGGGTGGGGGAAAGCCTTATTATCGATGTCCCTTTGGATGCGATCAAGCTTTCTCAGGAGCAACTACTTCCTCGCCGTTCCCGGCGGGGCGCGGAGATCTAGCAGCAGAGCCTGTATTTCCAAAAGTCTCTATGCAACTGAGCGCTCTCGCCAGACTTTCACAGGTAGGTGCCGCAGGCTGGGCACGTCCGGAGGGATGCTAGAGCTGACCCGAGGGGAATGGGCGAGAGGAAGGAGGTGGGGGGACGAAGGGGGGCATGATCCACCGCCGACCGCTACGGCACCGCGCGCCTCTGCCCCGCGCCCGCCTCCGCGGCCCCCCGCCCTCCCCGGCCTCCCCCGCCGCCAGGGAGCCCCTGCCCCGCTCCCACTCCACGGCCAACCTCCCCCGGCTTCGCCTTTCGCCGCCCGCTCGGGCGCTCCCGGGGATGCCCCGTGCACTCCACCTTCTGCGGTCGCCTCCAAAGCTCCCGCTCCTACCCCCGCCACGACCGCCGGGGCTCTGCCCGGCCCCAATGCCCCGTCCGGGGAGGAGCCCCACTCCGCCCGCTCCCACTCTGTGGGGCGCTCCCCGCTGTCGGCGCCCCATCCCCGGCATCCCTGTGCCCTTCAAAGCATTTCCTGCACAGAAAACTTGCCTTAAAGTTTAATGCTGCCGCCCGGAGCTCCTCCCCCTGCCCCGCCGGCTCCCCCGGCCCCTAGCCGGGGTCTGGAGGAGTCCCCGGGGCGGCGATAAAGGTCAGGGAGAGAATTCGTCCTGTCGCTGCTCCAAGGCTGCCGCCGGGAAGGGGGGCGGCCCTCCCGGCCCATCCCCTCCGCCCCACCACGGCGAGCGGCGGCGGCGCCTCGTTGCAGCCCACCCGGGAAGGGCTCCGCTGGCTGCCGCGGCCCGGCTCCGGCGGCGGGCGGGGAGCGAGCGGAGGAGGGGCGGAGGGATCGGCTGCATCGCGCGTGGAAGAAAATCTCCTTTCAGGTGGCTGCACAGCTGCACCAGAGCTACTAGCCAGCTCCAGGGTCTAGTGCTTTGAGGACCCTTGCTTCCATCCAGGGGCCTCACATGGAGACCTTGTATCCAGAGGATCTAGCCGTTAGAGTACCTGTCTTGAATACATGGATTTCCAAGTGCCCTCATTTATTGCTCTAATTGTCTGCCCAGCGCCTGGAAAGCATATTCTGGGGTGAAATATGGGAGGAAACGAAAAGGAAGCAAACAGGTTTTTGGTGAACACTGAAAATCACAACAGTGTTCAGAAATTCACTTGCCTCAAAAATGTGTGAGCATTGGTATTTTTCTTTTCCCTCTCTATTTTAGTGGCTGGACCAGAACTGTCTCTAGATTGACTCCCTTAGCTGTAATAGGTGTTTGGAACCATGGCAGCAGGAGTAGCAGCTTGGTTACCCTTTGCCAGGGCAGCGGCCATAGGATGGATGCCAGTGGCCAGTGGTCCCATGCCAGCTGCTCCACGGCAGGAGAGAAAGCGAAGCCAGGATTCTCTGATTGTGCTGAATGTGAGTGGCATCCAGTTCCAAACGTGGCTGGACACCTTGGAGCGCTACCCTGACACTCTGTTGGGCAGTTCAGAGCGGGACTTCTTCTACCACCCTGAGACACAGCAGTACTTTTTTGATCGGGACCCTGACATTTTCCGCCACATTCTCAACTTCTACCGTACCGGAAAGCTTCATTATCCCCGCCAGGAGTGCATCTCAGCTTATGATGAGGAGCTGGCCTTCTTTGGTATCATCCCTGAGATCATTGGTGACTGCTGTTATGAGGAGTACAAGGATCGCCGACGTGAGAATGCTGAGCGCCTGCAGGATGATGCCGATCAGGATCATGTAGCTGAGAGCTCCCTACCCTCAATGACAGCTCGTCAGAGGATGTGGCGGGCCTTTGAAAACCCCCACACTAGTACACTGGCTCTGGTCTTCTACTATGTCACTGGTTTTTTCATTGCCGTCTCTGTTATTGCCAATGTGGTGGAGACAGTGCCCTGTGGGGTAAGCCCGGGTCGCATCAAAGAGCTGCCCTGTGGAGAGCGATATGCAGTGGCTTTCTTCTGTCTGGATACTGCCTGTGTCATGATCTTCACCGTTGAATATCTCCTACGTCTGCTGGCAGCCCCTAGTCGCTATAAATTTGTGCGCAGTGTCATGAGTATCATTGATGTGGTGGCCATCATGCCATATTACATTGGCCTGGTTATGACAGATAACGAGGATGTCAGTGGGGCTTTTGTGACATTAAGAGTCTTTCGTGTCTTCAGGATCTTTAAGTTTTCCCGCCACTCACAGGGTCTGCGCATCCTGGGGTATACCCTGAAAAGTTGTGCCTCGGAGTTAGGCTTCCTCCTCTTCTCGCTCACTATGGCCATCATCATCTTTGCCACAGTCATGTACTATGCAGAGAAAGGTTCATCAGCCAGCAAGTTCACCAGCATTCCTGCAGCCTTCTGGTACACCATTGTCACCATGACAACACTGGGGTAAGTGCAGCTGCTGTTTGGTTACAGCCAACATTTCAACAAGTGTATTGGCACAAACGGAAAATACTCAATTTAAAAAGATGTTGATAGAAAAAAATGCGAGGGTAAGTTTTTATTGCAGAACTTTGTGAATACAACTTGTCACTTGTTTCCAAGTGTTTTACACATGTAAAGGAGTTAACAGCATTGCTGAAATTAAAATAACCGAATCCTCAAAACTGCAGAAAAACTGAAAAAGCAAACAACAAAACAAAGCAAAAAAAAAATAATCTTGAAACTCTTTGGTGTTGGACAGTGTAATTGGAATACTTCATGAATAGCTGTGAGTTATCAGTGTATTTTGATGTATTAATGTATTTGCTGGTGGGACTTGATACAGTGTTGCTAAAGTAATAATAATCATAAGGAGAACCCAAGTGCAAGCATTTAAGTTGATCAGTATGTGGATCTGCCATTTTGTTTGAAGTGATGTGTTGATGTAGACTTGGATATTGAGTTCAGTATTACAAAGTGATTTGTTTTCATGAGAATTATAATTTATCTTCCCATGCCTCATTGTATGTAAAGCACTGAACAGATTTCCTTTGATTTTCCTGGACCTGCAACTTTTAAGTGACAAGTATGCTACACTGACTGGTGACAGACTCTGGAAAATGATCCGAAGAAGTGTAAGGCATATGACAGATCAAGCATGTGTCTTTAAACATAATTCTAATGGCAGTATAAATTCTTTCAGAGAGTTAGGGGTTAAAAAGGGTCATTTTTGACATTAGAATCCAATGCAGTTTAATGGGAAGAGGAGAGATAGTGTTATTTTATGAAGTCTCATACCAGAGTCCGATTGTATCAGCTGATCCTGTGCACCAAGTTATAAAATGCATTTGTCTGTAATTATAACAGGCACTTAGAAAGTTGATTAATTTGAGATGACAATTTTTTCCCTGTTCTTAATTTTGAGCTGTATAGTATCATCTATGAAACTGAAATTTTTTGCTTCCTTTGAAACTGTCTAGTTATTTAATAATTGCAGATGATAAATGACAAACTTTTCACTTTCATGCAGGCAAAGGCCATCATTTTGTTAGCATTTTACCACATTTTGTTGGGACAGTTGAGATTTATGAAACATGTATAACTCTTAAATTTAACAAAATGAAAGTGCATTATTAAACTATTAGGAAAAAGTTGATTTATTATGTGCAATTGTAATTTAGTTGGGAAATGCACATACAAAATATTGAAAAAGATAAAGGGACTGTCTTACGCCACCATTTTTTATGCAAGGCTTTTATCTTCAGCGTGATATAACAAATGAAGATAAATATAGTGCATTGTAAATATTTCATACTTCTTGTAAGGGCAAGTTATGCTAAAAAGGAGTGACAAGAGCTTTGGGGATTTTAATCTGCTTTTTAGGTTCCTGAGGTTTTTTTTGGCTTTCATTTTCTTCTGATAGTGGCAAATAGGAAGTTACACACACTAACTAGTTCCACAGTCTTGTATTTTCTGATGCTGATACTTTTTGCCATATATTTTTAATTAGAACTGTGATCATTTCAAGAAAGTAGATCCGAAAAATTTACTGATATTTAGAATGTATAATCTTATTATAAAAGAACAGAAGCTGGTGTGTGTTTTTTTGTAATGAAAGGCTTTTTCAGAGTAGGTTGTTTCCACTCTTATGGACAATGTGTAAAGTACTTGTCCATGGTACTGAACATAATCTTTTCTTTGTGCCCAATTTGCAACTGATCATCACACAAGTAGGGTATCTATTTGGCATTAATATGATTTGTTTGGTTTTTTGACCCACACATGAGTATTATTCTGTTGTTCCAGGTTTTGCAGTATTACTCTAAGTAAAATCTTCAGAAATACTGATGAGATTTGAACATGATTTAAAATCTCTTTGAATAGAGCCTAAGAACCTATTTTCAAGTACCCAACCACACAATATTTTGGTTCTAAGGGTTTTAAAAAGTTTTAAAAAGAATCCAGTCATGCTTAAATCCTTTTTCAAGGTATTTTGCATGGAGAAAGTTGTAAGTAGATTGTACAGAGATCCAAAGTCTCACCCTCAGAAGTTCAGATATGAGAGACATCACCAATTGCTATGAAATCTTTAATCAGTGCATTAGCTAGATGATGTCCCTTAATTAACATCATAATAACCATGTAAAGTTTATGTATAAATGATAAATATATATGAATCATTTAAATAAAATTAGCATAATAAAAGCTCTGAAGGCTTTTTAGTTGATGGAATAATTACACAAAAGGAGAGGGAAATTACAAGGAAAAGCATCAAGGGTCAGTGAAAACTGACTGTAATTAATACTGCTACCTTTGCTCTGTGCTAGAACTTATTGCCTCCACTAATACAGAACTTTTTTTTAACTTTAGTTTTAGCTGAATCAGGGGTATATAAATGGACTTGATAGGAACAACTTTTCTCTTTTAGGAAGAAAACTTCATGAAGTCTTTATGCTTTAAATGACAGTAGCACAGAGGTTATGTAAAATCTTACAAAAATACATGAAGGCTAATAGTAAATAATAGATTAACATGAAGTTGAGTTTTTGAGTCATGGTGTTTTTCTCATAATTTGCTAAATAGTAAGGGTATTGAGTAAGTGAACTTTGCAATTTGGGGAGTTATTACCTTGGAAGCAGAGCCATATTTCTCAGTTCTGCATGATTGCTGAGCAATTAAAATGTCTTCAAAAAACATAGATTGCATTTTCCTCTTCAGAGTGCTAGTGACTTCAAATATTACTACTTTTTTGCCTCCAAGGATATCCCAGCTATTAACTGCTCTTGACTGCTCAGCTCAAGTAATACATGTACATAGAGATGTTATATGAAATAAATGAAAAAGGAATGAAAGAAAGGGAAGAATGAAGGAAAGGAAGAGAGAAAGTGAGGAAAAAATAAAGACAGAGAGAGAGAAGAGAGAGAAAGAGGGCTCTAGAATAACAGCATACACTCTGCCAGAAACTGAGCTGTCTGATTTTAAATTTCAAACTAGTGTTTTATCAGGATTAATTGTAGCAAAAGCAAAAGTAAAGTACAAACAAGAGGGAAAAAGAGAATAAAATTGAAAGAGGTCACAAAGCATTTTATGGAGATTCAAGATAACAATGAGAAGCATAGAAGTTAGGGGAAGAATCAAGATAGTGTAAAACTTTGCAGAGAAAAAGTTCAAGTCTGTTGAATTAGGACTGGCAGACTTCCATGGGGGCTTGTGAACATCTACACCCATAATGACAGTTATGGCACCTTCTGCTGTCACCTTATTACATGATAATCTAATAACTTTCCTTCTGCCCTGTCAGTAGGCAGCAAATGAGCTGGAATAGCTGGTAAGGTTTTGGTGGTGTAAGGGTAATGTTTGTTCCCGAGTCAGTCAGAGCTGTAGTGTGTGTTTTATAAAGATATTATATTTTAAATAAGGAACATAGTGCTCTTCTGTGACTAGTTCTAAAGCAATCTCACTGCTATATTAAAATTCTGTATTTACAGGCTTTAGATTGGGTAGCTTTGTCAAGTCACACAATGCTCTGTAGATGAGGACAATACTTTATGAAGGGAAGCCTAAACACAACTCATTTATTTGCTTTGATTGTATAAACTAGAGATGTGTCTTCCAGCAAAGATAAAGCAACTAGTTGTTTTCCTTATTTTTTAATATAGCCCATAGTGTATGAGGGATCCCACCTAAGATGTATCAAATTCCCTGAAGACTTATAATAAAACAGATGACTAGATGTGACAACAGAAAGTCTCAAACAGTGAACAGGGGAACAGGGCAATTTCCCTTTCCCTGCACATTCTGTTCTTTCCCATCTTCACTCCTTTTCAATTCTTTCTGCATCGCTACAGATATGTTCTATCTATTTCTTTTCTCCATTTTTTTTTCAAACTACCACTTCCTGTAGTTTTCCTGTTTGGGGTTTGTCTACTGGCTTGGCACCTTTCCTCGCATCTTCACGACAAGGTTAACATTCTTAATAAGGACTCCTCTGGCCTCATTTTTTCTGCTTCTGCTTCTGCTCCTTGTTCCAGATTCCTCATTCATCCTTCACCACTAGATCAAATCTTTCATTCATCATCATTTTCATTCATTTGACCTGAACTTTTCTCAGAACATACTTTTTGTCCTGACCTTTGTTTGATAGATTTTTTCCTTATGAGAATCACAAAATTTCCACATCATCACTTTTTTCTGAAATGCCACACATTATGTTGTTTTCCTTGTCTCACCATTGTGCCATTGTGAGTGCCTTTAGTTCCTTATGGTCTCTGCATTCTAGTTTGAAATCATCCGTCTCTTCAGAACTTATATTAAAAAAAATAGTTCAATAAAATCTGACAATAAAGCACAAAATTCAAAATCTTTGTTTTGTGAGCAATTTCATTAAAAGTTCAAATATACTCTTATGGTGAATATTACAAAGGATTAGCAAAGTTGGGATATTATTTCTGTATTTTGTGTTGGCTCATTCATTTATTTTTGTTTGATATTTTTAACTCTGTTTCAAATAGAATTTTTCTATTTTTGTCTTCTTATACACAACCTACTGAATTTTCTATTCTACAAATGTGTTTGATGTCTCAATCTATTTTCTCTTCACAGCAGAGACATTTCGCCTGAATAGTTAGAATACTATATAACAGATGAGGGGCAAAGTGTAGTGTGATTACCTTCAAAGCACATGGCTAGATTTTCAAAAAGGGCTCCAGGGGGAATCTGTAATATTAAAGGTCATTTTGATGGCAGTAAAAAAAAAATTATTTGTTCTCTAATAAAAAGATTACTCAAACTGCATTGGACTGTTGTTGGCTTGACAGAGAACGGAGTCATTGTATTCTTATTTCGTTCCACTGGGGACCAGCTTTTGTCTTAAAAAACATCCTGAAGATCTCTTACAGGAAAAGAAGTTAGCTAATTTCACTCATTTTTCTTGAGCATGAATTTCCTTAGTTCAGTTATGAAGAATATGAAGGTGATGCTTAACAAAAAGATCTTTCTGCTCAGAATCTAATATGTTTGCTCCTTTGGTAGAAACAGATGTAATTTTGTTTTCTTGTTGTTACTGTGAGATAAGAATAAAAATAATTAGATTGGTGTGGGTCAGGATATAGCAAAGAAATAGGCTTAGTACAGCAGAAAAAATCATCTCAGAGAATAATTATGCCTGGTGCTTGATCTATTAATTGGGGCCTATCATTCAACTAATCATCAGTGAATACTGTGATTTTAGTAAAATCTTTAAGTGATCAAGCCTAAGAAGTTCAAACTGAGTGATGACAATCGGTACGTGACTCACATCATTGTGCCTCTGTCTAAGAAGAAAAATTTGCAATATAAAAACCATATAAATCTATGAATACTGTAGTAGAATACTGTATTATTTTGCTACTGTGCAAAAAAAAAAATCTGGAAATGGAAACTATATTTCTGAACATGGGAACATACAAATACTGCAGAAATAAAATAATTATTCAAAATAAGTTGAGAACATCTTGCAACTGCAGGGCGACAACTAACTTTTCAGTCATTTGAAAGAATGTCTAATGAACTACTCCTTTTACTTGATTTTTATGCTATTATAGTCCATTGGCAGAAGTTCATAATTTACATCACGGTAAGCTAATGAGACAGTAATCTGGTTCAGCAGGGGTTAAGTAGGTAGATTGTTCCAAAGAAGGAGTATAAATTAGAAATGCAGAAAAAAAGTTTAGATTCAGCCTTAACATGTTTCATCAGTTACCTGACAACAGAGCTGACAGTGATGGAAATGATTCTGTATATTTCTGTACCTATCACTTATCGGGCAATAGATAGGAGCACAGGTTTTCATGGAAGACATAGTCTTTAAAACATCTTTTTTTTCTTTTTTTCTTTCTGACTTGTTTATGCAGTGGAGGAAGGGTTTTTAAATTTATAGACAGTGCTTTGAAATGATAGCCCTATGCTACCTTTTCTGGAACAATAATTATTACCATGCTTGGGCTTCGAACCCTATCACAATTAGTTGCCTAATTTCTACTGCTATTTCTTACATATTTTTTTCTGAAGTGTATGATTTTGATCTTCCTGTGCCTCTGGTAATATTTATAAGCCCCTTGTTAAGTAGAAGTGGTGTGGTGTTTGTTTTGATGAAAAAAAATCCATTTTCACCAAAGTAGGCAAGAAATTTGCAGTATTTCTACAGCATAGAGTTAAATACATGTGAGTTGAGATGAAATAAAAAATACTGCTTTTTACTAGAGCACCTGATGTGCAACAGGTATAAGTGTTCTGTAGAGAAATACTGGATACAAATATTTACTCAGGTATCTAATGTATGAAGGCTCAGATTTAAACATGAACACATATGAAGATCATGTTATCAATACATAAAAAAATAAAATCCAACAGCTTTCAACTCTATTATAATTCAAATGAGATTATACTCCTTTACTCACAGCAGCATAGACACAAGCTTAGGCATTATTAGAAGATCTATCTTAATGTACCCAGTTATCAGTACAGAGTTCCTACTATCATCAGTTCAGATTCTAGCATTAAGTGCATTGACAAAAGCTAACAAAACAATGAAAGACTGCTATCTATCTAAATATTAAAGATACAAAGATATTATTCATATTAGCAATTGTATTTTTTGTGTATTTAGAAAAGCAGTTTCCTTTCTTATATGCCACTGTGCAGTATTGTTCCCTACTTATCTGCAAGTTTCCATCCTGAAGGTGAAAGCATTTTGAGCTACAGTGTAAATGTACTTTACTGTGTAAATTACAATTTGATCCTGCACAGTTACAGAAAATATGAGGTTGCCAAAAAAGCTACAAAAATGTTTCTAATATGAACAAAGTAAAATTTATCATGTTTAACATATTTGGGAAAAGTATTTTGCATTTCATCCCTGTTATTTCAGTTTCATCTGTTGTTACTGGTTTCTTTGATCTGGTTGGCTTAACGGTGAAGTCAAGTCTTACAGACACAAAGATCCCCTGTGTTTATTTCTTTATAGGAGCCAAACATTGCAAAGAAGATTTTTTAAAGGCATTTAGGTATCTGAAGATGCTGATAGGCACTCAACTTGAATTCTCAAAAGAGTCTTAGGAGCTTAGAAACACAAAGCAGAACAGCTGAAAGAAAGTGAGCTGTGAAACTAGGTATCTAGTCACTGTAGAAGACATAGTCTTATGTGCACAGGAATAACTACCAGGAACAGTACAGAACACTGTACGCAGACTTTGGATATGTCCAAGAGTCAGAGTCAAATGTTCTATGAAACTCAAATGGATCCTGTTAGCGTTCAGGTCTTGTTAAAATACAATATGCCCTATTTTCACATAGTGTAGAAAGAAGATAAAAAGTGTAGTGTATATGGTGTTCTTAGGAAAGAGAAATGAGTAATTCAAGAAAAAAAAAAAGGGTAACTGAAAGAGTAATGTAAAGCATCTGAGATATATATTTTTTAATCCTAATTTTCTCTCTCTGTGGTTTTCAAACCAAGAGTTCAGCATGCAAAGATATGTAAGAAATGGAAGCTATGACATGCAGATATTGTGAAATTAATTTAAAAGTTTTTAGAAACTGGGTGCAAAATTATTAAACCGTGTCAGGTAGGTGATTCCATTTTTGAAAGAAACATCCAATCTGAGGATTTATTGGTTTCAGTAGGTCTCATATTTAGCTTATACAGAGTAAATTTGTTAAGATGCCGATGTGTGGTAAGAAAAGGTAAACCATAATTCTCAATTTTGAACACTGCAAATTCATCTCCTTCTCTGGTGTGCTGGCAAACATTTTATTTTGTGTCTATTTGATTTATTAATGTATATTGTTTATAGACTTATGTAGGAGATTTGAGAATACTTTGCCTGCATTAGGATTTTCTTTTTGTGCAGTAATATGAGCTTTGTAAGCACAGTCTATTGCTCTGCTAGTGGATTTTTACCTAATTTGTGTTCCTAAATGAAGCATATTTAAAGCACATTTCCCTGCTTTTTCCTGATTCTTTGTAAAAACAATTATTTCTCGAGGTAAGCATCTTGTATCACAGTTCTTTCTCTTTGACGAGGCATTGTGATTTGAGTTACTTCTTAACCAGATGGTGTTAGCTCAGCTTTGTACTTACTATCACTTGCACTAAATCTTCATATCAAAAAAATAACATGAAGCAGGACTCCCAATATTAAGAACACTTTTATATTTTGTAAATATTATCTAATATAATATAAATATTAAAACAAAAATATTATAAAATCTGTATCTGTATAAATAAATTTAGCTCTTTGATCACTGAAGTCTCAGTGTCCTTAGCTAAAACTTCTTATGGTATAACAGGCAGTGTAAACTTCTAGGAATTTATTTAATTACTCTGAGTGCTTTGGTAAATTAAAGTAAAGTAAGTATATTTCACCACAGTTTTAAATCACCTCCCTAACGGTACCTATAATTATCTAATTTTTTGGTAATACATTACTGTGCTTTGATCAATTATTATTTTGGAAAAAATATTTTGAGGCCAAACCTCAACTTTTTTCAAGTGTGTATCCAGAGACATATTTTTTTTATGAATTGTACTGGCAGATTCTCAAAGTATTTTGGCTGATACACAGGGAACAGTCTTTCAAGTTATCACTTGCAAGCTTGGCCATCCAGGCATTCCTGTAAATGGCTGAGAGTCAGACTGTGAGGTTGTGAAGGAAGTAATTTAAGACTGTGTAATAGCTTACAGTTTGAAAATGTCTGTTGCTTCCTAGCTCATTACTTCTTTCAGTAAGATGAACCAAAAGAGTTTTTTGTATGACAGCACATGTAATGTGAGTGGGATCCTTAACTTTTCATTGTTGTTACTGTTTAGATCCCCATTTCTTTTATAACCCAAAAGAGGAGTTTTCTTACTATTTTAGTGGCTTTACTTTCAGTTTCTTCAACTTTAAACTCTTTCACTTGCAGCCAGTTAACAATTCCCTGAGCATCCTTATCAGCTATGGACAGCGACTACTGCACTGTGCAGAGTTGCTTAGGAACAAAATTGATGCTCTTTGGCATGGTGCATTACAGCTGCAACATGCTGGTCCCCAACTCTCCTGCTTCCCACAGAGGAATGAAAACAAGGAGATTGAAATGCTTTTGAAATATGATTGTGAAGAGACAATATACTTGTTTGGTACCCAATCACTTCATTGTTGGTAAATAGTGGGTTAAGAATTGTGGTCTTTCTATTGAAGACACAGCAGTATTAAAAAATCTTTAGTAACAACTCTTTTTAACAGCACCTTTGTAATTTAAATACCACAGTATCTTGTATCACTTACAGAAATTAACCTTTTTAGATTTTCTAAGCTTTTTGGTTGGCTTTTTTATTGATACATTTGTTTACAATCACATCCAAGTTGAGACATGGATATGAAGTACTAGAGACAGGAGAGCTGGACAAACAGAGTAAGCACACCTATTCTCACACATCTAAAAAGAGTTATAGGTGCAGCTGTTTCTTGTGTTTATTTGATATGTATTTATATAAAAAGAAACTTTGAATATTGTAAACTCTACGGGGTTTGAGAATTTAGGTAGCATTTACCATTTTAGCACCTGGATGGAAAGCTTGAAAGAGTACAAATTGAAGTTTTCTTACAGACCGTGTAGAGTAAATCTGTGCTCAGACTGGCTTAATGATTTGACATGCTCAGTATTAGTTATTTTCCATGTGAAAGGGAAGCTTAAATTTTATCTGATTTACTTGGGAACATAGTAGTCAACCGTTTGTATGTTAATGTGTTGAAAGGTGCTGAGTTTTAGAGGTAAATATTATAAAGGAAGCTCCTTCCAAAAAAACCCCAGGTAATATGTGATATCTATGTTGTCCTTCTTAGACCATGTTTTACTTCTGTTACCTCTCTCCTTTCATCCAATCTCAGTCAGTTCCTTGCAGAAATAGTAGCTGCTGAAAGACCGCAACCATTATCATTCCGTTAGCCTACAGTATTTTTGAAGGCCCAAACTTGAAATTTAATGCATTAAATCATCCATGGGAAAAGCAATGTTGCTGGTCAAGCTGGTGAGCCCTTCAGCATGGTTCAGGCTCTTGCCATCTGAGCAGAACTGTGACAGCCTCTCTCCTTCTCTGGGGACAGGCACAGCTGCAGACCACAGATGACGCTGACTAGTTGCGTCTGGTACACGCAACCGTTGGTTTTAAAATACAGACAGCTTTGTGCAGCAGTACACACATATAAGATAAAAACATAGTTGTGGGAGAGGGAGATAGGAATCCACTCCAGGGCCTGGAGTGAACTGCCCAAATCCCTTTGGATGCAACTGCCTTCTGGTAAGCGTCTGCCCTGAGCCCATGAGTACAGAATGATGTCTGTCAGGCAGTGATCCATGGAGTGGATTTACAGTGGGTTTGGCCATGCAATAGGAAAGAGGTTTTGGGTCTTAGAACACTTTTCCAGAAGATATGTGAGCTTTCCCTATTACTCTGTGTAGTCACAACGTTTAGTGTGCACTGCTTGCTACGTCTTTGCAAAGAAATTAGGTAAATACAGAGCAATGTTCCAGATGATGTGGAATACTGGACAGGAAAATTATTTGAAATGTGGATTTGGATCCACATAAGTGTAATAAGTGGATTTGAAAGATACTCATATCAAAAGGCTGAAAATAGATTGGTTCATCTCTTTAGTCTCAGTGCTGTTTCTTCTTTACTATGCTTTCTGATACCTGTTTTCTAGCTCACTAGCTATACTCAGAGGTTCCTTTGTTTTCCAAGCAAACAAATCCAAATGCAGCAGAAAATTTTCCTTAAATAAGTTTTTCATGTTGTCTGTATACAATTCTTTTGCCAGTCCCTATGTTTATGTGGAAGGATATAGCTACAGAATTTAGAGATTGTATCTCAGGAGTGTGATTTTTAAAAGAGACAATCAGGACGTACAACTATTTTAAAGAAGATAAGTAGGACATACTGTACAATAGAATTATTATAGAAGAATCTGGAGGTGGAATTCCACCTTATTTCTCTGCCAGTTGCTTACTATCTCTGGGAGGTATTTATAAGCCTTAACTTACTCCTCCAAAAGTTAAATCCTTCTGAACTAGTCATCCTTGTCTCACTTAGGAGGTAATGAAGAGAAACAGGCATCTGGATGTGCTCCTTCCTCTGCACTGAGTATAAATGAAATTTATTATAATTAGTGAAGATTTGCAATACCAAGTCAAAATGGATGATATAAATCCCAACCTCCATGGGTAGCTGGTTTGGACTAGTCTCCTTGTTCCTAGTTACATAACTGTGAAAGGCCCATAACATATTCCTTTCAAAGATCATAGCAGAGTGCATGCTTGACATTTGATGACAATTCCCACTTTATCAAAAAGGCGATGTGTCTGCTACATTTAAACTCAAAATATTCTTGTTTTGTGTAACTCTCAAGGCCACGTAGTGCTTTTGGCAATTTTTTGGCCTTTTCCAAAAAATACAACAAAAATTTTAAATTTAGAAAGAAAAGGTGTTTTAATGTTTCTACTGGCTTAGAAGAAACCTCTAGAAAATTGGAAGAAAATTTAAGTAAGAATCAACTGTAATTTTCTTCAGGAAAGAAGTCACTCTTCAATTATCAATGCTCTTGAATTAAGATATGGAGAGCTTGAATACCTTGACTTCAAAGGATTGTAAACTATCCCTGTTCTTCTGAATGGGAAACTTAAAGACTGTGTCACATGGTGGTCTTGTTAGCTGTTTCACCACTGTCAGTTGTTAAAGAGTTCCAATGAAGATGTGTCAGACATATTTCCCCATGCCGTTGTTTTAGTGTCCCAGGAGGTGTCAGAGCCCTAGACTGCAGTTAGGCCAATGCGTAGCTGTGAAGCAGAGTGAAAATTTTAGAGACACACTAAAACAAATTAGAGCAGGCACACTCACTAAGTGCAGGCACACTCACACTAGGCAGAGTGAAAATTTTAGAGACACAGTAAAACAAATTAGAGCAGGCACACTCACTGCAGTAGTCATTTTCATATTTAATTCAATTTAAAAAATACCATTTTCTTTAAAACTGCTTCCAGACTGGAGCATAACAGAAACTTGACGGCCATGACAGGATTATGGACAAAACTGCTTCAGAGTTTATGTCTTTCTCATTTTCCTTCTCCACTTCATTTGCTTCTCTGTAAATCATTCAATCTCTCTAGTGATGAAATTCTGTAATTTGGTGTGAAATCCTGTTATCAATAATAATTTGGTTTAGCTCATTTTAGTTTGTCTTCGTGATCTGCTTTTCCAGAGTAGCAAATCTCAAATTTGCCAGCTAGTACGGTTCTATACAAGTGTGAAATAACATTCCCTTCAGTATGTTTCTCTTTTGTGTAAGATTTCATGATATTATTTTTGTTTATGCATTAAGTATCTTATAAAGTGACATATTTTGAGGAAAGAGATGAATGAACTGCAGAAGAAATAATATTCCTCTTTTTTTTCCCCTCAACTGGCCAGCTTTATCATAAACTCCCAATCAAGTTCTAGAGCAAAAGTGCTATCTTGCACAACTACAGAAAGTTTGCTTCTCCTTTGAGGGGAAACAGTGGTTATTTAGTAATTTTGGGTAATTAATTTTGATTCATTCTATTTTTTAAAAATAGGACTCTTCCTGTTTGCTGTTCAAGCATGGGCTTTTTAAAAGCTTGAAGAGTGATCATATTGATGGGAAAGAAGCTCTTTCTTAAGCTTCTTACTTACTTCTAAGTTGTCCTTGGAATAAGTCCTGGTACAAAGACAAGTTTCTTTGCATACTTCTGACATTTGAGGTAATATTTTTAATGTATCTAAACCAAGCCCTTTTCCAATGTCTTAAAAAAAATTGAGAATGGGAACCTATAAAACAAGTCTGCGGAGAAATTGTTTACCTAACTAGTTTGCTAGAGAGAAATAGATAAAGACAGTGTTGAAAGCTGAATTGCTAGTCCTGCAAGAGAGCAGCCTGATAGTGGCTAATGGTCTGTGCCAGGGAGGAATGGTGAGATGTGAGATGAGAGAGTGAAGGTGCAGGATTCTTTCTGAATCCTGACAAGAATGGCAAAACAACAAATGGCTTAATCAAATAGATATTTTAAAAAGATAAAGAGGAATATAGATAGCTAGTAAATCTTAGATCCTTTCAGATGCTGGGACACATGCACTCAGATAGCTTTGGATGTGTTGGATGTTCTCAGGAGAACTTCTTGCTGCACTTTTAGATGAAGGCAAGCTCATACAGGTGGCATAATCACCGGTACTGAGTTGCCTGCAGGCTCCTCTGTTACAATGATCTGGTCATGTTTATCCTGCATACGAGATATTTGTGCAACAAAGCACAGTCTCAAGTTTGGAATGGACATTCAGCACAGGTCTGTTATGCTTGCTTAATATCAGTGTTATTTGTATCACTGACTCTCCAGCATACTGTGTTCTTCCAGTCAGGTTCTCTACAACAGGTTTGTGGTGTATGAGATGGAAGAAAAATATACCTGTTCACAAGCTTTTTTTACCATAGTGTAAGAGTTGGTGACTTATTTGCTGATTCTGGTTACTGAATTTGATCAGAGATAAAAAGAGCCAAGAACTTTTGCAGTCAGACTAAGGGAAACATCACTCCTAATTTTAAAAAGAGGAAAAAGGAAGATCCAATGAACCACATACTGGTGAGCTTCACCTCTGTGGCTAGGAAGATCATAGAGCAGATCCTCATGGAAGCAATGTTAAGGCACATACAAGCTAGTCATTTGAGACAGCCATCATGACTTTACTAGGGGCAGATTGTGTCTGACCAGTCAGATGGCCTTTCATAATGGAGTGACTGCAACGGCTGACAAGGGAAGACTGACCAGTGTCATCTACCTAGACTTCTGTAAGGCCTTCAGCATGGTCTCACATGACATCCTTATCTCCAGACTGGCCAGAAATGGATTTGAAGGGGGAATTGGATGTTCTCATGGATGAAAAGCTGGACATGAGCCAACGGTGTGTGCTCACAGCCCAGATAGCCAACTGTGTCCTGGGATGCCTCAAAAGGAGCGTGGCCCACTCACCAAAGAAATTTGTTACTGTGAGGTACTGGAGCAGGTTGTGCATAGAAGTTGTGGGTGCCCCATCTCGGGAAGTTTTCAAGGCCAAGGTGGATGCGGCTTTGAGCAACCTGGTCTAGTGGAATGTGTCCCTGCCCATGATGGCATGGGGTTGAAATTAGATGATCTTTAAGGTCCCTTCTAACCTGAAACATTCTATGATTCTAAGATAATATCAAGGTAAGTTGCATATGTTCAATTAAATATCTAGAAGTTTTTCCCAAAGAAACCTCATATTTCTTCCGAAAGTTTCACAATAAAACATCGAGAACTCTTGCAATGTGAAGTAATAGAAAATTTCTTCAAGAATCTTTGAACTTTTGAACTTTTTTCTTATGTGAGACTTTGATAAAAGCAAAATATAGTTAGAAAATATAATTTATGAATTTCCTGTTCCCAAAAAGCTATTAATGAAAACCACTTACTCTTTATTAATTTTCTTTTAGAAATATAGAAAAAAAACCCTCAAAATGACAATTTGACTTGTATGATTTTAATTGCTTTTGGGATTTCAGTTCAAAGCAATTTTGACTTTTCATACATGTGTGGAATGGATAATATTTTAAAGAAACAATGCTATAAGAGCACAATTTCATCTAATGGTGAAAGGCTGTGATCCAGACATTACTGATATGTTCTTTTTTGACTTAAAAAACAATTAGAAAAATTAATGGCAAAATATCCACCAGTGCATATCAAATAAAAAAGATACTACTTCTGCCTTGGGAAGTTCTTAAGTAGCAGATTGCTGAAGGTTAAAACAGGTGAAGTATCACTGTATTCTTGCCTTTGTTTATGTCCTACCCATGTCATTTCCTCCTGGCCAGTGATAGGGCATTAGTTTTATACTAATTCATCTCATTCATCTCACCCTCTCACGTTCTCAGGTAATGGAGATGATGTAACTGTGGATTGGATCAGATTTAGATTAGGGAAATAAATTTTTATACTTTTTTTCCTAGATACTTTTAAAGTTCTGTGGACAATGGATACAATATAGCTATGCTTAAGTACCAAAGGTTCAGAGGCTCCAAGAATATCATAGAGCTTGAGTACTGTGCAAATAGGAAAACAGATGCTTTAAACTCACAGATAGTTCTTATGGCTCTTATTTTGTTCAGCTATTTATAGAATCAAAGGTCACAATCTACAGGGTGATGAGAACTTTTGTCAGCTTCAAAATACTTAACAAGTATTTCAATGTAAGGTGAATAAATGCTGCAGCACCTGGGAGTACCTGAATGCCTTGCAGATTTTAGTGGCATTCACTTGGTCCAGAGCCTATGGAAATGAACTAGAGACTTGGATTTCACCTGAGAGCACTTCGCATCAAGCTTTTGTATAAAAACCTCTAGCAAGATATTGACCAGGTCAACAATTACTTTCTCGAATTATCTCAAACTCTTAAGGATTTAATGCAAAATCCATGGGAGTGTTAACAGGGATTCCTTCAATACATGTATTGCTTTTATACAGAGATAGGGTGGAAAAAACAAAGGATAGAGTTTAATTATATTTTTTGCAGTATAGTTTCATTGTCACAAAAACAGTAAGATAATACATTCCAACTTCTGATGTAAGGGGTTTATCTGTCCACAGTTTATCAAGAGAAAACTCCTAATGGGAAGCAAATGATACAGTTGTCTCCTCTGCTAACATGCATGTTGAGTCATACATGGGATCCCTCCCCAAGTATTTCACAGAAATTGTTCATAATCAACACCGGAGTAGGAAATTTGCTCAGAGCTTCCTACAGCTAAAAGGGGAACAAGTTGGCATTTTTTTCTGTAGTGTATCAAAGTCTTGTTAACTCACAGAAGCTTTCAGGCAACCTTGAAAGTATATCACGCACTAATATCATCAGAAAACATGACAGCCAGAGCCTGATGTATCTAATTTTGGACTGGTATAACAGTGCTATTTAGAGCAATAGAGATTTTATCTGTTGGTTGATCTGTTTACTGAAATAGTGAAAAATGTGCCATATATTATATCTCCTTGTTATTCTATTGGCATAAAGGACATTTGAAGACATCTGCCTATACGTTGGGATTGTCCTGCTAACTATATTATGATAAAGTCATATATTGTACTTGGCACTGGTGAGGCTGCACTGTTTCCCTCAGTGCAAGAAAGACATTGAGGTGCTGGAGTGTGTACAGAAGGGCAAAAAAGCTGATGAAGGGTCTGGAGAGTAAGTCATATGAGGAGCAGCTGAAGGAGCTGGGGTTGTTTACCTTGGAGAAAAGGAGACTTGATGGAGATATTATCGCTCTCTACTATTACTTGAAATGAGATTGTAGCCAAGTGGAGGCTGGCCACTTCTCCCAGGTAACAAATGACAGGATGAGAGGAAACAGCTGTGCTAGGGGCAGTTTAGATGGGATGTTAGAACATTAAAAAAGGGCTGTCGAGCATTGGAATAGACTGCCCAGAGGAGTGGTTGTGTCACCGTCCCTGGAGTTAGTTAAAGACTTGTAGTTGTAGCACTTGGGGATGTGGTTTAGTGCTGAATGTGGCAGTACTGGGTTTATGGTTGGACTCAATGATCTTAGTCTTTTCCAGCCTGTGATTCTGTATATGAAATGAGCATAAAGCAGAAATATTCAGTTCCCTAAGAAGAATCTGTGAAACCATCAATTAAAACGAATGGCTAGCTAGGGCCCATACTTGTCAGCAGCACAGTGATTATTAAAAGGACTTCTGTGCTTACTTGCCTTTCCACATTAAAATCCATCACTCCTAGTGATCATCACACTTCCTTAGGATCCTCTAATGCATGATGACCATTAGGTAAATAATTTGTTTAATGAAAAACAGATAAATGTGCAGTTAACTTTTTTCTGATGTAAGATATGAATGTGTGTACTCTGAAAATCCTGTAACTAGGACTGAGAGAGACTAGATTATATTCTTGGGTTTTATCCTATTTAAGAGAACATTGCAGCTTTGTCGGCATGGATGCACTGCATGAGTGACCTTATGCATATTCACAACTGTTTATTGGAAGGAATTGGCTTATTAAACAGTAATCATGTAACATGTGTAAATGAGTTCTGTGAATAATGGGTCTCCTTATCCTTATTGCCTGATATGTGTTGTTGACTAAAAAAGTTTGTTTCATGACATTTACTCTTCCAGGAGTGTTACCAATCATCTGATGTCTGATTTCCTTTTCTACCTGAGAAATTTGTTTTTCCTTATCTCATATATAAATAATGCTGATTTTTCTCTGTTCCTCTTGAATCACATACTTGAAGAAAAAGACAACTTAATTTAGGAGTGTCTAAATATTAGTGTAGGTGAGATGCTCAAATATGTGTGGCTGCTTTCAGGTGAGCTAAATCTCTCTCTAGACTCAATTACTGCAGTGGGAGCTTCAACACTAACTCACATGCAAAAACCTACATATATACACCAAAAGTGTCTTCACTTTCTACTTGAATCCCATTCCAGGACAACAAAATGAACTTGTCATGATGTCAGAGCTATGAATTACTTTTCTTTATTCTCCTCCACCTACCCTTCAGATTTGGGGGTCCTCTGTCTGAATATCTAATGCAGTTTAACTGTTCCTTATTCCATTTTCTCAACGCGCTTGGGTAGAGCCCTTCCCAAATCTTCGTTCGCGAAGACTAGCCATGAATTCCATTTTCAAGTTCCTTTCCCCAAGATGCTTTTCCCTAATGACATTGTCCACTCAAACAGAATGACAACAACTTGCTCAGGAGAAAGGGCTTAGAATATATTGAACAGGTGACCTCAGAAAAATCTGTGTAGCCGTGTTCTCTTGAGGCCATTATGGTTATATTACAGTAGCCTCTACACGTGTCTTTAAAGAGTCTCAGGTAAATACTTTTCTGCTAATTGAATAAAAAGAGGAAAAACATAGAAAACTCACATAATTTAAATCTTCTGTCCTTGATAGTACATTTAATAAAACAGCTGACATTTTATTCCAATACGTAAAATATTTCTAGAAGAAAAGAGATGCGCAGGAATATTTTGAAACTGTACTGCAAACTAGTGAAATTAAATAAGAGAAACTACAGTGAATAAAACTAAAGAAATATGCATTGTGAACACTATGTCTTATGATAAAAAAGGCCAGGAGAAACTACAGGAAACGTTGTACTTGCTGTATTTAAAAATATTTTGTCTTTTTAAATGTAGAAGTTATTTAATGCTGGTTTCTTTTCATTTGTGACAGTCTTATTGATCCAGTAAAAAAGAAACATTTTTCACCTGTGCATTATTTATTAAGCAGCAATATAGGGAAATGGGTGGAAAAGTCAATTTCTACCAGCATTTGGGTTTGGAGGCAAAGCATTTTCTTCAACAGGCTTTAGATCAGGATTTTAGTTATGTCTTACACTATATAATGTAACATTTCTATATATTAATCCTATTCCAATGGGAGCTGGAGTGTCAGATTTTTCCCACCCAAATGAAATCCAAGGTAAAAGTTTTTACCTGCCTTTCTTATCAGAAAGGAAGGCAACACTCTTATGATG
Source organism: Pseudopipra pipra (assembly GCF_036250125.1). Classification (NCBI taxonomy): domain Eukaryota; kingdom Metazoa; phylum Chordata; class Aves; order Passeriformes; family Pipridae; genus Pseudopipra; species Pseudopipra pipra. The sequence goes on from NC_087553.1 coordinate 52,148,951, forward strand.
ACTGGTGGAAAAGCTGATGAAAGCTGAAAACACTTGTAGAATTTTCGATTTTTTAAATGTTAAATGTGTCATGGAAAGGTTTACTTACTTTATGTAATCCACTCCAAAATGTGTGTCTTAGCTGTCAGGTTTGAACATATCAATGTGTAAAAGATACAATTGCTCTTCAGGGATGAGGTGAACTCTAACAGTTAGATGCTGTGCAAGCTTCTCAGACTAGGCACCGTGACGATTTTGTAGGCATCTCATTAACGAACTGTAGTGCTGCAGCATGCTCTGCTTTACTTATTTATTGAAGAGATAATGGGAAATAACTGGTTTCTTTGTGAAGTCATAAATAATATGACAGAAGGATATTAAATGCACTGAGATGTGACAGAGAAGCAAAAAACTTGTGGGATTTAGTATTTTATGGTGCCAGTTCTCCTTTACCAGTACATGTGTAACCAAGAGATACCTTTTAGATGGTTTTGTGAACAATTAGCAATTTAGTGTGCTAGCTACTGAAAGGTAGATGTCTTAAATCATCAAGAGTATCTGAGTTTTGCTGTTTTGTAGTAACATTCAGAAGTTACTAAAGAATAAATCTTCCTCCTCTTTTTTTCTTTCATTTTTTTTTTCCTTTAGGTCTTTTTTTTTTTCCTAACAGAGATATTTTTTCTCTATTTTTAGATTCCCAGCGTGAAATACTGGTTCCACAAAGTATGAACATTTCTGACATTCATTCTGTGCATCTTTTGTTCTCAATAGGAGTCTTGTCCTGAAACTGCATGCAAAGATACACACAAGATCCACTGTGGCTTCTCAGTACTTTGCACTCTTGATGACAACAACACGTAGCTTTTTTTTCCCTCTGTATGTATGTGTGGGTCTGTCTGAATTTAAGAGAGAAAAATGTGCTTTATTCTGAAGTTCAGACATAACATTCACATCCAGATTGAGGCAGCACTGTCCTCTTCTGTATTCATTTCTGTTATTGTCACTAAAAGATTTATCAGGCAGTATATTGAGAATTTCCTCAGATACTGTGGTGATTGGAGAAGTATCAATCTTATTGGTTAGTCTTGGGAACATTTCCAAGTATTATGACCCCACAGTTCTTTATCTTAGGGTTGCCTGTACAGTTAGCATGCAGCTGGTATAGAAGACAGCTCCAGAGCACTGCAGCCAGTTCTACTTAGGTTTCTATATCCTGTCCATCTGCATGGTACCCAAGCACCTGTATTGTAAACATGCTTCTACAAGCTGAACAACTTATTTTTCCTGGAGCAATAAGAGTTTCTTCTGGGTTGGTACTTTAGACATGTTGCAACAGGCAAGTGTTGAGGTCACAAATGTGTGGATCTCAGCCACTATACCAAGCATGAGTTTTGTCTGTGCAAAGCATTTTATGGTTTTATAGCATCCATTACCACTTCATCTAAAGATTAAGCTCCTCTTCTGAAACATGACCTTTTTATTGGAGGAGTTCCAAGCATTTCCATATGGGGTGCCGAGGCTTCTTGTTGTTGCTTGCTTATCCCACTTACATCACTTTTATAGCAGTGTAAATCTATTGTTTCACAAGCTACTCCTAGTTTGCAGTAATGTGAAAATAGAGGGCAACCTGATCTTCCATGGTTACCCTTTGCACTGCCAGCAAGTTACATTTTTAATTCATTTGAAGTAGGAAGTAGTGGGAAGTAGGAAGCAGGTGAAGCAATCTATTGTGACTCAAATGATATGTGTATAAAAATTTAAAGTTAGAAACAATTTTCATCAACTATTCCAACTACTCTGTGACATTTATTACTGTAACTTAAAACTTCTCTTTGGGGCAAACAGTGCCATAATGACTTAAGAAAATGAAGTGTTCATTTTTCATTGAGCACTGGAGTGATGACTTGGAAAAAGTAGAGTTTCACCTGCAATTGTTAAAGTAACTGAGAAACCACAGGATGAAATATCACTTAGTTCTGGAAAAACAAATTAAGGCCAGTCTTTCTCATAAATTTTAGGAAAGTACAGAATGCTTGATCTTGAAGTAAAGCAGATGAGACACACTCATGTTGTGATCATATCTTTCCATTTCTGCTAGCTGTTTCATAAGGATTATTCTTATAACTAACCTTCCCTTGTTTGCACATTTTGGATCATTCTTCAGGGGAAAAAAAATCCCCAAGTTAATGGTTCTTTTGAAATGCCTGTTCTGCAAGTGAACAAGTTATGGACTTCTTGCCTGAAATATTCTACTTTCTGAAAAGATGCCAAGAACTTTTATCTTGAATCTATTATGTATATAGTAAATTGAAAACTCCAGGATGCAACCTGGGGGTCTACTATGTATCATTTTAGCTCTCTTTTTTGAATCGTTTGGGAGGTCTCTGAGGCACAGAGCCTTTAGACCGTTTATTTCTATCACCAATCCACTCATCTAAGCAGCCTCATGTGGACAATCAAGAATAATAAAGGGGAGACCCTTCCTTAGAGTTTCAAGCAAAAGAGGTCATAGATTGGATCATTGTTGTCTTTTGCTACAAATGGCTTGGTAGAATAATTTTGCATTCATTACTTTCCATGTTTAACAGTATTACAAGATATTTCGACAAAATTTCCAAATGTTGTATTTCAGAAAGAATGCACATAACATAGTTTGGTAAATTCTAGGTCAATTTTTATTGAGAATAATACTGATTATATGTTAAAATACCCTAAACCAACCATATTTATCAAAAGTAGTAGATGTTTATTAATCATATCAAGTATTAGGTGTATTTTCAATGTATATTTTGCCTCTTCTTTCTTCAGACATAGTAGTTATAGGCACAGATAGCCCATATTCATATTTTGTGTAGCCTGATGTAATTACCTTTGAGCAGTTTTAAGTTTTGAATAAGCGAATTTAAAAAAGAGAATAAAACATTATTTTGTATGGCAGATTTTACTGTTGCATAAAAGACATGAAGTACAAAACATGTCTCAAGCATTTGCTAGCTCAAGTGCCTTGGAGGACTTTCTCTCTTTTTTTCAGTATATATTATGCATTAAAAATGCAATAAACACTTTTCATTCATGAACCACTTTGTCAGGAGAGTTGTAAATTACAAGTGTTAATTTTGAACGTCAATAAAAAAACCTGTTACCTTAATATTTTCTCGGTTAGGTATAAAACACAACTCGAGCAAAAAGAATCTAGGATTGTTATTAGGCTGTTCAGCTATCTGGTGGGACCATTCTGTTCTGTATGCAGTCTCGGGAAAAAATCTGATTATCAGGCTATGTATCCTTGTGAGTCCCTTTTTTGCCAACTGCAACTTTTTCCCATTACATAAATATTTAATTGGAAAGGGCCCTAATTACAAAGTCTTCCTCCTTCCTTTTCTAGTGCAGAACTGTTCTGTTGGAGGAGCCTGACACCCCCTGCTCTTATGGGAGGAGAACACGGATCACAGGGATTCACAGGATCTTAATCTAAAGGGTGTTCTTAGTTTATATTCCCTAATGGTGACATATCTTCCTACCCATAAGAGATAGTCATTCTTTGCAAAACAACTAACACTCTTGCCAATTTTTTCCTGAAAAGCTTGTGGTTCCCAACGCTATTACCTACCTGGCTCTTTCTGGAAAAAAAACAAAACAAGCAACCAAACAGAAACCAAATCCAAACAAATGCTCTGAAGTGTCTCAAAGTTAATTTAGTGCCTATTTGAATTTTTCTTCTCTGCACACTCTACATGAGTTTTAGCAGTACACCTTAAATATTACTTCAATTGTGAACATCAAGAATATGTAATATTCTAATCTTGAAAAGTGCTGCTATTCATTTTTGTCTGTCTGCATCTTATTTTTGTCTGCTACAGGAACACAGTTTTTTGAATGCTTTATTTTTCCGCACCTTATTTCAGTAAGACTTCTTTCACATGGAAGGACTCAAAATGTAAGGGTCTCTGTTCCCATATTCTGACTGAGACAGTAGCTAAACAGTATCATCTTTACCTTGAACATCACTCTTTTCTTTTAAAATTGGCAGGGAGCCCAGAAGTTTTCTTGATCAAAGGCATATTCAAAATTTTTTAACCTACTTTCATGCTAATTTGTTCTTGTAATCACAAAATAAGTCAAAATCTTCTCCATTGTTTAAAACCAAAAGATAACATTTTTACAAAATCATTTTAGAGGATTTTGAATATAAATTAACTATTAATGACAGAAAAATAACTACAGGTAAAGTTGTGTCCTTTAGGCAAATGGTAAGTAAATTAGTGTAAAACCAAAAATTGATGCAAAACCAATTAAGGATCCTGTTGACTTCAGAGAGTTATGGATTATGTCTCAGTGAAGAATCTTTACAAGAGAAGGACCTTAGAAGAGAGAAAAAAAATAGGTATCCTTAGAAGAATAAATTGCATCACAGTCCAATCTTCAGCCAGAGTAATTATCAAAATTTGTGGGAAAAAAAAAGTATTGAAGATGCTTGATGGAATTGTATCTCACGATCTACATTTCTCTTTAAAATTCTGAATTTTGTAGTCTAAAACATGCATTTCCACAAATGCTTTTTTTCACAGGTAGTTGGCATATCTGCCTTCCTCCTTTTGTATTCAGATTATTGCTTTCTGGAATTCTGTGTAAAATCAAAAGGAAGTTGTTCATGGAAAATCAGTTCTGGAAAACTGAAGAGGGAAAACCCTTACCAGATGGTATAATGTTCCCAAATGTGGAGGAAAAAGAACTGAGTAATTTCAGAAAAAGAATCCAAGACCCAAAAGGCTAGTTGAAAGCTGAGGTATCCGAAGAAGCATTTGTTATTAGAATATAAAATATCCAAGGGGATTTTGAATACTGCTGATTCTCTTCCTGTGCTGGTGTGAACTGAGGAGGAGATCAGGCTCAGTGCAGAGAAGTGGGGCAAGGCAGCAGAATGGCAGGTCTCAGCAGGTGGGTGCCTTTGTCCACTGTGGGTCAAGTTCCTGTTGCTTTCTGTGTAAACCTGTGTTTAGTCTTGGGAGGACATGAAGAGCTGTTTTAGTTTGGTATGCATGAAGAAAATTCCCCTTTTCAATGGCTTTCTAATAAATGAACAATCCCAAGAAGAATTTGCTTTCCAGGAGCCACTCATCAGGGTTGAGTTTCAGGGTGGAAAAAGGAAAAAAGATGGTTTGAAGAGTATATCTTTACATTTATTTTTAGTCCAGTTAGATGAGGGGAAAATACTAAAAAGTAACACTGATTTGTGTAGAAGGAACAATGGGAGCCTAAGGTATCTGTTTTTAGCAGATTGATGCCATTAACTATTTGCAAGGGTTGTTTCAATGCTCAGTCTTTCAAACCACTGTAATTAAACTGCGAAAAAAATAGCAATGCCTTCCTTATAGAATTTTCTGCAAGAAGCCTGGAGAATTATTCTGTGAAATTTTGTAGTTGTTAACTTACTCATCAATCATATGACTTCAACAGTATTCATCAGACTAGGAAGACCTTAGAAATGCATTACAGGGAATAAATATAATGAAGAATCTGTTTACTAAAATTGTGCTAATACAGAAGAGCAAGAACATATGTAATATGATTATATACCAAATTACATGTCAGCTAAATGGTAGGTCAAGCTACGATGTCTACATCAAAAATGTAAGGTTCATTTTTTAAATGATTTTATTTAAACGTAGCAACTTGGAGCATTTTGCATGGTTCTAAAATTTTCAGCTCTGCTAGTGTAAAAATCTATGGAAAAGACTTACATCCAAAAAAAGTTCTGATAGTTTTAGATTCTTTTTGTTGTGATGCTTTAGTGCTTCATTAACTCTTACTTTCATCCTATTTTAAGAGAGTTTATAGTTCTTAGGAATCTTTTTCTTAAGATTCTCGGCAAACCAGAAACTCACTGAACTCTGCAGAATATCACATAACAGATGTCTAAAAACTTGATTTTACTCAAGGGGATACCTAGGCAAATTCACTTATGTTTGTAAGTACATAGAAAAGCAATCTACTTCATAAAATCTATGAACTGAAAATAGATGGAAGATGAGACACTATTAAGGTAAAGCATCAAATATATTTGTTCTGATTTTGTTCTTTTTTATGCAGTCAGTAATGGCCACAAGATCCTGGCCTAGATATATTTTTAATCTGACACAATGTATGAATTCTTAAGTCTTTATGTCACATCAAAAGCAATGGAGCATGAGATTGCTATGTTTTTTGTAGATGCATCAAGCTTGTGTGCTATAGGAATGGAGATTCCAAAAATTAAAATAATGTCCCTGGTTTTACTTCTTATGAGTCACCAGAAGTCCTAAGACTTTCTAACAGAGTATTTTGCATTCAACACGTAGTCATCACATTGTCTCATCATAAATATCATATCAAAATAGAACTTCTGCCAAGAAGTTTCCTGTTATCAATATATATGTTGAACAGAAAAATGGGTTAGGTGGATTTTGCAATGAAAAGTATTTCTAAGTTCTCAACCATTACTTCCAGTGATTTCTTTGAAAATCTCAGTACTGAATAAAATTGCAGAAACTCTTAAAATTGCATAGCTTCTACAGTATACAGGCATTGTGCATGTAACTTTTTTGTCAACAAGGCTATACGTGCTCTAGGACAACACTGCTTGAACAGAGAGGTTGGAGTAGATGACCCACTGTGGTCCCTTCCAACCTTACCCATTCTCTGATTCTGTAATAAAACCTGAAAGGTAACGTTTTCAACCATAAACCCAGCAATTTTAAACATTTGTTCAGAAGACTTCTAAGAATTTGAAGACAATGACTTAGAAAACTTAACTCTAACATTTTAGTACACTTTTTAAACTAGGTAGTGAATAAAGTAAGTAACATTTTATTGCAGGAGCGTATTTATATTATCATAATTTTCTAGTTAGAGCAATACATCAAATGGATACAAGAGACAAGTTTTTTTTAAAGACCTTCATGAATTAACAGACTTATAAGCAAGTCTTCTGATTCTTTTGAAGTCCTCTGACTGTCTCTTTAATCAGTCACAAATTGGGGAAAATCTATTTTATCATTAAGCCCACAAGTCATATTATGATTACAAGGTTATAGCCTTACGGAACAACTTCTTATTTTTGAAAAGCAGAATTGCAGGGCTGATTTGAGGTAAAAGGGGCCTCTGGAGATTGTCTTGTTCAGCCCCTCCTGCTCTGAGTAGTCACCAAAAGCAGGCTGCTCAGGGTCATGCCCAGCCAGCTATTGAATGTCTCCATGTGTAGAGATTGCACAATGTCTCTGGGAAACCTGCTCTTGTGTTTGACTACTCTCACAATGAATTTTTTTTCCTTACATTTAAATGAAGTTTCCTCTGTTTCAATAGTGTCTCTTTTCCACTTGACCCAGAGTCTGAGTCCCTATTCTTAACTCTTGCATTCATGAGGTGTTTATTATATACGTGAATAAGATGCTCCTGCGCATCTTTGCCAGGCCGGACAATGAAGGCTGTCTCAGCCTCTCCATGAAGGTCACGTGCTCCAAGCACTTCATCATCTTCGTGGCGTTGAGTTCAACTCACTTTTGTATTTTCATTGCCCTCGTGGACCAGAGAGCCCAGGGCTGGACCTAGCACTCCAGCTGTGGCCTCTCCAGTGGTCAGGAGCAGGGAGGGATCACACAATCAACCTGCAGGTCATGTGATGCTGTTTATAATTCAGCCCAGGAAAAGCTGTCAGCCTTCCTTGCTGCAGGCACATTGGTGGCTCTTCCACCAGGATTCCAAGCCAGTCAGCCCCCAGCCTGTACTGATGCACATAGTTATTGCTTCCCGGTGCAGGATTTAGCATTTCCCTTTCCTGAAATCCTTGAGATTATTACTGGTTGCCCATTTCTTTAGTCTATTGAGGTTCCTTCAGCAGCATAAGCATCTGCTATATCAACTAACCTTCCCAAGTTTGCATCATCTGCAAATTTGCTGAGAATGCACTGTCCCATCATCCAGGTAATTACTGAAGATGGTAAACTATACTGGCCCCAGTACTGACCCCTGGGAAACACCACCACTGACTCTCCAGCTGGACTTCATGCTTCTGACCACAACCCTTTGAGCCCAACTGCTCAGTCAGCTTTTCAGCTCACCTCAGTTTCTGTGGATATAACCTGTCCTTCATCAGTTTATTGAGGAGAATATAGAGTCATATAATTGCTAAGGTTGGAAAAGACGTCCAAGATCATCAAGTCCAAACTTTGGCCAAATGCCACCACGCCTACTTAACTATATCATTATGTGCCACATCTGCCCTTTTTTTGAGCACTTGCAGGGATGGTGGTATTACGGGAGACATTGCTGATGGTCTTGCTAAATCCAAGATAAACGATATCTTCTCATCCACTGCGTACTGTAGTCATTTCACCATGTAATGTTTTCACATTCTTATGACATGATTTTCCATTCATAAATCTATGTGACCGCTCCCACTTTGTCCACCATATGTTTGGAAAGGGCTTTCATGACCAGTTTCTCCACTACCTTCCCAGGGATCAGGGTTAGGCTGACTGGCTTGTAGTTACCAGTATCCTTCTTCTTGCTGTTCTTGAATTAAATTCTTTTATTCTAAAGATAAATACATTTGCTAGGAGGTTCACTTTAGCATATAAGTGTAATAATTATATGCAAATACAATTAAAAAATCAATAATCAATATGTATATTTATGCTACTTTAAGACTTTTTTCAAATGAGCAAAACAGTTTAGGACACTCGTACTGTGAGTGGGTGTTGGGTTCATTAACTTCGCTTTGCTTCAGAGACTTAAGAATCTTTGGGATATGATAACACTCAAATGTCACAAAATGCCATTTAAATTTTAAAAGATATATGTTTTGAGAGGTTTCTGTGAAGACAGTACCTTTATTAAGAAAATTTCAAGTTTGCTTAGCCGTTTTTGGGACTAATTATGATACTCTTTTCAGCTCTGTTGTCATTTTTCATGTACTGAGGAAGTCCAGCAAAATATCTTTGACTGCCAATTGTAAAAAACCATTCCCTTGGCCCCGACCCCATGCAATAATAGAGTATATGTGAATAAGAGGGCTTTGAGTTGCTGTGTGTCTTCAATAGGATGTTTCTTGCTGAAGTGCAACAGATGAGGTAGATACCAATACACTAGATTTAAAAGTAAAAAATCTTGTGTAATTTATGAATTCACACCAGAAAATAAAATTTCTTACATCCAGTATAGAAGGAACAATGCTATAATTACTAACCCTTTGTTGGTAATTTAATATCTATTGAGAGCATCCCATAGGCGAAGGACTTTGCGATGAATTACAGGGGGTGGTGGAGTGATTCTCCCTAGAGGTGTTTAAGGAAAGACTGGATGTGGCACTTAGTGCCATGGTCTAGTTGACATGGTGGTATTAGGTCATAGGTTGGACTCAATGATCTCAGAGGTATTTTCCAATCTAATCGTTTCTTTGATTCTGTGATTTTGTGACTTGGGGGTGTTTGTTGACAAGAAGCTTAACATGAGCCAGCATAGGTGCACTTACAGCCCAGAAAGCCAACTGCACCCCGGGCTGCATCAAAAGAAACATGGGCAGCAGGTCGAGGAAGATGGTTGTGCCCTTCTACTCAGCCCTTGTGATACCCCACCTGGAGTGCTGCATCCAGCTCTGAGACCCCCAACATAAGAAGGACATGGACCTGCTGGAACAAGTCCAGAAGAGGGTCATGAAGATGACCTGAGGGCTGGAGCAGCTCCCTTATGAAGACAGGCTAAGAGAGTTGTTTAGCCAGGGGAAAAGAAGGCTTCAGGGAGACCTTAGAGCAGCCTTCCAGTACCTAAAAGGGGCCTACAAGAAGGCTGGAGAGGGACATTTTTACAAGAGCATGTAGTGATAGGACAAGGGGGAATGGCTTTAAGCTGAAAGAGAGTAGGTTTAGATTCAATATTAGGAAGAAATTTGTTACTGTAAAGCTGGTGAGGCGTTGGAACAGGTTGCCCAGAGAAACTATGGATGCCTCGTCTCTGAAAGTCTTGAAGACTAGATTGGATGGGGCTTTGAGCAACCTGGTCTAGTGGAAGGTGTTGCTGCCTATGGCAGAGGGGTTGGAACTACATGGTCTTTAGGGTCTCTTTCAAACCAAAGCATTGTTATTCTATGATGCTGGACCCAAGTCTTCTCAGCTAATTCTTTTATCTCTATTAGTCATTTTTCTATTTGTCATGAAAATAACTTCTAGGGGCCTCTGGTGGTCTAGTGGTTAGAGTGCAGGACTCTCACCGCTGCGACCTGGGTTCAATTCCCGGCCCCCCGGGCAGTTGGAGCTCGTCGGCCTTGTAAGGCAATCCATCTAAGAGAAGGTCACTCTAAACAAACCTACGTCCTGGGGACCTCACTGTCACTGTCCAAGCTTTGCTCGGCCCCGGCAGATGAACCTCAGGATTAAAGGGTGGGCTCAGTTCAGCGCACGCTGTGTCTCACCTAAAAAATCCACTGCGCAGGCTCGAAGGGTTTATGACCTTTCCCAAATCTTCGCTCGCGAAGACTGGCCATTATTTTATATATGAAAATAACTTCTAAAAATGTAGTATGTTTGCCCTTGTTAAATGGAAGCCCTACAGTATCACTTGGTGAGTTGCAATAGCTATACTGTATTTGCTGTGCTTTGGAATTAGTGTAACAGAATGAGTAATGCCTTAATTCTTTATCTGAAATAGCTCTAGAACAAAGGCAATTCTACTTCAAAAGAATGTCTGATCTTGTTTACATATTGAAAAAAGTCCTAGAACCTTCAAAATATTTTCTAAATAATGTAATTTTAGAGAATGACACAAGTTAATGACATCATCTCCCTATTTTTAAAAAAGAGGCTAAAGAGGACTATGCACCTTCCTTGGGTTTTTTATTTGTTTTTTATCATCTTGAGAAAGAGGTGAAGACATATTTTTGAAAAAAAATCTCTATCCTTGAAAATCCAGTACTGCACAGGAGTCATAGAAGTACCTTCAAACCAAGCAAGGGAATTGAATAATTGGGCATCAAATGGTAAAAATTTCCTTTTTAACCTGTCCTAGTCACATTGAACTCAGTGTCATAACTTCCACTGAACCTTGATTTTATTTGGTGCATGAAGATAAGGACCTGCAAAAGTCATTGCAAGGCTAAGCATATAGGAAATCTTAGGAACTAATAATCTCATTTTAGAAGAAATTGAATACATAATTTTAGTGAAATAAAAGAATACGAGACCAATACATTTCAGTATTGGTTTCAGTAAAATATCAGGAATGGAAAAAGTCCCCTTTTCTCATGGGATATATGAAATTTAATGACAGTTGTGAACATACTTTACATTTTCATGACTGATAAAAATTAAGGTTCAAAGTTAAATAATTGCAAGAGAATGCAGTACAGGAAGATTAAACCTATTTTATATTAATTAGCTGATTTTTTCAGTCGCACCTCAAACTGGAAAGATGAAATTAAGAGAAATACAGTTCTTCATGCAATGTGGTGATTGGATAGTCTTACTAAAAATTGATAATTTTTGCATGGTGTGGAGAGAATTTGGAATAAATTTTAAACTTAATCATAAAGATACATTTCAGAATCGATAGACTAGAAGAGACTAGGCAAAACAATGTTGCTACTCCTTGTGAACTCACACATTTGGAAATCCCAAAGACTTGGTTTGCGAAAACAAAAAAACGTGAAACAAATAAATTGGTTTTGGTAACATCCTGAATTGAGTTTGAGCAAGCGTAAGTCAATACAGTGACATTTGTAATCACCTGAACGCCTCCCATGACATAACTTATTATGCAGCTAAATTATAGAGTCTTAATTATGGCAATATTGGGAGTCAAAGTATTTTTTTTCCCAACTTTTGCTTTATTCTTTAAAACAAACAAACAAACAAACCTACAAAACCAGGGGGAGAAAAATGTTTAAAGTTCTGTATAAACTTGTACTGAAGGTTATAAAAATTAACCTACAGAGACAAGTTTCATTCTTATTTATGGAGCATTACCTAGATGAAACAGTACAGTTCACTGGGTCCTGTACTAACTGCTGGCCATGACACTATGAAACTGTTTTTTGCTAAACAGTGGTTGGTCTGCCTCTGCCCCTTCAGGCTTTCCCAAATTATTTGATTTCTCTGTCTTCATGGTCAGAATCAAAGCTCATCACATACAAATGTAAAATGAGCCAACAATATTGAAAGATGGTGAACACCTCTTGTCTGTCTTCAGAACTTCAGAAAAGGGCAGAAAATTACTTAAAGCTTACAGGTCAGAATGACAGATTCCTGATACAGAAACAAGAGAATAAGAAGTAAGTAAAGCAATTTTTTTTTTATAAAACTTTTTCCATTTTTAGGTTGGCTTTGAAACTATTTTATTTGGTTCTCATTACTCATAGGGATTTAAACTTTTTCTATAAGGGGAAAATAGGTTATGGAAAGAAGTAGATCTTTCTCATTGGCCATATATAGGTTACATAGTAATATATGCCCAGAGCTAAACATGTCCCACATGCTTGTAAGCAAAAGCTTATATTAATACTTTGAAGTTGAGCATGTGAGTATCTAAAGCACCCCTGGACCTGCTTCACGCTTCTGAGTTTAAGTAAAATACTCCCACATAACTACAAAAAAAAAGAAAAAAAAAAGGTAAGTTTAACCTTCAATTTATCATGTAAAATTTAAATGGCAGATTTAAGACATAAAATGTTGCATCTACAGTATGGTTAAGAGTTTATAATACATCTTCTAAACTACAAATAAAACAATAAAAACTCAATAAAAAGAAGAGATTTGAGAATGCTGGAGATTCAAACCAGAGCCAAAAATATATTCAACTAATAAACGAATTATGGACTTTGATGTTAAATATGTGATGCATTCTCTCGCATTTATAATTTATTGTGGTTACAAGCCCGTAAACTTATTCATATTTTAATTTTTAGACAGGAGAAAGCATTTTTATGTTCTGTGTTAGAACTCCTTTGGCATGAGCACAGCTTGTACTGAGGTCTTACATATAGTGAATTATTTCAGCACTGAGTAGCAAAATAGGCATAAATAAAGGCTGTAAAACAGAGGAATACGTTGAGGAATTAGGTCTTGAATTAAGGGTAATATGAAAAGCAGGCAACGAAGTTCTCAGGTTTTTTTCTGTCTGATTCTTATTTTATCTCCTACAATTTCATCTGTAAGACAGAAGTGAATATTTTGTTTTGCATTAATGAAGAAATAGTACTGTCCAACACACAAGGAAAAACATTGTTATCAGGAAAGGATAAAAGGTTAATGTATCTGTGAAATGCAATTACAACAATTCTGTAAGAATATCAAGACCATGGTATTAAAGATTTGGTGACCCAAAGTTGTTTTTACATGTCTCCTATCTTTTTATTTTGAAAAAAAGTACATTAATGTAGTCTTTGTAAGGGAATTAATTATTAATTAATTTTATTTCAGCTAGAGCTCAAAATCAGATTTGAAGATCCAAAGCAGAATCTAGATTTGGTTATGAACGTCATGACACTTGCTTCATGGCCCAATTTAAAATAGCAAAGTTGAGGTAATGAAGAAATGTTTCTGCAAATTCCTTTTTGGATTAAATTCACTGTATTTTTATGATCAGATAAGACCATTGTGATCACTGCATCAGACCTCATGTCCAACACAAGGTAAAAGACTATTCTGAATTAATTCTGGTTTAAATTTTGGAGCACAGTGCTTCCTATTCTATTTGAAGAGCCATCAGTGAACAGTCCATCACAGATCACAGAGTCCATCTGTTGACTGGTGTGTGAGATTTCTAGTATGAATGGAGTTCTTCTCACCAAATTTTAATTTAGATGTCTATCTACAACTGAGCAAGTTTTCCAGCAGAGAGTGATAGGCTCTTTAGAGCACAGTTCATTTATCTAAGGTGAAAAAAGTAGCATGATAAAAATGATCACAGCTGTCCATAGACTGTAGAGAGAGTCAAGGCAAGTATTCATACTGGAGATGTCTGCATTTGAAAAGAAGAAACCTGAATCCCAGGCAACTTTTCTGTCATCAATTTTGAACATTTGGAAGTTGTCTTATTTCCACTGAGCTCTGTGGAAGTGTTTATCATCTGTATGTGTTATCTGGGTAGATACTGTAGTACTCACTATGATCAAATAAGTCATCAGTTAATAGAGTATTTTTGAGAAGTTAAATAAGCGATGTGCTCCTGGCGTTTTTGCAATGAAGTATGTTTCTTAAACCCCAGCCACTCTTGTGGCTATTCCAAGAATTCACCTTCATTTTCAGCATTAATCTTGAGTTATGTGCAGCAGAACTGTATGCAGTATTCTCTTTTTCCAGAGACAAAATTGCAAGTAATGTAACCTGTGTAATTGTGATTCCTAGTTATTTATTAAAGAATCACAATTTTTGTCCACAGCAATAAGCTGTGAGGTATTCAGCTGATTGTTCTCTGCTATGAGTTTTGTTTCATTTCAAGCAAAGAATTAAGTGAAACCAGAATAAGAGTATTCATACAGCTGAACTGACCCTGTGAGAACTGAGGTTTCATGAGCCTTAAAGAACTGTGGAAACATTCTGTCAGTGGCATTGAATATTTGCATTATGCCTTAAAAATATCTGCTCTAGGTTTAGTTGAGCTTTACAGAATTTTCAAGTAGACAGTTGAAAAACATCTATGTCACAAAGCTGTCAAATTTGAGATGATGAAATAAAACAATATCATGTGCACTGAGAAACATAGTCCTTGTTCATCAGAAAAATTGTGTGCATTGCATATTGTATGCAAGACTGAGCAAACTAGATTGTCTTTATTTAAGTCTTTACCTTAATCTGATACACCCTGGAGTAAGGGCTTAGTAAGGACCTTGACAGGCTTGAGAGGTAGGCCTGCATGAACCTCATGAAGTTCAACAAGGCCAAATGCCAGTCCTGCACCTGAGTCAGGGCAATCCAAAACACGAGTACAGGCTGGGTGGAGAATGGATCGAGACCTGGGGAGAAGAATTAGGGGGTGTTTGTGGATGAAAAGATCAACATGATGTGGGAATGTGTACTTACAGCCCAGAAAGCCAACTGCATCCTGGGCTACATCAAAAGAAGCATGGCCAGCAGGTCAGGGGAGATGATTCTTCCCCTCTACTCTAAGGAGACTGCTCCTGGAGTACTGCATCCAGCACTGGGGACCCCAGCACAAGATGTTGACCTCTTGGAGTGAGTCCAGAAGAGAGCCACCAAGAGCACAGGGATGGAGAACCTCTCCTATGAAGAAAGGCTGAGAAAGCTGGTGCCGTTCAGCCTGCAGAAGAATTCAGAGGAGCCTTAGAGCAGCCTTTCTAAAAGCAACCTACAAGAAGGCTGGAGAGGGACTTTTCACAAGAGCATGTAGTGACAGGAAAAGGGGGGATGGCCTTAAGGTGAAGAAGGATAGGTTTAGATTAGACACAAGGAAGAAATTATTTACAATAAGGATGGTGAGTCACCAGAACAGGTTGCCCAGACAAATTGTGGATGCCTCATCCCTGGAGATATTTAAGACCAGGCTGGATGGGGCTTTGAATAACCTGATCTAGTGGAAGGCATACCTGCCCATGGCATGGATATTAGAACTAGGTGACCTTTACAGTCCCTTCAATCCTGACCATTCTATGATTCTATCACTGTGAGGTTTTTCACAGCAGTAATTTTCTTGAGTAGAAAATGTAGAATGTAGTTAACTACTTCAGAGGTAAATGTACACTTGCTTCTATTTCTTTTAACAGGGCAGATATCCCTGTTAAAGGATGTTTTAATGAGTTTTTAATGAGTTGATACAGCATTTTATTTCTTATTCCTAAAGACAGTGATCACAGTAAGATCATACCCGCTATTAAAGGAAAAAAATGAATCACAGAATCACAGAATATGCCAAGTTGGAAAGGATCTACAAGGATCATCGAGTCCAACTCCTGGCCCTGCACAGGACCATCCCGAAGAGTCACACCATGTGCCTGAGAGTATCATCCAAATGCTTCTTGAACTCTGGCAGGTTTGGTGCTGTGACCACTTCTCTGGGGAGCCTGTTCTAGTGCCCAACCACCCTCTGCGTGAAGAACCTTTTTTTAATATCCAACCTAAACCTTCCCTGACACAACATTCCCTCGTGTTCTATCACAGGTCACCACAGGAGAGAGATCAGTGCCTTCCCTTCCTCTTCACCTCATGAGGAAGTTGTAACTGCAATGAGGTCTCCCCTCAGTCTCCTCTTCTCCAGGCTGAACAGACCAAGTGATCTCACCCACTCCTCATACGGCTTCCCCGCAAGGCCCTTCACCATCTTTGTTGCCCTCCTTTGGACACTCTTTAATTGCTTAATAGCTTTCTTATATTGCAGTGACCAAAACTGCACACAATATTCAAGGTGAGGCTGCACCAATGCAGAGCAGAGCGGGACAATCATCTCCCTCAACCGGTTGGCGATGCTTTGCCTGATGCACCCTGATGCATCAGAAGAATAATACTCATTTATGAATAGAAAAAAATCGATTAACAGATATGTTTGGGAATTGCGTGGATAGAGGTATGTGTTGGCATATTTAGTAATCTATGTATAGGACTCAGACAGGGAAGAAAAAGGTTGTTACATTAAAGATGCTGAAATCTATTAGGATTTATACAAATACATACAAAAATTGCTTGTTCCTGTGCCTATTGAAATTGATGTCAAATATCCTTAGATCTTACTAGGAGGATTATGGCCAAAATCTAATCTAATGGAAAGATGTTAATGGGAAAGAGGCTTAGGTCAACTTAAACATTGCAACATTGCAATGTGGAAATGTGTATTAGTGAGAACAGAGGTAATTATTTTTATATATAAATATATGTATATATACACGCATATATATTAATCGAAAATCCTGTTTTTAAGGAAAAATGTTTGTATATTTAAAGTAAAGTAATGGATAATTTAAAGTACAAATAATGGATAATTTAAAGAGCACACATACACCAGAATCACAAGGGAACACTCAGGCTATTAACGGTTAATATATTTTTTGGCACTCCAAGATTATAACAAATGGAGTTTTGCCACATTCTGTTCTTGTATCAGTGAATTCAGCTTCCCCTGACATACTCTCACCTTTTTTTTAGGCAACATGAGAGCCTCTGATAGTAGTTTGGCATTAGGTATGTGTTTCCCCCATCTCCTCATTTTCTTTACTTCCTACCTTTCTAAGCAATTCTGTGCAGCTTTCATTTGAGCTTTTGTTTTCAGTGCTCATTGACTCTTCTAAGCTTTTCAAGGTATTTCTAAGTTAAATACATGGTCCAGTGCTGTTTTCCTAGTTATGGAATTTCTGGTTTTGAGGTGGGTTTCATTCTTTGGAAGTTACTTTTTATTTATTTAAGTGCTTGTTATCATGGGCTGGTATTCACAACTCTGTCACCTGTGGAGACCCTTCCAAAATCACCTCAGCTGGAGCTTCTAAACACAGGTGAGTTCCTAGCAGATATTTTTTTTCTGGACGAGTTGTGTTTCTTGTCTCTGAAGTAAATTATTAAGAAAAACCTCTCTTTGAGGAATAAATGTCACATGAAAATTCATCTCTACTAGTGTGATAATTTAAAAAATAATAGTAACAGGTATATATGTATACATATGACTGCTTCTGTAGAACTGTATGACAGGATGGCCATCTTGGCTGACCTTGTTGATCATGTACTGAGAAATGTAACAGGGCTAACAGCTGCACACCTCAGAAAATTGAAGGAAGGGCATGATTTAGATTCTAGTCATAGGTGAGAGATGAAAGCTCATCCTTACATCCCTTCCTCTTCTAGAAATCTGGATTAGACTTGTCACAGCAAACGATCATGTCACCTCATCACCCTATTGTCCTACATTTTCACAGGATTTAAATGGTCACAGATACCATATCTACACAGTTCCTCTGTCAGTTCTGAGACTCAGCTCCTATTTGAAAGAGTGTCCATAAGCTGCTTGTAATGCAAGATCCATGATTGGATACCACATAATAGCATTATTGTGGGACACCAATACTGATGGTTGTTTCTTACCTTTCAGGTATCATGTCATAGTCAAACATTTTGCTGAATGCTGCCTAAATAAACTGGAAGGGTGTTGTGTACAGCCCTGCTTGAAGGACTGAGCAGCAGTCCTGAAGATACCATTTACCTTTAACCAGAGTCTGTTATTGTTAACTAGGGAAAGTTTTAGCATGTAAGCATGAGATAATCTTACAGATGCTCATCTAGATCAGCTCTACGCTTCCCATTATTGCACCTACAGGCAAGCTGTTTCCTGTCCTTGACAAAGAATTGTTTTCAAGTACCAAAGTAGGGAAATTACAAAGTTATGATATATCCAGCACTAACAATCCAGTTTCACTTGCTATTTTTCCTCAGGCAGACTCTATTGAAAAGAAACAATTCAGTAACAACTGTTTTCTGAAGTAGTAATGATAATCAGCTCAAGGGCATCCAGAGCATATTGTCAGAAATATTATCCATTGTACATAATGCGCAACTCCATTCTGGATGTCAGGCTACAAGAAGATCTTCAACAGAAATGACATTGACACAATGCAGTGCTTTGCCCCTAGTCATGTGGCATCTCTTCATTCCACTTCATAGTGGAAAGTAGCTGTTCATATACAGCTGTCATGCAACAACAGAGTGAAGTAGTGACTGTTACTCTTTGGTGAATTTAGGCAGTTCATGCTTTGCAATGGCTTAAAGTTACAGGTCTGAGGAGACAGCATTTTGAACCTGTTTTACGGTGCATGTAATATAAGATTTCACTGGATAAGTGGCTTTCCCAAACAAATGTGCATTTTTCCAGCTTTTTAAATAAATGAAAGTGAGACATTTTTTGGCATGAGGAAACCTGCTCACAGATGTCAATTACTCTTTTTCTGCCTTTAAAAAATAAATTATTCTAATTGAATAGCCATTTCAATGTAGTATTAATTAATTTTTCATTGCTTTACACTGGAGAACAGATCAGGAAAAGGGTTTTTTTGTTCATTGACATCTGGTTAAACAAAGCTGAGTGGAACCTTCTGACATTATCAATGGAAAGATCTGAAAGAAAAGCTGTTCTGTACAATAGCCTCCTTCATGTATTTCTGCAACTGTTCTGTTCTGGCTTGTTACAAAATAATACAGCTTGTGCTGGTTATTCTTTATCTTTCAAAACAAGCGGTAGTTAGAGTACATGAGCTATTTTTCATTGGTTTTAAAGCCAACTATAATCCATTTCTTATGTTTACATGATTTCTGAAGCCTTTGTGGACTAAGCTGGTCTTGCCTCATTGAACTGCTAGTTTGCTCGCTGAGTAGATCAGTCTTATACTTCTTTATGAACTCAGCCACAGTGAGTCATCATTTATTTCCATGAAGATCCAGTCTGTACCTTCCAGATGAACAGCAGTTCTTAATTTTGTTCTGTAGGCTGTTTTCCTTATGAAAAAAACTACTCAATAAGTATGGAATACAAACCTTCTGATCACTGTGTAGTATGGAATGAGCCCGAGGATGTGTTTTTCCTCAACTAGAGTATTCCCAGTAGGAGTTTCTGCTTTCCTTTACACCCTAGTTTATGCCTAACCATGCAGGTGCTGTAACCTTCTGTGATGGCAGGCACATCCAAGAAAGCAGCCAAGGTCAAGGGCCCAAGCTTAGCTAAAGTTGAAGCTAATCATGATGCTATCTCCTTGTCACATACAGAGACACATGCACGCATTCCTTATGTGAAACAGCATTGTATTATGAAATTTCAAAAGAAATGAACATATTTTAAGCAGTTAAATAACTAATGCCAGTATTAATCCTACTAATTAGAATAAACCCAATATAAAATACAAAAATCTATTTTTAATGAAATATTTCTTGTTGAGTTTGTGTCATTATACATGACAGTGGAGGAATAAAACTAAAATGGAAAAAAATTATAGCAAATTGAAAACCTGTCAATAAATCCCTTTATCATAATGAATAAAAATTTGACTAATTTAGTTATTGAATTATATGTTGAAGATAATAAAAACAGTTTCTGATCAGGAAAAGTTTCGTGCTGCCCCGTAAAGTTCACAAATGTCATGGAATCTGATAAGTTTCACTGAAGTTTTATATTCTCATCTAAGTGAAATATATATGTAGCATATAGCAAGACAGTAGGTTTTGGTCTTGTAAAACACAGGGGAGAATAAACCCCCCTCCCTGTTTTTGGCCATGCACTGCTTATACAGCTGGAATACTGCACTTCCCTGAGTTAATTTTCAGTGATTTTACAAGTTTGAGTGTTTCTTGAAATACTTTTAGGACTGTTTTAATTGGTATGTTTGAGCATGAAAATTCAAATTTTTTTTGCTACATGTTATTTTCATCACAGAGCTCATAAATTCATATCACAGAAATTACTACAGAAACTTAAATATTTGAATAAATTTAATTTAATCAAAGATTTAGTTTATCTGTCAATATGTCCACTAATTGATAAACATTGAGCTGTTGTACCATAATGAAAAAACAAAATCAAATATTAAAAAAACCGGTCTGACAATGAAATTACATTTGTTAAGTCCTTTCATAAACCGGTCCCTGAAAGATTAAAATCCCTGGACAGTGTTAATGTCTGTAATGACAAAAATGCAAATAGCAATAATATAGTTTTTTAATAATGTAAATTCCCTGTTTAAGCCAGTTTGTCAACTCAAATTTTTCTGTCTTCAGCAGGTGAAATAAATCAGATTTTCTATTTATCTTGCACCAGGTACAGAACTGGATAAAATAACTGCAGCCCTTTATTCTCTATATTAACAGTGAATGTTACATGCAATATCTGCTTTACATTCAGAGCCTGTAAAGAACCACTAACCTGACTTGCTGTAAAAGGGAAGCTGTGGCATTCATACATTGTCATGTTGCTCATGATCAGGATTTACACTGCTGTCACTTCTTTGCTTTGGTCATACACCACATAAACTGGGAAATGTACCTTTATCCCTTTCCTGTTTTATGTCAAATAAGATAGAAAAAAGCGCCCCATTTGTGTGCACTGACCAAAGCTTTCTGTCATAATCAATGAGTCCAAAACATCTACTTCAAGAAACATGAAGAGGTGTTTCTTGATGCAATACAGAAAAAAGTCCTCTTCTACTCTGGACATCTCAACTCTTTAGACATCTTTACATTGGCCTCCATTTCTTTGATACTCAGACCCAGCCATTTTGCATGGTTAGAACCATCTCAGACTAGAAAGTCCCAACTTCACTCTGCTAAAATGCAAGCCTCAATTAAGTTTCCAGAAGGATTTAGCAACAGCAGATAGACTCAGAAAACAGCAAGTTGCATGAAATGGCCATACTTTTGTTCATAATTATGGGCAGCAGCATCAGTGTCCATTTGCAAAACATTTAGGGTACAACGTACATGGATCATTCTAAGAGAAGGTCCTACTAAGCAGACTGTTCCAGAGTTGCCATGCTGCTGGAGAGGAGTATTTAGAAGACAAGCAAGAGTAGTTTCCACACTTCGGGTGAAGTTTCTCCGAAGACAAGTTTTCCACTTTACTAAATAGGTGCTCATAACAGCTAGAGTACTATGCAGAACATGAACAGCACTCTCAGCAGCAGTACTTTTTAAAGTATTAAGCTCTGCTAGTTCAACTTCATTATCAATTCCCTAGATACAAGGTGAATACCTGTTTTCTTTCCTACTGCTTGACCATAGATATTGCCTTAGTCAGCATCCAGGTACATTGAATTGTTCTGCAGACTTGACTAACCTTTTTGTTGAATCAATGGAATGAAGTAAATACCTCAAGAGATTCTAGATGACCTTTGATAGACAAACTATCTCTGCCACAGTCAGGCACCTACTTTTTAGGCACTGTGAGGCCGACTTTTGTGTAGAGATCTTGCCTATGAGGGAGGGTATTGGAAAATAAATTATTATGGTTATTGACAGCTATCCACAGAGCTGGCTATTCAGTTGACTTAGGATTCCGTTGCTTGAACACAGACCTGTAGTGCCATTTTATACAACCTATGACATCTCTCCTGGTAGCCATCTGCTCCTCCTATAGGATGCATCGTAGCCATCTGCTTCTCCAACAGGATGCATGTCTCTTTTGGGATTATGCTGTAGCTTTCATCTACATATAGAAGCTCTGCAGAGCTCTTTCAAATGTCACTAGATATCTGAACCATGTCTGCTGTAGGTGAATAGCGTCTCTCAGCAGGCATCACTGGCATCACTAACCGACTACAGCGGGATTTTAAATACCAATTCAGAAGTGTGTGTGCACATATTAAGTTAGATATTAGTTTTAAATCAGATTCAAATCTAATGGATTACAGTAGTCCTAAAGCAGCTCAGGGCAGGACATGAGAGAGGACAGAAAGCTCATTTTAGTTTTCTGAAGGCAAGTGTGTACTGACTTCATGTGTGACACCCTAGAATTTCCAGGTCTTCCATACAGGGCTAACAGACAGATGTCTATAACCTACAGGAGGCCCATTCCTTTTTTTGGAAGAGCAGATGGACAGGTCAGATGCCCTAGGCCATCTTACACAGTACTACATGCCTATATTTAGACAACTGAATCATATTCGGAGATTCTATAAAGAAAACTACAGGACCAGCTGAATTTGGGAATAAGAATAACCAGAGCAGAAAATACAGAATGTGTGAAGTTCACAGTAAGGCTGATGTGAAGAAAAGTCTATTAAGTGTGTACTGAAAATGCGGGGGTTTGAACTGGAAATGCAATTTCCATCTAAACCAGTTACAAAACCTGCTTTTTTAACTTAACATGCACTTTGTACTTATTTCTAAGTCTTCCATTTCAAAGTCAAGTGCACTAGCCTATTCCACAATAT
This sequence comes from Pseudopipra pipra, assembly GCF_036250125.1. Classification (NCBI taxonomy): domain Eukaryota; kingdom Metazoa; phylum Chordata; class Aves; order Passeriformes; family Pipridae; genus Pseudopipra; species Pseudopipra pipra. The sequence continues at coordinate 52,171,803 of NC_087553.1, forward strand.
ATGGCATAAAGTACTCACTACTGAGTTACTTAAGAGCAGTTAAGTTTAACTTAAACTACTTTCAACATTGACAGTGTGTTAACATACTGAAGTAAAACTTTATGCCTCATTGCCTGTAAATTATGAAAACTACCAATTATGAAAAGTAGAGATTTACTGTATCTTCTTTTGTAGAATTTTTTGAAAGTTGCCAACCTCAATTTGATTAGAAAAGGCCTATGCATGAATATTTTTTTATAGCCTTAGGGAATCCTTTGTTGAAAACATTGCTCTTGAAATTCCACTGGGATTATTGGAAGATGAAGGTCCTGGCATATGGAAAGAAACATATTATTTCTCCTGTAGATAAGATATTTAACCTCTAATGTTACAGTCATAATATTTTGTTCACTTTTAAGAAACAATTTTGGAAAAAAAAGTGGTTTTACACTGTTATAGTGTAAACTAGTGAATCAGCAACTTTGGAAAGAAACAGTGTTAACCTAAAAAGGTTTATCTGAGAATAGATATTTTTCCAAAAGCAATAACAAAAAAGCTAGCCACATTAATAGGTGTCTTGGAGAAAATTAAATGAGTCTTCATGATTTATTTACAAATAAAAAACCCACCATATGAAATCAAGATAGTAAGCAAAACACAGGAGAACAAAATGATGCAATAAAGAATTTTAAAAAATGAAATTCTTATTAATGGCTGACAATGGCTGAAATTGTGTACAAGCTATTTGGATGTAGACTGTTGGTATAATTCCCTTATAACACCACAGTTCTGTAGGAAGAAATTCTGTATTATAGAATATTTTTTTTCATGTGATTCTTAAATATGAGTATCTCTTTGCAGAAAACATTTATTTTCTTCCCTTACAGAAGCTTTCTTTGAAAAAAAGAATCTTGCCAAATGCTGAACTCGCTAAATTTATCTAGTTGTCATCACGACTTCCAGTAAATCTGCCTGTTCTGAAGTTTCCTTACAGTGTACAACAGTGTAAGCATTATGTTTGGGACTTCCTAAATGAAAATTCTGACAAGGAACAGTGTCATTTGCAATGCCCTATAAGGGTCTAATCTGCAACACACCAGAAATATTCCCACTGACATGATCAGGCATTGCTTGGGGCCTGACAGAAACTCTGCTAGGAGTATCCTTGTTAAAAACAGACAGAGAATTAAGTCTGATTTTCAAAAATAGGTTTGTTGTGGGGGGGGGTGTTGTTGGTTTTTTTGTGGTTTTTGTTTGTTTGTTTGTTTTTGAAAACAAATAAAATGTTGGCTTTTACTTCAGATGAACCAAATCACCAGACTCAGGAAAAAATACTACAGTGACTTTAACATGAAGAAAATTGAAATGAACTTGTGAATAATAAGTGTGCTGCATTTGTTCTTAAGTCTTCAGTCCTCAAAATTTTCAAATCCTTAAATCCTCAGGCATCAATTTTCTATTCAATATTTTACGTTGAAGGAAGGATTCTATTTGAATTTCCCATCTTAAGGTATACTTTCTCTGTCTCCAGTGGAAAATACCTCTAAACTGGCTTGATTACTATTATCAAAGTTCAAAATTAGAAGCAGTACCATTTGTATTTCAGCACTTCATAAGCTTATTTTCCATGGTGACATCTCCTCTGAAACTGACATTTCCTGGCATTATTTATTGCTTGTTTGTAGTGGGATTTCTGTACTGACAGTAATAATAGCATATTTCTTCCCATTGGCTAACTAGAAGTTTTATTTTAGTTGATCAGCAGTGGAAAATAAGTACATACTCATGCAACGTTTTTGTTACGTGGAGAGTGGTATGAATCAATTTTTATGCAGATGTTAATTCTTGCATATGAAGGTATTTGCATTTGTTTTTCAAAGCTGTTTTGGAAACTTGAATCAAAATAGAAAGATTCAGAGAAGAAATTTTCACACTGGTTAAAATCTAAGCAGCATGGAAGTCAGTGGGAGTTCTGCTTCAGTTGGGCTTGGATTAAATCCTATTAGCATATAATATTCCTTCTATCCTTTTCCATAAAACTGACTGAAAATGAAACAACAGTCCCCTGGCCTTGGCCTGCAAACCAATAGCATATTTGCAATCCATAATTGATGTTTGTAGTAAATTAGCGCTATTAATTTAGTAAAAGTGTGGTTCCTATAGTGGATGAAATTTTCTCATTACATCTACATTGATCATGTGGTTAAGAACCATACAGTTTCACAGCCTCTTCTTTAAAAAGCTTGGGACCACACTAAGCAGGAGAGGTAGACAATAGTGGTAAAGATACAATACCTCTGTTTTATGGAGGAAAGTCTGGATTCTGGAAAGTAAATTGCTTGCTCTTGCTAGCAGAATTTGCATTTGTGCAAATGTGATAGGCCTGGGAACTGAATGCAGAGCTCTGGTGGTGTTCCTTGGAGGTCAGCGTCTTCATGTCTGACTGCATGTAGGTGCAACTCTTGGTTCCACTTGATCCAGAATTTTGAATTGACCATGGCTTCTTAAAACTGAGACAATAATTCAAAGGTATTTTAGTTACAAAAACCTGTTCAATCTTTAGTAAACACCAACAGAAAAGAACAATGTAGCTGGTGAAGGGTCTGGAGCACAAGTCTTTTCAGGAGTGGCTGAGGGAGCTGGGGTTGTTCAGTCTGGAGAAACAGAAGATGAGGAGAGACTTTACCACTCTCTACACTACCTGAAAGGAGATTGTAGTAAAATAGGGGTTGGTCTCTTCTTCCAGGTAACAGGTGATAGGACAAGAAGAAAGAGCCTCAAGTTGTGTTAGGGGAGGTCTGGACTGGATATAAGAAAACATTTCTTTACCAAAAGAGTTGCTAAGCATTGGAACAGGCTACCCAGAGAAGTGGTTGACTCCCTGTCCCTGGATGTATTTAAAAAACATGTAGATGTGGCACTTAGAGATATGGTTTTATATTGGACTTGGCAGTGTCAGTTTGATGGTTGGATTCAATGATCTTAGAGGTATTTATCAAAATTTTTGCATCAGACTAAAACATTCTTTATTAATTGGAAAAAAAACTTGAGAAATTTGTAACAAAAAAAAATAGAAAATTGTAAATTATTATCATGAGTGGCAAAAGAGACTAGTAGTATTTTTCTCAATATTTTACTTCAGCTACAAAAACCGGACACTGTCATCACCCTGTTTGGTACTATTTGATCTTTTCCACGCATTGCTTATTCATGGGGTCTAAAGAGGGGTCTCCTTTGCCCCTACATTCCCTGAAATGCAGAAAAGTGTCTTTTAGTTGTTGGAAAGAAACTGACATACAAGGGCCAAATTTTATATTACATTTACAGTTTATTTTTAAGCTTTAAAACTTGTTAATTCCAGTAGACATCAGGGGTATGAGCACTTTGTATAATTGACTCTACAGATACCACCTTACATGAATACTTTGTGTAATATGCATAATCTAGGTGAACCCATTTCAGATGAAAGAAATGAAGGAAAACACTCCTGAGAAAACAGGTTTTGACAACAATGATTTTTTTTCATGTATGTAAATTTTAATTACATGAAAGATGGAATTTTTATTCTGTTTTATTTATGAAACAGGCTCAGCTACTTGTTTTCCCCAGCTGAGAAACACAACTCTTATTTCTGCAAAGTTTACAAAATACCACTTTTTATAAAGAACAGGTGAATAAATGATTTTGTCAAAAAATTTTGAGAATCTTTTCAACAAAAGCATTTAATATGTCCAGAACTTCTCTAAAAATATTTCTAAAGAATAATGACAGATATCTCTCAGAGGAAGGATCAAATATTTTTTCATTTGTCTGTTTGTAGATTAGCTTCAATGTGTGTCTTTTCTGACCCTTGAATATCTGCCTTCTCTGTGCAAGAATATCTGTTTTTACCCATTTTATCATGTCTGTTGCAGCTTTGAGTAGGAGGTGCAGTCTATTTTTCATAGATTGTTTTGAAATGCAGATCTTGTTTTCATGTTGTCTTTAAAATTCCCATGCCCACTTATCTTTAGATGAAAGAAGGTTGTTCATTTATGCAATAAGATATGATATGGGATGTATTTGAGGATGATAATTGCGCATTTTGTAAAGTCTTCAAAGGCAGAAGACTGAAGGTCATTTTTTTCAGTAAAGATATTCTGGCTGCTCCAAAGTGATTAAAACAATTCTCTTGAATCTTGAATACATGTTTTCTTTCTATCATGAACTGAACTGATATGGGAAAAAAAATCACATCCAGGTTCTGTCTGGTGAGTTCCCACTTTTGTGTATGTCTGTATATGCAAAGTGAATCAAGCCTTTTTTGTTTTCTGAAGTGTCAAATATCTCTCAGAAACACCTCATGGGGCATGTCTGGAAGGAACTACATTCCCCAGGCTCTTCACTGTTAGGAATGAGAATTTATCAGAAAATATTTGCCTGAAACTCTAGTGTTTGACAGGGTCCTGAGAGTCTAAAGATGTTCTCTGGAGGCATAGCTTTTCTTCAAAGGTCTCTATCATGGGCAGATACTGTGGATACACAAGAGTCTTTGACCCAAGGAGCCTCTAACAGAATTTAGATGTAAATCACATGAATATCTTGCTTTGGAATAGACAAAAAATTTGTCAAATCTGAGATATCTCCAATGAAACACTTCAAACAACAAATTGCTGTTTCATTAATGAAACTGTTCTGCTTTTTCTCACTTATTTTTCTAACTGCCATACTCCTGATAAAATCGTCACCCCTTTGTGCTATTTTTTATTCTGTGACGATCTTTGTCCTAGAGACTGCAGCTGCTGACACCACCTGTGCTCATGCAAATCACCAGTGCAGCTGAAGAAACCTTTCAAATGTGATGTGATTTACTTTGCTTCCTTTTTCTCTTTTTAAAAAGAGGGTTAAATTGCACTAACACAAATTTTAGACTACACTCTATCTGTCTTGGTCTGTGCATGCTATAAAACAACAGTTACAGTGAGAACCTAACGCTGAAATCCATGATGAAAATACTGACCCCAAATCAAGTCACTGGAAAGCCAGGCTGATTAAAGTTACAAAGGTGTGCAAGTTAGCCCGGAGCTGAAAGCTGAAGTCTGAGCAGATTCAGAGTGTAGAAAAATACCAATCTCTTAGTTTACAAAGTGTAAGAAATTGAACACAAAATCTTTGTAACCAGAAATGTCAGGAAAATTTAATATCTGCTAGTGCTGTTAGCCCTACCTAAATTGCCCAACTCAGCCCAGGTGTAAACAGCTTCAGCTGTCACTGGAGTTAATAGGAGTTGCCTCCACTTACAGGAGTGGATTACTTTCCTAAAGATAAAGCAATATTACTACTCCCACTGCCCCATTTCTTTTGGTTGTTGTTTTTTTTTCCTCCTAGCTGAAAGAGCAATGAAACAGACTTCTAAAAAGTGGTAAAGATAAAGGCAATGCTATTCAGAGGTAAATATGATGAAAGATGAAAATATATTTTTATTCTATGAAAAGATAGCTGAGCCACACAAATCATTGAAATTCATATCACAGTGCAGTTACTGTTTCTATAAATTAATGAATAATTCATCCAAGAAAAATCTACAAACTTTAGAAGAACTTCACTATGAGAAATCCAGCATTTTAGTTGACCAATGGCTCTTTGGTTTCTGAACATTACTTAATGCATCAAAGGACCCACTTAGGTTGTGTCTCACTTTAGTGCCAGTGTTTGATGTTTCACTTCTTATGTAGATGAGTCTTATTTTTTATGTTTAGCCAAAAAGTCAAAAGTATACACTGAAGGCAGAAAGACCCTTTAATTTTAGAGAGACTATTAACTTTCTGTTTATGTTTCTAAATCAAGTGGTTAAATATGTCAGTGTTTCAATGCTACCCCTTTCCCTAGTTTGAGAGTATTGAGCCTCTGAATGCTGCTTGATTCTAGCTGAGGGATAGGTAAGAAATGGCTTTTACGTCTAATGCATTGAAGATTTCTGTTCCACATGCAGACAGTACAAATGGTGTTCAAGTATTCCTCTTTTATTACCATTAAGAGTACTAAGTGGTGGAGGTTTATTCTTGTTTGTTTGTTTAATGCCAAATTAAAAAGAAAGATGCAGCGGAAATCTGTTAGGAATTGGGTAGGGACAAACACCACTTTCCTAAACTGAATGAGTCAGGTTCTAATTCATACCACCTAATATTGGAAATTTAACTGATGAGTCTAAATTAAGAAAGTAGTTGCCTTACACTTCTTCCATAGTCAGTGGAGAAGGACAGAAAGTGCTTGGGATGCATAGTACTTCTGTGAGATGGTAAAATGTCTGTGAGTGAAGTGAGATGGTAAAATGTCTAGGCTTCTAATTTACCTATGCCTAGAATAAATAATACTAGGCATTCAGTGGTTGATGGAGAGATTGATGGTGGATACAGGACTAAGTGTACAAATTGAAATGACTATATCAAAAAACATTTTTACTTATTTTGAGGTAAAAAAGAATGTGAGGAATTATATTTCCCTCTATTAAGATATCATTCAGCTGGAGTTCTGTAGTTAACAGATCATCTGCAGGCATCGTGCTGCACCTATTACAAAGACAGCATTAACATTTACAAGGCTTTAAAAAAAACTCGACTGTCCATCACTTGGTCCATTTCCATTTTATCATCTTTGCTTTCTGTACTGATACTTGTTAGCTGTTAACTGCCATAAATGGCTGTCAGGTTTTATACTGGATTCCTCCCTCCCTTTTAAAAATTCTGCCTTTAGCTTCAATGGCACAAATATTCCTTTTAAAGCTATTTAAAGTTAATATATCCTTTAATTTTTTTCCCAGTACAAGAGCCAAATTACTGTGGGTAATTTGACATCCATAAGCATATTTAATTAACATGGTTTTAAAGTTTGGTCTTTTAGAAAGTGAAGCTTTTTGAAACACAAGAGTATGAATTTAGAATGTTAAAGAACTACTACTCTATATTGCTCAGGAAACTTCTGGTAGCATAAAAGATTCACATTCAATGTAGATGAAAACAAATTTGAATATATCACAGCATGTTTATATATATCTATATAAACAGAAAGTATAAGCTTGATTAGAATATTTCTCATTTAAAGTATGTTACTGAATTTGCTAGTGGACTTCTTGAACTATTATTTTATTATTATAATTCTTTATTATTATAGTTCTTAAACTATAGCTCTCAAACTACTATTTTATACAGTAAAAAATTAAATATATTGCATTGTCATATTTGACGGTGAGACTTTGCTAGTGGTTCACTTTCAGTCCTGTCCTTTCAAAAAACCAAAATAGATAAAAGCAAAATTAAATTATTTTTATAAGCATTTAAGCAGGCATTCTTCTTTGCCTACTATATGACATTGAAGCAATTTGATTTTAGAAAAATGCACATGCACATATCTATTCTCTGTTTGCTTGTGTGTGTCAATGTATACACATAAATGTATAAATGTATATATCTGAAATAAATATTCATTGGTTAACATGATTTGCGCTTTGACCCTACCGTACTCATCACGTTAATGAATCTTTTCATCACAGAGTCCACTGATCTTACATGGCAAAAGGAAGATCACAAGGTTAGAATCATAAGATGAAAATGTTGTAGTTCAGGAAAAACATGTTCAATGTATACGTGAATGTCTGTATTACAGAATTCTGATACTTGGTTTAACAGTGAGAATATGTCTTCAGGTTCTGCTTTTGAATGCATGAATGTGTTTGCCATATCTGAAAGTTATTTTCTTCTTTTTCTAGTGTATCTTGTTTGTTATCAATTGTAAAATTATCTACCTCCTCCTTACCTACTTTCCCTAAATCTGATAAGAAATATTTTTGATCTTCATAAATCGAAGTCCTTGTTGAGAGTCAGAATACTCTCCTAGTCAAGGGAAATGGGGATTTAACACTATTGTTTTACTTATCACTTGGAGACAGACCTCTGTTCTACCAGCTCGAATGCAAGACTGACAAAAGTTGTAAGGCACATTATTAAAGCAGATGTGCTATTTTATGTCCACAGACTCCAGAGAAGCTTTATATTCATAATACAGACTGGAAGAGACTAAAATTTTGACTTTGTTGCTACAAAGGTTATTCAGGTCTCAGTTGAAACTGCACATTAAACCTTATCCTGTAATATTTACTAATTAGTTGGCATTAAAACACATATGTTTTAATGACAATAATAATGAGCAAAGGGCCATAACCCTCAAGAGGTAACACTGATTAAGAAATAAGATGACAAATTGTGCAATAGTTGTAATTAAAATATACCTTAGATGAATATGCAAGGTACTATCAATGCAGAGAGCCCCTAATGTACCGAAGGTGTGCATTAATCAGCCCTTCAGACATTTGATTGAGATTGCTACTTTGCATTTTTAAATCAACATTTTTATATTTAAATAGGAATATCCCTCATAAGTTATAAGTAGGCCCAGGAGACCCTTCAAAATGTGTAACATTTTGAAAGAATAGTTTGTTTAAATACTTAATGCTATTAACACAGTATGCAAGGACTTTTTTTTCCTCCTCTTCCTCTTGTTATATGATTAGATGTCTTCATTTTTTTATTGTCAGGACATATTTTGTTGTCAAGTCATCATTTATTTGCACTGTCAATAGCATGTCAAATCAACTTTATACTAGCAAAATTTAACCAGGCCCTTCTTATGTCACGCACTGCAGGAAGGTATTAATCAGACTGCAGGAGCATAACTGACTATGGCCTGTGGCTTTCAGAAATCATAGGAAAAAGGAAAATCTATTCATTACCCATCTCACTTGGACGGTCATAAAGCTTAGCTAATGAATTTAAAGTACTCTGACAGATGTTGCTAACTTATAGTTCTTTCATATGTCATATTTTTGGGAGAGCATTTTAAGTATACTGGCCATTTTTTGCTGTTCCATAAACCCATCAGAGGTTTTCTCCATATTTTGTCAAAATGTGCTTTGCTTAGAGTATATATTTTCCATGGGAAATATCCCTTCCAGATTGCAGAGACATTGTTTAGTAATAATTCAGAGAGATGTGTGGGAAGGCACCATTCCAACCTGCTTGAGATATTGCTCATTTGCTTTGATCATTTGCCTTTGATCATTTGCAAATTTAGGCCCTGTTACTGCTAACGCTCATGGGTTTAATTCTCCTTTAGATAAAGGTTTGTAGCAGTAAGGTCTTGAAGGTTTTTTTCTCTTTCCATCAAAGACTGAAGGCTCCGATGTGCTTGGATGAGAAATGCTAGATAAATATGAAAGATACAGGGCTTTTCCCCCTATGAATTCCACTAGAAATTTCCTTTTTTCTACTCCTCCTCTTCCTTCTTCTTAACACTACTAGGCAATATGCCCAGGCTCTTTCCTACCACCACACACAGTCTGAGTATATACTTCTCTTGCAATCAGATATAGCTCTATGTGCCCATTCACATAATCCAAAATGTGAGTTTTGCAAGTCTGGAATTAAGAGAGACATGTAGGAGGAGGTTTCTGAGTGCCAATTTGGCACTTTCCATAAATTAACATTCAAACAGGCACTTTCAAATTGTGCTGAAACTCTGAATAAAACCACAAATTATTGTCTAATAAAAATAAAAAAGAGATGATAATGCCTTACATAGCTGAGAAGAAGCTGTAACCGCCAGATATCATCCCAAATTCTCAATAGATTGTACCTTCTCAGAGGGTATTTCTGGAAAAAAAACAACAACAAAAAAACCCAACAAAACAAAAAACCCAACAAACCAAACAAAAAACCCATAAAGCTTTAAGACTGTTATGTTCTCATTTCAAGGTGGTAATGTGCAAGTATGAAAAGCCTAGGAAGAGTTGGAGGCATCCTGATCTTGTGTTCTGTCCTAGGTGCATAAAAGAGTTATCACAAACCCTGTGCAGAATAAGGGCAGTATGCACATCTTTCAGGTTCATGAGAGATCATGCTAAGGTTTTAAGTCAATTCACTGGGATTATTTTTGGGTAAATCAGACGGATACACCCTTGCAAACTTTAAGTTGAGAAAACTACATGAAACATATAACTTTTGTTTCCTCTTTACCAGCTGAACAGACACTAGAGTAAGAAACCAATTCATACTTCTTTGCTAAGGAGAAACAAATCAAACTAGCTTCAGAAATGATATGTGCTTCTGACACTTCCTGGCAATTCTTTTGAAGCTTTACAGTTAGAAGTTTAAATATGTTTTGTCTGCTGTGTTGCTGTTTGAAAGACAGCCACCACAAGGGAAGCCTGACTGGAAAGCATGTAGTGACTGCTCTTGTTCAAAGTGATCTCTGCTGCTTGTGCCTGCAAAGCCCTCCTGCAAGTAGGAGGGTTATCTGCTGACTTTTTTTCCTTAACTACTGCAGAAAATCCAATTTGACATCCCAAGAAAGTGGAAGTAGCAATTAGCTCAGAGCATCTACTCAAAGCTCTGTCAGTTTGCAACCTGTGCTGCTTCAGAAGTCAGAGGAATATAAGTGGTGAAGCAGTTTGCGTATTTTGGCGGTCACATTCAAACCACTAGGGGTGTTTTGGGAGGAGAAGAATATCAACTTGAAAGGTGGTAGTTACATTTATCATCTTAAGCAATATTAGGCTTTTGAAAATCTACTATTTAAAGACCAAATTCTGAAATTTGCAGTTCAGATGGTATTTTCATTTTAACACATGTATGTGAAGGATTTAAATCCATCAAAGGTATAGACACAAGTCTCATTTCTTCCTAAAGCAAACACCTTTGAAAAATGCTAGATATTGCCTTGAATCAATATATAAGAAATATTAATGACTGGTGTTCAACAATTTTTTATTTAAAGACATCCAAAAAGAAGATGGAAATATGTGAGAACTGGGCTGAGGATAGTTAGAGATCTGTCATGATATGTGTGCCATTGGACACCAGAAGAATTGAGCAAGTGGACAGGAAAAAGACTCCTTCTGACCAGTGCTATTGAGAAAAGAGAAAACTTCTGAGACTGAAAAACACACAAATGTACTGAGTGATTTCTGACAGGCCTTTTTTGCACAGCAAACAGCATTTAACAGCATGGGAAAAACTCAGATTCAGGTGTTAGCCTAAGTTTCAATTTGTGTCACTGATAAAAATCATTAAGCGCTCTGAAAGTTGACAACATACCTTTAAATAAAACAAGACAACTTAAAAGCTTGTTAAGCAATTTTAGAATTCTGTTGAAAAAGGTTAACTCATTCAGTTCATATTCAGTAACTCCACTGCATTTAATGTTTTTACAAAATATATCACATAATATACTTTGAATATTAAATTTTGGCAAATGTAAATATGCAAGACTTCTGAGAATATAAAAAAAAAAAGGAATAAAATTACTTTTCTCTGGAAAATATTGTTTATGGTGAGTGTTAAGTTTATATATCTACCCCAAAATTTTTTGTGTTTGGTACCACTTGAAATATACAAGCCTTCATTTTGGTTACAGATAACAAACAGTTTCTTATGTGTTACTTTGTCTTCATGTCTTTATCCTTCTGTTACAAAACACATTATGTCCATGTTCCTCTAGACACACCAGATAAGCATTTCATTCTCCATTTGCAATGCTGAATTCTCTTCTGTGTGAGTCTGAACCATCTAAATTTGCATAAACTAAAAATTAATACTGTAACTAGAAAACAGAATATTGATTTAGAGATGCATATAATTACATTTCCTCTCTAAACATTTTGGAAATATTAATTGCACACTGGTGAGGATCAGTATTGTACCCCTTAAATAAGATAGGTTGGAATGTAGTTTGACAAGCTCCTGAGAAGGAGGGCAAAATGGCTGTAAAAGCTATATTAAAGGCCAGACCATTTGATTATTCCATGTGTTGATTTTGAAGAGTTTTTCCATTAGATTTTTTTCAGGAATAAAACTTTGATAGATTATGATTTTAAAGGAAGTTCTCTTGCTGTGGACTTATACTTTACTCACCTAGGATATATCCTTTATTTAAGAAGTGTGTATCTGTGGCTGACTATATCATGGAAAAGAAAGTCATCATTCTGTTCTGTTGATCAGTTTTGCTAAAAGGACTTAGTGGGAATTACTGTTCGGTGAGAATGATGATTTGAAGTTCTGTAAGATATTTTGGATGATATTTCCTTTTCTCTGTCTACTGAGGCAAATTAAGGTTTTCAGAGATGCGTCATGCACCACTTTATTGTTACCTAGTGGTCTAGATCATTCAAAATTTACAATGATTTCAGTAAAAAGTTCATTGTTAATTCAAAACAGCAAAAACAGAAAAAAAAATTGGGTGCTCCTGACATGAGAAGAGGATTGAAACTTAGGAAATAACCAAGGTAGGGCACTGACAGTTCAGTTCAGAAGTCGTAATACTTACAGAGCAGTGGAAATCCTCGTGGCACACATTTTGAGCAGTTTTGGCACTGTTTAGCTAGAGTACTGAATCAGAAATACTCATGATGAAGCTATGGAGCATCCTTGCAGGATCTCTGTAAAAATATTCCTGAAAGTTAATGGTGCCAGAAATAGTTGTCTTGATGCCTGCTGTTAACTCCGGGCATCAGAATGCTAACAAAAGCCACCTCATTGATTAGTGTATCTTGATGTGAGTTAAGACCAAATTCCACCTCTTTATGGGATTCCTGAAGTTCCATTTAAGGTTTTAAAATTTTGGGTTGTGTAAAATAAATATGTACGCACTGACAGTGAGAGATGTGAATCTCTGTTTGCTGGGAAATGGACCTGGTTACTTGCTGAGTAAAGCAGGATGTGTGAAAAAGAGAGAGCTTGTTCCTTCTGGCTCATCTGCTGTCCTCCTGACCCCAGGGAAAGTAGGAATATTTAGGAGAGAAGGAGTAGGAAACAGTTTTACCAGCAATCCAGCCACCAGGGAATCTGTCACACCAAGAGTATCACTATGCTGGTGAGATGATTTTCATTCCTCTGTGCCACCTGGTATGTTCAGAGGGAGAGAAGTAGATGAGATAAGCTAGACCACTAAGTGCAAAACTGTAAAATGTTGTTCTCATTTCAAACATATGCAAAGCAGCAGAGAATTAGACTTTATTTTAAGGAACTGAAGGAATACTATGTGAAAGGACTGTGACATTAAATCTGGTAATAATTATACACTGGAAAAGTAAATTGTATTTCTCTAGCAATTTTCTTCATTTCATTTCCATTGTACATACTTCAAACAATGAAGCCTAATTTACTGCAATGTGTGAAATGACATGCAGTATGCTGTGCAACATCTGTCTGCGCGCATCAGATTTCATTCACTAGCAGTAAAATAAATAGTGGTTTTTTAATTATATTGGCTGACCATAACCTTCCCCTTTTTTTTAAAAGCATGGCACTATGCAGTGCCCAGCTGCAAGTTTCAGTTTTTAGTTTACCACTGTGCTAATGGAAAGTATTTTCAGTTATACTGGAAAAAAAAAGATATTCAACCCGCGTTCTCAGATTACAGAGTAGATCACATGTTAATAATTGCATTATATGCTTTTCTATAAATTTTTGAGCGGGAATATTTTTAGAGAGAGTACCTAAAGGTCATTTGCTTAACAATATTTGCTTTCATAGTAGATCAAACAGACTATTCTTTTCATTGTATTCTAAAAGCATTGGCATGGGGCAGAGAGCCTCCTGCACTTAACACAGTGTTAAGATTAGCTAGTGCGGATTGGACTAACAGTTATTGCCAAGAAATGGCTCTTTGGAAAGCTTTGAGGCTGATAGCTAAGCTTTCTGTGCACATCCTGATGCATTGTATCCACATACAAATATGCAAATGCAACAAACATGACTGTGAGCAGCCTTGGCAGGACATGAGATATACACTTAATAGAATAAAAACATGACAAAATTTTTCTTGAACACTGTGATCACAGAGCAATATCTCTGTCCATTGCTCTGTCCATTTGTCCCTTGTTGTCCAAATGCTACTATTCTCTGTGCAGTCAGCATTTTCACTAGACAAGTTCATTTACTGTGAATGCTGGGTCGAAGACCAAAATAGTGGGTTTCCCATTGCTTAAATTTTCTGGTTTCTCAAAATACACTTGGGATATATCTCCTTTCCTATGTAGAAGTGAATCCTTTCAAAAGGATTTCAAGGATCTCGAAAAGATTCAGAGTGTATGTCTCAAGATGCAAACTGAGGAATTAACAGACATAATTTCATGCCTGCTCCCTGCTTCCATTTAAGATGTAGATGACACATGGCAATGAATTCAATAGGAGGAATGTCTAAACTTTCATCAGTATCAGACTCAACATCAAATAGCACTTCACTCTTATTTGTTGCTGAATGGTCTAACACATAATTGCAAAGTACTCTTCTAATTAGTTGTCTTTAAAATTTTGCCTTTAGCATGTTATGTTTGCAGCTGTGTGAAGTGTAAAAAATGTAAAAAATGGATAGTATCTGGGGAAACAGCTACTTTTTTCTAATCCTAAAAAGAAACAAATGCTTGTGAGGGTCAAACTTTTAAAGTGTGTGCTTCACTGAATGCAATTATTAATCATTTCCCTTCAGGAAAAATATTAAATTAAGTGTTAAAGTACAGATCTGAACAGTGTTAAGTGCCCAGAGCTACTGAGTTCATAGTTTTAGCTATATTTCAGTGTGAGATAATTGACCTTCCACAATGCAAATGTAGAACTGGCACTAACTGATACAAAATGACTCATCCTGTCTCAGTATTTTATCTCCTTGGATTTATTTATTTATTTCTGTGTCCATCCTCAGTTGCCATGAAAGTCTCTGTGAGTGTGTTTCGAAATGGATCCTTAGCTTTCTCCATTTTTAGTAAGCACACAGTTTGCAGAATGATTTCCTCTAATATGACAGCTTCCTAGTAAAGATAGATGAAAATCAAGGCAAATAATATGGTCAAGGATTTTTTTTTTTAATGATTTAACTGCCCTCTAAGCCAGTGGAATGCACTGAGATATAAAACTGTATTTGTAAGCTATAGTTAAGACGATTTTCATAGGTAAACAAAGAAAATCTTCAAACTGTCTTAATCAGGCACAAAAACAAAAGAAAAAGATAACATAGATCTTTTTCACTGTGCTTATGACACTGAAAAAAACCTTTAATATTCATCCTAGTGTTTTATTATTAAAGTACTTTCTGTAATTGCATTTTAATAAGTTGACTGACGTCACTAATTACAGATTATGGCTTTTCCGAAGCAATACCCAATTGCAGATGCCTTCTCGAAGTATCATACTGATAACAGCTAAACCAGAAAAGATGCTGCTGGTTTGCTGATCAGAAGAAGCAGATATGAAAAGCATGTACAGCTGAAAGAAAGCATGGCTGGGGCACCTGGTAGAATCCAAAACAGTAGTGTCCATTATTTCTACCTTAAATGTAGTGTCTTTGCATGTGTGTATGTATGAATCGCTGTACATAAACACACGTACATGCCCATTGCTCTCTCTAAGTACACATGTATGTGTTTATCTTTGTCCAGCTATTCTGAGAAATAGAGCTGCTCTGTTACTATCAAAATATGCTATCATGAATTTGCATTGGTTTGTATCTGACAGCATTTCGTGTTGCTAAAGAACAATGTTACTAAAGAACAGTGATTTTGAGAAGTATGATTAGGAAGGAAAGACTGCTCTGGTGGGACAATTATGTCCTGTGTGATCAGAGCTTACAGGTTGATTCATTACCCCTTCACAAGACAGTTAGTTTTAGACAAGTCAGTTATTCTTATATTATCAAATGGAAAAAAAATACTTTATCGAAAAAGTCCTTTTTTTCCCTGCTTGCAAGAAAGTTATAAAAATGTCTAATTTTTTCCATATGCATTTTTTTTGTAAATTAAAAAGCTTCATTCTGAATATTGAGATGAATTTTCTATGTACATAAAGCTCAAATATATTCCAGACCAAATTAAAAACATGAAAAACGTTTTTTGCCATCAAAAAAGCTCTCCATGGTGCTTTGAAAGGTAACCAATGGGAAGGGAGAGACATAGGAACTAGAAACAATTCAGGATCTCTGTTTCTTCAGGTTAGACTTGATATTTAAAAGCCATTTTTGTTATCTAGGTCCCAGCTCCCTAAGTGAAAACAGAGATTCTTATGTAATTAGTTATACAATACAGAAAGTGGCATCTGAAGGGACTGATCCCAATTATTTATATCATCTGCTGCCACATCTCCTTCCATACAACATCCTGCTCAAAGGAAATGTGGGATGTATTGTCCTGACCTCAAGTCTTAAAGAGAGCAGGAGCATCTACACGTGTCTGTGACATCAGTACTTGAGTTATAGGGCTGTAGAATCTCCTTCTCTGATGTAATTGTGTGATGTAGGAGAGTTCCTACAAATAACCTCCTTTAACTCAGTAACTTGAAAAACCATTTTTCTGTATGTAAGGGGGATGCACTCGTAAGCAATACAGTTTTATGTTCTGGACTTATTTCTGCTCTCTGGTACTTACTCAGTTCTAGACACAAGGAAACAGTCCAGTGAAACCCAAATCAAATCCAGTTTATTCACGCAGAAAGTTCCAGATTTGACAACTGGCATTTGCATGTGAGGTGATATTTTGCTGAGAAATAACCATGAACGTATACAACCGTTTTAACATTCCTGAATGTTAAATGTGGGTGGCCTCTGTAGAAGAATCATAGAACCATAGAATTACAGAACACCAGGTTGGAAGATACCTTGGGGATCATCTGGCCCAACCTGTATTAGCAAAAACATAGTCTAGACAAGATGGCCCAGCATCCTGTCTGGCTGAATCTTAAAAGTGTCCAGTGTTGGAGAATCCACCACTTCCCCAGGGAGATTATTCCAATGGCTGATTGTTCCCATTGTGAAAAATTTTCCTACTGTGTCCATTCATAATCTCCTCGGGAGGGACTTAATAACCATTATCATTCGTCTGTTTCCTGTGACTCCTTGTAAAAAGGGAGTCTCCACCTTCTTTGTAGCCACCCTTCAAATACCATAACACAATGCTAAGGTCCCCCCTAAGTCTTCATTTCTCAAGGCTGAACAAACCCAGCTCTCTCAGCCTTTCCTCACCTGGCAGGCTTCTCAGTCCTTTGATCTCCTTTGTGGCCCTTCTCTGGAACCTCTCCAGCCTGACTACATCTTTCTTTTGTATACTGAGGACCAAAACTAAACACAGTATTCCAGGTCTGGCCTGACAAGTGCTGAGTTGAGTGGGATAATGACTTCTTAATCTCTCTTTGCTGGCCCTTTTTGATGCAGTCCAGCATCCTGTTGGTTTCTTTGCTGCAGCATCACACTGTTCACTCATGTTGAGCTTGTTGTCCATAAGGGTGTCTTCTCTAACTTCTATCTTCCTTTTGTTCCCCAGCTACTGACATAATTTTGAGGGTTTTGTAGGGCTGTTACAAGCCTTTGATAACTTTATATATATATAATTCAAACATATTCTTATGGGTTTGAACTTTGTTCAGGTAACGGTACCAATGTTTTAAGTGAAGATTCTTCTAGATTTCCAGGTATTTTCAGCTGACTGTTTCTCTTAGGGTAAAGTTAGAACCATGCACTGCTTCATATCTGCCAAAATTTGTTAATCCCATAGCAAAGCTGTCCTATACATTACTAAGTGACCCTGTGAAGTGACAGTAAAACCATAGCCCAGTGTTTCAAGACATGATGAGGATTCCAGCATTTCCATTAGTGCTGTATGTAGTTCAGAGAGAAACAAATGTATTTCCATGAATACTAGTTTTAATTGCAGGTTCATGGCATCTATTATCTTCAGGCTTTGGAAACATTTATTGCAACATTCATGCCACTTCTTGCTTTACACCTACCTTCGTTCTTTTTTCTAGGATTTTGCTCCTGGGGGAAATATGGGAGCAAGTTCTAAGTTTTGGAGCACATGGTTGTTCCTGAGTACGTTGCTCCAAATTCTGTACCCCTTGTGGGAATGATCAGTTGGAAGCTGCACAACGTGGCCCTTTTACCTGGAGTCTCTTCTCAGCTTGTTTTAGTTTCTGGAGTGCATATGTTTACATTTTCTTCCTACTTTCTTTTATATTGAGGCAAGATATGTTTATTGTTCTCTGAGATTATATAAAAATCTGTCTGACTAAAACACTCAGTTTCTGTCTAAGTTTCACTCCTGAAAAATAGAAGTGCAAAATTTGTTATAATATGTATTTGGAGAGCTCATAGAGGAAGTTAGTCCTATTTAATTTTACTCACACACCTCACCTTGAGTTCAGACTCTGTGTCCTTGCCTTGAAAGACCCTCAAAGTTTTGCCCCAAGCTATCTCTCTAGCCTTATTCCGTGTTGCATTCCTTTATGCCACCAACACCTGTCTTCATTTGTCCTCGATCACTGTCTCCAGGCTTTTTTCCATGCCTCTACATTCCAGCTTGCACTTCTTTGCCAAGTTACAATCCTACTTTCATTAAAGTGCATTAGCCAAAATAAAAGTAATACATTTCTTTCATCAGATTTAAAGTGAGTATTGAAAGAAACAAATAAAAGGCCCACCCAAATCCTGGACTGCAATGGTAAGCCAGTGTAGCATTTCCTTGAGTCAAAGCTTCTTGCCCAGGAACATAACCAGGCAGATAAAACTGCAGGACTTGGGAGATGATCCTTCTCACAAAAAGAAATTGGAGCAGATTTATTTAAAGTCTGCTACATTGCTTAATCAGTATCACACCAGTAAGTAATTTCAGTATTCATCTGAGTGTTTTACATGGCTGTCTTTTAAATATTATTTCCATGACCCATACATAAAGGTATCAGTGCAGCCTGCTGAAATTATTATTCAATGAGAACATTAATTCTTGTCTACCTTTAGCAATGGCTCATTAACACAGAGCTAATTAGGGCTAGATTCTGCCATGAGGAAAGTAGACAAAGCAGTAAAAACTTCATCAAAAAAATACAGGATTTTTATGTAGCTAACATCTGTCCCATGTGATCCAGTGTCTGATCCTGGCGTAGGGGAGAAGTGTTTGAATTTGTTTGAGTTCTTTCTAAACTGTAAACGTAGTAGAAAGAAAAAAAAAATCAAAGCAAGCAAAAACATTTGCTACCCACAACTTTATGAGCTGATCAGTTTGAGATTTTTGCTTGAGGTTTGATATGGTCTCTATTCACTCCTTGCCCCTTTCTACTGAGGAAAAGACCAGCAGTGGTTACTAAAAGAGCAGCTGTCTGCCTACCCCAACCCCATGGACATAGGTAGGGTGTGTTCCACCCACTGCAAATGCTACTCAGGCACACTGCAGGGCTCACAACCTAGTCTTTAAATGTTTGATTTGTTTATTAATTATTTATGTATGAAAGTATCATGGCATTTAAAAACATGCTTTGCTGAAAATCTGTCCCAAACTTTATTCGTTCTGAGATGTGAAAGTGGAGGCATAATGCATAACCTTTAAAAGATTAAAAAACTTTTGTTGGATTTCACTCAAGAAGACCCTCTCCCTTGCATCTTAATACTGCAAAGTAGGTTGGCACTAAACAGAAAAAGCACTGCACCAGAAAGTTTGCTTCCTAATCCTTTGACAGACCTCCTATTTTTTTCTCCGGTGTTCTAGAAAATAGACCAAAAAAAAAATCTCAAACAATGTAAGTGCTAAACTTAGCACTGTCAGACAGTACAAGATCAGAGCTATGTGTTGTAGTCTGGACCTGAAACTGCTGTCAAAGATCTTCTAACTAACTCCCTGCTTAGCAGCATGAAAAGATTGAAGAAGAAAGTAGTTTGTTTTTCTGTTTGCTTTTTAAAGTTGATTAGTCTAGTGGGCATTAAATCTTTCATTATGAAATTTCCTTTCGGGATAAAATGTTTAGTTTCAATCTTGAAAAAAACCACCACTTTTAATCTTTCAAAAAATCCCTTGACTTTACTAGATTTGGATTGCATGTGTTATCTTTTAACAATACGCAGGAAAGTCCCCTAGGAATTGTAGTGTTGTTTGCCAGTATTCCCTGAGGAACTTACAGGAATGCTCATAGCTATTTCTGCCTCATCAATTATTTTCCTCCCAGATTAAATTTTACTTATCTGTATAAAGATTTCTTCTTCCTTTCATGCTATTATCCATTTTCTCATTTGTCCTTATTTCCTTGGTTCCATTAAATGATCATGATGAAAGCAACAGCTGTGCTGAAAGCAGCAGGGCTGAGGGGAAGAAGTACGTTTTTGTCTGGATTTCACACTAAAAATGGGAGGTAAGGAAAACGGAGGCTGTCAGAAAAAGAATAAACAGGAATTTTGCATTTCAAAACTGACCTGTTCTGTGAAGACCCACCATTATTGTCTGCACATATGCAGAAGAATCTTAATATAATTGACATCACCTTCTGGATTGTCTTCAAGGGCATTTAGGAATATCACACTTCTTTTAGTTTCTCCATAGTGCTATCAATTTTTTAATGATCATTCAGTCTGAGTCTAGCTGAAGTCAACTGACAGAGAACAATTTCTCCTCAGCAAAAGGAAGACTCTTCAGCCTTTCAAATGTCCAATTCAAATGAAAGCTTTCTAGCAGACAAGTGCATGTTCAAGGGAGGCTTAAATGGTGTCTGTAGTGCTGACCAAATTAACAGAAATGTACAGCTGAAGTGTCAAAGATACTGGATATGGGTTGTTGATCAAGGTTTAATCATTACATACATTCATTGTTTTAGTATTTGTGTACAGAGAAAATGTATTCCATCTTAGAGCTGTTCTTCATGATAGGTGAATTCCCTCACTGTTTAGTTTCTGCCTTTTGCTTCTTGCCCTGTCATTGGGCACCATTCAGAAGAGTCTGCCTGCATGTTCTAAACTTCTACCCCTTTGTATATATATATATATACACATATATATATAGGATGCCTCTGATCTTTAACTTCTCCAGGCTGAACAATACCATCTCTCTCAGCCTCTTCACGTATTTTCCATGCTTCAATACTTTCATCATCTTTCTGGCTCATCACTGGATTTGCTGCACTATGTCCAAGTCCTGCTTGTACCAGGAAGCTCCGGACTGGACTTAACATTCCAAATATGGCTTCTCTAGTGCTGAAGAGGAGTAAAAGGATCACACTCTCAACCTGCAGGCAGTGTGATGCTGTTCCTGATGCAGCCTTGGAGAAAGTGTTGGCCTTCCTTGCCAAGGAGGCACATTGCAGGCTCATTGCAGGCTCATTGTCCACTAGGACTGCCAGAGTCTCCTCTGCAAAACTGCTTCCCAGTCAGTCAGCCCTCAGCTTGTAACAGTACATGCCATTATTCCTTCTCATGTGTCTGTTTCTTCAGGTTGCTGACATCCCTTTGAGTGTCAGCATAACCATGTGGTTCATCAACCATTCCCCTAAGTTTTTTATCATTTGCAAACTTGCTGAGGGTGCCCTCTGTCCTGTGCTCCAGGTCATCAAGGAAGATGATGAAACATATTCACCCCAGTATCAGCCACTGGAGTACAGCATTAGTGCCTGGCCTTCATCTGGACTTCATGCTCCTGATCACAACTCTTTGAGCCCAACAATTTATCCAGTTTTCAAGCCACCTCACCAATCACTTATCTAGCATATATTTCATCAGCTTGTCTAGGAGGATTTTGTGGGATACGGTCCTTTAAGCCTTACTGAGATCAAGACAAAGTCGAACTCCTCTCCTTGTATGCACTAACCCAGTCATCTCATTGCAGAAGTCTTTCTCGTCAGTCAAGGGTGCTTCACAAGTCCATACTGGCAATTCCCACTCACTTTCTTGTCCTCCGTGTGTTTGGAAATGGATTTTTTGGATTATTTACTCATCACCTTTGCAGGAATCAAGGTGAGGCTAACTGACCTGTAGCTCTGCTGATCGCATTTCTGCCCTTCCTAAAGACGGGAGTGGTATTTGCTGTCTTCCAGTCCTCAGAAGTCTCCAGCATTTGCCATGACCTTTCAAAAGTTACTGCTAGTGATCCTGCAATGACACCAGCTATCCCTCTTACCTCTCACCCCTCCTGAGTGCATCCATCAGCTTCTGTTGATTTTACTTTGTTTAAATATTTCCTGAGGACATCTTCCTCCACTGAGGGTAAGTCTTCTTTGTTGCAGACTTCCCCTCTGTTCTCAGGGACTTGGAATTCCTGGAGTCTTTCCTATTTTGCTTCAATAGAGACTGAAGCAAAGAAGGCCTTGAGGCATTGGCCTTTTCCATGACCTTTGTCAGCCTGACCCATTCAGCAGTTTCTATGTTTTCCCTAGTCTTATTTTTGCTTCTAGTGTACCTGTAGATGCTTTGTGATGCCTGTTCGATTTTCTCTTTTATATTTCTGGCTTTCTTTACGTAAAAATCCCAAAAGAGGGAAAAAAGAAAAAAGAAAAAAAAGCAATATGCATAAAGTAAAATACAAAATGCTGTATCGAACCTTGTATTAGGTCTTTTATGTGTGATTTAATATTGCTGCACTGGCTTTACTGTGGATAATCACTAACATCTGTTAAAATGTAGTTCTTTGCCTAGCTATAATTTAGCACTGCATGCAAAGACTTCCTCAAGTTATTTTGTTATCCTACACAACCCAATTCTTCTTTACATTAGTTAGTGTGAATAATAGCAGTGTACTGTTGTACTGCAAGCACATAATTTGACTTATACTAGCATCCAGGATCCCAGACATAGAGTCTCACATAGCTTCTTAAAACAAAACAAAGGTTTTACTGACTCTAGTATAACATTTTATCTGCTTGGCTGATATATTTAAGCAAGCAAATCACACATTTTGGTATCTCCACTCAGAACTATAAGGTTCTTGTTAGAAACATTATGAATTTTATCTCAGTCAGAGCTTTCACAGTCCGTACCATGTTCCAGTCTCTTCAGTCTACATTGCACATCCCCATCGTTCTTTACACCATTTATTCATTCCTTATCTTCTGCCTCTGATTTTTTACCTATATTTTCTACTCAGTATGGTCTGTCTCTCTCTTTTCATCTCCACCTTTTTTCTCTTCTTTTTCTGTGTTGACCCTTCATTTTCAGAGATAAAGCCATTTATTGATGGGCAGAGCTCAGCTCAAATGCACATACTTTCTTTCCCTATAGAAAAGTAGCTAGGGAGATAAACAACATAGGATTTCAGCAGAAATGTTAAACTTAAAGCATCTTTATTAGCCAGTGTTCTATGTGCACAGTCATCAATGATATTTACTTTGTTATAGTTCTCTTGAAATCAAGGGAAAGTGGCTGTTGGGTGCTCTTTTATGTTCCTATTCCTTAGAGTTTCTTGTGCTTATATAGAATTTTTCAGTAAAGTGTAATGGTGTCAATTCAAATGCAATTTCAGCTGGAAATTTATTCTGATTGAGTAGTTTCACTGGCAAATGGGGGTTTTCTGTCTTTTCAGTCCTCTCAGTGATTAAGTTGTTTATGACACAAGAACAGCACTTTTTTTTTTTTAGTGGAGAAAAATTATTTTTTCTGTAGTTCACTAAAGAACTGAAATATTTGAGTCACATATTAATAAAGTTTCATGAAATAGGATATTCTTTTCTCCCCTGCCTTCCTTATACTCCGTATTGTGCCTTATACAAGTATGTTGATTGTTAGAGTTTTGTATTATACTCAGTTTTGCACAGAAGTTATTTTCTGCACAAAAAGCAAGAGATGAAAGATGAAGCTCTTTGTCCAGTTTATTTGTTCTCAGAATGTAACAGATTGTTCAGAAGGTTTTCAAAAAATGGCTGTTAAAATAGAAACAATTATGTCATCTTTCCTAGAATGGCTGAACTTGTAGTTACAAGGCTAAGAAGTTGGGACTGGCTTGTGAGTTGGGGTAAATCAACATAAATCCTCCTCAGTCAAAACTATGTTGAGATAAGGATCATCCTTTTTATTGAGTGGCAGGATACTAATGAATTGCTACATCAGATTGCACTGTTTTAAAAAAAAAAAAAATTAGAATATCACCTATGTGAAGAGTTTCAATGCCATTTGCACTAACCAATACCTTTCAAAAGTCACTAACAAGGTGATGTGCCAAACGAGACTATAACAACCCATTTATAAATTAACCTGAACACACACAATGTGCCAGGACAAAATAAATTAATATAAGTCAATACATTTTCACCTTGACATAATGCTACAGGAAGGAAATAAAACAAAGTTAATCTTAAAATGATATCAGCCCAGCCTACCAATTAATCAAGTGTAGCATCAAATAGGCTTTTGGCCTCACACAGAGTATCCTGTTCCTTATCTAATTCTAGATATGAATGTCCAGTCACATACCTTTGATATGCAACAAGAGGGTTAAAGGCAGAACCTTGAATTTGGATCTAGATTTAAAGGCAATACTCTGATTAGAAGAAAGACCAAGGTACTTGAAGGTCTTTCGTGGTACTCATTTTGCACCTTTCTACTACCTTGTTGCAGTAACCCCAAGTCTTTTCCTTTCCCATTTCATTAACTGCTTCATTCCCTCCTTTATGGCAGTATAAAGATTTAGAGCTGGGCCCAGATTTTACTGTAAAAGCAAAAAAATTACCTTGATTCTGAGTTCCACATCTTCCCAAAGTAGGAACCCATCCTTGTGCCTCAGTATCCCTTCTATCCTACTGCATACATAAACTCCCTTAAATCAAAACCCCAGTCCAGTTTCTCATACCTTTTCACAAACTTTTTGGTACACTTTCTGTCACATCCTCTTCCTTTCTCCCTATTTCCTAAAACTTCAGAAATCAACTTGAACTTGTTATTGTCCAGGCTGAGTGTTTTCTGTGAAGGGGGATAGCATCAAGAGGAGGGAGTAAGGTGAGAGACACCAGAGTCAAAAGGTAGTGCTTAAGCCATCAGACTGTAGCCATTCTTACTGTAAAAGCACTGAGCAGATGCAAACTGGAAATATGAGGAGCAAGTTCACTGCACATTGGAAGGAATTTTCAAGTGTGAGAAAACTGCATGGATCCACAAAAGACTTAATTTGTCTATGTTGAAACACATTCTCCTGAGGCAATATCTTGCTAATTTTTAGCAAGTCGCAGGACTGTGTGACTTGCTGTGCATAAACTCATTCCCTTCCATAGCACCTCAGTTTTGAATGTCTAGTAGAAGAGTGTATTTTTACAGGAAAGCAAAATTATGAACATTTACCAAAGGTCAAGTAAAGATAAACTTTGAACCTGAATGTGCTCTCCCCTGTGTTGTGTAGGTCTTGTAGTATTTCATCATTAAGATAAGGTGAAGAGTATCACTACATCATAATTGTTTTTTTTGTTAAAGAAAAATACTTGGTTTAAGAGCCTGATTTCAATATCAATAAAATAATAATAAAAAAGGTGAATTCATTAATAAAAAGTATTTTAAGTTCATTCTTTTATTTTTGCTTTAATGGTAGGCCTAGTTCATTCTTTTATTTGCAGATGAATTTTATGACAGAAATAAGAAAGGAAGCTGTTTAGACCATATCTCTGAAATGACTAAATCAGTTTTATCTAATGCCTCAAAGCTTTATATTTATAGCTAAAACATCCAACCCTTCAATTTTTCGTTTTTATTCAATTTACCAAGCAATTTATATACTGCCACAGAATCCAGAAGGCTTTCCAGCTGACCACCTAAAGAGAAAGAGAGGTAACACTGTTTCCATAAGTAGTGTCACACCATACAATACTTTGAAATACTGCTCGTATATTAAGAATATAAAGAGGGCTTTGGCCATTGGCCAGAAGTGGAAAGGAAAAATGCAGGCCTTATGTGTGCATTCAAAAAGAAATAAACTAAACCCAGAAATAGTTATTTTCTCTACCTAGTAATTATACAAACATATCTTTTATTTATAAACGTGTTCTATGCTTGACTCCTTGGAGTGCTGCATAAATGCTCAGAATAAAAATGTTGGAAAGAGGCCAGATGGAAAAACAAAATGTCCATCAGAAGTGGAGCAAACAAGAATGGTGCACTCTAAACCGATATCGCTCTTCCATTCAAAAACTGAATTCGCACTCAGGAGTACAGTTCTTCTTTATGGACCTGTTTGGATTTTCACGGTTTCTTTTATAACAAGCTGTGTCCTATTTTATCACAGAAGGCAAATTCTCAGGACTAGGTTATATTACAAAGTTTATCTCAACTTTTTCTTGTTATTAACAGTAAACTGAGTATATGTAAATTAGGGGTGGGGAATAAATTATCCAGAAATTCCACGTAGGAAGTCATCACTGTTTTGGGAGTCCTTGTTTGGAGCCCTGAGGATTGCTTTTTAACTGGCTGGGAATGAAGGTGAGATAAGTTGGGAGGAATGGAGGCAGCTTTCTTTACCATAGTGGGAAACTTATATTCAGTGCTATGTAAGTCGTCGAGATCATTAATTAGGCTGTCTGTACATTTTCGTCCATAGCTGATATCTTAACTGGTGCTTCAGCCATTGCATAAGCCCCTTTCAAGTGAGCTTCTAAACTCAGTGCAATTCTTCAGGATTGTGTTTGTTAACAAGCATTGGCCTGAGTGATTGCTCATGGCTCCATCCTCTAGAAAGAGAGGGTGAACCCAAAGATCAGCTTTTCCTGCTGTAGAGGTTTTGAACTAGCTTGGCCAAATCTCTGTTTAGATTTTTCTAAGGAGATTATATCATGTAGGATATATTTGCAGACAGTGATGTAGGTATTTCAGTCTAGTTTTTTAAAGGTACTGTACAGAGGTCTGCATTATGTAGCCAACTTTTAAGAGTATTTGGTGTGCTCTGCTCAGCACCCTGTGGCCTCACAATCATCTTACTCTACCACAAAGGTGTGAGCCCAGAAAATACTGCAAGTTGAGAGTCGAGTCTAGGCCTGCTGATACCTGTAGCATGGCAAACAGCTTCAGCAGGCTGTAGTTAAATGGAAGCGATAATGGTGGAGAGGAAATATGTGTAGCCAAGTTAGGTCAGTAATCTCAGCATCTTCAACCATGAGTTGTGTTCCTCACAGCCATCATCCTAGTACCTAGAGGAAGCATTCCCTTCCTGTATTTAAAAAACTACAGTGGGAAGAATAGCTAAAGGAATGTGGGAGACATGAACTCCTCCCTGCTCACCTGATCTGAAACAGGGCCTTGAACAAAGATGGTCCAAGCAGGACATAGGTCCCATTGCCTCCACAAGCTGTGGTTTCTTGCTTGGTGGAACCGTTCCTATTTTTTTAAATATTAAAGAGTGAAGGACTGGCTTATGGCTCATCTGTAGAGCATTTCTCCAGGGAGTGGCAGCCCAAGTTCAAACCTCTGTGTCAGTCGTTAGATAATTACTTAGACAAAACAGAACTGCTCCAGAAAGATAAATCTAAGTGATTCCTTAAAGAACAGAAAGTCAGAGGGGAGAGGATATACAGAAAAAGGCGGTAAATTGGAGTATAAGACTGCAGCGAAGCCAAGCCAAGAGCCATTGCTGAGCAGGGCCTGTCTCCCTGCCCCTCCTGCACTGACAACAAATGTGCTGCTGCAGGAGCATCCTCTGTGTGAGTGGGGAGGCTGCAGTGTCTGCACCGGTGCGGCAACAGGAACACACACCAGGACTAACTGGGTCTTGATAACAACTGTTACAGCTGGACAAGACAATGGACAATCCAGGCATATTCTTGAATCCAGTCCTTAAGAGCAGATTTCAGTAAAGGTTAGTGGGACTGAGATTTTAATGGCACTAAACTACAAAGACAAAAGAAGCTCCCCTTGATGTCCTTTAAGCTAAGGTAATTGGTTTTCTTAGAGAGTTTAAGCTTTAACTGCTATTCTAGCAAGAGCCAGGATGACTTTGTAAAAGCCTTGTTAAACTAGTTTGCTTTTACCTTTTAACAGCATTTTATGATTATTACAAAATGTCAGTTCTCAAATGTTATTTTTAGTAAGGAGCAACAAAACAAGAATCCTAAAATTCTTTTAAGGATAATAATTACAATTAAATTGAATTTAGTTATAGTAATTATTAAAGTTTTGGATTATTAAACTCAAAGAATTAAATGGCATAGGCTGTTACAATTTCTAACAAAAAATACTGAATGTTTTAGCTATGTTGTCAAAGTGTTGACTGTTATTTGGAGTTGTCTTAAACTTCCTTAATTCTTTATTCACACCTCTTTTCTTTGAAATCTTGTTTATTCACCATTATCAAGTTTGGCTGTCATAATAACTATGTGACCTACTATAAGTCTTTAAGCATCAAGGCATGATTAAACGTGTCTTTCAATTGGTAATGTTGATTTAAAGCACCACTAAAACACGATGTCCACAACACTTTCTTTAAAATACTGGAGCTGAATTAATCAAAGGAGGTGATTTTTTTATGTACCCAAAAAATGGCAAAACAAAATTTTGTGTAGGCTAAGATTACCTCCTGTATGATGTAGTTAGTTAAATTAAACCTAATGAACTGTGGGCTAACATTTGAAAATCCAGTTAACAAGTTTTTTCCCATCAGAAGATTGCTTATATTAATTAAATCAGTATCTTTTTTTTTTAACTGTACATATCCTGGAATTATTTCTAAGTATTAGAGAAACATTTTGCCATATTAGAGTCTGTGCATCATGTTCAGAGATTAACCTGTAAAAAGAGGTGATTATTCACTTAGATGAATTCACATAAGATGAAAATTGTGAGGAAATGCTACACTTTTGGGAGGTACAGTTTCTCATAATAATATTTTACATTAAATATTTCTGTATCAGTTATGTGCCACTGGCTTTTGAAGAAGATTTTCAGGCAATGGTTATAGTGTTTTCATGGATTTATCATCATTCGATAGGTAGAATGGCCTATGAATTTTTTTCTATGTCTTGTACCACGTTCATCGCATAGTATTTAAGCAGTCCAAGACTACTTTGAGTTATCTATCATTTATAACATAAATGTAGATCATTGATTTTCAAATCTTCTGACAAGAGTGGCAATTGTTTTTTGTTATTCCATGTCTTGTTGTAGGATGTTGATCTGTATGGTTGACTATGTCAGTCCATATCTTGAGTTTAGCCCTAAGACATTAGCTTTCATGCAGACAAATTTTACCCTTTTTCTTCTTACTTTTTATACCATTTTTCTTGCTTTACCTTTTTTAGAAAATGTATTTTGCCTGTGAAACAAAGCAATCTACTATGGCCCCAAACCGTTGAGTAATCTAGTCATATGCCATAGTTTATACATACATAGTATGCATACATATACTGCAATGAAATTTTTAAAAAATGCCTAAGGTAAGGCTAGAATCATACTGTACTGTGCTCCTTGTGGATAGTCAACTTTATTATAATGGGAGATACAGTAAAAATGGAGGCAGAATTGGTTCCATATTAACTAGGCTGCCCAGGACTGGATTTTTTAGGTATTGAGGTGGCTGGAAAGAGTCCACTAAGAAATCCCGCAGCTACTCTTGACAAAAGCAAGAGTTAGCTCTACCTCTGAAATCTTGGTGCATATGAGAACACAGAAAGGGAGAGTTGAAGGGATTTAGTAGGTTCTACCATAACAGTTGAGGGATGAAATAAGAATGCTTACATAAAAGTAGAAACTACAGGACAATAAAAACCTTTATAACTATTTCTACTTTGATCCAATATGATTTCTAAATTACTATGAAGTCTTCATAGATCTAGATAATGCAAAGTAGAAAGATTATGAAATTGTCTAGCATGGGACTGGGACTGGTTACAGATATAATGACTCCAATATTTTCATCATGTTTCCATAAAATGTGCCTTTATAATAGTATAACTGGTTTTTAAAATTAATTTTAGCCATTAGATACCGGAAAAAAATATCTTCATAACGCTGTATTTCTTAACATTCAGCACTGATTTCTGAAACATGCAGAATCCCAGAACCAACATACAAAACATGACTGAAATTGTAAGTCTGCATGCTTTACTACAATAAGTGTCTCTGTAAACTTGAATATTTTTTCATTAAAAGCCAAACTTGCCTAACTACTTACGATAATTCTAAGTTCACATCAGGGGCTATGATTTTGCATATTTCTGCTTTCAAAAGCATATCTTTGGTATTTATTGTATACAAGGGTCCAGAAAGCTAAGACAATCCCAGATATGGAGGTAGAAACTGGAATACTTTATTGAACACACGAGTGCAATTTAAGGGTCTTGAGGGCTGGACATGTTAATGAGGAAGATGTTATGTTAATTAGGGGATGGCTTTATGTTAACTAGAGGATTACACAGGTTTCTGCTACAGTTACACAATTGATTAATATTTCCCTTAACCAGGATTACATGGGGGAGAAGAAAACAAAGGGGTTTCAACACGGTTTGATAACTTCATCTCAAAGTCCTTCCTTATCCTGCTGCAGGAGCCTGGTTAATCCACATGGTTGTACATCAACAGGTCTTGTGAGGAAGGTCCAGTCCTTCAGATTAAGGGATTTCTCTCAGCCTCTGTTGCCCAAGGTTTACTCCATAGACCCACCAAGCTCCTTTCTGCTGACAACTGGGTTTTGACTCCTACAATTGTATGCAGAAAATAACATATGAATATATATGTATATAATTGTATGCAGAAAATAACATATATCAGAAAAAATATAAAAATAAGATTTAGGGCTAATGATACACTTTAAAAAGTCAGCACACCAGTGCTGAAATAATCCAGTGACCTAGCATCCAAACTGCATGACAAACAAATAAACAAAAAAAAATCCCAAGTCAAAGTCATAGAAAGACCATAACTTAAAACCAATTATTGTTATTGTTATAGTTATTCTTTTAACCTCTTTAGCAGATCTAAAATCAGATTTCTTTTCCTTTTCATAGCTTTCCTGTTCATAACAAAACAAAGAACACAAGAGGTTCCTAAACAGTTTAATGAGTCAGTGTCTCTCTGTCATTTGCAAGATACAATCGAGTTTCAGGCTTTAATATCCCTAGCAATCTTGAAGTAAATCTTCACATGTCTTAAAATAGAAATTGTGATAGAAGTTTCTATCAAAGCCAGATCCATACAAGCACGCACAGGTTTGTCAACACAACTGGCACGTCATTCATGATACATGAATTGGGACATGATTTATGCCTGTAACTCGTTTGAAGTTTGGCTTTTCAGACTGTAGGCCAGAATTCCATAAAAAGAAATGTAAATAAGTGTAATAATATACAATTTCATGGCACACTTAAGCATTTACCTTCATGTTTTAGCTTGGGGTTAATCTCAGTTAAGATCATAGATATGGGTATAGATATTTTACGTAAATCATGAAAGTTTTCCATCGCTGAAGAAGGGAAAAGGCATCTTATTAGGGCGCATATTCTTTTTGTTACCCTCTGGAAGTATCTGTTTCTCTCTCTTGGTTAGAAAGGGAGCATAAATAAGTGAAGTTTATAAAGTAACTAATTTGAGTATGACTTAAATTATATGAAATAGATCCAGCCCTTAGAGTCTCATAGCCTATTCCACTATGGATCAGTGGGCTTTACATTGCATTTGATCCCAAGAAGTATACATCATCTTCTTTTCTGTTTACCAACCAGTGTCTTGGGCTTTGTGAATTACAGAGCATTGAATGTAGGAAAACACAATGAAGAAATTAAAGCCGTGAAGACAGTAGAAGAAATCAAAATGTACAGACAGTCAATTGAAGTCTAGATGTTTTAATTTTATTTCAGTGCTCTGAGAAAAAATATTTAGAATGCAAGAGTCAGAGACCAGTGGAGGTAAGAATTCTTTACTTGTTCATTGTTTTGTAATGTACCTATGATCATGAATTTGCTCTAACGTGGAAACAGCTACGTTAAAGTACAATATGAAAACAGATTTCAGTGCAGGACTTTCTATTTCAAAAGGTTTAAATCCATGAAGAAGGGTTTACTACATGGTACAGGTTATTTTAAGACTTTTCTCTGAGTCCTCTAAAATGCAGAATTATTATTGATATTGACTATGTTTTGTATTGCAAGGTAGCAGTTCTTCTAAGAATGAGAAAAAAAAAATCTCCAGCATAATTCCCATGTTCCTTTCTGTAGCTTCACACCTCAAGGAGTTTGATTTCCTGCTTTTGAACAAATTTTGTGTAGCTCATAAGTCATATTTCTTATTCTCAGTAAAACACAGCACATGAAGCCACATGTTAGTGTTGCCTAAAAGTTTCTAGATTGAAAACAGCTCAATTACTTCTGTGCTACACAAGCAAATAACTAATCTGACATGCACTTCAAGGCTAGGTAACTTGATCCCTCTTTATGGTGCAGAAACACACCATCATTGCTTACTAGATGCAAGCATGGTGCCAGGCTGTGTGGAACTACATTCTTATGTAGAGATCATCCAAATACACCTAAATAGCAGTGTTTTCTAAGATATGCAAGTAAATTTGGAAATGCAAGAAAATTTAACTTGCATCCTCAACTAGACATCTGCATGGGATTGAAATCCTCATCCTAGTAACCATTTTATGGATGTACAAAATTCTGTGATCCTTTTTGAGCATGGATAATTGAACCACTTTTCTTTTAAAGCATCAAAGCACAAAAAGAATAGAGACTGTCCGTATGCGTTTGACAAATGCTCTGGTTCTGGTCATCCAAGCAATAAGGCTTGGATTGCCAGGCTTGAGGATTTTCTCATCCTTTATGTTTGGCTTGAGAAAGAACTGAGAGTTCCCTTGGCACAGCAGAATAGAGTATTTCTAAAGCTAAGGAAAGAGTGAATGCCAGGAATGTCCATCTTTTGAGACATTATCATGTATTTTCTGTTATTAAGTACAATGAAATTCAAACCAAATGTACTTCTTCCCGAACACCTCATTTCCCCCCCCCTCATTGACTAGTGTTAGCTGATTGGTATTTTAAAAAACATGTGGACTTTTTAATAATTTTGTCACATTAAAAGGCATTTTAGAGACTGAAGGGGTGATATAATCATAGTTGTAATATTACATTTCTCTGTGGAAAACGGGTTGTGTCTTCCGCTTTAATCTGTGCAGAAAATTTGTCAGTTTAAGTGAACAGCTCATTTATAGCTGAAAGTAAAGTAAAGCTGAAATAAATGGCTAGTAAATTGTAATAGTCACTTAGGGAAAGTAAGACAGACTCTTCTAAACGGAAAATATTTAGTTCCAATAATATTCAGAAGGTTCAGCACCATAAGGTTAACTGCTTTACCAGGGGCTAAAGCAGTCAAACCACCTCTGTTTCATTGTAAACTGGATCATTGGTGGAGTGATTGAAATGCATGATATAAATGTAGATTTAGGCATCTTCTAGCATTCATTATTTCTGGTTAAAGAGCTTTTCTTGAGGTTTTGCTGAGTTTTGTAGAACTTTAGTAGAAGAGTACAGGTAAAACTACAGTGGGAATTAGTAATAAAATATAATTCCTCTAATTATATAAACATGGACTCAAAATGGATCTGAAGATCACTTCAAGTGAAATCTAGCTGATGTTCAGGGTACTGACCCTTGTAGTTCTAACTTGTGTTAGTTCTAAGTGTTGTTCTGAAAATGCTGATGTAAATGCTACACAAGGGCAGCAGTTCTAGGTACTCATAAAAAAATACATCTCTTTGGGCAGCTAAAGGTGTTAAACAGTTCTGTAAGAAATGAGTAGCCATGTATATTGTTCCTCGATAATCTAAGTTTTTTTCTTTTTTTTTTTGTCTTACATGGGTAATCAAATTTATACCCTGTTCCATCTTAGTGTTACAATCATTAATCAAGTGTAAATTCCT
This sequence comes from Pseudopipra pipra, assembly GCF_036250125.1. NCBI lineage: Eukaryota > Metazoa > Chordata > Aves > Passeriformes > Pipridae > Pseudopipra > Pseudopipra pipra. The sequence goes on from NC_087553.1 coordinate 52,205,419, forward strand.
GGAATATATGGTCCAATCAGACTCTACAGCAAAACTCTGTTGATGTTTGTGAATCAGAATTTTGTGCTGAAACACATGCGGAGCCATGTTTTAGCATGAGAAAGGAATACAGAGTTAACTGTAGACCAAAGCCATCTGTTGTATGTTTACATGTTCCCTCATGCTCTAGAATCTAACATGGTGTGACTCAAATAAATGATAAACTGAGGTTAAAAAATATTTATTTTATTAGTACCATAAAAAAATACATTAAAACCCATAACTTTCTTATTAGAAAAAGCACTGAGCTGTAAATGGTGCACACTCATGTCAAACACCTAATCTACTGCTCTTAATATCAGAAGATATATAAAATTCCACTCTCATCTTAAACATATTAGTTCTTTCTATGGGCATCATTTTTAAATGTGAACCAGTGTATCTCTTTCATATTGCAACTACAGCTTGAAGAAGGATATTTTCATATAATCAATTAGCAACTCCATAAAGTTAATAATTAATTAAATGTGAAATTATACATGCAGTGTTACTGTTTTCAATTTCTGTAACTATTTTTACACATATAATTACCAAAAATTTATGTGGTTAACTAACCATGAACTGGGTATGGTTCTTCAAACTGAACCGGTACTTTATGAGTAGTTGGCCTGATGAGACATACTGACTCAAAGTCTAGCTGGCCTGAAAACCTCATGAGCTGTGGTGAGTCACCAGCTTTCCAGCCTCAGACCTGCTGTGTGCTTCACCTGCAAACTGCTTCCGACTGCCCACTGAGGCCAGTAGATATGTGCAGACATCTGGCATCCCACCAGGCTCTGGCTATGCCTGCCACCACAATCGTAACATAATTATTGACACTGCAAATCTGGCCTTTCAGAAGGTCTCAAGATGGCCCTCCAAATGCATTGAAATTAGTGAGATTACAGTAGGAAATAAATCCCAGCTGTGACATTTTCTGAGGTGTTCCAAATTACAGATGAGGATTTTTCTGTGTCATTTCTACTTTTTCCTCCATCAAGATGTAGGTGTTTTCAGGCAATCAGGAAAATATTTTAGGTATTTAAAAGTGCATGGTGTCTCACTGAAATTTAACTGTCAATATATGAAAGCAGAGCTGAAAATGTGATTATCATTTGAAGAATAATCTGAATCCGGCCTCTTTTAAAGGAAAGAAAGAATGCAGTCACTATTCCAATGTCTCTTAAATTTAATACTTTTGCAAAGTATTCAGAAAATAGCTGTGAATAAAACCAATTTAAAATCTAGAATTTATTCTGCTCTTTCTGTGTTTGTTTAAAAAGTATTAGTTTTTTTACAAAAAACAGAAATTCCAGTGGCAACTTGTTTGTTTTTCAAAGCATGCACATATTTCCTTAATGAGTACCAAAGATGGAATTATTCAGGAATAGAACAGATTTGAAATCATTCTTCTAATGACAAATCAAAATTTAAAGGAACTATGGAACAGCTGAAGATTATCTCCAATCACCCTTACCTCTAATAAAGTGATTAAATCTCTGACATAAACTTTTAAATCTCCTTGAAAATTTATACTTGAATAAACACCAAGCTGCGTAAAAAACCCTTAGTGCTTAATGTCAGACAATGAATGCATATTGACTTCAGTTAATAATTGTATTCTACTCATGTATTTCTGACTCATTATCCCAAAAAGTGTTTAGCCAAAAAGGGATTCCTTTTAGATTATTAACCAAACCTCAAAATAGAAAAAATTAATTTCATCTTTACTGAAATACTTATATGAAAATAATTGTAAGTTTCACTGATTTTAAGTGAGGTTCATGCCATCATTCACTATTTTTTTAAAAAGGGAAATATTCCAGTTAAAGTATTTTTCATCTGTTTTACAGGCAGCTGTTTTCAAATTAATTTTTACTGGATCTTTAAAACATAAATTTTAAATCCAAAATAATTAAACCAAGACCAAAAAAAAAAAAAAGTAATTCCAATAAAATATTTTTGTTGATTAATGTATCATTAAAAGATATTTATAGTCAGCAGCTGATATATAACCAGTTGTTTGAACATAATCAATAGATTTGAAAGATTCTGCTCAATTTCATTCACAACCTACCTGAGGGACAATTTAGAAAATACAGTTCGTTATTTACAGATGAAATAATGAAATACAGAATAGACAAATTTGATGATACACCAGTTGACAACATCTGAGCTACAACAGTTGATCATGTTTAAATTTTCGGAATACGTAAAAAAATGCGAACAACCCACACAAAACCCAAACAAGGAAAACCAAAAACCCACTAAAAAAAAGCAACCAACCAAACAAAAAGCACAACCCCCGACCCTAACATTTGCAATTCTGAATTTGTTCTTGCCAAAAAGAAGTGAGGGTGTAGATCAGTGCACAGTGACATCTGAGAAATGGGCAATTTATTTCCTCTCTTATCCTTTATGAAAATTTCCGGGTCAGTATCTTTAACAGAGCAGGAGTACCTACTCCTTTCAAGTGTGGCAGCTAGAAAAACTGGTGAATTGTTCAAAGGCACTCCACTTGCCTTGTATTTTATCTTAATTCATTTATCCAGTGAGCAAAAAGCTTTTATGCTTGGAAGACAAGCCTTTGCTGTGTAGGGAGAGCAGTGCAAGCAACAGTCACACCTGTCTGTCCCAGCTGTGGTGTTGTGCAAATCTCCTCCAGCTTCTTCACGCTTACACAGCAACAGCCTTTAATGGTGCATAATTGTGCCCTTCTTGGGATTATTCACCCATCACTTCAAAAAACACACATAGGATCCTCATTAAGATTTGCTTTATTTGTCCCAGTAGTTATTGACTCTGTTCCCCGTTATGATGACGTAAATCACTTTTCTGAAGGGAGTTACACTAGTGTAGAAGAGCTTGGAGAGGGGGAAAATCTGAGTTCTTCCATTTCTGGAAAATGAACAATATTATTTCTCTCTAAATGAGTAGGAAGGCTTTTATGCATTGATCGAAACTTCTGTAAGCCTCACCTTTCAATATTACTGTAAATATTAAAAAAAAATGAATAAAGGGAAGGCAATACAGTCCTAATCTACAAGGAACTGATGCAGAGCTGCCCATCCAAAGCAGGTGCTCTCCACAAATGATCCTTTTCTTCAAGGCATTATGGTTTAACCCCTTTGGGCATGAGGCAGCCCTGTTAGAGATGCTCAAGATCATTTTCCAACCTAAATACATAAATCATGTGTGTGTAAAAGACTACATCATGGGTAAAACATGAATTCAGCTGAACCCATACCCATGATATATGGATTTGTTTATTCAGGTTTTATGTACAGTTGCTACATTTCAGGATTGGTGAACAGCTGGAAAAGCAGCAGGTTGCCACAGACATATGGAGAAAGAACGCTTTCATATGTTTTTTGTGTCACACTCAGGGTTCAGCTTAGATGCAGCGCTAGATGGGACATTTGAACTTCAGGGGCAGTAAGACAGAACAGGGTTTGGGACTGAGGGCTGGCCCCTTTAAGCATATGCCGTTAAATGTTATTGTCCATTTCATCAGCAACTTCTGGCTATTTTCAGTAACCTCATCTGGGCTATTCATGTGAATAACATGAGAGGCTGACACCCTAACTTGATTAGTTTGCACCTTCAAGGTAATTAGCTCCTTATGTGCCTTTGCTAGAGGCAATCTGTGTTATATTCCAGGCAGTTACACAGTTGTTTTCCCTTCTGTCCATGCCCCCTTTTAGGTTACTTGGGAAGGTAAATTGTGTTCTAGAATTATTGCTGCTCCGCTCTGTAGAGAAATAGGTTAATGAAAGTATATTTTTCAGGGAAAGAGGGCGGAGAATGAGAGGTTCCTGAAGTACAAGTAAGAACAGCTGTGAGTCTCTTTGCTCATGGTTGCAGTTTTGAGATTCTCTTTTTATGTGAGATCTACTTCTCATTTTGAATGGCTGAGAAACGGTATGAATACTAGAACTCAGTTTTAGGACCTAAGGATTTAGTAAGTTAGGACATTGATTCCATTTGGGTTTTGACCTTGATAAAAAAATTATAAATTCACTTACATAGCAGCATGTTTATTCTACTATATTTTAAAGAGGTTTTCACTTTTTATCCTTCAGATATGGAATGTTATAATGTAGTGCTGAGGACATTTAAAATAGTTGTTGCGCTGTGGTTGCTGTGAGGAAGTAAAAAACTCTTGTTACAATACAAATTGCTGAAAGGGGGCAACTTTGTTTTGCTTTCAGAGTGAGCAATATGGGTAGGTCACCTACAGATGTATAAAGGAAATATTGGAGCTATTATAACAGTCATTGGGTTACAATGTCTCAAAAATTACATTAAGAAGCAAATTAGGAGGTGTTTTCTAAAATGCTGTAATTTAATAAGATAAGATATCTCAAAGTGAGGTCATTCGCACTGGGAATCATAATACCAGTACATTAAAGGGAAGGTCACTTTTATGTAATGTTGCTCATATAAATTCCTCAAAAATTACTATTATGGTAAGGCCTTTTACGGATCTTAGCACTGTATGACCTTTATTTGTGTTATTATTATAACTAAAAATCCATTAATATATGAGAGCATAAAAAGGTCATCTCCCATCCTTTTATTTTATTATTTAAGTTTTTGGGGGTTTTATCACATATTGCCATGCCATAGACTCATTGTAAAAAATGTCTTACATGTAAAATGTCTTGCAGAATATTTTCTTCATGAGATTGCCTTTTATAGCACAGTCAGGTTAAAAAATGGAATTTTTAGATTTGTTTTTGGAGTGAAAATATTTTTCAAGGAAAAATATTCAATTCCCTGCTTGATTGTTATCCCATATTATTCCAAGTGGGCATAATGTACCCATTCCTATAAACTGTTTTGAAAAGACTTTAAGTCCTTGCAGTAATATTTCGGGGGGGGGGGGGGGGGGGGGGGAGGGGGGGGATATGGGGCCTGTTATAAAAAAAGCATGAAAACATAACTGTTTCTTAAGGAATGATTGGGGAGCTTTTTTCCCCCTCAAGATTACTTTGTTGATATGACTAAATAAGCATAGATGTTCTTCAAAATGCTGTGATAAGACTGGAAGGGCAAAAGCAATTTTAAACTATAATTCTCATACAAATTTTCTAGAACTTTTGGAGTATATCTCTGGGATTTTCACAGAGAACAGAAGGTCCAGAACATCATAAAATGTTTTGACAGGAGACTTTTAAATGGGAAGTCTTCTAGGAAAATTACTCAAGACACACATCTAAACATTGTGAAGATCAAGTCTAAATTACTGCATGTTTTCCACTGTTTTTCGTGAATGCAAAAATACCTTTTTTTTTATCTTGAGTGAAAAAATGATGTACATCCGCAGTGTAGATTTCTTTTTTTTTTCTCTTGAGTGGTGTGATATCCTCTGAACTCTAAATGACAGTCATTATTGTGGTATTATTACTATGCATGCCCTGCAGAGTGTCAGGCAGCATGTAAAAAACATGATGACCAATTATCAGTGGTGCCATTGAAACAGAAGTGCTGCTGCAGTCAATGGGTTTCCAAAATTTAACGCTATCTGTGAATGTGGCCCTGAATTCCTAGTACTTGGGGAACTCATACTCTCAAACTAAAAAGACCACAACAGATGAGAGGGATAAATAGCCCTACATGATAGAGGAAATTAAGGATTACATCACAATTTACCACATGCCTTAGTTAACAGTCCTGCAAGCTCATGGGAAGAAGTCATGGTGGATTTCAAGTCGTTTTTTCAAGGGTACATTTTTCTCTCCCTGGCAAGACATACTGTTTTAGATTGACTTAAATAGTTTTTCTTTAGATGTGTGCAGGTTTTCTACTTTTTTCAGTCTCTTTCCCATTTTTTCTTGAAGTCTCACTCAATTCCTTGTCTTCCTATCTCTTCCTGTGCCACCATTGTCTTTTTCCTCATAACACCTGAGATGAACTAGAAAGGTGAGTCAGGGTAGGGAGTATGCCAAGGCTCTGAGTGCACAGCCAGGAGAGCTGAGTGCTTCTCAAGTAGGGTACCAAGAGCTGACTGTGTCTCATGTCTGATATAAGCTATTTTAACACTTCATTTTCCTCTTCTTTACATGAGACAAGATGTGTCAATAGTTTATTGCATTATTTAATCATTAGACATCATTCCAGATGACCATGTCTTTTTTTTTTTTTCCTAAAAAATAATCAGTACAACTTTCTGCAGTAAATAGAGGGTATAAATTGGTGGTTATACCTATTTTCCCTCACAGCAGAGCAAATAATAAGGCATAAGTCTTTTCCACCCCTGTCCCCTTACTGGAACAATAACAAGATGAGCCTTCAGGTTTCTAAAGTTATAAATCATCTAAATAAGAGCCAAGACCCATGTTTTTCCTAATTTATCACGTTGTCATTTGTTATAGATACCCCTTCATCTAAACTCTCCTAGCACTATATCTTTCTCATCTTCTTAAGGCAGCTCTCTCAATCGCTCTTATGCATCTTACATTTCTGCATTTACTCATGGCTATTCTTGCATCTACTTCCCCAACTTTGTCACTGCCACCACCCCCTCTCACCTCCTGTCTACTGCTCCAATACTTCCTTTCTGCAAGTCCCACCTCCATATTCAGGTTGAATAATATCTTAGAATATTTTCAGATACTAAAATTGTTGTGCTGGAATGCATTTCTCAGCCAATGCCAAATTCAGCCTTTATTGTCTCACCTAACACTTAAGCCAGTATTAAATTTTTAATAATTGATGCGGATTAAGTTACTCATCTCTGTTCTTTGTACTTCTGTTTTCTTCTATAGATCATTTTTCTTTTTTTTTTTTTGCTTTTTTTTTTGTCGTAATATAAAATTTACTTAAATCATTGATTTAAAATCTGATTGTGTAAACATCTGAAGATTTAAATATATAGAAGGTTGCAAGATGATTGCTTCATTTCGTTTGAGGTTACTGATAAACTGAGCTCCTCCATTTCTTACTGGAGTGTTTCCAGAAAAGTACTGAATGTTTGTCTGGTGAATGCACAACCTTTTAATTTTGATTCTTGAAACAAGCTATATCAGGTCATCATTCATTTTTTACATTGATGAAAATTTCTGATTAAAACTGATATATTATATGATTAAATAACTTAATAAATGAGCTTGAATTTCAAAAGAAACCTGAAAGCTGGGACACTAAGTAAACAGATAGGTTGGTTTTTTTTTTACTGAGGAATATTAGGAATACCTTGAAATTTTCAACTTTTTGAACAGTGACAGTCCTTTTTAGATGCAAGATGAAAACCTGAAAAAGAAGTAAAATTAAACTCTCTCTTTCTCTGTGAGAATAAACAACATAGTCCCTAATGTAAAAAATTACTTCCTAAATATGAGATATCATTAATTTGACTTTTTGAAATATTTCACAAATGGTAATTCTTATGTAGTCTAAAACCTTTATATGCTCTACCTTATTAGAAATCATTAAAAATCATTGGAAGTAGCTCAGTATTAAAGCAGCATTTTTAAAATTCAAACATGTTTTCCATGGTGTGTTGTACGTTGAGAGCAAATGTTTTCAAATTTTAGTGTTTGTTCTAATGTAAGAAAAAATGCATAAATGCTGCAGAACTAGGACAAATACGGGTCTATAAATAGCAATCAGTCTCAGTGAAGCACAGCAACTTAATCTCCATTTGCAGCTATTCTGAGCACAAAGTTAGGTTGAAGGACATGAAACTTGTTTTGGTTCCCACTGTCTTCCCATCACTGTTGTCACTCCAAACATCGCCCTGTTCTCTGCTTGCCTTGTACTCCTCTAATCCCTCAAATTTCTCTATATATATTTTTCTCATTCTTGACATCTCAGATTCCTACTTTCCTTCCTCTGATGCTCAACAGAGTAGCGTTCTCCTTGAATTTTCATCCTTCTCATCTTCTGAGAACCAGATCTGTTGTCCTTAGGCTCCCTGAAAGAAACACAGAGAAAACACTTTTTTAAAGGGTAGGAGTGTCTTTTAAACTTGCTGAATCTTTCTGCATAAAATGAAATTGTTTTAGCTAGAAGAACTGCTGTTACTCTTTCCTAATCCTGCTAAACCAGGTAGAGCTTCTTTGTGTCATATAGGAACACAACATATAGGAACAAAACTGAATATAGGACACAGAGTATAGGAATATGGTATATATAATAAGATAGCACATAGGAGCATAAATTAAACTATGATGTGGAGATGTTAGATAGTCATGTTGCCCTTGATCAATAGAGCTTTCAAATCAAGTTTCAGTCTACTGCAGTCCTCAGGTGTTGAGTCGAATCATTTTTCAGACACACTAGCAAATAGTTGAAGGAAAAGGGGCTTCCTCAGAGTTGCTTTTAGTGTCTTTCTAAACCATTTTCTTGAAAGGTAGCAGAGCTTATTCTCAAAATAGAATTGGCAAGAGTCCTCAGCTTAGACCTCATAAACACTCTGATATCTCTTGGAGCTTAATACCCCCTAGAATATGATTTAAGTCTTCTCTCTGAGGCAATTGGTCTTAGGATGTATGAACCAGTCTCCAGGGGATTTAGGATGATGCATTATTATTTTCCACAGTCACCTACGCAGCACCCTGAGGTAAGATGCTGATATGTCTAATGTCATACAGGAAGGCAGTATCAGAGCTAGGATTCAAATTGTTTCCCAGTCATATTTCTGATCCCTTCAGGCACAGAGGACTGTCAGTCTCAAAGACTGTTACTCAGAGTGGCCAGAGCTCCACCAGTCACTCAGCAAGAGATTGCTGTATGAATCCTGTCAGGGGCAGAAAAGGAACCAAGCAGTGCTAATGGGATCATTGGTAACCCACAGCTCTGTGGAGCTGGGTGCTGCCTGGGATGGCATGGAAAGGAAGGGAGTGGGAGTGGTTTCTCAGTATTTTGTAAAATCTGTCTGGGTACAAATTCTATGCTGCGTCTTGAACTGATGTTCTTTTCTGAGGTTTTCAAGTCTGAGCACACTGAATAGTTTGGTACACAAGTGGGTGTGATTAGGCTGACTGACTGCAGGTTGTCCTTCACACAGAGATTGGGCAGTCCACAGAGCATGCAAGGATTTGAGGAACCCCTGCATTCATCTGTCCAGTGAAGGGCAGACATAACTAACACTGCAGAAAACCAACTGCCTTTGTTCCAGGGAGCAAACTTGTACTTGGTTCCCTGTTACATGCATCTAGAGCAGCAGATACCAACCTTATCTGCATCATAGATAAGTCCTGGAGTACAAGATCAGCCTGGTTTGTTATCTTGGAGTCCATGCTACTGCACACAGGGAGCTAAAGTGGTTATTATAGCAGGAAGGTATTATCCTTCCCAAGACACCACTACTTCATCTTAATCTGCTACTCTCTGTATTGTTTTGCTGCTGCTTTTTACTGCACCTCCTTTAGGACTCAGGGCTGCTGGGTGGCCAGCAGTACAAGAAAGTAGACCTGCAGGAAGTAGCAGCACCAAGAATTAGAAAGCTGACAGAGAATAAGGATTTCACAGAGGCAATTGCAGGGTTGAACAGTGAGGAAAAAAGAACTCAACAGCTACAAGGTTCATAAAAGAGAAATGCTGGGGAGCCAGTGTCCCAGAACAAGCTGGTTCTTTAGATCTGAAGGAAAGACATTAATTTATAACAGGGAATAGACTTAGTTCTTGCATTTTCTTCATGTAGGATCCTGGTTAGATACCACTTTGCTCTGATCAAAGTAAGTTTCTTGTGCCTACTATCTCTTGCAGCCATTTACCCAGAACCATTTTGTAAGGAGAAAAAAATGGGCTAAGAAGCAAATGCACCTCACCAGTGTAGATGTTAATGTTGCCATGTTCTTAGTTTAACAGAGTAGTGAAAATTTTCAAAAGCCTTAATTATTAATTTGTTAGTAGTAGAATTCATCAAGTTTTTTTCTTCTATATGTATGTTCTTCAGCTTTATATGATTTTCCTGTAAGGAAACAGGCTCTAATTTGTATGCTGCTTCTGAAGCATGACCTTGGTGTCTCTTGTGTATTGATTAAAACAGTAGAGATACCTGAATGTTGAGCTCTAGTAGGTCATTTCAGTATTATGTCCATTTTAAACAGCTTTAATTTGGCTTTTATATAAATATCACGTTGCCAAATAGTTTTTTTGTCTGTCAGTGCAGTTTAGCCATGCAGGGCAGTTTGCAATTAGCTCATATGCTGTTCTAGAGGTCTAAAGGCACAGCTGGCATACACAAACAACCTTTCTTTCTATCCTTGCCTTTGCCTGCTCTGTCTGACAGAAAAGTTGGCTCTCATGTTCTCTCTACCACCCTCTCCTCCCCTTCCTTCTCAAGATCTGCTGTCTGTGATGGGAACCTGTGATTTTGCCTCCTTTCTTGTATACCGTGTAGCAGTGGCAGACAAAAAATGAATTTTAGATAAAGATACAAAAGCCCAATGAGCTCTTCTCTCTGAAATCCTTTGCTATGTCCCTTTTTCTTTTTTAAGGACAGAACTTCATACTACCCCAAGAAATGACCATACCTTGTGGATACAATAACCTTCAGTTTACTAAATAACCTTCAGTCATTTCCACCACATAATTCCTTTACTTTTGAGTATTATTTTTGCTGTTCTTAAAAAATATTGTGCTACAGCACAATCAGTGGCAGAATTTGTTTCAGTTTAACCAGTCAACCTGAGTTTTGGAAAGAAAGGGTTATACGTGATCAGAAACATCAGTCTGAGGTGCAAAATTGTCTGTGCCCTTCTTACAGGCATTAATATAGTGATTCTGGGGTAGGCACAGAGTTTCTCTCTAAGCACACAGGGAGGTCCACAGGAAGATGAATGACATCTGCAGTAAGGAAGCAGAGTGAGAACTGCTATCCTTAATGTGCTTTTGTTGCTTGAGATGACTGAATTGAGGCTATTGTTTTGGTACATTTATAAAACTGTGAAAGAGAAGGTTGAGAGAAGGAAGGGGGAAAAAAACCTGCTTGTAAATGTCATTGTCCCTCAAATGTCCTAAATATACAAGGACATCCTAAAAGAACACTAATCCTGTGACTAGTCTTCCAGATTTTAGTGGGACCACTGATGCTCAAAATTAAACATGCCCTTAGGAGCATGTCTTCACAGTGTAATGCTAAGAAGCAGCATCTCCCATTGGCTGCTGACAGTCATCTCTTTCTCACCCTGCGTGCCTCCTGATCATGCAGAAAAATGCTTTCTGTGAGGCAGTGATGTAATTCAGTCTCATAAAAGAACAACCCTTGAGAAAACAGCCACAATGATTTTACATCACACAGAAAGGATATAACAACCTCATGAGTCAACATGTTAACTTTCATTTACACCACCCTGTTTGAGCAACAGTGAGGATTTTAAGCTTTAAAAATAAACTAAAAAGATGCTATATCACATCATTAAAGCTGTCACTAAATCATTGCTAAAATCATGGTTTTGTTATGTCTTTTGAAAATACATGATGTAAAAAGGAATGAACAGTAGGTTAATAAAGAGACTAAAGAAAGACCTGACAAAGAGAAGGGAGGGTTATGTAAGGGAACCCTATGCACCCCCTGAAATGTCCGTGCATCTAAGATATCAATCTGTTGCAGACAGTATAGGCTGACCTTGTTCACTGGGTAAAGCTGAAATGGAAAATTGAACTGCAGCTTTGGGATCATAGGGGCAGCCAAAGGCCATCCGCCACTCAGGGACTGCCAATGCATATTCCCTGCTGACCTCATCTAATCCACGGCTAGCTGCTTTCAGTCACCTAGATAGGATCTTTAGACTGCAGCAAAGGCCTCCTTCAGGGGAGCATCTTCCTGAGAAATTTTCGGCAAAATATTGCTTTTTTTTGGTCACATCGTGTATGATGTTTAAAATGATGCAAGGAAATAAAGCATTTTGAACACTGAACTTATTTTTCCAATTTATAAAAAGCATGTATATCTATATGACTGTGTACTATACTGAATTCCTGCTTAGGAATAAATATACCATTACAAGGAGACTTCAGCCAAAGAGTCACAGGATAAGGGCTCGCATTTCAGGTTTTCTTTAACATTCTGTGCTGATCTCATCACTGCTCACAAATTAGTATGGCATCAAAGCATCTAACAGTGCTTTTCACAAAACAACGAGACAGTCCAGATGAAGAAGACTGATTTTATTTTTATCAGGATAAACGACTCTTTAAGAATTCTCCGATAACAGTCTTGTTTCCTAATAAGAGAGAGGATTCGATCAAATCAATTCAAAAGAATAAAACTGTGACATCATATCTGCCCTAAGTGTAGGCTATCTGTTTATCCAAACAACACACAGATTATATATGTACAACCACGCCATTAAAGAAAACAGAAATACATGGTATCCAGCATTAGACATGTGTTGCCAGAGCTCCTGCCTCTGAGCACTGCAGCCTGTCAGAGGTTTATCCCTTTGTGCGTCAGAAGGACTTGCATCTTCATAGACTGAAACCACATGGACACACATACATACACCCTTCTATTTTTCTCTCTTCCTATTTATACCTCTTAGAGTCATTGAAGTAAAAGGTCTGATCTTTTATTATATCAAGCCTGAATGTATCTCCTATATTTAGCCACCTGAAAAAAAGTCTTTGCACAGGTGCATCCAAAACCATTCTGTTTTCTAGTTATCTATCCTAGTTTTCTTCTGAATTATATGGCATTTTGTTTCCTAGAGTAAATTGACTGTTGTCTTTTTATTTTGTTCTTATTTCAATTAATTTTGGATGTTTCTTTGACATTATAAACATGTTGATGCTTCCTACACATCCTGATTAGAGTCAATTGTTTTTCATGTTCCAATGTACTGAGTCTCTAGAGCCCGGCACTTCATGTAATCCTTTACATATGTCTATCACAAGTGCAATATAATTGTAAAATCAAAATAATGCCTCTGAATATTTGCATTAGGTGCTATACACCTATGAATTGAACTTTAATTATTCAAAGCTCCCCAGCATATGGAAGAAAAATGGGGACATGCCTGTACTTCTTGTAAAAAAATTCTAAGTTCTTTGAAGTATTTTGAAAGATATTTTTAAGTGAGAACTCAGTTTCTGTCTGTCCCAGGTATAAAAGGGAAGTGACTGAGTGTCTGTTGTGCAGACATGATTTTGTTCAGAAAGAGAAAAGAAAAATTATTTTCCTCAAATACAGTTTCATTTTGAAAAGAATACAATTTCTTTTGATGAATATTAATAATATTTTATATTGTTAATTATTTTAATATGAAAAATACAGGAATAAAAATTTACCAGCAAATCAAGAGGGTTAAGTACTAGCTAGATAACACATCTCAAATGAACATGTAGAAGGAAACTTTTGATATTCTGAAGAGATCAGTCTCATTTTAGTTAATATATAATGAAAAAATATATATTAAGAAGTTTTCGGATGACACAGAAAGAAGAATACTGATAAATGATGAAATAAATAGTAAATTTTATAGAAAGTACAGAGACAAAATCCAAATATGGTCCTCAGGTGCACACACCTATATCAGTCTATAGGTAAAGTCCTTCCATGGCTTCAAATTGTAGTGTTGATACAATTCCCCAGTGATCCCGTGCCCATTTGAAAATTACATGAAGTATATTGATACAGAAACAGTACAGAGAAATTTCATGAAGTTTTTAAACAACTGAAAAGCAAAATATACATTAAAAGACCAAGGAAGCTCTATGTATTCTCTTTATAAAATAAAAACTCAAGTAAGATTGTCCGTGGCATGTACTGAGGTTGTGGGTAACAGGCAAAAGCTTTATAATCAAACAGACAGAAATTATTTTTTCCAGTGGCTAGATTTCAAGCTAGGAAAAGCTTCATCTACATTTTTAGCAAATTCCAAGGATTTGAGATGGATGGTGTATCAAAACTACCTTTAAAATCGGGAATAATCATTTGTTCTGAACAATATGTCGCTTGGACAAGAACTAACCTCAGGGAAGCACTGAAATCTGTATTATGTAAGTGATAATAATTGCTCAGGTCCCTTTGGGTTTATGACCTATGAATTTAAAAATCAGTATCTTGGCCAAGATGCCATCACAGAAATCAATTCTGATTGAAGACCAGGTAGGGGTGAACTGTTCATGTTATTGGACATCAGTAAGGAAAGAAAAATATACTCTGGGTAGCTTAATTTGTTGATGCTGAAATCTCATCATATTTTGAGAAATCTTTTTTTCTGTTCCATATACTAACAAGAAAAAGAAAAAAAAATCTAATTTAACTTTTAAAAATATTTTTCATGAGAAATGGGAGGCACAGAATGAAGATCCTCTTCTCAGGGTGAATGGGGACAGAATAACATGGCCCAGAGGGTGACACTTTGCTGAAAGTATTCAAATTGGCATTTTTTAAAAATATCAACAACATACAACATGGAAAGCAGATACAACCTTTGTCTTAGGTTAAACTTTTAACAAACTCTGCAACTATGATGTTTGAAACTCTGTGTACTGTTATACAATAAAACGTTTTTAGAACTTTATATAAATGGATCTCAGAATATTTTGCAAAAATATTCTCCTGACATAAGAGACATATGTATAATTGTCAACTCATTTTACAGAAGGGGATACTAAGTGTGAGAGAAATTAAGTAATTTGCTTGATATCATGGAGGAGGGCAATGACAGATATGGGACTAAATAGCAGGGCCTGTGATACTGATGTGAATTGCTGCTGCTGGCTGAAAATCCTATGGATCTGGCAAGTATAAGGAAACTGTGGCTCATCCTCTTCACAGATCTGGTTGTATGCTTGCTTTCCTGAATCACAAGAAAGACAGAATCACAAGTCATTTGTTTCTTAACTTAGTCCAAAAAAGCACACACCTGCCCCTTATTGCATTTATTATTTTCTCTTCCTAGAGGAATCAGGCCAATTCAGAAGGCTACACTGTCTTTAGATAAATGTTCCAAAATGAACAGTTTTATATATGGCCTCTGATTTAGTTAAGGAGGTCCTTTGGCAGCAGTCCCTAAATACTGAATTGAACCCAAATAATAAGGTTCTGTCCTGAAATCCTAGGACTAATGTTGGAATAAATTGGTTTTACATTAGTATCCCAAGTTCTTTTGTAATTGCTGTGTCTCCACATCAGACTACGTCTTACTTTGAAAATGAATGTTGAAAGACGAAGTAAGGTTTGTTTGTTAAACAACTGAAATTGCTAAACATCAGAAAGCAAATCTTAGGGTAAATGTTTCAGTTTTAAAGGAAAACATTAAAAGAGGAATTAAAATGTTTTTAAAAAAGCTAAAAAATTATTAATTTTACTATCTAAATACTCTCTTGACTGTTTTATAAATAGTAGTATGGGCTTTAGAATTGAACTTTGAAAATGGTCACTGTAATGTTGATGTTGAAAGACTGTAATGATACTGTTAGAATAAGAAAAAATTTGTTCATCCTTTTTTACAACTGTTTTACTTTAAAAAATCTTATTTCATATTCATAATTGAAGTAGCCATTGTAACATTACTAATAATGTCAAGAGACACAGCAGGGATATAGAAGCTAAAAAATCGGGGAATTTTTATCTGGCCAGTAAACCTTTTTTGTATTCAGCTTCCTGACAGTTGTAATGACAGATGCCTGGTGTCAGCTGTAGCCTATCTTCTCTTACTGTACCTGCCAGCAGGAAGGGAGCTGTTCCAAAATTTGTTAACAGCAGCATGATCAACATGATATCATAATGAAACTTGGGAGAATATTAGACTAATACATCAGACTAGGAACCATCATTTGTGCCATGGCTCTAAGCGGTATATGGCATTTTTCTAACCATTGCCACAGAGAATACAGCAAGGAGCTTTGTTCCTCCAAGGATTGCTCATGTAACAGTGCAATCTTCTGATTTAAACCCTCACAAGCATGGCTAGAACAGCTTGTGGAATAAAGCACATTGATTAAATAATTCAAAGTACTGTAGAGGGAAATGATGTGTAATCCCTGTTCTTGTAATAACTCCACTTGTGATCAGGCAAGGTGGAGCACAGCAGCAGATGGAAATACTTGATCTTTTAAGGACCAGTGTTGGGAGGTGCAGAGCTTCTCTTGAAGCTCTCACAGGAGTTACAATGCATAAGCATATCTCTGGAGCAATCTCTCACTTACCAAATATAGATATACAGCATTTTTGTTCAGGACATTTATATTAGTCTTCTCTGCATTCTATACATAGCTGCATTCCTTTTTATGTCTTGTTCTCTGAGAGGGGTATTCACACCACCTAACTTCTGGCATCCAACTTAGGGACCTAAATTAAGATTGTGGGCTCCATACTTAGCGTATCGCTTCAACAGGCAATTGAGCTAGTCAGCCCTAAATATCTTCTGTTTGAAGAAGATGACAAGCAACTAGTGTAAACTGTAGTACAAGATCTTTATTATTGTGGCAGAGTGTATCAAAATACTGTACCTGGATGAACATACACATTTTAATCAAGGCATAAAATCATAAATAGCAAATGTAAAATACTGAAGGCAGCTCACTTTGCTAAAGACAGATTGATGGAAACATATGTATGTAAATATATGTTTATTTATGTGATATGTCTGTGATATTTAAGGTTTCAGCACTTGCTGCTTAACTTGGAACCACCAATTTTATTTCAGAAAATGAAGTTCAAATCAGTTGGTAATATTGTCATTGCTTTTAGTAATTTTGCTGTGTTTTTAAACCCACTTGTCTTCTTTTTAAATGTTTCATTATGTGTTTGACTTTAAATGTGTCTTGTGCACACTTTTTAACAAAAACCTCACTGAAGCCAATGAGAGCTGCCAAAGTGCAGTGTCTTTAAAAATTGATCCACCTTAATGCAAACCTTTAGGTTATAGGGGTTCACATTACAAGTCTACATGCACATCTACAGTTCATAATAAGCAGCAATAGCCTATGGCATGCGTGACATAATTAGCACACAGGGTTGTCCTCAACAGTAGAGAAACAGAAGCCTGGGGTCTACCTACTTCTTCTGCCTGCCAGGTGGCAAGTGGTAGCAAGGGGCTGGGGAGGCTCTGGGAGGCAGCAATGGCGGGTTGAGGGATGAGAGGGAATTTGGAGGTTGAATGGGAAAGGCAATGGCACAAGAAATCAAAGCAAACAAACTAATCAAACAACCAAGAAAACAAAGAAACAAACAAAACAAAACAAAACCCCCACAATTTTATGTAAGTTCTATAAACTGGGAATAGAAAGAGTATTATATTAATATTAAGGTCAAAAAGTTCTTTTTACTCTAATTTCAACCTTCTTGTATGGATGGAAGAGGGACAAATGTAGCTAACCTGTAGTTAGTAAGGAAATTTCCAGGTCAAACTGGAAGTTATCTGGTGAATTTAAATGGCCTGGATCCCATCCTTCTCAGATTTTCAAATGCCAAAATGAGGAGAACTATGAGGTACTATTCTCACACAGTCACAGATGACTGAGATCAGAAGGGACCTATGGAGGTCACCTGGTGCAAGCCACTTGTTCAAGTAAGGCCAGTTGTCCAGGACCATGTCCAGATGGCTTTCTAATTTATCCGAAGATAAAAATTCTACAGTCTCTCTGGGCAAATTTTGCTGGTGCTTGTTCACCCTCACAAATAAAAAAATTTTACTGATGTTCAAAGAGAGGTTCCTGTGTTTTGATTTGTACCCATCACATTTCATCCTGTCCATGGGCACCACTGAAGAGAGCCTGGCTCCATCTTCTTTACTTCCTTTCTTCAGATATCTGTACATATTTATGAGAGTCCCACCAAGACTTCTCTTCTCCAGCCTCAACAGCCTGAATCTCTCTCAACCTTTTGTCATATAAGAGATATGTTCCAGTCCCTTAATGCCATTGTGCCCCTTTAGAGGACTTTCTATAGTAGCTTCACATCTCCCTTGTCCTGGTGAGCCCGGGAATGAACACAGCACTACAGCTGTGGCCTTGTCAGTGCTGAGTAGAGATTCACAAGGATGCTGTGAAGATAGAAATCTGAAATAATATGACGATTATGAGAATTTCCAGTATCCTGGAGACTGGAAAACAAAATAGATCGTGCAAATAAACACAGAAAAAATCTGAGCTGAGGCAGTAAGTGCAATCTTGATTATGTTGTTGCATAACTCTCATATATTTTACTTCTAGAAAAGAATAGAATTCCTGTAAGGCAATGCTCAGATTTCTCGAGTTTGAAAAATAAAGTACAGTTTAAAAAAATCCTGTGATGTGGAATCATATTGGCACATCCATGATTTATTCAGAAGACTTTGAAGGTGTTCAAGAACATGGGAAAGTTGTCGTTATGATTTCTAGTTTCTCTAAAGAATGCAGAATGAGGAGTGCTGCCTCAGTATGGATCTTATTGCAACTATTACATTATGCTAAAGGCCCTACCAGCCCTTCCTCCTCTATACTCCTGTCCCAGACTGCTTGAACTTCTCATACCCCCTGTGTATTTTCTCTCTCAAGCTATTCCTCTTGATGCAAATAGTCAGCCGCTGCATCGTCATCTTTCCACATCTCTGCTCTCCCATCCTAAATGCTGAGGAACCGCTTAAGATCCCCTTTTTATTCAACACTGCTTACAAAAAGACCTCAGACAACCTCTCCCTCTTATCCTTTCTTCCTTCCTTCCCTGTTCATTCCCTCTTGTCTTTTCAATAGTAATCATTATGAAACAAAAACATGCAGCTTGAAAACTGTTGACCTGTATTATGGCAGTTACACTGTGGATGAAAATAGTGTCAATATCTTCACTGACTACAGCTTTTAGAAACATAGTAACTTCCCATACTGTAATAGATAAATGGTTTCAAATATTAACATTTTTTAATTGTTTCTATATTTCAGTAATTTCTTTTAGCTTGAATAGACAAAGGTGTGATGCATTTTTCGTTTCCATCTTAAATCCTATTTACTGTGCATTATTAGAATTCTATGTTTCAAAAGTATTTCTCCGGATAAATCCCATTTGACTTGGCTTATTTGGATACTTTGATAATAGAAAGTTGTTAGTTTTGTAGGTCAAGAGGTGTTGAATGGGGAATTGAGTGTTTTAATGTATTCGAAATAACAAACAGTAACAGCAGACTTTCAGTATTACTTGTACACCTTTCATATGCTCTAGCAATCTCAATACTTGATGTAAAAGCCCATCTACATAAAAACCAAACAAATGGACTTCAGGATTTTTTTTCTTATATCTTAGAAATGCAAAAGGCATTAAATTAAAAATAGGCCAAAGAAAAGTGGCCTCAAATCTTGTTAGAAAACAATAGAATGTTAGAAGGCTCCCTATTATCATTGTAACCGAAACATGTATTGATGCATGTAGCCATATAAATTTCTTATTTTAAATCTATACTTTGATATAATAAATTTTAAAATATCCAGGACATTTGGATGTCACAAATGCAGAGAACAACTTAAAAATCATCCACATTCCAGCAGACAATTACAAAAATTATGTGACATTTTATGGATATATTCTCTTTCTAAAGACAGATCATGACATATATATTAAATAGCAAATGGAACTAGAGTATGCGGTATGTTTTCACTGTAAAATTTTACATCTCAGGAAACAACCTCATGGGAAATACTGTGTGATACAAGGACTAAGTTGCATTCAGTCTTAATTGGTTTATTTGATGGCTTTATAGGTACTGACTTATGATTCAAAGAGGGCACATGCATTTGTTTCCATTTGTTTTCATTTTTGAGTCACAGATGTTCATTTGGGTACATTTGTCTTCTACAATGCAAAAAGTTTTGTCCCATCTGGATACCCAAAAAAAGAGTATCCCTTAAAGAAAGAAAGAAGAGTCAAAGTCATAATGTGATTTAATACCACTTTAACTGGTTCAAATCTGTTCAGAAATGTAAGGGCAGGAACCACTATGAAGTGCTAAAGCAGATGAATCCTACTGAAATCTGTCCCAGTCATTTTACAATACTGCCTTGCACAAACATTCATTATTTGCGATATACTTGAATAAGGATTGATCAAACACTTAGTAGCTCATAGATCTATGTGGTCATCTGACTTCTAAAATTTGAATGAAAGGGAACTCTCTCCTTGCTCCTAACAGAGAGGATTTTATTTGTGGACTTGAAAGTGGCTTGTTAGATCATCACAAATGATCACATCAAATATAGGAGGGAAAAACTTGTGCCTAGAAATTTCGGAATGCAGATTCTTGTAACAAAGGTACAATTTGACTGCAGTGGGAAAATGTATTTTCCTTTTGATATTGCATCAGTAATTTTTGATAGAGTGGGACAAGGACGCTCCATGTGCAATTCTATTAAAGGAATTAATGAAGTAAATTATTTTTTTTTTAAATTTTCTACCTTAGTTCAAAGTTCTGGTTTCTGTACTAGTTGCATAGTGATCTAGTGATCACTGAGAGAAGAATGATAGTGAAGTGTTCAGCTCTACATTTACATATATTAAGAATTTTGAGGCCTCAATTTTTCTCAGTAATGTTTATTTCTAGGGAGAGGCTTCCCACTCAGTAGCTATTATGTAAATCTCCCTGGTTAATCACCACCTGACATTTTGCGGTGACAGGACTGAGGCCTTTGCTCAGCTGATGTCTGTAACCTGCCTTCTCAGTGTCATTATGTTTGGACAACTTTTAACAAGAACAAAGACCTGGAGGAAGGATGTACACATCTGAAGAGTATAAACCAGTTATTTTTGCCTATTACACACAACAGAGAATCTGGACAAAAATAACTTGATATGCTTACAACCCCCTGTAAAGCATGCAGCAAGTTTGTGCTGGCCAGACAGCCTGATGGCAGGTGTGAAAGGGTCAGCCTCCATTGCTAATCCTCAGTGCTGCTGTTGTGCCATCTTTATACCTTCTCATGACAGTGTTTTTGTTTTGGAATCATAGGGATGTCAACTATCCCTGTCTCAACAAACTTACCTCTCTGCCTGTCATTTTACCCTTCTTCTCCAGCTTAGTACTTCTTCACAGCTCTTTCTCACAACTTAGCATTTTTCTCAGAAGTTTGAGCCAAGATTACACAACCATGTTATACTGAAAGCAGTCCTTGAATTGCACACAGCTCTGAGAGGAACTCTAGGAGAGACATCACACATCAGTGACATTAGGAGGTAGACACTACTTAGCGAGGAAAGTTCTATGATTTTCAGTAGAAAGGATGAAGAGCTATTCATCCCTGGCCATGCTTACATGACATTAAAAAGCATCACCTTTGCAATGGCTAAATTTTAGGATGAAGCTCCAAACAGAGGGAGGAATAAAAATAAAAGTACGTCTCAGCTTCCCCTCAAAACATTGCCCTCAAAGCACCGTGTATTTCAGAGCCCTCCATTTTTCTACAAATGCACCTCAAAGAATTTATCTATAACACTTTTGAGCCTCCTCTTCCTAGGAGATTAGAAGACCATCTGCTCAGGTTTAGACAACACAGTAGTTAAAATGCTGGCATCCTTTCTGCTCTAGCACTTCCATGACTGTTGCAACCAAAGGAGGCGAATGAGAGATAGCACCTCCACGTGTGTGAGGTGAGGGAGGAATGCTGAACACCAACAACATGGTAATGAGTAGCAGAATGTGTAGATGGAAAAGGGAAAGATTAGCTGCCATAGCAGAATATCAAGAGAGAAGCAAATGAAAATACTCTATGCAAAAATGAAAGAAAAGGAATGCAAATTCCATCGATAAACTGAGAAAGTGGAAAAGTGGAATAGGTCTAAAGGAAATGGACTGAATTCTGTAGCTGTTTCAAGGCTTCTTCTAAGAGGGTCCAGAGGAACGGGAGGTGTTCATGCAGAAGAACTGAAATGTCTGAAGAGGACATAGATTCTGCCTAGAAATTAGGTGGGGAAAAAAAAATGAAGATATAGAATGTCCTGGTATAAAACATTTGTACTATCATGCCAGAAGAGTAGGTTTTTTATGTGTAGTATAACTCAAGATAAGGAAAGATAGGTGAAGATATGTACATAGAAGAACACACAGATAGGTATCAGTGATTTAAATCATCGGTGAATATACAGCAGGTAAAATTCGCATCAGGCAGGCTGGATGCTATCTGTCATAATTAGGCTTCCATGGAGTGACTGAAAGTAGATATTGGCAGCTTCCTGTTTAAAACTATGTATTTGAATATTCAAAAAAGCGTTTCTTTATTATAATCACCATTTCAGTTTATGTTTTTTTGCATGTAGACAGCAGAAATACATCAGCATATCCTTAAGAAGCTTTGTGGCATAACAATAAAGGGTTCTGCTTTATTCTTGAAACTGATTTATTATGTTTCAAATCCTTCCTAAGGCAATTTCCTTTTTCTGAATAAAGAGTATGTTAATCTACTAGTCTCAAGCTCTGTTTCTTTCTCTGTGCACTAAACCTAATATTGAGGCTATCATTTTCCTTTAGTTCCAGGAGAAACAAAAGTTAAAATAAAGAGGGGTTTTTAGATAAACTGCTCAACCTTTATGCAGGAAAAAAAAAATGCGATAAATACTGGAAAGCACTTTAGTGGACTGATATCACAAATGCTTTATTAAATTCATTAAGCATTTAGACAAATGATTTTAATGTTCCTAGCTTTGCGTAGTTAGAAAATATAAACTCAAAAAGACTGTGTTTCTGTAATAGGTTCCTAACCAGAAAAATCTTTCCCATTATCAAATAATGCTTTGACTGATTATGAATGAGGTGATATGATGCAATGCATGAATTAAACCATAAAATACTGCATTATTTTTGTGGTCACTTTGTTTTCATCCTGTGCTGTGTATTTTAATAGGAATTGTGCACACAATTTGAAATAGAATAAAACCAATTAAAATTAAGAAGGTTTTTTTATGTTGCCTGTGTGTTTTTGCATTAAATACCAGGCAATCCATAAGCCACACATACTGCATTTTGGTTCTCTGCCAGCAACAAAAGCTATTAGAGCTTTTAGTTTACTCTTTTAACTAAGCAACAATATATAACAGGATACACTCTCTGCTACAGTAAACTCAGAAGTCCCCACTGAGTGCAATTATCGCAAGACAGAAGTTGTGGATAATTTGATTTAAAATTTCATGTTTTCATTTAAAAAAGAAAAAAAAAAAAACAACAACAAACTGCTACCAGGATAGCAATGTATATTGAAAAAATTGTTTCCCCTTACTTTTCACGTCTTTGTACTGTAAATCTGACACTGTTATCTATTCTGATTACCATAAATACACACTCACGCCTAAAGATGGCATGTCTTACATTTTCTGGCTGAGCATCCAGTAATTTGGCTAATCTATTTGTATATGATAGTATATTTTATATGTATATAATTATTTATATATTATATATTCATCAAGAACTGTAGCGATAGGACAAGGAGTAATGGGCCCAAACTGAAAGAGGGGAAACTTAGGCTGGATATTAGGAATAAATTCTTACTGTGAGGGTGGTGAGATACTGGAACAGGTTGCCCAGGAGGTTGTGGGTGCCCCAACCCTGGCAGTGTTCAAGGCCAGGTTGGACAAAGCACTCTTTGACAGATGATTTCTTGATGCTGTATAAATATTAATGTTTATGCTGTTATGGAACCCCTATGTACTTTTGGCAGTCTGGGCTATACATGATAGTCTGGTCATACATTTGAGAACGGACAAGTTTATCCTACTAATTTCTTCATTCTTTCTCTTCAGACTGAGTGACATTAGATTCGGGCAATTTCTTCACACTAAAGAAGATTCAAGCTTCTGTCATCTCTTTTAAATCTCACAGTATATTAGATTGCCAGGATTTGGTGTGGAGATGTCAGCTGAAATATGAGTAGCATCTTGATGATGCATAGTTTTACATCTTTCTGTTATATTAAATATTCTACTGACATCAGTCAGGACACTGATGAAAGCAAATTGCCTTTTCATGTCTAAAAGAGATAAAAAGTGAGGAGACACTGATGGCATGTAGGTAATTTGGCAGTCTTCCTAGTCAAGAACTTTTGCCAGACATTTGTACAACAAAAAATTAAATAAATTATGTTTTCCTTAATTTTCAGGTATTTTGAGAAAATCTTATGGAAAGATAAAGTCTAAAGTTCTTCTCATGAAATAATACCATGTACTTTTCATATCTTTTCAGATATTAAACTTAGTAGCGTAGCCCATAAGTTTGCTATCTTTAGACACGACTAGTTAAATATTATTGTGGGCTAAACTGAAGAGATAATTTGTGGAGAACTCAGTGACTACTTGTTATTGAGAATATTAGACAATTCACATATTGAATGATAATGTTGTCTTTGATCACTAAAGAACTAAGTAATCTCTCCTACTTGGAAGAAGATTTTCTTCTTTTTAAAATTGCTGCCTCAATTTTAATTTTTTGTTCCCTTCTGCATTACAGGATATAGGTACAGGCATGTTCCATGGTTAAGGGTATTATTCTCTAATATGTAAGATAATTGACTATTACAGTAGTTTTCTTCTAATCCTTTTTAATAAAACAAGCACAAAAAGAAACAATCAATCTAAAAAAAAAAAAATCCAAAAAAAACCCCAACCAAAACTGTAGAAACCCCAAACATCATCTTCTTAAACTTTGACTACATTCAAGGAAATATTACTTCCATATAAACAAGATCATTATTTTCTTAATTGCAAAATAGTAAAATAAGGAATAGAGAAAGACAATCTGTACCATCTGAAGGTCTTTCACAGCTCTTAGGATTCATGCGAGAATTTTTTCCCCATTATCATGGTTTAAGCCTAGACAGCAATTCAAGGAATTCGTCAAAAGAATTGTGATCCAGTAATAGTAAACACATTTGTATGAAATGATCAGCGAAGCCTAAATACTTCATTAGGACATGGTCATACATGCAGCAATAACCTAGTGAGGAGTCAGTATTAAATGCTGAAAGCCACAGAAGGCACAGATAGCAATTGTGTGAACACTAATATTCTTTCTCCTGAACTAAAGTATCATACACTAGACAGTTCCATGATAATATTGGCTCTAAATTCCTGCTATTTCTTCAAACTAAACACAAACAAAAGTAAACTAAAAATACCTAGGCACCTCTAGACTTGCTACTGAAGTAGTAAATGGCCACATTCCTGGAGTACTGAACCACAGAACTCTGACCTAGTTCATTACTAGAAAATAAAGTAGCTGAAGTCAAATCCTGACAAACTAAAGCTGTTAAGCAATTTCATCCTGCTTTGTACTGCAGTTCAATTGTACCATAAAATCATAGCCACCACTTGCCAACTCATCCCACCCTATCATAACTGCACAGCATGGGAGAACTGCAATTTCCAGCAACAGGCTATCATCTACTTCACTCCACGAAGCACACACTGGTGTACCATGTCCCTGGCTGGCTGCCAGACTGCTTCAGCACTCTGCAACACTCCATGTCCAGCTCATAACTCAGCCTACTAGTATCAGGACACCATAATGGACATCATTGTGTGAAGAAGGATTTAGCACAGCTGTAGCATGATGCAGCTGACGCTCTCATTGTGATACATTACCTTATAAAACCAGGAACATCCACAAGAGAAGAAATAGAATTGGCTGGCCAGATGAAAGTGCAGCCAGCTAACCCCTATTGTTCTCCAAACCTCTGTATCACATTAAGATATTAGATTTCAAAATGGGTTTTGGAAGCTGAAAAACATAATGCAGCATTTAATAAAAAACCCCACCATAACATTCTTATACCAAAGACTATCGTGCCTTATACCTGTGTAATACTGTTAAATTTACTCCCTACAGTAATGCCCAGCAGGTGTACTAATTTCAGCAAAATGTTCTGTCACATCATGCAGCCCTCCACATGGGCTGCAATGTCAGGCTATATAGGAGGAGACAAAATCCACGATGCACTGAGAAGTCTGTCTAGGTTCTCAATTCAACCCGATGACCTGATTAACTCAAAGTAGGAGACCCACCAGAAAGCAAGGAAAAATGAACAGAACACATAGTTTTTAATTCTGCTATGTGTGAGGAGTGAAAATGGAGAGTTATCAGGTGAGGAAAGCTGAAACTCACATGAGTGAGTTTATGGGCCAGTGTGGCTTAACTAAGCAACTGACACCCAGACAACTGGATGAGGTTATGCAGCCCTGATATACCCAGATTCATCACTAGCAAATTAGCAGCTCCAGCCTCCCTTTGGCATGGGACAGGGTTTTACATTCTGTTAAATCTATCACACCTTTAAAGGACAAGACTAGGGTTTTACTTTTGTCATCAAAGGGTGGGGTTTTCTTCCTTTCTGAGAGTAAGGCTGGAACCTCCACGAGGCAGGCTGTTTGTGTTTCACACATACCCTTACTTCTTGGCATCCACAGATGGAAGTAGAGGTAGGGGAGTCATCCTCCCAAAGAGTGGGAAAAGGTGAAAAATGTTATGATTAATGCAGTCCTGCAGAGATTAACAGGAAACTGGTGATGGCTGTGATGTTCTTAGCTGGAATCAAGGAACAGAATGGGGCATGTCTCTCCTCTTAAGGAAGGACTGTGCAGACATGTATTTACTGTATCTTTTGACACATGGTGTGTGCCTCACTGGATTGAATGAATGTGAGAAGGAAGAGGAGGGCTGTCTGCACACTTGCCTTAGGCTCCTCAGTTAATCTCTACTTGAAGCAGAGGTGACAACATCCTGTCTTTCTTACACTATAAGACAATTCTTACCTTTCTTTTACATTTGGTCTCCTATGACCTTCAGCTGCTCCAGATTCAGGGAATAGAATTGAATCTTATTTAGATGGGCCAGCAGCATTTTCGGGTATCACCCCCATAGACA
The DNA here is from genome assembly GCF_036250125.1 of Pseudopipra pipra. Classification (NCBI taxonomy): domain Eukaryota; kingdom Metazoa; phylum Chordata; class Aves; order Passeriformes; family Pipridae; genus Pseudopipra; species Pseudopipra pipra. The sequence goes on from NC_087553.1 coordinate 52,232,205, forward strand.
GGTGCATATTGTAAAGCATTCTGGAGCCAAGTAGTCTGTACAAGAGTAAAAAGCACTTTTATTAACTCACTAAGTGTTCATTATGAAGCAGATGAGTTTGGGCTCATGGAAACATCCAAACTATGCTTCAAGGATGTATTTAAAACGGATACTTAATTCAAAGCCTCAGCTTACATCCCATTAGTGACCAGTTTAAGAGAGTCTTTAATAAACAAAGAAATTATGTTATAAAATCCTGTCCTTTAACTAACATATACATCAAAAATATTCTACTTTAAATTAAGGCACAAACTGGGTGTCCCAAAATGTTAACAATATCCGTTGTAATATTGCATTCTTCTACGAACTTAGTGCCTCCTAAATTTGCATTGTCATGCTCATGAAACATTTAGATATCAGAACATATAAAATACTGTGAGATAAAATTGTTCATCCTCGATAGAAATGAAGAAATTATTTGATTGTCAGAAGTATAAATGTCTATTAAATATTGTGTTAGGCTAGGAAAATTAGGAAAATTTAAATAGCTACTGTTCTTGCTTCTTTCATGCAGTTGATTTGGTTTAAATCTACAAGAAATTGAGTTTGTAGTACTGAATATGCATTTTTGTAGAAAGCATATGACAGCAGTGTCTGCAAAGAGCCATTTAAGTTGCACGTAGTGTTAACAGAAGGGAAAACAAACAGAAAAAATACTGAAATGTTTTTCTTTCTTAATTTTTTTAATGTACACAAAAATACTAAATCAATATGAATAATAATCATTATATCCACAGCTTATTTTTGTTATTTCAACAGGTGCACAACTGGGCTTATTAAAATTTTCTTCTGTAGGTGCTATAGGGATTTCTGCCAGAAATGTGCTATTTAGCACAATAATAAATGAATAGAAAAAAAGGAGAAGGCAAAAGAATAATAGGGGAATGTTTACTCTTTAAACTACTCAGGGAAGCTAAAATTACAACTGAAGAGTTGCAGAATTCCCAAACACTGAGTGTCTAGACAGTAAAAACAAAGATTCAATTAAGTGATGATAGGTGCAAAGTGATGTAAACAGAACTGTTCCCAAACATCTGTAAGAACAATTATATAGTGATGTGCTCTAAATTAACTTTTGCCATTCAGAAAAGCATCATCATGAACAAATTTCTAAAAATATAACTCAGTGATTAGAAGTCACCAAAAGCAAAGTGACATCATGTAGTTACATAGAAGTAATGCTATGTATTTAGGTAGAATTTGAGAAGAAATACGAAATGTCATATATACCTGTAGTGCATCCTTGTTATGAATACTGCAAGTACCTATATATCTCCAAAAGATGTTCATATAAAAATTGACATATGATTTCACTTGAAATCAGTATTACAGTTCAAAGATATAAAAGATATCATTAACTTGGCTTGATATTTTGAGCTGGACATAAAAAGTCTTGGAGAAGTCTGGGACCTAGCACAAAGAGGGCAGTACAAAACTACCTGGTACGTCAACAAGTTTTATCAGAGACAAGGAAAAGATTTTGAATAGTGAAAACAAAATAGATTGTAGCTATTCATCTTGGAAAAGAGGCACAATAATTATCTTTAAAATTGTAAATGATATGATGGTGAGGCAGAAAGATTTCTCTGAGTTTCTCGCAACAGAGGAACTAGGGAAAAACTGAATCAAAATATCAGGCAACAGATCTAAACAGATCTGGTTTCATCCAGTGTGTAGTTTAAGTTGTCTGATTAGGAGATATTTCATACATGTAAGTTGAAACAATAATTAAATTAATGGAGAATATGTCTTAGGTTGGATATTAACAGTTTATATGCAATTTGTGGTTCAGGCTATTGCTACTTATTGCTGGAATCTGAAAGGATATACCAGAAGGAAGAATACTCTATTCATAAGCTATTCTTACTGTCTATCTGTTCTTTTACTTAAGAATGTATTCCTGGCAGCTATCAGAGGCAGGCTAATGGGCTAAAAGGCCTTCAATCTGTCCCATTATGGCAATTCATTATGCTCATCTTAGGTCAGGTCTCCTTAGAGCAGTGTGTTTCAAAGAACTTGAAAGGTGCAACCATTAATTTATGTTTTATATTATAGACTTCCAAATTCTAGCACAATAGAAGAACAAGTACACACACAACATCTTAAGAAATTTTTTTATAATTACATTATATGACTGTTAAACATTAAGGATTTTCAATTTACTCTTACAGAAGCAAAAAACTTCTTGCTTTTCCAAAGTACCCATTGGCCACCACTCTGGATGACATGCAATTGTTCAGACCCAGCATAAAGAGCTGCATTTTAATGCAATTTGAGTTGAGTATAGCATACTTGTGTTCTTATGTGAAAACTGTAGCTTCTTAAGCCTGTCTCAATTCAGTGCAAATATTCCTTGTGGTTTTATTGGAGCAAGCCATTTTCCTTCTTACCTTTATAATTTTTAAACCCTACTTTTCAACTATGTCGGCTTTAGCTGAGGACATGTGTTCTCTCAGTTAAGTGCTTGCATTCTAATTATAATTAGTCAAATTCCATTCAATCCCTTGCTAATTCAGAATATTAGAGTTCTAACCATCTCAGCTGATCAGCCTCTAATTACCAGGATGTTTGTGCTTTTTGCCTTCTGACAACTGGCAGCAACGCTTTTGGTCAACCATCATGCTTGTTAGGAGAACTTTAACTGCATTTCCACTGCAAACACAAACACTAAGAAAGTGTAAGGAGTTGGTAATCTACAGTTTTATTGATAACCCTCATATATTTGCATGCTGGCCAGCCTGCCCATGCTGCAGCCAGAGATCTGGTAATAAAAGATCCCTAGCCCTAGCTGTACTCCCTGGGCAGGTAGGCAAACAATCATATTTTGTCTTGAAAACAGCTAAGTTCTGACACTTTGTTTCCAAAGCAGACCATTATTGGACTGCCACAATTTGACAGAAAATGGAGTTTGTGAACATTTCTTCCCATGCAGGGAAATGTTGTTCCAGAGTGAGTCAAATCAACTCCAGTTGTCACAAAGCAGAACAAAAACTGGGCTCTCTTCATGGACAAGATAAGAGATTTTCTTCATTAGGCCAGTTTTAACCTTCCATCTTCACCTCAGCTTGCACATCTTCTGCACACACTTATACAGCTGTGAATTCTTGACTATAATAATGATCTACTATGCCCTGAGGGGAGGTTACCATTACACTTTATATTTACCTCTTTCCTTGCACCCTCTTGGAAATTACCCAATGTGAAAACACTTACCAGCTGTCAAAGAGGAAAAAGAATTTCACAATCTGTAATTTTTTCTCCTGAAGTCACTTCAACATTTGTCTACTTTATCTTCATTCTATATCTAGTTCGGGCAGTTAGGGGTGGTGGAGATGTTTTGAAGGGAATTTTCATTTTCAAGCAGAGAGAAGGCTGATGAGTATTTCCTCTTTCATCATATTTCCTAAATACACATTCCCCCCACATCCCCAGCCCGGCCCCAGGACATTCAGTTACCTTCTCGCACCAATTAAAATTCTTGAGGATGACTCTCAATATGGATAGAAAGCATCTCACCAATTTTCGTAACCGTAACATGCATGTTTATATCCAGCTTAGACATTATTTTTAGTCAAGAGAAAAGAGTATTCAGCAATGGATTTCTTTGCCAGTCCCTCTGTCCTGTGTTAGTCATGGCTGTATTTCTGGGTAACAGTACTCTTACCCTCTGCAAGGAGTTTAGATGGCTTTGTCTGTTGTAGATCATCCACATAGTAAATGTATAAATTTAGGTGGGAGGGATCTCATCCTTCCTGTCTAAAATTATTTAATTCTTTGTGGTCTGGGAAGCAGAAAGAAATCATTTAAGTGAACAGTTAGTTTACAGATGCAATATGGGGTCTTTTGCCTGTAGTAGACATACATATGATCACTCGTAATACATGCCTGAAATGAGGAAACTTCATTTATGCTGCTAACATCGAAGTTTTTATTGTTACAAAATTGAATTTGTGCACTGATGGATTTGTTTATGTGCTTAAGTTCCCCCACCTTAATGCTTTTTAATATTTTTTTTAATTTTGATGGTGCTGGAGGAGTTCAAAATTTTCTCAATAAAATTCCCCAGAAAGTGTTTTCTTTCAAAAGAAAATAATTCTGCTTCACTAAGAACTTGTGCATAGTTTTTTACTACAGAACATCAATATAACTACATGCAGTATAGGTTACAGAGGCTCTGTCTTATGTTTTGTTTACAGGCCTAATATTAGATGTCTCAGTAATTCACTTTCATTTCCTATTGCTTTGAGTGTTTGTTTCTCTCTACATGTGTGATTGCAGTTCCTCTTGAAGGAAATTCTGCCCCTGTCAATATTGGTGGGAATTTTGCCACTTCAGAAAATCCATGGCTTCATCTTAGATGATGTGTTTCACCACAGCTATATGACATTTTGGAATGGAACACATCTCCATGGGAGTACTGGAAATGGAATAAGTAGCATTTTCTAGCTGAAGAGGTAGATGGTGTTCCCACATTAGAAGTTCATTATGTGTACAGCATGTTTGCAACAGCATGTTGAGAATTATTTGAGTGTGAATAAACAGAAATTTGCTTAAACACTTAGAAGTGAGCCATTTAGCTTCTCACAAGGAGATTGAGAGGTGACTTGGGGACCAGAGGATTAGTTGCTTCCCAAAAAGAAACTATGGAGTGTTAAATATCTCTTTAACATGAAAAAAAACCCTAATTGGAACTCACAACTGGAAGACAGCTAAACCCAATAGGAAACTGGGCCAGAATTTGCAACTGTGAGATTAACTAATTGCTGGAGAAAACTATGGGAAACCACTAGAGTCTCTGTGGCCAGATGTCTTCAGACCCAGTCTGGATTCTTTTCAAGAAGATATTTTTTGGCCAAGCTCAATTTGTACTTCAGCAAAGCAGAAATCATTGGCTTCAGCATATACTGGTATGTAAACATATGAAGGGATCTAATGGTCCTTTTTCAGTGTAAACTCAGTGGAAAGAATATGGCCACACAGTCATATTACAATTGATTTAATATGGTTTTCCTCATCATTTGATGAAATTTGCTGAAACCACAAACTTTAGAAGTTATAAGTTAAACATGAAATAAGAGTATCTGGGGTTTGAATTTTCATTTGTTTGCTTATTTGTCTCATTTTGGAATGTGAGGTTTGGGGGCTGGTTGGAAATTCACCTGACACTTTGCAAGTGCTAAATGAAGCAACTCCTCACAGGTTTTTTGATTCTCACTGTGCTGATGGAAGCACAAAACCACAGGAGATTGCATTTCAATCAAGACTTTTAGGTTCCAAATTGTAAAGGTGGTCATAAGTGAGGTGAGTTAATAGGGAGCCAGTATCGTTATTATTTTAACTAAATAGTGTTTTCTAGATAATTTTGCACAGACATTTTTTCAAATAGTCTAGAAAGTAACTTTAGAATTACTTAGCAAAGTATGTAGTGTATGTGTTAGAATTTAAAATAATGAAATGAGATTCTCGGTATAAAAAATGCATCTATTTCAACCATACTACTGGAAATACTAGTAATAATAGCAAGACATAATTTAGGGTAGTTCTGTAGTTATATATAGCAGGATGTAGGATTAAATGTTTGTGGTTTTCTTTTTGCCTGAATTTCTTTGAACTCATGAACAAGCAGCAATTTTTCTGTATTTCAGTATAGTACCATTTGATTAAAAAAAAAAAAAGCAATATTGTAAAAATCAGATTAAGTTAGAAATGTAGGGTTTACTTTCTGGATGGCTTTCCAATTGTATAATCCCAGTGGTTATTATCAAGGTGCACAGTTAGAAAATCAGCACAAAATTTAATTCTGAATAAGTTAATATTTTAAGAGTTTTTAAAGATCTTTAGTGTTCTTCTTTGTTTGACTCTGAAATATTATATTGCTAACCATGTTAATAAGTGAATTCTCATAATGGTATTGTAACAAAGAAAATTCTACTATTGTAGCATTGCTGATGCTGCTCTTTATTCTTTACTAGCTGATGAAATCATTTATTCTTTCTTTGTTGCTGATTCAGTTTCTACTACTTCTGCAGGTATCAAGGAGAAAAAGCTTAATTTTAGTGCCCAAGAGTTGCAAGTAGACTTAATACCTGACATCTGAAGTGGAAATATACAAAGAAAAATTGATTTCACTTTCTCTATGACTGTACTTGAATTTAACAAGCTGAATTGAGAACACTAATACTCCATAACAAAACCAGAAAAAAGAACTAGGAAAATAGGTTACAAAAAAAGGCTTTGAATCCCCTTAAGCAGATGAAGGAACCTACATGTCCCTTAAAAGTTTCTTTAATGCAGAAATGATCACAGGGTTCCTATAAAATATAAAGAAATCTTAGATGGAAATTGACCTTCTGTAAAGGTATTACCTTGGAGATAAAGATGTCATGGTCAGTGAAACTGCAACTCTGAAATTTGCCCTTAACTGCAACCTCTATTACCAAGAGGAAACTTCAGGGAAAGGTCTTTTGGAAAAGTGTGTTTAAAATAGAAATATATCATAGCAGTCATCAACAAATGTACTCTTCTGTGAGTTAAACAAAAAGTAGCAAAGATGGAAATGCAGATCCCATTTCACTACTGAACTTCCATTTGCCGATTATGTGCCTGGTGATGTCAGGCAGGCACCATATTCTCTCAATCTCTCCAAAATGGGGTAGCAGTCAAGCACTGATTTTTCCTGAGTTGCCATTACTCACCACCGCTCAGATCCCTCCTGACTGTTAACCTTAACAGTTAAGGGGTCACTTCCCACAGCAGCATACTCTCCATGACACCAGTAAAAGTGTTGTGTCCCACTCCTAAATAGAAGGGAACACCCAAGATTTGTAGATGGTCAAAAAAAGAATGGCAAAAGCTCACAAAGTTCTAATAGCAAACTGTGCACTTGGCACGGAAATTGATACATGTTTTGCCCCTATCTTCTAATAGTAAAAGAAATAAAAGAAGTTTTCCCTGCCCTGGGGCAAGTTTTATTGCTTCTCATGCAAATGAGTTAGCATGCACAGTCCATTCCCCTGGATCATTTGAGGGTCTTTTGTGGTCTGGATCCCCCACTATTGGATTGATTCCTAGTTGACAGTTCATTCCTGCTTCTTGACACCACCTCTGCGCTTGCGTTGTCCTTTGTATTGTGCAGCCACTGTGGACCAGAATGGGGAATGGGCCTCGGAAAGGTGCTGCCCTACCTCCATACGGCCACATGTTTTAACTTGCCTGCTTGAATGGCTATTGGTGTTGGAGGCCTAGCAACTCATTAACTCCTTACTGCACAGGCTTCTACACTGGCAAAATGTTGTATCTTCAGATTCTGCTTAGTTATAATATTTTGCTATTTATCCTTCCTTTTAATCTCTGATAAACACTATTTCTTATCGTATATTTGCCTTTCTTGATATCTGATATTGATTTTGCACTCTGATACCTGAGAAATACACTAGAGATTCTATAGTACAGATAAATAGCACAACATATCTGTTACAGACCCAAATGCTTGTGTTCATTGCAGATCTCAAATGGGAAACAGTAAAACCTCAGCAAAGGAGTGAGAGTTTGTTATTGCATGAAGGTTCAATGTATTCTGTAACTGCATCAGGAAAGGTAAATAATAATACTGAATTAGCTTTGCAAAATGGTTCTTTACATTATTAAGTGTTACTGAATATTTTTATACAAAAATTTCTTTACCTGGCATGAACATGCTCACAGTTACATGTAGTGGATTCCCCAACATTGGACACTTTTAAGATTCAGCTGTACAGGGTGCTGGGCCATCTTTTCTAGCCTGTTCTTTTGCTAAGAAAGACTGAACCAGAGGATCCTTGAGGTCTCTTTCAACCTGGTATCTTGTGGTTCTGTGATTCAATATTTTAAACATATTGATATCATTTAAGTTCCACTAATTATTTAAGTGAAGGGAAAAGGGAACTAAAAAATGTGATCAGTACATTTGGGATGAAGCAATGAGCTTTACACATAATAAGCTATATTATATAATGGTATTATTTGAACTATTTCTATTTTAGAGTACAATAATTCTGCAATCCTTTTCCAAAGTCATGGTACTTTGACCTCACTGCAGATCACAGAAGATTCAGAACTCAATCTGTATCTCACTGTTTTGTATTCTGTCTTCTGTAATTATCTATGTACAAACTTTAAGAGCAAATATACCACTTTGTTTAGAGAATACTTCACAGATTTATTCAGCTTCGAACCATTCTGCATTTCACTCTGTAAATCCCTTGGATATTGAGCAGGTATGGAGCATAGAAGTAGATGAATTATAATCTTTCATTTTTGGAGCCCAGTGTTTCATCTCTGTCATAACCACTGTTATAAAGAAGACGTGGTTATTAATCTTCAAATAATTTATCAGATATGTGTTACACATTAAAATACATTCAACTGCTGTATAATCACATTGTGGTTTCATTATTGCATGAATAGGAGATGTTTTATTTCAGTTCTGTTAACAGCTCCTGTAAAATCAGACATCATAATTTCTCTCTTTTTTAAGTACATGATTTGTAGAAAAAAAAGGGCCCAGTCCAACTCTTCTGAAAGATAGTGCCAGTCTTTCAGTCAGGGTGTCTCATTAGTTGTCTGATGTGAGGAATAGATCTCACAGCTTCAGGCATTATTTACAGAGGTTTTAATCTATGTATGGAACACAGTTCATGAAAGTGTTCCACTGACTTAAAATTAAATAAATTAAATAAAGCAGCACTAGATATTATATAAATAGCCAGAGGATAAAATAAAATGATATAAAAATAAGGTGAACCTCTCACAAATAAATGCGCAGCATACAGAAATTTCTTACATAATGAACATATTTATGGCAAAGGTTTAATGTTTAATTATGTTTATAATTGTAGCTCAGTATCTAATTTCACTTCTTTGCTGCTATTGGAATTTCACAAGTTTGAGTCTGAATATTGATATAGTTATAGTTGGTTTGGGGATTTTTTACTTATTGTATTTTATTTTAAAAATATTTATGAATCTGGATGGTAGAAGGAGAAACAGGCAAACAACAGTATGACATAGTTTTGAAAATTTTAGAAAACTAAATTCTGTTCTCCATGTACTACAGAGGTCATTGACTTTCCATTCACCTTAAGGTGTTCTGGGTTAGATTTTTTTTCAGAAAAAAATTCAATTTGTTGAGTACTGCAACTATCCAGAGACTCCTGGTAACTATCTGATTTCCTGTGAATTCTGAGTTATATATAAGTTTTTAACGTATCCCTAATATTATTTTCCAAGTAGTAAAGCTACAAATAGAAAGAGGGAAAAACAAACTAATAGAAATAGCAAGGCAAATTTTAATTATATTATTCCATATAAAAAAGCAGAGCCTTTTACTAATTTTGTTCTGCTATTTCATCTGAAGACAAACTAAATTCTCTCTCCCTAATCAGTACTGTTGAAGGATCAATACAGCACTTCAGTGCTTCACAATCTTTTGTCAATCTACCTGCCCATACTCCTAAATAAATACATATTTATTTTCATGTGACAGGCTGATTTAAAATGAGATAAAGGTATTTGATCTTGGCAGATGGACAAATAAGTGCTATTTTTCTTGATTGGAATATAAATTATGACATACTAAAAGTGTGGAAAAGTGTTGCTTTGGGGGTTTTGGGGAGGTTGTTTTTTAAAGAAGAAGACAGCAAAGGCAAGGGGAGGGGAAGGGAGGAGAGGGGAGGGGAGAGGAGAGGAATTATCTTGACATGGGGTTCGAAATGCAGAAAACAGTTTGGACCTGAGATAGTATAAGTTTCTTCATGCTTCTGAAATCTTTGTTGTGCCACCTGGATCATTGCAAAGAGAAACTTAAGAAATTCCATGAACCTCCCAGAATGTGTGATCTGATCAAAATGTCCAGGAGGTGACTCTGCCCCAGCATAGAATAAATTAGGCAGCACACTCTCAGTTTTTTATGTATGCTTATTGACTCCTTCAGCTGAAACTGTCCACATTCCATTTTCATAGAATCATAGAATCAGCTGGATTGGAAGGGACCTCCGAGATCATCAAGTCCAACCCTTGATCCACTACCACTGTGGTTACTAGACCATGGCACTAAGTGCCACATCCACTCTCTTTTTAAAAATCTCCAGGGACAGAGAATCCACTACTTCCCTGGACAGCCCATTCCAATGCCTGATCACCCTCTCTGTAAAGAAATTCTTTCTAATATCTAACCTAAACCTCCCCTGGCACAACTTGAGACCCTGCCCTCTTGTCTTGCTGAGAGCTGCCTGGGAAAAGAGACCAACCCCCACCTGGCTACAACCTCCTGTCAGGGAGTTGTAGAGAGTGAAGAGATCTCCCTTGAGCCTCCTCTTCTCCAGGCTGAACAGCTGCAGCTCCTTCAGCCTCTCCTCATAGGACTTGTGCTTGAGTCCCTTCACCAGCCTAGTTGCCCTCCTCTGGACCTGCTCCAGGACCTCAATATCCTTCCTGAACTGAGGGGCCCAGAACTGGACACAGTACTTTGGTTTCTGTTTTCAAGTGACATTTAGAATTAAGGCCATGGTTATCTTGTTTGAGTTTAAATTTATTGTAACACAGAAGAAAAAGATTATGTCTCACTCCTGCAATGAAGTTCTGCAGTTGTATAATGTAAAAAGCAAAAGGTAAAATCATATTCTTTAAGGATAATTGGAGTTTTTCCATTTGTACCACAACAGCCAGAATTCACTCAGCAATGACTGTGGAAAGCAGAAGAGTCAGAGAGTCACACAAACATTATATGTGTTGGACCACATCACAGATGAGTATCCTGAGGATCTTTTTCCCCTGTAAGATTTGCATGGGCCACCTCTCCTTTCAGCTGTAACTGAAATGCTTTTGTAGCAGCAGCTGCAGCAATTAGTAAGGTGGAGGAGTAATGCTGCAGAAAAGTATTTAATAAATTTCAAGTGTTTGCTGATGGCTTTGCTCTCCACAGAATGGCCTGTTTATTCTCAGGAAAAGGAGCCTGAATCATGGGGCTGTAAACAGTCCTTTCAATTTTTTAACAGCCTTCTAGACTCTTTGTTGCAATTCAGAGCATGAACATCAATAAGCAAGCATGGTTTGGAAGCCTCTCAAATTAATTGGATAGGCATTTGATCACTGATTGCAACCACGCTTCCTTACGACAGTGATCTTTCCCTACCTGCAGTGATAGTAGATAGCAGGATTTTCAGAACCATTTATATTTCTTCATCCACAAAAAGAATATGTACCCTATTTACTTATTTATATTTAAATGTAGGTATTTTGAGTAGCTATTTCTATGTTCTGATGTCAGAAGGTTGCAAATGGAATATTAGTAACAATGTGACTATTTTTTTATGCAAAAACTGTAAATCAGTCGTTTTTACCTATATGTACCACATATCAACTAGCACACTTTTTCCCTCACTGCATTCATCTGCCACTGTATTTCTCTATCACCTAACTTTCTGTCAAATCTCTAATGTTATGTGCTTTCAACCATGTTGAAGTTGAACGCTTCTTCACACTTACCGCTTCTTTGCCTTCCACTCTGAGGTTTATTTAAATTTTTTGCCTCATGCACTCAGCAATAAGTTTTCCCCAATGGAATCAGAGAGCTTATATTAAGTATGTTTGTTGGCCAGTTATCTGACACAATTAGCTCTAATTAGCAGCTTTGTTTATTCATAAGCCTACTTTCCAGGTAGATCGTAACTCACATGACTAGCAGCACATATCAGTAGGTCTCATAAATGTTTTACCTTTATAGTCAATGTCAGAATAGTTTACTAACATATAAGAATAAATCATTCTCTTCTACTTCATCTTAACACTGATTATCCACTGAAGTTTAGGAGCAAACTCAGGCTAGAGTTTCTGGTTCCCTGTTCACCTTTTGCAGTTTTGCTACACTGGCATTCAAGTCCTACCCTAAGAATAAGGATCTTAAACCTTATCATATCATTCATATAATTTTATTTTAAGTATCATGATGAACAGTGTTCCTTACTGGGTTTTGGCTAATTAATCATTATATTCTAGGCAGAATAATAAGATCAAGAATAACCAGATTCATGTATAGCAATCAGTAATAGTTAATGCCCAATGAATTGCACAACACTTTGGTACAAATTGATCCTATTTTCTCCCAGTGTAGATTTGTCGGTCCTGGGATTTGGTATTCTGGGAAAATCCAGGAGTTCTACATGTACTAGAAATTAATAGATCTCCCTTTTAATGGAAACACTACTTTTTCAAAACTATGTATATTGAGTTATATAAATCATTCAGAACTATATATTACAGTATGTGTTAAGTATCTGACTTTTTTTTATCCTATCACTGTGTGGGTACTTCTTAGTAAAGACTTTTCACAAACACCAGCCAAACCTAATTTCATAACTGTGACCTTGATGTAAAAGACATGACATTGACATACTACCTCTGGTCTTGTATTACATACACTCTTACTTTACAGTATATGAACAAGAAAGAAATATTTAACAAAGTACTAAAAAATACTTTATCTTTGGATTCCGTAAGAGAATTCTATTGGGATGTGTGTCTGCTCTATTGTTGCTGCAGGTTTGAAGCCACACTGTGATTTCCTTTTTCAAGGTCAGTTGATCTCTGTAGCATAGGCACAGGTCATTGCAATCAGTGTGTGCAGCTGCTGAACCATGGAAACCCTCATTTGTGGCTGTGACTTGTAGCCCCTCAACCACTCTTTTTACACAAGCTGAATCTTCAGATGGCCTCTTAAGCTCCCAGATCAATCAAAGTTTTTGGGAATAGGCAGCTGTTAAATACAGCAGATGTCTGAGTAGAGGTGAGATGTTCTTCTCTAGTTTTCTGACTTGAACTAGAACAGACTTCTTAAAAATATAGTTCTAGCCAGATGTTCAGTAATTTACCTTTTAATTTCATTGACATGTCTAGTCTGGAGAGAACGATATATATTGACATTTAACATCTAGTTACTTCCTTATTGATGGCAAGGCCAGTTGGCAGACATTATTCCCTTAAGAAATGCTAAGCAAATACTGCAAAATTTATTCATGAGCATTTATTTAAACTAAAAAAACAAACAAACAAACGAAAAAATCCCACAAACTTGGCTGTGTCTGTGGCCCTGGTGGATTCACTTTCTGCAAATATTCTAGCAAACAAATTTAAGAGGAGGCATGTTCACTGAATGGCCCAGCTGAGCAGCTCATGCATATTCAAGAAAATATTTAAGCATATGCTTAACTTTGAACTTCAAATTGTATTGAGTCTCAGAAGGATTCAAGCATGTGCTTAAAATTCTGCTTGTGATAAGTTGTGTCAAGAAGTTTGCCATACTGTGTCCTGAGGTAAGACCATATGCATTGACAGCTATCCAGATCAGCTGATGCATGGTAATTTGGGCGATCTTGGTAAAATGTGGTCTTGGTAAAATCTCTGCATTAGTGTAAATTTGTCTCTTAAAGCTCTTTAGCATAACTATTTCTTAAAACCTTGACATCAAGCTCTTAACATGCTTTACCTTAATCCATTTCTAAAGTGAACAGTTATTCCTTGTAAATGAGGGATAAGAACATCTCATAGTTTTGTAAGTAGAAAGGCAACTGAAGCATAGCTATGTCAAACTGTATTTCAAAGCAGAATAATCCTTGGACCTAGATTTTTTTCTGTTTAGCTCCACTGATACACAGTGGAGCCTAGATGGCATAGTCATCTAGGGATTCCTATTTCATTACTTTGTCTAGAAACAGAAAATACGAAGAAATGCTCTTCATTTAGCGCAAATAGGGTGAATCTGAGCCTTAATGTTATAACATGGATAAAGAAAGTTATTTGGTTAGGGACTATACTATGACATCCATTATTCTTATTGCCATTAAAAATGCATTCCTTGACCTTTAGCAATGGCTTAAAATCTCAAAAAAAGTTCTTGACACTTGCAATTGGAATTCATCTCTACATGCATAGATAGTGTTTTGTTTCCTACAAAACTACATGCTTCAAAATAGTTAATTTAATAATTTTTTCTAATGACCATCAAACTCATTTTTTCATTCAGCAGCAGAAGTTACCTATGACATTATCCAATTTATCTGTCTCTGACGATGGTTTGAACTAAGCTATTCCCCATTTTTGATTATGCTTATATTATATACACTAATATACTGTTCTATCTTGACTTTGATAATTTGCTACAATATGAGAATGTCACCATTAGTTTACAACTATTTAAAATTGCTAGACAACTTAATTCATATTCAGCTGTTGTAATAAACATTTGGTAATGATCTTTCTTTAATTGCTCATCTTATAGTTCCATTCCCTCTCTTTTGAATTTTCTTGTGATAATCTATTTTCCCTCAGTGGACTTTACAGAAAGCAGAGAAGGAGAGAACATTTCTTAAATGAATGTAGGCAATAGATGTCAAAAAAAAAGACACACGAAATGGATCTGATTCAGGTCAGTTAGAATCTCCAAGCATTCCAGGAATAAAGATAATTGTTTTAAACATCACAACTGTTGTTTCTACTGCAAAAACTAAATTAGTCAATAAAACTGTATTTTTTTCAAGAATTAATTTAAATATATTCCAAAGTTCTGCAGAAAAGACAGAAAAAGGCCCTTGTACAAACCCTGAAGTTTAGAAATCCATTCTCCCTACTTAAAAATACATATTGCAAAAATGAACTCAAAGGAAATCTGAAAATCTAGTTGCTCATTAAACTGGTTTCTTTAGCTTCATGAACTAATTGCAAGTCCTTTAGCAGTTTCATTTAGTGATGTTTTCACTTCTTCCTCCCATAATCATTTGAAAATAGGAAATGGTAGATCATGTTGACAAGTTGTCGATTACAGTTAAATGTTGCTAGCAAATGTCATTAAGTGCCCTAATTAAAACTATCACAGTTCTTTTAAAAGGTAACAATATCTGTCCTTAGCAGTGTGTGCTAATATCTCTTAGTACTGAAAAAAAAAACCAAACCACAGAAGTGTGAATCTGTATTTTAAGGACTCACTGTCATGACACATGTATTCATGAAATTCCATCGGAAAAAACCCTGAAACTATAACAAGTAATGTGGAGTAGATAAACCATATTGTACCATGAATTGCAGTCACTTCCTTTAAACTGTTATGGACAATATGGCTTACAAGTGGTCTCTTTGTGCCCTGTGTTGCCTATCCAGCCAAGCAAATGTGGAAAGAGAGTCACTGCCTTAGGCTGGCATGGGAAACAATGTTCTGCATGAGAGGTCCACAGACTTCAGTGATTCCACCTAATGTGGTCCCAAATAAATGTCACCAATTTTTATTGGAACAATCTTTAAGCTATTAAGGCAGAGAGATGGCTTAGTGAAGAGAGAGTAATTTTCATTTCCATACATCAACCCAAATTCAGTGGTAGACTTTGTTCTGGAAAAAGGGAAGAAAAAGAATGTTTATCTCAGTACAAGTAATTTCTTGAATAGGACACATTAAGCTGAAATCTTGGTTGTAATAAGACTGAAATATATGTATCATGACAGCATTGACATACTTTCTTTCTGAAGATAAATTGTGGTTTTTTTCTTACAGAAGCAAAAGTCTATCAAGCACAGTTGCTGGTGGTCTTCCAGCCCAGCTTGGTGATTTTTAGACACTTTTTTTTTGGCTGTCCTATGAGTTATTTCATTTTAGTTGATTTATGACATGCTTGAAACACACATTCTTTTTCTGTAATCCCTCCCCAAAAATAGGTAGAGACTCTACCAGGGGGAAAACACATTGGAAAGGATCATAAATTAAATTACATTACCTACATACAGTGAAATATTTCTGAGGTTGATTTTATGTGGAAAGTATGATCCTTAGTTGAATGGTGAATTAAGGTATAATTGAAGTGAGTCATTAGTAATTTTTGTTATTTAAATGTTTACTTGTATGTTATTATGGGGTTCTTAAAACACAATATCTCACATACACTAGCAAGAGATGTAAGAAAAACAACAACAAATTGGATAAGATAAGGCTTGGACTTGATGATCTCAGAGGTCTTTTCCAACCTGGTTGATTCTACGATTCTATGATTCTAAGATTTCACCAATGGAATATTCTTAAGAAGGTGACAACAGTCTTACGTATTCATGGTACAGATAGCACCTAAAAAAATCCTGAGAGGTATAGCTTCCAGGTCCTGCTGAACTGATAAATCTTCACAATCAGGGCTTCCTGCCTTACACTGACCCACATCCCAGCAACTGATATCCCTGCTTCTCTGGAAGAATTTTTGACTTCTGCTCTAGAATATTTGCTAAACGATATTGCACTCATGCAATTAAAATGAATGTAATTACTGGATGTAATTGAACTCTTATTTGGGTCAACATTTAGGCATGTCTTCAAATTCAGCTTTGGTATATGGAACAAGCTTTAGGGAGCCTTGTAAGGAAAATCTCCTGAGGTGGTGTATAAATGTGGGAGTTCTCTTTTGGGTAGAAGACAGAAAGGGAAAAGAAGTAGAGAAATTGTACTTGTTTGTTGCACATACTTGAAGAATAAACACTTCATTCAGTTTTACTCCCAGCTTGGTTTCATGTTGTTTTTATTTTGATAATTAGTTGTTGGCTACAGTCAATATGTATTGCCTTCTATTTGTGCAACTGGTATAATTACATAATTAGTGTAAATAGATGCAATCATCATTAGAATGTTTTGGATTCCATGAAACCTTATGGAAATCATGTTACATACAGTCAGCGATAGCTAAAATACTTCAATGTGATAGTTTAAAACTTTTTTCTTAAAATTACATTGCATTTCTTTTGCATCATACCTCAAAACTGTGCCTGTATTGCAGGTCGCAGTGTGGCAGCAAGCTAAGTGCACTTAATGCCCCATAATATCCATCAAATTCTAGAAGTATGAAATGAGAAGACTTCTCCCAACTGCCTCTAAAACAGGCATAAATATCTTAAACACCTCTTCAGTTTTTTCACAAATCCCAACTTAGTCTTATATTAACATCTGCCTCTTAATGAAACAGAAGAATAGAAGGATGAATACATGAATGAATGGATAGATGGATAGACAGATAGGTGAATGGATAGATAGGTGAATAGATAGATAGATAGATAGATAGATAGATAGATAGATAGATAGATAGATAGATAGATAGATAGATAGATAGATAGATAGATAGATGTTGGTGTGAAAGCATAGGACATTGGAAAGTAGGACTAAATGTCTTCATTTGCTTAATGGAAAGCCTGCAACTTCATTCAAAACAGTCCCATTATACTTACTAGACAAATTTTGAATATTGCTTGTTTCATGAGAGAGAAAGCCACGGCTATTGCATGCTACATCAGGAGAGCTGGAGAAATTAAGGGTATCAGAACATCCTGAATTCCAAAGAATTCTGCCTGGCAGAAAAGAGTTTCATAAGTTGCTCTGCTGAGGACATCAGCTGAACCCCAGAGATAAGCAGCATTTTACTCATCTGCAGATATCTCTAAGAAGAATACTTTTTTTCATGGCAATTTCAAGAACCAGCCTGAGGACCTTAGAGTAAAAAAAATCTACAAATCCATAAGATGGTTCAAGACTTTTATTTGCCATCTCACTAGTCAGTTTTGCTGTGTGTTAAAAATTGAAGTGATAGCAACACTTAGGGTCATTATTAGTGGACCACAAGAAAATGATACAGTTGTGAAAAGCTGCAAATACTCTGAGGAGTTTCTTTGCATTTTCTACTTCTTATAATTCTGATATTTGACAATCTGTTAGGAACAATCAGATTTTCTAAGGAATTGTGCATACAAGCATCTAAAGGGAAGTTGAAATCTGAAATTCTTTTCCAAATTGTGACTGCCAAACATTAATATCTGACTTACGAGATGTTGCACTGCATCTTTTATGTGGTGATTTCTATAACTCTATCATAGTGAATGTCACTTCCTCATAAGGACCATCCAATGATTCACACTACTACACATGAGAAATCCCATTGACACAAGGAAATTGATACCTAGCATGTATATAAGCATTATAATGTTCACTTTACCTAAGAATTTTCATCTATAAGGATATAGGAAAGGCTGAAAAACATTTATTTTATTACTATTTCTAAACCTTGCAACACTGAAAGAGATAAAAGATCTATAAATCAGTGGGAGTTTGTCTCCTCATTAACTATTTTAAGAATTAAATAGCTGAGTAAAAATAAAAGGCCTTTACCATTTATATTTTCATTTTCTTTTAAATTTTTTTGAGATTGTCTTTCTTCTGATTGAATATGATTCCTGCATCATTCATGCATCAGAGTTACTTTTTAAGAATAGAATAATTAAGGGTAAGGTTCTATTACAGGTTGCAAGATTTTTTTTAGATGCTGTGGGGAGAAAAAGAATAACACATCTGGTGTAGATCATAGTTTAATTTCTGAACACTCTGTAATCTTTACCTTTTCATAATTTTATTAGTACCATTAGTTGAGTGTTTTGAGATGTGCAACTTTTTCAATTCGTCCTAGATAGGAATTAATTACACCACTGAGGAATTATGATTATATTTTTATTATGTGTAGTTCCTCAAACCTGCAACACAAAACCCTAGAAATAAAAAAATGCCAATGTTTTTTACCCTTTTATGTGTGCTCTACATTTCAAAAATGTTGCGGTTAATTAAAAGTTTATGTTGGGATGCTGTGTAACACTAGCTAGGGTTTCGCTTTTGCAGCGAGGCTCAGCCATTGCTCCCTGCTGTTCTCTCATTTCTTCTGAGAACAAATATTATGAAGGGAATAATTCTGGCGCACTCATCTTCATTTATGGCTTGAATAGTCCAACTTTTTATATATAGCTTTATTAGATTATTTCCATGCAATTGCTACTAAGTAGCTAATAAAGGGAATATAATGTAGACATCTGTAAGCACACTAAGCATGTGAACAAGCATTTACATTTTATATCTCAGATAATATTTTAAAACTAACTCAAAGGAGAGGTGCTTTATCGTCACCCTCTTTTCTCACATAACAGGTGTATAACTCCCACTCATTTCTAAGT
This sequence comes from Pseudopipra pipra, assembly GCF_036250125.1. NCBI lineage: Eukaryota > Metazoa > Chordata > Aves > Passeriformes > Pipridae > Pseudopipra > Pseudopipra pipra. The sequence continues at coordinate 52,251,288 of NC_087553.1, forward strand.
TAAGCCATCAGTAAAAGTAAAGGATAATTTTCAATGGCAGAGGTCAGTACATGAAAAATTCAGGTCTGTTTTCTTCATATAGCTCATTAGGAAATACCCTGATCACTCTTTCATTTCTTGGATTTGTTCATTTTAGCTTTTATATGTTGCAGACACCAGCCAGTATGGTCACCCAGCCCTTCCCTGAGCTGCATTTTCCCTCTTTGACCTCTAAGGACCAGGAATGACACACAGACTCCTTCATCTTTCCAAGCACTGTCAGACTCTCCAGTCACCATCTTAACAGGGAGAAAAGGGACCACAGACCACCTCTATTATGACTTTGGACTTTCCATAAATACTGAAACCCAAAATGCAGGAAATATCATCTCGTTTATTCTATGATGCCAAGAAACCAACTAGCTACCCTTGCTTTGAAAAAATGATGGCATACATAATTATTGCTGTGTTTTAGCTTTCAAGTGCTTCAGAACCATTAAAATTTTAGTCAGAATCAGCCTAAGCAAAGAGTTATCTTATTATTGCAATTCAGCCTCTTCCTTCCAATCTTTCCCTTAACACATGTATTTGAGACCTGATCCTGCTCTGAGGTCCTATATGAGTGCATGGTGAGTTCTTTTGTGTCTGCCTGTCCTCAGTTAACCATCACTATGTTCTTGTGCTCAGGAATGAGTCATTGTCCAAAAACAACTTGCAGGTGCCGGTCTAATTTTCTATTTTCTCTGCTCAGCAGTACAGGGCTTTAAAAACAAGATTTTTAAAGGCACTGTGACATCTATCCCCCACTGATTTTGATGAGAGCAAAATGTCTAAATACCTTGAAAAATCTTGTTATAAATGACTAGCAAAATCCAATTTTCCAAAGTGACTTAAGCAGACTTAGTAACTTGAGAAGTCAGATACACAATTAGTTTACTACTGCTCAACATGTTACCATTCATCAGCTTAGCTTGAACTTCAATCATTTCAGGCTAGGCTAAACAACATTATCTTACATTTGCCACTGGCTAAGACTGAGTGCACAAACATTTAAAATTGTTCAGCTAATTCAGTATGTCTTGTTAAATCATGGTAATATGACAATGTTCCCAGAGGAGTTTGCTATCTGAAAACCAGTGGAATTTGGAACTTTGATAGAATAATGAATTTCTATGGCAATATATTTTGTGCTGCATAAGATTTTTAACATTGACAGTCCCTGTCTTTGCTCCAACCCTTTGGCACAAGGTGGCAGAGTATCCCCTTCACTATCTTATGGCATCTGTTCATATGAGACAGCTGTGTTTGCACTGAGAGTTACAGCACGTGTAGCTCATTCCAAAATTTATTTTGTGTTAATACATTAAAATCCATAATTATTTTGTGCAACTACATCTTGGATATCTGAAGCTATCTCTATCCTGAAGAACAACTAATATATATATATAAGCCAGCTTTGCATTAACTAAAGTAGCAATGAAACTGTGGTGACATAAGATTCACTGTGAGGCAACTACATCAGTATTTACCCAGCTTCTCAAACAAAGGATTTTCATTTTGTAGTAGGTACAGTAAAAGTGCTTCGCAAGACAGAAAGTTAAAAGTTGATGTAAAACCAAAAGATGGCCACACCAAATATCCATGTAGGTCTATCTTACACCTATGACTTGGAGCAGAGTAGCAGAGTAGGGTCAACATGCTGTAGTATCTTTCATGGGATACCTTTAAAAATAGCAGCAGTCTGAGAGCCATTGACTTCTAGTTCCAAGTTTTTGTAGTTTTTGTAACATACTTCTAACTGGAATTCACTTGCTTAGTTTTTGATCTGGTGTCACCTTCTGCGTACACGTTGTCATGCAGCAATGTCTAGAAAAAAAATAAAACCGATTTTGTTTATTTTGACCTGTCTAGAAATTATATTTGATATTCTTCATCTCTTTACCTTTAACAGTCAGTTGTAACTGTCTTTCCTCAAGGTCACAGAGAAAGACCATGGTGAAGAAAAGGTCTGAATCTGTTTTCCTGATTTCTGTCTCATGACACAGCCACAGAACCAGCCTTGTCTTGTATATATCAATTTAAACTACTTGGAATTCAGATGAGTTTGCCTTACTGCATTCCTAATTTGAATCAAGCTCGCTGACAGTGAATACTTCTTTGCTATTGCAGTATAGATAAGATATAATATTATGATGGAAATATTGCAGTGAAGGCACTTAAATGTTCCAGAACACCTCTCATATACCAGGATCCCAGGTGTTCCTGTTCATCTTGTATATGTGCTTTATGCATATTTTTGTGTTATCACACAGTAAACACTTTAAGTATGTAGGCTTTATTTCCAGACTATTAACTGGTGGCTATTTCTCCAGAGGATAACCTTGTCCTGTTGATTACCAGTAACATCTCTCAGGTATGCTGCAGAATCTCTTTTGAATTATTGTCATATATTTAGTTGTCATAGGGAAATATGAGGATTATTACATTCCTATGTTTTGTGCCAACATTCATCTAAATCTAACGTAGTTTCCTTAAGTGAAGAACAGCTATTCTTTTGATTTGTTTGTTAGAACTTGTGACGATTTTTAAACCTTTCATGTTATGGATAATGGTAAAAAGTAGTTGTTCTCTCCAGTCAGACACTTGGCCCCTTAGATATAATTTACAAGTTCACTCCTTTTCTGGTTCCTAGCATCTTCTGCTCTTAGTGACTCTTATCTGCAACTTTAGCATCAGTTCAAGGAATCAACAGCTCCTTCCCCAGCACAGGATTTGGCCACTAAACTTTATTCAAGAACAACTGTTTTTTCAAGATGACTATTCCTACTCACTCATGTCTCTTTGTGTCTCTATAGATTTGCTCTTTATTGATAGACTGCAGTGACCTGCAAATTCAGTCATGCAAATAACACGTTAGGAGGAAAATTATTCTTCTGTATGAGGCATTGTTTCATAAATTAGTGTCTTTTTATTATCCCTGATTTTTCATCAGCTGAATTAATTCTCATTGGTGGATCGTTTCTCTTGTAAAGCAGTTTACATAAAACCATTTCTTAGCAATTGGTTTATAATGATGTTGCTTCAAAAATAATTTCTCCATAAGTTTTATTGGCTTTTTTCTTGACTTTAAGGAAGAAACAAAAGCAATCAATGAAACATTTTTGTTCTGTTTTGCTTTCAGTATTTTGTTTCATCGCATTGAAAAAAAAAAATTTAAAGGGAAAAAATATAAGCAGCAAAATCCTCAGTCCTAATATAGACACACAAAGGCAAAATGCTGTGTAAAGACTGTATCTTGCACTAAAAAGAAGGTAATGGAAATTCTTAGAAGAAAAGGCACACAAGGATTTGCCCTAAATGCCCTAAAGTTTTGTCTATTGTTAATAATAGACAATGGGAGGTTGGCCTGTTCAGTCTCAAGAAAAGACAATGAGAGAAGACCTCATCAATGTATAAAACTATCTGAAGGAAGGGTGCCAAGAGGATGGAGCCCAGCTCTTGTTTGTGGTGCCAAGCAATAGGACAAGAGGCAATGGGCAGAAACTGATGCAGAGAAAGTTCCACCTGAATATGAGGAAGAACTTCTTTACTGTGCAGGTGACCAGACACTGGAACAGATTGCCCAGAGAGGTTATAGAGTCTCCCTCACTGGAGATATTCAAGAACTGTCTGGATGCAATCCTGTACCATGTGCTCTAGGACAACCCTGCTTGAGCAGGGAGGTTGGACCAGATGACCCACTGAGGTCCCTTCCAACCTTACCCATTCTGTGATTCTGTAATACTTCTAATCATGTCTTAGACATTGAAGCAGCAGCTGTAAATTTAAGTTAATTTGAACATATTTCCTTCCTTCATGTAGTCAGAAATGATGCACAGATACTTTTGTTAGATGGCTACACATGCTTCTCCCAAGAATTATTTTTAAAAGTTAAAATCTCATTCCAGAGCATTTTGGTAAAATTTTGAGTAATTCCTGGCAGTATTCCAAATGAGCATTTGTGATTTATTTCTGTGTAGAGGAAGCATTAGTACTACTAGATATTATCATCAAATATCAGACTCTTCATTACAAATGTTTTTAATACTTTGCTTGTTAAAGAGATAGGCTGGTTTACTCTGACAGTTTTTTAAACCGAATCTACTTTTTTTCTTCCTTTCATCCATCTTTGAGTTTTGACATATGCTGTATTTGCATGAAGGCTTCAAGAGCTGAGATGACCTTGCCAAAGATCAAGAGGTGTGTTTTGAAGAATTACAATTTCTTGGAAGATGATTTATGTGATTACTGTGTAAAAGAGTACTTGTTCTGTAGTGATTGATGACAACACTGGCAGTATTGACTGATCATTAGAAATATTTATATGGCAGATGCTTTAAGGTAGTGGAAGACACGAAGGAAAGATTAAACGCATGTCAAGAAGACAACAGCTTCTATATTTATGGAATTAGAACTTGAAGGTTTTTTTGCAATACCTTTAATTATTTTCTTCATGTTTGTCTTGTTTCATAGACACAAATGTACCATGAATGCTTTCAAAATGGCTTGTAGGCTCAACAAGATTTAGAGTGCAGATGATGTCATTCACATATTTCAAAAGCAGTTAAGTTTAATTTTTGCAATTATAAATCCCTGCTTATAAAAATATCGTAGGTATAAAAAATATTCATAAAGACGTACTAGAGAGATAAATATATTGTTGCACATCTGTTTCTCAAGGTTTGTAACACCAACAGACTTTAAAAGAAGGTACATAGTTTGTTATTTGTGATTCTGGACACTGGAGTTTTCTACTGCACTATTTACTATGTTGTGTAGATACATTAATGACTAAGTAACCTTTAGTAAATGATATGCTAGTATTTCAGCTATTTATAGTCATTAAAAATAGATGATCATTAAGGCAGTAATTTAAATACAAGCAGACCTGGAATTATTCTTAGTTTCACCACATCACATAGCCCTATTAGAGAGAGCAGTTCAGTATTATTACTCTTAATTTACTTAGGTGCAAGTGAAAGCAAAATCTCTTGGCCAACCTACTGGTGTATATAGTAACTGAAGGCATATATGCACACTCAAACCCTACCTAAATATATATTTATGTATCGTGAAAGTTCATATATAGTATGAGTAGAATGATAACAGCTTGACAGAGTAAAGTTAATATATTTAATTTATGAGAAACCTATTAAATTGGAGTATGTTTAGTTGATTTAAACTTCCTTTTCTTCTGTTCGTATTGCAGCATTATGAAAAGTTTTGCTTACACTGCAGTCAAATTTTTGAAATTTTTTGAGCAATGAAGCAGGTTGCTCAGAGAGAGTGTGTAGACTCCATCCTTGGAGATATTCAAATGCTATCTGGACTGGGCAGCTGGCTATTGGTGGCCCTGTGTGAGCTTGGGGATTGAACCATGCAACCTCAGCTATTTTGTGGTTCAGTCCTTCTGTGACACCGGTCTCTGAAATGTCTCCATGTAAAATGCACTGTTGCAGTTCTGATAATAGGTTGCATGTAGCAAAAAATATGGAACGATTAAGTGCTCATTACGATGTACTGATTTCATTGTTTTCATGTAGTGAAATAAAGAATGAACCAGATTTCTCAGGTTTTATCTTAGCATGTTTCCATACACCAGAATACCTAGCTATTTTAGCCCATCAGAGGAAAAATGCTAAAGCTGCTTATAGTATAAAATTAAATTTATCAGTCCTTTCCTTGATCTTACATTTTATAGGTGTTAATTATTAGTTCCTTTTAATTATACTTCATGGCCTCTGTCCTGGAGACTATCCAAAGAGCAGATCATCATGGTATGCAATTTAGTGAAACAGTGTCCAGGCATTATGCAATCCTCAAGACCATGTGAAATAATTGTTATTAAAATTAGAAAAATATTAGTATGCATATTTAGATTATAAATAATGGAAGAGAAATGGTTGACATTATTCCATGGAGTGCTATTAATTTGGTTTTGCTTTTACAGTAATTCCTAACAACTTCAAAATTAAGAGCACTGAGAACAGCAGTGTGTCAGTTCTGTTGCTCCGTTTGCTGACAGAAAGCACAATGGTTTCTTATCTTTCTCAATCTATTTTAAGTTCATGCGTAGGTGTAAAAAGATCTCATCCCACTGCTTTGGAAGCAGCTGTTCCGCAGGATTTGTCCTCAGAACAAAATTACTTGTCAGCTGAGTGATTCAAACAGTTGAGGTGAAGTAAAACTTGCACAGGTTCTCACACAGGTCAGTGACATTAGTGAGGGACTACTGGTAAAACCAGGTAAACCCTTGAGCTGCTAGACCATGCTGAAATGCTTGGATAACCACAGTTCCTTGTGCATAGCTACCACAACTACATTCTAACATTTGGTATTGGAGGCAGCTTGCAGATGCAATCAAATATGTACAAAGGCAATAAATGTCTATGTAGTTACACACAGATATAACTATAGGTTAATTTAAGACTTTTGGGAACCTTTTATTATTTTCCAACTATGTTTTCCTAAGTATTTTTAAATCTTATTACTTGAAGGAGCAGCCATGTAGAGAATGAGAAAAACTGACTCAGAGACTGATCCCACAAAGACTTGCTGAATGAATAATTTTAGTTTCCTGAGTTGTCCCACTGTTGTTTTTGTACAAATTTGTGCTCTAATGGAAAATGATCTAATACTTCTAATGTTGTTTTTGCTCATGTTAAAGTTCATTCAACGTAACCTTCTAGTTGGAACAAAATAGTTTGGCTTGTGCAGTACTCCAATATACCACATCATAATCAGTATATTAAAAATAAGACAATTTGACATAGTTGTAGTATTGAAATGTGTTTTAATATGAACACAAAAGATCTTATTTATAATTAATAAAGTCCCAGTCCAGCAAACCATAAAGCTATTGACTTAAACCAAGTTCTCTTTTCATACATCTGCAATTTACGAACTGTAAGTCTTTTCCTTGTTATTTCTTACTAAATTTTAGCCAAGATTTGAAAATGTATAGCATTGCTCTTATATGTTCAGAAAGCAATCTTAATAAAATATACACTATTTTTTCCTTCAGAAACAAAACCAAAAAGCCCTTATAATAGGCCTTTAATATAGCAATCTTAATCCTGAGTTTAGCCAGCAATGTTCATTTCAGTTTGGCATTTTGTTACTTATGCTAGCTTTTTAACAAATTTTTTATTTTCTTTATTACACAATTAATATTTTAAGAGTTTAAACTACACAGCTTCTCCCTTTAGAACGGCTGTATTTTTCACATTTTTTTCCCTCAGTGTTCTACTTCGTTAAACCATTGTAAGACAAATTCTCAATTATAAGAGCTGACTTTATTCTCAGGATTTCACCTGTTAGAAATTTATCTGGTTTTAACAAAGCAGTTAAACATGGTCTTAAACCATTCTTACTCAACTAAATAAGTAGGGGAGTGTCTCTCTTTGATTTTCTCTTTTAAAGCCAAACCAGCATTTTACACTAACAAGCCTATGAGAAAAACAACTTAGGGGTAGTTTCTTAGTTACTGTGATTCTGTCCTTTGTTTTTTAGTGATCCAGATGTGGCTCTCATAGGTTTTTCCCTCTTTTGATTGTGACAACACCTCATCTTTTGCTTTGTTTGTCTCCTTCTGCCTGTACTATTTCCCGCTTCTCTGGTTTTGAATCTTTATGTATAATTATCAGGACAGAATGGTTTCCGAGCAATTTTTATCCGTAGTTAAAAAGTGATTCACATTCTTTTACTCAGTTCAGTGGCAACCCATAAAGATTTCTGAATCTCTTTTCACCCAATAAATTTTCCAGTGAATATAATGTGGATTTAGATCCATGCTACTAAGTAGCATCTTTTTAAACTGAAAACCATCTAATCAGAGTTAGTGCCGGGGTTTCAATATTACAAAGAACAGTTCTTATAAACTCAGGTCATTGTCCTAAGGGTTCATGGTAGTTTAAAGTAATAGTTTTTGCTTAATTATAATGATCCTTTCATGAACAGAATCTCATTTGTGTTAGCAGTCAAACGTTGATTTTAATTTGGAAAGTTCATTGCAAATAAGTTGTGTTCTCTTGATTTGGGTAATTATACTCACTTAGTACATTAACAGCAAGGACTGCTCAGGCTTTTTAAAAACCTTCGAGCTCTCTGTAGAACAGTTATTGAGAGGAGTGGAGAGTATGCAATTCTCTTTGATCACTTTAATGAACCTCAGTGTTTTTATTGTCTATTCACTTATATGCAAAGTGTAGTGCAACTGTGTATTAGCTACTAATTAGAGTTTTATTCAAGAAAAACTAACATAAAAGCAACCTGTGTCATAATTAAGATTTTGAACAATGTTGTTTCTAATGATTATCAAAGAGCAAGATAAATGCTTTTTTAATTACTTTAGAATGCATATGCCTTATTGCAGAGCTTTTGCTCTTGGGGGGTTTTTTTATGTTTATAAGGACTAAAGTTTTGTTAAAAAGGCAAGTTAGAGCATAGCCATTGTCACAAACTCTGCCAGTTCATGGACAGCAACAGAAAGGGGAAAACACTGTGAAAACAACATGAAATTTTTATGTCCTTGTTGGTTCCAGTTGCAAAATTTACATTTAGATTTCCTGCAGTGATTGTAGCAGTATTCTAATAAACCTCTCAGGCAATGAATGGCCAGTGGCTACAAGTAAGGACCACAGCTATTGAACCATGTTATATTTAGATGGATCATATTTAGACAATCCTTTACCACTTCTATGTTGTATATTCATGGGACATGACATTGTAAGATGCATGAGATAAAATGCTTTCATTGTAATTCTGTTGCCAGTGCAGGTCTTTTATTTCCAGCAACAGTTCAAGAGAGAATGTAGGGAAGGAGGTAGTACTGTATTAGCTAAACTGTTTATGGCGCAGTTCTGTATGTGAAAAATAGTAAAATAATATAACAAACATGTCTCTGACACAACCAAATATTGAGGAGGTGGGGGAAAAGTATACTCCCATCCAAAGAATAAAGAGCCAGAGGCATAGTTAAAAAACACATATACAAGACAAAAGTATGTGAAATAGCTTCTTAAGCAGCTAATTTTGCACATAAGTACCACACCTGTTTGGAAACTGTAAGAAATAAGAATAAAGGCCATAGGAATTGGTTTCATAAATTAGAAAAAAAACATAGAAGGAACCTAAATATCACCCAAGCTTTAGCTAGAATAAAAGCATGGAACAGAGGACAGAATTTTTAGATGACTAATAAATCTTACTTTACAGCTTATATTGAACTTCAATTATAAATAAATGTGTATTTCTACATATTTTAAATCAAAATCTGAAGTTTCCCTTTTAAGAGAACTGTTCCCATTCCCATTCCTAGCAGAATGGGATTTTTTATGTTTTAGAAGTTAGTAGTGTATAGTAACTAATCTTTGGTTCTTAGAAGAAGCTGATTGACAACTGGAGGGAAAAATTGAGAGTGATACTTAAGTGTTCTCAGAAACAGGAGAGACATGAGAAATTAGGGTTAATTTTCCACTTTATATAGCTCTATCTTTTCATCGCTGCATCCAGATCCTTAATGTCATTCAGCCCTTGAAAAGAGCCTTTCATTCTAATATAGGCAATAGCATTAGTGATGCTATCTGACAACAACATACATGGTAATGAGATCCTCCAACCAAAGGTGCAAAATGAAATAAAATTATTATCTTCAAACACTAAAGCTGCAAGGAGATAATGCCATTCAGATTAGTATTAATTTCTGCCCAGACTTCCCTTTAGACTTTTGACTGAAGCATGCAGTGCAGTGGCTACTTCCCAGCTTCCTGCAGCCAGGAGTGCAGCAGATGCAGAGACGTGAGAAAGGCAAACACTGTCAGCTGAGTGGCTGTGTCCCACCACCAAGGTATTTTTCAGTAACCTAAAATAAAGCATATGAGTGTTAAAGATATGTGATCCCTTTATGTGTTGCTTATTCATGTATTTCTGTTTCATGTTTATCCACTGTCTTTGACAAGTGATTTGAACAAGCTGAGGGCATAGCTTTTAGTTAGATGTGTTACTCTGAGAAGCAATGTTTTAGTCTTTGCACTAACAGTAGTAGGAATAGTGATGTAATAAGAATAATGTTCCAACTTAGCTTTGGTCAAGCAAAAACCTCTAATAAAGTTCTATTAAAGTTCTATGTGACTTTAACAAGCACACATTTTTTTTTTTTCATTTTCACATATGCAGCAACTTTGCTTAAGACATTACTTCATTAACTGATGTCATGTCAGCAATTGTACCTGAAGGTTTTTGAAAGAGGGCATTAGATGGGTGTTAGAAATGACACTTTGCTCTCATTAGCCCTGTGAGACTGCTGAATCGCAGAACAGATCATCTGCTGGTCAAGCTCCTGCCCCATAACCTTGAATTAGGGCCATATGATCATGCATTTATAGATTTTTATGTTGCCTCTTTTGATCCCTCTACTAGCTCCCCTGTATTAAAGCAGAAATATTGCAGAGAAATCTGATCCTTTCATCACTACAGCTTTCTACTCACATACAAAGGTCACTGTAATCAAGATTTTCTTCATCTCCATCCTACATCACCCATTCCTACAAATATTTGTGCAATGGAGTACTGTCCACTCAGGGTCTGAGCAATATCTTGTCCATACTCCTCCCAAAGCTGACACATAAATGTCAAAGGGAAGATGAGAAGCTAGAAGAGGCAGGGGACAGCAGCAGCTGGAGGAGGAAATGAGTTATGTGCCAGAATCAAAGCTAGCTGTACACTATGGGCACAGCAGCAGCCGTGCAGGATCTGAGTGCTTTATCTTCTCTGGCACTTCCACTTGCTAGCTGCTGTTCCAAATTTCCCCGAGATTCACCGTAAAGTACTGAGGAACCAAAGTGCACACTCGGTTTAGTGCAATCAGGTCTCAGGAGCCATCCCTGCTCTTAGTGCATTATTGACAAACAAAGTTGTTACTGTATCAGGTCTAGTACGTCAACATGGCATAATTCTGGCATAATGGCATAATAACCTTCAGAAATTAGAAAAGGTAGCAATTATACCCTTAAAATGTCACTTTTGAATTAACTAATTAATCATTCATTGCCCATAGCACTAATAAGTGATTAGTTGTGTAGTGGCTCATTATAAGGTGCAATATGTAGAAGGGCTTATTTATGCAACCCCTTGCTGAATGTTGATTAGGTTATTTATAAATAATACATGCTTGTTATGATCAATTATGACTTACATCTCTGTGAATATGTTTTTTAGTTGAAATGTAGCAAGGTAAAGAGCTTATTAAAAGCTTATTAAAAAGCATCTGTACAGTTAAATATTGTAAAAGAAGCTGTTAATGCAATATCTCTTTCAATATTATATCCTCCAGAGAAAGGGATCTTTTGTCTTGCTACATTGAAATCTGTTCCCATTTGTTCTTTAGCTTTGTTTTTCAATTGCTGTTCTGTCTACTTCAGTTATTCATGCTTCCTGAAGGAACTCTGCAATGTAAGAACTAAAATAAAATATATGTTGCAAACAGACTTTAATGCATTAATGCAGTTAAGTAGCATTATACCAGTTTTATATGCTAACGTTCTAAAGGCTTCAAGAATATGATATGAAGCCAAAGTTATTGGATATATTAACCTGTGTTTTGAAAACACTGTCTAAATTTAAGAGGTATATAATTACCCCAAAGAAAGAGAAGGAGACAGAAAAAAAAATGTTAGCAGAAATATTATGTGTTAATGTTTGCCAATTAGAGCCACTGAAGTATTTTTTTAATTGTTCCTTTTTTATTTTTGCCTCAGGAACAGAATTTACAACTAAAGAATTTCAAACATGCATTTCTCTCTAAAATGAACATAAGTAAAATGTAAAAAACACATCCATTCTTCTTTACTTTAAAAAGCCTGCAGTAGATTTCATCCCAATGAATTAGATCATGTCTAAGGACAGCATTTTGCACCTCTAGATTAACTTCAGCCAAAATCCCAGTCCTGTTAGCTAGTTACAGTTACCCTGTTTGATATATCCCAGCCTCTTCTGATTGACCGACTTCCACACTCAGGCTGCCACATAGAGGAAAGAAGGACTGGAAGGAGGGGGTGGAGGCAGCAATCTGAGGAGATTCCAGTTCTTGTTCTGGAAGGAAAAAAAAAAAGATAGGGAGCAGAGGGAACTCCAACCAATTGTTCTTGCTTTGCAAATTGAGACGTATCCAGATGCCAGACATGAGTAAAAGATAATGGTGCAGAAGTGGTATGGAGTGCCTCTGAGCAGGGATACAGATCACAGAGAAACCAAGGATGATGTTTAATAAATCTGGGACTACTGCTTTTCATTCAGTCTTCACTGTGGTCAGATCAGAATTATGCTATCTTGAAAGATTTGAGCCTCATTAGGGCTCTTTGGGACTTGCTGATATGAGTCTGTCCTACAAAGGAGAGGTGGAGTTTATGATACCCCTTCTGAAGAGGCTAGAAGATAATGCATATCTGAGAAAAGAATTCCCAGATACAGTAGAAGAGTGTGTTAGCTTTGGAGGTTTGCTGCCCTAGGAGAGGTTTGCCACGATGATGTATAACTATGTAAAGAAAGGTTATGTTCTTAAATACAGCTGGCAGACACTGAGGGTTCTTTGTCCCTTTCCCACCTAAGGGGGATAGCATCTCCGGAAATAAGGAACAGGATGAGCTGCTTTTTCTCTAGAAGTGCAATGTCCCACCATGGATACCCTGGAGAAATCACTCTCGAAGGGTGAAAATTACCTTAACAAGGAACACCGAGTCACCCAAATAGTTCTAAAAGGCTGGGTAAGCGAGCCAGATAAGTACTGTAGAAGAGTAAATCCCACTCTGGTAGCTACCTTCTCTCTCCTCAAAGTAGTGAGGGAGCAAACTGCCATTCATAACATCAGCATTACTTTACCGGAATTTCCTATATACCCTGTGACTCTGTTAATACACATTCATGACAGATGTTGACATCCTCCTTCGATGGTCCCATAGGGTAAAAGGCCTCATTTTCTGTGAATCAATATCCTACTATTTGTTTAGAGGCATGAAAACCCTCCATGCCATAGAGGAATTGGCTGCAGAGGAGGTTGCTGCAGCTGGGGTCCAGGAAGGTATTAAGGACATGCTTAAACCTACCAGTGAATTTAATCATGGCAATTAATCACAAGCTTATGATATACAAATGTTAAAATTACTGCTGTATCAGAACCTGAGATTGTTTCTGGGTTATCCCAAAGAAAGGAAGATATAGTTTTGTTTTGATAATTATGCAGTAGTCAGCCTCAAACCCTCACTTGCTTGTAGAAATGCTCCTGTGAGCATTTTTATATGAGTTAATAAAAGAATGAAAATTTCAGTGGTCGGTATATAAAATAACTAAATCAAAAGCACTATTTAAAAATCAAAGGAAAAATATTTCCTACTTCAGTTAAATTAAACTCAATTGGAACCTATTCAGTCCCTTTCATAACTATTTAAAATGATGATTGTGCAATACTTACATGATGAAAGTTAATGTAATATTTATGCAATCAAAGTTAATGTTAAGATATATAATGATTTCACAAGATGAGCTGTGAATATAAATGACAAATTAACATAATTATTAAAGATCATAATATTTGCATGGAGAAAAAGTGTTTTTTTCAATAGTAATAGTCTGTCTCATTATCTCTAAGAGGATTCCATGTGTTATTTATTTTATGAGAAAACATCCATATGTAAACTTATGATCTGACTTTTTTGACTGATTTTTTGGAAATAGCAGCAGTAAGAATTGGGTGCATTTATTTTTAATAGAATAATATCTAAATACATTAACAAATTTTTCTTCAGTGGTTCCTTCTCAAATCTCAAGTCTGATGCACCCAGGTCATTAAACTGAACAGAAACACTTAATTGTCCTCTTGCCTTTAAGTTTATATTCTGTTGATGCATTTTATGAAGTTGCCTTGTCTGAGGGAAAAAAATGGAGTAAAAAAGCCTGAGGGAGCTGTATGCAACTTCCCCAGAGCCAAGGTCCATGGTGGATCTTCCTCTCCCTGTGCTCTGGGTAGACTCTTGCTCAGCTCCTGAGACAGCAACCCTCAGGGAGGGCTGTGCTCCTTCTGTCAGGGTCAAGCATGAACGTCCCCTGTCACTTAGGAAACAGAGAAGAGATGTCATTGTGCCCAGCTTGCCATGCCTACAGAAAAGGAGAGGCATTATTCACGTTATTCTCTCACATGGCAAGGAAATATAACAAGGCTTTGCTCAGTTTTGAAATACAAGTGGGGAAGAAGCCACAAAAGTGAAATCTCACTGAATGCTAAACTTTGCAGAGGTTTTGTATTCCAAACTGATATGTGAGATTTACAATATCGGAAAAATAAGGGTTTGTTTTTCTTTGTAAGAAGCTCAGAGACTGTTTATCCATTCTCAGTTGGTGACTATAGAAGAACACTTTAATTTTTCCTCATTATTTCTATTAATTGTGCTCTAGCTTATTCTAATTGCCTTTTAGATTTGTCCGAAAAGCCTACTTCTTAAACATTCCAAATATCCACCTGTACTAGAATTATTTAGATCTGAGGTCTCTCAAAACCTCACCAAATATCAAAGAGATGTTTGCCTGAGTTTTCGGGGCTTAACCATTCAGTACAACAAGTAGCTTGGCTCATGATTCCATGTCACAGACAGAAACAATTATTAGCTGTGAATATTTTTAATCAGGATTTGTGTAGAAGAGAGATGGCCTTGGAACTAGAATAAGTGACATGCCTCAAAAGTAGTAGCCGTTGAAATAGGCTTTGGATTTCATGTTTAGTTAATGAATTCTTAACAGCTTAGTTTCCATGAAGGTGGACTCATAATGTTGGCATATTTTAAGATATTTGGTAATGGTGAGGGTAAAATTAATTCTGTATAAACCACATCTACCAACTCCACAGAATTTAAGAAGCCCATTTTACCCTTACCATTACCAAGTCTACAGTGCTCAGACAAAAAAAAATAACAAGAGGTTGTTCTATAACTATAATTTATGAATAACATAGTTACTTGAGGAGATTATCTTTGTCCTCATGCAAATTATTTATTTTGTGCCTACTTATAGTGTAACCTTTGAAATTAAATTGAAATTATGGAATGCCTTAAAGCCTGACTATCATGTACCAGCTGTCTCAGTCAGCTGGCTCGTCAGTCAATACAGACTGCACATCACAACTATATTTGATCTTGACTGGGAGGCTATTTTGGGAATTGTGCCAGTCAACACTGAACAAGTTGTACTGAAGAGATCATACCCTTTGAAACTGGTGAAGTGAAGAACTCAGAAATAATCTCAGCTACACAATGATTACTTCTTTTTAAAAAAAAAAAAAGGTGGCAGCCAAAAAGCTTTTAAGGAAATTCCCATAGCCAGTCTGCAACCTATTTTTTTCTCCAAACATTCTGTCTTCCTCCTTTTCCTTTTCCCTCACCCTCCCACTTTTTTCCTTCCTTTCTCTAAAAAAATCACTGCCTTTCCCAGCTGTTTTGAAACTCTTGCTGGACAGCCACTGTCCTGGAGCGTGCCCACTGGACACTACTCTGGTGTTCTGGTTTGTCTCTTTCCTTTTTAGCTAAAAGTCGTTGGCAATAAAATATTTATTTATTGTTAGGGAAATCATGAATCACAGGCTGCTGCTGTTTCACATCACTAGGATTTTAATATCACATTGGAAGCTTTGAGAGTTTTAGGTATTGTTTTTTTCTTTTGACTAATTTACTAAGCACACACTAAAATTCATTCATGTGTGGATCTCTGTCAAGGTCTTTTACCCTAGACTATCTGTTTTTTACTGGAGGAAATGTTTGGGGGAACTTCTTTTCAAATGAAAATGTAAATCATCACACCCATTAAATGGTTCCATTTATGCCTCTGGCTAAAACATGCTTTTTATATAGCCTTGGAAATGACAATGTCATTTACCCTATTATACTGTGTTTTGTTACTGAGCCACTTTATTGACCCCATAAACATTGCAAATATCTCTGTGGCTTGGAGTGTTCAGATGCACAGAGTCACCCACACCATATCCCAAGCTAGTTCCTTCATGCTTTCAGCAGACTTTTCCAATATGCACTTTCATGATTTCATCCATAATCTAAAGGTGCATCCCATAAGTACATGCTAACCTGCCTCACTGTTTTCCTTCAAATCACAAATTCTGCCTTTCCTTTTCTGCAGTGCTTACAGAACCCCTGAAAAAACTGTTGTCACTCACACTGACTAATGCTACCTCGGTGTGCCTTTGCAGACACTGTCTGCCTGCACTTGCCCATGAGCTGTCTTAAATCTAAATTGCCTGCTGCTGTTCTTCTATTTGCACAGTCCCTAGTGCAGTGCACACAGGAACTCTGCATGTGCTGCTTTGAGATTTTATACTTAAAATAAACAACAATAAGAACTGAAAATACCTAGTACTTAGATTATCTTGCTAATAAGGGAAACAGAAGGACATATGGTTGGAACAACACTGTTTTCTTCTTAAATGCCATGATAGTTCTTTCTTTTCTGGGCTTATCTGAAGAAAATCTCATTTTACCTTGAAACAAACAAATTCTTTTTCTTCAGAGCTTTGTTTATAGATAGAATTTACCACAAAAATGGCTTTACTTAAATACTTTTAGATTTTGATTCAAAACTTAGTGTAGTGTTTTGGGAGGAATGAAATATAACATAATACATGGTCTTTGATCTCACTTTTTTCTGGAAGAAAAAGAGGAGGAAAGGGGTAGAGCAGTATTCACTGTGGAGGTGTGCGTGTCTTCCTCATTTCAAAAATATCATGCACTGAATCTCTGCTCCACATCTCTCTCCAAAAGCTGCTTGTTCATGGCACTTACCCAAGCTGCTTTCCTCATTGCTGAACTTGAAATGCTCTCTCACCTTGGCATGGTTTCAACTATGTCAGTTAAATCAGAAAGAGGGAGAGTCAGGCCAACAATAAAAACACCTTTCCTGGAGAGATATGATGTTGACCCAGAAATAACACTGAGCAGCCAGAACATTGTTGCTACATTCAATTCCGTTTTAATAGAGGGAGAATGATGTAGTGGTATCCGTGCACATTCAGTCACTGTTGTGTCTCCTGCTGTCATGGTGTGGGCTTACTAGAAGATTTAAATACTGAAAAGGAAAAATAATGTGCAGCATATTAAGTGTTCTGCTTGCTATTCTGAAAATAGTATAGTGCAACATTTAATCACTGACAAGCATCATTCTTCTATTATTAATAATCCATATGGAAATTAGATTGCTTACATTAGAATTTTTTCTGACTTATTTTAACTATGTATTTTAAATACATTTGGGTATACTAATAACAATAATGCTTTGCTCTGCAAAAATGCAAATTCTGAAGCACATTAGCACAAGGATTTTACAGCAAAGGTTCAGAATATATTCAGAAAGTAAAGGCCATGCCTTTGTATTGAAGATTTACTTAAACAAAATTCTTCAAGTTGGCAACAAATATCTTTTGCACGTTATTTTTTTTACATTATTATTGTCACAGTCGTGCAAGGTGTCAACAGGCTTTTCATCATATCTATTCTGTATGAAAAATACACAGAAATTACTCCAAATCCTAAATGTAGTAAACATAAATGAGGCAAGAAAAACAGAAAATTATTCAGTTAGCAAAGATCCATTTTGTCCTTTGGGATCCAAATGGTATTGGATAGCATTTCAAAAGCATTCATCTTTGGCCTAACTTTATTTTCAGTGGTATCAGCTCAGCTGATCACTCTACCCAAGGTGCAAATGAAGAAGAAAAATCACCAAGTCAAAGCTCAACACAGTTTAATTGGCTTTTTTGGTATTTGCATCTTGTAAAAAGCCATCAGCTCAAATTTCTATGCTAATCAAAAAGTGCATTTTCCATTTGTCAAATTATTAACCTACACTAAACTTACATTAAGTCAATGAAAATTTACGTGTTGAGTATCTATGTTGTCAGCAGTTAATGTAGAAAAAGATAAAACCATTAAGTTCATATAGAAGTCTGAGTGCAAATCATTTATGTAAATACATAATGGAATATTCTTGTTCTTCTCAGTCAATGGCCAGAAATGGCAAATGCCAAGTCCTTCCAAAAGGTGGTGGTTGTTTATCTGTTATTCACAAACTGTGTGACACTGTTATGATATAGTTGACAATATGTGTGTGTTTACATCATGAACACATAGTTTTTCATTTTCATGTACGCAGCAAGAAAAGGAGTTTCTTTAATTTTCTCTTACACTTCCATCTTTGATAGGACAGAGTAACACATTGTGTAATTGCAATATGTATAAATTGATAAACATGTTGCTTTGGGATTTTCATATCACCAGTTAAAATGAAGTGTGTGCCTGTTCTGTATGTTCAGGAAATTTAATTTGAACCTGAAAATAAGAATATATTTAATAGTCTGCTTCAATCATACTGTGTCATTATGTATTACTAAAGATTTCAGAATTTGTCAAATACATTCATTAAACATGACACTTGCAAGGATGGAGTAGGGTTTTTCTTGTACTAGATCTCCACTGGGAACAGCATATTTCATGGTGAATTTTTCTGGATGAAGTGAGCTATTTTAAAATATATTTCCCATTTTTCTACAGTGCTTATTGGAGACTAATGAAAATGACACTCCATATAAAACCGAACTTTTAATGAGAGGAAATTAACTGATTCAGTATTGTTAGTAATATAATTTTAAAAGTCTTTAAGATGCTGATTCAAAAAATTTTCCATTAAGAGTCTATTTAACATACATAGCTCTAATTTTCCTACATGAGATTTCTAAATTGTCTAAGTTTTCTGTCTAAAAGATTTAGTATTTCACTTTCTTTGAAAAACAAAACAAAACAAAAAGGACATGTTTATATAGGCTACATTTATGTATTTTGCTTTGCCTCTCTCAAAGTACCTATGTCTATCAAACATAGTATATAATGAAAGTGAATATTAATATATATTTTATAAGCTATGCATATGTTGTGTCAGGTCCAATTCATGAGCTGCAAAATATATTCACTCATCAGTTTTTTCCTTTAGTACTAGAGTATTCACAGTGCACAAATGTAGTGAAAGCTTGTTGCATAATAATTAAGTTCATTGTTTCAGGAATCACACCAAGCAGGGAGGGAGGACATACTCAGGTGGCTTCGTGATGTTCTGTGTTGGTTCTGTATAACAATAGTATTCAAGGTATACAGCCTTCAAAAGATTGATTTTGTATCATTGGCTGTCATACTATGTATTGCCACTTTTGTTTTCAGACCTTATCTGAGAGAAGGAAGATAAATGAGACAAATTAGCATGAATGATGAGAGAAGAAAATTCCACAGGAATTCTTCCAGCAGATGACATATTGTCCTCAGAAATTGTGAGGAGCTGGCTAGGTTTGTGCACAGACTGCATCTGTTTAGCATCCCAAAAATCTCAACACTTACTGGTGATCATACTGATTCTCCCTGGTAATCAATATACCATTGAGAAATAACTGCCTAGCAAGGGCACATGACTAATAGTATCAAGTCGTGGCTGTTTCAGAATGTGAATCCTTCTATAATAGCTGTTAATTTGGGTATCTGGAGACTAAGAATGATGTTTAAGAAAACACACTAACTTTTTATGGCTTTTCCTATAGTACAGGCATCTCATAATTGTACAGGAAGGAAAAAAATGCTAATTATTATTAACTAATGATAAGAACTAATCAAGTAATATATTAATTAGTTTCATTCCATTTCCCATGGTAATATCTCCAGTTCATTTATATTTGATTTACATGAAGTATAAATGAACCTTAAGGGCTGTATTAATTAAATAATTGAGGAACTTGAAAAAATCAGAAACAACGAAACTACATTATGATTACTAGTAAGAAGTTACTTCTAAGTCTATTTGTAATTCATCTCATAATATAAAGTTTCTGTACATTTGGGGCTAGGACACCAAAATGACAGTTATGCACAAAAATTCAAAAACTCTCCTATGATCTCATTTCTGAAGTATTTTGAATCCTACCAAAGAAGTTTTGCAGAACCTTGAGTTCCAGTGCTGGATATGTTTTTCAATTACTGAACATCTTGTTCCTAATCCCCAGGAAAATCCCCCTGGCTCTTCTACCAGCATGGTGCTATCAGAAGGACAGTCATGTGTCTTCCCCTCCCAAGCCCTTCTCATACATAGAATATTCACCTAGTAACTGGGATATCTTGCCTCAAATCTTTGCTTAGCCCAGACAGGGAGAAGACCCAAACCATCTAAATTAATCTCTACCCACTGGACTAAAAGGCAATAGGAGCCATCACACTTCCAGTATTATTTAAAAATGCTATACATTTTATAATTAAATAGAGTTTTGAAGTGTTTGCGAATGATTTATCCCAACAACAATTGCAAGTGAGAGATAACCTAGTCTACATATCCACTGGGGCTGATGCCAAACAATTTGGCACCAAAACCATTGAAACAAGCCATGTGTAGGGCCAGCCACAGAAACATGGCTTCTTGGGAGTTTTGCTAGTAGATATTCAAGTGCCAGAGCTGGAGCAGTGTTTTTAAGGTACACTCTTTGCGCTTGGTTGTCAAAATGGCATTTGGGATCTAAGCTGCTGTGCAAATCCTGACCTTATAGCTCTAATCTTAAACTGAATCCATTTTTCCATGTTACTGTAAGTTGATTCCTTAGGATTACAAAGAGCTGATAAAGGAAGCAACTGAAGTGTTAATATATAAAAACCTTATTTGTTCTCTTTAAACTGTTAAAAATTTCCCTGTGACAAAAGAAATTGTCAGTCTCAATTAACACCGCTTTTTTTCTCTTTTAAACCACCATGCCTGCTCCCTCTGGATTTAGGTGTTTGCAATAGAGGAAACATAGGAAATTGCTCTGTTTAACGAATTCCTTTGTAGTACTGTGTACAGTTCATTTCTCACTGGAATAAGACAAGACTCCTGGCAGTTGCTAACTCAGAAATATAGCAGTTCCATAATATTTCTTCTTACTCTTGAAGAAGAAGCATCCACAACCAAAGTTCTTGAGGCATTCTTGGAATCAAGATTTCTGAAAGTTCTTTGTGCTACAGTTTTGTCAGCCTTATAAGGTCACTTCAAATGCTTCTGAAAATAAAAAATATGTCTACGGTCCCACCTGAATTCAACTATTATGAAATACTGTTATAAAATATGAAATATTTTAGAATATTGACATTTTAAGGGGAAAAACCTTAATTAGAATTGTAGGAGTTTTTTTAATGTCAACCTTGTAGTGGAAAGAAGGTAGCATTAAGAGAAAGTATGAATAACCAGTGACTTCCTAATATTTTTAAAGATTGTGTAAGCATGTTTAAACAGGAGAAAAAAAATTGCTGAGTTAATGATAATTTTGATTGGAAGTATGCAGCCACTTATGCCCTAAGCATATGGTGCCATATTTCTAGAAGAAGCGTTATGCAAACAACATCTTGTGGAATTGTGTCTGTGTGTATAATATTAAAAATTACAGACCTGTAAAACCATTCTGTGGCCCTAAAATTTAAAGGCATGGTGCAGCTTGCATTCACACAACTTAACTTTTCTTCCCTTGTAGAGTGGTGGGAAGAGTGTGTGGAACACACTATTCCCTGTACTGTGGGCTAGCACTGTCTGGAATTCCTTGCACTGGCACAGACCAGAGCTTAACCAAGAACCATGCCAACAGTTGGGCAATACATATGGTCTTGGGCAGCATCACCAGGGCCACCTTTACTTACTAGTATAGATGTCACTTAAAGGCAAATTTTGTCCTCAAACTATGCAACAGTAGTTCCCCTTTCATTTGGAAGGCTTGACCCATATTCTTCTAGTAAAAATAACAAGAAATATGAGGATTTATGTTTTGGTGTACACATTTTGTTTGGTTTTTTTTCCAAATACACTTCCTCACATTGTTATGATGGATCTTTTGAGTATTATGAATATAGTAACCCAACCATCAAACCTGCATCATATAGCTGAGTGCAGTTTCGAATTAAGGTAAATTCTAATGATTTTGCTACAGTATAGTTGTATTCAGCACAGCCTTGACCAGCAACATCTACATGTTTATACCATTCCCCTCCATTTATGGCAGAAGTGTCCTGAGAGGGGTACAAGCTGCCAAAGTCATGACTTTTTTATTCATGTCCTGCCCAGTCACTATTGAGTGTGTCTTTTAAAACTGATGACATACCTGGAGAGGGTAATTGTCCAGGCATTTTTAGATGTGCAGAGGAAGGGAGAAGTCTCTGACAGCTGGCCCATCTGGTCAAAGATTAGAGACATGCTCATTCCAGTAATGTGAGAGTTTAAATTAAGCATATGAATTAAGACCCCTGATTAGATGGCTGGGCTTTCCCGTACAGACCATACAAAGAAAGAGTTTTCACTAAGAATGGTATGTAACTATAAAGGTATTCAGTCAGGATTAGGTTTTGTGTACATTAAAGTGATGTGCATACCTTGCTGTGTCATAATTTGCGAACTGCCTTTCTTACAACACGAAGCAACATTTTCACACATCTTGGAGATTCCTAATCTATTAGAATTAAGTGGTCTTTTGAGTCCCTTAAGCTCAGAGGCAAGTTGGTCTTTTACTTGAATATTTAAAGAATTTCACCCCCTGTAAAGATCATAAATTTCTCAGTCATTCTGATAATATGTTTTTTCTCCTGAAGCAGATAATTGTTGCTGTGTGTATTAATTTTTACTTTCAGTTTTGAAGAGGTATTTGGATGGTGTAAGCATAAGGAAAAAAAAACAACAACTATATTTGTGGTGGGTTGTTACTCATTTTCCACTGGTATTCAATGCTCAGATTTTTCTGTGTGCAAATTTTAAACAAAACACTGGATATCTCCTGAAAATTAATTTCAGCTTGTACTATTGGCAATCTTCAGTGTGTTGGTTAGTTACATTAGTCATATGGTACTATTTATGTTAAGTCATATTGCCCTTTGGAATCAGGGAATGTAAAACAGGACTGCATAGCTATCAACAGATTTGTTGTCATAATTTGTGATTACCTTAGAAATTAGGCTTAACTAGAAGAAGGAATAAAATTCAGGATATAAAAACTGCATTAACTTTAGTGATGTATATGTATTAAATAATTAATATTAATAATATAAATATTATCAATGAGTATAGTAATATCCATTTTGCATACACAATTTAAGCAATGTGATATCATGTCTAGAATATTATGTTTCTAAAACATTACCATTACTGGTACAACTTATCATTCAGCATATTTTATTATAAATATTTCATATTTATATATTGTGATTTCTTGTAATTGTAATTTAATTTTGTAGATATGGTTACACTTACTGAAAATCTCTCATTTGCAGTTTCATCCTTCAACTAACATAATTACTGTAAAACACAGGGGTTTATACTCCTAAAATTAATTTGAAAAACTTTATACACCCCAAAAAAGTGCTCAGAAGTATGTTCTTATCTAAGAGATAATGTCAATGGAAACAAAAGTTGTCTTAGGTTATTTGTCTCCAGCTGCCACATGAATGCTGAGGCATAGCCAAGACATTTATTTTCAAAGTTGAAAACATTGATCTTACGACAGTGTTCTATTATGATGACTTCATTCCTATTATGTCAAGAAATTGATAAAGAGGTAACCATTTTATCAGATGAATTGCGCTGCAAGAGAGTGACAGATGTTCAGTCTAATAGTATCCATTTGCTTCATCCTAAATTGACCTTATTTATCCAATCAGG
This sequence comes from Pseudopipra pipra, assembly GCF_036250125.1. Taxonomy (NCBI): domain Eukaryota; kingdom Metazoa; phylum Chordata; class Aves; order Passeriformes; family Pipridae; genus Pseudopipra; species Pseudopipra pipra. The sequence goes on from NC_087553.1 coordinate 52,275,048, forward strand.
TGCTAGATTAAATTTTCAAGTAAGTCACACTATTTGCAAATGGAACTCTTAATCATTATGGTGAGTGAAAGAAAAATGATTGTTGAATAAGAGATGACAATATTGGTCATCTCATTCTTATCATAAAGACATTTGTCCTTATCACTGCAATATAAAGGGAACGTTTTAAGGTTTAGGATTCATTTTATGTGTAATATGTAATTTACATGTCTAACTTCCACAACTGCACTGAATGTATCAATTTTCTGGCATCAGTGGAACAGTCAAAAATATCAATATGGTGATTAGAGAAACAGATTATTTTAGATGAATGTTTGGCTTAAATCATTAACTTCCATAACATAACGTTATGACAGTATGCAGTCAACAAATAGTTTAATATTGCAATGTGTTCTAGAGTTTACCAATATGAGACTACAATCTAGAAGCTGAGGTAATCCATAAAGACAAAATATACATATACTAATACACTTTTCTTCTTGATTATTCTTCTTCTCATTTCTGTGGAAGGCACGTGTTTTTTAATGAATATAGGAGGTTTTACCAAAGTCAAATTTTTCAGCTTTTCAGTGATACTCAGATTTAACCTTGAATGTTTTCTTCAAAGCCATCACATGGTGCCCTAGAAGCAGGGGCTGCTTGTTTGCAGTCCCACTGTGGCAAAAGGAAAAAGACTGGCTCCACAAATCCAAATATAGAGAAAGCTAGTAAAAATGTTCTCCATCTTGCTCAGGAGAAGTCTATTTCTAACCATAGGTTGCTGAGAAAACCTACAGAGTCTGTCTTCTTAAATAAAGCACCTAAAATAGAATTACTTAAGCCTTGGTTTTCACATATTTGAATTTTAATTTTTTTTCTTCATATTGCCACTTCACTATAAGAACTTCAGCTCCTACAATGAAATTAGGAATTGGCAGCACTTCCAATAGCCCATACCAGTTTTAACTTCAGAGGTGATGCTGTTCAGAAAACTTTGTAAAGTATAGCTGTTGCGAATTTTTTGTCCTTTCAATCCCTGAGGGGGAAGAGTTAATCTAATACACTGAAACTTCAAAACACATTACATTGTCAGAAGCACGTTACTATTTCCTCAAGGCATTCTTACCAAGATGTTAAGTTCACTGTGAAGTTTAACATTTAGCCACTTGTTCTACATGAAAAATGGAGATGGAAGTGGTCATCAGGTCCTTAGAAACAGAATATTTGGAAAAGTACATTTTGAGTTCCTTTATTAAGGAGACTAAAGAAAGTAATCAATCTTTTTCTTCTTGGGTCAGTTAAAGCTAAGGATTTTGTGAAGCTGCAAGAGTGTTTTCCTTTACTTGTGTGAGGATGCCTTAAATCAGTATTTATATTTAAGGATTCTTTTAGTTGCAATTTCTCTAATGCAGATTTCGCTTTGAAAAATATAATGGTTTTGGCTTCTAAAAAAGAAAGGAAAGGAGTGATTTCAAGGAAAAAAAAGACAGCAAACACAAAGCATGCAAAATAAAAATAAAAAGTAGGAGAAAAATCTCCAGAAAAAGGATAGATAAGGGTTTTTAAACACCTTGTTTTCTATGAAGAAAAATGAATATGAGTTTAAGTAACTTCGCAATGCAAGAAAAAAATGCAAAACAGCACTTACACAAATAACATTAAAGCACAGAAACACATAGCACTTTCTGTGCTATTGCTATGGTTTTCTTAGTACAATTTTAATGTAGTTAAAAGTGAACAGTGTGAAACCTTGTTTCCTTAGACCTCAAGCAGAGTTTAGTTACTCTGGTTCTATAAAACCTGAATTTAAAGACTGATCACAAGGCAAAGATGTTTTGTTGGAAACAAAAGTCTTTGGCAACTCAAATAACAAGAAAAAAGCTGCAAGATGGAAGCTCTCATTCCCTTAAAAAATTAGGGATCCCTGCATCTAAAAACTGAGATGACCCTTCCATATTCTCCCAGCACCTCTGGAGCTGGGCAGCCTCTGGAAGCCACTGGAAGCACAGATCATCTGAAAGGCCTTCTGTTCCTTAAGTCTCCTGCTGTTTTCTGTCTGTTGACTCATCCTCCCCCTGTGGGCAGCTGTGGGACACCTGTGACCTGCTGTCTTTAACTCCACTTTGTCCCCCTGCTGGTGCTACAAGGTGGACTTTGCTTCACTTAACACCTTTGTCTCTACACATCACAAGTGTTGTATAGTAACTATAGTAGCTGTAGTACCACAATTACTGAACTTGAGGTTTCTTTAAAGTCACTGAAGAGAAGTGGGAACTTGCAGCTTTTCTCACAGAGCATTCTCCACTTTTTATCATGGGAAGATCCATTTAATATTATGTCAGTAAGGTAAAGATTACACAAGTCCACTCATACAATCCTAACTAAAAAAAAAATACATTAACTACAGTCTATATTTCTCAAAGTTAAAGCAGGGTCCATTTGAATATCATCTGTTTCTATCTGACGTAGTAATCTGGAGATTAGCAGTAATTTAATGACAAGAAAATGTTTCAGTCCCTACAAGAAAAAAAGTTTTTTAAAAGATTTTTTAAAAATGTCCAAATAAAGCAACTGTAGATATTGAGACTGCTGTGAAAATGGACACTGCCCTATGCAATCCAGATCTAAGGAAAAAAAATAGTGCTAGAATAAAGGGGAAAATTAAGGTGAAAAAAACTATTATGCATTAGGTTTAAATTAATTTTTCATAGCACATAATTAGACTTGAATATCTGATCTTCTTCTGTTAGGAAAATGAGGATGTGATTGATGGAAGGCGAACATTTTAATATACACCCCCAGATCTTGGCTAGATAATTTTCTGGGTTCTCAAAATTATCTTCTGCCCCAAAGCATGTTCATAAATGATTCAATGTTGATATAAAAATGGCTGATTTCCACAGAGGCCCTAGTTGGCTTCTGAGGCCCTGGAATGACACTGTAGAATGTTTTATTACATAAAACTTGTAACAGATTAATCAATCTGAAGAATTTAGATCTTTGTTCTAAAAGGAACACTGAAATGCTTGCTAACCTTGCACAGACAATGGAAATTATTCAGGTTTCAAATTATTGTATGTTTATCACAAAGATTCATCAACTTATCAGTTGAATCTCAAGTAGTTAAGAGGAAATAATTTGTTGAAAATTACAGCTACAGAATAATATCTGAACACACTTGGAGAACCATCGTGTAAAAACTTGAAGGAAATACTTCTTATTATTGTGAATGTACCACTGTTTAAAATAGTTTTCAGTCCTTTAATGGCAAAAGACTCCTGGTACTTTATTTGTCTAATCTTTTCCAGAGTTTTTCTAACTATTACATGTTAGAATTTCTAACTAATACATGTTGGTATTAATAGTTCTCTCCCTAGTTAATTTGGATGAAGATCCAGCGAACACTGTGCACCAGGGCTTATGTCATCCTCTTACTTCTCACTGCCTTTTGTTTATATTTCAGTGGTTCATCTTTCCTGGTGCCTCCAAGATTGCAGGGAGCAGTTTTAAATTGGCAGCATGCTGTTAACTGAAGAGTATAGTAAATTTTCGTACATGGGTTTGTACAATGTACACTACAGAGCTTTTAGCAAACTAACTATGGAGTTCCAGGAAAGTAATCTGGATTCCAGAGTTCTACCACAACCTGCAGTATTGAGATCAAGGGGAATTGTATCCTAGGATCGGGAAGAAACTGCAGACTAAACTCCATTTTCTTATACAGTGAATACAGTGTCACTGATGTCAAAGTGATTTTCAAAGGCAGTTAAAAAAAACTTAACTTGCTAATAAGTTCATAAAGAGTAAGGGGAGGAACTACCAGTTGAATAGGAAACACCCTCTCAGAAAAAGAAGTGCAGTGTAAGAAAATTGCAAAGGGAAGGAGTAAAAAAAAAACCACGTAATATTATGGATAGTAGAGAAGAATAGGGAAAGGTAAGAGATGGGAATTAACAGAAAACAAAATCAAAAGTGAATAACAAAACCAGACTGGGAAAAATGCATCCTATCAACAAGAACCTTTTTTTATTTCTCCAGTCATTGTATCTGCATACACCTGTATCATATATAGCATTACTTTATCTTAGACCTCTCTCTGCTGTTTAATTATAATCTCAGTAATATCTCTTCATAGGATCCTAGCTAGTACAGTTAGTTCTCTATTTACAGCACAGATTAAGCCTCTTTCAATATCCAGTGTCAGAAAAATTAGATTTCTACTTTCCAAAATGAATTTTCAACTACTTCCCCAGCATTATAATGAGTTGTCCAATCTGTGGAGAGGCCATCCTCACTGAGAGAGGCCATCCCAGCGCTGGCCATCAAAACTCGGTGGCCACTGAGATAGTTAAAATTCATGGCATAGGATACCACATCAAATAATTTTGAAAGTGCTGTAGAAATATAATCCAGTTTGTATGGTTCACTTCCTTGTGAACAGAAAAGGCCAGAAGTGAGTAATTCATACTATTCACAATGACTTTGATAAAACCTTTTCATGCTACTGTACTCATTGGTACTCTCTCTGTGTCACTACATCATAGCAAAAAAATACTTTTTCAAAGGTATTAGACTTTTATTTTACTGTGTCTATTTTTGTATCATTATATTTGGCAGGATTGGTCCAGACCTACTGTGAAGAACCTGTGGATAATATTAAAACCTTTAAAAAATACCTAAAGAGCTCTTATACACACGAAGATGTAGTCATTATTAAAATTAAAACTAAATAAATAAAATTGAAGATAAATCCTATTTCAAACTTTTTCTGTCTGAAATCTGTCACGCCTTCTGTTAGATCTTATTAGGGAGCAGATTTATTGTCTTTCCATAGAAGTTTTTAAATACACTTTCCTGTGTCTTATGATTCATATATATTAGGAAATCTTAAAATCCATCCACCTACCTATATGTGAGGCTGCAGGTATTGTGAGGAGCAACTCACTATGTCTCAGCTGCTCACCTAAACTCTTGCTGTAGCCAAATTGAGAAAGAGGTATCTTTCAATCATGATACTTCTCATCCTAAAGAGATGATGTATCTCCTCTGAAATAGGTGAAACAAATTGTATCTGAAGAGTCTTTTTCTCTTCCTTGACTATAAAAAGAACCTAGTTCTGGTGCAGACATCTACACTGTGGATGTTTTAATGCAGATGCAATGAATTTCATCACAGGTCGCTATCTGCAACTGGCTTATTACTATTATTATTGTTATTAGTATTATTTATATAATATAACTTGAAGCCCCACTGTACTATTATACAAAGAAACTGTAGCAGAAACTCCCTGACTCAGAGAACAGATGAGAAAGAAAAGTAGAAGTTTTCATATTACTGGTAGGTGACTAAAACACAGAGTAACTAAACTCTTCTCAGCTAAGTTTCCTTTATGTAGTTGAATAGCATTTAGTGCAGTGTGGCCCCCTGACTGCAGTACTTAGGTGTCAGGGCACTGCTGATTAAAGCAATGAAATTTAGAAAAGGCCAGAGGGAATCTGCAAAAGACCCAACAACCGAACCCTTCTTTCCTAGGCCTTATCCAGTGCTTAATCACAAATCTATTTCCCCAGGTAATTTTTTCTGCTACAACTAATGAATTTCTAAGTGCTTGACTGATTCCTACAATAAACCACACATTCATTTTGCAAATGTGGTTGAGGACCAATGTGTTAAAGTGTTGTCTGAGGAAAGAGAAATTGTTCCTGATATTTTTCCATAGAAAAAGAGGATTTTGCTACCCCACTTTTCAGATCACCAATCTTACCAAAATTTATATAATATTTACTTGGCATTTAATTTAAATTAAAATTATTTCAATTTAAAAAAAATCTATCTGTATTCAAAAGCAAGAATAGTTATTTTAGAATATAAAGGGAATTTGCAAATAATTCAGCATGGTAATAGTTGATATTAACGGAATAAAGAAAAGAATGAGGACTTTCAGCTCTGGACTTCTATTCTCCAATAATGTCATAAATGATCTTTAATTGTTGTCTCTAAAATACATCTGTCATTTTGTCATGATTGCATCCTATTTATAAACCACATCCAACCACTAGCAATATTCCCTTTCTTTGAAAATAGTCTAATTTTACAGACCACACCTTTTCCTGATGTAATGTATTAATAACATTCTTCAAGTTTTCAACTGCAGATCTGCATAATCCTCCCTAAAGCATCCCAGAAGTAACAGGTTAATTATTTGGAAATTAATTCTATGTGTAGCAGGTATAAAACATTAGCAATTTGCCCCATAAGAGGAATACTTTTAATTCTTTATATACATTAGCATTTCAAAACTAACTGAATCTTCGATATCTTCTCCCCTCTCCCTTCTTTTTCTCCAGTTATTTGTTGGTACTCAGGCTTACTAAAAGGAAGGAGAGCATTTGATTCAGAATGAATGCTATTTCATTCACCCTTCTGAAAGGCTGACCCTAAATCAAGAGAGAATAAAGGGGACACAAAATTGCAAAAGAAGCAAGTTGCAAATGGTAATGTGTGGAGTTTTTTCCCCTACCTGGTTTGGATGTAGTTGGGTGATGGTGAGAAAGAGTGTGGGATGGAGAAAGGCAGAGATGGAAGGACAGGAACAGTTTTCACAAGATCAAGACAAGTCATCCAGTTATAAAACACTGTGCCACAAGAACTCAAGTCCTTGTCTCTTTAGAGAAAGAAATAATTTAGCTGGAGGGGAATTTGATAGCAATTTTTCTTTCTAACTAATATATCAGGTTTCCTTGGCACACTCACATTAAGTTCCCATTATAGTGGTTTGGCATGAAAAAGAGTAGTGTCGTAGCAGTTTTTCCTGAGAAGCATCAAAGAGCAAAAGACACCTTGTATGAGTGAACGGAAGCACATGAGAGCAAAACACTCTGTGGTATTTTCTGAAAAAATACTGCAAATATTGCCATTTAAAAAGAGGGGAACCCTGACCTGTCTTTAAGTTCAAAGCCAGTTACATGCATTATTACTTTGATATCCAGATGTTTTCCATTTTAATCAGATTTTGGTGTTTTGATGCAATCTCTTTAGTGAAAGTCTGGAGAATTAAAATCTGGAACTGAGATGCTTAAAACCTCAGCCCAGTTACTTGCCTCAAGAATGACTAGAAACTTATTTTTTCAGATTTTAGTTTTATTTGTTGTGTGTCAGAAAAAGAATTTTCTAGTTTCATGTCTTTTATACTTGGGGTTTGTAGCAATTCTGAGAACTCAATTTTACAGAGCATTGCTCTACTGAAAAGATGTTACAATGAATTTGAATAGCAAAATTATTAAAAATTTCTTTACATATATATGTTATGAAAAGTATTTCTTGAGCTTCAGAAAAGAACTACCTGTTCTTGGCTTCAGCTGCTCTTAAGGACAGCAATAAAAGACAACCTCTGAAATACACCAAAAGCTATCATGAAAAATTATAAATAAAAATATTTTTCCCCTTCTTTAATCTGTGTATCCACTAAACTGGTGTAAAAATATAGGCCTTGAGATACATCTTGAATCTAACAGTGAACCAAAAAAGGCAATGAATTTGGAAGTTGAACCCTCCTTAAGGGCAGTTCCTCAAGTACAGTGCATGATAACAGAAGACATCTGCTTTTAAAGTCTGATGGGCTTACAACATTGTTTGAAAGTGATTTAGGATTCTACTTGAAGAAAGGTACTACCCTCAAGTTTGACGACAAAGACTGAATTTGCAAAGGACCAGAAAAATGTTTGAAAATTGTAGATACTTGGTTTAGTAAGAAACATCTGATTAGTGAATGAGAGAGGAGATACATTTAAAAATCAAGCTGTGGATGGAGAAGGGTCAGTAAACAATTTTTTATTTAGGGCAATTCTAAATCTGTATGCATTTTGGCTGATTCTTTTTTCTATTTATGAGGTATCATATTTTCAGTAATAATGTATGCAGTAGCATAGGACTTTCCATCCAAGAATCCAGATTAATTAGTTACATATTTATAGCACAAAACTGAAATTTCTGAACACAAAAGCAGAAATCTAGTAAATTGGAAAAATTTCATTTTATTCAACAGAGGAATACAGCTCAGAATCCTATATCTGAACCCTCTTGGATTTGAACATAGAGAACCATTTTCATTTTCCTTCAGTTTTCTTTGCAGAGATCTGGAAGTTGATTCTTTAAAAATATTTCCAGTGCTAATAACTTCTGAAAAATCTTTCTACCTCTTTTGATGGTTTGCTTAATTTATTATCTTGAAAATTATCCTCAAAGAAAATTGAGTTTTATTTAGGGAGCTGAACTTTGTTTAGCAAAATACAACTTTGTACAACATCTCTTCTTTCCGTGCTCTGTAAATTAGTGCATTTCCAAAGGATTTTGTATACTTTGTACAGTTCCATACTTCAGAACGCAGGCACATAAACAGTAGATAGTTGTTTTCCTAATGAAGAAGATAGGTATGGAAATCCCTCTCGCTTTTGCTTTTTATGTGTCATTAGGGCTGCAAGAAAAATTGACACAGCATTACTCAGTCCCAGTTTCAATGGCAGTGTTATTTTTCTAGTTGTGGATTCTTAAAATGCTGCAGCATGTAAGAAATATTAACTGCACTCTTGCTGTATGATGCACCAGCACACACAGCTTGTAATATAGTCATGAATGTAGTGCCTAGTACTATCCTTTCTAATTCGCAGTAATTAATTTTTCACTTAAATTCAGTTACATTACAGCTACATCACTGTCACTATTACCTTCTATTGCTTTCTTTTTTTCCCATTTATCATAATGACAGCCAGGGATCCTTTTGCAGACTTCTGTATTGGGCCCTTTGCGATAAGCACAATTTAACACGCTTCTCAACATCATGTAAGAACTCCTCCAGTATTTCAGCTACCAGGAAAATATCTGTGTATGAGACAAATGTCTTGTCTACATTAGCTCTGTAAAAATTAAAAATAAAAAAATAAATGCAATAAATAAACAATTACAGTATATGTTTGTGACTTTTCTCCCAGCAAAACATAGCAAAGCCCAAGGTGCATGCTGTTATTAGGTTTTTAAAGGACAGTTCTTGTTCTGTCCTTGCTCAAATAACAGCCTTGCATGACAGCAAAACCACAGCAGCCGGTCTGTAAGCAAGAGCTTAATAAAGTGTATTGTGCTCTGCTTTCTAATCTGCCATGGTCCAGATTAGTTTTAAGAACATATCGAAGTAAATTACAATAGCAGTTCTAGGAATGAGGGTTTTTTACTTGTTTGCACACTGTTAAAATGTTTTAATAGGTTTCAGAAATCTGTTGACATAAAATAATTCGATTCATTATGATGCTTCTAAAAATAGACTCTGAATTACCTTGTACCTTTCTATAGTTAAGCACAGGATATTATAGAGTGAATACCTAGAATACTTATTTTACAGCTTACTAGGCAAAAACTTTGTATTACAGACACACATACATTGCCTGTGCACCTTAGAGAGTTGCATGTATTAGGAATGATTAAAGAAAAGTAAATACATATTTTATATTGAAATGCTGAGCAATTTGTGACAAACTGCAAAATAGAAAATAAAACCTATAATGAAAGCTCTAGTCTAACTTGCACTTTCTGCTCCAGCCAAATTGTACCATAATTTAAACAGAAAACTGGTACAATGCATTCAGTGGAATTTCCATTAGATTTTTCTGCTGTCTCTGGGATTTTTTTTTGGTAGGTAACTTCCCAGACAGTGCCTGCTGTAGTGTCCCAAGCTAAGAGCTTTGAAGAAAAGCCCAGCAACAAAAGATTCTCACTTGTACTGCACATATGTGGTAAAAGGAGCACTGGGACTTCCCTAAGCTATAAATATAACTGGAAGATGGCTAGGGATGGCAGAAGGCCAGTAAATTTTGCTTCCCTAGTCTCAGAGTGCTGGGATGTGCCATGCTGATAATTGAACTAGTACTAAAAAGGAACCTTTCAGATTTTCAGTACACCTAAATAGTACTCATTCACATCCAAATTAATAACACCAAGCAAAACACTGGTAAGAAAAATGCAAATCCACTGAAGATCTAAAGCTATTTCTGCGTTTTTTGAGGTTGGATATTTCTCTTCTAGCAGAATCTACTGCTAACGCTGCTTATTTTTAACACAAAAAATAGGAAAACTTTTGAAAACATGAAAACACAGTTCTTCAAAAGCATGCTTGTTTTTTCCAGCAGATAAGAAAATATGAGCTGCTCTCACTTTCCTCCAGCCAAAAGCCTGCTGCCCTTTTAACATGCCCTTTTAACTGCGCATGTTGGTGCATTTGAGTCTGTATGCAGGTTTGACATCAACCTCCCAGGAACAGAAGAGTCATAGAATGGTTTGGATTAGCAGGGATCTTAAAGACCATCTAGTTCCAACCCCTCTGCCATGGGCAGAGACACCTTTCACAAGACCAGGTTGCTCAGAGCCTCACCCAACCTGGCCTTGAACACTTCCAGGGATGGGGCAGCCACACCTTCCCTGGGCAACATGTTCCACTGCCTCACTACCCACACAATAAAGAATTTCTTCCTAATATCTAATCTAAATCTACCCTCTTTCAGTTTAAAGCCATTCCCTCTTGTCCTATCACTACATGCCCTTGTAAAAAGCCTCTCTCCATCTTTCTTTTAGGCCCCTTTTAGGTACTGGAAGACTGCTCTAAAGTCTCCCCAGAGCCTTCTCTTCTCCTGGCTGAACAGCCCCAGCTCTCTCAGCTTGTCTTCATAGGAGAGGTGTCCCATCCCTCGTATCATCTTTGTGGCCCTCCTCTGGACTTGATCCAACAGGTCTACATCCTTGTTATGGGCCCCAGAACTGGACAGAGTGCTCCAGGTGGGGGTCTCTGTAGGGCAGAGTAGAGGGGCAGAATCACCTCCTTCAAACTGCTGGTCCCACTTCTTTTGATACAGCCCAGGACAGAGTTGACCAGCCTGGGATATGATTGGCAAGAGGGTAGAAAAGTCATTCTAAGCAGCATTGCAACTCAGTGAGAAAGACCCTAGACCTTAGAAATGGAGGAAGAATCCCAGTCAGCCCGAGTCATAATTTCAGAACCTACTCTGCCATCTATTTCTGGAGGGCAGTTTCCAAGAGTGAGTTGAATGGGGGCAACTAACATCATTACAAACCAGTCAGTCCCACATCTGTCTTCCCAGGACAGATGTAGAGGAATAGAAGGCTGCCAGGATCAGAGCTCACCTGCTCCAGGCTGTGAATAGCTGCAAGACCCATGCTGAGATTTCTGGCTAATTGCATGGGACACAGCAGTCTTTGAGCTCCAGGGTTTAATATATAGCTGGAAACTTACTTTTCAAAGAAGTTATAGGGGTTAGTGTTTAAAAATGGGTATAGAAGTCTCCTGCATTGAGGGATAAGCACTGTTAGCAGAGTAAGCTGCTATAATTTCCAACCTGAAACTGAACATGGCATCTTTTTTAATAGCTGGAGCATGGGAAGTCTGAGGGATGAGTGCAGGGAGGCTGCTGTGTCACCTGAAGACAGCTGATATACTCTGAAGGTCCTCAAAAAGGCTGAATGGTTCCATGAGACAATTTTTGTCACTTCAGGATCTTCAGATTCCTTTTACAGTCATTAAAATATTCTGAAGTATGCTGTATTTAGAGGAACGGAGGTTGTTTCAAAGGGACTAATTATCAAATATGCTGTTTTCCCTGAAGCCTGTTTCAGTTCACAATGCTCTTCGGGGACCAGGAGAACCTACATGTGAGGTTTAAATATAACTGCAGCCACATTCTTCAGGTTCTTCTTTGGGGAGTGGATGGAACTGCTTCAGAGAGGCAGGTGTATTCTCTTAGGACCAAACAGAGCATTTGAAGGGGAATAAGTACTTCTGCTGCCCTCTAAGTGTATCACAGTTCTCTTTCTTTTGTTTTTGGGCTATTTTAGACAGAGGAGCTGATAAGAAAAAAGTATTTAATCATAATAAATTTTGTGGAAAAACTTGATAGGAAGAGTATTCTTCATTACATTTTATTTTGGTAACTAAGACTGTGAATTTCAGGAAAATTAATAGAGTTTTCACATTTATCCACACCATCTTATTATGAGTTTAAGCATGTTTGTAATCAAGGTTACATAGATGCAAGGCAAGCAGTGGCCCCAGTACATCCTTTCATCAACTATAATCATATCTAAAGAGAGGGGGAAAGGAGAAAGCATAATCTTGATGGACCAAACTTCACCATTTTCTTTGGGTTATTCTAGTTTATTCATGGATTATCAGTTTCCAGACTAAAGCTGAATTTTTCTGTGTAAGATGCGTTGGTCTAAAATATGTTAATGGGGGAAATAGTAGTGTGAATTTTAACCCTGTGAAGAAGATATAGGAGAACTGAAATAAAATCTGTGGCTTTCAAGAAGATATTCTAATCCAGCTCTTTGCTTAGAATCTTTATCATGTTCAAGATCATACAAGGCAATTAAGAAACTATTATCAAAAAGAACTGTGTGCTGAAGCACTGTTATTTGGGTATTGAGAATACAGCTTTATAATTAAATGCTGCTTGCATATTATCTATGCAGCGTCCATCCTGCTAAGGCTAACAATTCAGAACAGATTCTAGCAAAATGTTTAAATGTATGATGCAAAAGGTCAAATGGATTCTGAAAAAGCAACCTAAAATCTCGGGGTTTTTTTTCTTTTTTTTTGACTCTAATGTTGAAGATGCCTACATATTATTTTTTGATTTTAAGTTTTATAGAAAAAAAATGTAAAATGCATCTCAGACTACAAATTCGTTTGTTTTTATTATATGTACATTTAATATATGTACATTTATGTTTTAATAATATAAATGAATAAGCTTATTCTTTTGAATATACAGTGAAGAGAGTTTAGATCATAATAACTTTATGGAAAGTTTTAATACAAAAACATCTTATTGTGAGGCTCTGATGTGATTTATTCTTGTACTGAAGGCCGTAAAACAAATCATACTTCGGACTTTTTATCCTTCCTGACTGCTCTATCTCCTGGCAGGGCACTGCTCTCATTTCCACTGGAATATTTTATACTGATTGTTCAGTTCAAAAAAAGAAAGGCCTTTACAAAAGGATTTCATTTTAAGGAATAATCCAGTAAAAATTAGGTTATCTACTCACAGTTATTAGGAAACTGTTCAAATAAAAGGCAAATTTTGCTCCACCTAGGACACACAATATAATCCTGGTCTTCCTGTGATCTGTGAAAATTAGGAGAAATTTCACTGCCACCGAAACTACACAAGTTTGCAAGTTGTTTCAAGATCAGACTTATTATGATGAACAGTAATGCATTAAAGTTAATGATGACATTTCACTTGACATTTGCTGGTTTATTGTTTCTCATTCAGGCTATTCCAGACAGTCTATATCTATGGATGTGTTAAAGGGTAAGGAAGACTCAAGAAATAGTGATACTTGTAAAGGTCATCATGATTTCTCTGCATATTGAAGAACATTTGTTTAAATGAAATGCACTGTTATAGAATCTCCTTTGAATATTGGAACCTACATAATTTCTGATATACCATTTCGGTTATCCTTTCCACTGGGATGAACACCTGGGCAAAACAGTTTGCCTCCCTAGACTGAAAAGCACTAGCTACTTTTCTGCTTACATTTTTCTATCTTCACATAAACCATCACTTTCAACACTGTCTCATTAAGTTCAACCTAAAACTTGAAAAAAAAACCAAAAACAACAGTCTCTCCTTCTTTTTTTAAGAAAGCTACTTTCAAAGGCATCGAGCATATTCTAAGCCTGAACAAGGTCTTATGTTTGGAACACCAAGTAAACTGGTCTGGATTCAAATCAATAGTCCATATCCTCTTTCTTATTGTGTATCTGGAGATGTGACTGGCATACAACAAAAATACAGGCATTCCTGTCAAATGGTAGGAGCTCTTCTGTATATGTGACAGCACAAGGTTATGTGATTAAATTTCTCTTTCCACAATTTTTGTATGATGGGAGAGAAAGAGAAGGAAAAAGAGAAAGATGAAGTGGAGGGCACCAAAACAACCCATCCAGTTCTAGTGTGATAAAGGATATTCCTTAACTAGTTTAGAAAGTGCTCTGGATGAGTTACTCTCAAGGGAAAGATGTAGCCTGCAGGACATAGAGTAGATAAACCTGAACTAATGTACAATGTTATTGCTGAAGTAATTTAGAGATTAAATCAGTGATAATTCTGAGCGATGAATGTGTGTGTCCCCTTCTCTCCAGAGAAGCCCACCTTGGAGACAGTAATGCAACAATCACATCTAGGAGAGTTAGCAAGACTCTGACTCAGTATTTACATAAAATCAATTCATATTCCCAATTGAGCGTCTCTTATTAAGTGATAAGTATACATACTGAGCCAGAGGATGTGGGATCCCCTCTTCCAAGTAAAAATCAGCTTTCCCTTTCCCTAACAAGGTTGCAGTGTAAACTTGTATTTCTTTTTCTTAGTTTTTCATGTCTCCTGTGATCTTGAATCTTTCTGTAAAAGCTGCTGACCAGAATTCAGTGGTTAGTTAACAAACTATAGCACATGACTTTTCATTGCTTCAAAGTCCATATTGCTGTGTGTAAAATAAAATGTGAAATTCTTTCTCATTAATTATATCTCTAGTAGGAAAGTTCTTAATCTGTTTAAGAAGAGCAAATAACATCATGACTTTTGAGTCATGAAAAGGACTCATTTCAGGCAGAAAGTCTGAACTAGGAAGGGTTGCGTGTATATTATTTTCTTATTTTGAAGTTGAAGTACCCTGTAAAAAGAGAAACAATTGCACTGGTTGAAGGGATGGAATGATTTTTCTAAAGTGAAATGTCAACACTAGCAGTGATTGCTGTACACCAAGAGTGTGGCACATTCACAGAACTGTTAATATTGGTGTACAGACATGATAATGGTTTAGCTCCTCTTCCAGGTTGCTACAGTAATTTTCTCTGAATCTGTGAGGAAGTATGGTGAGGATTTCTTTTCCCTTTGTGCTGTTCCTTCTGTCAGAAGAGAACTGCACACCACAGAGACTGCATGAGGCCTTTGCTTTCTTGTTGCTTTCACTCCTTCTGATAATTACATAAGATGTGTGAGTGGAGGTGTGATGGACCTTTTCTTTAGGATGTTTTACTGGAATGAAAAGAAAATTACAGTTGCACGCTACCTAATGCCTTTTAAGCTCTTCAGTCTTTAATGTCAGACTGAGTTAATTATTGGACACTCATCTCTTCAGCTGCTTATCTGCAGTATCTTTTTGGTTTGTTGACATTTGGACAGATTATGGGTAATTCTTCATGTGCTTTATCACATGACATCCCAGACTGTGACAAGCAAGTGATTCTATTACTTCAAAATGCTCTTCCCAATAATTCCAACCTGCTTTGGCACATATTCCCAAACCAACAGCTGTATTCCAGCTTTCTTTTGAAGTGTCAGTTTTAAACTTTCAATTTTGTTTGCTTCTGGTTTACTTCTATTTCATAGCTTATTACCATTTCACTGAATATTGTAAATTTTATTATTCCCCACAGGCATTTTCCTTTTTGTTTATTTTGGAATTTTAATCTGGGCAGGATGCAAAAAAATAGTTTTGTATTACTTAATGACTTCAAAGCATTAGTTGTGATCATTTTATAATATTGACAATACCATTGGTTTGTACTATATTCTGCTTTGTGTACCTCTGAAGCTGTAGTACTCTTTCCTCAGAATTCTTTATGTTTGTTCTTTTTGTCTATTTCAGCAGAGAGAAAACAACTATGAAACTTATAGATAGTTTTGCTATAAATCTATTTAGACGAATGTTAAAACAGCATAGGTGTGGGATAAGAATCAAAGTAGATTTCTTGCTTATGACTTTGGATGTACAAAAAGCTATGGAAAATCAAGTTCATTGATACTTTGTGTGGATATTAGAAATGAAGGCATTCTGGGATTCACCAATGGTGCTAATATTATCTATGCTTTCGTAACATGTTTACTAGGATTTGATTGTTGTTACCTCTTATTGCAAGATTTATAATCTGAAAATTATTTACTGCCACTACCAATAAAGACTGCATTTTGAAAAAGAGCCCTAGGCAAGAAGCCTTGGAACTGTATTTTTCTGGGAAACATTGGAGAATTCTGTAGTATTTTTGATATTAAGTCCTGAGATTCCACTTTTCATTGAAATGCAGTACAGAAGATAAGTGCAACTGAAATAATTGTCAGACTAATGTCTAAAAATCTAAATTTTACTGCAAGGTCCTGGTGTATATGGATATAGAGTGAGTGCTATTTAGAAGGCTAAGGCAATCCACTATTCCACCTTAAAGGAAATCTCTTACAAAAAAATTACATTTTAAAATTCTTTCCAGGGTTAGATAACATACTCAAAAACTGTAAATTGCCCTTGCATGATATGACTGCTTCAATCCATGTAATTACATACCCGTACTTTGGTATTTGAAAAAGTAATTCCGTTTAGTGACAGGTTAGATTGCACACAAATGCACGTTTCAAAATATAATTTTTAAAATTTTCTGACCAACTAGGAATGGTGAAGAAAAATTAGCTGTTGTGGTTTTGCAGGGTCATCCCAAGAATTGAGACTCCAAGCCGAGATATGTAAAATATCTCTTTCAGGACCTCACTTATTAAATTGGTCCCAGAAACAAAATAATTAGCAATTACTTTTATTTTTGAAAGATACTCCTTTTTTAATAATTGACCCTGAATATCATACTTTTCTTTGTTTTTTTTTTGTTTGGGTTTTTTTTAAACATTGCTAAGACAATATGCCTCTTTATTTCTCTCTGGTGACTGAAGTACTTATGGAGATTTATTTATGGGTTAGCCACTGCCCCAAGCTGGTGGATTTGCTGTCCAGGTCAGTAGAGTACCCACTCACATTCTTACAGCCTAAGGGTCTGGGTTCACGGCTTGTAAGAAATTCCACAAGGCTTCCTGAGAAGTGTAAATTAATATATGTACAGATAACCAGTAGTTATTAGTCACATCTTATACAGGATGGATTGTTGCATTCATTTTCAGCCTTTTTTTGAGATGAGGTACCACATGTGCATGCAGAGGTATCTCTCTCCTATGGATAGGCACAATGAACAAATGCCACTGATTTACTTTATATTCAGCAGCCCTATTTTGATTTTGCTTCCTTTTTTTAATGTTTGTTTGGTTTATCATTTGTTTTATTAGATGAAAGATGCATAAGTTTTGTCTTCTCTTTTTCAGAATAAATATATTTTTGATAGAAAAAACTGATGTTATTAGTTTGTATGTTTAGGCCTGGTCATGACTTATAATAGATGGAATACAAGTTAAGTGTGGTTATGTATTTAATTCAGATTTCCTTATAGCTTTCTTTTAAAACTTTAGGGCAGACTTTCAGAAAAAATACTTTGGAGACAAAATTGTTCTTCAATGATCTCAGATTTGTTTAGATTGAGAACCACTGAAAACATGGTATAGGAAAAATGTTTAGAACGATTTTCCCTAAATCTCCTCAAAGCTAGCACAACAAGTGCAAAATAAATATCTTGCTGTTTCTGGGCAGGACAGTGTGCAGTCTAAAGCTTTTAGGCTTTTTGTAATTAAAGACATTAGATTTATTTCACTTAAGGTGATGATGTCATCTGTGTTCCTCCAAATATGCAGAAAGCCTTATCTGGGACTTGTGCCAGTCTCTCTCTTGGTAATGATGACATCAGAAACAAACTCCCAGCGGCAAAAGTATATTTCCAGTCATCTGGCACATTTTGGTTCTAGGTGTTCATCCTGAGGGACCTTGGTCTCGTGGGTCCCCTATTGTAGAGCAATTTCCAGCTGCTCTCTTCTGGCTCAAGAGGACTTTCAAAAGGGTTTTCTATTTCCTAGCTTCCAAGCTACTGTAGGAGAAGTGCAACAGGTTCCTGGCTCCTCATCATAGTTTTGCTGTGTTGAAGTGGGCAAGTTTAGTATTTTCTACTACTTCATTCAGATGTCCCAGTGTCCATTGTGCTGGTTGTCATGAATGATAGAAAAGACTCTCATGCTTCAAAATTATCTGTGTGTGGACTTTTGAGCAAGAGACCCAAGAGAGCCAAGTTCTATGGCTGATCCCTGTCCCTTATTGAAAGCCTGCTGGCAGAACCACTGCCCATAGCACATTCATGATGACTGATGCATTTAGTAGTGCCCAGCTGCTGTTGAGAGGGTCAGGCATGCAAGGAAATGCCTACTGCTCCTTCACCAAGCAGTAAGGAAGCAGGCTTGCCCAACCCATGGCCAGGGTCTCCAGGGCTGCCTGCTCTGGTGCCACTTCACCTCCTCACCCATCGTGCAGCACTAACCAGCGCAGGAATGTTGTAAGTAAGGAGAGATTCGGTAGGAGGGCTTTTTGGGAAGCAGTACGTAGTTGTGTGAGGTTGGAGAAAGGAGATGTGTGGGCACAAAAAGGGATATGAAGGAAGAAAAGACAAGTCTGGCAGAAAAAAAAATCACTATTCAAACACACAGCTACCCTTTGTCTTCACAAAGTTTTTCAGATCCTTCCCAGCCCTTGATTACTTCCAATCATATACACTCCTCCTTTTTGTCCCCTATCTGACTCAGACATCCTCAATATCTCCAAAACTTGACAAAAATACTTCCAGTAACTATATTCCTTCCATGCCCTCTCCTTCCTCAGGCTAGGCCCCTTGCACCCTTTCCCACTCCTGGAAAACCATGGTAACACCTTGAGATCACCCCTGAGACCTCTCCTCTCCTGTTTGCCCAGGACACAGCTGCCCAAACTGCCTGCAAGAATAAGGATGCCTGCACTTTTGGGTAGTGACAGTTTGCCTACATCTGTGGACAACACGGAGCTGCTCCAGCTCTCCCACATATCCCGGTTAACCACCCTGCCTGCTCCTGCTTGGGGAGGGCTGTCCAGTGAAGAGTCCCCCTGCATGGCTGCCTGCTGGCAGCTCTCAGGCCCTCAACATACTCTCCTGGCATCAGGGAGATACATCAGCCCAAACACTCTTCTATGGCCACATGATGTTGCAGGTGAGAGAATGGCTTGTCAGGTGGTACCTGGCGCACGAGCAAACAGCAATCACACAGCAGTGGTTTACTGTTAGGTTGACATTTTATACTTCATGTTAACTTAACTCTCATATAAAACACAGAATCACAAAAAATGCTGTCAGAAGATTTTAATTTTCAAGAGATTTTTGCCTTTTAAAAGTAGTTTGTTTAGTGATCGGGGGCATTTTCAATGACTACATGAGTATCTGTGCTCCTCTCCTCTTTGACCCACTCTTTGACCCTCGGGTAAAAGGTGAAGATCTTTTTCTGATTGATGGTATATATAATAAGAGTTTTAAAGCACTATTTTGACATGTCATTGTAAAATCTAGGCATATTCTACTTTGGTTCAGAGCTCAAATGAAGCAATAATAGGTCTCAGTTAAATCCTGATATTTCTATTTTGGATTCAAATTATATTTTCATGCTATGTGTAAGACCTCAGCCGCGGAGCCACAAGCTCAACCAGGATTATTACTTTTTAAAATATATACAAGACTCCAAAAGTTCACCCACTGAATTTTTGCAGAGCCTTCAGTTCTTTAATACCTGAGTAAAGAGAGAACGTTGCACACGTTTTCTCAGGAGATATTTTTACTGATAAAATATAGAAAAGAATAAGGATCTTGGCAAAAGTTTAAAGGGGGTAACACACAACCAAGACAAAGCATTCCACCAAAGCACTGGCTTAGCTAGCATATGCCAACCCACACAACTTAAAAAAATCCAACCCACCATTTTTAAGTTACCCAAAATATTAAGAAAAGAGTAAAGAAAGAAAGAGATTAAGATAAGAAAAAGGAGCAAAGACAAAGAAGAAGATAAAGAAGAGAGGAGAATAGATTAATAGATTATTAAATAGCTACCACTGAAGAGTCCTATGGAAGTCCAGCTTCATGTGGTGGAGGCAGGTGGCAGGTCCTGAGAGAAAAGACAAGATGGAGGCCACTTGTGCTGCTTTTATGTGATCTGGCACCCTGTGGTCACCCATCCAGGTGGGGCTGCTGGCTCACTGACCACTCTGTGGCTCCAGGAAGCTGTGAGGAGTGGTGAAGGCAAGCAGAGGCTGGGCTGGGGATTGCAGGGGGCATGGTGTGGGCAGGGTCCTAGGCTGCCCTTTTGACTAGCAGCTGCTCCTGCCGTGCAGGCTCTGGGGCTGCCATGGGGGATATGGCCTGGCCCTTTCTCACACGTGCACACACACACTTGAGTTGGTTCCTACCCAATAATTAAATACTCCTCCGTGAGATTCAAATCCAGTGTCTCACACTATGTAAATACCTATGCATTTCATGCTATGCACATATATACTACGAATAGTGTGTAAGTAATAGAAAATCAGTCTTCAGGAAATAGGAAATTCAGATGGTAAATCAGGAGGAGCCAGACAAAGCTTAGGAGTCAAATCAGCACTTCTATGTGGGGAAAAGGTAACTGAGATTGAGAAAGGCTGGGGATTTACCTCAAGCAGCAATGTTTTTTCCTGCCCTTGTGACAAGCTGCCCAATTATCACCAATAGAAAAAAAAAACCACCTCGGTTTACATGAGCTGGATGGAGGTTTTAGTTTATCAGGTGAATTCTGCCCAGATTGTTTTAAACAAATTCGATCCAAGTTAGAACTCCTCTTCCCTGAAAAGAGTTCTTATACCTCACCCCACCAAAAGTGTGAACAGCTCAATCCAGCAGCTACAAGGCCTCTTCAAATGATTCTGTGCTGGCACAGGAGGCCACCATGGTGCTGAGCATAGGATCGGGCAGCAGGAAGACTCTCTCTCTGTGGAAGGGGGATGCACTCTGCTACAGAAGGAAACAGGAGTCAGACGGAGAAGGGAGAAGAGAGTAAAAACCATGGAAGAACACAAGCAAGAGTGAGAAAAGCTCACAGGAAGATGCAGCAGTTCAGGGTGGATGAGGAAGTAAAGGAGCAGAGGCAGAGAAAAGTGATGAATAAGAGGAAAAGGGGAGAAGAAGGTCTGCAGGAAGAGATAGAGGCATAGGAGAGTGAAAAATGAGATGAATGACTGCAGTTGGAGAGGCCAGAGCAGAAGCTCAAGGGGAGTTCCAGTGGAGGATGACAGCACCTGCAGTCACACCCCACAGCCCTGTTATTCCATTCTGTGTAGTCTGCTGTGTTGTAGCTTTTTTTTTTTTTGCCTTTAGTGAGTACTAAAGATTAGAACGAGCAGGGGAAAAGTGTTTCCTCACAGTAAACACATAACTGCTCCAGCCAATGGCACAGTTTGCACCCTGCAGTGTTTTTCACTCTTACTTTCTCCCAAAACACCATTTATTCCAGCTCTCCATCCCTGCAGATAGGCAGGGAGCATCACTGCATCAAGGCTAGCACAGAGTTCAGTCTGCCTCTTGCTAGAAGGGCTCCAGTTTGTGCCTCATGTCAGCAGCTTCTCCTTGAGAGCTACCCCTGTCTGCAAGCTGACCTTGGGAGAGAGGCAGCTTCTTTGAGCTCTTAAACTGCAGGTCCTTCCCGGGATTTGCCTAACCACAAATTTATAACTGAATTTGTTGTTCTGAATAAATGAACATACACATGCACACTTGTCCAATTCATCTAAATTCATATTTAATATCATACTAGCTTAAAGATGTAAAAAAAAATGGATTACAGCCAACACCATTTCCTGCTTACATGAAATGGGAAAGGAATCCAATAATGAACTCCAGACTTGTATTGTAGTAGGAATCAAGTTTCTTTCTGAGTTGTCAGGTAGGATTTTTGAGGTTTGCCTTTGGTGTGAAAGTTGATGGGCTGACACAGTAGTTTTTCCCTTCCTTATCATTTTGAGCTGACATCTACCTGTGCCTCAAGAACTGGTGACCTGCTCAGCCACCCGGGACAGCCAAGCTAAGGAGCTCTTGGCGACTGTTTTCTCCCCACATTATAGATCCCTTTTTCCCTCCTGGTTCTATTCATGAATGGATTCAAACTGTTGTACAATGCAAGTGTAATAAGTGAATGCTCTTCTCCACTCCTTATTCAGGGGATTTCTCCTAGTTTGCACTCCTGCTGTGTTTTTCACATAGCACTTTGCATTGGTATAATCCTCCTGCCTTAAATGGCTTTCCTGTGAGATCACACTGCTCTCAGAACTGTTACAAAACTCTGCAAATTACATACTATAAAAAGTCTTCATTGTACTACACATTCTCAAGCACACAAGATTCAGATTGTTTTTAACATTTTAGAGAAACCATGTACCATCTGGGGCAAGGACGACAGATTGCTTTGTCTAAACCTGCTTCCCCCTTATTTATTCTCAGTTTTATGCAACACTTCTCTGGTGTTTCATATACTGGGAAAACAATCATGATAAAAAATAAAATACTCAGAAGGTATGAAATGCCAAGATTAACTTTACTGTGGCAATTTTAATCTCTCCCCCTTTACCCTGCAAGTGCATATTTATGAAGTTTACTAAAAAGCTTTGCTAATGCATGGATTAAAATTAGGTTGCTCAGTGAGTCCTCAAGCCCTCTCATTGTGAATGAATAGCTAAACTTAATCCTCTGAAAACCAAGTAGTACAAAAGTCAACACCCATGTCAGGAATCTATAACATTGCCTCTTGATGTGTATTCAAGCCTTTACCTTCATTGATGCTCAAGACCTTGGACTGCAGGGTAAGTCGAGTACTTTACTAACATAGATTTGCGTTAGATCAAATATAACACACAAAGGTATTTACAGTCTGTCTATAGTTAAACTTACTCATTCAAAGCTTATCCCCCTCAGGAAACGATTGCATCTTATTTTCTCTTGCCCTAATGACTTTTCGCAAGAAATAATAGAAGAAAGGTGGAGAACATCAATTATGAGCATGCCACATACATCCTGATGTTTTCTGTGGCCAGAAGATAACCTATGTTTATTTCAGGACCAAATATAAAATAAATACCAAATGTCAATCAACATCAAAACTGCTTATTTCAGCACTACTTTGCAAGCCTTTAACAGAACGCCAAGCCTGAGTCTAGCCATAACAAGATTGAAAAATCCATGTGAAAACCAAAGGATGCAAAACACAAACATTTTAATATGAAAGTAGGATTGCTGGAACACTGAAAAATGAATGCTTTAGTATTTGATTATTAAAAAAATAATAAAAATATAGTTTTGGTCTGATCATGTGTTGGTTGGAAACTCCCAACACAAATGCTGTAAATTTCTTTTTCCTGTTTAGGGGTAGAGTTGAGGCAGATATAGACCACAACTGGGAGCTGTTAACATCAGTGTACACTTGTGGCTTTGCACAGGTTTGGTAAACTCACAGTGTTATCAGTTCTTGTAGACTCAACAGAGGCTATTAGTTCTTGAGAAACCTTCCCACACTACCTTCTCAATGTACATTTTTCCTCTTTCCAGCCTGCCGTGTTTTTCTACACAGACCTATGAGTATGTTGTACTCATCCATATATACAACCCAAAAATAACCACACAAAAGAGTAATTTATGATGTAAAATTTTAGTACAAAATTTTCAAGGTTTAAAGAGTCTTTCTTTTTCCCTCAGCTACATTTATAGATATACATGTATATGAAAGTATACAGAGACAGACAAGAGTGTATGTGTGGGCAGTGTGTTTATATGTACACTGTGTTTTATTTAAGTTTGAATACGTTTTAAAGTGTCTGACATATTTTGTATGGCTTTAAAAGTAATTGTTTTCGTATTCCATCTGCTCTTCAGCCTCACACCAATGAATAATCAACAAGAGATTAAATTAAAAGCCAAACATCTCCTGCATGTGTTGGAGGAAGTCAGTGCTTCGTTCTGCAAGATGTGGATGTGCCCTGTGTATGAACTTGGCACATTCAAAGGCTATGAGTTGAATACTGACTTTTTTCCTCCTGGTGGGCTCTATCCAACTCCTACTAATGTCAGTGGCCACCTTTCCACTGACTTCAGTAGCATTTTCAACAAATTTTTAATCTCTTTGATTTTAGTATGAATGTGAAGAAATCATAAACTGTAAACATTTATGTTTGACCAGCTCTTTGATATGAAGTGTTTTGTACCCACAGAGTTAATTTATTATTTACAGAATGCTTTAAATTCAGAGCTACAATAAATATTATTTTATGTTACATAAACAGAGTTTGACTGCTCAATGGTACAAAAACGTATTCAGCAAAGTGCAAATCCACTCTAGTCCTTGCAACTGAGTGTTTTCTGAAAATAAAAGGCTATTTCTTAACAAGTGAAAAAAGCTTTAAAAAAATAAAAGACATATTCTTAGTAATTTATTCATTATGAGTCCATTCAGAGATCTGGAAACAATTTTAAGATTTTTGAGCTTTTCGTTTTCTAAAAAAGTTATTATGCTAACTCAGTTATAAGACTGGAAAATCTGAATGCATATATCCATTTATATCTAAATTTATATCCATTTATATCTATTCACATCTATTTAGTTAAAGCTTTAACATATTTTTTACAAGGCAAAACTATTTAGGATGTAAAGAATCTGAAGGAAAAAGGGTTAATCTTAATGTAAAATATAAAGAAATAGATTTAATCACCTGTTCAGTTGCATGTAAGACTCCAATCCTCTCTCCAACTGATATCACTGACACACAGAGCAATAAAAGTTAAACAAATGTATTTTAATGATTTATTCAAGTTCATATTCAGAGTTTCAGCCATGTGGCTGCCATTAATGTTAATAGGGGTTACACAGCCAAAGCCAATTTATTCAAGTTAAAAATATATTCCAGACTTAGAAACCTGTCATATGACAGAAGATGCATTTTTGTTTAACTAATGACATTATAGTTTGCAGTAACAATTCATTGTGTTTTAGTGTGAGCAAGAAGAAGGAGGATATATACACTAACAGAGTTGATTGCTCACGACTCCTCGCTCGCAGCTTCTCAGAGAGGGTTTTGGTGGCATGATCCCCCTGCAATAGGAGGAAAGAGCCACAAGTCTCTTCTCTGGATTCCAGCGGCGAAAAGTGGTTTATTTGAAACTCCCGCAGGCTTTTAAGGCCTACATTAAGTCAAGGAATTTGCAGCTTTTCACAGCACCCCATTAGTGAGGAGGCTGGGGGTACACAAGACACTGTAAGGGTGATCCAAAGATGGAGAGAAGACCCAAGCAGGCCAAAGGGATGTTCCATACCATATGATACCATGCTCAGTATAGAAACTAGGAGGAAATCTGGCCAGGGGCAGCTGCTCAGGGACTGGGCATCAATCAGTGGGTGGTGAGCAATTGCATTGTGTTTCACTCATTCTGATTATTCTAATTCTTTTATCATTATTATTTTTATTCCTTCTGTTTCTATCCTATGAAACTGTTACTATCCTACTAAAGTATTCTATCCTATTTGATTTTTTTCTCAAACAAATTTTACTTTTTTTTTTTCCAGTTCTCTCCCCTATCCCACTGCAGGGGGTGGGGAATGAGTGAGCAACTATGTATTGCTTAGCTACTTGCTGGGTTAAACCATGACAACCAGTAACAGTACCTTCCCCACACCTCATCCACAAAAATGCACTCGATGGGAAACAGGGCTCTGAAGCTGATATAATAAATAATAATTCTTGCAACAGAAACAATCTTTCTACTTTGTTTTGATTTGCTCTTTCACACTGTAAAAGAGCACCTTGCTGAGGATGTCTAATATGCAGGAAGAGTTGAATCATCTTTGGGAAACAGTATGAGATCCCATCTTCTTCTTCCTTCTTGAGTTGCTAAGACTGAATGGAGACCAGTTTGCCATTTCAACCCAACAGCTCAGAAAATGTAAGACTCCAGCAGCCGAGCTACAAGCTCACCAAAGGCTCCAACAATATCCATCCTCTGGACATATTAGAAGTGCCCTCGGTTCTTTTAACACCTTAAGACAGAGCGCAAAGGAGCAACACTGCTCACATATTCTCAGGGAGTACTTTAAACTTTAGGAAACAAGAGAACTTGGCACAAGTTTAAAGGGTAACATTCAACCAAAATAAAGCATTCCACAAAGCATTGACTTAGCACATGCTAACCCATACAACTTAGCAAAATCCAACTCCTTCAGTCCCAAGTTACCCAAAATATTAAGAAAGGAGATTAAGACAAGAAGAGGCAAAGAAAGAGAAAAAAAATTATAGCTACCACCAGACAGTCCTGTGCAAGTCCACATTCCACATGTCCAGGTGGCAGGGTTCAAACCCCATGGAGAGCACATCATCATCATCATGGCTAGGCTTCGCAAATGAAGATTTGGGAAGGACTCTACCCACATTTGCTACAAGTGCACTGGTGGCTAAAGAGGCCAATGCGAGATAGACAAGTCTGGTTGCAAAAGGCACAGCAGAAAGACTCCTTGTATGGTATCGGCAAGACACGGTTCTTTCTGCGTTGTCTTTTCTCCTCAAGAGTGATCCTGCATGCGTTCTCAAAAGCATCAGCAGCGTTATAGATGATGTGTCTCCAGACCTCCCAGTTGGAGGCCTGAGTAGACCAGTTATGTTGATCAATATGGCCAAGCCTGAGATGTTGTTTCAGGGAGTCCTTGTATCTCCTCTTCGGAGCTCCTCTCTTGCGGCAGCCAGCGGCAAGTTCACCATAGAGCACAGTCTTGGGGAGGCAGTAGTCCTTCATCCTGGAGATGTGTCCTGCCCAACACAGCTGTGTTCTCAGCAACATGGCCTCAATACTTGTGACTGCTGCTTGTTCTAGAACAGACGCGTTAGTCACATAATCTGACCAGTGGATGTTTAGGATTGTATGGAGACATATTGCTGCTGTTGTGTGCTTTGGCCACACCCCCTTCCCCCAGGCAGCACTTGTATTGTGCCAACCCATTTGGAACAGGGTTAGAGGCTCTGAGGTGTGCGGTGCAGCAGTGGTCTCAGTGTCCGGGGACTGACAGCTGCTCCGGGATTGTGCCAGCAGGCTCACAGGTGCTGGGGTATGGAATAAGGCATTACCTCACCTTCATGAAATTCGACCTGTCCCTCCCCCCACAACATACTCACACCTGAGTTGGTTGGAGCCAATAATTGATATAATAATATAATAATATACTAATCCAGTGTATCACAAGTGTGAACCCAGACAGCAGCTGCTGTAACTGAAAGGGAACTGGCCTAGACCACGCAGAGCTAGATGCATTGAAAGGGATGACTGGGTGCTGAGAAGATCCCTAGCTCATCTTCCTCAGCACCTTCTCAGAGCTGGTGCGACAGGACTAGTGGATGTGAGACATGATGCTTCTTAAAAATTATTACCTTGCACAGAAACTTGAGGTTAATTCCTAGCAATGGTACTGGTTCTGTGTGGTGCAGAAAGGCAGAGCAGTGGAGAACATGTGGCTATTCACCACTCAGCAAAGGGCAGTTAGCAGTACAGAAAGAGAATTGTTGGCAGGTCTCACTCAGGTAGTGGAGTTGGTACTGCAGAAGTTATTGATCTGTGTTACAAACAACTTAATCTACTTTGGGGGAAGCTGGGAACAAAAATCTAGTCTTTTTTTTTCCCTGCATTACATTTTGGCATTAAATTTTATTTGTAAAAAATACTTCCTATCAAAGGGGGAAAAAACTGTCTGTACCAAAAAATTATTCCTGCATCCTTCTGTCCAAAGTTTAGGAATTTTCTTAAAGTTTCAGCTTACTCTAACAACCTTCAAATATGTCTTTGTATGGGTATGGTTTCTAAAATATTAGTGCTTCAAACTCTAAAATGTTCCAAAGCAGACAGAACATAAGATGCATGATAATATGTTTCTGAGCTGATAATCTAACTAATCCAATTTAATCAACCAATAATATTTCCATAACATTAAACAATTAACACTGTAGTGTCAGTACCGTTTTTTCTTAAAGAAAAGAGAAAATGGAATGTAATGTTCCATTAACCTCTCTTGGAGGTTATGAAATTAACTGAAAAATGAGTAAATTGTCTTGTAAAGTCAGCAAGAGCTTCTTATAGCGTCAATCATGCTTTAATTCATAAATCCCTTTACTACATCCTACAATTGGTAGAAAGTATTCACATGAATTTTAAGTAATACTAAGCATTAACCTTATCGGTTCACTATAGAAGGTGATAGATTATAAATAGACTATAGAAGATTAAATGCAAGTTCACTTGATAGCTCTATAATCTTAAAAAAAAGCAAAGGCTTAACAGCTTTTCAGACTAATTAAAAAAAACGAGTATTTCTGATGGGGTGAGAACTTCCCTGAATGTTTTCCCATTTCTTCTTTTCTCCCCACCACCACACAAAAGTCTTATAATCGTTTTTACCCAAAATTTATACCCAGACTTGTAAGCAAACCCTCTTTATATGTAGCAGAAATAAACGGTTGCAACCTCAAACACTGAAAAATGGTTGACTACGTTTGAAACATTAACCTGGTGACAATCAGTGAACGTCGTAGCTGAGCAAGGACTCTCCATCAATTGTATCCCTAGAAAAGCCTTCCAAAAGATTATGTTTTGAGGATAAATGGTGTTTTAATTGATTCAGACATCTTTCAATCTTCAAACTGCCGATGGAGGACAATAGTGGCAGCTATCAGATGTACAACCTTACATTGGTGAAAAGATGTGCTCTAACTCTACAGCTTTCACTTGTGCATTTATATAAAACATCATTGCAGGCATGATACAACAGGAAAAATCCTCTCCCTGCTGTCTGCATCCTCATCCACATTTCACACCAGTCTACATTTCACCAGTTAATGGTATAATTTCTTATGATTGCAGCTTATCCTGGCAACATTCAGAACATCTCATCAGTGTTCCAGTAATGTTCACTGTTGCTTGCTTTTGTGTCCTCTGCAGGTGAATGTCTGAGATAAGTCATATCCTTATATGCTCACAATAGAAAGGATCCATGTTCCTCTTTGCTGCAGTCCAACAATGAGCATCTTATTTTGTGCATCTACTCAACATCTCCTGACAGAAATGCGCTATTAGTAGGTACAGTTACTAATATCTAACGTGTATTTCAGATGAAGGTTTAAGTCTCATTAAGTCTACTTGTAAGAAAAACTGAACTGTACCTGTATTAGGTGAAATGGAAATGCTTTACAGCACTATTGTCACAGAACTCATGGCTTTCTGCCCACTCGCTTTAGTACACAGCCCAGATCACCTGTCGACAAGTGCCCCAGAAGCTGGGGGCCTATGATGGCCCAAAAAGGGCTTCTCAAAGCCAGACAGGGAGATTAATCCACTGGTGGGTCTTCGTTGCCTTTTTAGAAAATACTGCCAAGTTTAGGCCTATGTGGTAATTAAAGTAGTTACCCATAGTTAATGATTTTAGGTCTTACCATTAAGGCTGTAACATGACCATGATTGGGTAGGTTTTTTTGTTTCATCTGAGTAATTTATAGTGCAGAACTTCCACAGGTTTTGAAGGTAGATAATAAGCATGAGAAATAGAAAGGCACTGAGTGGAGTATTCCTCACCTCAGTATGAAGAAAGGCAAACATGCAGATATGTTCATTGTTTTTAATTGCTGAGAAGTAAATCTTCAGAAGTACAGCTTGTATCTTAGAACATAATCATTCACTCTACTCTCCCTGTTTTAATGTCAGCATAAAGAAAATCGTGCAATAACACAGTAGGTGTTAAATGTTATAATGTTCTGCACTAGAAAAACCTTTGACTATTAACTAAATTAAGAGGAAATTGATGGAAAAGGTCTAACTGCTCTGGATGATGATAAAGAATGCTAGCTAGTTCTTTCCTCCCATTTGGTTTAGGTAAATGAATGGCTGGAATCTGACCCAATTATTCTATTTCATTTCTGGAGATAACTTGGAACATGTCTAGCTATGAACAGATGCCAAAACACCCTAACTGAGACATTCATTTTTAATGCTCAACTTCTCTGTCGAGTAATTTGGTTTATACGATACAGAGATCAGTAATTATTAGACCTCAGTGAGTTCTCTACTTTTCTTTGAAATTCCCTTTGTGCCCCTTGTTGCATTTAGACCAGTACTGATCTTTTTAAGGCTGAAAACTTGCCTTTTACCTTATTCTGTGGAATTCATTAATACCCGCAACTGTACTGATTTTCAATCTACTTGTGTGAATAGGAGCCTTTCCACCATGTTAAACCCTGCAAAATGTCTCCATCTGTCTGAGTTGCACCTAAGCATCCCACACTTTCTGCATCTGTGTGATGCAGAAACAAGACTGCTAGAATATTAATATGAAAACAGAAACTCTGCCTGTTTATAGTGCTCCATTTACCTTTACTTTGCCTCACGTTGCCTCAAAGGTCATTCAAGGTCATCCATTTCAAAAATACACAAGGAACTATCCAACTTCCTTACTGATATGTTCCCCCAAATTTACATTGCAATAAGACGATCTGAATAAATACATGTTTATTGCTTATAATTGCATTGTGAAAAGCTTCAAGTACCTCCAGATCTTTTTTTTTAAAAAAGATATATCATCTCAAAGTTCCTTTAAGAAAACCTACTAGCTCCATATTTATGCCTCCAGTCCTTTAAGAAAACCTACTGGATCCATATTTATGCCTCTAGTTGTCACTGGATTTACTCCAGCATTTTAATGTGTAGATGGTAGCTATACACTTGAAGCTGTGGGAATTTACAAGTAACCTCTCATGTATAACATATGTTTACCATTTTACGTATTAACCTTTAATATACTGAATGCATATTGATTTGACTACAAGATAAGATTTTAGTACAACAAATGCACTTTATGAAGACAGCAAAATAGGCAATGAGCAGATGTGAAGAATACAGGAATCCTGGTGATTGATTCCACCTTCCTGAACAGTGCAGCATGACTAAACACTGAATGACTTTCTATCTTCTTCAGAGACCTTTGTTAACATTTCTACACTATATGGATCCTTAGCTGGGGTCCCCCTGGCTGGTATTTGGGGCCAGCCTGGCTGTCCCAGGAGAGCTGTGGACATGGGAGCACAGACTGCCTAGGGACTCCAGGTACTTTCTAAGAGGACTGCAGACTTTATTAGCTTTTAATTTCACACAGTTTAGTAAATGTCCTTTCAAAGGAAAACCTCAGTTTGTGGTGGTAAACTGCGTTTGAAAAATACATAAACAGGGTTGCAGTTAGGTAGCAAAACTGATTAGACAGTCACAGTTACCCACCAATAAAACTTTGATGTGAACTTACCACCTTTTATTCCATATTTTGTGCTGTGACTTGGTCTACTAACAAAACAAACATCTTGCTATTCCAGGAATTGCTTTCTTGTTCTCTGCGTCCATAAGTTTATAGCTTTTGTCTATGACAAAAATATCATTTTGAGCTTTTTTTTTTCCTAGGTCTGGTTAATAACTGCATTAGGCTTCAGTTATCACCTGTAGAACTGAGCAGGGAGTTGCAATAGTGTCGCAAAGAAATAGTGGAATCCCGTTGTGAATCAATCTCTGTATTACAGAATGGGGCTCATGCGTATACTTCAGTGAAGAATTCGTGGAAGCAGAAAACTACCTGTTCTCCCCCACGGCAGTGAGGCTCTGGTGCCTCATTCAGTATTGCTTATCACTCAAGGCATAGAATGACAAAAGAGTAAACGACACTGAGTAGGCTGCAGAAGGAATAAGCACATCAGAAACTATTTCATCTCCACTGTATTGAGATGTTTAGCAGAGCTCTTACTCAGTCTTTCTACTCAGAAGATAAACTACTGCAAAAAAATAATACCAGAGACCCAAACTACTGTTTGTTTTCTGTTTGCAAGTAAAAATTAACCCAACAGGTCAAAACAAGAGTTTTACAGGGGAAAAGGAAAGTACTAATGAATATCAAGTTCTACTCATATATGTATATTTATGCATATTTCTTTACTTATTTATTGCAAATTCATTCCATACATATATGTATACATCTGCATATGTAAATATGCTTGTAATTAGGAGGGGTCCTGCTCCACCTCCAATAAATCTTATGTTCCTGAGGGAACACGCATTTTTTAACTGTGTTCCAGCAGACTCAGGAGAATGGGCTGACTTCTGGTGGGATGGATATGCAAATTCTCAGAAGGCACACATAGATATATGCAGAATACTTCCTAAAGACAGGCACACCTATCCAAATCCTGCTTTTGACTCAACTGGTATCATTATAGCTGACTACAATAATCATGACTAAAACAGAGAACTGTGAACCATATAGACAGTCAATGCCCTTTAACGTGACCCTGGAGCATTCATCCCCTGTGTGGAACAATAATCAGCATTGCAGACGAGGATTTCACAATACTAGCTACAGATGGATCACCACCTTGGTGACATTCAACATGGTATCTCAGAATTGCTTACATTTTTCCCTAATTTGAGCTTCAGAGGGAAAGTAGGAAGGAAGTAGGCATCTTATTTATACCAGAAAAATAAGGTTATGGAAGGGGAAAGAGACATCTTTTACCCATGCATTTTCAGAATACCTTCTTCTATACAGATAGGAATAAGCAAGTTTAATGTGGTAGTTTTCAGAGACATGTTGACATAGATTGAGATAGAGAGAGTTTGCTCAGCCATCAGAGCACTCCAGAAATACTAATAGGGAGAGCTCAAGGCAGTAACAACCAAGCATTTCTATCTTAGAGTTTTTTGTTCCATTATACTGGTTATTTTCTTATTTCTGATGTGATTTTATGGATTATGTTTATGCCTGTGCCTGAAGTCTGTCAGTGTCTCATCCTCATTAGTGTTTCTTATGTTAGCCCACTATAATGTCATGTGTGATGGCATTATTGTTTGATAAGCCACACAGTGTGAGTACCCTGCCTGCTGTGGAAGGATGGTAAACAATCTTGCATCAAATTTATCTAGCTGTGCAAAGCTCAGGCAGTAACGTGTCTGGTCTCCTTTTATAGGGCACTGTCATTTTATTTTTTGCAGTTTTGGAAAAAAGAAGCAGGGCTGATGAATAAATAGATGGAACAGAATATGAGAAATAGTTATTAGAACTCAGTCAGAAAACTTAAAAAGAAGTAAACTAATTTACTGAACAGCAGAATCCCTAAAATACTTCCAGACTTTATATAGATTCTTTATTTTTAACCTATGAAGAGCAGACAGAAAAGCAAAAAAAGAGTATCTATGACTAAACAAGCCTATTAAAATGACCAAGGCAACTAGAAATGAAAAAAAGTGGGGTTTTCTAATGTATAGCTCTGCTACTTATACCTGTTTCTGTACAGTACATATTCTTACCACTTTTTAAAAAATTCTATTTGGATGTAAATATATTTAAAAATCCACCTTGGGAAGCAGTGCAGTAGCCAATTAGAAACATCAAATGTTTTCTGTTTGATGGCCTGTAAATTGGTAATACATTAGTATATACATACTTTAGATACAATACATGTAATGCATATATACACACTTTAAATCTCCTGTCAGAAGAATATGAAACAAAATCATACGGTAAAGCTGTTGTGTAAATGTTTGATTCCTGTTTGTGGGAATGCAATACTTTTACATTTGAATTCTCATAAAAATAAGAGTTTTGGTGAACAGTGAAGAAATGGTGAAATATGGCCCTTAAAGTAACCATTAATGTTTAATCCTTAATAGTTAAGTCACTTTATAATTATGGTAGACAGCCATATAAGGTACAAAGTACATAATAGCTGTGTCTAATTATACAGTGATGCTATTTCAGTATCAAAACTGTATACATTTCTAACAATATCATGGAAAAACTAAACCAAACTGAATATTTAGTAAAAGTTTAGTTTGGCCATATGTATTAGAACATGGATGCACTCCTATTTTATATATATTTTCAGATATTTGTTGCAAAGGTATGTATGATTTTAACAGGCAGTGCTATAGAACTGGTAAATCTGCCTGGTTTTCTTCAAATGTTTAACTGAAAGGATTAAATTTGTTTTTTCTTCTCTTGGAGTAGGGAATCCACATGTCTTACTTAAGTCTTTAAGTGTGTCTGGCCTATTATATCCTTACAGAAGGATGCTGCAGTTAGTATTTATTCCGAGGGCTGATGAAACTCAAGATCACTCAGGTTTGATGTTGACTGTGGTTATTTGATAGTCAGATGGTTTCACAGAAGAGCCCAGAGTGCCCATTAAGAAACACTGGATGAATTTATTATGGCACCCAGTCAGATCCAACCATTATATCAAATTAGCTTATATTTTAAAGTAGGAGGCTTGGGCTTTGTGTTTGTTTCATATTTTTCTGATTATTCATTCTGATTATTCAAATGGTTAGAAACATAGCTTTAACACTACATTTACTCATAGGTAGTTTATATCCCTTTGTGGGTTTGCCTATATTATCCTTTTAATAATTATTTATCCTTTCCAGTGTTTCCCCTATTATGTCTTTAGGGGCATTGTGTTTCCCCTCAGCTGCTTTTCCCTGCCAGAAATAAGAAGGAACTATTTCCTGATTTGTAGGAGGCTCTGGAATCCATTGACAATCCCAATACTCCAGCCCTAGTTTTGTCTCTGAATTCATCTTTTTTGACATGTCACCAAAACTGCACACATTACCATGACCAAATCACACGACAGTGGCACATCCCACATTCTACTGCTTTTATTTAAATCAGCCATTGACTATATTTCATCACATATACACACGTGACAGCATTACTCACATTCCTTTTGATGACAGGATATCTACTAAATTTTTTTTCTCTTTAGTCACCTCCAGCTGGTAAAGTGCTAGGTCTTGTCAGAGATTTCTGTCTCTTCTCCTTAAGTGTATGCCTTGGCAAGTCACATTAATGATTTTTATCTATCCCAATATAGGTTTAGACACAGTGTCCCTATGATATCGTAGTTCTTTCCTTAACAGTACTTTTCAACTTTCCATATTTCTCAACTTTCTATCACAATCACCTACAGTGCAATAGTGTGCAGTATGTTCCACAAAAACAAAGTTAAATCCAACAAAACCCCACAATCATAAATTTGGCATATAAATCTTTCTTTTGAAAATTACTTAGTTCGTTTCTGTAAAGGTACCAAAGATACCCAAAGATGGATGAGTAATGACATTTTCAAAAATGTTGTGGCATTCACTGCTCATCATTTGAAGACATATTAGGCCTTGTTTTGCAAACAGTACCAATATCTTGTAATGTATTGGATATAGCTTTCCAAATGCTAGAAGCTATCAATAGAAACATTTGTTCAATTCTGCCTACACTTCTGACAGGGTAGAAATGCAAATTTTCCATTCTGCCAGGCAATTCTGCATCAAACCTGGACATTTCAGCTCACGTTGCTGTCACCTGTGCATCTTATTCTGAAAATCCCAGTGAAAGCATGCCTGGGACAGAGGATTCCACTAGATATAAAACACAGAAGTCCATCTATTGATTTAGCCCCTGATTTAATGCCTTGAAGAGGTTTCACTCACATATGAAGTGCTTAAATATGTTGAATGTGTGGATCTTAATTCAAAAAAGTGAAAATATCCATGCGCAAATCTCAGCATGTTCATTTCTCATACTTGATCCAGGTCTGATTCCACCAGTCTGGTCTGGGAAGTGTCCCAAATCAGCATTGCTGTTTCCAAACTCAGGAATAGTCATGTAGTACCTAATAAATGCCCATTAGATGAAGACAGTAAGAAGCATCTTAAATGGCGATTGAACTTAATAGGCTTGACTCAGCTCTTTCTAGGAAGTGTAAAAACCTGTTTCTTTCTGTCTGCCAGTTGTTAGATATCTACATTTCCCACCCAGCCCATTGTCATGGCTGCTAACAAGGATACATCCATGCTCAGCTTTGGAGAGCTCATCCCCTTCCAGCATTTTCCTACAGAGCGTCAAACTGTACAAAACAAGAGATTAGGATTCAATTTTTAAATTGCACACAAGCTTAGAAACAAGTGTAGCCCTAACCAATAAAGTCAACATACCTGTACTATGCAGGAGACCATGATGGCAGCCAGAAAGTTTGTTGAAAATAACAGCAAGTGGAGGGATGTCGCTTCGTCATGCTCATCAGTTTCTTCTCTCCATCATGTCTAAATTGTACAGCTAGCTGTGATTAAACTATTACAGTTACCTTACTACATATGTATGTGATTCAGAACCGTTGTGAGAATTGGACAGCAACTGTAAGAGGAAAAAGCAGTTTAAAGCTGAAACGTTAAAGCTTAAAATATACATTGAGGGTTTCAATCAGAAATATCTGACAGAATGGGATTAGGTAACCTCTTATCATATAACGTCATAATATCAAATCACAAGCAATGAGGGACAGATAAACAAGAAAAGAGCATTTCAATTTAGAAAAATGAAAAGTGCTGTAGTAAAAGTGTCCTGGACAAGGGTGATCTGCTCGTTATTCAGTACCTTAAACTGAGAAGGGAGAAAGAGCCTTAATGTAGAGCATGATCTTAGGAAGGTATTTGATCTTGAGGATTTTTCAGTGAGTTTCTTCTCTTGTTACAAATCTTTTTTTGCAAAGAATACCTATGATTTCATTCTTATGTAGCCATACAGTAAAGTTTCTCATTTCCTAGTATGCAGCAATCAATGAAACGGCATTGCTGGGACACTGTCAAAGTGCCCTTTGGGTGAATGGATTTCTCTAGCGTATCCCTGGGTAGCAGGGTGCACCTCCATTGAGTTGTTATACAGAAATTTAAAAACAGAGCAGCATTATCCAGGAAATTTCATTGTCATATAGAAAGAGACAGTTGAGAAAAATGCTATCACTTCAGGAATCCCATTGAAAGTTCATGGAAGTTAAGCTTCTAAGTAACTTATAGTTCAAACAAGAAATGTGACCCTAATACTCACTAACACTTGGACTTATGTACATAGGTCATGTAGGCTCATTTTAAAATATCTAGCCTATAAGTGCCTTTTAAGGAATTCATTTATGACATACTCAATGTAAATTTCCTGCTCCTTTCCATAAATTTCTCATTCAACAGGAGGGCTCTAAGTGAGTCATAACTGAGGCGTGCAGCAATTAACATTTCTTCAGACATATCTTTAAGGTGGTTATTATGGTTAAAATCTTACTTGTGAGAAATCTTATTCATCAGGTGCATTTTTTCTATGAATTCAGTCATTTGAGTTTATTCACATTTGCTTCTTTGAATGACAAAGAATTGCCGGGCAAAGTCAATACAACTATGAGACAGGGATCTGCTTCTATTCTGCTTGCAAATCATTTGTGAAATTGTTAATTAAATAGGAAATTCTCTATTACAGTTTATTAGACAGCCAGTAAAAAAAGAACTCTGAATTTATTTTCTGATTAAGTGAAAAATTGTCAGCTGAATCCATCAAGTAGTGTTTTCTGTTTATATTAGGATCCCACATCTCTCATTTGAACTTATTTTTTAATTATATTGAGATGTTAATATGTGATAACTTGAAAATGTGTTTCCCCTTAAAAAAATTATTTGCCAAAAGTAAATATATCCAGTTTTATAAAGCTTATAATAAATCAAAAATCACTGGAAGTCGCATTAACAGATATATGCATTATCACTGCATTTACATGAATTTTACAGAGAAATATTTTAGAAATATGAAGAATGGTAATGACAGTAAGGTATTGTAAAATACAGGCAACTGGATGGTGACTTTTAAATTGTGGAAGAGAGATTTCCCTTGCAAGCAAAATGAAGTCCAGCTTTTAATGACTCACAATCTATACCAGGAATAAGTCATGAAGAGTAAGGGCTACACTATGTTTCATTTCTTCACAAGAGTGAATAAAAATTCTGGTGGAAATGGAGTTCTGGGGTCATCCTGTTTGTCTTGACTGAATCTCCTAAATTAGGAGGCTAGTAGCACTAAATTGCCTTTACAATCAATGGATGGAGGCAGATACCTCTAGAAGGCAATTCAACCCACTTCAATAAGTGAGTTGGGACTTTCTCTCTCTCTCTCCATGTTGATACTGAGTTTGCCTGAACTCACCTGAAAATGCCAAGAATCCAGGCCAGAATTCACCCAATACCCTTGTATAGTCATTGTATTGAACGTATATTGTGTGCCTGCTTAGAAATGAGTTGCAGCCTGGCTTGCAGAAGTGATCCAGTAAATACTAACATAAAGCAGATGCCATATGGTTTGATGCAACTGGTAGCAGTCTGCAGTAGCCTATAACACAGAAGCGGTAGCACATGAAGAAGCTCATTTTACTAAAAATTGAAGGTTAAAGGGAAAAGATAGGTTTTCGTATCTTTTGCATATTTCTTAGTGAGTTACTTCTCTGCATGGCCTGCTTAAATAAAGGCTTTCATTAAGAACCAGTCACGCTGTTGACAGAAGTTATCTTTTATATTGTTTTTAGCAACAATCTATGGATTAAGTTCATTATCTGTCCTCAGTCCAGAAATGAGGTGAAGGAGCCTTCCTTTTTTTTTTTTTTTAAGTACTAATATCATATGTGTATGTGTACCACAGACCAGCTGTGCACGATGAGGAAAAGTCTGCACTGTGTGTATATGAATAGCCATAGCTAAATGGAGTTTCTTCTTTTTAGCAGGGTGTCATTATATAAGTTTACTTTTAAAGTTTCTCAGGTAACTTTCTGAAATATGGAACTTTCCTAATTTCTGTGTATTAGAAGCTAATGTGCAGTACAGCCATTAATCAAATTAACATCCTCGTGATTAGTTCACAGACTTGCAGTGTTTTGCTTAAAGTAGGAAAAAGAATATTAATTGCTAACAGCCCACAAAATGGATATGCAAAAAACACCTTTTGAAATAAATAGAATGTGTTCTGTGAGAGAGAATCTGAAAGTATCCTTCATTTCTCTTCTCCAATGACCCTATCAAAGATCTCCGCTTGAGCCATCCTGCACACTTGCTGATAACATAGAACCCAGCTGTCTGTGTAGTTAATTTATTTGTTATTAGTGTATTTTTACAGTGGCAATTGCAGGAAGCTCTGTTTAGGCGCAAAGGCCAATGCTCCCTCTGCAGGGAACTGAGCAACTGATTCATACTTGATTGGATTGCTGGGTCACAGAAAATGGATTACTGTTAAAAAAAAAGAGACCAGACCCATGTCAAATATATTTAAATAGAAAGAACATTTATTTTGTAATATCATTGTTGCTTTGGGTCCAATTTGAGAAAATAAATCTCTAAGAGTACTGTAAGGCCTTGGAGGCCCTGGAAAATCACTTTTCCATGGGCTTCTAAAGAATCCTCAAAAGAATTTAAGAAATTAGCTCCAACTACCCTGAAATGATCTACAGAAAGTTGTCATTAGGATAACTTATGTTTTGTGGAAATCCACCAATATCTGCCTAGCCAATATGAAAGTCTTTGAGGGAAAACATAAAAGGATTCTGCAAAACGTTAAACTCTTGGCACAAAGGAAAGCAGAAGATACTCATTTGTCAAGTTTCAGCTTTGTTCTACACTGAGCGTAATGAAGCATGCAACCGGCAGGAACAAGCCTAGAGATTGTGCCACAGAACTTTGAAGCTGCTCTTTCCATTTCACAAGCTGATACACAGCTTCCATACACAAGCTTTCCATTA
The DNA here is from genome assembly GCF_036250125.1 of Pseudopipra pipra. Taxonomy (NCBI): domain Eukaryota; kingdom Metazoa; phylum Chordata; class Aves; order Passeriformes; family Pipridae; genus Pseudopipra; species Pseudopipra pipra. The sequence continues at coordinate 52,314,537 of NC_087553.1, forward strand.
CTATCCAGCTGATGGTCCTTGTCATTTCTATGGACCACTACTCTAAAGTAAAGCCAGAAGAGATCTCAGATTACACAATCTATCTGCCTGTGTCATAAAAGTAAAATGAAGATTACCTACATTCAGTCTTTTTCTTGAAGGCTTTGCCTAGCTTGTTCTTTGATTTTCCACACATTCCTGCTTCTGTAGTATTTTGCCCAAAGCAAGATTATTTTTTTAATTCAAATTTCCTTTAATGTTAGACCTTGCTCACAAAATAGCCTTAAATTCAAATACCAAATTAGCAGTGGGACAGACTTGGATATGCTGTATATATTTAGGAAGTACAATTATATATCCTAAGAGTGAAAGGTTCTTCTAGAAGGTAAAAGTGAAGTTGCTCTGTAGTCATTCTTCTTTGCAGGTTGACAGGTTGGAAAACTTTCTTACAAGTAAATTAGGCCTCAATTTTTTGGCCTGACTAAACTATCTAGCCTGAGATAAGAAAGAGAGAAAATGCAAGGTGATTTTACATCATGCTCATACGGGATAGATCGAGACCAGATGAAGACTAGGCAATAATGTACAACAGTAAGAATAGTTATTATATCTGTCAGCATTCACTGCCAATTGCTCTCATTCCTTGAGACACCAAAGAATAAATTCCTATTCATTAGATCTTATCTGTTGTGCTAAGAATGGGAACATATACAGGAATAATAGAGCAAATCTGTTCCCTGCGATCATACCTTTTAGCAAGGTAAAAAATCTCATGAGACAAAGTCACTGTCTTTAGTGAATCACCAGAGCAGGAAAATTGGAAGAGGACTTTACCAACCCTGTAGAATCTGCCACTTTTCTTCCTACTCAGCTAAAAACACTAGGTGCAAGAGGAGAAAAGGAGAAATGTGACTGCAGAGTACTGCAGTTGAAATGATTGATATGTGTAACTATCCCTGTCTAATAACACATTACCCCTTAGTAAAGCTTGGCCAAAAAGTTTATGGAATGCAAACAAATACTGCATCTTTCCCAGCTGCCGTGGAAGAGAGTTGCCAACCAGTAAGATTGGCCATTAGTAAGGAGCTGTCCTTTCTCCAGGGTGAAAGCCTTGTTTCCTCTTTCTTTTTATTTTTTTTTCTTCTTTCACATGCTTTATCCTCTTTTCTTCATTTCACATCTACAGAGATCCTGGTCTCATTATATAAAAACAATATAGATCTATCCTGAGGAATTCCATTTTTTCTGGCCTTTTATTTTTGTGGATAAGCCATGAGAATGTGTCCTGATCTACCTGGTCTATAAATCAGTATCAAGTGTTAAGCAGTGGTGGAATCCATTGGGCTTGAGGTCTCGCAAGGTTTCCTCTTCCCTGCCTTCCACCAGGGCAACTCTGGGTGCATAATATTGCCATGGCACCACAAACCAGGCACACACATACACAAACTACCAAACATATATATATAGGATATATGTATAGGATTTATGTATAGGATGCTTTTCCATGATCCTGCCTCACATATACACAGTCATTTCTACCTTCATTTGCACTATGCATCTTCTCTTTTGCACTCAGAGAATCAGTAAGTTTTCTTATTATGAAGGCCAGTTTGGGGTAGACTACAGGAAGAGTAAGATGACAGAAAGAAGCAACTAGAAAAATTAGTTACATGTGTGAGTGTGTGTATATCCCAGAGGAAAATAAATCGAACACTATTAATAAATATTTAATTTAGACAAACATTCTGCAGCCATATGTAGTAAAATTTGTGATGATATCAGTCCTTTAGTGGGATGATTTGAGGTAATGAATGGGAAACAAAGTATTTCATGTCTCTAGCTGGAGAGGCCTGCACATTGGAAGGCAGGTAATACTGTCATCTACATCTTGTACTTTAGACCCCTAAAAACTTTCACATAACTAACACTGAAATGAAACTCACACTGTTAGTTCAAGACAAGGAAAGAGGATTGAATTAGGAATTCTTAAAACTTGCCTTGGTGAGTCATATGTTTTAAAATTATTAATTATATTCTCCTTTAAGTGGAAATGTAGTTATGAAAAGTATTCTGAATACTAGTTTAGAGATAGTTTGTACTTTTACACAACATACTCAAGAGAAATAATGGCTAGAACAGCTGGTGATGATTAATTTTTTATAGAGAAAAGTGGTACTTCGAACATATTGAGCTGAGAAAGTACTAGAAATGTTTGGCAAGGGGGATATACCTAAGTTATTTTAGCTGGAAACAAAGGGGAAAAAAAATCAGCGTTTTGGGGTTGATGATGTTACTGCTCTCCTTCAGTTATAAATTATAGAATGAAAATAGATGGAAGCATATTCTCTTTCTTTTATGTCTTCCTTATCTGCAGCTAATACAATGATCTCATTTGCTATTAAGAAAACATAGCATATTCCTCCACTGTGCATTTCCTTCCTTTGAGTTCATCTAGCCCACCAGTAGGATACCTTGCAGGATTAGGACACTCCTGCATGGAGGCTACAGCATAAAAAATACAAAAAGCTTGAGCATCTATCTCGTTACATTTAATAGCACTCCTTAAAATACTTGTGGTAAAGCTACTTCCATTTAAAGACATTATAGAAAAAATCTTGTTGGTGTTGTTTATTTTACTAGCTAGCAGAATTCCTGAGTTATCAGTCCAGGAGTTGGGAAAAAAGTACCCTGTCTGAAGTTCAGGCTGGGGACTGCCTGTCTGGGAAGCAGCTGTGCAAACAAGGATATGGGGTTCTCGGCAGAGCACAAGCTACAAATGAGGCATCAGGATGACATGGCAGCTAAAAAAGTCTGTGTTATCCTTATATAAGGAACAGCATAGCCAGGAGATTGAAGGAATTTTTTTGACCTTCCCTTTCTATTCAACAACTTCTGTGTCTTCAACACAGATGAAGGACCAAGGGGGTCTTAGTGCCCTGAGCTGGAGGACCATGACTGCAAGAATGATCAACTCCCAGTTGACCCTGAAATTGTGTGGGATCTGCTATTCCAGCTGGATCCCTACCAATCTATGGGGCCTGACGGGATTCATCCCAGAATCCTCAAAGAGCTGGCTGATGTCATCAGAAAACCTCTCTCAATGATTTTTGAACCGCCTCGGGAATCTGGAGAGGTCCCACCTAACTGGGAGCTGGCGAACATTGTCCCAATTTTCAAGAAGGGCAAGAAGGAGGACGTCAGAAACTACAGGCCTATCAGTCTCACTTCAGTGCCTGATAAAGTTATGGAGAAGATTATTCTGGGAATTATTGAAAAACACCTGAAAGACAACGCAGTCACTGTTCACAGCTGGCACAGCTTAAGGAGAGGAAAGTCCTGCTTATCAAACCTGATTTCCTTTAATGACAAGATAACCCACCTATTTGATCAAGGGAAGCCAGTTGATATAATCTTTTTGGATTTCAGTAAAGCTTTCAATACTGTCTCTCACAGGATCCATCTGGACAAACTGCCTATTCACGCAGCTGGATAAACACATAATGTGTGGGTGAGCAATTGGCTCATGGGTAGAGCCAACAGAGGGTAATAGTGAATGGGGGAATATCAGACTGGTGACCTGTCACTAGTGGGGTTCCACAGGGCTCCATCTTAGGCCGTGTGCTCTTCAACATCTTCATAAATGACTTCAATGCAGGACTGGAAGGGATACTAAGCAAGTTTGAAGATGACACAAAACTTGAAGGCAGGGAGGCCCTGCAGAGAGACCTTGACAAATCAGAGAACTGGGCAATCACCAACCATATGAAGTTCAACAAGAGAAAGTGCTCGATTCTACACCTGGGATGGAGCAACCCCAGATGTACATACAGACTGGGGAATGAGATGCTGGAAAGCAGTGCCATGGGAAGGGACCTGGTGGTCCTGGTCGACAGCAAGTTGAATATGAGTCAGCAGTGCCCTGGCAGCCAGGAGGGCCAACTGTGTCCTGGGGGGCATCAGGCAAAGTGTCACCAGCTGGTCGAGGGAGGAGATTGTCCCACTCTGCTCTGCACTGGTGCAGCCTCACCTCGAATATTGTGTGCAGTTTTGGGCACCACAATGTAAGAAAGATATTAAGCTATTGGGGAGCATCCAAACGAGTGCAATGAAGGTGATGAAGGGCCTTGAGGGGAAGCTCTATGAGGAGCAGCTGAGGTCACTTGGTCTGTTCAGCCTGGAGGAGGAGAGACTTCATTGCAGTTACAACTTCCTCGGGAAGGGAAGAGGAGGGTCAGGCACAGATCTCTTCTCTGTGGTCACCAGTGACAGGACCCAAATGAAATGTTGTGTCAGGGGAGGTTTAAGTTAGATATTAGAAAAAGATTCTTCATGCAGAGGGTGGTTGGGCACTGGAACAGACTCCCTAGGAAGTGGTCACAGCACCAAGCCTGATAGAGTTCAAGAAGTGTTTGGATGATACTCTCTGGCACATGGTGTGACTCTTGTGGATGGTCCTGTGCAGGGCTAAGGGTTGGACTCAACAATCCTTGTGGGTCCCTTCCAAGTCAGCAGATTTTGTGATTCTGTGATACTGTAGTAGTTTTGAGTATTGCATCCAATCTGGGGAAAGACAGTGATAAACTGGTACAAGTTCAGCAGACCATCCACAAATTTGCTCAAAGGACAGGAGCATTTGTCCTGTGAAGGGAAGCTGCTGAGGGAAAAGAGTTTCTTCGACCTCCTGAATATAAAACTTAATAGCATTTGGCCAATGTGTGTAGGAAGGTTACTAAAATAGACATAACCAAACACTTCCTGGTGCTGCATGGTGGGAGAAGGAGGGACAACAGATGTAAGTGGAATCAAGAGAGGCTTAGGCTGGATATTAATGATAACAGTGAAGTTCTATGAGGATAGTCAAGCAGTGGAACAGGTTGTCTGGTTAGGTGGTTCAGCCTCCATCTTTGGAAGTTTTCAAGTTCTGACTGGATCCCTGAGCATCCCACTCTTACCTCACAGTTGAGACTGTTTTGAGAAAGCAGAAGGTCTAGAGAGCTGCTAGTGTCCCTTCCAAGCTGAATGGCCTGGGATCAGCTGCAGCTGCAGTGGTGGCAGTGGTATGGTGTTAATTTTGCCTTATGTTCTGACTATGATTTTTGATACTAGACAAAATACTTTCCAAGCACTCATTAATGATATTTCATAGCAACAAAAGTTATAAGATGCTAAATGAAACATATTATGCAAAATGTTTAACTCTGCTGTGAAATAAAGTTGCTCTAGGAAACATGGCATCAAAACTCTAACAGCATAAGGAAATTAATTCAGAAATAGGGAATTTTCAGGTTCCATTTCAGTGGAAGAGCAGTGCTCTACATCATTCACTACTGGATTCCAGTCGAGTGAACCAAAGAACCTAGAAATGAAACAGAACTTAGTAGATCAATTTGTTAAACTGAATCTGATGGTCATTTCCTGTTTACCTATTTACCTTTTCAAACATCAAGAAAGAAAAGTGCATTGGTGCAGCCTCAGGTCTTTTAAACCAGACATAATGACTTTGAACTAAGAAAATTTATGCTGTCTGTACTAAAAAGATTGATTTTTCTTTCTAAATAGATACTCTTCTGACTTCACATAGAAGGATGTTATTTACATCTTTTAAGATATTTATTTGGCACCCATTGTTGAAACTCCTGAATGTTAATTAAGATGCTGAATAAATACTAGAAAATATTTGCCTCATCTTTGTCTTCTAATGATTTCAAAAGAGAGAAGAATGGGAACTAAGCAGGTGTTGCAATGTAAAATAGTGGGCACTCATCTCAAACCAGTGAAAAGCACAGGGTCATTGATTTTTAGCCTTTGCTACCCTCATGCAAGAAACAGCAAAAGAAAAATTCAGTACTAATAGAATGTGCTGAAGAGGTGCATTTGCATATGTGAACAATTTAAAGCCAGAATTGGTAATACCCTAAGTTCTCAGAATAAAAAAGATGTAATTTTTTATTGGAAAGAGCACAGAAAGAATTCTCAAGTATCTTCTTATGTTGCCCCTATTACTTTATTGTGCTGAAAAGTTCATCAATATTTTCAAAATTAATTGAAGATGTAAATACAAATAATGTTAACATTTTCTGCTCTTGTATTTCAAAATTTGCTATCCATCTGAACAAGCTTTTACATGGATTTCTCAACTTCTCTGGCTCTGTGTCAGGACTTCTAATGTGTGAATAATGAATTATTCATGTTGTGTTTCTTTTTCATTAATTACAGCAATAAAATAAATAAACAACTTCCATTTCTAACTTTTCCCCAAGAAAAAAAAATATTATGCTATCAGTCCTTTGAAGTATTGATTATTGCAGTATCTCTTACATAGATAAACATAAAAACAACCTCTGAATTATCTCAGTTCTTATTTTAGTTCTTTCTGTGGGCACAGAAACATGAATATAAGACCATATAATAATATACGATTCAGAAAAATAATTAGTATGTTAGGTATGATGGGTGAAAACTCCTGTTACAAGCTTTGTAAATTGAGCCTTTAAAATCAGCCCAGTGGGTGGGTCTTGGGCCTGTTTTGATAGAAAATATTAAAGCCTTGTTTTAAACAAAGCCAGTTAACATCATCATTCAAGAATATAATTCTCAGAGACATAGTTATAAGTTTTATTTCTGTTTTTTCAGATCTGCGTGGAGGCAGCATTATGTCATCATCTGCTGACCTTAACTAGGGAGGAGAAAGTGACAAGCTGAGATTCACATTTAAGTTCCATTGGTACATTCCTTTATTCTTAAGTTCAATTTAAGTAGTGACTGCAAAGAGAAGGGACAACATGTTTTAAGTAAACTTCAGCAATGAGTTATAAATAGGGCATTTAACTATCTCATTCAGAAGGGGGAGTAATTACTCAGGATATTTAAGAACCTCCTCATTAGGTCTTAATAGTTGAAAAAAGTAAAGTTTTTATACTGATTTTGTGATATTATATAGCAATACCCTGTAACTGTATGCAATAAATACCTTATCATAGTAGCTTATACTTTATCATAGTCAAATACTTTATCATAGTCAAATTATTTAACACATCACTTGGGCCTGATAAACAAATTAAGCAATTAAAGAAACACAAGAAAAAACAGCAGAACAGTAAGTATTGATAGCAGAATGTAATAACCTTTTTAAATGTTCTCAGCAAAAATTACTCAGTTCCTATGTAGACCTTCTGACTTCATCGACATTCCCTCTTCATCTTAATAGAAAGTGTACAACATTCATATGTATTCCAGAGGAAACATAGAGTAATAGGAATCCCAATCAAAAAAACTGAGTTGGCTGTCCCTCCTTGGTAAAGACATGGTAAAGTGGTTGGATCTAGGCACACTGAAAAACCCAGAAGTACAATTCTTGCTGTTATATCTTAGCCTTCTTTCCTTCTGCTGTTTCCCTTAATTATCAGTTTTCCACAGACAAGTGTCTTCCTTGCCTGCCTTCCAATCTAGCTTTTATCTACCTAAACTAGTAGAAGCATGATGAAGCCTGTAGTCTTTTGATCTACCTACTCACTGGCGTATTTGGGCCAAAGTATCCAAAAAAACTCATTAATTTTACATGCCTGCACTATTTCTTTTAGGTAACTCGGTCTTACATTTTGATAATCTCCATCATATCTATAATCAAAGCTACAAATTCAAGTTTTAACTCCTAAGAATATTAAGCTTCCTGTGATTCAGGATGTCTTCGGAAATGACCTCCATGCTGAAAGGAAACTGTCACATGATTCACTCAAACTCTTAGAATCACCTGTAAAAAGTTTTTCACAGCCCTAGAATAGGAAATGTCCTTCAAGCTCTAATTGCTGTACTACTCTCAATCTAGACTTAAGACTTTTAAGTGTGCACTTAGACAAATTATTGTAAGGAGTGCTGTGGTGTTAAGAGCACAGAGGAGAATGCTTAATGAGTCTACAGTGGTTACCTACCTACATGCTGATACTGATATTCATTTTATCATCACTTCTGAGGTTATGCATCATCATTTCAGTGGGCTTCCACACATCTTTTAGTTTAGCAAAACTACAAAACATAACAACAACTTTAAATTGACTTGCAGACTCTACAGTGACAAAACCCCTCTGGCAGGCTCTCTGATTGGCAGCTGAATACATCTTCTGCAGTTTTAAAGAAAAAAACACTACTGTAACATTCTGTTCCACACAACACTCCCACTCTCTCACATGTGCTTATCAATAGGATCGTTTTTATAGTGATATTTTCTCTGAAAGGAACTAGAAAGGTACCAGCTGTTTCCTCCCTTCTAAGAATGAAAGAATAATTTCATAACAACAAATCCATCACTGACTGGCAGAACGCAAACAAGCTTGGCACCTCTGGACCTAATATTTGGACTGAAAGAGCAAAAAGTCTCTCTATATATCAAGAAATTTCTAAATATTTTCTTTAAAAAGAGTACTCTGTCAAAATTGTTTTTGCTACTTTACATTTTCTAGAAAGGTGGAGGGGGGGTGTGTTTGGTTGGCTGTGGTTTTGTTTTGTTTTAAATCTGATTCCATAGCTCTTATTGGCAAAGATTACTTTTACACTAAGACAGCATCTTCATTTCATTACTGGAATTCACTCCAGTATATGTGTAGCTACGTATTATGTCTTCCACAGAAAGTTTTCTGATAGGACAAAGCCTGTGTCCAAATCCCCTTGGTTTTATAATAAGAAAATTTGATATTTGAGCAGTGTGACTTCCAGTAAAAGTGTTGGTTAGAATGCAGGAGCTGGATTGCTCACTCCATCAAACTATTTCTTGAAGTCTATAGAGTCTTCAGCTTATTGCAAGTTATAATAGTTCTCTGTTTTGTTCTTCACTTCTCTGGAAATAGGTTATGACTACTCAACATGAAGCTTTGCAATTGACTGTCTCCTTTCTTGCATGATCAGAAACAGCTCTTGCATTATATTAGCTATATTGGAAACAAAAAACTGAAAATGTCACAGAATCATAGAATAGTTGACTTTGGAAGGGGCTTCTAGACATTATCTAGTTTAACCTTCCCTTTTCAAAGTAGGGTCAACCAGACAGAGCAGGTTGCTCCAGATATTATCCAATCCAGTTTTAACTTTACACAATGATGGAGACACCACAATCATTTCATCTATGAAGTGACTGAATTCTGTTCACTTTAGGCTTTGCCGCTTTCTGGCTGGCAAAAAATAAACAAAACATTAATTCATTGAACCGATAAAAAATATGGAGAAAAAGCACAAACGGTTATAGGGGAATAAATTACATTTTCTGTATATTCATGGTAAATAAGTTTTTATTCAATTGCAAAACAACTAAAAGAGAGTACCAATTCTGCCTCATACCCATGTGTATGCAGGGGGCATGCACAGATGTGCACATGCACATATGTGCATGTTGATTTACCTTTCTATATTTATGCATTCAGATATATATGGTTCGTTTATAAGAATTTTCTAAGAGCAAACACACTACAATTATATGAAAAAATAAAGTTTTAGACCTGCAGAAGATCATGTGTGAGAGAATTTATGGTCATAGGAAAACCTCATTGATTAAGCTGATGTTCAGATGTTGCACATTATGTGACTGGGAAGTAACCGTTAATAGTGTTGTTCATCCACTTGCCAATGAAAATGATCCAATAGTAAATCCAGTCAACTACCCATTCTCTAAAGACTTCTGTCATTTCCTCCTCGAAAGTTTAGAATTATTTTAATCTTTTGTATCAATGGGGAATGCCTAGATGTGTTTTCTAGCAGAGACACACTGATCCTATCAGTTGCTCAACATTTTCAAGAGGGCTTCATCTCAAGTATTACATCTGTGACACTGGACAATAAAAACAAAGACAATGGGCAAATTCTGAAATACCTAGACATAGATGGACTTTGTAAGTGAACCCAAACCACGTGAATTCTGCTAATTATGTAGTTGTCTCTAAATATAAATGCAGTAGCTCTGGACAATGTCAAAGTTAAAAAAAAAAATCCCTTTTTAAAAAATACATTAATATGCAAATTATACTTGCCAGAAGCAGACTGTTAATGTAATATCATATGGCAGAAATTGAAATTAGGTGTGTATGACTGTTAATGATATGAGAGTGCTCCTAATTTCATCTGACAACTAAATCTGTAAATTATAAAATCTTTTGGTTTGGTGATCACATCAGCCCTAAGGAGTTACCACGTGAAGGAGATTATATGTATTGCTTTCAACTGTTTCTAAAGCTTTTGAAAGAAAGATAATTCATGGTCTAATATCCAAAGGCTCATCTCAAAATATGATCAAGGTAACATTTTTGATCCATTTTCACCTGGGTAGCACTACAAGAAGTGGGGTTGATCAGAAAATGTAGTCAATGCAAGCTTAAATAATGATTTCACAAACTTTATCTACTGAGCCATTCCCTATTCAAGTCTGCTTAATGTGCTGCTAATACTTTCTCGTCATAGTTAAGAATATTAGGTTTGTTTCTAAACAGCAGGGCTCATCTAGCTCTTAAACAGATAGCAAGTACAAATTGAGTAGAGAGTTCAGTGACATTTGAAACAAAATAATTTGGATTCTACTTGATAAAATTATTACCTGGAAGGTAGGATATAAAATCTGATATAATGTAGACATAAACAGGGAAGATTTTAATATCTGTTCATAACCTTTTGGAATATTTATATAGAATATTACGGAAGCACCTTAAAGTATGTTTTTCTTTCCAGAGCCTAAGCAGATAACTTGATGCCAACTATGATTTTCCAGTAACTTTTGTTTCATAACTAGTTCTGCTCTCATAATAATAACAGGAAATTCTCCTTGACTTTACCTATTAGTGAGAGGCTACACATCTCCACAAAGTCCAAATTTTTCAGGTTTTAATTCCATAGGGCACTGGACCAGACTAATGTTGCCTGGCACTAAGGGATCTCCGTAGCCAAACTAAAAAGGTATTTACGGATTCTCCTTGTCAGAAGTCCCCCAGGAGTGCACACCAAAAACAGAAATGGTGAGAAGGAAGAATAGGTAATCTAATGCCTCTGCATGCTGGCATTGCCCAGCTCAGGCATCGCACTCCAAAGTGTCTTACAGTAGAGGCACTTCAGAGACCCTCCAATGTGGCTTTTTTGGACCAGTCCGAAGCCCAAAATATTTAATCAAAAGTAGGTCTGCATACTTTTTTTACATTTGGAAAATGCTGGCTGAATTTCCTGTCTCTGCTTTCCCCTGAACTGAATGCCATCAAAAACAATGAAACTGACTTCACAGTGAAGTATTTGTATATATTTTGACAAGGGAATTTTTTGCTCAAGTGTTAACCTCCAATTTACATATTTGTTTATTTTTAACAATAAATGTAAATACCTAATGCCAAACGTTGCCAAAACAATTTTATTCTCTAAACATTTTTCTGTTGCAGCTTTCTTTGAGATAGACATCTCAACTTTCTTTCAATCTGATCCAGTTTACTCATACTTAATATCATTCAGCTCTGCACAAACTAAGTGAAGAAATACAGCAGAAAGAAATTTAATCTACCCAAGTACATGTTCCTTCTTTCTCACTCATATTCTTGCTACAAATCTTTGATTTAATTTCAGCTAGGTAGCAGTAGGTAGAAACTGGCAAACACTTCAGTCAAGGGAATTGTCTTTGCTTTTGTCAGACTTTGACCATATTTTACATTACTAAATCAAACTGTACTTCATGATAAGTACTTTGTGACTTTGTGCATAGTAGTCTTTTTTTCAGTGCCTCTGAAGCAATTGATCCCTGTGTAAAATACCTGAAAAAGCTAATGAAACCCATTCTTACATCTAATCTGAAACTGTCCTGTATGTGTCATGCCACTTTTCAGAAATCAAATTTAAGTTACAGATGCCTTAAATGTGTTTGCATAATAATATTCTTTGCTTTTGAAGATTGATTGTTCAGCAGTATTTCAATTTTTCCCTTTTGGTACTTTCAGTCTACCCTGTGGAGTTTGAAAAGACTAGCTTTCTGTAAAATTTATTATCCTTTTTAGGCTACATATAAATATCTTAAATAAAAATTTTGGCATCAACATCAAAGCACTAAAATATGTCTTCTGTTCTCTCCATCTTTTCCATATTTTATGTGTTTGATGTTAATCTGAATGTGATATTCAAACTTAATAAATGTATGGCAAAGGGAAAAGTAAATGTCAATAAGCTTTGTTGAACACGTTTATTAAACACTTTTATTATCTTAAAGTTAGTAGATGCTGTAAATCCTCTGTGCCACCATTACATAGTTCTATAAGTTACAAAAATATTTATAATCCTATATAGAATATGTTAAAGAAGTAAATTATTCTGATATATTAATAAAAGTCATTAATGTATTAACTCTGCCCTTATCACTGAAAGCTCTTTCAGTTATCTGCTTCTACCAGCCTTAAATTGTACATGCTGTGTGTGCACAATGAATAAACCTATCCTAAAAGAAAGGATGTTTTCCTTTTTCTATTTTGTTAAATCAAAACATGCAATAATTGAAACATTTCCTACTTGGTTTGGATATTTTCAATTAAACCCTAGGAGCTCTATTAATGAAAGGACATGATTTCTCTGTATTAAAGTTCTGCACAATGCTCATAAGATGTGTATTAAGCTTTTTATCTACATCATCCACATGAAAGAAAACTAACCTGCCAGCAATGGCTCTTCCTAGGACTAGTATTCAGTTTTCTCTTCTAGGAGATACTGGTGCAGCAGACATGGATTGTGCCATCAGCCTCTGTGACATTGAGATCACTAGGAAAATGATTTCTGGGGCTGTAATCTCCATCTTTATGGATCCTTCCCTGCATGGTTCCTTTTCAAGTCATTTAATAGGGTAATATCTGCAGGGAATCAGCTACCCAATTCACAATATCCAACTCCTCCAAATGTCAGGTGGCTCTGGCTTTAAGGGCACTAGAATCACCAAAGAAATGTTTCGTTTCACACTTTGGAAAGCGCTATAAATAGTAATAGTTCAGTAACTCTCACTGCCTATTACGAAATCCTTGATGACCATAAGTTTCCCCTCAGCCGTAAAGGTAAGAGATGCACTAAGAACTCACATATGCACACATCCACCTGCTCTCCCTCAGCACTACTCACCTTAGTGCTGCAATGGGCCCCATCAGCCCAGGTGAATCTAGTCCAAGGTGTGTTTGAAATCACAAGCAACTGGAGGGCTGCTTTGGCAAGCATGCTGGATAACAGTTCCCTCAGTGGTGTACACCAGATATAGTTGGCAGTGTTGTTGTAACTTTGAAACAGAGTGTGTATGGTTTCCCCTTCCACACTTAGACTTAGATGGTATGGGGCTTTGCTTTGTGTCTTGGTCAGTAACTTCTGGAAGTACTAGATTGCCAAATTGGGCCCTCTTCCCCATTTCCCTCATCCCATTTTGCATTACTTATTTATTTCCAGTACCTGCAATATCGGTGCAGATAATCTAGGGCCTGCCTTCTCCAAACTATCTTATTTCTGTCAGTCTTGTTTCTGTGTATTATAAGACAACTTCCTTCTCACAGCTGTAGCATAAATCTCGAATGGAATTGGTCTGAGGTCCAAATTGGGGGAAAGTATAACTTTAAAAAAAGTCACATATAAAGCTGTGTTCCATCCTTTTGTAGAAAAAGTTCTCTCTGCATAGTCATTCCACATAGCAAAGCCAAAAGTACAAAACCCCCAAATATGGCTCCCTATTTCATGAACAGCTAAATTGCTATGGCTTTATCAGGGAGCACCTCTGCACATGGCAGTTACCATGGCCAGCTAGCACCCAGCCACTTTGCACCTTCTTAGTTTTCCCTCTCAGACATTTGTTTGAAAGTTAAAATTCATGGTGTTTTCCATGGTCTGTCAAAATTCTAATCATTCAAATCAAAGTGGAGCATTAAGAGATGCCTCTTACACTTCCTGATGCACCTGACTAGTCCCCAGAAGAGTCCTGCTAACCTCCATGGGTTTATGCATGAGCAGATTGACATGATTAGTTGTTCTCCTTAACTGCCAAAGAGAGCATTTTAAATTCAGAATTAGCAATAACGCAATAATTAGACTTTAACCCCCATGAATTTTAGTGGATATGAAATTTCAGGCCACATATAAAGAAAGACTTAAACACTTAAAGGAGAACTTTAAGTGCACCCAGCTGTGATTCTGAAAGCTACCACTGCCTGAGCCCTGAAAACCACTCACACCTCGAACTGGGTTCCTGACTGTGGTCCCACAGAGCTCACACTAGAGCTGCAGATCTGCCTCTGACACTGTTCTGCAGCACCTTGATCCTGGCAAGACTGAGCAGGTTGGTGTCCTTCTCTCAACTCTTGGCTGAGAAGCCAGGTGTCCTGCTGTCTTTCTCCAGGAGACCTTCCCAGGAACAGGAAAGTCACATTTCATAGAATCATAAAATCATGAAGGTTGGAAAAGACCTCTTTGATCAGCAAATCCAACCATTAATCTAACACTCCCAAGTCCACCACTATGTCCCTAACCACTAAATCCACACTCTAGGGACAGTGATTCCACCACTTCCCTGAGCAGTCTGTTTCAATGCTTGATCACTCTTGTAGTGAAGAAATTTTTCCTAATATCCAGTCTAAGCCTTCCATGGCAGAACTTGGGGCCATTTCCACTTCTTCTATGACTTGTTACCTGAGAGAAGAGCAAGCACTGTTTTGATAATCCCTTTCTTTTAAAACATGACCAAGTTATGCCCTTTCATTTCTCAACTCCAGTCACACCTGAATGGTTAACACACAGATTTATGAGATGAAGCATCTGTTGGTTCATGTTTGAGCTGCAGAGATTCACTCCCATCTCTGAGAAAGGATGTGACAGCAATGGTGGAACACTCTTAGGCCATTCTTTTTAGTTGGTGGTAGAGTGGCATTCATTCATTCACCTAGTCCTGGCGCCACAGGTGGGAGGTGACAAGCAAAAAGCACATGAACAATCCTTGGATCGAGAGCAGAAACCCCAATTCTCAGGTGAACACCTAGCTGACTTCCTTCTCTTAGTCTCCTTTGTGTATCAGTAAGTCCTGAACAGCTTCTACAAGAGGAACAGAAAGACTGAATCTCGTTATTTTATTTCTGACAGTACATTTCTAGTTTTTGCTCATGGTGATTGATTGTGCAAAAACTATAAAAATCCAAACTACAAAATCCCCTTTCATATAAAGAAAGATAACCAGCACCTACATTCACGACAAGCTCTTGGGCTATCAGTCCAGCCTGGACAGAGATCCTTACCTGCGAGAGGAGACTAAAATCTTCAAGATTCATTTTTTTTCCACCTACATTTTTCTAGAGGCTATCTTCAGCCTTGGTTGGCTGCCTGGTTTCTGCCAGGTTGGGGTGCATCATTCTCACCATGCACATTGTACGTTCTGGACTTTGTGCCACGCAGTTTTGGATGCTACACTGTCATGCCAAAATTAGGATGTGTGATCTTACATTTCCTTTCTGATTTTAGTCTATAATGCTTATAAACTTCCCTGCAGCAAAATCTCTATTTCTCCCCCCCTTATCTTTGTGTATCCTAGTTAAAGTTTTGGTCCCTGTATCATGACATAATATCAGCAAATAAATATAACTTTTTCAGTCATTGATTGATGATTCTAGTGGTTGACTTGAAGCACAGCACTGGGGCCTGCCTGTCAGAAACTGAGCATTTTCTGAAAATCAGATATCTTAGTCTCCAACTATATCTCTGCTTTTCCATTTTTTGAGCTTAGCTTGACTGGCGTGGGTAAGCTCTCAGACTCCTCAAAGTCAGCAGCAATTCTGCCATTGATTTTGAATTGTCATATAAATCTTTGTCACAAGCATACAAAGCCTATAATAATCCAATGGAAAAATCAGAATATGGTGGCTGCCTATTCATCATTCTCAGATTTTCTTTTCCAGTAATGTATAGTGAAGTTTGATTCCATTCTGATATTGAACTTCAAAATGAAGGTAACTAACTAGTGAAAACTGACAACTGAGGTGGAATCAGGAAGATCAGTCTACATAGCCCAAAATATAAGCAGAAAAGTAATTTAACCTACTTTCTT
Source organism: Pseudopipra pipra (assembly GCF_036250125.1). NCBI lineage: Eukaryota > Metazoa > Chordata > Aves > Passeriformes > Pipridae > Pseudopipra > Pseudopipra pipra. Next base: position 52,330,573 of record NC_087553.1, read on the forward strand.
TGAAAAGTTGTCACTGTTTGCAATTTACACTGTTTACCTACTACTATCTATTAATTTTAAACTAAGTGTTTTTCTAATTCAGCAGATTACCTTGAAGCCTGCTATGGGCTTTCTAGTAAGTTTGATCTTTTATTAGCTGCAGCGCTTTGTGATATTCATTATACATTAATTTAAATTTACATTTTTATATTTCAGAAGCACATTCATATTAGCATTCTTTTTTACTAGCAAATGGCAGAATAATTAACATAGAATATTTGATCTCATTAATAGAATTCATGTTTGGTCTTTTGAGGCGAAGCTCATAAAAATAAACAGTGGAAAAAAATAGTAAAATATTACTCTCTTAATATGTTCAAGACACTTTGGTTGGTGTATCCTTTTATGTTGCTTTATATTCATTTTACCAGAAAGGCATCCTTATCTACACTTTCATTTTAATGGACTTTTTTAATCCACCAGAATTGATAGTTTGAATGTAAAAGTGGTAACACTACAAATAGTGTTTTAAAGTTAAACCCCAGGAATATTTCCTTGCTAATGTCATACCATGTTTACTCCTGTGAAATGCTACTAAAGAAGCCAATTTCTTCAACAAAGACCTAGGGGAATATACTGAGCCAAACGTGTTTAACATTTTTTAAATAAGTCAATGACTTTTTATAAGATATACACTGTCTCTGTTATATGCAGGCAATTGCCTCTGGTTTGGGAGATGAGCAGAAGAATTTGCTCATTAGTAGTTAGTGTTTGAATCCAAGAGGGAGATGGACAGCATCCTCAGTTTCTCAGCAGGTGTTGGGTAGGTCAGATAAGACAGGCAAAGGAAATCCTCAGTATGATTGCTAAATCTGAGTTTAGTGTAAATGGTGAAGCAACGTGCTTTTTAGAGGCAACTCACCTGATGAAGGTGCTGGTGGATATAACCAGAGGGTGCCCAAGATGAGGTAGGTAATCTTACACAGGTGAGGCCATATGTTTGCCAAAAGGCTGTATAATTATGTATGACATCCCTGTTCCTGGGTGTTACTTAAGGACCGACAATGAAATGATTGCCAGAATATACATCTGTGCTGAACGAGCTCTGTGCAGGGTCTGGAGGGCTGATTCAAACTGCTGTGCAGATGCTTGGGTAAGCTGCCAGAGAGTGCACTGAGGAGCACTCACGAACTGCATCCCAGCCGCTCAGCTTTGGAGACAGTAACCTCTGGCAGCAGAGTGGGAGCAAGGAACCACATGGGAAATGGCATCAACTACCTGAGTTATTTCAGCAGTGTAGGACTGCCTATAGCCTGACACATTAATTAGTCTTGTTCTTGTATTTTCTGAATGGTAAATTTTCAAAGAAAATTACAGTGAAAAAAATCCTTGAGTTTTTAATATAGGGAAATAATTTGGCTGACATGATTTCTTACTATTGTCTGCATGAGAAACTACCACAGCAGGTGAGAAGTTCCAAGAGAGACTGTAGAGCAAACTAATGCAGCTTAAAGCTGTTCACTGGGCTCACTTGCACGTAAGGATTCAGCCAGCTACACTGGTGGTCCGTAGCTCTGAGAGAAACCACAGATGAAAGGACACCAGGGGTGTTTTCAGAAATGACTGCAGAAAGAGACAGCATTAAAAGCTGAAGATAGGCTTTGGTATGTGCAGCAACTCTCTCTCTACAGACCAGGGTGCGTAAGACTAAGTATGGATGGGTGGGGAATCAATTTTCCTTTTGTTCCTGGCTGAAAAATAAAAGGTTTCCAACCTTTGCTGCAGTAAGAAAGTCTGAATTTATTAAGCAAAAGATCTTCACGAAGTCTTCCTCTATGCAGGAAACAGCTTATTCTCTTGTTAGATCAGCCCATACTGGTCTGAAAGAATCCAATTCATTGCTGAATTTAGGGAATAATACAAAAGAGAAGTTACTGTGGAAATCCATAACCTTCAACCAAGATGTTATGCAAACTTAATAAGGCACCTCTATGTCCTGTGACAGCACTTTGCTACAGATTACAGCTTCATGTTAGACTTTCTGATTTGACAGGCCCTGCTACAGCTAAAACAGAGCTTCACAACTAAACTGGTTTTGGTAATATTCGTTATTAACACAGACTTCTAGAGAGACATTTTATTATTTGCTGTTTGGTCTGAAACATGATGATCAAAAGCACATCAGCTGCTGCTAACAGTTGCATTTGTCCATTCCCTCTCCCGCCTCTGTCGCTAAAAAAAACTAAAATAGAAGCCCATAAACCCCCACTCTGTTACCTTAGGAAAGGTAGTTGACAAAGAACATCTAACTTCACATGAAATTGGAAAAACAGGGGAGGAATCATGTGATTATACACTGGAAGTTTGTATTTTTTAACAGAGTGTAGCATTTTGGGGGTTTGTTTACTTCAACCTATAAGAAACATTACCTTTTCTTGATCTTAGAAATCTTCTGGGTTTTAATAATGGCTGAAAGACATCTCAGCTCTGCGCTGAGACTAAACATAGTCAGCTGGCTAGATGGTTAGCTAGTTAGTTAGCTCGCTGCTTCGCTGTTATATTTGTCACACTGCTGTGGAAGTACATTTATGGCTTCAGTGCTAAACTGGAGAATGGGTCGTCTTGGTGAAAACTGTGGCAAACAGGCCCTCTCAGCATCCCTGACGGCCCAATAGGAATGAGAGTTCAGACACTCCAACAGAGAGTGCAAAATGGAACACTTTATTAACATGGCTTCTGCCTTTTATAAGGCAGGAGCAGAACTTGCTGGAACAAGGGGAGTAACTGGGGAGGAGCAAGGGCAGAGTATGCAAACTAGGACCATACAGGGAAGAAATGGCCATATTAGGTTGGTACTGCAATGCAGCACTAACTGGCCAATAGAGACGCAGGGTTCAAAGGCATAGGGAAAATAAGGGAAAATGGGGGTACGATGAAAGGGAATAATACAATAACATAGTACAATAACATTAAAAAATCCTAAAACACATTTTCTCAAAAACTGGATCCCAATAGAAAACCTGTTTCTTCTTTTGGCTCCCAACTCTCATCATACTGTGCCAGAAGGTGTGTTCCAATTGTTAAATGACAAGTGGATAAACAAGCCTCTAGATTTTCCTGGGTTTAAGTGCATTTTGAATTAAATTGTTTGTAACCAGGATTAGAAGACAAATGGAGTTGGAGTTTTCCATATGTTTCACACTCCCATTTAGTATGATTCTCTTTTGAGCCCACTTTATTGGTCAGACCAGATGCATAGTGTAGAATAGATTAAAATAAGTAGTTTTGCAGCTACAATTACTTTACCAGACATGATTTAAGTTTTTTAAGCTCCAGTTTTTGGAACTGCTTTAAAAGAATACTCATTTTCTTCATGAGGAATTATGAACACTTATCAGCAATATTTTTTTCTAAATGAAGTTAAATGGTTGCTTTTTGATAAACAACAGATTTCCTCCAAAATATGAAGAGCCTAGAGCTATTCTCTAGATTAAGTTGAATCTAGCCAAACGTACGGGTCAAAAATGTTGGGTGGAATTTTACAATGTGTTGTTCTTCATCAGTTCTTAAAATAGATGTATTCCAACATGAATATTTTAATTGACCTATTATTTAAAAGAATGAAGATTTCTAAAAATCTTTTATAGTGCAAACACAAAGTTAATTAAATGCTTATATTGCATTTTTCGGGTTTACTTCAAATTATATATTTTTTCCTTTTTCATCATATCCAACTTTTCCAAATATAATATCTCATTTTAATCAAAACCAAACTAGTTTTTATCTACCAGGCAAAATATATCTATCACTAATACCACTCCTATTTCTAAATTTGACAACTGTCCCTGCATATAGATTTTCTTCCATTTTAAGTATGAATGACCAAAGAAGTATCTGAGATATTTCTATACATTTATGGGGAAAACTATAATACTATAATTTGCATTTATACAGTTGAGATATTTTGTAAATTCGCTATACTGGGGTTTTTTTCTGCAGCATGTCATTGAACTGCAATTATTTTACTCCAAAATGCATAATCAGCTGTTTTAAAAAGAAAACACAAGAGGAATGATTCTTATTTTTGATAACATGAATGAGGCATTATAATAAAAGTGAAAATTTCTGTAAAAGGGATCTGTGTAAGCAACTGAATCTATTAGACTCTGATCATTCATACACCAACTCTTATTCCAGATTCCATTCCTAACTACGCCTTAGAAATAGATAATTATTATGCCAATGCAATTACTTCTTCCTTGAGAATGTGGTAATAGCAGTACTGATACTAAGGTATTTCTTAAAAAAGCATATGCTTCATAGAGAAATACTCCATATTTTTATGTATTCTGAAAGAAATTGATACAAGTAACAGGAGAAAGGTTGTAGGGTCTCAAATTATTATTATTATTATTATTATTATTGTTGTTGTTGTTGTTGTTGTTTCTCTTAAAATTTTACCAAGATCAAATTTGAATTTTAATCCTGTGCAGAAAGGAATTACACTAATTTGTCTACTGTGTCATTATTGTAAGTTAAAACAGCACACTGGCATCTGTCAGAGATTAGTTAAATGTTTATGTGTCCAATACATCAATTCAAATATAATTCAAACTGCTCCAAGATTTAGGAAATTTCATAACTGCAGTGACCAGAGAAGCCAACTGTAAATATTTAATCCAGTAGTTTGATTTTGCTTGATGAGTGGGATATATTGGTCTTGAACCTCCAAATGATCATCTGAAGTATTTCTTGTGAGTTGACCAACATCATGCACTAATTGCAAAGGGAAAGAAAAGTTCAGAAAAATTGTTTCCTCCCCTTATTTAAAGTAATAGAGATCAAAATTCTCCTAAACAACTTCTCAGGAGTTTCTTATCTCTGCAAGTCTCCTGCCTGCCTTCAGTCAAAACATTTGTTAGCTTCTACTGGCAGATATCCAGGGGTAGGCGTGTGGTCTGAAAATCTGCTGGAGTGGGGTTTCCAGCAACGTAAACTGTCTGTTGTTTCTTTTCCCAGTAAGGGCTTGAAAAACTCCAGCTTGGCTTGAAAAATTGGACTAGAAGTGCATTGCACAGAGAGTACAACTAGAGAATCAGAACATGCACAGAAGTGCCTCCCCTGTAGAGCCCTGGCCATGCTGAGAGGTGACCTTTCTCGTAGCATAAGATTGATGGAAAATGTGTTGTACTCTAACCAGAAAACCAAATTGAAGAGGTCACGCTAAGGGAAGAAGGGGAGATATTCATCTGTAATAGTTCAATATATGTTAGCTAGATAATATCTGTGCCAGGAGTACTCAGTGTAGCTCACAAGTTTGTACTGGGTTCCTGGAAAAGACTAATTTAAATGACCTTAGCTGTACTTTAATCCCAAAAATGGTTGTGCCTACTCCACGCAACTTTCTCAGAGACAGCTTGCATTCCTGAGCCTTGTTTGAGAACAAATTTCTTTTCTTTTTTTTCTCAGTCCTTTTTATTCTGTTGCTGTTATACTTAAACCTCTCATTATAAATATCGTTCTCTGATATATTGCACCTGCTTAATTTTATCTCATATTAGCAACTGTACATTACAACTCAAACAAATGTAATTCCCATTTAAATGACATGACATCTTCAACAGCAACACATTTTCCTACAAGATTTTTACAACCACATAAAATTAAACTTTACTATTTCAGCTCTTATTACAGAAATTCTCTCTAGCTACTTAAAAAATGTTAATTTCTTACTAGATTCATGACAGACCATAATTCAGAAGAGTTCCTCAAACTGATACTGGTATTTCTGTTTCCAAGGGTATGTAGATCTCAAACATACATTCTCTGATTAACATTATCACTTACTTTAAGATATACTTATTATTATTTTTTGTGGGTATTCTAGAAGCACCTGAAGCCAGGCTAGTATTCAATGAGCTGTTGTACAAAATGGGAGCAAGCAACAAACCTTGCTTCTTAAAATGTAAGGCTATAAATCAGAAATGCATTTAAGTGTCTATGAAGATTTTCTCTCTTCAGAAAAGTACTTAGGCAAATAATTTCAGTCAAACCCAGGTATAAGTATGTACTTATTAAAGAGTTATTTCTGGATTAAATCTCTGAAATTATAAACCTCAGATAAATTTTTAATTTTTCTTGCACATTTGGAATAATTCCATCAATACTATGCAGTGCTCTGTATCTCTGTAAAAGGTACATGCATTTGAGAAAGTTTCATGTAAGGGGTTAGTGATATCATGTCTGCCATGTTTCTTATTGCTATGAAAATCCTTTACAAATCACAATGTAAACTAAAGTACATATCAATTCACTTACACTAACCTATTCAGCTTCTTGATAAATAAAGTTGTAAAGGTACACTTCTGACCCTCTTAATTTTATAAGTCACAAAAGGTTGTTTTTATTGCCAATTTATTGAAAATTGACACAGTATTTGTATTTTTTATGTTTTTTCCCATGAGTTAGGTTTATCACTTGATAAAGTGGATTCCTTCCGATAAAGATTTAATTACTTTATATTAATTCTTTTGTGACATTATTCTACTGAAGAACTTCACTGCACATTTATATTATTATGTGACTAAATATTTGTGTTTAATAGCTTTTGAAAGGCAAGTTCACAGCTACTCTAATTAATACCAATGATATAGTATGGATTTTATAGCAAATTAACTGTCCAGCAACAAGGCTGAACAACAATAACATAAAAGTTATGGTGTGTGCTTCATTACAAAGCTAACTTATAGAGAAGAAATAGATTGCAAATACAGAACAATAAATAATTCCACGTAAATTGAGCTTGCTTCTCATTTACAAATTTATATCAGAATTTTCTGTCTTAGTTAAAATCAATGTATTTGTTAGTTACAGAGTACAAAAAGAGCACAGCAGAAGAGTAGTTTGCTTGCTTGTTTCTTTGTCTGAAAATACTGGTCATCACTTATGTCTTTGTTACGCTTTTGTGAAACATATGCCTATAAACACCCATAGTTTTAAGTTTTCTCAGAAGAGCTTACAACCATTTGTAATCACTTCGCAGCACTTCTGCAAATTAGAAGACTCTTATGTTGACAAAAAAATCAGTACCACAGAATTAGCTTTCTCAGTATTTTTGATGTGTTCAGCAAAATTCCAGTCAGTGAAGAGTTATTTTTGCATTTTGCATTCAAAGCTTTTAAAAGTAGGAACTACTGAGTTGAAATGCCCAAACCACTTTAATTCTCACTCACATGAAGAGCAGAGACATTCTGAGCATACACATTCCTTCCTCCTACTCCTTTCCATCTTGTTGTGAGATAAAATGAAAGTGATGACTAAGTTCCTGACTAATGGCAAAAGAAACGGGGAAATCTCAGGACAAATGCCAGTTGCCATGAGAAGGGTGAGGAGAAGAGCTCACCTATCTTGGGTGACACCAGGGCCTTTCCTCTTGACACCTTCATCAGAGAGAGGAACTGAGCTGGGACATCCCAAGGGTAATAAGAAATCATAGCTTGAAAAAGCAATTGTTAAGCAATAGGTAGATAGATGCAGACTATGATTACTTCACACTTCTTTATATTTTCAAGTAGCCTTCATCAAATATGTACTTAGAACTTTTTGCTTTGGTTGCTGTAATAATGCAGAACTCTGTTTTACATGATATACCATGGCATTTTTGCTACTCTAAATTGATGAAACTCCTCATTAAGTAATTTTATTATTATAGAGCATTTGCCAGTGCAACACCAGGAGAAACACAGCAGATTTAAGTCATAAAGCTTTCTTCATAATGTTTTTAACAGCTTAGTTCCTGGAGGGCATGAGGAAAAGGTGTTGCATATGCATGCAGTTTTGTTGCCAATAAAGATGAAATAAAACTAGTTAAAAACCTAGGGAATTCAGAATTTTTATGGAACAGTTTTACTATTCAAAAAATACTACCGTATTAGCATTTCCATTTCTATTTATATTAATTGACTAACAGATTGTTTCATACGGGTTCTTGAAAAGATTTATTTTCCAAAACTCTTCCAAAGCAAAGAGGGAGGCAGATGGAATGTCCTATAATTTTATACTGCTCTGTAGTTTAAAAACAGTCTATTGACAGAAACCTGGTAGAATTAAGACAACTCTCAAATATGCAGAGGCCCCACTGAATTGCTCTAAATGTAAGGAAAGGTCTTGGTAGACTAAGTAATGTTTATGATTCAGTAACTTGCTCCAGATCAACCAAGCAGCCTGCAAAAACTTTAAAATGTTGAGCCTGGCAGTGTAGATGTGTTTTTTACAAAGTCTGGTCTCCCTAGGGTCCCTCTGCAGGACATGGGAAAAGACACTCCTTCCAAGGACTAACCTCAACTACCCGAGATACTGTTCTGAATCTTTTCATTTCTGGGTCTGACAAAGACAGGGATAATACTAACCCTCTTCCACTGAGAACTGTCCTACAAGGCGTTACTTGTCCATTTAATATTTAGATGGGAATTTAGAAATGGTCATTTGAGCGGAAGAGAACATCCATGCTCAGAATAGGTTACTATAAAGTGCTTTAGTCCCTCAAAAAGTAACTCATATTAATTTTAACTACTGAGCATCCTTAGTGACTTCAGTTGTACTATATGTGTCATATTAAGTCATGCAGTTGTCTGCACCTTTGCTGCAGGGATTAAGAATCCAAGTTGGCTCTGAACACAGAATGGAGTAAAAAAAATATCAAATAATTTAAAAATCAAATTAAAGTTTCTTTGTTATAATTCCAAATTATAGGTGGATGTCCTATTCTTATCTCTGTCTTTCTCTCCTAACCATGCTTTGAGGGTGGAATAGCAGAAACAGACAGTGATGAGAGACAGTTCAGCTACAGCTGGCAGGGAAGGTATGGATGTGGTAGAGCATGGAAGAATATGAGAATCTGTTGTGAGAGTAACTTACCATCAATATTGGTACCACCACTGAAATACAAATGCAGTGACTGATCTTATAACTAAGGGTAAGCAAAGATGAGTGAAATAAACAAATGAGAAAAGAAAAAAAAGTGTTCTAGTCTGCTGTGGTTTATGAAATGGAGAGCACATAACTCAAAGGTCTTCATTCATTGTAGATTAGCTCTAGAAAATGTCATACTTTTTGTTTTGATGACATTCTTAACTGTTTGAGCCCAATTTTTAATTTTCAAAATGATTTTTACTTGTAAAATGTTTTCATGAGGGTATCTGACAAATATCTTGATTTCCAGCAGCTTTTTCTCCAAACACATTTATCTGAAAATTGGTATGTTTCTTTGAGTGAGTTAGTGAGGGTTTGGTTTTATTTTTTGCTGGATAACAGTAGGTCTGGTTTTGTTTAAAAGATTTGTGTATCTTAAGTGAATATTCTTTCGTAAGCTGCCTCTTTGTGGTTTGTGTAATGAACTGTGAGAAATAAGTGCAATTTCAAGTGAAGTATCATAGCTGTATAAATTTTACACATACATATTTTAAGTCATCTAAGTATTCACACGAGTGTTAGTCAAGAAAATAAAATGTTTCCTCAACAAGGTAAAATACATCATTTAGCAAAGAATTCAGGACATCTATAATAAAAATGGCCTGAAACCCATCTACTGAAAAATATATTAACTAAGAATTACTTTTCAACAATAATTTGACCTTTAAAAGTATTTCTTCTTAAAAGAGTATCATTGTGCTGAAAAAGCAAAAACACAAACAGAATGAAAAACAGTGTGGTACACAGAGGCATTCTCAGATGAATACCTGGTGAAGAAGTAAACGTGTTCAGAATTTTTCTGTGCATCAAGGTTATCCATTTAACTGGTGTCTCTTTTACTAACTCAGAGCATGCATTTTTCCACCCTAGAAGATTTCACACATGAATGGCAGTTACACATTCTGTAATTATCCTTCATCCTATGTCTTTGTCACAATGTGTAACGCTGCAGTTTTTCATCATTGGAAACAGGGCAGGAATTTAAAATACTTCATATAAATTTTACACATAACTGGTTTTTTCCCCATGTATTCTTAGAATACATAGGAGTTTGTTTTAATCAAGGGAATGTCTTCTTAGATATGGAAGGGGAGAATTCATTAATACTATTATTCATTATTGTTTTGAGAAGAAGCATAATCAACAAAATTTATTATTTCAGAATTGTTCTGAATTTTTTTCAAACTAAAGACTTTGGATGCAGTGGGTTAGTAGACAAAATACAGAATTCACCACTCTGAAAATTAGACAAGAGATTTCAAGCAATTACTAATAAATAAGGTCCTAAGTAATTCTTAATCAAAGTGCCTCTAATGATTTTGATGCTCTTGTTGACTTGTTTAGGTGCACGGAGTAGATGCAAACCAACTTCAGCGATAACAGATAGACATTTACTAATATTTCATAAAGATATTTCTACATGCCACTTAGAAATGGATCTGATACAGCAAATCAATGAAAATATAGTGCCAATTTCATCACCTATAAAATTATGGTCTTTTCAGAAATATATGATTATACGAATACAACATCATTAATTTTATCTTCCACATATAGTCATTTCTCTGTTATTTCTCTGTAAAGCATGATCACCTTCTTATAGAAATATTTTATAGCAGCCCAAGGTTTCACAACAGCTGTTCAATGGAAGATCTTTTGCTACCCATTCTTTGCAGATAACATAGAGGCATTTCTGCAAAGCTATTCTTGTGACCAGTATAGGGCCATTGCAAAACATAACTGCCAGAGGTAAGCAAGACCAGAACTGGTCTTGTGGGCCAATTTCATGTGGGATAACTGCAGATGTTTCATGATCACTACTTTGCTTGTCACCGCTTTTCAGTACTTTGCCAAACTTAAAAGTTACAAATACGTGTAATTCATGCTTCCCATTGGGAGCAGCAGGGGCCTCCGAGGGTGGCTGGGCAGGATCCCCCATCCAGGGCCCATCCCACAGTTGAGACTAAGGTATTTAAAGCCAGGAGAAGGTAAGTGAGCAATGAAGTGCCTCCTCAGATCTGGTGCATTCTCACACTAGGACAAAACACTAACACTGGTATCATTTGAAGTATATGCTGAGCTCTTTTTATCATTTAACGTCTTCCCATTCCTTAGATCTACTAGCAAAGGCTCTACAAAAGTGAGTCTACCAAACACACCAGAAGTTTGGTTTTCCAGGGCTTTAGCATAACCTTTGACTGAAACAAGCATAGCCCTGGGGCAGTGCTCCTCCAGCTTGCCAGTGACAGTTCCTTCTCTGATGGAAAAGGCTCTATAATACAGAGGCAGAGGATAAAAGACTTAGCAAAGTATAGAAAGTATAGTTTTTCCAGGTAGTTTCAAGCTGCTTTGTCTGGAACCATAGAAAGAAAGGTTCATTTTGACGAGGGAAAATGCAGAGGCAGTAGATAAAACTGTCCCATAACAGAAGACCCTACCATTTAGCAAGAACCTGAGGATGACACTGTGCTGTGTGCCAACATCACTCTTGTCTCAGCAAATTGAAAAGGGCATAAAGGAATGTAACGATTTTTCAGGATACCTCCTCTCTACCACTATAGCTCACTAAGGTAGCAGCTGCTAAAAGTTAACTTTCTGGCAGCAGTTTACTCTGCCTGGCCATCTTCCCACCCCTGAAAGGAAAAAAGAAGATAATGATGTGTATAAGGTTTGAAACAGGTCACAAAACCCAGAAGGCGGCAAATAGATCTTAAAAGTCTCCTAATCCATTCCTTTCATATATCTGATGAGAATTTAAACTAAAATTTATCTGCAAACTGAATAGGTTTTAAAAAACAAATAGTAAGATACAGGGGCTTTGAGAAACTAAATAATACTTCAGCATAAGCACCACATATCTCATGAGCTTGGGTACCAATAGAGAACCTGAGCACAAGAAATTACTTAAATTACCCAAACATTTAAATATAGTAAATATTTATCCTAAATATTAGCATTTTTATAAATTAATATTAATATTTTATAAGTATCAATATTTTAAAAGTATCAATGTCATGTGATTGCTACTTGCTGGAATACATTCAATTACCCAATACTTTGATTTCAGTATTGGGTAAAGGTAATGTTCTCCTTGTAATGTTGACAGCAGGTATTAATAAATACCAATTCTTCCTCAGTTTGACAATGTTTGAATAGTTATGTGGAAGATGCATGTGCCTCTGGCTAGTACCCCACAGTATCCCACCTTTGGGTAAGACATTTCAGCATGTGCAAAGAAGTCCACACTTATACCTGTTCTGTAAATAGCCATAGAAAGCAAGGTTGTCATTCAGAGATCCTTTAACAATTTATAAATTCACTTGAAAAGGAATTAAACCAAGAAAGTAACTCAAGCGCAATAACTCCTGCCCTGCTTCATTACCAAAATATTCCTAATACTAATGCATTCTACAGGAAGGGCCTTAATGCACCTCTTGGAGTTCAATAACAAAAATGCTTTTCAGTTTTAGAGTTTCTTAAGCTTCAAAACTAAGCTGCATGAAAAACAAACTGTGCTTATGAACTAATGAAATATAGAATAGGGTGGGCAATTAAGAAGAAGAGAGCCTTAAAAAGCACTTACAAAGGAGCCATGTTCTGCTCCCATTTTTAACTCTGCAACCCATGTGAGCTTCAGCAAATGAGAAGTGCATGAGTCTGACGAGGGTACAATTTGTCATGCTAGCTAAGCACCAGACTGACTGTTCCTGAGAGTTCTTCTTCCTTTGCCTAAGTACTTACTAAGGAGAGAGCAAGGTTTATTTCTGAAAAAGCATATCACAGCTATCAAGGAGTATTTCAGCAGCATTATTTTGAACAGCACATACTCCAACATTAATGGACTCTCATCTTCTTCAGGATGTCCCTTTACTCTGCATTTTTCTTACAATTGGTGCTATTTTAATTCATGTATTAATTTATATCAATAATTAGATGGATGTCCAGTAGGTGTGTAACACCATTCTGAAACACTGTTTCATGGTGAGCTTTCATTTCCTTTCTGTTCAATCAGAAAAAGAGATATTTTCAAAAATCTACTATTTGTTGCCATTCAGCATTTTTGGTACTTTTGATGGATTTTCAAAAACATGGTGTACAGTAAAGAATGCTTTCTCATCTTTATTATCCCACAATCAACTCCATGAAAAGTGTGGTATTATGCTGGTATGAATCATATGTATTGGCTTCTAATTTTATCAAGTACATAGGAACCAGTTGACCTTTTCTGTGCCATACTTCTATTAATATCTCCTTTATTTATCTAAGAGCTTTCTCCATAGCTTTTAATTGCAACTGTGTTTTTACAGACCACAGAACTTTCCTTACTGCACAATTAAATGAACTCCACAAATTCTCTATATTTCATTGGGAATACATTCCTTTTTTTACTGTAGAGAATGGAATGCACTGTACATATCTCATGAAGAAGTTATTTTTAAGAAATATTTTGCCAGAAAATATTGTTACTTTGTAATGCTTGAAGTGTTTATGAATGCAAGTGTTTAAGTGTTTATGAAGTGTTTATTTTACTGGAAGGAAGACCTGTTCCAAAACATTACAGATATGTTAAGAAATAAAAAATAACTTGTGCCCTGACCAATGGATTACTTTTATCCCTGGGAATGCTAATGCGTAAATATATTTGCCATGGTAACCAGACCATTTTAAATTTCACATACAGGCTTTTCTTCTCTTTGTTTCTGAATGTTTGAAAATATAATGAACCACTAGGTTCACAGATGCTGAAATTTTATAATGAAGGGCTTCTAAAAATGATTCCTGCAGTTTAGAACTGTCACAACCTGAAACTTCTCAAAAAAGAAAAATATCTGGAAGCAATTAGTCTGAAACCATTCACTGGTCCCAGATTTCAAATGACAAAGCCTGGATGCAGTAGAAAGTGTTCTATCTCTGCTTATAATAGCATCAGCCTTGTGCAGGTATTAACCAGTGATGAGCAGGCAGGGAGCTGATGGTGTAACACTGTCCATTTAAATATTATGTGGTAGTTTTCATTCCATGTGAAGCAGATTGTCTGAAATGTCCTTAAGATGCTCATGACCAAAAAAGTTTGTGAGTTCTTCCAAATATGTAAGTTTAAAAAGATAGTTTGAAAATCCAGTATGAAATATTTCCCATTGCCTTTAATGTAACCTGTATCTCAGGAAATATTGGGATTTCACCCTCTCATACAGAAATATTGAGAAATTTTATTTTTGGATACTTGAAACAAATCAGCAGTCCATATACTTTAAACAGGATTTTTGTGTGTATCTTGTAATGAAAGCATAATCATTAATTTGCTAGACATTTTTTGTGGAACTATCAGTGCAATAAATGGCTTTTGTGAACAGAGAATGAGCATCCCCTCAGCTCCACTTTCTAAAAATAAGCCTTGTCTGTTAAGTGCATTCATTTAAAATTCATTACAATTCCTACATGTTAGCTTTGAAACTGTTACTGTTTCTGGTCCTGTTGAAATAAAGGCACTCCACTTACACATAGCATGTAGCTATGCTGATTTCATGGGTAGACATAATTGGATTCATTTCTCTAAGAGTTTCTGTAAATAATCCATAATTAAACTGTCTTTTAGAAACATCTAAATATATTAGAGGTTCAGCAGTTAGAGTACCTATTAAAAAAAACCAAATATGGGAAACAGTGGTTTCAGCCATTTGCTGTTGGGGTTTAAAAGCCTGCAAAGACGTCAAGCTGTGGGTGATTTTAGTGCTGAAGATAATGGGCCTGGGATTATACTCAGGCAAATATAGATGTGCATCCTCTTTATTTTGTAAAGAGTAAATTCCTCCACTCTACCCCAAAGGTGACAGACAATAAAAGCAGAGATATGATGTTTTTTCAAATATTTACTCATCACGTAGGTTCACAAAACACTTTGTAAAATGGTGCAAGCTTCTAAGTCCTACTACTTTTCTATTCCACATGCACATACATTCTTCTATTTGACGAAACTCACCCAATCTCTTACTAGTTTATCGGGATTCTTTTTCTGCCTAGGCTTCATCGATTGTCTGCTCTGTTTTCTGTTACTTTAATCTTTTTTCTCTTTTTTTCTTTTTTTTCCTTTTTTTTTCCCCTCTCAGTGCTGTTGCTAAATCTTTGCCACTCAGTTCTTCCAGTGTTTCATTGCCAAATCCCAGCTTTCTGGGTCAGTCCACAACAGGCATCAGCATCCTTTGGCATCCTTTAATTATTTTGGTGAAAGTAGGCTAGAAATCTCTGGACCAAATTGAGCAGTGTTTCAAATGATAAAGTGAGACCTGAATCTGTGGATTTAGATCAATGCAATACCTCTGGAATGATATCATTTTACAGTGGTGTAGAAAAGTAGTGACTCAGATTTGTCATTAATAAATATAGCTCACAGCTTTGTTCTTGCTTGGCATTATATAATGTAGCCCAGAGAAAAGGTATCATAAGAAAGGCAGTTAAATTCCTACCTGCACTGCCAGCTCCTTACCAGTTGCACATTACAGAAATGAGAATACTTCTTGATTTTTACCACTGTAAATGAGGTCTAGGTTGAATTTTTAATTCCCACATTTTTCAACCTCCCTTCAGTGTTTGAGGATTTTTCCCTAAATTTAGAAGGAGATTTTGATTCTAGCAGTATTTAAAGTGTTCATATGGGAGTTAGAATGGATAACAAGTTTAGGGAGTGCATCTATAAAATTCTTCTTAAGTGATTCCACTGGACCAAAGAGAGTAACTGCATAGAAAGGCACTTCCAACAGAAACGAAACAATTTCAGCTTCACAATTTCAGGAGTGCTTTAAATGTCAAGGATTTGCTCTTCTAATGCACAGCAAGGATATAAAAAGTGTGTGATCAAGACTTAGTCTTTAATTTCAGTTATGATTTACAATTCCTGCAGCAAGGGAGGATAAATTATTCCTCTGTGTTAGTTGCCTTTAATTTCTGGATGTTGGGAGTTATTATCTTGCATCCTAGGGAAATAAAGCCATATTTTGAGCCTGTTTTTATGAAAATCAGTAGACAATTTACTTTCGAACTCCTCTACATATGGAAAAACACAAAACAGAAAACTGGCAAAGTATTGGATCTTGAAATAAAAAAGAGAGCAAAAATAAACTGTTTGCATTGGGTAAAAGGGACTTATATGTAATGCAAGTAAGAAAAGTTTTAGAAGAGAGTCAGGCTTTGACAGTAATTTTACACAAACAGAATAGAAGGTTCCAGTATACAAAAGATATGTTCCTAACATTGACTGATATGAAGCACAAGTGCTCCTTAAAAAGTTATACTTTACAGTGGAACTTATTGAGATAAAGACATCGCAGAACTTCTAAGGAAATGATTAAAAACTTACCCTGCACTTTTTTCTTTTTTCTTTTTTTTTCCTTTAACATAACAATAGTTTTATCTTGGAAATCAACTAGAAGACTCAAGTATGCTGGTATTTGGCAAGTCTAAAATGTTTTATGCTACTGGTTGTTTCAATAACATTTTGCAAAAGACTCTCGATAAACAGGTTGATGTCTAGAAATTCGTAATTCCACAAGTACCTTAAATTTGAACATAACAGTACCACACCCAAGAGGCAGTCCTCCTCTCACCTCAGCCCTTCTTTTCGACCTCCATGTCCCTGACTCCATTGGGCTGGCAGTAGTATTTGGGCATTCATGTATTGCTAATTAATTTTGTTCAAACTAACTCAGGAAATTCAATGTTTGAACCTGAGTCCATTCTCTGAGTCAGCTCACTGTGTCTCGCCTCAAAGTGCCTGGGGAACTACAGCCCCAGGCAGGAGCATTGCTCCTTTAAGAAGCTGCAGTGCCAGAAGGTTAGGTGCTTGTAGGGACTGGAACGCATTTGGGTATCAGAGAAATCTGGGCAATAGATGTAAAGAAAAGCATCCCAGTAAGTTGGCTGTGAATTCAAGGGTGGTATGTCAGATCCGCAGCTCGCGTTAGCGTTGCCTGTTCATCCTAAGGTGATTTTTTTGGAATAATTTGAGTTCCTCTGCACTAAGCTCCACAGTTCTGTAAGGGTTTATGAGCTTTTGCCTAAGACTGGACCCAAGCTGGCTGGCAAGCTCACTCTGCACTGCTCAGTCTGGTAAGAGGCCCCTAACCAAAGCACCAGAGTCATCTCCAGCATGCATCCAAGTGGATCTGTTTGAACCATATTGTACCTGGTTGGGCTTACAGGTTCTCCTGCTCATGCTGGAGCAGGCTGGAGATGTCTTTTGTATCCTCCCTGGCTGGGTCACTCAGTGAGACTAATGTATCAATAACTGCACAGAACTGCACTTGCATGAATAATCCTGCCAGAAACAAACTGGCCTCTCCCAGTGTCTCTGCCTCTGTGGCACAATTAATCTGTCAACTAAATAAACTGTCCATGGATAACTGAGCACTGGCTGTGCACAGTAGAAAATGAACATATATAGCACAGTGTACCATGGTGGTAGTGAATGGACGAGTGATGATTAACAGGTAGGTCTTCCTGTCACTGTAATTTACAAATACAGTTTGTTAACACTGAAAGCAATCATAACTGAAAGGAGTGACAGAAACTGTTTCCCTAAGCTTAAGTTATAGTGGAAGGTAGCTAATCAGCTGTGTCACAGGGCAGGAAAATTCAAACTAAAGTGCTGTTTATTACAGATGTGGTTTAGTAACAGGTATAACTGCAATGTCATTTGCAAGTGACAAAATCATCTCTGCATTTCTGGGGAGATGATGTATCATAGGCCCTGCAAAGCCTGGTGGAAAAGCAGCTTAGTACACTGGAAACCAGAGTCTGTTTCCTCACGTGGATGGCAGTAAATGGGCTGAGCAAACTGTATTTTTGAGGGGACAATAGAGAAAAGTTTATCAGAAATACAAAATCACCAATCATTTTTGGCTCAGACTGGACAATATTGGATTTCTAGAGCGGAAGGATTATTTGCAAAGTGCTGAGTGGAGAGGAGCTAACCAAACAGGGCTCGTCCCAAGAGTGCCTGCAGGTGGCTTTGCATCTAGAATTAAAAAAAATTCTGACGACAAACACACATAAGGGTCTATTTAGGTATGAACAGAAAATCACCTGCTGTGTTTCAAAGAATAATGAGCTAAGTAGGGCAGGGGGTAAATGCTGTTGTCTGTTATCCAGATGACATGCTAAAAACTGGGAAGATTTCAAATGAACATTTACAAAACCTAGAGGAGGCCTGAAAGAAATTGCAAAGATGTGGTTCTAAAGCTAACAAAGATTAGTGTGCTAATTTTTGTTTGATTTTTCCTCCTCTCACATCCCCAAGCCAGGTGAGGTAGCAAATGAACTGAAAATTAAGGCTACATATCTTCCAAAAATTAAAATACAGTATACATAGAATATAAACAGGACCTTTAAGATTTCTCCAGGGCTGAGTTTTAGGGACATAAGATGAGCTAGATGTTGGATGCTGTGGGGGGATAGAGGGAAGAGTCTGTTAGATTGGCAAAGCGTTGCATATTCTAGAATGCCTTGTAGGATTTTATTTTTTAAAATATGGTTTGTAATTTTTGCTTCATAAGAGTGAGGATTGCTTCAGATTTTAGATGTCCAAGGTATACTCAAAATATTCTGCTGCTTAGACAGGACTGTGGAATATTCACTCCAAATGTAACAACTTTAATTGGTTTGATATCTGCTCTTAAAAAAAAAAAGTGAAATGGCTGTGGACAGAATAAAATAATGTTTTTTGCGGAAGCAAAAAAGAAACTGAATAGTTCAATTTACATTAAAATGACACATTATCCATAACAATACTCTGTGATTCCTCTCTTCCAGGAACTGAACCACAGCTCCAGACACATATAAATCTAGGATTCAAAACATGTTAGATTCCCTTCCACAATATTAGCAAAAAGTGGGAGAAATTGCTAAAAAAGAACTCAGACTAGGGATTATTAAATTCCACACAGAAAAATATTTTTTCAGCTCACAACAAAAATCACAAAGAGATGGTAAGAATACTTCAAAGATGCACATTCCCCATCTGGTGACAGTGAAGAGCCTGGATCTTACCAGATCATTTTAGAGACCGTCAAAGAGATATGCTAATCTGGAGTTTCTGTCCCAGGTGCCATTTGTTCAAGGAAAGTGTTCATAGATAAAGAAATGCTTCACTTACTAAATGACCTCTTTATTACAGGTAAAAATACTGCCCTATAAATAGGAAAATCCCCTGTATCAGTTAAGAAAATGACTTTTACATGCTCTGACTAACTTCATCACATAACAAAAGGGAAACTTTATCCTTTCTAACTCAGGAGATTGAATTAACCATGGAAAATTCTGGCTGAGGACTAAATGTAATAATACCAATATATGTACAAAAAGTATGCAAAATAGGCTTAAATGGGAAATAAAAATGAAGAAGTTAACTTAGGAAGTAGACATAGAAATCAATACATAGAAGAGGCAAGGAGCAGGTTCTGACCAGCCGTTGGAAGATGGCACAGAATCAACAAACAGCAGCATGTCATCTGTGACAGAAATTGAATGGTTTAACACTGATTCTTCAAGGAAACACTATGCAAAAGTGGCCAGGCAATGGAGACATGATCTCTCAGTCCCCAGAAGTTGAGGTCTGTCATAACAGCCTTTGCTATTTACACCTGAAAAATGTTTGGAGAGGTGTTTATTCTTATAAATGTCATTTCAGGGAAAGTCTGTGATTTTATTCTGGATGAACTTCAGACATTCTCCTAGCAAAATGCAGTAAAGGTCCAGCTTTGAATGAGTTACCAAAGCAATTTGGGTGGACACGTAAATAAGGTTAGAGGAAAAATAGTTGGAGAATCCCATAAGGTGGCAGCCCAAATTTCTTATTAGCACCAAAGTTTGCCCTACCACTTCTGGCCCAAAAGACTTAACCAAAGTTGTTCTACAGTCAATTTCCTAAAAACAAAAACCAGACAAGAACACTTGGAAAAGGTCAGTGCAGCATTCAAATGTATGTTTCACAGCTTTGAATCATCAGTGACACAAAAGCAGGGTGGGAGGAAGAGGTTTAGTTTTAGGAATTGTGTGTATAGAGTTCAGTGGTGTATTAGGAAACAGAAAATTACAAAGATGAAAAAGGCCAGCTGTATCAGATAGCATCTTAGTTAGATGTCATAAACTTGGAAGTAAATCGAAATGATTAGAGTTTTCACTGAGTGGAGAAAGAGAAGATAATACCAGAAAGAAAACAAAAATCTGAATAAAAAGGAGTAAAAACTTCTTCTAGGTGAAATCCTAATAAAAACCTCTGAGAATCTTTAATTCTATTTGCCTGGCATACAGCCCAAATCACAGAACATTTTCAGACTTTCGTGAGACCAGCAATATACTTTGATTGGCTTTGTATTGAAGTTATTTACAGAATTTACAAGGAAGTCTTTACAGTGGACTTTTTTTTTTTTAAATATTGTGATATGGCTCCTAGTTTCATGGATTTGCCTATTTCCTTCTAGCAGAACAGGGCATTTTAAGTGCATATGAGATTGAGAAGGTTTCAGTTTCAGCCATGATTTAAGTTTCTACAATGACATGGGTTATGTTGTTCCTCAGTGTTGTTTTCTACTTTCTTGGCAGTGTTTTGCAGATGAAAAATAATGTGCTGTTCATTATCTGCCTTTACCAAGGAGTGCTGGAACTTTTCATTTCATATCCCCACTCATGGCAAAACCATAACACAAAGCTAGGAGGAATACACAATGCCTCATGCTGCAGCTCTCAGGGTAGAATGGCAAACTCATTTTACTCCAAATTAAAAAAAAAAAAAATTCCTTTAAATTATTCTTGACACTGATCATTTTCAAGACCTTTAAGAATAAAAGTCAGCCGTGGGGAGCTGCAGCAATGGAAAGCAGCTGTAACCTCACCTTTCTTGTTGAGACTGTTTTATCCAGCATAAAAAGAAATAAACTGCAGCTGAGATTATGAAGGGATCCAGAGTCCCCCATTCACAACTTCATGCTTTCTAACATGAAGGTTAGCTGAACAATCCCTTTTCTCCATGTAAAAAATTTCATTCCCTCCTTACCAAGAAAAAATGAGCAGGATGGAGCAGGTAAAAATACATTATGCATCCTTGCATTCACCTCTGTGAACCTCAACTGTTGTCTACAAGAACAATTTTCAGAAAGAAGTGCCTGCTTGTAATTCAACAGCAATTGCTCTTTTTCCTCATAGAAATAGTTCCTGGTTCAAGCACACAGGCAAACATATGCATTCCTTTCACAGAGGAAACATGCTCTCAGTGGTACTCAGGTAGGGAGGCAACCAGGCATGAAACTGAAAACACTCAGGCACACACAAAGTGAGTGCAGACAAATGCAGCCTTGAGTTACTGGGAAAAAAAGATAAAGAGTTTGAGGGGCATAGGTCAGATCTCAGATCAGCTCCTACTTTTTTTTTTTTTTTTTGTATTCTCAGAATGCTTCCAGCAAAAGCAGGAAGATAATTGAGTCATCCCAGCACCAACAGCATTTCCCATGGCCAGAGGAAGGAGTCACAGCCTCATTTTAGAACACTGTGCAGACTGTGACCCCTGCCCCTCAAAAGTGTGCACACACAGGCACAGGTGGACTGCAAGTCTTGCTGGCTCAGGCTGGAGTAGCACTGTGTATCGATCTGGATCTCTGCTGAGCTGAGATGCCTCACGAAGGCAGCTGAATGACTCTTTTTCATCTGATTCATTAAAAGGAACAATAGGGCATTTTTCTTTTAATAGAGCACAGTCAGGTAATGATGGGAGCACCTGGATGGAGAGGACTAGAAGGTCCCAGAAGACAGTAAGGGCAGAGACAGGGATGAGTGCAGTGCCAGCCTGGGGTCTGCTCAGCCTCAAGCAGCAAACAGTTTTATACCTCTGGAGTCCTATAGATCCCTAATGGGTAATGGCTTTTGGAGGGGAGAGGGAAGGGGGCGAGCCCCTGATTTTGTCACCCTCCATGTCACCTCCAAGGTAGTAGAGAGGCCGAATTTTTTCCTTTTACCTCATGCAACCATGACTGTTGAAAGAAGTTATGCAAGAAATAGTACAGACATTTTGGGCAGCCTTTCACATACCTAAGGTTTAGAGTGCAAAAAAGGAATAAGAAATGCCTACTCGTGGGCAGAAAAGCATACTATCATAAAAAAGAAAATAGGTCTACCAAATGAGCTTATTCATCAGCAAATTACTTGTTTGAGTGGATGTCATGGGAGCCTAGTTCTCCTCAGAGTGACACTTTAGTGTCCATGTTTTTCTTTCAAATATCTGCTTTCATGTCAAGTTAGTTCACTTTATCAATCAAAAGAAAATATTTCTGGCACACATGCAAACACATTTTTGGATTTGAAAATCTAGCTGAAATCTGATTCATATTACATATATATTACATTACTTTTGCTTCTGTCTTAATACTGCCTGATTCTTCACAGACTCTGGGTTTTCCTCTGGTTTTCTGAAACAGGAGGAACAATAACTATAGCTCTTCTTTTCCTCCCAAGCCCAGAGATGAAACTGCTTGTTTCTGTTTATTTGCTTGTGTTTATATGTATTTATGTGATAAGGGCAAATGCATGTCTCGTGCATGCGTAAACAAATTATTGAGAGAAAATAAGCTAAGTGTTATCTCTTGTTCTGAAAGCTTTTAGAGTAATGCAGATATTCTTATCTTGTGCAGAAGAGGGCATGATAATGTCCATTATCCTTTGCAAGTTTTGTCGCTTGCTCACATCAGCCTGTTGTTCCATTGTTTCAGAGGACCATCAATGTTATCAGAGGTAGCAGTTAGCACAGGGCATGCAGTTTCTCAGAAGGTATGTTTTGAAATTTAGTAAAACATCATGATGAGAATTAATGGGAAGCCAGAACAGTGAACTGAGAAATAAGGCAGCGTTTTATGGAAGAGAGGACAAAAAAACCCAGCTATGTCCCATCTAAACCTGAGGCCAAACTGGGAAGTGTGAGCTCATAGTCAAGGCTGGAGACCATTTCTGCTGATTTATTTGTGATCATCTGATCAGTAGGTGAGAGTTTATAGCATCTGTGCTACTTAGTGAGAGCTCATTTAGAACTGAGCCTGTAATGGCCTTTTGTTGTGATGAGTGGTTATCATCAAATGAGGTGTTGAAAACCTTTGCTGCCATCCAGTTAAGGCAGGCTTCAGAGCCACAGAAAACGGCCCTGGCTGTTCTGTCTTCCAGGACTAATTTCTGTGTGCACTGAATTGGATAGAAAAAAAGTCTGTTTCAGTTCTTTCAGGCTTTCTCTTCTTTCAAAACCCAGAGATTGTCTGTAAGGCCACCCCATGTGAGGGTGTTGATCTCTGAGCTTTGTTCTCAGGGGCAGGGAAGCAACAAAGAGACAAGCAGTTGAGAAGTATTGGCAAGCTGTTATTTAGCCAAGAGTTTTAGACATTCTGAATGAATCTGAAAAGACTCTAGACCATGCTTCGATAGCAGATTTCTGGTCTATTTTTTTTTCATCTTAACCCTTTCCATAAGCACAGTTATACAATTTCAGGGCAAAACTGAACAGAGCGCAGTAAGAAGTGTCAACATAGAGTCTACTTGACATCAGCTGCTGTAATGCAGAGCTGTTGTATCCCAGATGCAAACACAGTTCCTACTTTATGGCTGGTGGAAACCAGGAGCCCACAGTCACTCCAGTGGCAATGGGAGGCCGCAGTACTGCAGAATAGCAGGACTCCAGGTGTGACAATTCACCTGATGCTGCTAAGATCAGTCCCTGTTACATTGAGTTCAGGGCTCACCACTGTGTTCCCCCGTGTTGGGTTTACATGGCAAGATTTTGATGGGTTGGGGGATAACTTTGGGGGTGGCTTCTGTGGGAAGACACCAGAAGCCACCCCCCCTTCAGATAGAGCCACTTTCACTGAGCTCCACAACAGACCCTCTGTCACCCAAAGCTGAGCCCATCAGTGATGCTAGTGATGCCTCTGTGATAATGTGTTTCAGGAGTGAAAAATGCTGCACAGCAGCTGTGAGAAACAAGAATGAGAAAAATGTGAGAGAAACAGCCCTGCAGGCACCCAGGTCAGTGAAGGAGGGGGAGGAGGTGCTTCAGGTGCCTGAGAAGAGATTCCCCTACAGCCTATAAAGAAGACCGTGTTGAGGCACCCGTGCCCCTGCAGCCCATGGAGGTCCATGGGGATGCAGAGATCCACCTGCAGCCCACAGAGTACCCCACAGTAGAGCAGACGGAGATTCTCTAAAGGAAGCTGAGCTCATCTAGAGCCCATGCAGGAGCAGCCTCCTGGCAGCAGCTGTGGCTTATGGGGGACCCACGCTGGAACAGTCTGTTCCTGAGGGACTCTACCCCCATTGAAAGGACCCATGCTGGAACAGGTCTTGAGGAGCTGCAGCCCATGCGAGGGACCCCATGCTGGAGCAGAGAAAGAATGTGGGGAGGAAGCAGTGGCAGAGACAAAACATTATGAACTGACCACAGCCATTCCCAATCTTTCTGCACCCTTCAGGGTGAGGGAAGTGGAAGAGTCAGGAGTCTCCCTGCCCTATCCTGACCTAGCTCTTTTATCGTCACTTCATCTGTTGAGGAAAGGGAGCAATAGAGCAGTCCGGTGGGCATCTGGCAGCCAGTCAAGGTTAAGCCACTACATTCCTGATATTCTGGGTTCCAAGTGATGCCTGGACATGTTGCAGCCAAGCCAGTTGAGGTGCTACTGGCCCAGCACTGTATAAATACAACTGCATTTTATCCATACCCAAAATGGCATTAGACAAAGAATTTAGCTATATTCAGGTGTCACTGGGCCCAAGCAAGACCAGTTGGGTCTTATGTAGCCTGCACATACAAGCTTGGCTGTCTTTTAATACCTTGCACAAATCCTAACTAATTTACCAAAAATGAAGGCATGGCCACACTTTTGAACAGACTTCCTTTTGCAAACATTTGTAACATCTGGTAGTGCAGGGATTCCTTAGAGAAAATACATTAAAGCCTTATGATACACAATGTAAATAAATATAGTTATAAAAAATATATTGAGTTACAGCAAAGCTGAAAAAGGCATAAAATTAAGTCAAAAATAAAATCAAGGGGAAATCAGTAATTCACTTTAAAATGTCAGTCATGAATTGAGAACCGTTTCACATCATCTGCTTTTAGAATCTCCCTAAGAAAGTTAGCACGGAGTAATCAAAAAAGAGGGTAACAATTCACAAATGCTAGTAGCCCGAACTAGTGGTCTCTGACTGCTAAACAATAACTATTCATAATTTTGGGGGGAGGCTGAAACTGAGCAAAAGGGAAGATAAAATATTGATGCTAAGTGGGCACCTTACCTGCCCTGGGTTAGTTATGGCTACATTTTCTAGGACAAAATTTCACTTTTATGCAGTTTTAAAGAGTTAATTTTACAAATTAATATTTGTACAATGTCTCCAGCAGGCATAACTAGGTGTTCCATGTTCAATCTATAAATACAAAACAGTCTTTTCCTGGGGATTAGGTACTTCATACCTCACAGAAACTCAAAGTACAAGAGAGGTCAAGAAAAGGAAGGGGAAACAGAAGTGTACAGGACTATATTCAGACTACATGTCTCATGGTACTTCAACACACGGAGAGCGATGAGAGTCCACCTACTGTTAAGAGCTGCTGTCTCATCACACAATCATAGAATTGTAGAAAAAATGTTGTTGGAGGTCATCTGGTCCAGCCTGCTCAAACAGAGTTAACTTTGAAGTTAGGTCACACTGTTCATACTACCTTCCAGACAAATTCTAAATGTATTCAAGGGCAGAGACTCCACAGCCTAGACATCTTGGTGGCCCTCTGACAGTTTACCAACAGGAAGTGCAAAATCAAACACAGTACACCACGGGTGATTTCACAGTTGCCTAATAGAGGTCCACAATAATTATTCATCCTGATGGCTAAACTGCTGGTAATGGTGCTCTACATGTATTAAGGAACATTCTGCTGACTCATGTCCAGTTTGCCCACACAGACATGCAGGCTCTTCTCTGCAAAGGCACTTGTGCCTGTAAAGAACACAACAAAAAAGACATGAAGTATTGCAGACTTTTTTTTGTTCTTTGATAAGTCAGTCACATAGTAGCAGGCTCTCATTTTCCTTAGTGTTCCTTAGTGTTTCCTTAGTGTTTCCTTAGTGTTCCTTATTCCTTCTTCTGCCAAAGTTCTGATAGAGCAAAATAGAGGGAGTTTAGTACAACATTGCCATTGCCTGTTATAGTGCCCCATTCGGGTGCTGTTGGGTGGATTTTTTCATTACCTTACATGCATGTGTCAGCATGCATGTGTCTGAAAGAAGCATGTCCCATTTCAAATGGTAAACCCCTGGTACAATGTGGAATAGCACTCTGTCCTCTCCCCTATCCCATTCTTTTTCTCAAGTTTGGTATTTCATATGACTTTTTGGTGAAAATACTGCCTGGATTTGCTAGACTGAAGATGCATTAACAATGTGTCTCTATCCAAGGGATGCATGAAGCAATCTAACCTGTAGCCTCATCTTCTGCAGAGTTCTAGTCTGCAGACCCTGCTGGCCCCAGCAGTCCTCTTACCATTCCTTACATCAACATGGGCAGTACATCTGTATTACTTCTGGATATGACAAGAAGCCCTTAACTTGCTCCAGAAGCCTCATTTGGTGTCTTTCAGTTCACATCACAGTTTTCCATTTCTCAGGGGCTTGCTCTGGGTTCTTTTTATCAAGTGAGTAGCAGTTACAGAATGATCTGAGGTTAGCATCTCAGATCATGAAAGAAATTCCATTACATGATATTTTCAACTAATAATAATTGTTCCAGAAGCTTAAGAAGTGGCATTGGTTTTCACCGTACTATTGTTTGCTGGAGGAAATAATTTGAGCTGAGCACTCATGAGCATACAGGCTGCTCTTTAAGTGAAGTGGTGCTTTAAGGTTTCTTCTATTTTAAATGTGATTTTGGCAAGTAGAGGAATAAAAATAAAATATTTCAATCTCAGGACAACACATTACTGACATATATAATCTTCTGTTGACTTTGCTTTTCTTTTGACATTGCTAAACATTATTATTTTTTCTGCCTCAGTAAGCAATCCAGTCCTGGATTTAGCTGCTTTGTGTGGATTGCAGTTGTTTATTCAGGCTAATGGAGATTAGAGACCTATGAAATGCTCAATAAGATACCTCACAATAAAGAGTTTCCGGTCTGGTGTGTTAATAGTTTGAATAGTTTCTCCATAATATAAAATTTGAGCATGAGTAGATTTACAGATTATCCTTTAGAGCAGTATCATAAAAATGTATAGGTATATAAAATGAAAAGGAAAGAGAGAAGAGAGTATGTATCTTAATAGACCAAGTACACGAAATATTGCTTAAGGCAGAGTAATAATAAAAATTGCAATAAAAAAGAAGTAGAATATCTTTAGACTAGAAATGACCTGTCAACCTCAACTGTAAAGCCAGAAGTATCATTTCTTACACCAAAACACAAATATGTTATTTTTTAGACTCTCTAAAAGTCTGGCCAAGGGTGATTAATATAGATGCACTTATACATGAGCAGGTACACATGTACTGATGGGTAACACAGTCAAATAAGGAGAAAAAAAAGAACAACTGTGCATCTCAAGGAAAAAGACAGATTTTATTTCCATGAGTATTTATCTATTGAGGAGAAATGCTTTGGATTTTGACAACTGGAAAGGGAGTCTGAGGAACTTATAAAGAGCACCAGCACTGGTCTCTGAGCCTCCTAAACATTGCTTCTGAAAACTAAAAGTATGGGCTGAAATTCATCTCTTCTGCTTTTTAGCTCTCCATAGTTAAAGCATTAGAGTTTACCTAGGCTTTCAGATGATGAGAAAGAAGTTACCCTGAAGTCTTTGGAAATGGCTCAACTATGCATTAAGAATTGAGAGCTCTCTGAATAAGATTCCTCAGACAGCTTTTCCAGGTGAAGGTCTGTGCAACTGCATATCACATATCCTACCATTCTAGCTACAGAAAGGATCATTCCTATCACAAAACAACGTTCTCAAAACTCATGTAAGCAACAGTATATGCTTTAACTCCTATTTCAGTTTCACGTCCTGTCTCTATAAGTTCTGCTAAGGTTTTTGAAGCATAGGCAGTGCCTTCATCTCTGTCCATAAATACACACTATTAGCATTGCACCAGAACGAATCCTCATCATCAATAGGGAGCTTATTTGCTGTCTTAGAGAAAGACTACTGATGACAGAGGCTGGTTTTCAGACTTAAGTTCAAGACTCTTTTTTTCCGTGGTATGGCCCATAGATTCCAGTAGGGATTCATTGGTGTAAATGAGGTTAGAATTTAGTCTATGGTGTTCATATAGTGACACATCACAGCAAAACTTTGTTTCACTACCTTGAAATTTGTCTCCACTAAAGACTCTTATTGTTGGTTCCCTGTCAAAAATTATTTCAAAACTCTACTTAATAAACTACATATTTTTACATTAGAAGTCAAAGGAAACTATATCTCCAGAGATTAAAGAACACTTATTACAGAAACTTATAATTGTTGGTCATTATGGAATTATCCTCCCAGTGAATTTCAACTCAAAAGTAGTTTCTTATAGTGCTTACAAATCATTTTTTACTTTTAAATCCTGAAAACTCATGTGCAGATTGTTTTTGAAGAAAACAGGTTGTTATCTGTAGTTTTAGCCCTAATCCACCTCCTGTCAATTTGAAAGAGTATTATGGGGTCTAATCCTAATTCAATGAATAAGCTCAGACAGTACACGCAAGGGCAAACACATTGCCTTTATATTGGCTTCAGCTGGGAAAACACCCCTCTTTTTCTTAAGGTGCTCTTGCCCTCCTCAAACACAGCAGATAAGATCTGGAATGGGGTTTAGGGCATTATTTATAGAAGAAGGACAAAAAAGATAGTATTGGACTTCCATGACTGCTACCCTGAGAACTTGAGAGACTAGGGTACCAAAAATGGCACTCATGACTGTGTAACAATAGGACTTTTACTCCTGCAAAGCAAAATTATTTGTTTGTAAAAGAAAGAGAGAAATATTTTAATGAAGTCTCTATGGTTAAGTGCTCTTTTTTTATGGTACCACTCGGCCTTTGGCAAGAGCTACCCTGTATTCCTAATGCATTTCTTGCATAACAGCTCAGCTTAGTAGAAAGAGCTAGATATAATGCAGTACATGACCTCCACAGATTCATCCCTTTTATGGGAATAGAATAAAATAAGTATCAATGTAATTACAGCTGACATGTCTAAAAGATTTTTGGAAGCACAACAGAGTTTATTACACTTGTTGATTTACGTCACATTCTGATTTATTTTTCAAGTAATATTTTATATAGGTTTATAAACTACTTAAGGTGGAGGGTTTTTTTTAAGGATTAAGTAAATCTGCTCAATCCCTTATCTACAAGCCAAAATGCATCAATTACTTGGACTGTCACAAAGTTTTGATTGTCTTTAGTGTTTCTCCAGCACTATTTAGGGCTTAGTCTTCTTACTGCAGCAAACATTTGTACTAACAGGAATTTGGCATCACTACGTCATATCTACACTTTGATGAACTCTGCATTTCAGAAAATCTATCCCCCCCACTGACTGCTTTTGTTTGATTGCTTATTTTTAATAGTTGTATAATTATTATAATTATTAGAAGTATAGAATGGATGCAGATAAGCTGAGTCACTGTCTTACAGTCACCACACCTAAAATGTGGTCCATATCGTACACTGGAGGTCACATGCCATCCTTTCCTCAGAGCAGAAGCATTGCCCCTCTCCCTGTGGGATAACAGCAGCACTAAGTAGCAAATATGCCAGACATACAGACATTGGGTTGCATGTCTCTTCTGCCCACCCTGTGAGCTGATGGGATGAAATCCAGCCCTGGTCTGGGGTCTATGCCAGCACAGCATTGAGCTAAAGCTGATAAATCTCCTGGAAAGGTGACCAACACATCCGCATGATTACCTCACCTAACCTTCACAGCACTGAATCACTGAGCAGGAGGACCACATGCATGGCTGTCCTCACAGACACATGCATAATAATTCCTGAGGAACAGGAACCATGTTCCTAGGCACTTCTTTCTTCTATTCCCTCAGGCCCTTTGTTCTTCACTCTCCCTGTGAGGTTATTCTCATGTTACACATATGGTGACACACATGTGAAGACAGGATCCCAAAGCCTTTAAGCTATGATCCTACAAAATTTGAGTTTGAATGATTGGACAGTAGTTCTGATGACAGGGAGAATCGGAGATTACCAGACAGATTAACCTTTTTAGGCTGGAGAAAGAAGGGGAAAAAGCAAAAGTGGCATAATATAAAATCAGAAGGAAAAAATACTGCTCGGCTGTGTTCTAAATTATTGGCACAGATGGAAATTGCTGCTTTACTCCCTAAGAAGCTTCTATTAATTTGGTCTTTTATTTTCTTTCCTATGAGAGTTGACCTCCTGTGGACTTTTTCTCCATTCCTTTCCACTCTTTCGGTAAAGGAACAGGCCAGTGATATACCTGCATGCCTACTTATTAAAGACATAATGTTGGTAATAGAACATAGAGATCTTCTGGCTCCAAAGGCAATGCATCTAGTGGTTAATACTGATGAGCACATTAAAGAAAGAAAGGCCTGGAGAGAGAGCTTGAATTGCTATCTGACATGTGAGCCTGTAATAGCACAGTTTTGAGTAAAAAGAATGAAAATCTTTCCTAATATTTGCAACCAAAATTTGCTCTACTCTGAAAGAAAGGAAAATTATTTTAGTGGTTTTTTAGCTGTCTAAAACCCAGAACTGATCTATCTTCTTCAGCACAAGTAACTGAGATCTCACATTCTAAAATTTATCAGCAGGGCAAAAGGTGATCTAAAATGCACCAGAGAAAAGCCAGAAAATATTACAGAAGTCACAGTAAAAGGATCACACGACTAAACAGTCTCAGATGTTTGA
The DNA here is from genome assembly GCF_036250125.1 of Pseudopipra pipra. Taxonomy (NCBI): domain Eukaryota; kingdom Metazoa; phylum Chordata; class Aves; order Passeriformes; family Pipridae; genus Pseudopipra; species Pseudopipra pipra. The sequence goes on from NC_087553.1 coordinate 52,361,473, forward strand.
ATAATTATAATCTTTCTCTGAAAATTTTTATTAGTTCAGTTTTTGTAGTGCTAGAAGGAATCCTAAGTATGGAACTTAAAAAGACAATAATTATCTGTCCTGCTGCTGTGCATTCTGGCTGTGGTAGTGGAGCAGATCCATGTTCTTCCCATGACAAGGATGTTTGCAACTGCAGCTGGGGATGAAAGCAGCATTCTGAAAAGAGAGATAGAGCATCAAGGAGAACCTCTGGTCTGGTACCAGGTGAAGTTAAGTGGGGTACAAGAGATAGGTACAATTGTGAGAGCGGATTATTCTGCTCTCTCATTTATATTCTGTAAAGACATGGGAGGTCTCTCGCAGAAGACAAATTAATACAAACTATGCTAATTACCTCATTAAGTAATGTGCCTTATTATCAAAAGAAACAGCATTACCATCAGCATTGGTTGGGTCTCCTCTGCAATCAGATATAGGTTGTGAGCCAGATCAGAAGCATCAGACACTTAGAGCTGAGAGCAGATACTCATAAAAAAACCCTCTAGAATAAGTGAAACTGTAGTTGCAAGTGATGAGGTTAGCATCCAGTCCTCATCACTCATCAGAAGTTATGCTGCACTTGAAAATGTTACTTTTGAAAAAAATTGCTCTTGAAAAAAATTGAACATCTCTGATTTTTACTGTGTTACACCTCTGGGCTATAAGTCAGTTTAAGAGTCCTTGCAATCATGAGACACCAAGTCCTATCTCCCACAGGAGAGTAGCAGTCACTTCTGGAGATAAGTGTGCACAACATGGCACAACATCCACAGTGACATGCAGTCAAGCCTGTCACTCCTCTGCTTTTGTACCATGTAACACATCAAGGCCAACAGATCATTTCTTCACCCATTCCCTAGACAAACCACTTCTGTACAGAGACAAAAATCAGTGGGACACCCGGGGGCAATTTTCAGACATTTCATGGAGAAGCAGTGCTTTGAGGTGTATAGTCTGTTTGCACCAGGACCACAGCGCTGCCTCTCTTCTCCCAGAATTCCTGCTCCAGCCCCAAAGTTGTGTCGTTATAATGTGGGAACAAACAAGAAAGTACCTACGATAAGAAAGTCAAGGAGAAAAGGAAGCAAATCAGTGCTCAACACACTGAAAACAACAAGCCTGACAGCAGAAAAGGACAGAAGACTTGCTATATAAAGGTCTCTAGAAAGTGATTTATACTCAGCGAGAAGCAAAACTAATTGAAAATGCATAAAAAGGAGAGAGTTTGGCAGTCCTCATTAAACTGTGTCTGTTGTTGTAGAGATAAAAGAAACACAGTTTGAACCAAAAGGTTGAGTAGAAATTTAAAATCCAAGGACAAAATTTTCAGCGAACAGCACAGGCAAAATTAAGCATGAGAACTGCCAGGTATTGGTTAGAGTTCTCAAAGGGTTTTGACATACAGAAAGATAAATAAATCAAATATAGATATATTTGAAGTGGAGACAGTTAGATATTGGTAGATTATTCTTTGATGCTGTTGTGGACCTTGAGGTCAAGCTGGAGGGAGTAGCTCAGGAAATAATCTTTCAGCTATGGCCAGAGTGCTGGTCAGGAGGAGCTTTACTTGTTTACATTAAGGGGTCCAAAAACACAGCCTGCAGAGACAAGATAAATGATCTGCAGTATATTACTTTTATAGTGTTCTCAATTAACAATGCGATTCTAAAGGTTCACAGTAGTTCAAAGCAAGCTGTTTTGTGGTTCAAAATGTTCAGGAATCACTGATTTGGGGAATTCACTGCTCAGTGGATAAACAGAAGGAGCCCTCATTTGCAGAACAGGAATCTCTACTGAAAAAACAACTATTACAGTGCTTTCAGGTCTATGTCTGACACACCACAGCATTTCTCTAAGCATGACATTCAAACTTTGGAAAGGAAAAGAATTACATGGAGGCATAATATTAATGGTTCAGAAAGTCTTGTGTCACAACCCTGAGCACTGCAGTATCTAATTACTAGGCATAACGATTTGCAGACAGGCTGTGCCAAATAATAACAAGAGAATTAGACACCTAAAAATGGAGTTTGCCCTCTGTGGAAGGTCAATGTAAGCTAATTGTTGGGGAAAAAAAGCCAGAGTAGCGCTGTGAGACTGAATTCCAAGTCCTTCACAGAATCTGGATCCATGCTGCAAGGAGGGCTACGTCCTGCAGGAATATATACTGAGCCACCATCTTAAGTAAAACAGGTTTGTCTTTCAAAACTTGAAGAAGGGAGGAGATAGAATATGGCTTTCCTACCAAAAGGCAGGGAAGTAGTGCAGGTGTTCTCTCTCAGTTCCAGCCTTGGTGTTCAGTGCAGTCAAACCAACCTGGTGAGAGCTGGGATCAAAAAGACTTTGTGCATGAGGGATTTGACCCTCCATGAAAGCTCTGGTCTCCAAAAGCCCTACTTGCTGTTGATGGGTAAAGTATTTTCTATGTGTTACAATTCAAAAATTAAAATTAATTAGTAAAAAAAAATACAAGACCTTATAACTATAGCTTGATTATTCACTTAAAACAGGCTTGGCTTGCTGAATATTTAAGCATTTTATGAAGCACAGGCTGCACAGGAAGAGATTGAGAAAATCCCTTTCCAGCATTCCCTATAGCATGATTCCTTGGCATGTAGGGAATATATACTCACATCACGCTGGGAAAAAAGTCTCATGCAACCTTCCAAAATCCTTGTCTTTACTATTGGGCATCTGGCAAATTTTCTACAAAGCTTCAGACTTTTTAATGAACACTGAAATTTTACAGAATTGGCATTTAAAAATGTGATGTAAGGGACATATAGTGATTCAGAAGCTCCATTTCTGAGCAATCCATGAGAATATTCAAAGATTATCCGTGATCTCTAAAAAGTTAGATTTTTTTAAAGGCTCTTACACAAACTTTTTAGATGTTGTATGCAAGAGAGAGGGAGACATTTCTTAAAAATTGAGAAAACACATGAAAAAATTTATTTCTTTGCTACCTGTGAAAAGAATGGTACTGGTAAGCATTATGAAGCTTTATGCCTGAACAACTGAGAGGATTGGTAGTGAAATACAGAACCTCTCAGTCATGGGACATGAATTCAAATAGGAATGGGGTTAGTAGTGACAGAAAGTCATTACTGTGTCATTGCAGTGTGCTAATGTTCAGAGATTCATTGGTGGCTTGAGTCCAATTACTAGCGCACAAGAGGTCACATTACAAAATGCACTATCAAAACTGGCAGAGGCAGGCAGACCCATTTCTACTCTTTGTAACATGCTGCTACATTTTCACATCCAAAGTTATCCACTCAAATTTGTGTCAAGACTCAGAGTTGGTTTGGTTAGGCAGTCAAACTCCACACTGCACAATCTGATGACAAGAGGATGTCAGTCTCCAAAATCATTGATTCAATAAGATAATTTGTAGTGGCAATAGCTGCAAATTTCCCTATTTAAATTACATAAACAATATAACAACAAGCTTTTACAGCCTGCAGAGGCAGTGCCTGGCGGCTGGAAGGGTGAGGGTTAAGCTGTCCCTGGGTAGAGCAGCTCACACAGGCTCTTGGTTTCTTTGCAAGAAAGGGGATATAACTATGCTCAGCTGAAACTGATTACTCTGCCAGGCAATAGGATCACCTCCTTTTTTCAAGGTTTGGGGTGATTTAACACTGATGGAAAGCTGAGTTGTGAGGAGCCTTGACTGAACTCAGAAGAGGCATTTGCTTTGCTAGACTTGAAGTACGAGTTGTTTCATTTTTCCTGGACTTATCTGAGCAAGTTCAGAAATCTCTGAAAATTGGAAAAGAGCAAAAAAGATAATTAGACCAAGAAAAAAAAAAAAAAGAAATAGTTCATTGCAGCTAGCAGCTTCCACTGATGTGTTTTCTCAAATATATTCTAAATAGAAAGGCACAAAAAATGTCATGAATGAGGAAAGAGATGAATTTCAGAGGCAAAATAACAACAGATGTTCTCAGAAAAATTACTCTCCTGACTACTAGCTGGAAAGGGACACTAAGACATTGGACTGTGAGAAATCTTCTAGTGCACAAAAGATTTACAAAAGAGTTATTTTTATTTTAAAGGAAAATTTCTTAGTCTTATCTAAGTGTATATTTATATATACGTATAATATATATATGTGTTTGTGTATAAAAATATATGAGTACTTTTTACACTTGGTTGAACAGATTTAGAGTAGGCATTAGAGAAAAATTAAGTGAAGTATTCAATATTTGGCAGAGATCCTTAGAGACTTAGGCCAGTAGCAGTGTCACACTGACAAAAGCTATTTCATGTTTTTCTGCTCTGCCTGAAGGAATGTAAAAATTATACAGGTCCATTGGTGGTTGTGTTGGCAAGCAAAAAATTAGCTTGGCATAGCAAGCAAAAAATTAGCTTTGGCCAGCACTGAACATGATACAATAGCCTATTTTCAAGTGAGGTGAAAATATGTGAAGTGAAACAAGTAATAAATAGAAAATTGGGAGGAAGATTATTTTTAAAGACAAGGAAATAATTCTGTTTATTATTTTAAGAACATTTTTGAAATATTTCTAGTATCAGTGTTTTGACATATTAAACTCCAGTGTTCTCTAATTGGACTAAATATGTGAAAGAAGAATTAGGAATTTTTTAAGTTGGAAAGTGTGCCAATGAGTGAAAGCAAACCTGTATTGCAATCTGGGAACTTTACAGAATCACAGAATCATCAAGGCTGGAAGAGACCTTCAAGATCAGCTAGTTCAATTATCAACCTGGCACCACCATAACCACCCATAAACTATATCCCAAAATGCCACATCTTAAACACTTCCAGAAATGGTGACTCCACCACCCTCCTGGGCAACTTATTCCAATGCCTAACCACTCTTTCAGTGATTTTTTTTTCTAATATCTAATCTAAATTTCTCCTGATGAGACATGAGGCCATTTCCTCTCATCCTTTCCCTTGAGACACGGCAGAAGAGACTGAGCCCCATCGTGCTACAGCCATCTTTCAGGTAGTTGTAGAGAGCAATGAGGTCCCCTCTGAGCCTCTTCTTCTCCAGACTAAACAACCCCAGCTCCCTCAACCACTCCTCCTAACACATGTGCTGTAGCCCTTTCACCAGCTTCCTTGCCCTTCTCTGGACATACTCCAGCACTTCAATATCCTTTTTGGAGTGAGTGGTCCAAAACTGGCACAGTACTTGAGGTACAGCTTCACCAATGCCAAATACAGAGGGACAATCACTTCCCTAGTTCTTCTGGCCACACTATTTCTGATACAAGCCAGGATGCCATGGGGCATGGTATCACATGGGCACACTGCTGGCTCATGTTCAGCCAGCTGTCAAACAGTAACAGTAAGTCCCTTTCTGCTGGGACGCTTCCCCAAGCCTGTAGCACTGCATGGGTTGTTGCAACTCAAGTGCAGGACCCAGCACTTCACCTTGTTGAACCTCACAATATTGTCCTCAGCCCATTGATCCAGTCTGTCAAGATCCCTCTGCAGAACCTTCCTACCCTCCAGCAGATCAACACTCCCACCCAACTTGGTGTTGTCGGTGAAATTACTGAGGGTGCCCTTGATCCCCTCATCCTGATAACTGATAAAGTTAAACAGGACTGATCCCAGTACTGAGCCCTGAGGAACACCACTAGTGACCAGCCACCACCTGGATGTAACTCCATTTACCACCATGCTCTGGGCCCAGCCATCCAGCCAGTTTTTCACCCAAACAAGAGTGCAGCTGTCCAAGCTGTGAGCTGCCAGTTTGTCCCAGAGAATGCTGTCGGAGATGGTGTCAAATGCTTTACTGAAGTCTAGATAGATAATATCCACAGCCTTTCACTCATCTACTAAGCAAGTCACTTTGTCATAGAAGGAGATCAGGTTGGTCAAGCAGGACCTGACTTTCATAAAGCCATGCTGGCTGTCCTGTACATGCTGTGTGATGGCACTCAAGAAGATCTGCTCCATGACCTTTCCCAGTACCAAGGTCAGGCTGACAGGCCTGTAGTTCCTGGGTTGTCCTTCCAACCAGTCTCATAGATGGGCATCACATTTGCTAATTTCCAGTCAGCTGGGACCTCTCCAGTTAAGCAAGACTGATGGTAAATGATTGAAAGTGGCTTGGTGAGATTTTTCATCAGCTCCCTCATTGCTCGCAGGTGCATCCCATCTGGGCTCATAGACTTGTAGGTGTCTAATTGGCATAGCAGGTCATGAACCATTTCCTCCTGGATTATGGAGGCTTCACTCAGCTCCCTATCACTAACTTCCAGTTCTGGAAGCCAGGTATCCTGAAGACTAAGGCAAAGAAGGCATTAAGTACCTCAGCCTTTCCTCACTTCCTGACACTATGCTACTTCTGCATCCTTAGCCCTCCTTTTGCTTTCAATGTCTTTATAGAAACTTTCTTTGTTGTCTTTAACTGCAGTGGCTAAATTAAGTTCCAGTTTGACTTTGGTCCTTCTAATTTTCTCCCTACATAGCCTCATAACATGGTTGTAGCCACCCTAAGTTACCTGCCCCTCCTTCCAGAGGTGATACACTCTCTTTTTTTCCCAGAGTTCTAGCCTAAGCACTCTGTTTAACCAAGGTATTCTTTTTCCCCACCTCTTATCTTAAGGCACATGGGGACAGCCTGCTCCTATATCTTTTAGATTTCTTTCTTAAAGCATGTCCAACCTTCCTGGACTCCTTTCCCCTTCAGGACAGAATCCCAAGGGACTCTGTCAATCAATCTCCTAAATAGGTCTGCCCCCTGGAAGTCCAAGGTGGTCGTTCAGTGGGCTCCTCTCCTCACTTCATCCAGAACTGAAAACTTTGTCATTTTGTGGTCACTGTACCTAAGCTGGCCATCTACCACCGCATCATCCACTAGTCCTTCACTAGTCCTTCTCTGCTCACAAACAGGTCTAGTGGGGAACCTTCCCTAGTTGACTCACTCTCCACCTGTGTCAGGAAGTTATCTTCAACACAATCCAGGAACCTCCTGGACCGTTTCCTCTCTGTTCTGTTGTATTTCCAGCAGACATCTAGCAAGTTGAAGTCTCCCACGATTACAAGTGTTGGTGATTGTGAGACTTCTGCCAGCCTCCTGTAGAATGTATCATCTGCCTGTTCATCCTAGCAAGGTGGTCTGCAATAAATTTGTACCAGGACATCCACCCTGCTGACCCTCTGCCTGATCTTTACCCACAGGCACTCAACCTTGTCATCATCACCATCATTATTAATTTCAATACAATCCCTAATGTACAGTGCTACCCCACCACCTCTCCTACTTTGCATATCACTTCTAGAGGGCATATAACCATCCATTGCAGTACTCCAGTTGTGACAGTCATCCCACCACATTTCTGTGACAGCAATTACATCATAGCTTTCCTGCTGCACAATGGCTTCCAGCTCCTCCTCTTTGTTCCCCATACTGTGTGCAAGTATAAGTGCACCTGTAGTATAGGTGTAGATGCAATTCAACTGGTATTTCACCTCCAACATAGGCATGCAGTTCCTAGGCTCATCTCTAGTGAGCCTGTCTGTATCCCCTTCCAACCTAATTTAAAGCTCTGTCAATCAGCCCTGACAACTATGGGCCATAATCCTTTTTCCTCTCTGTAGCAGGTGGACCCCATCTGTTCTCAGCAGGCCTGGTGCCACATAAACTACTCCATGGTCAAAAAAACCAAAACTCCACCTATGGCACCAGAGCTCTAAGCTGGAAATCAGGCTAGTTTGAGGAACACCACTAGGAAAATCAGGCTAGTTTTCATGTTCCTTTCAGTATGTCCCCCTTGTACAGAAGGAACTGAGGAGAACCTGTACACATACTTCTTTGACCAAGTGCCCCAGTGTCCTGAAGTTCCTGTTGATTGCAGTAGAACTCCTTTCTTCAGTCTCACCACTACTGGCCATAGAGGGAAATAGTTAGAGAGAGCCATACCAGATCAGAGTTTCCTAATAATATCCCTTTCTTAGGCCCCAAGGCAGCAGACTTCTGTGTGGGATGGGTCCTGCTAAAAAAAAAAAAAAAAAAGCAGAAGGAGTTCCAAATTTGCTGAGAATCATTCCTAGACCTTGACCTGCCCATTAGAGTGCTGAACAGCATGAAAGCCTGCAGTGGCTAAAACCTCTTGTCAGTCAGAGTTTTACTTGAACATGGGAGCAGGTAAATTTGATTCCCAAGAGAAATCAGCTCACAGATCTCAGTGCTGTGCCCAGTAGCTGTCACAAAAAAAGGCATGACCGTCCTTGCAAACTTTCACAGTGCTTTTCTAGTGTTAATGTAATTTATACTTGGGGCAGTTTTATCTGATGGCTAATATATACTCAAGAGAAATTTAGGAATGGGTTGGCAGATCAATGCTTTGTTTGGACTTTGCCACTATTTAGCATAAGTATTGCAACTAAAAGAAAGTCTGTAGGAGAAATTAATTACATAAAATTTTCAGCAATATTTCTGGGATGAACACTGGACCCAGAATATGCCTAATCACATCACTAATAGGAAAATTCTCATCTCTACTGGAACAAGGTGGCACATCAAAACATACCCCTGGGCTGCAGAAAGTACATTGGAATCTGCACCAAAATTTGTGCTTCACAGCTCAATCCTAATTTTAGTCATGATGCTGAAAAGTTTTACCAATACTGTGTTCCTAGAAGGATACAGAATTATTTGAGTTTGTCATCTTCCACAGGCTCATGAGGTGTCTGAAGGAACAGAGAGTGTCAATGAACCAAGACCGGGTGGGGTGATATTTATAGATGGGTGATATTTAGCAGTTTCCTTTGGAATCATTTCCCAGGAAGGATGTGTCAAACTCTAGTCCATCCTGCTGGGAATCAATGGAGCTGGCAACAAGACTCTCTTTAAAGCCAGCCTTGGTGTAATCAGTAAATGTCACATTGCTCTCATTTACCACTGGTACTGTGGAGCCTTTATTCAGTCACTGCTGAGCACCATGGCCAGACCTTCACTTGAAGGCATTACCTGTCTTTTACCCCTAACCTTTGATGTAAAGAGTAGCTGGAGATGATGGTACTTTTGAAGGGGTGGCTTTTTGTAGTCACGTGTTCATGTTGCTTCCAGTTAATGCCTCAACCAGGAACTGCTGGAAATTCTTTATACTTTATTGTATGTGTATCAATTTATTTAAAACACTGAGTGTTTGAGATTGGTGTGCATGCATTCTGGTTCCTATTTGTCCATTTCTCCATGAGATATAAAACACTGTATCTTAACATTATATTGTTTTTTAGTCCAGTTCTCCCAGGAAAGGATTTTATGAAAGAACAAAGGGAAGGGAAAAAAACAAAACCAATCTGGACTAAAAATTCATATCCATAGGACAAACAAAGATGCATTCCTTTTAACCTAAATATTGGTAAAAATCTAGGATTGAATTTTCTTTCTCTGGTTAGCACAGGTACTGGGCAAGCTATGCCATTTCAACAATTATTTTGTAATGTCATGATAGTTATCAAAAATCTCATGCTGTGCCAGAAGCCCAGTACCTTCTTTTTCTCAGTCAGTGATAGAGAACTGAGAAGCAAGGCGAATTTTATCTGCTCCCACCAGCAAAGATTTGGACAGAAAAATAACATGGGTGAGAAATCACATATGAACATTGAGAATAAGAATGCTCACTGTACAAGTTGGGACCAGAAGTATAAGCTATTTTAAACTGGTCCATACCTCTTCTTAGAAAACCGTGTGTAGTTCTGGTCTTGTTTTCCTGTAAACAGTGTAAAAAATTAGAGGAGATTCAAAAAAGGGTAAAAGGTGTGATAAAATATGGGGAGCAGATTCTGTATGAACATAGTAGGACTTGTCATCCTAGAAAAGAGATAAGGTAAATAGGTATGAAAACACAAGAGGCAGGAGGAGGGTGGCTAGAGAACACTTGCCAGATGTTTTTTTGAATACAAGAACCCAAGACAGAACTGTCAAAAGAACACTGACCAGGGAACTACCAAACCATGTTGTGAATGCCAGAAATATGCACGGATTTAAGAGGTCAAAATAAAGCCTGTGGAAGTGCAACCAACTAAGGATCACTAACAGAAAAAAAAAATACAGTTCTGGTACTTCAGTTATTTGTGAGTGGTTGAAGGATGGAAGACCATTCAATGATATTATCATGTATATTTAGCCTATTCTTTTTCCTTATGTGTTTGTTTGCTTCAGACTAAATTTTGGAGACTGAAAATTAGGCTAGGTGAAGCTTTGGTCTGAACTATTACTGGCATTCTTTAGTTCATCTGGAAGCCGTGAGAGAGCTGGTCAGTTCTTCCTATATATGTGTTTGTGTGTGAGTGCGTGCACTGACAAAAGAACTGCTGGAAAAGTAGGTCCTAAAAAATATAAGTCATTGATCTTTAGAAGCAAAGACCTTGGAATATTTTCTCTTTGTGAAGTAAGTCAGAGTTACAGGAGCAAGGATCAAATTGTCTTTTTTTTTCTTATGAGTTACTTTTGGCTTCACATATAGTAGAATGAAAAAAATGGTACATCTGCATCAGGCCCCAGAATATGCAAAGGGACAGTGGAAAAGTATATTCTTCCTGTAATCATTTGTACCATCCTAGGAAATATCATCCAGCTAAGCATTTATTACCCGCTCATCACCATGGTATCTTAAAGAATTAACAGCAGTAATACAACAAAGTAATAACTTAATTCACTGTTAATTAGATATCATATTCTTAGGAGTAAAGATGATTTGAAGAAATTAAGTCATTTTTACTTACCTCTGAGTCATTCTTTCAACTCTAACCCTGTCTCATTTCACATTCACATACAATCATGTTTAAAAAAAAAAAATTAGCTCCTAAACAGCAACTTAAATACTTCTCAAGTTGTAAATGTACAGGCTGAGTCCTTAAGGCAACACAGTTGAAATGCTTATTTAGAAATTCCACTTAAAATTATTACCAGTAGCAATTTATATTATCTCTTGTTGGATGTAATGTTGAAATAAATGACTAATTAGTGTCAACTTTCCAGCATTTAGTTACCAAGCAGCTTGGAGGCTCTAGGGAACAGCTTTATAACAATTTACAGAACTCTCCTTAGACAAGGACCCCATTTAGCAATTGTCAGATGTAATTTGACGTGTCTATACTATTGTTTTATGCATAGCACTTCTTTTTCTACTCTCAGAATGGTTAGTTTCTATTCTTCACTGATGGTCTTTTCTTAAGCGGTTTCAAAGTTAAAGTGGTTAACTAATATTTGCTCCCTTGCATCATATCTGCTTAGTTCCAAAGCCAGTCTACTTGTGAAGGGAGTTAATTGAGACTGGTTTATTCACATGCCCATGAGAGCACAAAGGCAGAGCTCAGCCAGTCACTCCTCCTTTGTGGAGTGTGTGGCAGTCTAGCTGATGAATTTTACTGCCCTCCATCCACTGAACTAAGCATTAAATTCCACCAAATAACATGACAGACCTCTCACCAGGTAAGCATCTCCATCACAGAAATGGAAGCACAATTTTGTGGTGCTCTATAATGGGCCATGAAGTCTACATCACTTTAAACAAAAAAAAAAAAAAAAAAGGGATCCAAAGGGGTTTGGAAGCACAAGCTTCTTCTGCAGAGACCTTCTGCAGTGATTGTCACAGTGTGAGTGTCACATTTAGGCAGGACAAGACTCAGGCACTGGCAGGGCCACGTAGAGTGAGGGCACCTGCACTTGCCACGGAAGCCTGGTACTGCGTGAAGGGTTGGGCAAAGCTCCCTTTGATTGCAAACTCTAAAAAAGGCACATTTTCACCTGTGACTGTGGATGATGGCCACTGCCTTGTAGAACCACATTATTTAGGGAACACTAAGAGAGGCAGATTGCAAGTTTTACATCAAGAACAGTTTTTCTGCTGTGTTACTTTTCTTTTTCATAAAAAGTGTCGGATCCATTCAGAAATCTGGGAAAAAACACAAACCAAAATGCCGTCTTAGTAGTATGTCTGTGACTGTAATGCAGCTGTTGGGAGTCAGCTGAACTATATCTCTGGTAGTTTAAACAGCCCCCATGCAGTATAAATTAGACACTGTACTTCTGTGATGCTTTGGTCAGGATCAGGTAGGATATTAGCTTTTCCTGATGACAACAAAAGATATTTTTACCTCTTTGAATTTAATATTTTATGGTAAACAAGAACAGAGGGAATTTGATTATCTAGATTTTGGTCTTGACTGCAAGAAGCTGAGAGTGTCTCCTTGGTCAAGCATTTAACTTTTCCATGCAAAAGTTCCTGTGTTTTGACCTCAAAGTACTGAAGTCCAACTGTGCAAATCTGTTTACCCTTCTTGGGTGAAATCCTTGGTGTACATAGAAACAAAACTAAAGAAACAAGCAAAAGAAAACCCCAAATCACCCTGACTTTTATTAGAAATTTTCTATTTCAGAAACTGCTAACCCAGCCAGGTGCAGGGGCACTAGTTTAATTCTCTTGCACTGCAGGCTGGAAAGCCCAGGGAGTACTGCCACTTTTGAGAAGCAGATGTGGTTTTCATCATTCATGAATGATCATTTTGGCCCACGCTTGGAGGAACATTTGTGGACCCAGAGGGGACCATGTCCATCACCACTGAGCAGAAGAGAGGGTTATTGCAGCAGAGGGCCCTTCATAGCAGTAAAACCAGCCAGGAAGATTATATGCAATTCCATGCAGAATCTCCCTAGGCTGGAATAAAATTTGAAGTAATCTATGTAATGTGGTTCTGCAACTCACACTACCAGTAATATTTTGCATTATTAGAAATTGCTCTTCCAAAATCATTAGGCTATTTTCAGACCTGGCCAAAACCAGGACCATAAGGCTGCAGATTCATAATGATTATTGTTAGTGTCAGGAAGGATGGGAATTGCTTTTTCTGCCTTCTCCCCTATGCTGGGATGTAAGCATGTGCCCAAGTGGGTGGGTGGCTGGCTGCCTAAATTCATGGGCTGATGAGCAGCTGTATAATCTTCTCTGAGTGTCTCACCAGAGAAGCCTCTTGGGCTTCTCCTGGAGAAGAGGAAAGAGCCACTAGCTGAGACAGCAAAGAGGGAAGATGCATCATCATCCCACCCAGCTGGGTGAAGCACCAACCCCGGCCAGAGCAAGCAAGCACCTGGAGGGTGGGAAGACAGTCCTTGCCCTGGAAAGGCAGGGCACCATTCTCTTAATCAACTCCAGTGCAAAAAACCTGATCTCTGCCTGGATGACCTGCTAAATCTCCTGGGAAACATGATTTGTCTCCTGAACATGAAAAAAATGAGCCATGCTGGCTTCTACAATCTTTTACAAAGATTGTTTAGTTTCCATGGATCTTGTACTATTTTCATTGCTCTTTGGTCATAAATTCCCTTGCTTTTAAAATAAATATTACCAAGTTAATTTTAACAACTTTTCATTTATTTTACAACCATTATTTTCTGACGTTTTACATGTTTGAAAAGCAAAAATGTTAAGAGCTTTTCTTTTCAGCAAATAATATGGGAGCAGACAACAGACCTCAATCAATGTAACAATTCTTTAAAGAATGTAAATTAATTCGAAGGAGGTGGGAGAGGACACATGTATCTGTAACACGCATTTTAAAATGTTTCTACATTTGCATTTGTTTTTAATGGCGTTTACGCCCTCTAGTGTCAGAAAAGTCTATCACAGAGAGGGGTTTTTTTTCATTCTGACAGTTTTTTTCTTTTTATGTATCTGTCAGTATCAGCCTAGACTATCTGAGCTTTGTGAAAATGCAAATCTCGGATTTATTCCCACTACATATACCCTACAATTTCATAGTTTTGGTATAGAGGTCACCTGGGGGGTTTTGACCAAAAGTGAGATATTCCATGTATTAATTTCTGGTGTAACATACACAAAAATATTGCTAAATTACAATTTCTGATGTTCACTATTTTAACCTCCACAATACACTTATTTTTCACTTGGAAAAAAAAAAATTACTTTTGTGTCCACACAAAGAAACAGAAGTTAAAAAAGCAGCATTGTCCCTCTCATTTGTTAAGATCATTAAAGACAATACCTTCTCTGCTCACATCAAGAAAAAATGGCCAAAAATATTATTTATTTCAGTTATATTTAAGACCTTTGACTTATGAAATATTGCAACTTAGAGCCATCAAAAACTGCTTTTCTTTAGATTCAGGAATAAGATGAATAGCTGATGATGCCACAAATACAGCCTGTGTTGCCTGAGATTTCTTGAATTATGGGTATGCAACATTGGAAATATTCCACTCACCAGTCAGGAAAGAAGTATTGCCTTGGCAAGTCAATGTCCATGGGTAGGCTCTGACACAGCAATGCTGAGATTACAGATAGAGCCTTTGTAAACCCAAATACATTCATGTTTCCCAAGCTCCTGCAACAGCTCAGTTTTCCGTGTGTGATTCGAGCTGCATTTTGTGCCCCCCACTCTGTCATGCAAAGCGCTACATCACGCCTGTTTTACTCACATCTATACTCTGAAAGATCCAGTATTTGCAAAATGAAGGAATCCACTGGCTTGCTGTCTTGTCATGCAGTAAAGAGTCAACTGTGCAAAAGTAGTCTGTCACCTGTTGAATACAAACAACTGAGACATGCCTTTAAATCTACCCATCCAATCCATCCATCTCTCCCTGTATGATGTCATTTAGTGAACAGATACCTGTGGACTGAAAGCAATAGCACATGTCTGGCCTGTCTGGACTACATCTAGTGAAACCTAGGCATTAGCTTGGTCATGTTGTTTCTGACTTATGATTTGATAAAACTTGATTGACAGATCTAGTTTGCCATAGCCTTTTCCCTTCCCTTTTTGGCTACTGAAGTAGAATGCACCTGACTGATATCAGGGATCAGTATGATATCTCTTTTTCTTCACTCATCCAGTATATAAAATAGTGGGATGACACTTTTGACATTACAAAATTAGATTGTCAGTACAAATCATAAATGCCCAAAGACTGGCTTGAGCTTTGGCCACAATAATAGACATACATGGAACAGACTATATGCAAAGCTAAGAAAAGACTGCAACTAGGAAAAAAAGCAAATAAAGGAGAATGTGCTTGCAGCCTGAAGAGCAGTGAGACAAGCAGAATAGCACTAGATAAAACCTTGAAATAGTTCCCTTTTGAAAAGGGTGTCTGTGAAAATTGCTTAATAAGATTCCACATTTGTTGTGTCTCTATGACTGAAGAAATCAGATTTTCTGCAGAATGTAGAATTTATTTAAGAGATCAAGTATAATTTTTCCTCTTTGAAATAAAAGCACCACAAAGCTTCCCTTCCATCTCAAAATGTAGTTACATTCTTTTTTAGTTTAGACTTTCCAAGGAATAAAGCAATTGTAGTTGGGGTAAAGGAAGGAATTTTCCCTTAATCTTTTGTTATCCACTTCCATTGGTGGCGTTCAGTGATATATGAGGTATAACTAAAGGTAATGTTTAATGCAGGATGCGGAACTTCATTAACAATTCTGATCATGCCTACAGTAGACTAAAATCTGTATCACTGTCCCAGAGGAGAGCAAGGCCAACTAGGGTAAATGAAGCAAAAACTCTGTTTTGTCACAAAAGTAAGCAAATATGTTTCTCACCCTGTGCAGAAAGGCTAATTTCTTTGAAGTAATTTTTTCTGACCATAATTTTATTTAAACATCTCCAACACAGTGGTTAGCAACAGGAGAAAAACTAATTATGTAAGAACTATTAATGATGTGAAAGATATTATTAACACTGAACAATAGACAAGCAACATTACCTTTGGAAAATGTCACATTATGAAACTTATGCAAGCTGAAATAGAAAAATAACCAAAAGCAAGTTATTTTAAAATAAACAGTATATCCATCTGCCTGTAATTTTCTCTGGAAGGTGAGAAAATCATTGAAAAATACCTTCATGTGTCAAAAAATCCTGATTTTTTTATTTCACTCTGTAACACTGAAATATTGTGAAAAGGCATCTGCTTATGTCAGTGGGTAAGTCCACACATAAACATTGAAATGCTAGAGATAGATCAGCTAATGGTTCCTGTCATAACTCCTTAAGCTTCAGTCTGAACTTGATTCATGTAATTACACTGTCACATTATCAACAGGATGAACTATATCCCTGAGCAACTTCAAACCAAATTAATTAGAGTCAGGAATGCCTTCTGTCCACAGCAGCCATCAGTGACAATGTGAGCTTATGGACGTTCAGCAATTTAACATTTCAAGTGATAAGCATTTAAATATTTAGGAAGGTTTAGAAATCTCATTTAAGAGATCTAATTTAAGAGATCTACCACTGGGGCATGTGTAAATTTTGCATTTCAAAATCTGGTTCTGTCAGGCATGTGTAAATATATATTGCCTTTTACATAGCTTTCTGTTGATACAGTTTGATTCAATATAAGAAAATACTTGGATTGTATCAGTAAGAATGAAGTAAAACAGTAATGAATACTGTAAAGCAGAAAGGATTATCAGTGATTTGATCCTAGGACTTCTCCCCAGAGCTCAGCACCCTGGCCCCATGCCCACTGCTTTTCCTATCATTCTGCCTGAAAAAAAAATGGGGTTAGCTAGGTGTTGGGGATCCCATTTGTCAAAGAGACCTTGAAAGGTCATTTATCCACTTCCTTGCCCCAAAGGAAAGAACAGCTGGGCATGCATCAGTCCTGACAGTTGATAGTCAGTTGTGGCTTTAGGAAGAGATAAGCATCAAGAATGGTTATGTTGTGAGGTGCAAATGTTGATGTGAAAGAAAGCATGACTCTCTAGTATTTTTGCAGTTTTATATATCTTATAATTAAGACCAGCTATATTACTAATTTAAAAGATGGATTCTATTAAATTATGTATTTTTTATCCAATCCTACATGTCACAAAATGAGAAGCTAATGGCATTCAAATTCTGAGTGTATGGGGTTTATTGGCAGAAATATTAATGTATTTTTTTCCTGTGAATATTTTACACTTGGGCATGCTTGGTAAAGCAACTAAACATTTATTTTACACTATATAATCTATGTCAATAGTCTAAGACTTGGTCATCTATATTACAACTGCTATATTACATCATCATGGCTGGGCTTCGCGAACGAAGATTTGGGAAGGCTCTATCCACATTTGCTACAGGCACGCTGGTGGCTTATGAGGCCAATACGTGACAGACATATCCGACTGCAAAAGGCACAGCAGAAAGATTCCTTCGATGGTGTATTCTGCAATACACGGTTCTTTCTGCGTTGCCTTTTTTCCTCGAGGGTGATCCTGCGTGTGTTCTCAAAGGAGACAGCTGCGTTATAGATGGTGTGTCTCCAGGCCTCCCGATTTGAGGCCAGAGTGGACCAGTTATGGTGATCAATATGGCCAAGGCTGAGATGTTGTTTCAGGGAGTCCTTGTATCTTTTCTTCGAGGCTCCTCTCATGCGGCAGCCGGTGGCAAGTTCACCATAAAGCAGGATCTTAGGGAGGCGGTGGTCCTTCATCCTGGAGACGTGCCCTGCCCATCGCAGCTGTGTTCTCATCAGCATGGCCTCAATACTTGTGACAGCTGCTTGCTCTAGAACAGATGTGTTGGTCACATAGTCTGACCAGTGGATGTTTAGGATTGTGCTATATTACAACTTATTTGAATATTTACGTTAAACACTTTCCTCTTATCTTACAAAATGCAAACCATTCATCTTCACCTACAAGGCCATACATAACCTCCTTTTGGTGTGAGCCGAGCTCTCATTGCTAGAAGGCATCCTCCAACCTCGTACAGTTTCTCTATCATCTGTTGTCCTCACCCTTTTATCCCGTCCTTCTTGTTATTAGGTGCAAAATTTGGACCATATGACCTGAAGACTCTCCCCTTCTTCTCTATTATTTTTCCAGTTCCTGCCAAAGAGACTTTTTTCCAGATAGTATTTCCCAAACACTGCACCTCCTGCAGTTTTATTTCTTAACTTATCTTGTGTTAACAGCTTATTAATTCTTTGTAATAGGGAATGTGCTGTCTCCATGCTCACGAACATACTAAACTCACAAGCTACAATCAATGTTTAATAATAACTTAAAATCCAGTAAAGTTAAAAAACAAATGGTACTTGAAAGTAATTTATCTCTTTATTAAACTCCGTATTATGTAATTACATACTTGTGCCCTACAGAATATGGCAAAATGCAAAGAGCTGATGTCTGTTAATAAGCTGGCACTGGAGTGCCTTTATATACTTCACTAGCACTATGTTCTTTCTTGCTGGACAAAGCAATATCCAATATCATAAAGAAAGGTGGTAGCTCTAGTAATTCTGAGCACTGACAGGATTTGCAGTTAGAATTTGTTTGGTTGCTTGCTTGTAGCTCGGGTTTTTCATGTTTGCTTTCACCTAGACCATAGAAGGGACCTCTGGAGCTCAGCTGCTCCAGCTTCTCATGTCAACAACAAGAAGTTTGGGTCAGCCATACGTCTGTCTAGCCAAGTGTTGAAAATCTCCAAGGATAGAAAGTTCATGATCTGAGCAACCTGTTGCAAAAATCTGTCACCCTCCTAAATGAAAGTACTATATCAGCTTAAGTGAGACAACAGATTATTCAGTTTAGCATCTAATTTACCAAGTGGTCTCTCTAGGATCTTGTCAATGGAAAGTGATGAGTTCTTCCAGCAAGCAAACAGAGTAAGGACTGAATTTCAACACTGACTTTTTTTTCTTAGCAAGGTCATTCTATCTCAATTGCAATAGAGGCAGCCTGAAAAGACTACAGCAGGTAAAACATGTGATTTACCTGCTCATAGTTTGACAGACAGGAGACCCAAAACTAGCTTCAAATTAAAATTGTGTGTGCAACAACAGTGGGCTTGCTGTATATGTATGCATATGTGCATAAAGTAATATTTATATGAAGCAAGTATCATTTGCATGAGAATTAAAATCTATCGTGTGATTAATTCATCATGAAGTTCAATAATTAGAAGAGCTTTTGTCTGTACTAAGCATTTTGTTTTCTTTAACCCAGGTATGGTGACATGGTGCCAAAGACAATAGCTGGCAAGATTTTTGGTTCAATATGCTCCCTGAGTGGGGTCTTGGTCATTGCTCTGCCAGTTCCTGTAATTGTCTCCAACTTCAGCCGTATATACCACCAGAATCAACGAGCAGACAAGCGCAGGGCACAAAAGGTGAGCTTCTCATTTTTCCCCCGTATGTTGTTGAGCAATAGATAAGATATGACTTTCTATATTCTGTGTGTCTTTATAGTGAGTATTTCTTAGCAAGAGGACAACTTTATGTATGTGCTACATGCCTAGCCCATGTCCTAGATGCAAATGGCGTATTATTTTTAGTGAGGAAAAAAAAAACAACACAAACCAAAATTGGATCATTAATCTTTTCTGTCAAAATGTACAGACCTATTATTGTGGTAATTCATCCTACTTGTTAAACTAGATCTAGACTTTTCAGGCAATAGCTGCAGTCCCACCAACTGAAGATTCTTCTGTGTTTTTTCAGGCAGACTTTGTTTCTACCACAGTCTTCTGAGGAAAAAAAAATAAAGAGTCCCAAACATAATAATGATTTCTAATGTCTATGCTAACAGCTTGCTTCACTAATCTAGGTTCAGTTTAAGTCCCCGGTTCAGCCTCTGAGAGAATCTGCTTGTTGGGGAACTTGTCTCCTCAGCTCTACTTTGCTTAAAAGGCTTCAGATAAACAACTCAATCAGGAAAAAAGTCTGTTTTTCCAGCTTTCTTGATTTCCTGAGTCTCTCCCTAAAATATCCACTAGACCTACAAGAAGACTGTTTCCCTCACAGGCCCATATGGTCAGGAGCCAGGAGGAAGTATTTACCAGGGGTGATGCAGTCAAGCCTAGACAGTCACCTTCATCTCCACATCACTGCCAGCGCACTAGTTCTGATCCACTTCTCCCAACCCTGTAATGCCAGACAGCTCAGAAGAACTCTATTGTCACCTGAAGCCCTGGTGTAGGAGCCAAGACACCTTACCTTCTACTCCTCTGCAGATGACAGTCAGAAGGCTTTGGATGCCACATAGATTGTGTGATTGCCAAGGCTGAGGTGTCACCACTTGGGCTTTTGGTGTTCCCGTGGCTTCTCTTCAGAAGTATGAGTCTCCAGTGATCCAGGGAGAGCAGGACCATTGCTGGCAGAAGTGTGCAGGCAGACTGTGGCTGGGGACTGCACATATAAACCAGGGAACACAGGCAGCTGCAAGCTGCATCTGCTTAATATCAACAACAGCACCAGGTTTAAATATACAAAATGTTTGTGTGTTTCTTTCTGGCCACCTTTTTGAGTGATTTCTTCATTAAAAAAAAAAAAAAGAAGTTAAATAAATGTGTGTAGTGATACCATTCTCAGCATATCTTAAAATCAGGAGAAACAGAGGTACATGTCCAAGAAAGTCATCGGCCCAGGCTGACGATACAGCACCCTTTAATGGCCACATCTTGGCAAAATGGCTATAAAAGAAACCAGGTATATCACAGGAATGTCATACCTTTCTAGAAACTTGATTTAAAATATAGGCTGCTTATCTATCTACTAAATCCACCCATCCTTTAGCATGCTATTTTGTACCACAACCAAGTTCCAGCTGTCCATTCCTCTCTTCCACAGCTGGGACATCATGTCATTTCTACACTACATTTTTTTTTATCAAGAACTTTTCCACTTCTGTTTGTTTGTGTAATGGTAGCAGAGAAACAACTGTGCACCTCAGCCAGGACACTCAGTGCTCCTTACTGTGCCTCTGAGCATGGTGCCAGTCATGCTGCTTGATCCCAGCAATCAGTGTGCCTTTCTGAGCATTCACAATAGTTGCAGACACAACCAGTCTTACTTCAGATAGGAACTGTCTCCTAATGCATGCTACAAAACAGAGTTTTCCATGCCTGCTTTACATTTGTGTCACGGTTTAACTCTGGCCAGCAGCCAACCACCACACAGCTGCTCGATCACTGCCCCACCAGCAGGATCAGGGAGAGAATTGGAAGGTTAAAAACAGCCCCATTCTAGCTACTGTGAGAAAAATTAACTCTACACCATCCAAAACCAGCACAATTTGTCAGTGAAAAAGAGATGGATACAGGAAAATACCTTGCAAAAATTAGATTGGTAGACTGGTTGCTATTCCCCATAATCTCTTAAATGAATAGAAAGTGCTTGAGTTAATAACTGACTTTTTCTCCTTGCAAAATAGTGGGCTCTTTGTATGTTTCAAACAGGAACATGAAGTGATGAATGGCAATCCTGCCAAGACATTTTTGCTCTGCTCCCCAGTACAATGCCAACAGTAAGCATGAGAGATCTCCTCTGACTGTGTTTATGCCCTTCTTGCTTTGGAGAAAATGGCTTTGAGGTCTGATTAACTTAGCACCGGATGTGTGTTGCATTGATATCTCCTGTTGCAAAGCTAATCTCTCTCAATCTAAAATGACTGAGATGTTGAACTGAATATTGCTTTGCTGGACTTGAAAAAAAAATCAACAAAAGGCACTTCATGGATACTGTATAGTCCATATTTTGCTATGAAATATAGCCTTGCCTTTCACAGGGGGTTTCTACTGCTTTGTAAAAGAATATTCAAGCAAAAAGGTCACTTTATTGAAGTCTGAAATTCCTTCTTCATTCAGTAAAATAGAGGCTTTACACCATTTTCTAAAATAATGTTTCCCTAGGCCTCAAATTTATTTCTGTTCTCTAAGGCTGAGGAACATAAGCTTGAAAGAAGGTGCTGTTTCATGGAGTGCAGCACAAGCCTCTGCAGGCAGTGGTACCTCCCACTGCCTACAACAGCTTTCATCAGCTTGAGACAGTTGTATGTTTGAACTGAATATATCATACAATATTGTATGATATATTGTTATCATACAATATATTTATGATAACATACATATTCTGTATGTTATCAGTATCTCATACAGAAGTTTAATCAAGGTAGGCTTCAGAAATGGCAAAACATTTGGGCTGGAAGGAAACTCGAGAAAGTTCTTCGCTAAAGAGTTGAAATGTAGTTTGAGGAGCACTGGCAATTTTCAGCAGACAAATTTTGTCGCTTATATTAGGATTGTTCAAGAACCACATGACCATCAGTATATGCATTTACTGACTTCTGCAGTTATTCAAGATTAGACAATTCCACTTGTTTCTTTTTGGCAAAAAGATGCTGCACATTAATGCTTGGGAGAAGATGGAAGAGAGAAATCTATTTATATACCATTGCATTTTGAATGCATTTTAAAGGAAGCTCTTGCTTACATTGTTATAATTACCATGAAATCCCACTTTGTAATACAGCCAATTTTGGCAGGAGAGGCCAGCTTTCTGCTGCAGTACAGGGAGCTTCTTGCAATCAAGAAGCTGTTTTTAAACAAAAAAGAGTGGAAAACAAAACAAAACCAAAATCATCTGTTTATCAGAACATTGTATTCTATCAGATAATAAGGTCCAGGGATCTGACCTACCCTGACAATAAATGAATAAATAATCCAAAATAGAAATTGGAATTCAGGGCAGAACTAATTATGCCCTGTAGTCTTACTGTGCCTTCTTCTCAAGCAGATTTATCACTAGTGAGACAGTTTGGAAGAATACTATTTGTGGAGCTTTTCTCAGCTAGAGACAACTTCAAGAGGCCAAGTTATTTTGGTTGCCCATCAGTGCCTGCAGGTGGTAAAGCTAATGACAGGTGTGTTGTAACTAGTCATGTACAAAAGCAATGAAAGGAGGAGAAAGGAAAAAGGAAAGGAAAGAATGGAAAAGGAAAAAAGAAAGATTTAGGCAAGCTTGGATACCATTTCCTATTCTGTATTTGGTAGGGAGCAAGGGCTATGATTTAGCAGGACCCTCACAGTGCCATGTTCACTGGGATGACTACGAGCCCAGGGAAGAGATAGGAGGAGGCACAGCTGCCCTCTTGGAACAAGTGTCTGGCAGCTTGGACACAAAGGTCCATCCCAGCACACTGCAGCAGCAATTATAACATCCTTCTTACCATAAATGAAGCATTGCTTGCTAGACGCTTCTCAGTTTTCCATGCATCTGTTTTTCTACATCTTTGGAAAGCAACAGCCTTGTGTCCTCTTAGCCAGCAAGTGCCTAAGTGCAGGTACTTCTGCCCAGTATTGTTCACTATCTGATAAACAAAGGAGCCTTAATTTTAGTTGCTTAGCACTTTCTCCCTAGAGTGACCTTGCATGGTGCCTCAGCAGAACACCCAAATAACCTTCATCAGCTCCAGAACTTGACTTCAGACATGAAATTCAACCTGAATCTTCCATTTGAGTGCGGTCTTTGACCTACACAAAATAAAATATATCCTGAAGATTGGCTTTGCTTTATTATTTATTGATTGTATATGATGCATTTATCTGTCAAGTTATGAACAATTAGTTACTAGCTAATTATAAATGGCTCCAGGATGAACTCCAATAACTGCTTAACAGCACCTGGCAGTCTGGAATTGAATGTTTGCAACAGGGAACCCTGCTAGCCATTTTGACTTCTCTACATGAGATAGGCTGTTAATCTCAGGGGGGGTTGCAGAAACATAACTAACAGCTTATCCAAGATTTTTGAATTTAGCAAAAAAAAAACCTAGAACTCGTGTTTACTGAACAATAATTTGAATAGATTGTGAAAGTAAGGCATGACCCAAGAAATATATGAACCTTATTTAATTCCACATCTATTAATGTACAAAGTAAACAACATTTTCTTCTTTATTATGTACTGATGTCCTGTAAATTATGTCAGGTAATATGAAGTCAATTATTTGCAATTACTGAAAATTAGAAAATCAGAGCATGAAATGTGGGCCTGATTTTTCACTTAAAAACAAACACACAGGATGGATTTATGAAAGACCACACAACAAAACAATTCTATAAAAAACAATGTAATTGATTTTTTTTACAATTTTGGCCCTTGCTCTATGAGCCAGTGTTGTGGTTTAGCCCAGACAGGCAGCTAAACACCACCCTGCTGCTCCATCTCTCCTCCCCAGAGGGATGGGGTGAAAATCAGAAGGATAAAAGTGAAAAAAATTTGTGGGTGGAATAAAGACAGTCTAATCTTTTTCAAAAGGAAGGGAAAGAAACCAGCAGAAAGGGGTGAGGGGGAGCAAATCCAAGGGAAAAAAGCGATGCAAAAGGAAACAATTGCTCAGCACCAAGCCAGTTCCAGAGCAAGGGCAGCCCCTGCCAGTCTCCACCACCATCCACTTTTATTGCTTAGCATGTTGCCATATGGGATGCAATATCCCTCTGGTCATCTGAGGTCAGCTGTCCTGTCAGTGACTCCCCCTCAACTCCCTGTCCATCCCCAGCCTCCTCAGCTGGACAGCTGAAGGCATCTGAATGTTAAAAGCTGGATGTTGTATATACCCCATAGTGTTACACTGAGCACTACTTAAAACCTTGTGAAAATAAATTTATATTTCTAAAATTGACAGAGTTAACTGTTGTTGAATAACAGTGAATTCCCTTTGTGAGATTTCTATAAATGCAGCCACAGACAAGAATCCACCTCTAAGTTGTAAAATTTGAAGCTTGAAAAAAGAAAGAGGTGCATTCAAAAGAGAAGCTCAGTGCAAATTCAAAGGATGTGGTAAGAATTAGAGCTGGTCCTCAGCTGGACAGCTGAGGAGCAGAAAAGGCCTTGGCTCTGTACAAGAACTGCACAGCAGTAACTAAAACATCCCTGAATTATCAACACTGTTTTCAGCACAAACCCAAAGCACAGCCCCATACCAGCTACTGTGAAGAAAACCAACTCTGTGCTAACATTTTAAAATTCCTGTGAAGGAATTTCAATATTTTAAATGTACAAAATCATTAAAAAATAATAACCATAAGGTAAGTAATTAGTAACTTTTGATTTTTTCTATTAAGATATTTATATAGTCTGGAGAGCAGCAGGAAGCAACAGGAGCTATCTAAGTACTAAATTACCTAGGCTACCCAGGCTTCTTGTATAGCAAGTTGAAGAGAATCTTGCCAAAAATGATTCCCAGTACTTCAGTAAGCCCTGCCCTAAAATGTTCCTGATAAAATCTCTCTCTTAAAATAGCTGGACAGCTGAAGGCATCTGAATGTTAAAAGCTGGATGTTGTATATACCCCATAGTGTTACACTGAGCACTACTTAAAACCTTGTGAAAATAAATTTATATTTCTAAAATTGACAGAGTTAACTGTTGTTGAATAACAGTGAATTCCCTTTGTGAGATTTCTATAAATGCAGCCACAGACAAGAATCCACCTCTAAGTTGTAAAATTTGAAGCTTGAAAAAAGAAAGAGGTGCATTCAAAAGAGAAGCTCAGTGCAAATTCAAAGGATGTGGTAAGAATTAGAGCTGGTCATCAATTTCCTTAGGAAATTGCAGATGAGATGATTGTGGAATTTCATCAGAATATGTAACAGAACTATATTTCAGCTACATTGGTTTAGCCTTAGACCATGTAAAAATAACCAAAGTTTCATATTTGGTGGCTAACAGGGAAAACCTCACAGCAAAGATATCATCTACTGCAAGAGAACTTAATCCTTTCTTTATTTTGCTAGATATTCCATGAAAGAGGAGGGTTAGGAAGGGCTTTGTAGTGGTTCAAAGGGGCAGTTGTCACTCCCTTTCTGTTACACATGGCAGAAAATGCAGACTAAAGGAAAATGCAGGTCTTCTGTAATCACAGTTTTACTGATATCATCATGTCATTTTGCTGCCTTTCATGGGAGTTCAATCCCCAGCACACAGCCCTTAAAATCTTGTGCATGACATGAGCTTTTAATGATTCCTTGATAGTAAATGTGAGAAGTCACTAGACTGTTCACACTACAGGCTCTTATATAAATCAGGAAGCACTGAAATCAGAAGCACTGAAAATAAGTCTTATCACTTTAACAGATTTGTAAACACCTCCAGTTTCAGGACTATTTTCTGTAAGCTGAAGTATAAACATGGAAGCCACAATATCTGGTTCCTGTCTTGGTAATAGATTTACTATCTTCTCTTTGGTAAATGATGCAAATTCAGGCCATCTCAATGAGTCTCAGCTAGAAAGATGTAAGCTATTACTTTCTAGCTCACAAAAGCTTTCTAAGATGCAATAAATTCATATTTGCAAAGCAATTTAAAATCTTCACATCAAAAGTACAGCCTTCCTATTATATATGTGTAGCACTTTGATATATTAAGATGGTCTGATGAACTGTTATGTTTTTCATATTTCTTTATTAAATGGTGCTGCACCATAATTATTGCTTCAATCACCAAGAAGAAAATGAATATGCATGTTAAAATGAAAAGCACAACTAATGTATGTAAAATGTCTGTTCATTAAATCTAATGAATCTCCCTGTATAAAGAGCAGACTGAAAAGTACCACAGCTAAAACATTTGTGACTGAAATCACTTATTTATGGGACTCCAAGCTGCACACTGTAAAGACATTTCCAAAGCGTCTCAAGCTCCTAAGACAAAACAGAGAGACCTTTTGATATATTTATGAACATAACCAAGTGCACATGTCTCAACCCATGACTATTCAGTGGTGCAGGTAAAGCTCTTCCCCCAGCCTTCAGCCCAGCATGCTGGAGTTGCATCTCAGGAACAACCCCCTAGAAAATAATCTATTTTCTGCCTGCCCCAGGGGATTTTTAATTGCTAGTCCTGAGGAATGAGCCCTAACCCTGCTGGTAGCCTTGAATGTGCCACCAAAGAGCCCACATAAGCCACGAGGGTGGGAGCTGTGAACAGTTCCCCACACTGGTCGCTCCTGGGGACCCCAGGCCAGGTCATCAGGCATCTCTTCTCCTTACCACTAGATTAAGATGCGTTAACTACGTTGCTGGAAAGGCTGTGTGCTCAAAGGAAGTTGATAAACCAATGTGTTATTCTAAAATGGCCAATGTATCACAAAATCAGGAAACAGCCTCTCGTGAGCTTTTTGGCTCAGTGATGCACACATGCAGAGCATTAGCTTATTCTCTTTCAGAACAATTAAAAGATAATAAATGCATGACATATAACGTAAGCCAGATTCTAGCCATGTTTGCTGTTAGCTGTTATGAATTTCTTGGCAGGCTGTTCAGAAGATCTGTGAGTTTGAGGCTGTGAGTGCAAAGAAGTGTGGTGTTGAGCCATTCCTCGTAGTCAGTTAATTACTAATCATGCCAGAGAGATCTGGTGTCTGCAGTAACCAGGCTGCTTCCCTCTGTAAGAGTTCAGGGATTCTAAGTCATTTCATGCTGACATTTAATGTCACAGAAATTTGGGGGAGGGAGGAAAATTCTCCCTCTATTTTTTGAAAATATCAACTGAGTAAGTATTAGATATGAAAATCCCTATTAATATATCAAAGTCAGGTTTTTAAGTTCTTCACTGTATATCCTTTTCTGTTTCAGCAGCCATTCAACTCCAGATGCTGCTGGCATTTGCCTTTCAGAATCAGAAACCTAACTTTGAGGATAAACTCAGACTCCCTTTCACACATGTAACGAGCCACAAAAAATTACGGAACCAGGATGTCATCCTAGAAACTCCATAAAAGCTTCTGTTTTCCACATCATTAGTTGAGAGAGTCTATTCTTCATGCTTTCCCCTAATTCTGAGTTCTAGCTGTTGTACAAAATCAGTGGATGCAAAATGTCCTTCACTCATGAACCTCCTTGTACTCTGGAATGAAAGTCACCTTCACAAGCAATGAGGCTCACATGAGAAATCTCACATTTCTCTCAGCAATTCGATACTTGCGGTCTCTGAAAAATCAGGTTGTGAACAGTCTATGAGCAGTAACAATAAGTATTAAATCTGATTATACCAACAGACATGAAGAGGTAGGTGGAAGCCAGTGATAAGTGTCCCAGTCCCAGGGTTCTGTCTTGGGACTAGTGCCCTTCAATATAT
This sequence comes from Pseudopipra pipra, assembly GCF_036250125.1. NCBI lineage: Eukaryota > Metazoa > Chordata > Aves > Passeriformes > Pipridae > Pseudopipra > Pseudopipra pipra. The sequence goes on from NC_087553.1 coordinate 52,389,352, forward strand.
TCATTAGTGACACAGGCAATAATCAAGTGGACCCTCAGCAAGTTTGCAGATGACACAAAGCTGAGTGGTGCACTTGACAGAAAAGAAGGAAGGGATGCCATCCAGAGGGACCTGGACAAACTTGAGAAATGGGCCCATGAGAACTTTATGAAGATCAATAAATTCAAGTGCAAGGTGCTTGCACCTGGGTCAGGGCAATCCCAGATAAGAGTACAGACTGGGAGAAGTCATTAAGAACAGCCCTTCAGAGAAGGACCTGGGGGTTCGCATGGGTGAAAAGCTGGACATGAGCCAATAGTGTACACTCATAGTCCAGAGAGTCAACCATGTCCTGGACTTCATCAAAAGCAGGGTGGCCAGCAGATCAAGGGAGGGGATTCTCCCACTCTCCCTTGTGAGACCCCCACCTGGAGTACTGCATCCTGCTCTGGGGTCCTCAGCACAAGTAAGACATGGACCTGTTAGAGCAGGTCAAGAGGGCCACAGAGATGATCAGAGGGCTGAAGCACCTCTCCTATGAATATAGGCTAAGAGAGCTGGGGTTGTTCAGCCTGGAGAAGGCTCTAAGGAGCCTCATCACAACCCTCCAGTACCTAAAAGGTGCTTATAAAAGGGTGGGAGAGGGACTTTTTATATGGGCAGATAGTGACAGGAACACATGCAATGGTTTTAAACTGAAAGAGGGAAGGTTGAGTTTAGATGCTGGGAAGAAATTCTTTATTTGGAAGGTGGTGAAGCACTGGAACAGGTTCCCCAGAGAAGTTGTGCATGCCTGATCCCTGGATGTGTTCAAGACCAGGCTGGATGGGGCCCTGAGCAACCTGACCTAGTGAGTGGCATCTCTGCCCATGGTGAGGGGTTGGAACTAGATGACCTTAAAGGCCCCTCCCAACCCAAGCCTTTCTATGATTCTCTTCTATGATTCTAAAACAGCCTGGCAAGCATTCAGGAACTTAGCTGGGAGACAGGATAAAAGCACTACCACATTCTGGTACTCCAAAAACTCAGAAGACTCTGAGAAACCCATTCACAAACATTGCAATATTATGTTTTATTCTGAACCATTTATTCCCTTTGTGAGACACTGGATTACTACATTAATTATTGGCTGGGACTAACTCAAGCAGCAGAGGGGCTGGGGGAGGGGACAGGTCAAATTTCACTTAGGTGAGGTGATGCCCTGTCCCAATCCAGCCCCTTGGTTCCTCCTTGGGCAACCCTGGAGCAGCCATCAGTCAAAGGCAGCCTAGGAGCACTGTCCACACCATGCCCACTGGAACCCCTAACCCAGCCTCTGATTAGCTCAAACAGTGGGACCACCACCCTTCACCCTGCCATGGAGCCCCAGAGTGGCCAGTGGGCCAGAAGTCCCGCCTAGGCGGGGTGGCCACAGGGGGCCAGAGCAAATAAAACTAAGGACCTGTGATCACATGTCTGAATTCTCCATCTTCTATACTCTTGTAGCTGGACCTATGCTGGATCTAGGGATAATAGCTATATTTCTCTTTTTCTCTCTCTTTCTTTACTTCTTCTCCTAATGTCCTTTCTTAATATTTTGGGTAACTTAGGACTGGATGGGCTGGATTTTGACAAATTGTATGGGTTAGGATGTTCTAAGTCAACACTTTGTGGAATGCTTTGTTTTGGTTGTATGCTACCCTTTAAACATTTGTCAAGTGTACTTATTTTCTAAAGTTTACCAGCAGAAGTACCCCCTGAGAAAACGGGTGTAGCTTTTCTCCTTTGTGGTCTCTCTTAAATTGTTAAAAGAACTGAGGGCTATTCCAGTAATCTGGAGGGTGGATTTTGTTGGAGCCTTGTATACTTTCAAAGTAAAACCCCTTTGGTGAGCTTGTAGCTCAAGACTTGGGGTCTTACACCCCTTCAAAGAGATTTTCATTGCAGTAGCAGCTGAGATGGATGTCCATGTTTTTGCCCCACAAGACGTAAGGAGTGGCACAGTTATAGCAATGAAAAAATAAAAAAGGGAGCCACTTCCATGCTGATCCGTCCAATCCCTTCTCCAAAATCATTGTTCTTGTTAGCTAATGCATGCAAACAAATAAAAACTTGAATCATTTGCATTTTAAATGGGAAGATGCTTGTGATTTGCTCCACCTGGAGGATGGATGCAATGCAGTCTGTCAGTTGCTGTGATATTGGTATTCATAAGCAGCTGATTCCAATTAGCAGTTTTAGATAAACAGGATAATGGATATGAGTACAAGTGACACTCTTCCTTTTATCTATTACACAGAAAGCCAGGCTTGCTCGAATTCGTGCGGCAAAGAGTGGGAGTGCTAACGCCTACATGCAGAGCAAACGAAATGGCTTGCTGAGTAACCAGCTGCAGCAGGTAATGTTTGTGTTTCCTCCACCTCCGGAGGAACACCTTAATGACAGCCCAGCAGTAGCTTATTCTACTTATCACCAGGGCAAGTCACCTTGGGGCTTTCGGCAAGGTTATCTTTAGAGGTAGATTAAGGAAGGATAAATTGGACAATTACTATTCTTAAAAGAAGCTTATGAGTCAATGATGGGGTATTAAGAGATGAGGGAAATGTCCAGATAGAAATGCTGGATTCAATGTAAACCACATTTTTAGAGATCCTGTAGAAGAACTCATTAAGAAAGTACAGAGCATTTGCCTCTTAAGTGGTAGGTTTGATTTATCTCACTTGGCTTTAAACAGGAAGAAGATGGGTGACAAAGCCAGGTTTCATTGTCAGTGTGGAAAGAGGCAGCTCCTGGGTACTGTTTGCACAGAGGGATGTTGCAGAGTGAAAAGAGTTCCCTCGAAGCACCTACTTTGGTTTAAGAAGAATCTTGGTGATTATTCAAATGCATTGAAATCTAATGTTACCTGAAGCGAATCCCCTCTTACCCCTGCCAAGGAAGCCAGGACCAGCAGCTGGGACTGGGATCCACAGTGACCTACGCTGCTGGGAGTCAGTCCCTTGGCTGCTCAGTCGTACCCAGATGAGAAAGACAAAAGACACAGCGTTTTTTTAATGTTTTCTGGCATTTAGGCAATGCCCTGAGGGAAAGCTTTCATTCCTCTATGCCCTTTCTGTTCAATATGTGTTAAACAGCCAGATGCTCTAACCTGTATCCAGAAAAGAAGGAAGTGGCTGCCTGTCCGTCTGTTCTGTTTAGCACAAAAGATGAGCAGTTAGAGCCCTCGTTTCCTCTTCTTCTTGAAAGAACTCAACTATTTGAACTAAAAAGACACAAAACAGCTTAATTACCATGCAGATTTCAAATATCCCAAAGCTGAATTGTAATCTTTCCTATTATCCCGCTTCCTCCCCTAGTTTTTTGCTTTCAAGTGAATAATTATGAAAGCAATTAATAAACAATGGATGCTTTCTACTTTATTCTGTCTATAACATTTGCTATAAGTTTTCCAAACCCAGCAGACTGGGATCACTGACATGAATTTTTGTGTAAGCAAAAATACCACAAATTCTTCAGTGCTATGAAATGATCCCAGGAGGACAGCTATGTTTAATTTCCTTCAAATGAGGCACATTCCCAGGAAAAAAAATTCACTGTCACTTAAATTGATTATAATTTTAAGCCTGTGTTTATCCAGCATTCAAAGCTCACATGTTAATTGCACTTGTAAATTGTACTATTTCGGCTATGTTTAAAAGACCTTAGATGGGAATATTTAACAGGAGGTGCAAGGGAAGGGGAAAAAATAGTTTGATTAAAAAACAAGCAAAAGAAAACTCAAATGCAAAATAATTTGGGTTATACTGTGTAGACAAAGCATTGCAGTTATGCTACCATGTACAATCCAGATTAGTTCTGATCAAATATTTGAATAAGAGCCCTCTTGTTCAAAAATGAGAATAATATGGAGTTCTATGTATCAACAGTCCTCCACGGAAGAAGAACAGGCCTTTGTTGGCAAAGCTGGCTCTTCCTTTGAAACACAGCACCACCACCTGCTTCATTGCCTGGAAAAAACTACGGTAAGAAGAGAGAACTGTGTTTTCCTGTGAATTCCAACACCAGTATATTTTTGAATGTTTTCATTTATCTCTTCTAATTAATAAGCCTTTATATTAAAGCAGTTAGATGGAAAGAAAAGCTATTTTATCTTACTTTAAGGCAATATACCCACTGCATATAAATAATAGATCCTGGATGAGAGCCTCATCCAGGGTGAAAGATACTGACATCAGTGAGATGGCACCAGTTTAGCCAAGCTGTATATGTGACTTTTGGTATGGTTTTCTTATGCTCCATGATGTTCTCATTTGCACTTTTCTGCAATACACTTCATAAACTACAATTTGTAGTCCTTACACATTCAATACTCAGTGCACTCAAAGCAAGTTTTTGCCTGAGCAGATGTTGGAATTTTGTGCAGGGAGATATGCTGACTGCGTCCTCTGACATGAACACTATTCTCACTGCAGTGACTGTAAAAGAGGACCACCCAGCATTCTATTTTGAAAATTCAAGTGCTTAATCCAGATGCAGGTGCAAAGCTTCCAAGTGTGTTTGCTTCCATTTAGGTGCTGAGATCCCTGTAGAAATTACTGATGTAATTCCTCATGGCTCAACTATGCTCCTCTAGATTTGGAAGTCCTTATAACTCAAAAGAATTACTTATTATGTGCTCTCTATATTTTCACCTGATCAATACCTGCATAATTATAAAACCATAAAGGATAGTAAATTATAGCAGAATTACAGTTTAGTAATAACTAAGTGCCATGTTTACTAATAGTATATTTCTAGAAAGATAAGGTCACAGCAATAGCCCTAATCATTCTTAATTTTACAGTTTCCTCTTTTATGTCATTTCTTAAGGATAATGATAAAAGATAACAACATAAATATTTATATTGAATTTAGTATTTGTAGATTTGAGAATTTCACACAGAGCATGCTAAAATTATCTCCTTGTATGTTTGTATTTTGTGTGTGTTATACTGCCATGCAGAATTATCTTGTATTGAGGATAAATTGGTCAACATCCATGAAATCACCATTTACAAATTTGTATCTAGTTTTATAAGTTCCAGTTTCATATAGAAAATGACATGATTCCTCTTTAAGCTTTGTATACAGAGTGGAACTTGGTGCTATTTTATTTGCCATTTTTTCTAATCTTTATAGTCTAGCTTTAGATTTTCATTAAAAGAGTCAATACCGCTTCTGCTATAGTTGATGGAGATTACTATAAAAGTCTTTCTGTTCTTTCTCAAAAAAACAAACAAACAAACAAGTAAAAATTTTTCCCACAACAGACAACGTTAAATTTTTATTAAAATTAAAACATGATGGATGTATGTATGTGTGTAATCCAATGTTTTCCTTTTGAGAGCATTTCTTTGTAAATAATAGGGCCCAGTTGTTACATCACTTAGATAGCAATATGTCGTTCCACAGGTGCTTATGCCTCCTCTTTTCTTTAGGAGTATTCATTATTACATAATGTGTTGTAGGACAAAATGTCTTGCATCCTATTCAGAATACAATGTGGTTTCTTTGCCAAGATTCAGGATGGGTCTTTTTGGAACATTTTTGAGGCATTTTGTACTAGAACTGGATAATAGCAATCTGCCTTTAAAATTTTTCCACAGTGGAACTTTACAAACATATTTAAAAACCATAGGTCTTGTCAAACTCTTACAGAAATCATGGAAAAAAATTGCTAATCATTTGGTAGGAGCTGAATTCGGCTCCCAAAGTTTCATGGTTCCTCTAATCATAATGGTGGAATATGTAAAATCTTTTTTTCCTTATTTTTTTCTTTTTTTTCCTTTAAAAAAAGAAAAAAAAAGACTACAAAGCAAGTATTATCTTGTTTCTTACATTTGCACATAATCTACTTTCTTTTTTCCTTTCATTGGGTCCTGCTATGGGTACTGATTTCATATGACATATGAACACAAAAATGTATGCAGCAGTTCCAAGTTATATTCTGCAGATCATGCATTCCTAACATTTTACTGGGAACTTGACATTTTTGGCCCTCAGCATGTGGAATCTGGCAAGTTTCTGGTTTGTGGTACAACAGCAAGGGTGACATATCTTCTTGGACTCTCACCATCCATAATGGTATAAGCATCAGTCCAGATGATACTAAGAAAAGGCATATTTTCTCTTTTCATTGGAAAGTCAATAGGATAAGATCTCCTCCACTCTCAGAAATGCAGAGTGGGTAATGTTATGGAATTTTGTGAAAATTACATTAATGATGAAACTAATTGGACTAAAAGTTATATTTTACAGGCTACTTTTAGCTAATTTAAGAACAGTTAATTAATAAATATAATCAAATCTATTAACTTGAGCCATTATAGCATTTCAAAATGTTTCCAGTCTATATTAAAAGTTCAGTCAATAAAACTTTAATGGTCCCTGCAAATTGAATTCCTGTTGGTTGCTCCATAAAAGTTTTAGGAAGCACAAAATTATTTTAATCAGAAAAACTGCAGTGTTCTTGGCAAACATACTGCAAGCCCCTGAATGTAATCAAAAGATGGCAATTAGGTTAATTTTTCTCTCTGAATTTTATGTCTACTGTTGTGATCATGTTCAAAATCCTAACTGTGACTGACACATGCCTTATAGAAGCTGCTTTTCAAGCGAGTTCTTTCTTTCTCTATCACTTGAAATTTGCATTCCTCAACAACTCTTAGTTCACACAAAGTTATGTCTAAGTGAAGAAGAACAGAAGAAATTGAAATAAAAATAATATACGAATAAAGGTATTTCCATTTGTTGCAAACACTTGGACACAGCTGTTATTCTGTTTACTTTGTTCACATGTTTTATATTGGCACGGTATGGCAATTCTGAACATCAGCACCTTTCCAATTAGTGCATCGTTTTTTAGGGGAAAAATAATTTACCTCATTCTAATACAGAAAAACACAGCAGGCTTACAAATTTGATGTGGGACCAAGTAGAGTGTAATACAATCCTCAACATGCTCCCTAAACCATTCCCCTAAAACATTCTTAGGATACAGAGTGGAAAATGGAAAGATTTTTCTTTAAAAATGAGGGTTTCTCAAACTGCATGTGAACATATCTTAATCTCTACTTAGTTTGGATTTCTACTTTTAAGTGAGAATAAAACTTTCTTCCCTCCCTCCCTCACTGCCATAAGGAACACCAGTATTTCATGCTCTTTTGCACAAAAATGTGGAAACTGTGTCTGGGTGTGAAATGCTCCCTAATCACCTGCCAAATCAATGTAAACTGGCTGTTTGAGTGACTTTGGATTCATCTTTGTGACCACCCTATAAAACTACTAGGATTAAGCAAAGATTGCATGAATAAAGAGGACTTCATTTAACTAAAATTCTCAGTCCTCTAAACTGCTTTTGATATATCCATCTATAGTAATTAGGAGCTTTTTAGATGCTTTTAAGTAACCATCTCATCTCCTTTAATGAGAACTTCTATTTGTTTTAATGTTTTTCTTCAGTTGCATACCTCAAAACATGTTGTTTCAGCTCCTGATTTTTTTAATTCAAAAGGAAGCTTTCTAAGCTAATCTGGAAAATATTTATGAATTTTATTGTATTATAGTTCAATATAATAAATCTTATTTATTTCCAACTGACATTTAGAGTGTTTACATAAGCATCACTTGCATTTTATTAATAAACATAATCTCTATTTTGTGGTACTTCATAGATTATACAGATATTTATAATGCAAACTACATTACAATCACATGCTATTTTGCAAAATAATTTGGATTAACATTTTCTTGTTTAGAGCTCTGAGTGTTTTGTTCCAGCATTTACATTTGTATTGGTATTGAGCCCAGGCTAATATGGGCTAAACACTATAATCAAGAATAAGCTGTCTAACTTTCCCAGTTTATTCAGTTGTGTCAGTTTAAGCCTTTAAACAATCATGATTAATATTTTCACTTCAATTATCTCTCTGTGTGTGCTTTGTCCCTTTGTTGGATTCCTCTGGCTAGAACCACGAGTTTGTGGATGAGCAAGTCTACGAAGAGAGCTGTATGGAGGTTTCTACAGTCAACAGACCTCCAAGCCACAGCCCCTCTATTTCATCTCAACAAGGTGTCACCAGCACTTGCTGCTCACGAAGACATAAAAAGACTTACCGCATCCCGAACACCGCCATCGCTGGCAGCCGCCCAGGCAGCGTACAAGAGCTCAGCACCATCCAGATCAGATGTGTGGAGAGGACACCACTGTCTAACAGGTACTTCTTGTGCATCAGCACACCGAGAGCTGAAGCTCCTGACTTAGTTAGAGAAGAGATGTAGAGGTGTTGTGGCCTCCATAGGCAGGCAGTGAAGCTAAAGATGAGAGTCTAACGATCACCTAAAAACAGTTATGCATTTTTATATGTATGTTCTGCACTTCTTTTACTCCAAGCTTAATCCAAGATAATAGGATAGTCTGTTTATATTCATTTCTGCCCTCTCAGGCCCTCCCCACAAACTACTGTGTACTATTTGCAGCAAATAGCATCCAGAGACCCCAAATGAAATAGAGCACCAAATATTATATGCTGTGAGCAAACACATAAGAAGAAAAATTTTGCAAAGAAAAATGTGCAATCCTAATATATGAGATGAGCAAATGGTCTGTCTGTCCATGCTTGGTTCAGAAGCATAGGAAATAAGACTTCCTCACATTTCTGCAGAGCAGAGAAATAAAACTGATTTCCAGAGTCCTAAGTGTAGTAGTCATAAGGAAGACTCTTCTAAATGAAAAAAATATGAAATGGATAAGAAAATGCATTTTCTAGTCTGAGGAGTTATTACAAAAGTGAGGAAAATGCAGTTTAAGAGTCTGTACTTTACTGAATGTCCCCCTACTCTCACAAGTAAAGCATCTGGCCTTCAGGTATATCTGAATACCACCTCTGAAAACACAGCAAAGGTCTCAGGAGACCCAGAAGTATTTTCTACTGAAGTCATACATGCCACCCTTCAATAAGGAAGCATTTTTAGTACTAGTTGCTACAGAGATTGTCTTGTTAAGGTACTTTTGAGTAGCTTCCTTTGTGTAGTTACTAGGTTTGGATTTCACTTCCATGAACAATCCAGCAGCTTGTAGCTACTGAAGTTTTTCAGCTGTTGTGCAATGAGACCTCCTGGCCAGCACAAACCTCCAACCTGTCTTAGCTTTTCAGGAAATATTCTGCCTGGATCCATCCTTTCTCTGCTAGAGGACTTGCCTGCACCATATTTCCAGACACCAACTATGCAAAAACACAAAGCACCAGCTTCGTGCTAGAAAACAAACTAAAAACACAAGCATAAAATGTTGGTCTCACCTTGAAATAGTCTGAGTTTTACAAGTTTCTTATGATGCAGAAATACCACAACAACACCATGAACATATTAACTCAACCTTAATTAGTGCATATAATGCAATATTACTATTGATGACACAGAATATACATAGAATCATAGAATCACTAAGGTTGGAAAAGACCTCCAAGATCATTGAGTCCAACCATTAACCGAGTGCTATCACGTTTACCACTAAACCACATTTCCAAGCGCCACATCCACACACCTTTTGAAGGTGGTGATTCCACCATTTCCCTTGGCAGTCTGTTCCAATGTCTGACAACCATTTTAGTGAAGAAATTTTTCCTAATATCAAAATGTTCTTAAAATATACAGTGTTCTTAAATAAGCATGGCATTGAGGAATATACAGGAGACTGGGACTGGCCCTTAGTTTCCACTTTCCTGCATGGCAAGTAACTTGGCTATGCTAAGTTTGCTCAAATGCTTCCCCTGTTCAGAAACACTTAGGCTGAGAAGTGCTGAAAAATGGTGGAAAGGAAGGGACAAAGGGACATGGACAAAGCCATGGACCACCTGCTGCTGGGGTGCAGGGTATTGGGGTAGTGCTGTTCTGCACTTAGAGCTCTCCAATGGGGCAGGATGGAGATGGCTGGGTGAGGGAGTGGAATCGGGTACACAAGAGTTTTGTGGTAACATGGACTTTCTATTTGCTTGGATTTTTGTTTCTTCCTCCAGCCGTTCCAGCTTAAACGCCAAAGTGGAAGAGTGTGTTAAACTAAACTGTGAGCAGCCTTATGTCACTACAGCAATAATCAGCATCCCGACACCTCCGGTCACCACACCCGAAGGAGATGATAGGCCAGACTCTCCTGAGTATTCAGGAGGAAACATTGTCAGAGTATCTGCTTTATAAAATAAGGAATTATTTATAAATTATCATAAAGACCACTTGCAAGCTGAGCTCAAGCAATGAAAAACGAGTCATGAGGAATGAGAGAGCTGACAAAGAAAATACCCCTTGACGAGTGTGCCAGCGGACACAGAGCAAGAGGTTCGGGAGAAACAAAACACTTTGTGGGTGTTGGTGTCATAGGGTGTGAACCAAAAGGAGTTTCTTACCCCTTGTCCGAACTGATGCGTGGTGGAATCTTCTGTGACCATCCTGACTTATTATATGAGCACAATGAAATGTCCCCATTGATGCTTCTTCTTATCATGAAAGCTCTTTTTAGAAAAAAACACAAACGAAAAAATAGAAACCTGTGTTCCTGCTGAATGCAAAACAACGAAAAACATTTTGATAACCTGTCTTTTTTTTTCCCTGTTAATAAACCACAAACTTGTTGAGGAACTGTAAAAAAATGAACGAAAAAATGCTCATATGAAATATGTTTGTACTGACTGAAAGAACTACAACCATAATGCATGCTGAAATTATTTGGAGCTGTGATCTCAGTTTACTTTTGTTGTTTTTCAGATTAGGCATGATAAAATATTACTGTAGAAAGGGGCATTTCCGTGCACTTACAACAAGCTGATTGTTAATGTTCCATGGTAGTTGTACAAATAACTTCCCTTTTGAAAAATGCAGTATTTCTTACTCAAACACTCATTAGTGAACTAAAGGTGTTCAGTTAGTTCAATATTTACTATTGTTTTATCTTGCTTCCTAGGTACTGTTACAACTGCAATAAGTCATTGTACACCTGTTGTATCAGGAATCAGGATTTTTTTTTAAGGTATTTCACACAACTTCATCTACACTAAAAATTTCTAATGGCAAACATTTACATAATCTTACAGCCAAACTGTGCACCACAAATGTGCTGTTCAGTCATTGTTCTTTTTGTCCACCATTCTTTATTTCTATGACAGTTTGTTGCCCCCTCCAACATCACCGTACCGTTTGGGATTTCAAGGCTATGATGAAATCAACACAGTCCTTTCTTCCACAGACATCTTGTCGACTTCTGTATTTTCAGAACAAACCTCTCGTCTCAGTGTACTGCCACAGGATCAATCCTATTTAATTAAAATTACCACAAAGGTGTTTTTGGGATCAGCTAACAATTATCTCCAAACCTTCCTTGCTCATATTCTGCAGCATCCAGAGTACTAGCTACACTGGAAGACACTGAAAGACATTCAGTAAAAATGATGGCTAAATTCTTTTTGTAATTATCTGTAAACTTACATCTTAAAACTTGTTTGAGAATTTAAATTGTGTGAAAAACATTTAATTACCTAAGAACAATGATAGAATAATTAATTGAGACTCAAAGCTATAAAAGTATAATTGATTTCAATTTGAATTTGCCTACATGGACAGGCCTAAAAGCTAATATGAAGGCTTTACGAGTTAAGGCTTTTTGGCTTCATTTTTAAAAGACAATGATATTATCAGAAACCCTTCTGATAAAAAAGCATAATTTTTCTTCATGAGAGTATGTTAGATGTATCATAATGCTTCTTATATTCATGACATACCATACATCATATACATCAAATATACATGGAATATGTGCATATCAATACATACATATATACATCAAAAACACTGGATCAGAAATAATTGCATGTCTGCAAAGTAAAATATGCATATAAATCAAAAGGCTCAGTGCATTAGACGCCATTACAATAAATGATTAACACAGTTATTTAATAGTTTGAGTAGTGTATGTTTCAGTATAGTATTTGCTAGCATTCTACTGACCTGAAAATTTACATTAAGAGAAAATACCCACTAAAAACTGAAACTTGCTGATGATACACTTTTTATTGCACACAAATGCTGGTCTTTCAGACATTGAAGAGTAGATGATGGACTATCATGCTACAGTATATACACCAAAATACAACAATGTCACATATTAGAATTAAACTGCAAGTAAAAAGAGTAGATAATGCCATTCATTATTCTTTTATCATTTACTTATTTTGAAGCTTGGTTAATTTGCAGTTACCTTCTCACTATTTTTGCAAATCAGAGTAACTTACTTATTGTAAACTGAGCTTCTATATTTCTTTCAAACTTTAGCAGAGAACAAAAGCACAGGCTATCCTCTGAGCCAGAGGAGGAGCACTCCTTCTGAGGAACCCTGCCCGAGTCCATTATCTGGCATTGCTCTCCTCTCTTCCACCCTGTTAGAAAACTGCAGGAGGTCTGCTGAAGCTGGTAGGTTACATAAACTTTAGTGGGGTTTAAAGGAGAGGCAGAACACACTCAGAGTTTTTACTTGCATCCTACTTCTACCCATGGTTACTCATACTAGGTCCCCACCTTTTGCCAAACAGTTATTGATATAAAAACTGCCTTGATGTTAGCAATCTGCAAAAACTTCTTTATGCCACATGGTACTTCATGACTAGCTATATCAGCTAAATAATGCAAAAAGGCAGTTAACTAAACCTACTTTGGTACAGTCTAGATACAACCCAGGAAACCTACTGACTCCATCAGGTCATGTGTCTTTTAAAAGCTCTTTATTCTCCTTTTCATAGGCACTAGAAAGAACACACTACAGCAATACACTTGCATAACAGTTATACCCCTGAAGCAACATGTACTTTCATTTTTAAAACGCAGCTTAAGAGATAATTTAGTAAGATTTTGCAGAATTCCAGTCCTGTCTCCTATTTCCATATGTCACATGCAAAGCCATTAATTTATTCTGAATTTGGGAAATACACTTTTTTTTTGGTGTTTTAGGTGATTTAAATACTGTTTTGGTAGTGAATGACTGTTGATGACTGTGTAAAATGCATCTGTACTGTACATGAAATGTAATTATTTCTGTGTATCATACAAAGAAACTGAGGTTGTTGTTTTGACAATTTTGTTTGACAGTCATATATCGTATTTCAGAAGGCAGCATAATACACGTGTTATGCTGAATAAATAGACATTTGAGGAATACTTAAATAAAACATCTGCATGCTTGAATGGGTCAACCTGGTTTTGCAATAACTTATTCATGAAAACTTTTTACCCCCCTCTAATAATTTTAAAGGAACGTGATATCTGAAGTCAGTGAATGTCCCAGACATTAATTTCAGGCAAGCCGTTGAGTGTATCTAAGCCATACTAGAGCCACGGAGACCAGGATGCCACAGCTCCATTACAAAGAGCTGCCCTTGTTCTGTGCCAGTGACCATCACCATTCCCTTTCCAGCCTGCAGCAGCAGAGAACACTAAATTATTCCCAGCAATATGAACTCCACATCTCTATCTGTACTTGAAAAAAATGTCTGCTATGTTTTCAGTACATCCAGACACCGACCACTCTGCTGAACCTCCCAGGCTGCAAAGCCTCCTCAAACCTGGTATCAAATTCCCTTGATAAAATATTAGTGCACACAAGATCAAACTCTTTTTGTAGCATAAGAGCAGGTAACAACACATCACGTATCACTAATAAAGGGCAGCTGACTGCAGACAATGCTGATCTATCAGCTGTGTATCAGCACTGGTACATGTGATGGCCACCTCTGCTAGGAGCTCACTGCTCTGGGCAGCAGGGAAAGATTAAAGCATGTCTGGGAACCATCCCAGAGCATTTTTGAGAACAGCTGTCCTCTCATAAAATACCAACAGGAGACAAACTGAAAACATACACTTTACATTTCAAGGTTGTGGATATACTCTCAGTGGAAGCACTCTGACTACCAGGAAAAGGCTTTTGCAGCAGAGAGCATGATGCAGCCTCATCTGCTCCAGGGAGAAGGGTGGCTTTCAGAGAAGTAGCTTATCTGGAGAAGGATCATTAAATTTTGAGCAGGGAGGGTGCTTAGGAGGTCATATGCTGTCTTTGCTGCACATGGGACCCACCAGGACTTTATTTTCCCATTGACTATGGGAAAATCTGAGGACTGTCACGTTATGGAAGAGCCATCAGCTGATGGGATAGGTAAACCTGTGGCTAGAAGAGTGGACACTATATATAGTGTTCCTGTGTCAGGAGTGAACACTATATATAGATTGACAAAGTCTGTAAGATATATGGAACTATCCAGACAGCTTAGTTTCTTCCCTGCCTGCAATATCTAATTACCTACTTTTTACAGTAACTATGCACAAGAAACAACTGAAGTAGGGGAGTGCTGAAAAAAATGTAAGTAGATGGATAGGAATTCTCAAAAGGTTAGGACATCACAATTTTTTTTAAAGAGATGTAGTCAATCATACACAAGTTTTAAAGTTTCAGATATAATCTCACTTCTACAATAGCATTTTGCATGATTAAATGTATGCTTATGGTGGGTTGACAAAACTGGCAGGATGCCAGATGCCCAACAAAACTGCTCTATCACTCCCCTCCTCAGCTCGACAGGCTTTTGGGTAGGGACAAGAGCAGGGAGAGATCACTCACCAATTATTGTCATGGGCAAAACAGACTTGACTTGGGGCAAATAATTTATTATCAATCAAATCAGAGTAGGATAATGAGAAATAAAACCAAATCTTAAAACACCTTCCCCTCATCCCTCCCTTCTTTCCAAGCTCAACTTTATTCCTGAATTCTCTACCTCGTTTTCCTCCCCAGAGGTGAAGGGGGACAGGGAATGGCGACTGTGGTCAGTTCATCACATTGTCTCTGATGCTCCTTCCTCCTCAGCAGGAGGACTCCTCACACTCTTTACTTGTTCCAGTGTAGGGTCCCTCCCATGGGAGACAGCCCTTCCCACGGACTGTAGTTCTTCATGAACTGCTCCAGAGTGGGTCCCCCACTCAATCACAAGTCCTGCCAGCAAACTTGCTCCAGTGTGGGCTCCTCTCTTCACAAGTCCTGCCAGAAGCCCAGTCCAGCAAGGGCTATGCATGGGGTCACAGACTCCTTCAAGCATCCACCTGCTCTGGCATGGTGTTCTCCACAAGCTGCAGGTGGATCTCCACTCCACCAGGGACCTCCATGGACTGCAGTGGGATGGCTGGTTGCACCATGGCCTTCACCATGGACCGCACAGGAATCTCAGCTCCAGTACCTGGAACACCTCCTGCCCCTCCTCCACTGATCTGGGTGTCTGCAGAGTTATTCCTCTCACATATTCTCACTCCTCTTTCCAGCTGCTGTTGCTGCAATAACTTTTTCTCCTTCTCAAATAGCTATCCCAGAGGTGCTAACACCGTCGCTGATGGACTTGACCTTGGCCAGTGGCAGGTCTGTGTTGGAGCTGGATGGCTCTGGCTCTGTTGGACACGGGGGAAGCTTCTCAGCTTCTCAAAGAAGCCACCCCTCTATCCCCCCACTACCAAAACAGTGCCACACAAACCCTGAATATTTCAATGTCATAAGACTTTAATAATCAGTGTTTTCCTGCATAGTTCACAGAATCACAGAATATTGAGTTGGAAGGGTCCCACAAGGATCATCCAGCCCAACTCTTTAAGTGAATGGTCCATACGGGGATCGAACCTGCGACCTTGGTGTTTTTAGCACCATGCTCTAACTAACTGAGACCCAGTAAAATGCTTCTGCAGTAAACACTTCAAAAGCTATTTGAAAATCCCTTCTTCCATTATATTTAACTGTACAGTTTGTGTGACCAACAGCCCTTCTTTTTACTATTTATTGTTTATACATTCCCTTATATTCATATATGCTTTTACAAAATGAACACTTATAAAGAAAATATAGCTGCTTCCTTCCAAAAGCCTTGATATACAACCTGCTGGCAGATGAATCAATACCTTATCCAATGTTAGGGAATAGTGATTTTTGCCCCCTAAAAGCATCCCTATAATCCCAAATCATGACTGTGCTTAGCCCCACAGCAATAGGCACAGTCCCAGGGACTGGGTATGATTCACTAGGCCGAACAGGAACACCTGGTGCAGCAGGGAGTGCCTCCTTTGTCTAATACAATTGCTCTCCTTGAGCATACCTTGAGTGCTCGGTGAAAAACGTTAAGGAGCATTTCCACAGTTGTTTGTTGCAACAAGAGAGATTTAGTTCATTACAGAACAAAGCATACACCATCCTTCTCCAAGTACTCCTGCAAAACTGAGGGACAAAGAAAAGGATGAAGTAGTTTTCACTACTATAAGTATCTAAATGTTCCCCTCTTGCCAAGCAGCCTCTCTCCTACATATATACTAAAGCTCTACAGGAAAAGAGCAGGCTCAGTCAATTAATTTTAAGGCTCTTTGAAGAAGCTCTAGAAAAACAGAGACACCTCACAGCCTGAGCTAAGAAAGTCTGAGAGTGTTCAAATTTACAGCTGAGACCTATTTCTGCAAATGTGGTTAGATGCTCAAAATAGAAGGATTCTTTCCCAGAATACTTACCAATAGTCCTTACTAGGGAGGGAATATTTTATCATTTCTGACATGTGGGTTGTTCCACTAATGAAACCAGCCCCACGCTGAATGCAGACTGGATCAGGATTTGGGAAGCCAAGCCCAAGTGAGGCTACCTTGACTGCAGATGTTCACTGGAGGTCCACAAACCTCCAAATCTGGGGGACTGGTTCTATATCAAAGGAGGCCTACTCCAAGCAATTCCTCTGCTGTTAAAATAACCTGACTGCACATGATGGCAGTGCTTCCTCAGCACCTGAAAAGCCTAAAACCAAATGACCTGAGCTGGAAGTATCTCTAAATTCCAACATATCCTCCTAGCTTGGCTCACCATATTTGTTCCTTCATGAGCTCTAACCTGGACACAAGAAGACACACAGGCAACCCTAACTGGGAGTCTGACTCCTCCTCACAGGGAAAGACTAGAGATAGCTGAACATGGACAAAGGAGCTTCCACAGATACTCCTTGAGTAAAACTTTAAGGGCTGGGGTTTCCTGGACAAAGGAAATTTTACATTTCTTTTTATATTACTTTTTTACCTTACTTAATGGAAATCTCCTACATTCAGCTGTAATCCATTGTAATCCACAGCTGAATGTATGTGTACATGCAATCTATTATCAAGATTCCACCATTTGTGATTTGTATGGGCTTTTTTTTGTGTGTTTTTAAACTGGGAAAAACAATGACGACTCAATCCACTGTGTAGCACCACAGGTCTCTGTAGCACTCTGAGCACACCTACTCCTTTTCTAGACAGGAATCTCACCCTTTTCTACAGCAATACTGCCCAGGCTGAGCAGAGGCAGGCATGGAAGTCAGCTGTGCCTACACAGTAACACTGGGCCAAGGCTTCCAGAATAGAACACAGGAAAGTATTTCTCAAAAAAGATACTCTAAGCAAAATTTTGGGACAATCTATCCTTTAGTCTTTTTCTTATCTCCCAAAATAAGTATTAGCATCTTTAGGAGACATACAAAGGCAGAAAAGTAATCTTGCTTGCAATACTACCCTTGAAATGATTACACCCACATGCAGACTACTAAAAAGCAAACAACAGCCCACATAACTGAAGACCTTAATTTCACAAGCCCTTAAGAAGCTTTCTCAGAGACAGTTAAAAAAAAAGAAAATTAAACTTACAATGTAGTTTCTCTGGAAAGGGTAAAGACATTTCAAATTAACTCACACTAGCAGGAGGACCCTCACAATGCCCACTCAAAGTATTCCCACTCCACGACTTAAAAACAAAAAAGCCATTAAAAACAAAAAAGCCATGGAATTTAAGAGAAAAGTAATTTTATTGTCTACCAAATCACACTTTACTTTTTTTTCTTTTACAAATTCCAAAACAAATGAAAGATTTTTTTTTTTAACGTAATATTATGTAAAAACTCCATTTGCCACAAACTACTATACTCAGTGGAACAAATATATATTTCAGGAGCGTGGCCAATTGTAAAAATAATCTTATGAAATAAACACTGTTCATAAAAATACAGTAAAATGCACTTTTCCCACCTCAATAAATATATTTTAATGCTATTTCCAGTTGGCATTTTAAGCCACCAGAGAGCTCTTAATGAAGAAGTCGCCAAAGTATAAATTCTCCTCATATACTTTTAGAATTATTGCAATAGCATCCAGAAGTGTAAGCATTTTTCTTTCAGTCTTTTGTTTCTAGCTTCAGGGGAATCACAGATAGGAGAAAAGATTTCTCTCTAAAATAATGTGCTACTCCTATATTGATTCCCATTTTGGAAAGAACGTTTAAGGTTTTCTTCCTTTTCACTAAGAAACAGTCTGTAGAACAAACTGTCAAGGACGAATTCTCCAGAAAATTAAAGTCTATTGTCCAGAGTTATAGTTTAGTTTTGAATCCCTGTGTAATACATTTAAAATTAAAAAATAAACAGTTATGTTAGATAAAAATAGAAATTTTTGAACATCTTTAACAACAAAAGGTAAGATAAAGGGTTTGTTAGAAAAAAGAAAATCTTGCCCTTTTTACAAATCTTGCAAATTTTTTAATCCAAGTATTAACCTGAATTCTAGTTCTGCTTTTCATGCACACACGAAAACACACAATTATACATACACAGATCCCTGATTAAGACATTTTCCAAATGGCTTATTAAAATTTAAAAGTCCATTTCAACCAAAGTCACATTTTGTCTGTCCAAAGCACGCTGTTTCTTCACAAGATGAGTATTTCTCTTCCTTTCCCATGACGTTTCCTTAGAGGTTCTGTCTACTTGTGAATGAATCAGTGTTTTATACATCACACAGATTATGACAGTAAGTAAAATATTATGCCCAACTCAATGAGTGCCTTTTAAAAAACAAGCACACAAAATCAACTCTCTTTCAAGGTTGATGACATGGCTAAGAAGCTGACAACAGGCTTTTCTTTCTTGTCTCCTTCACTTCCACTCATTAGCTGGTTTTTGACACATAAGATGACCAGTATATTTGGTATATTTGATGGAACAGAATAAAAACACAACAAAACAATTAAAACCCTCCGTGACTTCTCAGACTCATT
This sequence comes from Pseudopipra pipra, assembly GCF_036250125.1. NCBI lineage: Eukaryota > Metazoa > Chordata > Aves > Passeriformes > Pipridae > Pseudopipra > Pseudopipra pipra. The sequence continues at coordinate 52,408,475 of NC_087553.1, forward strand.
GCATCACCTCTAGCTCTTCCATTTCAAAGTGTGCATTAAAGCTGTTTGCCATGGATGTATGTTCAAAGATCCTGGTCAGGCTTGGTTTCAGTAGCTCCTGCGAGGTATCACTTTTCAGGGCCATGATCTGATCTGTCCTAGGATCCCTTCTGTCATAGTACAGAGCCCACAGCAAAGTAATGGTGAGGATCATAGCCAGGATCTGCGTAACTCCAATAGAGATGCCTAGAAATCTCAGCACTTGCAATTGCTTCGTCCCTCTCAAAAAAGTGTACATTTTTTTACCGCATCCCTAGAAAACAAAAATAGATTAAAAAAACCCAGTCAATATTACTTGGTTTGCAGTTCCCAAGGTTTAGCTCATCCTACTCAGTGCTGGATTTTCCGGCTCCCAAAAATTTATCCCTCACTTCCTTCAAACGATATTTTGAAAGTTATTTTGCCTACTTTTGAAGTGCTTCCATAATGCCATCCTTAAGTTTTCTCACACAAAGAGACTTTACTGCATGTAACAAGCTGCAAGAGATCTGTGCTGCTCTTCAATTCAGAAATCCCTCAAAGTTGATCTGAGTTCATATCAACTCACTGATTTTTAAAGAAACTCAGCTGGTTTTGTTTAGGTTTTGTTTAAAAGCAATGAAAATTGTCTTTATCATCTTGATTCTCTCCTTAAATTGAAGATCCTCAAGGTTGTCAATTATTTTAAACTCTTTAGGCTGTTTCTACAAATATCACCTTTATTATATCCAAAACTAAAACAGTACTCTAGGAAAGATCTACAGACCTGAATAACCTAATCAGAAAAAGTCTGATGAAAACTACATTAACACATCTTAAGTTGATGTTGCACAGAAATGGAAATTAAGCTCTTTCCAAACCATCAATTCATGCTGTACAATTTCCTCACTAATTAAAGCCAACTAATTACCACACAAGGCTTCAGGAAAGCTCCCAAGCCCTCACAGGGCAGCAAGGATCCACAAAGAGACAGTGACTCTGGGAACTACTGAATAACAGCTGCAAGCACAAGTTACAATGCTCATTGGTCAGTAAGGGCGATGCCCAGTCCTAGAGAGAATAAAACTTTGAAAGGAAGTCCCTTTGCTACTCTGAATGATGCTCATTCTATATTCTAAACTTTGCAGGGTTTCACAGCACAAAAAGAAAAAAAAAAAATCAAAGAAACACAGACACCGATGGAAAATTCAGAGTAGCAAACTGGATGAGGTAATACCACGAGGCACTGGTCCCAGAAGCAGACATCAGGAACCCATCAAAATGGGCACTGTCTTTAGAATGTTATTTTTTGCATTTATAATCCTTATCACATATTTCTTATGTTTTTTCTTAAGAACGGAAAGCAATTGATCAAAGCAATGGAATTTGAAGACAGGACACGATAAACAGCACTTTTCAATCATGCTGGAATTCCCCAAAGACAACAATTTCAAATGTTGCAGCCCTGAATGTACTTAACAAAAGGCCCAATTTTTGCCACATACATAAAATTCACACTGTATTCAACAGACTTTCATTTAGGATCTGAAGAAAATTAATGTACTATATGATAATTGTACCGGAGTAAATTAAAGGATCTCAATGTCTTTCCTCATTTCACTATGTCATTTCCTAAACAGTAACAGACACAGAAGAAGGAGCAAATGTGCATTCTTTGAAATTTCAAAAGAAAAAAAACACATTGTAGCAAAAGCAATGTAATTGAACTTGAGGGGGAACAAAAACTGTCATGTTGGCATCTTCTTTTCTTCACTTAGAAGACAGTTGTAGCTATACTATTTTTCAAATTTGTTTTTAATTACAGAGAAATCGGCTGCATTTTAGTACTTCTGATAACTTAAAGGAATGAAGGTACATGCTGGTCACAATTTAAAAATGCTCCACCACAGCAATATTCAAACTCAGATCATTTGTTGCCTGGAGAAAACATCCATTAAAAGAGAGTGATAACATTAATACCTACATCTCCTGCAGTACAGACACATAACTGAGACAAATTATGCCCAATCTAGATAGACTGTTTCCCTCCATTTAATGATGTTCTTACAGTTCTGATCTCATACAAATTCAAAATCAGTTTCAAAACTGAGAAACACCCTGCCAGCCCTGTTATCTTCACATTCACGCATTTTATTTCTGCTTATGTGACACTTTCATAGTTGGTAGCCTGCAGTTAAACAGTATAAAAATATACTTTCTTTGGCAAAAGTAAAAGTTTGTCACTAAATGGGGATCTTTTGTTGCCAAGTCAAATATAGTACAAAACTTTGCAGCAATCATTCAGAAGAATTAGCTTCACATTCCTACTGAGCTAAGGATTAAAGCCATTTTATACTTTCAGTTTTAAAGTGGGAAAAAAGAGTGTATTTCTGATTTACTGCAACATCATAGAATAAGAACTTGAACTTAAATAAGGCACTTCTCAGAGCAGAAAAGATAAGCCTTCAACATAATCAACAAATCTTCTGTATACTCAAATTTTGAGTATACTCACAATTATATTTTTTATTTATTGAAAACAAATTTTAATATTAAAAATTAAAATAAAACCAAAATTAAAACAAAATTAATTTAACTAAAACAAATTTTGAGTACTCAAAATCATGCTAGAAAACAAAAGAAAATATTGAACATGCAAGTTTGATGTTTTTGAAGATATCAATCCCTACCAATCATTTTATCTAGGCTGCAGTTCCCCACCTCAAAGTGGGCAGAGCTCAGACCACAACAGACCTCCAAGGCCATACTGTCATCTTCACACTTCCCTCACAATCATGCTCTAAGGTCAGTCTGTTCCATGAACTGCACCAAAGGTGAAGCTCATCAGAATAAAAGCAATTCAAGGAGACTAGTGCATTTGAAAAACAGCTTTCAAAATCACACAGGGAAAAATATGATTCCTGCCAAAAATACTCTCAAGCAGAACTATGTCACCTTTCTTTCTGCAAAAATTAAACTGTGAAGGATTCCAATTTAGACTACAAAAAGTTCTGAGTTTTCAGTAAAAAATTATAGCACAGTTACAACAAAAAATATTTATCAATCCCAGACAAACCAAACTTTGGTTTTCTGAAGTACTACAAAGAATTTTTCTGAAGTACCAGAATGGACTTGCCAAGCATTTACATAAGCCAATTTTAGGCTAGCAAGGCTAATCTTATCAGGCTCCCTCTCAAACCACCAGACTACGCAAGTTTGTTTTGAATCAGTTTCTAAAAACGCTTTTTTTCCTTCAGCTCTCCAAAGCAGAATTTAGGCAGATTAGCCTTGGAAGTTTTGCATGATACTGATAAACTTATTAGCAAGTATACTGCAAGAGTCTGTGAGACAACCCACAGGCAAGCAACATGGAAAGAAATGTTTTGCCAAGCAAATACTGTACATATCTCTAAGAGAAATGAAGTATTTTTGTGGCTGGTACAACAGAACACAGCCTGTCCCTTTTTGGAATGGGTTCTGCCGTAGAGAACCAAAAAATAAATTTTTGCCAAGTACTGAATCCACCCCAAATGCTCTCTGGTACAGCAGGGGCGGAACAACCATAAATGTACCCTTCAGGTTTCTTTTAGAAAAAAAGCCACATAGCCTTTCTTTTTATCAAGTAGGCCTTAACACAGCCCTTATGTCCTTATCTTTGGCTATTAATTTTCTCCAAGGAGAACCGAAAGAATTTGAATATATGAAGTGTTCAGAGAACTACTTTCCTGGAATATGGCTGTGGGCATGAAATGTTAGCAGAAGATATGACACAAGAAAACCTTGCACACTTGACACTCCAGTGACTAGTACCTCTCAGAAATTTCTGAGCTTCCTGTGCTCAAAAAGCAGTTTTTCATTGAGTGACACTGCTTACATACTCCTGCCTTTTCACATAAGTACGAAAGATGCATGGGGCAAATGAATGTTCTACAGTTTCAATATGTTTACACTTTTCTTGAGGGCTCTCTGCAATAGACTTGGTCTGTGTGGTATTAACAGTGGCAATGGTATTACAAAAAACAACCATCACTGAAGAGTGAGCCACAATTTTTTCTTCTTCAAGAATACTACTGGCAGGCTGTATTCGTGCTCAATTAGATGCTGCTATTTTTTAGTCTGTGGTTGGCCCAGCTACCTGTGACAGTTTATTCTTTTTCTGTCAAGTTATGAGAAAACAAGCACTGGTAAACCAGAACTTTGTCCTTGAAAGAAGCATCTTGTATAAACTATACTTAATTGGTACCTCTCTATTGGTTGACGACCTTTCAAGGGCACTCGAAGGAGAAAGCGAAGAGGAGGGTGATGAAGTATGCCCCCAGACTCATTTAGAAAAGATCCCCTGAAGTATAGCACGCAAGCTTGTGGGGAATTCCAAAATACACCCGCATGTGCAGAAGGGACACCACTTACATAACGTTGGGAGGGACTGAAGGCTTCTAGCTGGGCGGTGCTGACCACACCTGCCCAGGTAGACATCACCAATTAATTGTATAAAAAGCAGATAGCTCATGCTGGAAGTACGCAAGCTTCACATCAAAGGACAACATTGCCTTTTGCGGGGACACCCGCTATCTTGTGAGCCTGCTGACTCTCCGAGAATGCAGCTTCTGCTACGGGTAATTCTAGGCATTCTGGGTCGGTAAGATAACTTCATAAGCAACACCTGGGTGACTGGGGGAGTCGTACTGAGGGCTTATTTTTCTCCTCCTTCTTCTCTCATGGGTTTTTTCGTTTTGTTGGCCACCTCTTGGTAATAAATATTGGTTTCGTTGAGTTTTCAACGGTGTATGGTTTCAGTTTCAGCATCCTTCTGAACTCTCCCTGTCACACAGGCCCCAGAAGAAGCCTGAATGGCTTTCCTATTCAGAGACTGACACCTCTAAAGAGTAACCAGTGCTGTCAGTGCTGTGAGCCTTGCCAGAAGGCAAGAGAGGTTCTACAAATAGCTGGTGGAAAGAAAATAGCCTCCACCGCTGTCTTTAAGGTTCCCTAGCAAAGACTGGCCTTCTGAGGCACCTGCCTTTTGGCAGCTCTTCCTAATGGAAGCACACCACCTCCTAGGATGGATGTCGGAAAGTCCAGAATAGATGATATAACTTCTCTTCACAGAGTCAATACCATACAAATTCATTTCCCCAAAACTTGTTTGGTTCCTGGCAATAGCTAATAATCATTTTGGCTTGTTTATATAGCGAATCTCCCCTTCTTCAGAGGTATTGCTCCACAGCTCCTGAACAAAAGCCATGCAACTGATTCTTGTAAGAAAGGGTCTTGAACAGTGTAAAAAAATGGGACAAAATAAAACTGTTCTTTAGGTACTCTTCCACAATGCAGAGCTACACCATCCACTGGAGAAATGTTCATGCTTCAGCACCTGAAAGCACACTTCTCATGTCCATCCTCCTTCCTATGCACCCTATATTACTCTAAAAGCAATCAAATGAAGAATGCATCTCTTGTCAGATCCTCATAACTACCTGATTGAGACATGCCTTTTGTCGCTGTTGGACTATCTGGACTATTGGTCATTCTGCTATTACTGAATGCACAATTAAAAGTCTTCAGAGGTCTGTTAGCACTAAAAAATGGTAGTAAGCAAACCAGTCTTCAGAAAAACATGACTTTGGACAATATTTATGTGAGAACTGAGTTTTAGTAGAGAGCGTACTTATCTTTTTTTATAATTTTCACTCTAAGAACAGTAATGACTTGCTACCATGATCACCTCCTTTGAGTTTAAATAGGTCCTCTCCTGGTTTTAAGGTGCTTTTTTTGTAATTCCTTTTACATAATCATACTGTAATGCAGTAGAGAAAAAGAACATTTTCACAACAAGTTTCTATGCATGCTCAGAGTACAACAACTGAATTACCTGCCTCCTGGCATGAGTCCTTTTATCAAGAGCGTTCTCATCTTCCTAAGAAATTCTCAAAAGCCTCCTTCACTATATATTTCACTAGAGTACTCTTACACTTACCCTACATTAGTTTAATGGGCTGGAGCCTGGACATTACATCACAATTAATTTTTAACTTTTGGATTAAAGCAAATTTGAACTCCAACCTAACCAATATAAAATAAATACCTCAATGTTTAAGCACATCTCAGACGTTAACTGCATTGCCATTAACTTATCTCACTCCCAGGCAAGGGTGGGTAGGTCCATCCGTCCTTCCTTCAGCATTAATAATAAACACAATAAACACTTTCCATAAACACAACTACTCTACAAACAAATTACTCTGTTGCACCACAAATGATGAATTCAGAAAATTACTGTATCAGGAAGAATGCACAAAGCCTTCTGAAATATTAATACTTTTCTTCCTACCTCCTGATAAAGGTCACTGAGATCCTCATGATGTGCCTGCTTAGAGCATCCTGGGAACTCTCTGACACAACAGGAGTCAGGTGGCCAGTCCAACTCTGTCATTTCCAGCCAGTCTGTGAAGTACACCACGCCACAACATTTAAACTGCAAAGGAAGGATTAGCCAAGATCAGCAATAATGATGTTACTTCTTCATGAAACTAGGTCACCAAAAAAGCTAAATAAATTCCTAATACCAACTTCTAAAATATGTACATAGAACTAAAAGTATCTACAAGATCTTCCATGTACATTGTTTTGTTGTACTTTTACATAAAAGCAACATGAAAATTTCAAGGTAGTGACCAATGAATACCTCAGAAATAGTCAATGGAATGGCTCTGTCCATTAAATCCCAATTGCTTCCTCAAAGGATGCTTCACAGAAATTGTCCTGTCCTGGAATTCTCCTATCCTTACTACAAGGAACTAACTCATGGTAATTTCATGCCAAAATGGTGACCAATGGACAAGTATACCAGTGGCTGAAAGAAATAGTAGGGAAAGGTCTTACTAGTGAGGACCATTCCTGCAAGGATACAACTATGGACACATCTGTTGAAAACCAGAAAAAGCACAGATTTACCTGAATACAGATGTGAGAACCGAAAGCAATGGCTTGAAACAACTCAGTGTGTGGGCGAGGGGGCAGATCAAGTTCTGCCAAGGTGGGATGGTCCTCTGCCTCAAAACCCTGCCTCCTTGAATGCCTTTGGTGCAGCTGTCAGTCACTGGCACATGGGGAGCACTGCCCCACACCACACCCCCTGGAGCCCCTAATCCAGCCCCAGAATGGCCATCTGCCATTGTCACACACCCCACACCATACCCCCAGGGGCCCCTAACCCAGATCCCGAATGGCTGGCACACCGGAAGCCCCACTTGGGTTGGGGAGGGGGTGGGTGGTCACAGGAGTCCAGAGCAAATAAAACCAACACCATGAGGCCTCCACGTGGTCACAGCCCTATTGCCCTTGGATTTGTAGTAGTTGGTGCTACTGTGGCCCTAAGGCAATAGGTATAATTCTCTATCTCTCTCTTTTTCTTTACTTCTAATCCCCTTTTCTTGATAGTTGGGTAACTTAAACCTGGATGGGTTGGAATTTGCTAAGTCAATGCTTTGTGAAATGCTTTCTGACTGAATGTGTTCTTTAAACTTTTGCCAAGTTCCCTTATTTTCCAAAGTTTTCCAGTAAAAGTGTGTTATTATGACCTCCTGAAAACATTGCAGTGTTTTTCCCATGCGTGACCTTAAGGTATAAATGAACCTAAGGCCCTTTTAATAAATCCATTGGACAGGTTTTGGGACTCTGTATCTTTATGATGTAAAACCCCTTTGATGAGTTCCTGAGGCGAGGCTGGGGTCTTACAACAGAAAAAAAAAAGGAAAAAAAATAGACTAAAGTGTGAGCAAAAAGGTATAGAAATCGCAAATGCTAAAAGGAAAACAGAAAATAACAGGAAAGGGTATCACACTAAAGCAAATACTCCAGCAGAATCAACCATAAATGTAAGAAGTCTGGCTGCAAAGCAGATCAGCCGTAATTGGCTATAAAAACCAGCAGGACTAACAAACTGTCTTCTCCTCTGCAAAGCACACCCAGAGATTTAAAGCCAAATGACCAGTCTACCACATTAGCAGCTGCTTTCATATAGAAAAGGGATAAAGCAGCTACATTAGATTTGGTTTGGAATTGGATGCAGACTTGACATGACTGAAAAGAAGTCTTGCTGCAGAAACAAGATGCAATTTTTTTTCTGTCTGAATGCCCTCCAGTACCAGCCTGAGTGTAAGTCATCCTCTGGTTCCTTTGACCCATGGGCTTGGAAACATATTTGCCCCCCTCCTTACCCACTTCAGAGCCAGAGTCCTGTATTCCACACCACTCCTTGGTCACAATCAAGCAGATCAGTGCCCAGACTGTTGGCACACACTGTGCTCTTGACCTTACCAGTCCTCTTAAAAATCTCACTTCTTCCTTCTTTACCACAACTTTAAAGTCTCTGTTTTTATTAGTTTGTTAGTTCCAACACAGGACTTTAAGGAAAGCTCAAGCTTTGGCTCCTCACTGTAACTGCAAAGACCATGTCATTAAACTTCCTTTTCTTACTCTCAAATCTTTTCTTCCCCCACCCAGCTCTTCTTTCCTGACTTCAGTTGACCCTTACCATCTTCCTTAGCATAGTCACAAGCCTGGTGTTAGAACACCAAGAGGGCTGAGGGAAAACACATTTCCCATCTGTCTCAGATGTTAAAAGACACAGAAGAGAGAAAACCAAGTTGATCAGGGTTGAATCTTTGGTAACAGAACTGTAATCACAATTTAGCTGACTGAAGAAGGGCCACAAGCAAAGTGCTCATTCAGGAATAAAGCACATGCCAGGCTCATAAATACAGCATCTGAGTTATGAGTGGACACAATATCAAGAAGAGCCCATTAATTAAGTAGAATCTGTAAAAGAGGTTTCTCAAATGTTCACTTCAAACTTTCCCCAAATCATTCATCTGGTCAGAGATGGAATATAGAAAATCTAACTTCTAAAACAAAGTTTTTCTACCCTAGAAAAGTTATGGCATAGTTGAAATTTTGTTACTAATATTCATATTATAACCAGCCATTATGATGACACCACAACAACTATGAGGATAAGAGGCAGTTTTTAATTTATTCAACCTATGCATTTCAACCAAGATACAGTACCAGCTCTATTCAAGGAAAATTGATTGAGACCATTTGATTATATTATCTCAGGTACACAACAGATATAAACACTCCACCTGCACATGAAGAATTACTCAGTTTCACAGAGCACTTGAATGGCCAGAGCAGAGAACAGGGTGGGGGTATGCTGGTGTTTAAACTCTTTCTTTCGGGTTTTAGTATAAATACAGACGAATCAAGTACTGCCAGGAAATGCTTAAATAAACAGGAAATCTGTGCAACATTGATAGATTTCAACATTTCAACAAGAGCAGCACAATGACAGGCATTTAAGGAATTCTCTTCCTGCATGTGAGTTATATTTGGAGTTAATGGGTTTTACCTTGGGCGATTTCATGTTTCTGTAACATAATATTTCATTCTTTAAAAAAAGTTCTGGATTTTAGTAGGGTAGAGGGCAAAGCTGTGAATACACAAGGAAGCTTTTTGGTTTGTTTCTGACCCCCCCAGTAAAAGGAAATAAAAACCCTGATCTTTTTCACAAACCTCAACCAAATAGACAGTGTAGGCATCTTTATGAAAACTTCCTTTTCCACTCCTTTCCAGCTAAACACATATCTTAACCATGACAGCTTGATGAAAAGAAACTAACAGAGCCTACAGGAAGGGAAGCACAGTTTAATATTAAAACCACGTATTCATTTTACTTAATCTGCAGATTTTTAATTTTATATACATTGTATCCTAAAATGCTACAGTAATCCTAAAAGGTGTTGATGTCCTAACCTTGCTGGCAAAGGAGAAGAGAGGGTTAGCAATTTAACTGAATTTAGTGACATTTTTCTTTTGGTGTTTAAGCATCTTTAGGGCATATAAAAACTAAAGAACTGGATATCAAGTGATGTTAAAAGATACCATCACTACACAGTGTTTCATATGAAATTAACTTTTCACTTAAAACCAAACCTCTTCCTTTAGCAGATAAGTAACACTTACTGAGCATGTATTACTTCAGTTCATGAATTACTGTCATCTTACCTCCCTCTGGAAGAAATTCCAAGCATGGGTCAGCCACTGGTACCTAGGTAGGCCATAATTGGTCATCCTGGCTTTCAGTGTGATCATATCAGACCACTGCACTGGAACCTGGAGCAAGGAAAGATAAATGATACACACAATGGATCAATAATCTTGTAGCTCCAAATCCACAAATTCCATCTATTTTGTGATTTTTCCAGTGCAATGACCAAAATAACGCTGTATACAAATAAAACAGGAAAACAAGTGTTGCAATTTTTATGATACTAATACTTCACAAGCTTTTCTTAAAATATCAGGGAAAAGTTATTTGTTTCCTTTGCTTACAAATTAATCTACGCTGGAAAAGGAGTTATGTTTTGGAGAGAATCAGGGATAGTTGGGTACAATTTGGTTATACCATTACCACATTTTTTTCCTGGCATAAAACTTGAACTGAGTCCCATCCAAGCCATCGGGGATAGCATTTGTCTGCCCCAGTTTAGGTATCTCCCTGGTGTCTTCTTAGTCAAGAGAAAGATACAGGCAGCTGAACAGGGCAATTGATCTCAAGATAAGTAATTTATACAGAGCAGATGCACCACTGCCTTGAAGTCTCAAATCCACTTCACTGTCTAAGGTGACAAACTTAGATCTAAATGTCTAACTTCTACATATATAAAATTAATTGCAAGGAATTCTACCCCAAGAGTTTTTTCAATGATCTTCTGGCTTGGTCTGGAGTCCTGTATGCAGGTATCCTTAACGTGCTCCGTTTCAGTATCTTACTCAAGAACAGAAACAAAGAAATGCAGACGAGGCCCTGTGATCTTTTTTCTTCATACAAACTCAGTCTTGTAAATCTTGAAATTTACAAATAAATACTTCAAGGATTCTTGAAGTATTTTTCTTTCAAATTTGACTACTCAGAAGTGAGGTGCTGGTGCTCTCCATTTTCTGAATATGACACGCCAGCAATTTGTTACAAACAACAGAAGCAAGTGCTATGGCACCAGGCATGCAATGCATTTAAGAATCAAGATTAGAACCTCACTTCCGTTCAGCTGCACAAATTTCAGTGTGCCAAAACAAAACAAGTTGCTGAAGACTGCATTGCCCTCCTAGGCACATATATCACTCACGTTGAGTTTTGCCTTGTTTCCATTAGCCTTAACAATCATGGTGAAAGAAATTGAAATCGCAATATCAGCTGTCGCTTGGATGGCAGGGGAGCCCAGCTCCTCTAGCAGTCGTGACTTTGCTATCCTGTTCAATTTGGAGCAAACAGTAAAAGCATTCTGCAAGTAGCAACAAATGTTATCTAATAAAAAAACCTGATCACAGTATTTCCCAAGAAGCCTGGTCTTCATTGTACTCTATGCTCTACAAAAACATAGGGACAATCACTGCCTGCCTGAACCCATAAGACAAATAAGAACATGTGATAATGTTTCATTACTGCTATTAAGTTATGCTACTATTTCTGATGCCCTAGTAAAGCTTCATATCATTAATATATTAATAATGTCCCAGAAACTTAACATGCCTTTCATTTAGCAGATTTTTCTCTCTTAAGTGATAAAGTGCTGAACTCACAATGGTCCACATGAAAAATATGTTAGCAGTAGAGTACTAAAAATACTTCGAAACAGTATCACAGAATCTTTCTACCACAAACATTTACACTGGTCACTATAATAAAACAATTTGGTTTGTATTCAATGCATTTCTCTTTCTTCTGCATTGTAAGCTAGCACTCTGCTTTCTTCAGTAATTTGATATTGCTGCAATTAAGCTCATATTTGCTAGAATATTTTTTTATTAGTTTTTATTGTTTGAGTTGAACACAGTCCAAGGTTATGCCTGCAACACGAGGCATCCAACTTCTTTAGGAAATCAATGGGGGAAAAAAGAAAGGTGGAAAAAATGCTAAAGAAGTAAGAGAAGGAAATTAAAAGCAAGGCAAAACAATCTAAATCCCACTGTAGAAAGGCAATTTGAATTCTGGAGGTAAGGAGCGATTTTGCAATCTGTGTGTCTGACTGCTCCAAGGATGAAGCCATATGAGGAGCCACTGAGGTCACTTGGTCTGTTCAGCTTGGAGGAGACTGAAGGGAGACCTTATTGCAGTTACAACTTCTTTGTGAGGGGAAGAGGAGGGGCAGGCACTGATCTCTTCTCTGAGGTCACAAGGGAATGGCCTGAAGTTGTGTCAGGGGAGGTTTCAGTTGGATATTAGAAAAAGGTTCTTTCCCCAGAGGGTGATTGGGTGCTGGAACAGGCTCCCCAGAGAAGTGGTCACAGCACCAAGCCTGCCAGAGTTCAAGAAGTGTTTGGATGATACTCTCAGGCACATGGTATGACACTTGGGGAGAGTCCTGTGCAGGGCTCAGAGCTGGACTTAATGATCCTTGTGAGTCCCTTCCAACTCAGCATATTCTGTGATATTCTGTGATTATGTGAGCTAAGGACACTGATGTATCTACTAAACAGCTTCCTATCAGCTCATATACACAGTGGTGCACAATATTAGATGCCTGAGATGCATTTGTTTGACTATACAACAATGCTCTTCTGTAGTGTGTAGAAAAACAAAAACTAGAGATGCTGGTTTGATTTTAATGTAAATTTGTAAAGTTCGGTCTGCCACTGAAATCTACTCACTCATTCTTCTAATGATTATCAAGGCTTGATCAATTCCTAAGTAAGCCAAGAACCCACACTGGCTTTTCAATCTTGTGGGTGGAATAAATTAGTCATGAGGCCCACTTCATGCTGAGAGCTATCATGAGCTGGAAGGAAAATTGTTTATGCAAGGACTCTTAGAGCAACTTGTCCACACTCCAAGGAGAGCCCATACGGAATCAGCAGAGGCGGTTATGCCTCAGTGACATTTCTGACAACATCACCCATCCACCTACACTAATGCCAGCTGGTTCTCTGAAACCCACCAGGGGCCCATGTGATTTCATGCTACACTGAAAAAAACATGACATCAAGTCACCCTTATGGGTATAAGAGGAAGTCTTCTTTTCTTTATCAAGTAGAGTAGGTGGAAGCATGCTCTAGGGAAGTGACCTGCACAAGTATGAAAGAACCACTGAAAAACAACTGTGCTCTTCCAGACTGCCACATTCCCTATGGGTCTTAGCAGCAAGAAACCCAGCTGTGCCCCACCTTATCGCACAAAAAGCAGTATTGTTAGGACAAAGAGAATAATAGTGAGAAATCAGATAAAAAGAGAAAATAAAAAAGAAAAACAACAGCAAAACAACAACAACAAAACCTCAACGCAACCCAGTATTTCAGTGGATGAGGAAAGAAAAAACATATATATACAGGGAGAGAAGAAAAAAGAAAAAGAAAAGCAAAAAAGGAGTATCTGGGTTCGCTGTGACCCACTGCAGATGATGGTGGCATGGAATTCAGCACTGCTTACTTTAGGAAAGGGATGCAAGGATAGCAGTGTTTTCTTCTGGAGGGAAACAGCATCACCAGTGCCTTAACATATATTAGGTTTATGCCAGTTTTCATCAAACTGTCCTAGGTTTGGGTTTCAGTAGCATAGCATGTAATCGAAAGCTTGGGGGTCAGACTAAAATACACCATAACTTCAGGTTCTCAAACTGAATAGGGAAGGCTGGAGAAAGCATGTTCCACTGCTCTGAAGGCTATGTTGTTTCAGGTACTTTCCACTGACAAGATGTCTATGGAAAGACGGATGTTAGTTATGACAGTCATCTTGGCAAAATCCCCCCAGAGGGCAGCTATGCCCATAGGATGAAGAATGCCTCGTCTGTATTCCCAATTTTAAAATGCATCAGCACAAGCTGACATTTAAAGCAAAGGGATAGCCTTAATTGCTATTATACTGTAACACCCATCTGGAAGCTGTACCACAAGGGAATGAATTCTGATGCAAAGTGCTGCCACGTAACTTCAGACTTCAAATCTGCCAGAAATTCCATTGCTCCACGTACTGTCCAAATATCGAGAAAGCTCCCTCCAATCTTACCGCAATGTAATTGCTATTCACTGTTGGAAAGACCATTATATTGGGCATATCTTGGCAGTTAAGAGAAAATATTTGTCCCTCTATTCATAAAAATGTACCAGACTGAGTACAAGATGCAAAGATATAGCAGCCAGCAGAGTAACATTTCAGTTTAATTTCAGTGTTCAATGCTTATCCATTTTCTTACATGATGGTTACAAGTCCTCAGTTTGAAAATTAAAGGTTGGTGCAGCTATAAAAGCTAGATAGAGATAAAATCTCTTCACAAGTTTACAGAAGAGTGTTTTATAGTCAAGACATGTTTTGCTTAAAACTGGCATTTACAGCTTGTGGAGGCAGTGTGTACATTTCGGCAGACAGCAAGTCCTCTATTGAAAGAGCACATTATTTCTTTACAATGTAGTACACTCTTTAAACATGGAGAACTTTTGGGGCAAAAAAACCTTCAAATTCTCACATCTGCTCTCTCAAAAGCCTTATTTAAGCCTGAAGCTCATATTTAACCCCAAAAGTTTCAATGACTTCAATGAAAACCTGTCTAAGCAAGAATTAACAAAAAATTAAGTCCTTAAGTCAGGTAGGTGCTGCAGGATTTGGCTCTCAAATACAGAGGGGGTAAGCAGAAACCAAGATAGGACCTTCCAGACAGACAAGCTTTCCCAGAAGAATTATCTGTTTAAAAAAAAAGGCAGTCACTTGAAATTAGACTGTCAGAGTAATGAACAGAGATAAACACTAGAGCAATTAGGAAACAGCTAGCTAATGGAAATCTTTTCCTTTTGCTGAAAAAAAATGCAGCCTCCTTTTCTGACTCACCGTTATTTCCTGCTCGTAGGTCCAAACACCACAGGCCAGTTCAACACAGAATATTACAAGTAAGCTTCCAAAGTACTGAAGAAAACAGAACGGTCTTAGTTATCTTTATATTCTTTGAAATATAAAAGTTTTCAAATTAAAAAAACCCTTAACAATATTAAAGAACATCTCAAAACATTATTAACATTTCACGTGACTGAAGACATGGAAACCGAAATACATTTTTGTAAAAAAATATGAAAGATTCATGTGGTAAACTTTCTGATATTTCTTACTAACATGAAGCATATGAACATAACAATGGACAAATCAATGAATTTCCTTGTTGCCCAGGAGTACAAGGCTATCCTGACACATTATGCTAAAACTGCTGCAAAGAGGACAAATCTTTTTCCCCTCATACATGTATAAAAGAAATCTCTTTTTTTCAGTTCCATTAAAGAAACATATGTAAATCATGCTAATAGCCAAAAGAGAAAAAAAAAATTGACAAGACAGAAACAAACACGGTTCTTGAAAACTATGTTTTTATCAAAGGGATCTGGGTATCTGAGGTCAGGTCTAACTGTACAAATATTTATTTAGATTGATTGAAGTACCTTTTCTATTACAAAGTCTAACCCTTGAACTATTTAAAAATAGCGACTACAAGTATAAATGAAGTAATGACATTTAAGAAAAACCTGTTGCTGTAAGTTAAAAGAGCAGGATTGTCTTCTGTATAGTATCAACAAACCCCTTCTGAACTGCAGGATAAATCTCCATGGACATTAAGGCTGCTTTAACTGGTGTTCTCCATTAAAAGTAGCCCATTTATCTTTCATTTAAAGCAGAAGTATAGTCCCATTCATTGTTGACTCCAAACTTTCTTCCATTTCAATGGACTGAGCTCCTCCTTGTTCTCAGTATGCAGGACTTAAAAGTTACAGTCTTCATGGATTTTAATTTCATTTGGAAATCAAAGAAACACCATCACAATATAAAATAGAATAGAATAAATATATAATTCCATAGTAGGACACATGCTGAATGGCCTTTATTTAGTAATGTCATTCTGGAATCTATTTAGAATGAATATAAAAGACAAAAAACACGTACTCATAGTAGGTGATTTCTTTTTTCTATTACAGGGTCAATAAGATGTATTATTTAAAATAGCATTTAACAGTCATCTACACAGCACCTTTTTCATTCACCCAGTCTGGAACTGAGTAACTTGCAGATACCTTGGCAGCTACTGAACAGTGTCTTGCCTTAATTTCTACTTCCTGATCAAATCTAACTCCCTAAATTAGGTTTGTACACGCACACAGAAAAAAAGTACATGAAAAAGACTCATGTTAAGTTTCAGGAGAAACCTGTACTCATACGCTCCCCCTACAAAGATCTGTCCAATAAACATGGTGTTGAAAAGAGAATTTCTGTTTTACTAGTCTTCACCATATTACATTGCATCTTTATAGTCATTATAGCTGAACAACACATTGTATTTCCTTACAAATCAACACTGTAAGCACACACAGAACTCCAGTACAGGTCTTCAATAACCAATATGTTCATCCTCCAAAAGTCCAAAAGAAAAATATGAGTCACACCTTGCAAGAACAACGATGCTTTCTCTAAAAAATAAATTCATGAGCTTCTATGCAAAATAACCACTACCAATGCAGTGTCTGCAAGTTATGCAAAGGGTTCTTAAAAAAAAAAAAAAAAACAGCAGGGAAAATTACTTTTCTAAGTATTCACTTTGAAAACAGGAAAGAATGCCTTATGCTTTAGCTCTTTCAATTACTATTAAAAAAAATGTTTAAGTTTTAAAAAAACATTTAAATGTTCTCCCTTTTTTGAGAGGGAGAACAACTAAATGTTTCAATGAAAAGTGAATTTGAGTTCTCAGTTGCCAAAATTTCAGTGGGTTTATCCTCTAATTGAATAACGAGCCCAGGACTGCCTGCTATCCCTGAATTTTATACAAAACTCACTGCTCATGGTGAAAGTGATACATCTGGGGGTGTATGTATGGCATTCTCTGCAAAACTCTTAATTTGCAGTTCTTTGTAACATTTAATTAATTCATCAACCTTAACATTTGAAACTTCCTCATTTTTGTCACCATTTAGTTAAGAATGCTTGTGGTAGTAGATGGAGACAGAAGAGCCAAACTGAAGATTTTCTCCAGTTACTGAAAATAGCCGAGAATCTAAAGCTATTTAGCCAGATTCACTCATAAACCAGTTCTGGGTCTGCCAGGGACTGAGCACTCCTGACCAGCTACATCTGGACACATCAGAGCAATGCAGAAACAAGCTTTCTGTCCTGAGAAAGCCCATTTCTGTCCATAGGGTAAAAGACAAGAAAAGACACAGTGAAAAGCCCATGCTAGAAACTGAGCGATTGTGGCACACCAAACTCGCACACAGAAGGTTCAGTTTCACTCTGCTATTGAAGGGGAATATTATACCTCTCTCTAAATATAATGGTTTGCAAAACAAATAATTCTTATGTAACTTTTGAGGGAAGAAAAACCCTCTAACCATTATTTAAATTTATTACACCTAATTTCCATCTTTCAAATCCAGGAATTATTACCGGCTTCAGGGCTTATTCCTTGTCCCCAGCTAAATTCCCACAGAAGCCTGAATGCTAAATGCATCTTCCTGCATTGACACACTTCTGCTTTTTGCCAGGAACAGGGACTTGGTTTTGAAGCAAGGTTAAATATTTCTTCCTATAGGCTGAGTGGCTGCATGTTGTAAAGAATATTAACTCACTAAGGAGCACTATAGTATATCACACTCAAAACTGCACCAGCAGGTCACTGATATTAACCTTTTACAGCACACCTCCCTCAGAGTACTGGCCACTGCTGAGGTATTTTCTACTGTTTCTTTCTTTTTGCTTTTTTTTGGCAGAGAGACAGTAAGAAGAGGAAAGCACAGAAGGGAGTGCACAGTTTTGCAAAGACATATACAGGCCATCATAAAATAAAATAAAAAAAAAAACACAACAAAATCTACAAGCAATTAATGCACAGTAGTGATCACTTTAAGAACTACCTTTTACATGGTAAATCCTAGAGACTTTTAACATTTGCCTTTTGTGGGCAACTGCTAATCACTGTCAATCTCTCCCTAGTCTGACTATGCAAAGTCATCAGAAAACTGGAGTGGTGCCTTGACCCTGTTACAAACCCATCAGTTTCACTGAAGGATTTCCTCCAGCAAGGCTGTGAAAAAACTAAAATGTTGCTTCCTTGAGAGAAGCTGAATGACTGCAATGCTTGTAGAAAACATTCTTTTGAGAGTAATAAATCAAAGTAAAATTATTTGTCAATTTAAAAATAAATAAATAAAGCAGTAGACATTTACTGCTCCTCATTAAGTCACAGACTCGCATGTGGCCAAGATCCTAAACCTCAGGATCCCTTCAGTTTCAAATACATGTTGTCAATTAGCAGGAGCTGGTTCTCCTGCAACCTCCTCCTTAAGCTCACTCACCACCACAGGTAACAGGGAAAGAAGGGGAGGAGGCTGGGAGGGAGGCAGCAGCTCTGTAAAGCAGTTAGCTTTCTTACAGAAGCATTTCCTCTTATACCCGGAACCTTGCACAAGCACTTGGATTTGCAGCACTGACAGTCTCCAGAGGCTTAAACAACTCTAATTTTCCAGCACATCAGTCCTGAAAGAGAGGTGAAGGAACTGGAGACTCTGAAGTTCAGGAGAATCTGTTCCTTTCCTGTGCAAGAGAGTAAATATTAAAGAAGTGAGAACAGAAACAAAGTCGTTACTGTGAAAACCGCTTCCAGACAGATGTAAAGACAGAGGGGATAAAGGGCCAAGGAAAGATAGTAAAGATATTCCCTATGTAATCACCAGATGCTGTTCTGCTGGAGTACTCTTCATGTGGTACAGATCAGAGCCAATATCCAAATGCTGAAACCTCTGATGGAGAAACCACACACAACAACAGTACGGAAAGCGACCACAACAATACTACCTACTAGTGCAGAGACACTACAGGGTCATACACAGCTACTGCAACTTGCAACAGTCACCAGAGAGGTCCTGCTCTCCTGCAAGTCAGACAGCCCTAAGTCCACATCTACAGAGAATTCATATACAAGACAGAAAGGACAGTGGGACAGTGGAACATACTGAATGCAAATCGAATTATGATGAATTTCAACCACAAAAGGAAGGTAACCATCAAGTAAATAAAGACAGAAAACAACAACAACAACAACAACAAAAAAGAAACAAAAAATGGGGACTAATATTGAATAGGTTTTGTCCTAATTCAAAGAGCTCTCTGTATAAAGGCTATCAGAACCTGATAAAGCACTAGAAAAGTACATGGTATTTTCAAATATGCATTAAAAATCAAAATAATTCAAAACTATTTTTATAAAGATCTATACGGATTGTCTAAATAGAGTCAGAAA
The DNA here is from genome assembly GCF_036250125.1 of Pseudopipra pipra. Classification (NCBI taxonomy): domain Eukaryota; kingdom Metazoa; phylum Chordata; class Aves; order Passeriformes; family Pipridae; genus Pseudopipra; species Pseudopipra pipra. The sequence continues at coordinate 52,427,791 of NC_087553.1, forward strand.
TTTTAGTCTGAATAACATTCCTGCACATCACAGTGGTGCCCCATAAGAGGGTACAAGCTCCATATATGCCAGTGCTCCATACAGGGAGCATATATGCTATGGCATATTCCTGAAATGTCTTCTTATCTCTCCATTTAAGGCTAAAAACTTGGCTACAAAATTAATTTATCCTACTTAAGTTATGACAGGCTTTTTTGCTATTCCATTTGTTCTACCAAACTAAACTAATACTCACCGCCATCAAATATATTCCAGGAACATATTTCCTTCTTGATCATCTCAACCATTTAGATAAAAACACAAATAAAAATAGCAAAAGCAAGCACAAAATCACTATTACTGAATCTAAGTTATTTTGCACTTGCTTAAAAGGTGTTTATTCCAACAACTCCCATTCTGTTCAGACAGTAATAATGAAAAGTACACACGTGAAGCATCTACCAACATAAGATCTGCTGCAGAGTACAGAATTTTTTTTGTGGCAATTGTGGATAACTTTAGGAAGGATGTAAAGTGTGAAGCATGATGTTTTATGTTTTTTTGCAGAAATGTAATACAAACCTCTTACTGTAGATCTAAAGATTTTGTTTGTTTGTCTTGAATATGCCACATGATTCCTGCAATTAATCACTTAATATAATTTGTCTATGCTTTTCAGGCAAAAGGTTAAAAGAACAGCTAAAAAATAACCTATTTTTGTAAATAACAGGATGGAAAAACCATGACTTCAAAAAACACAGTACATCAAGAGAGTTTGTAAAAATTTTGCTCCTCCTCCCCCCCCAGTCCCCCCCTTTTAAATGTCCTTCTCCAAGGTACTTCCAAGAACATGGAATTTCTCAGAGATTTCTTTGAATGTAAAAATATTAAATTCAAACTACAAAGGAAGACTTGAGTTAAAACTCTAGTGCCTTGCAGTAGTCTTCGTCAGTGCAACAGCCAGGGCAATGTCAAGAGCCACTGCCCTAGTCAAGCCATCATGATAATCCCACTGGTGCAGATACCCTTCCAAACCCTGGCATAAGCATTATGTCAGAAATGAAGCTAAAACCAGGAGCTCTCAGAAATTTGATGACTCCAGGTACTTAGTGACCAACGAGTCACTACGGCCCTCTGGCGCCAAGCACCCCAGCAGGTAAGGGCAGCTCTACTGCAAAGCTGAGCATAGCCAAGTACGTTCCTGAAGTGATGGGTTTTTTCACATGGATTTTTTTGCTCTGCTGCAGCTGGCTTTCGTAATTTGTTACCAATTACCTATGGAATGCCTCATCAGCATTCAGCTACTATAACCCATAAAACAGGGCTGTTAACCCATGCCCAAGGAGAATCAAAGACCTGAACACATCCCTAGTCATACTCCCTTGATCCCGCTCATACCAAACATAGCGTGATCGGGTTTTTTGCAGTTTGGAAGCACGGTTTAGAAGCAAGAATCTATTCAACTCACAAAAACATGAACAGAGACAGGGCTCTGCAACAACCCAAACTGCATCAGGACTAGGAAGGCAAAGAGTAGTTTAATTAATCTTTTTCCTCCCTCAAACCTTTTGGTTTGTATGTTGCATGATGCTCTTTGGAGATGCAAGCCATCCAGGCATCTGTTTACCCCTCAGAAACTTCAGATGACCATCACCACTGGATCACCAACGGGAACCAGAATATTTCTGTGCAAAACCTAACAAATTCTTCCTGTTTTGATAACTTACAAGCTATAGTTCCCTTTATTTTTGTTACAGTTTACAAGATAACAAGGTTATTTTAATGATTAATACAGCTATCCCTTACTAAACAGAGCAAATGCTCATTAAATGGAGTCAGATAAACTGCACAGAAAACTGAAATCCTCTGTTTATCCACTCCAGCAGCGCAAACTTTCCCCCGCCCCCCTCTTCCTTCCCCCCCACCTCCCTCAGCCCTGCCCTGTAGGGATTAACAGTTCATTAGTCATTTTGATTTTCAATTTGGTTTACTTGCTTGACAACACAGAAATTTATGAGAGACACAGTCACAAGTCAACAAGGAAATGGGAGGAAACCATCAACTTGCAACACAAGCTACTGAATGTCATCCAGTTCATGATCATATATCTCAATTTTAGATTTGGTTCCCCAGATCACAAAATTTTATTATAATGTCTTACAGCCTGTGATCTTTGCAAAGTCCAAGTTTTATATACATAGTTACCACTTTTTTGAAAATCTTTATAGCTAATTTTCAATTTTTTTTTAAAGGCAATGAACATTTTAGATTTTTAAGGTATGAATATAAGTTCTTTTTAATAAGTCCTTGGCTTTTTTAAAAACTAAGCAAAATTATTTATAAATAGTTTGAACTTTGTTCACAGCCTTGATTCTTCTGTGGAATATTTATGACCTGTTTTAAATTTTTACTTTAATGGTTAATCTTTGCTTATAATAGTAAACAGGTATTACTTTGGAAATAAGCAAATGCATACTTCACACAATTATTAGGATTTATTTGCCAAAGGCTCAATTACCTCACGTCATTGAACTGCCAAGGAGTAAGGATCATTTCAAGGTCATGGTAAAGTACTGAAGAGAACACAGGTAAAGACAGACATTAGACCATATTTCCTCAAGGCTTACAATATTCTCTTTCCTTTTCTTCTTCCCTTATTTCATAGGATTTATATTAAAACTTAGAGTTTCCCATTCCACACAGATTTTCAAAACACAGCTTCCTTCATTTCTCTACCCCCTTTATTTTCTCCCAAGGAAATTAAATACTATAAAAATTCTTCTTTAGTCAAGCAAATCCTTTTTGCTTGTAAAATAGACTGACAACATGGTGCTGATACACGCAATAATTCTGCCTCAGCATGCCCCAAAACACTTAAAACAATCACCACTTTGAGTGAAGAAATGCTCTTATATCTAAAACCCACACATCCAAGTGTCTCCATGGTTAAACAGTCAAAAGAACAAGATTAAGCAAGAAAAAGATTAATTTACCTGACAGGACATCCACTCCATACTTAGTTTGTGGCAACAAGAATTCAACTGAACCACAGCATCAAGTCATGCCCCACCAGTAGGACTGGGCTGCATTTCAGACAAGACACAGAGATTTGGCTGAGCTTTCTGGAGCCACTTACACATTTACTCCCTCCTTGCTCTTAGAGACTTACCCATTCCCTATGCCCTTCAGTACAGGAAAAAAATCAGGGCAAACAAGGAATGAAAAAAGAGGACCTGGAAAGGACAGAGCTAAAAAAAAGCACTACAGCAGCAGGACTCAGCAGTCCTCAAGTTTTCTCAGTCAAGATGCAGCATCTCTCATTCCCATCCTGGCTGGTATCACTCACAGCTCTTTCCCCTCAGCAACCCCAGTCCTTGAACCTACTGTCCTATCAGTCCCTGTCTTTTCAATAGTTTTCTGGTACGCACATCCATCACTTCACCAACCTTTTATTACTATCTCACCAACCTTTTATTATTATCTCCCTTTCTCTTTTCACCAGGGAGCATCATTCCAGAGCCCTTTTCAGCTCTGGTGCTGTTTCAGTCTCTTCTACTGCCCTGGGTATCTATGACTTTCAAGAACTTGGAAGGAGGAAGCAATATTAACAGTGTAACAAGTGGGAATTGGGGGGGGGGGGGGGGGGGGGGGAACAGGAACAAGGAAGATCACAGAATGTGGAGAGCTAGAAGGGACCCACAAGGATCATCAAGTCCAACTCTTGGCCCTGCACAGGACCATCCCCAAGAGTCATACTACGTGCCTGAGAGTATCATCCAAACACTTCTTGAACTCTGCCAAGCTCGCTGTCCCGACACAGCTTCAGGCCATTCCCTCGGGTCCTGTCACTGGTCAACATAGAAAAGAGATCAGTGCCTGCCCCTCACAAGGAAGTCGTAGACTGCAGTGAGGTCTTCCCTCAGTCTTCTCTTCTCCAGGATGAACAGACCAAGTGACCTCAGCCACTCATCATATGGTTTCCCCTTAAGGCCCTTCACCATCTTTGTTGCCCTCCTTTGGATGCTCCCCAATAGCTTAATAGCTTTCCTATACTGCAGTGACCAAAACTGCACACAATATTCAAGGTCACCAGTGTGGAGCAGAGCAGGACAATCCCCTCCCTTGACCAGCTGGTGATGCTTTGCCTGTCCCCCCAGGACACGGTTGGCCCTCCTGGCTGCCAGGGCACTGCTGACTCATATTCAACTTGTCGTCGACCAGGACCCCCAGGTCCCTTTCCATGGCACTGCTTTCCAGCATCTCATTCCCCAGTCTGTACCTACATCCAAGATTGCCCCATCATAGGTGCAGAATCTGACACTTCTCCCTGTTGAACTTCATACGGTTGGTGATTGCCCAGCCCTCCTAATTTGTCGAGGTCTCTCTGCAGGGCCGTCCTGCCTTCAAAGGACTCAACAGCTCCTCCCAGTTTTGTGTCATCTGCAAACTTGCTCAGTATCCCTTCCAGTCTTGCATCCAAGTCATTTATGAAGATGTTGAAGAGCACAGGAACCCCACTAGTGACAGGTCATCAGTCTGATGTTACCCCATTCACTATTACCCTCTATTTGGCTCTACCCATGAGTCAATTGTTCACCCACCACATGATGTGTTTATCCAGCTGTGTGCTGGACAGTATGTCCAGATGATACTGTGAGAGACAGTATTGAAAGCTTTACTGAAATCCAAAAAGACTACATCAACTGGTTTCCCTTGATCAAATAGGTGGGTTACTTTGTCATAAAAGGAAATCAGGATTTATTAGGACTGATAAGCAGGACTTCTCTCTCATGAAGCTGTGCTGGCTGTGAATAGTGACTGCATTGTCTTTCAGGTGTTTTTCAATAATTACCAGAATAATCTTCTCCATAACTTTACCAGGCACAGAAGTGGGATTGACAGGCCTGTAGTTTTCAGAGTCCTCCTTCTTGCCCTTCTTGAAAACTGGGACAACGTTCGCCAGCTTCCAGTCAGGTGGGACCTCTCCAGATTACCAAGACCATTCAAAAAATCATCAAGAGAGGCTGTGCAATGACATCAGTCAGCTCTCTGGATGAGTCCCACCAAGCCCCACAGATTTGTACAGATCCAGCTGAAGATAAGAGCAACAAGGCATGCTCCAAAAGTTTTGGGTCATGAGGCCAAACACAGTGACACCTAGTCAAACCAACACTCAGAATATAACTCTCCAAGAACAGACAAAGTAGCCAGCTCCATCAGGTGAGCCTAAAAGTACAGCATGCAGTGAAAAGTGTGGCACAGAAGTCCAGGCAGCACGTTTCATGCTGAAAACATACTGGAGCCATAAAATGACTGTTGCCATTAGAAAGAGCCCTGTGCCTCTTTCTAAAAGGATGAGCTCTTTACTATCACAGAAATCCACAAAATCAAAAAATTGATGGCCTCCTAACAACACTATCCAACTGTCCTAACTCAGTGGCATTTCCCTGAATTGCCCTCAAGGGGCCAGACAGTTCTTGCTACTTCAAGCTGCTGGATAACTGCACCAAATAGTGCTGTACTGCTTCTGCTCTGGCTCAACGCGGCCAAGTGTTCAAGACAGCTGCTAAGTGCCTGGGTGAAAGAAGCAGATCATCGCCACAAGCACAGCAAACATTTGGATTTAAGCCAAGTATTTGCAAGAAGACTTGGACACTCCCACCAGCTCAATTCCTGTCATGCTCTCCCACTCCAACACTCCCCCACGCTGCTCAGATATGCAGCTACTCTTGCTTGCTGTTTGTTCAGCAGGCAGCACCTTTCATCCCCATACACCTCTCAATAACCCATATGGCCAGTCAACTTGTGTCTTTCCTCTGTAAGCTCCCTCCTAGATAAGGAAATGAGGCACTATTTCAAAGCACTTGCCTTAGAAAAAGTATTTTAAGGACATACACAGTACAGATTTATTTACACTGGAGAAGGCAAGGTCAACCAAATGCACCTCATGCTTGCTTACACAGGCAGACAGAGGACCCCAGGACCAATGTACTCCACTCCACAGTGCTGGGAGCCCTGCAGAATGCACCTGTTCCTGCAAAGCCTGGCTTAGCTCTCTGGTCACACTGTGGCATCACCAAAATCCATTTCAAAATCTAACAACTTGCTTGAACCTTAAAACTTCTGACCTAAACAAGAAAGAAGCTTACCCTCTATCACATTTCAAGGGAAAAATATGTCTAATAATGATTAGTACAGGCATCTTCTCAGGCAGTTTACCTTTGAAAGTTAGAAATACGGAAAGAACAAAAATACTCTATTTTCTTGAGAAAGTCGCTTGTATTTGAAACTACTGGGGTATAATAAAAATTGACACACTTTATGTCTATTTTCTCTTACCAGTGGAACATTAAACAAGCAGCCCTTCAGAGTGCAAGTTAAATGTTCAGCCCCTTAAGTTACCCACTGACTATCTGAACTTGAGTTTTAGCACAGTACTGGCTTCTCATCAAACCTGAACTACAGTATTATAAACACATTTAAACCAGTCTCTCAAATAAGGCAGGACAACCTGTCCTGTGAACCTGTCTTCCTCACACCACATTCGTAAATTAGCTGTTGATAAAAGGTACAAAATATGAAAATGAACTTAGTCTCTGTCCTGCTTAATTTGAAACTGCATGGGTTTACACCAAGTATGTTTGTCAGTTATTTCTTCCCTTTGAATGCTTGGTGGCTAAATAATGAAGAAATACTTCTGGCTGGTAAATAACAATTCCTGTGCCAAATGTTAGTACAAGGTATTGGAGCAGCTGTGACTGTGGTAAAGAGTCTACAGGGATCAGAACAAATATCCTTTATTAATACAGAGCAAATAACCTATACTATGTATTACTGCAGAAATACATGCTGCCACATAAAAAAAACCACAACAAAATTAATTATCACTAAACTCTCACACTAATTCATGCCAACCGTAGTCATAAGTATCGCAGAATAGTTGGTGCTGTGTTACTGCAGAACAGTTAACATTTCACACAGAGTAAGAATGCCTTCTAAGAAGACATTAACAGTTACTGGTATCTTGCAACATAGCAGATGTCCAAATTTAATAAACCCTCTCACCTCTGCATCCACATGGACTGAAATGGGTATATGGGTGTAGAATAATTTGCCCCAAGTGGTGACCCAGTCAGTAGTAAGTATCTTGTCACCCTTTAGATAGAAGTTACAGAAACTACTAGTTCAATGATGGTTTGGCTGTGTTTCAACTTCATAGACAACTTAGCCTGCCAAGGTCCGACTTATAACCAGGTTCTGCCATGACAAAATTAATAAGCTATTTGACCACACACCAACAGGGTCTAAATAAGTTTAGCTCTGAGGAATATTTATTACTTTATGATTAAAAACTTTATGATAAAAATCAGTAACAGGATTTGTCCTATTGACCATCAAATATTTCTAACAGTTTTTCCCTCTGTGAAAACATACACAAATTTGAATCCTGTGTTGTTTAAATGCTGCAATTACAGAAAAGTCGTAGTTATAAATACCAGAACTTCCATTGAAAACTCCAGTCAGGAAGTATTTTCTAGTGGGATTTTCATGAGGCTCTTCTTGTCAAGAAACAGAGTTTACTCCTGTTATTTTAATAAAACAAGAACTTAAAAAAAAAAAATCACACATCCTTAAGGTTAATATTCCTAAAGAATATATGCACTTTTTTAGGGTTTTTGTTTTTTTTTTTTTTTTTTTTAGTTAGGCAATGTGCCTAACATTGAGACATGAAAAACAATCCAAAAGGGACAGAGCCTGAGAACAAAAGAGGCAAAAAATTATTCTGGATTTGAAAAAAAACCAATCCTGTTGATAGAACTGTAGCAAGCACCATAAAACCTGGATTCTGGTTTCCCACCCCTGGACTTTCTATACATTCAAGTCAGTGACTTGGAAGAGTTCAGATTTTCCACTTTGGGCTGGCATCGCATCCACTTCTACATGAGGATGTTGGTCAATCACAAAAAAATTATAGACTGCTAAGGGACACAAGGGCTCTTCAGATGAACTACCCTTCAGGACTACATATTCCTGAAGTAATTAAAATTAAATGACCATACCTTTAAAATGCTGGTTCTACGAACAATCCGTAAGACTGAGGTGTTACATTTTCTTACTATCAAGCTAAGCAAACATCAGTTCAACTTATGCCCCGTGCGAAGAAGGGAAGGTTTTGGGCATTTAATTGAAAGACAAAATTTCAAAAATAAATTAGAATAATTATGTATTCAGATGTATTAGAAATACATAACACCATAATATATGTATCTATTGCCCTTATGCTTTATAAGGTTTTCCAAAATCCAATTCAATTAAGAACATCAGCACTAGCAATTAGCATGCTGCCAGGAATGTCAGGACTTGTATCTAAATATCTCTGCATGCCATCATCACGGCTGTTCATGTACTTCAAAAAGAAGATTAAAAGCATGATTGTAAGAGGTTGTTAATGTTTTACATGAAGGTTCTTTTCTTTTAGTTCATCTGGTTGAACAAAAGCTCATTTCATTGATCCATCACTTTTCTGATTAGTCTGATGAATGAAGCATTGACTTATATCTGCACACTTCTGTATGCTTATAACACAACTGCATTCATTTAACAACTAATCAAAGACAGTGACATACTTAGGAAGATATCATTTAGTTTTGCTTATCAGTTTGCTTAGCAAGAGCAAATCTCAAGCTCCTGAAAATAAAATATTGCAACACAAAATGATAAAAATGTCTTGTTTTGATTTAGTATCACTTGACTGCCTAAACACACTTCAATTAATTTATTTCCAGATGGCACTAAAAGCTATAAATGATTTCTTCTTTTCCCTTGCAGCATGAATAAACGGAAGGTCAAAACCAGTTTTAACTTCATTTATTCTTGAATTAGTTAGGTAGGTTTTTTCAAAGCTTATAACAAAACCATTTTTTTTACCCAAGATACTATGTTGTATGGGTATATATCATATAGCTGGCTTTGCCTTTTAATTAATTTTAATATTAAAAACTATCACCCCTATAAAATAAAAGACACATTATGAAAGTAATCTTATAACCTTGCCTAAGGTTTAATAAGTTTACCATATTTTAATACTTTCACTATTTAGATGAAACAAAAATATGTACAGAGCCCTTTTAAGTATATAAGAAAGACTACTGGAGAAATAATTATATGGTATGAAATTACATTAATCCATTATTATTACACACCTGCCTGTAACTATGTAATTGTTTTAGAATTTGTTCCCATTGACTTGAACTCTGCAAGGTTAAGATCTAGAAATAAACAATGCATGACTATTCTGTTACTGTAACATATTCAGATTTAAATGAGAGTTTTTCCCAGCTATATAGTTTTGAAACAATAATCTTCATATTGTATACAAGCTTAACAAATATCCAAAAGCAGAAACAGCATTTGCCCTCTTGCAATTGAGGAACACTTCTGCTGCAGACATTCAGCTGGAAATGTAAAATAAAGCCCAATCCAACCCTCTCAAATTAAAAAAAAAAAAGACATTTTAATACAAAACCCCAGTACAGTTTTACAACTGTTTTATCTGCCCTTAGAATATTTCCTATTAGATAAAAGCAAAAGTTGCATAAATTTCAGCCAACTTCTCACAGGGTTTTGTGGCCATTTTGTTCAAAATGCGTGAGGTCTAGGTATCACATACTTAAGCCTGCACAGATCCACAAGAAAAATTCAACTGTATGCACTTTGCTAGAACTCAACACACACTGCAGAAGCCCAACTCTACTTGTATAAGACTCTGGATATTTTCAAGAGCTGAAGGATTTTACCTGTCCACTTTCTTCTACTGCAACTATGGTAGTTAAGTCTGATACACTGCTTTCACATCCACTGCTCCCACTCTCTTGGGCTTACGGACTGCTTCGAATTCTGCTTACCTTCATGTTAGAAGACAAAGCCCAATTCTGCAAAGAGCTACCAGCTACATTTCTCAGAAGCACAAAATTACATGGCCCTCCTTAATCTCAGTATTGCCAACAGTCTAAAAATTTTAACTCTAAGCCTGTAAAATTTGTGCACACTTGATGGGCTTTTGGTTGGGTGTGAGTTTTTTTGGTTTGTTTTTTTGTTGACTGGTTCTTTTATTGTCCTCAAATTCACTGACTTCCAGATGGAGAAAATGGTGTTTGGTTCCCTTGACAGTCAAAGTCTCATCACAGTTAAACTGTACATAGAGCCTTGTGCAGGAGAGACTATTGCTTTTCAGCTGCTGTCAGCTCAGTTATGTAGTCTCCAATTGAAGGAAAAAGCTGAGTACCTGGAATTTATTTTTAAACTTGCTCACAACCAAATGCAAGTGCAAAATTCCACATCCACGTAAGAGAAGGCAAAGCTTCTGAACACAGTCAGAATTAACTTTTATCAGCTACAAATGCTGTTACTTTACACACATAATCAACTGTGGTAATAAAGCAAAGTATAGGTTAGATAGCTATTGCACAGCTATGAGTCAAAACAGTAGCACAAGGGTTTATTTCAGAGTTCTCTGACTCAAGTTCCTATAATTACTAGTATTTAAGAGTTTGAGTTATTTTTCCCTTCAGCAACTTCTCTACTAAATGAAGTGAATTTTTGCAACTGAGACACTGCTTGTCTTTCAGTCATAGCATAATGCAGTCTAGGCAATAAATTCTTTCCTACTGTGTGCTTTGCAATTACAATTCCTCACCGATACCATAACTCAATATGGTAATAAAAAATAATCAGTTTTTATCTAATGCCTGTGGATTAAAACCTTTCTTACACTCTTGAAATGAAGTAGAAGTTAGCTGGTTTTAGAAGTTACGAAACATACCCAGACAAGGAGCAACAGATTTCTTTTCACTGTTCCACAGTACCCCAGCATTCCAACTATGATGAGGAAACAGCAGACTGCAATCATAACCGGGTGGACCACAGGAAAGTAAGTCAAAATGACAGCTTCCTCCACCCTAAAACCAATCAGAACCATAATCAAAAAAAAAGCACAAAAATGATACAGAAGAAAAACATAGTATAGCCATTAAAAAGTAGCAGATGTGTTCTTTCCAGCACCTTACACATTTCACAGCAATCTCTTCTACATGGTTTTAAAGCCAAATGCTGCATTCAGGTACCAGAAAGTAATGCATTGTCCAAAATCTCTCTAGAGCAAAGGCAGTCTTCCTGCCCTGCACTTGCACAGTAAGCAGCACAATGAGGCCCTGTTTCATCACTAGGGCTCATAAGCACTGCTGTAATAAAGCTAACAGAATTCCTAAATCTCTGGACTGAATAAAGTATTCAAAACTAAACGGTAATATGATATGGTTACATGCTGCCAAAGGGCCAAAAATTGATCCCTGTCAGAAGAGAAAGGCACAGGACAGGACTGAATTTCTACCTTTCTCCCTTTTCTAACTTCAAGTGATGCCAGAAATGGTGGCAAAAATACACTTGTCAACAAAACAATAGCTTAACTGAAGGCTTCTTAACTCTACAAATCCTAATTAGGAAACTTGCCATACAGAATAACAGCATATACCCCCAATCAGTCACCCTCACAGATTAAAAGATTTAACTAAAGCTTTACCTTGTTTCTGCAGTTAAAGTGAGAACATTATTCAGGTAGTCTCTCATCCAAGCAGAAACACCTAATACGCTGATGGACATCAACTAAAAAGAAAAGATTAAGTTATTTGTCATGCATTTAAAACAAACTGCAAGCTCGTTCATAATTTAAGTAGAGATCAGTCATCACTAACATCTTTCATGCATTGATTTATCTAAACAGCATCTTGCCCCCAAAACTGTACTGCTACCTGCTTAGAGCTGGTTTGTTACTTAAGTATTAGGGAGCCAGTGACAATAATATTCTCTTCAGTATGCAAAATTAATGTCTGGAATACCTTCTCTTTCACCCAGTGATGTCCTGCTGGCTCCTGTCCCACCACTGCATTACCTACCACAGAAACAACAGGGATGGTTTATGCTGCTAAAATCTGTGACTCTTTCAGGGCTCACAAGTGATACCCATCTGCATGAAACCATGAAGCCATGCTCAGGTACATAGCTAGCAAAGAAAAATCAGAAGCCCTATACAGGATACAACAGTATTGACAAATCTCTCCTGTGTATCGGTGTATCTTGGGGATAAATGTAGAAGAATCTGATTCTCTCACTCATTCAGTCTGAGTCACACCGTGAATGCTATGTCTCAGTTTCCTGAACCATAAAATAACAATAATACTCACTATGCTTCAATTATAAACACCACACCATCAAAGCATTTGAGGGGTACCTGACCTGTCAGGCACTTCAGAGGCATAAAGCCACTACACTCTTTCCAAGACTGCTCCCACAGCATGTAAATCCCCAAGACTGAACCCATCTAGAATTGCCACCACCTCAGCAGACACAGATTTCTGTCATGTGATAACATTGTACAATTCAGCACACCTGTGGCTCTGGTCACTGATTTTCCTGAGAAGTCAAACCTGAACATGTTCAGAACCTGCCATGCTGTGAGAGCACCAGCTCTGATAATGCTGTAGCAGAGATACTGCTAGAGGACAAGGCACTCTTCACTCAATCTCATATGGGCACCTAAACCTGAACTACAGCTCAGGGCCTGAACCTAAAAGACATAGGACCTGAGAAGCATAGTCTAGCTGACAGAGGGAGACCTAAGCATGCTGATTCTTCTGAATACTACTGTGTTTGTGAACTGTATAGGGGTATGACAGGACACCTCAGCATTATACTTACAGTTTCTTAAATTAGTTAGAAGTGCTAATCTCGTCTGTTGCCTTCAACATCTACCTTCCCACATGCCCTCATATTTCCCTGAAGTTATTAGGAAGAATAAGTTAACTGGCTCAAGCCTAACACAGGAAAAGTCACTCTGTGTCCTTAGCAGCTCCTGTGCCTGCAGCATGCCCACAGCAGGCTATTTCTGCCTTCAAAATTTCACAAGAAGTCCCAGTAGCTAGCCCACAGCTTCTTCCTGCTTCTCAGATCTGATGCACAAAGTACAAGCACTGCCTTGGTTCTGGGTGCTGCCAGCATGCTTCTGGGTGCTTGGCATGCTGCAAGCATAGTCCGGAAAGCTAATGTGTGATACAAGTCTACTGTGTTCACCCATCTTCTTTATGCTCTGTGGGGTCTGTTTGGGCTGGTGGAACAGTAAAGAACATTTTCTGTTGTGTTATTTGCAGGAAGCTGCAGGAACAAGGAAAAGATGATGACTGGAATCTTGTCCTAGATAAATTCCTCAACAACTAGCTATCTCCTTGGAAGAAAGCATTAGGCAAACATACGACACAAGCAGTTAAAAACATGAGAGATGAAGACTACACACAGACAGCCAACCTTCTTATGGTCAAAAAGCAACACAAAACATTTTTAATCCTCCACATCTCACTGCAAGGCCTGCTGATACACACAGAAAAGCATCAGCTGACACTTCCACTCTGTGATAAAATACTTAGGATAAATTTAGTTACTTCACTTTATAACCATATAACTTTATAACTTCACTTCAGCATACAGCACAGGAGTTACACTAACACCAGCAGCACAACTCAGCCCAGGCACTCAGTAGGCAGGAAAACTAACAACCTCCTGAAAACTTTGGTGTGCATCCAACCTACCAGCAAAGAACAGCAGGCACATCACTGCAATTCACTGCCATGTGATTTTCAAAGAGTCCTGGGCAGGGGGGCAAGATCCTGGTTACAGTTCTTTTTGGTTCATTTGAAGGATGGCAAAAAGGTGGCCCCAAAAATCTGGCAGCCCCTACTTCAGCCATTGTTTGGTAACTAACTCATAGGTAAAATACAGTTAGAAATCTGTATCAAGCAATCATATGAAAGAACACAAGTTTATGACAAATAAACTACTAAGATAATTCTCACATTAGCAGTTACATCATTTTACCAAAAAGTTTTCATTCAAGCTCCTCTGATGACAGCCAGTCTGCTGTGCTGTAAGCATAATGTGATAGTATGCAGTAAAACATGTTTTATTTGTTGCAGCTGGCTGCACAAGTCACTGTGGGTTAAATTCTGAACTGTCACAGTATGTTATATAGCCATCAACATGACACTGAAGAGTTTACAAAACTGCCTGCTGTCACACTCTATTTTAAACATATTTTCACACTGATTAAACAAAGGTAATAAATTATATTTTTATATATGAGCATGCACACAATAATATATTAAATTTTAAAATTTATTGCTAACATGAAGTTTTTAAAGCTACTACGGCTTTCTCACACAATTTAATTACAATATCCAACAATAGATTCAAAAACTATTAGGAGCAATTGTTTCCAAGCACAGTTTGATTGTCCTTGGAACTCTCTTCCATAATTTATGCGTCAAAATGAAAATATAAAATCATCTGTTATTCATTAAGTATACATTTTAAGTCATTATTGTGCAAGTCCTACTTACAGTGTCTTTCAGGCCATACCTAAACTGGAAAATGAATCTGCATCTTCAATTAATAAATGAACATGGATTTCTGTCTTTAAGGGAGCAAGACCAATGGCTGTTGCTGTTTGCACACCTGCGTTCATCGTTTCATCATTTTTTTCATTCAAATATTCTAACACCCTCCTTTTTGACAATGCAGGTTGCTGTGCTCCGACTTTAGAAGGTTTTTTTTTTTTAAATTATTAAATTGGAGGAAAGATTAAAAGTATCTTCCATACTAAAAATCACACACCATTCTTTTTATTCTAACAGATGGGATATACAACTTCAGGCCATGCTCTGGTACCCATAACAAAATGCTGACTAGCAGCACTACAGAGCAACTTGCTTTGCATGAAAAGGTTTCCAGCTCCAAGGAAATTACTTCCAAGATATGACAACATTAATCAGAATATATCCTTTTATTTCAGTTAAAAAAAAAAAAAAAACCTGAGAAAATTTTCCAGTTAAAATTGATTTCGGTAACCTGAGCTGTGACTTACCAAAGGGGAGGGGGGGATAAATCACTACAAGGTCATGAACAGAGCATGTTGCAATGCTTTCACAGGATTTTCACAATTAGGTTCAATATTCAGATCACTGAACAAACACAGATAACTCAGATCCCTGGATAAACAGAGAACTACATTTTTTTGGGACAGAGGATAAGGGCAGAGGAGGGTGGGACAAGAGGTCTTGTTTTTCTGTATTACCTGGCAAAACCATTTAAATGTTTAGAGAATATATAGCATACAAAAAAGGAAAATCCCCGACTCCCTATTAATGCACTATTTATTCTACGGACACGCCAACATTTAGTTTTACCTAAGCTTCCTACAAGGTTATGCCTTGGTCCCCTCCCACTTGCAAACAGCTGAAGCATATTCGTATTTGCACTTTGAATCCAGTTTGCTTGCACAGCTACAACAGTAAGTTAACAAACTGCTCCACGTTTGGCAAGGCCTGGAACTTGCACACTTTGCAGTAAGGCAACTGCTGGAGCACCGACAGGCTGGTGATGGGTCACCCTCCCGGGGCACAAGAGCAAGTTTTCCAGCAGCTAGCTGTTCAAGGCTCCTAGAGCAAGCACAGCAGAAAGAAAGCAAGAGCCCAAACATGCAAACAGGTTGAGGTACAGTTCTATTGTGTGTCAGACCCACAACAACTTCTGAGCTGTGTGCTATAAGGGTACATTAAAAGCAAAGTGGGAAAAAGAAGTGCATGCATGTTTTCATCCATCCTCTCTGTGACTACCCAAGCACTGCACTTCTTGTTAGGACGTAACTTGTGCCACTCTTCTCTCTAGAGTAAGCATCTCACTGTCAAGCGATCTCTTGCTTTTGGGGAGGCAGAGGCATGTGCTGCTCATCAAGGGTAATTCACAGCAATGCTCAGAGGTCAAGTGTCCCAATCATATCACAAGCCACACATCACCATCAAGCTGATATGCCTTCCCATATACACAATATACTCTTAATTTTGTTTCTGTAAGAGCTTGCTTTTATTCATGGACGGTAGTTAATCTCGCAGATGCAGGCAAATTACTTTAAAACCCAGCATACATATATATATATCTGGAAAAGGGAAAAAAATTGTGTATTTCCTATGATCCACATGACTACACATCACATTGTCGTGGGTTTATCAATTAAGTTTTCTGTTTTACACGTCAACACACATGAGCACATAAAGATGACTAAAATGAACCTGCATTTTTAAATAAATCACACATTCCCTGTCCCCTATGGGACAGTTTAACTTTGTGCATTTTTATAGGAATGTGGGAAATAGCTACATGATATTTAAAACTATTCCTGTGAGCTTTGTCTAGTGTCTACCATAGACTCTTGAGATGACAGAGAATCTTCATGGTACAGATGCAGTGCCCAGAGATTCATGAATAATTCAGTAGCTAACTTCAACAGAAAAACATGTGAATTTAAAGGAAAAAAATACACAAGTATCTACAGTCCAAATGGATCTTCCCAGTTTGCTGAAGATCATGGCTTACCAGTATAAGCATACAGTTGGAAGTTTTTTCTTCCCCTTGAGCTATGGGCTCCAATTTTGTCAGCACAGGTTTGTGCATCATCCTCAAGGTGGAGGCAACTCTGTGGACAGAGTTAGTTGTGAAGATTACCTAAAAAATATCTGAGGTTCTCAGATTTCTGAATGCCAATTAAAAGCATATTCATGTAATTTCTAACATTGGGATGGGGTGTGGGTTTATTTTTTCCTTTCCATTAGCATATCAAGCCACTCTTTTTCAGGACAGTTTTGCAGAAACTCATCTACCAATTCACTGTTGACATGCCACTCTGGGTGAGACATACCAGCTATAAAGATACACGGCATAAAAGGTTATATAGGGGAAGATACAAAGTTGATTTACGGCTGAACTCTACTTTGTTAGGACATGGTCTGGTAGTGGAATGATGTTATATAAATAATGCAGACTAAAGACACCAGAAAGTAAAAGATTTATCAAATACCAGAATTAAAAATATTTCTGGTCCTTAAAACTCCTCCTATAGCTTCCTCTGTTGAATGCATTCCTTTAAAAAGACACCATATTCCCACAGAAGCTATAGTTATTTTCTTTATAAAAAGACTGCTAAGAAAATCAGGTTTCAATTACACAGGTCTAAACTGCAGTCTCTAAAATCAGAGTATATTAGCCTAGGATGAACTCCTTGTTTACAGTGCTACAGGTACCCATCCAGGCAGTGTTTGTTTCAATGGATATTATTCATCATTTAAACTTAAACATTGCCCTGAACTCTATTCATTCCAAGTATCTACAAACCCCACCAATGAGTGGAAGTTAAAAAGCAACAGAAACAACCTCTATGCAGAATCTGGTTCCACAGAAGGGAGGAAAGACTGATTTCTTTCTCGTGTTACAGCAGATTTGAAAAATTAGGCAAAAAAATTACAAGATTAAATACACTCATTTGAAGTTGGAAAAACCAGAAAATACAATATCACTGCTTCCAACCATCCTTACTACTTCCTTGCACTACTCATCTTCCCTTGTTCTGAATTCTCAAGTGGTGCACATAAGCAAAACTAGAAGATTTAAGTGTGCAAAGCACTCAGAACAAATAAAAAACTAACTGGAAGCTTGCTCCTCTTTCATTTTATGTGATTTTTTTTCCCCTTTGTTCGCAAACAGAAATTCAAGATAGATGCAAATCGATTTCCACTACCTGCCAGAAGTGTTTATTGGCTGCAACCACAAGATTGAAATTAGATGGTACTGCTCGTGTGAAGGAAAGCTTAAACACTGCTCAATTGAAACAGCATATCCCTAGGCAGTGGCAACATCGCTGGCTTGGCTCAAACATCCACTGACACTACTAATCATCGGTTAAGAGATCCTTACCACCCATGACACAGTCATCTGCAACTTACAACCTTGATTTGTCCAAGGCACTACAGTACAGTCATCCTCAATTACAAGCAACACAACAGCAGCTGCTCCTGCCTCACGTGCTTACCAAAAAAAAAAAAAAAAAAAGTTGGCAGTTTTCTCAACAGAAAGTCTGTACAGACTTTTTCCTGCACTTTCCTGCTAAGTCACTTGGCTGTTTTTTACAAAATGAGAAAATTGACAAAATAATTGCACTGCTTTTACTTGCTTCCACTATCACTATCTGGTTCACCTATTTTAACTATTTCTAACTTTTTTTAAAGAACACATTTGGCTGAGCTGCAAAGAAAAGTCGAACAGACCTGTACCTCTCAAAGCTATTGCTTTGCTTAATCCCCTACTTTAAGCAGCCAGGAAACTTTTCCCTGTATTCAGCACCATTTGCTAGTTCCTGTTCTACCACAATCCCCAGGGGCTACTTGTACTCAGCATCCCCTGGGTTATGCCTGTGCCATTATCACAGGCTGACCACGTTCTGCCACTGAAGGTCTGTCCAAGCACAAATGCTTGCCAAGGTGGTTTAGCTGGGAAAGAGACCACAGTGAAGTACAGAAGAACAATGGCAGCATTGCAAAGTATGGCAAAGAGGGCTTCTGTGAGGACAAGTTATACAGTGCTCAAAATTAATGAAAATGCTTATGTTACATCCATGACTGCTACTGAGCAGGAACAGTGTCAGGAGCTTGCCAAAATAGTTAAGCCCCACCAGAAAGAAAGACCCTGTAGTCTCAAACTGCGTAACATATATTTGTAGAGCTATGAAAACTAAATTTCTCCAAGTCATGACACACACTATCTAGATATAATAAAGACCAGTATTGCCACTAAGAACAGAAAAATAGGAAGCAGTAGGAACAGGTCTTCTCTCAAGCATCACTAAGATAATCTGCTTAGCAAAGCGCTAAGTCTTGACCATGAAACACCAAATCATGCATTTTTGGAGGTCTCCTCTTTTTACTAGGCTGTCCAGAATGTAATATACCGCAAATAGCAGTGTTACAGAGTGTAAGATGAAACAGAATAAAGTTGGATCTCTCAGTCTCATAAATTTAACAAGTGATGCCCATCTATACGTAAGGATTGCAGAAGAACAAAACCAATGTTAACCGCAGGATTTAGTCTGAAGGATACTCCTTCACCAGGGCACTGTCAAAAAAACCCTTATGAAACTAGAAAACCGAGGAAGTCTTGAAACTGGAACTTCCCCTGCTCTAAAAGAGACATCTTGCAGTTAGATGCATGATTCAACTGACCTTGAAAACAGCTTCCAGAAGGGTATCATCAGGCCTATTATCAGGGTCAGTCACTTAATCAACAACAATTAGAGCACTGACAACAGATTTATTTCCACCTCAGGAGAAAAAAACTTTCAAGATCTGCTGCAAGCTGCAGCTCCCAAAGTACCAATCTACTTGCATCCACAGAACCAGAGCTCTTCTGGAGCAGTAAGGGCAGTACATCCATTGGTCCATTATAAAACAGGATGAACCACTACAACAGAGCCTTGGTCTTCCAGTTGACTGCTTATGAATTATTTACAGCTAAGCAGACTTTAGGTCAAAAATGACAGAAAGCATTATAAACAACACTTCCTGCCTGCCTCCGTCTCACGCACACACGGGTACATCACAGCTCATCCGCTGAGCAGAGTAAAAGAAGTTTCTTTCCAAACAGCACACAGCTGTACACTTTCAAGCAATGCTCTGGAGAAGCCACAAGGATGGCAGCAAACTGACTGATAAAGTTCTGTCATACCTCTGCTTCAGTAGGCTCCAAAAACAACCAAATTATGAAGACAACAGCATGTTGCAGCAATCATTTGCATCTTCAGTTTTTCAGCAGTATTCATGACCAGATTAGCCAGTTCTGTTACGTTATCTTAAGGAGCTTCACATGTACTAATCTGTCCTCACCAGGCTGGCAATGACAAATGTTGCAGTCCCATCACACACACACTTGGACAGCTGCACACAGGACACGCATTGAAGCTTACTTCAGATGTTCTCTTTTAAGAGCCTGACAGTTAGACCTTACTAGACAGTGACTACTGGCTCTTGCACAGTTTTATTCAGGACTTCAAAAGTTTCAAGCCTAGCTTGGAGAAGAAAGCAGTCCTTTTCTCAAAACGTGTGGTTACACATACTGCTAAACACCATCACAGCAAAACAAGGAGAGAATGTCACCTTATTCCAGCCAAGACCCATAATCAAACCATGATTTTAAAAAGTCAAAGAATGTGGTTTGCACATCTTCACTGTTTTCAGATGAACACTGAACTGACACAGCCACCGGGCATGTTATCAACAGGCTTGAAGTTATTTCATAGAATCATAGAATCAAGCAGGCTGGAAAAGACCTCTGAGGTCATCGAGTCCAACCCTTGATCCAACACTGTCGTGGTTACTACATCATGGCACTAAGTGCCACATCCAGTCTCTTCTTAAATACCTCCAGGGGCAGTGAATCCACCACCTCCCTGGAAAGCCCATTTCAATTTCTGATTACTCTCTCTGTAAAGAATTTCTTCCTAATGTCCAACCTAAACCGCCCCTGGCAGAGCTTAAGACCATGCCCTCTTGTCCTACTGCTGATTGCCTGGGAGAAGAGATCAACACCCACCTGGCTACAACCTCCTCTCAGGTAGTTGTAGAGAGTGATGAGGTCTCCCCTGAGCCTCCTCTTCTCCAAGCTAAACAACCCCAGCTCCCTCAGCCTCTCCTCATAGGACCTGTGCTCCAATGCCTTCACCAGCCTCATTGCTCTTCTCTCAGCCTGCTCCAGCACCTCAGTATCTTTTCTGAACTGAGGGGCCCAGAACTGGACACAGTACTCCAGGTGTGGCCTCACCAGTGCTGAGTACAGGGGAAGAATCACTTCCATGGACCTATTGGCCACACTGTTCCTGATCCAGGCCAGGATGCCATTGGCCTTCTTGGCCACCTGGGCACACTGCTGGCTCATGTTCAGCTTCCTGTCAATCCAAACTCCCAGGTCCCTTTCTGCCTGGCTGCTCTCCAGCCACTCTGCCCCCAGCCTGTAGCACTGCATGGGATTGTTGTAGCCAAAGTGCAGGACCCGGCACTTGGCCTTGTTGAACCTCATCCTATTGGAATGAAACCACCTCTCAAGCCTGTCCAGGTCTCTCTGAAGAGCCCTCCTGCCTTCCAGCTGATCGACACTCCCCCCCAACTTGGTGTCATCTGCAAATTTGCTAATGGTACACTCAATCCCCTCATGTAGATCATCAGTAAAGATATTAAACAGGAGATTGGAGGCAATGGCCTTTGGGAAGGAAGGAAGCAAGAGAAACCATAAAACCTCCAAGATCACACTAGAAGAGAATTACACGTATATGTCTCAAAACAGGAGGCCTGTAAAAATCTTGGAATCATAGCATCACTCTTGTCTTGACCCATTGGGACAGAACCCACCATGCTCAGGAGAAACATGGCTGCACATTTTCAAGGGGCTGATCTAATCTGAACTTCCTGACATCCAGCCCATAACCTAAGCCAGTATTTATCCAAGTAAGCACTAACATAAGCAACTAGTAAAACTTTCCGAATGGAAGGAAGAGTGGTGGCCAGGGGAGATCACTGCCCCCATGCCCACACCAGTGGATAAGCACCTACCGCCAGAGGAACTTTTCACAAGAAAACTCTGCCCTGTGGGTCATGCTATGACACTCAGAAAAGGCAGCAGTAAAACTTCCACTAAACCGAACAGAAGAAGGTTCAAGCTCTGACAGAGGAAAAGATATGGGAGCTTTCACTACAACAAGCAGTTGATAGCAGATTTATATTCAGCCGTTAAATACACATCCAAACAGAACCAGGTAGGGAGCAGAAAGAGGTAATATATGCTCATTCCTCCAAAGAAATCTGATGTAACTGCAATACATTTAACTACCCAACCACCACATATCCTATTTCTTAACACACAGTTCTGGCAGACTCAGGGGTTTTTTTCTTACTTGTTTATTTGATTTTAAACAAACCAGTGCATTCATCTGCTTTGCAAAATGCAGAGGACTCCAAATGAACTGGTCAATTTTTCATTTGAGTTCCAACACCTTTAATTTTACATACATTATGGAAAACAGGTTTAATTCTTTGCAACATCTGTGGTGCAAGTCACTTCGCCACTATACAGATTTCACTTAACTGCCTGGGTACACTTTCCAGTGTCCAGGCCTCAGCTAGAAAGACTAATTACAGATATTTTTTATATTTCAGAGAAAAGATCAAGTTGCCATTTTCCTACCTGTGACTTGTGGTCTGTTGAGACCACAACAGACTCAAAAAATCCTTTATCCTATACGACTAGGGTAAAAAGAAAAAAAAAAAGACAAAAATATCACGTTTTCTAGGTAAGGGTGATCTGAGATGTCATTATTAAAAGGGCAACAAAATCTAAAGAATGGGAAATCATTTCTAGCAATGAATGCTTTAAACCAAATTTAGATATGACTTCAGAAGGAACAAAGTTAACAGCAGCACCACATTGCAGAAGTAATTAGTGCTGTTCCCCTGACAAGCTCAAAGATGATGTGTAGTTCCATGCCTGAGGTCCACAACAAAAACACACAGAAAAAAACAATGAAAAGTAGGAAAGAGCAATCTGACATGGAAAGGAACTTAAAATTCAAGTGAAGTGGGCAGACACATTTAAATCTTCCAGATGAGACCTTGATCTTCCTAGAGAGGAACTGCTACCCAACACACTAGCCCCATCCAAAGATAAGGGCAGGAGGACTGAAAAATGAAGCACTCAGCTCCAGCAACAAGTCTCCCATCAACACAGGACAGATAACTGACACAGCATGAAGGTATAACCTCAGGTGAAATTTAGGTACCACCTAAATGTCTATTTCAGCTATAAACAGCTGTTCCTGAATAATACATCTGATTGGGACACAGCAGGCAACAAGCACAGAGACCAAGGGAAAAGAGCAGAGGAAGCTTAAGGGGACAAAGACAGCAGTGAGTTAAAGTGCAAATAGGAACTGTTCAGGATAGCTCAAATTAGGCATCACGGAAAACAGAGGAAAGAAACAGATAAACAGCAGGACATGATGTTTTCAACCATGTAAATGTCCATTCACTCAACTCTCCCAGAATATGTGTAAAAATCCAAAGCTGTACTCAGGTCAGCTGAGCCCAGGCAACCTTCATCTTAAAAGAAAATATAGGATTGTAGATTTTGTACAGAATCCAATGAAAACTATGATGATGCTAGAAATAATTACACATCCTTTTCTTTTAATAAAAAAGCTTTCCTCATCTCCTATTAAAGGGGTTTATTCCTACACACAGTAAAGAAATAATTTATTTTTCATCTCTATTAAACACAATTACAAAGCTACATACTTTCAACAGATTTTCACATCCCTTGCATTATATAAAAAGTATCATTCTGTTCAAAATACTGTTTGACAGTTTTTTCTCTCATTCATATTCTGATCTCCACTTAATTTTCAGTAATCATGGGACTTCATCTCAATTCCAAGCCCCTTGCCATAGGCAGGGACACCTTTCACTAAAACAGGTTGCTCAAAGCCCCATCCAGCCTGGCCTTCACTTCCAGGGATGGAGAGTTCACACCTTTTCTGGGCAACCTGTTCCCATGCCTCACTACCATCACATTAAAGAATTTCTTCCTAATATCTAATATAAACCTACTCTTTCAATTTGAAGCCACGCCCCCTTGTGCTGCCACTACATGTTCTTGCAAATAATCTCTCTCCATCTTCCTTGTAGGCTCCTTTCAGGTACTGTAAGACTGCAATTAGGTCACCCCAAAGCCTTCTCCTTCTAGGCTGAAAAATCCCGATTATCTCACCCTTTTCTCATAGGAGAGGTGGTCCATCTCTCTGATTAAATTGGTGGCCCTCTTTGGGACTCACTCCAACAGGTCAATCTCCTGTTGAGGACCCCAGAGCTCAGTGCAGGTGGAAAAAAACTCTAGGCTTGGTCCCAGCCCATGTATTATCTCTGCATCATTCAAATCTACAGCACTTCAGGAGTAAGACATTGTGAACAGGTGTAGGATGTTACGCCTTTTGCCATCTTACCCTTATCCTGCACGAATCTCAACTATTCAGGTGAAAGAGATTGCATTTGGTGCAAGTGAATGAGGACTCTCAGCAATATCCAACTTGCTCTTTCTTCAGAGCTCTGAAAGTTTAAGGAACAAGTGGTGATCACATCCACCTGTGCTGGAGAGCAAGAAACCCTGCTGCTATAAATACAGCTTTGACTGAAATCCTCAAAACAAAAGAAATGGGCCTTGCCTACCAGTTAGGATCTGGCCACTGAATGTAGAAAAAAGACTCCGGGCAAGGCCTGGGCACAGTAGACTGCTTTTGGAGTTCATCTCGGGTCACAGGATTCCTCTGAAACTCACCTAGTCAGGAAGCCACAGCACCCTCTTTACATATTACAGGTGTACAAATTCACGCATGTAACGAACACTAATCCAATTTTACTTCCGGCTGGTTTCCAAAGGCATTTTGTTGCCTCCCCAGTGATCAGGGGAGCTGCCTGGCACGGGGCCAAAAGGGCACGAAGGCGGCACCTCCTGCCCCGGCCCAGCGCGGGGAGCCCGCGGACAGGGCCGGCCGTGCCCGCCCTGCGCCCCCGGGACGGCACCTGCCCGGCCCGGCCCGCTCCGCTGCACTCACCCAGAAGAGCAGGTTGAGGGCGTAGAGCAGGCAGCGCAGGCACTTCACCGAGTCCTCCCTGGCCATGGCGAGCCCCCGCGGGACACAGCCCCATCCTCTCACCACATCCTCCCTCCCGAGGCCGGGCCGCCGGCACCCTGCAGGGGAAGAGGCGGAGAGGGACCGGCGAGTCCGCCTTGCCGAGGGACCGGCACGCAGGTGGAGGCGGCGGAGCCGCGCCGAGCCCGGACCGGCCGCGCCCCTCGGGGACCCTGGCAGCCTCCCCTCCCCTCCCGCCCCGCCCGGAGACAGCGACGGGCGAGCTTTTCGCGTAAAAATAACAAAGCTGCGGGCAGGGAAGAACCCGCCGGCCACCCCAGCGGCAGAGCGGGGCTGAGTGCAGCGGAGTCACGGCCCGGAGGGCGCCGGCTCCCTCCCAGCCCGGCAGGGACGCGCTGCCCCGGGGAGCGAAGGCGGCCGGGGTACAGCGGCCACTTACCACCCGGGCGCCCCCCGCACTCACTCGCTCCGGCGAGGGCTCATGGGGCCGGGGCGCGGCAGCACAGCGCAGAGCCGCGGCGCCCATGCCCTGCAGCGGACGCGGGAGAAAGTCCGGTCCCGGGACTGCCCCGGCCCCGCCGCCCCGCCCGCAGCGCTCCCACAGCCCGCGGCAGCACCGCGCATGCGCCGCGCGCGGCCCTAGCGCCGCCGGGCTACTGCTGAGCGCGGCGGGGGCAGCCCCGGGGGCGGCGGTGCCGCACGGGCCGTGCCCTGCGGCGGGGCTGCTGCGGGGCTGCTGCGGGGCTGGTGGCCTTTACTCCTTCAGGGAGGATCTTCAGCAATGGGCTGAGCGGAGCCGAGCGACATGAAAGCCCCTTTCTCGTGGCACGTTGGCCCAGGGTGGCCAATGCCACACAAAACGCGTTCGCGAGGTTTCAGGAGCATCTCACAAGTTTTCAGCGCTTTTGCGTCGGAAATTAAACTGCCAACATCGAACCTGAATCTGGTCAATTAACAGCCCGACACCCGCTCCCCACCGTTAAACAGCAAATATCGAAGCATAACCATATTGGAGATATGTTATTACAGAAATGGCCAAAATGTGCAGTTATTTTTTTAGGCAAAATGGCTGTTGATTTGCTCAGTAATGTGCATGGTACTTACAGATGCCACGACTGAGCTGAAAGAAGTCATTATTCTTCCTCTGAAATCCATTAAAGTGTGTGTGCATCTGGTGTTTAGGGTGGGATTTTCATAGAATTATGGAATGGGTTGGGTTGGAAGGGACCTTGCAGCTCATCTCGTTCCAACCCTCCTGCCATGGGCAGGGACACCTTTCACTGCTCAGAGCCCCATCCAGCCTGGCTTGGAACACTTAAGGCATGGGGTATGCACAACTTCCCTGGGCAACCTGTTTCAGTGCCTCACCACCCTCATAGTAAAGATTGTTTTCCCTAATATCTAATCTAAACCTACTCTCTTTATTTAATTTCTCAGTGATGTTTGTATTGTTACAATGTGTGTATGTGTGTATATTTTTTTTTTTTCAAAAGGAAGACTTACAGTTTAAAGCATAGAATTACATGCAGATTAGCAAAGAATTTTCCCTTAATACACATAAACATGTTGCAGTGCCACCATCACAAAAATTAGAAGAAAAGATCCTGGAAAATGCTTTTTAACTAGAACAGGAAAATGGTCGTGAGTTCATGTTATACAAAGATTAACAAGTTCTAGTGAAAGCTGAGAAAGAGGAAAAAAGATGTAATGGATAAAATCTAGCTCTTGGAAGGCCAAAGAAAAATCTGTTTCTTGAAGAACAAGAAACAATGACTTGGAAAAAAACACACACAAAGTCCAGATATTCAAATGCTTATCACTGAAGCTGCTGGTGGAATCTCAATTCAGCTTTACTATCACAGCTTC
Source organism: Pseudopipra pipra (assembly GCF_036250125.1). Classification (NCBI taxonomy): domain Eukaryota; kingdom Metazoa; phylum Chordata; class Aves; order Passeriformes; family Pipridae; genus Pseudopipra; species Pseudopipra pipra. The sequence continues at coordinate 52,454,255 of NC_087553.1, forward strand.
ATACCATTAGTAGTGAATTACGGCAGACAGATTCTTCAGGTGTATTTATCCCTCCTTAAAAAGAAAGTAAAATGGACATGGATGGACATAAAATCCCATGCAACAGGGATTTTATGCCAAATTTATACAAGTAAAAATGGTAGTAAAGTTAAAAATACTCAAAAATATTGCAGATATACAGTGTGTGAAGATTTTTGTTCCTTGAAATTTGTTAAGCTTTAACTGCTATTTTGATCCTCTTTTGTGAAATCAAGGGCCTCTTCAGGAAGTGTAGTATCCACATTTAAAATCTGCAGTGAGTATTGATAATTCCATAACTAAATAAGGCAAACTGAGCTACAACTGTTAGAAGGTGACATTGTACATTCACTGTGCTGTTTACATACCATTCATTCCTTTTATTACTGAAGACTTCACATGAACACTGTCAGTGAGACAGATCTTGAACAGGTATGGTATTTTAAGTGAACCCATGCCAGTTTACAAAAACAGTGTCAGTTTACAACTGAGCTCCAGCCTTAGCTGAGGACAATTCAATCTGTTCTAAACCAACATAAAAATAACTGAGGTTGTGTTTGTGTTCTTGATTGTTCCTTGTAAGATAGCAAATCACCTGAGCAAAGTTTTATAAAAAATGCACTTCAAAAATATTTATTTATCTTACTCATTTCTTTGAACATGCCTAAAATAGGAAATAAGAAGTTTTCTTACTTGTTTCAGATATTTTTTGTCTTAGAGTAAAACTATTCCTTAAGTGCAATAAGAAAATCAAGGAAAGGAAAAAGAAAATCAGTTACTGAGACATCTTACATATTAAAAATCCTACTAAAAATGACACTTCAAGATTTTATGTCTCTGATTTTTCATTCTTTGAGGTCTTTGGTCATAAGATGCTCTCAGACTAGTTTTTAAACATTCTGTTGCAACAACTCCATCACAAACATAAAGAAGGTCCCCTAGTTGTTAAACAATTTTTCTGTCATTTTGTTGTTAACTAAATCATTAGCTGTCCATAAGAGATTTTGCTCAAAACCCAAAGTAAACAGGTCCTATTTATGAATGTCTGCCAAATACTATAGGGCCTAGAGGAAGGTCCCTTTGGAATTCTGCTTTCTACCAGGCTGTCAAACTTGGTGAAATTTCCATGATGTCAACACTGGGAAAGAAATACACAGGCAGTTCCCATGTATTCAAAACAGTAACTAAACTGAAAGTACTAGTTAATGACCCAAAATAATAAAAAAATCAGGGAAGCTGCTATGCTCCTTCAGTACATACTCTTTTGTTTTTCTTTAAACTAAATTCTTCAGACTGTATTTAGGGCAAGTCAAGGGAATATTTTTTACAAACAGAAGTCTAATGGCGAAGCTCTTGGTAAGTTTTTGAAATATGTGTTTGCTGTAACAAGTAATGCTGCTTTACTGCACAGAGACTTACGAGGATGGAAAGCCTTGTGGTTTGGTATTTTCTGCTTGGATTCTCTCATTCCTAATAAACTACAATTTGAGAAGCTTTTTCTTCTGTGACAGGACAGCCACAATAACTTTCTAATATGAATTCTGTAGATTTTAAATAAAGTATTCATGATACCATATTTTCATCAATGACAGAGGGAGGAGGGGGATGGAGATACAATTAACTCCAATAATCTCTTTTTCCTCTGCTTATCTTCCTGTTTTAATTTGATGTATGGAATGTTAATATCTGTAAGTTAGCTTCTCTTTGTCAAATGTGCTTGAAAGTGGCCAGCAGGTTCAAAAGCTATTATAAGGCTATGGATGACAGACATTAAGTTTGCATGAATACTACAGTATGATCTCATAAGCCCTTCCTCATCAGGAAACCTGACTAAAAGAGGAGTGGATATTAAAGACACCCATCCAGCACATAGCTTTAAGTGTCTTTAATTTAAACTATGTGATCAAGTGGAATAGCATTAGGCATGCGTGTAGATTTATAGGTGATAATTACCTGATAATATTTGGCAGGAAACCTTATCACTGAAAAAGTGATGAGTTAAAGTAATGTCCTTTTATATGCTGCCATAACATTTAAAATTACTCAGATGAGCACTGAACAGAGGAACATACACGTGGATGTGCTTTGGCACATATTCATTTTAATTTTCTGTGGTATCTACTCCACTTGGTCTACTCTGATTAGCAAATTGTTCATGGACAGATTTATTTCCAAGATTTTAGTATAAGATAGAAATATGTTTGGTACCACTGTAGCAATTCTTAATGAGTTAATATTTTTTCCAGCCACGTGGTCTGTTAGATGTGAAATTTTCTATGATCCTTTTAGTTTGCATGGCAGTTGTAAAGTTTCAAGGATACTTAAGCAATTCCTTTTTATACATAGCTTTTTAATTGCAAGCCCCTGCCAGGTATGGCCTGGGCAGGCAAGTTCTGTAACTGGCCTCTGTCTGTAATGAATAATTTGTGTGCCAACACTGAACTCAGGATGGATTTCTAAAGCTAGCTGGTGGCTTGTCAGTGTCTCAGGTAGGCATCTCATCACTTGGTCTTGCTTTCTCAGTCTGTTACTTGAATTGTAATGGTATTCTGTACTTTGGTACTATGTGATTAGCTTAGTTCTTTCTCAGCTTTGTGTCTCAGTCTGAGGAGACTGGAATGTTTGCTAAAGAGGATGAGCTATAAGATAGACCAAACTCCTCTCTCTCGGCAATTGTAAATTCAAAATTAAGGGGCTTTAATCAAGGAAGTGTGGAAAAAAAAAACCAGAAAAAATAACAACCCTTTATTAAAAGATATATGTATGTTGGCAAAAACAGTAACAGAACACAAAAAAACTAGACAGTGGTCCTAGAAAAAAAAAAAAAAAGAATAATTCTGTCCTTTAGCGCAGTCCTAACCGTGGCCGGCAGGGGGCGCTGTTGGGCTCTGGGGGTCACCACGCGGGGAGAGGGGTCCGGGGGGTTGGTCTCGGGTCGCGGGAGGAGCCGAAAAGAAGATGGGGACCCTTCCCCCAGTGGAAGGAATGGGAAAGGAAAGCAGTTCACCCCCAACAGGACTCACTGTGGTTCTCAGTTGATGGTGCCCCAAAAAAGCTCCTCCTTTTCCCCCAGCGAGTAGAGACTCTCCGATGAAAACACAGCTGGTCCAGGCTGGAGACAAAAAAACCAGCTCCCAGGCAAGCTGAAACCAGTAGTCCGAGCTGACTAGGATGAGAAGCCAAAAAACCAGATCCCCAGTCCTTCTCCCCAAGTGCCTGCACACAGACCCCCGTCTCCTTCCGAGAGCAAACTCCGCAGTCTGCCCTGTCCTCTGTCCAGACTGGCAGCTCCCCCAGCCTCTGATGGGCCATCAGCCAGGAATGCAGTCTGGCGGGCTAGTTCTTTTGAAAGGCTAATTACCTCCCTTCCCCCTTCCCTATTCGAAACTCTGTTTCTCTTACAGGGAAGCAGGGAAAGAAAAATTCCTCTCTCAGATTTATAACCTATAACACTTTGCTCAGGATCTGTCTTCTGCTTAACCTAGACTCAGACTTACTTTCCTTCCTTTTGCTCCTTGAGCAAAAAGGGCTCCTAGAGCCCTTCTCTCCATGTTTTCATTTTTCTGCTCTTTGCTTTATACCCTTCTCAACTTCTCTGGGGTCTGGTTTGCCTTGTTTTTAATCTTAGTTCTTGCTTGGTCCTCAACACTGGTTACAACTGTCTGCCCAACAAATATGACAGGTCAAGGGCAGGAGGGAGGTTTGATTAAGAACAAAATTATGAGATACATAAATATCCACTTTTAAAATGCATGTTTGTAACAGGAGTCAGCATTGCTACTGTGAGGTAAAAGTGCCCTTCTTTCTTTTGAAATAAAGACATCAAAAGGCACCAACTTCTTGGTTTCACTTAAACATGAAAATAACAGTCTGGAATAAGGTAGCACTTGAAATAAATAGAGAAGACTAGCAAGATTAAGAGATTAAAATCATAGTCTTGAAAACACTCTGGCTTAATGGACTCTTGCAAAAGGTCTTCCCTGCTTCCTAAGCCCGGAACTTTCCTGAGCTGCCTGAATTGAAACAACGCCTCAGCAGATTTTTTTCTTTTGGTGGGATCTAGGACAATTTTCCATCTTTCTGTCTTTTTCAGAGGCTTTGCTACAGAGTCCAGGATGAATAAATCCTTGAGCAACATGGTCTGACCTCACAGCTGGCCCCTTCCAGCCTGAGTTACTCTCTAGACCTGTTTCTGCCTATTTCCTTTCTTTCTCCTCTCTTGGCCATCAGTGTCCCTCTGGAAGCTTCTCAGGGTCACACTTAGACTGGGGAGCAATATCCTCCTTCTTACGTGACTGGAGGACAGCAGCAGCAGTGACAAGGCAAACAAGTGTCCTTCTTATGCTGAGGACCCCAGAGCTGTATGCAGTACTATGTATGGGTTCTCACCAGAGCGAAGTAGAGGGGCAGGATCACCACCACTCTCAGCCACACTCCATTTGAAGCAGCCCACGATACATTTGGCTTTCTGGGCTGCATGCATACACTGCCAGGTCATGTTGAGCTTCTTGTCCACCAGCACACCCAAGTCTTTCTCCTCAGGGCTGCTCTCGATTCATTCTCTGCCCAACCTGTATTTGTGCTTGGGATCTCCCTGACCCAGGTGTAGGACCTTGCACTTGGTCTTGTTGAACTTCATGTGGTTTGCACAGGCCCACCTCTCAAGCCTGCTAAGTTTCAGTCTGTTGTCAGTGATCTTCAGAGTCCTGTTCACTGCAGTCCACACTTCCTTTTCAGGCACAAAAGGAGATTTTCTGTGAGCAAAGAGCATATTTTTTTTATATCTGTGATGTGCCAACACTGCTAGTTATCAAGGTTGTGTGACACTTCTTATCGTAAAGCTCTGGTGCTATAGGGAAATACAAAGGAGATCCCATCACTAGACAGTAGCTGCTTTGGTGAACTGTAGTCAGTCTCCTCTGCAAAGTTCCTGTGTGGCAAGTTTCTTTAATCACATTTTTCCCAGTGGTTATTTTCTTTTCTCTTTTCATTGTCTGGCTTGAGATCTCACAGACTGATTTGCAGAAATGCTTAAACATTCACAACTCTGTCTGAAGCTACAGGGAACTACCCTTTAAAAATATGAAGTGTAACCCATTGTGAACTAGTCAGATGGATCAGCTTGAATTCCCAGATACTTGTACATCCTGAGTTTCCCAGCTGTAGGGTGGAGATGATAAAACTCCATTCTTTCAGGGAAATGTTGTGGAGAGGAATGTTTGTGAAACACATGTGTGCTATGAGAGTCACAGAACAGGCCAGCAGGAAATATATGGCTGTCCTCACAGTTGAGATGGAATAGTGGGAAGTAAATAGACCACATGCTGAATAAAGCTAAAAGAATATTCTCAAAAGCTCATTCTTTAAACATAATGAAACAGGGGTCAAGGAGAAAAATGTGTATGATTGTATAACTAAAGCTGGCATCGTAATTTAATAAGGGAATAAAGATTCACAGAAATCTTTAACTCAGACATTTCCTTATTTTTCAGTGTTTGATAAATTATTTCTTAGAGCAGTTATTCTTTGGGAAGGTCAGGGTGCATACGAAATAGATTTTTATAGAAGATTCTCTTGCTAGCTAAGGTGAATATGCTGCTCTGCACGTAGTTGTCCTTCAGTACAGAGTTACTGTTACACCCTCTTGTCCCATCTAATTACACATACCCTTACAGGATTCAGAGCTCAAGACTGATTAAGAATTAGCAGAGAACTTACTAAATGTGATGAAGTAAAATCTGATGTTAATTAATCATCAGTTTACTTGTGGCCTTACAGGGAGGGGACAACTCTTCCCTTCTTTCCACTTGTTTCACTTTCTTCCTTTTTTCTCCTTATCCTTCTTTGAATCTCCACTTTTTCTTTCTCCTCTTCTAAACATCTTCTACTTCTAAATCTGTTTTTTCTTCTTTGTTTCAGTACCTTGTCCAGATTCTTCTCTGCATTGAGATACAGATAAAAAATTGTCAAAGGTGAGGCTGTGTCTGGATCACTGTTGTGGTTCAGGAATGGTATTTTCCCATTTAGTACTTCTACTAAAAAAACCATGCGCCACTGCTCTTTTCTCCCCCTCCAGTGGGAGGCACAAAAGGCAAAGATCACATGTTGAAATAAGAACAATTTACTGGAAACAGCAATGAGATAAGAAAATGAACAGTTACAGCAACAATATTAATAACAAAATGTATAAAACAAATAAATTATTTACAAGGAAAAACTGACAATAAACAAATACAGGACTGTTCCACCTCCTATGTTTTTTCTGTATGATGGAATGTCATACAGAATCACAGAATCAACTATGTTGGAAAAGACCTCTGAGATCATCGAGTACAACCTTTGACCTAAGACCACCTTGTCAACTAGACCATGGCACTAAGTGCCACATCCAGTCTCTTCTTAAATACCTCCAGGGACAGTGAATCCACCACCTCCTTGGGGAATCCCATTCCAATGTTCAGTCATTCTCTCTGTAAAGAATTTCTTCCTAATATCCAACCTAAACCTCCCCTGGCAGAGCTTAAGACCATGCCCTCTTGTCCTACTGCTGGTCGCCTAGGAAAAGAGACTCATGCCCACCTGGCTACAACCTCCTTTCAGGTAGTTGTAGAGAGTAGTGAGCCTTCTCTTCTCCAGGCTAAACAAACCCAGCTCCCTTGGCTGCTCCTCATAGGGCCTGTGCTCCAGTCCCTTCACCAGTCTCATTCCTTGGTCTTCTATCAACGCTCTTCTCCTCGGAAGCAGAGAGTCTCACTTTCCCTTGTCCCTGGCAATGACCTGAGGTGGTATGAATACCATCAGAGTCCTTGCCACGCCCCCTCCTACCTATTGCAAAACAATTAAACCCAGTTCTGGCTGAAACCAGGACAATCACACCTCAGTCTTCAGATGACAAAGCCTGGAGCTACAATGTGTGAGATGCCTTAACACAAATAGTGTTCCCTTCTCCTTGGATCTGAAAGCCCCCCTAGATGGCTTACAGTTCCCATGAAAATTGCTGCTGAAACTGTCATTGGAGGCTTGAATGAGATGCAGGAGAAAACAGGACACAGAAAGGACAGAGATGAGTAGAAATACAAGACATTAAGAATAGGTAAGATAAAGGAGAATGTAAAAATCTGAAGAATGATGGAGGGATGCTGAGGCTTGAAAAAGAAAACTAGAAGACATCTGAACTGTACATTACTATGCTATTATTACAAAGTCTGGCAGGAAATATGAAGTGAAGATGCTTTAGACTGAAGCCCTTCGGAGAAGGAGAGAAAAGTAAGTTGTCTGGCTACAATTTTCTTCATTCCAAAAAAGGTTTTTTTCCATATCAAAAGACACAGATTTTACCATGACTTTTTAACTCTGATGTGTCATAACTAGATCTTTGTCAGATAAAGATACATGCCTGCCAAGGTGCTTATCTAAACAGAAAAATCATAAAAAGGCATGAAGAATCTTTATAAGAAGGATGACTCTCAATGCATCTTTTCTTTTACTCAATATCTTAAATTGTCAAATGTCAGGTTTCAATTGCTCTGAACTTATGTCTGGAAGAAGTGAATATATTTAGGTACCTAATCCCAAACTGGTTTTCTCCATAGAATGATGAGTGAGACCAGGGTTACTACCATGTCTTTCCTTCATGTTGTAATCAGTCTCACATTTCAGCAAGATGAAGGATTCTTCACTGTAGTGAGTTGACCCTGACTGGATGCCGGGTACTCACTACAGCTGCTCTCTCACTCCCCTCTGAAACTGGACAGAGGAGAGAAAAAAAAAAAAAACAGCGAAGGATTCATGAGTTGAGATAAGAGCTGTGAGAGGTCAGTTACTGATCACCTTCATGGGCAAAACAGACTCAAAGTGGGCATATTACTTAAATTATTACAAACAGGATAAGAGAAAAAGAGTGAGAAATAAAATAATCTTTAAAACACCTTTCCCCCACCTCTCCTTCCTTCAATGTGTTCCCTTCTCCCCTCCAGGGATGCAGGGGGATGGGGAATGGGAGTTACGGTCAGTTGTTGTTTCTGTCGTTGCTCAGGGAGAAGAGTCCTTCTCCTGCTCCTGTGAGGTCCCTCCCATGGGAGACAGTCCCTGATGGACCTCTCCAGCGTGAGTCCATCCCTCGGGCAGCAGCTCTTCCCAAACTGCTGTCCCGTGGGTCACTCCTCCATGGGGTGCAGTCCTTCACAAATGACCTGTACCGGCGTGGGTCCCCCACAGGGGCCTACCCGGGAAAAACCTGCTCCAGTGTGGGCTTCCTTCTCCATGGACTGCAGGTCCCCAACAAGACCCTGCTCCATCTTGGGCCTGCCACAGGGTCACAGCCTCCCCTTCATGCATCCACCTGCTCCAACATGGGCTCCTCCATGGGCTGCAGGGGCACAGCTGCTCCACCATGGGCTGCACCACGGGCTGCAGGGGCCTCAGCTCTGGCACCTGGAGCATCTCCTGCCCCTCCTTCTGCACTGACCTTGGTGTCTACTTTGTTGTTCCCATGTTCTCACTCTGCTCTTCCCTGGCTGGAATTCTTTCCATGCAATACCTTTCTGTTCTTGAACATGTTATCATGGAGGCGTTACCATTACTCCTGATTGGCTCGGCCTTGGCCAGCAGCAGGAAGCCTGTCCTGGAGCCACCGGACAGGGGAAGCTTCTAGCAGCTTCTAGCAGAAGCCACCCCTGTAGCCCCTCCCCGCTACCAAAACCCAGCCACAAAACCCCACTACATTCTTGTAAGATATTAGGCTAATATCATGAGAGTCAGAAAGTAAGTAGCTTTCCTTAAAGTCAGAATCAGAAATGACCTTTCATGGGACAGTGGATGACTGTGACTTCCTCAGCATTTTTTTCTACTTCCTGCATATTATCTGAACTAGGCTGCTTGTGCTCTAAATCTGAGCCATCTCGGTGCTACTGTTTTAGTAGTAGTATTCTGCATAGCCTCTGATTTTTCCTTAAAGCCTCTATATGCTTGGTGTAAGACAAACAGCAATACTTCATAAATATATAGAGCAGAAATATTGTACAGCTCATTATTTTCACTAGAACTTGTAATTCTCAAGTATTTTGAATTTTAAGTTGCCATCTGAGAATGTATGGCATTTATTTGTTGAAATTCCACCACAGAGAGTCTCTTTATAATACTTTTCCTAAATGTAGCCCATTTTTCAAGTGAATGAATTGGCTTCTTGTCATGTAAACAATATGTTATTGAAATGTTGATGCATTACTCCCATGGACCAAACACCCTGGTGAGGGAGGGTGCTGGATTGGATTTGTGATGCAGACAAAAGCATGCAGAACTGGACTGCCACTCAGTGGTGCAGGACATCATCAGTTCTTTTGCCGCTACCGATTGGCATTGACATGGCTGAACACAGCTACAGCATCCACCAGATAAGATAAATTGGCCTCAAACAGAGGTACAGAACTGCTGTACAACTTTAGTATCACATCCCATCAATGCCAGAGTGAGTATAAATAGACTTTGTAGGCAATTCTGAAAAATACAGATAGAAAGCCAAATGCCTTAAAGCTCAATTTTGTCCAGCAGCAAAACACCATTGTTAAAGAGAATTGTCTGCTCTGAGCAGTCTCTCTCTGCATCAGAGACTTGGAAACTTACTGTCATTTATCCATGATTTTCCATGGAAGATGTTAAAATGGCATTACAATCCCAGGGGATTGCTTATCAAAGAACACTTACTTCAGTACTACAGCACTGGGATGCTTTTGATAGCTATGACATGCCTTAATTTAAATTTGTTCCCTGTTTGCACCACACTAGTATGTATCAGCTCTTCTTTTTCAGGATCAAAGGATATCTTACTGCATATCATAAACTCATTGAATCTATATTTGTAAATAAAGCATTTGTTCCACAGGACCAGGTGTCCTTGAACCACTACAATGAACAGTCCTGCAGAAGGTGTCCGAAATGTACTTAAGGCTCCAGTGAATGATGAAAATATGACTTATCTGTTAAGTGTCCTGGGAACAACTTGTTATGGACTGTAAAGCAGTAGAAAAAGTGCACACAATGGTATTCCCAGAGCTGAATCACAAATCTAATAGACTCCCATAAAATGGCTTATTCGAGACTGAAAAATTGCTGGACTGATTACAAAGTTTGCTTTATAGATTAAAAGGCTAGTTTAATAGCCATAGTTCTCACTGTGTATGAACTACTTCTTTATGTGTTTGTTGTAGAGATATTGATTGCTTTGGCTTTTACGTAATATAAAAATATTAATTATATTTTAATTTATAATTATTAATTTATATAATAATTCATTTATAATTATTAATTATGTAATATATAATTGCTGCTACTTTTGCAAATGAGACCTGCCTCAGGTAACCTGTCATTTCCTTTTCCTTTTATTTTTTATGAATGAAAAAGAAGTCAGTCTGTTTTCCAAGTTAGAATTCATTTTCAGGCTTATTAGCAGCCGAATACCCAGACTGCTATTCATGACTCCTAATTATTGAAAACATTTAATTTAATGCAGTAAGTCTTTAAAAGTAGAAGCAGAACAAATTATACACGCAGCAATATTTTAGACACAAAACTGATTAAAATACTAAAAGACCTTCCAGGGACACTTCTGGGGGCATCTTACATTTGTTAGGAGCTACTGGATCTGGGAAACAACCAAAATGAACTTCATCTGTGTGCCATCATGACAACAACTTCATGGTACTGGTGCTACAATGATCAGGACTAGCCACAGTGTCACACTGAGCAGCAAGAGTATTTCTGGGACTTGGGATGACAGTTTTGATTTCAGAATGTTCAACTCTGTTTTCATAAAAAATCTTCTATAGCCTATAAAATCCCTGAAAAAGTTTCAAATAAAAGCTCTTTCATATAATGAAATTTATATTCAAAGAAGAAAGCATCATTTGATAGGAGTCTTAATGTGATAAAGTAGTGTCTGTGCTCAATTGACAAGTATCCACAGGTTCTGTGGTACCTTGGGTCCCCTCTCAAAGTAACCATTTTCTTCCATAACCTTCTTCCATAAAACACAGTGTGGCACCAGTGATGGACCTTTTATGGTATCACCATTACTATAGTAAAGTCTCCACTGGGAGATGTCTGCCTCACAATATCTTCTGAAGATATGTAGATAAAGTACATATATGCTTTGTCCATTACTTCTCTTTTTTTTATACAAGTAATGATAGGAACAAAGGAGATTTATTACTAAAACAGGACAGCAATAACTGAAAAGTTGTGCAAGTGAAGCGTATCATACTTCGGTTCACAGATCTGTTATGTTTCATGTTCATTTCATGCAGAACAGAGTAAAATACTTGGAACATATGGAAAAATTGAAGGTGATTAAGATAAAGTTATTATGAAGCCTGATTTTGCCATTCAACAGTGTTGTTTCCATGGTAACTCCTGCATCACATGGCACCTGTGTATATGATGCAAAGAAATCTCTTAAAGTAGCACAAATACTAATCAACATGAAGGGCAAACTTCGGTGTTTCTTTTATCAGCGTGAAATAAGTATTTTATTTCCATTACAAACACAGAATTTTCCATAATTCACTGGGTACATAAAACATGACATTGTAAACAGACTATTATTCGTAACGGAAAAGCATGTAATATTTAAAGATAGGCAAAAAGGATTTTATGAGAAAGGAGGAGAGCAGTGGGTTAAAGGGACAGCTGGTGTGTGTGTGTTACCCGGTATGGGAGTTCTGCTCTCTGTTACTATTTTGTCACTGCTGTAGCAAAGCAGTAAATGATAGCTACTAGTAATTCACTGAATAAGGCACGTGTCTTGTCCAGCTGTATCCATGCCTTCAGCCTTCCTGTGAACAGACTGAAGAACACAGACTATAGAGAAAATCCCTTAGAACTCGCTAGAGGTGAGGAAACTAGCAGGGTTCTACAAAAATTACTTTAAAACTTACAGAACTTATACAGGTATGTGTCTTTTTTATTTTTTGACACAATCTTACAAGATTATACAATGTGATTATTACTTCCTTATGAAACCTGTGAGATAAATAAAAAAATACAACAAAGTTATAATATTCCATTAAATTCTATAGGCTTACCTTTATGTTGTTTTCTTTGCTCTTTCTCAATTCAGTCATATAAAAATTTTGCATAAAACCACACAGATGTCTTCACTGAAAATATGTATTCTTTTCTTTTCCTATCACTTTCAAATTCTGACCCTATAAGTCTATATTGTGTGCATAACTCTGAAATGAGTTATGCAGGGACAGATAATGAAAAATAATATTATGAACGAGGGATGAGTACTGTTGCCAAAACAGCCTTTATGGATTCACACACATATATGCACATATATGGAGCAGATGTGTTTGAAATAGGGTGATTAAAATTCAAATATGCGTATGATTAGAGCTGAAATCATCAGCAGATGACAATATTTGTCCTTGATTCATATAAGTTGGTTCTGAACTAAAAATCCATATAATATATTGATTCTTAATAGTGAATAAATTCCCACATCTCTGAGACAGGCAGCAGACACAGAGTACCTCCAGACTACACTTTAATTGTATGTGACACTATATACAAAGGCATTTAGCTCTGACTACTGTGAATTTTTGCAGGGCCCTGTAAAGTCTTTGAAGACTGATCTGACCTGCATTTGTCTTCTTCTAAACAGCTGTATGTGTCCATATCACTTGCTGCCTATTTAACAATTAACAAAATGTGCCTATATTGTGAAAGGAAGTACTAAGGAATGATTATTAGCTTTATGCAGCTAACACTGATTGAAAACTGAAAAGGAAGAAACATTCACAATAGACAAATACTCGTGTAGATGTATTTTGGTTTTAGGTATCTATATAATAACTTTCAGTCCTAACATGATAATTCCATCTTCTTTCCATTCTGTTCTCGCTTGTTCCAAACACTGTCCCATTTGGCACAGAAACTTCTAGTTCTCTGTTGGAAACCAAATATTTTTCTTTCCAGGGGCAGACATTCCTCAGTCAAGTTCAGCAAAGTGGCCCACAAGGGACCTGTCTGTGTTGTCCAAGCTAGCAAGATACATTTATGAGCCAGCATCAGTAAATAAAGAAGGCAAGCTACAGCTGTCCTCCAGCACTTGAGGTCACTGAGCAATTCCAGAACCACAAGTCAGCGATTTAATGGAATTTCCCATTCAAACAATTAGGACACATAAGACCATATCACAAGCCAAAATGTTGGACTCTTATTGCATTCCCACAACAACAACAGAAAACCCCCAACCAAACAAACTGCTGTGAATCAGGTTTTTCCATCTGGGATCTCTTATATAATTTTTTTTGTAATTCTGTAAATGAGTACAGGGAGGTTCAGAGAGAGGAATTCTTTGAATATGAACTATCACATGCCTTTTAATGAACTACACAGCCTAAAATGAACCATGTATCTGGTATGAGCCAAGGCCACTGCTTAAAACAAGGGCATGGAGCAGGGCCAAGAAGAGGTGTTGGAGAGGGCCCATGAAAAAACAGCCCCCTTGTAAGAGCATGCTGACAAGAGACCAGGAGGTAATTCCCACGAGCAGGCAGAATGTGCTCCATCCCCAGGGGTTAGCTGTGAACCCTGCCAGTCATGTGGTTGAGTAGAGATGAGGAAATAAATGTAGCAAATGAGCACTTCTTGGGGGGAAGAGTGAGGCTTTATTCTGGTGCTACTTATAGGGTACCACACCATATAAGAAATGTTATAGAAGACATTTTAGCTAAAAAAATGTATAATTGATTATCCAGCCACTGCACAGAAAATTAATGCATTGCTCTGAGATCTAATATTTATTCAAATATAAGACCATATGAATTAAAAAATGCAATTATAAAACACTACAATCTATTCTTGTAAATTACATGTTCAAATTTTAGCTCTAGACAACAATGACAAATTACAGTCCTCATTTCAAGGATATGAGATGCATTACATAATGCAGATCTATAGTGTTTAGAACCATTAATCATCATCATTTGGCAGCACCGTTTATGTTAATCCTGTTTACAAAAGAAGAGAACTGGTAAGACATACTATTTTAGGCCTTTCCTCCTCCAGTAGATATTCTTTAGAAGGAACCATTTGTTATCCAAATTTGCATTTAGCCTCAAAATGGAAAAATAGCCCAGAGATAATTGCAGCAATGTGACATTCATGATTTAAAAAATAAATTAAAACCTGCTTCTATTTTCACCAAACACTTATCTGTTACTATGTTAATTAGCAGCTAAATGTTGTTACAAAATTACAACACTGCATTACCTGATAGTTTTAAAACTATACCTTATGCACATAATCTAGGGGCCATTGAACTTTTCTCAAGAATTTATAAACACTGTCTTGAAGTTCTTCATGTTTTCTGTCAATATTTTCAAGAGAGATTCTCCCTCTCTATGTACAGAACCTGGTCAATCATAGAATACCAGATTTCACTGCTAACAAAAGTAATTTTTAATGTTAGTGGTATCAAGATATATCAAACTTAAATGAGTTTTTAATCATTTATAAGATTTTTTTTTATTAAATCTACCCCATTGAAGAAAGATGCTCAGTTAGACTAGGAAATGGGTTTTTTTTGATCCCATAAAACTTTTTAAAGTTTCTTAAATGTTCATTTTCTTTATTAAATGGCACTAAACACTTCCAATTCAATGCATGCACAGATAGTAGCCTAGCAATGAGGGGTATTACTTAAGACGTGAAAGGCTCAGGGTGACTCTACAGGTCTGCTACTTCTCCCTGACACAAAAATCTGCTCCAGCCATGAGAAAATCATCTCCAAGGTAGAGATATATTATGGCTTCATGTATTTGTATATTTTGTTTAAATTCCCTGCAACAGAGCTGTGAAGCTGATTCCCCAGCATCACAGGTAGAACAGTCACTAGTAGTTAGATAGAACAGCTCCACAGTAGTTTCTCTCACACCTAGCAGTCATATTCAGAAAGACAAAATCTCAGAGCCAACACCTAAATAAGACAGAAGAGACTCCTGAGTTTGCTGCTTTGCTCCCAAGAGAGTTTCATGACCACAATGCTGCTGCCTATTATACCTCTCACTCTTTTGCATCTCAAAAAAAGCCCTGTTCAAGCCCTTAGGTTCTTGCAAGCACCTTACTATATAGTGAATGAGTATTTTCCAGCTAAAAAATTGTTTCATTGAAGAATTCCCAGTCAGCTGCATTCCCAAGTGTTCTGCATTAATCTTTAAGGGCACAGACACAGAGAAGAGCTGAGAAGATCTAAGATGGTAACTAAGTGGAATACAGGGTTTCTCATTAATGGGGAAAAAATACTTACTATTTGTTTACCAATTAAATTGGGGTAAAAAATGCAGTGATTTTATTACTTTCCTTAGAAATTATTGACAGCAGTAAGGAATTCTTTCCTTTAAAAAAATATATTCCCCTGACACATTAGATTTTCTGTAAAATCAACTCATGGCCTCCCATAAAGTAGCTCTCTTTTTTTTTGGTAAACCCTTATTTCTTATAACTTCTGTGATACCAACAAATTTAATACATATAACATATACAAATATAAAAGACTAGATATTTCTGCAACAACATGCATGAAAATGAGAGGTGGGAAATTTCTTGATTAGAACCTCTTCTCCAAAATTAACTCTTTTGTTAGTAAGATTCTCTGTTTGTGTTAGAAACGCTGCAACATTCCTATCACTTGCTACCCTGAAAGTTCATTGCAATGAATGCCAACTATTATGCCAGTGAAGTCCAAAGTGACTATGTAATTATCTTCATATTTTGTTGAAATACAATACTGACACAAGGTAGGTGTCTAACAGGCAAACTCTCCATGTGCACTAAAATAAATGAATACTGAAGGCTTAAGATATAAATTTCTTTTTTGGAAAGACTTGGCCTTGAAATACCTGAGAATTGTGGAGATGTCTGAAAACTTGAAACAAGATAAATCCTTCTAAAATGGACTGCAATGACACTTACTGCCTCTTCTGCTTTAACAGTGCAATTTCAAATAATCTTGTGCATGCTTTCATTAAGGATTTTTGCATATATGCCAACATGAAGCAATTTATTATATCATACGGCATTACATCATTTTGGCTGATTGCAAATCTTTAGAAATTATCTAAAAATATGGTGAGGTTACTCCCCCAATGCATGACATGAAAAACAAATTAGGTATTAACTTAGCCTGTGGCCATCTTTTATTCTTTTTTTCTGTAGAAACATGACATGGCTCACCACATGTGAGACCATGAATTTGCATTTTAGAACAAAAATTATAAACAATAATAATCTTATAATATCCTAATGCAAGTCAGTAGGGAATACTATTAGTTCATTTGTAAAATAAGCTGTACTTCTAATTGTGATGCAAAATTGACCAAAGATATATAAAAAAAGTACATTTAGGTCACATGAAATATTTGTAAAAGTTTCAAAAAAATCACAGAAAAAATATCAATAGGACATTTGGAGAAGAGCTTCTGTGCTCTCCAAGTTGTCTTTATTTCCATTAGTTTTATACATCTCTAATAAAATAATTAACCTGTAAATTAGCTTCCCCAGAAAGAGCACTTGACTGTACCTTGAGAGCATCATGGCTAAAATGTTATCACCACCTTGAATACATATGGCAATAAAATTTCAAGGAAGTCAGTTGTTCTTCCTTTTTTTCCCCAAATTTTGCCTAATATTATCAAAGGAAAGAGGTAGACTCTTATGCTAAATTGCAGTACATCTTCTCTCCTTAGGTGAGAAGTTACAGTATAAAGCTCTATGAGGAGTGGCTGAGTTCGCTTGGTCTGCTCACCCTAGGGAAGAGAAGACTGAGGGGAGACCTCATTGCAGTCACAACTTCCTCAGGAGGGGAAGAGGAGGGGCAGGCACTGATCTCTTCTCTGTGGTGACCAGGGACAGGACTCAAGGGAATGGCCTGAAGTTGTGTCAGGGGAGGTTTAGGTTGGATATTAGAAAAAGGATCTTCACCCAGAAGGTGGCTGGGTGCTGGAACAGGCTCCCCAGGGAAGGGGTCATAGCAGTACCCTTGGGCACATGGTGTGACTCTTGGGGTGGTCCTGTGCAGGGCCAGGAGTTGGACTTGATCATCCTTGTGGTTCCCTTCCAACTCAGCATATTCTGTAACTCTCAGATTTTCCTGTCCTGCAACTCCTCTGAGTCCAAACTCCAGTTTCTTGTGTGCCCTAATCTCTGCACAGCTCTTGCCTAATGATCATGAAAATGATGATTTCTGGGTTATCCTCATGGATCTGACAGTGTACGCCCAGGGGCAGTGAAGATTCATGCCTGCCCTCAAAGTCTGCATCCTCTCCTGTGGCAGCTGTGCTCCTTCAGTCAATCATAATGTCACTATTTTGGCAAATTTCCGAGTATTTCCTTCCCCTGCTGCCGCTTTCAATTTTTGTGAATTTGCTCCAGGGACAAAGAAGGCTACAAGAGCATGAATTTGAGTGGAGGATAATACAACTGCATTGACATCTCCCAGTGTTTGGCTCTTTTATTTTTTTACTTGCTCCATCTGTAGTCCTCAAATCTCAGAGGACACACCTTCTGAGCAGCATAGGGGATAGATGGTGTCATATCCCACATTCTTCTGTGCCACTTAAGGCGAAGCATACGTTAATAGCATTTCTTGTTGGAAAGCTAGCAGATATGGACCAATTCCAGGCACAAGAATGTGCTGACTTCTCGGAAAAAAGTACATGTATAGATCTGAGAGAAAAAGGCAAAAAATGTCTTTTATTACAGATACACAGATAAAGGCATTTGAAACTTAAACTATTACTAGAAGTGTTTAAATAATTACTAAAATAATTACTTTTAAGCTTTATTGCCATGCATGCCACATGACCTAGAATTCAAGACTTTAAGAAAAGCAAGCAAACAAAACTGGACATTCTGTGAGCAGCAAAACTGCTTATGTTGGTTGCTTGTACATAAGTTATATTCACCAACTGAAGCTTTTTTCATGGTTAGGGTACTCATTGCTTTTGAGTGCAGATTTTCTTGAGTCTAATAGGTGGAAGGTTCATATTACAACCTTCTCAGTGAAAGGGAGAAACCAACCCAAAACTATTAGGGGTAGCACAGCATCTGATGAGTACACAATTCTTCTCTAAAAGAATGTGGGGTTTATTTTCAGTTAGGTCGAAATTAGTCAATAAATTCAATAGAGACAGGGCAGAGTGAAAGGACAGATAAAGAAATGTGCACAGAAACATATGGATTGTTCATATAAGCTTTATTTCCTTAGAAAGTCAGGATAAAACATTTCAGTGATTAACATATAAACAGCAATTGCTCATATCCTGCAGACTTTCAGGAAATAACTGAAATCTGCAAGCAAATTTAACTGAATCTGTAGCAGATACAATTAACTAAAAGATGGAGATATTATTGCCTGAGTCTGTACACAAAGTCAAGCTGAAAGATAAATGGCAGTTCCATTTTCCTGTTGATGGTTACAGCAAATTAATTATCTGGGGTCATGGATTTGCTTCCACAAATAGGAATGTGAATCTCAGAATCTGAAAGAGTTTGTAATAAGCAGAAAAGGAAAGTGATTTCTCAGATAGATTATCAGCCAGACACACTATTTCTGGGCCAAATTTACCCATTTGAGGATCATATAATGGAAGTGTGAAGTTTCTGCATAGTGCTGCGCTAGACAAGGGTAACATTATGTACTTGATACTCTGACCCAGCTTCTTCCTAGGATCCAGCTTTGGATGGAGTTTCCCATTACATAAAGTTGATTGCCTAGAAAAAATACTATTATGCTGTAACCCTTACATGGTGCTCAGTCCCAAGACAATTCAGTGATTTAACTAAAGTCCTCCAACAGCCATGGTGTGTAGTACAGCAGGAATGATTGTTATTTCCTGCAGAGGGAGAGTGATGCTGTGGGTGATGCCCCTGCAGCAGCAGAAGGGGTAGAATTTGGAAGATGGTGGGGTCCATGACATCTGGGAGGGACAGCTGGACTGTGAAACTGGGAGGACTGAAAAGAATGGAAAAACAGCCAAAATAGGAGAAAAATAGCAGGCAATAAACAGGAAGTGAGGAGGAATTACAATAAAATAGTTGAAAGCATGTGAGATCAGCAAGCCTGACACTGACACTGGCAGACAAAACTGCTAGGAATGCTGCGATCCACAACACGTGCTCACAGCAGTGTACCGTGGTGAATGGATTCTGGCCCACCAGACAGGACTGCTCTAGTGCAGCAGAAGCAGGTGCCAAAGAAAAGCAAACTGCTCAGTTTCTAGTAGTTTAGGAGCTACCCAGGCTTGCAGTTGTATGTAGGCTCTGCTGCACCCCGGTGGATGCCACTTAGCTGTCGCTCTGTCTCGCAGTTCTTCTGTGACAGCAGTTTAGCCCTCAGAAACATCACAATCTATGTGTACCATGGGCAGTGAGGCTCCCTCATGAGAAACCAAAGCACAGGAACCTACCAGCAGTAGCTAAAACCTGGAATATCAATCTAGGAATGGGCTAGGTAGGTCTTTTCTGATTTTTTTCAAATCAAAGCATTTCAAACAGGTCCTCCTTGAAAACAAAAAAAACAAAACATTAGGACTGTAGGTCCAGTAACACTGTATTAGACAAGAGTTAAAAATCAGAGTACTGAAGTAAATACGTAACTGGGATGGTCCTAAATGGTTACAGAAAGCTCCAGCAATCATACAGCTTAGAAGACAGAATGGATTAGGAAGGAACAAGGAAAGGGAGGGACCAAGAGATAGATAGCAGGTGAAATGAAATGATGGAAATGATGGAGCTAGACATGTCAAACAACCCCACACATGGGAAGATATTGAAGAAATTAGAATAATGAAAAAGTACATTACAGAGATCTGGAATGGGTAAGAGCAGAAGCAAGGGAGAAAATTTGAAAGTCTTAACCCCATCTGAGAAGTGTATATCAGAACATAAATCCATGTTTTTAATCAGGTTTTTTCCTGTCAGCTGAAAACTAATGAAACCTATGCAAGCAATTAGCTTTAGGTAGATCACATGGCAACTATAATATTCCTTTATGCCATCACTCTGCCACAGTGATGAAACATGATTTATGTGAAACATTTGCTGGAGAAATGCCATCAACATTAATAACATTATATAAACAGGAGAAAACAGCAGCTCCTGTGGCTTCCATTCCTTTCCTGTGCTAAGCAGCTCTGTTGATGCACAGAAGTTTTTTGAGCAATGTTGACTGTAATTCACAAATTGAATTTCTTTTTACCTTGAGTTCACAGTTGGCATTTAGTTCCTTTTCACTATATTTGCATTCCAATAAACAGTCACTAATACATGTTTCCTTATCAGGAGTTGTTCTAGTGAGGCTGTTCTAAAAGCTGAGTTAATCAATGGAGTTAATTCTTTGCATTTATACACAACAGGAAGTTTCCCATTGTAAAAACAGTTTCTTTTTTATGGTCTGAGTGGCTTATCACTTCTTAAATGTCAGTTTAAACTCAGTGCCATTGGTCATGATAAGCACCATTTACACAAGCAATCCCACTGAAGTTGGGGTGGCTACTCATTTCACTATATGAGTTAACATTCGCAGAAATGAAAAATGTAAGTTTCTCCATTTGTCAAAAAAAAATACTGAAGAGGACTACAGGTAAATAAATAAGTTCCTATTTTCTTTTAAATAAATACTGAACAAAGTTGAATTGTATTTTCATTTCTATTCTACTGCATAATCCCATCCTCTTCTGTACAGCACTACAATGAACAGTTTCTGAAGCAGGTGTCTATTTTAATAAAACTCTTTCACATTCCAGTAAACCACAAAACATACATTGAAGACAGCAGCCAGCCCCACTAGTACTTTGTCATTCTGTTGGCATACCTGAGTTTCATTTTGCCTTTTTACCAATATTGACAGGGCACATGCCATTGCTAATGGGAATGACTGAGACACAGCCCCAAAAGTTATGTTTCTTGGGTTGCTTGGTCTGGACACAACCCACAGAAACCAGATGAAAATACCTGTGCACAGTAGCCCCCAATGAGAATTTTGCTGGCTATTCCCAAGCTTGCAAAGATGACAATGTGTCAAACACAGCCTTGCAAACTGCAGCACAGTATAAGTCACAAGGTCCCAATGTCTGTGTTGTCTTGGGATTTTGGTCATGAAGCAAATGCTAAGGACTGTATTTTAGTTGTAGTTCTAACAGTGGTATCTTTGTGTACAATATGGTTCTCTTAAACTTCTGCTCCATGAAATCTACTCCCAAACATGTCTATGACTTTTTTTTTCTTTAGAAAACATTAAACCCATGACTTAGCATAAAAGAAAGTGACCCCATCAATTCAGATCTCCCCTAAATTCACCTAGCTTTTCTCCTAATGAATATTGGATGTCACTATTTTGCATGGGCTAAGCTCTCTTGCTGCATCAAACCCTTTCACTTCATTAAAAGTGCAAGTGTGGGAAAAATCCCTCTTCTAAATTTAAAAAGACGGCATAATTCAGGGAACAAAGAAACAAAGAATTTATTCAGCGTGCCGGGTCCTTCTCCCACCAAGTTTTTCGGGGAGAAAAGACCCCGTGAGCATACAACTTATACAGTTTATAGTTTCCAAAAATCCCACCCTTCTCATATAAGTTTCAATGTATTTTTTACCTAAAAAGGTTTCTTTTCTCTGAAAAGGGGCTTTTCCTTTTCCCAATTGGCTGCAAGCCATTTCCTGTCAAAGGTGATGGATCTTCCTTTGTTCTTAGACCAAAGAGAAAAGGAACCTCGTGTACAAAATGGCCTTAAAAGATTTTTAAGAATTTTCTCATTTCCCTTATCCCATCGAAAGAGACCCTGATACCCAAGCTCAGCTCTTGGAATTTGGATATCTTACAACTTCACGATACGCCTATTTATAAAAAAACCACGTATTTTTATTTCTCATACAGGTATTTATCTTCCCAGGAATGGTCAGTATTGTCTTCTACATAGCATAATCAGGCCAAGCAATTTTTCACACAAAACTTCAAAAATACTGTCATTCCTAGTCCATTGTGTCAGAAGCTGTACACCAAAGTGATCTGTATAAGAAATATATACAGATTATTTCAACTAAGGCTAATTGAGCTTAATGACCATATAAAATCTGTTCATTTGTATATAGTGAACTGGTTGATATTTCTGGTTTGGCAGTACAGACTACATGGCTAATGATGGAGTGAGCATGGAAAGTGACCACTTTGGCACAGCATTTTTTTTCGCAAAGTTGAGAAGTTATTATTATACCTTTTCCCCCCTCCATCTTTAATGACAGAAGAATTAAAAATCTTTAGCTATACCCTATGTATTCAACACATTGCTACCATGAGTCCACATACAGACTACATACAAAATTTATGGTTCAATTTCCAAAATTCAGTCATCTTCAGCTAACTACTCATGATGTATGAACTTAACACATGATAAAATAATGTCATTTTCCCTTGGTCTTGACCCTCAAAAACATCCCGTTACAGTTTTTTACTCAGATATGGCTGAAACATCCACTTTCTCTCCTTGCTCGGATGTGTATGGTGCAGATGAGAACATGAAGAGAAGACAAAAAGTGTGGTGGAAAACAAGCCTGATCTTCTACAACAGTTCTTATGCTCCTTTACCTACACCTGACATCATGCGAGCCCCAAAAATTCCTCTCCTCAGTCAAAAACCCAATCTGTATATATACACCATGATTAGAGCAATAAATATCAGCAATAAAAGACTGATGAAATAAACTATTCGGGGGATAGAATTTGTGTGAAAAACTTCAGCTACAAACACTTAAATTACTGCAAGAAGTGTTTTAACTGGATTGCAATAAATGCTACCAGCTAATTATTTTTTTGCACTCTGAACAGCAACACTAAAGCCCATGCTAAATTTCTGCCGTCGTAAGGTGATCACTGCCTGTGACCTGTGCTGAAATGAGCAACTCTTTTACCTTAGGCCACTCGTGAGAAGACACAGATTGGAGCGATTTCATTAGTTTTGACATTTCTTATGCTTTTTATGCACTACTGCCGGCTGCCAGCATTTAAAACAACAACTTATAAACAAACAAAAGCCCCAAGTCTGGTCAAGAAGCTGCAAGTTTTCCCTTTCCATTCTCCTGACTTGCAGCAGCGCTGCAAGAATCCCGCGGCCCCTGGAGGGCCGGAATGCCCGCAAGGACCTCGGGAATGCCCCCAGGGCGGCGGACCGGCCGGGAGGACGCGGCATGGCGGGACACGCCGCCTCCCTGCATCCAAACTACACTTCCCGTGAGGCCGCGGGCCGGCGCGCCGGCCGCGCCGTGCGTCAGTGCCGCAGGCAGCCAATCGCGGCGCGGCGGCTGCGAGCGCCGTCCGCCGCCAATGTTGTTTTCGCTGAGTCGAGGCGCGGGTGTTGTTGGCGGCGGCGCCATATTGGAAGGGACGAGCCCCCGCTCTCGATCAGCCCCTGGGCGCGGGCCCGGCCGCCGCCATGCTGTACCTGGAGGACTATCTGGAGAGTGAGTGTGTGCGCGGCGGGGACGCCGGGCGGCCGGGCACGGCAGGTGCGGGGGAGCCGGGGGGAGCCGCGGAGAGGAGGCGGCGCTCCCCCTCCCCCACGGCGGCGAGTGACTGACTGGCTCCCCCCCCCCTCTCTCCCGCTCCCCCGTGTCCCCGCAGTGATCGAGCAGCTTCCCATGGATCTGCGCGACAGGTTCACCGAGATGCGCGAGATGGACCTGCAGGTGCAGAGTACGTGAGTCCCGCCCCCGCCGCCTCCGCCCGCCCCCTCCCCGCCCGCCCCGCTCCGCCCCGCGGGCTCCGGCCCCACCGCCGCGCCCCCGCCGCAGGGCGGGAGGAACGGGAAGGCCGAGCGGGGAAGGAAGGAGGCGAAGCGGCGCCGCTCCGGCCCGTGCCGGCGGAGCCACTCGCTCCCCGCCGCCGCCCCCCGGCTGCCCCGGGGCGGTGTCGCCCCCTGCCCGCCCCTCGCCCCGGCTCTCCGGCCGCTCTGGCACGGCTGGCATCCCGGCTGTGCCGGGCGCTCTCGTGTCCCGCGGGCGCTGCGGAGCCGCGGGAGGCGGCGCTGCGGAGCCCCCGGGGCGCTGCGAGGGGCGGGGCGCGCGCCCCCGGCGCTGTCGCGACAGAGCCGGGCCCGCCCCGCCCCACGCCCGCCGCCGGGCCTCGGCATAGGGAAGGTTTCGCTGTAGCGGAGCTCCTGGGCTTGTGCTGCTCGCTAAGGCATGTTCGGTGGCACGTCCCAAACTCTTTAGATTTTTGATCCCTAAGAGCAGTGATGGTGGTTTGGAACATGAGTTGTGTCCCGCTCCTTCAGCAGGCAGCGGCGTGCTGTCCCTGAAACTTTCCAGCCAGCTCTCTTAAAATAGCACATGTGAAAGTGCTCTTTGTTCTGCCTCTCGTGCCCTAGCTGACACATAACCAAATACACTTTATAAGTATAGTTTAGGTTTTATACAAGTTACATTTTAGATGAAGGTATATTTAATATAATTACATGTTTAGTATAAATATATATAATATAGTGTATATAAATACATATATACATATAAAAAGTATATTATTTATACTTCGGGTTTTCTACAACTATATTTTAGGTTTCTTTTAGATCACTTTATATCTCTGCTTATATCCTGATGTAATACACTGCTTTATGCTGTTTTCAGGATGCACTGGCCTTTCATCCTTTCTAATGCAATCTCATCTGGGACTTAGATGTCCTTTAATATCTAATTAGCTGTTGTGGTCATTTAACAGACAGTTAATATGGTTATCTGTAACTGTGATCCAAAGGTCTTCGTTAATGAAGCTGTTATTGCACAAGAGATGTGAGGAATCGTCCATATAGAAGGGTTAGGCTATTGTAAAGAGGAATGAGAGAAAGAGCAAAGTTTGAAATAACAAGGGAATGCTGTATAGGAATACACAATGCAGCACGAAGTTGGAACAGTTCTTGAAAACTGTAGTTTAACCTATAATATTTCAAAGTGCAGTCTTAGGCTTTTCCTTGGATATTTACTTTGGTAGACCCAGCAGGTCTGTTTAACAGACCCTGCTGACACACACAGAAGTGGCTATAGGATTTTTTTGGTATATTATGACCCAAGTGCTGTCTTGGGTTCAGTGCTTAAAGTTGTGGGAACAGTCATGGCTCCGTATGGGAGAAAATCCCTCTAAAGTCACTTTCACCAGAGAGCACCTGGAGAGGGGGTGAGCGGCTCACTGACTTAGGTAATTTGGAATAAGTTCACAAGTTTTACTTTTGTTCCATAGAGAGGCAAAGAAGCTAGTAGGGTTTTTTTTAAGTGTGTTTCAGAATTGAGCCAGCTAGCATTGCCAAGGTTGCAGGAGTGTCATTTCCTCTTCTTTAACTGGAAATTACAAATAACAGTCCATATTGTATTGCTGGAAATAGCAAATGACACTGAATACTGTATACTAGGACCAACCTTGGGCACAGAGAAAAATTCTCTCAGACCCTGGTACTTCTGTTATTTTTACACAGTGAGTGACAGAGCATCCAAAGACATTTACAAAATTTCTGGAGTAGCATCTCTAAAATCAGTTGCCAAACTGCCCGGTGAGCCCTACATACAAACCTGGAGGTTGTTTTCATGCTGTGATACAGTGACTTGCTGTGAAGATTCAGGGTGTTGAAAGTACTTGAAAACAATAGTTTGATGAGTGATGCTGTCCCAGAAATCCACATGAGCTGTAATTCAGAGACACCTGTGCTGCTCTGTTTTAGAGTCAGTGTTGACTTTATGTTCTGTCCTGTTTAGACCACTTGGACTCCTAATGGGGCAGGTGCTGCTGTTCTTGGAAGAAATAACGAACCAGATGTACCTTCTGTATGTTCTGATAAGACTGCTGTGGGAAAAGCAAAGGTCATTGGAGTTGTGACTTGACTCTTGAGCTTTAACTGAGCTCTACATGAAACATAAAATATGTTTCTCTGTTTAAGGTCGTCACGGATTATCAGGCCTTTATGGTAAAACATAAAACTCTGGAAAAAAGCCTCTCTTCTAATAGATTTCCTGGTAACTCCCCTGAGAAATCTTATATAAGAAATTAGTATCTCAGAATATAGTATCACAGTTGGATTAAAAAGGTTGGGAGGAAGAAAAGGTGGATGAACTTGAGTGTACCAGAGAGAACTTTTCATATAATTTGGTAGATCTCACCTTCGCTTCCCTTTGCCGTTTCTGCCCTTTTAGGAGAAACCAAATTTCTGTGGAAGTTTTCCCTTATGCAGTTTCACACAGACTGATAACGTGTCCTCAATAAAAAATGAAGAGGAAAGATTTTTTTTGTCATTTCTTGTCTATGGAGCTCTTAGAATAATTATCACCTAAGGTGTATGGGCTCTGGGATAGAAGGTAGAACATTTAGTTTGTTGACTTTATGGACCGAATTGTTGTCATTTGGTCAGAAATCATTTTAGAAGCCTCCACATAAAGTGTGTGCTTCTTGATTGCTTTTCAGGCTTATTAACTTTCTCCCTGGGTAACATGGTGCAAGTGGACAATGCTCATTGTACAGATTCTCCCATCTTTAGCCTGTGTTACACCAAAACTGTGAATGCTTCGTTTGGCTGTGTCTAAACAAAGTTGATGTGAGCCTGTGTCACAACTGTTATGGCTTGGGATTAATGGTGAGAGTTGTTAGGTTCCTGTTGGGTTTTGTGCTGGATGTTCCCAGCATAGGGAAAATTGATGAATGTTTTTGATCATTTAGTATGAATGATTTTTGGTTATTTGGCAAGAGATGATGCCCATCATGTAATTCAGTTTTGATGGTGGTTTCTGGAAAGTTTTTTAGCTGTTTTACATCCAGAACCTGAAGTCTAGGTAGTTTGTGGGTTGTCACATTTAATTTGAAACTGCTGTCTGGGCAGTGTTGCTGAGAGTGCTGTGAAAAAAAATCAGTATTGTCATCTACCCTGACACTAGCAAGGCTGTCAAAGCAGGTTTGACTGAGGCAGCTGTACGTTTTTGGAAATATGCAAGCTGTTGCGTGCACAACTGTTGAAGTAGTAAACTCAGTGGGAGAAGCGTGAAGGGAAAGGGAAGGGAATCCCTGTTACTGTCTTAATAAACAACAACAAAAAAACCTTGTAGTTAACATTTTCCTTTCTAGAGATAGTTAATGTTAGAAAATTGGTGGTTTTATTTTTTCCCCTTACGATATTTCTAAACTTTATGTAAGTGAGAATCCTGTCTAAATAGTATTTCATCAGTGATTTACCCCTGTGGGGATGAGGGAATAACTTGTGCTTTGCCCTTACCCTTCCTAGCATACAATGGAGAGGGCCTTGATTTAAAGGCAGTGACTTTACTCTTCAGTTGCTCTACCTTTTTGAGGCACTAATTTTTTTCAATTATTTGGTTTTGTATTTGACTGTTTCTCTTAGGAGAGTATTTTGTTTCCTGCTCAGTTTGTAACTGGCTAGAATGTTCCAAAGTCAGCAATCTAGAGCCCTGGGTGAGGAGTTTGGGTCGTGCTTTAAGTCACTACCACTGCTCTTAGGGACAAAAAACCTTTAGAACTTGGAGTCCTGCCTGTCCCATGCTGGAGAGCACAAGAACCTTGATGAGAATCCTACCAGAATGCAATTCTGCTTCTTGGAAATGAAGGTAAATAATTCCCTCCGCTGTCCACTGTTGCTTGGTTGTTTTGGTTTTTTCTTTTTTTTCCTCTCTAATAGTTTGCACCTCAGTCCTGTCAACTTTGTTTGAGAAAAAATATCTCCCATTATTTCCTAATGTTTATGTACATGAGAAGATAATATTTGTCTTAATCTTTTCCTATGCTACAGATGCAATGGATCAGCTTGAGCAGAGGGTAAATGAATTTTTTATGAACGCAAAGAAAAACAAACCTGAATGGAGAGAAGAACAAATGACATCAATCAAAAAAGTAAGGATATCACAGGAGTGGGTAACATTTTTCTTTTGCAAATTAAGATAACCTTAGGAAAAAATAGCTTATGATAGATGGAGACTTCAGTGTTCAGAACTATGCCTTCCCTTGGGCTTTCAAGAGATGGATAGAACTACCTCGGAGGAGAAAAGTGACTGAAAGGTTTCTTTGATCAAGCATTTCTCTCAAGTTTTATCCAGTATTTGCTAGCAATTTAAAAAATATGATCCTGAAATGGTGAGGTAACCAGGTACTAAATTTTCAGCTCAGTTTTTTTGTTTCTCCTTGTGTGACATGAAGTTGTGTAAGTTAATTGGCTTTCTTTTAGAGGATAATTTTAAAGCTAGATTTAGCATTTCCCGTAATTCTGCCTCTGTCCTTTTATATGTTATATATATGGTACATGTAGCTTGAGGGAGGGAGGAGTAAGAAGATGGATGTGTTCTATCTTTCAGTACTTGGGCATTGGTGGTGGTATTTTTTGCAGTGTAGTCCATCATTTGGTTGGGAGAAAATCCTCTGTAGTTTCTTACACTGGCTACTTCAACCTCTTATTTGGTTGTTTACTTCTTTAATTAATGCAAATAGATTTCTGTATTTTAAAAAAGATAAAGTCAAAGTTCTAACTTCCCTAGAGTAAATGAAAATTTGCTTTTGACTTTAGTTGAACCAAAATTTCAAGTAGTTTTCGTCTAAGCAAGATACTATTCACTGGAAATTGAGAATTAAAAGGCAGTAAAATCTGTTTAAATCTAACATAAAAACATGTGAAAACATATTTTTTAAAAAAAAGTTTTGTCAGTGAATTTTCATTGGTTAGAGCAGATTTTTAAATTGGATTGCTTCATTCAAGTTACACTTATGAGTTATAGAAATTTATTTTAAAATAATTTAAGATATATACAACATTGTTTCTATTTAACTGCAGTGTTGGAAGGGCCTCCCTGCACAGTACTGTTCAGCATCTTTTTGAAGAGCAGTTGGATCTGCCGTGGTCCTAAAGATCTGTAGGAAGTAAAAGGCATAATCTCATTTTGAGTCCATAACTTTGTGCTGTGTAATATAAAATAAATCCAGGATTGTTTCTTTTCTTGTAACATTTCTTGCAGAAATATAAATATCACTGTAGGAGGAGATGTCTCCATCTTGTAGTTTGCTTGTTCTAAGGCCCAGACAATAAATTGGTATATATTATATCTCTCATTTAAAATTTAGCTGATGGTTGTTTACAGTAAAGTTTCACAGGCTTTCTCAAAACTGACTTGAATTTCTTCTTTTAGCTTATATTTTGTGTTGGATAACAATAGCTTAAAATTAATAGTGGAAATTAATTTATGTTCATAATTTAAAAAAAATTCTCTTTAACAGGATTATTATAAGGCTTTGGAAGATGCAGATGAAAAAGTGCAACTGGCTAATCAAATATATGATCTGGTAAGTGGACACAAGACTTGTGGTGAATTACCTAAATTTATGCCCTGAGGAGTTCTAAGAATTTTGATAAGCATTACAGCTGTGCTACCTGTACTTCTGTGTCATCTACATACAGATATTTTGCTGGTGAAAGAAACATTTAATATTTTATTGACTTTTAAGAATTTTGTTATATTGGTAGTAAGCGTCACTTAAATACAAAACAAAGAAATAAGTTTAGAAATTGTAAGGTTTTAATGCATAGCTATGGCCTGTTTAGGAAACTGGTTGAAAGAGTCCTTCAGGATGCAGTCTTTAGGGCAAAGGAGTCCAGGAAGTCTGGACATTGTTCAGTAAGGAAATCTTAAATATACGGGAGCAGGCTGTCCCCCTGTGCCAAAAACAAAGCCAGTGGGAAAGAATGCTTGCTGGGCTAAATAGAGAGCAATAGCTTTAACTCGGGGGGAAAGAAGAGAGTGTATCATCTTTGGAAGAAGGGTCAGGCAGCTTGAGAGGGCTACGAGGATATTGTGAGTATATGCAGGGAGAAAATTAGAAGGGCCAAAGCCCAAGTAGAACTTAAAACTGGTTACTGCTACAAAAGACAATAAAAAATATTTTATAAATATATCAGCAACAAAAGGAGGGCTGAGGAAAATCTCCACCCTTTACTGGATGCAAGGTACTTAATGCCTTCTTTGCCTCAGTCTTTAGTAACAAGACCAGTTGTTCTCAGGGTAACCAGCCCCCTGACCTGGGGAGCAGAATCAAGTCCCCATAATCCAAGGGATATGGTCAGTGACCTGCTATGCCACGTAGACACACAAAAGTCTATAGTCCTGATGGGATCCACCCAAGGACACTGAGGGAGCTGGTGGAAGAGCTCACTGAGCCACTTCCATTCATTTAGCAGAAGTTCCACATGATTGGAAATTAGCAAATGTAATGCACATCTATAAGAAGGGTCGGAAAAAGGATCCGGGAAAGTACAGGCCTGTCAGCCTGACTTCAGTGCTGGGGAAGGTCATGGAGCAGATTGTAAGGGTCTAATAAAGCTATCATGATCCCAACTATGGGGGCAAAAACTGGAATGATTTATTGAACATGCAAACGCTGTTTAAGGGTCTTGGGGGCTTAACATGCTAATGAGGAGGCAGGGTTATTCCAAACAGGGGTTTCCACAATCTATTAGCATTTCCAGTAACAGGGGTGACATAAGGGGAAAAATGGATTTACATTTTTCGGATCCAGTATTTACATTTGGGGGAAAAAGGATTTGATATTTCCAGTAAGCAAGAAGGGAAGCACTGGGGAAGGGTGGTCAGCTTTTCCTGAAATAAGGATTTACACAGGGAGGGAGAAAACAATGAGATATCTGATAGCATCATGCAAAGTCTCTCTACTTCCTGCTGGGAGAGATCAGGACAATCCACACGAAGTGAATGTCAGTGGATCTTGTCTGGTCTTTTAGATGATGTTTTTTTCCAACCCCTGTGGCCCAAGGTTTCCTGTTTAATCCTAGCACTTCCTTTTCTGTTGGACTGCAACAGCAGATCATCTGGAGAGCCATCCTGCAGCACGAGCTGGACAGTCAGGGGGATCTGGTCCAGACAGTATGGGTTTAGGAAAGGCAGGTCCTGCTTGAATGACCTGATCTCCTCATTTGACAAAGTGACCTGATTGGCAGATGAGGGAAAGGCTGTCTGCCTGGACTTTAATAAACCCTTTAATGCTGTTTCCTATAACATTCTTCTGGGGAAACTGGCTGTTCCTGGCTTGGACAGGTGCACTATTGGCTGGGTAAAAAACTGGCTGGATGGCTGGGCCCAGAGTATAGTGGCATGTGGGGTTTGAAGTTTAAGTATATTTACTTTGCATTTTCTTAGACCCTACAAGTCATACTGCACGCAAATGTAGTAGACATAAAACAACTGCTTTAGTTTCACAGCAGCACCAAAAGTTTGTTCCAGAAGTCAGCTCTTATATCCTCTCTTTTGGTTAGCTGGTAACTGAAAAACCTGTTCAGTTTTTAATAGAGACAGATATATTTTGCTGGATGGCTGCAGACGTAGAAAGCATTTGCAACATAGTGTTTCTTTTCACGATAGTGAGTTCAGGGGATTTTTTGTTAATTTTTAGTACCCAAGAGCACATCACGATTTACTCAAACACACAGGAATCTCTACACTTTTACTTAATACTCAATTTCCCCAAAGCAGCCCAACCTCTTCTAAAGCCCATGTCATGAACTGTTCTTTCTCTTCTCCTTCGTATTGACATATCCACAGCACCTCCAAAGTCCTCTTCATCTTTTTTCTCGAAAGAGACACTTATGACAGTGTGTTGGATCACTGCCTACGCTATTTTGGTGTTAACACCAGTGTCTCTGCTGAGTGAGGGAAATGGAGGTGACCAAGAAGATATGCTTCTGTGTGTTACTGTACATGCTTAATGGTGCATGGCATAAAATTGCCGGAAGGGAAATACTTAGCAAGTCTGAAATTAAGGATGTAGATGTTCATGTTCCAGAACTGGAGGCTATTTGTTGTTGGTTTGTCTGAAAAACAGGTGGACCGTCATTTGAGAAAATTGGACCAGGAACTCGCTAAATTTAAAATGGAACTTGAAGCAGATAATGCTGGAATCACAGAAATATTAGAGAGACGTAAGTATGAATGATTTTCTTTAAGAACTTGACACACTTTCTGTCAATTTGCAAAATTAAAATATCATATGCTTGTTAGTGGCAGGCAGTATTCCCACTTATTTTAAAACTGTTTTAACCCACTTTTCATCAGTGATTCTCAAATTTTAGTTTCAACATCAAAATACAACTGAGTAATTAAAATAACTTTTTCACACAACTGTTGGACTTGTGAATTGGTGACTGTATCTGACAGATGCAGAATTCTTTAAACCTGTTTTTAATGACTGGAGGAATTCAGAAAAGTACTTCAGTATAAGCCTGTCACCTACCCAGTTGCAAGTGTACTATTTCTTCCTTGAATTGATTGCCACCACACTGAGGAGGGTCTTTAGTTTATTTTAGTTCTAGGTGTGGAATATCAAATACAGTTAGATACTTATTTTTTTAAAGGGGTGAGAATGGGTTGTTTTGTAATGGTGCAGTGAGGGAAGAGCATTTTAGGTAAGAAACCTGCATGTTGAACAAATATAGCAATGCTGGTGTTAAGAATGTGAACAAAAATGTAATGTGACAGCTTTTTTGACCAACTTGGTGTAGAAGAGTCTGGCCTTTCTGTACGCATCAGGATTTAAACATCAAGTTTGGATGTGATTATGATATATTTCTGAGTTCCTTTAATTACTGTGATTATGGAGGCAGTGGTTGTCCTCATAGCCAAACACAGTGAAAAGTAACTTAAATCACTTGAGGATATTGGGAATAAATATTCTTTCTTGGAACTTTTTGTGGCTTTGGTATATGAGTTGGGAGTTTTGGGATATTTTATTTGTAATTGCTATTACAAATAACAGGCACAAAAAAACCCCCTGTAAATCGAATGCTTTTAATGAACTAGCAACTACATAAAATTATTAGTTTATTTTAGTTGAAATCCCAGCTGTTTATCTTCTGTTGAGCTATGTGTTTGGAGAGGTTGCTAGGTAGCATTTCAAGAACTCAGAATAGAAAAGCACCAAACTGCATCTTTAAGGTTTGTTTGGATTTGGGTTTTCTTTGTTTGTTTAAATAAAGCTAAAAGTAGAAGCCTGTAAATTTTTTCACTTTCAGAATAAATGCATATAGCTGAGGTTCCGCCAGAGGGCAGCCTTTGGGCGAGTTGATGATGTGATTGAAGTTTGCTCAGCCAAAATAGCTCGTTATGCTTTGAACTTCTTCCAGAATAATTTTATTTAAGCTTTTGTAATACAGTTATGTATTACTCATATACTCATGTATTTCAGTGCTTTTTGAAAGCACTGAAAAAAGTAAAGAAATGTTGAAGCTACAGATTTTGAAAAATGATTGTCACTTGCTTTCTTGAATAGTCTCCTATGTAGACATGAGTTAGTAGATATTGCAGCTACTTCAGATTTTTTTTGCCAGAGATTGATGCACAAAGTGTTGTATATTGTGCTAATGGAAATTTATAGTCAAAAGTCTCTCCCATGCTGCAATTATTTAGCCTCATCCTATAAGAAATATTATTCCTAGATGTATACTTGCATTTGTGCCTCACCGACTTCATAGGTGGTTTTTTTTCTTTGTATTAATTGCTCTTTTTATTTTAAGCGTTAGGAAAATTTGGATAATGGTAGTGAAGCCCTTCCTGTTGAATGTTAAATCATCTGGAAGTACATTGCTATTGCTTCCATTTTGACAAGATGGACTCAGTGGGACAAAATGTCTTGTTTACATAGTTGACCTGTTACATTTTTCAATTCATATTGGTGGAGATTGTCAGTAGTTTTGGTGCAGCCATCCTCCAATCATCACCAGCCTGTGTGCAACTCATTTGAATAAGTGGCATGTTGAGGGCAATGTTGTTTGTTCTCCTTATTGACCTTGATTTTAACTTCTTGATTTCAATAGTTAAACACTAGCATTCACCAATTTTTAAGACTAATCTCACTGGCTCCTGGTTGTACTGTAGGAAGGATTTTCTACTCTAGCAAAAATTCTTATGATTAAAATAAATATAACTGCATAGTGATTTGATTAATATTATAAAGATTCACTTAATATCTAAAAGTCAAAAGCATGGCAAGGACAACTCTGAAATTTTCCTAACCTTTTCACCCCTTCTTAGGGTCTCTGGAGCTGGATACACCATCACAACCTGTGAATAACCATCACGCCCATTCTCATACTCCAGTAGAGAGTAAGTATTTGAGACTTTGAAAAAGTGGCCACTTTTTATGTTTCCTTTTTTTATTTTTTTTTTTTTTATTTTTTTTTTTTTTTGAGTAATGTTAGGAAAAAAAATATTCTGAATTTTTTTCCTTCCAGACATTTCAGGGGAAAATAAGGCATAATAAATGATAATAATGTCTGTTAAGAAGAAGTGCAAAAATGAAATAGTAAGTTTTTGCTAGTGGAAATTAGTTGAAAGTGCTGTTTTTTTAGTTTGATTTTCAAGCTGAATAGGTTTTACATTTAAGTTCCCTCCATTTGTTTCATTTAGAAAGGAAACACAATCCATCTTCTCACCACAGTACAACAGATCATGTTCCTGAAAAGAAGTTTAAATCTGAAGCTCTTCTATCTACCCTGACTTCAGATGCTTCTAAAGAAAATACACCAGGTAATCCTAATTGTCTTTCCTTTCATTGGTTTTAAATTAAAAGAAGAGAAACTTTTGAGTTAGTCTTTTGAAATCACAGAATGGGTACGGTTGGAAGGGACCCTAGTGGGTCATCTGGTTTAACCTACCTGCTGCAAACAGTGTTATCCCAGATCACATTGCACAGGATTGTGTCCAGACAGTTCAGAAATATCTCCAGTGAGGAAACTCTACAACCTCTCTGGGCAATCTGTTCCAGTGCTTGGACACCCACTCAGTAAACAAGTGCATCCTTATGCTCCAGTGGAACTTCTGGGCATCAGTTTCTGCCTGTTGCCTCTTGTTGTATTGCTTGGCACCACCCAGAAGAACCTGGCTCCATCTTCTTGACACTCTTCCTTCAGATACTTATATACATTGTTGAGGTCCCCTCTCAGTTGTCTCTTCTTGAGACTGAACAGGCCCAATTCTCTCAGCCTTTCCTCATAAGAGAGATTCTCCAGTCCCTTAATCATCTTCATAGCCCTCTGCTGGACCTGCTCCAGGAGCTCCTTGTCTCTTGTATTGAGGAGACCAGAACTGGGCGCAGCACTCCCAATGTGGCTTCACCAGGGCTGAGCAGAGGGCCAGGATCACTTCTCTTGACCTGCTGTCAATGGTCTTCCTTAGAACCTTCCAGGTTCTTGGCCACAGGGGCACACTGCTGGGCTTGTTGTCCACCAGGACCCCCAGGTCCTTCTCCACGGAGCTGCTTTCCAGCAGATTGACCCCAGCCTGTACTGGTGCAGGGGATTATTCCTCCCCAGGTGCAGGACCCTGCACTTCCCTCTGTTGAATTTCAGAAGGTTCTTCTCTGCTTCTCTCTCCAACCTGTCAAAGTCCTTTCAAAGGGCTGCACAGAACTCTAGGGTATTGGCCACTCTGCCTGGCTTTGTGTCATCAGCGAACTTGCTAAAGAGGAATCTGCCTCCTCATCCAAGTCATGGATGAATAAGTTATACAGTACTGGGCCCAGTATTGAACCTTGGGGGACACCACTAATGATAGGCCTCCAACTAGACCCTGTGCTATCGATAATGACCCTCTGAGATCTGCCATTCAACCAGTTTTCAATCAGAGGCTCATACCCTTTCCTCTGGGATTTTCAATCACTTGAAACATGAGATACTGTAGGCATTGTTACTCATCTTTGTTGTCCATGAAGCAGGTCAGTTTTGTTGTCATTTAACAGCTGTCTGTTGGCTGTTCCTTTTTATTTACATTGCTTCAAAGAAGATAACAGTACGATTTCATTCAGCCAGTAGTAGAAATATAAGAGATCAATGCATTACTGCTTTGGGAAAAAGAAATGCATGGAACAATTTCCAAAGTAAGGGAAAAGAATTTTCACATCTCTTTTTTTTTAAGTGTTGGTCTGACGTGGCATTTGACTACAATAAAATAAAATTCTTTCATGTATTGTCTATGTCAAAAGAGGCAAGAAGCCTGTTTGGCTGAATGAAAAAAACCCCACAACTTTCTGCCCATTTTCAAAATTTAGGCGTTTCTTAGTTTCTTTTCTGAAAAGAAAAGATTACGAGAGGTTATAGTACGTAAAGTAACTACTGTAAGTTTTGGAATTTAGCAGTGTTCATCAGTTTTAAGTAGTCTCCCTCATACCTATTTCACTTTTCTTTTGAAGGATCTTCACATGAAGTTGCAAATAAAATGTAACTATGAGCAGCTGTCATTCTGTAGATGGCCATGGAAATCTGTGTTGCATTAAAACTGTGATTTGTAGTTTTCAGAATTAAGATTGGTAAAGTTTTACTTCAGAAACAATATAGGTGTACAGTCAGATTCTTACTTTCTTGATGGTTAGTCAGCATTGTTTCAATATCGACAGATACAGCAGCTGCATCTTTTCTTTGATAACTGAGTAGAATAGTGAGAGCTGTCTTTCTAAAAGGACTCCTTGCACATGAGCACAGAGAGGGAACAAACTTCTTTTTTTTTTCCCTTATACAAATACTGTCTATGTCAAATTACTTTTAAAACCTTTTTTCAAAATTATTAGACTGCCTTGATACGTTAACAGAGTTCCTACTCTTTCACTGGTTGTCATATATAACTCTTCTTAAAATGCAAAGGAATTTAGTTTCATTTTGAATTTCATAAATGTGTTCTATTCATCAAGGGTGTCGAAACAGTAATTCATCATCCTCTTCAAACAATGCATACAATACAAACTCTTCTCAACCATTGGCATCATATAACCTGGGCTCATTATCTTCAGGATCCGGGGCCGGTGCAATTACCATGGCAGCAGCTCAAGCAGTGCAAGCCACGGCACAGGTAATGTCAAAATGTTCTTGTCACTCTGCCATCTGCTATTGATTAAGAAGAAAGGCTAGTGACTTTATTTTTTTTTAAATCTGAATTCCCATGATCACTTTCAGCTTTTGTTTATATGCCACAGTTTCATCCTATATAAATTGCCTAAAGGGACAGCTTGTTTTCTGGCTTTTCCTGGGGGATATTCTTACACATTTTACTGCTTACTCTACATCACTTTGTTAACAAGGTAACTAATGAACCTGTGCAAATAATTAGCAGTTAGCAGTTGTCTTATGTAAGAGCTTTACTGTGTAATCTGATACAATACCAGTATTCCTTTTAGATGAAGGAGGGAAGACGAACATCCAGTCTAAAAGCCAGCTACGAAGCATTTAAAAACAATGATTTTCAGCTTGGAAGAGAATTTTCATTGTCCAGAGATTCAGCTGGATATTCGTCATCAGCTCTGGCATCCACGTTAACACAGACATTAAGTTCATCAACCACAGATTCACGAAGTGGCAGAAAAAGCAAGTAGGTTTTCTTACTTGTTGACTGCAATTATAGCTTTTAAGGCAGCTAAGCTTTCTCTTAAAAGTCATGGGCCATAATAGAAATACTTTGTATTTAATATCTGTGAGGGAGAATCAGTAGAAGACAGTTATTGCCTGCTGGACATCTTTTTTTCAGGGCTGTTCTTCAGTACTCTCACTTTTTTTATTTAAGCAAACACACTCCAAGTTTGTAAATAAATGTATTGATTTGCTTTTTCATCTGTGATACAGTCAAGGTCCTTCCCTCATTTTTTTTGTGTTCTGGAGAGATTTGACATAACAGCAAATGTTGGGAATTACCATGCAACGCTTTGTAGATGGTTTTGAAATAATCTGCAGATTTGCTTCATGCCAGATCACAAATAAATGCAACACTTTCTGATGGCTGATCATCTAGGACAGGAAATGGACTGAATTTTATTTCTGATTAAAATGAAGTTTTAAAACATTTTAACCAACAGTGTCACAACTTGTACTTGAAATAATTTGTCTCAAAATGCCCATCCTTTTAAACTGACATGAGTTTTTTTCTTCATACAAATTTATGTGTGTTCACAGCTCAGTTAATAATACTATTTTAGAAGGATTTTTAATCTATGCATAGATTTAGTGTCAGATCTCATCTATAAGCAAAAGCATAAAATTTTTATTCTGGCACCATTCCTATGGAGTGATTGGTGATGCTTGAGTGGAGGTTAACAGAGAATCAGTCATCTTCAAAACAGTTACCTGTTGTACATGACATATGACATTATTTATATGTAAATTCCTATTTCATTTGTAATATAATTTTTATGGGGACTTGACACCAAGGCTGTTAATGGAAAATTTTGTGAAGAAAAGCATTCATTAAAGCCATTTGACAGTTTAGAGCTGTTAAATTCCATTGATTAGAACAATGTATTTTGCACTTGTAAGCTGGCACGACTTGTTTCCTTTTCCAAAGAGCATTCAGTGGGTCCATTCCAGTGCTTGCAGTAGTTGAATGAAATCTGTTAGCAAATGATACTTTGGGATTTACATACTGCAGTATTTCAGAGTTAACAAAGTGCTTGTTTAGTGATTCTTTCACTTGGCAGGAAATAAATTTAAATCATGTATGCCATTTTTTCCTTTTTGTTTTTCCTTTTCTCAGAAACAACAACAAATCCTCAAGTCAGCAGTCCTCGTCATCTTCTTCTTCTTCCTCTCTATCATCATGTTCTTCTTCATCTGCACTAGCACAAGAACTGTCTCAGCAAACAGCAGTAATACCAGAGTCTGATTCTAATAGCCAGGTTGACTGGACCTATGATCCAAATGAGCCACGTTACTGCATTTGTAATCAGGTAAGGATAGCCTCCAGCCTGAAATACAACTAGAACTGCTGGTTTGATGTAATTGAACTTCCTTCTCTGGTTGCTAATTTTTTAAAACATTGTGGTTTTACCCTTGAAATTCTGATCTGTTTTTATTTACTTACTGGTGCTACAAATATTATCAACTCAAGCTAAAAGTGGTCAGTTTTCTAGTGATGTGACATACCTGGAGTGTTTAAAATCTGTTAGTGGAGACTTCAGAAATAATTAAATTAAAAATGGAAAGGGTTCACAGTGAATGTAGTTAAAATGTTAAGTTAGTAAGGAATTTGTCTGTTTTCTCCAACTTCCCCATAGAAAGCAAAAACCACCAAACAAACCAAACAAAAAAAACCCTACCAAAACACAAAATATCCCATAAACTTAAAAAAGCCCAAACAACCGAACAAAAACCTAATTTTAGATAAGCTGTCCGGAGAATGAATGACAACATGAGAAACTTACT
This sequence comes from Pseudopipra pipra, assembly GCF_036250125.1. Classification (NCBI taxonomy): domain Eukaryota; kingdom Metazoa; phylum Chordata; class Aves; order Passeriformes; family Pipridae; genus Pseudopipra; species Pseudopipra pipra. The sequence continues at coordinate 52,493,536 of NC_087553.1, forward strand.
TAAAATGCCTGTTCTTATTTCAAACACTTTTAAGAGAGTTGACTTTTTTTAGAGTTTATAGATTTCTGTAATTCTCTTTAAAATATTTGATTGTTTCAAATAAAGTGCTTGAAATTGTCATGTATGCAAGGGAAATGGCAGACATCAATATAATCTTGAGAACTAGGCTGATAACATACTGAGCACTGTTGTTTTCATCAAAATGTACTTCATTCAGGCTTTGAGTGCTGACCTTTTTTATCCAACCTGAAATATGCAGATGCATCTTCTTTTGCACAAACAATCTTTGAAAATCAATTCACTATGAACGAGGTGGTGTTTGGATTGTGTAACAGAAGCTCCGCACAGCCTCTTCACTTAAGAGTGAAGAAGATGCTTAAGAGAGATGACTCTCGTGAGTCCTTTCCAATATCCTTCTAGAATATTCTGTGATATCTGTGATACCTGTGAGAAGAAAAATCAAAATGTTGTTGCTGCTGTTAATGGACAGACTCCTTAAAGGAAAAAACTTGAATGTTAGCCCTTTGAAAATGTTAATTGCTTTTAGTTAATAATACAATTATTAAGAATGGAATTTTTTTTTCTTACTAGGTGTCCTATGGTGAAATGGTAGGCTGTGATAACCAAGATGTAAGTAACAAAGTTCAAAGGGTTCATGAGAGGCTTGTGCATGTAATTGTTGTTTGCAGAAGTTACTTTTTTTTAGAGTTGGTTTTTGAATAGATTTTTTTAGAGTAAAGTGCATATGTTTTGAACCACCCTTCAGGAAACTTCTCATTTCTCCTCACAGTTCAGGTTCTTTTAGAAACCTTCAGCCTTTACTGGGTTCAGAAAAGCCCTAGTTCAAAATGCCATTTATTTCTCTGAATGCTTAGCTGTGTTTAGCTAATAACAGTTGTCCTCTTCAAATAAAAAAAGTTTTAAAAGAGCAGTTGAATGTCATCATGTATTTACTGAGACACTGCATTTAAACAGAAATGCGTGATAAGATTACTTTTGTGTCACTTAGTATTGTCAAACTAAGTCTTTCAAAGCAAAACATAGTTATTTTGCTGTGTTATGTGAGTCCACATATGAGTCCTAGAATTCTTATCACTCTCCTTAGTTTTTTGAGTGTATGTTAGAGACTGAGATCTTCATCTCTTGTCATTTTTTCCTGTGGTTTATATGAAAAGCAGAATCTATGCTTTTTACTCATGTTTCATTTTCATAGAATTGTAATTGTGATAGGCACTGTGAAAAAAAAAACCAAACAAATCCCAAACCATCTCTTTAACTCTCTTTTTATAGTGTCCTATTGAGTGGTTCCACTATGGATGTGTTGGACTGACAGAAGCACCAAAAGGGAAATGGTACTGTCCACAGTGTACAGCTGCAATGAAGAGAAGAGGCAGTAGACATAAATAAGTTTCTTCATCTGGAAAACAAATTGTGTACTAAAGGTTTTATAGAGGTCTTAGGAGCGGAGGGGGAACTCTCACAACACCTCCTTGCAACCACTGAAGAGTTAACATGGCAGTCATAGAATGGTTGGGACTTAATGGAAAGGACCGTAAAGATCATCTAGTTCCAGCCCCCAGTCATAAGATCATGAATATTGGTTTTGCTAGTTGTGTTTTAACATTCTAAGTAAATTATTTACGCACCTTGATGTGCTACAGATAATATTCCAGTGAGCCTTGGATTATTCCAGTGGCCAACATATGCAGAGATTTGTACTATCAAACCATTTTCTCTAAGCACTGGGCATTCTACAATTATTTAATCTTCAAAGAATTCCAATAAGTCAAGGTTTTAAATGTATGTTTTATATACAAGAGATATATTCTGCTGCATGTACTGTACTCAAGAGCTGTTACGTAACACTATGTATATAAATGGTGCAAAAAGTCAGTGCTTCTGAAAAGAAAGAGACAATGTTTTTAAAATGCCTTTATAGCTTTGGTTCTTTATGAAACTTAATTCAGCAGGCTGAAGAAAATGGTTCTTGTATACAGCGGGCTGTTGTCCTTTAGGGTACTCAAGTATGTAAAAACAAAAAAAATGCTGTAGAATAAAACAAACTTGTGCCATTAGTCTTTATATGTTTCTGCTCCAGAGAAGGTGGGGGCCATAAGAGGAAAAAAAGGTGTTAAAGTGACAATAAATTTTTATACCAAATGTGTTTATTTTTTTGTGCAAGTAATCCTTTAAATTTGAATTGTATTAGGTGTAAAATAAAACAACCTCAACTCCTCAAATTAATGTTTTCTGTACATTTGTCAGAAAAAAAGTCTGTTTCTGAAATGGTTTCATTAACAAATTTATTGTTTTTCTGTGGCTGTTTCATGCAGCAGCACTGAACAGAAACAGGGTTTTTACTTCTATTTTCTAATTCCTCCTTCTTTCTGCTATTAAAAAAAGTACACTTTCCCTTTGGATTAAAGATTTTACTTCAGGCTGGAAGAGTGTGGCCTTCATGTAGTAGCTTTCCAGACCCGTGAAGAAGAGGAGAAGAGAGGGAGAGAAGCAGTGTTACATTGCTTGACCATGCAAGTACTGTCAAGGGAATAAAAACAGACAGGCCCATTAGAAATAGGAGTATGTGCAAAGAATGAAACCAGGATTCTGTCACAGTGTTTTTTTTTTTTTATGAAAGAAATAGGCATTTATAGTCTATGAACTGGGGAAAAGTAGATGTGTAAGAAGGGAAACACGATTATGGATGATAAATAGACTTTGGTAAAAGAATAGGCTAGAAGTTGGGGAAAATAAACATCAAGGAGCAGTTTAACTAAGGTTCCATTAAAACTGTGAACTGAACCCACTGTATATATTTCTCTGGAAATTGCAGTCTGAAAAAAACCACTTGAGGACTAGAATATCTGCTTTTAAGTGAGACTGTTGAGACAACGGAGATAACGAGTTGTTTCTTCTGTGGGAAACTAGTACCATGCTATGATTTGAAATTAAATAAGCAACCACTAATGCAGACTTCCCTTAGACTGAGTGTCTTTATGGCTATGAAGTTAGTCCATTGAGAATTATGACCATATATCTCTCACTCTGGTGGTAACCATACCTGGTGGTAACCATACCTGGTGGTAACCATACCTGGTGGTAACCTCACTTAACAGAACACAAATCCAAATAAAAATTTCAATTTTTAGTGTGAGCATTGGATCACTGTTTCACTGGAGAATATAAATTATTTTTTCATTGGCAAATGAGTTAGAGAAATCACAAGAGGAAAAATCTCACCTTAGTATTTTGTCTCAAAGTTAAGAAAATAGAAATGAACAAATATGAAAAATGTGGAAAAATTTGCAATACCTGTACATGCTTATGTTTTTTTCTAAACAAGAGAAGCTTACAGGTCATTAGGTGATCAGAGTGTAAAAGCAGTAATTAGTATGAAATATTTACATATTAAGAATGTTCATGCCTCATGGTCAATAAAGTTGCTGGACACTTTCCTGAGTAGACAAGTACAAGTGTTTAGGTGAGGTCTCTCATTAAAGCTTCTTTGAAAAACAGCAATGCACTGATTGAAGAGTAGGAGTCCCTTAATTGGGACATTGGGCCATCCACGTGGCTATTTGCAAAATAGAATAATAATAAAGGAGAAAATCAGATACATAACAGATCAGTTAAAGAGGTCTAAACAGTAACAGAATGTTTGCAATTAGGTTGTATTCTCAAAAATAATAAAAATGGAAAGTGCTAAAAGCAGCAGACAAATCTCATGATACTGAGAGTCTGATAAAGTAGATGTATTTCAATATTTTACTAAAATAACATAAACATAATATATAAAATAATACTGAGTTCTCACTTTACCTGCACCTTGGTCCTCTGAAGTAGCTATTGCTGTGTAGCAAAGTGATTTTGGAGTTACCTGGGTAATTTTATGGAAACCTCAGCTCACTGCTCAGCAGCAGGTCAGACAAGTGCTAAGAATGACTCAGTAGGAGACAAAGAATAAAACAGAAAACAGTTTTATGCTGTGTAAATTGATGGTGCACTTAGGTCTTAATGTAGTGTAAAATTCTGGTCTGCTCCATTACAAAAAGGCAGTAGAGCTAGGAAAAGGCTCAAATAGGAGGATCAAAGCAGCCAAAAGCTGTGTAATGACAACACAACTGAGAAGCAGATGAATTGTCTGGGAGTGTTGTGGATGAGAAAGAGGCAGCTCAGTGAGGATGTAACAGGGATCTGTAAATTCAGAAGTGATGTGGAAAAGGTGTGCCTTTTCATAGAAAAAGTAATCTGAAGGTAGCCAGTCCAAAGTAAAAAAATTAGGAGCATTTTTTCACACGTGGCATTCTTACATTACAAAACGGGACATACAGCAAAGATACCTGGATCAGAAACTCACTGAAGGCTGATCACTGGAAGTCAAGAGAGTTTGTAACCAGGGAAGTGTTCCAGGCTGACTGGCAGTCCTGCAATCCTCATAGCCTCGTGGCATAGACCACTGAACGCTCTTTGATACCAGACACGAGGTTAGGCAACTCTCTGGCATTATGCAGTGCAGCTACTTTCAGTTTCATCTCAATGCTTCAAGATTTGGGTGGACTTTTAGGATGAGGAGGTATTTGTAGTATCACAAACTGAGAGCCAATGTGCTAAGAGCTGTAATAGAACAAAACGTGGTCTATGCCTTGTAAATGGTATTGTGTGTTTGCACTGGGGAGCTGTAGATTTTATTTATTCTAGATCTGAAATTAAAAAGAAAGAAGAAATACTTTTATGCTTCCTGATCTGAAAATCCCACTAGGTTGTCCCTCTGAATAGCACAGGATAATTTGCATTCTTGTCTTCTTCACTGAATTTTGCAAAATGTTGTTTAACTGTACATGGTAAAGATCAGAAAATCTGAGGTTTGTTTCCCTTTTCTGTTCCCCCTCACCAGGGAGGTACTTTCCACTACAAGCTGGCTTTTCTTGGCAAGTTTTTTCATCTCCCTTCTCATCCTGCTGGAATGTCAGGACCATACACTTTTTTTCTTCAACAGAGGTGACCAGCTTGGCAACAGAGAGTTCAGTATTACACTTAGACTAAAAATCTCCAAGAAGCAGAATTGCAAGAGGAATAAGGGTCTGAGTTTTTACACTCTCCTCAGGGTACACATGAATAAAATTAGGCCCCACTGTATGAACACAGTCTCTGAAGTTTTACTACTCCTCCCAGGATTGACTAAAAAGCTCTGAGAATAATGTAACTAAAACAAGAAAAATGCCACACTTCAGAGTACCTACACCAATTTGCAGTAAAATTCCTCTTAGTGCTTTCAAATCCATATCTTGCTTTTATACTCATATAATATTCTATAAAGATGAACAGCAGCTTTTTCCTTGTATTTCATAGCTATTTGAGCATACAAAAGTTGTCGGCAAGTTGCATGATTACTTACAAGCTTGTGCTTGCATACATCTTATATTTTAGAAAAACCTATATTAGTTCATAATAGATTTAAAGTCTTTATTATAGAATCATAGAATGTTAAGGGGCTGGAAGGGACCTCAAAGATTATCTAGTACCAACTCCCCTGCCATGGGCAGAGACATGTCCCACTAGACCACGTTGCTCAAGGCCTTTTCTGGACTGGGGCATCCACAAATTCCCTGGGCAATCTGTTCCAGTGCTCCACCACCCTCACATAGAGAGTTTCTTTCTAATATCTAATCTAAATTTCCTCTCTTTCAGTTTGTACCCATAACTCCTGTCACTACAGTTCCTGATGAAGAGTCCCTCTCTGGCTTCCCTGTAGGCCCCCTTCAGATAGTGGAAGGTCGCTATGAGGTCTCCACACAACCTTCTCTCCAGGCTGAACAGTCCCAGCTTTCTCAGCCTGTCTTCATAGGGGAGTGCTCCAGTCCTCTTAGCAACTCTGTGGCCCTCTGGATTTGCTCCAACAGTTCCATGTCCTTATGTTGGGAGACCAGAACTATACTCAGTACTCCCGGTGGGGTCTCAATAGCAGAGCAGAGGGGAAGACACACTGACACATTGAGTAAATGACTTTAACTGTTTGATAACTGTATTCCCTTTTTATAGGAATAGGAATAATTCCCTTATTCCTAGCTACTACTGTACAGCTAGAATAGAGAAATACTTGCCTCATGACTGTACAAGAAAGTGATGAACAGTGTTAGGATCCACAAGCCCTAATACCTATTTGTACCTTGTACCTTATATTATGAAAATTTCTTAGTATTATGACAGCTCTGTTCCTTTCTAAATATTTATTCAGCAATGCTATATACATTGAATCAAATGCATATGCCCACATTTATGAAACTGGCTACTGCAATTAAGAAAAAGTTTTTGAAGTCATAGAGTAGTACAATGATGGGATTCTTTAAATAAATTATGTGCCGTTGTTCAGCTACAATTTATATATTTTTCTCAAAAATATCAAAATTTTGAGGAATCTTAAGTATACTTTTGTTGCTGAGCACAGATTTATTTATTAGGTTGACAGCTAACTTTGTTTTCCTAGTTAAGGCTGTATTAAGCCTTTCTGTCTAGAAGAATAAATAATAGTTATAATGTACTTGCACACATGAGGATTAGTAGAACAGAAATAGCAGAGCAATGTGAAGATAATTTTATATTGCTTCTGCCTGCAAAGTTGTGGCCTTACAATTTCAAAGCTAGATCCATGATTTATTTTAAGAAAAAGACATGTGGGATAGACATTTGGATAAACTTTCCAAGTGTGAGTGTAGTTAAGCGCTGGAAGGGGTCAGTCAGTGAAGTACTATGGAATTAGGGAATCCTTTCTTGTCAGATATGCAGGAATATTTTTCCCTGTGTTGACAAAGAAAATTTTCTTTACAGCTCGATTTTGGTGAGATTAAAAGTACATTGTAACGGGGGCGGGGGGGGGGGGGGAGGGGTTGTGGTGGTGTAAAAATAAGTGCTTATCATATTTAAAAATTGTTTTAATAAATGTTCAGTTATGTAGTTTGACTGAAAAGGTGACAACCTGGAGTGTTTCTTCTGTGACAAATTCATTTGAATATTGTATTCTTGACTTAAATTATTTAAAAATGTGTTTAATCTCTCTGTCATGTTATGTGGAGCTAAATTAATCTCAGGCTTTTAAAGTAAGCACATACTATAGATGGATGGATCAGTCAGTAGTTGAATGAACTGACGATAAAAATGTGTTCCTTAGGCAGGTCTGGAAAATGAAACAGTTCTACAGTCAGTAGTATTGACCAACTCCTTAATTTAAGAAGGTATCCCATACATTTTAAAATTAGCCTCAAAAAATTAAAATTATGTGCTAATCATTTTAATCTAGAGCAAAAATTTTCTTAAACACTGACTTTAAACATGCTTTTGCAGACAGAAGTGCTGATTTCAGAAGTGCTGATTACCTTTGAGAGCTTCACTTACATCAGAACTGTTCTGCCTCTCTCTTCTGTAACATTGTTGGTTGCTCTTGTAAGACATAAACACAATCTAAAATACAGACTAGGCAAACATCTCAGTGAGGTTTTAGCCCAGGACAGGAAAACAGAAGATGATTCTCAAAAACAGAAAAGAGAAGAAAATCCAACTTTAAGGTGTTTTGGTTAGTATCTGCATTAATGTTCAAGATTTACCAATGCTGAAGTACTTTCCACTTTGAAAATGCTTTCCAAACACTCACTGACAACTATTTACTTAAAGACTTCTGTTAAGAGGGTGAAAGGAATGTACTGGGAATGTCTTTCTCTGGAGGCTGACAAGCCTTATAATAGAAAAGATTCTAAGTTTTCCTCTTCCCTATTGTTTGTATCTTAAGCAGTCATATTTAAACCCATGAGGAAAGGAATTATCTGAACATATTGTTCATAATTATATCAGCACATTATAAAACTGTAACCTGATTCTGTATTTGACTAATGAAGGTATGATTTTAAATCAATCCCAAAAATTCTCTGTAATTCTCCTTCTAAAGACTGTTTTAAACAAGCAAATTAGCTCTCAGCCTTATATACATTTTATTAATTTTCTGTGTTGGCACTACCTGGTTTTACATGATTTTTCTGAAGCAAAGAGTCTCTTTAATGCACTTTATTTTTAAAAGTGCATCAAAATGAAGTTTACAGAAATAGTAATTGATTATTAGGAGCTTATTCAGCTACTCCATAATGTATTTCAGAGCTTTTCTGATTTAGTTATATTTCGGTTATATTTTAATTTTTTCAAGATCAAATCCTAAGTACATCTACATCTGCCCCTAGTCATAGAGCATACATCCATAATTAAAAAATATACAAAACAACCTACAAAAGAAATAGATCCCAACAACCTTGTGATCAGCTAATGAACAAAAATGGTTCGATTCACTTTTCAGCTCCTCTGGACAATTCAAAGTATGTATGAAGTATAGAAAAATCACAGCAAAACATTTTAGATCTCTCAGACCTGAAAAATATGTTCCTTAATCCTTGCATTGTCAACAGACCTTTGCATCAAATGCTAGTTTTACACAATCTGTTTAATCAGAGTGGTCAAGATCATTCACTGACAGTGTGATGTTCAGCTTCCTCCCAGCCATATCACAGTAGTTCAGCATGACATCCCTCCCCAGTTTCAGCTTTCTAGCCCCATGCAATAGCCACCAGGTGTGTTTTGAGCAAGCTGCGCAGTCCAGCAGGCCAGAGCTAAGAGGCAGTGTAGTGACTCTTCATGGGGCAGGACACAAAGAACTCATCAGAACTCATGCCGGCTGTGAAGGAGATGTTGTGTGGCCTCCTTCACTCTGTTTATTCCAGCCACGTTGCTTTTCTAAGATATAAAAATGGTTAAATCTAATTTTCAGCTTTACTTTTAGAAATATCATGTGGAGTAGTTTGCCAAAAGTCAGTGCTTAAAAGATGTAGCATATTTAATGCTATTTCTAAAGTAACTTCAGTGCCACAGTGGCTGCTGCTATCTTGTTCTGTAGCAATCGTGCTGTGGCAGCTGAGCTTGTGAGAGAAGCTGTACAGTTACAACCAGATCAATAAGTTCAGAAGTATACTGTTATCTTTTTCTGCCTATCCATAAGAACAACAAAATATCGTGTCTTGCATCTTCACATGTTCTTTTCACTTGTACAATAATTTCTCATATATGTGCACAGTATGTGAAGCACCCCAAGTAACACATTTCTGTACTGGCTTATTGTATATTCTGGCAGCACCATGAGAATGCAACAAACTGGAATAAACTGTAATATACTCTAGTATATTTAGTGTCTGGTCCTGATGGGGCTGGTTAAACCTATGGGTGCCTTGAAAGGCACAGATGAGCCTTTAGTCAACATTTCCGTGTAATGTGGTTGTCTCTGACAGTGTCAAGAGATATGTCTTGACTCTCTCTGCTAACGGAAGAGCTCTGTTAAACAAATGTCCATCAGTACAAAGCTTTTCAATAGGAAGAAATCAAGTTCTTGTTCCCTCATGCCTAAAACATCCGCATGTACGAACTCATCTTCTGAAGTCAGTGGAGGCCATGATGAGGTTTAACTTCTATGTTTGCATGGATATTTACTATACTGGGGCTAACAAAAATGTAATGATCAAAATGTCTGAAACGATTGGCACGTGGAAAACTTGGTCCAAAACTACAGAACTTGTTTGCCAAACCTATTAGTGGCAGGCACATCATCTGCACCAGCACAGACTAAACGATCTACACAGGCAGCTGTAGGTACCTGAAAGCATTACACTCTTATTTTACATGCACACGATAGAGGTGACAATATTTGCATGTTTGTAGGAGACTGTCATTTGTTTCCTTGCTGCCAAGGAGCATTAGAGGACAACTGAACCTAGAAGACACTGGGATAGTCATTAAAAAGTCTGAGTGGTCTCAGCAAAGCAACCACTTTGCTAAAGAAAGAGAGGATGTTCCTGATCATATAAGCAGTGAAGAGGAATAAAGGCAGTCAAAGGTAAGGGGACGGAATAAAATACAGTTTAAGGAATTTAGGGGATGAATTGGAAGATAGTGTTTATGGAATGAGGAGTCTAATTGTATTTTTCTACTGCAGCTTCTGAAAGTTGGTTTGTTTGAAACAGATACTGCTTCTGAACTTGATGGCAACTGGTGCTTGGGGATGACTGTTTTGGGTCTACTTACAGTGTAGAACAGGAGAAAAAATAAACACACCACTAGTTTTGACTACATACATAATTAGGCCAGGCTAGAGGGAAAACAGAACATGGCAATGAAATAGCTTAGTTTACACAGAAGAGGAAAGACATTGTGACCGGATCTGGAGGACTATGACATTTCAATTCTATATTTGGAGTTTATTGGAACAGAAACTAGAACAATTAACTTTAAAAACAAACAAACAAAATGCATTACTTTAAAAACAAATAAGCATTAGAATTAAATAGGTTTTTAAATGCTTCTCTTCCCCCTGCAAAATGCCCTTATAGACTGATCTTTTCCTTCATATTTGTTGCTCTCATTCAAACAACTCCATGGCCAGCTTGCAAGCATCGGACATTCCCACTGCCAAGGCAGCTATTTAGGATACATCCCACCTTCACTCTGGAGGCCTGGCTGAGGGATTGATCCTTCTCTTTGCGGTAGCCTCCAAACTGATATACCTACTACTTGCTGTCCCTCTCCCCCTGTCTCCTTCTCATGGGAGCTTTTCTGACCTGGTGCTGAGGGTAGAGGGGACAGGCCTGGTGTGGGAAGGGTGTCCCAGTACGCAGAATAATTAGTGAGGAATGCACATACCCCCATTGCAGACATCATTTATGCAGGCATGGAGTGGCTAGGACAGAGTCAGTGACACTGGTATTCTCGATTTCTTCCCACTCCCATTGGTACATTTTCATCTGAATATATGCAGCTAGGAAGAACTGCAAGGGAAATACTACTGTGCAGCACATCAAGCGTACTCAGAGCCCTTCTGCAGGTACAAGGCAGTGAAGAGCTCTGCTTGCAAGAGAAGTGCATGAGAAAGTAGTATTTGTGCAAATTCTTTTCATATAGTAAACCCAGGAAATATAATTGAAAGACAATAAGAAGGTTCTAGATCACCTAACCCAAGAGATTATTAACTGTATTAAAAGAAGAGAATGATCTTGGGAGAAGACAGAGATATCATTAGAAAAAGTTTTTAGGAAGAGGAAGACCTGAGAATGGAAATTCAAGTGCTCTCACCTGAGGTGTGAAGAAGAGGAGAATCGGCAAGATGCCACAGAAAAGATGTGGACCATCACAAAATAAATAATTACTTAAAGTAAAAAGGAACACAGACAGTGTCAAGAGATATTTCACTTTGTTCCTGTTCTGCATACCTGAAGACAAATATCCATGTTCTTAGAGCCTGTCTGGGCATTTCTTGATTGTCACTGATACTTATCCATCTCTCAGAAGTAACCAATGAGTCTGAGCAATCAAACTGGCTACAAAATCCATAAATCTATGTTATCTCTGAATAACTGCTGCAAGGGGATTATGTCAAGAGTCAGCAAATAACTGCAGACAGGAAGAAGCAGAGAATTTGCTGATCTATTTCTTCCTCATGACATTCAGATTTGCCTTTTAAGCAGGAACCAGTATCTTCATAACACTTATGGAAAGTATATTCATAACTGCTTTCCTGTATCTTCCTGTCAAGCAACTTGCCGTATTATTAACATACATAAATAAATAGATACCTCTGTTTCATTGTCACTCTTCTGCCAAAACAAAGTAGTGAAGATCATGGCTGAGTTTCAAAGAGATACCTCTGGACAAATAACTCAGTTGGCCCAGATTCTGCCTAAAACTTTAGGGAATGGTAGGTTTGGTAGTCTGGTAAGCTGAGTATCGAGCTTTGCCTCTGCCTAAAAGGTCCCGTTCCCTTCCTCTGTTTACATCCTCTCTCACTTATGTTCTCCGGCTGCCTAACCTGTGCCAGCACTAGGGCCCACTGGACCTCTCCAAGAGTCAATTAAACTCCCTCACCTGGTAGAAAACAATCCAGCTGAACAATTCCTTGCAAAAGGATCTAATGATCACCACAACAAGGTAGGAAGAGAGAAAGGGAAAAAGCAGGAGCAGAGGTAAGGCAGGGTAGAAGGGAGCAATCAAGACCTTTCCCTTTCCATGGCAAGGCATTACTAGTCTGGCTGATCTCCTCATAGAATTCAGGCCTAACAGCATCTTTCCTGGGGCAAAATATCCAGCTATCACAGCTCTTAAAACACTGATAAAATTTACAGACTTAAATTGGGACTATTTAAGGACTTAAAATGGACTATATATCAACTATACATATATGTGGACTGTAAATTCTATGATAAGAGAAGTAAACACACTGCTTGTGTAGCCCGGATCACTTATTGCCACTTACATAAAGAAAAAATATTAAATAAACTGAAGAATAACAAGGAGCAAAACCTAAGGGGAGTCTCCCCTAAAACTCTTCTCCCATTAACATCAACTGTTTTGCTTTCCAAGGATTTGCAGTACTTTCAGAGAGACCTCAATAAATTGGAGGACTGGGCAATCACCAACCACAGGAAGTTCAACAAGGGGAAGTGCCAGATTCTGCACCTGGGATGGGGCAACCCTGGGTGTAGGTACAGACTGGGGAATGAGATGCTGGAAAGCAGTGCCATGGAAGGGGTCCTGGTCAATGGCAAGTTGAATATGAGTCAGCAGTGCCCTGGCAGCCAGGAGGGCCAACTGTGTCCTGGGGGGCATCAGGCAAAGCATCGCCAGCTGGTTGAGGGAGGGGATTGTCCCACCCTGCTCTACACTGGTGCAGCCTCACCTTGAATATTGTGTGCAATTTTGGGCACCACAATATAAAAAAGACATTAAGCTACTAGAGAGTGTCCAAAGGAGGGCAACAAAGATGGTGAAGGGCCTTGAGGGGAAGCCGTATGAGGAGCGGCTGAGATCACTTGGGCTGTTCAACCTGGAGAAGAGGAGACTGAGAGGAGACCTCATTGCAGTTGCAACTTCCTTGTGAGGGGAAGAGGAGGGGCAGGCACAGATCTCTGTGGTGACCAGTGACAGAACCAGAGGGAATGGCCTAAAGTTGTTTCAGGGGAGGCTTAGGTTGGATATTAGAAAGAGGTTCTTCACCCAGAGGGTGGTTGGATACTGGAACAGACTCCCTAGGGAAGTGGTCACAGCACCAAGCCTGAGAGAGCTTAAGAATCATTTGAATGATACTCTCAGGAACATAGTGTGACTCTTGGGGTTGGTCCTGTGCAGGGCCAAGAGTTGGACTCGATGATCCTTGTGGGTCCCTTCCAACTCAGAATATTCTGTGATTCTGTGCTTCTCTGCTTGCCTGCCTTCACTGTGAGCCAAAATCACAGAGCTGAGCCAAAGTGGGATTAAGACATGAATCTTTGTTCTCTAGAGTGGAGGAAAATCACAATATCACTAAGGTTTACAGGGTTCTATGAATGGGACAAGGAGAGAGGGTGGGTTTTTACTATGCCGGGATCGATTTTACCTTCAGCAGTACCAAATCTTCCAATGTGCAGAAAAGTAATGTATTTTTCCTGTTTTCTTCACTTTGTGCCAGTCTTTCCCATTCACTGCTTACAATAGGACCACACACAGGATTGAAGACACTGCAAATCTAATTGCAATCTGGATTTAATTTAGGGTGAAGTAAAAAATCATGGAGGGTGCAGCTGAACGGGCTTTCTCCAGCACAGTTTAACAAGATGCTTTGCTTGAATATTGATGTGCTATTGATGCCTATTTTTCCCGAACCTTTTAAGTAATTTTTTAAATTAGTGAGAATTAATGGCCCTTGACACAATTTTTAGTGTGCTAGAAAATAAAAAAGAAACAAAAAAAAGAAACTAAAAATTGACCATAAACAATGACAACTGCATATAGGTTTGCAGTGTGAAGATGACAGACATGATTACAAGCATTTGACTATCAGTTTATTTAGAAATTATCAGTTTGAGTTTATTTTTCATGAGATCTCATTTATCACTGAAATGGTTGCTAGGATGCTATGCTTTGAAATTTGACACTGAAATGGTTGCTAGGATGCTATGCTTTGAAATTTGAAACCTTCTCCAGAAAAAGAGCAATTGTGAAGAGGTTTTCTAAACATATTTTCTTTTTGGCAGCCTCTCTATAGTGAAGTTATTGATGCTAAATCATTTTCTTACATCAAGATCTGATCTTGGAAGCAGTTATACCTAGTCTTAGTTTTATTCAGAATTGTGGAATGACTTATGTTAGATCTCTGAGTGAAGTTAATCATGCATAAACTGGATCTATTCAGCTAGCCTTAAATTCCTGTTAACTTTCTGTGCCTAGTATTTTCCCTTGCTCCTGGCAATTATATGTCCAGGTCACTACTTACACCATGGAAATAATTTTTCAGTGGTCACTAGCTTTCACTACTGAGCAAACATGGAGACTCATGTAAAATGAAAGCTCTGTGTGTATGAGCCACGTTGCTTAAAACCCCAGTGAGATGATGAATGATGAGCATTACATGCCTGCATGGCACCTTGGCTAAGTCCTTTCAAATCCCAGTCCCTGGCAATTTTTAGCAAGTCTTGTGACTTTCCTCTCACCTTTTCTGTGTCAGGGTAGCTTTAAACACTTACAGTCTATTCCACATGATGCAGATGGAACTGAGTTTCTGGCTGCAAGCACTGGAGATCACTCTTGACAGTCATGGCTTGCTGGTTTTGGCAGAAGCGATCTCTGCACGACTTTGCCTCATGCCAGGCAGGACAGCAGCTGCCTGCTGTACAGAGCAGCCAGGCAAGCAGTCCTGAGTGAGGGGGAGGAGTAGGAAGAGGTAAGCAGGCTAGAGAGCTCCATGCAATGGGAACAGCCACTGTAAAGAAGAGGTGTGGGAATCCCAAATAGGAAATCAATACTAAATTTGTTATCTATGTCAGAAGGAGGAGATTTATACCTTTCTGCTAAGAATTCTGAAATATGCACATATACCTGTGAGTATAAATACTTAGCTGGATATTTCTGATCTTACCCATAATTATTTGAATATTATGCACTGAAGAATCTTTCCTGTGAATTTGAGTCAGAGGATGCCTGTCTCTTTATCCACTTATATTCTGTACCTAAATGACTAGTCAATGCCAGGGGAATTAGTCCCCATATGCAATAGTTCTGACTTAATTTCCTGAAGTGTTGGAATGGGACCAGATGACAGTAGACATGTAAGCCCAGAGCTGTAGTGGAATCCTAATTCAAAAGATAACAGGAATCACATTCATTGCACTCTAGCTGTGATTGAGAAAAGGATTTACAGCTTCAGAAATGTGCATTACATGCTGTTGTCATGAAAAGAAACCACAAAACATAGAGAAAAATCCAGCTCATTCCTTGGAACAGCTGGGAAAAGCAGATGGACAGAAGGCTGATTCCCAGGAGTATACAGGAGGCAGAGTAAGCCACCTACCCTCTTCTGATATCCCTGCTCTCTGCTGATATCCCTTCATCTGTTACCCACTTGTCCTGAAGACTTGAGAGCCATGAGTGATTTTGGGGTTGCAGGAAGGCTGAATTGCCTCTCAGACACTGCTGAAATAGTGAGGATAAAGACCCTACCCAAGCGCTTGAAAGAGGAAAATTATGTTGGGCTGGAGGGAGAGCAGGATTACTTGCTGTGCTGAAGGCAACCGAGGGAGCAGAAGGTGAAGACAGAGAGGATTACTTTGTTCTAGTGTGGGATTCTCCAAGGGGGTATGATCTCCACATCATGAAGCAGCCATTAATCCAAATCTTTATAAACTGGTTTTCATCAAGTCTTCAAGCAATAGCACAAAAAACCCTCATAAAATACCCTCACTAAGAGTTTGGGAGAAGTTGACAACCATGCTAATGCCACCCACACAGCTGGTGGTTGTGGGCCCAGAAATCAGGGCATGCCAAAAAACACATCTTACAACAATAAACCAACTCTCTGTGCTGCCCTCTTGTGCTGATGGAGTTACTGTGGCTCCCAGGTTGGCTGGTGGTAGTGCCTCTGCTATCCTCCTTTGAGTGTACCAGCTCACTGAGTACCCCTCTCCATTGGGTGGCAGAGATCTACCCCACAGAGAGCTGCAGGGCATACCCATGGTTTTCCGATGCCTGCTAGACAGATCTATTGGCTTGCTAGAGGCTTTGCAGCACAGTCTGGCTAGAGCAGGGCCTGAGGATGTGAACTGCTGTGCTGGGAAGGACAGAGCATGAGCAGCATGTCTCTGGAGAGCAGAGATGGGAGTTCCTCTGTGGCTGGCAAGCATCTATCATGGGAGGGTACAGGCAACTGGAGTACTCTTTTCCTGCTCAGAATAACCCAGGAGTCTCATTTAGAAAACTACAGCCCCAGACAGAAACAAATTGCAGAACTGGGCAATCACCAACTACAGGAAGTTCAACAAGGGGAAGTGCCAGATTCTGCACCTGGGATGGGGCAACCCTGGGTGTAGGTACAGACTGGGGAATGAGATGCTGGAAAGCAGTGCCATGGAAAGGGACCTGGGGGTCCTGGTCGATGGCAAGTTGAATATGAGTCAGCACTGCCCTGGCAGCCAGGAGGGCCAACTGTGCCCTGGGGGGCATCAGGCAAAGCATCGCCAGCTGGTCAAAGGAGGGGATTGTCCTGCTCTGCTCTGCACTGGTGTGGCCCCACCTTGAATATTGTGTGCAGTTTTGGGCACCACAATATAAGAAAGACATTAAGCTATTAGAGGATGTCCAAAGGAAGGCAACGAAGATGAAGGGCCTTGAGGGGAAGCTGTATGAGAAGCAGTTGAGCTCATTTGGTCTGTTCATCCTGGAGAAGAGGAGACTGAGGGGAGACCTCATGGCAGCCTACAACTTCCTCGTGAAGGGAAGAGGAGGGGCAGACTGTGGTGACCAGTGACAGAACCAGAGGGAATGGCCTGAAGTTGTGTCAGGGAAGGTTTCAGTTAGATATTAGAAAGAGGTTCTTCACCCAGAGGGTGGTCAGGTCCTCAGGTTCCCAGAGCCTGACAGAGTTCAAGAAGTGTATGGATGATACTCTCAGGAACATGGTGTGACTCCTGGGGACAGTCTTGTGCAAGGCTAAGGGTTGGACACGATGATCTTTGTGGGTTCCTTCCAACTCAGCATGTTCTGTGATTCTGTAAAATGCAGTGCATGTGACAGCTGAGGTCCTGAGCTAAGTGTTCTCTTCGTGTGCAGATTGATAGGTTTCATTTGGAAAAAGAAAAGGATTTAAAAGCTAAACAAAACCCAGCACTTCAAACAATATATGCCCTTTCTTGCTGTGTATAGGCCTCTAACTTGCTAATGCTGCTGCAGCTGTTAAACTGTATAGATTGCCTCAAAGCTACTGTAACAACACTCATTTCTTATATATAAGGCAGTGTAGGAAGAACTTTCTTTACAAAAATAGTTAACTAAGGATGAAAGATAAAATAGATGACTTGTAAACAGATATTTTTAGCTAAAATAACTTGATAATACTAGAAGTTTTGGTCTATAAAGATAATAGAGTTTGTCAACTGTTCCCATCTGTCTTGTCCCTGTCCTGTGTCAGCAGGGGGAAGTAGTAACTAAGACCTTCTGTGGCTTAGATACTAAATGCTTTCATTGGAGTATTTTTGTCCGCCCTCCTTTCTTTCCCTCTTTGACATCACTAAGAAGTTTTATTTATACACTGTAATGAAATATTATATCTACTATGGAAAATTACTGACAACTGCTTTGTCAGTGACACTTATGTACAAGTAAATTTGCTTATTTTATAACATTTTTTGTTAGTCTGGATTAAAATTTTGCAGGTGCTGCTCCCTGCAAGATATTACTATTGTTTCAATTAGGCTAATCACTGTAACAGGAGTTTTCTAAAAATTGCAGTGATGGTGGCTTCCAGGCATGCAGCATGAGCGAGGACACCTCTTGTTCCTCATCCAGGCTTCAGACTGCATCTCCAAGCTCTGTGCCTGCTCCGAGCAGAGCCAGTTTAGCCCCGCCCACTGAGCAGTCCAGCCTTTATTTATATGAAGTCTGTGGTCCAACTGGCTTCAGATGGCGTGTGTATGTGCGTGTGCCTGCCTCCTGAGTGTGTGAGACGAGCTGGGATCATAAGCCAGGGTTGTTACAAGTGGTTTTAATCAGCAGTCCATTAGAGGAGAACGGAAAACTTCAAACAGATTAAGAACCAAGTAAGTAAACCTAACTTTGAACTTGAAAGCTGGACAAAACAAATGCAAATGAAATCTTCAGAGTCTGTCAGTTTTCAGATAAATTATCACTTTTAGAGAGAAAGCTGTGCATGCTGACAGGAAGGAGGAAATTTAAAAGGAATGGAATGAAGGAAACTGTAAAAACAAAATGGGAATTGAGAATGCAAGAGAGAAAAAACAGCAAATGAGTGTTCGCAAAGTTGGTACACTCTCTGACTTTTTTCAGTTGTGGGCAGGACATGTTAAGCTTTAACCTCTTGCTTTCTTGGATACCATTGTCTGGCTGAGTAGTTCCTTCTGCAAAAGGGGTGAAGATTTCTGCTCCTCACCTGTCTGCTGGCAGGTCTGTTCTCCCAAGAGCACAGTATTGAAAAGCTTACCACGGGTCCTTGCAGGATGCCCCATGACATGCTGCTGTTTGCTGCTGCTCAGTTGTTGTTTTTTCACAGGTTGTTCCAGTAGCCCCGTGAGAAGGTGCTCCCCAAGCCTCTGCTCCTCTGGAACCCATGACTTCTTGCCTGACACCAGGAAAACAGCAGCAGAAATGGGAAAACTCATGCTAGTTTTGGGTAAAGTGTGCCTTTAACTTTTTTTACTGTGGCAAGACGTGGCTACTTGGACTGCATCTGGAATGTGGCAAAGGTTGAAGTGAGGACGGCAAAGAGGCCATGGTTTGTGGGCAAGTCCCCAGGTGCCGCAGGCTTTGTCGCCCTCGTCCCTTCCTTCTGGCCACAGTGGTGGCCATCTGTCTGTTCTGCCAGACCCTGACTCCTCTCATGACCAGCAGCATCCTTTCGGCAGTTGTTAATGGAATTACATCCAACAAACTGACCAAAACACAGCAAGGAAGGTACAAGGAGGTCTCTCCAAGCACCACTAACTGCTTTCTCCCTGGCAGTAACTCACAGACACTGAAAAAGGTAAGTCAGCTGGAGCAGAGTGCTGAGCAATAATTAGCAAAGCAAGGGATAGCAAGTCTGGCAGGATCATCTGAGTCCAGCTAAAATTAGCCTAAGCTTGAAAGTCTGGGATCTGTATACAAACAAATGGATGATCTAATGACAGCAGCATATGTGCAAGCACATTCCTATTACCAGCTCCTCAGAGTGCTGTTATTAGCATAGGAATCCTAAAATCTTCAACTGAAACATGGCATTGCTCTGTGACTCCAGCGAGATTTCAGTTTGCTGCACAGACCATACTTTATTTTGGCTTTGGGAGTTGGTTTAGAGGCTTTACAGTACAGGCACATAAATCAGGAGCCAGGAGGGTTTCATGAAAGTGGCCGAGGTTGTTAATTGGCACCAAGACTGCAGCTGCCCTGTGTTAAAGTTATCTGCTCGTCAGCTTTGAACTTTACTGGGATTCTGCTGAGAAGCTGAATTTCACTGCGTTTGAGAAATAAAAGAAACAGTTTTCATATTTTCAAATCACACTATATACTTTGGAATCTTTGTCTCACAAATTTTACCTTGTCCTTAGGTTACCTGACCTCATGTTTATTTTGTATAGGTTTCCTAAGGATGGGTGTTAAAATCTACCAAATTCAAACACTGTTATTTTTGTTGAAAAATGTAGTTTGTTAAATGGTCCAGATTTGGGTAGTTATTTATACTCTGGAATCTGTGATCGGCACTAGCACAAATGTTTCAGGTTTTCTTTAGTTGTATAGGAGAGCTGCTAATAGTGCAGCAGACATCAAACTATGAAATTATCATTATGCTATCATTTTATATACAACTGTAGCAGGACTATAAACAATTTGTTAACTCACAGATTATGGACAGCATCCACATAAAGCAGTTCAAATTTAAAAAAAAAAAAGTACAAGGCTGCTTCTTTGATTAGACAAAGTTCACAGTCTAAAAGGTCAGCAATATTGATTTTAGGAGAGTGGTTGTAAAGTGCATCTTCTGCAACAATCAAAAACAGATATGTGAAATAACTGTGGCATGAACTCTTAAATTTTTTAACTTTATTTTTTTCCTTGAGAAGATCAGAGTATTATCTTATGAGTTGCAGAAATCTACTGTATGCTGCATTGTCATCATTTTATATTTTAATGACGTTTTAGTACACTAGATACCCAGGTTCAGATTTGTTCAGCAATAAGACATGAATAATTACAATTTTAAGGGAAATAAGCACAGCTGACTTATGTGGGTTGCATTGTGTGGGTTACATCTTTTGACACTTACAGTCCATTCCTTTTTACCCATTGCTATTGTAATGGCAAAGAACATTTAATACCTTGCCTTTGGCTACTTAAAATCTATAAGAACTGGTGAAATAATGGCAAAGTTTTGCTAGTATGCTGTTTGGCTGAAAATATCTGTAATACCTTCTTTAACAATGTGCCTGAGGAAAAATGGAGATTGATGTGGAATTTGGCGTTCTGGCTGTTTGAAATGAGAAGGAAGCTTTTGTTTTTACAACATGCTGTACTTACTGCTCTCCAGCATACGTGGTTGGATGTGACTATCACATGCACATGCTGAACTTATAGTACAGATGTAAGTGCGTATGTTAACTCTTATAGGTATGTTTTCCAGGGCTGTGCTACCCTAACACATTCCTCTTCAAGTTCTAAAGACCACCCATAGCTCGCTCCCTATTTGTCTTGAACGTTTCCTCTAGAGCATGATGAACAAAATGTCTTGCACATGTTGGGATGTTACTCTAAGCTGCTCTCTGTTTCCAGAGAATGCTGGTTGTGTGGGCTGAATAATAATCTCAGAGAACAGCAAAGACAAACATCTCCAAAAACCTCTACCGCTCTGAAAGTGTGTTCTTGAACTGTGTGTTTTCGCCCACTGCTTATTCAGATAGCTGAACTATTATCTGGCTTGATTTTATTGGGTGCTCAGTAACATCTAAGATAGATGTCATGGTTGAAACTTTACACTGTTTCATTTTACAGTCACGTGCCACCAAAAGTAGCTAGTTTGGAATCAACTTTTCATTAAAGCTCTGGTTAAAATCTTCTTGTATGAATCTGGAAAATTACTTTAGAATATAGTTATTCACATTTGTAATTAACTAGTCACACATGTATTCTTATTCTATAATTAGTCCAGCCAGCAAATTTAAATTCAATAAAAAAATATCGTGCGGTTAAACAGTGACTTAAAGCAAACACTGCAACGTCTTATGAAATCAAAGTTCATGAATAAATTTTGAGGAAAATAAGATCCTGCTGGAGATAATATTCTTTAGGTAATACACGGTGTTTATGGGGTTTGAGCCATTGCATGGGTCACTCTGCAGATTGTCCTCTGACTGGGCAGGGGCAGGTTTCATTCTTGCTTCCTTCAGAGAAAAAAATCAGAATTGTGTTGAGCTTGCTGTAAGAATTTGGTTCTGATTGTTATTGCATGAGCAAAATCCCCTTCCAAAGGCTAATTTCTTCATTCAGAGTATGCATAACACTAAGTGCCTCAGAAAAAACCCCCAATGCAAACAAGCAAACAAAACCCAAGAAACCCTGGCACCTTTCATGAGCCATTTGTTGGAAGTGAAGGGAGAGATCTGAGGAAAAGTGCAGCTTTGCCAGTGCAGCTCTGATATCAACATTAACCTCATTTTGGAAGGGAGAGTTCCATAAAAGTCTGGAAGAAGCACGGGGTCAGACATTGCCAATTTGATCTGTAAATGTGTCTTTACGTCCAAGATGCTCTGGGATGGAGCCCTTCCTGTCAGGCATATAGTGCAAGCTGCCTTTTTTTAAATTGCAAAAATGCAGATTTCATTCATAGGCTGAAAAACCAGTCAGAGCTCACAGTACTCCTCTCTCAGGTATCACACATTACAGGAGTTTTAAAAGCAGCTGAGGATCATATCCTGTAGCTTTAAATTCACAGGAACAGAGGTCAACATTTTCTAGTACAACATTAAATGTTAATATCTCTAGCATGAAAAATACAAGGCTTATTTCTGAATCTCCAGCATTAAAGGCATTAGAGAGTGATATCACATTTAGCAGCAGGCTGTCTGCAGATTTAGCAGGGCACTCCTACCTCTCCTGCATTATGAAATATTTGTGAATCTATATAGTGAAGAGCTGGTGCTACAGCATTGAAGCTGGAATAGGTATCAACAAAAAAAAAAAAGCCTATACAAGCCCTGTGTGTTGGTTTGCCTGGCAAGGTATTGTGCCAGAAATACTTTTGGTACCAGGCAGATGTAAAACTGTTACACTCATCATAAGTAATTTAGCTCTGCTTCTTGGCCATTTCTGAGAAGAGTTAATTAGCTGGTTAAGCTGTGTTTCCACTCTCTGAATTAATTCAGCCAGAGCCAATTTAGATGTCTCTACAGAGTGCATTTTGCTCAGGTAGTACCTCTGCTGGGAGGAAGGAATATGAACTATATTGCCTTCTAGGAGGGCAGATACCTGAGGTTCAGTTGCTTTCCCAGTCAGAGAAGATCCAAAAGCACTTTTCCTGGTTTCTTAAAAGATCCAGTTCCCAAGCCATTAAGCTTTATATCCATGTTGGAATTGGAAGCCTGGTACACCATATTGGCAGTGGGAATTTTTGTTGGTCCTGGAAAGCAAAATTCTCTCTTTTCTTTCTTTCTTCCACAGCTGGAGAGAAAGGAGAAGGAAATGGTTAATCACCTTTTACAGTTATTGCTTCTGTGATAGGCACTTTTTCAGCCTATTACCTCTCCGGCCATGGCCAATGTATTAAAAAAAAAACAAAACAGGTTTTTAAACTTTAGGATGGATCTTGAAGGATATTATTTCATGCATGCTCACAAGGCCCTTGCTTCACATGCCCTGGACATTTAAGGCTAGCTGAAAAAAAGAAAACAAACAAGATATGTAGCTGATCATGTGAGAATTTGATGAGTGGGTGAGGCTGGCATCCTAATAAATGAAATATAACAGTATTGTGAAAAAAATCTGTCCTCCTTTCAAGGCCCTTAACCTAAGTTTTATGTAAAAGATATATCTCAAAGAGGAGCTATAAAGTGAGCAAAGCGGAAGGATGAGAAAAGGCTTTTTATGGCTTCACTCTGAAGGGATAGGATAGGATAGGATAGGATAGGATAGGATAGGATAGGATATCATTTAATAGGAGTGAATAGGATGAAAGATCCAAGATAATGAAAGTTTGATGTGGTCATACCTCCAAAATATTATGTAGAAAAAGAAAAGAAAAACAAAAGGGGAAAAAAAAGGAGAAATATCATGGTTTACTCTTAACCAAGAGCTAGAGGAAGATCCAGTTGAACATCTTGCATGGGTTACTGGCCCAGGAATCTATATTTGAAAATTAGGAGTGAAATTACCAAAAAGCTGAGAAATTGTTACTATAACTGTAGAACTCTGAACACCCAGAATGGAATTATTCCTTCTTTATTTGTGTCCTCCACTCTATCTTCTCAGAGGCAAAAAGATGGACTTCACAGTCAATGCAAATGACTGTCTCTTATGCAAAATTCATCATGAATTAATGCAGACATGTAATACAAATCTGGTGAACTTCACACTCTAAAGGTATATGTCTTTTTTCTATTGATTTCTTTTGATAGAATATACATGCATCAGTCAGAATAAGCAGAGGACAAAGGAGGTAGGTGGGGAGTGTGTCATGGAGGAAGGCATGGGGAAAGGAAGCAGATGGAGGAGGAGAATAAGGAACTACAGCTGCAAAGAAATAGTCTCCTCAGAACGCACAGAAGAGATTGTACACAGAGAGGGCTGGATTGTGCAAGGGAAGAGAAAGGGAGATGGCAATGGAAATGGAAAGAAGAGAAAACAAAGCCAATGGAAACTTTTGAAATGTAAATATGTGAAAAAGGAGAATTGAAGCTCGATGATAGAATGAGAAGGGATGATTTTCACTTATATGCAGAAATGGAGCATGGTGAGAGCTCTGAATAGAAAAGATTACATTATGCATAACAAGGTTTGATACATTTTAAAACTAAATTTAATCTTAAAAATTATTTTATAGAATAAGTAGGGGGATGAGAACTCTTTTCTCCTCACAGAAGAACAAAGAACTTCGCTGGTATGAAACCTCTGTTACTAGAAAGCAATCAATATAGGGTATGGTATCAGCAACTGGTTTCCTTGGAATGATACCACATTCACATTGCACCCTATGAAAGCGGGACATTTGCTTTCCCCTTTTCAATATAAAATGCAAAAGGTCTTAAGGAAACAGCTATTTTTACTGAGCAGATAGCTAGACATATTTTGGTGATAAAGGGCAAAGCTATTGTGGTAGCAGTCAGGAAAGAGGGGCAGGATGGAGACTTTGCAGGAAGGGAACTTTGAGAAGGATGCATCAGCAGAAAATGGGAAATGGAGGCAGAATCTCACTCACAGACTTCACAGAATGAAGTTTTTCTCCAAAAGGAGCTGTTTTGATAAGATGGGAGGATTGGCTCATTGTCTGTTCTTAAGACACGGCAGTTGGTACCGTGAACTACATGCAAGCATAAAGCAAAGGCATTTTGATACAATAGCTCTGTACTTCCAGCTTAGAGTGCTGGTGATGACTGTGCAAGTAACTCTGGTTTCGCTCTTGGATTTATGAAGTCATCAGACAACTTCCATCAAAGTCATGCCAATAATCTAATTGCTTGTTCTTTATTTATCTAACAAACAATTGGAAGCAGAATTACATTCCAGACGTTTCATTCTACAACCCAGTCCTTTCTGATTAGGAAATCCAACAGAACATAAAGCCAACATATTTAAATATCCTCCAGAAAGTGAAACAGGAAATTAACTTCTCTCTTACTTATTGATACAGGAGCTATGTGCACTTAAAATATAATGGTAGTATGAAGAACTTACTATTTCTATGAACTTTTATGCAAACACAAAAAGAAATTTAGAAGTCACATTTGGAGTTAATGAAGATCTGCATAGTCCTGTAAATCACTGACTTGCGGCATTAGAACCACATGCTAAGTTTTTATTATCACTCTTTTTATTGATGCTGTTTAATATTAGTGCGGTAGTTTCTAGGAGTTTCACTCATGGATTTTTTTAATGTTCATCTAGGTGGTATTTAACAGCAAAGATGCAGACTTTGCAATTTCTGGAATTCTGCAGAATTTCCAGATTAAATGGGAATTTAGGCTGTTCACTGCCTGTGAATAGTGCTGATAGTACCAGTGTTGTTTTTATGAGGCTGGTTCTCTTTTGTGGTGTTTTTGTTGCACTCCCCTTTCATGCAGGGGCCTTTTGGTTTGCATAGTGGCTCATATATCCCTTTTGCAGCAGCTCAGTACCTGCAGAAAGCAGTGGGGTTGAAGTAAGCTGCAGTCAGTTATTTGAAACTACTGGACCAAGACTCTGACAGTCTTGGCTAGCTTAGTGTGAAGTGTGGGTGCTAGTAATAAACACAGGGACTAATGCCACCAGAACAGGGTAGCTGAAAAGATGATTCACAGTTTTTGAGTTCTTTCCTGAGAGAAGCTGAGGCAGACATGAGTGGGCCATTATATTAGGAAGAAGAATTTTTTTTCTGCAGTTGAAGTTGATGGTCAGTGAAATTCTATGGCAAGAGTTCAAACTGTATATTTGCTTCTTTGCCAGGCTTAGACAATGCATCAATATTTATGGAAATATGCAATCTTCTTGGAATCTGAAAAAAATGCCAAGGAACTGTTTTTCTCTCCGCAACTTGAAATATCTTTGCTGTTTTCTTCTTGACCAAAACAAAAACAGCAATTATATATCCTAAGATCCAGTTAGTGACCACATTCTAGATTTTTGGAACAACCCAGAAATTCTGTAAAATAGAGAAAAGCTTCAGAGACTAATAGAATCAATTATATCCTTATATATTCATAAACTAGAATTGGATATGTTGGTTTCAAGGGAAATGTCAAAACATTTTCTCTTTAACAGAGTACTTCACAGCTCTGTGGAACTTACATATAGACAGAACTAAGAATTACAACTCAGATAACAGATGTCTATTTTCCTCTGTACAAGGATGGTTACATAATTCTTGAGCTTTCCTATTATAAAAACTGGGCCATTTATCTTGTTAAGACATCAAAGGAATATACATTTGATGTAATAGTTTTTTTGAAAAACCATAATAAATTTTAATGGAGCTCAATTTGTTTTCTTTTGTGTTTTAAATGTTATTCTATAAATTTAAAAAAATTACAAAATTAACTTTTATGCATTTTTATTCACTTTATAGCCCATTGTGGTTTGTTTAAACCAGTTGTTAAGGCTGTGGATCATCTGTGTAACAGCCAATTGCACTAAAATGAGGTCAGTGACTCAGCTAAATGCAGTGTTTTGTAAGCTGTAAAAGCAGGTATATCATGTCAAAGCTGACACAGGCCTCATCCTAAATCATATGGGAAATCTCAGCTTTGCTGTAAAGCCTCATTAATTTCTATGGAGACAAACACACCATTCTGTAGGTAAGACATGGGCTGCAGATGTTCTTTACCAATCCCTTTCACATAAGGTATATTGAATCTGTGATAAATTGCCCTGCTAACAAATAGTCTGAGTCTTCAAACTGAGGAAGAGCTAATAAATGGTTGGTACACCAAAACATTTGGCCACTTACCAATTATTCTCAAATTTTCAAAATGTTTTCATTTGTTTTCTGTCTAAACCTACTGGACATTAAATTCATAGGAATGCCAAAAAAATCACAACCATAAAATGTGGAATTATGTGAACAGCTTATTTTTGTCTGTTGCACTCGGCTTCTCTTATACCAACTCTCTCTTCAGGCTGAATTTTTATGATTGAGAAACATTTTATGAAAACCAGCAGACTCTTTAAATATATAAACATAACTGCTATTGCTATAATATTGGAAATTCTGAAAAACATCCAATAGTAACTAGATCAACATGTCCAGTCATGCAAAGCATTTTATACAGAACTTTGGAAAAAAGTATGGAATCACTTGCTACAGGCATGCAGTTGGCCAGATTGTTGTTTTTTTTAAATTCTGTTTAGCTAACAACCCACCTTACATTGCACTGGCTTGGCAAGAAAACAGCGGACACATTGCATCTTGTAACCTGGACTGCATATAGCTCTAAAAGGAAAGGGCAGAGGAAATAAATTTGGCAACACTACACATGAATCTCAAGAAAGTACCCTAAAACGTGTGGAGATACTTCATATTATTTAATAGTACCAGATTAGATATTGGGTCAAGATGTTAAATTTAGGATCCTGAATTGTTCCCTTGTCCCAGAGATCCTGTCACAGCTCTTTGGGAGCTGTTGGATAAAAATACCTCGTGCCCAGTGCCTGGGCAGTGGGAGGGGAGGCTGAGGGCACAGATGAGTTTGTCCCCACCTGGTCCTTCCCAGCACTGTGGCAGAAGGGTTTGTACACCGTCAGTCTGAGGGACTTCTGTGTATCTCTGGAGCGAATGCCCCAAGAAAAGCCGTCTGGAGCAACTAGTGCTGTGCTCCATATGCAAGGGTTGTCAGGAGCCCCCTGAGCACCCATGGGAGGTGCCTGGTGGGAGCCAGCTGCTGCATGGGCCCTGTGGAACTGCTTGGGGCCATTTCCCTTTGTGTTTTGTGGAAATGACCCAGGCCACTGCTACTGCCTGAACTTACTTTTTTTTTCTGTTTCCTTTTTTTTTTTTTTTTTAATGCTGCTATCAGTGTTCTGTTGAATATTTGTCACAGCCAAACTAAACCATTGTAAACATTTCTGCTCTTCCCCAGAGAGCTGAGGAAGATGCTGTCTGCATCAATGGTGACAGGGAAGCAGGAGGGAGAGCCCCTTCCCTGGCAGATCCTGCCGCAGGCAGGCTGGCTGACCCCTGGGCTCCTTGGGACACCTCGGGGCTGGTTGGTTTCTGTCCCTTATGCCTCACCGGGTGGGACAGCTTATCCCTCATGTGGGGTTGGCACCCAAGGCCAAGGCCAGTTGGAGCAGGAGTGGGCTGTGAGGCAGTGGCCAGGCTGGGGGAGCCCTGCCGGCACTGACCTTGGAGTGTTGACTGCAGGGGAAATGAAGTCACTGCTGGGTGCTCGAGGCAGGACCTCTGCAAAATACTTCAGAGGTGACACTGCAGGAGACTTTGCTTTCATGAAGAAAGGTGTGTTTTCGTAGCATAAGAGAATTGTGGTAACTGTTAGTGAGGAGGGTGCACACAAAGTGCTGCACATCCAAGGCAGGACCCAGGCCACACTGGGAAGGACGGGAGTAGGAGAAACCATAATTGCCAGCAAAAATGGAACAGGGATGTGTCCTGGCCTGCAGCCCCTTTGTGCTCCTCACGTGTCCTCAGTTCATCCCGCAGCACTGGCCCCTGCAGCACATGTGGGATGGAAAATGGGATTTTCTTGCAAAATAAAGCAAGAGGTGTCTCTGTCTTCTGGGTTTCTTCCACGATGCAAGTGAAATGGAAAGTGGGAAGTATCTGGCTGGACTGCCTGGAAGAGGGAGAGGGAGCACAGGAGGGGGGCTGGGACAAGGGCTGGATTTAGGAACAGGGAGGGGGGGAGGGAAATGGAGAGAAAGGGCTGCCAGCAGCTGCTGGCACTGCAAGAGAACAGGAAAGAGAGAAGATAAGAGGAGAGGAAGGAGGGGCAAAGGCAGAGGGGAACAAGAGTGATGGGTGCTGTGGTGGGGAAGGGCCATCTGAGACTCTCTAACGCTGTGCTTGGCACCTGATTAATGTGTTTTTAAAAAGCTGGGATGCCAGGAACACTGTCTGACAGGTGATCTAATGCAATTCCTATGACTTCACCCTGTGCTATTTGTGCTTCTTCCGGCCAGCAAGTGATCAAGCCTTTACTTGAATATCCCAGTGTCTAAACTAGTTTTGGGTTGCACATTTAGCAAATATATGTGGAAAACTCTGACAATGTTCTGTTGAGATTTTTTCAGGGTCCTTTCATGAATGATGCTAACCCTTCACATGGAGCAAAAGCAGATGTGCTGTTAGAAGCTCAGGGCTCTGAAATAGTTTGTGTTCCTCACTGCTGCAGAGAAACTTACAGTTCAGCCAAGCGTAATGTAAAACTGCATCTCATACTCAGGGAATAGACTGCTAAGGAGAGTGACTTTATCACTAGATCCCAGCCCTATAAACAACTGGACACGTCTTGAATGATATTTATTTATATCAAAACATCAGTCTCTTTTCAGTCTAGTCTACTGTGCACAAAATGGTGGTGACTTGTTTGTGTAGTGCTTCATATCTCTAGTGATAAGCTTACTAAAATTAGAAGATATGGAATAACTTAGTTTTTAAACTGCTAACTACTGCTAGGTTGAAATTCACAAGCTTGTGAAGAACTAATTTCATGTCCTGATTTTAATCCTTGGTGTTATATTTCAATCCTAAAGACAAGTACTTTTCACCAAAAGAAAGTCTTGTTTGTGAATGGTGTTTTTACTGCAAAAGAATAGCTAGAGTGTTCTAGATATTAGTGTCCTGATTGCTACATGGAGCCTCCTATTTTTATGCCTTATTGTACTGGGGTTTGAATAGCAAGGTTTTGGTAGTGGGGGGGACTACCAGGGTGGCTTCTGCAAGGAGCTGCTAGGAACTTCCTCAGTGTCTGACAAAACCAATTTCAGCTGGCTCCAACACAGACCTGCTGCTGGCCAAGGCCAAGCTCATCATCAATGATGCTGATAATGCCTCTGGGATAACAGATTTGGGAAGAGGAAAAAAACAACTGTGCAACTGCAGGCAGAGAGAGGACTGAGAATATGTGAGAGGAACAACTCTGCAGACACCCAGGTCACTGAAGAAGGAGGGGAGGGAGGTGCTCTAGACACAAGAGCAGAGGTTCCCCTGCAGAATGTGATGAAGATCATGGTGAGACAGGTAATCCCCTTGCAGTCCATGGAGATCCACCTTGAGGTATCCACCTGCAGCCCATGGAGGATCCATGCTGGAGCAGTCTGTTCCTGAAGGACTGCACCCTGCGGAAGGGACCCCTGCTGGAACAGTTTGTAAAGATCTGCAGCCTGTAGGAAGGACTCGCATTGGAGAAGTTCACTATTTTTGTGTGTTTGGGGTGTCTCTTTTCCATTTTTTCTTGCAAGAAGCTGATACTCCAGGATATTACATAGAGGAAGGCTTTTCTCTAGATGCCATTGTCCCTAGACACTATATAGGAAGATAGCGAGTGATAGGTAACCCAGGTGTTCCTTGGGATTCATTGGAGACATCAGACACCTTTCCACTTGTTCCTATATAAAAGTTTCTCTGCCAGTCCTCCTATAGGATGGATTATGTTGGACTAATAAGGCAATAAGGTATGATAAGGTTACATTTAATTTTCTAGAACACAGTAATCTCTAGTACTGTTTAGGATTCTTAATTATACTAGAGCTATTTCCTGTGTTGTCACATTAGGTTACTAGTTTATTTTTGTGAAAAATAACAACTGTATTTTATATTGCTGAGTAGTGTCCTATCTGAAAACCATTGTATTTGCACTCTGTTTGCTGTAGATCGATGATTCCATTCTCCACTACTTTGGAAGCCCCATGAGAAGAGCAGTTTTATATGCACCTCCTGCCCACCGTGAGACCGACCGTCAGCTCTGTCAGCGCATCCTGGAAAAACACAGATATACAGTCACAGTCCTTGAAAACAGGAGACAAGTGGAAAACCCCAGGCATGAGGGCCCTTATCACAGTAAGACTAACTGGACTTAGTTAATTCATTTATTACTAAATGTGATCACTAAATACAGTATTTATTCAGCATTCTTCCACAAAGATAAAGCTTATAAAGTCCAACACAAGTAAGGATAGAAGCCAAATTCTAGCCCTTCTCAGTTGTGAAGCTAATTTTCCACAATTAGGTGATTCTTCCATTAGATATATCCTTCCTTAAAATAATGCAGCAGAGTAGTTTGTCATAGTCTTGACAACTAAATCATATCAGTTTGGTTTCTGATGACTTCTCATACCAACTTCATCAATATTTTCAATAGTGCATTTTATAACAAAACACATACCTGTTACATTTAGTTCCTTTTCATTTTCTCTCTTAAAGAAAAGCTGTATCCACGAAAGTACTTTTTTCCTCTGGTAATGTTTTGATTGTTCTGTAAGCTTGTTAAAGAACATGATACAGAAAAAGTCCATTTTCCATTTGCTGCAGAATCTGGGGTGCATTACTGTTGGTTCTTAGTTTCTGTTGAAAGTTGATCCACAGTTAAAACAGGCTACTGAAGAAGCCTGGTCTCTTGCACAAGGGACTATGGCTTTGTTGTGTACAGTTACACTGTGCTTGATAAAGGAGCTTTGGGCACGAGTTATATATAAATTGACCATGTTTAAGAGTTCTTGGACACCGTAGATGTATGAACTGAAACTGTGTTCTCTGTTTGGTCTTCTGTTGCAAGTAAGTTTGGAAACTGGATGACTTTGAAAAAATACATAGGTCACCATTCTGTCAGATGGAAAATGGTGTGGTTGGATATTTCTCATGCTAAAGGGAGTGCTGTTTGCATCATTCGGGCTTTCAACATTTCTGGGGTTGCCAGAGAGCTCAGTTTTGTTTTGAGTTTAACCAAACTGAGGAGTTTCATAGATGAAAACTGTAATTACTTAGCATGCTCAAGGCTGCCCAAAATTCCATCACTAATTTCAAGTTTCTTTAAGAAACTTTCTTGAAAATGAGGTTCATTCAGTTTTCTTTGGTAGGCTGTACCAAGAAATAGTGAATGGTCTTCACCTCATTCTTATTTGAGTCTGGTAACATTGGCACATTTTAGCCACTCTGCCTTGAGTAGTTTCCATCGCAGTGGAAGACACAGCATGTCTGCAGGTTTTGCTAATGTCAGATGGGCTGCAGAGAAAAGATGGCATCTCTGGGGATCATGTGAACCATCTCTGTGAAACATTTCTGTTTCAAATGGCTAAGGAAGTGGGTATGCCAAATTCAGTTGTGACCCATAAAAAAAAAGACTGTACTAGATTTTCTTATAATGATGAGTTCAGATTGAAGTTCTCCAATACAGGTTTTTGCACTGCAAACATTTTCCCTGCAGAAATCAGCTTAACTGTGGGTATTTATATTTTACAGGCTAGAACCAGTATTTCCTGTAGTATTTTTCCAGTAATAAAAAAAATTAAAAACTGAAAAGATTTTAAGTATTTTCCAGGAACATCCTACAGCTTTCAGCAGATGCTGGATTACATAAAAAAGTCAAATGCTTGCCAATTTAAGGCAAAGAGTAAGACTATTAATTCCATTTCATGGCAACATAACTCTGCCTTTAACTATTCCCTGTTATGTAAGTGCCTAGCTTTAAAGTTACGTTTTAAAAACAAGAAGTAAGTAAAAGAGCATGTCTGCATACCAAACCAATGATCTTTTCTTGCAGCTAATTAAACTGCGTTCAAAGTTAATTTTTTTTGCCAATAGATGATGGGGTTTACTGTTCTGGATGGGATAGTACTTCTTATTTTGGAGAAGGGTATTTTGGCCTATGCTTTGGCATACTTTCCTAATAGGAGTTTAATAAGTTATTAAAAATATACTCCTTGAAGCCTCAGTTAAAAATATATAGGTAACGAACTGTGAAACATAGATTCTGAATGTTGTGAAAAATCTGTAAAAAGAATCATTCCTTCTTACTTGGTATTATTTAGCAGCTCTATCTGGTGCTTTATTTTTGTTCAGTCTGTCTTACTCATGTATCTTTCAAAGTACACTTAAATTTGAAAGGATTTTTTGTTTTGAATGGCTGAGGGCCAAGACTCTAGCTGAAGTCATATATGGAAAAAAATTCACCACAAAACATTCCTAACTTTTTTTTGTGCTGGCCCGCTAAGAATTTTGGGACCAGTTCTGCTCCTGTTTGAAACCCAAATGTGACAGCTCTGCACACTGATCTTCCAGAAAGATCCTCCACACCTGGGCTGCGGTACTGTGTTGAGTTCACTGCTGCCAGAGAGAAACGGAGGAATGGTTTTCTTCAGTGGAAGTTTTTCACTTCTTACACACCAGCCAAAACATTTTGAGTTTTGGTAACTGGAAAACAGTTGGCCAGAAAGGAAAAGTATACTTTTTTTTTAGTCATGGCAG
The DNA here is from genome assembly GCF_036250125.1 of Pseudopipra pipra. Classification (NCBI taxonomy): domain Eukaryota; kingdom Metazoa; phylum Chordata; class Aves; order Passeriformes; family Pipridae; genus Pseudopipra; species Pseudopipra pipra. Next base: position 52,526,726 of record NC_087553.1, read on the forward strand.
AGTCTGTGGGTTATGGGATTACTATGAAAAATCCATACAGATGTGTTCTGCAGTAAAACATAAATTATTCAATCCCCTAATTTTTCACTGAAAAATAGCTTTGTCAGTAAATTCTCAAGCAGCTTTGCCTGAACAAAAAGTATTTGTGCTTTCACCATTCCTTAGCAATCAAATCCACATGGAGAGAAAAGTCCATGGACTGATGGTATCTGTCCCTGCTCTGAGCTTTTTGAGACTTACTTTCTCAGCAGCCCTAAATGAGCCAGTTTTGCTATAAGTTTAACATGTCTCTTAGTCTGCTGCTGGCATGGAGATAGAGAGGTGGTACTGTATTAGTAGCAGATGATGGGATAGTCAGATTATGCAGAGAACTGGGATTGCCACCTTGGGCAATCCATTTTAGCATGGTCAGTACCTCCAGTAAGTATCTGTGGTAAGTCTGTTTTGAAGCAAGCAGTTCAAAAGAAGTTGCATAACAGCAGATGAGAAAGATATCAGGTTGTATGGGCCAGCACATCTACAAATGGTACAGCTGTTTTGTTTGCCAGGTAGGCAGAAGAAGGTGTCATTGGTGTGTGGCTCCTTCCTTCCTTCTGTGTCCTTTTTTAAAATGTGAACCTCTGCTCATAGAGGCGTAGCCTCTGGGACACATTCTGCCTTTGCCGCAGCCTTGGAGGGTGTTGAAACCAGTGTCACAATCTCATGGAAAATAATAAAATGATCAGAAGGAGTGAGAAAGCCCCACACCTCCATGCTTTCTCCTGGGAGGTTTGCCATGCTGAGCTGTACAAACTACAGGGTTTCCGTCCCTCAGCCTGGGACAGAGCTGTGCTGCTCTATCAGAGAAGAGTGGGATTAGCCATCTGGCTTCAGAGCACTCTTAGATTCTCCCAGAGAGGCAAATACTGGAGAAGAACTTGCCAAATATTTTCCAATGTCTTCTGCCTTCTTTGTTCTTCCAGTCAGACAAGCTCTCATCTCTGATATCACAGTAAAGATTAACAAGATCTGTGGGTCCCTTCGGCTCTGTGATGCCCTGACAACATTTTCACAACAAACATTTTTTAAAAGGAAGGTTTTATCTCAGAATTTTTTTTCACTAAAATGCATTTCTGCCCTCCAAAAATAATGTTCCCTAGTTACTGTCTGCTGCCTGAACCTTTTATGAATTCCATACTTTGCCCAGATGATATCTTCAAAGAGAAGTAAACTCCTTATATCTTTCATTCTGGAGCCATCAGTTTCTCTGTCCTTTGCTCAATGTGCCTGCCTCATTAGTCATTGGTAATCCTCCTTTAAAAGGCATTTCCTTCATTTCTCAATTCTTCACCTTTCCTAATAGTTAAGCAAATCTCAGCACACTGCAGACTCCAAAAAACATGTGCAGTTGTATGTTACAAATCCAACCAGCCAGTTTTAGTTCATGCAGCAATAGCATGCAAAGTTCTGTTGTTAGTGGTGCATCTTGGAATGGAAAAGATTCTGCATAACCTCAAATGGTAGCCCGTTAGTTTGGCCATGGAATAAAACGCATGTATTCAAGCTACTGGCAAACTGAGTGCAATGTAACATTATATGCTCCCTGATGCCTTAGAATGTTAGTAATTTGATGGAAGTTTTTGCAATTGTATTGAGGGACTTTTAAAAAAGGAATCATAAACCATTTTCATAGTATTGATTTTACACGATAATTTCTTATTTTTAGAATACCAAGTTAAGTATTTAAACTTAACTATGGCTTCTGTTTGCAGTTTGAGTGACATCCATTGAAAATGAAATTTTAGCCATGCCATGAGAAAGATATCTACAGTACCTATATTGCTTTGGATTGGGGTTTTTTTGTGATTTATTGTTCCACAAAATAAGTATTGAACCCAATTTAGCTTTGGTCGATATTTAGCTCTTCTGTCAATTTCCACTGAAATCAATACCAGTTTCATTTCCTGTTCATTCACCTGACGTTGAGTGGAGATAGTACACTATATATATCCTCAAATTTACATATATAGCAAAGAATATTAGTTCTGAAGGTTTTTTTCACTTTTTTGGGTTTATAAATACACGCTTAATGCTGTTCTATTTTCTGTCACGTTAAGAGCTTGCTGTGTTTAAGTACTTGGCCGTGTTAACTAAGCCCTCGTTCCAGCAACTAACTATGAGGATGATCTGGCTTTTCGCAGATGTGGGAGTGGTGCTTGGGTGGAGCTGCATCAGGAACAGGAAGGGATGAGTGAGACGACACCCATGGGAGCAAATCTGTGTGATCTTGGCCCTTCTTTTTGCGTGCTGGGCTCAAGAGATCTGTCTCTTATTTAAAGGAGCACTACTTACAGCAAGCAGTGAACAACTGTTCACTGATAAAGCAAACTGTATGTAGTCAGGCATAAGTCATTTTGCTGTAAAATGGTGATTTGAGAATTGTGTTGCTAGGAAGGTATGGCCTCTGCTGCCTCCCTCCTTTGCTCTCTGTAGAGAGTTCTGTTGCTTCTTTGTACCCAGTGGTCACTCCCTGTAAAAGCAGCTGCTTGGGGAATGTCAGGGAGCAGGAGACTGCAGGAGCAGGCACAGGTCTTCATAGATGTGGAGTGATGCTAGCTGCAAAGTTTTCTGTCTCCCTCTGTGTGCTACATGACTGAAGAAGCAGTTGGGGACAGATGAAAGAAAACTCTCCTTTGATTCTTCCAAAAAGCAATTTTCCAAGTCAGCCTTTATTAATTTTTCATTTTGGTTTGTTGGGTATCCTTTGGAAAAATTACTTTTTAAAGAAAATCTACATTTTCCATGGGAAGACAGTGATTCTGTTCACTTTGATTCATAGTAGGAGTTAGGAGGCAGAGAAATGCTGCCACATCAGAGTTAGAGATGGAGGAACTTAGATAAAAACTTTAAGAGTCATAGAACTAGGATGAAATGCATGATCTTTGCTGTGTATCTTTATGTTACTCCTTTAGCATATTGTATCACCCCTAGTACTCCTCACTGTACATACTTTTGACCAGAGGCTAAATAGCAGAAGTATCAGCCTAATTGCTGACATCTGGGCCAGCAGCAAGGTAGGAACTTGTAGAAATGCTACTTCATAAGTGCAGCCAGTAATAGTTTCCTCAGGACTGCTAATTAGTGTAGAGAATAAACTACAGCCGTGGCTTTCGGAGGCCCTCAGGACCATGTCTGGTGACTGTCAGACATTCGCTTTTCATTTTCCAAGATACAGTATATCAGCAAAATAAGTGAAAATGAGAGAAGTTGGTAGATATAGGAGGACACAGTGATGCTCTTTCTTCAATGAGTGTGAAGGCTGGTATGTTTGAGTGAACAGAGGTACTTGTTAACATAAAATATTAACAAAGTCTGGTGCTAAGAAAAAAAGAATGATCTGTTCATCATGCCTATAGTAAACAGTACAACAACAACAACAACAACAAAGTTGTTATTAGGAAAACTGTTTTGGGGATAAGGCTAGTGAAGTAATCAAATGGAGCTGTGGAGCATTTGATCTTAGACATCTTGAAATATTAGATAAAGAGGTTTTATTGGGTGTAGTGAGTCCCCTTGTGGGGTAACAAGATGATCTCACAGATTTCTGGAAGTCTATGACTAACTTTGAGCAATGAGGCAGACAAGAAACTGATTTTTAGAAAAACATGATTTCTAAAGCAAATGGAGCAATTTCAGGTATGAATCAGGTGTGGTGACTCAGGGCTTGGAGGACGTGTCCTCCAAATACATATGTATCTTCAGTATGTAGTTGCATCTTCTTAAAATGCAAAATATTCTCAAAAAATCAAAATCTATGAGAATGCATTCCTGACAGGAGGGGAGGAAATGGAAGGGAGCACAAAATCAGTGGTTTTTAGATACTAGCCAGCTGAAGTTTGAGAAGGTAGAAAGCAAATAACATATTTTGAACTAGGGATGGTTTTCATGGGACAGTATGTAAAAATCAGTACTCATAGAACCAAATTTCTTTCCTTAGTGAGTGGTTTTCTATTGAGTTAGAAATACATTAACAGGAGTAGGTAACATTAGTTCTAACTTTCCTTTTTTTTATTTTATTTTAATTACTCAGAATACAGTTAGGAGGAGCCCTTACTTGCTGTTTGTTACAGCCTCAGACAAGTTTCCATGAAATCCAACTAACTTTAGCAAACAATTATAAAGACTAAAGGCCTCAAGGAAAATTGCTTATGTGTTCTGTAAACATCTGGTTGCCATTTTCAATTACAAGGACCAACCCACTGAAGGAAGCAGTTTAGTTTTTTTGGAACAGAAATGGGACACTGGGGTTTTTGTTCTTTTTCATGGTGGAGAGTAAAGGAAATGTCAGGAATAGAGAGGTCACTAGATGCTCAGCTTTTATAAATACAAAAGTCTCTGAGAAAATTAAAGTAAATTGGAATCAGGTTCTGAAAGTGTAAACAATCCTGTGGAGGTAAGGTTAAATAAGCAGAACTGGAGCTCTTAGCATGCCAGCAAAAGCACAAGATCATTCTATCATAAGTAAGTAATTTAAAATATTGTGCAAAATAATAATGCTGAGACTAGCCACAGAAGTATTTTGTGGGTTACCATACAAATACATGTGTATCTTCAAATCTAGCAGATGTAAATTCTCTTCCCAAAATCATTTTGGTTAACTGCTGGTACAAATATATAACCAACAGTATACAAAACTGATTGGCTTTGTAATGCAAAATATATGTCATGTGAGTCCTGAGCAAAGTTTTGACAAGTAAAATAGAAGCATACTTTTTGTATGTTACTAAGCAAGGAGCTTCCTAAACAAGCTAAATAGGTAGAAATGTGGTCCTCAGAACACAGTGTGTTACAAGCATGTGACAAACAATGTTTGCTAAATTTGTTCTGCTTCCATAAAATTCAAGTTCGTTTAGTTTTAGGAAGAAAATGCATACCAGAAATATACACTGTCTTGATCACTTTTTAACTTTGCTTTTAGCAATTAATTTCATGCCACAGACATCATTTCAGTACAACACATCTTGGCTTCTGACATACAGAGATGAATGCTGCTCTCTAATCTGATGCTGCGGTTTCTTGTTAGAAAATCTAAATGCATCATATATTTTTCTGAACAATATGTATTCTTCTTCCTAATTATTAGCAGAACATAGTCATGCTTTCTAGAAGAAGAGCACACAAACAATTTCTTTGTAGCACTAAAATAAACCCTCTGTAAGATTGTGCTAAATCTCCTGTTTCAAATGCACTCTTTTCCCTGAGAAAGAGAAATTCTTTATTTGTTCATAACAAAGTATAAGGACACCGAGGTCTGTAAGGTAAAATCAAAATATTGCATTTAGTCATAAATTTACCCAACGTATCATTCTTTGAATGTTCTTTTTAGTCTTATAAACAGAACATACAGTCCAGTGGAGAGTCATATTTATGGGCCTGACCTAGAAGTTCCAACAATTAAAATACTACGCACTGATTGCACAGTGAGCTAAAATTAAAACCTTACTGGAATAAATTATGTCATGCTAATAGAATCTGAAAAACACCAGTGTCCAGGCAGATCCACATAATGGCCAAAGGAAAGCAGCAATGTGCAATTCCACTGAAATTAAATAAATACAAGGGATTTGGGTGTCGGTGTGCAAGCTTTATAATATGCAAATTATAACAAAAGTAACGCGCAAATCCTGTAAAAGAATTTGAGATAATGTTTCATAACTGTAGCCTGTGGGATAAGAAGGTAACAGCATATGATTGCTTTTTCAAGTATTTTAAAAATGCTTCACTTTAGAAATGAATCCTGGCTCTGATAGGGTTCAAGCAGACACCCTAGTTTATAAATACATATGTCTGTTCCTAAATGTCAGATAATTGTCTGCTAAAATAGGTGATGGGAGAATGACAGTAAGTCGAGCCAGAAGCCTGTCACAGTCCCGCCAGAGCACTCTCTCTAAGGGATTGTTGGGTAGGATTGCCCAGTGTTTTGGCTGCTGGAAGCTGTGCACCCTTTTTGATGTGCTCACTGGCTCTGTGCCCTGGTCAGCTGTGAGAAGTGTGCTGCTGCTTTTCATCACTGTGCTCCCATTTTAGGTAGAGGCATTATATACCACTGAAACAAAAACATTTTTTTTCTTTACTTTAGCTACCATGACTTTTATTGGTTCAGGCAGCAAAAAGCTTATACGCTATGTGGGCCTTCATTGTAATTTGCAGCCAGCCCACGCCATTCCTAGGTTCAGATTCCAACTTTCTCCAGCTGCATCCACTTTCAGCTGACAGCTCTTTTGAATGCTGCATCCCAAAACCACCCCAGACATCAAAAGTGCAGTAGCCACCCACGAGTTAGAACATGTTTCTGAAAATTTCACACAACATATTGTTGTTATGCTGACTTATCTTACATCAAATAGGAATCTTTTTTTTTCATGAGGGGAGTGACTATTCTACCCTTCTGATGTTCATTGTACTCCATCAAAGTTTATTTTTCAATGTAATATTGAATATTCTTTTATTCAGCCCCTGAGTTTGTCCATTTGGAGGTAATCCTAGTTTGCACAGATGTCAAAAAGAATGGAAGTTTCTCTGACATATTTAGAGATTGGAACTATTTCTCAGTTTCAAGTTAGTCACAAGAGCTTTCAGATTTCTGGAAAAAATTATTTCATACAGAAAAATATTACTGAAAGTGACACCCACTCTTTGATTAGAAAGGAAAAAACCCACATGTCATTAATTTCTATCATTTTTGGCAGGCATATTTCCTTACAAAAAAATGTCCATTTTTCACAACAGAAGGTCAAAATATGGAGGGGATTTGGATTAAAAACTGACAAAGGAATAGGATTTGAGCAACCTTAATGGGTAGCAAGATTAAAGAAGTATAGTTTTAACATATTTCCTCAATGGTGCCTCATATAAATAAAATATATTCAGACTCTGATAGAGGGAAGGACAGAAGAGCTTAGTGGTATGTGTTTTGGAAAGTTTGAACCAAATTGTTCAAGTCATAAAGTGTTTGCATAACAAGCTTATTGTTATAATGACTTTGTTTCTGACATTTGTGGTAATGCTTTCCAAAATAAATATTTAGCTATAAAAAGGAGTTTGTTTTAATTTATAGCAGCCACTAAAAGTGTGTATGTATATAGAATACACTGAGTTTTCTACTGTGTTGTTTAAATGCAAGATGAATCTAGCACAGCCACAGTTATTTTAGAGCTGACAGCTCAGTAGATCAGTTTATTGGGAAAGGACTATTAGTATAAAGTGGTAAAATTAGACAAGACCATTTTTTCTTGATTTGGAAGAAAACCACTGTTTGCTACAATTCATTATTTTTTTTACAAGATATAAAATAGAAAGCCTATCAGCATACTAAAGCACTGTTAAACAGGCTGACAAACAAAATAAGAACAAGATCTAGCTATTTTGGACCAAATCAAGAAGTAATTTTTTGTGTTTGGAGTTAGGCATTTAAATATTCCTTCCCCAGCTGTCTTTAGTAAGTCTCTCAAAAAACCTCGCTCACTCCAGTTTTCACAACCCCACTGAGGCCAGATGTCACTGGAACCTGTCTAGAAGTCAGTCTTCGACAAAAAATAATTGTGGTCATTTTTTGTAAAGAGTAGGCTGAAGACAAGGACTTTGAATACAGAGTCAGGCACATGTTAACCCTATTTTCACTTGAAATGTAATGCTATGACTTTAGAAAAAGCTTGGAGGACTTTTGGAGAAAGCTCTAACAACATAGAGAACGAAGTATTCCAGAAAGTGCTAGCACAGAAGGTAATTGTAGACTAGTTATGTTGCCCTCTGTGTGAAGTAGGAGAAGGCATCAGGTTTTTTACTTCTCTGCGCCAGCTCCATGACACCCCAGCTGTTACAGTACACATTTTTTGCAAATCTAATAATGTGAGGGTGTCTGTTGACCTTTAAAAGTGAGAGGTCTGATCCTAGGTCTCTTTAAAATGTTTGGAGGCATAATTTTAAGGTCTGCTTTAGAGTCCGTGTTCCATGGATGCTCTACATGGTAGTCATAATGATATCCGTGGCACCAACTTTCACTACCCCATGGTGTGCCAGGTGAGTAGAGCTGAAAGGCAGAGTAGGGTGCTGCATAGAAAACAGTGTCTGTGGGTACAGTAGGAAGTCTCCATTACATTAGCCATGACTTAATTATTGCATCACTATCTTCTGTGGTTTTGTCTAACTCATAAATAAAATGGATCAATTCCCTAGAGCTGAGGACAAGTGATGCAGTATGGCTCATGTCCACATATCTACGCTCTGGTCCTGTCACTGAGGGTGGCCTGCTTTTCCCTGAGTTTTAGGAACTGTCACTGCCCTAGGCTGTCTCCTGGGGCATTGCATGGCCACCCAGGAGAAGAAAACAAACAGAGCAGATGATTACAGACGAGTAGTTGACCCTTTGTCCTGACACTGTTTCGTTTAGCCATTGCCTTTATTCCCAAGCTTCTCTTTTTCAGTATTCTGATTGTTTCCTGTTTCTTGGGTATTATGGATTCTGATACAATAATAAGGATTGGCATAGGCTGCCTGCATGTTGTAATTGCAGTGACCAAGGGCTGCCATTCGGACCTTAAAATATGTGTCTTTTTTTTTGCGTATGTGATCAAACATCATTCTTTTAACATTGTCATTTTTTACTGTAATTCATTGTAATTAGAATGAAACAAGACATTAAAACAAACTCATCTACTTCTTATCCTGACCTCCTCTATATCCATAGAAGGGTAGAGGCTGTTTTCTCAGCTCTAGGACAGTTTAAAATCAATGATGAATTCTCGTTAGTGCTGTCATTCAGAGGGTGGCTTAGCTCATGTTCTTCATGTTCCGTTGAAAAGAGTGGGAGTGGTGGAAAGGTTGGGGTGAAACGCAGAATGGAAAGTATAACCAAGCTGGCAGTTTGGTTCCCTTGGCCAGAACTCCTCCTCCCCAGGAACTACTTTCCAATTGAATCTTCTTTCCAGCCTCCAGCTCTTTTGTTGCATGCACCTTTCTAAAAGCCCAGACTCTTCCTTGTAAGTAGCAGAATCAGCAGGTTTGGCAATAGTCTAGTGGGAAAGTTGCCTCAGTACCTCTTGTTCTTGTTGTTAACTCCTATGTACACACTTATCCAAGTTAGGATGTGCTTCCAACCCCTCCTCAGGTCCACAAGGTGCTTTGGGGATCCCATTCACTCATCCTGATGGGCATTAGGATTGAGCATCCCCTGGGACATGTTGGGGAGACCAGGGCAGGGGCTTGTATCTCTGTGACAGTGTTACTGGGGTTGCCCCGCCCAGTGTTGTGCCTCTGTATTCCTTAGTGTGTGTGCCCGTGTGTGTGTGTGTGTGTGCATGTGCATAAGAGTATTCTGTGGATAGGTCTCCCTCCTGCAATGTCCCTGGGAGCAGCTGGAGCAGGATGCTCTTTGGATTCCTCCACCTGCTGTGGTTTCTCTGGGCTCCCTTGGGCAGGTCTGTAGATGAGTTTTTATCACAGAACTAGTGATCACAGCACTTTTATTCAGCAACTAAGACATGGGTCTGAAAACTGTAATTCATGTTACACTCACAGTAAAATAAGAGAGCTTCAGGTATAAATTTCCTTCCCCCCCCCCCCCTTGGAAAAATGACTGGACTTTTAGTAAATGTTTCTGTAATAGAATTTTTGAATCTTGGTGATTCTGCATCTATTGACTCTCATCATTTTATATTCCTGCATCCAGACAAGAGGAGTTTTCCCCGTCCTCAGTGTGTTCTTCATTGCTACATGTGTTTGTTTCCCTTCTTTTGTTGCTCTACTCTGTGAGTGAAAGGTATCACGTTTTTGAACTGCTACTTTTTTTCATGTTATCTGAAGTTTAAATAAAAAAACTTTATAAAATCAGTGGGAGATCAGTGAATATCAGACCAGAGCAGGCATATATGCACACAACCAGCACACAGTTAGGTACTCAAAAGCTGTGACATCCATTTTTTCCAACTTTGATTTGACTCACTCGCTCATGATACGTCCTTCCACTTCATGACTATGTGCTGCTTTTTCATATGACTTTGCCTCAGGGTGCACAGGACAGGGATACAAAGTTCTTTGCTGGATATAGTCCCAACAGTTGTTAGAATAACTTGGATCACATATCAGTGAGAGCTGTCCAAAGGCAGTTGTGTCAAGCAGAGACTTCTTACTTGGCACTGAGCAGGGTGGAGCTACTCTTTCCTCTCTGCTGACGCTTGGAGATCTCAGTGCCCTCTCTCTCATCACATGAAGCAGTGCAGTTTTCCTCCCTTAGTGGGATGCACATGTAAAAATTTGGTAATATTTGACTTATTTTCTTTGATTCATGCATGGTGCACTACCACCTCTCATGCTTAGCCTTAGACCCTGCTACCAGGACAGGGAATCATTGCAAGTTTTTCAATGGCTATGGCAGATGAAGCATATGGACAATAATTTCCCTAACTATAGAGTTGCCCTCCCTATGATCTTCACCTCAACCTTATCCCCACATCTCAACAGCATGACTCTTCTCCTCCCCACATTCACATTCTCTGTTTCCAGTTTTCACCTGATTCTTCATGCCAGTCCACTCTCAGTAGCCTATCTCTTTTTCTGTCGGACAGTTTTCTTCTCCACATTCACAGAAGGTAAGGAGATACCTTCCTAAAGCTGAGCTTTGGGAAATCTGTGAAATCTGTGCTTTAATGAGGTACCAAGTACTTCCATCCCAGAGAAAATTAGGTCTCAGTCCTACAATGTTTTTTGTGCAAGTGAGAGACCTATCTAGCAACTTTGATTATGGTATTACTTGGTGTATTAAATACATGTAAAGTAAGAATTCTAGCATCTAGGAGCAACTATATATAAATCATTTTAGCTTGCATACAAGAAGAGTAATACTGGATTACTAGATGCTTTTGGTTTCACTGAGGCTTGCTGTGCAGAAAACACCCATTTGTGGAGAACATACCAGAGTAATCTGAATATTCATCCAAAGCATGGTGTGTAAGCACAGAAGTGGAATAACAGGCTTGAGTGTTTGAATTGCCCCAATGTGTTTGCCATTAGGTCAGGACTGCATATTTTCTTTTTGTTTGCTATTGAACTCTACTGTAGTTCAGAAAGTATTTTGACAGCATATTTTCATAACTTGAGTCAACAGATTATGCCATGATAAAACCTATAGGTTCTTAAAGTTAGAATCTGTAATACAACTCCGTGGAGAATTAGTTACTTTTATTTCCAGTATTCTGCTCCTTCTTTGGTTGCATAGAAAAATATATGGATATAGTTTAATAATACTGCAATTTATTTTTTTCTATTACCTTTTGTTGTCTTATAGACACTTATCTGCAAATTGAAAAACATGCTTTAACACATTTGCTGCAGTTCTGAAAATTCTGTTGTGGTTTTCTCTTATAGTATGGCGATTTTTTGATTGAAGAAAGGATTGTTAATATATTGCATGACTCAATGTAATACAAATGGAGAAAAGATTGACCTGTCAGTTATCCATTCTTGTACTTATGCCTGCAATAGATTTCTTTTGCTTCTTTTAGAGAAAGTCATCTGCCTTGTGTCATCAGTTACTCCAGTAGCAGAGATAATAACTTTTTGACTTGGTAGGTAGGTCTAAGGCAGTTTTAGAGTTTGAGACCATGTGAAAAAATGAAATATTTGAGAACATTTTGTGGAGAAACAGGTAGCTCTTGGCCTGTTACACTCATTTATTTTTTCACTTTTAAAATTCTCCTTTGGATTGACAAGAAAAGCAGGCTTGCTTCCTGATATAAGGAAACAGCAATAAAATAACTCTCTCTTTTTTTAAGACAAGAGTGGAAGCATTATGCCTCCCCATTTGTAGTAAGACCTAACATCTCTCCACACATTTGCAGAAGAGATACAGAACAGTCAAGCATTATCCTGTTTTTATGAGCAAGGCACTGTAATAGAACTTCAAATGGCTATTTCACTCCCCAAATACAGAACTCAGATGTGACTGTGCATTAATTCTTGAGCATAGGGCAGACTGGTTCTACTCGGTTCATGCCAGCCTCTCCTCTATGAAGAATGCTTCCCTTGGCACTTCACATCCTTTAGTTAGGGGGCAGCTGAGCCAAAAGAAATAAAAAATCCTGATCATCCTCAAGGGGGGTGAATAGTGACAGTCCTCAGGATTCCTTCAGCCTTTCCCTGGCAACCGTACAGCAACTGTACAAAGTATTTTGTGAATGAATTGACTGCATCCAACAGTCTCAGCCTCATATATAGTGTGGGGGTTTTTCTACACTTATAATACTCCACTGCAATTAATGTGACAAAAGATTTCAACCTAATTTGTCCAGCTAAGCAAGTGGTTACTGGGCTGTGTGTTATGGCAGAGTACAGTCAGTCTCAACAAGTGGCATGGAGCACATTGTGTGAAACAGCAAAGGTTTGAATATGGACAGGTGTACAGCTGCTTTCCAGAATAGTTCATAAAATATCAGAAACCTTGCCACCTTGTCCTGTGCTGTCTTCACTCAACAGAGTGAATATTCCTTTATTGCTGTTTAGTGAGTCCTTATCAGTGATAGCTCATGACTATCAAGGGCCATGCCAAAAGAGAAATTAAAATGCTTCCATTAGCTACTTCTTTAAGGGGAAAATTCCTGAACACCTAGGTGTGAGACATTCCTTTAGGGAAAGCCTTACAAATGAAACAGTGATATCAAAAACTTGAAAAATGGCATATTGTTAACAAAGAGAAAGTATTCAGTCCAACAAGTGGCATTCTGATCTTTGCACAAGTGAGACAGCCAAGCTGCTGTAACCAGAAATAGGCTTCAAAGGATATTTTCTCCTGGAGTGTTATCAGTGAAGCTCAGATATTCAGAGGTGTAGAATTCCCACATCCTCAGACCCCATCACATAATCTGCCTGATGCTGCTGCCCTCTGAGATGCTGAGGAGCATAAAATTCAGCCCAGGATCCAGAGCCAGTCAGTGAGGCAGAAGCTCTGTCTTTCGGACATCTGCTAGTGCTTCTACTGTCCCATTGACTCCTATTAATTGACTACATAGCAGGGATGAATACTGCTTTGTAAAACATATTTCTCTGTGTAGTTTAAAGTTGGATTTGTTCATAAGCAGCTACTTCAATAAATATGTTCCTGCTCACCAAACTTGGTGCAATCCGCGCTCACTTTTGTTTTCTTCTTTTCCTTTCATGCTCATAAAGTGATTAATTTTAGGGTATGGTGTGAGCAAGTGCAAAATTGCAAATTGATTAGAAGTTAAAATAAAAATAAAGCCATACAGTTTTTTAATTTCCCAGAATGAATGAAATACAGGAAGATAAGTGTAAAAGCTGAAAATTTTATTTGATTTTCAAAGTTCTTTCATTTCAAAATTCAGAATAGGAACCTTAGCACTGCAAAATGAAATTTCACTCTATGGTATTGGATGAAACTTACTCATTTGGTTAAATCATATAATATTTTTCTGTGTCTACACCTAGGAAATTAAAAGGTCCATAGAGGTGCATGCTTCTGACAGTTTTCCTGCAAAATCCAGCCTCCAATGCCATAGCTCATGGGGAAAATGTGATAACTTCAAAGGTTGGAATAAGATAACTTTATTTTAGAAATCACCTTCAGAAATTCTTGAAAATTATCCATAAGTTTAATACCCCACTAAATCTTACAGTTCTCATTTGGTTTCTGTTAACTTTGATGTATGATATCAGAATACAAAAACTCTCCACAGACTATTTTTCTAGAAGAAGTTTTTATTGGTCCCTGCATTGCTGTTTCCTCTGCTGCTAAAAAGCATGTTTGTTTCTCTCTCTATTATCTGACTATTATCTTTTAAATTATTTTTCCACATTAACTACTTCAATTATTTCAAATTATTCCAACTCAGAGTCAAAGCCAATGAAAACATTGGTATCTTGTTGAAAATTATAATTTGTAAATTATATCAATTTTCGGTTGAAACATTGATCTCTGAATTGGATAGCATGTACTTTGACTCAGAATAAAAGGTGATCACATCAGGTTTGAATCAAAATATGTTGTACTACTACTAGCTGAATTTGCAACTTGGGTTGATATTTTTAGGTGAACATCAGATACACATCACAGGTACACAAACACTTTTTAAGATGGAAGACGGGGCTAGAATGACTGCAGGAGAGGAGGGGGAAAGAGCTGGCAAAAGATGGGTGAATAAAAGCATCATGCTGCCAGCATGTATCCACATAAAGCTCACTTTGCCTGCATAATTAGATTTCATTCTGCAGATGAGTATTCCTTGTGTAGGCAAGGCCTTAATTAACAGGCTGAACTAAACAATCTTAGTTTGAAAAGTTGCTCAGAGAGGGTATGAACATGCTCATCTTCTTACCACTCTCCTGCTTGTCCAAATGCAAAGCAATACAAAGTAGTAGAGACTGTCTCCATGAGGTGATTTCATACTAACTGATCTATGCATGCTGAGCTCCACTGACTTGCTGCATAAAGCAAAAAGGATTTCTGTAGTTATAGACAAAGTCCTTCATATGGAAAAAGCTTCATGCAACTTGCTAATAATTAAATTGTTCAGATATCAAGTATTCCTTTTAATCTTCCCCTTCAAATGTCCTGTCAAAGCCTGCTTCTGGTTTGAAGTCTGCAGGAAATCAGCAAAACAGTGTGTATGTTGAAGATGGAATTTTATGAATTTATTAATGGTTCTTCATTAAAGTCTCTAAAAATATTTTGAAACAAGTCTTTCCATTCAGATGACTTTTATTAATACTGTGCATTTTGTTCTTCTTTTCTCTTTTATTTTAAAATGTTTTAGCTCATGTGTCTTGCTTTACTTTAAAAATAATTTCTGTGAAAGGGATCTCCTATGTTAAAACATGGTGTCTGACAGCTTGGGGTTCTTTGCATGGGCCGCTGGTGTTATTACAATATTAATAATGCTAGCAATTTTTTTCTGCAATATAGTTCTATAATTGTTAAATTTGCAGAAGGAAGACAGTCAGTTGGTGTCATGATCAGAGATGTTTGTTTTCCACAAAAAGTTAAGCTGTAGGAGGAGTGACACGGGCAATTTCTAGGTTATATCTGTTCACAGAGGAATCTGTTCAAGAATAAATAGCTGCTGTAACACATGCCTCTTTCATTTTTGTTTTCCAAGAATGTTTTTCCAGGTATAGTTGATGAGGAATGTATCAATATATTGAAATAGAAGTCATACTGCTCTGTCTGCCTGAATCTGAGAGACAGCACTAGGTGTACACTGTTTTTCTGATAGGAAGTCTCCTGATATCTATAAATAGACATGTTTGTGTTCTGATTGTTCTGTACTGAAATAACTGGCTAGATGTTTAACTACTCTAAATAGAAAGCACAAATAATGGCAGGCATTCAAGCCTCCTGAACTGTTCTACTTCCTGGGCACTGGCTCAGAAACACAGCAGATCTGAGGGTACTTTTTCCTTTTCTTCTCTTCAGTACATTCATATTGATCACTCTGATGTATCCTAAAGGCAAATACACAGTGCAGCATATCCTTTGGTGTCAGGGATCAAATTCGTTCCAGGACAGGATGTGTCACAATAAACAAGGGAAGGAAATGAGCTGCTTCTGAGAAATGGAGTTCCCTCCAGCTCCCTTTCAATTTGCACACAACTAGGCATTGTGCTTTATATATAATTATAATGATTTATTCGAAGGTGTTTACTAGTCAGAGGCAAAACATCTTGCTTATCTGATAATTACATAGCTGGTGAGGTCATTGAGTAGGTTGTTAGCCCTGCCAATCTTTTGCACTAAAATGAAGTACTTGCTTGTACATTTCTTTAATGCTTCATTTGTTTGCTGTCTGTGACGTTTTTATCTACCTGCAGAGGATTTTTGTTGTTTCTTTCACAAAGAAGCATGTAGTGAGTCTGTCTTGCCTAAATTTCATATACCTTAATTACTTTTATACCGTAATACTGGTTCTCATAATGTGAAATTGAAGAACTCGTCACAATAATAAGTGTAGTGTAACTGAAAATTGATCTCTTAAGCTTTGTCACACTGCTTATAAACATAAAAAAGAGATAGTTACGTTCACAGTCCTGGATCCATTCTGTACAATCAGTTCATTACTGTACTTAATGTAAATTGAGTGCTAAATCTCCTTAAGTGAAATCTTCACCCTGCTTGACATTTGTAATCATGATTGGATAGGAGAAAAGTACATTTCAGAGAAGGAAATAAAGGAAATAAATAAAATAAATGCCTCTGTGGGCTATTTGGCGGAACCAAATTTAGGGGATAATCGAATCAAAGTAGGAAGGCATCACAGATGGATAGCACAAAATGGAATAAAATGCATGTAATCTTCCCAACCTTGGGAAAAAGAACCAACCAGTCACTGAAATAGCTGTCCTGAAGGGAGCTTTGGGACCCGATGCTATACTCTGCCTCGGATGTTGTACAGCTTGACTGGCTACCCTTTTAGTTTGGAAGTTCATTATTACTAATTGTCATCCTGTCAATGCAATGATTTACCCTTTATTGAACATATTCATTGTGACCTCAACAGATGTAATAATTCTATTTTGAGATGCCATTATCTCTAACTCATCCAGATAAACAAATAACCATTTGAGGGAGCTGACCAAGCTCCTTTGAAGCAACATTGGCATTTCTACACCACAGCACATGCTGAGATATGGGCAAACTTCAAGACTTTGTATCTTCTAATCCAATGGTGTTTAAATTGGTGCAATTTAGTTCTGTCTCTTCTTCAAGCAGCTATGTTTGATTCTGGTGTTGCTTGTTTTCTGATAATAGAACCCCATGATCTCACAGGTCTCTTTTGCCCCAGAAAGGAAGCATCAGCACTAGCTTGGAAGCTAGGAACTTCATTTCCACTTGTACATCAGTTCTAGATCTGGCAGTTAGGTGTCTAATATTTAGGAAGCTGCTACACCAAAATTCAGGCTAGAAATTCCTGCTGTTTGCAATACCATGACCGTAGTATTAATGCCTCTGAAATTTGCTTCCCAATAAAGACTTCAGAAAATCATATTGCATATATTGCATGTGTATTATAAGTGAGCATGCTGAAGAGTTAAAAAAAAAAAAAAAGGAACAACTTAAAGCAGCATCATGTTAGTGAACTTTTTAATTTCCGAATGCTAAGCAGCAGGGTTTGAACATCACCAGGCAGGGATAACAGGAAATGCCAACTGTGAAACACCTATATATAGTTCCAAAGCTTGAACTTTGGTAGCAAATATGTCTTTTATCCTGCTGCCAGCTGTAGTGATTCAGGTATTCAGCACTCCAACCATTTACTGTTCTTTAGGATTTGGCTCTTAAGTATTTTTTGCGCAAACAGGAATCACATGACATTTTCTTTCTCAATGTGCTTCTTTTCTTTCTGGATAGGTGGTATAAACCCTTGGGATCTTTTGATCTGCTTATCTTCCAGAAAAAATGCTGGTACTGGCTGCATTCAAACAGAAGACTTGCATAATCTAGAGTTGTTCCAGAAGGTATGAGATTATTGTGTTGTCTTTTGTGGGAATGGATGGACAGGCTAGGCCAAATTTTCATCCCGCATAAAAAGAAAATTATCTAATCCTTATTTTATATCACAGCATCATGATTTAGCAGCAATTAAAAAAGGTTTTTTATGTTTTCTATTTACTGTGAAATACTTGTCAGATACCAGCATTTAATTCTCTATATCACACCCAGTGATCAAAAGCAATTTCTCATTTAGACACAGGAGGTTAGTTTGGATGTAAGTGTTTCAGTGTAAATACTGAAAATTAGTACAATTGGGTGTCAAGTTTCCCTTTTCTGTTCTTGAGTTTAAATTTTTGTGTTCTTGGCCACCATCAACCAGCATCTCTGGCAGCAAAAGTGGCTACAGAAGTCAAGGGAAATTTAAGGAATTTACCCCATTGGAAAAGAGACTTTAGAAATGGGAAGAAACTATTAGAAAATACACACAATATTTCAGAATAATAGCATAGGCAGAAGATAGAGCTGGACAAATTTAGGCTTCACATCTTATATCACTGTTGAGTTTCACCTGTTGTAATTGCTCTTTTGTAAACATAATTTAGGCACCTCTCCAAACAGCGACAGTGCTCCTACAATTGATAACGTGTTAGCTGGACCAGTGTTCTCCTCTAGGTCCTTCAAAGGAGTTCCTTGTTCTGGCATTGCAAACTGCTTACTCATGGTCCAAAGCATTGGTAGTGCCAATATTTCTTGGTATTTTCAGGATTGCTTTTTTTTTATTTCACTTGAGTGTGTTGTGGGCACAATTTAGGTTACTTAGATACATAATGTCTAAATAAAGAAGTGGCCTGTTAATAAAAATATGTAAGTCTTTGAAAAGATTTGACCAAGCTATAGGTACAGTTGACTTGTATTTAAAGTAAAATGGCACAGATAATAATGGTAAGACCCTAAATTATAGACTCCAACTTGAGGGTCTGGGAGAAGTGGAACTGCTTTTAGAAAGTGCCTGAGGTATGAAGTTCATGAAGATACAAAAAACAATTGGTGTCCACAGAAGTCAGGGCTAGGAGCATGTACACTGGGGTTCCCTGGGACAGGATGCCTTATCTAAGTGTATTCAAACTGAAATTTTTGTAGCAGTTCCAGTTTGCTAGAAGTACACATACTTTGAATTCAGAGTTCAGATGATAAAACATCCCAGGCTTCTACAAGCTGCTTTTTGCTCAGTCTGCCTGTATTATCATATCTGAGCCTCTAATGCTGTGAAATATAATAATCCTTACAGCATGCTGCAATGTCCAGAAGCTTCACACATGAATAACTGAGACACAAGGTGATCAAAGGAATTGTCCAAGTTCTCTCAGGAAGTCTGCAGCAGAGCAGGGACTTAAACCAGATGGCCCAGACCTTCAGATAGCTTTAAATATTGAGTAATATTACTCTCTGCTGGCATGTCCATACCACAGTGCAACACAGTTCTTTGTTGCAGAGCCTGGAAGTGGTTCAGCTACGTTTGCTTTCCACTGATCCCAAGCACAGTCATTCAAGAGGTATGGGGTATTTCCATGCAGGGAGGGAAAGCAGTTGGTAACTGCAGAGAATAGAGAACCTGCAGAGACTGACTAGGGGACAGGGAACAGGTGAAAACTCAGCAGCCAGGAGGAGAGATGTAGGTCTAAAATTTTGGTTTGTGATGGCCATGGAGGAAGAGTCCACACCTTAACTTCATTATCCCACATTGCAGGGATGGCAGTGTTGTAATTTCCTTTTGACACTGGCAGGAGTTTTGCACATGAAGTGTCTCTGATAAATTGAACACAGACCCATTGAAGGCTTTTTCCATTGAAGGAAAAAGAATGCTTTTTCTGAATGAAATCATTAAAGTTTCTCTTCTTACATACAGGTAAACCTACTTCCAGAAATCCAGCATTTCCTTTGCAGAAAAGAGGGATTATGCCAGATAACAAAAGCCTTTTCAGGTAATCTAATTTCTTCAAATTCAATATGTGATGATGGTCGGGCTTACAATTCTGTTTTATTTTTAGTCATGAATGCATAGAGGGAAAAAATTAAACAAGAATGGTAATCCACTTCAGACACCACTTAAATATAGAGTACAGCTGTGCAGTGTCTTTTCAGGTAAAGATACTGCATTGTTTGGCTATTGCATATTGCAGAAATAATTTGGCTATAAGTGTCTTATTTTTGGACTGTTTTGTGTTACTGTAGTGTATTGGTGTTTACTCTTCAAAGCCCTGGGTTCAGTGTAATATGTTTGTTCAGCTTTACAAAAATGTTGTGGCATGGAGAAGGAGTAGGAGTCAGAGTTTGGTTCCCATCCAGACATAATTTACTGATATAAAGCCTTTGTGTATTAAGATCATGAACCAGAAAAGTTTAAAGGTTATGGGCAAGTTGCCAGAGAATTCTAACTTATCATTGGTAAAATTCAGCTTTGAATAGAAACTGGAAAAAAACTATTGTGTACTCTCTTGGGGTTATTTACACTACAGAGGGACACACTATGATCTCAGTTACACTACTCGATATCCATTATCGATGCTATTTTGAATTTATGATCTACCTTCACAATATAAACTTTATTAATAAGAAATTTTGTCTTTTTCTTGATTTGTTCTGTAATCCAATAACAACTAACTCCATGTTTATTCCATTAGTATTTAACCTTGTTTGCAATTATATGTCTGATTTTTAATTTTTTTCCTCCCCTCCCCTCTCTCCCTTCCCCTCTCTCTCTCACCTTTTTTATATATATGCTAAAATCTAACACATAGGAAAGGATTCTTTACATCTCATTTAACCATTTACAAGTTAGGTATCTTCTGCAGCAGTATTCTAGTCTTTCATTTAAGTCAATGGAGAGAGAGATACACCTACAAATACTATTTCTTTTTATCCTAAAATATGTGTTTAAAATAGGTGTATTGAATTACCCTCTGCAGGTACTTACAATCCAGTTACCTCTCATCACTGAGTAAATGGGGCCTAGACAAGTAGCTTAGATTAAATGTTTCACATTTGGATGCTTGATTAAATTTGAGGTTAGATGGTTCCTAACCTAAGTATACCGTATTTTTCCCTTTTAATTTTTGTGCTGTTTCATTTAAAGATGGATCAATATTTAAAAGCTGTGAAGTGTTTCCCTTAAAAGAACTGTACATTGAAGGTCAGTTTAAATTGGACCTTTAGATTTCCTGGTGCAGTACATTGTCAAAACTGATCATAAGGAACATGCAGTGTAATAAACATCTATCCAGGTCCTGTGAGAGTGTTTTTTCATGAAGTCATATTACACCAGGTAAATGACATTCTGTTTTGTCATTGTCTTAGTTTTAGCATGTCTTCAGTGGTGCCTAGTGCCTTGGTTCCCTGGAAGCGAATTAGAAAGTATTCTGATATAGTACCAGTTTCAGAAAAAATTAAGCAGATTTCTAAAAAAGTCAAGGTCTTCAGAAATTGGTATGTCCTGCTCATGTTGTAAGAGATTACCTTTAAAAAACATTACTTTGCCCTGCTACTTGGAGAAAGGCCAATTGCAGTGGTTTTATTCTTTTGCTACCACAAGCACCAGAGGCACTAACCATACAGAACTTTCCCCTTCAAATATGCACATTTCCACTGCTGTCCATAAACTGTGGTAAAACCACTTTGTGTATGCCACTTCTGATAAGCTGTTTGTTGTTTTCTCCTGTATTGGATTTTTATGGTAAGCTTTTGGTAGTGGGGAGTCACAGGGATGGCTTCTGTGAGAAGCTGCCAGAAGCTTCCCCCAGGTCCAGCAGAGCCTGCTCCGAGCTGGAGCTGCTGTGGCTAAGGCTGAGCCCATCAAGAATGGTGGAAGCACCTGTGGGATGATGTATATAACAAGGGGAAAAAAACAACAGTACAACAGCAGCTGGAGAGAGGAGTGAGAATATGTGAGAGGAATAACCTTGCAGACACCCAGGTCAGTGGAGAAAGAGGGGGAGTTCGTGCTCCAGGTGCCAGAGCAGAGGTTCCCCTGCAGCCTGTGGTGCAGACCATAGTGAGTCAGCTGTTAAGGTCCATGGTGGAACAGATATCCATTTGCAGCCCTTGGGGGACCCCACATCAGGGGAGGTGAATGCCCGAAGAAATCTGTGACCCTGTGGGAAGCACATGCTGGAGCAGGCTCCTGGCAGGACCTGTGGAGAGAAGAGCCCATGCTCAAGCAGTCAGTTCCTGAGTTAGTGCACCCCATGGGAGGAACCCATGTTGGAGCAGTTCATGAAGAACTGCAGTACATGGGAAGGAGTCACCTTGGAGAAGTTCATGGAGGATTGTCTCCTGTGGGAAGGAACTCCATGTTGGAGCAGAGGAAGAGGAGTCCTCCCCCTGAGAAGGAAGGGTCAGCAGAGGCAATATGTGATGAACTGACCACAGCTTCCATTCTCCTCTCTGTGCAGGGAGGAGGTAGAGTATCAGGAGTGAAATTGAATCTGGGAAGAAGGGAGGGATGTGGGGAAGGTGTTTTAAGAGATGGTTTTGTTTCTCATTATCCTACTCTGATTTGTCTGGTAATAAATTTTAGTTGAGTCTGTTTTGCCCATGTTGGTAATTAATGACTGATCTCTCCCTATCTTTGTCCTGACCCATGAGCATCTCATTATAATTTCTCTCACCTTTCTAGCTGAGTGATAGAGAGGCTTTGGTAGGCACCTGGCATCTAGCCAGGGTCAACCCACCACATTTCCTCTTCAGGGAAGTACCATTTGTAAGTATCTTATTACTTACTTATATTTTTAGTACTTTCCTGGCAAAGAGAAAAGGCCTTGTGACTGATGCGGAAATCCCATTGAAATCAAGGTAACGTGTGTGCTTGACAGCAGGGGTCTGAGTCTTGCCCACCCAGCAATGGAGGATTATTCTAGCAGTCTGCTGAAGGACTATCATATAGAAAAAGATCAACTGTCACCTTTCAGTTACCAATAAAAATGGTTTTGAACCTAAATTAGCTGAAGTGTTTTAATGTAAAAATAAAATCCATCTCTTAAATCTAGGTGTCTCCACATCAGCATGTGGTCTAGGGGCTGAGGTAGCAGATTCAACACAAGATTTTTATGCCACTTGAGATACCACAGAGAATCCAGCACGCCCAGTAGGGTGGGCAGATTTGGCACAGGACCCATCTGCTTTTGTCCAGCAGCTGCAGGTTCAGAGGGATATCCTGTGGTGTCCTAGACAGCAATAGATGTATGTCTGTAGGTACCTGAATTTAACACTGAGTATTTAGAGTGAGCAAGCTGAAAAGAGCATTTACTTTCAGCATAATTTAGGGTTAGCTGAATTGCTCCACACTGACTGTATAGACTACACTGATGTCTTAGACTCTGGTAAGCGGGGTCATCTTTGTGTGGGCCGGATCTCAAAGTGTTTCAACTCAGAAATTAATCCCATTTAGTATCACTGGATATGTGAAATGTAATTTTATATGAGTGAAATTCATCCATAGAAGGTGAAATTAGAATCAGAAGGGTAAATAACTTGATTTCAGGTTAAATGGACAAAAAGGCATTAGTTAAAGCAAACTTCTAGAGGCAAGACTTCAGATGCTCCCCTTCCATTCACCTGATAAAGCCAGTTCTTTCTACTTCCTTTTGCTTGCATTCTCCAACAGATCTTTCTTTCCAACGACTGTTAAGTTGCCATTTAGTAGGATTTGTTTGATGCTCAATTTTAAAGTTTTTCACAGAAATAATGGTTTTCATCAGTATTTCCTCACAGAACAATTTGTTTCCTTTCAAATCAGTCATGTACTTTCACTCTTGTGTGTTTAAGTCAACAGGGCTTCTCTGCAATTCCTGTTGAAGAGGATCAGTGGGTTTGTTATTACTGTGTTTGTCATTTAGTTAGCCTCCAAGGAGCCAAGCAATTTCCTGTAAAAGTGAAAACACAAAGAATTATGCCATCTTATTAAAGATATAGTAAGCTGTAGAAAGAAATATCAGGCAGAAAGGTTGAGAGGATGGGACTACTGGATTTACTATGTGCTGTGACAGTGTTGATATGGATAATCAGTGGTAAAGGTTTTTTTTAAAAAATGTTATTCTATTTCTTGTTGCACAACTCTTAAACTGATAGGTTTTGTATTTAAGAGAGCACGCCCATTCTCATACCCTTGTTTTATAGGAAAGAAAATGGTTTTGTAGAAAGTACTATGCCAGTGCTTGTTTCTTTGCTTTATCTCTAATGGAAAATATTTTTGTCAGTCTCACACTTCATATTCCTTCTGTCTCTATGGGGGGAAAAAATTATGCACATACCAGTGATGACTGCTTTCTAGGAGAGAAGTAAGGAGGTTAAGAAAGGATAAGAATAGTAACAAATCCTAAATTTCAACACTGATAAGTGCTTGCTGCTCAGTATGAGAAGATTGGTTTCACTTCTGCTTTTACAGGGCATTTGGCCCAGTTTTTAATCAAGCGCCTGATCTCTGCTCACTGTATGGGACTTGGGCCATGAGGAGATTCTGGTATGGCTAATGGATGATGAAGGAAGGCTCCTGGCATTTATTGTTCAGGTCAGCAAAAGCTGCAGCAGTTGCAGTGATCTGGAAATTAAATCTTCCTGCAAACAACCCAAACCTAGAAGCTTTCTGAGGTTGGAAAACAACTGTCAGAGAGATTTCAGGTGTTCATACTTGGTATCACACCACAGGTGCATTAAAAACTGCACTTGGCTGCCTCCTGGAACTACGCTCAGATGAGAGATGAAGAGGACTAATGTCCACAGTGTGAGCAGAGTTCCTCAGATTCAGTTTAAGGCACAGGAAAGGCACCCTGATGCATGTACAACAAATAGTCTCTTTAACAGGTTTTGCCTGGGAAAATAGTAGAATTGCTTATAGCATTGCCTCCCTGATTTTCCTGTTCCCTAAGGATTTCAAACAAGTCTGTCTTCCCATATAAGCATTTGTCTTGCTTCATCACTTCCAGGGCCCAGCCTGTGCCATGCATAGTTGTTTTCTCTACTCACACAGATCACTGATCCTTTTTTTAAGAAATACTTTTGCTATACAGCTTCTGTGTTTCTTTTTATTAGTGTCACTAGTGCAGAGACTTTACAAGTGTTTACCAGCCTTATGTGCTCTTCTGATCACCTGCCGGCCTGGCCAACAGCATTAATCACACAGAAGGTCTTGGGATGGGCATAGTCCTAATGAAATTGTGTAGGAGGGAGAGCCAAGATAGTCCAGCTTGTGACTGTGCTCTCACTATGTGATATGTTTACAGTCTGGTGCTAACCCCATGCCAGCTTTCCTCTCCTCCTGCCTAGCAAATCTCTCTTGCCTGTCCCCAGTGTCCTTGGGTTACTGTGGATTCAGCAGGAAGGGTTACAAGCCGATAGTAGGAAGCAAGACCCAGTGGAGCCACCTATGGACAAGAGAAGCTATAGATTAAATTTGTTTTCTGTTGTAATAATTCAACATCTCTGTGACTGGAACATGATTTTTTAATTTTGGTTATAATTTCTTTTGCCAGCTGGTCCCTGTAAATGTTTGCACACCAGCTCTGATCAGGTTTGTGCCTGCTGCCTTTCTGCTACTGAAGTTGCTAAGAGTCTCAAGAATGGCCAATAAAACCAATATCTGATTCTTTTCAGTTAATTTGATTATAAACTATGTGGGCTTCTTTGGTTTTACAACAGTGACAGATCTCAGCTAGGACAAGAACGTACTTCTGTAAGAACAACAAATATGAGTAGTCTGAAAAGAAGTAAAGCAGCCAAATTAATTTAATTACTTGGCCTACACTATTCTATATTCTACCCTGTTACTAGTACAGAATTGTGGCTCTAATCATGTAATCATGTAATCAGGCAGCATTTTCACTGACTTGGTTTTTCCAGAGTTTTATAGCTTATCTGTATAATTAAGTTCTAGTATGAAAGATGCACACAGAAGAAGCAGCCCTTCTGGAAAATGTTGGAAAAAAAACCCCAAACCTCTAATGCTTACCTGTGAGGATGCTTTAGGAATGAAAAAGCAAACACTGTATTCAATAAATACTGTAAATACTGTTTTTAATTCACCTGTCAAAACAGAGATAAAATAAACATGGTAAATGATTGATCTAGACTGAAGCTGTATTTCCTGATGTTTTTAAAGAGGAAAATAAACAACATCATACAAATGATCCTCATTTTATCTTTTTAACTCTGAAACTTCACAGGTGTTTTTTGGCATGAATTTCAGTGCATTTCAACCCACAGTTTAAATTAATTTCCCTCTATATCTGCTTTACTATAAAATTGTTTGGCTTTTAATACTAAATGTATTTAGGATAGTTTAAATTTTTAGAAATCACAAGTAGTTTGACATTTCTTCATTCTAAATATCGAGGGTGGGTTGCTTTCAGATTAACTGTATTACAGAGGGTGGGATTACTGTGTTTTTTGAATATGAAAACCTTTTAAGGATAGCTGGATCAATAGTCAGTAGTGGGTGGGATATTGAACCTGCAGCAATGTGCACAACACAAATGAAGCTTGAAACACATGTCAAGACCATGCCAGGAGTTTTAAATATCAAACAAGAAACGACATTCCAGTGAAATCCATGGAAGTTTTTCCAGGACTTCACTGGGGCTAGGATTGCCCTAGTCTTCCTAATTTCCTTCAAATACTCATTATCTACTTTGAGTTTCACAGTTTCTAAATGCACAGGTTATAAAACTGAGTCTTAAAGTGTTTCTCTCTTTCTTTAGCGTCCTCACAATGTATAATCAATAGGAGAGTCTTTTGTTTCAGTCTTTTCATCCAATAGGTCAAATGGGTAACAGGAAGCAATTAAATAGGATAGGTTTGCTTTCTGTGACAAGTCTCAAGGCACATAGTGGTGGTAGTTCAACTGAAATCATCCATCCTCCAAAATCAACATTGAAAAATGAAAAAAAAATACACTTTCAATGCTCATTACTTTCATAGTTATGCTGCTTAGAGAAAGTTGCTATACCTGACTGAGCCAGAGGTACTGGGTACTAGGCTTTATTTTGATCAAAATCTCTTAGTCCTGGAGGTGCTCAAAAGTCTGCTTAAGAATCTATGAAAGCTTTTTAAGCATCTCCTGATGTGGAGCAATCTTTGCAGCTGTTAAACACACCTTTCCAACCGACAAGGGCTGGAAAATTGTCCAGCTGAAATACCAGAAGAAGACCAGGTTGTAGCAATGCAGCTTGCCTGGTCTGTATCATAAATAAACTCTTTGTTTTCCAGCAGCCCACATCAGTCAGGAAGTTGGATGATCCTAGAACACGATGCAATGTGGAGTTCTTCTAATTCACTGAGGTGCCCTGTCAGAAAGCAAACCTGCAAGGCTGACAGAGAGGACATCAGTATTTCCTAAATATTGTGTGGTAGAAACTGATGATAAAGGGCATGAGGTGACTATAATTCTCTTTTTTTTTCATATGTGAGAGAATTCAGGCTCCTGATAGAAACAGACTACCACTATGAAAATTTAGGAAGAAGTTCACAAGGTGCCTATGCAGATGGAAAGACTCCTGTATACTTTCAGGATCAATGTACTTCCATGTTCTAAAGTAATGTCTTTCCTGCTTGAAAAGCATCAGATGAACACCCTACAAGTACAAATGCACTGAGCTTTCACCTTATGAAAGAAATTAACAATGTGCTGGGCCCAGAACAAAGCACAGCACTTCAGTTCCGTTGCATCCCTTCTCTAACTTCATGCTTCTTTAAACAACCAGGAGCTCCCAAGGTGACTGAATCGCTCTTGAAATGTTTGTAACAGATCTGACAGTTGATGGGCACTTTAGAAACAAAATGACCTTTTTTCACAGAAAATACTCTTGATTTTTCCTTGCTTCATGTTTGAAGTGTATAAAATACAGTCTATTTGATCTTGAACAAAGTAAAAAAATGAAACTAACAAAACTATATCATAACCCTCCTTGTAACACCAAAGGATATTATAAAAGGAAAGATAAAGAAGAGGACACATTCTCATTCATCTTGTTTCCTTTTCTTTAACTGAGTGTTACCCACTTAGTTCAACCAGTAGGGTATTCTCCTGCTGAATTCCTCACCTTTGCAGATTGCCAGATGTTCATGTTAACCTAAGTGTTCCATTTACCACCAGTTCAGGTGGCTGCAGCTTTGCTCTGCTCCAGGAAGTCGTAACTTGTCCAAATATACTTCTAACTCTTGGTAAACCTTTTGCTTAGCCACACGTTGTACTTGTAAATCAGCTATTCTTTATTGTGTATGTCTTAAATCTTCACTTCTGAGCCAAAGACAAGAAAATACCTTAGAAGCTGGAGACTGAAAGAGAGAACAAGGAGTCATAGCTGTGTAAAACACTTGAAAGGCCTCATTAGATGTCAACGAGGCTGCTGCATTAGGTATCAATTGTCACTGTAAACTGATATGTTTGACTGTTGTACTTCAAGAGATTGCAGTTGACAGTTCATATGACAAAGAGGTGCTTAATTTTTTTTATCTGGATGTGTTGACTTGCTTTGTTGGATCTTACACCTCCTTTTCAGATGTGCCCTGCAACTGTTCTTAGGTCTGTCTTTTACCTGTTGTTATGGTTAGAGGGCTGATGTGTGAATTCAGTTGAGAATGGCCTCACCATGAACGCCCTAGGCAGAGGTAAAGTAGTGCTGTTTGTCGTGTTTTCAAGGGTATCATTCCAGAGATGTCAGCATCAGAAACCTTTTTCAAGCCAGAATATCAAGGAAGGGAAGCTTTCTGGTTTTTTTTAAAGTGAAAGCACATTTCCAGCCTTAGGCCCTTTGCTTTACACAGGATCATCACAAATGGCAGCAGCAAAAAGTACTTGTGGCAAAGCCTGCAGCTGCTCCTCAGGAAAAACAGCAGTTTGTGTAGCATTTCAATTACTGCATAGCCACTTTAAAAGGAAAAATGTTCTTTTGTAGTTTACTTTTTTTCCTTTCGATCTTTAGAGTCTGCTACAGAAATTACTGGTCTTAAGATTCGGATTTTTGAAAGCAGGGATGTTATCTGGACATGAATGTAATCTGGATGCTGGAACTCTTTCTAACTTGGTTTTCCAAGCTGCCTGACAAATATCAACTGCTGAGCCTGCCTCACCTCTTCCATTATAAAATGTTGATGTTGTTTACATACTTCAAAAGGACTGGTTAATTAACAACAGCTTGTAGAGTGATTTCAAGATGGAAAAACATGGCAATTACTGCAAACAGTAAAGGCACTGCAGGCTAATTTTCATTGATGGTAATGTTGATTAACAAATACACAGCTCTAATAAACACTGTTACTGCTTTTCAGTGCAGGAGCAGGTGAAGAGTTGCCATGAGAACTGATGTAGCTGAGTGCTCAGTTCAGCCCTACTGATGTCTCTTTATTATTATGAAAATTGTATTCATTGATTACTAGGAGTAGATTTACCAAATTGAGGGACTGTCACTCCCTCTTAACTCTGCCTGATGATGTACATGCTCTGTGTCATCTCAAAGATGCAAGCACCTTCTGACAGTCTCACTACTTCTTACAGCCACCTTGCAATGGACTCTGTCCCAGGTGGATGCCAACACAAAACCAGTAGAGCGGTGTAAGGCACCATGCAAACAGAATGCCTTATAACATGAGGAACAATTTATGACAATTCTCCCTTTCTTAGTTCTCAGTGCTCATCACCAGCACCCTGAATTTTTTTAACTTTCTCTTCTTTAACAGATGGCAGGTTTCCTTTTTTTTTTAACATTGAGACATTTTGCAATGACTTAGGGCAATACTACGGATCTTCTACCCAGTAGTTTGAGAATTCAAGGACATTTCTCTTTTTCATCTGTCCCTACCCATTTGTTTTACTTTGTTTTGTTATATCAAATCAATTAATGTTATATCAAATGAATTAGCCTTTTGTTTTTCCCTGAAACAACTAAAACTCTCATTTAGGAGGGGTAAATATAGGTATAAATCTCATCTCATTATTTTCAGACTCTGTCTTGTGAGTTAATATGATACTGCTTACTTGTTGCCTTAGCAACACAATTAAAAACATATTTTTAAAGGAAAAGACACTTTGCTTTCTCTTGAGTAATGAGCTGAACAGCCCTTTTCTGCCATGTTCTTATTTTCAGTGAAATGTTTACTTTCTTTTAAATAAGAAAATTATGTTTTATGTATTTCCCTCTCTCAATATAATGGTCATTTCACCTAAAGTAATTGCTGAAAAATGTGCACCTTTGACATAATTTGGCTTTCAGATGATCAGACAAGAAGAGCTGTGATTGTGGTCCTTTGCATGATTCTGTTAACGTAGACATGGAGATATGGCCTGATGTTATAGGGGGCTTTGTCTGGAAACATAGTTCTGCCTCCTTTCAGCCATGTGCCAGATCAGTATCTTGCTGTTTGAAGATCGAGGCTACTAGAGTTGAACTCCAGAGTCTCACAGTGCTGTTCTGTTCCTGGTGGATGTGCTACACTACCAAGATACAGGGGTACGGGGCTTGGCTCCATAACTCCATAAATAGTTGCAACAGCAGAAGGCTGTGTCTTGCCTTTTTACCCATGTGAGCATAAATTAGAAAAAGATCTCTGAAGTAATTTGTGCACTGTGGAGGGCCTTTATGTGTTTTAATAATTCTGGTTTTATCTGAACACCAAAGCTGTGTGATCAAACTTTACACTCTGGGAATTATTTGCAGCTGCAAGTAAGTAGGTTAGTTTTCTTGCATGGTCAGTGAAAAAGCCACTCTCTTTCAGAGAGCCCCTCAGAACCAGTATTTCTCTTAGTGCTCCAAGGACTGGTCTCTCTTTCTTTCTGTCTCACTCTTTCTCTCACTCTCTCTCCATTGCTTAAATACAAAGCCTAGGAATACTACCATGCTAATAGATATCTAGAGTGATGCATAGGAGTAGTTGCACGGGGCCATTGCAAACTGCCATGGTGAAATGCCATTGTCTATCTAGAGGGTGGAAATTGTCCTTGTGTCTTTACAAGGCAAGCATGGAAAAAACAGCACTTGATTTCACAGATCTGGTCCCTGTGCATATTCAGAAGCAAACGTGCTAAATAAATTACTTAATGGGAGTTTACTGGCTTACTCCTGTTATCACTGTGCAGCCAAGTAGGCGGAGTAGTCTTTTTTCGTTGCTGTATCGTCAAAAACCAGGTAGTCACTTACAAAGTCCAAATCAGCTATAATGCATAACACAACAGAGAGATGCCAGTGTGAATAACATTTGAGTATGACGTGCTCTAGTTAAAAACTGCATGGTTTTGATTATTAAAGCCTTTTATCCTGCTAAATGGTGCAATGCATGTAAGGCAGAAGACCAGCTTAATTTTAGATCCCAGTTGAGATTGGAAGGCTGAACTGAGCTGATCTGATGAACAGCCAATGATTATAGACAATCACAATGTGATTTTACCAGGATCTCTATAAAAATGACTGCTCTATAAAAATCACTGCTGACTTCCTTTCTCATCCTCTTGGTACTTTTTCAGACCTGCAGCTCCCAGTAGTCACCCCAGAGTGTTCTGGCCAGCCTGGACCATCAAGGGCCAGCATCACAAGCAATGTGTCCCAGGGCAGCAAAAGCACTGACAAGACACGTACCTCTCATCTGCAGCACCAGTGGAAGCAGCACATGAGTGCAGAGATGTAAGCTCGTGATACCTCGTCCTCAGGAACTGCCAGTGCTTCATCATGCAGTTAGTTGGGAGTCAGGGATGCAGAATGTAGCAAAAGAGGAGACCACAGCAGATGGAGCATTTGGATGCATTGCATCTCATACTTGCATAATGTTTGTTTCTGTACTAGCCAAGTTTGCACATGTTTTGAGTGTAAACATTTAAGTCTTTATGTTGAGGGCATTGAAGAACCTAGAAAGATAAATACAGACCCAGAGACACCCCTGAATGTTAAGGTCTCATGGTGGCTGAGCTGTTTCCTGCTCCCATCCTCACCTTGCCCCTACCACAGACACACATGTGGTCCTTTGCAAAGAGATCCTCCCTCAAGTGAAGAATGAAGAAGTACCTGATAACTTGTCTGTTATCAAGTGCTGTTTCCTATATTACAGTATTTCACAAATTTTATGCTCTGAGGACCTACTATTCTGCAGAGGGAAGAAGTAGTTCTCCTTCAGATAGATGTTGTTAGACTTCCTTAACAGATAGCAAAACTGAGGTCTGGAAAGGCCACGTATTGCCAAAAGTTGCACAGAAATGGGAGGAGAGCCCCTTGTCTTTTACAAGTAATCAGCCTTAGGAGCCATAATTTGTATAGTCATCTTCCCATTGCATTTGCTATGAGGTAAATTGATACTCAGAGATTTTAACAGACAGACTAATAACGACATTTGTGAATATGCCCAAGTACAACTCGTATTTACCCAAGCAATGAGCTTTTAAATAACTGATTTTTTTCCTTGAGTTTGGTTTTTTTCTGTCCTGTTTCTATGGCTCATTCTTTTTGTGTGTACTATGGGAGCTGTAGGCCAGTTTTTAGAGAGCTGTGTCACTTCCCAGACAAAGTTAGCTTGCATAATTCTTAGGTTAACTGAGGTATTATGGGTTATTTATAGGTATCCTAGTCTTTCCTAATATTTGGAATTATTGTATATGGCTTTCATTAGGGAAAGTATGCAGCACCACATGTTTCTGTCCTTTTATTACATTGAGGAAAGTGCTAACAATATTACAGTTTTTCCCCAGAGTTTGGTGGAGTTTCTGTATTTGGTATTAATCAGTGTTAAATCTGGGTACCTTGACTATGCACTTCTGTTATTTAAGGCTTTCGGACTTCTTTAATGTTTAAATTAATCTTAATTTGATATTTCACTCTGAATGTCCTGGGTTTGCAACAAGTATAATATTCCAAAAATGCATTTACCCATATGTACTCTCAAAATTTACTCCCTCCTAATATAGTTGCTTTATATGTTTGGAAATTAAGATTTAAAAATGCTGAAAGCATTGAAATTACTTCTTGTAAGCTTTGTTCCAGGCCACTTGATTTAATCTACTGTGTTGCTTACCTTCAGGGAAAAAAGATTAATTTCTAATTTCCAACAATTTCACTATTTCACTATTTTCTTAGAACTCATTTGCAAAAGCACTGTATTAATGCTATGTATTTTTATTACTTTCCAGGAATCAAGTATCAGCTTCATCAGAGCATAAAGACATCCTTAAAGCTCAAGACCTTTCTGTCATCATCAAAGCATATGTGCTTGTGACATCCTTAACACCTCTGCGGGCATTCATTCATTCAACCACCAGTGTCTGGCATCCACCCAAGAAGAAGCATTTTACCATAAAGGTCAAACATTTTGTTTTCTACTTTTTCCATCTTTCAGGCAAAGTACACAGATAGAAAACCAGAGAATATCTTTCTTCTCTTTTACCTCTTATTTGTTAGCAGTCCACAGCCTACAGTGAATGTTCTCGTAAAGTACTGTTTTCATTTCTCAGAACAAATTGGGTTTGCTTCATGAAGCAGGGCAGCATTGCCCTGTGCACTGGGGGCATTTGCACGCCTCAGAGCCCATTTTTATTGGTGACATTTGACAGCAGTTGCAAGGTTGTTTTCTCTAAAGCACAGCAGTGTGGGTGCTGCCACACAGTAACAGCTTTTTTCTGGGATATTGACAGTGTTGTGAAACAGGAAAGTAAATATTTAAAATAGTTTGTTTAGATTCCTTTTTTAGGTGCAGTAAAACAGACTAGAGGAAGGTCAGGGCCCTTCTAAATAAGGAGGAGGAAGTATACCATGGAGAGGATGGGATTCGAAAGGTGCAGATGCAGCAATATTGGGGCCCTGCCGTGATCCCCTTGCCATGCATTTTCCAGCCTCAGTGTCCCTGGGGCTCTAGGCTCTTTTACTCTCTCAACCCTAACCCTAAACCCCCTCGTGGTCTCGATTTTATGAAGAAGGGTGTGCCTTAACTGGATTAATTCTCTCCAAGTGCCTGGAGAGACTCCTCTCTCTACACATTTCATTTGCTCAGCAGACCTATGAACTGGCAAATATGCCTTCGCATTTCTTTAAGGAACTATGCTTCCAACACATCATCTCTTTAAGAAGAAGCTACAGTTGTGCAGCTTCTTCTTTCGTTTTGATGATTTAAGATCACAAAGCAGCAGTTATTTCTTGAGGTCACATAGATCAGCTCCTGCAGCAGCCGTCCTTGGATGGGTGCGCTTTGGCCATTTAGTGTTCTTGGAGTAGGAGCAGATCTTGGCTTTGGATCAGTCTGAGTGTTGTGGTGTTACTGTCTGGACTCTTAATGATGTTAGCCATTTGGTATGTTCTACAATTTTAGCTCTCTCAAAGTGAAGTGCCTAGTTCTAAGCTCTTTATCTAATTTTAGTTATTGGAGAAACAGACACCTCTAGAGAACAAGTCATCCCACCCAGTTTAGATACTGGTTTTGGAGTGAGATGAGTTTCCTGGTAAAAGCGTCTGCTTCCTTCTGTGGGCTATGACATTCTATGCCAAATTCTGGATTACCAGAATTGGGTGAGTTGAACCTACTTCTTTCTTTCCCCCCTCAGAAGCTATGGAAGCCAATGGAGATATTACTTTGCCATCTATTTTCCTCTATTTACATTTATGAAGAGTAATGGTCGCTCACTTTCAAACCTTGGGATTCAGTTTTGGTTTATGTTTATTAAAATAGCACAGTATCCAGCAGCATCACTATTGCAGTTGAAGCAGTCATTAGTAATTGTGATATAGCTCTGTAAAACAATTCCCACTGAGAGAAGTCTGATGAACAGGGTGCCAGCCACCATTTACAGAGCACTTTGGCAGCTGAAGAAGAAATAAAAATGATAGCAGTGCATCTGCAGTAGTTCCAATCTGCTGTGGTGTTACACCTTTAGGCAAACTTGCCAAAATGGGGAGATATAAACAAAACATAGGCACCACAGAAAGCACATTTGAAGGGATGTGGAGGTTGAAATGCAAATTAATGAAATGATAGAAAATAGGGTGTGTAAGACTCTCTCAGCACAGTGTGCCCTATAAAGAACATGAAAGGGGTCAGGGGTTTTCTAGGAGAGATGAGATGCTGGGAATTCATAGAGTAGAGAGAAAGCACTACTGGGAAAATCATAAAGAGGGTCTGTGCTTGATGCAGAAGCAACAGGCAGATCACCCATCAGAAAGTAATACTTGGAAGAAGGTATGAATTTAACCATTGATATCATTTGGGATGAGGTTATGTCAAGTTTCTCATAAACTTCATGGAGCTGTCATTTGCTAGTGGGACATACAATGCCAGCAGAGTGATCTCCTTTCCCAGAGTAGCTAGTGGAGCTATGTGTGTTTGTACCAGCTAAGGAACCTGGTCCAGAAATCTCCTAAGCTTTAAATTTCCGCCAGCTCTATTATGTAGGATGGAAATGGTTTGTCATGCTTTGAAGCACCAACTTGTCAATAGTCGATACAGACAGAAAGGATCTCTTAAGACATGTTCTTCCACTGATTGACAGAATACCCATCACTGTTTCTGGGGACTCAACATGCCTATAGAGGAGACTTTGGTCTGGAAATATTTCCTAGTGTTTGATGTGTTTTTCCCCAAGAGCAGCTGACTGAGTTCTAGGTTTTATTTTTTTTTAATGAAGAGATGAGAATAATTTTGATGCACTGCTTCCAATAATGCTACACAATAATTTAGAGACCTCCTCAGTGTACAGACCTCTGTTCAGGAATTTTTGTCTCATACCAGTGTAATTAAATATTATCTATGAGAAATTCATCAATGCTTGTGGTTAACTTGGTTAAAGCATTGCTATCATAAACTCATTATGTTAAGTATGTTTAAAGTTTGATCTCCTGTGTACAATGGCACTTTATGGTTGCTAGTAGTCACCAGAATATGGTATATATGGAGAGATTTTTAAGAAAACTGGAAATGGGGTAGCAGATGATATCAAATGATTAAGAGAAACTGTGTAAAGAGAAAACAAGAGTTTAATGAATTAAATAATACTGCATTCCCCACTGCTTTCTTTTTCCTTAGTAATATATTAATAAATAAGTTATTTTTGCAATGCATATTTACTTATCCTAGTCATAGTGGCATGGCTTCAGGATGATTACTTGAATAAGCCTTGGTCAAATGGAAGTTCAGGAAGAGTTCAAGTATGTTTTGCTCACAGACTGCCAGGTTTTCTCTGGATTATACATATTTTAGTATCTCAGTTCAGAAAGCAAAAGAAGGTAAATCCTGAGCTGCCTTGATGATTTTGTGTGTAGCTAACGGGTAAAAAAAGTGCAGCTCTAGATTTGGGCCCAGCATGGGAACATGCAAGGGATGCAGGGGAGAGAATGGCTTTCTGCCACACAGATGTTTTGATATAAGGCTTGTGTAATAGCCCTGTTTCCTTGAGGGAATTTGGAAACCCCTTATTTAGACCATCTGTGTGTTGAAAAATTAGTAATAAAATAGAAGCTTTCTATTTTGCATATGGGACCAATTAAGGGAAGGGTCTCTGTCAATGTATGCAATAATTTCCTTTGTGTTAATCGACGTTATGCATGTGTATTGAGTAGAATGCTGACCCCTGAATAATTTTCTGTTTTGTAGAAGTTGGTATGCAGAACAGTAATTTACGATTAATTATCTCAAGGCTTAACACACTGTGAAGTGCTTACTTTGCCCTGCCATTAACCTTTCCAAACCTGATCCCAGTTCTTAATGAAGGGATGCACTTTTGTAGACTGTAATAGCACCTCCTGCGTCATCAGGGAAGGCTCTTCTATGCTGTTGGCAACATCCCGTGGCCCCCTGGCTCACCATCCCTTTGCTCATCCAAAATAGACAGGTGCCTCCTAGACTTGAATTGCTTGACTGGTGTTTTTGCATAACCCTTAATACGCTCAGATGAAACAGCTCTGAAGTGATTTTCCAGTTGTGAAGTGAAGTAAACATACTTTATTAAAGCAGTTTGCTGTTAATCTTGCTGTGGTGTAAGTCACTGTAACTGTCGCTGAAACTGTCTGTGTATTAAGCATTTGGAAACGTGAATAAAGAAAAATACTTTTTTTCCTACTTAATACACATGCAAATAAAACTGGACCCTCACTTAAACAGGAAATCCGTCTTTTAATATGACGTGGAGGTCTGATTTACAGCCGAGCACCGTGAAATTAAGTTGCAGTATTGCCCTCAAGTGGCCGGTTTTGATACTACCTCAAGTATTAGGCACACATTTGTGGTGAGATAAAATGCAAACATACATGCAGATAAAGAGCAAAATGTTTACAAACGGCAGAAAGGCTCGGGATGTTCTCACTTTGGGGTTTTTTTTGTGTTTTTTTTGTTTGTTTGTTTGTTTGTTTGTTTTTTGTTTTAGTTTTTTTTTTTTTTTTTTTATTTAATATTCTTGCCCAGTCACTTCCGGGAGCAAACACAAAAGAAAAATTACCATCAATTCTTAATCAATTAGATTGTAGGGTTATTTGGGACTAAAATTAAATTTATTCATTAAGTTCTGTAAGAATGCTGTAATTCTCATCTTTCTGGAAGACTGGACATAATATAAATCCCATCTCTGTTTTCTGTCCTCATGGGATCTAGAGCCCTATCATTTCTCTTTTCACTGATCTAAGAATGGAAGTCTGTCTGGACTGGGGGAGATCAAAGACATGCTTAGTCTGACAGGCTGTTCTTGGCAACAACCAGGCAAGTGAGCATCATGAAAATGTGTAACAGGACAAGCATAAATTGGTGCTGGTCCCTAGGCAGACTATAGCTATTTCTGGTAACCTGCAAGGTTAGAAATACAAAACTGGAAGTGGAATATATAACTTGATGTTTAATAAGTTCCAGTGAACTTTTATGCCGTGCAATTCTCTTGATCTTCCCAATGTCTTCTAGGAATGAGACTGTACAGATTGTTTATGTGCTGCTTGAGAAAGAGTATTTGTTTGCTTTAAAACTTCTGCTTGGTTACTTGATTTCATACCCCTAATTCTCATCTTAAAAGAAAGAATAAGTAATCCTTCTTCTTTATCTTCTTCATTTCTGAGTCAACCTGTCATGCAGTGCACAAATACGGTCAAAATTCCTTCTGGAGTTCTCTTCTATTCTTCTCATTATGAACATCCCAGTTTAGCTAAGGGAGAGCTCTAGACTGGTTGTTCTCTACCATATGTGGATATGTCATAAGTCTTTACCCTGTTATCCTGGCCCTTAGGTCTCTGGTTTTTTTTCCTGGTTCACAAATTCTCTTGCTCTGGCTGTTCTGTAAGCTCTGTAAGCATGCCCCACTGCAGCTCCCAACTTTCCTAGACCTGCCTTCCATTGTCCTGATTCTTCTTCTCATCTTTCCTTTTATTTGATTTACAGTTTCCCTTAGTCAAGCTGATCCACTTTTGTGTCTTGCAGTGAGCTGGAAAATGCTGTTAGTAAATCACCTTTACTTTCCTACTAAGAAGTTAGTACTGGGTTGGGAAGTCATTCTTTGTTTAGTCTCAATCAAATGGCCTAATTTAGTGGTTGCTGAAGCTGGTGAGTGGCTCTTTGTTTTTAAACTTAGTCTTAAGAGCAAGGAGCTTTAGAGGAAACCTCTCTCAGACGGCCTTTTCTCCTCCATGTAGATATGTTGTGAAAGTGTTAAGGGACAAGAGGTTGGGGGTTTTTTGTTAACAACTTTTTTAATGAACAATTAAATATCATGTCTTTAAAAATATTATGTAAAGAAAAATATATACATAACTGGGAAATTTACTGTATAAAACAGCTGAATACTACCATGATTTCCCCCTTCGTCAAGTCCGATGATAAAGCTGCAGAGAAATGGCACATCATAACAATAAATCAGGAGTGGAATAAACAGACCTACTTTAAGCTAGTGCTATAAACTTATGATAAATTACTGCAGTGTTTTCTCTGTGATTTATTCTGGAACCATTGGTACATGGTTCATGGGTACATTTTTATCCCATTACACATCCTGTGACTTTTTCCTATATACTATGATCAGTGGAGAGGTCCACCTGTGCTACCAGACAATATAGGAAGTAGCTTTATTGCTAAACATGTTTTATCCTAGCCTTCAAAGTGAATCAGTTTGTATTCTTGCAGACATGTTAGATATTTGGATAGTTCCATACATATAGTCAACAAGATTCTTGTTTGTGTGTAAAAGAGTATTTTTGTACCTATGGACAACTACTTACACCCAAAAGTATTTGGACCTGGTGAAGAAATTTCACCAAAGATA
This sequence comes from Pseudopipra pipra, assembly GCF_036250125.1. NCBI lineage: Eukaryota > Metazoa > Chordata > Aves > Passeriformes > Pipridae > Pseudopipra > Pseudopipra pipra. The sequence goes on from NC_087553.1 coordinate 52,565,443, forward strand.
GATCCAGTAAGAAGAATGAATGTACAAAAGTGAACTGCAGGTTCAGAGCCTGTGCTGAAAGTTTTCAGAGATTGATTGAATTTATTCAAGCTGTTTTCAAGAAGAGGCAATTACTGTCTTTGAGACCTTGCAGATCTGGCTGATCAGGAGTGCAAAAGCTCTGGTGGATAGCAGAACAATCTGGAGAGGATGCCCTTTGTTACTTCAAAAAGGGTAATTTCTTGAAACCAAAGGTCATGCTTTGGGACATCAGATGTAAATCTTACTTTCAACTCTTATCCTGATAACTTTGTCTGCCATGTGGTTTTGAAGGCTACAACTAGGAACCAGCAAGGTCCTTTCAAAATCTATTTATACAAATACTGTAAATTATGACGCACTAAATCCCTAAATGTAAACCTCAAAATTGTATTACTCAGTAGCCACAGTGGTCTCTTTTCTTCTATCTCCTTGCCTCTTGGGTAGGTTCAGAAGTGTCTAATTGATGATATACAATTAACTGGCAACCAGTAATAATAATATATGTTCTATCAATTTCCCAAGCTGGGCTCCTTCTTTGTTTCAAAAGTAACTTTGTAATTTCCTGATTACTGTTTAACCTTGCTGATGGTCACCTTCCTCTTTATCATGGTAAATTTGATCAAACATAATCCCAGACAGTTCTGAATATTCCAGGCACACAGGTGGTGTTGTCCATGGGTGGGCTGTATGATCACTCCGGTGGGGTATCTCCTACCTGTCTTCAGTGTCTCATTTAGATTTCCCAGAGGAACCTGAGCAATTTTAGATTGCAATTAATGTCACCATTTTGAGGTGGCTACCTTAGGATGGCATGAATTATGCTCTTCAAGTATCTGTGTTCCACACAGATACTAGGCATTTAACTCATCCATAGACATAAGCCATGTAGTCTTGTAGGGTGGGATTTCTCTACAGTATTGACACCTGAGTGAATTGAGTTCATGTGAGCTGTGTCTCTGAACACCTGTTACAGTCAACAGAAAGCTAATGAATGCAGTCAGTGAAGGGAAGTGTTCTAAGTTTGCATTTGTTTTCATTCCTAATGTTAGTTAAGGAAAATCTTTCTTGTTTGTTTCATCAGGAGACAAGGTTGTGCTAGGACTGAGTTAGAAGGCAATATCAGAAAGACCACTATAGGTTGGTTTTATACCCTTTTTCAGGGCAATCCTCAGCTCACTGTTCAGCTAGCTGCTGCAGGCTGCTCCAGCATCTCTCCTGAGAAATTCCTTTACAGAAAAATTGCCAGAGGAAAATCCTCTTGAGGGAATTGCAGTCATCATAACATCCAGCCCTGTGAGCACCACACTCTTCCACTCTTCTTCAGGCTCCATGAGTCTTGTGCATGAGGTCTGAAAATCAGAATTCTTTTGTCAATTAAATGGCATTTTTTCAATATGTCAGACCGTTGACTAATGGTTCAGTGTATTTTTGAGGAGCCAGAGGGATCTGTGTCACTGAGAGTATAAACCTTATTTTAATGACTGCAGATTTTAAAAACTGTCAAAACAGCTAAAGAAAAAGCATCATAAAAGTAATATTGAGTTAGCCATTGTTTTTCCCAGTGGCTATTCCTAAAGCAAAAGTAGTTATCAGGCAGTGAAAAGTCAATGAGTTTAAGTTAAATTAAAGAGTATTTCTAGTTCATTCTGGCTTTACAGAAAATGTGTGCTTGATCCATGTAATTTGACTGCATTTACACACTTCTGTAAGGCATTAAGTAAATATTTAGAACATACCCCCAGCTGTATGTGTCCAACATGTGGATGAACATCTGCAAGCTCCTGAGAAGTTTTGCAATTCTGTCTGTAGTGGTGTCATTGTATAAAATATATGTGCATGTCTGCATTAAGTTTTACAGCCTACTAAAATTTAATCTCTCTTCCTCTGCTTAAAAATTTGCCAGCCAGAGGTCAGCTTTCTCCCAGAGTAGATTCCTGTGATTACCAGCAGTTTTTCTTACTCTGTCCTCTTTACACTATTCAGTGCTTGTTTTGATCCCACTCCAGCAATGGTGAGGTTGAATTTTGCTGGACAGGTAGTCTGTTTCCTCTGCAGGTGAGACAACTAGCATCAGTGGTGATCACCTGAAGAAACCTTCAACTCAATGGCTTTAGGATTTTGCAGTTGAACACAGATATTTATATACTTTTGTTCACTCAGAAGAACCTGAGGTTACTGCAGATTTTCACACTTTATCACTTTAAATTTTTCCAGCAGTTGCTGAAAATCCTATGGAATACATCAGAGTCAAACCTAACCTGAACTTGTTTGAATAGGATTTTTTTTTTTATGACTTGGAATTTAACTTGAAGTATTTGTCTCTTGTCTCCACTGGTCCTGAATCAGCCTGACTAAATATTTATTTTCAGCCATTGGCTTAGAAAAACATTGGCATAAAATCTGATATCCTTCAATGAGAACCTGTTGAGTAATGTTTCTTTTCTAGGCTGGCTAAGGAGAGCAGTTTCCTGGAGAAGCCAGTTTTGTTTTAATGCCTGTTCTGTTGGCAACAGTTGACTATTATAGCCAACAGCATACTCTGAGTACCAATAGGGGAAGTAAGCCTGTCTTTCATCAGTTGTTACTAGAAATGTATGCATTATGTATCCTTTGTGTTGAAGTGCTTGGGAATTGATTGATGGCAAGGGGCAAAATGAGCTAATGGTGCTCTTGCCTTTCCTTCTGGTAATCCCCCATCTCTCTTTATAAAACTCCGCAATTTCTTATGTTCCCTGTGCAGCAAAATAACACAGCTTCTCGCTTAATCCTTCAATACCAACTGGAGATTTAGGAAATTAGAGAAAATGTGCAAGCCAGTGTAGCAGGAGTGTGAGTGGTGTGCCAGATCTGTCAGAGGTGCTGGAAATAATTGTCAAAGTCAGCTGAAGAACCACCTTGGTGAGATGAGCCTTCATTTTAATTTTTTTTTTATTCCAGATGAGCAGTTTAATTAATTTGCCCTGAACAATGAACTGAAATGGGACAGTTTCACTCAGAAATTAATCTGAATGAGAATTAATTTGAAAAATATGGAGCTTTTTGTTCTTAATCTTTGTACCACTTCGTGGGAGCTTTTTGTTCTTAATCTTTGTACCACTCTGTGGGAGAAACAGAGCCTTGGTGGTCTTAGACTTTGGGAAACAAGGACTCCTTCTCAGCCTGTTGTGGTAATGAAATGGAGAGTGCTATGAGGAGTTGCATAATCTCTAAATAGTACTTCCGGGGATCTTTTGCCCCAGAGACCCATGGAACTGTAGTACACAAGGAAAAATTTCTACAGCATAAAAATACAGTGTGATGTGATTCAACATTTCAACATCATGCAAATATCCAAAGGATAGAGTTGAGGCTATATGTGAAACCTTTACTTCATAATTTCCTGGCAGTCAGAGGTTTAATTTTATGACTTCAGTCATATATACTGTTGTCATTTTTTTCCTACTGGCATTTCAAATAGCTTTATTAGAAAGGGAGAAAAAGTCCCAGGCACTACAAACCTTTAGTCCAGAACTATGCATGGGGGACATTTCTTTTAGTCAGTAAAATTTGGAAAGACAACCACTTGTTGAAATAAAATCAGAGGTGATAAGAACAGGAAGGCAGACAGACCAAAAGCCTCCCCATCAGTTATTTACCAGCACAATTGGATGGAGTTACTTGAGCTGAAGAGAGCAAAAAGCAAAGAAGGATCAGTGTTAGCTGCATACTCAAGTATCTCCCATGGCTGGCTGTAGGCAATGATACAGTGTTTTTTAAAAAGGAAAGTGAAAAGTGCTTATTACATTTAACTGCAATATGCTGCCTGAAGAAACTGAAAGCCATTCATCCATGCCAGTGGAGACCAATGTGCTTGACAGTATTCATGCTCACAAGGGGAGACGCCAACATTGTCTAGAAAATGCTGCGGATTAGAGTGCACAGAAGTATGCTTAGTATCTGGTGTGAGCACAGTGAATGCATCATAACACAGCACCAGGAACCAGCGATGTACCCCAGGGATTCCTACTGGATCCATTCCTGTTCAATGTCTTCATTAAATGTCTGGATGATGGGGCAGAGTGTACCCTCACCATGTTTGCTGATGACACAAAACTGGGAGGAGTGATACACTGGAGGGTCATGCTAACACCCAGAGGAACCTCCACAGGCTGGAGAAATGGGCTGACAGAGACCTCATGCAGCTCAACAAGGGGAAGTGCAAAGTCCCGCACCTGGGAAGGAACAGCTTCAGGCACCTGCACATGCTGGAGATCAGCAGCTGGAAAGCAGCTTTGCAGAAAAGGGTCTAGGACACCTAGTTGACCATTAGCCAGCAGTGTGCCCTTGTGGCACACCTGGACTACTGTGTCCAGTTCTGGACTCTCCGGTACAAGAGGGATGTGGAGGGCCGCTAGGATGATTAAGGAACTGTGGCATTCCTTATATGAGGAAATGCTCATAGAGGGAGCATACATAGGGAGCTGGGACTGTTTAGCCTGGAAGAGCTTTTCAGGGTCAGGGAGATCTCATCGGTGTGTATGAATACCTGAAGGGAGGCTGTAGAGAAGATGAACCTGGGCCCTTTACAGTGGTGCCCAGTGACAGAACAAGAGGCCATGGGCACAAATTGAAATACTGCAGGTTCCTTCTGAACATCAGGAAACACTTTTACTTTGAGAGTTACCAAGCACGTGCACAGGTTGCCCAGAGAAGTTGTAGAGTATTTATCCTTGGAGGTATTCAAAAGCTGTCTGGACACAGTTCTGGGCAACCAGCTGCAGATAACCCTGCTTGAGCAGGGGATTTGGACCAGATGGCTTCCAGAGGTCACTTCCAACCTCAGCCGTTCTGTGGTTCTGTGATTCTGTGATCGTGCTTTGAAGACAAAATATCATGTTAAACTTTTGCTGAAGACCAGGCTTGATTAACCCATCTGCTGTGTATACTTGTTCATGGCTGTAGTAGTCAAAGGTAGTCTGAGATGAGAGATGCCAAGCACATCAGTCCTCAGTAGGATTGTCTACAGAAGTTTGCATACTTCCATCGTGTTATTCCAGTGGGACATGTATAAGTGGGTGATAATAAAAAATATATACTGGCATTTCTAGGTAAATTTAGTAGAGAAATTCTTGTAAGTAATCAGAATTTTTTCCTTTCCGAATGTCAATACAAAACATGTTCTACATGTACTTTTTACATCATTTATCTCCGAAGAGATCTTTAGTAGTACAGTACTACTAGATTATCTAATAGTTTTACATAGTTCAGACATTAGTTGGGTTCTTTGCCATGTGATAACTCTAATGGAAATATGGTTTAAAGGCAGCCCTTTCTTAGCACAGATGACTCTCTTGCAAAAAACCGTGCCTGTGTCCCACTCTTCACTGGGTCTCTGTTGCTCCAGTTGTTTCCCTGAATCTCTGTCTGAAGTGATGAGATGGGTGAATTTGCATGAGGGATGAAAGCAGCTGAGGACAGTGCTCTGCAGGCCAGTAAATATGCCATTGTGAGGATTCATGAGTCTGAAAATCACAGGGTATGCAGAGTTCAGTCAAAACACAGGCTGGGGTGGTTGGTCTTTTTTTCAACATCTGTCTCATATATTCTCTTTAAAGTTTGTTGACTGGGGTAAGGATTTGTAGTCAAAGCCAAATGGGATGGCCCTTGGCACAGTGTGTTAAAAAGAGAGAAGGCTTTTACTTTAAGTGTGCTATTACCCACTGCTAAAGAAATAAGCATTTTTAGTTTCCTTTGCCTAGAACCAGTGCCAACAAAAGGTTATACTGAAGTAAGCTTAGACTGTGACCAATATTTTTTAAAACCATTAATATAGATTTTGTTTCTAACATGCTTGTTTCTAAACAAAAAGTGTGAAGCTTTTCATAGCACTTCACTGTGAAAATAAATAAGAACTGAAGTTGATATTGCAAGGCAGTTTTTATTTCTACCAGCTTTTTAATTTATGATTGTAGGCACTGCTTTACTGTAAATGTTCAAAAGTATATGAATTCTCTTTCACAGCTGCAAAGATTTTTTGACATATTCTTCAAAAACAGTTCTCCCCAACAAGCCTTGAACAACATGAAGGAGGCTATAAGCAAACTTCTACTTGTAACTGAGGTCTTCAGTGAATCATCTGCCTCAGGACCAAATTCTTTCAATCAGTAAGTGACTCGCAGTAGTCATTGTAATTCTAGTGTAATGCGAGATAACTCCTTAGAACACAATAAAAATTGTAGGGGCTACACAACTCCTAAAATAAAAAATTACCCTCTATTTCATACTTCTTTGTAAAGTAAGGACATGCATTTAAGGAGTAAACCTCTTCAATATCCACAGTGTTTCCAATTTGTGAAAAGGTTGTGATGAATACCTAGGACCAGATGCTTTGTCCTGATGAAGTGTTTCAGGCAGCACAGATGAACAGAAATCACTCACAATTCAGCTTTTACACATATAAAGCTGTATTTCCTTTCAGTGAGCCTTCTTTCATATGTCAAATATTTAATGCTAGAATATCCCAGGTGGTTTAGAGCTGGCTCTAGCTGGCAACCTGAACAAGAGACACTGTAGAATATCTTATGGAGTGTACCTTATGAAATACACCTAGACACCAACAATCACATTTCTGTGTGTAATCACTTCCATTAGCGTGTTATAGTTCTTACACATAAATCAACCTCTATTATGTAATATTTTTACTAATTAAAATTAATATTTGTTCTATATATGTTATGTCCCATCCCCGACATTTTTATGATAAATACTAAATAAGTCACTATTTAGTACATTTATGTGTTTTATAAAGCTATTTTGACAACCCAGGTGTTTTAGTGGCAGTAATGTAAAGCTCATTATTTGACTTACGCAGTTGGGAATAAAGCTTGCATTGTGAGTAGAGAGGGTAGCAAGGAGTGTAATGGGAATGAAGCTATTTTGACAGTGGTCCAAGCTCTCTTTTTTTACCAATAGGATGGACTCTCTTGTTTATGTAACACAAGACTTGCTTAGAGCTCCTGGTCCATGCCTTCAAACATCTCCATAGCTGCAGCAGAGCTCTTCAGCTTCAGTGAGCCTGCAGTTTCACCATCTATTACCCTCCAAATGTCTTGAAACTTTTGGAGGACCTCATTCTCTTCAAAAGACATTTCCTCCTTTAGCATAATTCACCTCCCTCACTGGTTTAACTGTCAACCATATAATAATACATTTTTATATAGCACTTTTGTGTCAGCTCACAATCTGACTCCATATACGATTAATGCCGCTGGCTCTTGGAAATTTTATTTAGTCTGCATTACATGCTGTCTTTTGACCTCTGTGTGCATGTTCTTGTGTGTGTTCTCTGGACCTGTGTGTGTATTGCATTTCACCATATGTATTGGACATGGTTCAGTGGTGAATTTGTCAGTGTTAGGTTTATGATTGGATTCAATGACCTTAAAGGTCTTTTCCAACATAAATGACTCTGTGATTCTGTATTTCACAGCAGTACCTAACCTCACTGAATCCAATTCCTGTTATATTGTATTTCAGATGCAGCCAATGTTTTCAAATGCTAACCTTTGACATTGGATTCGGCATGTCAATATACCCAGTAGTTCTTGAGGTGAGAAAATTACACAAATTATTGCTTGACCTCCAAAAAATACACCAAGAAGAACACAGCAGGAAACCCTCTTTGATAGGTACTCTCAAATCTCTTAGAAATGTACAAATACTTTAATATTAATTTTGCCTAAATGTGGAGAGTTGCTATGGCAGAAACATGTTTAAGAGTTGGAGTTCCTGTGATAAAGTTCACCACACCAGGAGGTGTGCAAATCTTTCAGTTTAGCATTAAAGGACTGTCTATGACCCAACTGAATATTGGTGATACAAAACCCACAGGAAGCCTTGCATGAAAGTAGAGGTAGGTTTTAAATATAACAGAACAAAGATGTGGGAAGGAAGTTAAAATACCACAATTGGCCTTTAATACAAATTAAAGTTCTCCATAAATTGTATTGTACTCCTGCAGCCCATGACCTCCTTTAACCTCCATTGTGCTGTCTTCTTTCTGGATGATCCTCAAGGCCCTAAAAACCAGGGAAATGTGACCTGTGCCAGTTTTCATACCACTCTTGCCTCAGAACAGCCTGTCCTGAAACAAATACTATACTACTTTCCAGCTGCTTCTCATTACCCCTGTACACACATGAATATGTATATACCTAGGCATATAAAATATTTGTCCATATTTGTGATATGCAAATATTAAAAACAAAATTGTGAATATATCCTTACTTAAAATTTGTTCAAGTTTCTAGCAACAACAGTGCAGTCATTCTCTCCATCCTTCAAAAAAAAAAATCCTTTAAACACATAGGAAAAATGGACACATGAAAGCAATTTTTCACAATTTAAAAAATCCGTGAAGACAATATCCTTAAATAGTCTGCAAAGACCTTTTTAGCTAGTGTAAAAAATGTGGCATGTCATAAGAATTCAGTAATTGTATACCAGACTGTAAAAAATTCTGCCAGAAGTGCTTAAAAAACTAAACATAAAACATAATGTTTATCTGCCTGTATGGGAATTTCAACCATTATCCACAATCTGTAAATGTACAGTAAATCAGTAGAATTTAATAGTGTTTTTATGAAAATACAAATTGCTCTAAAAAATAACAGTTGACAATTAATGCAACATTTGACTTTGAATAGTATCCCTTGGAAAGTGTAGCATGCACACACCCTATGCATCTTGACGTTATATTTGTCTTTATGCTAAAATAATGATTTAGTAATATTTCATAAATATTAATTTGTTAATTTCATTTATATTGTTAAACTTATACTTTTATCTGTAGTAACTCTAAATACCTGAGTTTTGAAAGAGTTATGTTAGCATAAAATCTTTTTTTTTAAATAAATTTATAAGTCAAACGTACGAAAAAAGCTCACATGGCACTGCAATACTGCACTCTGTCCACTGGAGGGCAGTAAACATTGTGGTATGAAGCTGTGACAAAATGTGGCACACGTTTGTTATTTTATAATCCCGTCAGTTGTGTTATTACACTTTAAAATAAATAGTTCTAGTGTAGTATATATCGTTATGAGGAGACTGGACTTCTTATTCAAACTATAAATTCTTATATTGTTTTCCAACAGGTGCATGAAAACTTTGACTTTCAAGATGAGGATGAGTCAACTATTCAGGACCAAACTTTCAAAGAACTTATTTTTGAAGATACTTTTAAATTTCTCTTATCTAATGCATCCTCAACATCCATTTTTGTTGAAGCCTTGCAAAAAATATATGGATCAACTGTGAGCAAGGTAGTTCATTCCGACTTTTTCTTATTACTGACTATTTGAAAACATTTAATTTTAAATTGTATGCTTCTCTGAAATTGCTGATGCCCTATAGAAACCATAGAATGAAGGGTTTATTTTATCAAAAACTATCTATTATTGTATTCTTGGGAATAAAACTGTAATTATATTGAACAGTGGAATTTTCTTTTCTTAAAATTTGACTCTCAAATTATATCATTCCCCAAAACACTGAGCTTTAAACATATATTTAAAACTTTAACGAAATAATTTTCCCATCATTTTTTAAATGGTCTTCTGTTAATGTACAGATTTGTGTGTTTTCGCAATTTCACTCTGAATTGATTAACTCACACAAGTAAGTTCATGAGCATTAGAATTAATTTTTCTGTCCTACAACTCTTATTCTGAATGCAATATCCATTTATTTTTTTTGCATTTAAAGGGTCTGTATAAAGTTTGCATGACTAGTGAAAACTACTTCTGGCAAGCTGGGGTCTCTTCTAGCAGTGTTTCTCTCAGTTTGGGCACTTTTAAGGTTGCATTTCTGAGGAGCATCCTGCTTGCAAGACTTACAGGGACTAATTTATCCATATGACTTCTGTCTCTCAACCAGGTGTGGCTAAAACAGGGTCATGGGTTCTAAATTTATGACAGGATAAAGTAGGAAGCAGCAGACATATGCACGAGTGATGCAACTACCTAGGCTGTGTTCCATAGGATACCATGACTTGTGCTTTTCTACACAAAGGAAAAAGAAATGCACAATCAACTTTATTCTAGACTGAAAAATGGGAAGAGGTATCAAGGAGCTGGTTGGCTGAGTTTAGGGCTAGTTGAGATCTGCTGTAACTTGTTCTTTTGATCACCAAAGGGACTGGGGTCTAATTGAAAGCACATTGCTTTCCATGATTTCACCAGAACATGCTGCCCTTTCCTTCACAGGACAGAAAGTACCACAGAGAAGATGAGCAATGTTTCTCTTTAAAAGAGATAAATTCAATGATTACTTTCATAAAGGAGCTGAAGAGTCTTGGACAGTTTGAGCTGGTAAAATAAATAGGGTTTTGTTGTACTGGATGTATATTTTATGTAAATCTCCTAACATTTCTCCTTCATTATCCTTCATTACCCTTCTTTGCACATGTATTAGGCTGGATGGGCAGGGAAGTAAGGAGATAAGAGTTTACACTGATTTTATTTTGGAGGATCATTTGCATTTAATTTAAAAGACATAAAGAAATAGAGAATTTGAGCTAAGGATTCATTGAAAAGACAGCTAAAGCAGAAACAGACAGCAGAAAATGGAAGGGGAGGGGAGGGAAGGGGAGGGGAGGGAAGGGGAGGGGAGGGGAGGGGAGGGAAGGGAAGGGAAGGGAAGGGAAGGGAAGGGAAGGGAAGGGAAGGGAAGGGAAGGGAAGGGAAGGGAAGGGAAGGGAAGGGAAGGGAAGGGGGAAGGGAAGGGGGAAGGGAAGGGGGAAGGGAAGGGGGAAGGGAAGGGGGAAGGGAAGGGGGAAGGGAAGGGGGAAGGGAAGGGAAGGGGGAAGGGAAGAAAACTATGTAAATGACCAATGAGTTGGTAAGAAAATTGAATGATAATAAAGCAAAGCAGGTGTGATTGGAAGAAGTGAAGACACTATAGGAGTGAGATCATGACCCAAGAGTAGATATTGATGAAGAAGTGGCAACACTTCATGTTCATTTTTGGAGAAGAATACAGGTAGAGGAATAACAGTCAGTGTCTGTAAAAGGCATGGCAGTTAGTGAGGGAAATGCTGAATATCTGAGAAATAAAAGATCTGAAACTGAATCTGTTGTTCAGAAAGTCTGCATGATATCAGGATTTCTTTGAGAACTCCTGGATGAGTTTCAAGGATGGAAATTAGTAAAGCTTTCTGAAGAGCGATTGAGTTTAATAGATCCAGAAGTCAGTACAGAGGCAAAGGAGTTTGACTTCCTTGTCAGTAGTAGGAATTCTGACTTGCAAGGCTGGGCAAGACAGTAATTTTCTACACATGGGTAACATCATTAATATATAATAATCCCTATGCTATATATACTGTCTTCTGATAATTTCTCACATCTTGACATTCTAGAAATATTATACTGTGGGGTTTCTAATCAGTGTCTCTCTTCACAGCTTTTCCCTTCTGCTGCACCCAAGATTCAAACGTTACTGCGCGACCTTTATCGCATGGTAGACCCAATGAGGCGCCTTGGTTCAGTCCTGACTATGCATTGGCTGCTTTCCAGTTTACTTGAACAATTCCAGTTCATGACTAAAGAGGCACATACAAATATGTCAAAATGGTAAGACAACTGTTATATATATGAGGGTAGTTTCTCAAATTATATTAATTGCAATATCTCCAGTGAGCATTATAAAACTTAATTCTTCAGTAGATGCAGGTGGACTTGCAAGTCTTGAGAGGAGTGTCCATCATGCCATCATGGAGCATTGTCAGCCATTCTGCCATTAGAATTGTAGCTAGGTTTCTACATAGGACAGTGTTTTCTTCTATTTCTAATATGAAGGACTCTGGATTAAAATTTAATTTGAACTACATTAAATTTTTTTTGAAGAAAGATGAAGTAAATTATTAAGTTATTTCTGAAAAACTGTAAAATCAATATTAGGAATATTTTTCAGGGTTAAGATTGTCTTACTTTATGCACCAATTAAAAGCAAAACTGTAAATAAAATATAAAATTTCAGGTGAAGATTTTTCGAAAGGACAAATAATTTTGAGTGGCTCTAGATTTTCTGTCCAACAAGAGGCAGGTCAAAGACCATAATACTCTGAGGACCTCATTTTATCTCTTTTTGAAGAGCTGGAAAAAATACTGCAATGACAAGGCTGGATCCACTGAACTTCTGTCAGGAAATTTTAACTTTCATAGGAGGGAAGAGGAAAAGCAAGGAGGGAAGGAGAGACGGAGAGGACAAAAGAAAAGAGGGAGTGAAAAATTAATGGAAGGAAGGGGAAAACTTGTGGTATACTGCATCTTTAGTAAAAAAATTGTCAAAATGTATTTTCTGTTTTCATTATCTCTTGGCTAATGATGTCTTATATACATATATGCCACACTTTGCTGTCTAAAGACATTTATGATTTTACAAACAAGGGCTTGGAAACAGAGGCACGTTAGACAATGTGTGTGCTCCATTCCACTGAGTCTCAAGTTGAATGAATGACAGTATTTTATGCATTTTGCTTGGAGAATGCTGTCATGACTGTATAGGGCATCTGTAAGATTTCTTAAGTTTTAGTTTTGCTCCTCACTGAATTGGGTGGGGCTTTCAGCAAGTCAATAGTTATCTGTATCTTTGTTTACTTAACTATAAAGTCGTTTATCCATTCCCACTGTGCTAGGTAACTGTTTATTAGTGTTTTGAAAATACACAGTTTCATAAATGTGCGGAGTTATTGTTGTTACTGGGACCACTCCATGAGAAGTAACTCAAAGATGCAGCTGCTTGCATTCATATGTAAGCCCTTGCCCTTTTGCAGAAATATTTAGGTTTGCATATCAAAGCATACCAGCCTTTAGCAGCTTTCTGTTCTAATCTGAGCTGTGCCACTCACTCACTTTGAGTAAGCCCCTTGGCCTCATTTTTTCCTTCAAGCTGAACATTATTGTATACATATAAATGTGTAGAAGTACCATGATATTTCTCCAGAACAAGGGCCAATCTGCTTCTTTGCACTATATTTTCCTGCAGTGGTTAAGCTAATAATACCATTTGTTCATTCACTATACAAAAAAAACATGTTCTTTGACATTGCTAAATCATAATCTTCCACTCCTATAGTTACAGGCATGTGATGGTGATGCATGTGTCAGATAGGCATGTAATTATATTTAATTGCAAGGAAGAATAAGGTTTGTTGTACTTACTAACTCGGTATGCATTCTCTTTGAGCTTTGATTTATCTGTTTTTTGCAATTCCCAACTTTGATGAGTTTGTATATCAGAACACTTTTCCTAAATTTCTTCAGGTAAGGCCAGGCTGTTCAGTTGATTTATTTAACACTTGATGAGATATCACAGAATATTCTGAGTTGGAAGGGACTCACAGCGATCATCAAGTCCAATTCTTAAGTGAATAGCCCATTCAGGGATCAAATCTGCAACCATGGCATTATTAGCACCATGCTCTAAGCAACTGAGCTAATCCTGTGGCACACAGTTTTTATTTCTCTATTTCTCTGACTATGCAAAACTGGTATTTCCATTTAAAAAAATCCAGACAAGATACTTACGTGAAAAATAGTGACTTCTGACTCAGGTCTTGTACAGTCACTCTGTTCATTGATCACGAATCTATAGGATGAAGACAGGATTTAAAGGTGCTTCCTGGTCTACATTTTTTCACCCATTTCATCTACATGACTAGTTCTGAATCCTTAAATGATATTAGTGAATAAGAACTCCAGAAACTCATCTCAGACTATAATGAAAAGATTACAGCCTAGGTGAAATGACCACCTCTAATGTATTGGTATAAGATATTACAAAGTTCTTTGAAAGTGATGGAGCAGTACTACCCAACATGTGCACTGAAATCAATTTTCTGCATTGTTTGTGCACTGTTTTTCAACTCTGCAGTTTCAACTTGTGATATGACTTATGATAGGAAGTGCATAGCTGCTGTCTTTTAAAATAGGTGTATCATGGCAAGTATGTTCAGCTATGTCACACAGCAGGGTATCATGGAAGAATCAACTTAGTGACTGAAGCTAGCTCTTCTGTATTTGCAAAAGACAAAAGCCTAAGCAGGTCAATAAAGTTGCAAATGTTTTTATGAAATCAACTGATATATTTGGAAAAGTGGTTCTAGCTTTCCATATACAAGCCCTTTTTTAGATCAAAATAGAAGCAGGAGCCTTCAGACTGAATTTGTGTTGAACATACTTTCTCTGAGTTTAACTTGGTTGTGCCAATTACCCAGGCAGTTTGAGAAAGTAACATGGTTTGATCTATGGGACAGAAGGTGGCAACAACGAGGAAGTGTGGATAAGATCACTGACCTGCAATAGGAGGAATAAGAGAGAGAGGGAAGTAGGAAAGGAGAGAGACAGTTGGTATTGAGTGCCAGGAAACCATTCCCACTCTTGAGTCTGCAACCTTATATTTCTCTTCTGAAGATCAGCACAAGGTATTTTATTCAGGCAACCAAATGCCATTATGGAAACCGTGACTGAAGCCAAGCAAACACTCTACAAAACAGAGAGCTCACACTGCCAGTTAATCAAACAGAAAAAAATTGTTAGTGATACACTCTCACAAAATTACCTCCAGTGGTTCTTCATTTTGAAGAGATAACTATATAACATCAGCTAAAGAAATAAAATTCATAACTCTGCTAAATACTGAAATATATTCTCAATCTTTAGTTAATGACCCATTACAAACTGTACCATCCACAACTAACATACCCATCAAAGGCACCAAAAGTGACTAGATTTTTTCTTTTTTATATTTTAATCTAATGAAAGATTCTATTTCTACACATCCTTCATTGCTTATGTCTCTGATTGATTAGACCATCAGAGCTATATTACTATTGCTGCTGTCAATCCTTTGGCTTTCTCATTTGCGGAATCCTAAAGGACAGGTTCACAGTCAATAGTTTGTGATGTACACATCTGGGATTTTTCAAAAGGTACATACATTCATAAGCATGCAGTCACCAAGGGTACTGACATACAGTCATTGGTTTCATTAGAGCTAATTACAAAGTGTGTGGGCAAAGTATGCCCCTCTACTTGATAGCTCCTTCGAGATACTTAAGTAAATAAGGGGCCACTCATACAGATAAAGGTCTCTTCTTGAGTAACAGCATGTGAAGGAAAGGACTCTGCACAGTCCAGGGTCTCAGCTGGTGCCTGTATTTTGAAGAGCTTCATAACTGCATCTTACCTCAGTCTGATGACTGCAAAGAGCTTGCACAAAGGAAAACTTAATGGTACTGATGAGTAAAAAGCACAGAAATAAATCATGGAAATATAGACTCATTTGGATTGGGAAGATTCTTCCTATCCTGTCACTTATTAAGTGGGAGAAGAGCATGACCCCACCTGGCTACAGCCTCCATTCAGGTAGTTGTAGGGAGTGCTGAAGTCTCCCAGAGTGTCCTTTTCTCCAGACTAAACAACCCCAGCTCCCTCAGCCGCTTCTCAGCAGATTGTGTTTCAGACCCTTCACCAGCTTCATTGCCCTTCTCTGAACAGGCTCCAGCACCTCAGTGTCTTTCTTGTAGTGAGGGGCCCAAAACTGGGCACAAGATTTGAGATGCAGCCTCACCTTTGCTGAGTACAGTGGGATGATCACTGCCTCTGGCATTTTATAGAGTTAAGACATCTTGTTTTCACCTTAAGAGTTTGGGACTGGGCAAGAAAAAAGAAACAGTGGAGAGGAAAAATGTATTTGACAAGTGTTAGCTGTTATCTCTTTGGCAAGGAGGAAGGGGGTGAAAAATTACTTGCAACTTGGAAAACAAACTCTCTAATAGTTTGTTAAGTGCCTCCTTTGAAGTAGGTCAAGAATGTGCATGAAATTAGGGTGGTGTCTAGACACTGCAATCTCAGAACTACATTTTCATGCACACACAGAGACACATTGATCTGACAGCGACTTCTTTCCTATCTCATTGACATAATGCAGAAATCTCTGTTTTATCATTGGACAGTTTACCTTTTACCATGATTGACCTCAATATTGCTTTCAGAAGCTTCTGTTGAAACATTAGTGATGGATGATTGCACAGAACAATATTGCTACCTCCCTTCCTTTGACACAGAGAGTGACTTCATGTCTTTCAAAATCCAAACTGCAGTATCTATGAAGAAGCTGCTTTATGAGAACTTCTATGGAAAACATGGGGAGGAAAACACATGAAAGCTTCAAGAAATGCTAGTAGACCTCTGAAAGGGAAAGGGTCCAGAGGTCTGGAGGTCCTAGAGGTCCAGTACACAGATCAAAAAGTACTCCCTTTCTTCTGTTGTGCTACTCTCTTTCTTCTATTATGTTCTCAAAATTCTATTTGAAAGAAAAAGTGTGCAAAGCTTGTAATATGGGCACCACTAACATGTTGATGAATTGTTGCAAATCATTTGTCTTCTTTCATGGAGGATTTATTTATATATATACTCTGGATTTGTTTTGAATTGGCAAACAAAGCAAAACACATAGGAATTCCATTTAGGAATTCATGCTAATGTCAGTAGAGATATTGCCCTTGACACAGACCTTCATTTATTTTTAATTATTTTTGAAATCTCAGGTATGTACAGAAAACCATCATACAAATAGTTAAGAGATACAGTTTGGGTTATTTTATTCCTGGCTATATCCACTCTTCCTTTTCCCAGCAATGCAACTTTGTTTTGGAATTTATTTCTTGTTTTCTATTTTGATATGATATGCTGCCATTTATTATGGAATATGTTCACTCAGGTAATATTGCTAATGCTGAGAGCATGAATCCAGAAGGTTGATCTTTCTATGGAGAATATTGAAATACCATGTGCCCTAGGATACCATATAGAAATTGTTGAAAAATGTTTCATGGTTTCTGTTCCTTCCATTCATGTAAAAATATGTCTGCTATTGAATCGACAGGCTATCTTCTCAAGGAAATAGGAGTCCTAAGCAGAATGTTCCCTCTGACTCCAAGAAGAGTCATAAAGGTAAGGGATCAGATCTTTTATATAAAGTATGTTTTTCCTATTTTTATTATTTGTGATAACATGCATGATTTAGATTACATTGTTTTGTATTCCAGCTGAAGTCTTGGCTTACTACATATAAAAGACCAATATATATTTCTTCTGTGTAAGCTGTTATGCTGAGCCCATGAACTGTGTTCATGGGCCTAAAACAAAGATCTCACACTGTAGAGAATAAGAGTACAACGTATCTTTTATGATTAAAAGACATTTTCTTCTCCAATAGGATTGTAATTGGGCTTACAGTAGAAAACTATTAGGTGTTTCTGTTTATCTTTCAGCATTGCATTATTCAAGTAAGACTGAAGAAAGGCAATGCAGTCATGGTAAGTCAAGGTCTTTCTAGATCACTAAGGGGGAAGAAGAGAGATTTCTTGAACAAATTCCTTGGGTTTTTCTGCATAACCTCTCAGTGAATCAAGTATCTGCAGGCTGTAAAAAAAAAAAAAAAGAAGGATTTTTAAGTAGCAAGAATGTTTATAAACAACTCTCAATAACTGGGCTATTATATTAAATATGACTTAAGCACAAAATTAAACATTGTTATATGTGCATATTAATGTGAGTATTCCAGCACTCATTGATCCCTTGTCACACTTCAATAGACTTTTGCCCCCTATTTCCATTAACTTCAGCATATGTTTTTTTCTTGTGGAAAAACCTTTAAATTTGTCTGGGGTTCAATAGCAGGATATTAAATAGCTGCTCAAGAGATTAGTTTTTCTAAAATGTATATGCTTGTTGGAATATTTAAAATATATTTAAAGAACTGTAAAGACTTAAAATATATTTTTCTTTGGTAAGAGCAATGCTTTTGGCTGCCTTCCTCATTGACATGTTATCTGAGGGATCGCTTTGTAAATGTGAAGCCATTGCTCTGTGGTGGAAAGGCTTTGCTACTCACTGAGCCTTCTGTCCTCTCTATTACTGATATGGTGCCTCCAGGAGCTACTCTATCAATCAAAGGCCAGAAATGCTCTGGGGCTGGCTGACTGGCATCACTATTCTGATTTTATGACATTTTAGTTTGAAAATACCTCCATTAATTTTATTTTGAAATTCCTCATTTTTAAACTAGTAGTGAGACAACATTTTTAAGTAAGACATACAGGATGTGAAGAACTGTTTGTACTCATCTGTAGGGGTTTTTTTTAATACCTTCCATGTATTAATGTATAGGACTCTATTCCCCTACAAATCCAGCCCAAGTTCTACTCTTCCATTGGAATAACTTCCTTTATATTTTAATCCATGCAAGAAGGTGCTGAAATTGCCCTGTTTTCTTTCTCAAGGCAGATATTTCAAGATAGAAAAGGTCCACATAGAACTGCTTACATTCTTTATGACCCTTTTAGACCAGGTTTTAAGCTACAAGATTTTTCAGATATTATAATAAAAGAGTTTTCTATCTGGAATGTTTTCTGAAGTACCCAGTTTTAAACATGTACTAGTGAATGTATGTGAAAAGCAGTTTTGAATGTGGAATTGTACTGTAAATCTGAATCTGATAGGTTGGATTAAAATATTTGTCATAAGTGGGTTGCCAGCAAGTAATTATTCTCATGAGTAATTGGGCAAACACTACAAAATAAAGGATACATTTGAGCAAATAGGATTTGATTGTGGAGATTTCATACACAGGCAAAGAGCTGGAATTTGTTGATTTAGGAATTTTAATAAAACATTCTTCCAGTTGTACTGCAAATGACCCCATGAGTCTAGACATCTCCATGTGACTTGTTCTTATGAAGAGTAAGAATATGTCTAACTTATTTTGATTTTTATTGGAAATTACATTTGTACATAAACCCTGTACACAGGCTGGTACCTAAGTAGGTTATGAATTTTGGCCTAGCTCTTCTTTATGTTTCGGTAAACCAACTGGAGACAGATCTCCAAGACTTAATCCTTGCATTTTCAAAGGCTTACTCAGGCTTTGAGTTTTGTGACTAGGACTAAAGTGATTGGGCACTGAATAATTAAAATCCCTCCAAGGTCTAAACCTTTCTCTGAAGTGCCACTAAAAACTCCATTAAGATTTTGCAGCAGGATTATCAGTCTCAGAGTGACTAGGCATTAAATATCTTGCCACTGTACATGTTATCAATCTGCCAGAAGTTGCATGTTACTCAAAAATGTTCATACATTTCACAGTTTTTTCTTTGATGCCTTCTTGGAACAGATAAAGATACCCTATCTCATATCAGGCAGATCTTCACCAGTCCACAGCTGGACTTGAATCCTCAGTTTAACCCAAAGATCAAAGAATACTATGCAGAAGTCCCATTCGACATGGTGACAGTGAAGATAGGAGCAGAACCCTCTAACTGTCAATGCCAAGTACACCTTGACGACAAGAAAGGGCCAAGGTATGAGCAACAAAATATGAGTGTAAAAACTTAATTTTGGAAATATGGCAGAATATTCCAGAATATTTTTGTGTTTCCAAATACCTAGAACACAGATAGATGAGTCAAAGGAAAGTCAGAGGGAGTTCAACACTGAGGAACTTGTATTTATTTTCGATGTCCTGAAGTCAGTGGTAGTATGTTCTCAAGCCATAATTAGCCCTAGCTTTATAGAGGGTACAGTTGCTAGCATCTCACCCAGCTCCTGCAATCTCTGACAACATCAAAGCTGAGTAGGAACAGACTATCACTACACTGCACACAGTAGACAAGAAAGAATTTGAGCTTTTGTATCCAGGTGTTAATTTTGCACTGTGCCTTAAGCTGCTAGAATTGGTCTGCTTATGTGGGTCAGAGTAGGACAGCTGGGGTCAAAAGAATAAATAGGTTCAAGTTTCCTAATTTACAATGATTCATTTTCATCAGAGTTGTATTACAAGGGATTGTCATAGAAACATAGAATAATTTACATTGAAAAAGACCCTTAAGATCATCAAGTCCAAACGTTAGCCCAGCACTGCCAAGTCCATCGCTAAACCATATCCCTAAGTGACCCATCTACAGGTCTTTTAAATACCTCCCGGGATGGTGACTCACCCTGGTCTGCCTGTTCCAATGCTTGACAACCCTTTCAGTGAAGAAATTCTTCCTAATATCCAATCTAAAACTTCCCTGGTGTAACTTTAGGCCATTTCCTCTTGTCCTATCTCTTGTTACCTGGGAGAAGAGGCCAACCCCCACCTGGCTACGACCTCCTTTCAGGCAACCTCCTTCTCTCTCCAGGCTAAAGAACCCCAGCTACCTCAGCTGCTCCTCATAAAACTTGTGCTCCAGACCCTTCACCAGCTTTATCTCCCTTCTCTGGGCATGCTCAAGCACCTTAATGTCTTTCTTGTCGTGAGGGTCCAGAGCTGAACACAGGATTCAAGGTGTCAAGGATTCATCAGTGCCAAATACAGGAGGACAACCATTGCCCTAGTCCTGCTGGCCACACTATTCTTAATACAAGCCAGGATGCCTTTGGCCTTCTTGGCCACCTATGCTCACTGCTGGCTCATGTTTAGCCCACTGTCGACAGCACTCCTTGGTCCTTTTCCACTGGGCATCTTTCCAACCTCTCTGCCCCAAGCCTGTAGCTCTGCATGGGATTGTTATGACCCAAGTGCTGGACATGGCACATCACTTTCTTGGACCTCATACACTTGGCCTTGGCCCATCCATCCAGCCTGTCCAGATCCCTTTGCAGAGACTCCAGCAGGTCAGCACTTCCGCCCAATTAGATGTTATCTGCAAACTGACTGAGGTTCCACTCAATCTCCTTGTCCTGATCGTTGGCCTGGCCATCCAGCCAATTTTTTACCCAGCAAAGTGTATGCCCATCCAAGCTGTGAGCAGACAGCTTCTCCATAAGATTGCTGTGGGAAACAGTGCCAAAGGCACTAGGGAGACAACAACAACAGCCTTGCTCTCATCCACTAAGTGGGTCATCTTCCATCTGCGAGAGTCCCAGCTTATCTGATCTTTTAGAGAAATATAAAGCTGGATGATAGAAGAGAGAGCAGTCATCACTAAACATTAGGTTTTATCACTTACCCACAATCATCCATGATATTTAATTGCTATTGTGATCCCTGGCACAGTTTTGTCTTTGCCAACCAGCTCTCTCAGAGACAACAGCATGTGCCAGGGACAATACCAGTTTATTTATTTGGGTCAGGTACCTCAGAACCAGAGAACTGGCCTATTTACATACTAGCCATTAGTGAGTGGATAAAAAGGAGAGCATGAACAATGAATTACTTGGGAAGAAGAATTCTTAACCATTTGCTTCATGACATGAAGTGCTCATGCAACACACCATCTTTTGACTGTGAAGCAGATGCTTTGACCTAGAATGTCTTCTAATAACTAGACAGTCTGTACAGTTCTTACTGATCTAATACTCAGTATGTTTTCTGTATTTTCAGTAAGAAGTTAGTCTTGATATATCATTTCAAAAGAAACTGCCACAAAATTCTTCCACTCAGCATTTTGGTGTGTTAATGTTAACTCCCTTGGCAGTCAATATGGATACAAGTGAAAAGCTTACAGATTTCTTCCTTGTAAAAGGAAAACAGAATACCAGTATGTCCTTTAAATTGAAAAGTAAAAGCCTTGCATGCGCAGGTTCTGCCTTTCAGCAATTTTTGTTTCCCTTCCAAAGGAAGACAAGCACAGCTCAGCTTTGGTCTTGTCTGTCACTCTGAGCAGTTTGTCTAGTCATCACATTTGGCTAGTGGACAATTTCAGTGGCCAACATCTCTGGTCATGTTTGTCTCTCTGCTGACTTCATCACAAACTTGGACCTACCAGGAATTATTGTCCCTCATGGTTTCATTCACAGATTTCATGTCAGAATATTTGCCACTGCCACTGAAGCTGTTTTCACAAAGTTTCACTCTCAGTATTATATCTTTCTGAAAGAACTATAAATTGTTAAAAAATTTTATTTTACACTGTTTGTATTTAAAATCACATGTATTTTTTAAGAGAAAATGTTAGAAATAGCAGCCTCAAGGAACAAGTAAAATTTAGCAACCATAGATAAAGCAGCATAAATCTTTATTTCTTTAAGGTTTATTCCACTTCTTTCCTATTTTGTTGTGCAGCAGTGCTAACTACCCCCTTGGCCTTGGATTGAACAAAGTCATCATTCTCGTAACAGATGATTCGCAGCCCAGCCCTCCGGTTGTGAGCAGCTACAAAATAACAATTTATCGGGAGGACCGTCCCAGTCTGCCTTTGTTTGATGACTACATGATGTGTGGGTTTGTGCAGGTATTGTCTCTGCATTCTTTTCATATTCAAATTAATAGTGATATTAGCTGGGTTCTGTTCATCTAGTGATATAAATTAGGGCACATGGGCCAAAGCTGGTGTAGAGTCAGTTTTTGTTGAGATTAGAATCTGTGTTCTAAACACTAAAATTGTATGAAATTCAATATTTACATAAAGTTTTGGATATAAAAGGTAAGTCCAGCATAAGTACCTATTACCGTGTATTTGAGAGCTCTGGGTGAATTAATCTTTACGTTGGTCAGGCAAAACCTTCTCCATCAGAGAAGTGTTGTTTGCTTGTGATAAAACAGTCCCTCTGTAACACGCAGTGGGCAGTTTTCATAACTGTCTGTCTGTGACATTGGAGCCACGGAAATCCTTTTACTGGGAAAGATATTTACAATGACAGTGCGCTTATCAGTGTTCAAGAAAAATACTGCCAGATAATTTATGAATGAAACTGTTTATTCTAGAGCAACAAACACAATGAAAAAAACCCACTGATAATTTTGAAGGAAGGGATCATTGTTGCTTACATCACATTTATCCAAATGAAAATTTGGGAATGAACATAATAACAATGCTTAGGAAGCAGTGGGTCTGTTGAGGGAAAAAAAGGATGAGAGTCTGTCCAATAGGGCTAAATTGGGGCTGGGAAACGGGATATCAGGCTGAATTACACAGAAAATTGGAAGAAAGGTAGTGAAAGCAGGTAACAGTGAAGATTTCAGTTAGTGAAACTATGGTGATAAAGATATTCTGCATAAGAGAGAAAACGTGGGACACAGGCTGTATCAGAGCTGTTTGTATTCCAAAATTTGAGGACTAAATGGCCTTGATATGGTGGGCAAAGATAAGCCAGCCAGTTCAAAGAAGGAAGTGACATTGTAAATGGTAATCCAGGGCAATGCCTTTGTCTGTGGAATTTTAGGCAGATTAAAAGGATTGCTGTGTTAATTCTAATTATTAGAGCATTCAGGAGTAGTATATTTTGTCACAATTAATTCTGCATCCAGGAAGAAGGATTTTCAAAACTGTTGTGTTGAAACTGTCATCCGTGTTCATGTCAAATGTCTAATCCTATCTTTATTTATCTATTTTCTTTATGAAGATCTTTATATATCAATATATCCATTAGTAAAACTTCCTTCCCATCTCTGGTTGGCAGACCAGGGTGGTAGAAGGCAGAGCATTTTATGTGATGGGGGAGATCAAGAGGGATTCTTTTTTCTTGTGGAGAGATACATACTGAGACTTAAAACAGGAGGCAAAGAGATAATAAATGTTGATAGCAAATTGTATGTTGACAATAATTATTTCAATCTGCAAATTAGAACTGTCAGAGAAAATGTGTGTAATAGTCATAGCCTACTGACTGCTGATCTGAATACTTGATTATAGTGTTGTCTGGCCCTCTACCTGTTCTTTGTCGGTTCTCTTAGACTTCTCTTACAAACCCAAAAGGTCAAGGACCATCTTCTTGCTCTTTTAGGTGCTACAGTAAAATAAGAAAAAACACATATAATACCTAAGATTTCAGTTCAGGTGTACAGCAACCTACCTCACATCTTAAGTGTGAATTAATATGAAAAGGAGAGCAGCGATAAGTTGAACTGGGGTTATATTATGAGGACAACACACTGCTTGAACTGGGGTTATATTATGAGGACAACACACTGCTTGGA
The DNA here is from genome assembly GCF_036250125.1 of Pseudopipra pipra. Lineage (NCBI taxonomy): Eukaryota > Metazoa > Chordata > Aves > Passeriformes > Pipridae > Pseudopipra > Pseudopipra pipra. The sequence goes on from NC_087553.1 coordinate 52,589,407, forward strand.
AAGATGTGAGGAGCTCTTCTTTTTTCCTTATTTGGGGCACATATCTGGGTATAGGACCAGGAATTCAACCTCATACACATCCTCCCACACTCAGAGTTTACACTGTTGTTAATGTTTTATGATAGCATTTATGAGACAGTATGAATCTTTAAAGCACTGCAAAGGCAAAGAGATCTAGAGTGATAAAAATTAAGAGTGTTTTAGAAGTTTCTTTTGATTAAGCTCGGTTTTCTGCTCCTCTGTGAATAACTATTCTCTAATTAATATAATTGTTCAGAGCTAGGGACAGCTTCAGGGGTTTAGAGTAAAAATAAGATGAAAAGCATTCTTGTGGTATCTAAGGACTGCTGTGAAGATACAGTATGAGATTCTGAAACAACTTTTACTTATGTTAGAGGCAAACTTATCAGAGAGTGCATTTAAAAAACAAACAAAGACTGGAGCTGGAGATAGAAATGGCATTCTAAAACACTTAAAAGCCTGCATTTTTTATTCTTTTTCCTATTTGCTAGAAGAGAATTTATTCCTTTTTGCTTAGAATGATGTCATTTTATCAATACAGAACTCAGGGCTTAAATAACATCATTACATTCTGCTTTTCATAGTAGAGAACATTATGAGCTCTGGCAGAGTGGGTTAATACACCACCATGAATGCTTGTTCTCTTAGTAACAAAGACACCTGTTTTAGGAGCAAAAGGATAAATAAGCGTGAACTGATGGAGTATCCTTTGGACACTTGACTAGGCACAACTGGGATCACACATGAGGAGAGGAAGGTCACTGATAGTGGTGTGGTCTTTCTCACAGAAGGCTTTGCTTAAAATTCTAATCCGGTAATTTTTTTCCTGACTTTCTTTTATGTTTAATCCCATTAGTATATTCGGGTTTCACTGCAAGATGATACTATAAGGAAGGTTACAATAAAAAGACAGAGTGCAGGATGTTATTTGCAGTCTTCTAACAATTCTCATGCAGCTGAATAATGCTGGATTAATTTCAAGGCTATTGAATTCAGAGGTGTGTGGTTCCAAGCCTTGCAGCCCCTAAAAAGGGAAAAGATATTGTCCTCTTTACTTTTTTATAGCAGCTATAATATCCTCATTAAAACCAAATCAATAGAAAATAAACTGTTGCATCACCACAGCACCTTCAGCAGATTTGGTTGCCTTCCACTGTGTGTTCTGCATTTTGACAGTATTGTTTGGACTGCAAATTGAGAGGTTGTTGATTTCTGCTTGAACTTAATTTTGTGCAATTAGTGACAATATTCAAATTAAGTACCCTGAAAGAAGTGGTGCCATTTCATTATCATCTCTGAAGCTGTGATACCAAGATAGTCAGGATTCAAAGCAGGCAGCAGGAAAGCCAGTGAACTCTTAAGACAGGGTTATCAGCATCTCTCTCAGGTGAAAGACCCCACACTACATACAAACTGTTGTAAAGGAAAAAGTATTTTATTCATCCTTGCAGTGCCTATTATCTTTAAAATGCAAACAGATTTATCTATGCCTCACTTGAAACGTGCTCTCTCTTTGATTTTTAATCTTTGCATAGTTGCAGTCATGGCGAGTAACTGGTGATGTGCTTAGGGAATTTTGTTTGACACTGTGAACTTTGTATCTAGAGTGTTTTGGAGTGGGTAGTTTTTGGTTTATTTGTTTGTTTGTTTTTGTTGTGTTTTTAGGTGTTTTGGGTTTTTTTTTTTTTTAGTAATACAGTTATTTATTTGATTTTGCTTGTGTATTGTGAGTAATGGATAGCTAATATTACATTTTGTATCATAGTGTGTTTTGTTCTCTTCGTCATTCTCTTTGGGCACTTGCCCAAAATGTAAAAGAGTACATTCCAGAATCAGTGCAGTGCAGAGGGCTAATGTGGTTGTCATACAGCTTTCTCAGGTCTGAAAGGACTTACAGAACATCTGTTAAAACTTTCCTGAATTTTATAAAAAACCTTATTCTTAAGTACTATTATCTCTTGTATTTTTATAAGTCCTTTTATCGTATTTTTTTGCTAGAGTCCAGATAGCATAAGAAGCCCAGCAGAACTGATTATGAGATACTGGCATAGCATTGCAAACTGTAACACCAAATGACTCCAATGCAGCTGGCAACAAGATGCCAGCAACAGCATGTTGATTTCTCTGTCCACTAAACTTCCATTGATGACAAAGCAATTAAGACCTAGGCCTAGTATAGTAAATATATTTAATTTTACTATAGATTTGCAGGCATAGAGAAGAAAAAGCTCTCATTTTTGTGTTAAGAAAGTTATGAGAATACTTTTTTTTTTGCAGCTCAATTTATACATTTCCAAAGGAAAATAAAAGAGTTTTACTTCATTTTAAACTGTGTTCTATTACATTTACAAAGCTTTTCATACCAGACAGTACAAGTAAAAACCATCAATTATAGAAACATGTATTAACTCTTTGCATAGCACTTCCACACAAAGATTTCAAAGAACCTTGCAAGTATCACATAATGTCCATAAAAGAAAAAAAAAAAAAGAAAGCTCAGGAGAGAAATAAAGAATTTGTCTTGTAGTAGGACAGGCTGGAAGCACATTATTCTCTTCTGTATTTCCCATTATCTGCATTAGATTCAGCATGACCACCATTACAAACTGCCCATCTCTTCTGTCCTCAGGACATTGCCGATGCCACGTGTTTTGCAGAGTTTGTTGTAGTAGCAGCTAACCCTTGTGGCAGTTCTGGGTTTGAGTGTCTTGCTTGAAAAGACATGGAGAGTGCATCTCTGGAACTGAATACACAGCCTAATTGTAACAACAACCAGACTGTATCATATTTACAAAGTAAGCTTACTTCCCTTTCAGAAAAAAAAGAATGTCCATTATGAGAGCAATCATACATTGTTTTCCTCTGCCTTCTCAGGTATAGAGCTAGTGAGAATATTTTTCAGTGGTTTTGGATTTTTCAGAACAACAACAAAAAATGCCCCAAACTTCAAAAAAATAGTTGGAGTCCTTTTTTTTTTTTTCTGTTGTTCAAAAGAGCGTGTTTGATTCATTGAGGATTATTTGATTAAATGAGTATAAAATTTGAAAATTTTGTTGTCATAACTGTTAAGTTAGATATTTTAGCTATTGTGCAGTCCAGAATGCTAACTCTCTTTTCAAGGAGGGAGTATCTGGGGCAAGAAAAAAGCCCACTCGTTACTAGATCTGAAACACTCAAGCTTATACTCTAAATTTTCTTCAGAAACATTACTGAGAGCACAGTATAACAGTCATTCTTTCCAGGAGCAATGCCAACTTAAGCATCCCTTTCCCTGCCTGCAGCTACTCATGAACTAGATGGAAAAGCTTTTTTTTTTTAAATGAACTAGTTTCTAGGATAAATTACCCAATCTCTCTATGTGAACACAAGGGAAGGGGTAGATGCAGGGCAGAAATGAGCAGCTGGGCACAGAAGGGTGGTTAATGGGTGCTGGTTAAAGCAGATTTTTCTTTCTTCATTAAAGAAATTCACATCAGGATTGGGTTTAAAGCTCTTGCTGGTTTTAAATGAGCAGAAGCTTCATGTTCAGAAATTGTAGAAGTGATTTAAGGGTGAAAACACACAAAACACTAGAAGTACATTTGCATTGCTATTAATCTATTAAATAAAGCATAAATTATTTTGGTACTATGTGACTGCAACCCACTCCCCAGGAAAAATAGAGCAAGGTTCACCTAGCCTTAAAGAACAAATATGTATCAAATTGAATACATGTTAAATTGTGAGTACTTTAGGTGAAAGCCACAAAATAGAGAGCTAGTACAGAGAGACTGCCATAGAAAGAAGGCTGAGGGCTTATATCTTCAACTGCTCTATGTCAACATGGTTCAATTAATTTTAGGGGAGCAATTCCAAATTATATTGATGGAGTACCCATCCTGGCAAAAACATATGGCTGAATTCTCTTCCATTATGTATGCCAGGCAATGTATGTGAGCAAATTCACTTGAATAAAACTGCTGAATTTGTTAGATTTCCTAATTAGATAGATATCCCGCTAGATATCCTAAACAGAATTTTTTAAATTTCCTAAATATTTATGGTCAAACAACAGCTTAGGATAATCTAAAAAACTACTTGAAGAAGTTTTAAAATATTTAAAGATCAAGGGATTTATAATCACCATTCGCTGTAAGTATAAAGTGAAAAAGCACCTAAATTGAATGACACAACTTGGTGCTTCCACAATGTTTATGATGATAGATGATAGACATGAAAATAATAAATACGCTTAGCTAATTTGCAAGTAGAGGCTTACTTTGTGTGTGTATCTCAGAACAAAATGTTTTGTAGAGTCAGTATGTTCTGTCTTTGTCAGCATGTGTACCACTGGGGAGAGAAGGCTTGCCACGTTTCCTTAATTATACCCAAGACTTTTGCAGTGATTTAAAGCATTGTAGATGAGTCAGAGGAACAATTAACCATTGTGATGGGTATTCTTAACATTTATGCTGTTCTGTACTGAACTCCTTTTGGATTCAGACTCAGAATGTGGCTGTTAAGCTGGCATCTTGATCAGTGGCCATTATCTGCTACTTTAAGGAAAGGTCTCAAAAACTCAGCAGAGCTGATGAGATCCATCATTTGGATCTCATGGTATTAATATAATGCTCTGGGTTTTCTGTAGAAGGCAAACATTCACTTTTTTCATCTGCACAGTTAACTTCATACAGAGTCTCCACTATCATTTAGTAGTCACAGGTTCCCAGAGTCACTGTTCCCTGTCAGACATCTGCTGGGCTCTGAAGAGGCCATAAAGAGAAAATGGGCACAACTAGGGCATAAGATGGGAAAAACCAGCAGAAGAATGAGCACAATGTCTGTGCTTCTATTTAGGCATCCCATTCTCTAAGCATGGAAAGAAAATTTTTAGTTTCATCCTGTATTTCCAGTAGGCTGTGCCTGAGTAGGACCATCATCATACTTCCCAGCACATTGGGGATGGCACATTAGAGAGCCCAAACTTTGAGGCTTAAGTCCATGTTGGGTCCAGCAGTCTGGAGAAAAATTTATAGTCTTCCAGTTTACAGTATTTTTCTTACACTCCGGGTTTTATATTAGTTGTACTTAGTCTTCTCTGTGTAGCTAAGTTTCCGGCTTAACATATGATCCAAGATGAATACCAGCTACCCTTCAGGAAAGTTTCAGGCAAAGACTGAAGAAAGAGGATGTGTCTACGCAGCAGCTACATTTGTCATTATTATGATGTATTGTACATGGGAAATTATGTGTTACACAGATCACTGATGGAGAAATTGGCCACCAGTGCTTTGAGGCTATCCATAGGAATACTAATTAAATGATTCAACAATTTTAAGCCAATAATGACTGAGATGACACCAATGAACTAATTTGGTTTATGATCATTAGTGAGAGGAAGTATTAGGTTGCTGTAATAATTAGCCCCTGAAGAGAGATAATTTTATATGGAGCTTTCAGCTTTAGTTTTTCCAATGCTCTCTTTCCTTGGTTGGCACTCTTGTAGTTAAGAACTTCTTAAGTCAGGAATGATATCACTCTTCAGCACAACTGAATTTATTGACACCAGCTAGAGGTGTTTTTAGAACCTCCTACCTCAATAATGGAAAATTTAGTATTTCCTACCATTTTTTCTGTCTTCTATGTGTTTGCAATTTAGCACAGTCTTGCTAGGATCATTTCACCATCCTAGGGACTCTGTTAGACTCCTAACTTGAATGGTTGTTTTGCTGTTTTGCTGCCACAGAAAAATGTCGTAAGTGACGAACAAAATCATAAAAGGTAAACTTCAACGACCTGAGAGAGTAATTCCATTCTTTTGTGTGTTCAGGCTGTTCTCCCCTTTCATACAATTACTGATATCATCTCATGGGTGTGCATGACACATTAAACATACAGAAGATGAAGATCTGCCCGGAAACTAGCCAAGCAGAAACTCCTAATTGCATGACTAAAAATGTTAGGAAGTTAAATTATGACACATATGATCCCACTGGTGCTGGTGGGGCGTATGATTGGACATTTCAGCCTGACAGTTGCCTTGCAATACCTGCTCCCTAGGGTGCTGCAGGATGGGGAGGTGCTGCAGCAGATACAGTGCTGTGGATGCAGATTCTGTAGATACAGTGCTGTCTCTGAGCCCATGAAGGATGGCTAGTACAGACTGGAATGGATCCAGTTTTTTTCTGACTTTAACCAAAGGATTGAAATGTCTTTTTAAATAATAACAGCAAACCATTGTGGGTGGCTGTGAAAGGAGACAGATGGAAGTAAATGCTGGGTAGGCAATTCTGATCCTGGCAGAACACTGTTCTCTGGAAAAGTTTATCAGAAAACCTGTTTTAATATAATTCTTGTCAGCTGTGGATTTTTTGTTTATGCTAAGTTATCAGGCAATCATCCCACATATTTAGAAATAGTTTTTCACTTTTAGTCCTTCTTTGCTCTTATTTTGGATGTTTTCATTATAACACAGGTCCAGTAACACAGCTGGAATCAATTACATTTTGCTAGAGAATTGGTAGCAGTAACTTCTGCAGAAGACTCCTTGTAACTCAGACTTTTTTTGTGCTTACTCTTGCTTCCTCTCCCTGCCCAGCACAGTGATCCCTCCATGCATTGCTGCACTGGCTCCAGTTTGAGCAGAGAGGTACAGCTTGATGGACTGATAGCCCTTAGGGAAAAGAGGGGGACCATATGTTCAAATCACCTCAGCCAAAAGGCAGTTTGGGGCATCCTGACCCAGCCTGACTAGTTGGGTTGCTTCCTTCTGTGCCCTGTCTTTGCAAGGGCACTGCTGGAGACAGACCCTGGGCAGGCAGAGGCAGCTCCTGCCATGCAGCCCTGAGCCAGGCACTCTTGGGTCGTGCTCTGTGTCCTGTACTGATGATAAAGCCTTGTGATGGCACCTGAGATCTCTGGAAAGGAATAGATAATGTACTTGAGGACTCTCAGTCATCCTCTAATAGCTGTTGTTTTTCTTTGATTCCACAGGAAACCTTAGCCCTCTCAATCACTATGGTGGATCAGATTTTGCATTGCCTACATTAACTGTGCTAAATTAGGAAGGTAGAATGAAGCCCATAATTTTTCAATACTTCCATTTCTAACTGTGCAGTATCGAGATATAAGAATTAACTCCCCAGCAAGGTGTAAAGCCTTACAAGTCTTTGAATGAGCCACATAACTATGAGAACTGCAAAGTTTGAGCTAAGCAGTTTTTTACAAGCTCCTGGAAGTCCAATGACACATTTAAAAGTACAATAATTGAAGAGGGTGGGGAGGAAGAAAAGGTCATTCAGAGTTTCCGAAGCTTCACTGAAATATTTAGGTTATGTTTTGGGTAAATATTTGTGTCAGTGTTTACATTCTGTCAATGTACCTGATTCATGGAGAGAAAGTTCATTAATTAGAAATGACTTGCACTGTATGACAGCACACAAAGTGTTACAACTATGATCAGACTGCCGGTTCCTAAGTCACAGGCAAAGCATTTGTCTGTGAAGCATTTGCAAAATATATGTTGCACATACATCTGTCAGTTTCTGGTACCCAAGTTTACTCCATCTACAAGACTTTCTGTCATACTCATACACATATCATGAGGGGTGAAAGGCAAAGGTGTCTAGAGCCAAGTTTTCAGCACACAAAAGTTGCACATTCCTTATTATACAGCTGTACAACTTAGCTCTTTCAGTTCTGAGACTCTCAAAGCAGACTGAAATTTGGATTTAGTAGCAGGTTCTGTGCCCATTTTTTGTGGTGTGTATAACAGTAAAAGAAGAGAAAAATATCCTTAATGCAAGCTCTTTGAACAGAGAAACAGACTCCCATTGACTTCCATGTAATTTGGATCTGACCTAACTAGACTTATTTTCTTACCATGTGGGATCAAAAAATGAGTCTGCAGGAGAGAGTATGCTTACTATTGCCTCTCCAGAAATAATAGCTAGGTTTTGGTCATCTCAGCTTTTGATGCTATTGGAAATTTTTGATGGCATTTTGGCATTGAAAAGCTGTAATGTTAAGTAGAGGGTATAGATTGTTATCAACATGATATAAGGGAAAGACTAATGAGTCACAGTAATGATATCATAACTCATAATAATTTGTCTGGTCTTTTAATTACAATTTTATAATTCTGACTTGGTAAAGTAAAAGTGAAAAGGATAATTCTGTAAATCAGCCAAATTGTACAATAGAACAATGAGAAGTGAAGTGAATTAATGCTGCACTGTGTAAAGACTCTTCCAGCTATATGCTCACAGTGCATATATGAAATTCAGATTGTTTTCTCTGTGCACTGTTTTGGTAAAGAGGATGTGACATATCTGAAATCCTGCTGTGGGTTTCATGATCTGGCATAGAGCTTTGGCCATTTTTGTTCTCCTTGAAAGAGGCGTGAACGCTGCGGCTCCGGGAGTGGGTAAGGTACTCAGGCTGCCACGCAAAAGCTAGGAAATAGGATAATTCCATGTCTCAGTAAATACCTGAAACAAAACTGAGACTTGAAGGTTTTATCACAATATGGGACAGTCCTTGAGTTCTGGGTCTGTCCCAGATAAAAGTGGAAAATTTTGTCTTTGTTTAGAAACTTGAGAAATGGCATGCTTCCTAGACTGGAAAATTATAGAAGTATTTAGCCTAATTCATGTCTGCCTCTAACATCAGTCACAAGTGGTTGCACCTAAGTCATAGAAACATGAATGTTTCATAGTTTTGTCTATAAAAACTTGTGGAAAGTCAGAATCCAACTTCCTTTCTCAAAGTTCAAGAGACAGATAAGGAAGTCGGTGTTCTAGATTATTTTACTTTGTTCCTCACTGGTTTCTTCTTGTAGAATGTTCTTAATTGAGATCCAAAATAAAATCTTAGCTGGCTTGTCAGATTCCATTCTGTACAGAGCTATAAATGTATGAAAAGGTTTTACTGTTTTAAAGAGTGCTGGAATTAGCCTATGTTGCTCCTGAGTAAGCTTCTTGTGTTGATAATCATAGTTTAATTGGTCTGATTTTGTGTTTATTTAACAACTTGATAAAGAGATTAAAAAGTATTTACTACACAAGATGAGACAAACACCTGAAGGACAAACTTCTGCCAAAGTCAGGAAGCCAATCCTCCTCTGCTCTTGTTCCTTTTGTAATCAAGGTAGATATAAAACACAACCACCAATATAAGACAAAGAAGAGACTCAGATTTGATACACTTTGCTTCGCTGAGAAAATCAGGTTCACACTACAGATCCATCCATTTCTATTTCTGTAGTTGTAAAATTGTCTGTATCCTACAGAGAGGTGTTATTCTCTTTACCCAGCTATCTACAGTTTGTGTTTCAAAGCTGAAATCCAGGGCATTCATTATTGACAATTCAATTGTTGTATTCTTTTCGGTTCACCTCATATACTGCTCTCAAATTAATCAGAAAATGTGAAATAGCCTGTTGAATTTTCCCCTTGATGATAGCACAATAGATGTGAAATAAGAGCCTTCAGCATAAGGCTTCCTAAGTGTTAACAGATCATGAAAATTGGCAACAACTGTTGTGTGAGTATCATAATCTGCAAGAGGAGGGCCAGCAATTCCACAGTGATGAGAAGAGAGCCCTTGGTGCTTGAGCTGTAGTCACATTTGCCTTTCAAGTCATTTGGGCCTCCACGCCACACTTTTTGGGAGAAGAAAGCTAATGCAGCTGCCTTTGTTAATCAGTCAGTATGACCCAGGCCCTCGGGGAGGCAGGCAAAGGCAGATAAGTAGAGACACACAATCCTTGCTGATTAACAGTGAAAGCTGGTAAAGTTACTCTCTAAGCCTGTCTGGCCCATCAGCTCCAGAAATGTAATTTAGATGATTATCTACATGCCCATTAAACCTTGTGACCAATCGCTAGTCCGTTTGAAGTTTGCCTGCTTAAACTTGCTAATAGGAAGAATAGAAGGATTAACTCAGAGGTCATGAAATAAGAGAGCAGCAAAGAAGATGACAAAAGAACAGAGAAAAACTTCCTACTGCATGTGTTTGGTAAGGAAAAAGAACTACAGTACCACAGTCATCTCAGCAGATACTGTTACTTTATGGAGCAAGCAAGCCATCTGGAATTCAGGCCATTTAATACTTGTATGTGTACTTTCCACCTGTTTTGTTTACCCGTACAAATAAAATGCACTACCTGTGTGATGAATGCTGTCAAGTGAGGTGTTTACTGTACATAATCCAACATAAAAGAGCGTGGAATGCTGATGCATAATAAGTGTTCTGATTTTGCTCAGAGCTAGAGTGTGTAGATATAAACAAGGAAACAAATCAGTCACAACAGAGTAGTTGCAGTCAGGTCAGCATCAAGTCCAGCCTTGTTCCCTTTAGGGTAAGAACTTCCAGCCATTACAGGTGCTTGTGAACTTAAGGATTATCAATGAAAATCTCATCCAATGAATCTATTTTTATTTGGTCAAATCAAAATAAATATAAACATTTGTAATTATCTGCATAAATTATTCACAGGATGTTGCAATGAAAATGGTTAAAACTAAATTTTTAGATAAAAGGTGGATTCATTGCAGAAAAGGGAACACATAAATACCTCAGTAAGGGTGTCCTGGGGGTCTGATTAGCTACTGGAAAAAAATGAGCTTGAATTTTAAATGGAGTCTGAAGGTCATTTACCTACTTTTGCATATACCACTACTCTTGGAATGAATCCTTGCCCTTTTGCTAAAGACAATCAACCTACTTGCTGAAAAACATTGGTTGGGGGCATATTTCACTGCATTTCAAAGAAGATAGAACCATGAGATCTCTTTATGAAGAATTATTGTGGTCTATTTTGCAGTATTTTTGGTACACATTTATTTAGATTTTTTAAAATATAGTTATGATTAAATATAGTTCTGTTTCTCATTTTATTGTGTTGAATTAAGCATATTTTCCAGCTGGAGTTTGTACGTCTCAGACTCCTTTCATTTACGTGCACAGCTCTGTATGAAAGACAGCAATATGCTACTTGGAGAAAAAAAAAGAACAGTATTCAGTGCTGTGGCTATTCATTTTAGAATCTGATACTCTTTTTTTTAGTGTTTTTTTAGTATTTTTCTTTCTTGTGGCTGATACGGAAAATTCAAATACTTGTCACTCTGAAGCTGATGCCTGTACTTTGTACTAAAATGCATAAATTTTAAAATTCCGCTTTAAGGATCACTTGAAGATGCCTTGCACCTTAATCTGGTTAAAAATATTTCAAATTAGTGTCAAACAAATTTGGTATCTTCTGTGTAAAACTGTCGGCCTTTGTGCATTGGCCACACTGGCAATGGTTCTCACCTTGAAAAATATAAAAGTTTTAGGAAGGAAACAAGCTTCTGTTGCTTATCCTGAGTCTTCCATTGAGTGGCATGTGCTCAGCTGTTTGCTACCAGACTGCTTCAGAGGACAGAAGTTATTCATAAATCTCATTCCATTGGTGCTGCCTGAAAAATAAAGTAGATACCAATATCTGCTGGGAAGCCTTGTAGAAAACAGATCAAAGACTTCTGGAGTTTATTTAAGAAGGAGCAGTTGTGAGCGGCTTAATGTCTGAGCATGGCATGAAAAAAGAAACAGCCATGACAATGAGCCACCATACACAGAAGTCTTCTGAGTTCCAGTAAAGAATTTGAGTAATATGTGGTACAGGTGGACTGCTGTCTCACCCTGTCATTCTATTATTCCTTTGTCTCTAAATGAGCATTGCCTCCTCTGCCTAATCCCATAAAAGGGGGAAAATTTCTACTGAAAGGCATTGCAGAATAGAGCCACCTTCACTTACACAGAGTGATGTGCCTGCTGAAGAGATGCTGTCTTTCTTCTCTAGAGCATTTGGTTTAAAGGTCTGTGAATATGTGTAATTCACTTAATCTTGGCCAGTGTTCTGGCCAACATTTTTGCTTTAATGGCATGAAGCTGTGTCAGAGGAGATTTAGGCTAGATATTAGGAAAAGGTTCCTCACCCAGAGCAGGGTTGGGCACTGGAACAGACTCCCCAGGGAAGTGGTCATGGCACCAAGCCTGACAGCATTCAAGAAGTGTTGGACAACACTCTCAGGCACATGGTGTGAGTCTTGGGGATGGTCCTGTGCAGGGCCAGGAGTCAGACTTGGTGACTCTTGTGGTTTTCTTCCAACTCAGAATATCCTATGATTCTACGATAAGTTTCTGAATGAAACCTGTATCTCTTATTTTTTCATCAAAATCATCTGTTTTATTTATGCCTACTCCTCCTATGTCCTTGTGGTCGGTTGACCCAGGTTGATTCCAGATGCCGACCAAAGCCTGCTCTATCACTCCCCTCCTCAACTTGACAGGGGAGAGAAAATATAATAAAAGGCCTGTGGGTTGAGATAAGGGCAGGGAGAGGTCACTAATTGATTACTGTCATGGGCCCAACAGACATGACTTAGGGAAATTAGTTGAATTTATTACCAATTAAAATCAGAATAAGTAAAATGGGAAGTAAAACAAACCTTAAAAATACCTTTCTCCCTACCCCTCCCTCCTTCCCTGCCTGTGGTGCAGGGAGATGGGAAATGGGGCTTACGGTCTGTTCATCACATTTTGTTTCTGCCACTGCTTCCTCCTCAGGGAGAGGAGTCCTTCTGCTGCTCCAGCATGGAGTCCCTCCCAGGAGAGACAGTCTTCCTCACAATGTGAGTCTTTCCCACAGGCTACAGTTGTTCATGAACTGCTCTGACATGGATCCCTCTCCATGGGGTGGAGTACTTCAGGAACAGACTGCTCCAGTGTAGGTCCCCAGTGGGATCACAGGTTCTGCCAACAAACCTGCTCCAGCATGGGCTCCTCTCTCCACAGGCCACAGGTCCTGCCAGGAGACTGCTCCAGCATCGCCTTCCCATGGGGTCACAGCCTTCTTTCACACATCCACTCACTCTGGTGTGGGGCTATTCCATGGGCTGCAGATGGATCTCTGCATCCCTGTGGACCTCCGTGGGCTGCAGAGGCACAGCTGCTTCACCATGGTCTGCACCACGGGCTGCAGGGGAATCTCAGTTCTGGAGCCTGAAGCAGCTCCTCCTTCTCCTTCTCCACTGACCTTGTGTCTGTAGGGTTGTTCCTCTCACATATTCTCACTCCTCTCTTCTCTGGCTGTAATTACTTCTGCGCAAAAACTAATTTTTTTCTTCTTAACTCTTTAACAAGGATTCTGTATTTGTTGTTGATCTTGGGAAAACATCAAAAAGGTGCAGATATATGATGCAGGACTGTCTTTTAATCTTCTTATTAAAATCTTGGGACATGACTTTTCCATTCTTAAAAGTGTGAAATAATTTAGAGGAGTTGTTTTGGTTTTGGGTTTTTTTTTTGTTTTTTTTTTTTTTTTAAGCTAAAATTCAAATCTTGGGGCTGAGAACTTGAGATCTAAATGAAAGTTATAGGCAGGGCCAGTCATGAGCAGAGTCCCTGCCTGTGGCTGCCGTAGACAGGGCTCTCAGTATGCATACTGTATACCACTAAACAAATGGCAGGAACACGACTAAAGAATTTTATTTGTGTTTTAGTAGCCCTAAGATCAAAATAATATAGATGGGTTACAGTGACCAAAGGAAAGTACTACAGTTATCTCTACAAGTGGTAAATCAACTGAACAGAACAGCCATGTGAGAACATCTACAAAAGTAGCTCTCAGTCCCTGGCAGGTGGACTTACACTGGTATTTCACTATTTCATTTCTGGTATGCAAAGTTTCTTGTGTGTAATAACCTCTGCCTCTGCTGCTCCCTACTTACCTGTGTATTCAATTTTCTACTTCTAGTTTGACTACTAGAGAGGGTTGGAGAAACTAAAGTTCATGTTTAGAGCAAAAGCAGCAAAATAAAATTAATAACAGTGCAAGATTATGGTACTTATTTCTCCCATCTGAAGTTTTATAGGTCTTAAATTTTCCTCTCCCTTTCTCCCTCCTTTTCCTTTCAACTTTCTCACTTTTCTTGTTTCCTTTGAGAATTCTGCTGAGGATGTGTATAGGCTGAGGAGAATGAGGTTACAATTTGCTCTGAATGAGCTGATATTCTCATTCATCCACCTCCCCTTAGGGACCAAGTACAACATTTGTCAGCTCAGTCACTGTGAAAGTTCACATTCAGGTTCCACTCTCACAAACCTTCCAGTTCCCCAGTTGTAAGAGGAAAGTAGGTGTCAGTAAAATGTTCAAGCTTGAAAATAAATTGGGTATTTGTTGCAGCAATCCAAGCAGATTGGATTGCAATCCAAGCAGAACTGCAAGATGAATATAAAAGACTGCAAGGTCACCTAGGTCAGGTGGTAAAACCCAGAACAGAATGCAGTCCTGCTCTTTCCCCCTGCTTGTAAACAGGGTTAAGCACTCTTAAATATTGCAGCAAATCACTGAGCTCTTTAGGGGCTGTTGGTGAACCATATACCAAGGACTTTGAGATCCAGGATATGAGTACATGGTCTGTGAATCCTTGGTGGGGCAAATAACATTAGCTGTCTGGTTTGCTGGGTAGTGTAGAAAGTACTCAGGCAGAGGGAGCCACTCTGGTTCTATTCACCTGAGCCCAGAGAAGGCTTCTCCACAGTTTGTTTGCCAGGATGCTAAAACTCAGCAGTTTGTCTCAGGCCCACCATCTCCTGATAGAGACAGAAAAAGTGCACTGGAAGCTTTTATAAATAGGCACTTCCTAGTATTACTTATTCATACATACAGATAGAGAGCAGCTGGTGTGATAAGCAATGCTACCCAACAAAAAACCTTTTTTTGAAAGAGTATGTGCTAAGGGATGAGAAGATGCCTGGCTCACAGAACCCAAACCTTCTTCACTGTTTTTGTAAAACACACTTTTGCATGTATTGATTTCAATTGCACACACAGTTTTGGCCACACGTTTCAGAGAGATTTGGGCATATGACTAGGATGCATTTTTGAAACCAGTAAGTCTTTTGGAAATATGGTTAGCACGTATTCCAAACATCATGAAAGCAAATTCAGACTATGAGACACAGGGCCTTGAAATGTCCAGCAGAGAAGCTGACATTAAACTGTATGAAATTCTCAGATGTCAAAGATGGGAAATATTACTTATATTCATGCATTTATTTTTAGATATATTGCATACTTTATGTGACATTATGAAACAGTTTACTGTAATCCATAATAAACTTGAATTCTTTTTAAGCTGTTCAATAGCTTTTATATTTTATTGTTGCAAATGAAGACTGAGCTTGCATTCAGCTGTTGCTGTGCCAACCTGGCATAACCTCACTGAAGTAACTGAAGCTGTTGTAACTGAGTACAGACTGTAGGTTTGTGCATTTTGCAAAGGATCTGGAAACTACAGTGGATCAGAGCCAAACCCATAACTCATTGCTATTGCTTTGATTATGTGATGATTTTATGACATATAATATCCCATTTACTCAACAGCAGTCTTTTAAATGTAAACCCCTGGGAACTGATGTATTTCTGTCCCAAACTTGTTTGTTGCTAGCTTGGGTAAGGGTGCTTACCTTGTGAAACGTATTTGCTTGACTTTGAATGTGGTACTTGTGTATGATAGACTTTTAACACCTTACATAAGCAGTTTAGGCATCCAAGTCAGCTTCCAAGGCAGGACTAAGAGCATCATAACACACCTGATGTTAAAGCAGAAAATATCATGAAGGACTGAACTGTCTGAAAGACTGAGATAGCCCCCTTAATAATATAATTTGCCTGGCAACCTCAGAATTCCTGTTTGAAATGAGCACACCAGAAAAATGGAATTAAACAAGTTGAGTAACTTTTTTTATACCTTTGGCTGTCTTTAGGAGTAAGAAGAAAATTAACAGATATTTGCTGGTTTGAATATTCACTAACCTGAGGTCTGAGACAGGATAATTTATTTTCATTTGACAAGTAGGTTTTTGTTCTTGGATTTTCAGAAATCACAAAATTTCACATTTGAATATTGTATATAACTAAATATTCTATTTTAAAAAATGTATTCAAGCAAAACTTCAGATTCAGCTGGGTAGGATGCTGGACCATCTTGTCTAGACCGTGCTTTTGACAGAAAGCTTAGACTATGATTCTTGATGTCTCTGTCAACCTGGTTTTCTACAATTTCATGGTTCTATGGCAACACAGATAGAGGCTCCAAGAAGGAAAATTGGGCAAAACTGGATTGAGAAGGTTCAAACCTTTGACTGGGACATCTTTAATTAGAGATGTGTTAACCAAATGGTGGGATGCACCAGCTCTCTGCTGTTTCGCTTTCAATTGCTGCTGGTCAGCTGTTTGGTACTGCCTCCTCAGCAAACAAGCAGCCACTTCTTGTACAAATTCTCATACACTGTTTCAAAATAAAATTAACCGGGTTTGCTAGACTGCAGTATCTGAAACTTAAAATACTTAGGAGCCCTGAAAAAGTGAGTTATCACATTTCTGCCTGCTTTGAGCTTCCTAAAGTTCATTCCAATCTAAATTCTTCTATGAGTCCACGAGTATTGAGTCCATGAAACTTAGTTGAGTGTGAAGGCTGTTGGGAATACCTCAGATACATGGATCACTTCACAGTTCAGTTTTCAAGACAGAATCCATCCTGTAATACAGTATTTTTTCTGTTATTCCTGTACACAGCTCTTCTCACCTCCTTTGTATATGTGTCCCATGGAGCAGAGCAGGAAGTATTTCCACTGCATTTAGCAAAATTTCACCTGACTTTGAAGGTCTGAGTTGACTGTATCACTTCCAATTTGCTAAATACCACAAATGAGACTTCGTGCCTGCCAACTGGCAATCAGACATTCAAGAGGATAGAACCAATTAGCAGGGACCTAGTCCTAGCTGGAGATGGGACTCACTGTGTATGTATCCCACACATAGCTGCAACTAGATTTTAACCTCTGGACCTTTGGCACTGCAAGGCAGGAGCATCATCTGCCAAGTTAGAACGCAACTCCCCACTCAGCAAACTAGAAGCTGTGCCAAGTTTGCCTTAGTGTGAAACTAAGTACGAGTGAGACAAGTTATGTCCTAGTACTGTCATGCAGATTAGTTCATCTGAGAAAAGGGAACACATTCACTACTATTGTTTTTGTATTCTTATACATGTTATTTCTTTGACAGTCTTATTTACTGTTTTACAAACCACTGCTTATTTCCATGACATTCAAATAAAAAAACTAATCCTGTTTCTTTACCATTACTTTGACATTTTGACTGAGAAAGTTCATTAAAGTCCAAAGGATACCATATACTTCTTCATATCACATTTATTCAAAAACTCCACTCAGAAGAATTTGACTCTTGGTCATATTCATGTCAAAGTAAACGGGATCAGTATTTTAGATGAATTCATATTTTTAATCTTTGTAATTGAAATGAGCATAAATAACCTGGAGTTTTCTTTTCAGATCTTTTGGTTAGATAACCTTTTTGGTTTAAAATTCTGGAAATTTCATCCATGCCAGTGTCTCTTCTCTATTGCATTGTTTTTAATTAACTTTATAGTTGCAAATCTCTAGAGAAATGCTTTTTTCCTTGTGAATAAATTCCTTTTTACTAATGGTTAGTTATAGATTCATGTGTAAAACAAAGGAAGGTCCTATAAAGAAGAAACAATAGATGTGAAACAGATATTTGGCAAAGAACATTATTGCTCTTTCCTTTCACTCATTGCTGTTTCTTAGCATTTCAGGAGTGATAGATTATGTGGCTTCTCCCAGACTGTTTTAGCTATGTTGTGGAATGCCCTTTACTGGAAGATTTTAAGTGAGATTAGTAAAACTGCTAGTACACTTGATCTTGCCTCAGTATGGAGGGTGAACTACATGACCCCATGGGTTTCTTTGCTGTGGGTTTCTATCCTGGTCTGTGTGTCCATGATTCTCACAACTCAGATTCTTTTTGTAAAGAGCTGTGCCATGCCACATTTAGTTAGCCTAAACTGGAAATAAAATAGATCTGCTAATGATTTGCTCACATATCTGAGCTTAAGAACTTCTCTTTCTGTTCAGTTTTAAAGCAGTGAAATAAGAGAAGTATAATTTAGAGGCTTTTTATTGCCAGAAATCTTGCTCACGATTGCTTTGCTCTGTAAATTAAAGGTCAAGAGGGTTTTAAACCAGGATGTTCCTTGCCAACAGAGCAATTTAGAAAGCAATTATTTGTAGCTAATACAGTTTGGGATGGATGCCATCATTAGAACAATGAGACTTTTCCCTTGTTTTTGATCCAGTAAACATTCTGTTATGGAGCAACGTCAGCATACATATGGACATTAGGGAAATGAAGACAGAGCTTGAAAAAAGAAGTCAGTGAATTGAAGACAAACTCATGATACAGATTTTAACTCAAAATGAAACTGGGTTTTAGAATAAAGACTTCATTTATGATTGCTGAAGAATTATGAGGTTCTTGGAGGTCAACAGAACTGTGATGTTATGATTTACATAAAAGTAAAAAAAGAAAGAAAGCAATTACTTAAATCCATTGTTCAAAGCAAGCTATTATGTCTACCTGGTTTAAATTAATGAACTGTGATGTAGTAGAAAACATTTTCAGACAACATATTCTATTTGCTAGAAAAGTAATGTCCGATTATATACTGCTGCTCTACTGCTTTTCCAGAAATTCAGCCTAATCAATATTCATTAAAATTTCCAGAAAAATTTTTGTAAGTATTTGGTTCATAACACCAAACTGAGAAGACAGAGAAAACTGTTTTGTTTGACATACGCTTTTTTATCTGAACGTAGCTGCTTTGCACAAGTATGAGAAACGATATATGGTCACAAGAGGTGACATTCTAATCTAACTTCATTTTTGCAGCACAGTCTTAGGAAACATCTTACACTTTTTCTGCATTTCTGGTCAACTGTGCACAATGGAAGAAAATTATTATTTTTCCTGTTCTTTCCTATCATATCGGTGGTAAATCCAACTGAAAAGAAGATACATTTGCTGAACAAACCATATTTTAGCCACACAGTTCCTATTGTATCTCAGTTAAAGTCTTGTGGAATGGCCAGTGTCCAAGGACACAAAAAGAGGTAAAACATCTGCTCCAATATAAATATGGAAAACTACTTTAGGGGACATTTATGTCTATTAACATCAGCTGTGTTACATGTGTTAAACTTATACTAAGTTCTAGTGTGCTGAACAAAGCCAGAGTATGTAAAGCTCTGTTCTTCTGCAACAGCAGAACAGAAATAGGACAGAAATGGAACAGTAAAAAAAAAAAAAAAAGCAACCATGAAAAGAAGACCTGTAATCACATGCAAATACTGAAATAATGATTTTTAAAAAAATTTTATTGATGCTACACATAGATACCAGAAGAGTTGACCATATCTTGTCAAAATCCTTGTTGATTTATTAGAAGCAGAATCTATCTGGTTGTTTCTGAAAATAAAATTTGAACTATGATTGCATACACATCAAGCAGGAGCATGTTAGGCTGCCTGTTTTCCTTTTGTAACACTGTGTTAGAGATTTTACCTAAACACACTCCACTCTAC
The DNA here is from genome assembly GCF_036250125.1 of Pseudopipra pipra. Taxonomy (NCBI): domain Eukaryota; kingdom Metazoa; phylum Chordata; class Aves; order Passeriformes; family Pipridae; genus Pseudopipra; species Pseudopipra pipra. Next base: position 52,608,916 of record NC_087553.1, read on the forward strand.
TGATGCTATAATCCAGTGAAGGAAGGCTCAAGGTTTCTATATTTGCAATAAGAACAAACAGTCTCAATTATCACAATTATGCTTGGCCTATCCAGCAAAAATGTTGACTTTAATTACAAAAATTAATGTGTGTCATATTTAAGCCTAGATAAGACTTCAAAAATAACCATAGAGATTTAAAATTGTCAAATTGGTCCTTCTGTATGGGAAGATCCTGCTGGCAAAAGCTATGGAGGGCCAAAATAGCAGTAGGCTTTATTGTGCAACTTTGGTGTTTGGTCCAGGTAGGTCAAATCATGATTTCCTTAGCCAAGGGACATATTCAGAGATCTCTTCCAGGCACAAATCCAGAGAAGCAGAGTCAATACATCACCCACACCTCCTTTATTAATTCTTTCCAACAGGGCTTAGGTTAGGAAAGAAACGACTCCCTGTTCTGTAAGTTCAACAGTTTGAATGCCTGATTGGCCAAATTAGGATGAGGCATTTTAGACCAGGCTCTGTCTGAAAGGTTCATTAATAAATACAGAGGCCTCTGCTAGAAAAAAATAGCGTTTCAGAAAACAAAGTGGAGCATTGTAGTTGTTTTGTTCTACTTCAGTAATTCTGTGTTTCGTGGCTGGTTTCAGCAAAGAGCAGATGGAAAACTGAGTTGTAAATCAAAGATATACCAAACTCTATAGGAATTTGATTTTTCTGTTTTACAATAAATTAACCTAACAATCAACTTTAGACAGAAGCACAGAAAAATATGTAAATCCACCAAAAAAGAAATGTGAAAGCGTATCATCTCTTCAAAATGCATTTTATTGTTGTCTTTGAAAGCAAGATATTGAAAATAGTACAGTTTTCAGTTTAGCCTCAAAGCTGTGTTTTTCATTATTGTGGCTTATTGCCCACTATTAGCTGTTTCCAAGCCCATTTGAAGCTCATATGTTCTTTGACTACTTCTCCCACAGATTGTGAAAGTGCCGTGTATTGTGGACCGTTAAGTTTTATATTTGGGTTGCTATAGAAAAAATATTAACAATATCTTCTGCTGCCCACTCTTCTTATAGCAGGAAAGATGAAGACAGATGTGTGGCTTTCCTCTGTGCTTTGTAGCAGCCTTAAAAGACATTTGTTTGACAATGAGTTGTCAGAGAGCTGACATGGTACTTGAAGAGCTACTGTGTACATTTTTGATGGGTGCTCTGGGAGCTGACAGCTTACACTGAGCCTTGATACCAAATATTTTGCTCGATCCCTGCTCTTTGTAAAAATGGAAGTATGATGGTGAGATGGAAGAGAAAGTCTTCTGTGACCCAAGTGTTTTCTCAGTCTGTACGCTGTGTATGGGATCCATTTTGCCTTCTGTTTTCAACAATGTGACCTGGTTCCTTGGGATACCTATAACTGGGGAAAATCAACAGTTTTAAGGCACAGTTCAGCTGATCTCTCTTGAGTTATCTGAATGACTTAGCTGTAAAGGAGCAGTGTCTGTGTTACAGCTCTAAATATTTGATCAGACGAAACCTATGCTCTGTAACTTACATCCTGAGCAATCTAGATAAAATATAATTGACTAAAACAAGTCATGCATGCAAAGTTAATGAGTCTCATGTCCACAGGAGGTAGGGAACGTGGTGCAAACTCCTTTAGCAAGATGTTAGTTGCATTCGCTAGCATGTGAGATACGTGTAGTTCAAACCTGAAGTCATAACTGTTGGTGTGACTTTGTGAATTCTGAATATCTGATGATGTATATAATGTTTAGAGGTTGAGGACATGTGGGGTGCTGAATAGTCTGTATTCATATACTTCAGCAGAAATAAAGCACATTATTCTAAAGGATTGGACCTGTGTTGGATCTGACTCTTTAACCACTGAGAGTTCCTAAAACTCTTACAAACACAGGGTCAAATCATCATAGAGGTAATATGATGTTTGGATAAAAGTTTGTTTTGGAAAAGGAAGTGAAAGAAGAGAAAATTGAGAAGGAGTCGGGGGAAGAAGACTGGTGATGAAGGAAACTGAGCAGCAAAACCACTTTTCCCATAATAATTTTATTTGAAAGTATAAATTTGTGAGGGATTTTTTTACTTTTTCTTTATATGGCTTGAGGTTTTATCCAGGGTTTTATCATCTGTTAGGAATGCAATGTATAATTTAAATAAATGATAGAGAAATAAATCCACTAGTGATAAGACTGAAGGCTCTGTCTCTAGTCTCTATGAAATAAAAATTCAGTGTTCACTCCTCACCTTATAAAGTTATGAAGCTTTGCTCCAGTCAGATACTTTTGTGACTCTTCCCTATCTTTAGGTGTGAACATCATTATTAGTTGTTCAAAAGCAGTTGAAATATAAAAGCTGATCTATAAATATTATTTTATTTTATTATTTTGTAATAGAATAATATGAACAGCACAGCAAATTAATATACAATATAGAAGTTTAAAAATACACTTTTTATTCTTTTGAGTTTTTAAGTTCCAGCCTGCCAAAAAGGCTTTTTCAAAAGTGTCCTTTAATCTATAAATACCAAGCTTGAAAGGAAGTAAGAACCATCTGGAAAACTCTCTTTCCTGGGTAAAAGAAAGAACTGTATGGTGTTTGAGTCTTACTTGTAGATATCTGTCAGGATGGAAAGAGCACATCATACACTTAATTTTGGATGTGGTTTTGACCCTCTTACTTGATGGGCAAATGCTGGACTTTAAGAAGATTGGAAACTTAATTTATAGTGAAAAGGACCTAAATTAATTTAATTCCTCTTGATAAGAGCATTCTCTTTGCATCAGCTCTTCCTGGGAACATGTGCGTTAACGGGATACAGTAAATTCCCTCTGTGGCAAATGGGCACTCTTCTGGTTCCTCTAGAAGAATATTTATTTTGGCACAATCCAAATCAACTTCTGGAGCTGCTTCTATCAGTTCTTTGACTAAAGGTGCCTTCAGCTGTTGTCACATAACTTAAAAAGGAATATGGGACAAAGCATCGATTCACATGCCAAGATATCAATGATACAATACTCTTGTGTCAATAGCTTATCTCTGTCATGAAATGTTATAGTTGAAAAATTTAAGACAACTTTGGATTTCATAGTCATTCTGAATATGTTCATATTTGTTTCAATTCCCTATATCTGTAGTGTCTTTGAAGATCCCCTGAACAAAATGGAGAGCATTCAAATCTGAACATCTCTCTCAGATGCCTGAGCTAAAGCATTAGTCCTTCAGAGTCCTCAGTAAAGTGAATGGAGTAAGATAACCCTCCAGGAAGTGAGTTGTAGAATCTAACACATGCCACCATGACATTACAGAAAACAGCTTTTCTTGAAGTCAATAGCAAGCCTATTCTCCTCCTTCTCAAAGATCAGAGATAAAGATCACTTAAATATAGTTGAGGTGATGATGGGAAAAAAGGCATTCACTGAGCTTGTACGCTGCCTTTCTATATTTTTTGCAAACTATCCTGAAGCTTCAGAAAAAAATGAGTTTCGTGGATACTCTGAAAAGGGGCTCTTACGATAAAAACACTACAGAGAGAGGGCTCTGTGCCTGTAACAGCAGCAATTGCAGGAACTGAAGCGTTTGTTCTCAATCCAGCAAAGTACCTATACAAATGCCCAGCCTTAATCCTATGATCCTAAAGAAGGAAGACATGAATGGGAAGTATGTATGTACTTAGTGAGAGTAGGATGTTACCCTACCTGCTTGTTCCATCTCCTGGCACTGAACAGGGAATTTTTGTCACATCTCATCTCTCCATCCTGCTGAGGAATCGCTCTACTAAACCATAAACATATTGTTAGCTAGTTACTCCTTGTAAGAAAGAGAGGATTGTCTGGAGGAAGCGGTTCTGGTGAGTAAATAGACAGCCAAGGAGCCTACTCCTCTGTTATCTGCACAGCTGCCACATGTGGCTTTCCATGAACAGGCTGTTGATTAATTTACTGGGTCAAGTTTTTAGATGAAGAAACACATTTTTCTTTGATACTCTTACTATTTAGGACACTTCAGTTGTAGTGACTGATTGCTAAGCCCTTCGCTGAAACTGCAGGTATGTTTGCGGTAGGTTTTTCTTAATGTGTGATTTTGTAAAGCTTCGTGCTATTGCTAGTCTTTAACTAATAGCACTTGATGTCATACTATACAAATCAGAAATATTTGTAAAGCATGGAGCTACCGTGTCCATTCCCATAATGAAGAAAACAGAAGCTGATATAATTGAATACATATTTTTGGTTACGTATTGCAAAAAATATCATGTCTTTATAGACCAGAACGGTGACTGATAACCAGTTCATTGTGAAATCCAAGTAAGTGCTAAATTACATCTCCTTGTTTAGTTGAAGCTGCATATTAATCTAAGGAGTTTAAAATAGGATTAACATCAAATAGAGGATTTGCCAGTCTGCAATCATTGCAGATTTTTATTGTTTTGTTGTTTTGTTTCTTTTTAAATCTCTGAAACAGTTACCTACAGTGGAGCAGAATCCCCACGATAGATGAACCCCTACTTTAGAGTTAGTCACTGCTTATCCCACTGTAGATTTTTTACTTAAACCACTAACTGAACTTGCATCAATCAGTAAATAAAAGATTTGAACTTGCATCTCCTACGTCTCAGCACTTCTCATGAGTCATAGAATCATCAATGTTTTCCGCTGGGCTTAGTCTGGCATATCAATTCCCAGAATATTTACTAATCAACCTACGCTGACAGAACTAGAGGAATGCCTTCTCCTAACTTGAATTTCAGCACCGTCAGGTCGCTGGTGGGTCTGTGCATGCCAAGCTGCAGTACAGGAAGCCCTCAGAGCACATTTGGCCTGCAGCAGTTGCCTTCAGAGGAGAGGCTGAGGGAGATGGTCTTTTTTAACCCAACACGCAGAAGGTTTCCATGATAGTTAATAGCAGTCTTCCTGTGTAAGAGGAGATGGACAAGGAGAGGCTCTTTATGAAAGAGATGCACAGCAGAACAAAAGCTGATTAATTGAAACAGGGCAATTTCTGTCTGGGAACATGTAAGGGACCATTTCTTTCTTTGAGGAGAGTCAAGAGATGCAGTCTGCACAGGGGGGTTTTGCAGGCTCCGTTCTTGAAGGTTTTCAAGAATAGCAAAGCAATCTGAACAACCTGATCTGATTTCATAGCTGAGTCTGCATGGAACAAGAGGTTAGATTAGTGACCTCCTGAGCTTCTTTTGTAGAGGAATGATTTTGTGACTCTGTGATTCTCTGAACTGTATGGAAGAAGATGCACGTTTTTAAGGGTTATAAAAAAATTAGATGTGCTCTTTGACTGTGGCAAATTTTTATGATGTGAAAGATTCAAAGCTATATATGTTTGTTTGTACTAATGATTAGAAGTGCATATAAAACACAGATGAACATACCACAGCCTCAAGGTAACCCATTTCTTGCTTTGTAAGCCAGAAATACTTGTGGGAGTATCATAATGTCCCAGAGTGCTACACTGGGCAAACAGATCTCTGATCTTAGTTGACAGATGTGGAGCAAAAGCATGTGGTTGACAACCCTTAAACACTGCACATGTGCATGTTGCAAGAGCAAGTTATTCCAGATAAAATCACAATAAAGTTATGATCAGCATGCTTTCACTTAACTTGTCCTCTTTCTGACAGTATATCATAATTTGACATGGCATATTTTTTTAATACTATTACTGTCTGTGTGAAGAAAGCTTAAGATAAGGAGCTTGTACTTCAGAAAAGATGGACAAGTAGATCTAAAGAGTTGCTCTGTTGGAAAAAAACTTCTTATATATGTGAGTTGTATCTGGTAGGGTGCAAACATGAGTATTTGGGGAACTTAGACTTTGCATTAGCTCCTGGCATTTGAGGCATTCACTATTAAGCATTGAGAAAGGATAGAAATTACTTTTGTAACTTGCTGCATCTGCTGCAGAGAGGTACTCATTAGTCTTGCAGACCTTTGAGATAATTGCACTCAACAGCTGCTTCCAAGGTCAATCAGAAGACAGGCAAAAAATATCTTGGGAAATGTCCAACTTCTTGTAAAAACTGGTTATGAGTGGCACACTGCCAGGGGACCACTGGCACTCATCAATAATGATAGCACAGCTTTCGTTTGGCTTTAACTCAGAACTTCAATCAGTTGCTGGAGGGTGAGAACAGGCAAAATAGGACTGAGAGAGCTTTTTTTGCTTTACATGAAATGCCTTACAGCATATCCAAATCTCATTTAATCAGGGAGTTGTTAAGGTTGGAAAAGACCTACAAGATCATCGAGTCCAACCTTCATTTACATGAAGCTTTGCTTTTGCATTCTGATACAGTGAAGGGGTTTATGCTGTTTTACCAGGAGAAAGCCAGATCATCCTTAAGCCTTGAACTTGGCAATGTGAAGGCTATTTGGAACCTCTGCATGTCTGGGATTTCATAGCTGCATTGAGGTAATTTGTTGGACATTATTACCTTTCCATTGCCCAGTATGTTAGACGCAGAGGTTCATCAGCTTAGAAGGAGATTATTTAATTACCATAATCTCTATATGGGGTTCTATTAAGATCAGTCTTTGTATGGACACTTTTCAGTGCAAACGGGTAAACTATATTTCATCTACTACATGTTTTCTTTTTAGTTCACTCTTTAGTATGAAAATAGTAATGCAGAGCTTTCAGACTAGCAGCTGATCTTGAGCTGTTTCCTCCTATGTTATTCTTTCAACACAATGGAAGGTAGGTTTAATATTGCAAAAGAGAGGCATTTCGAAGCATTTCCAAATATCTTTTAGCAAATGCAAACAATCATTTAAGCAATTCTATTCAATTGCCATAACATGGCACATCTAGACAGCCGTGTGTCCAAAGAAAACAATTTGCTGTTCATTTAACCCGTATTTGTCTTTTGCCTTTCCCCATTCTGACCTTCCCTCAAGCATTCTTACTGTCTTTCTCATGTTGATAATATGAAAAAATTGTTGGAAAAAAACCAAGAAGTTTTCAAATGAAGTAAAAGCAAGATGACAACATCCTTGCACTAATAATTAATTTAACCTTTGTTAAATTACTATCATGTATCTAATACAGATTACAGTATACAGAACATAATAGTATCTAATATATGCTATATCATAGTACACTGTGATCTAATATTTGCTGGAATAGAACCCTTCCATTATCTCAGTTCTTTTGTCTGTAATACATCCTCTGATTCAAACTGGAAATATTTTAGTTTTCTGCAACAACCCAGTCTGCTGTAAGGCCAGAGTCCCAATGTCCACAATAAGGTCTGGCAGCCCTTTATCACTTGAAAAAGAGCTGCCACTGGAGGGAAGCTGGTCTGTGTGATTCGTTCAAGATTTGTATGCCTTTTGCTGAGTTACTACTGGGCAGACACTGAGAAAAATTTCTGTTAGAGATATCCAGTGTCTTACTGAGGAAGAGTAGGAAAATGAAAAATAGCTGGTAAATGACTAGGAGTATGGGCAGGTCAAAGGCAATCTGTCAGCTAGACTGTTCATCAGCCAAAGGCAAAAATATTGAAATAATAAGATACTATTGAATCCATGATTTTAGAGTTGCTCAGGGAGCATTGCCTGTAATCAAATAGTCCTTTCCGTCAGAAAAACAATGTAGTGATAATGTGGGAGGGTTTGCTGCCCATGCCTACTTTGCTGAAGGAAAACTTGTTCCATGTCACCAGAAGCCTAAATTTACAGTAATTCATTTTATTAGTGGTCACAAGAAAGTTGAACACAAAACACCTCACAGGCTGACTCAAAATACATACGAAAGGTGGAGGAGTCTCTAGCTCCACACAGAGTTATTTCTTTGAAGTGCTGAATCTTGGTGAGTGGGTTCCACCTGGGCCTGGAAAATTGCCCAGATCCAAGTGTAGCCTCTGTCCTTGCAAGAAAAACAGTTGTTAACATGTTTCTGACATTTCAGTGAAAACAACCTGAGTCACTTTGATTCATTTATGTTTGTGGTGCTGCACTGGCTGCATTATCTGCCTCTTCATTGCTCTCCAGACTCGAAGTGAATCACAGAAATCTTCCAGACATCTATCTGTTAGGCAGAATGAATTACTGTATAAAAATATTTGTGTAGGTCAGGGGAACTTTGGTGATTAATAAGCTGTAGTTCACTGCCTTAATACATTGTTGAGAGAGCCTAAATGTCAATTTTTAAGTTTTTAATTTTAATTTTAAATTACATTATTTCTGGGATAATGTAATCTCAGTGTTGATCAGAGTAAGGTTTCAGCTCAGCGTCACTTATCGCGCCTTGTGCAGTAGAATAAATATCGTCACTAAGCCCATTATTCAGGTTTCAGAAGTAATTAGATGGTTTTTTTGAGGGCAACCTTGTTCAACTAGTGGCTGCTTTATTACTTTAGGTGAATGAAAAGGGCGTGTAGTAGTAAATTACTGTGAGCAGGCTGTTGGAGAAAGCAGGGTGAATTCTAACTTCAGTCTGCTCATTTGGCACTAACTGCATGCAATCTGTTTCTGTCCATGTGTGAAAGCTACCTGCATGCAGTCTGCTGCTCAATAAGCCATCAAGCTGTAAGGAAGCTGCATTTTCAGTCTGCTGTGCACCAGAAGGCAAACCTTTAATCAGTATCTTTTGAAAAAGGTCATGCTTAATAAAAATCCATGAAATTCACTTCTGTGATTATAGCAGCCAGTGTGCTGCACATTCATTAGCGTCAATTTTGACACCATTATAGCTTAGAAAATAAATTATTACATGGCTAGATTTGTAGGTGTTCTAGGAAAACAAATTTACCTGTCTTACTCCTGTCTCCCAGCTGTGTATATTAAACAAGTATCTGGGGATATGTGAAATTTACTGCTGGACATAGCTATTAGACAGCAAGGAAAATATTCTAGCTCAAAGGCTCTTTTCAATTAAATACATATTGATTTTCAAAGTCACATCGGTCCTCCAATTACTTCATTCTTTTTATGGTAAGCCACAGTGTGGTATAAGGGAAATATAAATGATAACCAGATTCTGCCTGTAAATACATTTATCTTTTCTGGTTTCATATAGTTTTCATTATGTGCATTTTCCAAGAAACTTTAATCTCAAATAATGTTGACTGATTTCCTTTCAAGTATTTTTATTTTTACTGAAGCTTTAAACTGAAAAGGAAAAAAGGAGGAAAAAAAACACCCACCACTTCCTAAATCTTCCCATTGTCTCGCTCTCTTTCACACATAGAGAAAAAAGGCGTAGTCATCCTTTCTGCACTACCATAGGCTTATACATCACCTTCTGAATATAAGTGGCTTCAATGGGAGTTACACGTAGTGTGAAATGGAGACCTATCCATGCACTGCCTATGTGTTCTGGACATTTGCATGAATGCTTTCTCTAGCATCATTTACACATTCTTACTTTTAGCCCTAACATTTTGTTTTGTATGCAAAAAGGCTCTAAACCTTACACCAGTAATAGGTTTTTCATAAAATATTTGCTGGTTACAGTTAGAAAGATTTGTCTAAATGCTCTCTTTCTAAAAATAAACTTTCTCAAGGTCTCTTAACTCATAAATGAACAGCCTAATGTCTTAATAAGAGAAGGGTCTGATATTTGGCCAGAAAAGCCTCAGAGGTTGATTCTTCAGAAATGGGACCTTTGTCAAAGGTCCTTTTAAAAACAGACCCAAAACAGAAGGGTCAGACAGCTGCTTGCAAAACTGCCAGCCACTATGACTTGCCTCCCACTGAGCTGCCAGGAAAGCACAAGGTATAGGGATCATCCTTGCCCAGAGTGGGGGCATTGCAACGAGCACACACACATTTCAGATGTTTTTCTTCTTAGTACCATTCAGATGAGATGGCCTTCTGCAGAAAAGACCTCTCCAGGCTCAGCTCAGGTCTGACCCAATGGCACTGCCCTGTGTCCCTCTAACCCTCTATAGGTGGGTGATATTTTTCAGTGCACACTTGAGCAGAGAAACCATTTGGAACACTCTCACTTGAGAGTGAGTTTAGGTTCTTTCACCAGGGATATTGTTTTCCGAAGTGGAGAGTGTTTAGCTTTGGGGAGTTGACTCTAGTGTTCAACACGGCTCCTCTCAGCTTCTGACCCTGCGTGTTCCCTGAGACACAGAGAGATTAAAGACAGCCAGCATCAAAGCCCATGGCTGCACGAAGCTGGCCATGTGCTCTGGCTCTTCAAACATGTGCATCAGTGCAATCTGTACGTATGCAAAGGGAAATACCTCCTGCTGTCCACCAGATACAAGTGTGCTTTCCGTTAAAGTGAAGACTCCACGCATATGTAGGCACTTACTTTTACATGAAAGGCAGGAACTCATTGGATTTTTTGCCACTGTCTAGGAAAACAGTTTTGGAAATCTACTTGATGTTTCTGAGCTTCCTCAGTGTTCCCCAGACCATGCATGGCTCTGATGTGTATTCCAAAACCTAGTATGCCACAGAGAACAGAATTTCTGTATAAAACAGTGTGTGCAGTAATTCCTTGAACAAAAACCATTTTAATTTGCCCTTAAGCCAGCATGACATAAATAAATCAAATAACAAACTGTTCTGTTTGTTGGGGGTTTTTTTATGAATATATCTAGTCCATGTATTTATTATTTCTTTAGCTTTGTTTTTGTCTGCTTCCCCAAGGTAACAAACCTCTTGAAATCTTGCCTTCAGTCCATCCATGGCTCACTAATACCTTTTCAGTCATGGGGCCAATTTAGAATAAGCAAGGAAATCCCAATGTTTTTAGAATAAGCAAGGAAATCCCAATGTTTCTTCTTCTTCTTCTTCTTCTTCTTCTTTCTTCTTTCTTCTTTCTTCTTCCTTCTTCTTCCTTCTTCTTCTTCTTCTTCTTCTTCTTCTTCTTCTTTCTTCTTTCTTCTTTCTTCTTCCTTCTTTCTTCTTTCTTCTTTCTTCTTTCTTCTTTCTTCTTCTTCTTCTTCTTCTTCTTCTTCTTCTTCTTCTTCTTCTTCTTCTTCTTCTTCTTCTTCTTCTTCTTCTTCTTTCTTCTTCTTTCTTCTTTCTTCCTTCTTCTTCTTCTTCTTCTTCTTCTTCTTCTTCTTCTTCTTCTTCTTCTTCTTCGGCAGTCACCAGTTTACTATTCATCATTAATATTTTGCTGAAAAAAAGTAGTGTTACATGCCTTTTTTGATGTTCAGGGAATGTGCAGGAGAATGCAGAACAATCAGTTGGGGAGAGATACATTTTAGCATCATGAGGCCTAGGGAAACAGGCCATGTCCAGGCAGTGTAACAAGGTTCCTTTTGCACAGTGTAGGGAGTGTTAGTGAGGTAAAGCTTGCAGAGAAAGGTTTAATATGTTATTTAGTAGAGCATCTGATATAACTGAGGGGAAGAAAGCACACACCAAAAGAAGCATTTGAGTACAACTCTTTTTAAAAATTGAAATAGAAGACTTCAACTTGTAAAAACAAGATTCTCCACATGTCAGCACAGTGATTAGGGTGTCAGATGTATTTTTGCCGAAAATAATACAGAAAGAAATAGATGTTAGATTTACATTTCTATGGGAGTTATATATCCTGTTGGGTTACAGGAGAATCTGTCCTTCAGTGTGAATTGCCACATGCTCTCTCAGGGATCTACGTACCTACTTCAAGGCTCTTTACAAGTCAGTATTTAATTGTATGTACAAAGCAAATGCAAACAGCTTCCTTGGGAGAGACTGAAACAACTGCCCAGAACAGCCTGTAGCCCCCTAACTGGAAGGAAAACATTGGGAGAGTGAACTGAAATCTTTGCAGCCAGTCATTCCAAAGAGAGACTTTAAACTACGTTTGCTGTATCATAGGGAAGTGTTCTCCCAGGGAAATACCAGTTAATGTTTATGTACTGCCCACTCCCAGTAATGTCCTGACAACACCTATAAGATCAAGCACTGTTGGCAAAGGTATTTTTAAACTCTGTTAGTGCTAAATGGGCTGACTCAAATAGCTCTGTGAGCTATGGGTGGCTTTGCCTATGGCCACTGGAGGAAAATAGGCACTTAAAAGGATTGTGGCAACTCAGACTTTTGAGATGATACATTACAAGGGTGAGTAGTGTTGGATGAAGCTACAAGATACAGAAAATAAGAGGCAGAGTTGTGAATTGGACTCAAACATCCTAAATCTCTCCTTGGAATCCTAACCTCACTATACCCCAGGCCCTAGATAAAGTTAATAGATATTCTTTCAAGGTCTAAAGGATTTGGTATTAGAAATGAGAAGGAAGTACCTCTGGTATGGTATACCCTAAAAAATGAGTTCATCTCTGCAAGCCTTGATACTGCAAATAGCAGCTTTAACAGTAGTGTTGGCAGATGCATAGCTCACTGGACTGAGTCCTTGGCTCACATATGTTTTTTCAATGCATTGAATTCATTCTTAGAGTATTCAATCTCAGAATTCATGAAGGAACAGTAATGCTTTTCAACTAATTCTTTCTCTCATCCCCTTTCATACTTTCTGAATGTAATGATAACTGTTCAGTCTGAGAAGTTCTGCTGTGTCTTCCACAGCTGTGATATAAAGGTCTTAGTCTAAAATCAAAGGGACAAGTCTAGAGCTCAAGCACCTCTTGCACATAGGAAGGGGTATAGATCTCTCTGCAATGTGAACTGTGAATGCCATACAACCAATAACTGTGAATACTCCTTAAAAATAGCCACAAGGCTGTGGGATTTCCCAGCTAGTATAGTACATTTTTTACTTAATTAGCAGAGAAAACAATCACAATCACATCAACACTTTATTGAGAAAATCATAAATACCTAACAATTCCTTTGGTTATCACATAAAATATTTACTTCTTGCACTGTCAAAGCACACAGTTTTCTCAAGCTATTCCCTGCTTTCAGATAGTGGACTTGGCAAACTTCAAATCAGTTCACATTCAGAACTTGTACTGAGAAAAGAGGGGGATAAAGAAAAGGACTAAGGGAAAATCCAAAATTGATGCAGCTCCTAAAGTCTTCAGGTCAGCAGTACCATATCACTTTTTAAACTAAAAACCACCAGTATGTAAACAGCAAAAATGCCTCTCTTTATCTGCTATTACTTGTCCCTATTTTATCTTTATTTTTAGGGAGGAAAAAATACTAAATTCTTTTTATTCCTTTTTTTTTCTTGCTTTGCGTACTTTGTTCATAAATCATACAAACTGGAAATCATCACTGTTCTTGCTTGGGAAAAACAGCATTAACTGCATGAGGAAAACATGTATGCTAAGAAAGCACTTGAAAAATCCATGCAGATGTTAGCAACCAATACTGGAAAAAAAGTCTCTGTAATTATATCTAGGTACAGTTTGAAACATTTTCCAAAATTTAAGTTTATATTATTCCATTCTTAATGGAGTTGGATTTTACATTCAGTTGTCTTACTTCAACTAATTCTGATGGATCTCTGAGCAGTTCAGAGTCCTAATTCACAAGACTCTGCTAGATTAAGAGTTGTGCTTTTTAGCTCACAAACGCAGAACTTGGAGCTATTGAGTGTTAGGAAGCAGGAAGGTAGATAGGGTCTAACTGATATCACCTCCATGTAAAATGAAATTGAATCAAAATCCTCCATAGAAGAAAAGGATCCTTTTATATTCTGCATACACGTAAAAGATATTTAAAAAGTGATATGAAATTTGTAATATTTTTTCTTAATAGATAGTGCTTATTTCTCAAAACAGTTTCTTAGCTTTCTGTGAGGTTGGCATTCTCAGTGCAGAGGAAGCCACTGCATCTGCTTTAGTATCAAGATGAAATTTATTTGTCCATAAATTGTAAGAGCTTTGAGTCAGTTGTCTTTTTAGAGAGGCACCTACTGGAATATTCAAAAGTTCTTTAGCAATTAGTAAAGATACTGTGTAGTTATGAAATTCTTCTGCCACTGGTTAAAACATATGACATTATTCTCAAAGAAATTTTATATACAGAAGTCTGTGATTAAGACCCACAGTTCAGGGTATTATTGTATTCTTAAGACACAGTAATATTAATTATATCAACAACATGAATAGTTCCATTAAGAACTGGAAAGCAATTTAGACTGATGGCTGTACTTTGTCCACATTTCAAACTGTTCTCTGATGTCTCCACCATGCCCAACAATATGGTCAGTATCTCAGCTTTTCATATCCTTCCCAGACTCCTGCTGATATCTGTGCACTGCGTATTCCAAATCTGTGAGTGCCCAGACTCCTTCTCTAAAGTGTTTTTATGGACCCTACCAGATCTGTGGGGAACTGAGGATCTTGTAGTCTTTTAATGTGATATTTATGACAGTGTCTTTGGGGTCATTGGGGTCATATTATCCCGTTTTTGCAGATGGAACACATAAGGTTCCTTAACAAATACAGTGGTGGCAGTTTCTTTCCTTTAAATCATAGTTGCAGCACATTACTCCATCAGTTCGTCCCATTAATCCTATATTCTCTGTTTTATGACTTTGTGTGTCTTTTGATGTAGGCAATGTCTTCATCTATATCTTAGTGCTTGATGACTAACAATAGTCATTATGCCCCAGTCAAAAGCAATAATGTACTGAAATTTCTTGTAAGAATGCCTCTCCTTAGGACAGATCTCTATACCTGTTTTGTACACCCATGAGTTTCAGTTCAGTGTAGTCAGTTTGGGTGTTGAACTGAACCAGCCTGAAGCTGTGAATCTTTGGAGGTTCGTCTATCGCTGAATAATGCAGCCGGACAGAGGGAGACAGTTGAATAGAAGTCAATATGCCAACTGTTCCTTCATTTATTACTGCCATATTAAGAAAGTTGATAGAGTGGAACTAATCCGTCTGCTCACAATTTATACCCTAGCAGTAAGATACAGTTTCACTATTTCATGAGCTCACTCTTTGACTAACTTTATTGAAATTCCTTCTATAATATCATTCTTAATCACTTTTCATCCAGTTTTAGTTATGTGTAAAATAGTAGAAAAAGATGGACTAAAGAGACATGAAAGGATTTCATGAGAAACTCAGGTCAGCTAAAATAGAAACAGATTAAATAAAGTTAAGTCAGTGAGCCTACAAAGGCCAACAGAAAAGTGTTCTAAATTACCTCTTTCACATTAAGTTTTGTTCTGTCATGTATAAAATGCAAACAGTCAAAAGGAGTAAGGCAGTCCTGGCAGCACCATGAGAGGAGGCAGGGCTGTGGTGCCTGAGGGGAGGTAGCTGAGTGACCTGCCGGGCTGACGGGCAACGCTGGCTGTGGCACTGCAGGGGCAGAACTGACAGGTGGGGAGGTCTCCTCCCTTCTTTACCAAGAATAATCAATGAGGTTTATCTCATCCATTAGTTCCCAGACATGCATGGGCTCTGGATGTAAGAAAAAGGCAGGATTTTGGCTACATGTTGGCTGTATGCAACGCTAAAATGAATTCCTGTGAGCTTAGTTATATTTCTCCTGTTGTTTAGCTTAAAACATTCTGATACTCTGATCCTTTATTAGACTGGTAGGGGTACTCTTCAGTGATTTGGGCTGGGTACAGTTTCAGAAATGCAGAAATTGCCTGGTTTTCAAAATGTTGAGCCCACCACTCCTTTTGATTGCTAGAGGGTTTCATACAAATGCACCAAGAACTATTATTGACCAAACTGTAGACCTTGCTCAGTCTACAGTACAGTCTAGATACAGTCATCCTGGGTGGGAGTTTCCAAAGCATTCAATTCATTAACATAAGTCTACTTCCACCAAAAATTATAGATTTAGCAACAGCTTTCAATGGACAGAGTTGGGTTATTCCAGAAAAATGCTGAAAATCCACCTTTCTATTTAAAATGCCTTTTTGAGATGACAGGTAGCAGCAGTTGTAGATGCTAAAAGTAACTTTATTTTTTTGTGATGCTCTGTCACTGCTGGAGCACCGACTGTTCAAACAAACACAGATAGACCATTTGTCCTTTGTTTGATGAGATTTTTCCCAGAGAAGTCTCAGGCTGCTTACTTTCTCTCTTTTTAACTGCTTCTAGTTTGGTGAAAGTTTATGGGGTTAGTCTGTAGGCAATTGCTGCAATTTCAGAGTAATCACTCTTTCATTAGGGTGGAGATGGTAAAAAGGTACAACAGTAATTAAAAATCCATTAATAGTTAATTTAGATTCCTTAATCTAAAGCATGGCTGCATTTATGATGGTATTAGCTATATGACACTCATGCCATATTAGCTGCATGAGTGTGGGTCACCTTTATAATGCTTTGTTTACCTTGCTCTCTATCTCCCCCATACAATTTTAAAACTGATTCTGGATTTCGTTTTTTTGTAATATTAACGTGCACCTGAGTGAAACTAAGTCTGCATTATGTTTATGTATATACATAAGTATATAATTTAGAGGAAATACAGTGTGTGGTTATTGAAAGGTGAGCTAAACAAACAAAATTCTTATTTAATCAGGCACACAGACTATAAATAAATGAAATAACATGAATTAGTAGTTTGAGAAAACTGTAAAGTAGTAGGCTCAGAAATCTTTGTGATCTTTTAAATGCTAAAACTTTATGAAAAATCAGGTTCACTGTAGTGTGGTCTGAAACAGAAACAATTGTCATTTCACACAGCAGAAATATTCACTCTCTAAGTATCAATCAATGATGACTAAAAGCTATCTAGATATAGAGAAGAAAGCTTTATTCCTCTTTTATTTGCTAGAGTCCAGATGATCTTCTATAAAGATAAAAGAAAGTTTACTAGTGAAATGCCAAATCAATTGCCAAATCAATCTTATAAAGTGTCATTCTAGATATGCACTAAAGTACATAATACAGGGGAATTTTTCCTTTGATTCTAATCCAGACATTGCAAGGGCCTTCTTATATCTCCCATCCAAATATGAAGGCTTGCAGGGAGAACAGACACAGAGCAGAAGCTATCATTTATGTTTACATGTCTTGCTCTCATCTTTGCCATGAGTGATCTTTTGTAAACATACTTAAGATCACAAGATGTTTCATCTTTGGGCAAGGCAAGAAAAATTTCATGTCACTGCAGCACCTGCAAAAAACAATAAAAAATCTGCAGGCAGTTTGAAAAGCCCTTAATGTGCCATAGATTGATGGAGCTGTGGTAAAATCTGTAGCTGCACATTATATTAAATATGTCAGTGATGGTAAAGGATTGGTCTCCTACAAAGGTAAAGATGAAACAAATAAGCTTTGTTCAGGGATTCACAATCTCTTGTGACCTGATAGTTTAGATGTGAATTACATATTAAACACAAACAGTGTCCTTTAAAATTCATGGTTTGCATACTTTGAAAACACAACAAAGTCAAAAGTGACATAGTTCCCTGCATATTGATTGTAATTAGTAGGTAACTAGCCACATGAAACTGCTGTTAATGGTAAAGAAATGTAATTAAAAAAGAAATCTTGTTTGTTTAAACACATACCCTGGGCAGAGATACGAACAAGAAAATCCCTGTTATTTTATGGCACTGTGTTGAGAGCAATGGCAGTACATTCAGGAATTTTGGATTTTCTTGTGAAGTCCTGTGCAAATTGTATTACTGCAAGGTAGGAACTTTCTGTTGTTAATGTTATTTGAAGTAATACTGTCAAATAGCTGTACAGTGTGTCCAGACCCAGAGGCTCCAAGCCAGCATCACATTTAACACTAGAAGACACTATGCCATTCCTTTTGTCATAACAGCTGCCACTAGTTACAGAGATTAAGCAGAGAACAGGACAACCCAGAAATACCCACTATTTCTCTGCCTATGTGTGCACAAAAATTACCTTAACCCCTGGAAGTCAGTGGGAAGACTTTTGTTTCTGCCACCATGCAATTTAATGAGATCAGATTAATTTTGAGACAACTATTTCACTTTGGTTTTTTGATTGCACAATCAAGAACTACCAGTATTTACTAAATTCCAGGATGTGTTCATATTGCCATCTGTATCAGTTGCACATATTCTACTAGCTGTCAAGATTCACCTACACCCTACTTGGACTTAATTGTAATTTTCTCATTGGTGTAATTTAGGCATAACATCTTAGATGTAGCATAATTTCATGGCAACAGTGAATGATATTATATGACAACTGTGAAATTAATTTTAATGTCATTTTAGAAAATAGAAATTGGCGTGCTTCAGTGAAGAAGATACTAATGAAATATTTTTGTTCTTTTTGAAGAAATTGCATTTCAGTATTCTTTATGTTTCAAGAATAGTCCTTCTTGAAATGGACACGCTCCAGTAAAAGTGTCTTTACATTTGTTTAGTTTGTAAATAATTAGTAGTACTAAGCATATGCAATTTTTTTAAAAGGCAAATTTTGAATTACTGAATATTATCATTGCATTTAGCCAGAAAGGTCCACTCCATTTTTCATGCAGTTTGTATTATATATACTTATATATATATATATACTATATATACTTATATACTATAAGTAGAGACAATGTAATATTTTGTGAAAGTTATATATGTTTGCCTCAATAAAATTTCTTATGTCTTTAGCAAATGTAGTATTTTGTATGTTTACTGTGGATTGGGATAATTTATTACAAGACCCTTGTCTGAATGGAAAAAGAATTATAAATTTCATATTAACCTATATATTGAAGAATAAAGGATGAATGAACTGCAGAACCAACCCCAAATATGTTTTTTTCCTCTTTAAATGTGCTTGAAGAGGATTTCAAAGTTATGTGGATGGGCACACTGCTGTAATTTTCATATATTTCATTTAATTCAGGACTGTGGTTCCAAAATTCACCCAGAGGAGTCCTGTGGCTTGCAGCCTCTGTCTCATGAATACCTCTCAGCAATTTCACAGACAGTGTTTAAGACCTGTGAAGCTGGAGACACAAAAGGTTTGTACTTTATCCCCTTTCTTCTGAAAATTAACTCATGCATCTCATCAAAGAAGAACTAGAAACAGTATTTACTTTTTGCTATAGACATGCACTAACCTACGCACAATAAATTGAACTAATCACTTGTAACAGTTACTGATTTTTAAAATCAGGTTAATTAGTTTATGTGAGAATGTTTTGTTAATAAGTTTCTAATCAATGATCCACCATTGCTTGTGTTATTGTCATGTAGCCTTTACCATGCATTGAAATATTCCTATTGACACCAATTAAAATAAAAATCACTGAATCACAGAATATTCTGAGTTTGAAAGGAACAACAAGGATCATTGAGTGAATAGCCCATACAGGTATCTTGGCATACCTTGGCATTATTAGAACCCTGCTCAGACCAACTGAGCCAATCTCAGATGTTTTATTTGAACTAGAAGGGATTGTCTACTCAAAACTTAACTTTAAAAAAAGAATACAACATTTTGATCCATTTGAATGGTATACTTCCATTTATATATTGGAAACACAAAACCAGTTTTTAGTTTTACATGTAGTTATACCTACAAGATGGGCAAATTAACATTCTACAATAAGAAATGCAATCAAGACATGTCTTTGGTTTAGTGTGAACTCAGATTACAACAGAATGTCAGGCATGTACTCATGTTAAGGTCACAGTTGCATAAAGATTTATTCAGGTGTACTTTAACTACTCAGGTGTGTGGTCATTCATAGCTTAAGTTGTTGCTGTATTAGACAGTAAGTAACTTTGTTCAATCCTTTATTAGAGAAATGAAAAATAACCCAACACTCCTCTATGATCTATTGACACAACTTTATTCTTTATCTGTACTTCTCAGAGCAGTAAATTTGCACAAACTCATGGAATAATCAATAAAAAGTTACAGGAATGTGGGAACTGCCTGAATGCATCATATCATGTGAAACAGAGGCATATATTAAATTTGTGTTATACAGAGGGAAAGCACAAAAGAGACACGGTTGTACCTAGCAGCATATTTTAATCACACAAGTTGCGAATCATCCAATGCCACCATATCAGGACATAACATTTGTGACTAGAAAGCCCAGACCAAATCCACTGAATCCTTCTGGGGCAGACAGTCTCTTTCTCCTGATATATAGCATACTCCTTTTGAATACTGCATCTAGCTAAATGAGGCTGAATATAAAATATCTTTTACAGCCTTATTGTGAATACTATACACAATTAAAGTTCAAACAAACTTCAGGAGGTGCAGTCTCAAAGGAAAAGTATATTAAACAGGAAAAGATAATTTATGCTTAGAAAGTGAAGACTGTCAAGTGTCTAATGAACCTAGAACTGGGGTTTGCAGTATCTGGCAACAAGTGGCTATGTAGTTTTACTGTGTGTCACAACTTCCAAGTGGAACTGGAAAGCATGTCTTTATGTGGAAAATCATTCCAAATTTGTAACAACCGAATGGTATACCAATCTTGGCAGTGAACATTTTCCTAACACATATGGAAGCCATGGCAAATTCCCTGCTAAAGCAGAAACAACTCTTTCACTTAAATAAGTTAAATTTTCAGAGAAGCCAAGCAATGTCATTTCCCCTCAGAAGACAACTCAAAACTTCTGCAGAAGTAAGGTGGCACCATACCCTGTTCTTATGCCAGGGAAGAGCTTAGTTTTATAGGGATACTGAGGTACTACCACTGCAAAATCTATCTGTGCTGAGAAAAGCTTGTGTTTGTGCATACATGGAAAAAGGCTGAGGTGGAGCAGCAGAGTTAGAGATGAAACCTTACCTCCTCTGACACTAATGGTAAAACTTAAAAGTCTGCTTTGCAATTCCATACAACTCGGATTTCATGTCTCATTTCTAGTCCTTTGATGTAGAGCAGGGACAGTAGTTCAGGGTCTGACCAAAGGCAGAAGTGGCTTCCTCCTCTCCTAGTTACTATGACACTATTCTTTAGAGGAAACTCAGCACCTTACGAAATATGCACTCAATTTACATCATTTCTGTCTCTTTCTCTCTCTTACTCTCTCTCTAATCACTAAATGCAAATTGAAATATTCGACAGCAGAGGTTTCTTTCCTTCTTGTTTACATCATAGAATGAAATTACAATTTTTAAAGCAAAAAAAATCTTTTTTCTTTCAGAAAATCTCCCTTGATTCACATGGGGTTTGAACCAGGCTATCACAGGAAAATTAGCTCTTTCTTCAGTATTGGTGTATTATCAATAATACAGAAGTCAGCAAGCATTAACTGTGTGTTTGGCTCCTCAGAGAGAGAGAGAGCTGAGAGAGACCATGAGAACCCCAAGTTTTGCTAAATTCCTGCAAGTGAATCAGGCTACTGCTGTCTGTGGAAATGTGGTTTGCAATTACAAAAATCTGGTGGGTAAGAGATCACAGATTCTCTTCTAATGTTCTGCCCTGCTTCTGTGACATGTATGTTTTAGTTATATCCCACTTTCCACATTTCCTACAACTGTATCCAGTTTAACATAATTCTGTGTGAGCTCTCTCTGCGTTCAACAGCTATCTGGATTTGGGTCCAACAGAGACATTAACTGATGTTCAACAAAATGAATGTCTCCTTTGGTTACAAGGAATAAATCTCAGTTCAGACATAAGTCCATAAGCCTAAGCAAATAATGTCCTTTAAAAATAATTTTTACTTTTGCTTTTCATAAATTGAGCTAAAAAATAAATAATAAGTAATAAATTAAAAAATATTTCTGTAGCCTAGTCACAGAGAAAAAAGCTTTTTAAAAGTCTTAGGGTGCCGAATAATCACCAAATGCAAAAGTAAGCTAGTGATAAATCCACAAACTATCTTTAGCATCAGGTAGGTTAAATATTTTGATTTTGAGTAATCAGGATAGAATACGTTTTTCTCTTTATATGGATGATTGTTCGGCAGTATAGAAAAAAGTTGATTTTAAATTTGAAAATGTATGTATATGTGGCTATGAAAATGGAAAAGGGTGAATAAAAATAAAAGAGGCTAAAAGAAGCAACAAAACTATCAGATTTAAATGTACAGCCTTTATTGGTTAAATTTTTAACTTCAGGGTAATATTTTTAAAATAGAAAATAAACAATCCTAATTAATTATTTTTAAAGTATCTTTCTTTTCATGTTATGAGAACAGTTTTAGGGAGTACTGACAATGTTTAATCTCATATCTTAAGCAGATTTATAACTGCTCTAATGAGCCAAAAATCCAGTTTACTTTCACTCTTCCTGTGGAAACCTCCTACTTACAGGCTAGCATAAAACTTTGATTATGCCAATTTTTAGTTTGTGAAGAAACTAACAACGCCTCTCTCTTTCCTACTCTCTTTCACTGAATTGCAGGTAAACTTGCCCTTGCCTGGTAGAGCTAATGCTAACTCTTTTGGCTGAAGCACAGCAAAATGCAGCCTGATTGAAATGGTGCTGAAAGATGCAATGTGTGCTGCTAACTTGTATAAATAGGGGAAAAGCAACTTACAATTTCCCTAGCAAATAAGTTTAATTTCCAAACTAATATTTTTTGCTATTTTTTACTGTTAATGGTCTTCACCTATTTTGTAAGATTCATTTTCTCTTTTAACACAATCCTATTTTTGAAGGTTGAGAATGCATTGACTAACTGTTGTGAAGCTGAAACAGGAAAAGTTAATAATAACTGGTTCAAAAATGCATAAATTTAGATGCATCATTTGAAAAAGCTATGTAAATATAAAACCTACAACTATTCTGTTAGCATTAAATGTTAGTGCTTCCTATACACATCAGTTTGTCTCCATATATCCTTGTTCTCAAATCTTTTTCTACTTACTACTAATCTTTAGTATATGCCAAAAAATGATCTATTTTTTCTTAATATACCTAGAGAGCTATTGAATAGAAACCAAGCTATTTAAAATAAACTTTTCAAAAGGTACTTATCACTTGCAATTGCCAAAGTTTAAACTTTTATTGTTCAGATATTTTGGCTCCTCAATATTCATTTTATATAGTTCTACTTTTCTGGTTTATTACCTAAAACCAGATCAGCTCATAAATGTATGTAATGTTAAAAAGAAAATTTCATAAAATGAGGGATCTCCTGTGTTCTAGACATTGCCAGAACTTTTTTGTATTTGGTGTGAAAGAAAAACTACAACATCAGGAAAAAATATTCAGTTTTCATATAATTTTAAAATATAAAACACTGCCTGAAACAACTCTCAGATCATCTATGAAGAGCTCAACAGTAGCAATCTTGGAGTCCAGACTTCAAAACAACTAACCATTCTGTCTCTGCTCTATTACTCAAAAAGCACAAAGCTGTAAAAGATGTTTGCATAGCAACTGTTGCTGGGTTATCTGAGACCTAGCACTTTTCAGCCTCTTCATACAACTACTATGAAGTTGAGAATGACTCTTTAGTCATGGATTGCAAAGTCTGTGCAGAGGGACCTAAGGGCAAGATCCACAAGTGACAATAAAGGGCAGTTGGAGGGTCAAAGCATTCCTGACCCCAGTGGTGGCCAGTAGACCACAACCTGGAACAAAGGACCTCAAAGCCAAAGGATGGTCAGCACAAGTTAGGGATTCACAACAGCTGGGAGGCTACAAGCAACAGGAATTGTCTAAGTTCAGCCTTTGGTTTCCCAGCTGAGCAGGACATTCATTTGGAAGAACACTCCGTGCTCCTGAACCTAGTTATTCACTTTGTACCTTTAGATAAAGATTCAATTTAACCCCTTGATAAAAAGTCTACATAGGATCTTGCCCAGGGGCCAAAGTTCAGATCTCTGTTTTTACACAAAAATTGCCAGGTTACAAGCATGTTATTTTCCCGTCCTAATGAATTTTGAACTTTAAAGTGGTCCTCAGCTGGTAAGAATAGGGAATGTTTTTCCTAACAGCTGGGTGATTAGGATGCAGAAATGCAAGTTTGAAACTCCTCTGAGCCAGAAGCATGGAGCATCTCTATCTTCCTGCTTGCACTCTACCACCATGGTCCCGAGTTTCCTTCCTTCCCTCCTTCCTCCATGCTCCTTGCCCAGCACAGCCTTCATGAGGCACCCATGCCCGTGGGAACCAAGGGAACCAGGTTATCCTCACTGACCCACAGCACGGTAAAAGCCAATGTCCAGGCTTTTCTTCAGGTTCAGTCTGCCATAATTTGCTCCACATCATCTGCAAGTGCATCTAAGGCTGGGATGAGCATGTTCTGCACAGGGCAGGGTAGCAGTAACTAGTGTTGCATGGTCGTGGCACTGTAGGATGTTTTCTGCCCTTAGATGTATGTACTTGTGTGGGCTCCCATACAAACAATTCTTGATGCTTTTATCTGGAAGGACTTCTTTATCTGCTAAGACAACTCCCTCTGCTGCTTTCAAAAATATATTCTCTTGGATTTTTGGCTAAGTGCAAGCACAGGCCGCCTCCCTGGAAATTCCCGTGCTCCTGAGTAGCAGCTGACTCTCCCAAGGCCACTGGCATCCCACAGGGTTGCTTTGCTCAGCAGCCCCCTCAGTCCCTGGCCTGATAAAAAAATGTCAATATACAGCCTTGCTGTTTTTGCTGGAGCTTCTTGTGCAGCAGCAATCCATCACACCCAGCTGGCTGCTGACCTGCTGCCTGGTAGCAGTGTTGGCAACAAACTCTAAGGCCAGGTCTACTCTGCAACCATTTGCTTTTGGAGCTATTTTCTGGGCAGTGTTGAGGAACCCATCTGTGCTAGCAAGGCCTGATAGCATTGACACAAGGATTTGGGGGCCTCTGCATTCTTCCTTGTCAATGCCTTTAATCAGAACAAAAGTAGGTTTTGCTGGCAGAGCTACACAGTCCCTGGGAGGTGTCAGTACTGTGTACTTATATGGGCTAGAAAAAGTGTTTCTTTTGTTGATCTGAATATAAAGGCTACTCAAAAGTTTTCTGTCTTCCTTGAGGAATTAAATCCATCAGGCTTCCAGTAGGATTTTGGAAAGGCATAACTTTAGAAAACAAAATAATAAAACCGTTCAACCTTTGGTAAGGGATTGTTAAAACCCACTGACCTTTGATAATCCTGCTTTATGCTCCTAATCTGCAAAATAATTTTTGAAAATAGGGATAAGGCTTTAATAAATCACATACATTATTCATCTCACCTTACTGTCATCTTCTGAAATGTATATGTGCAATCTGGGACAGTCCTATGAACTCTCACAAACTAAAGAAGTTAGTATTTTTTGAGGGAAAGTCTTCATCCTGCTTCATTTTTCTATTGGGTACTCTCAACCAGCCATCCAGCCTTTAAATGTTTAGTTGTAGATGAGAATGAACCTTGTCTTCAGGCACTTCTGAATGTGAATATTTTCTTTTTGCATTCACTCCTCACCACTTTTCCCTTTCTTGTATCTCTTCTCTTGAAAAAGGACATGGTGCTACAAGAAGGCAACATGAACTGAGAAATAAACCCATGAACAGCTGTCAGATTTGAGCATTCACAGCTCTTTTGGGGAAAGGAAAAACTCCTACCCTAGCTAAATGAAAAGGGCATAACACAATGGAAGGAAATAGTCTCCTCAAAGGGTTAGAGGGCATTTAATTTTGGAAAAACTCCCATGACAAAATACTCAAAAACATCTTGCTTCCTGCGCAATAAAACCAATCACAAAAATACAAAGGAGGTGCTGACTTCCCATTGCTGTTTTCCAGGGCAGTGGATTGTCCCTTGCCTCAGCTGCTCTGACAACAGGACCTGTGACTGGAGAGAAATAACATGGCAGCCCCATGGCTGCCGATACTCTGTGCTAGCCAAGCCCGAGCTCCAGCGCTGTGTGGAGGGCAGAAGGGTATGTAACAGGTTTTACATTTTAATTCATTTTATTTACCTGGATATTAGTCCTGAAGATTTCAAAATTCTTTTATGACAGATGTGTGAGAAAAATCCCTTTTTATTATAACTGGAAAAATATTCAGATGAAAAATCCACAGGGACAAAAAAACCCCATTACCCATAATTTAGCCTCATATGCAGAGGCAGTTGTCTGCTGTCATTTCACATAGGATCTTAGGTCACACCAGCGGAATTTCAAGACCTATGGTGTATGTGGTTACCAGTCAGACCTGCAGTGAGTACACAAGGATGGCAAATGGAGGATGTTGCATTGTTGTCACAGTTTGTCTCACATTTGACATGCAAGTCGATTTTCTTTTTCTGCATACCTAATGCATGGCATTGCTTGTGCACACTAATCTTACCAAGTCTTCTTGCACATTCTTTTCTTTTAGTGAAGCTTCTCAGGTGATTGCTTGGAAATACAAGGTCTCCTTAATAAGCATGCTATGACTGTAAAACTGTTGAGAGCGAGCTCTGATCTGAGGCTCAGGTACCTTACTGAGGATACAAGTATCCAGAAAGTAAGTAATTAATTGTTATAAAGATGTTAAAGTGTATTGCCTAGGTAAGAAAACAGTAACTAAAAGCAGCATTTTGATAAAATCGAAGAGCATTTCTATATAGACGAATACAAAAATAATAGTCTTTCAATTAACATTTTCTCCTTCATTTCTGTAATTTCTTGCCCTGCAAAAAGTACTTTATTGCCATTTGGCTTTGTTTCTGCCTGTGGTTTTCTCAATTACTATAAAGCTGTGCATTTCTCTTAACATATTTTTCTAAAATAATATTGGTTTATATGACAGAGTAGAGGCTTGATTTGCTCCTCATGTACAAAACAAGCACTTCTGGGTTGACCATAGCAAAAATAGACAAGAAATTGATAGCTTTGCTTTGGTCTTTAATTTTCATGGACATCAGGCTGCTTCAATAAGCAAACACGTTTTGGTTAGGCAATTGAAGGACAGCAGAGGAACAATACGCTACTGTGGAAGTGGATTGCCAGGGTATTGCTGGGAGGATTTGCTGATGTTCCCACCTCCTGAATCTGACCACTCACATTCACCAGTGTCAAAAATATTTGTTAAGAGTCCATTAAAACCAAGTATATGAAATGACTGTTTGTCAGCTTAATTTCTTAATTCAATTTCCATGATGTTCTGACTCTCTGAGGTCACTGATCTATTCTAGTGTCAGATGAGACCCAGATCCTACTTGCTCTACATTAACACCTTGCAAGAAAAGTCTCTGTAAAACTGATTGCACTTGTTTTCCATATCTTTTACATAAGTCACCTGACTTTGTCTGATAACCTTTTCTGCTCTGTAGAAATCTGCTGAATCACTCCTGTTACCTTTGCACAGATGTATGTTTAGCTGGTTTATTCTTTTAAAGTCATTACTCTAAAGTATGTTCCTCTTTTGGTATATTTCCCCTATATCTTTCCCTCTCATATATATTCCCTTTTTGTCATCACTTTGGAGTGAT
The DNA here is from genome assembly GCF_036250125.1 of Pseudopipra pipra. Lineage (NCBI taxonomy): Eukaryota > Metazoa > Chordata > Aves > Passeriformes > Pipridae > Pseudopipra > Pseudopipra pipra. Next base: position 52,636,058 of record NC_087553.1, read on the forward strand.
TTTAACTTTGTGTGATGTTTTGCAATAGCATTTTTGCTTCTTTCACCAAATGAATAAAGGTAGAGTATGAGTTAACTCCCTTGTTTCAGTGGAACTTAAGAACTAAGAGAGAATTTCTTCATACCAAACGTAGATGAATAAAAATGGTTCCCTGCTTGGCTGATAAGATCCTGATTCTGCCTGTTGTAAGTCAAAATTTAGAATTACTTTACACAGGCTAAGCAATGTAGTAGAAAAAAAATTTCAGGGGCTCACTGCAAAAGGCTTTTGCCTGTCTTATATGTTTTAGACACCTGGATCTTTCATAGAGGAGCTACTGAGTAGCCAGAAAGATATAATTATTGTGAGTAAATACATTTTTATTACACAAGAGATTTTTATAAAGATCTATAGATATTTATATTTCCTCATTTGTGATTTTAGTTTCAATTCATTACATGCCTTGTCTTTAAGTAGTGCAGACATCTGAGTTTCCAGAAACAGGTTTCGATGCTAGAAATGTAAGCAGATAGCAAAAAAAAGGATGAGTGCAAAACACAAGGGCAAAAGTCATCAATCCAATTGAGGACACTGAGATAATCTAGAATGCTCTTTGATTTACATTGTCATTTGCTGAAGTTGCCTAAGAACAACACAACTCATTTGTGTGTCCACTTCTCAAAAAGGGCTCAATTAACCTGCGTGCCTCTGTATTCAGGGTTTTTGAATATTCAGCTTGTGTAACTCTGGTCTCTGGAGTTCAGAATTCTTTAGGAAGGACTCGTGTATCTACATCTGAATTCTTCCTGAAAGTTTATTCTGAACTAAGGCAATATAATCTCTATAAACCCCAGATAATTACCAATCCTTTCTCGGGAAAGCAGAGACATGTATTTCTGTAGCCTCTTTGGGTCCAATGACATCGAGCCTACTGTCAAAACTCTAACAGCCCTCTGTGACTGAATTTCACACCTGAATACCTTCATAAAAAATTCAGACATGCAAAATTGCACCAGGAGTCACAGATAAAGCAAGTAGTGACATTTGTGATTCACTAAAGTTTCTGATTTTTGTCCTGGAAAAAAATATAATTTGTTTTCAGGATTCCGATCTGCTGGCTATAGCTCTTACAATTTAAAACAATTTGTGTAAAGTATTCAACACTGTCCTGCATGAAATCCTTATCTTTAAACTGGAGAGACAAGGATTTGATAGATGGAACATTCAGTGTTTAAAAAATTAACTGGGTGGTCAGGTGGTCACACTCAAAGAGTTGTGTTCAGTGGCTCAATGTCCGAGTGGAGAGCAGTGACAAATGACATGCCTCAGGGGTTGGTACTGGGACCAGTGTTGTTTAACATGGAAAGTGGGATCAAGTACATCCTCAGTAAGTTTGACACCCAGCTGTGCGGTGTAGTCAACTTGCAGGAGGGAAGGAATGCCATCCAGAGGCACCCTGACAGGCTTGAGAGGTGGGCTTCTGTGCCTCATGAAGTTCAACAAGGCCAAGTGCAAGGTCCTGCATCTGTGTCAGGGCAATCCCAAGCACAAGTGCAGGCTGGGGTGATGAAATATGATGTAAAGTGAATGTTCTTTTTGTCTGAAATGCAGCACACAGAAGATCAACTGTATCTTTAAGTGCAATCCTTCTGTTTTTCTCATGTTTCATAGAACACTGATAAAATGCAGCCCATAGATATCTCTTGCTCATTAGTTTCTTTTATTCATTTGCCAATATTTCTGAAATATATTTATGATCACCCAAGCTGACCACTTCTTTCCTATCTGCATCATAATTAGGCCTTCAAAAATGCTTTCTAATTTGTTTTCTAACTCCAGGCTGCTTTCATGTCTTATGTTAGAATTTATTTGTTTTCCAAAGCTCATCTGTAAAATTGTAATCTCCTTTCTCTATAAAAGAAATTAATTTTCCCTGGCTGTGACTTCCAGTTGATTTCACATCATCACTAACTGCTATTTTAGTTTGTATGCTTATAAAACTGTGCTTGAGCTAACTTGTTTCTGTGTGTTATGGTTTCACCTGGCAGGCAGCTAAACACCACACAGCCATTCACTCACTGCCCGACAGTGGGATGAGGGACAGAATCAGAAAAACAGGTAACAGTTGTGAGTTGAAAAAAAGACAGTTTAGCAGAATGGAAGAAGAAAGGAAAATAATAATGATAAAAAATATACAAGGGAAGTGATACACAGTGCTATTTCACACCACCCACTGACCAACAGCCAGCCAGTCCCTGAGCAGAGGTTGTCACTGAGCAGAGGTTGTCACTCCCCAGTCAATTCCCCTCAGTTTTATTGTTCAACATGATACCATATGATTTGGAATATTCCTTTGGCCAGCTGAGGTCAGTTATCCAGGCTGTGTCCCCTCCCCACTTCTTGTGCTGCCCAGCCTCCTCGCTGGCAGGGCAGAACAAGAATCTGAAAAGTCCTTGACTTAGTGTAAGCACTGCTCAGCAACAACTAAAACATAAGTGTGTTATCAACATTATTCTTATTCTAAATCCAAACCACAGCACTGTAACAGCTACTAGGAAGAAAATTAGCTCTACCCCAGTGAAAACCAGGACACTTGGTTTCATAAAAATGTAAGACCACCTGTAGTGAAACAATAACACTCAGGCTAATGGAGACATAAGAAAGGATGTATGTGCACAAAACAAGTTTTATGAGGTCTTATTTTGCTTTATGATGTGTTAGCAAGAATAGTAAGTGATATTTTTGCATTTCAAACACAGTAAACAGGAAAATTTTGAAGTGCTGTGCTTAAGGTTGTTCTGGCTGAATAGATTTTCCTTCAGTCCACTTTTCATATCTGCAGTCTTTTTTCTCCTTCATTTTAAACTCCAAGGCTAATGAGATGCAGACTGTGTCATTCTTAGGGAACTCCACACTTATGTTCTAATTGAATCAAAGAAATTGGTAGTCATAGTAAAATATCATATCTGTATTATATTGGCTCAACAAAATTCTCTCTAACTGTGGTTAATGACTTCTTACTGTAAGACATATACAATTGTATTAAGACATAATGCTTTGATTTTTGTACAAGAAATTTTAAAAATGGGTGGAGGAAAGTGGATTCTAACAGGTTATTATTTACCCAATTAGCAGCATATAGAAAGTTGGCCTCAACAGCAGGAGAGATGTATATTTTGCTTCTCAGTGAGAAATACTACCCAGAGTTTAGTCTTATAATTAAGCACCATTGAGCCATGTGTAATTAAGAACAGGAAATATGAAAAGACAATATTTGCTGAAGTACTTAAAATTCAGCTGTTAAAACAGGAATTTTAGCTTATAATTTCTTAATAATATTTTAGAGTTAAGTGGTGTTTTGAACTTACAGGTGTTTAAATTTCCTAAGTGTGGTTAATTTATAATAATAGGTCTGGTTAAGAATTGAATTCCACTATGCTTACACAATCTTTCAAAGCCTTTAAGCTGTAATGGAATTTTTCACACAAAATATTTTCAAGAAAACATCTGTCTGTGTGAAAGTGTTGTTCTTTGTCTGGTAAAATTATAACCTTATGTATGTCTGATCCTTTAGTCATCCTGCAGACAAATCCTCATTGACTTGAACAGTACATGACTAAGCCTTGTGCCAGACGTGTAAAAAAAAAGAGATATGAGGTATTCTACACACCTGAGCCATCATCTTCCTTATTATTGTCATAGTCATCCCTAGAACCTTTGGTTGAAATCATATTAAATACTGCATGGCATATGCAACTACAGTGAGTTCATGCAACTGTATAGAAATAAATGTGGATACAGTTACCACACATTAAATTACATTGAATGATTAATTCATCAAAGCTCTTGGGTTAGCTGAAGGACATAGGTTTTCTTCCTCAAGCTAAACACCACTTTTAACCTTTGAGGCTTCCAAGCATTTGCTGAAAATGAAGCTGACTTGCAGAACATGAATTTTGAAAGATGCTTTCTGATGGTTTGCATACCTCAACAAAATGTGCTTGGCCAGCTCTGCACAAGGGCAGTTTGAAAAGCAGGTAGGATTATGTACAGGTGTCCTCTTCTTTCACCTAATTTCTTTTTCTTTAGAGAGAAGAATTTTTTTATTTTCCCAGGATTTACACGTCTCACAGCATGGTTGAACCAATAGTTAGAAGCAGATAGCTGAATGCGGACAAGGTCTTAATGAATGGATGCAGTGTGTGTGCAGATTTGCTGGTGATTTGCTATTCATCCACCAGCCTGGGGTGCATTGGATTACAAGGAATGCACACCTATCTTTCTGTCTGACATCTTCTCCAGACTTAGGGCAGAACATTCCCTTCAATATCCCAGCACACATGGTCTCCAGAGAATGACTGTCGATACCCTCCTGTGATGACTGCAAACAGACTACATCTAGAGAGCAGGGACTGTAGGTTTCAGATACTGCAGTCCTAGTGTTAATGACGTATCTTTCAACAATGCTGTAATTTCACTGTGAAAGATGTAGCTGGAGTTAAATAAATTTGCTTGATTCCAGTTATACAGTCCTGATGTAGCTCTTATCTGCTTGAACAGCTAGACTTCTTCACTGAAAGCTCATATGGTTCTGTAATTGACTGACACCTTTGAGAGTGACCTACGCTTTTGATCTGCCTCTCTGTACATCTACAAGTCCACTTTGGTTCATTTCTTTCTTCCCCACTTACATCAAGTCTCAAGTATTCTCTTAACCGACCTGTTCTGAGAGTCTGTGTTAATTTCACAAGTGAAACAATCTGTATTCCTCCCCAGTGGGATGTTGTCATCTGTCTCAATCCTGACTCATCCTGTTCAACCACACCTTCTCCTAGAAATAAGTATACATTCCCAGATGGACACTCAACAGCATTACCTGTCTGATCTAATTTCCTGACCTCCTGCTTCAACATTTCATAACAAGTTCACTTAAGAGTGAAAATGGAGATGTTCTGAGACTCACAACATCCTTTGGAGATAGGCTGTGTGCAGTCTCATCAATCTTGTGATGATATTTGAAGTATGTCAGGGCTGTAACAGTTAGCTGTTTCATCCAGTTATACTATCAGAAGGAATCTGCTCTGACTCCTATCACCTCCATCACATTTGCAGAACATCAGGACAACAACTATGCTAAAGCCCACCTGATATTTTCATATGGTGCCCAGCATCATGTCATTTATGAACTAGAGCTGCCACTTTAAGACATAATTGTACCTAACTTATCTCTCCTGGTACTGATTCACTAAATGACTCCACATAGTGCCCTTCCATCTGCAAACCTGGCCAGCTAGGTACCCCAGGGAAGGCTTGAAAATTCATTCATGGATCCACAGTTTATATGTGTGTGCTTGTGTAGGTAAAGAAATTGTAAAGCCCTACAAGGCTAAATTATTTAGTAGTGTAAATTGGGACATGTGAGTGTGTTTTGCTCTAATTTTGACACATCAAAAGGATAGGAAAGAGACTGATGAGTCGATCTTTGATGATCTGCACTGTTTGAGACTTCGGAAATATTTAGCATGACACTTCACACTTTAGTTGATAGTAAATGCACAGTGTTGGCAAAAAAAGATATCTGTGCATCATTTTCATTGGCCTTAGCCATAGTTCTTCTCTCCTTTTATTCATGAAGTTTGTTGTCCTGCTATTTGAAAGGAGTGGTAGATGAGATTAGACCAAACACAGTTAGAAGGAGAAAGTATCTATGAGAATCCTTATTACAGTAGAACGAAGAATGAGATAAAAATGCCAGATCTGCCCATTTAGTGTAATAGCTGAATGTGCTCCTTTGCAATTCTCATGTGCTGTGATAACAAAATAGTACTGTATGTTACTAGAAGAGAAACAATCTTGGATGTTCTACCAATTGCAGTACGTGTGTAACTTGGTAGTGCCTGTTTGTTATTCTGCTAATGATGTGTTATGTTTTCACAAAAATGTTCTCACTCACATTACAAGCTAATGATATCCTTGCCTGCTAATATCTGAGAACTACTTTTTAAATAGATATGCATCTAGATACTACAGTGATGGACTCATGAAATGGAGACTAAAGAGACACGGATATAGGCAGACTGAAGAAATTAGGAGATTTTGCAAGCTAAAAGAATTGTTGCTTAAAACCTCAGGTTAATCTACTTTAGAATTAGGACATATTCTAAGCATAAACTGTCTTCCTAATTGTAAATAATTGTATGTATGTTTGTGTCTGTCAGAGAGGGAAAAAGAGAATATCCAACCGGTCCTTCCAGGGATCCAAGGATCCTTGACTTCTGTGTCATGTTATGCTTGGTTTAAAGCTGTTTCTTCTGACACAATGTGAAAAGCTGGAAACCCCCTTGCATGTGAGAGAAGTGCTTGTTCAGTGCAAGCATGAACAGCAGCTATTTAAGAATTTCCTCTGTGGAGCGGCTTTGAGAGGTCCAGGACAGGAGGTAGAAGAACCTCTATGCACTTGGTGTTAGTTTTAATTTGTTTGCTACCATACATAATCTATCAAGGGCTTCTCTGCAGCCCTTGATATGCCCATTCTCAGCCCTGGCACCAAATTAGGGTATGTTCATCTGAAACTGCTTCTGTTCTGTAGGAAGTGTCATTGGTACACTGTTGTGACTTATTTTTAATCACAACGAGTTAATAGTGGGAAGTGGAATCAGTTTCCAAAACTGTAAGATTCCTCAAGGGAATAGATAAATAGAGATGTATTAGATGAGAGAAGTCCAAGATGCTTCCACCACATAGAATCTCTAAAAAACCACTTTGGAAACGTGTTCTTAAACATGTAATCCTGTGCAGTCTCAATTTTATTTGCATAATCAAATATTCAATCTGGAAGTGGTAAAATATCAAACCCCAAACCAAATTAAGAAATGAAACAACAAAACACCAGCTTACAGGGTGCTACCTACCCTGAGTGCTAGAGGAGGTAGGAGAAGCTGTTGTGCAGAGAACAGGGCTGTTACTGTGTTATGGCTCTGTGGGGTTTCTGACTCCCAGTTTTACATTTTTGCTCCTCAGTGTGGATTTTTGGCTGAGGTGACTGTGGTAATTGATTATGCACACAGTTTCATGGGCAAACCACAGTGAAGCTGGGTTCTCATACTATTTTGTCATTGCTTACCTGCTTCAGCAGGAGGAACTGCTAGTCCTATCCACTAGAAATAGAGCAATTGCATTAAAAAACCTCCAAACCACTAAGTTCTGTGGTCTCCAAATACAGAGATGTTTGATTTGTCAGAGGACTGTAAGAATGAATAGGAACAAGCCCAAATGACTTCATTCATTTGCAAGTTCAGAGTAGCAGAGCAGAGACTGCTATACTTAAAGTACTTCCGTCATCCTGACAGCATTTCTAACTCCCTTTATGGAAGACAGACATTAATCAAGACATGCTGTGTAGGAACAAATCACATGAAAAACTGAAGGAAAAAAAGCAGGAAGCTGCAAGCAATTACGACAGCAGTTGTGTGCTAGCAATTGGAAGGATATATACACATAAGCAAAAGAAATTGCCACCAAGGATAAAAAATGCAGGGCTAACTATGCAGCTATAGCCATCTATAACCTGCACTTTTTGTCTTTGAAACACATAATATTTTTATTAATCAAATCACAGAGATTTTGCTAAAGGAGAACTTTAGTATTGAGATGTTAGGTCTGGAGAACAGGTAGCTCACAGAGGTATTACTTGAACATTATGAGAAGGGTTTAAAGACCTCCTGAGCAGCTGTATTTTTTTCTAAGCTTTTGGTTTTTGGATTGTACAACTTCTAAGTGATATCCTTTTTTCCATCTAAAGATTCTTTTTATAGGTGACTCAACTAACAGAGGGATGATGTACTATCTAATAGAAAGAGTGAATAAGACTCTTCAGGAATGGCAAAAGACTCATGATGTTAAATGTTATCATAATATCAATGAGGGGAAAACATTTATCAGTTACTCCTACTACCCCCAGTTCTGGATGAATGCAAACCAGAGACCGAGTTTTGAAAAAGCACTGGAACAGCTGCTGCAGAGGTACTGTACAAACTCTATTGTACCCTTGTTTGTATTATTGTTCTATTTGCAAATGTGTTTAACACATTTCACAATTAAAGACGGTAAACTATTACGCATAACGTGTGCAGACCATGTTGTGTGATTAAAAAAATAGTAGAAAATTACATTAGGCCTCTGATCAGGGTGCCAGATACAGTTCAGTGAAATGCAATGCAATGCAGTTAAAATGTTTGCCATCTGTTTTAAAGCAAGATGTGTTGTTTTTCTTTTCTGGGTTTCAGGTCACGTCCCCTGGAGAACACAGACCAGACTGTGTTAATTGTAGGTGGTGTTCAGTGGCTTAATTCCAATCACCTGCAAATTATCCAAAAGGTGTTGAGCAGGTAATGCTATGTACTTGGTGTTATTCCAAGTTTTGATATGATAAATTATGAGAAACAACAATTTTTAAACACAAACATTTCATTTGTTTTTTCATGGGTGTGCATTTAAATGGCTTTGAAAAAAAATAAATATACATTGTCTTTTGATGTTTCTGTTAAGTAAATATTCAAGGTGAGACCACACCAGTGTCCTGCTCTACTCTGCAATGGTGCAGCCTCACCTTGAATACTGTGTGCAGTTTTGGTCATCACAATATAAGGATGACATTAAGCTACTAGAGAGTGTCCAAAGGAGGGCAACGAAGATGGTGAAGGGCCCTCAGGGGAAGCCATATGAGGAGCAGCTGAGGTCACTTGGTCTGTTCAGCCTTGAGAAGAGGAGACTGCGGGGAGACCTCATTGCAATTACAGCTTCCTTGTGAGGGGAAGAGGAGGGGCAGGCACTGATCTCTTCTCTGTGGTGACCAGTGACTGCACCCAAGGGAATGGCCTGAAGTGGTGTCAGGGGAGGCTTAGGTTGGATATTAGAAAAAGGTTCTTCACCCAGAGGGTGATTGGGTGCTGGAACAGGCTCCCCAGGGAAGTGGTCACAATATCAAGCCTGCCAGAGTTCAAGAAGTGTTTGGATCATACTCTCAGGCACATGGTGTGACTCTCAGGGTATGGTCCTGTGCAGGGCTAAGAGTTGAACTTGATGATCCCTGTGGGTCCCTTCCAACTCAGCATAATCTGTGATTCTGTGATTAAAATGTTTGTCCTTTTTTTTTTTTTTTAATTTGCCAAACAGGGAAAATCTATCAAATATCCTGGTAATTATCAAATCCATAGGCATGGGCTTTCACCTCCCGGTGGATGGAATACATTCTCTATCACAAGTAAGCTATAGTACATTTTGAATGTATTTTCATGGAAGACTTGTCATTTCAGCATTAATTTTGCTGTCTGGTCAAAATACATTACAACCTCTGCTGAGCAAGCTTTAAGTGGATCAAAGAAAGATTAATGTTTGTATTTGCTCATACTGCTTACTAATATGGATTCAAACCAATTCGCCTTATTTCAAGGATTCCACTGCAATCAGAGAGCCACTGGAGATGCTGTGCTTGGTCAGCTGTCCCAAGAACCAGAAGAAGCTCCAATATTAATCCTCTTGTCCAAGTTGAGAAACTGAGCTAGGGATAAGCAGACTGTTCCTTGTACCACATTGAGCACAGGCCCTTCACAGGCTTCCTCCGTGTTTACTGCTGGATCAGATTCACTGATCTGGCTGCATTGCATAACTCTCATAAATCTACTTTAACTCACCTGTGAAACCAGAACATTACAGAGCAGCTGGAATGTACCGGTGAATCCAGCCTGTTATTTGTATGTTAATAATATGTTACAGTTAGTTTAAATCATATCCAAGACCCTCAGAGTAACAAATGGGCTCATTTCAATGCACTTTTGTAACTCATTCAATTCAATATTTTTATTTAGAATTTGGACATTAATTCTCTATTCTCTACACATAAAATGCATGGATGAGAAGCAGTAGAGGGCAGAACGGAGTGCATGATGCCTACCAGCACTGTGTGTCATGCTCCAGCTATTCACAGGTGTCGAAAAGAGAAAATTATTAGCTTTCATAGATTACATACAGCACTCCTTTCACACTGGGGACTGGTGCCCACGTCTTTTTGCAACCATAACACACTGCTGTGTTCAGTGTGTGACTTACTGCTACTCTCACCCTTCTTTCTGCTACAGAGACTACCCTGTCTGATTTTGCCAATTCTTTCTGTCTAACTATTTATCTACCTTTTCTCTACCGAATGTCTTCTTATTGATTCAAACGATTTTCTTAATTAATCTGGATGACCACAATAGAATACAGTAGGGAAATTGTTGTCATCAACATGAAGAAACATTTTCATAGCTCCTGCCACAGGTTTCAGTAGAGTTCAGTCCTAGGAGGAAGAAGAATTTTGATGCAGGGTAGGTGAGGCAAGAATAAAAAGAGTATTAAAGGCTTCTGAGGAGTACCTTTTTATCTTTTTTATTCAGTAAATTGGCAAAACTCCAGAAATTAACTATGATGAATAACTGACATTCTTTTCTCTTTCAATATTGGAATCATATGCCAAATTACCCATGTGGTTTGGGTGCTCTAGGCTTCAGGACTACCACAGCTACTCTCAAAGCTCTTCTATCTGCAGTGTCCAATCCACCACCTTGCCACCTTCATGGCTAAATTTTTTTCTATTCTTGGCCTTCCTGCAGTATCTTCAGAAATAGTAATCTGTTCTTCAGTATAACCATTTTTAAGATACCCATGTCCTTTACTCCTTTTTAAGCAACAGCCTCAATGAATTTGATTATATTTTAAACAAATCTTCCTGTAAAGGAAGCTGCACAACTACTGAAAAGTAATTGTAATTTCTGCAAACATCTACAACAGCCTTGGAGTAGCAGCTATTTCCAAGAGTGAATTTATAGTAATTCATGCCTGGAGTATAACATCATTGCTTATTCAAAATGCAGTTTTGCTATTCATGACACAATACCCCTTAAACAGCCCTTCTGACAAGACATTGCAATATTTTATCTGGAATGCAGGCACAAATACAAAACCTGTGGAATGAAAACTTGATTATTCTGGATACAGCAAAAAATTTGGGCTATGAAGTGGTTGACACCTTTGCCATCACCATGGGACGTTACAAGGAATTCCTGCAAGGGAAGTGTGGTTGCCATTTCCATGAGGTAATAATTTACAGTTATATAATTTCCAGGTATTTAAGATATTTTAACTGTCAGATGCTTAGAAATGAAAAGGTATGCAATGAGGTTAGCGTTTGTGACTCAAAGTTAGGCCTGAATACAAATCATGGGTATAGGAGTTTGTACAGGGCACTTGTCCCTCATTGCTTGGAGTGTAAGGCCACCCAAGGACAGGCTGAACTGCTGTAGTGATAATTCCTCAAAATAAGAATAAATGTGCTCTTCTGCAAAGGTAACTCATATAAAAGGATGTTGCACAGTTTCCAGGTTCTTATATTATTTGTTATGTGTTATATATCCCTGCTGCTTCTTCATGGACTGAGTTTATCTTTTTACCGTACCTCAGTCTCACAGGTTTTTTTTCTGATGGCTTCCCAACCGAGCAGCTCAGTGCGCACACATCAAATCATAAATACAATTAAAATGGAGCTTAAAATTGAAGGACCAATCTCACTGCTATGTATCTGTTTTCCCTTGACTGAGAAAAAATTATCTGGGATAGTTACAGTAACCAACTATACAAACAGAAGTGCAAGTGAGAAATTGCCTGTGATGCTACATTCTTCATTCTTATGAACTGAAATCTGGATTGTTTAACAAAAGATTAGGAAACTACCTCAAGTTATTTAGCTAAAATCTGTTTAGAGCCATAAAACTGGGATTGTCACATCTTTCAGAAAGATTGTGTTTTCTCTGAGTGATCAAAAGAGAGGTGGAAGTTTTGATAGAGTGAAATACAGAATGAGAACAAATTGTTACTGAAAAGTTAAAACTGGGGGGCAAAAAGGGTGCAAAAAAAGATGGCTCTCTGAAATCAAGAGTTAATAAATTTATAATGTTTCATAGTCAGCTGGGGGCTTTTAGCCAATAAGAAGCTACGAGTTCGAAAAAAATCTCAGAAATTTGATATGCCATTTAGAATACAAAAACTTAATTCTCATGGAGAAAATCCTAGGATTTTTTTTTTTATTAGAGTTATCAAAAGCACGTAAGTGTTAAAAAAGACTAGCACCACACAAGTGAAATGCTAGTATTTTTTCAGCATAATTTTAGGAATTTGTTTTCTGTCAAAATAAATTAAAGTAAGAGAGACCATCAAATGTTTTCTGAACCTCTCAAGGATAAACCGCCTTTGCGTATTTTGCCAAGTCATGCCGATTTTTCTGTAAGCCTCACTTCTGGCCAAACCTGTTCCCAGGACCTGAATGTGTTCAGGGTTAGCAGAGAAGCTCTGTAGAGTTTTTCTAGTACAAAGATGGGCCATGACACCAGGAATGAAGTGGAGGTACTAATTTTTGCTGTGAAAAAATATCACAGCAAAAAACAACAATCTAAAAATAAAGGTGCCTTCATCAGACACCCACAGTATACACTGGAAACCGAAATATCCTGTGGCTAATTAAACCTACGAGTAGTTTAAACTAAACAAACTGAAATTCAGCAGTGATGATCGTAAAATTCAAGCATAGGCTCCAGAGTGTCCTTGTGGTGTCTGCATATGCGTAGCAAGTCTATTTTCTTGTAGCCTGTGGATTATATTTAACTCTCTTAGCCACAGCAGAATAAAACAATAACTATAAAGCTTTGATTTTTCTCCATAAATACACAGGCAGAAATATTATCTCAAACACAGTCTACCAGATAGCAAATGCATTTCCAGAAGAGTCTGGGGAGTCAATTGACTGGAACTGGTTGGGACTCTGCTCCGGTATGAGGCTGCCTGGGACAGACCACAAGTTTGGGAGTGTTATCAGACCCATCTGATCTCTAGTGCCATGTGTCAGCCTCACAGCTGGTTTCTACCTCAGCTCCCCAGCAGCTCACATGTTTTCAGGCCATTGCCATGGCCTCTGTAGTGCTTTGGGACCAAAATCAGCAGGTGTGGCTGGTTAACCAGTCCTTTAATCTACTCTGCTCAGAACTTGAGAGGCACAAACACAGCTCAGTACAAATGGAGTTAGAAAAACGGAGTAAGTCACAGAGCACATATTTATGTAATGGATAAATCATCCCATGGAGTAAATGCCTCCCTCCATTTTACCCAGAAAGCTGTATTAACCCTTTTTTGTCTAGAGCACAGATGTTGCTGTCTTCGTGGGTCACTGCAGATGCTTGTCACTTCTACAGATCTTACAAGCGAAAAGGAGAGCTTCAAAGTGAAATATTTCAGATGCTTTGTATGGAACTGGGTGGAAAACAGCAGGGTGTGATCGGTCATCAGCATTTTTCATGCACTCCCCCATCATTTTGTATGAGCTCATGTTCAGATTTGCTCTTGTTTCTGTGCCGGAAGAATCTCAACAGAAAGTATGTGTTTCTGGGGAGGATCACTAGAGAATTTGGCCCACAAAGCTGTTGTTAATGAGGCTTGAGAGGTCGTTGTGCCTAAAAGAGGCACAGATATGCCCAGGAGAATTCATCAGCCACTAAAATCCAGACTTGATCCTTGAGGAAAGCAAAAAGAAAGTCCTTGAATGCTTTTGATACCTCGTTAGTCTTAACAGTTTTGTCATCAGCTTATTTCTGCATCCCGGCATCCTGGCAAGTGGAGTTTCATCAGGTGCTGAAGCAGTTTGCACTAGGAAAATGGCATTTTGCCTCTGAGGACAGAGCCAAGAATACTGTGTAAAACCCCAGCACTTTTCATGTTTTCTGAAACCAGATGAGATAGATTAATTCTGTTGCTTTGTACTTTCACTTGCTTTCTCTTAAAAAAATGACACTCCTAAATGCCCAGAAGATGACACTCCCCTATAATTACCATCTGAGCTAAAGCATGGTTGTGCTGGAAGGGGGGACTGGCCATTCTCCGCAGTAAAAAAACAAGAACTGAAATGCCCTCAGCAGTTCTCATTTAGTTCCCAATAGCTGTCTGAAGAGAAAGCTGTTTCCTCTGATTGTCCTCAAAAATTGAGTTCCCACCAACCCACTTCAGTGTGTCTTTTGGGTGAGCCTGATAGCATAGAACTCTGCACCTCTGTAGAGCCTACAATCTTTGCTCAGATTGCCAAGGGATCTGGGCTTTCAATGGGATTATGTTGAGCTGAGACAAACTATCTTGCATAACCCTGGTACTTGCTGCCCAAACATACTTCTAGTTCTGTGCACACATGCAAACTTGATTTTTTACTCATTCTTTTAAAATGCTTATGGAGAAGCAGATTGGACAGCACTTATAAAGACCATTATAGAAGCTATTTTTAAATTCAAATTTATTTCCTATTTTAATGGCAATGAAATCAAATCATGGTCACAACATAGAAACTTGGGATTTTGGTATCTTAATCAGTGGCTGGCTGACTGCTGGATGAACATTAGATTGCATTCCTGGGAGATTATGCCTAACAGGAATGCAGTTTGGGTGATTGGTTCAAGGTGGCATCATTTTGAAATAGTTGTAAGATTTAAGGCACTAATTTAGAAAAATGAACCTGCAGTAACTGAATAAAAACAAATAATAGCCCTTCACTTAGCTGTATCAAATTGATCAGAGGATATATTAATTTTCTACATGGGTACTTCCTGGTCCTTTTTCAGTTCAGCTGGCTTCCTCATAGCCTCTCTGCTCAATCTTTCAAGCCTTTGCACATGTTACTCCTTCACTCACACTTAATTTTGTATGATTTGTTTCGTTTATTATAATATTCACTACATATGAACATTTATTCTGATTGTTCAGTGGCAGTAAATATACCTTATATTTTTTAAAAGCTAACATGCTTCTGAAAAAATATGTGCATTAATAAATGAATTCTGCATTTTCAAGTGTCTGCTGTGATTGATATAGCAGGAAAACTGATGGGCATCAGAGCTATCAAGTCAGCATATGTTTACTTTTTAAAAAATAAGTTAACCACTTGTCTCCTTTTCTGCTTTCTCTGGATTTGCCACTGCTGGGGCTGAGGTCTTCTGTCCTGCATATGCACAAGGTTCTGAAGTTTTGCCTCTCTTGAAGTTGCTTCATTATTCATCAGTAACTGAGTGTTCACTGAGACAAGATCTGCAGCATTTCACAGGAGACCACCCTCCCCAGTCATTAGGCTCCTGACAACCATACCTTTCACTTTCTCTCTTATTAGTCCCATGGGCATTTGTTTATTCCATTCGAGTTGAACCTGATAATCCCAGAGCTTTATACATACTTGAGGGGCCAAGGTGCATCATTGTTTGGCACTAGTTACTGAATCATGTTGTGGTTATGTCAGGTGATGTGAGGTCATGTGAGGCCCTGGGGACAGGGATGTTAAATTGCACCATAACTCCCTTCTTGGAGAAACATGATACATGAGTGTTTTCATCTCAACATGGGGGTGGGCCAGGTTTGCATCAAGACCTTAGAGTGAGACATTCTCATAGTTGAGACAAGGCTCTTAGCTGAGTCACAGTATTTGTTCCTCAAGTGCTTAATATCAGAGCAGGATTTAAACCTTTCTGCAGTTTGGGGCTGTCCTTTGTTTTTTCACATGCTGAATATACAGACAAGCTCTGAGTATGAATTTTATTGTTTTCCATAAACTGTCTCTAATGAAGAGAACAGAATCTAATATACATTAGAATTAGCATTACAGAATCTACTGAGTATAATGGGCCTATGCATTTAGATTTCAAGACTTAAGATCTTGCACTTTAGTTAGTATGTAACATAACAAGTTGGCCATTAAAATACTGTTTGCCAGCAACTTGCAGCTCAAGGTAAAAGTATCAGGACCTGCTTTGTGCACAACTGCCGCAGCATTTCTGTGCACACAGCTGTGTATCCGTCTTTCTAGATGCAGGCAGAAAGCACTCACATATGTCATTTTTTTTGCAGGTGGTGAAATCCAATCCCTCTGAAGAACAGCCACACATAACAATGACATTATCAAGGCACTATACACTGGGAAAATATTTCGGTGGTCAAAGCAAACCATCACAACTGCAGGACTATGCAACAAATTCTCACTCCCCATATCATGTCCGAGGTCCAATAAATCAAGTATATTCTGAAATCCTTCTCAGCAGGCTCTGTGCAAGTAAGAGGGAGCTTGTCAGCACATAGTCTCTCTTGGATATAGTGCTGGTACTAGAGAAATACCACTACGGGAGTGACAATTGAAGGATGATTGAGAATTTTGACATGCTTCCTTGACTGACTGGACATACACACAGAGTTTGGGACATGTGGTATTTTTTCAAAAACATTATGAAATTGAGATATGCCCTGGTAACTCTGTTGTGTCAAAATGGAAGGTGGAGAGAAGAGAGGAAGTTACTTGAACTGTTGCCAAAGACTAGAACAGCTGTAGCTCAAGCAACTGTGTATTTATGACAGTAAAGAGAGAGAAATATATTTACTTGAACATTTGGAAAGGACTGCTTCAGTTCTTCAGCACTATATAGTTTTCTATTTATAGAGACACTGTAATATTTGAATGTATTTAGAAACTGACTACATTCCATTTTAAAGAGTTTTATTTTATATGGATAGATTCCCCCTGAATATCAAACCTTTTCTCGTTATACACTTGGTTTATACAACTGAAAATGTCTATTAGCATTTTACTGATGATGCCAAGTTTGAACTCTAGTGTTTTTAGTGAAAACACACCTCTTCTTTATATCTTAGATGGAAGAGATATCTACTCTATTTTTTTGCATGTTCTAAAGCTAATAGATAGATTCCTTACACTTGAGAATGAGTGTAACAGTTTCAATGTAACATGTAAATATAGCGAATTTGTTAACATAACTTTATTTATGGTTCCAGGTTTAGGAGAGTGCCCATATGCAAGAAGAACACTTAGATAAGTGCTTCAGTGTCTACCTTGGCCTGTGAGTCAAGCAAGTATTCTTCCCACATGGAAGTGCCGTTTCTTTCATGATTTTCATAAAATACTTGCCAATGTGTGAAGCCAATACCACAAACATAAGAAAAATCCCCTTTTCAAGCACACATAAAAACTTCAGGATCTGATTATTAATCTGTCATGAGGAGCGTGCGATGGAATGGTAGCAGGAGATTTACTGCCAGCATCCCATGCTTGTTGTGAATGCTAGTTTCAGTTCAGACCTTCTCTGAACTGCAGCTTCATGCTGGAGCCCAGATACATCAACAATGTTTGCAGACCTTCTGTGAGTGAAGCCCCAGGGAGAGGCTGTCTGCTGGTCCCCTGCCACAGTGTTGGCAGCCCACTCATTCACAATTATGGTGCCATGATGGGAAACCAAGCACAGTCCAGGTTTAACAACTGAGTGACAGGTTAATGGCAACCTATAAGACTGTTGTCCCTACAAATTATCCAGTTATGGATTTTCATTAATCCAGTCATGCAGCAGGCAATTAAGGCACCGCTCTCTCCCACTATCGTTAGAGAAAGGAGTCTGAAGCAGGTAAGTGCAGGTCTAAGAAAAGATCTATTGAGTCTGTGTCATGCTTTCCCTTCACAGTTTTACATATAATCCTCCATTAGCTTCTAATTTGGGAAAGGAAGCCTCAAAGCATGTCACAGAATAAACAAATTATAGCAAGGAATCATCACCTTATTTACCTTAGTAGTGCTAGTAGAAGTAGGGCTAACAGTTCATGACACAACATTTGGGGTTTGCCAAAGATCCTTAAACTCAACAGTCTGTATGCCCAGCTATAGTTTTGTGAATTCATGCTCCTTTAGGTGAGATATGTAGGGATGCAATGAGAAATTGTTATGCAGTATGGAGTTTGGCTTCCTAGGTAATAGGAGTATCCTCAAAAAGAGGATCTGGCACATCTAGTTTAGGAGACCTTCCACTATGCTGAAAAAGCTCCTAATTTAGACAATTACTCACATTTTGTGAGATGGTGTGATTATCTCTGTTTCTGTATAATATGCTGCTGATTGCTTACAGTAAATGTCTCCAAATTTCTATGTAAGGTTTTCCCTGGTGTGGAGCTTTGCTTGAAAGATGGGTCAGGAGCTGTGCATAAATACAGAAAAAACAGCATTTGTTTTTGAGCAATATGATTATCTAAAGAATATTGTATGCAAATCATATAATATATTCTCTTGGGTCTGGAATTCCAGAGCTTCACAACCTTAAAGCTGAAAGATATAATATCATGTCATTATTAATAGGCGATGCAAAATATAGCCAGATGTCTTCAGTATTAAGATGATCAATAATAGGTGTATTACAATTCTGCTTCTGTTAAGATATGGAGGTTTTTTGGTAGCTCATTTAAATCCACATGCTGTTACTGCTATTGTTCTGTACACAAATGTCTTTAAGGTATGAACTGGGTTTTTATGTTTGGGTTTTTTTAACCAAAGCCTATTGATGAAAAGGAAAGAGCTGACTTTGTTATACTGTAGCTGATATCAGTGAATGTGCAATTCATGAGTTCTAGTTTCACCACAAAATGGTTTACATGTGCTATACACCCAGATGTCTTAATGTTTTCCAAATCCTAATATTTTTCAAGTGTTTTAAGTGGATATTTTCCTGTGTTTTCTATTTCTTACATGTCTATGTACATATATATTTGTCTGTACAGAGTCATTGGTACAATTTGCAAATTGATCTTTATTTAAATGAGTTCTTTGAATAAGCTTTTTTGAACACTATATATGATCCATGTAGTCTTAGGAATAAATAAAGGAAATGCAGACTAAAACAGGTACCAAGCTACATTTTCATTACATAACTTTAAAATATATCTAGCATCTCTAGGTATGTGAAAGATGAGAGCTGAGATTGACATGCAAGGATCGCTTGCTCATACACATTAAAATTTATGGATTAAGACAATAAAAGAATCACTGTGTTTGTATTCCAGTGAGAGCATGTATTGTTATCAATGATTTACTCTAGAATTATCATATCTGCTGTGATGTTTTGCCTAAATAAGCATTAAAGTGTTCCTATATTCCATATATTTACCTCAGTCCCATTACTTACCATTAAAATAGAAAAAGGACCTAATTGTCAAGGTGAGTTCCACCTCCTAACACAGATATAAGTGGCCCTGAAATTGGTGGTAGGATTGAAATATTCAGGCTGGGAAAGAAGTACACTGAAAAGTAAAGTTTCCTGCTCAAACATTCCCAGCAGCGCATGGAGTTTAGAATAGAACCGGGGTATACTTTAAGTACAGGTAGAGAGAGACTGGAACTATGCTGCAAAATAAATACTCTGACATACAGAGCAGTAACCTCAGCTCTTATTACATCCCTTTAAACTCTAGCTGAAGCTGGAGCATAATTTACCAGTGTCCAACGACACTGCATTGCAACTCCTCGTCTCTCATATTAAATATTACATAGATGTTGAACTGTGAGTTTGAGCCTTGCAGGATAGATGGCCACCATGATCAAGTCCATCCTAATGAGTATCTTTGGAATAACTGGCTATAATAAAAGAAGATTTCTCTATTTGTAGGGAAATGCCTTGAGAAGTCATCTCTTTCACAGTGTTAAATACAAGGCCTTTGTTTTTCTCTTCTGTCACATATTTAAGGGACATCAAAGTCAGTTTATTTGCTTAGTGGGTGGAGTTGCAGGGCATCAAATTACTTCAAGGTTGAAATAACCACTAATAGTTATGCTTCTGTTGCTATGTTGAGCCAAAGAGAATGCTTTGAAGATGCAGATATGTGTGATATTAAGTTGACTGCAGTCCAGGGATCTTTCAGATTACTTTTTTAGAGTAAAGCAATTTTTAGAGGTGCAGTGAACTATTTGGCATAGAGTCAAACTGCTAAACAAGTCTCTGTAGGCTTACATGAAAAATACAGTCTTACCTTCTTGTTTGCTTGCTAGCCTTGCATCTGGCTTTTTTTACCTCACTGTTATGACTATCTGTACTGGCCCTACTCCACATTAGTCTTTTTTTCAGATGACCTTAGAAGTTTGTGTTTCATCAGACCAGCAACTTCTGAAAATCTAAGATATGATTGCTGCAAATTCATGCATTTTTCACAATTCTTCAAAGTATCAGTGATTAATGTAATGTTTTTGTCAATTCCAACAGCAAAAGATCTAATGAGTGCTACAGAGGTAGAACAAGCTTCTTGTCTGGGGCAGTGATTTTCTCTGATGAATTTAAAATAGCTGTGTTGTGTTAAGTAGTTAGTTTGCATTAGCACTTAGCTCTTCATGGAGCTTGCCCTTACCAAGCAAAAATCCATCTTTCAAACTCCACCACCATCTTTGCACTTGTAAATCTTCAAAACACCAGAACAGTCAGTGTGTGTTTCTATCAATAATGGCCAGTCTTCGCGAGTGAAGATTTTGGGAAAGGTCATAAACCCTTCGAGCCTGCGCAGTGGATTTTTTAGGTGAGACACAGTTATAATGCAGGCATACCTGTGTATTGGTGCTGCAGTATTTACTGGTACCTTCACACTATCCATTGAACAGAAAAGCTCTGACTACACAGTAAAAATATGCATTTTAGCCTTACTCGCCTGTGGTTTGATTGTACTAAAAACAGTGCTACATGACAGTCCAGGCCAGTACCTACTGAAGTCATTAACCTGAACGGTCAAGATGAGCCTGTAGGGTCACAACAGGGTCTCCTGCAGCACAAGTTTCTCTCACAATGGACTTCTCCCTTTTCTAGGTTCTTTCATCTGGCTGGTTGGCCAGCTCCTCAGCACTTGTGGCAGCCCTTCCTGCAATCCCTCAAACACGTTCAACGACCTTGGCAAGGGACAGCATGTTAAGGAGCCCTGAACTGAAGATCAAGCATATGTTCAAATGAAATCTGAACCGAGGTCTTTATGAAACACAGCATTTATGCAGCATCACCTTGATTTCCTCTAGAACTGAACTTCCCTAATAAGGAGCAGGATTCAGTCCTTTTCAGCTGAAACTCAAATAACAAGGTCTTTTCCCAGCTTTTGACAAACTTTATCCCCACTGCTTGCTTACATGGAATGAAGGGAGGGAACTGCTTTGCATGCTCCCACCTAACTAAGGTGAACCTAGTGTTCACCTTAGTGAACACTAAGCTGTGTTCACACGTAGTCAATGCAGTCGGCATTTCCCTCATATACCCCACTGTGGGGACAAAATCCTCCCAGCAGATGGTTTTCACTATTGTGATTTTTTATCTGTCTTGAGCAATGCAGTTAAAACAGACAGTGCCTGTCTCAGTGTCTGCCAGTAATGTTTGCCCGGGTGCCGCTCTCAGGGTGCTGGGTAGATTCTGGGTGAAGACAAGACTGCAGAATTAAAATCCTTGAGTGAGGAATCAAAATGACTCAGACACCTTTTGACAAAGTCAAGACAGTCATGAAGATCTCACTGTAGATCAAGTGGGTAAAGTTAAAGTTGTCAGGAGCCCTTTAAAGTCAGTAAATTCTGTGGATTATTTTCAGGGTTTGAAGACCTGATCTGTATTTGGCAGAGTTTCTCACTTGTCATGTTCCAAAAACATCTTTTATGTTTTCTTTTATTCTTGTCATTATCAGCTTCTCTGTTATGATTCGCTGGGACTAAGGAGTTTGAAGCAATATTCTACTCTGCCTGATAATGATTGTGTAGCCTCCACAGATGGTAGTCATGTCATCTCATAGATCAGAGAAAGATCAGAGAAGTTTTATTATTTCTGAAGGGTTTTGTTCCTTTAAGTCCATATGCCAGCTCCAAAGTTTCTTTATATTTAGAAATTTTTAGTTATGCTAGCTTTAATGCCTCCAATGTATTCAAAGAAACCTGGCAATCCCTATTTATCCTAATAGGATGGAATTTAGGCCTTGAAAACCCGACCTTGCAAGCCATTAGATAATGCAGCACCCAGCATGATGTAGCCCAAAACTGGCTTCCTTTAAAATAGAGAATCACAGTCACATCTTCATCTATAATAAAGCAATGTTCTCTTCTACTAAAGTTTTTACTGGAGTGATTACAATTTGTGGACTGATAGGTGTGGTTTTTTTCAGCTCAGGGTGTTTGTCAAGCTCTCTTTACAGCAAATGGTATCTATTAGCTACTGTAAAATCCTGTTTCAACATCCTTTGAGCACTGTATCTTGCCCAGTTATTATAAAACACAGATATACAAGGTGGTAAAAGGTTAAATCATAGCAGTTCTTACGGTTCCACCCATTACTATTCCCTAAATTCTACATTGCACCATTTCTGTGCAGTAACAAAGAGTCAGGGTGTAGTAACCTCTTAATGCTGGCTGTCTGCACAGCTCTCTAGGCTGTCTGCACAGTCTGTAGAACAGTTCAGCTCTGAAGCCTTGATAGAGTTATCAAAATAGCACACCTTCAGCTGTGAAATGCATCCAACAGAGCCTGCAGACATATTCAAAACTCACCTGTTGGGTCAAGGTCAGCCTGGAAATCAAGGACAACAGCTTCTAGAGACTGTTTTCAGGCATCAAAACCTGGTTTCCTCCTTAACTTTGACATTTAACTTAGGCATTTTAATTATGATTGTGGTCACACTAGGCTTCTTTGTAATCATCACAGGAAGACTGAAATCTGAATTATTCTCTAGAGGTGTCTATTGTTTCTACAATATTTTTTACTGTAAAGAGAATCTAAAGTAACTCTCAGATTTTTCTGATTGGTGACTAAAGTTTTGAGAAAAGAATATCAGTTCAACAGATGAGTGGCTGTGGGATTCCTTGCATAGGTAGAAGATGTTTTTACATCCCCCCTCTGTTCCTTGAGACCAGGATCACAAGCCCACTACCACCACCACCACCACCACCATCAGGATATGCTCTCCAGCATGGAGAACATGGAACATTCTCAACATCTGCTCTTGGAGCTGCTTGATTGTTTAACAGTGTGCTGGGTCAGAGGGAAGCCAGCCCTGCAGGTATTTTGGTGAGCTGAACATTTGATGGTAGCATGGGATATACAGGTTCAAGACCTTTCATTTGGGTAAATGAAGAACAAATCTCCATCTACTGCCTTACAAGAGGGCTAGATGAATGTCTCTATGTGAGAAAAGCAGAGCTGACAGGCACTTAACTCCTGAAAATAGCAGAGATTCTTTTTCAGGTTTGAGGCCATATCAGAGATAGTACCTGATTGGTATTTGACAGCTCCAGTTTCTAGCATTTATGCCTGTATCAGAAGTGCATGGAGAGCCCAAGTAACTTAGGGACTGCTGACCCCTGTGCAGTAAAAAGGTCTAATAGGTGTTAAAAAATGAGCCTGACATGTTGGTCACATCCCCTATTTTGGCTCTGTGAAGAATTTATTGCCCTGAGCACCTCTCCACACCTCAAACACACAAATAAACCCCAACATAACTTCCCTCTGTGTGGCTTATAGCTATTTATGTAATTGCTCTCCAGCTCAATTAAAAACACTACAGTATATAAGAGACCTCTATGAATTAAAGTGTGTAAACTAACCTGGGCAATTTCAGATAGTTTGAGTTGGGCAGCTGTTAGATAGCAGCTATGACAGTTGGGTGAATGGTAGCATCCCTGAAGAGAGAGGTGAAAAACAAATGCTGAGTTGGAGGCAGGAGGGAGCTGACAATCTCTCCACAAGTTTGATGCAGGCAAACTGCATCCTTCCCCGCCTGTTGGTGGACTTCTCTTGCAGCTCCTGGGGTTTAAATGCCTGGCTTTAAAATATCCTTAATATAGTGTGAATAAATACATTTACATATACATATACATATACGAGTACAAGTTTGTAAATGAGACAAAAAGGGTCAAAATCAGGAACTTCTAAATGTTTGGTAACTATATCTAACTGTGTCTAGGGAGCTCAGGAACTATAATAAATCTATAAAACAAGTTAACACCTGCTCCTCACAGTTCTGTTAATTAACATTCAGTAGAGATGCAAGTCATTTTAATGAGTGATCTGTCGCTCCACAGGAGACAGTCTGGAGTGAAGTGTCTGTCTAGACAAGGCTGCGATTACCACATTTTGTATCCGGCAAACTTCCATGCTCCTCCAGCCAGGGTAGTTGGGTTATTTCCTATGGTCTGACGGATTGAATATCAACCATTTAGTCATTATTTGTCCCTCAAGTTCACGGTAGTTTCTAGTTTTGACTAGGCATACTCCAGGCAATCTGTGTTTTGATGGTGGGAAGGTCAATACAGCTGCATTGACCTGCCTGTAAGCTATCAATCCCCAAATAACAGCACCAGGGTCTCAACACTACAGAATACAGTCCTGCTGGAAAAGAATTAGTGCAGTGGCACAGTCTAATCTTTCTCAAGAAAAGTCACTACCATACACCAGCCAAGGGCAGCACTTGCACATCTAACAAGACTTCTGTTGTCCTAAAGAGATGCTCCCTGACATGGATTTGCTTCAGTTTATTCCATTTGGAAACAGTAAGACTTAGACTTGCTCTGTCCACCATAACCAGGTCTCTGCCTCCTTCTCATGCTTGGGGAAGCTAGGATGGTCCTGCTGCTTCCCATCATCCTGGCCACACATTTTCTGGGATGTTTGTAAGTGAAACTACACTGACTATTTGTTGCCTGGTTCAAGGTTGTTATTGCCTCTGCTGAGCACAAGCTTCCTACACAGAGTGTAGAAGATCTGAGGAGAAAAGTCCTTTGGCACGTTTAACTGTTTGACAGTAATTCAGCCACAGACAAGTTGCTGACGTGAAAAGTATGGCTAATGTCCAAGTGTCAGCACACTGCAATATAAAATGAAAGAAAAATCAAGTCTTGATTTACAAGGGCTCTGGTAAAAATGCTATGACACAATACTGGTAGATTTTAAATAGGGATTTGTGTCTTCAAATCTTTCACCAAGTAATATTGAGGGACCTAGCCTTGCTTTTTGTTTCAGATGGAATACTTGTGGTTTTTTTCTCACCACACAACTATATTAATGGTAGTGCAAGCTGACGTCCAATCCTGGCCTGTTCATGCATGATATCATTATTTTGAAGAAAATGTAGATAGCCAGCAGAAGTTTTCAGTATCTTTCCAGGTTATTATTGGCAGATTTAGAAAAAACTACTATGAAAGTGTCTGAGAAAATGCCTTGTTACAGCCACATATTCAACTGCTATCAATAGATGTGTTTCCTGGATCTGTAAATACTTTGTGACCATCTAGTCAAGAATGCAGATAATTCTGTTTTGTATTAATGTCTTGCACATAGTTACAACATGTGGACCAGCTACCTGTTCATGTTTAGACTTCTTTCTCCAACTGTTTACATTTTTATTTGAAAAGATCCCCAAAAAGGGTTTCCAGATGGCAATAAAATGACAAACCTCTGAAGCCCAGAGTTCTTCAGATTTGCTCATGCTTTACTTAGATGCACGCACTTCAGAACATGACTGCATGCAAGGAAATCATGGGTTCTCCTGGCGTATCTAGACAAGTCCTGCAAACACGTAATTCTCATCCTCTTGCAAAAGCATTCCCAGTCTTTTCCCTTTCCTGCCTTTCATTCCTTATTAAAATCTTTTGGCCTTTCTTTTCCACTTCCATAATTTTGCCTTACTTCTTGTGGGGTTCCACCCTTTCCTTCCCTCTCACCTGCCTATGGACAAGTGGCCAACCTAATTTTTCCAGTCTCCACACAGCACCTTAGCCTGCCAACCAGTGAAGCTGTGGTCTACATCAGCTTTATTCTGGACAAGTAGTAAAGGCTTTGTGAGCAAGACAAATGCTATGCTGCATTAGTTTTTGCCATTGCCATTTGCTTCCATGCTGCAACTGATTTCAAAAGGATTATGGACTGTCTTACCAGCAAACAGAAGGGGCAAGTTGCACAGTTTGTTTCTTCAAAAAGTCAGAGAGAGCTGCATAGCCATGTACAATGACCTCCACATCCCAGCAAGCCTGTGGACTCAACATGCCTACCTGAATTGAGACTCCTTGTGTTTACAACTGGGACCCACTGCATGACTAAAAGCTGTTAGAAGCAAAAGCTGTGAGAAGTCAAAAATTAAAACTAGGTAGGAACGCATTTTAGTTTTTTATCTTCTCTTACAAGAGCCATCTCTTCCTTCATCTCCCTCCTTTTTGTTCTCCAGCAAATGAATTTCATCAAATCCCTATTTTCACAGAAATACATCCTACCTATCCATTTATCTTTCATGTGCCTGTATAGACAAAGTTACATTATGTATTTACACAGCAATTGTCTTCCTTTTTAGCTGATTCTCATACAGGGATAGTGTACTAAAGGAAGGAAAGTTTTGTTTTGTTGAAGTGGAGACGTCTGATTTAAATAGGTGGAGCTGTAACATAGCAGATTCAGGATTCTGGTGAGTAAATTGCACCAAGTCTCACACTCACACATGCATAAGTGGTCTCAGGAGTCGTATTGTAAAGCAGTCTACCTTGTAACACATCACCTCGGCATACAGCTTTAAGTGTCTTAAAGCTTACTTCTATAAAAAAGTTGTTTCCATAGCTCCTGGCCACTTTCTGAAAGTCACAGATTCTGCAGCTAGGGAGTAGTTTTACATCTGATTATATTTTTTTTAAACCAGTTTGCTTATTTTTGTAAGGCAGGTAAATTTAAAGTTAATATACAGCCCCCCTATAGCCGCAAATAATACAATGAAACTTTGTCCTCCAATATGGCTGCAGGGATTTGATCCAGTAAACACTTACTCTTAAGTTTATATGACGTAAATATAGTCTGATATAATTTGATTTAGCAGACATTTATTTTTCTGCTTTATTTATACTGTACAGATCGTGCCATTTATTCCTTGAAAGTATCAACAGGCATAAAATAGAGATCATATGGAATACTTGCAAATTCTGGTTTTTTTTATAATCAGATCTGAGAATGCGTTCCTTTCCCTTTTGAATACATATGATTCACTTAACACTTTGTATTTAGGCCTCCCTTCAAGCTATGCTGCATTAGTTTTTGCCATTGCAAGTTTCTATGACAGTACAAGTCATTTTTATTGGTAAAAATAAGTGACCAGTATTTACTCTCTGTACTTAAATCCAGTTTTTGTTTTGGCTCTGTCATTATATTCTTAACTCTCAATTTCTACAATTACCATAAGGAAAACATTATTGGAGACATTAGAGTTGTCATTGCTAACAATAGCATCTTCAATCTCAAATGAAAAATTAAAAATAATAAGTTCTTCAAAACCATGATAATATAAAATTTGTGACAGCTACAATAAAACACAATATATTGAGTTCTCTTTCATATATTTCTGCACTCGAATCACACACTCAAGCTTCCTCTACAATCATGAAAGCATTTAATCACATATGCCCGTTAAGTTGTATCTCAAAGTACAAGTCAAGTATCACTAAGTCAGTCTAAAAATCTTTCCCATTGAATCACCTATATTATTGGCCAGCATGCTATAATATCCTGTATAGCCTGAGGATAAGATAAACAAGAAGTACACAGAGATACTGCATTTGCATGCTAACGAAGTCAGCCTTCTGGTAATAAAAATAGAAAGCCCCTATCACTTTCCTCCCCTTTGCTCCAACAGATATTGAAGTGTAACAAGCCTTGGAAAACGCAAGATGATAGATATCACAGATATCACACAATATGTAAAGATATCGTTAGTCATTTCTGGGAAACAGGCTTATTTTCCCTTCCTTTTTTTGGTGTTGGACTAGGCCTGTTGTATATCATCACAATGTTTGTCCATGAATGAGTGGACTCTCTCGGACCCTTACAGATAATACTCCTGAGGGTGCACCCGAAGAGGATGTATGTTCCATTAAAACACAGATAATGCGATGCCTACCACTGGAAAACAGTTCTGAGGAATAACATATAGTGTACGCTCAAAGTTTGTTATACAAACATATTTCCTAATCACTTCTGTAGAAACAGCCATAGACACAAAAAAACCCCAAATCATTGATAGTAATGAAGTACCTGTCAGGTTTTCACACACAGAAGTACCAAACACAGCTGGGGCAGAATGATGAGCTGGAGTAAATTCTAATGCAACTGCTGAGGATAATTAGGAAATAAAATAGATTATATTTACACAAATGAGAAATTAAAGGACTTGATAGTCCTGCCTATTGTCCTTCACTGCCTAAAGGACAGGAAAATTCCGAATCACAAAATAATTAAATTTTCTGAGCATTAACAAAGGTTGACAGCATTTCCTGTGAGGGCACTGAAACTATAGAAATATGCCTAATTCTAGACAAAAGAAGTCATTAAGTTGGTTCTGAGGCTGCAAATAAATTGTTCATTTAAGAGGGAAATTTAATACTGTGTGTACTATTAAAAACAGATACTTATGGCACCACGGCACTTAATCTTACAGCTGTGTTTGTGAGCTCCTTTACACTTCATATGGGGAATCTTTCACATACCCTAGGAATTGCAACCAGCAAGAGATCCTAGGCCTCTGGGCAACAGCCCTGTCTCTGCAGGATGGCGAGGAAAGGCAGATGGAGTGACAAATTGCCCAGCTCCACTCTCGGAGTCAGGACTAACCATTGCACTTTGAAGGGACTGACACACTTCAATCAGAAGTGCTGGTGTTTGTGGAGTCCTGTATCACCCTGACCCTCCAGGGCAATGTTGGACCACATGCCTCCTCCTTGCCTCTCCTAGCAAAGACTACCTGGCTGTACTAGCTCCTGAGAAGGGTTGCGGTGGAAGGTGCCTTGCCCTGATTTCCAGGATGAATCCCAAGTCATGTTTACTACTGACCATGCTGTGCAAAGGGCTACTGCCCTCTGCTCACAGGAGTAGGGGAAATTTTAAATGTTCAAGCTCCACACTGACCCCATTTTCACTGATGGTCACATTTTTGCAGCTGTTGATCTGCTCAAACATCTCAATACACAAGAGTCAAAGAAAGTTTTCAAATAAATAATTATTAGCACAATAGGAAACTACCAGTGGGAAGGGCATAAAACCACAGAAAATATCCCCAATAACTTAAACTATTCCCTTTTATCCCCATGGCCTTAACTTTTGCATGATTTAGGTCAATGCTATTACAAGGTTGCTGAGATGTCAAATCCCAGCTACTTTGATAACTTGCCAGTTTAGCAGAGTTCAATTAGTTGGGGACAGCCTAAACCCTGTAGACTTTGGCATCCTGCCTGTGGCTACACACATTTTAAACCACAACCACCCTGCCTTATGCAACAGTGGATAAATATCACAGCTAAAGGGATATAATAAGGGTAAGGTTTCCAAAGCTGAAAGACTTTCTGTGACAACAGTGTTAAAAGGTTTAAGTGGGTTCAAGTACTACAGTGCCAGGCCCAGCCAAAAAGAAAAAAAGACAGGTTAGAAAGAGAGAAGGAGGGGATCATTGAGGAGAGGAAATAAGAAGGTGGCTCAGGAAACAGGTAACATGTAACACTGACTTAGAAAGACCTAGAAAAATTCTAAGAAGGATTTGATGTTTATCATCTAACCCAGTCAAAATTTTTTAAAGTCTTATAAAATTTGTTTGTGCAAAGTATCCTGTAATCATTTAATCTTAAAATGGACATTTATGAAGGGACAGATTGCCGTCCTACTAGGGAGTTTTTTGCACCTTGATTTTTAAGATCTGTTGTGCTCATTATCAGTGAAGACACATAAGTTTACACAAGCCTTGGATTACCCAGACCGTAACTGTATGAGGTTTCAATTTTTTACTTATTTTCTATTTTTATCAATCAAAAAATGCCAAGTGGGAATGGGGCAAGATGTGAAGCAAGCATTATTGAGGCTCTAAAGAAAAAATGCTGAGGCAGAACAGACAAAATTAATACACTGAAGTGGGCAAGATCATTGAAATCGGGGGAAAGGTGGACAGTGAATTATTTGAATTTGGAATTTTTTTAATGTCGTCATATAACAAAAGCAGGCCACGCATTTTTTCCCATCACCACCACACTGCAGGTAGGAAGTGACTACTTCTGTCATTGTTGACAGAATACCATTCCCTCACTTCTTCCTAAGCGTCTTCCTTTCAAAATTGACTCTGTGGGTAAATTCACTTGTATGATGCAAGTAATATGATGACTGGACCAAATACTTTGTGAATTAGGCATACAGCCATACCTCAAGGAATGAGAAGACACTAAATAGAGTGCCAGCCTTGTGTTACGACAGTTACAGAGTAGATTCTTCTTTTTCTATCATTATCCTCACTCAAAGGATAGGTAACTCATTAGAAGTTGAATTAGCAATGAGAAACCAAGGACCTAATCATGGTTTTCATGATGATGTGCCATCTGACAACAGAAAACTAAATAGCCCTCTGAATCTCAGTTCTGTCATCACAGGATGGCAACAGTTCTATACATGCAAATCATGTCACTTTTATGAGATGTAGCAAAATCATTGCTATGAAAGAGTTGTGTGGAAAGTGATAACGCAAATTAGCCATTGGGGCAGAAACATGAATTGTGTTGCAGACAGCACTACTCTCAGAGGAGCAGTTCCCCCTCCTTCCTCTACCTGTTTTATACCTAAAATTCAGTGACATCCTTGGGAGAGAGCATGCTGCTTCTGTGCACACACACAGAGTATCTTTTTCTGCTTATCTCAGGAACTTATGTATAAAGCTTCCACATACAGGAACAAAGTAGTGGTGTTACGTCCTCAGGGGAGTATAATTTAAAACTAAATAAGGACTACCACCAAACATCCCCACTCCACTAAAGTAATTTGAATTCTCCCACACACTTGAGCTACTCTTCACAAACTCCACAGTTACTTCCTAGCACCAACTCTAATCTCATACACTTCATCTACTAAGTAAAAAAATAATTTTTAAAAATAATTTTGCTTTAAGTTTGAAGAAAAACATTAGGAAAATTTTATGTCAGTAAAAAATTCCTTTTTTATTACCTCCTGTCTCCAGGAGCATTTCTCATCGTTCTCAAAACAACCAGGGAAATTAACTGATGGTACAAAGGTTCACTGTTATCAAATACAGTTTTAGCACTAATTTAAGTTTTAGTAGGAAGTAAGATCTGGGTGCAATTAGAATTAATAAGGAGATCTTTTTCCCACATCTTTCGCATGAAGCTTTGAAGCCTTTATAACATTCCCTAGATGCATTTTACTTAATATTGGTATGCCCAAAATATGCCTCAGGAGTAACTCTAGAAAATACCTACATTTAGGCAGTCCATATCAGAGACCAGAATTTGCCAACAGTACTTCAGAAGAAACCCACACCCGCTTCCAGGATCCCCCAGAACACGAGCAATTCTCAAGCACTCATGTAAATACTGGTAAGTCCAGGATGCTGCCTCTAGATTTTTGACCACAGGGAACAGGAGATCCGTAGTCAGTCTCAGTCCTCTCTTCCTAAGCCCCAGCTTTCTGGCAACACATCACCAAAGATACAGTCAATGTAGATTGCCAGGAGATCTGCTCAGCAATTGCTTCAGCAATTGTCTAGAATTATGGGATACAGAAAGCTTAGTTTTCTTCTGGATTCTTTGGCAAGGGATTGTGAGAAGCCTGCTCTTTCCTTACCTTCGAGGTCCTACTTCTCCATTTTTTATATATCCATGTACATAGAAAATGTGGTTCTGTATACCGTGTTGTGCAGTTATTACAAAGATAATGTTAAGGGATAGCTTTGGAATCATTAGAATTTTTTGAGGTCTGTTTGTGAAGTCTCTCTCTGCCACCATGTCATTACTGGATGCACTTTAATTGCTGTCCCAGTCATTTGTGAACTCAGCATGCTGGGTCTGAATTAGCAACAGTGTGTACTTTCAGTCTACAAATACTAAAATGAAAAATACACTGATAACAGCAATAACCTTCAGACAAGAGACAAAGGGATCTTGGTGGGCTATGTATGGGAGAAGAGGTATCTCTTTTCCTCTCTTAACATCCCTTCTACCTCCAGCCTGACCTTATCGAGGGCCTGAGACTTGTCTACACAGAGATCACCTCACAAGGAGATGCTGCACTGTAAGGGAGCACTGCACCAAGGACTCATGGCCTGAAGTCCAGGGTCTCACTGCATATGTCCCTTCTCACTAAGGGTACATCAGGTGAAGAGTGAAGTTGTGAGAGTACTCTCACAACTCCCATCCTGCAATGGCTCTGCTTTGGTACCACCATTTTGCCAACAAAGTTCCATTCCTTCAATGCAAAGACTCAGCATGTCTGCAGTTCCCAAGGGGATGGGTGCCATTGTGCAGCCAAGAACCGAGGGGGATTGAAAGTGCATCTTTCGCATCAGAAGTATAGAATTTGAGCTTAGTCACCAAACATAATAAATGTCATAGCTGAAGGGATAACCTGATATAGAGAATATGGGAGATTTTTCCTGT
Source organism: Pseudopipra pipra (assembly GCF_036250125.1). Lineage (NCBI taxonomy): Eukaryota > Metazoa > Chordata > Aves > Passeriformes > Pipridae > Pseudopipra > Pseudopipra pipra. Next base: position 52,668,369 of record NC_087553.1, read on the forward strand.
TTGGATGGCATGTTTACCTCTGCTCAGTTTTATAAGACAAGGGGATAATGGCCTCATTGTATGTACAGTTTGAGATAATGCAGTTTGCTCTGTTATATTCATGTCTCTGTTGGCCTTCAGAAGTTCCAGGAGAAGGAAAATAATCTTAACAAAACTTTCAAGAAGGATGACTTGTTTAGCTGAAGTTAATTTTGTAAAAGAAGTTAACTTTGTATGTACTTGCATCTAATAAGATGGCAGATTAGGTGCATCTAATCAAGGTACACCTTATTGTAGTGAAAATACTAGCCACTGTTTCTTTTGTTGCCGCTGTAGTCTGGTGCTGAAAAAATTCTCCACAGCAGTTAATTAGGGGTGAGATAAGAAAGGGTTTATTTGCCAAGGCAGTAGATGGTATACGACGCGCACACCGGCCGTGCCTGAGAGGTTACATTTTATAACACCATCCATCCAATCCCAGATGTGTCCACCCTGTGGCCTTTACTCTAGTCCGCCCCGGGTCCTCCCCCTTAAAATGAGTCTGGGGTGTATTTTGGGACCCCCCATTCATCCCATCTTCACCATCATCAGAGCACAAAGGGTACATAGTTACCTAATTCTTGACCGTATTCTGTGGTTTAGGCCCAGATATGCTGTTCTGTCAACCATCTAGGCCTTGCCTTGACAAAAGACTAAACATTTCTGCTGTATTCAGAAGTAGGATTGATATGGGGAGCATAGAATGGGGTAAGAGGGTTAAGGAATATATAAACAAGGGTACTGGAGAAAGGGAAAGGGACAAGGGACAAAGAAGGAAGGGGTTTCTGCTTTTAAAACCTACTTATAAAACTTACAAGTCTTACAAATCTTAGAAAAATAAAAATCCATTAGGGGCTTAAGGCATAACTTTAAAGAGGTAATTGGCCCATCATTGAAGCACATTATTTATCATGTGATCTGCTTATTCACACAGATTATGCACAATAGAGTACTTCTTTATTTCACAGTGAATAAAAAAGTATATATATGTAATTGACTCTGTCAAGATCACATTCATCTACATTAAATAGTAAGGTGATAAATGTCCAGTCAGGAAATACCAACCTGCTTAAACAATTGGTTGTCTTCTTCTTAAAATAAAAAATGTAGGCATTTTAGTATAAATAGCCACAGATACCCCCACCTTGGCTAGAAAAAGTAAGATAAGCAGTAAGTCTAATTTATCTTCCCTGATTTATAGTAAATTTTGTTCAGAGGCTTGGCACTTGACCTTGGCTAGAATTCTGCTTCTCTGTCTCTGCATCCCACTCATATTGTTGTCTGTATGTTGTGAATGATCTTCAGGCACAGAGGGCTCTGAAGCATAAGTGAATTAGAATTAAGGACTTCAGAAACATTTGGCAAATTTCAATAAATTTTGGTAGATCAAAAAGGTATTTCCAAATTGTGTCCCTTTGCAGGTTTGCAAAGCACATAACATGCAAAATAATGTGTTTGCCCTTCCCTTCTTAGTAGCAAACTGACTCACATGCAGACACACAGCTCTAGACTAACAGAAATAGTCCTGTATGTGCTGCCTTTGCCTGGGGAGGAGAGTACTGTTGGAGGGAATAAAGGAGAGAGATGATGTAACTAGCAGGCGGGAAGATAAGAGGCAGGAGAAGGGAGGAGGGCAGAGAAGTGGGATCTTGTGGGGAACCAGGATGTGACAGTTAGAGAGGAAGGTGCAGGGGCTGTGGGAAAGAGGGGAGTGGTTCTAAAGGAAACAGATGGGAAGAGAGACAGATGGGAGATAGGACTCAAATACATAGTAATCCAAACTTCTTTAAATCAGATGGTCATGCAAAAATGTAGTTTGCTTCCAGTCACTTCTAGAGATTGAACTGGATGATCTCAAGGAGTCTCTTACAATTTATATTATTTTTTGTTTAGCATCAGCCCTCCAAATTGCAAATGTTTTACTTTACACAAATGGATATGATCAAAGGATTTTCTTAACTAGATAAAGATGATTGTACCAAAAAAAGTACACAAGATCAGATCCCAATACATGGGAACCCAATAGAGGGGTAATTTATTTATGGTGCCATATACAAAATGCTGCAAATAAGAGTGGAATTTTTGAAATCAATATTTTTCTAACTTAATCTTACATTGCTATTAGTATATAACATTCTGTAGCTAGTACAGAAAAAATCACATGTAAGAATTTGGGACCAAGAGTTGCATATTAACTTTAAAAGATATAAATGCAAACAAACAACAACAACCAAACCAAACAAACAAAAAACCAAAAAAGAATAACCCTGTTAAAAGGAAAAAATAATTTCAGAATGGATGATAAATGCATAGAGCAGATAAAGGAGCTCCTAAGAAATTGTTGTCTGCTAGACCAGGGCTTTGAATGAACTTCAGAAGATGGAGCCAGGAAGCAGTAATGAGGATAAAATGAGCCATGTGTCCTGGAATAATTAGATAATTCTCTGACACAGCCCACACATTTTGGCTGGTTCAGGCCTGTTTCATGGCCGGTTCCCTGTGTTCCAATGTCCTTCATCCATTTCCCTCACTCTGGACTAAGTTTCTCTGAAACCACAAGCAGATGTTCTCCAGACTAAAATTCAGAACAGAGAAAACAAGTTATATTCAAAGGTTTATATAGTTCGTGGGCTCATTAGTAATCTGCCCAGAGCTGGTGATGCTTTGGAGACCCTTTAAGAACAGACAAATGAGCATGAAGTACGAAGGAGACATAATTTTATAGACCTAAATGTACCACAGCCTGTGGTCTTAAAACATCCCACCACATCCATGGCGCAAAAAGACAGGGGGAACAGCACATTTACGTGATTATTTCTCAACACATTGTACTCTTAAAAATGTATATTTGTCATTGAGATGAGTTATTGTGCTCTTCACCTGGAGCTATTGTCAGTCAAGAGCTATTTTGCTCATTTACAACTGTATCAAATCAAAGTCTTTACAGATCTACCATTTACATACCAGATTATTTTTTTGTGCAGGTGTTTTGCTTACACAGAAGGAAGCAGCAATATATTGTGATTAAAGAGGACCTGAAAGTCCAGAGTGCCAACACCAGCTCTCCATCAGGTGCTAGCTGATTCATTGGCTTTTAATGTGTAACTAACGACTAACAATTAAGGTAGCAGTTGATAAGACTGTCTCACTGAAGTTAATAGAAGTGAACAAATGTTGTCCTAATGAATACTGATGCTGACTCGGTCAGTTAATACTGCTAAAGCATTAGAAAATTTGAATAAAAGGTGTAGGGAATGTTATGATCTCTTAACATCATCTCTCTCCTTCCTGTGGATTAAATCACTGTGGATTAAAACCTTTGCCTGTAGTTCCTCTCTGCCGCAGCCGGACCCCCGCTAGATCCCTCGCAGCCCGAGAGGCGCGGCGGGGCGCGGCGGAGCGGTGCGGGGCTGTGCGGTGCGGTGCGGGGCTGTGCGGTGCGGTGCGGTGCGGAGCCCCCGCCCCGGCCCGCCCCGGCCCCCTGGCGGCCAATGCACGGCCGGGGAGGCAGAGCCGAAGAAGGAGTCAGGGAAAACATCAGTCCCAACTTTCTCACCTTGAAAGGAACCAGGCGCTCCCGATGCGTCCCCTCCAGCCGCCCTCCCTGCCAGCCCAGCCTCCTCGGGAGCGCCGTCCGACGGCTCGTGCTTGCCCCGCCAGCTGCCCCCTGCCCCACGAGGGGGAGAGACCCGAGTAGGGGGGCGCCTCTGGGGACCGTCCCCCTAGGTCCCTGCTGCCCGGGGGCCGCGGGCAGCGGCGGCTCTGTGGCGGGGCTCGATGCGGCTGCCATGGGGCGCGGGGCTCCCCTCGGACCGCGCCTGCTGCGGGCAGCGCTGCTGCTGCTGCTCTTCCTCTGCCCCGCCGCTGGCAGCACCTGGATGTGAGTAGCCGGGCGGGGGTGGGAGGGCTGCGCGGTGCCCGTCCCCTCGTGTCCGCCGGGGCCCGGCGCTGACGGGGGTCTGCTCCTGCAGGTGGCTGGGCATCGCCGCCGCCGGCGGGCCGGAGAAGCCGGGCTGCACCAGTCCTCCGCTGAGCCGCCGGCAGCTGGACCTGTGCGAGCAGAAGCCGGAGCTGGCGCCCGCCATCCGGGAGGGAGCGCGGCTGGGCCTCCAGGAGTGCCGCAGCCAGTTCCGACACGAGCGCTGGGACTGCCGCTCGCCGCCCGCCGCCCGCCGCGGCACCGCCGCCCCCGCCGCCCTCGGGCACCAGCTCAGCAGCGGTGAGTGTCCGCCCCGGTGGGGCCGCCGGGCCGGGTGGGTCCGCTGCAGACACAGCGGGGCTGCCCCGGTGTGTTGGGTTTGCGTGGCGAGGATTCCCTCGGGCCGGCGCCGGCGACCGTCCATCCGTCCGTCCGTCCGTCCCGACGGCAGAATCGGACACAGCCGGGGCGGCGGGGCGGGCGGTCGACGCAGCCGTCGCGGGAGGCTACCTCAGGCACGCTAAACGCACCCAACAGACGAAACCTGCCCTTGTCTTTCCAGCGTTGATGTTGTTAACTGTAATTTTTGCTTAGTGCGGCCGTGGACGACGCTGCCCGTATGTAGATCCACTTAAATATGTTGAAATGTTGTTATTCTTAGACTTATGTTGGGTTGATTCCCTTATGTCACAATTACTAAATGAGTGGGGTGATGAGACATAGTATTTCAAAAAGGTCACTTGTTTGCAGGTAAAAAATCTGCTCAAGGCACCACATACAGTGTGAATTGCTTTAAAATGTATTATATGTGCTCAGCGACATGGTATTGATCAGCACAGCAAAACTAAAGCTCTTTTTATTGCATAAACTAATTATGGAACTGCTGAAATTTCCACTGAAATAAGGAGAAGCCTTTGGGGGTTACATTTGATTCAAATTACGTTTGAATCAAATGTCAGCACCAAGGTATCCTGCAAACTAATTTTTAACACTCTGGTCACTGATTGTGTGATTGATGTGAATTTAGGTATTGTGGCATTTCCTTCTGTGTTTCTGCAATCTTCACTTTGTACTAAAACATGGTAAAAACCCCAAGCATTAACCATGAAAACATAAAATGAGCAATAAAAAGTGATTCCAAAAAGGAAAAAAGAAAATGGGACAAGTTTGCCCCATTATATGTAGCTGTATGTATTGTATGTTAGTCCTTCTGTCCAACAGGAAGGGCTGTTCCTGAAGACCCGCAGATGAGTGCCACTGCTCACCCACAAAGCTTCACTAGTGTGTCCTGTAGAAGCCTTTTATGATCGTACCAGCACCATAGACCACTACGAACAAGGGAAACAAACAGGAACTTTCCTGCCTGTGAGCAGGAACCTGGGAGATTGTTTCGCAACAGTGAAAATTAGCACAGTGAAATTTTGGCTACAGTTATTCACCACCCCTGGATTTTCAGTTTGCTTAGAGTATACCTTGCTTAACATGGTTTAAAGCTGTGTGCCACATTATGCTGGAAGTCTTAGAGAATGGAACCAGCTTAAGAAGCCCATGCAGGTCACTCCATGATTCTTCTGAGATATAGTCCAACAATTAAAGGCCTTTTATGCTGTTGTCTTTCCCATGGCCACCTTATTCTAGGAAAAGCACATGACCTAAATATTCTTATGCCATCCTGATTTCTATCTGGTTTAACACTTCTGGGGCTCTTTGCAACCTTTGTGAATTAGAATAACATTAATGTTTGCTGAATCTAGCATGAGGTAAGTTCTGGCCCTATACCAAAGTAATCTGGGATTGTGACAGCTTCTCCGAGATTTAAACTAACCTTTTCTTATTCCTCAAATCAATGTGAATAGTGAAAAGCAGAGTGGAGAGTAAGGGGTTTGGAATATGGTTAGTTCGAGGTTTGATTTTTTTTATTTTTATTTTTTATGATTAAAACTTAATTGGCTTGAAAATTTCTGTGGCAAATAAAGTTCCCAATCAGATTTAGAAAGAAGTTACCAAAAAATGCGTGATACAAGCATCAGGAAACAGCACCATTAGTAGCACGGTCCTATGAAGGGACTGTGAAGTCATTTTTGGATATGAACATCCACTACTTTAAACAAATTAACACTACAGAACAAGCTGTGATGACTTTAAACTTGTAACTGTTCCCTTCTCATAATAGTCTGACTTGTAAAATTGCTTTCTACAGCCCAGCCAGGAAGGTAATCAGAGGGAGTTATGAAGTAATATTTTCATGCCTTGCTTTGTAGGCACGAAGGAGACTGCGTTCATCTATGCGGTGACATCAGCAGGACTGGTGCATTCAGTGACGCGATCGTGCAGTGCGGGGAATGTGACCGAGTGCTCCTGCGACCTGAGCCTGAGGCATGGCGGCTCGGCCAGCGAGGGCTGGCACTGGGGCGGCTGCTCTGACGATATCCACTATGGAATGTCATTCAGCAGAAAGTTCCTGGACATGCCTTTGAAGAACTTAACGGGCAAGAGTGGGAGCGGACTGGTGGTGATGAACCTGCACAACAACGAGGCTGGGAGGCAGGTATGTGTCATTCAGATATGGGCAGCGACTGCTTGTTCACCTTCTTTGACAAAATGACATCAGCTAAAGGAGGCCGGCCCTTGACTGCAGGTGTATGTGGAGCCAATGGTAAAAACAGCACTAACATTCACCAAAGCGAGCATGTACAAACTCAAAATCAGAGCTGGTTTTAACTAACTAATCCCCATGGATTAAAATAAAAGCCACAAACTAAGAAATAGATCTGCAATGCTTAAATAATAGTTATCTTAACTAGATATTTGATACTCTGTAGCAAATTTGAAATAATCCTGTTGTCAGCATAATACGAGTTTTTTCACTCACTATTCTGTTATAATCATGACCTACATTTTTAATTCTCTCTAGTACTGAAGGAGAAGGCCAATTGGACAAAAGGCCTCATTACTCATCCACAGTCTGGGGTGCACACCTGAGACCACAAGTTTCGCATTGTTCAGAGAGGAAATCAAGAGTTAATATTGTCTTTTAAAACATGGGATAGAAATGACACATCTATTTTAAAATAGCTCATTGGTTAAAGCATGAATCAAAGAAGTGAGAGGAGAGTGGATTTGGACAGCTTTTCATCAGCCCAAAGAACTTCAAAACCAAGTTTGCAGAGGAAATGTATGTTTGTGAGTGTGTGGCATTGGATTCTTCTGTCCTGTCCTGTGGAGGGTAAAAAATGGGGGGCAAAACAACCTATACAGGGAGATGTGAGCCTGTGAGTGCTTGGAGCTTACGTCTGGAATGACAAAGACTTGGATGCTGGTTCTTGCTTTCAAATTACTTTCTCTGCTTTACCTTGGAGTTTTTAATTTCATCTTTAATGGCTGTCTCTGGGTCTATAATACTTTAGGTCTGTTCTGCTCAGTGACACAGATATAACTAAAGAAGGAAAAAAGAAAAAAGGAAAGACCTTTGGTTTTAACTACATATATTGATGGACTCCATTGTAATTCAGTCATTTCTTGTAGCCAGAAGCAGGATCAGTGAGTTTTACTGAACCCAGCTTTCCTATCTGCTGTAGACAAAGAATAACCATAGGAAGCCGTCATGAGAGCTATGGTGGTATAACTGAAAACTATTTTAATATAAACTAATTTTTACAGGTAATATGTTATTTCATTTAAGCTATACAGTTGTAAATCAGGTCCCTTCCAACCCAAACCGTTCTATGATTCTGTGGCTCTATGACGTAAGCCCTTTTCATAACTGAAGTGGAAGAAGCAAACTTTAAACCTTAAGTAGATGCTGAGAACACTTACTGTAAGTTTAATTAGATGCCAGTCAGCTAAATCATCTCCAAGGAAAGTGATTGGTATCTTGTAGTAGGAGATGTTAATAAGAGTAACAAGTGATTATTTCCTTAGGGAAGGAGCAAAAGGTTGTTTCTCATGTTTGGAGAGAGAGTTAAGGAAGGAGATAGTAATTTCTATAAAATGGTCTCTCTTAATTTAAATACACAGTACAGATATAAATTTTTATTTTATTACTCATGTTTGTCATTAGACAGAGCCATTGTCTCAGATTAGGGCGACAGAAGTGTAGGGAAGAAGCCTGCAAGGCTCCAGAGGAACTTGAAAGAGAAAGAGAATGTGATTTCTGTGGTAAGGTGTCAGTGATATGGGTTTCTCTTTGATACCCTTTTATCTTGTTGGCCTTTACCTTTAGAATAGCAGCAGCAATAATTTGTTGTCCTTTTGTCTGCAGTGACAGTGTTTACTTGTGATTCCCATACAATCCTTGTGCTCATCATTCATTGCTGCCAGTGGGCCAGCAGAACTGTCTGGAGTCTTCTGCTGTGAACTGTACCAAGCAACTGTTCAACTTTAAAAAAAACCTACACACACAAACACAGAGCCTAGAACATAAACTTTTATTTTTGTGTTGCTTTCTTCAAAGTTGGATCCGTTTCCAGATCACACCTATAGTCAGCTGGGTCATATGTGTCATGGGGATGGGATTGACTGGCAAAGGAGAAAAGTGCATTCAGCCAAAGAGAACATGTTTTCAAATGGTGAACTAAAGTTACAAGGATCTAACTGAGTCTTCGTTTTCCATGAATAGTATTTTTGAGAGGATCAAAGTTATCTTATATGTTGGCTATATGTGTAAAATATAGTAGATTGTGAGTCCACACTTTTAATGACAGGCAACAGTAGTATTTTCTATTTTCATTCACATTGAGTGAGTGAATGAAACCAGAGTTTTAGACTAGACTGACAGTCTCTGGGAATGTGGTAGAATTTGGCCCAACAGAAACTATTAGATACTGAGGACCTTTCAGGGTGTTGTGGTTGAACCACAGCTGCTTGCTCACATCCCCTATATTCTTCCCCTCCCCTCAGTGGGCTAGGGAGAAGGTTTGGGGCAAAAAATGGTAAAACTAGTGGTTTGCAATAAGAAGATTTTAAGAATTGAAACAGAATGTAATAATGTAATGAAAAGGGAGATATCAAAGAGAGAGGAACAAAACCTGAGAAAAATTAGTGATGCACAATACAACTGCTAACCACCTGCTGAATGACGCCCAGCCTGTCTCCCAGCAGTGACCTACCCCTCCTGGCCAAGTCTCCCTAGTTTATATACTGGGCATGATGTTCTGTGATGTGGAATATCCCTTTAGCCATTTGAAGTCAGCTGTCCTGGCCATGCTCCCTCACAGTTTCTCTTGCAGCTCCTCACTGCAGCACAAGACACTGAAAAGTCCTTGATTTAGTGTAGGCACTACTTAGCAACAACTAAACCATCAGTGTGTTATCAACATTATTCTCATACTAAATACAAATCAAAGCTTTGTGCTAGCTAATAAGAAGAAAACTAACTCTATCCCAGCTGAAACCAGGACACGTTTCAGGTTCTTCACAGTACTGAGCTCTCCAAAAGGATTCTGTACCCTGTCACAGGCTTATTTTGTGCATATGACACATGAACTCATTCCTTTTCCAAGGCACTGTGGCATTGTTTTCTTAAGAAAAACCAAATTTGCTGCAAGCCCAAAAGGCCAGAAGACCCTTATTTCACTGATGCTGTATCAATGGTGTATTTGTTGTTCATTATCTTGAAAGAAAACATGGAGAGTATTTAGGCAGCTTTCATGCATAAATATTTTGTAATTTAATGGCAAACTCTAAGATAAAGCAAATATTTTGACCACTGTCCAGAATAAAAGAATGTTTATTATTGGTACTTGGGTTTTCTAGCAGTAATGTTATCTGAAGTGAAGTTTAGCATAAGTCTTCCTTTTTGTATTTTTAAATCTTTACATAGGAGATGCCGGAAAATGTTTATGTTCATGTTTTGGGGCTTATAAGAAGGATATTTTGATACCTTATTACCTTTTGTAATGAATACTATCACGTTCCTGGTTCAGTGTCTTGAAAGAGCAGTCTTCTAGGGACAATACTTCTGTGTCTTCGGCTGGGCTACTTGCCCACATGGAAATAACTCACCCTTAGCAGTTAGCAGACATGTCCAGTGCTTCCTCTGACAATTTCTGGACCCTTATGCCCTTAGTAAGTACCTTATCATACTGACATGAAAACAAGGAGTACATCTGTAACCTTATAAATCTTGTAGCACAATATGATTTCAAACTACTTTGAGATTCTAATTGCTTGACAAAAATAACTAATCACTCAAAATTGGAAAAATACTATTAAATGCTCTCTGTTTGTAAACTGTGTGTAAAATTTCCTTTGATATTGTGTTTCTCTTTTCCTTGACATTTTGCCTTGTTCTCGTGCTGCATCTGTGAATGTGTGATTTTTCAGTGCACTTTTACAAACTCTAATGTGAGATATGTCAAAATACTAATCGTATAATTTTATGCTATGACTATTAGATATTCAAAAAGGAAGTATTAAATTGATTGTCTGCTGAGTATTTGAGTTGTAGTCTCAGATAAAGTAAGTTACTCCTTGTTTACAGATTCCAGTTCTTTGAGGCTTGGTCTCCTATAAACTGAAGTAAAATTCTCATGTGTTACAAAAGCTTGACACAGACTTCAGATTCCCATTGTTGGCCAGACAGTCATTGTTCAGCCCAGCCCTTGCTTCTGCAGGGGCATGGAAAAGTAACTCATCTAAGAGTATTTTAGTGTTGGCAGTAACTCTGGAATCTTTGCTAAAACATTGAAAATGAGAAAAGTAATATGAATGCAACTATCTAATTGTGTTAAATAGAGCCATTGTGAAACTGGAAACACTAGAAACCCAAGCTAGTTCATGTATGCAGAAATTGCAAGAACCAAGCTTTATCCTGTAAGTGGGAAGCACTTGAGATTTACTCCAGAATACCTCAGTAGAAGACACCTCTGCTGAGCCATGGTGGCTCTTTTGATAGACTTTCTGCGAAGCTCGGAAAGGTGGGCATCCTCCTGCTCTTCCAACAGAAGTCTGCCCTGAGGTGCCTCGGGGCTGCGCGCTGCACTGCTTTGGGTGCTGAGCCACGCTGTGCCCAGGTGCTGTTGTGTGACCTCAGCCATTCTCAGAACATTAGATAGAGACTGGGTTGTGGATGTTTAGTTATCTTGGTGGTAGCTGCAAGGCACCCTTAAAAGGCTACATAACTGGGCACTTACCTGCTCAGTGTCTTCCAGCATAGGAAGGGTACTTTGACCTGCCCTGTCCCTGCTTTCCCTTTCTGCTATTCCCCATGAGAGCCATTTGCATTCCAGTGGTGGAAGGAGTGACACAGGACATGTAATTTCAGGTGGTTAAGATCCTCCAGAATGAAAAGTGATTCAGAAATCATAGCTTTTGTTGTTGTGATTTGATATTGCTACATTATGGCCATTGCAAAGTCCAAATGCAGAGCATTTCTGAAGATGGGGTTTCTCATAGAGAGGGTCTGTGGTTCCTAACATGCTGTGACTTCCCTGTCACTGAAATGGCAATGGCAGCTGTAATATTAAATACTTTGAGACCTCTGTGTTACTGATGTCAGGCAGCATTCTTAATGAATGAAAGATCACATCCAAATGTTTTTCTCCCTTTGCTTTCAGGCTGTAGCAAAGCTGATGTCTGTGGATTGTCGTTGTCACGGTGTTTCTGGGTCCTGTGCTGTGAAAACTTGTTGGAAAACAATGTCATCCTTTGAAAAGATTGGCCGGTTTTTAAAGGATAAGTATGAAAACAGCATACAAATATCAGACAGACTGAAAAAAAAGCTACGCAGGAAAGAGAAAAGCCAGAGAAAAGTACCAATCGGGAAAGAGGACCTGCTATATGTGAACAAATCACCCAATTACTGCGTTGAAGATCAAAAATTGGGGATCCCTGGGACTCAGGGAAGAGAATGTAACCGCACCTCCCAGGGACCCGATGGCTGTAACCTCCTGTGCTGCGGGCGCGGGTACAACACCCACGTTGTCAGGCACGTGGAAAGGTGCGAGTGCAAGTTTGTCTGGTGCTGCTACGTGCGCTGCAGGAGGTGTGAGACCATGACTGATGTACACACCTGCAAGTAAGATGAAGTACAGGAAACACAGCCAAACCATCCTGCCCTGTCTGGTGCAGAGCTGCCACACAGGCAGCAAATCCTATTACTGTGTGGGATTTTGGGGGAATCAGCCTCGGGGAGAATGGGTACTGCCAAACAACAAATAGTCCAAGCATTTGGCGACTGAAAGAACAAGTTAGTGAGCACCAGACTGCATGCAGGGGCAGCTTAAACAACAAAAAAGGACTACTGATGACACATTTGAATATCTTACTCCATGAGCAGGGACAGACACTAAACTTTTCAAGTCTTTAATAGCTACAACGTCCTGAAGATCCATGTGGTGGGCAGGTACAGTGGAGAAAACTCAAGATCTCATTAGCCAGAGACTGAAGAGTTAAGAGGACTTGTAAGATATATGTCTATGTCTATGTTTTTATAAGTGGGACTAGATGAATCCACTAGATGGTTCATTTCTGCACTTCAGAAAAAATCACAAGGTTAGGGGAGATGTTCTTCTTTTGACCACTGTTTGCTTTGCAGCCATTCAGAAAGCTGTCTTCTGTGTAATATGCAGAAAAGCATCTGGTACTGAGAAATGTGCATGACTGCAGAGGGCTCAGCACTGCCTGGTTGGGAGAGGAGGATCTGTTGGCGTGAGGCAAGCTGTGCCCAGAGTAGAGAGGTGAGAGCACAGCTTGATGAATGTGAATGGTGTACCAAATAGCAACCTCAGGATTTTTTTTACAGCTTGTCCTTCAAATGCACAAGGGACAGGCCTGAGGAGGGACAAAAATACAGTTTAATATTAGAAGGAAACAAAAACCCTTGCAGGCATTTCCTCAGCATCTGAGCACACATTTTGTGAGTCAGCTGGTCATCACCTCACTGTTGAACTCTATGCAATAACTTGCCATGTTCAAACATCTCACTGGTGTTTCACCATCATTTTCAAAATTAACCATGTGAAACACAGCCCAAAGAAATCTGCCATAAAGCAAAAGATTTTTTAAAACATGTTTTCTTTATAGAAGCAGCATTTAAAATTTTTCATTAGGTTGCATCCTCATTAAATTCAGTGCACAATGTAATTTATGAATTGGCTCATACCACTGAAATATTTAACTGTTAATGATAACATTTTCTCCCCCTTCATATGTTGGCTTAATTTTATTTTACATCTGTGAAAGGTTGTTTATTTTCATGCAATGATTTAATGCCTGGCTTAAAAAGCAGCATGTGAAAGGATTACTGTTGTTTAATTGTGCAAATACATATTTTTGATAAGACAAGAAAGTTTATATTTTGTAAATATTTAAATTATGCAAGTTATGTAAAACATTTCCAAAACTTATGTGATAAGACTACAGTCTTTGATATTTGTTGGTTAGATATTTGTTAATATTGTAGTAGCCTTTAATTGATTTTTATTTGCATGTGCTGAGGGAAATTAGTCAGAGAATTACATAAATGTTCCTTTTTTTTTACCATCAGGGTGCTCATAATTATTGCAGTGAATACACACTGATGAGAAACACTATGATTCTCTAAATGATCAGTTAATTAGTATTCTGAATATTTTCATTTTTATTATTATTCTTTTAAATTCATTTTACGAACACTGAAATCCCAGCTCCAGCAGTAAGTGCAGAACTCCCACTGACATCAAGGGGACTTGCAGGGGTTTGCAATCCCTTAACTTCTTCCATACTAACAGTTTTTAGAAAGAAATCATCTTGGACAGTTTGGTTGAGGCTTTCAAAGTTACTTTGAAGAATTCATTTCCTTGTTGTCAGTTATTTTCCCATGAAAGATGGTGACCAGATTCCCTGTCACTCTTTATTGGATGTGTAGGTCAGGAAGAAGGAAACAAAATCTTCTATGTTGTGGTATTTCACTGCCTTATGTGGATTATCTTAGGAACATCAGTTCAGAAACAATTAAGTCCTTAATCTGCTCGTTCTTTTTGGACCTTTACTCCACATTTGGCCAGTGTGTCTCTGTTGACCTAGATAGATTATTATCCTGAGGCCACAAAATCTGCTGTCTGTGAGAAGGGTGCTCAGCATGCCAGTCACTGTCCCAGGATTCAACACCCTTTCTGTGAAAATACACATGCTGTTGAAAGATCCTAAAGAGAGGGTTGTGAGCCACAGGTTGTTCCCATCTTGCAGCAATGAAAGGAAACCCAGTGGCTCCTCAGGCTGTGCCACAGCACCTATTGGCAGCATGGATGGGAGATGATACTGGTCAATGTGATATGAAGGCATGGTAGAGATTGCCTCTTTCTCTTTTTTATTCTGCCCCACATCAAGTTCCTGTCAGAGGCAAGTGCCTTGGTGTCCTGCCTGAGCCTTCTCCTAGAGGTACTGAGTTCACTGTTGAGATTACAACTGTTTTTTTATATGGGACTCCAGCTTATGGGAATTCAGTGTGAAGACCAGAATCCTTACTGCAGCAGCCTTGACCATTCTTTCAAAACAGCTTTTATTGGACCTAAAGGTTCTTCCATGCCTGATCTGTAAAATACAGAAAATTGCCAATATACTTCTCAATCTCACCTTAACTTCTGGCAGGGCCGGAAATGGGGAGGAAATGATTCTGGACTTCTGGGCCTGAGGTCAACTGCAGGGATTTTCCCAGGAGGGGCAAACCTCAGAAAGATGTTTCTGTGGGTTTGAAGGAGAAGGGCACTGACATTGGCATTGCACAGAGATGTGGGGCAGCCAGAACGCAGCCATCACAGCCAGGGTGTCTCTTGCCTGCTTGGCTATTTATTCAGCATTTGATGCTGTGTTATTTTTAACAATCATCTAGTTTCATAAAAAAAACCAAAAACAAACAAAAAAAAACCCACACCTTTTTGTTCATAAGTGTTGTTAATAAAAGATTTTTTTCTCAGTTTTCTTGGGAGGAAGAGTTTATTTTTTCAAAGAATGACAAAAGACAATGAAGAGAAGTGGCAACATGTAAGGTTTATGAAAGCTTCAATGGCTGAGCAAACAAGCTAACACAGGTTTGAAGCTTCACTGGCAGCGAAAGAATTCATTTTGCTTCTGAGAAGCTGAGGGAGAATTTGATGGGAGGTGGTGTTACCCTTTCTGCACTGAGAGTAGACCAAGTGCGTGCAATCTGAGGGAAGCAGAAGCAAAGCTGAGTGCACTGGGGAGACTGGAGCATGAGCTCCTCTCTTTACCCACCACAGTTTAAATTGCTGTTTAAGTTAAGCTCCATTGTAACTTACCTCAGTTACATCCATAAAATTAATTCTGGATGAGCAGTATCTGTAAAAGCAATTTTGGATCAGGATATGAACACTGTTTCGTAGTAGCATCAGGGTTAAAAAAATTAACTGACATCTATTGCACTATTTATTGCACAAAACTGCCTTTACTACTTCCACACTCTCAAACCAAAGCTTTCCTTGCGGGACAGCAAGAGAGAGAATCATCTGTAAGACAGCATGCCTCCTCTTTCCAAGAGGAGCCTATGTATGACATATGTGGTCCAGCTACTCTGGTGGGCATGTGGTACTGGGATGAATTTAATTAACTCAGTTGAATAGGGTGGGGTTTTTTCCTTATGCTGGGACTGGAGGATCAAGGCTGTTGACTTTGAAACTACAGCCTTATAATACTGTTGTACAGCTTTGCAGTAATACATACTTTATGTTTGAAAGTAGCTTCATGTGTGCTTATCTGAGCAAGTGAGATTAGAAAAAAAATTGGAAGGAAATTTGAGTGGGGAAAAGGTCTTCTCTCAGTCCTATTCCCACACAGTGCCCTTTTATGCATGGAGTAGCAGTTTGAGAAAAGTAGCAAACCTATGAAAAATGCCACAAGTTTACTTTTTGAAGAAAGAATAATTGTAGCCTCTTGTGAAAGTGAAAATTATGTTTTCTGTTTTGGACACAGAAATGCATGTGCACTGGCTGCATGTTTTAAGAGCAAAGTTGTGTTGATGACTGAAGTGCTGACATGCTCTGAGGAGTTAATACAGGAATACAGCTGGTCATTCTGTCAACATGCCAACCAAAGAACACCATCTTGTCTTTCCCTATTGGAGATCCCCTGTCAAAGGATGTGTAGTAAATGGAGATTGTTTCCATTGCTGTCAAAACATCTCTGTGCTGCACAGCACTTTTCAGTACAAGTATGTGAAGTGTATGTGTAAAGTAAACAGCAACAATTATCATTGGTCATTCAAAGGAAATGATGTTAGAAGGACATCCACTTTGGCTGAGATTTCTGATGGAGCTAAGATGCTTGATTTCATGGAAGGATGAGGTTTCACAAGATAAACAACTTTAGAGTGGGAAAGTGCTGAACCCACACAAACTGCTTTCAGCCCAATGGCTAAAATTTTATTAAAGTCATGTAAAGGGATCATCCCACTGTGGCAGACTTCATGCCAAATGAGGCACTGTTTATCTGAACCCTCTGTCTTATGGTAACTTTCATACGGGGGGGATACCATGAAGTACTATAGTGGAAAATATGTTATTATTTGTTCTAGAGAACTTGCAACAACTGTTAGTAGTGAATCCTCTTCTGACTGTATCCCATCTGTCCTGCCAGGTGATCTGGAGTGCCCAGATCCAGCAGCAGTAGTAATAGTGAATGTGGTATCATGATTTTTCATTTCATGCAAGAATATTCAAAAGCAACTTCTAGGATTTTACAGACTCCCACAATTTTTACTGTTAGTGAAGTGGCATGGGTAGACAACAGTTGAGAAAATAACTGAGAAATGGCTTCACACCCATATGTCCAATGAGCATCGCTAAGGAGGGTAGCATTAGTATTCTGACTATAAACAGGAAACTGGGGGGAATGACTTTCTCAAAATGATGTGCAAAAACAATGGCAGACCTAGATTTGAAAAAAAAGAAAAAAATCAACCTAATGTTTTGGCTACCTTGTCAATGCATTTATTTCTCAGCCCGTGTAGTTGGAAAACTGTGGCTTGCTAGTTAGGACTGTATAGTGACCATACAGTGGTCACTATTGTGCAAGTCCTCCTGCAGAGCTGAGTACAGTTTTCTAAGCACAGGTACAGACTAAAAGAATTAGCTGGCTACTGCATTTCCCAAACTTGGCCTTCTGTGGTTTGTATTTCTGGAAGTCAAATATGCTTCCCCCACCCCCCGCCCCACCAAATGACAAATTCATCCTGAAGGGAATGGTGCCTCCATGTGATCTTCATTTAATGCTGCGGATAATTAGTGCTAAAATACTCATGTCTGTCCCAGGGTCTGCTGTTAAACTGCATCAACAACTGTGTAATTTCACTGAGAGTTCTGTTAAATAACTAATGGTTTACCCAGCAGAGAATGAAATGTGAATTATTCCTCTCTGGCCACTGTGTCATCTCTGCAGAGCTGGAAGTGTGGTGGCAGATAGGAACACAAGACGACAATTCATTTCACAGCTAGTAGGGAACACTGACTGGTGATACCTCTGGCCGAGGCTGGAATTTGGATGCCAGGGGTGACTGTAAATGGATGGCCTTCAGCAGATGGGACCTGTAATTTTTTGCACACCGAAGAGGTGTAACAAATAAAGCATTTAGGAGAGTAAAGGCAGACACACGTGGAGTTTAGAGACACTAGCTGAACAGGAAAATGATAGAGTGATTCATTGCAGGGTAGTGCCACATGCCTTGAGAAACCTTCTGCTGAACCTGTGCCTGCTAGCATGAAAACAGCTTGTCATGGGCTGAAAAATCAGAGCCCATCTCAGGGTTTGGCCATTTCCTTTTCCTCTCAGCCTTGCTACGTTTATTATAACAAAGCATATTTTAAATGACCTGCACATTTTTCATCTTAATACTTCAACAATCATAAGCTTACCATCCTTTTTTTTTAATTATTATCAAGTTATTTGTGTATCTGGATGCCTTAATTCAAAAGCTGAAACTTGATTGGGTAAGACTTCTATAATCATTTTCCCCAAAGCCCTGAGAATTTATATTTGATTGTGGAGCAGAGTGAAACACATTTCATGAGCATTTCTGTTTTCTAGAGAGGAAGCTCGACACTATACTGGGGGTTAAAAAACATACTGCAGTATTATTTCTGTGCATGATGATTTACCCTCTGTGCTAAAAGGTACATTGTGCCTCATGTCAGTAGCACAAACTGGAAAAATGTCCCATGTCTCAGTGTGTGCTAAATCATATTTTGACATTAAATATACTGAGTTTTTAAAAGATCACTAAGAGAATCAACGTTCAGAGGAACACAAAAGTGAGATACTACTCAATTCCAGTTTAAGATGTGCCATTTAAAAAAAAAAAATCTGGCTAGTTATTATGCCAATGGGAGCAAAACCAGAAGTTACCTGAGGCTTTGAGAACTAAGTTGTTAAATTTTATACATGCTGATTTTAGAGCTGTAGGCTGTAGTTTCATGGCAGGCTGGGTTTGCCTGCCAGATTGGGTGAGCTCAGGCTTCCTACTCCCTGTTCTGAACCACAGCTCATTGATTGGTTTAAACAATATGGTTCACAGAAACACTGCACAAACAACAGATTTGGCTCAGTTTGGAGCAGAAAACTGCAGCAAGGGCATGACACCTCAGGGAGGTGACCAGGAGTAGTAACTCCTTGACTGTGCTGCTAGCATTAGAGTATTGTCCAACTATTGTTTCACACTTCATGTGCATTGAAAACACCTGGGTTTTAACATAAAACCAACCAACAAAACCAAAACCCCCACAGCATGAATGGAGAGAATGACAGAAGTTCTGCAAAAAAAGCAGCCTGCAAAATAAACCAATTTCAGGGATTTCTATGCAAGAAATCTAGGTAGAACCAAACTTTTGGAATTACCCAATGCTTGAGCACCTCCTGTAGAAGTTTTATGATCCCTCACGACACACCCTCTCAGGAAAACAAGCAAACCATGTACAGTAAGAAAGATTAGTGCTTCAGGGCAGGCACATTTTCCATTGATCGATGATTTCATGGCAGTACAACTGCAAGTAACCTGATCAAAAAGCCCTGCTTGCCCAGGACTAAACAGCACTAAGTCAAGACAGAACAGTATCATACACTCTGCTAAGATCCTATTTGGGATAATACAATTTCAACTACTTAAATAACCTTCAAACATTAGTTGAGTTCAGTGTTTTGGTTTTTTTTTCCCGTTTGCTGACTGTCCCATAAATGCAATGCTAAGAAACACTCTAAGCCTCTTGCACTGTAGTGCAAGATCAACAAGAGGAACAGAATTAATTAGCTGCTTTGGGCTATCTCCAGGGATCAGAAATTTCCCATAGGATAGAGTGATTTCTGTGCATTTTACATAGTAGACAACGTAGCTGGACTATTACAGTGCTCTATACTGATCTCCTCTGTCCATATATATTTTAATGCCCTGAGACAAAGTTTTCATATCTACATACTTCAAAGGATAACAAACAGAGGATATTAATTTTATTTACTAATACACTACAAAACTTATCACAAGGTGCAGTTATCTACATGGTGGGTTAGGTGCTTTCAAGGCACCTATGAGGACTAAGATATAAAAGCCATAAATCAAGACATTATCCAGCAAGTTCTCCAATGGGATGATTCAGCTGACAAGATCTGGGAACAGGAGGCTGTACTGATAAAAACAATGCTGAAATATTCAAGGCTGAGAAAGACAATTAGACAGAGAAGATTGCTGTAGGATTTGGTAGGAAAAAACATTTGCAGACTACATTCCACAGGAGATAGCACTCTCTTCCACTGCCATCCATCAAGCTCAAAGAGGAGACATGATTCCTCCTCAGCTGGGAGTGCCTTTTTTCATGACCATGTAGCTATATCCTGCTGTGGACAACACCCTAAGAAAGGAACAGACCTTTCCGAGGGAACGGGTGATTACAGATTTACAGATTAAAGCAATTTAAATGCAAGATTAAAGCAATTGGGTTGTATGTTCTAGAAAGGAAAAGATAGGGCCAGGAAGAATGTAAAAGATATCTAAGTAGAGTCATCAACTTTTAACTTGTGAAAAACTAATTGTTAATTTTCAGCAAAGATGATTTGGATGGCACATGAGCCAACCCACCTAGATGGATACTAGGAAGAGATACATAGGAAGAGATATTTGAGGAACCTGTTTTAACCTAAGTCTATGAAGGATGTTTTAGAACTTGTTTGTAAGAGTGAAAGGGCTAACTACAGAGGTAGCAAGGAGGAACTAAAAGTGGCTTAAAGCTAGGTTAGCAGAAATGTAATGAAACATCTCCAGTAGAGCACATGCTCTCTTGCCATTCTTTATTTTTTCACTCCCAGGGAGGCAGAAGCAGGATGTAGCTGAGCTCAGGTGTTTGTGTTTTTTTGGCACATTGCTTAGAGTGTAAGAAGCAGGGTCCCTTGCATCCCTTGTACAGCATCAGGAGCCACTGACACCTCGTGATATCACTGAACAAGTCAAGAGCTGTTCTTGCACCTTCCTGTTTCAGCCTCAAAGTCCCCATCCAGCCTTACAGGTTTCTTCAATTTTCTTTGCCCGGTCCCTTGTATTAAGGCTAGGTTATGGCCTTACAGCCATAAAACTGAAGAGGATTTCATCAAGAAAAAGTCCCTTGTTTGGTATCCACCTGAGCCATGTCCCAAGTCAGTTAGTGAAGTACAGCAGCCCTTCCCACCCTTACACAGGCAAGTCAGTCAACATTTAGTTGTAGTGTTGACTTGGAATATTATTTCCCCTTCTGAAATTATCCACCTGGCCTCTTATTTTATTAATACACATATTCTTGAAAAACTCTCAGACTGCAGAAAATCCAAACAGTTTAGGAGACATTACATACACATCAAGCATTTAGTAGTCACATTAATGTTTGAGGAAACTAAGTGCCACAGTAAGACATCTGGAAAGCAAAACATGCCGAGCAAAATGAAGCTTTTTCCAAACTAGCACTCAGGAAACTGAGGCTGTAAAAGGGTCTGCTGTTTCCAGAGGAAACATTAAAAAAAAAAAAAGTTGGATCATGAAAACTAGGAAAGGTCCAGAGGGCAGAGACCTCTCTTCAGCTTCTTTCTTAAGACTCTTGTTAATCCATATAAAGCACCGCGAGTACAACAATTAAGAGCTGTGGTTTAACAATGAAGTCAGCTTCAAGTGGCTTGAATCCTAACTGGGTGTTCCTTGGTGAAAATTAAGTTACAATCTTCTTGTGTCCTCCCCTTTTTTCTCACAGCTCTTCTTTTTGAGGTAGACATCCCCCACAACCTTTCTCTTCCGTCACTGCTCTGTTCTCAACAAGTCTCCAAGATGCTGCAAATGTTCCCATCATCTCGTGTAGGAAAATGCGCATCCTGGAGCTTTGTCACACAGGTACAAAATGCCCTTCATCTTTGCAACAGACTACTTGCTACCATCAACTATAGGAGACCAGAGAGGCCAGAACAGTAATCTTTGTGCTTGGCAACTCAAATGAAATGCAGATAGATTGTCAGAAAGTCTCACTGCTTAACATGAAGAAAGTTCCCCTTGACAGCAGGACACTGTAACTTGCCCACCAAAGGCAGAGATGGCATGACCAAATCCTGCAGTAAGTCAACAGACCATGACAAGGGACAAGAGCAAGGAGACCACATTTGTGTGGCCACTCCAGTACAACTTTCATATACTTGACAGAAGTCTTATTAAATGTGATACCATAGAGCTGTGAGGACATGAGTTAGAGACAAGAGTAAGAATCAAATTATTTAAGAAGATACAAAAATAATTCTACCATTTTATTGCTTTAAAATCCATTGTTTAAAACATTTGTTGTAGGTAAAACTTTAAGAGGTTAAAAGAATCATAATATATTTACTCAATTTGCATTGCCAAAAAAGGCACAAATTTAAAAGATACAAGGGCTAAAAGAGAGCTGCCTTTAGTCTTATTTCCTCTCCATTTAATTTTGTAAAGGAAATTTGAACTTTTTAATTTGATGAAAGATAAAATATTCATTGGCATTAAAAGCCAAAACAAAAGTAGTCCAGGGAAACTATTAATGCAGCCAAATTTTTTTTCTCTTAAGCCCCTGCCAAGTAACTTCAAAATTATTTTGATATTATTCTGGATGGCAGCGTAGCCAACAGTGGCATATACACCAACAAAACTGGATTTCTGTAAAAATTCCAGGACTTATGCAACTTGTTTTCCACAACGGCCTAATGTTATGAAATAGAATTTCAAATTCATTAGAACAGGGGGGTTTACATTGATGAAAAAACATACAGAATTTTGACATGTTCTCCTATACATGAAAATCTGAAAGATTTAAGAAAAGCAGTTTTACCTTGTCAGGTGTGTTTACTGTTGTTCTACATTAAAATTGATGGAAACCCACATTATTTAACAGGCTAGTTAAACATAGAGAACAACTCAGAATCCAGTCTTACTCTGGTATCAGAGGTTATTTATTTGTCTTACAAGGTAATTCTCAATATTGCTTGGAATTTTTAGTGCACAGAATTTGTCTCAGAAAACATCAACAATAACAGTATTTCTAATGCCTCTGTGTTAAACTCACTGTGGGTTCTTGAAAAATCCTTTGTGGTTTTTGCCCCACGGTACTAGCTTGAAGTTTACACAGAATATACCAAAACTCATGACACAAAGCCCAAGAGATTACAGCCAATTCTGTGTCAGCCCTTAATTTGTGAATACAGACACCGTCAGTTATACCCTACTTAGTTTCAGGAAAAGTTCAAGCTGGCCCTACTTAAACAGAAATTTACCAAGAAAGCAAGGTCTTCTCACAGCTCTCATACAAGCTACAGAATAAGGCCACTTAAACTTGGCTCATTTTTTTTCCATAAAAAAAAGCATTGTCAGTTAAGTTTACAAGTAACACTTTGCATAACCCAAGACACAATGCTCTTAACATTTCACTGGAAGAACAGGTTGCCTCAGCTCACATTAGAAGTAACATGGGTGGTAAAGGATCACAACTGTGTACCCTGAAACAACTCTCACTAGAAGGCAGACTGCTTTCCAACAGGCTCTTTGGGACGTGAAATCTAATTCTGATGTTAGAACTGAAAGAGGAAGCTATTCCATTATGCACATTTACTATATGACCAGCCACTATAGCCGAATAGCCATAGAGAGAATCAGTGGTTAAGCAGCAGTACAAGAATTGCAATAAAAACTGAACAAATTACTCAGAGTACTGCTGTTTAACATGCCAAGTCTCTTCCATAAAGTAAACACTTTCAAGTTAAGTACAAATTCCTCCAAGTCTGTTTTAAATATCACACACACTATTTATATATTTATTTTTGTTCATCCCCTAAAGATAAAAAAAAATAATTTCTATTGTGCTTTTCGTGGCATACCTGTGTTACACAATCATATATTCTTCCTTTGCTGATTATTCTGTTTTCATGGGGAACTACAAAAATTTTTGGAGCATGCGGAATCAGAGTAACCAAATAGCTTTAATAAAAAGTGATGCTGCCATTAAAAAGGCAGAGGATAAAAAAAATTAAAGCTCCTTATTAATTTATCACTAAAATCTACAATATTCCATTAAGTTTACATAGTCACAGCAACACTGCACTGTTAAGAAGACAGTACATTTGTCAGGATCTATTTATTGTCCACATATGTAATTTATCGGCCAGTTATCTACAAGATATTATTTACCACAGGCAAAACTAAATACTGTGCTTTTAAGAAACCTGCATAGAAATGATTTGATGTTTCTTTTATTTTGGACATATTTACAAAAAGAATTTCTATGTGTGTTAGCAATAAATAATCCCAATATTCAAAATGTCAGTGCTCATGCACACACTGACAAGATGGCTGCATGCTTTAAAAATATTATTTACAGTGCAGTCTCCTTCATAGCCCTCTCTCTAATAATAGCAGAAAGTGCATTTTCTTCCGTATTCTTTATCCTTTCCTTTTGTTTTCATTTAGTCTTGTTTCTGAGGGATACAGCCTTCCATCTCGACAACTTCTGGCCAGCCTTCATACTTGTTTGTGTCCTTGTTATTCTTTATATGCTATAAATGGAAAACATCAATCTGCTGTTAATGTGAAGTCATTTATCCTTTTGCTTTAACTCACAGCTTTAAGATATTTACTTATTTTCAGGCTATGGACAAAAAGAAAAAACATCACTATTAGTCTCTTGTCCTTCATATCAAATGTAACGATCTCCCAGTATTCACCACTTAATGTAACTTGCTCAGACAAGTGTATGCTACAAATAGTTAAGCCACACCAGGAAAACATTTTCAAATTTTATTATGGATGTTTATTTAGGAAGAGAGACAACCAAGGAAAGACCAACTGCATTAAAGCATGAACCACCACAAAGCAATGATCTGCAGTCAGGTGAGACACTATTGCCTCCAACAGTTTGCCACTGCTTCTGCACTGGTTTCCACTCCCTTGCAAAGCTGGCAAATGAAAATGCATCTTCCTTCCTCTCCTAGCTCAAAGCTGCGTTTACCAGTAATTAAAGGCATCATTGACACATACTGAATTTTAACATCTAAAGCATGGGAACATACTCTATTTCACAAATTTTGCTGTAGCAGCAATAATTTTTGAGAGAAGAGCAAAGATAACAGCTGGGAACACCAACACTTTAACTACCACTTATCTGTCGGAAGTTCACCATTGTTAGTGCGTGAACTAACTAAAATACAAGCGTTAGGCAATAAGTTTTGAATTGTTCAGTTTAATTTGATTCATTAAAAAGATAAATGATCTAGTTATTGGCATATTAAGATCTACCCCATGTAAGATTTTTTTCTTATTTATGAGTCACCAAAGAATCTTTTTGTTGTGGTTAAAAGGAGGAGGCTACTCAAGGAAAAAATCTGAAAATAACACTGTGTGCCACTACTGCAATAGATAGTCATCTTGTAAAAATGCATGGCATTTCTAAAACATACTACGCCTTTATTAACGCAAGCTGTTAAATTCCAGTAAGTTAAAGAATCACAGACCTGTTCAAATGGACTTTTAGTCTTAATTCCTTTTCCACCGCAGAAGACCCAGTTGTCTCTGAAGCCAAGGTTGGTAATTGATGTGCTTCCCAGTTCAGCAATCAGTTTCCGGGCTTCCTCGTTAAGCCTTGAACAAAACAGAAGTTCCGTATGTGAATAAAACATATGCTCTTAGAGCTTTCATTGCTCAGTGCACCAATCATCTTTAATCTGATTAAATATAGTTTAAGTCAGTAAATATTGGGCAAGATCTATCTTTCAAAATCAGATAAGGCTAGTTCTAACATTACCTGATGCAATGAGCGCTGCTCTTTCATGCTATAAGCTCAAGGAACCAGGATACAAACCTATTAGTACACCAACAAAAGCCAGGAACCAACTCCTGTGAGAATGTATACATATATCTCAAGTCATGTTAGCAATTCTCCAAGCAACTAAAAAAGTCAACCTTTAAAGTAAATAAAGTTTGCAGGCTCAAGCTGAAGTCTTGTGAAAGCTATTTTAGATTAGAAGAATGGCCTGAATATATGAAAGAAGTTCTTGTCTGCTTGGGTCAGTTAATTCAAAATTCAGACTGCTGCCCCACAGCACAGATCAGTGCCTGTAGGCCCACAAAGGATAATTTTAGTATGGAAGGGAAAACAATTCTGTAGGATAAGTTATCATTCCAAAATCTCCAAACAGCAGCTCTTCATTTCTTCCTTTAAGTTACCTACAGGGTCTTCAGAAACAAACACTCATGATATTTCTGCTAAGGGTCTAATTTAATATCTAATTTACTTTTGTTTCTCACAATAGTATACACCTAACAGCTCTCTAAGTAAATATGTACATACATCTGCTTAGTTTTAATTTGATCTTTGATGTTCCCAAATCACATCAGCATTATAAAACTAATAAACGGTAAGTATAGTTTCAAATCTGTCATCTTGGAAAAACAAATCCTTATCTAAAGTGATTGCATGAAAAGGAATGTATTTTTTTTCAGTATAAACTAGCATTTAAAAGTTTAAAGCAACACTTGCTATTTAAAATCAATTACATACTTCGTTGCACCATCATCATATGTTGCCATTAACACTATTGTTCCATCCTGGATGGACTTCAGAAATTCAATAAATGGTGCCACATCTGAAAAGAAAGAGAACACAAAACTGTTTATTAACAAGCCACAGTTCTATACTTAAACATCTGCAATGTCTTTCTGTGAAGATATTATTTTAATAATATTTTAAATGTACTTAGCATTTATAAAAAGATGCTGAAGTGAGAGAAAGCTAAAATGCATCAGAGAACTCTTAATTTATAGAAAGAGTTTAATACATATTGGGTAAAGACTAGTGAGAACTACTCTGGAGAACAAGTTTGTTTGATTAACCATACCATTTCCTTGCACCTCAGCTAATTGTGTAAGTTGCACTCTCCTCACAATTACAAAGGTAGAGGTGAAGCACTCCCTTAACTATCCTGTTAAACCACCACAGCAAACGGAGTCTGGAGAAGGAAAAAAAGCACATTTGTTGTTTCTGACCAGCTAAACTGCACCTACCTCCTCCCCACATGTCAAAGAACTTAGTGTCTAATGCTTCTCCTGTTTTACCTGGAGAGAAAAAGAAATATTTGGTGTCATCGAATTTAACCAAAATTATCTTACAGAAAACATGCCCAACACTCCTGTTACTGACTCTTCCAGAGGAAGTGCTGCAGAAGACACTATATAAATGATAACTCTTAACTTCTATGAAAATTGTTCCTTAAACAGTAGTTTGCGAAAAGGTGCAGGAAAACCTAAGAGGAAATAAAGTGAGATGACCCATAAAGTGTTGAAGGCCAGGTTGGATGGGGCTTTGAGTAACCTGGTCTAGTGCAAAGTGTCTCTATCCATGGCAGGGGAGTTGGAACTGGGTGATCTTTTAAGATTCCCTTCCAGCCCTGACCATTCTGTGATTCTTTGCAAACTTCTGATTTCACTTCAAGTGGAATCTAAAATAAAACACCTACATCCTCTAAAACAAATACAGAGTATTCAGTACATATATTTGCCTTTTTAAAAGTTGGTTTTGCAAAAATAGACAGTACAGCTATAGACTGCCTTTAGTGCCACATGCAAAGTAAGGAAGATTAAAATTACACTGCATGTTTCCCTATAGACTGGAAATTGTTAGTAGATTTAATTAGAATAGATGGAAAAAATGGACAATATAGTATATCTCATTAGCTTTTTTTTATTATGCTGTTTACAAAGGCATTTGATGGAAGGTAGACTTTTTTTAATATACACATTCATTTAAAGTTTGGAAGAGAGAGAGAAAGACTGGAGCTATAAAATACAATGATAGGTATTTTGGTTTTGAACAGATTAAGACAATTTAGGAAAGCAGCACAGGTTTATAAGGCATGCCTTAGATGATGTAAATCTAAGTATGATCCAAAAATAACATGAATTTATATTACAGTGAATTGACAAAGTGCTATCTCAGTGCTACAAGGAATTGCTTCCTACACATTAAGGAGAAATCTGCCAGTACTGACATTCAGTTCAGCTTTCAAGGTAACGCACTGTTAAATTTGTTTGGTTTTAATGAAAATTAAGAACCCTGAACAAAATTACCTAACATCATGTATTTAGGGACAAGATCTATAGACCAAATATACAGATTCAAGCTAAGAAATAATGAGCTAGTCTTTCCATGTAGTAACAAAATTGTTAAAGAAGTTTCACTGAAAACAGAGCAACAGAAGAATGCAGGCTACAGTTTTATTAGTGGTGGAAACACACAAGGGCAAAAGTAGGATGCATCTCATGTCTTTTTCCATCTTGTTGTGTATTAGGAATTTATCTGATGTCACCAGAGCACTCCACTGTTGCTATTTTTACAGCTCATTTTTAGAAACAAAAACACACTGAGTTTTTCTACTTTGTAACAAAAAGGTGTCAGTGCCAAGATCTGACATTATCTCAGTATAAATACGCTGAATGCTTCCTTTTCTCATACTGCTTGCCTTTCATCATCCCTTACTTCTTCACCTTTAATTTTGGAAACAATTTGAAAATGAAGACAATTTGCTGACTTAAAATGTCACTTACCATTGACCAAGGCCACATTTATTCCTCTGCCAACATTATTTTTAACTCCACTCATTAAACTGAAACAAAATAAATATTTTTAATAGGAAAACTTTCTGATGTGAAATATTTCTGTTTTTTAAATCGGATCAAACTCTAGAAGTCACATAGTTAAAAGACCACACATTCATGAGTAATTAAATGAAGCAAAATCTCCTTGAACTAATCTGTGTGCTCTTATGACACCACCAAATTGAGAATAACACAAATATCTCCAGTTGTATTGATTTAATTTGATCACTTAATCATCTTCATTTCAAAGCATGTCTGTATATTAAAAAAGGCACAAAAATAGTGTTATTAATTTATTTTAAAAAATACCTTGCAGCTAAAGAGCCTGAACCAAATATTAACTTGAGGAGCTTGGCACAGTCACATAGTCAACATTTTAAGGTTTTTTTTTTTTGTTGTAAGCACATGATAAACAAAAATGTGTTAATGAGTTTAAAAGCTAACTGAACAGAAGCATTTAAACTCATATTACAGCATCACATCAAGAAATAAGATTTTCATGTCATGTCTGAGCATCCGTTCTAAACAAGAAAAACGTATGGCAAATAAAGACTGCAACAAGAAGGCAGTGAAGTTCTGAACACACTCCTTTCCTCATACGAAATTTAGTGGACATTTAATTTACAAAAAATAATAAGAATTCCCTTCCATTTTAATCAAAAATTCTCTGTAAATAAATAATAGTCCAAATATATCTGAGGTGACTAGACACTGAAATTCCACACATCCATAAAGTTACAATGGATTCAGACAACAAAAAATCCTCCAACCATGAATGCAAAAATTGTTAGTTATTAAAGGAATTTAGTGCAACGTTCTGATATCAGGCTACCGTGGCACAATCATGCAACTGGCTTCTTAACAGAGGAAGTAAAACTGCATGGAGAAGTTGGTGGTAAAGAAGTATCACCCCTTCTAAAAATCCCAAGAAGTAGCGACTACAATAATATTTTGATGATGAGTCCAGTATTTTTTTTCTAATTCGGAATATGTCCTCCCAATACAGAACAAGGCTATAACTGAGCTTCTACACAGCAGAATTCCTGTTTCACATTAAAATATCTATATAATTAAAGATTGAGAAATTACATGCATTCTGAATCGTATTGGCACCTTTAGTGCTTTCATAAACCTGGTGACATCCTTACGTTTAATGTATAGGGAAAAACCTACTCTGTAAACATAATTTACAAATTATGAAAACTTGTTCCTGCTTTCCTGTTTTGGAAGTATGAAGAAGAATACAAAGTAATCAGAAAAAACTTTGTTGGAGTGAGTTCACAAAATATCTCTAATAAAACAGCTTCTGAAGAGGAAATAAGTTTTTTTTTCAGAGTTCTGATATACTATGTTATACACTTGAGACAGTTTGTGCACCATCACGAGCAGGCTGCAGTGCAACAGCTTCTCACAGGAGGGCAGCCATTCATCAGTTTTAGAATTCTTCCAAGAATCTACAATCAACAAGTTATGAGAGCTTTTGAAAGAGAAATAAAACCTCTTATGAGCAAAGCAGGAGACCACATAAAATCAATCAAATTTTCTGGTGGACATCTAAACAGACATGACAAGTCCTCCTCTGAAGCAAACCAGAAAGATTTTTGCCAAGGCAAACTGGACTTTAAAATGCAATAGCTGTGCACTGAAGTGTGCACTAGTACTAACAGAATAGAGAACTTTTGCCAGCAACTACTTTCTTTTCATCACTTTCTTCAGTAAAATATCCAGTAGAAGATTTTTTACTTTTTTTTGGACAGGAACAACAATCTCTTCTTAGTTAACCAGTAAGCGATACATTAAAAAAAAAAAGTGAAAAAAACCCCAAAGAAAATAACACTACAATCCCAAAATTAAAATATTACTTACACTCCCACAACTTTTAATCACTGAATCAGCTTAAGTCTTCACAGATATTAAGCTTCCTATATTAAGCAACCAGAACGAGATGGTAACAAGTTTTGTAACACCAACAAAAATACCTCGCCAAGAGATTAGATAAGCCTGTCCAAGGTCACAAAACGACTCACTGATAAGAATGGAAAGCAAAACCTAGCAGCTTGTAGTTAGTATGTGCCATGGTGAGCTCATTCTTTCTTCGCACGTGCTCCCCAACTACACCGTGATGCTCTGCTGCAAAGTGACTCCTACACAAGCGAGCAAGCTTGAGCTAAGTCAGCCTCCCAATAGAATGCCAGAGTTAGTGCTAAAAATAGTGTTCTCTTTAAGATCATTTGAGACTAGTCTTACAGTTACTTTAGAGAGTAAAGTGATGGAAAATGTTAACCAATATGTTTTACTGTCTTATAGATTAATTATCCTATTTACTATACTACGTGGGGTTCTTTTGTTCACAGTGAAGTTGACATCCGCTCTAGAATTCATTAGCACCAACTGCTATATATGTTTCTCTGTACTAACATAATGTGGGCTGACAAACAGCTACTGAAGTAGTTTAAACGCAAATGGAAGGCAAAGGCTTTAAGTGTGACTGATATTAAAAAAATCTGACAACCGTAACATCTTTTCTGACATGTCACCTGCAAAATTGAGTAGACAGATAATGTTAATAGGAAGCTGTACACTCTGAGTGACAATGAGGAGGAACAACCTAAAAGGAAAAAACAGTCTAAAAATAAATACTATTATTCCCATTATGGGGATTACTGAAAGGTATCCAGTTAAATACTCTAGATGCAGTATTATTGATAATACTGTCAAAAATATCATTATTAAAAATAGAAGACTTAAAACCAAACTGTGTCTCGAGCAGTTCTTTTCCTCACTTCACAATTATTTTAAGTTTATTAACTTTAGTTACTATTAGCACAGTTAAATACCAAGTGTTAAAATACTATTTCCCCTTTTGAAATCAACCTTTAAAGAGAAGTGGAAAATGTGTTCTGACAGTGGTACTGTGGAAATACAGCTTAAAAGATGACTTGAAAAAGACAATACAATAATTCACTGAATTACTATTAGAGGCATAAGGACAAGTTACTTAGAGGCAAGTGTGCATCTGATTTGACAGAGTTTACCTAACCCTTCAATCTGTAAACCTGATATAAAGTGCAAACTGTCTTGCGTGTATTAAAATAACATACATTTCTGCATTTACTGCAGAGCATTAAGTACACTTCAGAGATAAAGTTATAATGCAATGTAATTTTTTCATATGGTCAGACTGTTGGCAAAACAAAACCTAATTTAAGCTTTTGATTTTATGTGCAAAGTGATCTAAGACAGTATTGGAAAGAGATACTTTGAGATAACAGGTAAAAATACTTACACATTATCCTCTACACAAATTTTAGGTCCAACTACATTTGCTGCTCCACTTGACATTTTGAATGCAAAATGCTTTTCAGGACAAGCTTTAGAGATTCCACATTTGTATCTTGGAGGTTTTGTAGCTTTCAAAAGGAAATAAAACAAGATTTTAGAGACAGCACCATAGCTAGGCTAACAGACAAATAACGTCAGTTACTTTTCTGAAGGAATTCAAGGAAAAGAGCAAAAGCAAAAAGTATCACATCTGTAGTTGCATAGCAGCTTAAAATAATCTAGGTTTCTGAAGTACCTCATTATTCTAACTTCTTGTTGTCACCCTGCTGCTTGCTCTGGCACTGTCATCAAAAGCCACAAGCCAAAACTACAGAATAGACTTTACCAGAAATTAAGGAAAAAAATCAGGAAAAGAGGAAAATTAGTTTCTGATTGCATTTAAAGTCTAATTAAAACTTCCTTAACTATGAAAATTCAACAGTCTTTCTGTTACTAGCAAAAGCAATACAGCAGTAATACATGCATATGAATACTCACAGCGTGCAGCTGCATCCAATGCTGATCTAGCTAAAATGAAAAAGGAAAATTTTACAAGATGTTACTATTAAAGTGTCATCTGCTACAAAATATCCTATAAATGTAAAATCTTTCTGTACCTCTATAAACACAGGTTGGTTGAAATGAAGTATTAAATACACCTGAATACTATGCTCCAATAAAAAGCAACTTTTACACAGTAGAAGAATGATAGTGATCAGGAAACCCATTCAGAACACTGCCTTAATTTATTATTCTCTGATTAACACAAAGATCCATGAAGATACAAAACGTCCAAGGATTTATGGAGGTGTGGGCACTAAAGCGAAATGGATTTCCCTCTTACAGCTTCAGGAGGATGAGGTTCCTTTCACCTCAGACTGGAAGCTGCAACTGAGGTGTATTTCAACCCAGCCATTTGTGACTCCCTTTCTTGGGATAGGAAGAAACACAAGTGACCTCATCATGCACATACCTTAATGACACCTCTGTCTCTTCGATGGTTATTTAAGTTATCTCTGCTGACTGGTTCAGATGTTGGCTCACACTGCAGTAATCTGGAGTTAACGAACATGAACTCTACCCATGTACCTAAAATTCTTTGGTGGGTTTTTGGTAATAAAAGGCACCTTTAAAGATAATGCTGGCTCAAAACAGACTTAAAATTTAAGACACCTCAACTGCTAATCCTTCTCTGTGTAGAACCTGGGCACATCTGAAATATTTCGATTACTGCACAATCAACTTAACATGGTAGTGTACCTGTGCAAGCAAAAAAGCCCACCCAAAACAAATTCTGAATTTCTTTAGCAGTAGTAAGGCAGAGCACAGATTTCCAGAAACATCATTCAGGTCACCTAGTTTGCAACTCTACACTAAGAATGCAAGTACCAGTAAACAAAAAAAGCAGGTAAAATGATGTATAGTTGGCAACCAAAAGAATCAAACTGATCCACTTAACATAAGAGAGCACTTTAAGTATTTCATACAGAAAATAATTTAATACACATATTATATATTATATATATATAAAATAACAAGTATACATATTAAAAACAAACACAGAATTCTTAAGTGTAAGAGCCTAAGTCAAGCTTAAAGAACAATGAATATGATGTTCTTGATTACGGCTCAAGTAAATATTAACAGATGTACAGAGAAAACAAAGTCACCACTTACCAAATATGTGTCCTAAGTTTGCATCCATTTTTATTTCAAACACTTGAGATATGACATAAAATGTCAACAAAAATATTGCTATGACAACTACCAACTTTGCAGCACCTGTTAGGAAACAGAGAAAAGTTTCAAAAAATTATCTGCAAATAGCAACGTTAGTTCACCAAAACTGACAACATGAGAATTGTGTATCAGATTACACTATGGGGAACTCAGAAACAATATGATCATTTGGGGACTTACTAAACAGAATTAACCTGCAAAAAATGGACATTATAATGTAGAATGTAACTGCACCAGTCCATCAGGTTACCATACCAAATACATACTCTGGTCTTAGCTTTTTCCTGTTTCATGCTTGCCTGACACCACAGTCCACCAATTCAACTCAGAAGCCAGGAGAAACCAAAGACTTTTCCATGAAAATTGAGTTTGACAAGATGAACTAAGCTGATCTACCTGGCTGTTGCCCAAACGTGAAATTCCCACCTCTCTCATTCCACTTCCCTGTTTTTAGCCATGAGCACCTGGTTCCTCCTTGTTCACATATACTGTGCTTCCCACCCCCACCCCCTCAAATTGAGCTACCTCTATTTTAATGTATGGCCAAGACTGAGACTGATTAGGATCTGTTAATATACTGTAGCTTGGCTGCTATGGTCAGTCAGCTCTGAGTATTATGTTAAAAAAACAAAACGACCAGCCAACCAGAAAAAAGCATCCTCACCTACTTTTCAACAAACTTAAATTAATGACCTTCAAAAGCAAAGTTTGATGGCTCAAAAGAGCTATTTTAAAAAGTAAGAAAAAGCAGTACCTCTCCCCTCCCCCTTTTAATATACTGAAGCCCTGGGTATCTCAAAGTTTGAGAACCAAACTTTCTCCAGCGCTGAGTAGCCAGTCTATCTCCTGGGAGAAGAGCTGGAAGCACACAACCTCAGCAACTTACATCTGAAATGGAAACTTGAATGTATGGGGCACTGCCAAGAACCTCGCCATTTTTAGCATAATTTGAAATACATTTTTACATCTATTTATCTTATTGTAAAATACTGACTGAGAGTAGAAGTTAGGTGAGAAGGCATCTGATCAACATCTTGCCTTCCTATCTCTCTGCAGTATGTCAAACTGGTTGGAAGAAGCTACCTTAAAGCACACTTCTGTTTCTCACATTGCCAGCCAAATAAATCCTTCAGAAAAAAACAAACTTATGTATTCCTGCACATCTCAGACTGCTGCTGTGATGGGCTGTTCAGAAAACCTTAAAACAGACAGATTACTCAGCCTTCAGAAGCATGAGAGAGGCTAATCAATCCTTCCAAAAGGCTAAAAAAAGATAACGGGATAAAAACAGAAAAGAAAGATGAAGAGATACAAGAGGTTTTTGCCTGTAGTTGATCCTTCTTTTTTTGTGTGTGAGCACATACATACTATGATGTAAGAAAACACAGATGCAAACTTAATTTAAAAATATTATGCTAGAACTCCAAAGATTACTGCACTTGAAGAGAACTACATATAAGCACTGGAGAAAACAGATGATTTGAACGTACGTTAAGAAGTGGGTACAAGTTACTCTGAGGGAGATTCCAATTGGAAACAGAAAAAAAATTTTCACAATGAGAACAATCAACAGTTGGAATAATCTCCCCACAGAAGTGGTGGATTCTCCAATTTGGACATTTTTAAGATTTGGCTGAACAGGGTGCTGGGCCATTGCAGAAAGATGGGTGTCAGTCAAATTAGAGGAAGTTATATTCACTTTCAAACAGAAGTTACAATGGTATGGAAATTATAGGGTAAAATGCAGCTGCTACTCCCTGGATGGAATGCCATAAGCATGCTCAACAACTTATCCCACAATGATTCCCCTGCCACACACAATCTATAACCTTAAGGCCATGCTAAGGGGGATGAAATGGCAGGCGGAGCAGAGTGAAAACACCATGGCCAGGCTGTTAAAATCCCTGCAGGGAGTGGAACTTGGTGGCACTTTGCAGCTGATAAACCATATAGCACCTGTCAACCAAGGGAGATAGGAAAGATGTCCTGCTGTTGAGCCAACAACCATGGTGAAATCTCTCTCCTCAGATGAACTTTGTTCATTGAAGCTTAACTGTAATAACACACACACCTCTATCCCAAAGTTGCCCACCTCCAAGGTATGACCACCCCCCAATGGTGTTGCATATTTTATGTTTTATGATCACCCCCTACTGGTGCTCTGTATTTTATTGACTGTATCTTTAGGAGCAAAGCGAGAGAATTTTACACCAATCAGTAACAAAAGCATGTATGACTAGAGTCACTCAAGCCCCACCTAAACATAAAGGAAGTTCAGTGAAGGGTCCCCCTAACTGACAGACTGTGCAGGCACAATGATCCTGGCTTTCCTGGGGTGCTGACAGACTAATTAAACATTAAGCATTTGAGAAAATCCCCCCTTTTCACATGGGGGGGATCACATGGTTAGGCAACCATCTTGTCTAGACTGTGCTTTTGTCAAGAAAAGTTGGACCAGATGATCCTTGAGGTCTCTTCCAACACAGTATTCTATGATTCTATGACTTTAAATCCTTATTGTCACAACTTGTTAATATTGTCCATAGCAGTTGTTACCCAAGTGACCAAAGTCTGATTTTACAGAGCGTGCTTACCTGCTATTCTCATGTTTAGTCTTCAGCCAGCTAACAACACTATTGCATTAAAAATAGCCACCTGCAGGAAAAAAAAACAACACATCATTGTAATTACAACCAAATAAGCACTTCTGTGATGAGTTAACAGAAATAAGTCCATAGATTTTCTAGTCAACAAAATTAATGATAATTGTTCTGAATACCTATTTCTTAATGCACACAGTAAAGGCAAGATTTAAGAGGGATTTCTGATGTCTTGCTTTCACTTGCTATTCCATGAAACAAGTATTCTGAAAAAAAACATTAAATCAATGTCATCAAATCTGCTACAAATTCAGTTTAACTTTCAGTCCTTCAATTTGTGAGATAAGTATTTACCAGTGCTCTATCTATGAAGTCTTTAATTTCCAAAAGCTATGTAATAAAAGTCAACAACTCCATCTTCACTGCTTCGAAGTCCTACCAACTTCTGGATGCAAGTTGCTATTTGGCAACATAACATAGCAAACTATGATTTAGAGAGAAAAGATTTAAGCGTTTTGGCCTTTAGGGTATTGCGTAAACTGCACTCAGTAGAACCGAAAGAAGGTAATTTCAATACTTTAATCTATGCTTTACAGAAATGTAACAATGCATCTGTCACTTTTAGCTACATCCAGAAGACTAATATGATGGTCAATGATGACAGAAGTACCAAACTTAGTACCCAAACTATTTTAGAATAAACGGGAAATCACTGTCTATGAGCAAACACCATGTAAGTTTCCAAAATCTTCTTCTTGAGAAGAGCGTGCCACCATACAGAGTCAAAATGGGCCACAAACTCCACAGGCTCTGCTCAAAGGCTATCACCTCCTCCTCAAGTGATGCTGTGCCCCTGGGCTGTACCAAATCTGCACTCTGCACCCTGGTCATGCTCAGCCTTGGTGGGCCCATGCTGCACTGAGTCTGGACATCTGGCTCAAGTTTCCCCTGAATCATCTATACTGAGGCACATTTGAAAACATGTAATCAGCTATCACTCTAATCCAAGTAGCTGCCCCAGACCGCCCATCACAAAAGCTACAGCATCCCTAATGGTCTGCAGTCCTATGCCATGATTTTGAACAACATCAAAAAGATTATCTTTAAAACTCTTTGAAAAAATACTGTTATTAGAAATGCAAATCATTTGGAGACAAGCACCAAAGCCCCCACATAGTTTTCATGGTTTATGCTAGGGAGAAAAAAAAAAAAATCAGTATTATGTAGACAAACTTTTGCCTTCACTTAGTTCAGTATCTTCAAGTTCAGGCATTTCTGTCCAGATCCTCTTTGACAAAGACT
The DNA here is from genome assembly GCF_036250125.1 of Pseudopipra pipra. Taxonomy (NCBI): domain Eukaryota; kingdom Metazoa; phylum Chordata; class Aves; order Passeriformes; family Pipridae; genus Pseudopipra; species Pseudopipra pipra. The sequence continues at coordinate 52,705,360 of NC_087553.1, forward strand.
CATTGTGCTCTATTGCTTCAAGTTTCCAAGAAAATGGCCAGCAGAGAAATAAAGGGGAAAAAACAAATGCAAATATAGAAATATTTATTTCTACTATATAAGAATTTGAAAATATGTATCAACAAAGTTTGAAAAGCAGACACATGTTTTAGAGTGCTAATGTTGTACTATAAGGGAAATCTCATAGCATATTATGGCCATAATATATCCATTATATTTATAGCCACATATTATATCCAGAAATAACATTTTCTTTCAGTGAAAGGCTAGTATTCATCTGTCTTGTAAAAAGACAAAGAATCTGTCAGGGCAGATAAACTCATTTTATTTCAAACTCTGTGAACAGAATTATTCTAGGCTCCTTCCTCTCCCCACCCCCAGAAATATATCAGTGTTAAAATAAACACTGTCTGTAGTTTGAACAACTACAAGCTTGTTTTAAGGCTGCACTCAAAAAACCCTAAAGTTTCCTATTTTGTTTTACTCTAAACAAATACACATCATGAATTCAAAGTGTGAAAGCAAAAATATGAACAAAAAGAAAGCAGAATCTAAGTGAAACAATCCTGATCCAATCTTGACTGCCTTTATCCTAACATCTCCTTCCACCCATTTCAACGATTGTTATTTCTTGCCATCAAAAAATATACAACAGAGAATATGGTTTGGGGATTTTTTTAAAGTGTGGAATGTTTTTGATTTAGGAAAAGGAAAAATGAGTATGCCATGTGTCACCTTGAAAGGAATTTCAAAAGTGATTTAGAGATTCTTTTTTTAAATTACAGTATATCAAAATATTGTGGGTTTTGATCTACAGGATAAATACAGTAATGCTACAGTAGAGATAAGCACTGCACAGCACTTTCCAGCTGCAGGACAATAATTTATGGATGCCATGTCCTTTCCCTGCATCGCATTACCTTAGAGGGTTTTTTTTATTATTTCAAGACAGAACAGGAATAAAACAGGACAGCTCTTATGAATGCTTAAAGACCATTACTCTACATCTTCAGTATTAGACCTCACAACTGAAATCAGAGAACTCATTAAAAAATGGATTTGGAATTTCTAATAGTGCACATCTTAGGATCATTTAAAAACAAAGAACACAGGACCATAACTGAGCTTGATGCAGACTCAGGTGCATAAAACCAATACCAACAACATTCCTTTGATTGCTTTAAAAACGGGCCAAAATAACCCAAACACTACTTTTCTCTTCTTCGGCATAAGATTCCATCAAACAGGGGCAGAAGAATTAGAACCTAAATATCTTCCTGATTTATGAATGTCGAGTAATAGAAATAATGTCTATAACACTACATAATTGTTCTCTGTGAGGCAGTAGAACGAAGCTGACATTTATCACTTATTAGTCAGAGACTGAGGCAGGAGATACAGCAGGGTTGACAGGCAGTACCCCAATGAGTACAGCAGGACCCTATACAGAAGCAAAAGCCAAAGAGAGCATCACAAAACAGGCAACAGAAGTGATCAATATCTCCAAGTTAAAAAGTAAAATGGATGGTTTTGAGAAGCATTATACTGCATGACTCAAAACACAGATCATCTTTTTCTTCAGATTGTTTTTGTAGCACAAAACTTAGGAGGTTTATCAGTCAAGGTCCAAAACTTGGGAGGTGCAAAGAAACCAAAAAAATCCCTCAAATGCAGCAGAGTGCGCCTTGAAATGAGAAGCTGTCCTCAAAAGAACCTGAATGAGAGAAGACAAGTGAAAGGTTCTTGAATTTGTCCAGTTCCCCGCATGGAATTGCATGTCTGTCCATGCAGAAAAGGGTTATTTATTCTAGATGCAAACTGCTATAGAGTGGAAATGTGGAAAGACAGTTGAGAGCTAAGGTTATTGATTGCTTATTTTTCTACTCCATCCATCCTTATGCATTGTATTTTGCTCCAAGGCAGGGGCAATATCCAGATGTTGCAATTTCCGGTGCCAAAGCCACTCCAAACAACCCCCAAGATGCTACCCAGAAAACAGCAGTTTACAATTAAAAAAAAAAATTTAAAAAAAAAAAAAAAAAAGGAGAGAGAGAGAGGAAAAAACAAAGGGCTTTCCCTCCACTCGGTCCCACTTGTTCATTAACTTGTGTAGGATGACAAACTCAACACAAATACAACAAATTTAGTAGATAAGTCCACAGAGCTACTGCACATATTTTTATCCATACCTTCAATCAGGGGAGCAGCAGATACATGCTTTTAAAAGCAACCTGTGTCTCTTGAGGGAACCCTGCTAGGTACTTCACAGAGGAAGCTTATAATATAACTTCATTTAGGAAGATTATGAGTCCATAATCATGTTTCATTAGATAATAAAAAGAATGAGTTTTTTCTACATTCATGTGTTAGATAGGATCATCATCAAACAAGTTTACCTCTTAGAATCATGGTGCAAGAGGAAACTGCATTGATGTAATTGACAAAATACACACAAACGGTACTTATTAATACTGCCACACTGACACAATACTGAATGAAATCCAGATTTCAGCCCCAAGCTGAATGCAATTAAATTTCGTCAATTCTTCATCAGGCTTTCTTGACACTCTTGTCCAGAGATGGTGCCATGGGATACACGTCACTTGGGCACAGCCTCTGTCCTACTTACTGTGCAGAAAGCTGTGGCCAATTGCAATGTACTTAACATTTAAAAGGGTTTTTCAAACACGATTGTAATTAATGTTTTTAAGGATAATCACAAAACATGCAGATTAGTCTATTTCATTCTCAAGTAACAGCATTTCCATTAGCAATATCATAACATGCACAGATTATACTTACAAAATGAGCACATAAAAACAAGCAAAGATGAGAGGCAAAAATTTAGAAGGTCAAGATAATTTTGAATTCTAACCTTAGCTGATTACAAAGTGGTCCCAAAATCAACAATGATATTTAATAAAACAGAAAGTAATACACTTAAAAACGGACATCGAGTGCAGCAGGACAGGCAGCAGAAACGAAGAACAGGATTCAAGAGATTATAGCAGCTCTCTAATACAGGGGTCAAAAATGTCAGACTGCCACAAAAGTGTAACTGCTCATTGTGAGCTGTACCATCAGGAGTGCTGTGTATGAAAAAAAGAAAAAAAAGGCAGCTACTCTGCTCTGCCTAAACAAACAAAAAATACTTTGCTCTGTGTGCTGTCTTGACTTTTATCTGAGACCCATGTGCAGTTTTTTCCTGTCTATCTTAACGCATAATCCCCAAAAGGAAGAATCTAGATAAGAATTACATGACCTAAATAAACTAACTAAGGGATAAAAGAATCAAGTCTGCTTTGCACTAAACTGTGAAAGTGAGGGAAGTAAGGATCAGACACCTTTGCCTCTTATCTGTAAGGTGTCATTTTAAAATATATTTAATTTTTTAAAAATACTATTTATTCATAATATAATTTTAAATATATATTTTAAATATATATATTTTATAATATATACTTTGTAAGAAAATATGCCGAGATCAACTGTTCTCAGTATTCCCTGGTTGCTGCTTACTTGTTTGTATTTATAACATTGAAGAAAAACAACCTTCCACCTACTAGGATAAACAAAAAATATAAAAGGAGGCTGTAAATCATCATAACAACCTGAAAAAATATCAGAGACAGTTTTTCTTAACACAGGTAGTCTACAGGTACAAATTAATGTCCCCTTCAATATTAACCCCCTTTTTCTACACTATTATATGAAAATCTGTACCCAGATTATGTAATACTAAATCTGTATCAGCCTGAGATGCTTTGCATTAAATTCAGAGCGAAATTTTCCCCCTAAACCCGGACTTAAACGTTTTCATGCTTTCAAACAAGCTCGAATAATGTTACACCTGTTTTTGTCTGCATTTACTATTAGTGCTATTTGTTAATATGAATAGCATACACCGTACTAGAATTAGACAAGCATTCAAAAAAAAAAAAAAAAAAAGGTTTGAGCTTTTATTTTTATTTCCAAGACATTAGGAGATTAGGACATTGGTTGGTTTTTTGTTTGGTTTTTTTTTTTCAGCACAAACTTCCTTCTTCAGTGATTAGCAGATGCATTTTATTCCTGTCAGAGAAGAGCAAAAACAACCAACAAACCAAACCAACCAAAAAATTTAGCTTTTCATAATTGGTAAAATGCAATCAGTGAAGCAACATTTTGAATAATCCAACCTCCATTGATATTTCAGTTTGTTGTGTTCAAGCAGTTCAGAGTAGTGGTGGTTTTTTACTCAAAATTACACAATGAATTAGACACATCAAGGACCATACTAGTTATTCTTATGTGAATTCTGGTTTTAAACCAATGGTTGTGTCAGCCTGAATTATATGCCATGGACCAAACAGCTGAGACATTCGAAATCATTCTAAGGCTAAATTTGAGTGGGAATCTAGGCTTCTTATATGATAATTTTATTCAAAGGCAGGATCTATTTTCTTATCCAGATTGCTTACTCTTCTGCTAGGCTACGAATAGTTTTTCCACCATGTTTACAAAATTCATTTAATTTGAAACTAGTGAAGGACAGACATAGAAAAGAATTACATCTTTAAAAAATAAATAGCGCAGCTCAATTTTATTGTATAATCATGCACTGTGTCTTCTGGTAACACAGGTTGCGACCTAAGTAGTTGTTTCCTACAAACAGCACTCCTACATCCATATGAAATCTTTGTGGTTATGGCAGAACTTCACATAGGCAAAAGGTCTGTCCACACAGAACAACTTGGAGACTCATGAATATCTATTTTCTCCTTTGCGACACATGCTACCATGAAGTATAATGATTAATTTCTTACAAAAATGATATCACCTGAATTGTATTCTTCTATATACACATTAAGATTCAGCTTGATATTCCAGACAACTGATTTAGATCCAAAGTGTTTGCCTGTTAAAACGAGATTTTATTTTACTTCTATCAAATTATATCTACTCCAAATGAAGGATATAAATTTAGGAAATTAAACCCAAGCTTATTCCAAAATTAAAAATAGGTAATTCAGCTACTGTTGCATGTCCTATGTTGCAAATACTGCTATGTGGTTTCACTTCCAGGACAACAAATACAAGAAGCAGAATTGTGCCAGAGTGTTTTCATACCTGATGTGCAAAACTAACGTTCCCCAAATGGGATGTCAGATCACTGATCATGCCAGCTTTTGCTAATGGCATCGAGCCAGTACTTTCCCACAACACATAAACTACTCAGTCTCAAACACTGAAAAATTCTTCTGAATCCTGGGAAGCTCAAGATAAAAGTATTAAGGCATTCTTCCCACACGAAACTCAATCCACATTCCTTTTGCAATTAAAACCACAAAACCAAACCAATCCAAGAAAAGAAACCAACAACAAAAAAACCCCAAACAACAAAATAAACAAAACCAACCATCCAACCTTATAAGCACCCAATCCATACTTTGAAGACTCTCCTCAAATATTACACAAAATTTATTGGTTCATATAGTTAAAAATGGGACTTATGGTCCCTAAAAAACATATGATTTATATGCGATAAAGTAAACCATACTATTGCTGCTGATGTACTTATTAAAGACAATCTTAGCTCTATATTCATGGAGTTGGATAATATCACATTTTGGAGTTCAGATAGATAAAATCCCCAAGAACAATTTGTTGAACCTCATTCACAAACTTACTTCCCAATTTCATCACAGAGAAGTACATAAATCTCACAATAAAGATTTAAGAGAGTGAGGTTTAATGTTTTCTTCTGCCAAATGATGAACAAACTATTTCGTAATTGAAGCACTGCTGTAAATACTACCTGTTCAAAAGTTTAAAACTACCAATTTGTTTTCAGTCATGTTCTTTTAAGAAAAAAAATTACCACCCTGATTTCATAAGAGAGCAAAGTCTGTTCAGTTTTTCCTCAACAGGAAGGAGTAAATAGAGCTTTGCAACACATCAATCTGTAGAATCACCAGGTCTCACTTGAAACAAGGTGTTGCCAGAATCTAGCAGACGTTTCAGATGTACAACAGCTTTCACATTTTTGTATCAATAAAAAATATTAAGCTTGTTATTAGTATAACACATCACTACCACGTATCTTATCCTGCTCCATACAGAAAATTTCAACAGAACTACCACATCAAAAGGTACGTGCCTGAAGAACAGTAATCATACACATAATTACTACGACTTCAAAAATCACAGAATGAGTAAGGTTGGAAGGGACCACAGTGGGTCACCTGATCTGACCTCCCTGCTCAAGGAGGGGTCTCCTAAAGCACATGGCACAGGATTATATCCAGACAGTTCTTGAATATCTCCAGTGAAGGAGACTGCACAATCTCACTGGGCAATCTGTTGTTTAGCCTGGAGAAGAGAAGGCTCAGGGGAGACCTCATCACTCTCTACAACTACTTGAAAGGAGGTTGTAGCCAGGTGGGGGTCGGTCTCCTCTCCCAGGACACGAGCAACAGGACACAGTCTTAAGCTGCATCAGAGGAGGTTTAGGTTGGACATTAGAAAGAAGTTCTTCACAGAAAGAAGGGTTGGGCATTGGAATGAGCTCCCCAGGCAGGTGGTGAAGTCACGGTCCCTGGAGGTGTTTAAGAACAAACTGGATGTGGCACTTAGTGCCATGCTCTATTTGACACACCAGTGTTAGGTCACAGGTCAGACTCTATGATCTCAGAGGTCTTTTCCAACCTACTTGATTCTGTGATTCCAGTGCTTGGTCACCCACACAATAAAGAAATTCTTCAACATATTCAGGTGGAACTTTCTGTGCATCAGTTTCTGACTGTTGCCTCTTGTCCTATTGCTCAGCACCACAGAGAAAAGCCTGGCTCCATCCTCTTGGCCCCCTGCCTTCAGGTACTTATAGACATTGATTAGATCACATCTCAGTCATCTCTTCTCAAGACTGAAGAGGCCCAATTCTCTCAACCTATCCTTGTAAGATAGATACTCCAGCGCCTTGGCTATCTTTGGTGCCCACCCCTGGACCCAATCCAGAAGTTCCATCTCTCTCATGTACTGGGGACTTGATAGAACCACATATGACCACTACATAAATTTACTTGAGGCTGTGGTTACAGCACATCACTTTACACTGAGGCCCATTTTAAATAAATTTATCAAGGAAGCAAGAAAGCAGAAAAGGAAAGGAGTATTACAAATACTTCCTCTATAGTTCCAGATTTACTGCAGGAGAACTGATCAGCTCCTCTGCACTGTTCTTCTCCCCAAGCACAGTAAGACTCTAGATAGTAGCTTTCAGATGTCAGAACGAGATGATCATCTTTTTAATAAGATTTATTTATTGCACAGACCACCACACCCATCACAGAGCTGCACACTGAGACTGCAGACATGATGAGGCACAGAGGTTCTATATACTTTGCAAGGCAGAGAGGATTAAGCCTACTAATAGTAACAAGGGACATCTTCGCACACTGCAGAAAAAAACCGCAAATCTACGCTACCAAGCATTTAAGCTTCTTTAACAAAAGCTCAGCATTATCTGAGGCTGCATGTTGGAAAGGAGTTTTAACCTTTGCTCAGTAGCAAGCTGATCTCACCAGGAAGCTGGGTACGTCTCAGGAGAAAATACTCCTTGGTGACAGCCACCACTCACAGCACTGTTGGTATCTCTCTCTCTTGCTCTAAGGGATACAGAAACCCGTGCTCCGTCACAGAACCTCTTCTCATCCACTCATCTACCATGTGTAGGCAGCATCTGGCACATCTTTGCAGGATTAACAGAGCAAGTCACTGGCCAAGCGGTGCACCCAGCAGAGAAAGCATTGCACATCAGCTCTGGGGAGAAGGGGCAGCAGCAGCACAGCAGGCTCAACACACAGAAGGACTGTGCTATGCCTACAAGGCACTGCACAGTGGGATCACACTGCACATATGAGACTGTTGCTGGTAACTGATAACCTCCATGCTGTGTGAGGCACTCAGAACCACACAGCTCCTGTGGTACAGGCAAGTCATTACTACTGGTCCATATTAGCACTGGTCAGGCCACCATTTGTGGGTGATGAGGTGGAAGATGCTTGGAAACGGAAAGGAAGTCAGTTAGTGACACAATCCTTAACAGTTCAAGCGACTCACTTCTTTCTACTGAAGACACACAAGACAGCCCAGCCCCAAAATCTGCAGTTTCTATACTGGTTTCTAAGCATGAAGATATTAAAATAAAGATCTATAACCTACATCTTGGCTGGGTACAGTATCAAAACCAGTATCAAAAACATAAGCCATATCCAAGAAGAACTAATTTGAGGAACGACATCCCTCAGTAAATGCAGTTCCAAAACCATTCAGGTATCACTACTGTTCAGTTCACCAGCAACCACACAGCCAGCCATGCCAGCTCCCTCAACCACCTCACCTAGTAAACTCAAGAGTATCCAGGCTGATCTAAAAGCAGAATTAATGTCTGGGAGCAGGTCAGCAGCTTTCTACCAGCAGCAATACTAGCTTATACCAGCTTAAATGTTTGTGAAATGATGACTCAACCAACTGGTGATCAAGTTAAACAGATCAAGAAACAACAAAAGATCTTTGGTACTAGGAGATGGTTACTTTCTCCACAAAGAAAAGACAACTGGAGAATGGGTGGGAGAAGTGAAGGAAGTCAGCCAGACACAAGAAAGCAAGTCATATAACTAGAGGGGAGACTGTGTCATGTATTTCAATGTTAATTACGATTTTAACTGGACTGTCATGAGAACTAGCACGTTTGTATATATAAACACATTGTGCAACTTTCTGCCATTAAAACTGACTCAACAACAGTGCACATTAAATGCAGGGCAGAGTTTACTCCAGCAGCTCCCTCTGTCCTGATAGTCTTCCAAAATTTCTCCTCTCTTCCACAAAGTCTGTTCCATATCCTCTTGGCACTGAGGATGTATGAGGCCAACAAGAGATATAAAATGCTAAATTACAGCTTAGTCTGCAAATGAAGATACAAACTACTTTTGTATCACAAAAATATGGTACTGTATATGGGGAGCAAAAACAGTTAAATAATTCCAAAAGAGTACCTATTGTTAATGCCCTGTTAAAAGTTTAATGTGATTGAATTTACAAATGCGTAAAATACTATTTAATAAGTAGTACAATGACTTGTACTACTGAAGAAGGATAAGGTTTTTAAATTTGTGGATAATACCAAGATGCAAGCAGATGGAAACAAATTACAGCATGGATTTAGATTCACAAATTATCCAGAAACATATTCCCTTCAAGAAAAAAAATCCTAAAGTCTTCTTGGGACGCATATACCCGTAACAAAAGCATGAGGAGGCTATGCTTGGATTCATAGTTAAACACAAAATTTTAGATGATGGAGCAGAAAGCTAGGAGCACCTACTTATAATTTGCAGATGTTTAAGCTAAGAAATGAGGTTTCAAGCAGCAATACCAGTTTAAAGTTACTTCCTTGTCACCCTTCTGTTGGGGTCTCACGTCACAGAACTTTAGGCCTAGATAATATCAAGAACCATGAAAATTTACAAGACAGGTGAGCTCCCCTGCCAGGCTGCTCCAGCCCACGCCACATGATTTTGCTCATTAGGGAACCCTAATGCAGTAAAAGAGAACATAACTTATGACAGATTAGTGGACAACTTTCAAGAGTGTTGAGAGGCAAAGCGCAGCAGCATCAGGCTGCTAATTTTGCTCACCCATCTCATGGTCTCACTGCAGGACTCTCAGATTTCTGAAACTAATGTAAATGATATTCTTCCTGAAAATTTACATATAGTCTTGGTTTCAGATCAATGTGTGACTTCTCAGAGGTATCCTTCTAAACTGCAAAACAATTACAATAATTCCAGTACTGTTGACAGCAAAAAGGTTATGCAGCTGGCCACTGGCAAATAAAACATGAAGATTTACATTAATTAAGCCTTAGATCCTATAAATTCTCAGCAGATTTTAGTGAAAAACTTAGAACTGAACATATAAGTAGAAGGACTTGCAGCCATAGCACTCACATGTCAATTCCCTCACTTCACTGGAACTGCTGGTTTAAAAACCAGAACCTAAGTTGTATTTGAATAACAAATTCTCTTTCAACAATTCAAACCTTTAAGAACGTGTTCTCTGTGTCTGCTGTGGATTCATCTAATGGACACCTAATCTTTAGGCTACAAAACAATCTCTTTTGTACGCAGGCAAGTATAGTACCAATTCATCTTATGACCTTACCAATAAAAAAAAAAAAGGGGAAAAAAAAGAAGAAAAGGAAACAAATTCCTTTACCTGTAGTATTATGTTTCCCCAAAAACCTGAAAACTGAACATGCAGGAATTCCCTTTTTAAATATTAGCTTCCCAAAGTTCCAGTAAAATCTCAAACTCTACATTATCACTCTCTTCTTAAAACACAGAGTTCTCATTAAATGTGGGTGGTCACTGGATGGCTGTGGTCAGCGGTTCAATGTCCAAGTGACTAAAACAGTGATGAGTGGCATGTCTCAGGGGTTCCCTAGGAGAATGGTGAGAGACTAGCACAGGTTTGCCAGAGAGGCGGTAGATATCCCATCCCTGGATGCATTCAAAGCCAGATTGGAGGGGGCTTTGAGCAACCTGGTCTACTGAAAGGTGTCCCTGCCCACAGCAGGAGGGTTGGAACTACATGCTCTGTAGGGCCGCTTCCAACCCAAACCATTCTGTAATTCTGGGTAGAGCACATATGCCCTGAAGCACTCGGGCCACACTTAAGAGAGGCTAAGCAGTAACTTGTGGTTCTGTGAAGCAACTTTTATTAACTATTTACTCTCACTGGGTGAAATGGTCAGGACCTTTGTAAAGAGACTGAAGTAATGTCTTGCAACAAATCCTGTGCTTCCTCCACCCCGAAGTGATTAGATGTTATTGCATTACAATACCAAGCTATCAGCTTGTAAAGAACCTACTCGCAGGCTGAAAGGAAGTCACAAAACTTGCTTTGCCACACAAACTACACAAACCAACAGATGAAAAACATTTCTTCATACTTAAAAGAATCCCTAGGGGAGAATACGTGCTAATGAAGACACTCATACCTTGAGTACTTTCGAAAGCTTAAAAAAAACCCCAAACCAAAAACAACGTGACCGTTGTACAGTCATTAACCAGCTATTTCTGGTATGGGTTTGTTGTTTTGAATTATTTTTTTCCTAAATAATTCCCCTATTAGTATTAAATAAATAATACCATGTTGAAAGAGAGGAGCAGTCAAGACAGATTCACCAGCAAAGAGCCAACAATGGGCCCTAAGCCTGTGTGGCATTACAGGGCACACAGAACATTACAAAAAATATCTGGTATACGTAAAGATCTTCACACAAGTCTGGAGTTATTACGTCATTATTTAACCTCTTAAATGAGAGAAAATGGGCAGAGAAACGAGTCAGGTGAGTTACACATCCCCCCCCCAGCGGCTCAGCCAAAAATGTGGCTTAACATATGGCAGCACTTATCTACCAGAAAAAAAAAAAAGTATATAAATTTCTATATTTTTCCTACTTCATCAACTCAGAGGCCAGAAACCAGAGACACACAGGCTGCTTCGACAAGTATCTCTCTGCAAACAGGACATTCAAATTCCTTATGAGTTCACTGCTGCCCTCCGTACAGGTGTATTTAGTGTTTCAGTCAAGCCCTACGATCCATCTGCCAACAGCGCCTGCGACCAGGCAGGCGCTTTCTCCATAGAGAAAGCGGTGGGAAGACCACCACTGAGAAGCAACACCACTTATTTTGCACCGCGCCGTCTTTGTTTCAGCACCAAGGGGTGTTTCAACAACGCCAACACTTCACTTGTTTAACTGGACGGGGTGTCCTGTCTGGCCGCCGCCACCGCCCCGTTCCTCCTCCAGCTCCTGCTCCCCCGCCTCCGCCGGCGGCACCGGGCACTCGCCCCGGCCGGAGGGAACGGAGAGCGGCTGCCGCCGCCCCACCACCACCTCCAGCCTGGCCCTGAGCCCCCTCGCTGGGCCAGGCCGGCGGACGAGGGGAAGAGGACGGGGAGGAGAGGAAGCGCCGGGAGACTCCCGCCCGACGCGCCGCCCGGCTAGGGCCCGGGAACGGGGATGCCGCCTGCCCCTGACCCGCAGCCCCGGCCGGCCTCACCCGACGCGGGCGGGAGGGAACGAGGGAAGGGTCAGGCGGCCCGGGGAAGGGGCACCGCCGGGGGAAGGGGCGCTGCCCGGGGAGCCGGCGGCAGAGGCAGGGGCCGGCGGCCAGCGCCAGCGCGGCGCGACTGCCCCGCGCACAAGAGAGCGATGGGCGCCCGGGCGGCGGAGCCAGCGGCGGGACGCCCCGCGGGGGGCTGTGCCGCCCTCGGCCCCCGAGAACGGAGAACGCGAGCACCCACCTGGGCTGTAGGGCGCGGGCACGGCGTGCAGCGTCCCCTCGGCGGCCGCGCCGCACAGGCTGCCCCGGCCCGCCCGCCCCGAGCAGGAACCGAGCGCAGCCTTCGCAGCCGCACAGCCGGAGGGAGGCGCGGGCGGCCGCACCCGCCCCCTGCCGGTGGCGGACCGGGGCCGCGGCAGCTCCGCCCGCAGCCGCGCCCCGCCCGCCCCAACCGAGCGCAGGGGCCGTCCCGGTGACAGGGGCGGTGCTGGACCGCTGGTGGTTACGCGGTCCCGCAGGTGCGAGCATGCACAGCCACGCATCTGTACCGGGGATGCCACGTGTGCCCCAGGGTCAGTCTGGTGCTCGGTCCGGGAGGGGCTGGGAGACCAAAATGTTTCTGCTTGTTTTCTGTTATGTTCTACACACCCATTTTTTCCCCAAGCACACCACAAGTTTTCCTCTCTTACTGAACAGAAAAAAATACTGTCGGCTTTAAAACAAACAAACAAAAAAACCCCTCAACTTTTCTCTTAAAAACACTGTGGTCAGTAGGACAGAGCCAGTCTGTGTTATTGTGTAAGAAGAAAAGGTAATCCCCATCCCTTCTTTATCCTTTTTTTTTTTTTTTTGGCACTGATGTTTCTCTAACCCCAGCGTGAGTTGGGGTAGGTAGGTGGGTGGGTATGGAGGTAGAGGTAGTTGGAGCAGGTAGAGAGGTAAGCGGGAAGAACAGCATTTTATTGTGAGGAAGACTTCTGCTAGCCTAACTCCGTCAGCTGGACTATTGGTGGGGTGGGTATGGAAAGTACTAGGGCAGCAGAAAGCCAGGCTCTTGTCAATTCCACTATTGTCAAACCAGCAAGAGAGCATTTTTACAAAATCAGCGTGGCACTTCTTTTAGCAGAGAACAAAGCCACAGCCAAAATGTAGGGCATATCATACATCATCAGTGTCAGGTAGACAAAAGGAAGTTTCCATGTATTATTTTAACAACTTCTGTCCAATAGATCTTTCTTTTATCCGTTTTAAAATAACAGTCTTTTATACCAACTGCTCCTTGGTATGGGATGGTTATTTGAACATCAGTCAAGCAATTTCTTTAGTAAATTTTCACAATACATTGAAATTTCAGGCATACTGTATTCTCAAAGAAATATCCAGTGGGAGCACTACTAAAGAAAAGGAGGTATTTATAACTTTTAATTCTAAATGATGATATAAATATATCTTAGTTTGACAGTTATTTCAGTGCTTAATATATGAAATTTCACCATGTTCCTCTGATTACTTATTAGGTGACACTGTCTACAGTAAGAGATTAGTTAAGTCATTTTTTATGCTAATAGAGGCTGACTCCTTTGATAAGCTAATGTTTGCAATAGAAACAAACATTTTAAAAATATTATGTAGGTAGCAGTGTCAAATTATTAAAAGAAGAAATAATATTATCTGCACAATAACTAACACCCCAGAATACATCTCTATCGAAGTCAAAGAAATAAGTAAGGCTTGAGAATGGCTGCAGCTAATTCTGTTGATTATTTATCTGGCTGAAAGGGTGACACAAGGCATGGAGAGCGAAGAGTCACAGTTCCCTGGAAATGTGGCAGCTGACAGAACAAAAGACGAAGGGGTATGGCAGCCTCCATAGTGTCTCAAAAAGGCTCCAAATCCCTCTTTTCCCCTTTTTTTCTAATGTACTTTATAATTTTCCTTTTTTTTTTTTTTTTGTAAATTGCCTTATAATGGTCATTAAGTAGAGGTCTTCCCTAAGAAATACAAATAATATCTATACCTACAGGACCTTGCTCTTTATTATTGTCTGTGATGTTCTGTAGATTAAGAAGTTCAGTATGAAACATAATGTGTTTCATAGCTACGTACATTCTAAATGTTTCATCGTGACCTAATGTGTTCTAAATCTAAATTTTTAAAATTCTAAAATGCATATATTTATTTAAAAATAAAATAATAAGATAACTTGGTTTTATGATTACACTGTGTAGGAAAAACATATACTGTAACTATTTATTTTGCAAACATCAGAATCCAAAGTGTCTTAAGAACTTGAATACATTGGGCCTGAACAAAGACGACCTTCTTGCCTTACTCCTGTCTTTTACAAGTTTCTTTGCTAGTTTCTAGCATTTGACCTGAACTTTCTTGTCTCTCTCATAACTACTTTTTTTTTACTAAGTGAAATTTGTAGCACAGCACTATGTTTTTGGTTTTTATTGAAAATTAAAACATTTCCTTCATGTAGTTACAGGAAACTAAATGTACTGCATGCCTCATTTAGCATCCCAGGGCTAACAGGGATAAATGAAAATAAAGTAAAATACAGAAGCAAACCCTTTCAAGTGCTTTACCTTTAGGCCGTTGATTATTGCCTCTGGCAATAGACGTTCTGCTGATCACTAATCAGTCTTGATTCTCAGTTCTGGTATCAAAGCAGTTCCTGGTGACTTTTAAGAGTACTATTCCCCTGCAAGCCTATACTTCACATTTAAACTTCATGCTATAAACCAATACTTCTTCCCTAGCAGATCTCTCCATGGTGCTTTCAATGAGCCAGCCGCAGAGACCCATCTCTCCAAAACTTAGAATATCTGTGGCACAAAAGTTATTTTTCTCAACACAGTAGCAGAATCATAGGAAATACTTGTCTTTGCATTTGGTAACATCAGTATTACAGTGCTGTGATAAATAAGATGCAAATGCTAGACCATCTTTTAAATATTACAGAGAAAAAAAAAAAGAGAAGAAAATTCCTTAGAGAACACTGCAGGCAGTTTGCCTGGAAGCAATTGGAAAATGTGATTTTCACTGAGTAGTGAGTCATTTAATTATAAATAGAAACTAAAATGTAAAAGCAAAAGAAGAAACCTGCTCCTCTCTTCTCTCCTGCCTCTCCAAACATGTGAGAACATGTATGAAAAAATCTTCCCTAAAATGACATTTTGTTACCTTTCTGACTGGTGTTATCAGTTTTATATAGACAGTGAGGGTGTGTGTCTGAAAGAGAATGTATTATTTAGTGTTTGCCCTATGATGGGGTAGGATTTAAAATATATACCTTCTCATTTTTTGATTTCTCACCCTGTTGCTATCAGAAGTTAATTTGCAAGCAGCCAAAATAGCAGGTCTCTGATATAAGATGTCTGTGTAGCAATGGATTTTTTTTTTGGTTGGTTGGTTGGTTTTTTTCCCTTAATTTAGGTCTATTTTTATTTCAAGTTAAATGCATGTAATTGTAAAAGGAAATCTCCACATTTAAGTGAGCAACATTCCACTGAAGTCAGTGTAGTTGCAACTGCTAAAGTATTGTTCAACTGTTATAGATTGACAATAGCAGAGACCAAAGTGTTCTGTAAATTACATATTCGGGATAGGTTAGAGGGAGCTTTCTTATTCTGATTTGCTAAAATACTTTAAATGTTACAAGAGCTATTCCTTTTATATGATATCCTATTAATTCCTTAGGAAATATAATATTCTTTGTGAAATCAGGCCATTTGGTGCCAGTGGGGACAGGATATTCTGTCATTTAGACAGAAGTGGGAGGTGGTAATTTTTTTTTGCCATATGAGACTCATAAAGATTTGTCTTAACATCTGGTACATAGGTGTTACTACAGATGCTGTGGCTTGAGGACTTATGAGCCAAGTGTAAAAAGCTGGAGATCCATGCAAAATCTATCTGCAGTGATAAAGAGCAAAAAGCAGATCTTTTGCAAAACCTTCCATGTGGATATCTTATGGTTCCCACATATGACATTACTGAGTCTAAACGGTCTTCCAAAAAGCTTTGAAAGTCCTAAAAATCAGTTGTCCAGTTTTAGACGAGAAGCATATGGGGAGCATTTCCAACTGAGATTGTACTCATTGAGATCAAGAACTAGCATCACCAGCTGGAAATTGGAGATGCCCTGAGACAGACAGACGATATTGTTCATGAGCTGCCCTGTGAAAGGGCATGAGCACCTCTCTGAACATCTTGCAGCAGCATGAGAATTCTTCTGCACAACGAAGCTACTCCAATTATGACTCCTTGTCATAGAAAGCATGTGAAGTTTGCTTCAAAGTTTATTAATCTTTCATTTCAGCAAGATATTGTTTCTCACCCATAAGCTCTTAACCAGATCCTACCTTTCTCAAGGCAGAGCTCCATGTATCCCTGCTACTCTCTCACAGAGGTAAATTCCTCCTCTCCCACCCAGTCGTCACTAAACTGCCTGTAACCATCGATTGCACGATTGTGTGAGCTATCCCATGACATCACTGTGATCTCAAAGAGATACTGTAGCCCTGCATTTGCATACAGATCTCTAACTGCTCCTGTTGCTTCTCCATGCTGCATGCATTCATGGATAAATATGTTAGATAAGGCACCCCATTGAGCCAACGTCCCAGAAAAAGATCAGGCCTTTTCTCGTAATGCCATACTGTTGGCACTTCCTCATTGAGGTGCATTTGCTTAAGTTGACCTCTTTCACCCTGTTCTGTTTATTACACATCATCTCACACCACTTCCTTACTTGATTAAGGGCCATTATCTCCCTCCCTTTTAGTTCCTAGTTTAAAACTCTGCTTACCATGTCGGCCAGCTGCGTGGCAGAGCTGCTTTTGCTCCCCTTTGTCAGGAGGACCTTATTTGTTCCTAGGAGTTCCTACCCTGAGATAAAATCTTTCAAGCATAAAAACCCAATCCCTATTATTGATGCCAGCTGATGATGTGCAGTATCTGCCCACTCCTCCTCAAGCCCTGCCTTTCTTTTCTCTGGCAGGATCAACAAGAAAACCACCTGGGCCCCTACGTCCTTGAGCCTCTCCACCAGAGCCATATAGTTATGCCTAATATTTTCACAGCTTCCCCTGGCAATATCATTGCTACCCATGTGGAAGAGCAGAAGAGGATAATAGTCTAAGGCCCCACAAATCTTTCTTTGGTGTCTGAGATACAAGCCCAAGCAACAGGGAAATATCCTTTGCAGCAGGTGAAATCAGCCTGTGAGGACCTCCTTCCCCATAGCAGGGAGTCTGCCCCTGTGGTCATTTGCAGGTTCCACCTGGTGTTGTTGCATGGTCAGGCTTAGCTGGTGCATCTGCTTTGCTGGACTGAGCTCCTGGCCCCTCAGCTGCTGCCAGGGCACTCAGTATTTCTTAGGTGCAGATCTGCAGATAGGAGTGGGAGCCTTTCTCCTGTTGCTGGAAACCAACAAGCTCCAGCCCTCATCATAATTTCTTTCCTCCCACCTATATAAGTGCGTGAGGAATGTGCTCTGTTTTTCACAATACATCACAAATGATGAGAGAGGAGTTGATGGACAGTGTCTCCATGTCCACCTACACTTTAGTGCTTAATAAAGATAACCACTCTTCCTGTCTTACCAACATATAAACCACTGTAAGCAGTTATCATGTCTGTGTTTATCCAGTGTAAAGGAAAGAAACCCATCTTCTGAGAAAACTCTCAGGGTGATGGGGCAAAAACAGAGCTCACCAAATATCTGCAGGATAGAGACAATACTCAGTTGGGCCCTTAGGTGCTACTATAATAAAAGCTCTTAAATCCTGTGTATCCAGAAGCAGAAAGCAGCCTGTATAATTAAGCATTCTGCTAGCTCACGCAGTTGTCACCAGCATGGAATGACCAGACTCCATCCATTTAAACCTCAAGTGATGAGTAAGATAAAAAGTGCAGGGACATTGGTGATCACTTCATCTCTACTTTCATGCTTGGCTAGACCACAGAAAAGAAATTGCATCCTTAGCTGTAGATTGATAGGCACAGCCCTGAAGAGGGGATTCTAGCTCTAACCACAGAGTTACAGAACTGGTAACAGAGGCATCTGACTAACCCTGAAAGTAAAAAAGAGAACTTGGACAGCAAACACACTTTAGGTACAGCAGACCTAAATGCAGATGGTTTTAGGTCAAAGAGATTTATTTAGAGATCAGACTAGGCTCCAGCTAGTACAAGCAACTGAACTCTAATGAAAGAATCTGTGGCAACTGTGGAAACTCCAGGAGCAGATACCTGGTGATATAGCAGAGCTCACTAGTCATAAGACCACACTGCAAAAATTATTTCTTCAAGGACCAGAAGATACAGTATCCTGAGATTAAAATACTGAAGCTGTGGCAGTTTGGATGATGAGGTTAGAAAACATTGCTTTGCAGTTGTGGGGAAAGGAACCAGAAACATGAGAACCTCTGGAATGACTTGGAAGGTGTCATTTAACCCATATGCCCTCTGATACTGTTCTCTTGCCACCTTCACACTGGTGTTACACCTCTATGGATCTCGCTGCTATTGCTGAGCATCTCAAAGTAGCACAGTAACATTCACAGTGAAAGGATAGCGGACTCTAGTTTTGCCTGCAGTTAATCAACTCCTGTCTCAAAAGCTCTTCACAGTCCAGCTGGGACAGAAGTTCAGCCTTGCTGAGCAGTAAAACAAGTGCAGTGGAGACTTTCTGTTCACCACAGACATGGCAGTTTTCTGAGTTCAGCAGTTTAGGAGGAAAAAGTATTTCTCATTCATTACTTCCTTCTGCCACAGAGTTTTGATATGGTCACTGAAACTCAGAACTCTTTGATGGAGGCTTATCTCAATAGCCACAGTGGTATGGTATGAGAACCAATCAATTTTAACAACAGTCTCATTAAGTGTGATACCTTGTCAGAACTGATATCTCCTTTTTGCAGCTGGACACACCTTCCCTGTACATCAGCACTTTTAACTGTTTCTCATGCTGCTAGGTACAAGCCTAATACCACAGATTTTCTGAAAAAAAGAATAGTATGACTTAGTAAATTTTAAAACCATGTATTCCATATGATACAATTACAGATAACTTAAATTTTAGTTCAAATAATGACACTGGAAGAATGTTTGCTTTGTTTTGTAGCAATGTGCTGTATGAACAGCTCTTACTATTCTTTTGTCTTTTGCCGTGTCTATTCACCCAGTTTGTTAAACTTGTGTACAAGTCTCAACTTAAATACTAGCTTGTAGGATGTCCAGAGAGCAAAATCTCCTAGATGCACCCCCTCACGCCACCCTCAAAAAATGTAGAGGTGCACAACTTCCCAAGGAGAGCAAACTTCTTCAAAGAGGCGTGAACTTGTTCCTCCATCAGGTCTGCACAGCAGGCCATGGCCTGTCTTTCAAGCCTGTGTGTTTGCAGGAAACGTCACTAGTTCAAAAGGATGTGAGATTGTACATGTGACTGCCTGTGTATGTGCACAAAATGGTTTGCACGTCTTAAATAAAGTACTAACTAACAACCCTTTCTAGCAACATTCCCAAAACAAATTAGAAGGCAATTTTGGTTTTTATCATTTGTATTTGCCTGAATGTGTTTTTTCTTTTTCGTCATTGTTTTTAGGTTTGTGGGATTGTTTATTTGTTTCTTTTTCTTCTCTCTCTCTCTTTTTTTTTTTTTAAATTTTTAGCAATATATCTTGTCGAAATAAAAATCTATTTACTACTTTTAAAAAATTATGTATGCAAGACTTGACTTCTAAACTTTTATTACTTGCAATGAGTCTTTTATCCTGCAAATGGAAACACCATGAAGGAAAAGGAAAGAAAAATACTGGAGGA